>NC_046312.1:73397455-75811205 GCF_009819535.1 Lacerta agilis | reverse complement strand
GCACCTGGTAGTCAAGGTCAGCGGTCTATTCAGGTTCTTCTGCTGATACAAGACCCAGCTAGTTGCAGACTGCTGCCATTACAGGAATGTGGACAGCCCTCAACACCCACCCAGAAGTCCTGAAGGGGATTAAAGCCCTCTTATTAGAGCCCTTTTAAGGAATTATGTAAACAATGAGCAGGCAAAGTGAAGCACGTGCACGAAGCAAGAAATGGATATTCATTATTTAGGCCCAGTTAAATCAATGCTTGGTAGTTTGCTTTAAAATACATTGCCAGAACAGTACAGATGATAAAGAGTGCAGAGTTTGGACAGGCTTCAAACCCCACCCCTCCCTGTCTTGACTAACTTAGCCCTTCACATGGCCAATGCAAAAAAGACAAAATGAGATAAACACTTTGCACACAAAAAAGGGCTACTACTAGCGACACAGAATGCCTGCTTTGCTCTTCCGTGCATTATGATGAAGCTCTCTCTCTCTCTCTCAACAATGAAGAATGATTATCAATGTTGGAAATTAACTGTCATTGCTGGGCAATTTCATAGAAGTTCTGGGGGCCAATTCACATTACTTACGTATTACCCAGTTATTTCGACAATCAGCAGGGCTTTCAACATGGCTGCCTTATGTTTAAAAACAATACAGAACACACACACACACCTATCTTCAGTTATCAGATGTAATTGTTTTTAAAGCTATTTTTTATTTAAATTGTCTAGAGACAAGGAAGGAGGTTTATAAAATACTTTTTTGATGCTGTTGCTACAAGTCCTGATCACTTCTTGTATGCATACAGACATAATTTTATTTGTATGCTGCCTTTCCATAGGTCAAACCACACCCAATGAGGCTTACAACAGGAACAAAATGCATAATTACAGCATAACAAAAGTGATCACAAACAATAAACAAAGTATCAAAAAATATACAACCAAGGTGAACTATTTCCACATAAATCGTAAGATCTAAAATAAAGATACAAAAAATTAACATCAATAACAGCAACAACCCTCCCCACCATTCATGCAAATGTAATGTAAAAGGTGAGGGGGGGGAATCATGGAGAGAATTAGCAGTGATTCCTACAACCACAGTGACTGAAATAAGTGCTGCCATAATTAAGGGACTTGGTGCCAGCTGTATGATCACACATTACGTTTGTCCATTGAAAGCATGTGGCTGGAAATGAATCTGACTGCTCATATGTAGACAAAATATGTTCTGTGAACTGGTCCTTATTCGTAACAGCTTCCATTTTCTCCAGCCCTTTTCCATGTCATATTTTTGAGAGGAATTGTCTTTATATTTGCACTTTAACGCTACGGGAATTGCATACATTTTCCATGGGCAGAAGAAAACAATTTAATTTTTCTCTCGGTACTCTTCATTATGCCTTTTGATGGCAGGTTTCCATTAATGGCATTAAGATCAGACACAGGCACTCAACAGCAGAACTGAAAACAGCAGCAAAGTGCCTTTTATCCCATTTCTCCTTTATCGTTTATTATACTGATACCCCCGCCATATGGCCCCAGAGTGCCCTCAGGGCGGCTTATGTAACTTGATAACAAAAATGTAGGAACAGTACAAATATCAATTTAACTTGCTAAAACTACAGACGGAACAGAGAAGCAGAAACAACTAAGAGGCCCAGTCAAAAAGAAAGCAGGGGACTTGCTCACATTAGGCGGCACCTCTTCCAGAACACAGCTTCGTATGAAAATTCTCTGGGGTTCCAAAGAGAAAAGCCCCTCGTATTTCCTACCAGAAACTCCAAATGTCATGGGGACGCAACAGTGCTTTTCTGGTTAGCTTAAAGCAGAGGTGGGAAACTTACAAACTGCAGCAATACCTGGAAGGCCACAACTCCCATCATCCCTGGCCTCTGGTCATGTTGGCTGAGGTTGACAGGAGCTGTAGTCCAACAGCATCTGTTTATGGCCCATTTGGGAAAGGGCCACACCTCAGTGGCACAGCATCTTCTGTGTATATGGAAGGTCCTAGTCTTAATCCCTGGCATCTTCAGGCAAGGATGAGGGAGATCCTAGTCAGAAATTCAGGAGTAGTTGACGGTCAGTGTAAACAACACTGAGTTAGATGGACCAAAGGTCTCACTCAGCATAAGGCAGCTTCCTAGGCTCATCTGCTTCTTAACCTCCACATCCCTGACGCAAGGCTTCAGAGGGGCCATATCCCTGCTCCTCCTGCCTACTCTCCTCAGCCTCAGCTCAATTCTCACAGAAGAGCGAGCAACACGGAACTAATTAATTCTCCACGGGATACTCCCAAATTTCAGAATGAGAGACACTGTAACGAGGAGCCCCCCATGCCAGCTGGAAGAAGCTGACAGTCAAACAAAAATGCACTAGGCGGCATAGCTATTCGCAACCTCTGCTGTGTATCTGGGGGAGGGAGAAGCAGAAAGTGCTTTTCAAATTTGCTCTGCCATTATCAGCAGGATTCCACCCCAAGCTTTAGCTTCTTCACAATATTTCCATGGAAAAAAGAACAGTCATGTCCAAGCAGATGGAGGGGGGGGGACCCCTAAAACCCTGAGTATTGAAAAAAGAGAAGCAGCCCATCATCACCCCTAGCTTCTTTCTGCCTGCCGGAAGCCAACAAAAAGGGTCAAATGCTAATGATCTGAAACTGTGTGTGCCTGTTGCACGGCTGCTTCCATTTCCTCTCACTGGTTGGAACTGCTCACGGGGAGGAGCTGGTCCTGTTTTCATTTTTGTTCAGGCTCAGCAAAAATAAATGACCGGCGCAGATGGCCCCTGGCCTAGAAGCACAGGCATCAAGATCCCACAGACTTTCCATTATGTACTTTGATCCTAGATTGTTTTTGTTTTTTTAATCTTAGCTTAATTTTTCACCAAGTCTGATAGATAGATAGATAGATAGATAGATAGATATAACAGAAGAGGTTCCCTTGACTTCTCAGCTTCAGGAAAACTTCCAAGGCCTATTGGAATGTTTCCACTGCAAAAGTTGCTACCTACAAAACACAAGCATGTTACAGTACTTATTCAGGGCCCTTTTCTCTGGGATGCTACCTCTGCACACAGGTTCATTGTTATAGGACAAGGTCAGGCTTATTTATCTGCTTTGCCTCCTACTGCTGTGCATAGATCTAATGGACTGAGAACGCAAATCAGCGTGGAGGGAGTCATCAAATCTTAAACAGAGTAGAAGATCACACCTCTTGACAGTCGCTAACAAAATCTTTTTGCCGAAGGGACAGAAAATTGTTTAAAAGGAAACATGCGCCTGCTCTCATCCAGGGGCCTAACACTTGAGTAGGGCTTCACCTCTGTATCTGAGCTGACTCCTGTTATGATACTTAACTTTGACATTGCACTTTAAATTTTCCAAAAGTTTCATAAACACTAGCTCCATAATCCTTACAGCAGCTCCGTAAGGCAGGCTTGTATCCATTCCCACAAGGCAAGTGCTGACTGCAACAGGCAGGCCAAGGCAGCCTTCTTGAAAGAGCTGATTTGTGGATTTCACGCCCTCAGCTACCACACCACCTCTGAACAGCTATCTTCTAACATGTGGTTGGCAATGTTTTATTTCAATTTACGATATATGTATACTCCACTTGTCGAAAGAAGCCCAAGTAGTTAATAAGAAAATGATTAAAACACAAATACATGCATAATCAAAGAAATGGTAAAAACAGGCAGCCAGCTGAAAAACTAAGAGCAATTCAGCAATAACACCGTACCTCAGGACAGAAGAGATACGTTTGGCCTGCAGAATAGTAAAGCCTTTGCCATATTGGAAGTCCAATAGAGAGAGGAGGCAATATAGGCTTCCCTGAATTGGGGTGGGGGGTGGAATTTAGATATGTGAAATAACATTGCAGAACAGTTTCATCCAAGTATGCAGCACACGACTCCTAAGGACTTGTAAGCCGCAGCTTCTCATGCACCAATGTTGATCTTGCAGAACTGATAAGCATGGTTCAGGTAGGCTTAAGCCCTGGCATCAATATTTTTTACAAATTCATATTGGCCTCATCTTTTCACCACAGCATGGTAATGCCCCCTCTCACTGCTCTAGACTGCCTCATGCCATTTCCTCTTTTTTGGGAGGGGGGGAAAGAAAAAATAATGTGAAATCATGCACAGCTGTAAAATTAAAAATAATGACCTGTATTAGAACTTCCAAGTGGTGTTTTTATTTCAAACATATGCAAACCCACACCCATCAAAAGAAGACTGATCGCCAAAGAATTGATGCTTTTGGATTATGGTTATGGAGGAGACTCTTGAGAGTCCCACAGACTGCAAAAAGATCAAACTTATCCATCCTTAAAGAAATCAGCCCTGAGTGCTCACAGGAAGGACAGATCCTGAAGTTGAGGCTCCAGTACTTTGGCCACCTCATGAGAAGAGAAGACTCCCTAGAAAAGACCCTGATGTTGGGAAAGATGGAGGGCACAAGGAGAAGGGGACGACAGAAGACGAGATGGTTGGACAATGTTCTCGAAGCGACTAGCATGAGTTTGGCCAAACTGCAGGAGGCATTGGAGGATAGGTGTGCCTGGCGTGCTCTGGTCCATGGGGTCACGAAGAGTCAGACACGACTGAACAACTGAACAAAAACAACAACAACACATATGAAAGGTTCTCCCCCATCCCTATTACAACATTTTTTTTTAATCAAATGTAGCCTGTTGTTCGTAAGTATCTTAACATTGGGTGGTGTAATTAGTTTTGGGTTGGAGAGAAGAACATGAGCTGACTATTCTTTGCATGTTTTGAGAGATAAAAACAACCTTCGCCAAAGCCCCACATGGCAACATTTTGCAGTTCACTAATTCTCTATTATTTCCAGGATGTGACAACTTCTGATTTCAATATGTGGGAACCTGTCTCTTGTGCAGGTATAACATCACTCGTTCTTATCATGGTTAGGAGATTGGAAGATTGCTGTGTGCTCCTGGCTCAGTTCCCCCATTCCATTCCATGGATTATTTTAACCACAATGAAGCAGTTATGCGGACAGTGTGTTACATCAGTGGCAACCAGGTTTTGTTTCAACCTGAAACCCACTTCAAACTTTGGTTTTAACTCTGCTGTGAGTCAACAATTTCATTCAGCAGCAACAGTTCACACAGATTAAGTACTGATCAGCATTAGAGGCAAATGGCACAGCGGTGCCTATACTCCCATAACCGCCTCCTTTATGCAGAGGAAAACGATCACATTAATGGCCTAATTAGTGGCACACAGAGGAAGGTTTTAGGATCCTGAATTCTCTGTTGATGTTCATCCATGCTGTACACACAGCCATCTCTGCACAAAAAGGCCCCACATACGCACAGAAAGCAGTTTGTTTCTGTCTCCTTGGAACCCACAGCATCCCTATAGTGCTAAGCTTCCCTCTGCAATGGAGGTAACACAATGCCCATGCTGAGGATAAGCCCACCTCTCTCCAATTATTCCAATCAGATCATCACCTTGTCACAAAGGGAACAGAAGTGAGCCTTACAAGCAGGCAGGCACACAGGACTGGCGCTACAACTCAACGAGTTAAGGAGCAGCAAGAAAAATATGTAGTACAGCAGGGGTTCCCAAAGTGGGGGGTACAGCTTCCTGGGGAGCAGCAGGATTACGGGTGGGGGCACTAAGAGGCAAGGGGGCGACAGAAGCTGCTGGAGGTGTGAATGACTATCAGATTTTGAAAAGCTGGTTTCATTAGATCAAGTTCATCACTTTTGTCAAATTAATTAAACTAAACAATTTAAATAGGATTTTGACTTACATGTGCAATTAATTACTACTGTTGAATTTTATTGTGTTATTATTTTCCTTAGTGGGTCGTGCAAACAGCTTTTCTGAATAATGCCTTATTATAAGGTAGGGTAGGGGACACAGGGAATGAGTTTATGGAACTAAGGGGGAGGGGGGCCGTGTGGTGGGAGAAATACACGAGCTGGAAGCAACTCATTTGCTTTTAGAATCTGAAGCTATAACCAACAGAACATCCAATGGAACATCCAATAGCTATATGACTGGGGAAACCACACTATTCTAATAATAGTTACAGGTATCACAAGACAGAGAAACATAATGGACATAAATCTGATATCAGGAATCACAAGACAGAGAAACCAGTAGGAGAACACTTCAATCTCCCAGGACATTCTATACAAGATCTCAAAGTAGCTGTCTTACTACAAAGGAATTTCAGAAATAGACTGGAAAGAGAAGTTGCTGAATTGCAACTCATTACCAAACTTAAAACCGTGGAGAGACCTGGTCTGAACAAAGACATTGGATTCTTATCTCATTATACATGACAAAGCTATCTTTAGCCATCTCACCCCTTGCTTTTTCCTGTAAGACCAATTGCAGTTGTTAACAGTCGTCAACAGGTTTTCCACACCTATCAGCCAATCACCCATTCCCACCACCCTTCTGAGTAATACCCCTCCCCACTCTCTCACTATATATAAGGGTCTGGTGACTTCTGTTTCAGTGTATCTGAAGAAGTGTGCATGCACACGAAAGCTCATACCAAGAACAAACTTAGCTGGTCTCTAAGGTGCTACTGGAAGCAATTTTTTTATTTTTTATTTTTTATTTTATTCTAATACAGTAATATTCTAACATATAATCAGTACTTCTTACAGTTTATTTTCAGTTACAAAAGTCTGATATCTTAGTGGCGGAGATCCACTCCTGCCCAAAGAACACAAAGAATGTAGGAGAAGAAGAGGTCACTTTTCCATTTCATACCATACTTTAGATATACTCAGTACAGTGATACCTTGGTTTTCGAACTTAATCCGTTCCGGAAGTCCGTTCTTAAACCGAGGCACGCTTTCCCTGATGAGGCCTCCCGCCGCCGGTGCCCTTCCACGTTCGGCTTCCATTCTTAGACCAAGGTAAAATTTGCAAACCGGGACACTACTTCCGGTTTTGCGGAGTTCATAAACCGAATAGTTCGTAAACAGGGCTGTTCTTAAACCGAGGTACCACTGTAGTGATGGGGGAAAAACTGAACTGTTTCCAAGCATCATCAAAATGTGGTGCAAGTGAGGCTGAACCCTCGCCTTCCTTTGAATTCTCCTCTTAGAGGAGGAACAGAATCTGTTTCTCCCACCTAGCAGGATGGGAGACTCCTCCCCCTCAGAGTTTTCCATGATGCATGGGAGAAACTGAGGCAGGGTTCTTCCACTTTATGCTGGGCTCCTAGCTAAAGATAATCACCATAAATGTTCAAGATTGTTGCCAACAAGCCAACAACTATCCAACTGATTTCAGACCATGGCGGGGGGGGGACAGGGGACAGACCAGCTTTTCTGCAGGGAGTGATCTTCAATGCAGTCTGGTCCTTTTCGAAAGAATTTTGACAGATGTGCTCAAGCACAGGAAAAAGTGTTATTTTAAAAGAAAAAACATGAAAAGGAGTGGGTGATTATAAAGAGTCGTTCCTCATTATTAGTCATGCTGTGTGCGTGTGCAGAAAACTGGCACCTGTGACTCTCGTGCAACCAGATTTCAGGTAGCAATAGCAGCCTTCATGTTTCAAAAGCGCTTTCCAAGCGCTTGAACTACCACAAGATATCTCCACAACTGCAGCTCATCCTTGAAGAAAGCAAGACAGACTGTGTGGGAAATGAGAAACAAAAGGTACATTTATTATGTAGTAAGCCAGCTGTGCCAAATTGCCTCAAAATATCCTCCACTGCTGTGACCCATCATCCCATGGCAGATCACAGAAGTAACAAAGTAAATTTTAAAAAACACGCCCAGGCCATAATGCAGCCAAAGTTAAGCAGCTTTAAAATTCCACTGATATCAACAAGAGTTAAACACATGTTCAACTCTCCCACTGAAATAATGAAACTTGATGTGCCTTAAATCACATTATTTAAATAGTCAGACCTGGTTCCTACCCTTTCTTCAAGAAAGTCTGGGCTGCAAACATGGCATTATTCTGTTTTATCCTCAAAACCCTAAAAGGCAGGTTAGTCCACAAGATAGCAACCTCACTTGCTAAAAGTCACCCTGTGAACTTCATGGCTTAGAATTGAACCTAGGTCTCTGCTGTCCTTCAAGTTCAACACTATATGCTCCACCACAATCATTCACATCATGCAAGGCAATGTTTTAATAACCAGTGAGCTGCTAAGGCTTTTAATGCACAAATATTAATGTACTCCCTCTGGCACAGCAATAGTCAATGTGGTGTCCTCCAGATGTTGTTGGATCACAACATCAGACTCAACTAACATGATCAGCAGTCAGGGATGATGGGAACTGTAGTCCAAGGACATGTTGGCTACCCCTGCTCTAATATCTGCTAGGAAGCCAATTTTCAGATACTTTGTCTAATGCGGTTGGCCATTCTCCATTCATTCCACCTCTTTCAAACGGAATTCTTCAGCAACAGAGAATGCTCAAAACCACCACCTTCTAGATTTGTACTAGTGAACAGAATTCAAGCCTGATAGTCAGAGAGCATGAAGCAATGCTACATTGTCTACTGAAAACTGACCAGAGCTCAATAAGAGAAGCATACATTCAAGTTAACATTTTCTCTTAGCAAAGCCTGTGTGTGCACCATATATTTAAAGTACATTATTTCCCCCAAATAATCATGGGAACTATAGTTTGTTGATGGCGCTGAGAATTGTAGCTCTGGGGATAAATTATAATTCCCAAGATTTGAGGGGGAGAGAGAGAGAGAGAGAGAGAGAGAGAGAGAGAGAGATTGTACTTCAAATGTTTGGTGTGTATGCAGTCTCATTTTCAGCAGTTCCATTCTGTATACAGTACAGCCTGTTTGACTTAAAACGCAACTTCTTCAGGGAAGGGAGTAAGTTGTGTTCTTCCAAAGTGAAAGCTATTCAAAGGTTATTGTGATTTTTTAAAAGAAATATTTTAGTCATAAAAATATATTCTGAAAGGTATAAAAATTGCTGTAGAAAATTACTTTTTATTACTGTCTTGCAGTATTTTAAATGAAAGACCCAGGTGGTGCTGTGGGTTAAACCACAGAGCCTAGGGCTTGCTGATCAGAAGGTCGGCGGTTCAAATCCCTGCGATGGGGTGAGCTCCTGTTGCTCAGTCCCAGCTCCTGCCCACCTAGCAGTTCGAAGTGCAAGTAGATGATAGGTACTGCTCTGGTGGGAAGGTAAACGGCGTTTCCGTGTGCTGCTCTGGTTCACCAGAAGTGGCTTTGTCATGCTAGCCACTTGACCCGGAAGCTGTACGCCGGCTCCCTCGGCCAGTAACGTGAGATGAGCGCCGCAACCCCAGAGTCGGACACGACTGGACCTAATGGTCAGGGGTCCCTTTACCTTTACTTACAGTCTATAAATATTTAAATACATAAATTAAATTTTGCAAGAATCAATCTAGGGTTTTCTTTCTCAGTGGAAAAAAGTAAGAAAGGTAGTATGGGCTTTCAGCCAGGTCTAATCACACAGGTGCAAAGCCACTCCTTTGCCCATACATCTCTCAACTACAGAATGAGACTTTGGGGAGCTTTAAGGGGTTTGTCTATGTACTGTATATATATTGCCTTCCATGCAGGGTAAGATATAAATCTAGGTGGCAACTCACTCTGTTGACAAGCTAAGCTAATCTGAATCCTTTGGAAATGACACAGTCCCCCTCAAAAGCAAGAGGTAATATAAACTACAGAGGAACAGAACTGTTGGCATTGTCTGACATGAAACACACACACACACACCCCATTCTTACATGAACACTTCTTGAATCATGACATTTTAGGTCAGTCTCATTAGTCAGCTAAATGTTTACATGCAATCCTTCTTGCATCCAGGGTACATCAGCTTTGTCACCATCCTTCTGATGGGCTCCCCAGCAACCTAGCATCCCAGAAATTGTGGATACAACATGTCCTATCTGCAGTATCAAGTTGCACCCAGAGCCATCTGCACTTGTAGGAAACCTCAGGAGTATGTGACTATGAGCAACTTAAAAAGAGCAACCACTAAACTAAGGAGCCCGTCCTCACATAGTTTCATTTGACAGAGTTACAGTTCTGCCTATATCAATGAAGGGGGGGGGGAATCCTTTAATACTTCCTCATTTGCCTATTCTGATAAATGCAGAGCCCACACACATCTGGAGAAATTATGTTTCTTTATACATATATAAGGAAAATGCAATGCTATCAATGGAAGCGTTCTACTTCTTTTACTACGTAATGTGCATTCGTTGGGGAAGGAACCACCAACGAATTAAATGTATTTATCACCTTGTTTTCCTATGAAAATTGACTGTGTAAGTTCAGTCTCACACAAATATGTGTGCCCTCAGTTAGTGAGAGATTTTTGGAAAACAGCAAACCCTGGTATAATCAGGGGTCCTCAAACTTTTTCAGCAGGGGGCCGGTCCACTGTCCCTCAGACCTTGTGGGGGGCCGGACTATTTTTTTTGGGGGGGGGTAAATTGTACAAGGGAGAGGGCTCCGGAGGGGGCTGCTTTAAATGGCAGCCACTCGAGGGGGCGCTCAGCCAACCGCAGCTCCTGTGTCTTGTGAGTGGCAGGGTCTGGCTGTGGTAGCAGAGGAACGACGAGCGGCACGCGAAAGGGCTCCGGAGAGGGGCTGGCACCAACAAAGCCCAGCCCCCTTCCGCCTCCTGGCAGGGTGGGGAGAAGCCAGGAGGAGGGAGGGAGGGAGGTGCTGCTGCCGCCGCCACCACCTTGTGAGTGAGAGGGAGAGAGAGGGAAAGAACGCACACGCTGGTAATCCATGCACTGGCAATCCATGCGGGGATTCCCGGACCATCCACGGGCCAGATTTAGAAGGCAATTGGGCCTGATCCAGCCCGCGGACCTTAGTTTGCTGACCCATGGTATAAGGCGTTCATCTCTCAGCCATAGCTACTTTTTCTTTTCTTGCCAGCTGGAGCGCAAACTTCCAGGGTAAACACACAGAAAGAGAAATACCGGTACCTGGTTATGCTAAAGATGCTCCCAAACTGCAACCCAGCTGATGTCTGCCTATATGCAGCATTAGCAAAGGCATGGGTTAATTAATCTGGCAACAAGGCAATAAATTAAGCAGAATCTGATATGCTGAACTTAAGAGCTGTACTTGGATCTTCAAATTCATAGGCAGGTTTTCGTCTGTGCAGCAGGGCTGGAGCCATTGTGGCCCCATCTCAGATTCAGCCTCTAGACTCCTTGACTGCATTTGTTTACATCCTGAGTTGTCCTTCCCGTACACAGCAGAGCATCCAGGATCTCAGAAAGAGCTGCAGCACACTTTATCTGAGTGGAAAGTGATCTTAAGAGCTCACTCATCTGTGAGCCATTCTCAGAGCTCTATCTCCCTCCCCCAAACTGGGCATTGTGAGGTAACTTCAAGACTGAGATCAGCCAATGAACAAGAGACAGCTTGCAACTCTGATTTTTCTAAAGTTAGAAAAATAACAGGGGTACCAAACTGAATAAAATATTGGGGGGGGAGTAAGTCCAACCCTGCATAATCGATCACATGATGCGGTGTATGCATACTATTTGAATGGCAATGCCCATCAACCAGGAGAGGGAGCTCAAATATTTTATTGGGGGGGTGGAGGAACCTCAGCTCCTCCTATGACAAATATCTTTAAATTTCAAAATGCTCTTTTTCCTAGAGCAAACATCTAAATTTAATGTTTCCTGCAAAACAATATTAAACACTTCTTAGATGCTTGCCTGTTTTGCAAAGACACTTCTTGTACCAGAGGTATGGATATGGGTACTCAGGACAGAGAGGGGGGACAGGAAGTTGTGCAGAATGCAAACGGTTCAAAAGCTTATGTGTATACAAGCATCAACACTTCTTGAGTGTTAACATGAACTTCCCACGCAAACTGAGCCACCAGCACATCCCAGTTCTATCATGCTCCTGATGCTAGTCCATTGTGAGTCCTCCTTTTCTCTGCTTCATCCTTCAGGCATATTCAGTAAGAGACAGATCTCATATGTCTACCCTCAAAGGGTTGCATTAGGATAAAATGAATGGGGATGGAGAGAGAACCATGCTCCTTGGAGAAGAGGAGCTGTAGGGACTGCAAAACACTGGCACAGGGGTCAGTAACCTTTTTTCAGCCGTGGGCCGGTCCACTGTCCCTCAGACCTTGTGGGGGGTTGAACTATAGGGGGGGGGAATGAACGAATTCCTATGCCCCACAAATAACCCAGAGATGCATTTTAAATAAAAGGACACATTCTACTCTTGTAAAAACACGCTGATTCCCAGAAACATCCATGGGCCGGATTGAGAAGGCGATTGGGCCGCACCCAGCCCCCAGGCTTTAGGTTGCCTACCCCTGCAGATAAACCTTAGGACATGCACCGATAATGCTTAAACATTTCACGTGATAATAAAATGTAACATCAAGACATAATTAAAACCTGTATCATTTACTTTCCACGAAGAGATTTAAAAACGATCTTGCCTTATGAAAATGGTGTGTGTGTGTATGCATGTGCTAACATGCAACAGCATTCCAGGCGGGCAAAAGGACAAAGTGTGCCTCAGGGCACATTTAATGTGCACGCCATCATGAGTAAAGACATTTCACTTCCTTGCTTGCTTCTCTACTGATCAAAAAAACCTCTGCACAACCAGACTAGTTATCTTACCATCACAATACCATTTGGAACACTAGAGCACGGCACTTCCCCAACCCCAACCCCAGTTTAAAAACCTATCTTTCTGTTTTCTCTAAAGCTATCCCCATATTGGGTGAGACGCTGTCCTACATTCTAAATCCTGAAGTTTACAGCCTTCGACATTTTTGCAAAATATGACAATCTGATTAGAAAAACAAGGTGTTTCCAGACAATCGTGATGGTTAGAGTATTAGCAGTGTGGCCAAGAACAGACGTAACACTGCCAATCTCTGCTGGAAAGAAGTGAGAGCATTATATTGACACACTGTCCGTTAGGTGTGGAAATTTGGGGTCAGAGATTTTAGTGTCAGAATTTAACACCACCCCTCAATAAGATGCTGGTGCTCTTTTCAGCATAAGCTATAAAGAAGTGTTGGTTCAATGTGATTCCCCAGGTTTCTTTTCCTGTTTCTCCTTCCTAGCAGAGCTCTATGACCCCTGAAAGATATTCAATGTTGAATTATAGATAACTTTCTAAGTTCCATCTTTATTGAATGGCAGGAGAATCGTGCATCTGGGATATTTCGAGTGTCAGGCTTCTACAATTTCAGGCACTGAGTGGAAAGTGTTTGGACTACTCAGATTTTAAGTACCCAAACTTGGTATCAAAGTCATATGGCAAAGCAAAGTATGATATTAGCCGTCATTCAGTACAGCTGTACTTCACAAAGTGTTTTATTGGGAACGACACATTTGCTAAGCAACAACTTGCCTCATGATCCAAAATTTCAGTATCATTTATTTCCTCTCCCAACGAATTATCACCATCTGTGCTCAATGATAGCATTTAAGCAAGAGACTCTCCTACAACACTTATGACAAATACCTTTCTGATTATGGTAGTGCAGGACCAAAGTCTTGATTAAGAAATGAGATCTTCCTCAACTTTAAATATTACCCATCCCCAAGAAGCTCTTCACCAAGGCAGAAGTTAAAACTAGGACTGGGTGATAACTGGTTTTCAATATCACCATTTATCACCAGCTAAGGGTCTAAAACTGATAAATGATGTTATTATCAATCACTTCATGGGTACTTTCAGCAGCAGGCAAGCCAAAATGCATCACAACAGGACTTTTGGTTTTGGGCTTGGCTACCAAATGGTGGTATTCCAGACAATCCAAAGTATGATGATGATGAGTCATAATGCATACAAATAATCTGGGACTACCAGCAGGCCTACTAGGCAGCAGAAGTGGCAGCAGCCAGGTGGCGGTAGGATCAACAACGGCTGGGGGGTGGGGGGCAGAAACAGTGGCAGCAGTGGCACAATAATCATCAGCCTTCTAAGCCTTGCCACAGCAGTGGGTGGCAGCAGTAGAAGTGGCGGTAGCCTGCAAGGCCTTGTTGTGGCGGCGGCAAGAGTGGCAGCCAGCAAGGCCTTGCAGTGGCAGCAGGAGACGGTGGCAGAACCAGAGGTGGCCTGCAAGGCCTCGCTGAGGCAGGCTGCCACAGCTTATTAAAAACCCACAGGAATGCATTTAGAAATTGCTATGCTAGTGAAGCTAATTTGCTCAGACTTGTTCACAAGGAAAAACATCAATGCAGGTGGTGGAGTCTTCCAAGGATCTTCTCCTACCGCAACAACAAAAGGGAATGTAGGAGAGGGAAACACACTAGTTTGCAAATGTTCACAACAGCTGGCAAACATGGAGAACAATAACCAAAACCAAACAAACAAACCCCCAAACTTGCTAGACTTTACACCTATATTTAAGACCTCAGCACCACCCCCTGGATCTTCCCATAGTGACAGCAATTAGAGGTTTCATAACCAGTCTAGGATGGGTAGGTTCTCATACAATGCTACAGAACATGAAGGTGGCACAATATCATAATCCCTATCTGTGTTACAGCTATGAAACTTTGATATTGGAGCCATTTCCTTATATGAAGGGTTGGGAACTTCTTTCAGTTCAAGGGCTGCATTTCCTTCTGGGCAACCTCCAGGGGCCCCCATGCAAAAGTCAGCAGTGAAACACATGTAAATTTAACCTCTACACAATAGGTTACTTTCTACAAAGACTCACACACCCCTGTCAATCCTCCGTTCAAGCAAGCAGGAGTTATTATCAGTGTTCGGCGATACTTTCCAGTCATGCAAACATTCGAGGATGGTGCAAAATAGGACTGGTGAGGGGTGAAGCCTGGGAAGTGTGACTTGGCCAGGGAGAATCCCAAGAATCAGACAGAGAGGCCTGGAGGACTGTATTCAGCCCCAGTGCCCAAGGTTCCCCATCCTTGTCTTATAGCATAGGTACCTTTGTCTTCCATTTCATTGGTTTGAGAGCATGAGGTGCAGCTACTGCTGTACAGTTTCATCGCCCTAAGATGGATTCTGTTTCATAAAATGGCTCCTGCGCACTGGCTAAGGGCTAGTTCCAGACACTACAATAGTGTGGATAAATTAATAGGTTGGTAACTTTTCAGGTTTGGGGGAGAAAAACCAACCTGAGCCAGACACAAAGCAAGCCAACAGCGGATCCCTCCAATGAGGCACCTGTCTCCAACTTAAAGACTGAAAGCAGCATCAATACTATTTCAGATTTGTACAGAAATAAGTCCAGGAACAGACAAGCTGGAGATGGGGAAAGAAAAAGGACATTAGTTTGAACATCAGAACAAGAAGATCCCAGAAAGGAGTCTGTGGAGAAGGCTTCATGCAAGGCCACATCCAACTATCACAGCTGTAGAGGCTCGCTATCCGAAAAGGTTGGAGCAGTGTTAGAAACTGAGATAAGAATGCTAGAAGCCATTGTAGGCACCCAAACAAAATGCCTAGGCAATGAATCAGGGGGTCTGCAATGTAATGCAGCAGCAAAAGATGCTCTTTTGCTACTGTTCTACCCTGCCAAACACCTGATTCACCTGGCAGTGCAGCAGCAAAAAAAAAAGGACTTGTCTTTTGCTGCTGAGCAAATCAGGTATTTGACGGGGATAGAGCATCCATCAGACTGGACCCGTCAGACCAGCTGACTGCAGCCAGGCAGGTGGAGATGTGACTGGCGCCCAGTAATTTCAAATGCTGGTTGGAGTTACCTGTGTCTGCAGGGTTGCTCCTTTTACTTTTGGCAGCAGTCTCACCCAACCCTGTATGACATAAGAAGGCTATAGACAGAGCTGTGACCAAAGCAGCCTGTCCCATCCTCAACGTATATGGCTTGACATCATTTTATAAGCGAAGATAATGCACACCAGTTGGCCTTAACTGTGGTCAACATCAATCCAGCTGTATCATGTGCAATGCCACTATGGGGAGGACAGGCAAAATTCACACACTATAAGAGAATACAATTATGATTAAGTACTGGGGGTATTAAGTGTATACCCACCCTTTAAGTCTTTTAACACTGAGCAAAAAGTGGGCATCAAAACTCTTTTCACCTTTAGGTCTTTGTATTCAATTAACAAACCTTCATACAAATGCAGCTTGCCAGTTTATCACAAACCTAGCACAGCAAGTAGAAATTTTATGAGTGCTCAAATGTACTGAAAGACGTGCAAAGCTATGGGGGCAGGATTATGCTGTGGAAAGATGTTGGCTGTTGGCCTGGGTGTGCTCTGTATGTGCTGAAGTCTGTGATTAGTCATGCTTCACAAAAGCTTCAGGGATTTCTGTTCTCATCCTACAGACTATTAGCCAACCGTGGGGGTTGAAGAAGAGGAATGGCAGGATTATCCAGATTCAACAGCTACCTGCTAGTAACTTATTCCAATTACTTGCCCAGGCCCCACGATGTGAATTTTCTGCAAGATTTTAAACTTACTTTTATGTGGAAGGACTGAACTCTGTATTTTTACAATCCAGCCCTATTTCTGCTTACACTCAAAAGTCCCAATAGGTGAATCTGGGCTTGTTCTATAGTGTATGTATGGTTGCAGTACTACTGACATGAACTTCAGATTCTAGCAAAGATGTCTAGCAGTAGTTTCATGCATAGTGAGATCAGTCCCAAGATACCAAAGGCAAATTTGAGGGCACATTACTTTAACAAAAAAGACTGCTCATACATACTTAGCAACTGCAATTGCCATTTATTTATTTATCCAATATTAAGCTCACCTCAAACGTTAAGCGTGGGGCATGTGAATGTCTAATAATAATAATAATAATAATTTATCATTTATACCCCGCCCATCTGGCTGGGTTTCCCAGCTGCAAATAGAATATTAAAAACACGATAAATACATCAAACATTAAAAACTTCCCTAAACAGGGCTGCCTTCAGATGCTTTCTAAAAGTCAGGTAGTTGTCTATTTCCCTGACATCTGATGGGAGGGCATTCCAGAGGGCAGGTGCCACTACCAAGAAGGCCCTCTGCCTGGTTCCCTGCAACCTCACTTCTCGTGGTGAGGGAACCTTGGCACTGGACCTAACTAATATGGGAATAGCTGATTGGCATACCTGCAATGCAGAATGCCTGTATTCTCACAGGAGCAACACTGAAGTACCCTAACTAGTTGTATTCAAGCCTATTAATCATTCGCTTACATAATAAATCTTTGAGATTTTTTAAAATCCTTTCGTCCAAAGAGCAGAGAACTGACAAATCATTAGCAAAGGTGCTCTTCCATATCTTTCCCCTGCATCGTCACTCTGTCTAAAGTGATAGTTCACTTGAAAGAAGTCACATTAATTAACAAGAATCACACCTAGAGCCTCTCCCAAAGTTTGTTTTCTGGAGTAAATAAGGCCTCCTTTGCTGATGCTAGAGAGCTTCCAATCCACCAGTTTTTTAAAAAAAAGAAACTTCCACTCTTAAGGTCTTTGCCCAGGGCAGCCTTTCAGCCACTGGATCTCTTCCTTGATCTTCTCTGGACAACTGTTAATAACACCCTGTTTATGAATATACATGCCACAGTTCCCCCCCTCAGCTGTTCTGTGGTCTTATCCCTCACACTGTGCTCATCAACTCCCTTTCTCCATCCAACTCAACTGTCAAAATCCCAACTAACTAAACCTGACTGCCTTTCCTTGACAAATGACTGCAACCTCCAGCCAATTGCAGTCTTGCTCTCATCCAGGCCAATCTGAGTGAATTTACCTGTTCCAAGCTCCGCCTAGTAAAATCTCAAAGTGTTAGTCTTACTCTTCTCTGTCAGAACTTGTTACCAAGATCTATTGCTACACAGTCTTGCAACATCGTAGCAGTACAAAGCCTCGAACTGTTGCGGAACATTGCAAACACACACATTTACAGACATTTATACACACAGAGAGATAATTTCTTCACATTCCCCAACTCCAATATCCATTGTGCAATCCTCCAACAGCACAAAGTCCACAAAGTAATCAAAGTCCCTCAGAGATGTTATGTATTTGGGTCAATTTGCAGAGGCCAGACAGCTGTTTCTGCTCAGGTTTGATGGCAGACCAGCTGCTTTTAAGCAATGACTGAGTTCATGCAATGGATTACATCACACATATTCTGATAGTTCCTGTGCCAGGCCCTGGTTAGGTGACCGAAGTTCTAACCTGGAGTAGTAGTGCGGGTAAATGCACAACTCTGAGTAAATAGAGCAATTCGGAGACAATGAGAACCGGAACATGACACATCCTAGCAGTACCAACAACCTGGATTCAAAGCAAAATGTTCCCCAAAAAAACCCCTTCCCATCACCAGCCTTTAAGGCCAATAATGAGTACAGCACAGGTTGATATGGTACACTGCTAGCAGCAAGTACCCAAACAGGCAAAATGTGACTACACCAATGTATTGTTTACAGTGACAGCACAACATGGCTATAATGCTCATACAGATCAAACACTTATTTTATGCTTGAAAGTAGATTGAAGCCAAGACTGACAGCATGGTATTATCAATCATACCATTTCTCCCAGGTGAAAGCAGAAGGAGATATTGTTTAAAGTCTATGTAACCAGGTTTAAGATATGTGCTACTTGCCTCTAGTTAACAATTTCACCCCCTACAACACCTTGGCATCCTTACAGAAAGCAGAAATAAAGGTTCTAGGAGTAGAGGAACTTCACATGTATGTCTCCATTTTGAAAGGGTTTATTGTTTTTTCATCACTACTGATCTTTGCCAAGAAGAAAAACAGGGTCAATACTTTTTTGCCTATGTTATTAAAACACCAACAAACAGCATAAATTACCACTGCCATCCCCAACAAGCAAAGTTCAAAAGCTTTGCAACTAAGCAGCAGGAAGGACTTAAGGAAACAATCTATCATCCACCATGCCTTTATGGGAGTAAACTCAACCCAGAGAAAGACATAATTTCCATGAGAAGAAATTGTTCAACTTACAGTATATTAAAATAGACAAAGAGATAGACACTTTGGTCATTTTCACACAAGGCTTAAAAGAGTTTATGCTCAGGTCTGCAAGTGTAAAAACTACATTGGGTAGAATGTACATTTACTTGCTCTTCTGCAGTAACAGCATTCAAATGCAACAGAAAACAGACTAAGGGGGGGTTAAAATGTGCTTTTTTAGAGTTGTAAAATATCACTCTACATGTTTACGTAGAATCAAGTTCTAACAAGTTAAATAGGACTTGGTTCCTAGTCAACTATATTTACTTATGCAGCCCGAGAGAAAATGTCGCAAGACAAAATAATTTTTATGTGTTCCAATGATGCTCACAGATTGAAGATAACAGAAATGCCTGGAGTTTAGCAAAAGGAAAACAAAAACTTAAGGGCTGATACTTCACTACAGTGATACTTAAGATTTCTGTCCCCTGGGTCCCAGTTGTTATGCCTTCTCTTTAATCTGATTTTATATATTGAAGACTGTTTCTCAAGTAATGTCTTGGCAAACCCATGGTTGCCACCAAGTAGACACTCACTGGACTGGTTCACACACATGTGCATGAATAGTAAGAGGCTAAGCAAAGTCTCAGGCTTATACACTCCCCCCCTCTCTTTGTAAGGACTTCACTAGCATCTAGCTTCCATTTTTACTAATCCTGGCCAGCCTTTAGGTACTTCATCAGTTTCAAAACAAGTCCAGCTCTACACAATAGAAGTTGACTTGTACACAATGAAGTTGACTTGTTTCAAACATGGTATAAGGAATCTCTCCCATCACTCCACCCCCAATGTATTGTGGGACTCCAACTACCATTGTTCCTGGACTTTGGCCCTGCTAGCTCAGGCTGAAGGGGAGTTGGGAGTTAAACATCTATTGGGTCATAGCTTCCCCATTCACTGTTTAAACCAGGAGTGCAATTTTAACAAGATTCTTATCAACATCCAATACATTCTCCAATAATAATTGGGAAACAATCATGTTAACAAAGGTATGGTGGATTCCACACAACTAACTTGGAAAACTCTAACAAACAAACTGAACAGCATGCATGAAATGAATCCACCCCAGTCCATCACAATTTTATACCCATACCAAGGTAAACTTCCTCTGACTCTTTGTACCTGGAGGAAATGCCATATAATTATTAAATATATATGGTTTTTAAAAGCAAAAGAAGTAAATAAAGGAAAGAGGTTTTCAAGAAACACTAAAAGAAAGAAGAGAGAAAGCACACAAGAGCAATAAAAATTACAATGAGGAAGATGGACGTTACCAAAATATGAGAGAATAGACTCCCAAACCTGTAATTTAATATGACATATTCTCACTGAAAAGAACGCAATTATCCACCACTGTTGACTATACTGTAACAAAACAGGATAGTATTCTATATATTATTGGATCATATAAAGGAGACAAAATAGGTTTGCAACTTTCAATATTCTCTGAAAGTTTATCAAAATGCCATTTTACAAGGATCAGTGTATTAAAGCAAGTAAAATTTAAATATACTTGACTCTTCTCCAATTTTTATCTAACCAGTTTTAAAACCTACATGCACATAAGTATTGGATATACATGTTAACAGTGTCCCTGCCATCCAAAGCATTCATTGTTTACCACTCAAACATCCATCTCATTCACTAGAATTCTTGTAGGGAACATGTGAAACTATGGAATATTTTATCACCTACAAAGCTATAACTGCACTGCCTGCAATCCTATGCATACTTATCAGTAAATAAGTCGCACTAAAAACACTGTGTGGCTTACTTCCAAATAGACATAGAAGCAGCCTGTATTTGCAGAAAGGCAACATCATACACGCACCTAAGATTCGGGGTGGGAGGAAGGGAGAACACGTGAGCTATGACAAGGAATAGACATTCTAGATACATGTAGCTTCCCAACACTCCTTCAGTTTTCAAATATAAAGTTCTATTGTGTAAAAACTAGCATATGATGTCATCTCTCTGAATACACAATAGTAGAGATTCCAAAGATACCATTCTATGGCTGCATCAACTTGCATTTTAATGCAAATGCAAAATGTATTAGAAACTATAAATCTTTTTTAAAAGTACTTACACAAATATATATGCAGTATACGTAACCATAAGCAATAACAAAAACAAATATAGAAGTGTTCTTCCTCACAGCATTGTTCAGGGTGATAAAATCATGTTTAAAAATCAAATAGTCAGGGCCTCATCTGAAGGAACAAAAGATGAGACAAGGGGTGGGGCAGGCCACTGCCCATCAGGCTGCAAATGACTTTTATTTCCTATGCATTATGCTAATCAAGTCAGTCATTTCCAACTGGCTGTTTTCTCCCATCCCCAGAAACACACCCTACAACCAGTGTTCTTGCAGCCAGGATTCCCTTTCCATCCAGGGGGCCAGGAATCAAAGCTCCCCAAAGGCAGAGATTTATCATCCATCAGTCCTTCCATTTGCTCCCAGGACAGTCTCTGCCTTTGGAAAGACTCATCATCATACTATGGATTGTTCTGAATACCACCGTTTGGTAAAGGTAAAGGGACCCCTGACTATTAGGTCCAGTCACGGACAACTCTGGGGTTGCAGCATTCATCTCGCTTTATTGGCTGAAGGAGCCGGCGTACAGCTTCTGGGTCATGTGGCTAGCATGACTAAGCCACTTCTGGAGAACCAGAGCAGCACACGGAAACGGCTTCCCACTGGAGCGGTACCTATTTAAGCACTCTGACATGCTTCCGTACTGCTAGGTTGGCAGGAGCAGGGACCAAACAACAGGAGCTCACCCCGCTGCAGGGATTCGAACCGTGGACCTTCTAACTGGCAAGCCCTAGGCTCAGTGGTTTAACCCACAGCGCCACCTGCGTCCAAGCCCAAAACCAAAAGTCCTGTTGGGATACATTTTGGCTTGCCTGCTGATGAAACTGAGTGTGTGATGATTGATAACATTGTCATTTATCTGTTTTAGACCTCTAAGTAGTAGCCATTGCCAGGACATTGTCCTGTTCGCCTCTGTACAGTTCCATCCTTATTTCAGACATCATGGTAGATTGCATTGTTTAGCTGGTGATAACATTGCAGTGTTTAGCTGGTGAGTTATCGCGATGCTGAAAACCAGATATTGCCTAGCCCTTACACAGATTGTGATTTGCAATATATTGCCAGCTCAAATATTATGAAACAATTATCACAATGTGAACTTCAAACCGGTTTTGGAAGATATATCAATATATTGCCCAGCCTAAATGCTGGCCACATAACCCAGAAGCTGTACACCAGCTCCCTCGGCCAGTAAAGCGAGATGAGCGCCGCAACCCCAGAGTCGTCCACAACTGGACCTAACGGTCAGGGGTCCCTTTACCTTTTTTTTACTTCCTTCCAGAGTGAGGGGGCATGACAAAGGCTTTGCCAATCCCTGCCTCCCAAGGACAGGGGGCACTTGCACTATGATCTTAACCATGCATTAACTAGCTGTCATGCATAGTTATTTTTGAATGCAATTTCCCACACTTCCTTACTGCATAAATTCATTTCTTAAGAGAATCACGTGAGGATTACAATTGGATGGACACCTCTGGAATTTACCCTGTGTATGGAGGGTATAACAGTGGTACTCCATTTATCACTAAATAAATAATGTATGCAATTCAGTGGCATTAGGGTTAAGTAAGCAAGCTAATGGACAAGAAGTTAAGAAACATGGAGAGAATATTATGCCTATGGAGAAACTAAGTAAAGGAAGGCAGAAAGGGGGCTTTGTTTGGATTTCTATGAAGCAGTTTGAAAATTGGAGGCGCTTTCAAAATCTAAACTGTCCTTATGTGATAGGGCTGCCTATTGCTGGTTTACAGATGTATAAAGGCGAACAATATAAAATTAAAACATTCAAATGGTGTTCTTGCACCCAAATAATGAAAGTAGTGTTCTACAAAGCTCTTCTGTTTATTTATTCCACACATACACACACCCCTCCACCTTTTGACAAGGCCCTCAAAGCTATGGAATCAGAGACAGAAAATACTTTGAAATTCCATTTATGGACAATTCAAATTTAGACTGAAAAAGAGGAAAAAGTAAAGGAACCAAACAGAAACAAAGAATGAAGGGGGGAAGGAGGATGAATTTCTAAATCAAATGTCTAGATTACTAGTAAGTTAGAGATTGTGATCTTTTCCAGACCTTTATCGTGCCAGTCTAGGACACTGCTTTCACAATTTGCCAGCATGTAAAGCTGTCAAATGCTACTGATAATATTACTGCAGCAACAACAACTGACTAAACATTGCTAGCAAACAGCCAAAAGCCCTCCTCTGTTGCTTGCCCCCCAACAGCTAGTGCTCAGAGCTACCGGTATGTCTTGATGTTTAATTACCAACTAGAAAGTTCACTTCAGGCCACTGTTCTAAAAAAAATATGCACACCCCTAGGTTTTAAAATGCACAAGAAAGCAGCAAGGAAGGATTGCAAACATGACCACTTGTCAACAACGCTTACTATAAATACCTCCATCTTTTCTTTTTTAGGAAATTAAATTCTTTTCTTTTTTAGGAAATTAAAGTTCTTTGTTCTTTCCCAGTACTGTATACAGTTCCATGCACCCATATTTTTAACAAAGAGACTATCCATAAAACTCTTATTTATATTAACATTGCTCAAAATGTAACAAACCCTATTTTACCTAAGCAGTGGGACAATGTTTTAGCTTCTGTAACAAATGTGTCATTAGATTATAGATTACATGTTATACAACAAAAAATTATATTTAGTATTGATTGGAGTCCGCTACATTTGTATAGAAAGGACTATCTACAACAACATGCTGCTGGAGATGTAATAAGGGAAATGCTTCTTTGAAGCACATGCTTATGAAATGTCTGACACTTTCAAATTTGTGGAGCAAAGTACCAGGATGCATAAATACAGTGGTACCTCAGGTTACAGACGCTTCAGGTTACAGACTCCGCTTAACCTCAGGTTAAGAACTTTACCTCAGGATGAGAACAGAAATCGCATGACAGTGGCAGTGGGAGGCCCCATTAGCTAAAGTGGTACCTCAGGTTAAGAACAGTTTCAGGTTAAGAACAGACCTCAAGAACAAATTAAGTTCTTAACCCAAGGTACCACTGTACTACTTTAGAAAAATATTTAAAATTGACCAATGATAATATTACTTGAAACTATATACCAACTATAAGGGGTTTGACAATGGGTCATATTGTAATCACAATTTTAAGAATTTTTTGTTTCCCCTCTTTTTTCCTTTCACTTTACTTCCTCACTGAAAGCTTGCAATAAAGTATGAATATAGAACATATGCTTATTCATTACTCATATGCAAACATGTTTTACTAACATATATTTAATTTAATAACGTGTTTTTAAATTGTTTTTTATTGAAAGATTTTCATGGACAACATATATTTTCAGTTCATAAAATCTTTCCTACAGATCAGTTACATTCTTAATAACATATTTAACAATAGGTGCAGTCTTAGATACAAGAGATGGGACGCGGGTGGCGCTGTGGGATAAACCACTGAGCCTAGGGCTTGCCAATCAGAAGGTCAGGGGTTCGAATCCCCACGATGCGGTGAGCTCCCGTTGTTTGGTCCCTGCTCCTGCCAACCTAGCAGTTCGAAAGCACGTCAAAGTGCAAGTAGATAAATAAGTACTGCTCCGGCGGGAAGGTAAACACCATTTCCGTGTGCTGCTCTGGTTCGCCAGAAGCGGCTTAGTCATGCTAGCCACATGACCCGGTAGCTGTACGCTGGCTCCCTCGGCCAGTAAAGCGAGATGAGCGCTGCAACCCCTGAGTCGTCCGCGACTGCACATAATGGTCAGAGGTCCCTTTACCTTTACCTTTAGATACAGGAAACAAGAACCTAAATTTAAGAATTTTTATGTCACTTTGGGAAATTGTTTTAGCAGAAATGCTACCAACAAATTTATTAGATAAACCAAGAGTCGAGGAGAATATTTATATTGCTTTCAATTCCTGCCCAGATTCATAATTGCAGCTCCACAACTCTGATGAAAAGAATATGAGCAAGTGGAAGAATGGTGGTTCAATCCTTAAGCATATCTAGTCAGAAGGAAGTCCAGCTGAGTTCCTAGGGACTTGTTACCTAGTAAATACACTCAGTAGTGCAGGCTGAAAAAAGTGAAATCCTACGTATGAAGGCAAATACCATGACCTCATTAAATTTCAGGAGACTCCTGGACTGATTCCAAGAAAGGATACTGAGTAAATAACCCCAATCCCTCTGTTCATTAATAATAATCCTATATGACAAACCTGTATAATAATAAAAAATATTGCATTGTATTTCAACACAAAATTATCATTAAGTGAAGAGTTGTTTGAAAGTCACCTGGATTGAGCCTTCCATAAAAGTTCCTCTTTATTAAAGATTTTGTATCTTGTCATGAACTCTCTATATATTCACACACTCACACTTAACCACTGTTTACGTTTGTGCATGCATGAGGTATCATGTCCACCTTGGTGAAGAAACTTAACATGTTCCAAGCCTTGAGTAAAAATCTTTTAGATGCCAGCAAAGCGTGACAAATTCATTTCCTTCCCTATTACACCACAAGTGCACACCCCAATATTTTCCACATTAAAAAAATGTATCTGGGAAGCAGTCCTCAAAGTAGGTTCAATGCACAAAGTTATTAGAATAAAATGCTTTCCCCAACTTAACTCAACTCCAACCCTACCTACCACCCCACCCCCTGCATTAAAAAGTCTTGTTCCATTTGTATTTTTCAGTCCTGCTTACAAAAGGTAGAACCTCCACTGCCTGGGCAAGACTTAATTTGAGCCAGGGCTCAGAGAGAGAACCAGCTTGGTCATACCAGGACCATCATACAACAACATCCAGATAAGGAGTCAAGAATTTCCTCTGCATGAATAGAAAGGTACTGGTTCACATCTGAGAAACTACAGCTAGTATTCACCATCTAGAAATAAGAGGTAAATTTTTGAGGGCAGAAGACTTGCTTTTCAGATAGATTTGAGAGTCAGCTTCTCTCTTTTAAAATAAGCCACTATGCCTAGGCAAAGTTCTAACTTTGTGATGCTGAGCAATTTGTCACCAACATCACTTGACAGCATCAGTAGGAATTACAGATTTGCCAGTGATTTAAATTATTTCAGTCAGCAAGCTGAAAGCTATGATTTAAACTGTTTATATTCAACCATTTTCCCATGAATCAGTTATTTTCAAGAAAAAAAATATCCTAGGCAGAGAGGACTTTTCCCTCCCCCCCCCCCAATTAACACAAGTGCTAGACTAGATTCAAACATAATCCGATGCACATTTTCTCAAAAATCCCACTTGGTCCAAGAAGACTGCATGGGGGTGCAGAATCAGTCCATCTCCAACAAGAAGCTGCAATAAGACACACATGCTTTTGAGCCATTAGTGTAGCTTATGTTGTCTCCGCCCCCTGCTAGAACTGTTGTTATTTAGTATGATAAATAATAGTTGATTCCCCAATATTAGTAGGCCCCCACCAACAGGGTCACCTGACTGATGGGAATGATATTAAGTCAAGCGTTCAGAGAGAACAACAAGACACAAGGGAGCAGTGCCTTCCGCTTCCATGGGTGGAGTTCACAGGTGGGTTCTGAGTAGCTCCCACAGGGAGCTACTACACACTTAGTCAGTGGCCAGATCTCACTGTCTGGAATGACTTTTGTCTTTAACAACAGGATGTGAACCTCTCCCACCCTGATTCTAGAGGGAATAAACTCATTCCGACCATAGCTCAGTACAGGCAGACATTACTGTTTAGCCCAAGCAAGGACATAAACATGCTTAAAATGATTTGGTGGCCAATTTCAAAATCTGGATACCGGTGTTTAGCACAGGGCTCCCCCCCCTTCTTTTTTTTGGTGGTGGGGAATGGGAGGGGGGTCACATTCCTAGGCACACAGCACAGAATTTCTACGATCCTGGGCCATCAGTCACCTGGGATTTTGCCCACCATTAACTCAGAGAACCAGAGTCCCCCAGCAACTATTCTCAAGTGACAGCTTGCAGCACTGGGAGTGGCATAAACCAGCAAGGAAGGAAGCCATGTTAACCCCTCCTCAATCAGTGCACAGTCATACTAGGAGTCTACTACAGGCTAGAATGCAACACAGGATCAAAGGGAAGGATTAGGGGTCCCAAAGGGCCAAGAATATAAAGCACTCATCGTTCTATGCAAAAAAACAACAACAAAAAACCCCCACTTCTGCCGCCTCCATGACCCTCCTCCCCTAAAGCCTTTCAAAACTATAACAAGGGAATCAGGGGCACTGCCATTCTATGCACTTGCCAAAAGAACAGCAGCCACCTAGATCTGCGGCTGTGAACAAACTTACTTCATATCATCTCCCGACCACTCCCTAAATTGCAGATGGATGCCAGAAGAGTAAGCGAGAACAAACACAGAGGTACTTAGAGTCCTGGCAAAATAAATAAATAAGCAAGCAAGCCATAGAGCGAAGGAGGAAACAAACAGGCAAAGGAAGAGTCACAGCAGGCTTTGGGTTTTGTTTTTTTCTGGAAGATGCAACGCCCCTCCCATATCCCCCTTTGCTTGGCTGGCAGGAAGTGTTTACAGAAAGCAGAGACCACGTAAACCTAGGCAGGGAGGCAGGCAAGCAGGTGATTCTTAACCCTCCATTAGCCCCAAACACTGTCAGACTGGAGGACAACAAGCACACTGTGCTGGGGTGTGGAGGGGGAGCGAAGAGAGAAACAGAGAGATCGATCACATTGTCAGCATACTTCCTTGTGTGCAAACAAGATATGCAGGTCCACAGCTTTTAGAGCTTGTGGTACGAGGTGGCTACTAGACTAGGGCAGGGGGTGACAGTATTGTCCCATTACCCCTTCATCTGCACACAAGCACCACACCACGCACCTGCAGATCTCTATGCAGGGATCCCTAAAGCATGGATATGCATGCATCTTTACGAAAGATTCAGCTTGTAACAAGTGAAGGACTAACAACAAAGGGGAGGAGTCAGAAACCTCAGAATGAAAAATACAACCACATGCCTGAAGAATACAAGAGGCTACACCCCTCCAACGTAGTGCTGTCACCCCTGCCCTCCCCGTCTACATGGAGACAGGCGCACCCCACTGCAGGCTGATATTCTCTCTCTCTCTCTCTCTCTCTCTCACACACACACACACACACACACAGAGAGAGAGAGACAGAAACACGCACACGAGGCCATTTTCCCAACACACACACACACACTTGCTTCCTTGTCAGAATGTATGACCTCACGCTTCCCTCAAGGCTCTTCTTTCCAAGGGACGCCTCCCAAACTTACCGTCAACAACCCACTTCTCCACCCCGACACACACACTCTTATGCCCCTGACCGACTCTCTTATACTTGGGTGTTTAAAATGCTGCCGTGGGGAAGGGGGGGGGGAGGGCAGAGCTGGACTTCACCGCTCACTTTGGAAACTCAGATTACAGCTGCAGCAGCTTCAGCTGCGTTCCAGGAAGAGAGAGCGTCCATGGCAGGCGAGCCCGCCTTTTTGTTGGCCGGCAAAGCCCAGCTCTGCGACGCCAGGCTGCAGCCAGCAGCTCTCCCCGCTGTCCCCACACATGCTCCCTGGGACACGCCGCCGGAGCCACTGCAGTGCTTGCTGCTGCGAACTACACCCATCGCTTTGAACGTCTCCCGAGCAGGCTGCGAAAGAGAGACGGGCGACGCTCGCCCCACAGACCACTGGGCACTCGGCTGCCTTCCCTGTTCTTTTGCTGCTGCTAACAAATTACTTTTCCAAGGAAGAAGGCTCGGGGAATGCACTGCTCCCGCCCACCCCACCCACAAAACAGCAAAATATATCAGGGTGGGAAGGGGTTTTACTCACCGTCTGCTGTCCCCCCACCACGAGGCTACTTTCCTTGCAAAGGCAGTAGAGTAAAGCTGCGCTTTTCTCAGGGGAGTCAGTGGGGCTTTTTTTCTTTTAAAGGCAGCGGGGGAAGAAATGCAAAGTTTGCATGGGGGGGGGAGGATCAGCCCCCCTGGATAGATCCACAGATCCTTGTGTCCCTTTGCCTGCAGGAGGGTGGCTGCTCCAAGTCAGTTCCCCGTTGGCCCGATGCAGTGAACTTTCCACCTAGGCGGCGGCGGCGGAGCCCCCTTCTTGCAGCGCCCTCCCCGCATTGGCACCCAGCATCCAGGCGCTCTCTGTGCTGCGGGAGGGCGGGGAGAGGCGGCTGTTACGGCGTCGGCGTCGTCAGCCTGGACAATGTGTGTGTGCGCGCGAGGCGAACCCCAGGCAGCGAGCAGCACACGCCCAAACTCCACTCGCTCCCCGCCCCCTCGTCACTCACAGCCTCCTCCCGGAGCAGCTGATAGGCGCTTGGGCTGAACCTCGGCGCGCCTGCCGCGGCCTCTCCGCTCCTCCGACCTCGTGGTGGGCTGCGGGGCCTGTCAATCACGCCCCGCGTCCCCTTCTCCCTCTCCCCGCCTGCCGGCCGCGCTGCTACTGCTTTGGCCTGGGCGCGCGGCGAGGTCTGAAAGGGGCTTGGAGAGGAAACGGGCGTCGCGAGCGGCGAGCGGGGAATTGCCTCTTCTTTTGCCACAATTATTTTTAGAGCTCTCCGCTTCCTCCAGTCAAATTAAGCCTCCTCTCCTTTCTTCCGGGTGCAGCTCTCTCCCTTTCCCGCTCAGCAAAGCGTTCCCTTCCATTCCTGGCTCCCCCCCCCCCCCGCCTTAGTCTCCACTCAGCAGGCTCCGCGTTTGCTTCTCCCACCCCAAAAGGCCCGTTTTCTGTACGTGGCCTGGCTGTGGCGTCGGGTGCGCTCTGTCTCTCGGCTCTCCCCGCCTTTTCTCTTTCTCATCCTGCCGCCGCTGTTGCTGCTTCCATTGGGCGCCTGTCCCTGCGCTGTTGTCTCTTCCCTGCTCAGGGGTGGACGGCGTGAGCTGCCAGGCTGTGAAATGAACAGGGCGCGGGAAGACCGCCTCCGCCCTAGGGGAAAGTCGTAGTGGGGGTCGCACAAAGGAAGGAGAGGAGGGTCTGTCGCAAACTCGTCGTGTTCTCCCAATATTGGCCCAGGTCAATTAATTAAAACATTCCCCTGCACGAAAACGCAGGTTCCAGTGGTTCTTTAGAGGACATTCTCAAAAGTAATATTTAAGGGTGTTTTTTTTCCAGCAGGAGCTTTACTTTTGCCCTAACCTCCACCCTACTCCTGAAAACATAAGATTCTGAATTAATTCCCATAACCTTGAGTGAGAACATTCAAGCGTGGTTAAATTAAAGCATTATAAACTAGGGTGGAGGGAGGTGTATTCTTTCAAAGCATGTTTATGTAAATATGCTCATCAAACATATGCAGAATGCCCATCAAGTTGGCCGTAGTGTGAGCAGAGGAAGGTCATTATTACACAACCATGGACATCGCATTTTACCCTCTGCACACTATCCCCATGGCTACAGCTTTAAGTTGAATACGTATGGATATATAGTTAAGCCTGCGGAACCATGAGAACTCAGCAACATGATTGCTCTTACTCTGCTGTAGTTAATGTCCGTAGCGGGTACGGATTTCACTTTTCCCATAGAAGTGGTTGATAGCCTAACACAGGCATAGGCAAACTCGGTCCTCCAGATGTTTTGGGACTACAATTCCCATCATCCCTGACCACTGGTCCTGTTAACTAGGGATCATGGGAGTTGTAGTCCCAAAACATCTGGAGGGCCAAGTTTGCCTATGCCTGGCTAACACTTGGTGGTCTAGCATTGGGATGGAGGCTTAAGTTGTCCTCTACTCCCAGTGCCCAGGGTGAGGGTCAATTTTTCTGCCTTTCAACCAGGGCCCAGATTGCCAACACTTTACACTGTCCCATAGCAGTTAGGGGGAGCCATGGAAAACTAATTGTACTCTTGTTCTGCATAAGGTCTACCCTCCGTTCTGTTTTTTGGCCAAGTGTCAGAACTCAAGAACTGGCTTCAGTTTTTATATATTGAGTGATAGAATAGTAACCACTATTATGACAGCTGAGGGACAGAGATAATGAATTGCAATGTACTTTTTAAAAATTATACAGCATAGGTATTATTTATTTCAGTAAAATTATACCCAATTCTCTTCCATCATGGAACTCATTGCAGTGTACATGGGACAAACTGATCAGATTCAAGGATGCTTATTTTCAGCAATGCGGTTGTATCATGTGCGCTTGAACCATTGTGACATGCACTGCAAGACAGCAACCTAGATAGCAGTCTGTAGCTGCTTGTAGGGGGCTACAGGGTTCCAGAAGGGCAGTATGGCCATTGGAGAGAGACAGAGAACCATTGTTAGGTGTAAGTGATTAACCCTTCTGTACCATCTTGCAGCTTAATAAATTTTAGTGCCAGTTGCATTTGTTTTCACACATGAAGCAAAAAGTCAAAACGATACCTTTCCCACATGTTCTTAATTGCATACAAGCCCTATGCAGACATTCTAATTATATACATGCTACCTGGCCCCCGGCCCCTGAGCATATTAGAGGTTATTGTTGTCTTATTACCCACCCTTTAACATCAGATTGCAGCATGGGTTAAAATTCAATGTTACAAACAAATTAAAATGAATCGCAGTCACAGGAATTGAGTGGGTCCTGGAAACATATTTAAGATGTCAAAGTCCAGGGTAAAAATGCGTATATTCAGCATGTGATGGAAGCTACCGTATATAATGAAGGTTCCAGACACACCTCTGGGGAAGGAATTCCATAACCAAGGAGCTGCCACAGAGACTGCTCCCTTTGCTGATCTCAGCACTTGAAAGGGTCTGTAGGGAAGGAGAAGGTCTTTCAGATATTTTGTGCCTAAGACATGTAGAGCATTAAACAAAAATGTTTAAATATATACCATATTTTTCCATCTTTAAGACGCCCCCATGTATAAGATGCCCCCTATTTTGGGGGGACTCGGGTTTAAGAAAATGGGGGGAGATGTATCCGTGTATAAGACACCACCTAATTTTTGATATTATTTTTAGGGGGGGAAACCTAGTCTCATACATGGAAAAATACGGTACATTAGACATTCCATTACAACAGGGGCCAACTCAAACCAATGTGCATAGGCTTCACTTATGTTGTGAGCTATGCAGTGGGGGGACCTGGGCACATATGATTTCTAACATATGGCCATTGGGCTCTCCAATTGGGTAGGGTTAGCAGAGTCATACCCACCAACAACAACCTGTGTACAAATAAAAAATTTGCACAGTGCTATAGAAAGATGGAGAGTGGAGCATAGACATAGCCAGGATTTATTGGGGGACAGGCTTTATGTTAGTGGGGGGAGAACCAAGTTATCTGCAACACAATTGGTCAGTTAAGTATTTTTATTTATTTACTTTATTTAGGGGGGCACCTGCACCTCTGGCTACACCCATGTACTTACACCCATGTACAGTACTGGAGAAAGGGAAATGGCAGCCTTTCTGTAAACTGCAGCCTTTAAAAAATGTTTCTTTTTCGAGTCTTGTACAAACAGGAACACCCTGTAAATTCACCCTTCCTCCCACCCCACTGATGGAACAGATCCTCACACAAAATATAAATGAATAGTCACATCGAGACCACCCAGAAAAAAAATTAAATGAAGGTGCCTGTCCATAGTCTGCCACGTGTTGCTTATGGTTGGTAGCCATGTTCCTTTGTATATATGCAAATGAAATAAAGTCAAACCAGCCTGCTTCACTTTATTGCATGATAAGGTTTATTGAGTTCCATAAACCTCTTACATTAAAGTAGGTTATACTTCTATATGACACATTTCATGTAATTATTATATGATGTAGCACAATACTGTACCGGTAATCTGTTAATCATGCCTCAGTATTACACTGCAGGCTATTCCAATTACCGGTATTACAGGCTGAAAGTAAGGGTTTCATACTTGAGCTTTTGTTCCTTCTACGCCAAGGGAACATGTAATAACTTATGCAAATTATCTGGATTTGTCTAAAGTTGCTTCATTTGTAGAACTTATGCTTGAACATTTTTTATCTTTGTTTTTGTTTGTTGGGTTGTGTTTTTTTTATATAAGCACTACTGTAGTTTACAAAGGAAAGATCTTATGAACAGCAAGGATGCTTGGGTAGAGGAACATTGCTAGAGGCTATAGAAAATGATAGCCATGCAAGACTTCAATGAACAATGGCACTTTTGGCAGACACATCATGATTTCCTATACAGTATAGGTTTGCAACCATGAGAGCTAGAAACTTGCTTTGTTTTCTGAAAGCTGGGTCTAAGATGTTACGGCAACAGTCATATTTACAAAGGCACAGATTGCTAGATACCAGATTGGGTGAAACAGAATCACAAAAGAGAACTAATGACTTCAACCAAGTCTTATGGGGCTCATAATCAGCAAGAGTTCAGCCTAGTGAAAATACAATTACTAGTGAGATAACAGCTGTTTAATATGTGACAAGCACTCCTACAGCTACATAAGAAAGATTTAGGGACAGTTTATGAAATGAACTCCTGAAGCTTCACAATATACACTAGACTCAGCTCTATATAATTTTACAAACTCTTTTATTAGCTAGTGTAGCAGGGAATGTTTGCTTCAGTCACTTTGGGGCTCCCCTAAGCACTGCTAATAGGGAGGTTGCAGGATTTGCCTGCTTAGGCTGATTCCCCTCCTGCTTGCTACTCACAGCGATTCTCTTTGCATCTCTGAGGAATGCATAAAACATCACATATGCCCAAATTACAGGAATGCATGCTGACGGCAAATTAGGGAAACTTAAAACTACAAAACCTTATCACACAGGTTTTGCTAAATTCTGAGCATTCATTTCTTGAGAGGGGGCAGGAATATACAGAAGTATATTTGCCAGAAAGATAATACTACGTAATATGAAACATGACTACTACTGCTAATACTAATTTGAAAACAGTCCTAGAGAGTCTGATGTAGTAGACAGCATCAGACCCTTTCCAAGTGATTATTCAAGGCTCAATCATGCAAACAAGAATTTCCCTTAGAAAGCATTTGGCCCTGAACCAGCAATTTGTGAAGCTCTGTGATTCTAAAAGTAGTGTTATTTTTTTGTGTGGAACAGATATATCAGGGTAATTAGTACTTTATTTCATCTAGTTGTGGGATTTTTAAGGAAGGTAGGAGAGGATATATTGTTTTGATATTATCCCTCCTCAATCATGCTAGTGAGTAAACAGCAAAGCACATTCCCTTTGCAACTTGTTGGATGCAAGTTGATGATTTGTTAAAATCCTTTAATTAAGCAATCCAGTCTGGCTTGTTCCTGGTAAGTTTCCCCCTCTATGTCCCTCTTAAAATAATAATAACACAATACAGTCTTCTTTAAAAGTAAGAATAAAATGTTACTCATATTCGGTTCACAGCAGTAATCTGAAGGCAGGCTTTATCTTGTGGTTACAGTGAAAAGACGTCTGAGCTACATATCACAGACTTTCTACTTGTGGGCTCCATCCTTTGTGAAGGTTGTGCCATGCACTGGCTAAGAGTCAGGAGAGTACAAGAGTCCAAGAGAAAGATGGTTGCATGGCCAGCCCTTTTATCTGGTTAGCTAGGGTCACGGCCATCTACCTGGTCACACACAAGGGGAGGAAGCTCCAAAGCAGGTTTGACAGGAAGTCCTCCCTGTCTGGAGCCACATTCCCCTGTGTGTCCATTCTTGGCAACAGGAGAATGTTGTACTTGATGGCTCTAGTAATCAGGGGCGTACCCAGGATCAAAACTTGGGGGGGGGGCAAGCCATGGTCGTTCAAGTTGTGACATTTTAGCATGGAAAAGGCGAATGAAACCAAAATTTTAAGAAAATTATATATAATTATAGCAATGCTTTATTACGGTAGTTATTACAATTATTTGCTTGAATTTTTTTTTAATTTTTTATTCTAGTTACATGTCTTATACTAATACCATTTTTCTTGGGTTTGAAGAAAACTTGTTCAAAACTTTCGTTTCAATCCAGTCCTGATTTTCCTTGAAGAATTTCCAATGGATGCTCATCAAACACAACCCAGTCAGTCTGTCCTCTCCCATTGTACTTCTGAGCCAGGTCTTTACCCTTTGAAGGGTACTGAAAGATTGTTCAACAGTAGCCGTGGTGGACGGGAAAGCACTTAAAATACTGATCAACTAGCGGCGGGCGGCTCAGTTTATATAGTGACGTGGAACTCACTAGACCCCTCTAGAAGATTCCCTCTTCTCTCTGCTAGAGCCCGCTAGAGACCTCTCCCTCCCTTGAATCCCACTGGCTGGCTGACATAGATTCCTCTACCAGTCGCCAGGTGGCTCTAGATACTTCTCGGTTTTTACACCATTTCAGTGTGGTAAACAACTGATTATTCACCATCGCCCTACCTAATTTTGTTTCGTTTCATCACTTTATATCCATTTAATGTTTTTTGCTTCTAGGGGGGCAGCTGCCCCCCCTGCCCCTCACTGGGTACGCCCATGCTAGTAATAATACATCCCACACTAGCTTCTAATGAAAGTTGAGTTTGGGGGTTTGGGATTTATTTTATTCTTTTGAAGGCCACACACCTGTTTTCCCCTGTTTATTGTGAGAATACCCTCCAGAAATGATTCTCTGTTAATTTTCCCTTCTAAAGCTAACACAGGAACAGAATTTACCAGTAATTTGAAGTGTACCAGTTATGCATGACTACTGTGCAGTGCAGCTGGTTAACTGCCAACTTAACCTTAATTTGTCAGTCAAATTGATTGATTGATTGAATTTATATACTGCCCTATACTCGGAGGTCTCAGGGGGTTCACAGAATAAAATCAAAATATAAAACCACAAAATACATAATCAAAATAAAAACAACAATCCAATAACCCTGCAACCCAAAAACCCACACATTTTAAAAGGGCATAGGATGTCAATCAAATCAACCAAAGGCCTGGTTAAAAAGGAACATTTTTGCCTGGCGATTAAAGTTGTATAATGAAGGCGCCAGGTGAACTTCCCTGGGGAGAGCATTCCACAGCCAATGCAGAGAAGGCCCGTTCTCATGTTGCCACCCTCCAGACCTCATACTTGCCATGTCTGCTATAATAAAAATAACAATATTTAGCATGTCAGTACCAATTGAGATTAGCTCCATATATATCAGCTCAGAAATCCTTGACACAGACAAGCATTACCTCCCATACTGGTAAAGCAGGTGTCCCCACAAGCTCCTTCCAAACGCTGGCAACAGAGAGTGTTTTCCAGGCTCTCAGCAGGCTAGGAGTGGAGCTTAAGCTCTAAACCTGTGTAGGTCAGGGCAGTGGCTCAATAGTACATCACATGATTCACATGTAAACAATTCCAGGCTCCGTTCCTTGCATCTTCACATAAGGCTAGAACCTGGAAAAGAATGAAATTGGTTGCACTCTATGTGGGGCTACCTTTGAAGTTGACCCGGAAACTACAACTAATCCAGAATGCGGCAGCTAGACTGGTAACTGAGAGCGGCCGCCAAGACCACATAACACCGGTCTTGAAAGACCTACATTGGCTCCCAGTACGTTTCTGAGCATAATTCAAAGTATTCATGCTGACCTTTAAAGCCCTAAACCAGGTATCCCCAACCTGTGGCCCTCCATATGTTTTGGGCTTCAACTCCCATGATCCCTAGCTAACAGGACCAGTGGTCAGGAATGATGGGAATTGTAGTCCAAAACATCTGGAGGGCTGAAGGTTGGGGATGCCTGCCCTAAACAGCCTCGGTCCTGTATACCTGAAGGAGCGTCTCCACCCCCATCGTTCAACCCAGACACTGAGGTCCAGCACTGAGGGTCTTCTGGCAGTTCCCTCACTTTGAGAAGTGAAGTTACAGGGAACCAGGCAGAGGGCCTTCTTGGTAGTGGCACCCGCTCTGTGGAATGCCCTCCCATCAGATGTCAAAGAAATAAACAACTATATGACATTTAGAAGACATCTGAAGGCTGCCCTGTTTAGGGAAGTTTTTAATGTATTTTTAATCTTTTATTGGAAGCCAGCCAGAGTAGCTGGGGAAACCCAGCCAGATGGGTCAGGTAGAAATAATAATAATAACTATTATTATTATTATTATTATAGCATGGGATTTGGCATTGGTTGTAGAACTCAGTCACAGAGAAACTCAGCTTTTATTTCCTTGTCTTTCATCATTCATTCAAAGTGTGTTTCCAACTCTCTGGGCTGGGAAGATTGGCATGAAAGTTTGTGAGTGATGCCTGACAAAATCTCAGCAGCTGGGGCAGGATTGGGGAACTGATTTTACTTTTCTGTTCTGCCAAAAGGCTAACAAAATTACAGTGCAATCCTGAGCATAACTTCTCGGAAGTAAATCCTATTGAGTTCAATGAGACTTATGTTCAGGTAAGTTTCATATGACTGCAACTTGGGCTGTAATACTATTACATACTTATCTGGGAATAAGCCCCATTGAAATCAATGGGATTTGCATTTTCTGAACGGGCACACACAGGAGAGCACTGTTAATTATCTAAATATAGGAAGCCCATGCAAATATTGATAGCTTGCATAATTTGTACAGGTTGCAGAATTTAGGTGTCTGGATACAAAATTTGAATCAATTTGGCACAGAATTATTTCAAGGCCACTCTGGATGACCTGCTTGTTGAGCATTCATCATTGCTTGTATGAAACTTAGATGGAGGTTATATTATACCCAGTCTTTACCGAGCATTCGTTATGATTTGCTTGCAGAGGCATTATACTACAGTGAGGATTCATCCTGCATTCACTCTGATATGCCTGCAGAGTGCTTACACGTCTTCTCATTGGACATTTGTTCATCCCACACTTTCAATGCATTTCCCCAGAGCCGTCTTAAGGGGACCTGCCGCCCTGGCGCGGCTATCCCTCCGGCGCCCCCGCCATGCCGCCTCTCCGCCGCCTCCCTCCCGCGCTTGCCGCCCCTTGGGAGGGGGGTGGGCGAGCGGGGGATGAGGGGCGTGGCGCTGGAGCGGCGCGGGGCTCTGCGCGCCCTTCCAGCGCTTCCGGGACGGGAGGCGAGGGCGGCCGGCTCGCGCTCCCGCGCGCATCCGGATGGCGCGGCGCAGCCGGGCGGCGTGGCTGGGCAGCTTGTGCTCCATTGGGTGGGTGGCCGGCTGCGCGCGGAGCGCGAGCTGCCCAGCTGCGCCGCGCCACCCGGATGCGCGCGGGAGCGCGAGCCGGCCGCCCTCGCCTCCCGTCCCGGAAGCGCTGGAAGGGCGCGCAGAGCTGTGCTCCTGTGCTCTGCTGGGCAGCCAGAGGGCGTGGCGTGGCCGGCCAGCTCCCTTGCCGGGAATCAGAGGGCGCTGCCGGCAGGCGCTGCCAGCGGGGCTGGAGGACGGAGGCGTCCTCCAGGCCATTGCGCCCTGGTGCGCCGCGCCACCAGCCCCAATGGATGAGACGGCTCTGCATTTCCCCATCACTTTACAAACTGCAAGAAGCCAGATTATTTTTTAAAGATAATTTGATGCATTAGGGTGACAGAACTCTTTAGTCCACTTTAACTGCATAAACCTAAAGTTCTGGTATGTGCTTGAATCCCTATTGAAAAATAGTAGTAGTCCAGAGGCACCCTTATTCTGTTTCGATTTAAACACCCACACCCACCCACCCACAAAATACAAACACACACCCCTGCTGAAGCATATACTTTTACAGTCCTGCAGCATTTATCCATAATGTTTCACAGATGGGACATATGCTTTTCGCTCTGCAACCAAGCAGAGTGTTTTCAGAACTGTCCCTAAGGAATCTAACAAAAATAATAAGGTCAAAGTGAACTGGCCCTTAACAAATAAATCAAATTCTTTTTGACTTTCATGCATATAATTTTTATAGCACATGATAAATGTTTAAAGCATTTCACATGGGCATCTGCGGGTGGAGGTCAGTGTCTGCACACATGCTTAGATAAACCATAATCCCTGGATTCCCAGCTTTCACTAAAAAAAGAAAAGGAGGTCTCTAGCACTTGAGGAACCCAGCATATGATGCAAAATGTGCATGCACTACTCTCATTAGTCTTGGGATACCCCAGTCTGCTTACCGCTTTCAGTCTTTTAGCCAATTAATTAAGTCAGAACAGTGATCGACATTTAAGAAAGCAGATCTAGTCAATTAAACAAGAGGGAGGATAGAGTGAAACACCCGTAGACCACATTTTCTTTATTTGTTTTTAAGCTTTTTATGATGATCTTTCTAGGTGCAGAAGTAATTGCTGCCCCATATTAAAAACAAAACAAAAAACAGTCCTGGAATCCAGGATTTTAGTATCGCTGTGATTGGGGAATAGTAGGTAACCTCCCCTGTCTCCCCAAAAGCGGTAGCAGTAAATAGTCCATTATTTTTCCCATTCAAGGTCTTTCCATACCCAAATGTTTCTTCTTGAATTTGTAAACATTTTAAAACTTACTATACTAATGTCAATGCAGATAAAATCTATCACTATTATACCCATATTGTAGAGGGCAGGATTGTGGCTAAGAAAGTGTGGGTCATGCCTGTGAAATAACCAGCCTCACATAACCAACATGCTTAAGTCTAATTAATGCATGAAGGGGTTAATATCATAGAGTAAGCTGTGCTGCCAGGCTTAGCTATCTATGTCCACTTCCCCTCAGCTTGGAAGGAACTAGGTAATCAAGGCTTTATTCTTCTGGAGTCTGAGAAGCTTAGCATGTAAAGAGGTTTGAGGTGGTTGAGCTCAGTCACATGGCTCTCAAAAGCCACTCTTCAGTTCCTATACCAATGGTTTAGGAACTTTCACCACTTTGTAATTAAGCTAAGTTTTACTGCATATGCAACTTTTCTGAAGCATATGAATTTGGAGAGTTTGTAAGTTTTTAACTTACCAAAAGTGTGGTCTTTTCCTATGCTGGCAAAAGAGGGATTTTTTTTAAAGAAACATTTTAAGGGAGTATTTTGGAACTCACTTGGAGAATGCTGAGAGAACTGGGTTCAATGCAGACTACCTTATGAGTTCATGGCCAAGGCAAGAGCTGAATTAGGGCCTTACGATCTTAGAAATCAGTCACAATGGTACAACAGCTTCCCAAAGAGCTTTCTTAGAGAGATGCTGCTGTAAATTTCTGCTGAGCGATGCCAAGAGTGGTGTTTCTTCACAAGCATATGCATGTATGTCATACCACTCTGCTCTTATTCCAGTCCAGCCTTGTCCTAGCCATTTCTTGTGAGCATTTAGGTTGCCATACGCAACTTCTCCAGGGCAACTGGAAAATGACATCAACACATAGCTATTTTAGCTAGTAATGTTTGACAAAGAAGATGGTAATGAATAGGACAGAGGAATATCAACATATTCTAGAGGAAAGAGAAATGTCCCAAGTCTGGCTCTTGGTTGATCCATTGGGGTTGACTGCAAAAAGGATTCAAATAAATAAGTACATCTCACATTGTCTGGTTATGGTAACGCACACTGATAATGTGAGTCAACTCATTTTAAGGGTTATAAGCACACACACAAGGTTGCTAGGAGAGACCAGTAGGTCTGAACTTTCATTAGAAGAAAAATCATTGGAGCAAGAGTTACTTTTAGTTCTAATTACCAGCCATTTATATATTTTATATAAACCATTCAAGACAGAATTCCACCTGTTTTTCTACAACCAAATTTAAGACTTTCAGATTGATAAACCTAATGAAGGAACATTTTCAAAATTCAGCCGTGAAGCTCACTGAGTGATGTTGGGCCAGTCACCTATCTCTCAGTCTAACCTACCTCACAGGGCTGTTGTGGGGACAAAATGGGGAGGAAGAGAACCACGAATGTCACCCTGAGCTCCTTGGAGCAAAGGTAGATGGAATATAAATGTAAATGTAATAATAAATAAATAAATAAATAATCAAAGCTCAATAGATTATTTCAAGGCCATTACCCTGGTATAAAAACACCTTCATGATGAACACAAACTCCTTTCAACCACAGATCAACATGCTTCTCTACAGAATTGTGAATGCCACACAACAGGAGTAACTACCATTGTGTAAATGTTTGTTGACTTGCTCAGGCTTCCTGTTCCCCCTCTGACTTGTTCAAGTGGCCCTGCTTTGAGCATGCGTAGGGTCTATGACAGATTCTAATTTGATTTTCTGATTGGGTCCTAGCATCACCCTGACTCTCCTATCAGATTCCCCAGCAGCCCCTCTATGGGTTCTCCATGGGATAGATCCCTAACACTTAACAGTATTTTCACCAGTGAAGTTAAAAGCACACTCCCCATTAATTTAGCTGTGTGTACATGTGTTACCTCCCCACTGAGCTACATCTACAAGTGCCATAATGGACAGAGTGAAGAAGCTGAATTAATGCTCCTTGTTACAGGTATGTGTGAAAATGCTCTCAGCCTCTCCAGCCTTTCCTTTTCACATATCCACTTGGGGTGTGATATGTTACCTGTGGCTACTTTACCAAGAAAACTTTTAGCAACTCTTTACAGATTGCTTCAAAGCAGCTCAAAAGCTGATCTGCTGCAGATTTCAAAATTGATCATTTTGTCATATATATCTTATAGGAAAAGCAAAGTACTTCCTTTTATAATCACCTTGCAATATGATACAAGGACTTTGCCATGGCAACCCCAGCTCATGAAACAGAATAATGTTGATCATAAGGTATAGGTTGCTATGGTGAGTAAAGCTGAGACTGGAGCTTTGCATCATCTAGCAAGCCAGGGTTTGTGTCAATAACAGCCCTTGCCAGGATGCACCAGAGATAGGGGTCAAGCTAAAAGGCTAGCTACCAACAAGAGACAAGGGTGGCTAAAGTGCAGAGCTCTTAGCACACGTCTCCGCAGCCAGCAATTAATAATTTCCCCAACTTCTGGAAAGAACTTAGGCTTAATCAGAAGTTAGGAAAATATTTAATTCATGAGCAGGTGTGATGTGGCACGGGAAAATCCTGTGTGATGTTCTATTTGTGAATGCAGAATCCACTCACTGTGATGAAACAACAGCAACTCATTGCAGTGCAGGTTGGGTGCAGGGTGCAATGTAGAACTGTGTAACTTCGGATCTGTGTTGAAAGCTATACACAGTCCCGTTTGGGCAAACACTGTTTGTAGGCAGGAACAAGTTAACTATAAGCCTACTTCACATTATGCAACACATCTGAACCCTCTAAAATGTTTCCCACCAATCATAAACTTTGTTACAATGCTTATCCTGTGAGTTCTGCATAGAAAAGTAACAGATCCTCTGCATCTCTTGCATTTAATGGCCTTCAACTCCGCTGCTTATGCTCCCCATCCCTGTCTATGTTCACTTCTCTTGCCAAATCCCCCTTCCCAACAAACCCCCTTCCCTTTGTCTGGGAGAGATCTCCCACTTTTGCTGCACTGTAGCACAAAAATGCCCTTATTTATTTATTGCATTTACGGTATATCCCACCTTTTTCTCCAAGGAGCTCAAAGTAGCATACACGTTTCTCCCTCTTCTCATGCAAGCCCCACAACACCACTTTGAGGTAGGTTAGGCTGAGAGACAGCAACTGGCCTAAGGTCACGCAATGAGCTTCATGTCTGAATGTAAAGCAGGGCAGTGGAGTATGTGACCTGAGGAAAAATATTTGAGGGCCAGAGAGATGCCCAAAGGGCCACATTCAGCCATCAGGCTTGAGGTTCCCCACCCCTGTCCTACCTCCCATCCAGACCATGGCAGAGGCTCTTTCCTGTGAGTAAAGAAGAGATCAGCAATAGGTAATGCATCACAGCAGCCATTACACTCTAAACCATGATTTTTGAATTTCTCCTGATCAGCAAAACTCCTTGACACGAAAAGGAACTTTGTCAATTCAGGTAATGATTGGATTGCTGCCTCTTATATAACATATGACTAAGATGTTCATCTGATGCTGAGGCACTAACACTGAGTAATTTCCCAGCACTCATTAGTAACACTTTTTTTTATTTAAGAAAAGAAAGTATTAGCTATAGTTTCCCTGCAGTAAGCTCTTTACTCATCACAGCTTACTGGCAGAGGGATTTGTGGAGTAGCTTATATGATCACAAAGAGAATTAAATGCATTACACTTGCTCTGTACCCTGCTAAATGATATATTATAGAAGGAGACTGAGGCTGCTGGATTCCCATAAAGTAAGATGAAGATATAAGTTTCAGACTTGGTATCCATGTAATATTAGGGAGGATTTTACAATGGTGTTATGCGAGTCCCACTCTGCATCTATTAACCTAATATTGCACTCATTCCACAGAATACATGACAGAGCATTTAACCATTCACCCTCAGCAATGCTGAGTTTCAGGCTATCTAGAGATTTGTAATAAAGGTGCCAGGCGAGCATACATGGGGACAGTGGGGAGCCACCACAGAAAAGGCCCATTCTTGTGTTGCTGCCCTCTGGACCTCTCACAGAGGAGGCACACAAAGAAGGGCCTCAGATGATGGTTGCAGGGTCTGGGTTAGTTAATCATGCTATATATACACACAAACATACCCTTATTTTCAAGTCACTATCTTCTTTCACTATCTTATTGCTTTTAGAAATTCAGAATCGGCTCTTTAGCTTTCTCAGGCCATGCCTATCTTATTCAGTCATCTGAGCGTGACATAATTTGTCCTCTATTGCAGCTCCAGAGGGAATTTGCTTTATCATCCTACGTACAGCTTTACTGTCTACAGATCTAACAGGCTTCTGCATTCCCTTGGAAAACACCTCCCTGTGGTATTACACAGTGGCAATAATTCAGAGTCTAAATGACTCTTCTGGGATGCTGTGCTAGCAAGTTACAGCTGTTTCTTTAATAGGCTGCATGAACATGCAGATAAAAAGAGCAGGAAAAAGAAAGCATATATTAATGATTGTGTTTGTGAGCACTCTGAAAGAGTTGTTCCAACAGCAAGTGCGATTTTACTGAGAGATTTTTTTCTCCTGTAAGGCTGTGAATAGGGGTTTCAAGGTCAATTTCTGTATTACATTTTTGTACATGCAGGCACCCATTTATGTATGTGTGAACAACCACAAATACCCTAGATTGCTTCAATGCACACTAGGGGAATGGATGTTGCGTAGAGAATGGCTTCCCAGTAGGTGTATGTGGAGAGAAAATAACAGTACAGTGGTACCTCGGGTTAAGTACGCTTCAGGTTAAGTACGCTTCAGGTTAAGAACTCCTCTTAAGAACAGAAATCATGCTCTGGCGGAGCAGCGGCAGCAGGAGGTCCCATTAGCTAAAGTGGTGCTTCAGGTTAAGAACGGACCTCCGGAACGAATTAAGTACTTAACCCGAGGTACGACTGTACAACCTTCCAGGCTGTAAATTTAGGCTTGTGCATTTGATCTGAAGTGTAAGTACAACCTTACACGCACGACCACACATTTGGAGCACGTGTACCAGAATTTGTTGTTGTTTAGTCGTTTAGTTGTGTCCGACTCTTCCAGGATAGCAACTGCTATTTAGGAAAAAGGCACTCCTACAAGCCTGTGGGGTTTTTCCCTTGCCGCATTTTACAGACTCTCATATTAGATCATTCATTTCCTTCAAGCAACATACAGCTCCCTCTTCCCAGCACCCAAACTGCCCATTTAAACGTCTCAATTCTGCAGTCCCCATACAGCAGATTATTGATCAGCTTTTCATAGCCTGCAGGAAAGGACAAATACACAACCCCTCGTTTTTAAAGCTTGCAACCCGACTGCACACTTATCCGGACCAGGACTATCCCGGTAACACCAGCGCAACTTTATTCCTAGGGAACACGCTTCAGACGTGACCTACCCATAGCCAACCTCCTCTTCGCAACACCTTCTGGGCGGCCGGAAGCCCCCAAACCTTCTCTGCAGCTCTTCCTCCCCTCACGCGCAAAGCACCGCCGCAGCCGCTTCTCGCCGTCAATCCTGCCCCGAGGCGGTGACTGGCCCCGCCTCCAATCCGCCCCCAAGGCGGTGACTGGCTCCGGGGCCCGCCGTGCTCATGACTATGTAATGTACGTATTCAAATCGAGCCGTTGCTGGGGCAACCCGAGGCCCTGTTACTCACGCGAATCCCTGGAAGTACCTGAGGAGGCAGCGCGGGCCCGGGAACGGAGGGAACCCAAGGCGCTCTCCTTCGCTGGGGCTTTTTTTGGCAGGAGCACCCCCTTCTCTTTCTTTCCTCCTCTTACTCTGGAGGTAAGGGAAAGGGGAGGGGGCGCGCCACCTTTTTGCAGCCCGAGGAGACAAGAAGCCGGTAGGGGAGAGACTCCACCCAGGTGGGTGAGAGGCGGGAAGGGACAATATGAAGGTGCCGCCCCCCCCCCCTCGCACTGTTTAACAACTCTTGGTTTCAATCTTACCTGGAAGCTTTGCCCTAAGACTTGATAAGGGACATGTACTCTGCATATTCGGCGGCGAGCATCCTTATTGGGGCCGAGCAGTCATGCTTATTATTATTATTACTGTATTATTATTACTACTACTATTATTAGGGGGGTCCTCTGCTTATGTTAGCATGCTTATTGGGGAGCAACCGCATTGAAAACAGCGGAGTTTCCTTCTGAGTAACCATGCAAGGGATAACACTGCATGGCTAGAATCCTTTGATTACTTGCCTAGAATGTTTAGATCGAATCCTAGAGTTGGAAGGGGTCGTGAGGGTCATCTAGTCCATCCCCCTGCAATACAGGAATCTTTTTGCCCAATGTGGGGCTCGAACCCCTAACCCTGAGATTAAGAGTCTCATGCTCTACTGACTGAGCTGTCCAGGTTGGAATGTCATTTCTTGTAACTTGAATCCATTGCTTTGGGTCCTAGCCTCTGGAGCAGGAGAAAATAGCTTAGTGCATTGGTTTAATTGCAAGTGGATTCAGGTGGAATCTTCAGTGTGCATACATTTTAGTAAGGATGTTGCAAATGGTAAGGCTTGCTTCCAAATAAGCAAGTTATTGTTTACTGTTGATATATGCTTGCAGTTCATATCTTCTTCTTCTTCTTCTTTGGCTATCACTTGTTGCCGAGTAAGATTGTCTTCCATAAACACAGTTTTAACAATAACTACATCAGGAAGAACTTTCTGACAGCAAGATCTGTTTGACAGTTGAATAGACTCCCACGAGAGGTGGTGGACTCTCACCTTCCTTGGAGGTTTTAAAGCAGAGGTTGGATACCATTTGTCATGTATGATCTAGTTGGACTTGATGACCCTCAGAGTCCCTTCCAGCTCTACAATTCTATGATTCTATGGCTCAAGCAAGCAAGCCATGCTGTAAAAGTAAGGCAAGCACAAACATCCTTTGTTGGGGTCAATAACAAACATACTCTGTAAAGAGAGTCCTTTTTGACTTCAGATTTGGCATCAGTTAACCTGGGTGATCAAAAACACATAGAGTTACTCTTGGGAAATTGTATTAGATGCCAACAGCTAAATATGTTTTGAATAACTTAATAATGTTTGGTGTGTGTTTCTGATGTGCTTTCAGAGCTGTACAGTACACAGAATTATCTGTCTTTCAGCATTTGCCTCTCTTATTTATTGCAGGAAAAACTTTTCAGGAAGATAAACAGTAATAACTAATAAAACCAGTGGATTTGCTGTTAGAGAAGATTGAATGGATGACAAATAAATGGAAATAGAATAATAATTTGAAAGCATCAAAAATGTTAGACAACGGATAAAGACAGACAGAAACCATAGCACTTGTGACAGAAAAAACAGCTTTGTGTGTGAAGCCCAAAGCATATTTGACATAAATACTTGCCATCATATTGGTGATATTGCCATTACAAACAGCAAGAAGAAATAACTGGAGGTAAATGCAATTCAGGAAATCCTGGACAAATGCATTACTGATGAGACAACTGTCTTCATATTATTTATACAAACTAGTCCTCATACATTTTATTTCTTGTTTCTAAAATGCAGCAGAAAAAGTTGCAAAATGCATAATGGCATTCAAACATACATGTTTTGCAGACTGACTTGGCCTTAGATTCTAATGTACGTTACCTGAAGTTTGCAAAGGGAAATTTCCTGTCCCCACTGTGGCACTGCCACCGGGGTGGGTCCTAAAACAAACATATCAGATGTCAAAGTCCACGGTAAAGGTGCTTCTTCAGCATGCAACAAAAGCCATACAATTTGGGTGTCAAGCTTGATAATAATGTATGTGAAGTACTTTTCATGTACTGTACTAAAGCAATATGTAAAATACTTTGCTGCTTCCTTTGCAAATTTTAAAGTTGGGTTTGGATTTTCTGATCTAGTTGACTGAGCTACACTGCCAAAAACAAACTCCTAACAGCCTGCTTTTGTGAATGTTTATTAAAAATGTCTATTGAGGGGCTTATTCCCATGTAAATGTACATAGGATTACAGCCTAAACTGGGGAGGGAACTCTCAGGAGAGAGTTTCAATTAGTCTTTCTCTCCCTCCACCTTCTCTCACCTTCTGTTCTCTCTCACCCTGGCACTCCTTCTCACTGCTCCTAAAACAGAGATGGGCAACCTTTTTTTATGTTAAGGGCCACATTCCCTTGGACTGCTAATCTGCTGGGAGTGGGCAGAGCCAAAACTACCGTTACTTACAACGGACATTAATTCAGAATAAAGACCACCCTGTTTCAATTTTCACTGTGGCTACCTCAACAGACCAATACAGCTAATGTTCTGGAAAGCAAGTGAAAAGAATCCTTTGTGATTCTGGTGTGTGTGAGTGTATTCAGAAGCATAGTACCATATTTTTCCATGTATAAGACTAGGTTTTTTCCCTGCAAAATAATGTCAAAAATTAGGGGGCATCTTATACACCGATAGTGTCAAGGGTGGACTGGCGATTGGTTGTTGCCACAAAAAATAGGGGCGTCTTATACATGGGGGCATTTTATAGAGGGAAAAAATGGTAATTTGATATTAGATAGTGAGGTGGGGGAAACCTCTTTTCTGGAAGCCAAACAACCATGAAAATGTTTTTTTAAAAAATAAAAAAACTCATCAATTATCTATTAAAAACTATCCTGTGTTCTGAAATGACATAATAGAAGGTGGGGCATTTAAAAGTCAGAAAAATAAGGAGGAAAGGAATGGAAAGGAAAGACCTCTGATGCAATGGAAGAATAAGGCAGTTTAAGGAAGCATTGGGGCTGCATAAAATGTGGCCTGCAGGTTGCCCACCTTGACCTTGAAAATGGGAGTAAGACAGGAAGGGCATCTGCCATCAGCAAATATATATTCAGTAATGGGCCAGCTTGTGAAACAGTTCATTATGATATTCATAATGTAAATGCCCACTCTACCTTTGTTTTTCCTCACCTTTTAGAATTGTATTTAAATAACAGTTCATACATTGCAGGATTAGAGTTGTATAGAATGCAGCCTGATACATAAATGTGGGCAAAAATAGTTTTTAACATTAGGAACTGATTGGTGTAATAGAGTTTCCTAGTGACATCATAGTAAATCTCAGCTGTCTAAAGGTTTTTTTTTCCCCAGAAGAGGTTATCTACAGGGCACTTTTTGCTAAATTACACTTAAAATGGCATTCACAGCTCCCTGAGGAGCCAAACCATATATACAGTCTATAGCTTGCATAGATTTTCTTACTTTTTATTTAGTACTGTACTGTAGTGCTTAAACAACTGCTATTGCCTGGGAGTGTGGACTGCAGCAAAAGTCTATTGATTAATTTAGACACTGTACCAAGATTTTCATCAAAGTTATATTTTGGAGCTGAAATGTAGAAAGGATAAGTTTGATTGTTAATAGAAATATGTTGTGTCAGAATGGGTGTTATCAAGTGGACAAATTATGTATTTAAATGTGCTTCAAGCTTCTTCAGGAAGGGAAGAGGAAGGGGAAAACTTGTTGAAATATATTGTTCTATTATTTTGGAAATTAATGCATTAAAAAAGCTTCAGGCATAAGAGCATTTAGAGCAATAATTTCTTGAATGTCCAAATTTGGCAAATGCCATGATACTCTGAGGTGCAGGGGTGGTGGTGGTTGTGATTGGATTGATAGTTGAACTGATCCAATTATAAATTGTTTTCTCCCCAGAGATTAACACCAGAGAGAGAGAAAACATGTTTGTACTGAAAATGGAAAGAGTGCTTGCAAACTGACCTGCCTGCTGGACAGGGCTACATCTGTCACACTCCTTTAGTTCTTCACATGCTTCATTTGTAGAATATTGTAGTGGATGACAAGTATAGCACTTCAGTTACTTCCAGGTTAGTCACTAAAACACACTTATGTGTGGGTTGCTCTTGAAGATAATATTGGAAACTTCAAATGGCTGAGAACTTTGTGGCCAGATTTGTGCCTGGGGTCAGCAGGATGGAACATATTAGGCCAAGTCTGTTCCACTTTCATTGGCTTTTGGTTTGTTTCTGGGCTCAATTCATGGTATTGGCTTTGGCCTTCAAAGCCTCTATGTGGCCTGAGAACAGCATATCTCAGCAACCACCTCTGCATGTATGAACCAGTTCAAGCCAAGCGCTCAGGTTCTCAGACTCTCCTTGTCTTCCCTTGGCCTATGGAAGTAGAACTGGCGGAGAACAAGAGGGTGGTCTTTTCCGTTGTGCCTAAACTATGGAATAGATTCATTAGGGAGACCTGCTCTTTGTCAGCTATTAAGTAGGCATTTATCTAATCCATTTGGCTTTGTTGTTGTTAGAGCCTCTGCTGATGTTTTTAGCTTGCTGTTGCTGGTATAATTTTATGGTGCTATTTTAACTGCTGTTCTCATTTATTTATTTATTTATACCTACCTTATATTGAGATTTCTATAATAACTAATTAATATTTTTGTAATACAATAACAAAGAAGAAACATAAAAAGCAAGTTGTACCATAGAGTATGTACAAAGCGACTAGATGACCTTTGTGGTCTCATCCAACAATTCTATGATTCTGTGATTCTATATCAACACTTGTGTGCCCACCAGTATTTCCTATGGCACCTGCAAAAGGTCTCCGTAAATATCCTCTAAAAATCTATGTTGCATGAGCAATTGTTTGCTTTTGATGCTCAGCTTGTGTTTGCATTGGCTCAGCCTATGCCATTTTGTGTTATGCCATACCCTCATAGCAACTATTATGTGACTGGCATTTGGCATACTTTATCAGAATCCCAAATGTTCCCAGTGGCCCAAACAGGTTGGCAACTTCCCAACTTGACGTTCCAACAAAAGATGCTACTATTTTGTCTATCCTATGTCAGAACTAAGAGCAGTTTAGAAGTACTGTTGCATAGTTGTAATTGAAAAATCCAATATACGGTATAATAAAATATTGAATTGCATATTCACAGTGGGTGGCGGCATGCTTCCAGTCTCACTGTACTCATTGGGACAGGAAAGTGGTGAGATGGCAAAATTAGGAGTGCTCCAAGGTGGTTGCAGGCCAGCAGGTGCACACACCCATTCAAAACTGCAGCTGCCAATCTGGAAGTCCTCCATCTTTGCTGCCACCAGTTCACCCCAGGCACATTTCAATGAGCACAATACTGCTGCCACCAGATGGAGGACACTTGTGCACAAGCCACTTCCATAGATTCATACAGATTTAACAATGAATTTGTGGCACTATACCAGTTTAGCAGTTTTCAATAACAGTAAATATCTCTTTTCTGCCACTTTACAGTTCAGTAACTCTACTAATTGCTGTCATTGAATCCTGTTACATGTTTCAAGAGTTCTACTGTTGTATTACAGTCTATGATGGAAAGATATTTTTTGGCCACAAGAAGCTCAGGCACTTGAAATGTTTCTCTTCTTGCCTGCAATCTAGTTGCACTGAAAAGGGGGAAGTGGCCTCTTTAAAGCTACCATGGGTGTGGTCCTTTTGTGCAGCGGTTTTGCTACACAAAAAGATTCTAATTTGGGCTATCTTTTAATTGCTCCACTGTTAATTTTATTGCATTTTACACATATGGAGCTGGGCATGAAAATGTTGTTCTTCTTGCTAATTCACTTGTAAAGCAATTACAAGTAACAGATCAGTATTGGGAAGTATAAAATCATGAGCGTAACTTCATATATTAAACCATGAATTGATCTTCTTGTCAAACCATAAGTAAGTGTTGCTCTAATACATGTTTCAGAGGTAAGAGGGCATTTTGCACGGCAACTGTAGTATTTGGTAGCAGTGAAATAAATCATTTTATTTCTTGTGTGTTTATTAACTCTTTAGGCGCACCGTCTGGTGATTTATGCAATCCCACCATTGCATTTGGTGTCTTCTTATATAGGATTATTTTACAACTTCTCCCAATTTAAATAAATTTAATGCTTTTTCACCATCAGGAGATAGAATGGCAAGATCTTGCTCCCGTTCATAATTTATATATTTATTATTTATTAAATTTATATACCGGCCTATACCAGGAGGTCTCAGGGCAGTTCAATTTATGACCCTATGGGTTTGAATTTGTGGTAAATTGTGATTAACCAGGAAAGAGCACTTCAGTTTCTGATGAAAATGTCAGCCTGATATGCGGCAGTGTTAGAAACTGAAATAAGAAAGCTAGGAGCTAAATGGCACCTTAACCTAGGTTATGGGCACAACAACAGAATGTCTAGGTCGGGGGTAGGGAACCTGCGGCTCTGGAGCCGCATGCGGCTCTTTCGCGGCCCTGCCGCGGCTCCAGGGCGGCTGCCTGGGGCGCGGAGGTGGCGCAGAGTGGTGGGGGCACTGCGCCTGAGAACTCCTCGGCCGGAGGGAAGACGCGCCAGCCCTGCCAGCGATGGAGGGGTGGTTTGCAGGGGGGGAGAGAGAGGGAGGGAGGGGGCAGCCAGGGGGAGGCGCGGGGGGCGGGGCCTGGTGCGACGGCGGCAGCGCAGTTGGCGGAGCGGAGCGGGGCCGTCCCCGCCGCGGCCCGCCACTGTGAGCGCGCAACAGGCGCTCCTCCTTCGGCTCCGGGGCGGCTGCCTGGGGCGCGGAGGTGGCGCGGAGTGGTGGGGGCACTGCGCTGCGCTCCTGGCCCGCCTGGGCTGCGCCCGCCGCGCCATCCTCCTGACCCGCCGCGCCTGCCCGCTTCCCTCCTTGGAGTGTCGGGCCCGGCGGGCGGCTGGGGTGTCCTTGTGGGGCTTGGCTCCGTTGCGCCTTCCCCGCTCCCCGGAGAGGCGGGCGGGCGGGGGACCTTCCCGGCGTCGGTCGCCGGATGGTGCTGCTGCCGCCTCCGCCTGGCTTTGCTGCTCCGCTTCGCCGTCCGGCGCCTCTTTGGCAGCGGGATCCGGGGGGCGCCCGGGGGCCCGGCCGGGACTCGGAGCCTTCCTGCGCCGCTGTGCAACAGGAAGGCCGGGCGGCGGCGGCGAAAACGTCCGGGCTGCTTCTGAAACCTCCGCCAACCGGTGCTTCGCCAGCGCTCGCTGCGGGCGGTGTACATGCTCAACGATGGCCCCAAGGGCGGCTCGGGGGCCCGGAGCCCCGAGGCCGGCGCGCTGCAGAGCCTGGCGCGATTCCCCCCCCCCAAAAAAAAAAACCTGTTTTTTGCTTTTTGGCTTTTTGCCTTGCTCTCCCACCCCCCCTCTTTTTTTTTTCCTCCCCTCCTTTTTTAATCCAAGGGGAGAAATCCCATTTTTAAAACAAACAAACAAACGAAAAATAAACAAACACCCCCCACAGCTGCTGCAGCCACTCTATTTGAATTTTTATTATTACCCTTTTCTCCCTCTATCCCCCCTTTTTCTTTTCTCTTCCCCTTTTGTTTTTGTTTTCAAAAAAAGGAAAAAGAAGAAAAAGATTTCCCCCCTTTATTTTTATTTTTTAAACTACTACATATTTTTAATAGATATTCTCCCCACCCCACCCCACCCCCAATTTATATTTTTCCACCCCACTTTTCCATTCCCACCCCCTTTTTCTTTCTTTATTAATTCGCTTGCCAACCTATCTTAGAGGGGGAAGCCCTCTCTCCCACCCACCCCACCCCCAATTTATATTTTTCCACCCCACTTTTCCATTCCCACCCCCCTTTTTCTTTCTTTCTTAGTTCGCTTGCCAACCTATCTTAGAGGGGGAAGCCCTCTCTCCCACCCACCACACCCCCCCAAAACAACTTTGAGCTGAACCCCAAAAAACGGGGGTAGATCACTGCTGAAAGTAGATCAGTTTCTTGGGAGTTGGCCACCCCTGGTATAAGACATGTAACTAGAATAAAAATTTTAAAAAACCAAGCAAATAATTGTAATAACTACTGTAATAAAGCACTGCTATAATTATATATAATTTCCCTAAAATTTTGGTTTCATTCGCCTTTCCGTGCTGAAATGTCACAACCTGAAGGACCATGGCTTGCCCCCCCCCCAGTTTTGATCCTGGGTACGCCCCTGAGTCAATGCAAAAAAGTAAGAACTTATTCTTGTTGTTTTTACTAATTATACTTTGCATTGGCTCCTATACGTTATTTATTATTATTGCATTAAGGTAAGAAACAATATATGCAGCGTTATATTTGTTTTAAATGTCGCAATGGTTTTGCGGCTCCCAGGTTTTTTTTTTTCCCTTTGGAAACGGGTCCAAGTGGCTCTTTGTGTCTTAAAGGTTGCAGACCCCTGGTCTAGGTTCATTTTTTTTAATAACGAATACAAAGCTGAAAATGAATGAACTGCAGCTGAAATATTATGTTCATTTTCAACATGGTCTAGTTCAGAGGTCGGCAACCTCCGGCCCATGTGCCGGATGAGGCCCATGAAGGCCGTTTTACTGGCCCATGAGCCGCCTGCCAACTGAGCCTCCCGCTCAGCAAGCCCCCCCGTGCGGCGCCAGAAATCGCGTCTGTGCATGTCCAGACACCGAATACCGCTTCTGCGCAGGGGCAATTTTCAGCATCTGGGCATGCGCAGAAGTGATTTCCAGTGCCACGGACATGTGCAGACGCGATTTCTGGCATCGCGCTGCGCATGTCCAGCCCACAGACACTGTCCGTGGGCTTGATCTGACCCATGGCCGGATAACCTTGCCAACACCTGGTCTAGTCCTTCCCCTGCCCACCCCCCTAATATTCTTAAGAGGGTCTATTTTCCAGGCTTCAGAGAGTAGATGGAAGTGGGGAGGCAGCATAAGTTCCTCCTTTCCTTCCACTCTGCAGTTTTAATCTTAAATCTTAGGTGCAATACTGCACCGAGCTCAGAAACTGCTCACGCTAATGAAATTCCCTGTCGCAAAATGTGCCTAGAACCATGGGAATTTCGAACACTGTAAGCAAGGGAGGACACAATAAAGGTGTGTCCAATTTATGCATGGTTTGCAAGAAGTGGATATCATTATACTGGTACTAGAATGCAGGGTCTTCCAACAAAACTGATGTTGGAAGATTCAGAGCATGCAGTTTATACAGTGCATAGTTAAACTTTGGAATGTGTTCTTGCAAGACAGAGTGAACTTGGATGACTTTAAAGAGAATTAGACAAATTCATGAAGGATGGGGCTGTAAATTAATACTAGCCATGAGGACTGTGTTGTACTATTTCTCTGTATACCTGTTCCTGGGCATCACAAGTGGAGAGAGTTGCTATTGTACTCAGCTGCTGCTTGTGGCCTTCCTATAGGCATCTGTTTGAACACTGTAAAAATATTATGCTGGCTAGATGGATCTGATCCAGCAGAGCTCTTCTTATGTTTTCACATTGTTATGTAATTTCAGGGTTCCCATGATGAGGCTGTATAAACCCTTTGCTTTTTAAATAAATGAACTAGTTGAATTTCTTTCCTTTTTCTCTAAACAAGTAAAGTTTTTAGTGCTACTTTTATTTCTGGGTTGAATGTAGAATATCATTCTTTCATACTTGTTTTATAGTTATTAATTGACAGCTTTGTTATTGGTTCTTGGAATGACTAAGCATTTGTGGGTGAATATAATCTAAAAGGAACAGTGGGGGTTGAATGGTTTTTAATTTTTTTGCCCAGAAACAGTAATGTATCACAGTTACATATATTTGAAATGAAATGTGAAATTCAGGGTGTATAGGTGGAACATTTTATACCTGTTTTCAGTATCATTGCAATTTTAACACCACACTATCTAGATGCATCAGACTGACTTTGGCTTAAGAATGTATGAAGTAATGTAAGTGCTGAAACCAAACAAGTTTCTCTTCCTGTGGTTAATGTTTAGGACATTCTGGGATGGAGCTAAACTGGAAATTAGGTAGAGTCTCAAGACCAGGTTCTGCTACAGTTCGGGTCACAGATTTGGGTCGGCAAGGTCTCCTGAATCCCAGTCCATCAATTAAAGATGATGATGAAGAACTACTTGTGAATGAATATCTTTCCCCCAACAAACTGGTAAGTAGATACCAATTTAATGCATCTGGAATGAGAACTCTGGAATGGAAATAATCAAATTAGGCTTGCTGATACACATTGCATTACTGTGGCATATCTGATGGACTTCCAGTCAAATTGGACTACTGAAAGATGCTTTTGGTACTCCTGGCTACCTCTCAGGCACTTCCATAAACAAATATTACCAGCATGAGTGTAAGGTTTTCAGTGGCTGCTCATGAGTAACCAGGCTGACGCATAAACTTCTGAAACTGAGTTTCTTTATTGTGCAATTATATACAGTGCAACTAAGAAAAAGACGTCCAGCTCATCCTTCGGCAGAGTCCAGGAATGACCCCTTCCGGTTCTTTGCCCAGCATAAAAGGCGCGGGATGCGGAACCCCCACCCTACCCCCTCTGCGTCTGTCCCCCCTGCGCAAATGGGGAGACGGAAGGGGTGCTTCTCCTCCAGCCTCTGCCTGGTGCGAGGGCTCTCTTCCCCTGTCAGAGCCCTGACTCCTATTTCCTGCTCCCATCTCCCCCTCCTCACTAGAGGGATCACTGGTTCCCACACTGGATGAAGATGAATTACTCAGCATCTGGGATGGGGGGGGGGGGGGCTTGCAATACCGATAAAGCCCTGGCAACTCCTTGCCTTCTGGCGAGGGCAGTCCTCTGACAATGAGTATTAATTAGATCCTACAGAGAAGGATTAAAAGGTCCTATTTTACAGTAACCTTATTTCTGTTTAATAGCAAAAGGATTAAAACAGTCTATATTCTAACATCGCAAATATGATTAACATCCCTGAATAAGAGAGGCAGAGAGCTGCCTCAGTATATGGGTCATACATTTGGCACATATAAATCACTCAATTTGTTATGCTAGTGGGCTTCCTCTAGCATGGTATTGTCAACCTTGAATGTCAGTGCAGTTTTCCCAGCATCTCACTCACACTCTTTGAGGCTTGCTTGTTGCTACCTGATAGCTTTAAAAGCAATAACTGCATGGACTGCTCCTGAGACCTATTGCTGACCTGAAGCAATGAGCATCCCTTCATCCACCTTTCCTTGTCCACAGAAGAGCCAGTGTAAAACACTGCTTTCTGTGTGTTGTGCAAAGGAGATAAACTTTCAGATTTTGTTAATATTTGAATAACATTTTGTGTTGGTAAAATAATTGTGCTGTAGGAAAGGGTATGAGTCTGGATTCCCTTGTGACGATGCACTTTTTATGTTGCAGCATGCATTATTTACTCGGTTACTAATTAAGGGCTGGGAAAGGCCTGGGGTGCACTGGAAATATAGCTCACATCTGCTGGCAGGGGGATAGCTAGACAACAGGCTGCATGTTGATGGGATGAAGATGATGGTAAACAGGCAGCGACATGCAATGGTAGACAGGGCTTTCTGTGGGAAAGGAGCTTCAGCAAGGCTGCTTGTGGGCCATTTCCTTTTCTTTCTGTGTGGCAGTTGAAGGAAGGGGAACTTATTTTAAACAAAATTTGGGGAATTCAGTGAATAGACTTTTCCCTTCAGACGCCATGCCTCTGTCAGATTATCAAATGAAATTTCACTAAGAGATGTAATAGAAGCAAAGGCGTAGGAGGGTTGACATCTTTATCAAAACAGCAATTGCTTTTAGAGTGAAAGCATTTTATTTGGAAAGTGTAGGGTGTAAAACCATCAGGATGCCCTTACCCTGGTCAACACACTCTGAAAGCTGTAACAGATTAGCAAATGTCCAATCTGATCTCACTGTTGCAGGATTGGGAGATGAAATGTTTAATGTTTAATGCTCTGCCACGTTAAAAACAAACAAACCCAAAAGCATCTAATTTTACATACAGAGCTAGTAAAATTAGTTTGATCCCCTATCTGCAATCTTAAATGGAACAACCCAGCAAGACCCATGTCTGGTGAGGCTTCAGTCCTAAACAACTTAGCCCTTCAAATATTTGGGGCCTGTTTCCATCCCTGCTGACCTTCTTGGAGGTTCTCTTGGTAGTTCCACCTTCCTCAGAAGTGCAGCTCAGGAGGGAGCTTTCTCTGTGGCAGTCCCTAAACTGTGGAACTCCCTCCTGCAGGAGTGTGAACAGCCTCTTCATTGTACAGATTTTGCCCAATGCTGAAGACACACCTCTTTACCCTGGCCTTTGACAGTTAAGGCATTTCGTTTTGTTGAATGTATATTGCTCTTTTCCACTTAGAATGGTCTTGCTTGTTTTATAGTGGCAACAGTTTTATCGTGTTTATAGCTGTATAATATATTGTTGTGGCCTGCAATGGGATGTTATGATGAAGCGTGGATAAGAAATATTATAAATAAATAAAATAAAAGAACCAGTGCTTTTTGGGGGGGGGGGTATGCAGGGGTACGCATACTCCTAAACATTTTGTGAATCTAAGTTTGGCCTCATTGAGGGGCAGTATTTCAATATGAGTAGGAAAATGAGAGTACCCCTGAACATTTTTAAAGAAAAAACCCCACTGAAAATAACCAATCTGGTTTCAGCACCAACTCAAACTCTTCAAGTTTTCATGTGTCAAGATTTTTGTAATGCAGCACTTACCTTTGACAGCTGCATTCTTTTTTGCCTAATAGGGACTTTCATTTGGCCTGAAAGTTTTGAGTGGGCATTTGTTGGGGCAGTCGCTTCCTGTTTTTTAAAATATAGATATACAACATTGCCAAGGAAACACTAACTATGTTTGCAGCACGCTTTAATAACAAGTCTAATGTAACTATTATTTGACCTCTTGTTGCTCAGGTTGAAGCAGCTGCTTCCATACTGTTAACTTCCTTTTGCTTTTTCAAGTTTAAAAATAGCACTGCCGTTCAACCAATTGATTAGAAACAAATGTTCATTATGTCTTTTTTAGTGCTTAGAACTCTTTAATGGAACAGTAGCAGGAAATCATTTTCTCACCAACACACTTACACAGTCTTAGCATTTTTTTATATCTGGGAGAAGAATCTGTTAGCCTTTCAGAAAGAAAACAATATTTTAAAATTGAGGCTGTGCGTGCCTGACTTTTCCTTTCCTCTTTCAAAACTTTAGGTCCATATCCTACTTACTCTTGGGTGTGGTAGTGTATAGACAGTTTCAAACCAGTTTGCTCAGCATATTTATTACTGCAGTGAGTGTATTTCCTTGTACATATCCTTATGCATTTATATCTTTTTCTGTCCTTTCTGAAAACAGAAGATGAGTCCAGTATGAATCATGCATTGAGCATACAGTCAGCATCACACTACAACAGCTAGTTCTGGGCAGTGTAGAAAGCAAGTTTCTAGTCCTCATGGTTGTAGAATGATTGTACGATTCTATGAAATAAGCTTGAAAAAGTGTTGGCTCTTTTGAGTCTAGTAAGTCTTCTAGTGCTCAGGATCTTTTTGCTCTGCATAGCTTCCTGTCCTTTTTCATGGAGCCATCACAGTGCCCTATTAAATTTGAGTTATTGGTACAAACAATTGAGAATGTGGTATTTTGATTTATATAATTGTAAATTATATTTTGTTCAGTGGCTAACTTTTAGTACCCCAATTGCTGGTTTTCATAAATTGTGGTCATTTATTTTTAGCCGAGAATGCACATATATGCATACGCACACATGAACACACAGGTGATAGAAGAAAAGCTTTTCTCTGAATAATAGATTTGATGGTATCTTGGGATATGCATTTAACTGTACTGTGGGGCCATTCACAGAGAAAACTAAAGTTAGTGGGTTCTGTCTTATATTTTGAAGACAGAATTACTTCCTTTTTTTCTTGGCAGATGATTACTTTTCAAAGTTGAGGTAAATGAATTTGACAGCAAGGCCACAGATAGAATGAACAAGTTCAAAAACATTTCAGACAGTTGTTGAAGTTTTATGGAAAGGTGATGTGAGGGGGAGAATTTTGTTCCCTGTTGAAACTGTTGTGTTGCATGACATACTGGTATGCAATCTAAGAACAGATGCTATCCCATCTATGTGCTTTCCCTTTCCTTTTTCCACTAGGTTAATTTTTTTTTAATTGAACATTTATACATTTAAAAACATTTATACTAATATTCACTTTTTAATAGAGTTCTGCCTCTTCAGTTATAGAGCATAATTCTTACATTAATATATATGTAGACTGCTAGGGCTTTAGGTGCCCTTCAGAATAGTATGCTAACTAGGTGGTGTCCTACATTGTTCCTGCAAAGCCTTAAACGTTGACTGCAGGTCTAAGGTGTCTTATAAAGCAAAAAAGGAAACAACTTTTGTCTACTTCTTGTCTCTAGTGACTATATATTTTCCTATTTTAGACTGCAATGCTAACCACACTTAACTGGGAGTAAACCTCAGTGAATTCAATGTAACTTTCTTCTTAGTAGATTTTAACACAGTTAAGACTGTGGTGTTTGTCTCTTGAAAGAGGTTTCAAGTTGAGCACTACCAACTTCCCATCAGTTCTGGGAAACTTAGACTTTACCCAAGCAGCTCAGCTGTTTTTCGTTCTCTTTCTAATTCTCTGTCGTATTGCTACATATTTCCCACCCTTCTGTAAAGAACCAAAGCTGTATGGATGTTTAGCACAGAAGCTAAACATCAAGTTTGGGGCCTTCTGAGAACCCTTTGTCTAGGACTGAATTACTAGCAGAATACTAATTTATTTGTAGAATATCATGATGAAGGATGCAAGTTTCATACTCTCTGCTTATTGTTGTAGAAAACACTGACTGGGCTAGATGATCTGCGTCAAGTGAAAGCTCTAGAGATGCATGTAGACACGAGAGAGAACAGCCTTGGAAACTTTGGTGAGAAAACATTTTATTCTGGCTCAGACCCTCTTAGTCTTTTATTAGAGCCCATTGTGCTGCAGCTGTGAAAAGGTAAATTCCTTGCTCAGGATTATTAGGAAAGGAACTAAAAATATAACTGCCATATTATAACGCCATTATACAAATCTATGGTGTAACCACATTTGGAATGCTGTGCAAAGTTCTGACTGCATCATCTCAAAAAGGGTATTGTAGAGCTGGAAAAAGTTCAGAAAAGTCAACCCACTTGATCAAGGGGATGGAGCAACTGCCCGATGAGAAGAGGGTATGACACATGGAGCTTTTCAGTTTAGAGTTAAATGGAGTCATAAAATCATTCATGGTGTGGAGAAAGTCGATAGAGAAAAGCTTTTCTCTCTCTCATAATGCTAGAACTGATGGACATCCCATGAAGCTGAATGTTATAAGATTCAGAGCAAACAAAAGCAAGTACTTCTTCACACATCACATAATTAAATGATGGCATTCTTTCCCACAAGAAGGAGTGATGGCCACCAAGTGGTTAGCTTTAAAAGACAAATTCATGGAAGGGAAGGCTATCAATGACAGTCTGCTGCTGAATGTCCGTTGCTGGGAATCACTAGTGAGGAGCGTACGGTTGCACCTAGGTTCCGCTTGGGGGTTTCCCACAGCCATCTGGTTGATCACTGTGAGAATGTGATGCTGGACTAGATGAGCCCATTGGCATGATCCAGCAGGCTGTCCTTGTGTCAGTTGGAGCTAAAGAAAATCTCTTTAATATTAAAGAGGTAGAAAGGTTCCAAATGGAGCAGCTTGTGGGAGGTGGCATTTGTAAAGCTTTCATTTCTAAATACTGACAGGATTTATATTCAAAGCAAGCTGAATAAGCTCTTATTTGAAAATGCTGGTTGGTAAACTCATCCCTTATGCTACCAGGTTTCTTTATGGGAGAGCCACAAATCAAGTTACCCGTGGCACACCCTTATTTTTTATTTTTTATTTTTGCCTCCTGGCAGGCACACTAAGTTGATTGTGTATCTGAGGCTGCCTTCTTCTCTGGGTGAAGAAACAGTTTAATGAAAGAAAATGAACTTGAAGATTTCTGACAAAAATAAAATAGTTAAATATGCATATGTAGGGGAAAGCATTTGGCATGCATCTGTTTCATGAAGCCTATTACTTACAGAACTGATTTATCCTGTAATAATTTGCTTTGTAATACTGATTATGACCTAGAAATGGGCTCATATAAACTATGCATAACAATAATCTTCAATAGCAGCAGTAAGAAAATGCATGTGCTACAGAAGCTTTAAGACTTATTGAACGATTCAGAAACTGGACAATTAATTTGAATTGTATTTTCTACCTAACCACATTGTAAGATCAAAATGGAGACTCCCCATCCCCACTTGCATATGGGTGAAACAGAAAAGAATACAGAACACATGTACAGGCAACAACATTTTACTCTTACTGCTTATCTTTGTTTTTGCAAGTGATGGAGGGTGTTAATTAATTGAAAGATTTTTAATAGATCAAGTGGTTTGACCAGATGTTGTGGTCCTAATAATTTGTAACATACAGAATAAGCAAAATCTTGTTTGAAAGTGTGAATGGTCACAACTATGAGTTATATCTAGATAATACAGTGGATGGTATTTAATTAAGTTTTACTCAGAGTAGGCTGATTGAAATTGATGCAGCTTAGTCGTGTTCATTAAGTCAGTGAGTCTGCTCTGAGTAAAACTTAGTTGAATACCCAGTGCTTTTTTAAAACAAACAAACAAACAAACAACTAAGATTGTGTGGATAAATCTGAAGAGAGGGGGAGATGGATAAGTCAGGAAACATTGGCTGGATACAAGCAGCAGTCCTTGAGAGAGTGTTGAAAAGGTTCTGCTTCCTGTAATATATACACATACAGCATACAACATTCTGCAGAACCTGTTTTACCAGTGGTGAAAATGGGAAGAGTGCGCACACCACAAGCAATAATCCTTTCAAATCTTCTTTAAATCTGAGAGGTGAGGGGAATAGTTCCCAGCAGAAACAGATGTAGGACACAGGGAGAGGTTCTCAAAGGTAACTTTTAAAATGTCAAGTTACTAGTGATGTAAAATATAATCTGACAGTATGTGATCACTTCCAGGCAAGCCTTCTCTTAGTATGGATTCTTCATATGGCATTAGTCAGAGAAGATATGTTGCACCACAGGAATCAATCAGAAATTATGGTGAACAAATATATAAGCTGTACCATTAAAACAACTGCAGTTATGTTATATGTCTAAGAGGATTTCACACAGACTGCTTTTACCAAACTGCAAATTGTTCCGTTTCTTCCCTGTTCTTACAGGTGCTTATCTGCCTAATCTAAAACAACTGAAACTGAATAGCAGCATGCTTATGTCAGTGAGGTAAGGAGCTATAGTACACAAAGTAAAGTCCAGAGTACGCTTTCACTCTCTGTCCCCACCCCATAGCACCTCCTCTCAATAATCCAGAAAGAGCGAGCTAGTTCTGAATCTGCTATATACAGGGGAAAATCTCACTGTTGCTCTATTGCAGTAATAGGGAACTTGTGGCCCTCCATATGTTATTCGACTACAACTCCATTGGCCAAGTTATTTTCATAGTGTTTAGGTGTGTTTTGCACTGCTTTGGAAATGAAAAAATGTGAGGTTTCTACTTTTATTATTCTTTTACTGGATGAAGTGGAATGCTTTTGCAGTCTTAAGAAATTTCTGTATCTCAAAAAATCACATGGAAAGAGCAAATATATCTTGATACCTTTTAGTAAGACCTAAGCCCTACTGATGATCTGTAAATAACAGAACCACACATGGTTTTCCAAGTGACAGTAAGTCGTTCCATGCAATATTGTTATACAGTATGTGGTGGTGAATTGCAAAAGCACTACTCTGACCATATAACACAGCAAGCAGAGCTTATTGCTGAGTTTGGCAACAAGATAGTAGGCACAATTATACCAAGGGAGAAGGCCTGAAAACCTTCCTGTCATAGAGTAATTGTGAGAAACACAAAATTTTCTTCTCCAGCCTGCAGGAGGCAGTGTTTGTGTGAAACCATATTTGGAACTCATTACAAAACCTTTCTGAACCTGTTACACTCTCTGCTCTCTCTTTTTAATGCCAAGACCAAAGTTACCTTGTTTCTCCTATCTCAAGGGTGAGAGCCCACGTTTTTCCCATTGCAATTGCAGCAAAGTCTCTCAATATTTGTGTGTTACTTTGTGGGTTGCAGGTTTATTTCTCAAATATCTAGAGGTTGGCCTACTTATTTTTGCGTGGTCAGTAGGGAGACTTCGTACACAGAATGTGATGAAAAGGTATTGCTTTAGGTCCTTGTTAATTTCCTACTTTACACTTATTTTATGAGGCTTTTACTCTATTGCTTCCATCCATCTCTCTCCTGCCAAATAATATCAGATTTATGAAGTAATAATTGAGGGAGAAACATGGAACACTCTCTGAAGAGAGCAAGTTAAAAAACTATCTTTTACTCTTGCATGATGACATATGTTACTTATCTCCCTAATGATTCTGGCAAAAAGGGCTATATTTCAGAGCTAATGGGGTATTCGTTCTAGTCTGGCTAACAGCCACCGTTTTTAATCTAATTGCTTCTGCTTTCTAATTTCAGGGATGAGTAAAAGGATATATGTAAAATCCTAGATAAATACTTTCTTAAAACGTAGGCTGTTCTATTAGATGCAGCATCCGTAGCTGGGCATATGCAGTAATCCTCAACTATTAAGTGACCTGTCATTTTCAGAGTACTGTATCACAAAACCGCCTATTTGTTTTGAGTCACCTTTGCACTGCTTTATCAGTTAATGTACAGTGGCTCCTATTTGCCTGGAGGGCTAAGGTAGGAATGCCAATAAACATACAGTACAGGGGTAGAATCCAATATTGTAGTAGATGGATAGTTCTGACAAAGCAACCATCTCTCCTTGCCAGACGGAGTGATTTCTCCTTTCCCCACACACTGTTCTGAGGGTTCGCCTGACCTTCCTGAGCAAATTTGGGGAGGGAGGGGAGTCCTGTTGCGCTACCAGGACTCTACCAAGGAACATGGTAGAGGTGTATATGATTATGCATTATATGGAGAAAGTGGACAGAGATATGTTTTTCTCATAATACTAGAACCTGGGACCACCCAGTAAAGCTGAATGTTGGAAGATTGAGGGCAGACCTCAAAAAAGTAGTTTGTCACAAGGCACATAATTCAACTGTGAATTCTGCTCTCAAAGACATAGTGATGGCCACCACCTTGGATGGCTTTATTATGTATCAGATTTCAAAATTATTTGACCTGTCTCTTTATGTAGAGCCCAGAGGTGCTCTGTGAAAACTCTGTGAGGAGCCCACCCTTGCAGCAACATCTTTGTCCCAGAATCAGGCTGCAGTCCTATATCCACAAAAATGGGAGTAATTCCCATTGAATCCTGTGGATTTTACTTTTGAGTAATGTAAAGAATTGTGCTGCTGGGACTTTTAGCAGGCAGATGGTTGTTTTTCATCATACCTGGTAGTAAGGATTGTTTATGAAAAATCCCAGATCTTCATCATTTTCCTTTCCATTCAGTGCAGGTGTGGGAAACCTTTCTGCCTTCCAGACACTGCTGAACTACAACTCCCATCAGTCCCTGCAAGCATAACCAATGGCCAAGGAAGATGGAAGCTGTGGTTCAACAGCATCTGGAGGTCCAAAAGTTCTCCACACCTGATATAATGTGATGGATACTCAATATTATATTTTCCTCTTTCTTGCCCTCATTTTTGGTTACGATATTTAGAAATATGGCTGTTTGCAGCAAACCAGAGATCTAATCTCAGTTTGCAAGCCTCCAGATTTATATTCAGGAACCCAATACCACAAATGATGCTGTTTGTCTGAAAACAGATACGTACATATCTAACTAATTTGAAATGCACCTGCAACACGTTGCTCCCAGCGGTTATGTAGGTTCTAAGTGATTTAGTCAGAAATGAGAGAGGAACAATTATCATCAACCGTTGAGAAAACGCAAAGAATTGAATGTTGGGAGATAATAGTGTAATTAGGCAGCTGGCAGGAGAGTTGCCCATCCTTATCAGTCTCCATGGCAACAGTGGTCCAAAGAGTCATCAGTTACAGAAAGGAGTAGAACATAATCTTCAGCAAGAAAGATGAGATCTATAAAGAGTTAGTTTTTCACTCTTGTCTGTCACTTATCTGCTTTCTAAGACAATTGCCCTCCAATATCAGACTAAGAGAAAAGTGGCTTAAGGACAGTAAATTAAGCTGCATTGCTTATTATCCCATTGGATAATAAGTAGGCACTTTTGATCACATTGTTTAATTCAGAGCTTGAAAGTTGAAATTTGCAATTTATACAATGTATTTTCATAAGTTGGTCAGTCTACAAATTATTATTTTATTATTTTATTTTCTAGAAAATGATATATTATTCTTTTGATAGAAATTTTGCCAAAAGGATAAGTTTCAATTTAGGGCAAAGATACTTTTGAGACACAAGTATAGATTAACATTATAAAATGTATTCTTTAATGCTAAAAGGCCCATGTATGCAGCAAGCTTTAAAAAAAAAAATTTAATGCGTCTCAAGAACACACTGCAACAGGAATTGAGGTAATGGTCATTAATATGTGAGTTAGGAAGGAGGTCTAAACAACTTATTAGGCACAGGAATATTAATAACTATTAAACAATGTGATCAAAAGTGCCTACTTGTACAGAGGCTGCAAACTAGAAATACTACCGGTAAGTTGTACTGAAGGGGTTTCCATGGAACATGTTTAGATATGAACTATCTTTTCACATTGGAAGTACCTGCTAGTATGTACCACCATGTGTTATTTAGATTTTGCAGAATCAGTCTTTTATTTTAGTACTGTACAAGTTTATCTTCCCTTCTCTTTATTCATGTTTTTAAAGGGTAATAAATGTAAACATAGCTCTTGTAATTATCTTGCATTGTAAACTATACTGGCATGGACTCAAGAGAAGTGCTGGCAGAAAGGGGTTGGCAAAAAGTGACTTTTTCAGCCCCTGGCACCACAGACTTTCTTATTCTCCAGCATGGCTCAGCCAGTTGTTTCTCCCTGCCTTCTAAATTATTTATTCCACACCCTCCATTTGAGCAGAAACTGGGCATGTGCAGAAACTGCCCAGCAGAGGGTCATGTAGGCCATTGTTTACATCCCTTAGTGTAGTCTGGAAGCTGTACCAAGTGAAAAAAAAATTAAATTACAAAAGGAAATCAAACAAGTTAGCCATAAAAATGGAGTGATTTGAGAGAAGACAGACAGATTCCAATTCCCATAGAGATCCTGAGAAAGCACCAGAACATTCACATTGAATGGAGACCTCTTGCACCCCATGCTGCTGCAGAGACTTACTCTCTGATCTCATCCTGATCACTGCTCCATTTAGGAGGGCCAGGCTGCTGGGCTCTTGGGGGGGAAGAAGACATCAGCTTAAAGGTGCTGGGGCAGCATGCCAAGGGAGAGAGGGCTATACTGGAATCCTACGAGGAGCCCCTTTACACCCTTCTCCACTACATGGGAAAAGCAGAATTGCAACCACAAAGTTTAATTTGTGTTTGAAAAAGACACATTTCTGAGACCTTCAGGTTAGCTCAGTTGATTAGAGTGTGGTGCTGATAACACTAAGGTTGCAGGTTCGATTCCCGTATGGGGCAGCTGCATATTCCTGCATTGCAGGGATTGGACTAGATCGGGGGTCAGCAACCTGCGGCTCCGGAGCCGCATGCGGCTCTTTTACACGGCTGCCGCGGCTCCGGGACGGATACATCCGCCCACTTCTCCAGCTGGCAGCGACCGCCTTCCAGCTGGCTGGCAGCCCGCCCTCCGGAGGCTGAGGGTGCTGCTCAGGGGTGTACCCAGGATCACCTGGTCTTGAACAGCGGGGCAGCGGGGCTCGGAGGCGGTGGGGACGCAGTAGAGGTGGCGCAGCTCAGCCGAGGGCTCTGGCGGGAAGCGCGCCTGAGGCGCGCATGCTCCTTCGGGAAGAGATGGAGCTGGGCGAGCGGGAGGGGGAACTTTGAAGACCCCGCCTCTGCCTCCGAAGCAGGCGCCCATGGGAGAGGCCGCCCCCCGAGCCTGCCTGCCGGGCCCAACCCTGCCCAGCTCCGGGAGTCTTCCTAGCGTGGGAGGTGGCCTTGGGGCGGACAGGGGAGCTCTGGGGTCGGCGGGTATGTGGGACCCCGCGGCATCCAGAGGCAGCTGGGAGGCGGGACGGGATGGGGGCAGGAAGGGGGCCTTCAGACGCGTTCCTGCACGGGCACTGGAGGCCAGGACTCCTCGGCTGGGTCGTGGGACCGCGGGGGAGGGCTGGCCGCGGTTCCTCTCGGAAGGCTGCTGGCTGCTGCGTCGAGGCGAGGAGGAGGTAGGCAGCTGCGGGCTGGGCCAGGGGCGGCGGGCGAGGGGGGAAGCCCTCTTTTAAAAAATGGTCGAGGAAGCGGCGCCTGTTTCCCTGCCACTGCCTCCTTCGCTCCTGGTTCCGCTCGCAGCCTCAGACCGCGCTCTCGCAGGCGCGCGTCTCTCTCTGCCCTGGAGCAAGGCCGGGACGTTTTGCAGTTTTTCCTCTGTCCTGAGTGTGTGTTAGGGGAGCCTTGACAAAGCACCTGTTGGCATGGAAGAGAGGAGTCCTAACTTGGATCTGTGTTCATGTGCAAAATCTATCGCCATTGTCATTAAGGGGGCAGGGAACTCCCCTAAAAAGGTTTGAACACTACGAACTACTACAGCCACCTGTACGCAAGTCAGCACAAACATCACAGGCTTCTCTGGTGCAATTCTGTGCTTTATTTAGCAAGAGAGGAGGTTGGAAGAGGTGAACATAGCCTCTGGTCTGGAATATTAAGGGTAAAAGACACTAAGATTATTGTAAAAGCCAGCAGTCTTCAATAAGACATGGGACAAACATTTAACACAAGTGTGCAGTTGAGGACTCATTTTTTTTAAAAAAAACAACAAATCAAATATTTGTATGCTGTTGCAACCCACCTTGGATCAGGCTGTGACCTGGTAGTGGTCCCCAGGGTGGATAAAAATGAATGTTTTTTTTATTAAAAAAATGGATTTTTAAAATTTAAATCGGATTTTTTTATTTAAATCGGATTTTTTTTATTTAAATCGGATTTTTAAAAATAAAATGCAGTGTTATATTTGTTTTAAATGTCGCAATGGTTTTGCGGCTCCCAGTTTTTTTTCCCCTTCGGAAACGGGTCCAAGTGGCTCTTTTGGTCTTAAAGGTTGCAGACCCCTAGATGATCCTCAGGGTCGCTTCCAACTCTACAGTTCTATGGTTCTAAGTGATTGGCAGCAATTCCTATTAGTTTCAGGGGGTTGCTGATATGAAGTGCTTTGAGGCTGGGCTACCACTTTTTATTTTCTTTCAGGATCTTTGACATGACATCTGAAATTACTTTAGGTTTAAACTGGTGAAGCCAAAGGGAGCTTCTTCTGGTATCTATCCAATAAGTTTTTGGCTCAGATAAAGCTGTTCCAAATAGTTTTGAATAAAGAATTTATTGAGTAAATTGTGGTTCTCTCAAAATGCCACTTTGTGCCAAACCACACTGGCTTTCTCCCTTGTTTTCAAGAAGTGTCCTCAACTCAAATAATTGGATGTCATGAATGTGTACTATGGAAGGATGTGTGTAAAAAGGGATTTTGCAATGCATATTGAAATGTTGAGTTCTGGAAAATCATTAGTGATCAATTTTACTTTACTAATCCTTTTAGACAATAATCCTAGCTTCACTTACCAGGGAGAAAGCCCAAGTGAACACAGTGGAAATGATTTCTAAGTAAACATGCATAGAATTCTGTTAGTCACTTTTATGCTGCTATGACTTCATCTCCAAAGACTCCTTCATTGCTTGGAGAAAACACTCAGTTTAAGCTTTTGGGTTCACTTTCAAATACTGCAGTGCAAAATAATCCAAGCCAAGCTCTCAGGTATGAATTAATTCAAGTTAGTTTTGGATTGTTGAACACCCAACTCAGTGGGCAGTTACTTTGGGATCACAGACACTTTCCTTTTAATCAATTAATGCATATGTGACCTTATTATAGCATTTATCTCTGGCACTTAGTTTGAAAATTAATAGGGTAGAATACTGTTTTGACACATGGGGAATCAGAGCAGAACTGAAAAAGGATACACCAGGGGAAGCCAAATCGGTGCATCAAGATGTTCCACTCTAGCAACCACCAGCCCCAGTCAGCATGGTCAATGATTAGGAATGAATGGATTTTAACTAGCTGTTGTCATCTGGAGAGCACCACATTGGCTATCCCAGGCTTATATCCTGTATCTCTGTTTGGGTGCACTTATGTGGTTTTGCATGTGTGTGATGGGTATATGTATGAATTCGTATCTCTGAAAAAATCAGTGGGTGTTATGGGACTGCCTACTCTAGCCTCATGGCCTGGGGCCCAGTGACACCAATACATGTTCCAATCCAAGCAGAGCGTGCAACATTGGGGTGGGGATAGACCCAGCTTTTGGGGGCATCCTTACTCCCTATGTGTGTACACAATAATGCAGGGGTTGTCAACCTGGTCCCTACCGCCCACTAGTGGGCGTTATGTATAAAAAGGTTGACTACCCCTGCTCTAATATCTTCTCTCTCTAGCTGCCAAGGAATAAGCAATGTAAGTGTATGCTGTCATCAGCTTTTGAACCTGAGCAGGATAAACTGCAAAATCAGAAATCCGTGCGACAGAAGCTGAAATGTGCTTTCTATAAAACTGTTATTTATTTATTTATTTATTTATTTATTTATCCATCCAGCTAGATTTTTTTACCACTTAATTAACAAAAAACCTTAATTGTTTACATAAAACCATATAAAATATGCATAAAAGGCTAAAATCTGTCTTTAAAAACAGCTAGACATAAAATTGATCAAAATATAGATAAATTTAGCAATTTTAAAATAAATATATGTAATAAAATTACATGTTACACTACTCATGAGTATGAGCTCCTTAATATAAGGGTGCTATTGTGAAACCTAATGGGTGAATTTGACCCTTAATCTAAAGCTCTATTGCTTTGCCAAAGATGATCAGTCATACAATAGTACAATTAAAAATGGGACAAAACTAAAAAATATTAAAATGAACTGAATACATAACCCTTGGAGCTTACAGTATCAACTTTCTTTAAGGGACCTTGGAACAGCATTGTCTAATCTTCAAGTCCTCTGGATGGCTCGCTGTGGGCTTCCAGATTTAGATGGTATCTCTTCCTGCTGCTCTTTGAAGGTAGGACAGATTTGAAATATTTCTTCAGTTGCCCTCTTTACTTAATGGTCTGCTTCGTTTTATGAGGCAGAGAACCTTAAGTTCCTGTTCATTTTCTTTCTTTCTTAAACTGATGCTGGAGCCTTCTAAAAATTAATTTTAGGTCTGATAGAAATCACTGCCATTCCTTGTAGTTAAAAGGTACTTCCATCATAATTTATCATGTATTGTGATTGGCAATTCTGGGCCTTGAGGGGGTCTAAAGCATAGCTATCAACTTTTCCTTTTTCTTGTGAGGAATCCTATTCAGAATAAGGTAATTTCCCTTTTAAAAAGGGAAAAGTTGACAGCTATGGTCTAAAGTTCAGTATTGTGCCATATCTCTAAACTGCAAGCCATGGGTTCACTGTTATTACTTAATGGACAATGGTTAAAACTTCATGTTGATAAGATCCCTTTGTTTTCCTTTAGGAACTCTACATAGCATATAACAATATTGCTGACTTAAGTCAACTGAGCCTGTTGGAGCACCTTGAGATTCTAGACCTAGAAGGAAACAATGTGGAGGACCTCAGTCAGATTCAGTATCTGGGGCTCTGTGTTACTCTGTCTGCCCTTACAGTGGAAGGAAATCTTATTTGCTTGAAGCCAAGCCCACAATCTCCAGAGGTAACTTTGCTTGCTTTTAGATTTCATTTAAAAACATGCATATGTGTTTTAATCTGATTACAAGAAGATACTGCTTAACACAGCATAGTTTACCATGTGAATGCTTACATAGGGAGGCAAATGCTACCCACTCTAAGTGAATAGCTAAGTTGCTGTTGTCTGTATCACCTCATGCTCGGCCAGAGAGGCTTTTTACAATCAAGCTGTCTATAAATTTTATGAAATAAATAAATGACAACTGATTTAAGCACCCCAAGTACTGTTGAGCACTGTGCAACCCAAAGCAATTATTTGAAGGGAGTTCCACTGAAATCAGTGGGACGTGTTTACAGAGCCAGTGTGGTGTAGTGGTTAAAAGCAGTGGACTCGTAATCTGGTGAACCGGGTTCGCATCCCCGCTCCTCCACATGCAGCTGCTGGGTGACCTTGGGCTAGTCACACTTCTCTGAAGTCTCTCACTTCTCAGAATGTTTGTTGTGGGGGAGGAAGGGAAAGGAGATTGTTAGCCGCTTTGAGACTCCTTCGGGTAGTGATAAAGCAGGATATCAAATCCAAACTCTCCTCCTCCTCCTCCTCCTCCTCCTATATGAAGGTGTTTCAGAAAAGAAAGAAAAAATAATGGCTGCCTGGTTGGCAGATTAAGAATGGCCGCAGCTTTCTGAAACACCCTTGTTGTTGGTGGCTGCAGTTCAGAGCCTATCCTCCATGTCAGTTTTCTTCATTTCTAGTACAGGAAGCCCTCTTGTGCTTTGCTGCAGGCCACTTTTGGAATTCTCAAGAGATTCAAAGCCAATTTGTTGTGTTATGGGGGTCTACTGTGTAAGTAAATTCCTTGCGGCATACACTGCAAAAATGTGTTCCCCTGCTACACGGGCAGTCTGGTATTGATTGCGCTTGTGGCAGTTAAGATCAGCAGCCAAAATCCTAGGCACATGCCTACCACAACAGAGAGGGCTTTTTCAGCAGCGGGGGACATGCTAACACCTGGAGTATTGCACATGCCCCATCAACAAAGGCCTTTAGAGGAGCCCCAAAGACTTATTTATTCACAGCCACATTTGCTTAAATAAGATTTATTGGCCTGCCAAGTTGAATTGGTTTCAGCTATGATTATTTATTGGTGTTCAGTATTGTACCGGACAGTTGTTGGGTTTTTTAATTCATTGAAACCACTGCTAAAACAAAACCTCCCCCCTCTGTTTTAGCAGCGCTTTCTATGAAAACCTCCTTGTGATGTTGAAGCAAGGTATGCTCCCACCACTTCTAAATGGATTGGGAGCATGTCTTCCCCATCAAAAAGCAATCAGGAGCTCTCTTTATGCTCATGATTGTTCCTTTATAGCCACACATGTACCTGTCCTACACCTTATACCCCATATGATGCCTGCTGAGGGGCAGGTGGGTGTAGTTTACCTGCAAGCTGGAGATTCCCCTCCTTGCACTGTTGCATCTAAGGCCATGCTTCATATTTGCATACCACCATCAAATGTAGAAATAATACAAATATATCTTCTAGACTTCATCCAAACAAGGATAGCTAATAATTCTGCCTGGCCCTTTCTATGTAAAATAAAATTAAAATTACATATACTGATTCAACTAAATTTACAGCTCTCTATACAGGCTGTCTGTTTGCTCAGCTCAGTGTAATTTGATTTCCAGATGAGCTCATCTCTTCCAGACATTAAAACCCAAAGCAACAATCTAATGATGAATGTGGTGGTCTCTATCACAGCTGTTTCAATAGCACTCTGTGTCCATATATGTGTGTGTTTGTGTGTACATGTAATGTGATGCACCCCTCAACCAGGATAGCATTTCAGACTTGCAGACTGGAAAACCTATAGCTTCCATATAACAGAAAGCAAATGCCCTACGTAAAAAGATTATTTTGTCTTCTGTACTAGGTATTTACCCTATTGTGGGAAAGAATATACCGGTAGGCTGAAAGTTCATCAGCCAGTCTTAACATTATACAGATGGAGTAGCAGTTTGTAGTTCATTGAAAATGGGGAAAATATTCCAGGTGCATATATTTACCACTACTGCTACTTTGCTGCAGTTCTTTTGTAGCACTATACAAAATCTAGGGGTGATGCACCCTCCCAAAATCATGCAGTCTAAAGGCTGCTCCAGAAGATGCAGTTTTAATGCATGTGTCTAAAGCCATCTGTTAGTAACCAGCAACTGTGGCCTGGGGGCTTAGTCCAGTCCCTAGGGGCTTCCCATCTGGTCCTAGCATAGTGCCTGATCTCAAGGATGCCTCATAATGCAGCTTGTCATTTCTCCTACACAAGATGAGTCATGAGCAAAGAACTCTGACCTCCTCCTCTCCAGCATGTGCAGCAGAGGAGGCTTGGGGGAGTCCTCCCTTTATGGACCCCAGCTGCTCCCTCTTTGCTTGGCCATGGCTGAGTCACAGGAGGCAGTAGGTGAGGTGCATAAAGGGGGGGGGGTACATTAGAAAAGCCTCTCTGGCTGATCACACTTTGCCTTGCCATAAGTTTGCATAGGAATCGGTTAGTAGGAAGAAGGTAGATGTAGCCCAGTAGTTGCTGACCAGGCTCTAGTTTCCTATATTTTAAGTGCAAAAGAAAAAGGTCATATAGAAAGTGGAGTGAGAGGAAGCTTCTGTAGTCTAGATCTAAAGTGTGTACAGTTCAGGTCTGCAGGATCTACTTTGCTTTTTTACTAGAACCCCGAGAACCACAGACAGCCATACACTTAAAATTAAGGAACAAAGGTGCTTCTGAACATGTGCTCAGCCCTGGATTTTCTTCAGCACCAGAACAAAATTAGTCCTGTCACACAGCATCCCACTCCTAGTTTTTCTGTAAGGTTTCTTCTTTTCAGCAGACTAATTGTAAGGCCCATCTAGATGTAAAGTGATGGAGAAAGGGGATTTTACACTCTTGTCTCCACACCACAGTTCTAGTCTGAATCAAGCTCTCTGCGTCTGCTAGTTTGGCCTATATAAACTAGGGATAGTAAAAAAAAAAAAGGGGGGGGGAGTTAGAAACTCTTGCAAGTCTACTGTAAATCATCTAGGACTCTACCAATAGATTACATTCTACCCATCCCTGGACTGGATGAGCTAGTGGACTTTGTTTCATAGTGTCTTTATGTGGTTCCTGCCCACTTCTCAGATTTCCTTCCCGTCTCCCTTGTCAAAATGTGTTTGAAATGAGTACACTGAGAAATTTCTGCTTTGTGTTTTTCCCCCCAGGTCCCAGACTACAACTACAGAGCTGAGGTGAAAAAACTCATCCCTCATTTAAAGTATTTGGATGAAATACCAGCAGACCAAACTGATCTTCCTTTTCCATGCAAGATGAACAAGGAGTGGCTACTTGTCAAGGAATCCATCAAAGATGGAAGTTTAGTTGAAGAGGCATCTTGTTCAGGCAGGCCAAATTGTTTCCCAAGGATCCATTTTTACTGGGGACAAGGTTTCAGGGGAAGATAATGTGTACATACATAGATCCATGCACACTCTCTTGTATGCACCAGAGCCAGACCTAGTTATCAGGAATAAGAATGGGCAGTAGCTTTTGCAAGAGGGTAAGGGTAGTGTTAGATGTGATAGCAGCAGAAGTGTGTCTGTACACAGAACACTGTAAACAGCTGTAAGACAGAGAGAGATAGGTGTGGGTCCTCTTGTGTGGTAGGTGGGAAAGGAGTTTCAAAGCCCTCCACATCCTGCTCCCCCCCCACACACACTGTTTTTCTTCTCAAGATTTGCTAGGGGAAATGTGGCTAGAGATAGTGAAACAAGCAGCAGGCAGTGAAAGGGCTCAGAAGCCTCCCACCTGCTGCTTTGCCACGTTTGAAATTGTCCACCTCACCTGACCAGCAGCAGCCAGCATTTGAAACCATTGGTCTGTCACTGTTAACATCAAGGTTCAACTGAATACTACCCTGAGGGAGATTTGGTCCAGAACAGGAACAATGAACTAATACTGCACTGACTTCTTGGTGAAGTTTTGAAGCTTATTGATTATACTGCTTGCAGTGAAATTCATTTCCCAGGAGTTAGACATCCTGAAAATTATGGATTATTACTGTATTTATTTAAAATACCAATGCATTTCCAAAATAACTCATTAAGGCTCAAAAGTACTTTGTCTTTTGTTCCATTCAGAAGTTAATGACCTAGTATTGTGTTGTGTTCTATGATTACCGTAAACTGTTCTGCTCTTTTCACGAGACCTTCTGGAGTTGATGAGAAATTTTAGCTTTGAAAATTCAATAATGGTGTACCAACACACACCGCTGACTGAAATTATGAAATAGAGGACAACTTTATTTGGGGCCATCCTGAAATATATATAAAAAATCAGAGACCAGTTGGTGCCAAACTAGAACTGGTGGTATATGTTTTGCTAGACTCCCATTCCATAATTTTTACCTAAATGTGGAAACCCTAGATCTGTCTAAAAAAACACACACTTCTAATGTTATTTAAGTCATTATCATTTCAAAGCTGGTTCTGAATACCTGCTCCCATACTTGCAGTCTAAGCTTCTTTGTATACCTTGCTGTCAGATATTTACATATCTACAGAACCAGGGTGGCTGGAAGATGACAGTGAAAATGAAGAAAGCTAGTACTCTCGAGGCTCCAACAGGAGAGCATATGAGTACCAACATAACCTTAGAATACGGAAAAGAATTTCCTTTGCTCTGCTCATTATCACTGCTTTGCTAAACTGAACATTTATACCATCTTATTTTGTGTTGCAATATCTCACTGAACTCCCCCCCCCCATCACCCTGTTTAGATTCTTTTTTAGGACCTGTAGCAAGAAGGCCCTGCTCTGCTGTGAGACCTGCCATAACTCAGCTCTTGTCAGCTTCTCGACCTCAGGTTCCACAAAGACCACTTAGCGCCCATTTGCTCTCTGGTAGTAGCACTCTCCTGGAGGCTACCATCTGTGATGAGATGTTGCCTGAAGATGACGCCAGTGACTTGACACATGGTAATGGAATACCTGGTGCCATTCTTGCCTAACCTCCCATTTGCAAACCTCTCTTCCAAAAGCATGTGTGCATGTGCACAGATGATTTAAAAGCATTCTCGCTCTCCCATATATTTTCTTGAATGACATGTATGTGCATTGGGCACAGACTTCTATTTTTGTAAAGCTCTTTCAGTTAATAGGACCATGGAAATATGCACATTGGGTTAAAAGGCATTGTTTGATGGCTCAAACTTCATTTCATTTCATTTATATTATTGCTGCCCTTCAGTAGGATGATCCACTATGTCACAGTGAGTTTGTCCCCAGCTCTCTTGCCATACATACAGATAGACAAACTTCTGTCTTACAGTAACTAGATGTAAAGAGACCACTTGACTATTATGTTGTCTCCAGCTGAGCAAGATGAGATTTGTCCATTATTACTATCTCCACCTCAGCTCACCTATGCATGCTATTCAGTGGTGTCGAAGCAGTAGCTGTGGACTAATAGTTAAACCAAAATGGAAAAGTCCACTACTTCCTTTCCCTAAATATGAAAACCAGTGAATGAGCCAGCTGTATTGTTGAATATGTTAAAGGGAATGGGCAGATAGCATACATAATAGCCAGCCATTGTTCTTTCTCTTTCAGTCCTCTTTTGCCTGTTGGTAACCCTTCTTCAGCTGGCTAAATATTCGCTCCCTTGCAATTCCCATTATGTTTGATCCTATGCTGCTATTAAGCCTTTCCCTTGGGGGACCACCTGAATCGTGGGAGAATTTTCTCTCTCTGAACCCCCCCCCCCCACGCTTATGCTGCTCAGGTGCCTGGGAAACCAGTGAGAATGGTGAAAAGGGGGTTCAACTGAAGAAAAATGTTGATCTTTATCTGTAGCTCTCCCCCTTCCTACTGCTCTGCTGATCAGTAGGAGAGTACATTGCAGACCATGTAAGATTATGCAGTGGGTCAGAAGCAATCCAGGGAATGCAGATTGCCCACTTCTGAACAAGACATAGAAAAAAATGCATGTTTCTTAGAGATTATGCGTATTGACCAGAGAAGGTGCATTTTGCCCTGAGAATATAAAAAAATTCAGTCATATTTCCCAAGGCCTGTTGAAGGAATGTGTATATATTCACCAGTGTTGAAGAAATGATTCTTCAGCATCAATTTTGTTGGACTGGTCATGTTGTTTGACTGCCCAATTATCGTCTTCCACAACAACTACTCTATTCCGAACTTAAAAATGGAAAGCGTAATGTGGTGATCAACAAAAGAGGTTTAAAGACTCTCTGAAGGCAAATCTTTAAAAATGTAGTATAAACACCAACAATTGGGAAACACTAGCCTGCGAGCACTCCAGTTGGAGAACAGCCTTTACCAAAGGTGTCATGAAGATGCTTAAACTGAGGGCGAAAGGGAGAAACGCGCTAAGAGGAAGGCACATTTGGCAAACCCTCACCATGATCAACTCCCGCCTGGAAACCTATGTCCCCACTGTGGAAGGACATGTGGATCCAGAATTGGCCTCCACAGTCACTTACGGACTCACTGTTAAGACCGTGTTCATGGAAGGCAATCTTACTTGGCTACGAGTGATCTCCAAAGAAGAAGAAGACCAGGAATTGTGCACAAGTCCCTATTCATGGAAAGATTATGGACACATTCTCCATGACACTTGGTGAATGTGCTCAACGGCTGGTTGTTATGCACATTAACCATACAACTTGCATTCCCCTTAACATATATAAGCAAATGGGATGACTTGGTATAAGAAAAAGATTTCTGTGGCTGTGAAATGGTAAACTGGAACAAACCCTCTTCCTTTTCTTTTTCCAGGTGTCAGCAGAGTTATTTGTGGGAACCCCATCAAAGCTCTTCATGCACGGAGACAGAAACTAGGTGTAGGTTTTCTTTCATATGTAATTTCTTTTTCTTTTCTTTTTTTCTTGGCAAGCCAGCATGTCATTAATTCTAGGGAGATAAAAGCTAAAGAGTTCTATAGAATTCCATAGATTTCTACTGTGTAGAAGACCATTCTGAGAAGAAGCAAAAATTGAAAAAAGTTAATTGCATGTCTGTACAGCTCAAGCTGCAAGGTGGTGTAGGGCCTTCCATTGTGGGATGGGATGCCAACACATGAGAACATAGAGAAGTGACATCTAAACTATCACTGCATCCCACTAAACTGCTGTCTACTTTTATGGAGAAAATAAAACATTGTGCTTCAAGACACTGGGCTTCTCCGCAGTTACCTTTCCTCCTCTCCTTCCAGGCACAGTCCACATTTTTAAAGCTGCATGTCCTTTTTTGCTTCAGAGATTTCCCTGTGAAAACCTGCTCTCCAAAGCTCAATTGGAGCAAATGGCAATCCACTTAAAAACCGAATGGATGTTTGCTCCAACGGGGAAAGCTCCTGGGCAAACACAACAACACTTGGACACAGAACATTTAAGCCTGGACCTGTGCCTGGAAAGTATGGATAAGCCCATTATTGCAGTGAAGGGGTTTATAACAGGTATGTGAACACACATAGAAGTGTGTTGATCTCTGCAATATAGACATCATCCTTCATACAAACCTTGCCTCATGATTATGGGCATTTTACAAGTTATTATATAAAGCTACCTTGTGTCTTGGTCAGACTGGGCTTCAGAGCGGCCTTGTGCACGATGGAAGCCCACTGTGAAAGCTGATGGGCCATTGCTGAGGGGAGGATCGCAGCAGGGTGCCTTGCCTCTCCTCGGTTCCTTGAATAATGATGGGTGCTGATGAAGGAAAGGACTCTGCTAGGACACCACCATTAAACAAGCAACAGGTGGAATTGTCATGGAAGCAGCCTGCCTGGCCCTGCTGCTCCTTCATCCTGCAGTTGTCTGCCAGTCCATGCACCCCACCCCATCTTTTGTGGCTCCACAGCAGTAGCCCGGTGGTGTAGCATGCACTGGCCGCAATAAGAGGAATTCTTTACCTCAGAAAATGGTTGCGAGAGAAAAATTAACTTGTAAAAAACAAACAAACAAACCATCTGTGGTCCTGGAGAAATGAGAAGTTTTCAGTCAGATATATAGTGAACAGCAGGTGTGTTCTGACATTATTCCACCTATGTTGTAGCCTACAGTAATGAACCTGTTTCAGCCACCAAGTCAGCCAGCAGTACATCCCTTTGGCATTGAAGAAACTGATTATGTAAATACGGATGACATCTATGCTGAGCTGAAACTCCTGAAAGAGCATCACCTCCAGTAAGAGTTCAAATTTAGTCTTATTAAGTGAGCTGCTCCCCAGATAAAGCAACCAGTGATCACTGTATGGAATGAACACTCAACTATAAACTGACTTGCTTCTGTCCAAGCCATGACCTAGGCTCAGGATACCTTAAGGATCACCTCCTCCTATACAAGCCTGAGTGCTGCCTAAGATCTGATGGAGAGCCCATTCTCTATGTCTGTTGTAGTGGAGGTACTGTTGTTGGGGATAAGAGAGAGGGAATTCTAAGTGATCGTACCTAAATAGTGGAATACTTCGTCCCATGAGGCTGTATTTGATTTTTTTTGACCTTTTTGTACCAGCTTTTTCTATTCTATCTGTTGCACCTGTCTGTTTTTAATTGTGTGGGTTTTTTTTAATAGTATTGGATTTTATAGCAGTATTAATTGTTGCTATCTACCCTCAGTGATGTATAAGCACTAGAAGGGCAGAATATATATATATATATATATATATATATATATATATATATATATATAAACATTGCAAAATCAACCCTTAGCTTCTTTTCAGAAAACCTGTCTTGCTCCAAGATGCTCCGTGCTACATCTCTTAGACCATTCTAAACACACACAAATCTTAAGGCATGTGAACTATGGAAACTTTTGTGACCTAGCACATTTACCCCATTTTTAAGGACCCTTGCTCACTAGATTATCCTGTTCTCTAAATTAGCATATGAAAGTTTAGTTCTCTGCCTGTTTCTTCTCACTGAGATAAGATAAGCACTAAAGCCACCTTGTGGCAGTTCTGAGGAATTGCCCTTCACGCTTAAATTGTGATGTAATCTGTTCCCAGAACTGATTTGTCACCTGTTAAGTCAAGATCTTCTTCCCACGGATGAGGTAGTCTATTTTTACAGACTGGAAAAAGGGTTGTACTAACAGAGATTCCCTGAAGACTATGTTGTACATCGGGGATAGGGAACCTATAGCCCTCCAACTGTTGGGGTACAACTCCCACCAGCCCCAGCCAGAACGGGCAATGGTTGGCATGATGAGCATTACAGTGCAGCAAACATCTAGAGGGCACCACGTAACCATTCCCTGCTGTACATCTTTGGCTCACATTGTTGCCGTCAGTCAACCTTGCTGCTCACTTTGGAAAATTGTCGTCCCAGCATGATTGCTGTATGTCTGGAAGGAATGGTGTGGGCAAGGCTTTTTCTCCATCTCATCAATCTTTTCAGGTTTTTGTCCTATGTTTCAAATTTAGCATTAAAGTGCAATGGGGAGTTCCTGTGTCTGTCTGTGTGATGGGACACACATCTACACCCACACCCGTTATTTTTAAAATTGTGTTAATTTATTCACAAAAAATTAAATTGCTTTACCACTGCTGCTTCAAAAGCAGTTAACCAAACAATGAAATAAAGCATCTTGAAACCATCATATGAAAATTCATATCAAAGCTAAAAACAAAAACACATAAAGTGGGGCTAATTTTCAAAAGCACAGAATAGTCTCCATCCATTTCTATAATGCCATGAGAGGGAGCCAAATGAACAGCTCCCAGAAGAGAGTTCCGAAGTTTTCAGAAGAGTTTTTGGTGGAAGCTTTCTCTTTGTGGCATTTCTTGCAAAAAGAGACTTGCCAAAGCTCAAATCTGAACATAATCTAAAAGTGTTGTGAGAATACAGAGCCAGTGTTAAAGCTTGTCTCCAGAGGAGTATTGTAACATGGAGTATTTTACCCTTACTTAGATATGGTCATTATATATCTTAATCTAAAGATAGTGGTGTATAGTGCATTATGTTTTTTAATGTGTTAGAACATGTGGTTTGGATAAGGCAGGAAGAAAAATGAACTTACTAGCATCAAATTTCTGGCAGGCACCTACAAGCTCTCCAAAGGGCAAATTCTCCCCAGGAGCTAAAAACAACACCAACATTAAGTGAGGAGGAGGAACACTACAGCCTGAGTGACAGCTGTGATGAAGATATGAAAGAAGCCACTCAGGAGGAGATCGTGGAAATCACATCATCAGATTCTTCTTGCCAGTCCCGTCTTTCTCAGTCATCGTCAGGTACATTATCCCAGATGCGGAGGAAGCCTCCTCGCTACCTGGGGCGGCAAACAGAGGCACCCCCGGGGGCGGGGCATCGTGACGTTGTGAAATGTTGCGTGTGCGCACTCCGTCACAGGGCTGCCACCGCTTCCACGGCGAAGTTGCGAGCCTGCGGAGCGAAAAGGCGGCTTGTAGGGCTGCCATGCGCGATCGGCAGCTCCCCACGAGCCGCTGATGGCGTGCGGCAGCTCCACAAGCCTCCTTTTCGCTCGGCGGGCTTGCAAGGTTGCCGCGGAAGCAGCAGCGCCGGCCCAGACGGACAGCGTACGCGTGACATTTTGCACATGCATACTCCGTCTGAGCCAGGGCTGCTACTTCGCGGCGATCTTGCAAGCCCACTGAGCGAAAAGGCAGCTTGTGGGGCTGCTGTGTGCTATCAGCAGCTCCCCACGAGCCGCTGATCGCGTGCGGCAGCCCCACAAGCCTCCTTTTCGCTCCGCGGGCTCACAAGGTCGCCACGGAAGCAGCAGCACCGGCCCAGACAGAGTGCGCATGCGCGACATTTCGCACATGCGTACTCGTCTGGGCAGACGCTGCTGCTTCCACGGCGGCTCGAGCAGCAGGGGTGGGGCAGCCCCATAGCGGTGCCGGTGGGTGGGCCAAGGGGCGGAGTGGCCTCGCTCCGCGGCTTGCTTGCAGGCCGCTGAGCAGGTTTGTGAGCAGGCTGCAGGGCAAGGCTGCCTCGCTCCACGGCTTGCTTGGGGCCCGCCGGTGGGGCGGGGCTGGCCCAAGTGTCACCCCCCCTCCCCTTGAACCCAGGGCGGTCTGCCCCCATCGCCCCCCCTCGTGACGCCGCTGCATTATCCAAATGATTAATGCACCCCTCCCATTTTATGTAACAGCCACACAGGCCACATTAAAACTGAAAAATTCAATGGTGGGGAATAACTTTTCTTTTCCCCTTTACAAATATTAACACTATAACTTCAGAAAAGGACAACCAACATGATCAAGGGGCTGAAGCAACATGCCTTTGAGGAAAGGCTTTTTTATTTGGTCAAAAAGGCATGTAAGGGTAGACATGATAGAGGTGTGTAAGATTTTACACTGTGTGGAGAAAGTGAATAGGGAGTTTTTCTCCCTCTCATAAAACTAGAACACAGGATCATCCCATGAAGTTGAATGCTGGAAGATTAAGAGTGGACAGAAGGAAGCATTTCTTCACACAACACTGTGGAATCTGCTCCTGCAAGATGTTGTGATGGCCACTAACTTGGATGGCTTTACAAGAGGATTAGACAGATTCATGGAGGATAAGGTTGTCAGTAGTTCCTAGTCATGATGTGGTTCCTTTTGGAGGCAGTACACCTCTGAATACCATATGCTGGCAATCACAGGTGGGCAGAGTGCTGCTGGACTCAGGTCCTGTTTGCAAGCTTCCCATGGGCATCTGCTGGCTTTCAGCAACTAGAAGCCACAGGAGGGGAGAGTGCTCTTGTGCTTGAATCCTGTGAAAACAGGATGCTGGATGAGATGAGCCACTGGCCTGATCCAGCAGGCTCTTATTATGTTCTTATAGCATTCAGACCTACTTGCTGCCTCCTTTTGTACCCCATCCAGTTCCTACCACCACTTGACTTCTACCCCCTCCCAGTTTCTTTTACATTGAAATAACTTAACTAATTGCTTAGGAAAGCACTTAGACTGACAACAGCTATTATATGCTTGCCTTAGGTTTTGTAGTTCTAAAGTTCCCATGGTATGTATGTATCTTTGGCAAAATTCCATTTTCTATGACAAAAATATGAGCATGGAGTTATCCTTCCAATCATTTTCTCCTGACATGGGGATTTTGCTGGCTAATGAAATCAGGACAGATTGGCTTGAGTAATTATTTTCTCTAAATTCCTATTTGAGATACCTATGCTTCACAAGACCCAAACTATGTGCTCAGAAGAGAAATAATGCTAACTTGTATCTACATTTTATTTGCATTTTATTTTTGTCCCTGCCTTCCTATTTCAGAATATGAAGGCAAGGAAGAAAGAGAGAGACAGTGCAGGCTGTGATGGCAAGGTGCCAGAGACCAGAAGTTATAGAGCATGACAGGGAGGTACATGGGAAGAAACAACTCTGATCATTTAAACTACTGGAAGCCATAGGAGATCAAGATTTCCTTTGATTTTCCATGATTGAATGCCTGCCTAACTTTCCAACTTCCCACAGTAACTATTGGGTTCTGTAACAAACACCAAGATTCTTTAGAAGCTGTACCAAGTAGAACGTATGGTGTGGAACAAAGAGCTTTTTCCATTCAATCTTTGTAACTTGAATGATGGGAGAGTTCAACTCATACTGACGTTCTATGTACACTGCATAGGGAGTGAGCGCCATTAAATTTAGTGGGACTTATTTCTGAGTAAATTTGCACTGAATTATACTATCAGTCCTTTAATATTTTGAAACCTCGCATAGCTAAATAGATGGAAATTCAGGCCATTCTAATAAGAACAAGAGTTCCTGGTCCAAACCCACCTCAGTTCATGAGAGCCTCTTAACTACAGTTGTTGTTGTTGTTGTTGTTGTTGTTGTTGGGAGACAATGGAGGAGTGCGCCTTTGGGGGTGAAGTCAAACTCAAACTGTTGGTCTGTTACCAGCACCTGTGGCTGCTGATTTACTGTCTCAAGTGGATGTGAGTGAAGTTACATTCTCTGCTTCTAAATTGCTGTGCTTTCCCTTTGCATTTCAGATTCATTGCACGTCCAGGAAAATTCATTGCCCACCATTATAAAGCGCTCTGTTGTGCCCTCTCCTCCAAAAAGTCCCTTGTCTGCATCCATACAGCGAGTGAGAACTGAGTTTGTTGGAGCTAGACGCCTGAAAGTGCACAGTTCAGAAAAGGCAGTTCTACCGAAGCCACAGCCTTCATCAACTCAGAACAGTGATACAGTACAGAATGTGTTTGAGAAGACTACTGTTCAGAGTCTCAACAGAAAACCTGATTTCTCCTTATCTGATGCATCTATCTTAAGTCAGAGGCACAGGACTTTTGGCCCCGACAGCAAGCAGACCAAGAGACCTGTTTCAGGACCAGCAACAATTGGACCAACAAACATCAGGTTTGGATACCTAGGTAGCTCTTTCACTAGGATTGCTAAACCAAATGGAACAAATCCACATGGGATAAAAGCTGCTTCATAACATCCAGGATGGAGTGAACTATGCTTTAAAGTTTAACCCATTGGCTTTGGTTTTAAGCATACCTAACTCTCTCAAGGGACGTGGGTGGTGCTGTGGGTTAAACCACAGAGCCTAGGGCTTGTCGATCAGAAGGTTGGCGGTTCAAATCCCCGCGACTGGGTGAGCTCCCATTGCTCGGTCCCTGCTCCTGCCAACCTAACAGTTCGAAAGCACGTCAAAGTGCAAGTAGATAAATAGGTACTGCTCCGGCGAGTAGATAAACGCCATTTCGGTGCGCTGCTCTGGTTTGCCAGAAGCAGCTTAGTCATGCTGGCCACATGACCTGGAAGCTGTACGCCGGCTCCCTCGGCCAATAAAGCGAGATGAGCGCTGCAACCCCAGAGTCATCCGCGACTGGACCTAATGGTCAGGGGTCCCTTTACCTTTAACTCTCTCAAGAGTGTGATTGCAGTCTTTTGATCTTATACTTACTGCTTGTTTTTCTGTTTTGGGTGGTGTTATCCTTCTCAAATATGGTTCCAGGAAGCTTCATTGACAACTTGCATCTAAGATTAGCTTCAGCTGTCTAGCACCTGTCCACTGCACATCTCCCTTCCATAGATTAACAGTGGATCTATCTACCTAACTACCCTGCTTTTCAGACAAAATTGTCTCAACAGGTCAGCACAAGGAAGACCATCTGGGAGGTTGGGAGGTTCCTCTATATACTCTTCCTCTTGCAGACGCATCAGCGTATAGTGCAAGCTAAGTTGCACCTGACACTTGCAACATATTCTCCCTTATTAATATTATTATTATAACATTTTATTATTATTATATTATTATTATAACATTTATCCATAATTTACTACATAAAATGTCTCAAAGCAACTTACAGTTGGAAAAAAACATACAAAGGCAAGTATTTAAAGTAACATCAATAAAACAACATTATTTACCCAAAGTGCTCATCCTGCAGTACTATATAAAGGATGAATCCTACACCACCCAGCTAAAAGACAAACACCAAAAACAGCTAGGTGCCTTATGAACCCAGTTAAGAACCAAATGCTAAGGTAAACAATAATGCCTTTGCCTGGCACTTAAAAGTTGATAATGATGGCACCAGGCATATCTCCCCAGGGAGAAAATTGCATAACCATCACTGAAAAGACCTGTTCTCATGTTGCCACATTCCACACACATGAACAAGGGCCTCAGATGAAGAACACAGACTCTAGATAGGCTCATATGAGAAGAGGCAGTCTCTAAGGTACAGAGGTCGGTTACATCAGTCTTTTTAGATGAAAACCAGCACTTCAAACTGAGGCTAAAAACTAACAGGTAGCCAATGCATTTTGGGCAGGATCAGTGTTATATGCCTTCTACTCCCAGTTGACAATCTGGCTTCTGAATTCTGCACTAGCTGCAGTTTACAAATTATCTTCAAAGGCAGCTGCATGTATGATAAAACACATTGCAGTAATCTATCCTAAAGGTTATCATAGCATAGACTACAGAAGCAAGACTATCCCAGTCCAGAGAGGGCTGCAGCTGGGCCACCAGTCAAAGCTGATGGAAAGCCGCTGTGCCACCAGGGCCACTTGTGCTTCCAGTGACAGTAATGGGTCCACAGGTACCCCCAAGCTGCGTGCTATATACTGCATCTCTAGCTGAGTAGTGTGTTGTTCTCCATGTTAATGAGGTGGATATAGGGGGTACCTAGAAATACAGAAGAGGTTTTATCCCTCTTAGTTGCATCCAGCGCAGAAGGTTTAAGTGACTATGCAATTCTAGCTTAGTCTCTGAAACATATTTGTGCCAACTCGCTGTACTCTGGTGTTTCTTGTTTTCAGAGCCTCTGTAGATAGAAAGCTCCTCAAGATGATCAACTCTCATCAACCTGCTGTTCGCTTTTGCACAAAAATGCCAGAAGGACTTGCAGTTCTGAACGTGGTCCGCCCTCTGACTGCCAAGGCTGCCCTGCAGAGCTTGCCGAGCAAGCCAAATATCTCAATGACGGCTCAAAGCAAGACTCCCAAATTGTAGGAAATGCCCTCAGCAGCTGTGCGTATGTTGTTGCCAAGTCACAGAAGCGTTCAGCTGCTTTCTGTGTTTCCCATCTTCCTATGAGCAACACAGGCTGCCTTCTCTGACTCATCGCGATCTCTGAACACAGCAGTGCCCTAGGTAAGCAAAGCAGTTTAAATAAACAATTTGATTGACCTCAAACACAACTGCTGCTGCGAATAGAGAATCTGCAACTCCCCTATCAACCATTTTGGCAGCTTCTGCAAAAGGAGGAATGAAAGCTTGTGCCGCCATAGCCCTTTCAAGTGACTGTATGCCTGATGTTTACAGCAGCTGCGTGCCTGGCCTCATGGCCAGGGTGGCCCCTTTAACTCATCCAGTGGGAGGAAGGTACAGACCATCCTTCAGCATTCCCTCAGGTATCCAGCTGCAGCTACTTCCATGTGTCCAACTGCTGTCAAAGGGATGCGGTCCCTCTTTTGAAATCATACAACAGACTGGGAAAGCTGTGTAGAATGTAACTGAGTGTGCTTTGAGCAGGACTCTCACTTTCAGAGCACATCCTTGATTCAGGCACGAACTTGGATTCCACATTGATGTACCTCAAACAAAACTGCTGCTGCGAATAGAGAATCTGCAACTCCCCTATCAACCATTTTGGCAGCTTCTGCAAAAGGAGGAATGAAAGCTTGTGCCGCCATAGCCCTTTCAAGTGACCATCTTGCTTGAAATCATTATTCTCTATTCTTTTTTAGCAGGGGAAAACTCAGTAGTTCAGAAGGAGTTTGGGAGAGAGGGATTGAGCACATCACTTTGTTTTATTTGCACTTGGAAGGAACTCCTGATGCTCATCCAGAATGCTGTCATACAGATATACTGTACCTGATTTGGGTGGGTTGTGTTTTCTCTAAGCCAGATGTCCATTGTAAATATATTTGCAGTGGATGAAGTTTGTTCCCAACAATCTCTCCTTTACCTCATTTTCATGCGTTTTTACCACAAATGTATTTGCAATCAAATGTTCTGTAACTTTTTTTTTACTAGATCAGTTTTAAGGAATACAAGAATATGTGTGTGTGTGCATGCATGTGCGTGTGTGTGTGCGCACACACACACAACCACTGCAGGGAGCTTACTCTACTTTTAATAACATTTATTCTGCTTTAGAATACAATATGAAATGCTATGAACTGGTATAATCTGATCTGGTTTGCATAACAATGTAAACAATTCCACCAGGCCCCAGGTATGACATCTTATGGATAAAGTCAACACGTGAGCAGGCATTCACAGATGTTGCGAGCAGCAGTGGTTGTGAGCATGTCAGCAGGAGAAGCATGCTGCCATAATCATGGGAATTGCTGCTGTCTGCATATGTGATAGTCAAGTTCATATATTTGTCCACACAAATCCCAGGGACAGTTGGGACTGCTTGCAAGTAGAACAAAAGCTGTGTATGAACTAGCACTCAAGACAGGTATTTTCAACAATTGTGAATATTTTGAAACTAAGTACTGTAATTGTTTAAATTATTTCCTGGAAGACTATTTATAATACATGAATTATGCAGCATCCCAATCTGTAGGTCATTTCTTTCTAGTCAAGTGTTTGAAATGCATAATGGAGGATACTTCACAGAACCAGAAATGAAACCAAGAACGTTCACAGCATATCTTCAGCTTGTCCTTTGAAGCCAAAACATTTAAAGAATATAAGAAGATTTGGGACGTTCACACCCTTAGAAGGCATGCATTTCTGCAGTAAATGGAGCAGGGGTTTGTAGAGGAGTAAAATCACAATTCATAGAATGGTGGTTCCCAGGAAATGTGTAAAATTGGCCTTGGCAAAACATGCACCATTTAAGCCAGCTTCCTTCTTTACACCAGTCTCTCACTTTGCAATCATAATTAAAATTCTCCTCTGTATATATATGGTGAGAGAGCAGGGGTAGCCAATATGGTGCCCTCCAGATGTTAGACTCCAACTCCCATCAACCCCAACCATCATGGCCAATGGTGGGCATTAAAATTCAGCAACATCTAGAGGGCACCATTTATGCTACCCTTGGTATGGGGAAGATCAGCAAGTCTGGCACACAGTACCCCCAAGTAGCACTGGATGTGACCACAAGAATTCTGGGCAAAATTACCCAATCACATCCAATTTTAATAGGAAAAAAAGCATATGGGAGAGAGGTGCTGAACCGTTGCTCACCCATGATGTACTGCAGCCATCGTCCCAAATGTTTTCTTCCAGCTGGGCTCACTTCCAATCTGTCTCTTTATGTGGTAATCTATGTTTAAAGACATGCCTATATTGCCCCAAATGCCAAATTATTTTCCCAGTCCCCAGTTAATGTGTGAGTTTTATGTTGATCCAAAGCCGACCAACTATTGTTTCGGCCACCCCAATCTCTGCCAAGCAATAGTAAGAGATTTGAGGGGATTTGGCACTTCTCCAAGGTTGTGTTTCTGTTGGGAAATCAAGGCGCAGTGGAGACTAGCATCTTTATGAAATATAGTTTATTCTATACATATTTACAACCTGGGTTTTGATGAAGAGAGAGAGTTCACAGCATTTACATCACAAGAGAGACTTGTCCTTCCCAGCAGCGCAGCCTTGGATTCAGAGGCATCCTAAGCGCCCTCCCCATGTCTCTTTCTAACAGCCTGCTGTTCTGCCCCAAAATGTCTGTTGCAAAAGGACGCCCTCTCTTCCTGTGGTGACATCACGCCCCACTGTTACCCTGGGAACCTCTCCCTCTCAACTCTGCTATTGTCTTCTCCTAACTTAACACACAGCTGGGGAAAAGGACACCATCTGAATGATCAATTGTTCTTAATGACCTGGTACTTAGTTATTTTATTTATTAAATTTGTACACTGCCCTCTATCCATAGACCTGAGAGTGGTTCACAACATAAAAATAGTTCTCCTGTTCTTAATCAGCAATCTCCTGAACTGGTTCAGCATGAGTTTTTTCACTTACCTGGCATCTTTCCTTCATACTTCAAAAAATTAGGGGTAAATTCTACCCCTTTACCAAATTCAAGATAATGGGGAGTCTGCCAAATTCATAGCAATATGTAGCTTTACTTCTTTTCTCTGCCTCCTAAAGCCCCTTTCCCGTCACCATTAGTGTGGTGCTTCTTGTCTTACGCCTTCCGAGATAGTTAAGCTGGCACAAAGAACTGCCTCGGAATTGGAAGGGAAAGTCACAAAAGATACATGCCAGGCAAACTGCAGAGTTGTGCTGTGTATTTAAACCCATGCAAACCTCCTTTGCTGCTGACATTCATCAGCATGTCATCTAGCAGGACAGTACCTCCTTAGGTGCAGATCAGTGATAGTGGGCATGTAAGTCATATGCTTGAAGCCATATCTTGAGCGAGCACTCCTCTGTCCTATCAGGGACACCATGGGAAGTGTAGTATCCAGCGTAGTCTTGAATTCCTGAAAAAAAGGTCATTGCTGTTACCAAAAGATAGCATTTAAAAGCAGGTGTGTATGACTGGCATTTGCCTTCAGGACTTTGTTAAATATAATTTATATTTAATTAATTAATTAAATATAAAATTAATTAAATATAATTTTATCCAAGCCCAGTTCTCTGCTACTAAAACTAAATTACACATAACGGTCATAGAAACTCTAAACAGGAATCTTGGGCGTAGCTCTGTTTAGTGTTGTGACTGTTTCATTGCTGGCTGTTTTGTGACTTTTGGCAGAAAAGGTGAGCTTCACAAACAAGACAGGGAGGGGGGAATCAGATCAAGCAACCTTGTGTTGCACCTGATTATGTCTGTCTGTCTGTCTCTCTCTCTCTCTCTCTCTCTCTCTCTCTATCACACACACACACACACACACACAGCTTATGCTACCTGGATGTGGTTTTAGTACAGCATACCCTTCCCGCCGTATTTATTTATTTATTTATCTACTTGCACTGGTGGGCTTCGAACTGCTAGGTTGGCAGGAGCCGGGACAGAGCAACAGTAGCTCACCCCATCGCATGGATTCAAACTGCCAACCTTCTGATTGGCAAACCCAAGAGGCTCAGTGGTTTAGTCCACCGTAATGCTATTTCCGTGCTTCTGTCACACTGGAAAAAAGCTGTCTGTGAACAAACACCGGCTCCTTCGGCCTGAAGTGAGATGAGCACTGCACCCCATAGTCACCTTTGACTGGACTTAACTGTCCAGGGGTCCTTTACCTTTACCTTAGTATAGCATACTACTCAAATCAGCAAGCACAGTCCAGAACCTATTGTTATAGGATGAATGCTCCATATGTATGATGTGTTAGCGGCAGTGAAATCTATTAACATCTGCCCTTTTGTGGAAGTGTTGAAAGTATCAAAGCTTTTCCCACTCTTAAATATATCCAAGGCTCGTAACATTATACAGGAGGCAGCAACGAAAACCATCCCAATGAAAAAGAAATGCAAGAAAGCAAAGTGGCTGTCCAATGAGGCCTTAAAAATAGCGGGGGAGAGAAGGCAAGCAAAATGCGAGGGAGATAGTGAAAGATACAGGAAATTGAATGCAGATTTCCAAAGAATAGCAAGGAGAGACAAGAGGGCCTTTCTAAACGAGCAATGCAAAGAAATAGAGGAAAATAACAGAATGGGAAAAACCAGAGATCTGTTCAAGAAAATTGGAGACATGAAAGGAACATTTCGTCCAAAGATTACCATAGTAAAGGACAAAAGTGGGAAGGACCTAACAGAAGCAGAAGACATAAAGAAGAGGTGGCAAGAATACACAGAGGAACTATACCAGAAAGATATAGAGGTCTCATACACCCCAGGTAGTGTGGTTGCTGACCTTGAGCCAGACATCCTGGAGAGTGAAGTCAAATGGGCCTTAGAAAGCCTTGCTAACAACAAGGCCAGTGGAAGTGATGATATTCCAGCTGAACTATTTAAAATCCTAAAAGATGATGCTGTTAAGGTGCTACACTCAATATGCCAACAAGTTTGGAAAACTCAGCAGTGGCCAGAGGATTGGAGAAGATCAGTTTACATCCCAATCCCAAAGAAGGGCAGTGCCAAAGAATGCTCTAACTACCGCACAATTGCACTCATTTCACACGCTAGCAAGGTTATGCTTAAAATTCTACAAGGCAGGCTTAAGCAGTACGTGGACCGCGAACTCCCAGAAGTGCAAGCTGGATTTCAAAGGGGCAGAGGAACCAGAGACCAAATTGCAAACATGCGCTGGATTATGGAGAAAGCTAGAGAGTTCCAGAAAAACATCTACTTCTGCTTCATTGACTACGCAAAAGCATTTGACTGTGTCGACCACAGCAAACTATGGAAAGTTCTTAAAGAAATGGGAGTGCCTGATCACCTCATCTGTCTCCTGAGAAAACTGTATGTGGGACAAGAAGCTACAGTTAGAACTGGATATGGAATAACTGATTGGTTCAAAATTGGGAAAGGAGTACGACAAGGCTGTATATTGTCTCCCTGCTTATTTAACTTATATGCAGAATTCATCATGCGAAAGGCTGGGCTGGATGAATCCCAAACCGGAATTAAGATTGCCGGAAAAAATATCAACAACCTCAGATATGCTGATGATACAACCTTGATGGCAGAAAGTGAGGAGGAATTGAAGAACCTTTTAATGAGGGTGAAAGAGGAAAGCGCAAAATATGGTCTGAAGCTCAACATCAAAAAAACTAAGATCATGGCCACTGGTCCCATCACCTCCTGGCAAATAGAAGGGGAAGAAATGGAGGCAGTGAGAGATTTCACTTTCTTGGGTTCCATGATCACTGCAGATGGTGACAGCAGTCACGAAATTAGAAGACGCCTGCTTCTTGGGAGAAAAGCAATGACAAACCTAGACAGCATCTTAAAAAGCAAAGACATCACCTTGCCAACAAAGGTCCGTATAGTTAAAGCTATGGTTTTCCCAGTAGTAATGTACGGAAGTGAGAGCTGGACCATCAAGAAGGCTGATCGCCGAAGAATTGATGCTTTTGAATTATGGTGCTGGAGGAGACTCTTGAGAGTCCCATGGACTGCAAGAAGATCAAACCTATCCATTCTCAAGGAAATCGGCCCTGAGTGCTCACTAGAAGGACAGATCCTGAAGTTGAGGCTCCAGTACTTTGGCCACCTCATGAGAAGAGAAGACTCCCTGGAAAAGACCCTGATGTTGGGAAAGATGGAGGGCACAAGGAGAAGGGGACGACAAAGGATGAGATGGTTGGACAGTATTCTTGAAGCTACTAACATGAGTTTGGCCAAACTGCGGGAGGCAGTGAAGGATAGGCGTGCCTGGCGTGCTCTGGTCCATGGGGTCACGAAGAGTCGGACACGACTGAACGACTGAACAACAACAACAACAAATATATCCAAGATCTCTGCCCAAAGGGGGATAAAGATTTCTCCTTTTTCAAATTTGGCAGAGAAAAGAGGAACATATTTGTCAAAGTTGCACAACAGACCTGTGACACAAGCTAGAGGCAAAAACATCTACTTAACTCACTAGAAGTTAGAAATCTAAATGCCATTTATTTATTTATTTGCCTTTGAAAAAATTGCCACCTTAATTCTACTAAAATACTAACTGGTTGTGCAGGGGGAGATAACGAAGCAGAGCAATTTAATTCTTCCACTAAGGATTAGCAATAACATTTTTTTTTACTAATATAAGGTCTGCCAAACCGCCTCTCTGTTCATCTAATTTTCAAGGTTCCTGGAAAAGGCACATTGCATGCAAGGTTTGTTTTTGTTTTTTACATTGGTTTTAATGTGACTTGTGGGGCTACATAAATGACAGAAAGTAATAGCAGGAAGCCTCATCTTTAAATAAAGGAAATTACTCAAGGCCTGAAAATGTGCAAGACTTTGGGAGGCGCCTCTTCCTCTGCTGCAGATGGATGCTACAGCAATTCATAATTTCAGTCATCAACACTGACCTAATGAATTAATAACTTGGAACTGGCAGGTATGTAGGAAGACTTGAAATTATAGTGGGTTCAGATAGGATACTTTTTACTTGTGTAATCACAAAATAATAATAACTGATCCCTCACATGATGTGAACCCAAGGTATCCAATGCTAGTCCTACTCAAAGTTGACCAATTGAAAGTAAGAGGCATGACTCTTGTGTCCATTAATTTCAATGTGTCTACTCTGAGTAAAACTTAGTTGGCTGCAACCCATAATGCATACATGTACTTATTTTATAATATTTCATGCCCTTTAATGTAAAACAGTTCCAGGACTGCATTTGTATAAGCAGCATTCACTGTGGCTCTTTCTGTGTGTTTTTCCATAATTATAGTCTGGCACTGGCACTTAGGGGGCAGGGGCTATTTATAAGGTCCCAGCATCTTTGTTCTGCTGTTGCTCATTCTACTCATATTAACCTTAGCACAGTCCCTGGGTCTAGTTAAAATGCTGTCATCTTATAGCGCTGCTATCCTCACGCTATGCAAGAACCACTGGTTCTTTGCAATCTTTTTTGGAGTTAATGGGATTTGCTGCGCACTGTGAAATTGTTATATAAGTAGACACGCTGATATGTATCTAAGCAAGCAAGAGGTAAAGAAAATAGATTCCAACTTAGCACAAAAAGAGGGCTTTCCAGCTGAAGTGCCCAGTGAGTCAGTGTTGAGACTTAGGTATTCACCCTGCCACCGTGTACTCTTCCTTCTATTTCTCCTATTCTTTCTCTTGGGACTTGCCTATATTATCAGTTTATCCTGGATTAGAGCTAAACAAAGGATGGGGGTTGGAAAAGGTCCAGATGTTCCTTCTAAAACATCCAACCCTTGCAGGTTAGCAGAACAGAAGTACTTATTCTCCTTGAGCTAGATTCTCCCTCTGTCTGCCACCTACAAGCTTTGGATTTACTCCTACAGCCTTTTGTTTCTTCAAATCATCCTGGTCTAAAGGAGCTTTTACAGATAGCTAAACTAACCCCTGCTCTTCCAACTCTGTTATTTAAAGGAACCCCTGGATGATTCCATAGTCTATACTAAGCTATGTTCCATTCACTCCCTTTTTATGAGGAATCTACCCAGCACCATCCCTTTCCATCATTTCTCAGGCTGTAGAAAGTCTGGGTTTTTGTTTTTGTTTTTTCAAAATAAGAGCACAGTCTCGCTAGGTGTACATGCCCTTGGTGCTACTTCTGTCTGTTTAAAGAGGCAAGGATTAGATGGGCAGAGATCTATCATGCAGGTGAACTTGTCAAAACTCTGCATACATTCACCATAACCTTTGTGGTAGGTGCTTTTTATCACCCTGTTTATGTTATTTAATTGATCTCTTAACTAGAGCTAAAGTTTTTCCTGCTATTTTTTTTTAAAAAAACCAAAATAATGTTAGTGTGATTAACACCATAATGTTGTCTAAAATAAGAAATAAATAGCCTTCTGGTCATTGCCATTAACCCTGCTGCAAAAATGCCAGTGGCCAGAATGCTTTTAAACTTTTTAAAAAGCATTATAGCATTGTGGTGTGACATGCTATAGTGCTATTTTATTTTTTTGATTTTTTTTTTTAAATGTTTTAGTACTTATTTATCTACTGTATATTTTGGAAAGTTTCCTATACGTTGCGATGCCTCTCAAGATATTGTTTACAAATTTGTCATGAGGGTTCTTAAAGTGGGGGTGGTAGTCTTCATCAATGTTTGATATCGGCTGCCATTGATTGGATGTTGGCAGACTGAAACATGTCTTTGGCCTGACTGCCCAATTTTTGGTGGGACAGGTCCAAACTATGCTTATTTCAAACTCTACATGAGGGCTGCTGAAGTGGGGGCAGCAATTTTCATTGATGCTGGGCCACTGACTGTCATTTTGAATCAAGATGGCAGACTGAAATGTGACTTGGGCATGACGTTGCCCAGTTTTTGGTGTGATGTGTCCAACCTGCACCAATTTGGACACCTCAGAATATATCATCTCACCATTTAGCAAATTTGGCATGACAAGCTAACCTGTGCCAATCTGATGCCTCTGAAGACATTTGCCAACTCAGCATGAGAGTTCCTGAGGGGGGAAGCAGCAAACTTTATCTATGTTTTGATGCTGGGTGCTAGTTTGAATCAAGATGGTGGACCAAAATGTGACTTGGATGTGACTTCACTCAGTTTTGGTTATGGGTCCAAACGGTGCCAGTGTGGACACCTCTGAAGATATTGTCGCCCAATTTGATGTCACTTTGCCCAATTTAGTTCAAACTACACCAATTTGGATGACTTGAAGTTATTGTCCCCCAATTTGGTTCCAAGATGGAAGTGGTCATCCTGCTCTATGTTTGGAGGCTAGACATAATTTTGAATCGAGGGCAGACCGAAAATGACTTTGACATGACTTCATCCAATTTGGTGTGATAGTTGCAAATGAGATTTCCTAAGGTGGAAGAGGTATTTTTTGTCTATGTTTGGATTCCACTGGATGCACTGAGCCCTGCATTATTGGGGACGGGACATGCACAGCAGCCAAACTCACAAATCATACTATCCATTTACAAATCACAATATGTTTGGGTTTCTTAGAATTCCCAGACAGCGCCGGGCACTTTCTGCTAGTTGTACTTGTACTATGCTTTGGAGAAGGAAACCTCCATTTCCTTTTTCTTTATTCCAATATCTGATTATCCAGCAACCTTGGGCTCAGAGGTGCCTACACAGCATTTACAGTACAACTCTGGGGAGGCCACTAACCTCTCCATGTATTTGTTACTAATGAACATACTTACTCTAGCTTCTGGTTCCATAATTTGAGGCTGCCATGTCTGACAAGCAAAATCTCCCTCGCTGGTTGAAGAATTGCTATTCTTTGCTGCCAAAGAACAATAAAAGCAGAGTGCCTTATTAGCACTAAAATTTGCCCCCCTCCCTTACAATTTAATCTAAACTGAAGATGGTGTCTAAAACACCCCCTCCCCACTTTAGAAGAATCATAAACATTTGGACACCTTTGTCTAGTCCCACAGAGCAATGGCTGAGCACAATGTGTTTTGGAACTCACGCAATACCAAGTAGGGCTCACAATTTATCCCTGTCTTACCACACACATTATTTAACTTTTAGCACATGATTCCACATGCTGCAGAAAGAACAGAGCAACTGGGGATGTTGGTGGGGAGAACATGTTCATGTGTTTGGGACCATCAAATGATGAGCGAGGGGGACATAGCCATACTTGTTCATTTAAAAATGTATATCCTACTTTTTGAGTAACTTCTTCCACAAAGTAGTTTACAATTTCCAATTAGAAAACAATATCTAACAGTAAAATAAGGGCACTTCAGGTAACTTTGACCTAAATCATTCAGAGCAGAGGCGGGAAACCTCAGACCCAGAGGCCAAATGTGGCTGTCTGGGTGCCTCTATGTGGCCCTTGGGACACTCCCCATCTCCTTCCCAGACTGCAGTCTGCACCCTTCACTGGCCCTGATCCCCTATGGCACTTCACTTTCTCATTCTGCCTCTTGCCACTTCATTTTCCTCTGCTGTCTTCCAGTTCATGCCCCTTTCTTTCCTCTTCATTGCTCTGCTGCCAGTCTGAGACATGAAAAACACATTGCACTGAACGAGAAAGTAGGAAAGAATGTCACTCTTTGAAACTTCCTCCTTCAGCTCTATGTACTTTGGTGTGTGTGGGGGGGGAATACCCACCTTTGCCATATCATGTCAAGGAGGCAGTGAATAGAGTGCTCAATGGTTTTGTGGGCACCAGGGGAAATCCTCAAGGGTGCCACTGTGCCCATGACCACAGATTTAGGTACTGTAATTAGATTGCTCACTGCACATTGGTATTGTTTCTTAGTGTGCATCTACACTAAATGAACACAAGACTGTGTTTTGTGAGATGTTGAGAGATTTCTGTCCTCCATCCATTCAGGTGGGAGGGGAAACATTTTTATTACCCATATTTAGGTCCCTAGTGTAGTATTGTCCTAAGGGGCTAACTATATGGTATGTGTACACACACCAAATGGAGGCCCAACACCATTCTGAAAGGAATAAAACTTTGGAAGGGGGAGGAAGTATTTTGAACAGAGTAGGGAGGACAAAAAGAGGGAATGCTTCTCTCTTTCAGTATCTACCCTTTTGTGCTTCACATTTGTCTTCCAAAGCAGCAGGGAATAGCAGTGGGGAACTGCTTAGAAGGTAATATGGAACTGAGAAATGATGGACAGGAAAGAGCTAAGCAAGCAACCTATCTTTGATGATGCTCTGCTCAAAACACTCCCTCCTAAAGCTATTTTCCCTTCTTCTTCTTTTTAAGAAGGCATCAGGGCTCCATACCATCAGTTTGCATGTGATGTGTAGTTTGTTCCAGTTATGAAAACATTGAATTAAGCTATGCTTCTAAAATTATTTTTTTATTTATTTTGACAAATATAGCATAAAATTCTTCCTTAATGCACATAGCAGTACACAGATTATATTTAACAACAGATATAGCTAAAGCAGAGATCCTTCTGTTGACTTGCATACCTATGAGTGGAAGCAAACTTTTTGAGGAAACTGAATATGCGCTGGAAGTTTCACTGCTTGCATCACTGATTTTCGTCCTGACTCCTGGGGTACGAGTAAGCAGCACTTTGCTACTTTGCGCAGACTCAAAAGAAAAGTGTCCATGGAACCTGAACAAGAAAAAAAAAGGACTGACTCACAAGGAAGCTTACCTGTTAAAAGAGTCAGAATAAGCACCAGCTCCTTGCAACCAGTGGCGTAGCAAGGGAGGGGCGATGGGGCGGGACAACCCGGGTTCCAGGGGAGGGGGGTGACACTCTGCGGCCCCTCCCACCACTCCCCAAGCCGAGCCCCACCACCCGGCACCCCGTCCATGCTACTTTACAGATGGCCGGGGCAGCCCCACCAGCTGCCGCTCGCTCGGCGGCTCCCTTGGTCGCCACGGGAGCAGCAGCGCCGGCCTGGATGGACTGCGCATGAACAGTCCGTCCGTCACAACGCATGCATCAGGACGCCCCGCCCCCAGGGGGATGCCTCCACACGGCATTTGCCACCTCAGGCAGCCAAGAGGCTTCCTCCGCCCCTGCTTGCAACTAACACTATCCATTTCAAACAGCTGCAGGGCACCTGCAAACACTTCACACAGGTGCACCTGGGCACTGAAAGTGATAAACCTGAACTACTTTATATTTTGGAAAGTTGTTTGTACACCGCCCATTTGGACACCTCTTGGACACCTCTGTCATAATTTTGCATAATGCTTCCTGAGATCATGGAGCACGTTTTCGTCTCTTTGGGTACAATTAGATGCCATTTTGAATTAAAATGGCAGATCAAACCTTTGAAGACTGCACTGAAGTTCTAAAAATTGGTGCTGGCATCTAAAGATTCAGAACCACAGTCTTCAGAGGGCATGAGTTTTTGATATTAGCAGTGTGACAGTAATGGTATGATTTGCACTTAATACTCAACCATAGTTTGTTTCAAACAATGGTTTGTTTAACAAAAAGTGAGTTAACCACAAGTTGCCTTACAGACAATCAAACAAAACACGATTTGTTTCTCCAACATTTGTTTGGCTTTAGAGCTAATCTTGCCTCATGTCTTTCTAGTTTCGTGAATTTGTAGAAGACAGGGAGTGTCAAACAAGCCATGGTTAAGGAAAGGTGCTAGGTTCACATGTAACACCAAACATGTAAAATAAACCAGGATTTGTGAGCCAGTAACAAATAATGCATTTAGCTTGTGGTTTGTATGCAGTAAGCAAACCATAGTTAAGCGGCTCAAAAGGGGTCATGCATAACACTAAGCTATTGTTTAATAAACCATGGTTTAGTGTTATGTGCAAACCATTGCATGACACTGACTGTACTCCATTCCTTCTACCTGTTTTTCACCAGCACACTCCTAGATTGAATCTCTACCTTTTGTTTACCAAGATGCCTGAAGTTCTACGATTTCGTTGGGACGAAGCTACCTCTGGCCTCGAGGGCAAGGACTCAAAAGTTTCATCATCTTCACTGAGTGGAAATTTGTCCACTGAAAGGTCCACATTATCGCTATAGGCATCTGCAGCTGCCATGAAGTGCTGAGGACCTCTATATTGTGAGATAGTCTTATAATAGAAACAGAAATAGAAATACTTTATTGTCACTGTACCACTTGTTTACAGTGAGATTAAAATGAGCCCCTCCGCCATCTCTCAGTCCTTGTTGTACTCTCTGTGCTGTCCTATGACCACCAATGATGAAAGTGAAAGGAAAATAAAGTTATTCACCAGACTTTGACATTTATATAATTCTGCTTTTCAATGCTCCCATGGTAGTTGACAATTTGTTATATCAACGCATGAGAAAAGGACAGATTCTCTCAAGATCTATTCAGAAGTGGATAGTAGACATTCCCTCTTCTGCTTTCCCCTCAGGGCATGCAAGTCCTTTAGCATGTCCTTCATTCCCAACAGCCATAAATGTGTATTAGCTGTTGATCCAGAAATTATAATCTAGGATCACGTACTTAGGTTTATACTCATTTATTCAAGATTTTAGAAGTGGCAATTCATATTTAGCTGCTGGCTTATAACTACTAATGCTCTGCTCCAAACAAGCTGCAATGCCATTTGGTGGCTGCACCTGATGTTCTGTTTGGGGCAGGGGTACTATAACTGACACACAAAATAAACACCCAGAGATACACTGTTCCCTGGATGTGGGAAACCAATTGCAGCCCCCTAGGCCTCCCTATCTGGCCCTCAGTAATCTACTCAAGCCACACACCTTCACTCGCCATGTAAAAAACACCTTAAGTCACAGAAATGCCATAGGTCTTTGGTGACCTCATTCAACAGAAACCAACCCCACGGCACACTTTGGGATCACATAAACCTCTCACTGCTTACAGTGTGCATAACTGCCATTTCATGTACATTCATGAGCTCCACCACACTCAAATACTGTTTCGTATTACAAATCTATTACTCTGATACAATGCCACCCTACGTCATGGATAGCCAATGTGGTGCCCTGCCAGTGTTGTTGGACTACAATTCCCATCAACCCCAACCATCATGTCTAGTGGTCAAGGATGATGGGTGTTGTAACCCAACAACATCTGGGGGGGTCCCACGTTGGCTATCATTACCTTAGGATGTTCAACCTTTTGGGCCTTTCCCCCTTTTTAATTTTTAAAACTAAGAAAATTATAACACACTGTATATCCCTTCCTCTCCAAACTATTAAACAAAGCAATTCACCTGGCCATGGTGGTCATAGAGGCAGGTTGTGCATTCTGGACCCGTCCTGAAAAAATTTGGCCCGCTTAGTGGCATGTTTGAAGCTTGCTCATGAGCAAGGTTGGCCCCTGCAGCCCACACCTATAAAATACGGGGCAAATGGATGAGACACAACATTAATGTATGACCTACAGTACCTCCCATGTTGATCTGTAACTGTAGCCTGGTGGCCTGTTTTTGCAAACCTCATGGGGAGAAAAGCTACAGTACTTGGATAGACAATCTGGAATGAAGAGGAGATCCAGCAAGTGAACAAGTCCAGAAAACTACTACTGATTTGTTAATCCCTCTTGGCTTTGCTCATTAAATTCCTGTGCAGTCGGGAATTCTGCTTTTAAAAAACCCTGGTCTGGCAAACACAAATGCTTGTGCTGATGGAACAATTGTGTTAGCACAATGTTAAATTCCACCCATATATATTCTATTATTTCCCTGTAATGCTGGTACAAAATACATTCTGTTTTGTTGGTCAGAATTACACATTTCTGGGAAAGCAGAAACACTTCCCATACAATCATTTTGCTTTTTAAAAATATTATTCTACCCATAAGCACATAGTACAATTTAGAAATATTTCAGATAGAGACAACTGATTCCCTCTTTCTTTGTTTCTTTGCTCAAACTCAATTTTTTTTTTTAGGATATAGAAAATATTTATAGCAAAAATTCACTTTTTAGAGTTCTTAAATCCAGTGGGCTAACTTTCAGTTCATATTGATGCCATCTGTTTGAAGCAAAATGTTTTGGACTACCTGTGGCATGAAATTATTGTTCAGCAAGATAGTATCTATATACTGAATTTTTCTGTGTATTAGATGAGGTTTCTTGACTCAAAAATCATGTCAAAAAACTGGGGTTGTCCTATACACGGATAGTAGTGGTGGTGGTGGGGAAGCTGTGCGCGCCAGCCAGTTGGTTGGCGGCCATGCTCTAGGGAGCTTCCTGCCCACCGTGGCATGGGGCGAGTGGCTGCCCACTTTGCCAAACCCCAGCAACGGCCCTGCTGGGGTGATGGCACAAGTGCAATTCTCCCTTTAAAAAGCTCAACAACTTTGGGCCATCTCCCCTCATTTTCTTTAAATTTAGTCCCCCCAAATAAGAGGTGAGTTATACATGGGGATGTCTTATACATGGAAAAATATGGTATCTATATCTATATCACACTCAGGACTGGGAAGCAGGAGAGGTCCCTGCTGCTTACTGTGATGTGATGCTGTGCAGGCAGAATGGTGCCATTCGGGAAACGATAGACAGACACTGGGAAGTCTTTAACCCACTGCTGGATGACGTAGCCACTTAAATCTATTTCCTTGTTCAATAATGTATTGAAGATTCGGACAAATTTGCCCGTATTATGTACACTCACAATCCTTAACGGTCCTGAACCAATATGGCATCTAGGGGCAGAAAGGGGGAAGAGGAGAAAAAATATGGGTTAGGTATGACTGATTTAGAAACAATTGCTAAGAGCTATGCTACTTATGGGCCTGTGATGGAATACTTCTGGGGTTCTTAAAGTGTAAGGCAGACAAAGGAAGTAAGGTAAGAGATATGGGAGATGGGAGGTATCTAGGGCTGCCATATTTCAAAAAGTGAAAATCCAGACAGGTGGTGGGTTAGAAGTCAGCTGAGAGAAGCACAGGAAGTTGTGAAGAGAACAAGTCTTCTCACAGACCAACTTAGTCATCTGTAACTCTTGTACAGTGGAACTTTGGTTTTTGAACGTCTCGGAAGTCGATTGTTTTGGTTTTCAAATGCCGAAAACCTGAACGTAACTGCTTTGGTTTTTGAACGCTTTTCGGAAGTCAAACATGCCACACGGCTTCCGTATTGAATTTTCCATAAGTAAATGCTTCCATAAATGCATGCTTCAGTTTTCGAACGTTTGGGAAGTGGAACTGTCTTCCAGAATAGATTATGTTCAAAAACCGAGGTTCCAGGATAAGGGAAATGGTGGTCTGAAGCTACAAGAGTAGTAGCAGCTGAGACAGTTGTGAATTTGTCTGGAAACATAGTAGAATTAGAAAAGGATTATTTAGGGCAGAGCACGGATCACCAACCTTTTTTTGCTCATGGGTGCATTTGCAAATTGGACAAACTGTCATGAGCACTACATGCACAGAATGACCAAGCACACTCTGTAATCTTTCTATTGGCTGCAACAAAATGCTTTACAAGCCTAATTTCAGCAGGGGAAGGAAGCCTCTGAGAGCCAGTGAGTGTCTCTGCATGTGCAGCTGCACCCATGAGAACCACTCTGACAATCTTGGGGTAAACTATATTTGAGGGTGGGGGTGGGAGAGATCACATCTATACAAAATCTAGACTATGTACACTATGCCTTCAAAGCACATTCGAAGAACATTTTTCTCCTCAAAGAATTCTGGGCACTGCTGTTTGTTAACATGTGGATGTGAATTGTAACTCTGTGAGGGGTAAACTACAGTGCCCAGAATTCTTTGAGAAAAAGACTGTGCTTTGAATGTGCTTTTAAGGAATAGAGCATAAACAGCTATAGTTTCTTGGGTTAACAGATATACATGTTTATCTTCAACAGAATTTTTTTATTATACTTCCAATATTATTAAACATTTGCCATATTCAAATTGGCCATTTGCAATTTCCTAGTTAATACCAGGTCTGTAGAGGAGGAGCAGAAAAGCCTGACAAGAAGCTGTGTCACAGAAGAACAGGCAAAATAGCACATCCTGTCAGAGATCATATTCGCTCCACTTCCATTATATATTCCAGGAAGGTGGTAAAAGCAATAAAAAATAAGAAGCCAACTGAGGAGGTTAAAAGCCAAAAAGATGTGGGGGGAGGGAGGCACATAAGAAGGTAATTAAAGCACATGGATTTAGAGCGGATGTGAGAGAGAAGTGGTGCTGGTAAAGTCACTTCATCTGAGGTGAAGTGACTCTAACAGCTATTCCTTAAACAACGAGGTTTGTGTGGTAAACATATGAAGGGATCGTTGGCAGGATGCTGGCTCTATATGTGTGTGTGTGTGTGTGTATACACGGGGGCATGTAGTCATGGGTTGAGCAGATGTTTCCACACTCCACAAAGTGGTTACAGACTTGCTGCTTTGTGAGCTTAAGATGGTGCTGGAGGTGTTAGTAGTGGACTTGTATGTCTAGCTGGCTGATGCTTTAAAGCACACAGTTATCCACATAATGTGAAAAGCCCAACTTACCTGTATTCCCAATTTTGCTTCTCTGGGTCTTTATACGGTAACTTATGATTCTTTGGCAGCTCCGGATCCACCAGACACCTGTCTGACAGAATGGCGGAGGGTGCCTCAGGGGTGGACCCTGCCCTGCATTGCTGAGGGCCTCCTTCATGTTGATCAGTGATGGACAGCAGGTAGGCCCAGAACATTGTCTCAGAAAAGGAGCACTACACAAAAGGATGGGCAAACTGATGAATGATACAGGGCCTCAAAAAGCGCTCCAAAGTGGGGCAGCAACACACTAAAAAGCTGAAGGCGGGCTGCTTGTTCTACACTGTTGTCTCAAAGTGTCCCAAGTGAAACTTGCAAAGAAAGGTCTTTGCTCCCTGCTCTGAAAAAGCCTACCTCCTCATTTGAAGGCAGAACTACTATTGCACTATGAGAGGATGGGGTGGGTGGCCCCAGGCCATAGCTTTCAGTGTACAGGTGGACACAGGTTCAGCCAGGAGTGGTCAGCAGGGCACAGCAGCATAGGTTGGCATTGATCATCTGGCTTCCCATGGCAGAGGCTGCTGCCAGTAACTTAAGAGAGAAAAGGTGGCAGGGAGTTCAGCGTGGTACCAGCACTGGTGGAGCCCATCAAACACTCCCTCCACTGTGCCCACACTGCACCAACATCCCTGCCACCTCACCCTTCCCCATCTTCTTTACCAGCCGTGAACTCAAAATTGGAAAGCCAGGTAAGCAACTGGGTTGCTACTGGTTGGGTGCACTCTGTCTTTTATGGGCTGGGCTTTTAGAGAATCTCTCACACAGTGGAGTAGTGTACAGACCATCCAGGAGGAAGGAATAATATTTGCTTCAAAATGGAATGTAGCAGAAAGCATGCAGGAGTCTCTTCTTAAGTCTGGTGAAACTGTAAGGCCAGAGGCTTATCACTCTTCTCCTGAGTTGCAGAGAAATAGCAGCAAATGCTCACACCAGAGTTGAGCTCTGAAGGTACTCACCTCCTGCATTCTTCTACGAAGGGGCAGGCCAAAAAGTGGGCGTACATTTCTTCCTCTGACAGCTGTCCAAGAGTGAGACCAGACTGTGCAAGGCTCCAATGATCCAGGGAAAGAGCTTTCAAAAGTTGAAACATAATATACTCATATGGCATATGAATGAAAACTAATGAAAAACTAATGAAAACTTCCAGGAAAAAACACTGTAGCTGAAAGTCAGACTTTAGACTGTGGTGATATTAGCTGCATTAGAAAGGTCTGTGTGCCCTGGAGGAAGGCAGATGAGAAGGCCAGACCACAGAGCACCGGCCATCAGCTCCAGAAATGACCCTTTGTAGGTCTGAGAGAAGTCTCTTTGTTACATATCACTTTATGTTTTAAAATTATCAACTGCCTTGAGTGCTTTGGCTGAAAGGTGGGATATAAACCAAATAATAAATAAATGCATTATACAAATAGGTTGTAAAGTATGTATGTATGTATGTATGTATGTATGTATGTATACACAGAGGCATAGGAAGGTCAGGTGGTACCCGGTGCGGAAAATTTCTTGTCATCCCCCCCATTGATCCCCCCCTGCAAAAATGGTTTTGCGTTATTTCATATTTTCTTACAAAGGAATAATAACAAGTTATAATAATAATAAACTTTTATTTATATCCCGCCCTCCCTGGCCAAAGTCGTGTTCAGGTGGCTAACATCAGGTACATAACATTGGCATAAAATCAAATAATAATTAAATTACCTCCTAAAACATCTCAAAATCAAATTAAATATAATTAGATGGCTTTCCACAGGGTTAGGGTTGGGAACAGTATGCTCCACTGAACTGAAATTTCAGCCTTCACGACATAGGAAAACAGCCAGGTAAACAGCTATTTCATATATAGCTATATAATCCCTAGTATAGTAAGGTAAGACCTTTGGAGCAGGCATTAAAAAAAAAGTTTTTTATGAACCGCCCTAGTAGGGCAGTAATAATTTGATAATTTGTCACCCCCTCCATTATGGAACCTGGGGCGGACCGCCCCCTACGCCCCCTTGCTTTGTTGTTGTTCAGTCGTTCAGTCGTGTCCGACTCTTCGTGACCCCATGGACCAGAGCACGCCAGGCACGCCTATTCAAGAACACTGTCCAACCATCTCATCCTCTGTCGTCCCCTTCTCCTTGTGCCCTCCATCTTTCCCAACATCAGGGTCTTTTCTAGGGAGTCTTCTCTTCTCATGAGGTGGCCAAAGTATGTATTGCTACGCCCCTGTATATACATACATACATACATACATACAGACCCCCTCCTGCCTTTCCCCCTGACGCTTACATATAAAAGGCTGCTTACATATAAAAATGAGAATCGCTAAAAACATAGGAAAAAACAATTATTAAAAAGCAATTAAACATTGATAGAAGTAAAACTATATACATATATAACATGTATCAATACTATATAAATAATTACAATAAAAGCAACACGGCACTAGCCCTTTCATAAAAAGCAGTCCATTCCCAAAAGCCTGTTGAAACAAAAAAGTCCTACTGGTGGAAGGACTATCAGGAAACGGCCTCTACTCACAAGTAGAACCCTGGCAGAGACACATACCTGACTGGCATGTTCTTTCCTTCCTGGGCGATCATTTGGGAGCTTATCAGTCTTCCTCAGCCCCTGGACATCACAGTGATTGATGTGGGAGTACATCAACACACTTACTGGATCCGCAAAGTTTTGCCCAGCTTGCGTGACAGACCACAGCAACTCAGCATGTTGGCTAACCTAGTTTATTTACATATAAACACTTGGAGCTCTTCATCATGGCTCCCTCTCTCTCTAGCATCAGACAGCAAAGAGAAAGAACAAAGGACAATAGTCCCACTTTAGGGAAAGACAGTAAGACAAACATCCTGTCTACGTCACTTCCCACTTCCCACTCTGTGGAAACAAAACACATACCCAGTCATGTGAAATACAATAAACCCATGACTGCACACGGGGAATGAATCTTCCAACAAGGACAACAAGGAGGGAAGCAGTCTAGCTTCACTAGGGAGGAAATTCCAAAGTCTCCTGCGTCCCTACCAAGCAGGATCATGAATGCTAATTTTTAATAACTTATGAACATTGTAGGGTTGCTTTAAAACAACAACAACAACTGTTACTTCCATGTCATATGTATACTAAGCTGCCACTTGGATAATTTATCTAACTGAAAAGTAGAATTACCGGTACCTCACTTAATCAATCAATACACCTGTTCAGCCACTGGCTGAGTCACTGTGCTACAATTGCCATATTATTGGGGGGGGGGGATAATTGCTTAAAAAAAAAACCTAACAGACAGATAATAACATACAATTGTGGACTTCAGTCCCCAAAGCCTACGTCATTATGGACATGTTAGTCTTGAAGATGCTACAAGATTATTTGTTGTACACCTTCTTTGACACAAGTGAAAGGCCAAATGTTCCTGAGTCTAGGATCAGCCTGCTGTAAGGAGGGACAGAGGGAAGGCCGCAGGCAGGGCAGATGAAAATGCTCATGTAGGAAGAGATTCCCTCAGGAAGTGTAGGGCAGGACACAAGGTCCAGAGAAAAGTAGTTCAAGGAAGGGGCTGGAGAAGTCAGACTAGGGACCCATAGCCTGAAGAGGAAACGGTTTTGAGAGAAGGAGGGACAAGAGGAGGCAACAACATATGGTGTGGGGTAGCTGTAGAAACACAAGGACCACTAGGTGGCGCTGGGCCAGGAGAAAGGGAGGGGAAAAGAAGGCAAGCTTTCAAGCAGCTCAATATGGTGTCCATGTTATCAATTCCATGGAGGGCTTGAGAAAAGATTTTATGTGTCAGCAGGGACAGGCAAGGGAACATTAGAGGTAAAGCAGTGCTTGTTATGCTTTAGAAGACCCTGGGGACAGAGAAGAAGTAACCAGCCAGCTTTGCAACAGTTTTCTCTTGTCATGGCAAAAGGGAAGGTTGCCTCTGCCAGCCTGACCAGGCCTAACCCCGTGCTTGGGTGGGTTATGAGCATAGGGTGGCAGCTTTAGGGCTTTTGGTTTGTGTTCCTGCAAGAACACTGGTGAACAGCATAGCCAAAGGGTAAATACGTGTTTTGTTTTACAGAGAAATCTCACCACATAGAAAGGAAATTCTGTTAATTCTTCCATAATTACTTGTTTGCAGGATTGTGCTCCTATAGCGTGATGATGATTCATCCACAAGTTTTATTTTACTGCAGGAAAGTCATCCACGGAAATGGGAAATAAACAATGCAGTCCTATGAATGTCCACTCAGAGGTATGCCTAATGGAGTTCAGTGAGACCTACTCCCAAGTAAGTGTGTATAGGATTGTAGTCATAGCCTCAAAAGGGGGAAGCTCAATGTAGACAAGTGTTCGTTTAACTGGGCTGCCTTCATTTGCTTCCTTCTAGCAGCAGCAAGATTGTGAGCTTCTTTGTCAATAGTAAAGGGAAGAAGGAAAATCCAACTTGTTGAGATCAAGCAACCTGAGGTGTTATCCTATCTGGAAGTCTCGTCATGTGATATAACCCAGGTGACTACATAAAATAGGCTTGTCTCAACCGGACTAGGATGCTAAATCATGGCCTCACACCTTTTGCTAATTACCAGTGGAAAGGGAATCAATGGGATAGTGGTTTATATTTCTGTAGACTTCCCCCTTTACTAGGGTCCCTCCCAAGGTGGGGAACTATTTCATACATCTCCCTGCATTCTGGTTACTTGGCCTGCTTCCTAGCCCCTCCAGACATCCTTTTTATTGTGCATGGTACATTCATGCTGATTTGTGTGTATGATGGGTTTACGCTTTTAATACTGTTCACCCTTGCAAAGGTTTCAGGGCAGACTGCTGCTTCCCCCCCCCCCCCCAAAATGAGTGCATGTCCCATAATTTTTTATACCACAAATGTTGAGGGTTCTTTTTGTTCCATTTTTGTTGTTTTGTAGCACAAGAGCACCCCTCTAGATGCCAATAATGCAGTAACATTGGGGAAGCATCACAGAACAACTAATAAAGCAGAACGATGTGTAGATGGTCCAGTATAAAATATACCACTAATGCACTATTATTGCTGGCACAGAAAGCCCTGGTCAACTGCCCCTCCATTTCTACTGAGTGAGGCCAATACTGTACATGATTCCTACCAGGCTAATGAATCCATACTTTATATATTAGTCTTGTCTAGGAGTGAGGTGGTGGGAAATACTGGCATTAACTAACACTAGTTAGTTATACTAACACTAGTTAGTTAAACTATATAGTGTAACTAGTTTCCTCAGACCCTTGCATTCTATTATTCCCCCAAAGGTGTAGATTTTCTTTTTACCTGCAAAACATGACATGGCTGATTGGTCACTGAATGGCAACAAATGGTGGGGTATAGAGTTCTTAAAAGTCAGCTGTTGAAGGCAAGCCTTTGCCCCCCCCCTTCATCAGGGGTTCATGCTGTCTGTTACTGCTCCTGGGGGAGGTGGGGAGGACCTGCAACTGATCATCTAAGTTCTGTTACTTCTGAGTAGACCGAGAAGCGTGTTGTTGCTTAGGTCAACCTACATAGCTCTGAGCCACAGTGCTCGTTTTCTTTTAAACTGCTTTGTCTATTTTCCATCTCCCCTAATGTTCTTTATAAAGCTTCGTGATTTGGTTAGGGGGGGTCAGAGGTGCATGTGTTTGCCAATCTCAATGATTCTTGTAGTTCTCCATGTGCCTAAAATGTTTGGGTTCCTGCTTCAGGAGTCTAGGATCGGGGTTGTTAAAGACCAAAAAGTTAATCTGTTCTCTGGCAGATATAGGGAGCTGTGGGTTTGCTTTACTCTCTGAGTGAACTGTAAGTGATGCAGGGTGGCTTATTCCAGGTTCTGGGGATCCAATATTTAATTGAGCACCCCCAGATTTCTTCCTGTCTGGGGAAAGGGCTGTGAGCTCATAGGGAAGTGGTGGGGGAGACTAATGGATAATCGAGGCACAACTGGCCAACCCCAGGTGGGCAACATTTGAGTGAGGAAGGGGTGTAAGAGGCTTGCTTTCTGTCATAATTGTGGCAATGACACTGTTACAGAATACATTAGAAAAAAGTCAATGCTTTAGTTTACGTGGAACAATCCAAGAGATTAACCTAGGTTACACTGGGCCTATGTGCATTGCACATGCGTGTGGGTGAGTATGCATTGCATGTACTACTTTTTGATCAACTAGGCCAATGCCGGACTATTTTTAAAGAGGAAGAATTTGTTTTTTTTTGTTTTTTTACAAAGAATTTATTAGTTTTCCACATAATACAAACAAAACAAAACAACAATACAACAACAAATACAACAAAACAAACACCAATATTTCTTATTCATCTTAAAAAATAATAATTCTTGTTTCAAATCTTACTAAATGACTTCCCCCGTCCTCTCTCCTTTGTTTCCAATTCCAATCCACTTTGATAACTTCTCATCTTTAAATTTAGAATCATCAAAATTATCTAAACAAACTTCTTAATATTCAATTAAAGAGGAAGAATTTGAACTTACTTTTCGCCATGGGCATTTTCTCTGAAGATGGTGCCGTATTGAAGGAAGACGATTCTATCGTTTTGGTGTCAGGCGCTGAAAAGATGTCTGATTTCTGAGAGGTGAGGACAGCTAACGAGGATGGTTCAGAAGGTGAACTGTAAAGTGGGGGTGGGGAGTTTGACATGCATCCTTTGGGCTAATCCAGAATTTTCAACAAACAAACCCAGATATTCTTCTTAGTGCTGTATTCAGATGAATACCCAATACATTAGGAGCAGTGTGATATCCTATCCATACATAATGGGGTGCTGTGGCGCAAAGTGCATAACCTATTTGCTTGTTCTTGCAAAATAACTAATGGAAAATTTGTGCTCTAGCACTGGAGTGGAGAGGGCATCTTCATCAAAATGAACAACGGTTAGCATAGTGGGACTGCTGCATGAGGAAAGGGATTTTGCTGGCCTTTTCTGCTTTACACGGCACTTCCGCATGGAAGTTTACTGTGGACTTGGTACAGTTTGTGCGTGCAAGTTTTTTGCAGCAGTCACTTGACATTGTCCTCATAAAAATGTTACCCTATATCCCCCCCACCCCACCCCCCCCCCCGCAGCCCCAATTTAATTTGGATTTACTATTTCTGCAGGGTGGCAATGGTGGTACTTCACAGATATTTCACACTCCCTGTCTGCTGGAGCAGAGGCATCTTCTCTCTCTACTTCCCACATTCACATTAAAGAGGACACACTCACAGCTTCAAAAAGGGGGCATAGCAGGGACCCTAGGTTGGGGGGAGGAGAATCCATGGTGGCTGCCATGCCATATAGCTCCTTGCTTGTCCATCCCCCCCAACTCCTCACAGGAGGAAATATGTAGGGAAGTACTGATTTCCCCATAACAGAGGTGGGGACTTCAGACCCAGTGTGTGAATGTGCCCCCCAAGCCTCTCTAACTGGCCCCCAGACTATCCCCAGACCTCATCCCCCCAGACTTACTCCCTACTGACCCTGCTTCTCACACTCCTTGCGTATTTTTCTTTGGCTGCAGCATGTCATGAACTGTCTCTTGCTTGCTTGGATGGAGGACAGAGGGGTATGCGAGCGTGTATAGAATCTAGCCTTCTCATTGCTAGATTCATTGCTCTGCTCACTTTTCATAGAACCATAGAGTTGTGGGGCTGGTAGGTACCTCAAGGGTCATCTAGTCCAACCCCCAATGTGGGGCTCAAACCCATGTCAAAGAGATTAAGAGTCTCATGCTCTACTGACTGAGCTATTCCTGGTCTAAAAGTATGCAGCCTTCTGCTTGAAAAGGCTTCCTTTGGCCCTGCCCTATAGCACTGTTGAGAGGATGTAGAGCAATAATCAGAGGACCAAGGGCTGCCTTGGATGCTTCTACAGCACTACATTCTCAGGTGTATTCAGATACCGACTTACCTCAGACAGGCTGCTGTTTTTCTACCATGCCCCCTTTTGGTCTTTTCTCTCAGAAAGCCTGTGGTTTGCAATTACCTTTCCTGTGAGCTTCCATCCAGTGCACAAATGTGTGCCTTCTCTAATTTCAGGATTATTTCATCTTTTTCCTCTTCACTCAGCGAAATACTTCCAAACTAAAAAGCAGGAAAGGTGATGACACTGATTAAGGAAAGATAACAATACTGTATTTTTCCGTGTTTAAGACTATATCCCCCCCCAACTTTTTTAAGTTTAAAATTGGGGGGGGGGGTGTCTTATACATGGAATGTTGCAATTATTTAATTTGGGGCACAAAAATTAAAGGTCATCTTATACATGGGGGCGTCTTATACATGGAAAAATACAGTAATTCTGTGAAGTGAAATCTATGTTCCCTCCATGAAGCATACTAAGCAAATCCATGCCCAAACAAGGTATATTCCTTATGTAAGGCTGCCAGATTACCTCTTGAAGGCATTGTCTGCTCCTTGGGGGGGGGGGAATACTTATGTTGAAGTATGTGTGTACATACTTGCTCGTGCGCACACGCATACACAGATCGTGGGTTCCATTGTGTCAGGTTTTTTTTAAATAGGGAAATATTGTTCCAGCACCAATAACTACTACAAACCCCAAAATTTGTCTCCCAGAAATAGTGCTTGTTGGGAGTCAGTTCATTATGGCCCCAACCCACACTGAGTAAGGCAGTAACCCACTGTTGGGGGTGTGACAAAATGTGAGGGTTTCACTTCAAAAAGTTTGCAAAACAATAGCAAAACTCTGGCATTAACTTGGAACCCAGGCTTGAAGTATTCCGTGATGTGCTTCCTGCAATTGCATTTTGGGGTGGTAGCTATGACCCTAGCTATTGCTCAGTTGGAGGGGAGCTGCAAAATGTGGGGTTTTTTGCTACAAAGTGCTGCAAAACAACTGCAAAAGTTTGGCACTGGTTTGGAGCAGATCCCAAATTTTGGGGTTCTTAGTTCAGTCTATGCTCATTTCAGAGCCATTAACACCTAATCAAAAGTCTCTTCCTCTGAATTTCACAGGAGTAAGGGAACTGAACAATAACAAGGTGCAAAGTGTGATTACAGGCAAACTGTAAGCAGGCAAACTTATTATACTAAGATGGTATACTTAATAAGGTCACACTGGTTGCTTCTAAGGCTGCTTCATTCAGTTGAGATGGGCTATATACTGTATAGAATTGTGCTAGATGGCGGTGTTTCTGTATATGGGTTTTGAGGCGACAAGTATCTAGTCCTCACACTCTTCTGGGTTTTCCTGTCTTCATGGTACTGACCTTATGAAAAGCATCAACAAAGCTTGTGTGCTTTGGAATTCTCCGAAGCCGTAGATCACTTGTTTCTGATGTTACCTTTGTTCCTGTCTCCGACCAGAGCTACACAAGAGGGGTGGGGGGAAGTCAGATCCTATTAGTGCCTGCCAATCCCTCAAGTTAGAATTTATTTGTTGCATTTTCCAGCTATTGATAGATCAGCCTTTCATCAATTTGTCCCTTTTAAAAGGCATCTAAGCCAGTGACCATCACAACTCATTAGGGCAGCAACCTCCAGAAATCAATTATGCATTGTGTGCAATGAAGTACTAACTTTCATCTTTCACTGGATGACCAAACTTCTACCATGATGTGAGAGGGAGAAAAAAACCCCTCTACTTTCTCTGCAGTGTGCATTCTTTCCTAAATCTCTCTTGAGTCCCATCTTAGTCACCTTGTACTGTATTCTAATCTTAAAAGCTCCGAGCATTTTTGCCTTTCCCTTTAGGTGAGGTGGTCTAGTTCCCTGATCATTCTGGCTGCCCTTTTCTGTAGTGTTTCCAGCTCTGCAATGTGTGTGTGTGTGTGTGTGTGTGTGTGTGTGTGTGTATTTTCTTTTTTCTTTTTTTTTGAGATGGGGTGACCAGAGCTGTATACAGTATTCCCAGTTCCACCTCATATTTGTATAAGGGTGCTAGGACTACTGGTAATCCTCAATCCACCTGGTAGACCAGTCCTTTTAAGATTGAAAAGAGTAAAAAGAACAACATATGTCTCTGTGTGATGGGAAGCAAGGATGGGACAATGGAGGTAGTAGGAGACAATAAGCGGCAGAAAAGGCAAGGGCAATGCCTTAGCAACCAGTTTAGGATCTTACCCCCATTTAGGAGCTTGGCCAGAGGAAAAAGACTGATTCAGTTGTAAATGCAACCAATTTGTAAGGCCTAGTACTCAACAGCCATCATAGAGCAGAATCAAATATTTTTGGCAAATGCTCAGAATCTTGTTAGTGGTGATGTTTTTTGACTGGAGTTACTTTATATTTTGCCTTTTTAAAAAATATTTTATTCTGATCATTTGCGATGAAGCAGGCTATATACTGAAACAAAATACAAATGAAATAGCATATGTCAGCACTCTGCATAATCTGGGGTTTGATGTGTTCGATTTTGAGAAGAAAAAGGGAAACAGGCATCAAACTTTTTGCAAGCAGTGAGTGCCCCCTACTGGCCAGTTATTGAAATTAATCTTGGGTCTACAGTAACAGTACTGTACTTATAAAGATGGGTTGCCATCATCTGTGAAAGAGAGAGGGGTATTAGTACTGATTCAGACACAAATTGCGATAAGTGGGATATAAGTGTGTGTGAGAGAGTGTCAGTTCTAGGACAAGTTACTTTAATGTGCATACACATAGGAAATAACAGAAGTTTTAACCCAGGCGGGGGGGGGCATCTATTTTTGCTTTTAAAATGAAGGATGCCACACCGCCATAACAAAACCTGAGTACAGGTAGTCAAAACAAAATAAAAAAATAAAAAATTCCTTCCAGTAGTACCTTAGAGACCAACTAAGTTTGTTCTTGGTATGAGCTTCCGTGTGCATGCCCAACATGGGTATCAAACCCACACCCCTGAGCTTGAGAGACTCATGCTCTACTGACTGAGCTACCCCCAAATCAGGGAAGGGATTATGCAGGACAGAGGGGATTGCACAGGGTGAACATGCACAATGCAGCTCTCTTGACTGCTTAGAAGCTTCTCACAGGCCAGCCTATGAAATTCAATGCTGAATTTGATGAACCTTGAGCAGGGCTCTCCTTATGCTCTTATTCAATGCCCCTTCAGCTCAGCTGCAGCCTCAAGGTGTCCTCCTTCTCCTGCCTTGCTTTGATGCTGCAGCTTATGTAAGCAGTTATGTAAGTTCTGGACTTTTTCTGAATCTTTTAAAACTCATTTCTCTTACTAAGTTGGCTTACAAGGTCTCCATCCAGGAATCATCATCCTCATTAAGAAGTATGGTGCTGGGGTGCTGGTCTTTTTCTTTACTGTCGGAACAGTGCACTCTGAAGAAGCTTGGAGGCTCTCTGCACAAGAGCCTGCGGTGTCCCTGGGCACATGATTTGTAAAATATGGGTTTGCTCTCGCCCGCTCTGCTCCCTCTCCTCCCATTAGCCACTTGGCTGCTCTGTGCACACCTCTCTGTCTCTCTGAAATGATGTCAAGATAATCAAGTAATTGCTTTGACCCAATCTCACACCTCTCCTAACCTTTCCTGTTAAGCTGCCATTGTGGGAGCTGCTTAGACTTTCCTCTGAGCTTTGAGTTACTGACATCTCTGAGGGACAAAGCTTCAGTTTGGCCCAGGAGCTTTTCCTGTTTCTCACATGAGCTTTCTACAGCTCAGCATTGCCCAGGCAGCCATGGGCAACAAGAGCAAGTCATTGACTGGGAGAAGGGCAAAGAGTTCTGCCCCCTGATCTCTAATTGATGCTCACAATAAACCCACAGAGGAGAGTGCTGAGTCGGAGCTATATTTTTATTGGTTTCAGCGCTTCTCATGTCACCCGTGACTGCGTGCACTCTCCTTTGTGGGCTTGTGGTGCACTTGATATGAAAAGCTTCAGTGGCACCCCAGCTACAACAATTTATTATTTTATTACATTTATATTCAAGCTTTATATACAAGGATCTCAAGGTGGTGTACGTGGTTCTCCTTCCCATTTCATCCTCACAACAACCCAGTGAGGTTGGTTCAGCTAAGAGATGGGAACTGGCTCAAGAGCTTCAGGGCTGAGTGGGGATTTGAAGCCTGCTTTCGCAAGTCCTAGTCCAACACCCTAACCAATGGGTGCATGGAAGTTCCTGCCAGGGTGGCCATTTAAGCAACCTAGGCTTGCTGTTTAAGAGGGGCATTTGCAGTAAGTGCAAACTGACAATACGCTGCTACCACTGATGTCACGTAGTGGTTTTGACTAGTTTTGGGTCTTGATGCTGCTGTTCTGTGCTTGCTTGCTTTTTAAAAGTGGTTTAGCTCTTCTACATTTTCTGCAGTTGTTTACATATAAACTGTACAGTCATTTGCTGATAGAGGAAGGCAGGTCTATTGTGAAAGGAACATTAGGAACTACTGTACAAAAAGGGGGGGGGGGGCTTCCATCTCTGTTCCAGTGCCTTGGGATATCATTCTGCATCTATCACAGCCAGGACTTTTCCCTGCAAACTGTACTAATAAATCACCAGCTAGTGAGTCCATTTGCAGCTCATGCAGTTTAATCTCATTTGAATCCTCATGCATGAAGAATGTGTAGTATTCTGTTTCTGGCCTCAAATGTTTTCCTAGCATCTAGCCATCCCCCTAGCATACAAACACTGCACCAATCCTTCTGCTTCTCATTACCTCCCTTCTGGTGATTGACTGGAGGCACACACTTGCATTATATTATGTGAACAAGGGATTTCTGGTGCGGTGTGAGCCAGTTTAAAAACACACACACACACCAAAAAGCCTTCAAAATATTACTTTTTGTAGCAGTCTCCAAAAACCTTTCTTCCCCAGGGTTAGGCATCATAAGAGCCAGTCACATGCTATAAATGCCTCCTAGCGTCACATTCCCCCCATGTACTGACATTTTTCAGAATTACTACGCTGAGAACGCACCAGCAAAGTAGTGAGGCAACAGGCAGCATTCTTGCTGAAGAAAAATATACATGTGGTAGGTAAGGTTGGATAAAAATTCAGCCCGTGGTTGGAAACAGAAAATAATTGGAAGTGGAATGGAGGAACTGATGATGGGCTACATACGTATTTCTTGCTTCAAAAATCTGTTGGAACATAAATAATTGTGTGGGACACAAGAAATGTCTATGCGCACCCCGTAGGTAATTACAGCTCTGCGTACCACCTTCATCTCTTTCAAAAACTGTTGCCTGTCCCCATCTTACACCAGCAACTTGTAAAACCAGAAACAGCAGTAAGAATATATGCAGTGCGTTATATCCAATGTTAGTCACATGCAGTAGAAGCCATGAAATCAATGAGTATGACTTATCTCGATATCGCCGAATGATTATACTTCTGTGTCTTAATTATTATTAAATGTAAAATAAAAACACTGCATTCTACCGATTTGCAGTACAGTGCATCAGAGAGTATGCATTGTAGCTCCTACCTCGAAGCACTCGCATGCTAATTTGGCCCCTTCATCCAATGAAGTGCTAGACTCGGTGTCTGATTCGTCATCCATCTTTCTTGAGGGGGTTCTTGCTTCCTTTTGCAAATACATAACCTGCATTTTTGTCTTTGCAAGTTTATCTTCCATCACTTTTATCTCCTTTTGAAAAATAAAAAAATAAAGGGAATGATGGACAAGAGAAATAATGGAAATTAGAGGCTTCTCAAAAAGCCTAGGCCCAAATTATCTGCCGGCAAAAGAAAAGCCAGCAAAAGACAATCCTCGTTTAAAGTTTATTCCAGGATAATGCTTCTTTTCTTGTTCCACTGATTTCACTAATATTCCCAGCTACTGAGATGAGTCTGCATGATCACAGATAAAATGGTCATATTTCTGCTTAAAGATTCTTGGGATTTCAGTGGACGTTAAACTCATGAACTCAAACTGCAAAGCATATACGCTGAAAGAACCTATTAAATATTAGGCCAGGAGCCTGCAATTAACAGCCTGGTGCTATACATATTTACTCTGAAGTAGGTTTCACCAAGTTCTGTAGGGTTTACACCTAGGCAAGTGTACATAGTATTGCAGCCCAAATTCCACACAGTGTGTACAAAGCAGAGTGTTAATACATCCAGTTTTAAAAATTATTTAATTATTTTTATTTATTGAATTTATATACTGCCCTACACCCAGAGGTCTCAGGGCGGTTCACAGAAAAGGTCTGTCACCTCCAGTTCAGACCCCATGAGCATCTACTTGAAATTTATATATATTTTTGCTCCAACATGCATCACTTGATACTTGTTTACATCAGAGATATAAAGCCTTTTAATAAGTGACTCTGGAATAGGTCTCACATGGCTGCTAATGAGAGCTAGAAAGTCGAAGAAAGGCAGTTTTGGATCAAGTGTGCAATCGTCAACATCTGTTTCTCATTATTTTTTATGAATATGTGTAATACAAAAAACCATCGTAAGTGTTATGCCCAAATGAGCACACACTCTGGCAAAACAAATGTATGTTGACAATAAGGCAAGTGAAAAAGGAATTTGGGAAGCACATTGCTAGAAATATTAAAATCAACCATGAGAAATTATGAAAATATGCCAGGGAGGAGATTTGACCCTAAATTGACAAGAGAGTGAAAGGTGTGCTGAAGGTAAGTAAGGAGATTGCATAGAATCTAAAATTTACATCCATCATCTCTAGAGAAAATATAAGACAGATACCTAATCCTGAGCTGACGTTTTCAGGGCAAAGTCCTTAAGAACTGACTCAGATAGACATGAAAAGACATAAAGTTCTGGGCCTTACTAACAAATTAAAAATTAGCAAATTACCAGGTGCAGTCAGCATCCACCTGAAAGCTGGAATTTAAAAAAAAAGAATCCAGGAGGAATCCTGGGAATCAACAGGATGATCCCTGACCCAGCAAGATTTGTCTATCTTCTGGTCCATTTTTCAATATCACTGTTTGTTTACTTTGTTCTTTAAATTGCCACTTGCAGGTGTTTGTGGCATCTGGCCTGTCAGAAAGGCCACCCAGTGTTACTGTGTCTGTTACTCATTCACCTTCTCATGGCTCTTCTTGATAGTCTTCAGTTCATCACTCAGCTGGTCAACTTCTGCTTGAAGACCTTCTTCCTTTGGGCTCCTGAAAACAAGCAGAATTAAAACTTTGCTTTAGTTTTTCAGCTGTGTTTGGAGAAAAAGAAATCAACTAACATACACATTAGCTTATCTCAGAAACTGATAGTTTCCTATGCTCTGTGGTCTATACTTCTTAATGAAGAGACTCTTCTTAGAAACCCTAACTGTTACAGGTAGGTAGCTGTGTTGGTCTGCCATAGTCAAAAATAAATAAATAAATAAAAAATTCCTTCCAGTAGCACCTTAGAGACCAACTAAGTTTGTTCTTGGTATGAACTTTTGTGTGCATGCACACTTCTTCAGATACACTGAAACAGAAGTCACCAGACCCTAATATATAGTGAGAGAGTGGGGAGGGGTATTACTCAGAAGGGTGGTGGGAATGTGTGATTGGCTGATAGGTGTGGAAAACCTGTTGACGACTGTTAACAACTGCAATTGGTCTTACAGGAAAAAGCAAGGGGTGAGATGGCTCAAGATAGCTTTGTCATGTATAATGAGATAAGAATCCAATGTCTTTGTTCAGACCAGGTCTCTCCATGGTTTTAAGTTAATATTCTGCCCTGAAACTGAAGTCCCTGTGAAACTGAGTTTTCCCTGGATCCTCAAGATCCTACTAAATATGGCAGGATATAAATTAAAAACTAGATAAAAGCAACAGTTTGCGTTCACAAAGTGGAGCATTAGAAATACATTTAAATGTGTGTGTGTGTGTGTGTGTGGAAGAGTGATGACAAAGGCAACAGCATAATCCATGGCAATCAGAATTATATAATAGGATAAAGAGAAACCTTTGATTTGTACTACTGAAATACAGGCAACTTCCCATTTGTGTGGCGGTTGCGTTCCAGGTCATTATGCCCTTTCCTGAAATTGCTTGAAATTGAAAAAGCTGTGAGTGGCTGCTTGTGATCCATAAACAAAGTGATGTTTGATATAATCTGCCTGTCCTTTCTCTGATCTGATACTGATGAGCATGCCAAGTTGGTAAAAATTGACGTCTGAGCACATTTTCTCTTCTGAGAACCTTGCTCTGGTTGCTCCCTGCACTGGTTGTGGCTTGCCTCCTTTTGACATCCCCTCTCCAGGACTGATGTCATGCCTTGTGGGATAGCAGCCTACAATTTATATAGGAACATTGCTTCAAGGCAAGATGAACTCTTCCTTGGCTGTCAGTTCTTAACTGCACAGCTTAAACTCAAGCGTCAACTTAAATTCAGAAAAGCAAAGAAGGAAACCAGCAGGATTAACGGTATTGATAAGTGAAGCCAGAAAACTATCTTGAGCAGTAGTAGATGTAGGGCTGTTACACATTTGCTCTGCGGAAATCTGATGGGCCTCCTTCACAGCAGCACTTCTGTTTTGTGGATTATCACGAATTCCCCAGTCAGCACTCAAATGTAAGTAAGGTATGTTGCTGGGAAATGTGATTCTTGCCTTAGCTAGTGCATTCAGTGCTCTTACCAACAGCCATATAGAATGTGGCTGGGGAAGGGTCATGGATGGCTGTTGAATAGTACCTTTGTCATGACTGGTGATGAGCAACAAAACTCCCTCAACACCCAACCCATTTTGTGAGCTTTTACTTTTTAGGGGTGGTGTTCTTTTGGTTTCTTTTTTTAAAAAACATTGGAACAAAGGAAGTTGCCTTATATTGAGTCAGACCATTGGTGCATCTACCTGAGTACTCTCTGCACTGACTGGCAGAAGTTTTCCAGGGTTTCAGACTGGGGGCAATCTTAACCCTACCTGAAGTTGCTAGGGATTGAACCCGGAATCTTCTGTGTGCAGAGCAGGTGCTCTGCTACTGAACTACAGCCCATGCTGGTTGTTTGTTCGTTTATAGCCTAAACCAGATTTTTTAAAATAAATAAATAAATCATGAATTCTAAACTTTTCATGGCTAGGAAGAGCAGCCTAGCTATCAAAATACTTTAGGGACCGCCTTCTCCCGTACAACTTCCTTGAATCATTAAGATGAATGGGAGTAGATATGCATACCTGGTTCTTCCTGCTTACAAAGTGAAGCTGTCCTTTGTCAGAGCACAGAGTAGGACCTTAATGGTTGTGCTATATCCTGGGAACTACCTCCCAGAAGAGATCCCTTGCCTGAGCTCCATCCTTCTGTCATTTAGATGACAATCTCCTTGTCACATTAAAATGCCTACAACATGCTAGTGTGGTGGGTTTTCTTCAATTAACCACTCCATTTGTGTTAGAATCATAGATTTGGAAGGGACCCTGAGGATCATCTAGTCCAATGCTCTGCAATGCAGAGCAGCTGTCCCTTATGGGGATCGAACCTGCAACCTTGGCATTATCAGCACCATGCTCTAACCAACTGAGCTGTCCAGATGGTAAAAAAAAAACTTGCTTGTTTCTGCCCAGTAAAGCAGAAAGTTTTGAACTGATTTCATTGAGTGGCATATCTGTATGCACGTTTACTAATGGTTGCATTATTTATTTTTAAAATAACTTTTATTTGACTTATGATTGGCACCCAAACAAAATAAAAATCAACTGCTGTCAACTGCACCATATCTGCAGAAATCAGTAGCCAAAGCTTATCGTGGCACAGGGAGAAGTTTGATCTCCTGTTCATGTTTACAGATCAAGCCGTTTTTAAAGTTGGAGGTAAGAGTGCTTTAATAGCTAAGCATTTCAGATACTAGTGATTCTATACTACCACCACGCTGGACTTACTTCTTGTGGGCCAGATCAAAAGGTACCTTAGTCAGAGTTTCATAGCACAATAGATGTCCTGGAATCCTACCATTTAAAAAGGATATTCTTATAACAGGCATTGTGGCTGCCCTTTGCCACATGCAGATTATTCATGTTCTGGATCACTAGGTTTGAATGGGTGCTTTGTTTCCCTTGCTTCCTTTGCGGAGGGAGAATGGCATTGTTTGTCCAGTGAATCATGGGATGGATTGCAAAGTATAACACTCCCTCCCACTCTCTCTCCCCTGAAAACAAGGAGAAAACTCAGTACAGGAGTAACTCTTTCTGCTGGAGAGGAGACTTGCAAATTTCGTACACAGACAATTCTTTAAATCTCTGTGTAGCAAGATACATGCACACGATCGCTCATACCAAGAACAATCTTAGTTGGTCTCTAAGGTGCTACTGGAAGGAAATTTTTTATTTTATTTTGTTTTAACAAGTAGGGATTTCACCTGGGGAACTAAGTCTGATGAGTCATAATTCTGACTCAGAGCTGTTTTCTGAGTCTGAGACACCACACATAGAAGAAAGCAGTAGACTGAGATAGTAGAATTCAGAACTGGCACTGTTAACAGGTACCTTGTAATATCCATTCCACACTCTTAAGAAATTGATATTCTATTCTAATGTGGGAGCACTTACACTTTGGAGCTCCCTGCCTAGTGACGTCAGGCACCTTCACTGTACTCTTTATTCCACCTGCTTAAAACAGTTTTGTTCAAGTCTATCTAGACATAGAATCTTAGAATTGTAGAGTTAGAAGGGACCCCAAGGGTCATTTAGTCATCCCCATGCAATGTAGGAATCTCAGCTACAGCATCCATGACAAATGGCCATCCAACATGTAGAAGTTACATGCATTTTCTCTCCTTTTAGCTAGTGTTGATTTTACTATATCTTTTGCATGCTTTCATATGCTTGTTTTTAACCATTTTCACTAATAATTTTAAAGTCTTGTTTTATCGTTTTGCAAACCGCTTAGAGGATTGGTTTTTTATATATATAATCAAGAGGTATATGCATTTTATGAATGAATTAATTAGTAATTATGGATTGTACCATTTCAGATCAAGGGTGGGAAGTCTTCCCCCTCCCCCTCCCATGCACCTCATGTTGCAAATGGCTTGCATCCAGATCACTGTGTGACTTTCGTGGCTCAGTTGCACACCAGTGTGCAACTCATCTCTGATGTAGTAGGGAATCGCACAGGTCTGTCAACACACCAGAATGGAGCCATTGTCAAACTATTCAAAAAAATCCCAATACAGAAGCAGTTTAATGATCCTACACATTACGATAATCTGTTAGAGAGATGTATCCTTAAAAGTTTGGAAGAGCGTAGCACTAGCAGGAAGGTGGATATGTGCATGGGAAATGAGGTCTGCTTGCACAACTGAACTTCCACACCATCTCCTCTCCGTACCCCCCAACCCGTTGTGGTGGTTTCCCCAACCCTCCAGAGCAACTTTAGAGGGTGTGATGGGGAGGAGGGAGAAAGTCCCATTGCATGAGTGGACCATGTTCTGCACATACAACAATTTAGTTGAATCCCACCCAATATCTTAACCTTCAATAAATTTCTGCTGGTCTTTGACCGTATTAAAGTTTTACTACTTACTATCTTCAATAAATGACTTTAATCTGCAAATCATGTTTTTAATCCTACCTTTGCGAAAGGTGTTAAACCTTGCTTCCTATGGGCGCATCTGCACAACACCCTTTGCCCATCACAGAATAAATCCTGCCCCTTCCAGCAAAGCAGCTATAACAGTGTTACCTGACAGCCACTGCCCTTCTTTGTCACCTGTAATTTTGCAAGTGCTTTTCAGTAGGCACACACTCCAGTTTTGCAAAGCTTTATGTTGCTCACCTCCTAGGTGGCAGTTTTTGCCTTGTCTTCACAAGTTCCTGCAAAATACAGCCAAGCCGTTCTGATGGATCTCTCCGGTTAGCATTTTTCAGTGCCATGATTTCCAGGTCCCTCTGGCGCAGCAGCATGAGCAGTGTTCGTGGATTTTCCATCATGTCAGGGCTCTGTTGCGGAGAATGGATTGCCCTGCAAAGGAAACAGAATGCTATGGTTTGTATGATGTATCCTGCAAGGAAGTCCACTTCTTGTCTCTTCTAAGCAGGTTTGAATTCTTTCAGAAACCTGCTTGAACAGAGAGTGGGGCAAAAGTACTGTTTACCGGTATATGCAAAAACCTTTCACAAAATTGTTGGCTGTCTCCAGCGAAGAAACTGTCATTTTTCCAGGTTGGTTATATGTAGGTGATTTAAAGACATGTGAGATAAGAGTTTTTGTTGTGAGCCACAAGCAATGTTTTGTTATCCCTCCTGCTGGATCTGTAACCGTAATAAATCTTTGCTGGTTATCTGGAGGCTTCCAGTTCAAACATGCCATTTACGGAGTAAAATACACCTATAACTATGGGTCAGAATTCTTTCTTACCTGCCCGTCTCTCTTAGAGCCAGACTGGTGCAGTTTTTTCCTGGTATTCTGAAACAAGTCTCTGATGCAGCAATAGAACAGTAGTGGTAGATTTATACTGGCCCATCCACACACCCTTTCTCGTTATTCTTTTATGCTTCCCCAGTGCTAACACATTATTACTACCTGGAGAGGCACTCTTGTGCTAGAGTGCAACAAAATCATAGAACTGTAGAGTTGGAAATGGCTACAAAACAGTATGTCTGCCCCAAAATGTTTTCAGGCACAAACAGCATTAAAAGTGGGGACAGGTATCTGTCGAATCCTAATGCCACCATGGGCATAAATCATGAATACCCAATAAAAAGGATGCCAATAGGAGCCTTTATTTGCACTCATCTCTTTTCTATACCACTGTCAGGCATCAGAGGATCCAACCCCCACGGTGGGTTGCCAGGAATGGATAAGACAAGGAAAAATTCTTACCAAATTGCCTTTTTTTTCAATATTCATAGAGAGAGGCTTAGAAATGCAGCCTCTTGGAAAATGGCGTTGCTCCAAGTGAGTCTCCACCCCCTCCCTCTCTCCCACTATGTGTCATCACTACAGGTGCTGAGATGTGCCCTCTGTTTCTGAGCTCTCTTCTCTCCTACTTTCAATGCCTGCCGGGTTCTGGGAGAGGGGGCATCTGGAATGCTTTCTAAATACATTGTGTCCGTCAGCTGTCCCCCTCTGGTGCTGCTTCTTCCTCCTCTCCCATTATTTCCCAGCTTTTCCCTTCATCTGCCTCTGAGCTGTGATCTCCCTCAAACCCCTGTTGTAATTCTGAACTGCCTTCTTCTCTGGAAGGGTCAGGCTGGGGAGGCGGTCTCCACCATTCCTCCTCTGCCCAGTCCCTGACAACCACTGTCTCTAAAGTTCAGTTTGCATCAAGTTTAGGAGCCTATGATCCTCCAGATGCTGCTGAACTACAACTACCATCATCTCTGATCTTTGGCTATGCTGCCTTGAGCTGATGGGAGTTGGAATCCATCTGGAAGACCATAGGTAAGCCACTGCCGGCCCACACATTTTGTTCACCAACTACTAGAGGAAATAGTTTGCATGTGGCTGCTGCTCCACTTTGGGGCCTTAATATCTAGGACTGGCCATCAGATGGGTCTGGTTCTCACCCAAATATTAAACCTGTGTGTGGGCTGGATGGCTGCAAGTGGGGAATCTTTAGCATGGTTGAATGCTCCTCCTTTTCCTTCAAACATACACTCCCCTCTGCACAAAAAGTAGACGTCAAAGGGGAAGGGATTCTAGTTCAGTTTTATCCCTGGAATTCAATTTATATGTCTATGATTATTTTTGGTACTGAGGAGGAACATTTTAATTGGAGGGCCCTACCGGCGCTTATGTTATCATGTTAAAAGTATAAAATTAAAGCAAGTTAAAATATCAGAAGCAGCAATGAAATTGAACCATATGAATTCAGCAGACAGATAAAGCCAAAATCAAACTCAGTTTAGACTGCATGCCGCAGGGCCCAGGCAAATAAAAATGATTTTGCAGGGGACTGGAAGGAATTACATCAAAGTTGGCATCAGACAGGCTTTCCTGGTGAGGGTATTCTACAGATGGGACACAATGACCGAAAATGCCCTCTCTTTCCTTATCCCTTAGAAAGAAGGTTGGATGTAAACCAGTCTCCACAATTCAGCTTTGACATGAATGCATTCACCCCTTATTGTTTGAGATGTTCACCTGCAGTCAAATGCACCCACGTGGCTTGTTGTTCTTGCATCAAGCCAGTTTCCCCAGAGCCCATCTTGACTCTTCCTAAGTTGGAATAATTACAGATGGCCTGCTGTTCTGGCCTCTGTTCAATAGCCTCCTGTCTCTTTTCCTCCTTCTTACTCATCCTCCTCACAACTCAGGGGTCAGCTTATTTTGGCTCCAGCATTCAGGGATTCCTATGATATCTTGGCTCTTCTAAGATTAAGAGGTTTTTCTACCTGCCTCCATCTGTCTCTCATTTATTCCACTTGATCTCACAAACAGCAAGTTGAGTGGTTTTGTTTGTGTTCAATAGCCTTTGGTTGCTAGGTGGGGGGGGGGGGTGTAAACAGCAAAAATATGCCATGTTATCTGTTAGATAAAGGCAAATAAAGGGATGGGAGAGCCAATAATTTTCAACTCTTGCTAAAAACCTTCAGAAATAGAAAGCATCTTTTGCATTTCAACCCAAAGGTTACAAGCATGGCTGGAAGCTAAGCTTTTGCAGGCAAACCCCTGCTAGAGCCAATCACTCCTAACTTCTTTACAAGTAACTTCTGAAAGGTAAGGTTAAGTTTAGCAGTTGCATAGCAGAAGGAATTTGGAAGTTTTTCTCATTTCCCAAGCCTTCCTCCAGCATCATAAAAAACAAACAAACTACACCAGCTGATATTCCTTCTCCTGCTTGATTACTGAGGCTGCAATTCCATCAGTGCTTGCTTGGAAAGAAAGCTCATTAGATAAAATAGGTCCTACTAAATAGAGATATATGTTCCTGAGCTGCACAGGTGAAGGAGCTACAGCTTCCTTTACATCTTCTTTTTGGGTTAGCATCCTTCCTTGTGAGCCCAACAAACATCATTCCCAGTTTACTTTTGTTTATTCTGCCCCATTATGAGACAAAGGGCATATGGCTGCTTCACAGTCCCATCCTTACAAGACAAAGGGAAAGAGGCCATTCATCAACTTGTGTTATATACCCAGGAAGGGGTGGATTTCGTTATTTCAGTGGAGGAACAGTCCCCCAAAGTAAGTGCAAACATGATTGAGGTGTCGGCCATTCAGATGGCAAACTGCACAATTTTAAGTTAAAGATGTATAAACCTTTGCAGGTGTGTCGGTACAGTAGAATAAAGCTCATGTTCAACCAGCAGGTGTTAAGATACTTATGTTAACTTGAGTCTATAAAAGGCTCTAAAAAAATGACACGGGAGCAAAATTGTGCTGTGCCAACTACATATAAGAAATGATGAAGCAGCCTTCCCTAGCTAGATGCCCTTAAGGTGGTGCTGGACACTACTCTTATCGTCTCTGAGCATTGGCCCTGCATGCTGGAGCTGAGGGGAGTTGTAGCCCAAAATATCCAGAGGGCACCAAGTTGGAGAAGGCTCTTCTACAGGTTATGAAGGAACCCATTTGTGAACAATGCTTACACATTCTGCTTCTTCAGGGATTCAGCAGCAGGTGGGGAAGGGCTGGAGCCGTCAACTCTTTCACTGTCCAGATTGGGGCTGAACATCACACTGAGTCTGACGACAGGAGATTCCTTCTCCATTTCCCCCACGAGCTGGTTGTTAGTGGCATCCCTATCTATTTCATTTTCATCTTCTTCCACAATGATGTGCTTCGTGCTGGATTTCTTTTCCCTGTGAAAAAGAAGAAGTAACCGTGCAGCATAGCTTCTCTGCAAATCAAAACATTCATTACTCCTTTACTCTTCCTATGAATTGCAACCACCAGCCATTTTACACATAGCATAGGAACAAAGCTGAATTTACTGCCTAAATGTGCCCTTGACTTGACAGAGAGCCTCAGCCAAAGTTAGCTTCTTGATCAGTGTACATATGATGCGTGCATGCTTTTGCCTTTAATATCATACCTTTTCATGATAGATGATTAAAATGTTAGGCATAGCCTATACCTTAAAATGCAGCATGTGAAGCCCCTCCCTATGTGTTTCTTCTTTGTGTGTTGTCCTGTCACTCTCCAGTTACAGTCTTCATCTAGAGCTGTTGTGGGTAGCCTATGCTCAACAACATGCAGTTGGCAAGGATGGAATTGTAGGATGGCAGAGAGGGGTGAGAAAGAAAAGGGGATGCCCTGCCTACTTTGGCTCTGGCACAGTCAATAATTGGCTGTGGACCACCAACCATTGGTGGCATGTAGGCCCCAGCAATTTACCTCTGAGAGAATGAGGTCCTTGACAGAAAAAAGATTGCTCTAGAGCAGGGGTCAGCAACCTTTTTCAGCCGTGGGCCAGTCCACCGTCCCTCAGACCATGTGGTGGGCCGGACTATATTTTTTTTTGGGGGGGGGGGAATGAACGAATTCCTATGCCCCACAAATAACCCAGAGATGCATTTTAAATAAAAGCACACATTCTGCTCATGTAAAAACACCAGGTAGGCCCCACAAATAACCCAGAAATGCATTTTAAATAAAAGGATACATTCTACTCATGTAAAAACACGCTGATTCCCGGACCGTCCGTGGGCTGGATTGAGAAGGCAATTGGGCCGCATCTGGCCCACAGGCCTTAGGTTGCCTACCCCTGCTCTAGAGGGCTTCCTACTTAGAGAGATGGCACAAAACATCACAGTTTTGACCATACACTTACAAACAAGGTATCAGAGTGCAAAATCTATGTGAATTCTGCAAGAAATATCTCTGAACATGTGTGGGCAGCAGTCCATCCTCCTTCTTATGCATCTCTTATTGCAAAATCCACATTCCTCCCTCCCCTTTTCTGATATTGTTTCACATATATTTCTTTTCTAAAATTTCCCTGTGTGGGTAAAAAAATCTGAGATCATGTATCTGAGAAGAAATGGGAGGAGAGATACAACAATAAACGTTTGTTATCCAATATATTTGGGAACTGATGCGCTTTTCATTACACACACAATGAGTGCATCTATAAAACTCACTACCACATGCATATATTGCAGCAAATATCAGAAATTGTTGTTATTGCCAGTCATGTGGGAGCCCTGACAGTCCCAGTTATGTTGTGTGAATGTTCAGTCATGAATTTACTGACAACTGCACGAGAATGCAAACAACAGCAACCAGGCCAATTTTGTGAATATATGGAAATGCAACAGTAGACCAGTGAAAGTTTACAACACCTTGAATAAACACTGTAACAATGCATTCCATAAAAAATATTTAATATGTTGTTAATGGAAAAAAGCTAACTACAAAAAAGAAATAGATTTTGTTCAAAACACTTTGAGCAAGCATGTGGTATATGTTTTATTATTTATGCATTTAAATATTTACTTTTATCAAAACACAGAACAATTCAGGTATCACAAAGAAGCAAAGAATGTTGTGAGAAGATGAGAATGATGAGAAGGGTTTGGAGTGAGGTGCCCTCAGAATGCGGACAACACTCTGTCCTATTTCTCTCCTCTGAACCATCTGAGGCTGGACAGGGATTTAATATGCCAGTGTTCTGGATGAGGGATAATAAACAAAAGCTGAATCCTGACAAAACAGAGACACTGGGAGTAAGTGGTTCTCATGTCCTGGAATTAGCTGTGTAGCCTGTCCTGAAGGGGTTGAACTCCCCTTAATGGAGCAGGTACAAAGTCTCACTGATCCAGCATTGTCTTCCCAGGTCCAGGTGGGCTCTAAATCATAGCTGTCAACCTTTTCCTTTTTTTGCAGGAAATTCCCTTATAGCATTGGGAAACAGCAGGGAGGGTTGACAGCTATGCAGTCTAAATCCATTCACAGGCTGGTCTACCCATGCATGTACATTACTTCAGCTAATGTGTGAAGTAAATTGACTCCATTAAAAATATTGTGCTTGAAGACAAATAAAAGTTCTCTTTGTGGGGTTGCATTTAAGATGGCCTATTCAGACATTTAGGTGATATTTGATGCACTTGGTCTGGGAGACAATGGGTTGAAATTATTTCTTGCATAGCCCTAGGTAAGCCACTTTCCCTCACCTTTATTCTCAGTGGATAAAATGGAGGTGGAAAGTGACCCAAGTGGAGGCTTCTGTTTAGGCAAATGGGGTACTGTGCCAGCAGCCCAGCCTGCCCTCAACAAGCCTGCATTGCAGGGGGGGGGGTTGTACTAGAGGACCTTTGTGGTCCCTTTCAACTCGACAATTCTATGATTATTTTTCTATGATTATTAAGACATTGCCTGCCTGCCTTCTTACTGACAACCAGCCACTGCTTGTCAGCTTACTCCTCCTTAGGCCCATTGTTTCCCTCGTAGAACTCAGCATGGATGATAATAGGAACAAAAACGGAATTATTTCTCTCTGCCTGTCATTGACTTGAGCTTCTGCTACTCCTACTGGTGTCCCACCCTTCTGCCCCACGAGCCCCAATCAGCAACAGCCACTGCTGGAGTGACCAGTGTTACAGGAATGTTGTAAAGGCAAACACAGTAACACATAGGAAGCACCACCACTTCAAAATGGTCTCTTAAGTTATTCTTCCTCACTACCGCCACCACCAAAATAATGGGATCCAATAACTAGGTTTACTTGCTTATGTTTTCCCAACCATATAATTGCTTATTCCCCCCCTACCCCATAATCCCCATAACTCACATGGCTATCTTTCCTCTGCTGTTGCACTTAGGGGGTGAGCTTTGTGATCCTAGTACTGTTGGTTGTGTCTCTGCCCCAGAGGTCTAGCAAAGTCTTTGTTGAGGTCACCATAGTAACATAGTAAAGGAGTGGGAGACAATGAAGTATGATGCAGGAAGGGAGACCAGAAGGAAAAAGACCTATTGAGGAGGGTGTTATCTTGGGGCCTTCCTGAAAAATCCGTAAGTCACAGAAGTGATTTAGAAGGAGGAGAACTGTATGTAACTTTTTTTTTTCATACGAAGCAATGTTAGTTTAGATTATGGATTCTTGAAATCATCAGCTTTGTATTGACATATTACTCATACTGTGTTTCCGCACTTAACTCCACGCACAACACAACATACCCCACACAAACACATGTTATTATAATTGAGAAAACTGCAACAGAAAAAGAATGAACGGGAAAAGAGGGAGAAGGGAGTACAAAACCGAGATCTTGGTTTCTGCATATATGTATTCCTGTGGTTTCTCATTGCAACAAAATATGTGAACTGATTCTATTGTGAAATAGTGTGCAGATGTGGTTGAATCTTGATGGTTCATTCTCATATGCAACACTTCATGCGATGAGCAAGCATATGTGGATTGACGACGTGAAGCATGGCACCCCAAGAAAGGGACAACAATGCTTTCACATAGTTCTTAAATACTAACCAACCATGTAACCATTCACTTATTCTACATAGGAGGAATCCACAAGAAGTTTAGGCAAGGGCAAAGTGAAGATGGAAGTCAGGCAGGGTATGTTAAGACTGTATGGGTACCCAGACTCAAACAGAATGCATTGATAATTCATGTGACAAAGAAGGTGACATGGAAAAGAAATAATTGTGTAAGCCTACTAGACTACAAAATATGGCAAATGAACACACAACCTTTGAAAGAACAACAAAGGTATTCTAACACTATTATAGCTGGATCTGATCACTCTAATTCCTGCTCACATTACACTCTCTACCTATATGGATAGGATTTATCAACAGGATGCTGTTTTAACAGAGTTGGCTTCTCTGCTTGAAGCCTTCATAAAACACTTGTTGGCTGAGTTCCCAAGACAGATCGTTTTGTTGAGTTTGCAAATGGAGTGTGTCATATTGACAAAGCAGCAAAGGCAATAAATTATTAAGAGTTCGTCTGTAAAGGCAGAGGCATAAAACATGCCAAATTCTCTAACGGAGCAGAAAATATATATATAGCAAATCTTCCTTTTTTGTGTTCGTTACTCCTTCATCTCTTTCCATCTTTCCAGGCCCAGTTTACATGTCACAGTAAGCCATAGTTTACTATGAAAACAGAGATTGTTGCTGCTTCACTCTTCCACTAGTGGGAATGGGACTGACAAACCATGCTTCCTGGCTTAGTATTATATCAGAACTGGGGATTGAGGGTAGTTTTGTTCCAAACCACAAATGGTAAGCCAAGAACAAGCTTTGGCTTACCATCATGATTTATTTGGAGTGAAACAAACCTTAGTCCCTGGTGTGGACATGATGCGTCAGGCATCGTGGTTTGCTGCTCTCAGTTATACTAGGAGTGAAGTTGGAGCCATCTGCTCCTGGACACAAGTGCAATAGCACCCTTCTGTTGGTGACCCCTAGCAATGGACATTTGGAGTCATACTGCTCTGATACTGCCTTTCTCTCATTGTTCCTGTGTTGTAACTTGCATTTTGTTTCTGCTTCTGCATAAAGTGCTAAACCATGGTTTAGAGTTATGTTTGCACACAGTCATAGTGTTAAATGAGGATAATTTTCTACAGAAGTTGGAAACTCCTACATGGCAGAACTATCTGGCTGAAATATTATTTGGGTTTAACACAGTGGTGGAATCAAGGAGTGGGCCCAGCCTACCTAGATATGATTATCTTGGGGGCTCAGTATTTAACCTTTTACTTGTGTTAGCTGAACAGAATTGTTTAAAATAAAAATTAATAAAATTAATAAAAAAAGGCTTTTCTTGTATGCACACACAAATATAAATACATACACACACATATATGCATGCATACACAAAAAACACATATACCATTAAATAGACGACAGCTGGCTCCCTAATATCTCATTTTATTTATTTTTTGTTTATTTGTCTTTCCTCCTGGCTGGTTAAGGCTTCCTGAGGTAGGTTAGACTGGATGACCCCTGGAGGTTGGTTCCAGCTTAATGTATCTATTATAGTCTTTTTTCTTTGGTGTTTCTTGACTTTGTTTTTGGCCTCAAAACTCAATGGGTTTGTTGATCTAAAGTTAACTTTTAGCCTCCTTATCTTTATATCCTTTTCTTTTAGACTTAGGGATGAAGATACAACAAAGCATATTTGTAGAGATTTGTCATCCAATTAACATTCGGCTTGAATAGGGCTTTACCTGCTTTTGTGTGTACAACAATAGAAGTTTAAATCCCTCTTGTTGACCACAGATTTCCGCATCATAATTTTAGCTTGTTGTCAGCCCAAAAAGATAATGACAGCCCAAAAAGACAATGACAAAAACCTACCAGCAGCATACAAATCAATATGGATAACCTGACCAAAAACACTCACCCACCCCACTCACACAGGAAACCAAAGACCACCACAGCCAACCACAAATGAACAATCACACCCTACGCCAACCCCGACCTCTGTCACCACCAAAGGAGCACAAGCGAACAACAGAGAACCAGCACAAATGAGGCTGACACCAAACCCTACATAGATAAAGTAAAGTAGAAACATCACCAACCCACCCCATCCCACCCACCTCTCCCCCTTTTCTCCCTAATGTCTCAAAAAACAAAACTGATGTGTATAAATGTTACATGGAAAAATACGAGAGAGACATTGCATATACCTTTGTAAAACAAGAAAATCCTTAATAAAAAAATTTTTTTAGCTTGTTGTGCAGTGCAGTCTTTACAGTGCATCTGAGTGTTTTGCAAATGTTGAGTATTGCTACTACTTACTGGAGGAAGGAAATCTGGGTGTTAGAATTCTATGCTTTTAGGAACTGCAGTCACAAAAATGTTCAGTTATGCTCTTCATCTCTGTCTTGTGACCTGCCAAAGAATCTGACATTTGATTTGGCTTCTTAAGCAGACTGACTTTCTTTTTCTTTTTAAAATATAGTTCCTAGTAATCATTGCTAGAGATAAATGCTGGAAGCAAAAAGTGCCCAAGTGCTTTTATCCCCTCCCTGCCAAGGAATGTGTAAAAAATCTGATAAATGCATGGAAACCAAAGTGGAGTTTGAATGGGATATTTTGTGGTCAGGATTCAAGCCTTCAAGGCTCCCCGTGCTAATGGTTCTGATCAAACTCAGTAACTTTGGACAAATTTTGTAAAGTATTGCAAAATTTATTCTAAGCTCAGAACGTACATTTTCTTGCTGCAGAATTTAGTTCACATGTGCAAATGCAGTCTAACTTCAGGCCACCATTGATTGAAATTAGGAAATACAGCTGTCTAGAAGCAATAAAATAAGTTATGATCAGTATAACATGGACTGTTGACAATTCTTCAATATGTCCCAAGCTTCCTATTTCACTCCAGCTGCAGACCAGTTTGCATGATTCTGCTCAATTTAAGTAATGAGGGATGACTTATGTGTAATAAGCTTGTTATCTTTCTTCCTCCCCCCACTCTGTCAAGAAAGGGTGCTGTGTCAGTTTCTTTTTCAAGCTGTCTAGACATTTTGACATCTTATGTCTGCAGAGCAAAGAAAATCAAGTGTCTTTCCTGTAATTAGAATTTTGTTGGTTTTGCACCCCCCCCCAAGGAATCGATTATAAGACTAATATTGTCTTGGTAGGGGGTTGAGGGAGAATCCAGTGGGGGGCATAATTGCTCCCTTCAGGGGCTATAGCACTGTTTGCAAGAAAGAAGAGAGGCCAGTAGAATGGCCCCCAAAGGGAGGAAGTGGAAGGCAGAGGCACCTCAGGCAAAGACTGCAACATCTGAAGGAGTGGGGATGAATGTTGCTGAGGAATTGCCCAAGAAACCGAAGAAGGATGAAGAATTGGGCTTTCATGTGATCATTGAGCATCGTAAAAGCTGGTGAGTCTATGGGCACAGTGCCAATGCAGTCAGCGAGGCACTGCACCAGACCTTTCCTGACATCGTGGTGATGGTGAACCCTGAGAAACCGCGCAGGAATAGCTTTGAGGTTGCTTTGTGGAAAGAAGATGGCACCAAGGTGGAGTTATGGAGCGGCCTCAAGGAAGGGCCACCATGGAAGCTCAAGTTTCCCAAACCAAACAAGGTGGTTGAAATGCTGAAGAGCAACCTAGAATAAAGTCAACAACTGGGCAGGATTACCAATGCACAACTGATTAACACTTCATCCTGTGTGAGAGGTGGAGAATCCATGATGGGATATGATTAAGTGGGGTAAATAATGAAACTCCATTTTAAGCTGCTGCCCCTCCTCCACGAAAGGAAAAACATACCAGCTGCTTGTTTCCTGATCCCTTTACCTTTTTGCTTTGTTAGTCATTTGGGGATGGACATATATTGTTTTTCAATAAAGCTTTAACTATTGAAAATAATAATAATTGCTCCCTTCATTTCTGTAACTTACTTTTTGTACTGTGAATTGATGATACTTAGAAGTAAGAGAAGGGGAAAGCCAAACATCATGACATATTTTGCTTTATTCATTCAAGGTAAGGTGAAATGGGGACTGTTTTCAACGTTTAAGGGCTGCTTTAATTGTCCATGTGTAAAATGTGGTTGTGGGTAACATTTTATATCCTGTTGTAATATTTTCTAAAAATCAGCAATGGTTGGGGACAAACTAAATTGAGATAAAGTATAGGCAAAATCTTAAATGTTTTGCAACTAAAATGTTTGCATTTTGTTCATCCATCAATTGCATAAATCTGCTTTTTCCAAATTTTTGCTCTGATCCCTTCCTTGGCTGCTAATACAATATGTTAGTGCTGTTTCAAAGACCAACTTCTTACAGTTAGACTTGCTAATTGGATTTTTACTTTACAATCTATTTAGTCTCCTGTGAACATACAACATGAACCTTTAACCTAACTCAGCACCCTCCCAACTCTGGTTCTTGTTCTAATAACACACCCACCTGAGCACTGCAGTCTCTGGTCTCATAACAGAACCTTGTACTGGTTTCTCTAGTCTGTTGCAACTTTTTTGGGAGAATTGGTATTGTGTGCATCTCTTTGACAGGTGGCAAGGTAAGGGTCTTTAAACCTGTAATGTCATTTCTAATCTCATTCTACTCTGTGTTCTAGTGTGTTCTAATCTTCTTTGCTATTTACAGCCTGTGCGGTGGTATAGAGATCAGTGTGTTTTAAAACACAAAATCAACTCCTCTCTTTTCATGTTTTAATGTATCTCAGGTTGGCCCTAGCTGCACATAATATCAAGTCACTATCACGACCACTTTCCACTTGCTAGCTATAGGCTTGTAAAAATGTACTTGCACGGTAGCCTGTGGCAAGGAGGAATAAATTCCAGACCAGCAGCAATGCAAGCTTTTGTAATGTACAAAATAGTTGATTGTTTTTCCTCTTTCTCTCCCTTGTTTTCCCCAGCAGTTTGAGTAGTTGTGTAGGCTGTTATTTTTACACTACAGTTTGTTGTAGCTGGATGAAATGGCAACCTGTGAAGGGACAAATGGGAGTTGTGTAAGCCTGAGCATGGTCCATTCCCCTCACAATAAACCATGGTTTATTTTGAAACTTGAATGCAGCCAGTGGGTGGGATTCTGGCATTCATGCTTGGAGTAAACCAATAATTGATTTTATGGCTCTATTTTAAACATGAACAAGTCTCAATCCAATCCAGTGGTTTTATTTTTCCATCAGTTTCTCATGTAACTGTCCAACCTAAGCTCTTGTAGCCTCCATTTTTAAATCTTTGTGACCAGGGCCGTCTTAGAGGGATCGGCCGCCGTGGCGTGGCGATCCCTCAGCGCCCCCGGCCTGCCGCCTCTCCGCCTGGCTCCCTCCCGCCTCCCTCCCGTGCTGGCCGCCCCTCGGGAGGGGGGGTGGGCAAGCGGGGGATGAGGGGCATGGCGTTGGAGCAGGCGCTCGTGCGCCGGTGGGCGGGGGATGAAGGGCGGGCGGGCGGGCTGCAAGCCGGCCGCCCTCGCCTCCCGGAGCCCCAGCTGGATGAGACGGCCCTGTTTGTGACCTTACTGATTTTGTACTTTGCAGCATGGTAGTGTGTTGCTATGGATGCAATTCACAACAGCATTTTTATCTGCAGCTATATATAGCTATCTGCATTGGGTACCTTTCTGCTCACTAGCTATAATGTTGACAGCTGTTTCAGGGAAAGAGACCCACTGCTATGGATAGGATAGGATAGGATAGGATAGGATAGGATAGGATAGGATAGGATAGGATAGGATCCATTAGAATTCAAGGGGTTTGGAGTTAATGTGGAGAAAGTGGGGTGGTATGGATTTTAGATGCTGAAGTTAGCATTTACAATGTTTGTGACTATTGGTTTTCTAGCACATGTTTTATTTGATCAGCATTGTGTGCTTTGATGAAATGGATGGTAGGAAGGAATCCTTTAGGAATGAGAAAAAGGGCAGTATCACACAACCAACAAATTGAGAGGTTTGACTTTTATGGGGGTGTTTGTATTTTAAAATGTGAGAAAAAGAAATAATGACATTCCATTCTGAATACATTCGCCTTGTGGGAACACTCTTCTCTAGTGGGCAGGACTGTGAGAGCAGCACTGCAAATCTGTTAGGTGAAACAAGGAAGCATGCAGGCTAATTCTAGATACTTGTAAGTTAATAATGGATCAGCATTGTGATAGCAGAACCTGAAGGAATAGTGCTATGATAATTTGTTGGGGAAGGTGATCCAGAACCCATCTCTGGGTGTGCTCCTTCTCCCCATCATCACAATGAGGACTCAGGCGCCTGAAAATTTGGGAAGCCCATACATTGCCAACCAGATAGATGTCCACCATTACCAGAAACCACAGTATACCTGCAACTGCTGTGGCTGTCTCAAACAACAGAAGCCTGACAGCAAACCCTTCTGAAGAATTGTCATGAACTGGCTGGACACAGAGGAATGGTGGGAAGAAGCAGCTGGGGAACCCTCAAAGGAAGAAGGCTCAGAGCCCAAGGATTGGTGGTGAGACGACAATGAGTAGTCAGAGGGAGAAGAAGGAGAAGACATGTCAGAAGCTGAAGAACTAACAGGGCTTAGTGAACAGTCCCGAATCAGAACTAGAAGCTGCAGTAGGAGGGTGTGATTAGGGAGGCCAAGAGGCAGAGAGATGAGTCAGGCTGGTGAAGAGCCATGGGTGTCTCCCCCTTCTGCTGCGACAAGCTCTCTCCCCCCCCCCCTGCCCCTGGTCTCCCAGAGCCAGGAGAGTCATAAAGTGGGAGGAGCAAAGACAGGCACACAGGCAGTGTCTCAAATTGGAAAGGTGGGGACTTAGGCTGCTTTGGAGATCCTGGCTTGTTTGTTTTCTAATAAAGAGTTCACTTCACTTACTTCGTGTGATGTACTGCTGTACTGCTGGTTCGTTCAGAAGTAACTCTTTGGGCACATGTGAGAGCTATTTACATAAATGGTTAGTGTTTGCAATGCATACACTGCAGGTCCAGCCTGCCCATGAGGTGAGGCAGTTGTCTCAGGGCTGCTGGATCTGGATAGCTGCGAACGGTGGCAAACCCAGCTCTTGAACAACTTGCTGTTCACTGCCTCTGGCAATTGTTGGCCACCTCCTCTGCTGCATGTCCATTGCCCTCATACCTATCGTTGCTGCCACAGGTAGTGGATGTGTGGGTACATGGCAAGTGCAGCATTTTCTGTTTTGCCTCTAATGATAAAACAGCCAGGGGCAGCCCTGATAACACTTGTTTTAGTGCAACCAGTGCAACATCTTTGCACTGGTGAAAGCCAGTACCACAACCCAATGCAAACAGTGAACTGAGGCCTTTTTCTGTTGAGTTGTTTTAATTTGGGGAAAGTACGTCCAAGAATAGTTTTCTTGGACCCCAATTATTCTAACCTTGTTACTTATAAATTGGCTCAGAATAATATATCTTCTAGAAAGCTGACAGAGTTCTTGAATTTTGGAGCTTAAGAATATTATACAAGCTTGCATTGATAGAACAATTTTGAATTGCTTCACATAAACATGCATTACATTAAAAAGTAAATCAATACTTCTTGGGCCCACATCCAAGACCTGAGGTGTACAATGCACTTCATTTACACATTCCCACTTCTCTAGTTCCCTTGTTCTTACATAGTTTTGCTGGGTATTCTTTTTTGGAGTAATATCTTTCAAACAAAGTCTATAATACTGAACTAAAATATTGCAAAGTTTGCCTCATGCTATTTCAGTGGTCTCATTTGCACATAACACCAAACCGTGGCTTGTTTAGCTTAACTATGCTTTGGTTAAATGTTTGAACCTAGCCTAGCAGATTAATCATGGTTTTTTTTCCTGTCAGCAAACCATGATATGAGGCCATGGTTTGTTTTTGGCTGACAAAGCATGGCTTGTTTTTAACTGTAGTTTGGTTATAGGTAGGTAGCCGTGTTGGACTTCCGGCGAGGACGCCATTGCGGGCGGTCGAGGGTCGTTTCGGCAGCGAGACGACCCTGGCCTGTCCCGGGGGTAGGAGCTCCGCTACCGCACAGCGGGCTCCGCCGAAACGCGGGTCGAGCGTCCCGCGGCACGAGCTCTCCAGCGGGCCCACTATGGTGCTGAACCCTTCTCCCGGTCCCCTTGTAAAAGGGGCGCGGGAGTGAAGGGACAACGGCGCCGGGCTGTGGAGGCTATGCCCCAACCGGGCAGGCAATGTGGCGGCTGCCGCCTGCAATGAGCGTGTCGTTCTTACCTGATTTGAAGAAAAAAAAGAAGAACCCCGTAAGCCGTAAATACGGAGTTAATTGGATCTAAAAAATTTACAATTGGCACTCCGGGAGGAACGTCAAAAGGAAGCCCGTTCCTCTCTTTGCTGAACGGAGAAAATAACAATGTTTCTAGCTGCTGCTGCATTAGCGGATACAATGTTTCTAAGGAGCTTAGATACCAAAAAAGAATCTGAAGAAGTGTGCATGCACACGAAAGCTCATACCAAGAACAAACTCAGTTGGTCTCTAAGGTGCTACTGGAAAGAATTTCCTATTTTGTTTTGACTATGGCAGACCAACACGGCTACCCACCTGTTACTTAAACTGTGAGAGTACATCCTTGCTATGTACTCTGCTATATTGCTTATGCTAGGGCCAGTGTGTAATAAGTTCTGTGTGAGAAGTAGCAACAAATATTGAACCTTGGGGAACTTGCTTGAGTTGAAGATGCATATTGGTGGCGTTGGTATTACTTTTGATTTTGCATGAACTTTCGTGGTAACTCAGAATAAGCAGGCTGAGTTTATCTGGGTGAAATATTTACATAGCTCATGAGTATGCTCTCAACTCTTTTATACAGGGGATCTTTTATACAAAGGACCAAAGCTTTTTCTGTATGTGTCTAAATCCAAGCCATGTGGCATGTCAGCATGTGGCAACTTCGGGGAAGTGAAGCCTGTCTGGGACCCTCAATGCCAGGCAGTTTGGAGCAACTGTTTCCCATAGTACTCTGGGACACTGTAGAAAAGTAAAATGGCCACAATTTCAGTGTGCTGCTTATTGCCACTTCCAGGACCATTGCACAGGACCCAGGGTTGGAGGGATGGGGGCGAAAATAGGCTTTATTTCACCCGGGTCAAAGACACAGTTTGGCGCACGCACACACACACACACACACACACACACACAAATTTCATACACTAACACACAGGCTGGGAGTCTCAATGGCACCCCTTCTGGAGGCTTCACCTGGGGCAAAAAACCCAGCTAGTCCACTCCCACCCCCACTCCCACCCCCACCCCCATAGCTCTGGCTCTGCAGAGGGAGTCCACTGCAGTGCAGTTTTCTGACTCAAACCTGACCCTGCTTGTGTTTATCTTCCACTTCAACACTTCTTCATAGCCTTTATCTGCATGAATTAAGTATATCCTGGGTCAGGCACAGGAGGCTTCTGAAGAGCAGTACAAGCCTGATACCTGTACCTCTCTTCTGACTTCTCCAATATTTAATAAGTTGAGAAACAAGCTCAAGATGATGAGCTAGAAACTGTTGTAGAGCTTGCATTCACAGTAAATCACAATTATTTCTTGGTTCACTTCATTTTGCAAATGAATTTACGTAGTCAAGAAGAAAATCCACATTTGGAATGAATAATTAAGGCCATTTTGCTCTCCTCTGTGGCAATGGCAGGGTAAATGAATACATAATATGTGATGCTGGATCTCGGCACAGTCACAATACACAGAAACCACACACAATAATCCAAAAATGTGAACAGGAGATTTGAAGCTACAATGCCCTGGGATTTACTGTGCTCTAAATACAAATTTGAGGCATGGTTGTTTTTTCAGGATACTAAATTCAGTAGCAAGTAGTGGTAATGTAATTCACCCCAAGAGTCGTGTGTGCCTCTGTTTAATTATATAGTAGCTGGTCCACATAAGAGCTTTATGAGCTGGCTAATGCTTTCAGACACAAACCCAAAGCAAATCAGCTGCTCTAACAGTGCAGCATGCAATGGACTCTTATTACTTGTTTTGCAGAGCTAGAAAAAACAAAACCCAAAGCCACACATGTAGCCTTTATTTAAAGCTGTAAAAGCTTCGGCTTGTGCTAAAGGCACAAATTCGGTTGTCATGTCAGCACCTTTCCATTGCATCAATTAGAAGAGCTTGAATTACATTTCTCATTTAATATGCATTCAGATAAGTAGGAACTCCCCCCCCCCATGTGGAGATGTGATTATCATAGCAAAAAAAAAACAACCCCAAGTCTGGGTTATAAAACAGATGATTCAAACACCTCCATCTTTTCACAATAATGTCAAGTGATGGACACTGTGGCAAAAGAATCCAAATCTCTCATATAAACTACTGGCATCTGAACTGGTAGTGACTCACAAGGAACAAAACCTCAAGGCCATAGTGGATAGCATGATGAAGATGTCAACCCAGTGTGCATCAGCTGTGAAAAATGGTGAATTCCATGTTAGGGATCATTAAGGAAGGGATAAAAAGAAAAGAAAACTGCCCATATCAAAACGCAGTTATACTATGGGTTATACTATATCACAACCTATGGGGAGACCACAGTTGGAGCAGTAGGTACAGTTTGGGTTGCCTCACTTCCAAAAAGGATATTGGCATCTGGAAAAAAATCCTGCAGATGTTCATGCCCTCAAGCATGCTGGTACCTCTCTCTCCCTCCCCCCCCCTCTGTTTTGGCAGCCTGAGTTTGCTATTTGAAGGAGTGATATGACATAGCAACAGGTAACCTGTTTGGTTATGCAATATGCTCTCTATGTCCCAAGGGCAAGACAGATACAGAGAGAAAACATATAATTTATACGCAGTGGAGCTGATGGGGCAGAAATAGATGCAGGAGCTATATGCACAGTAGGTGGCCCCTGCTCATTATTCAGTTGTGCTGAGTGAGACTAGGGCCCTTTCCCACACAGTTTATTGTATACACACCATATACTTTCCCTCAAGCCTGTGCTTCTGTTGTGGGAATAGGGTAATGCTGTGTACTTCACATAGAAATATATGGGGGAAGTTTGTTTCTCTCCCTCTCCACCCTTTTGCTATTCACTGCATTTTTTGCAGTTGAAATTATTGCTGAATAGAAAGTGGTTATCCAAGTGCCATTGGTGTGTTTGCATAATGCCCCTTCCCTTCTTGCCCACAGCCAAATTCAGCTACTTTTATTGGTTCTTATTTTGTATGTGGGAATTATTTAGAGGTTATGTGCTTCAAGCAGGGCCATTAGGCAACTGCCGCATGGGGGTCAGGGGAGCATTGGAAAGCTGTTGGAAAACAATTGTGTGTCCCACCACGTGGCCTGTTAAATGTTTCCTGGGCTAGTCTGCTGCCTTCAATTGCAGTGAGCTAACTATACCATCTTCATTTTTTAAAGAAGAGTCAACTTTCAGTCAGCTTCTGTGCATGGGGTGCGGGATGCTACCTTTAATGTTTGCTGTTTTGCTGTGTTTTTATTGCGTTGGAAGCTACCCAGAATGGCTGGGGCAACCCAATAAATAAATAAATATAATTTGCCTCAGGCTGCAAAATGTCTTGGGCTGGCCCTACCTCCCAATAGGAGCACTAATTGACAGACGTATGGAGATGGAACTCTATGGAGCTCTGCAACTTGTAGGAAACCAAGCCCCCACATGACAACTCTGAGCCAGTATGTGAACTTCTTACAACAATGTTGTGGTGTAGTCATGGTGATGCATTAGCAGCAGAGAGTGAGGGAGCTTGAAATGCTCAGGCTCTGACCATCTAGTGTACATAACTGTGGTTTCTTTCCTGCATCATCCCATTTGCGGCTTGCTAACTTGTTATTCCAATTTCTTCTCCCAAGAGCTCCAAATTTTACGATTTGGGTCAGGGGTGCTGGATAGAAATTTTGTACAGGGCCCAGAAAATCCTGTGGGTAGTCCTTCTCATGTAATCATATTATTGAAAGGGAGGAGGCTGAGCATTAGCGAAGCCACGCCTTTTCTCCCCTCCTTAACAATATCTCTCCATTTTGTGAATATTGTATTTGTATTCTTTGGAATTGACATAATTCGCTGCTTCATTGTGGAGCACACATCCTTTTTGGCTTTTAAAAATAAAGGGTAGATGTATGTGGACAGCCACACAGATATCTTCTTATCTAGATGTAGCTGCGAAATTGCGCTGTTGTCCTCATGAGTGGGACTCGAGGGAATATCGTGCAAAGGAAGAAATGCAGTTGGAGCACACTTGGACTGGCTGTGTGGAAAGCCCCTAACACTTGCCTCCTCGGGCCTCAACTGACTGCCCTTCAATTTCTGGTCAGGTTAGCTGAGTCAGTAACGTTCAACATGAAAGCAGCAGTTAGAGTCAGATGTGAAATGACGCCCAGATAAAAGATAAAAAGTTTTAAAATCAGATTTGCGGGAAGTGCAAGGCAGGTTCAGTGCATTGACTCAGCCTCATCCATTCTCCTCTCTTGTGGGCCCTTTCTCCCCTCCCTCCCCTCCCACTTGCAGCTTTGTGGGACAGGGCTTAAATAGGATTCCCGTCAAGAGGGGCTCTGCAGGAGCGGCTGGGGGGTGGTGGAAAGCGTTGGAGTCATACAAAGACAAGCTCCCTTTGGTCCTTATGGATATTGTCATGCTTTTCACTCAGACAGACACGGACGTGTCACATGACCTAGGGCTGAGAGCCATTCTAGCCCTGAGGCCTGATTGGTCAGTGGCTCCTTTTTTGAAAGCCTAGGTGTCCGTGGCAACGAGAAGCAGATCAGCCATACTTTCCTGGGCTCTGAGAGGAGTGCAGCACAGACAGAAGAAAGATCAGCAGCACACAGGACCACAGCAGCCAACAGGACTTTCTTCAGGTACCTACCTATTGGCTGTTTGGGTGGGTGAATGGGCTATTTATTTATTTATTTATTTATTTCCAATCAAACTTTTTCTATGGCAAATAATTATGTTGGTGAACTTAGCAGTATTTTCAAGTGAGGTGTTATCATTCTTCCCAAAGCCTCACTGAATGCATCCCTGCTTTTTATAAGAGCTGTTTTACAAGATGCGGGCAAACTCTTGGGAGTTGCACCTGTTATAAAAATCTGTGAAAATAAGTATTATGTTGGAGTTGTATTACACATGCCACAACCCTGTTTCTGCTTCCAGAATTTTTCTCGTCGTTCGTCAAAAATTAAATGTGTGAATTTGTGCTTTTCATAGATGTTTAGACACCAGTTTAACTCTCAGTGGGGTCCTAGCATCTTTCAAATGTAGCATTAGAAATTCCCTAAAGGCATCTGAATTACAGTTTAATCTGAAGCACATATACAGTACTGAATTTGGAAGTAACACTTCACCTACTACAACATGGAGTTCAGCTGAATTTTCTTCCAAGTATGCTTGCTTAGGATTGGATGCTCAACTATATAGAAAAAGAAACTTTTTTTTCTGGTGGCCTCTTGAAACACACCAACTCTCTCTGAATTGGTAGAAAACAGTGGCCGGAAACTCAAGCATCTTAGGGAGAAATTAGATGTGGGCAGCCACATGTATGTATGCATTTGTTTCTCATATTCCCACATAAGTAGGGGGTGGAGGTTTCCCCCTTTTTTACTTTTACACACAAGGCATGCGCAGTAATTCTCAAGTTGAGAATCCTGCATTGCAGAAGGTTGAACAATATAATAATAATAATAATAATAATAATAATAATAATAATAATAATAATTTATTTATACCCCACCCATCTGGCTGAGTTTCACCAGCCACTCTGGGCGGCTCACAATCGAGTGTTAAAAACAATACAGCATTAAATATTAAAAACTTCCTTAAACAGGGCTGCCTTCAGATATCTTTTAAAAATAGGATAGCTGCTTATTTCCTTGACATCTGATGGGAGGGCGTTCCACAGGGCGGGTGCCACTACCAAGAAGGCCCTCTGTCTGGTTCCCTGTAACCTCACTTCTTGCAATGAGGGAAACGCCAGAAGGCCCTCGGCGCTGGATCTCGGTGTCCGGGCTGAACGATGGGGGTGGAGATGCTCCTTCAGGTATACAGGAATGAATCTCAGTAGGGCTTGCACGCATCAAGTTTAAATGTCACCAAATAACAACCCTTTTGCAGCGGTGTCTTTACCTGTCCCATGCCCATTCAACACTTTGAATTGTGCTCAGCAACATACTGGGAGCCAATGCAGATCACTCAGGACCAGTGTTATGTGGTCCCGGCGGCCACTCCCAGTCACCAGTCTAGCTGCCGCATTCTGGATTAATTGCAGTTTCCAGGCCACCTTCAAAGGTAGCCCCACGTAGAGTGCATTACAGTAGTCCAAGCGGGAGATAACTAGAGCATGCACCACTCTGGCGAGACAGTCTGCGGGCAGGTAGGGTCTCAGCCTGCATACCAGATGGAGCTGGCAGACAGCCACCCTGGACACAGAATTAACCTGCACCTCCATGGACAGCTGTGAGTCCAGAATGACTCCCAGGCGGTGCACCTGGTCCTTCAGGGGCACAGTTACCCCATTCAGGACCAAGGAGTCACCCATACCCGCTCGCCCCCTTTCCCCTAAAAATAGTACTTCTGTCTTGTCAGGATTCAACCTCAATCTGTTAGCCGCCATCCATCCTCCAACTGCCTCCAGGCACTCACACAGGACATTCACCGCCTTCACTGGTTCTGATTTAAAAGAGAGGTAGAGCTGGGTGTCATCTGCATACTGATGAACACCCAGCCCAAACCCCCTGATTATCTCTCCTAGCAGCTTCATATAGATATTAAAAAGCATGGGGGAGAGGACGGAACCCTGAGGCACCCCACAAGTGAGAGCCCAGGGGTCTGAACACTCATCCCCCAACACCACTTTCTGGACACGGCCCAGTAGAAAGGAGTAGAACCACTGTATAACAGTGCCCCCAGCTCCCAGCCCCGGACGGTCCAGAAGGATGTTATGGTCAATGGTGTCAAAGGCCGCTGAGAGATCCAGCTCTCACCTTTGTCCCTAGCCCGCCAGAGATAATCGACCAGCGCGACCAAGACAGTTTCAGTCCCATGGTGGGGCCTGAATCCCGATTGGAAGGGATCCAAATGGTCCACATCCTCCAGGCCCTTGGGGTCCCTTCCAACTCTTATGTTTCTATGTGCAAGTAAGGGGGCCCTTCCATGTGTCACCTGACTGCACTTCATTGCTTGAAACACTTTTCTCCCCTGCCTTGCTCACAACTGGTAGCAAAGCTTGGCTGGAAGAAAAGTCATTTGAGCAATGGAACTGAGTGAGATAAGGAAGGAGAGGGAGAATGGTTTTGCTGCCCCACACCAGCTCTCGGCATAACATTACAAATACACCCCCCCATATTCCATTTTTTAAAATATCTGAATAAAGAGAACACATGAATGAATGTGGCTGCCCTGTGTTACCTCATTTAGCCCTAAGGCTGGCATCTTGCTTACTTCTGAGTAAGCATGCTTGGGATCTTGCCGTAACAACCTGATCTAAGCATATCTCCTTGGAAACAAGTTCTTTTGGTTTTTAATAGGAGTTGCAACAGCACAACCCTATGTATATTTAGTCTGAAGCAAGTCCAACTGTAAGAAGTATTCTCTGTGAGGGGCTGTGTGTACAGGACTGTGGCCTTTATTTCCACATCAAGTGGCCTTTATAGTATTTCAGCCTAACATACAGTTGTAGGATAATGAATGACTATGTCCAAAATTAATTCCCAGCCAGAGGAGGAGACCTTCTTTGTGGCTATGTTAAAACTATTTTCACAAGGCTTTGTAACAGCCCAGGCAGGGTTCCTGGAAAGGTGCTTTAAAATGCACCTGATTTTTATTTGTTTGTTTTATGTTAGACTACTCTTGGTGATGAAAAGAACAACTAAAGTTATCACGTGCTGATCGAGGGCTCCTAAACGAATTACAGCAGCATAAGGAAGTACACTGCTTCTAAAATATCCCGCCTTTAATGCTAAAGAGAAACCTGTCAGCACAAAGCTGTCCTCTGTTCCCCTTCAGGCCAGCAGAGGAGCGAGTTCTGGGGGTGGTGGTGCTTGGTTAAGCCAAGAACAGGAACCGCTGGTTGAGGGGAGCTCACTTTAAAGAAAGGCTGGGAGCTGCTGCTGCTGCTGTGTAGGAATCTGAGAGCTAATTTGGAGAAAGATCTTCAAGGATGTGATATTACTGAATTTCAGGCAAGTTGTTGACAAGCCAAAACAATGCCTTTGCAAACAGGGAAAATCCAAATTAAAAGTGCAGAAGTTATTCTGGAATGTAAAGATCAATTATTGTAGTTTGCTCCACATGCCTTGCTCTCAGCAACTGATTTCTTGGATTTGCACCTCGGGGTACAATCCTGTGTTACTCGGTGTTACCTCAGTTTTGGGTGAGATTAAGTTGTACACAAATAATTTGTTAGCCTGCATCTGTAGAACTTGACATTTTGAGATTATTTCCAAAGATAAGAGTAATGGAGTGCAGTCGGTATCTGTAGTACCAAACCTTCATTTTCAGCCAAGCAAAGCAGAAGAATTGACAAGCCCCCTATGGAGAGTTATTGCTCAGCTCTCCTGTCTTAGCTTGTTGCTCATCATCACACTCAGAAATGCTGCCTAACTGCAACCCTTCCAATGAGTGTACTGAGCATAATAGCCTAGATTGGTTCCAGAGCTTCTTCTCTAGGTGGTTGGTTAACGGGCTGATGAGAGTATTTTCTGGCTTTGATCGTCAGGGATAATTAATTTACGATGCCGTATAGATCAGGCTGTATTTTTTCCCCCTCTTTGCTGCAGAAAAAGACTATAATGTACATTTCCAGATGCTGAGGACAATTCTGGGTGTTGAGTACAACCATTCTGGAAGAAGTCCATTGCTGATGGCGGGTTTGGGTGTGTTTTATATATCAGTGACTTTAATCTTTTGTATACCTACTAACTTTAATCCAACCTTTGACATGGGACCCACTATTAAGTTTACTCCTCTTATTTTCTCTCTCAGCCCTTTTCTGTTTCACCCTCATGCAGCCTAGCCAGCCCTTTTGCACCAGCTGCTGGTGTACATGTGTCCAAAAACCACAATCTTAGATGACATTGCACACACAAGCATAATGCGTGACTTTACCCCCTTGCCAGAAATCAGTATCAAAGCCTAGAAAAAAATAGAAATTGGTGTGAAAAAAATAGATGCATACAACTTTGGTCAGATTGCAGCCCACTTCTGGGTCATAACTTATGACCCAACAGCTGAAGACTGCTCGTGCATAGGTTTTTTTACAGGATAAAAGTGTATAGGTCCCTGCCCTGAGGAACTTACTATCTAAAATTCTATATGCAAAACAATGATGGAAATTGAGGTACACGGAGGCAGAGGTAAACAAGGAAAGAATACATACCTAATTAAGGGCAGATTCACACCATAGATTTAAAGCACAACACATATTTAAAGCATGTGACTTCCCCCCCCCCCGAACTGTGGGAATTTTAGTTTGCCCCTCACAAAGCTACAGTTCCCAGAACTCTTAACAAGCTGCAGTTACCAGGATTCCCCTGATGAAAATCATGTACATTGAATGTGCTTAAATGTATGGTGTGGATCTGCTGGAAGTTACATGTGCTTGGACTTGGTTACAGCCCTCCACATTCACCCAGACCCCACCGTTAATGGGCAGGCGCTTGCATCCCGGGTACATGCAGGGGCACCTAGTTCGTGCCCCCCAAGCTCCTGTGCCCAGGGCCACGGTCCCCCTGCCCCCCATGCTAAGCTAGTGGGTGAAGTGAGCTACCGGTATTACCAGTGGAGAATCAAAATAAAGGTGCTAAAACAACATTTGCATATCTGAAGAAGTGTGCATGCACACAAAAGCTCATACCAATAACAAACTTAGTTGGTCTCTAAGGTGCTACTGGAAGGATTTTTTTTGTTTGTTTTTTGTTTTGACTATGGCAGACCAACATGGCTACCTGCCTGTAACTAGAACCTTTGCATACTTTTCTTTCCTTGTGATGTATGTAGTAAAATACTATTGATCAGTAATTGAACTTGATTTAATTCTGGTGGAATGAAGATCGTTATCTGCAATCCTGCACTGCACTAGATTGTTTGGTAGATATACGGTAAATTACTCCTACAAGTAATTACTGCAATAAGGGCAGGGTTAGTAGTAAATTTCCTCTCACAGAGTTTAATAGTGATATATGCTATTCATTATTCATGGCAGCGTAAATCTGTAGCAAGGTTGATTAGGGTGCAATGATTTGAAAGATAAGGGTATAGTTGTTAATGATGAACTAGTGGATTGAAGACAACATGGTTAATTGAACATTAGCAAAAAAAGATGTACTGTACTGACATTATAACATATTTGAAAGCAACACTGAAGATCTGATGAAAGTACGGTATATGCAATTATGTCCACATTTAGAGCAAAGCAAGCATTGTTAAACCTTTAAGCGATGATTGGCCAATGCTTATCTTTGCCTCAAACTACAAGAGCTATGGACTTAATTTCACTGGGGAATTATTTCTCAATTCCGTAGATGCTTCTTCCAGTGCAATCCTGTTTGCCTTCAGCAAATAGATTTTTCAAGCTCAGAAATAGATATGAGAAGCCTGGAACTTTAGGACTGTAATCCTCTAATAGTAGTAGCAAATGAGCGCACAAAATGTAGCTACCAATTGTTTTAATTTTTCAAGGGCAGTTGGAAGGGGTGCCAAGGGTCATCTAGTCCAACCCCCTGCAATGTTGGCATCTCAACCAAAGCATTAATGACAGGTGCCCATCCAACCTCTGCTTAAAAACCTCCAATGAAGGGGAATCTACAGCCTTTCCGAGCAAGTCCATTCCACTGTGGAACAGCTCTTACTGTCAGAAAGTTCTTCCTGATGTTTAGTCGGAAATGTAAAAGTGTTATTGAAAAATTCTTTACCTTCCACTTTTTCATGCTTTCCCCCTACACCTGTTTGCAGCCATTGTTCCCATAAACCTCTGGCACACTGGGTGAGGGGGAAAGGATGTCTCCATTGCTGTGACAACCAGGCCAATTCTCCTTTGCACTGCCACATTTACCCAAATATGCATCCCAGTGGGAGTAAAGTGATTCAAGAGGAACATTAACATTTTGATATGCATTGAAATACATTATTTTTAACAGAATGCCTATTTGGGTATTTCAATGTGATGAGTGCATTCTTTATTCACTCTGATAGTTCTATACACTTTTGTCAACAGATGCAAAAAATGTTTAAACGTGCCTTTCTATTTTAACTGAGCACCTACGAAACTACCTGTACAACAGAAGGCAACCCCCCGCCAAACCAAATTAAAGCCTTGATAATACAGGATTGTTGGCCTGAAGGTTTGACACTATGCATGTTTGCTCAGAAGTAAATTCAAACTGAGTGGGGATCAGCTGCTTCTTCACAACTGCATGGCATTTTGCTCCAGCTGTAATAGGAAATGCATATTTTCTTCATGTTTTCATGGTAAACATGCAGTGCCAACAGCAGAACAAGTCATCTTCAAAACCATGTTGAAACTCCACCTTTTGCACCTGAAACCTCCATTTCGACTGTGCTTCAAGTCCCAGCAGGTTCCCTTGCCTTCTGCTCTGTGCTCAAGCATGCTTGAGAAGTTTTTCTGGAAAAACTTAGATTACCGTTCTCAGTGGCTTCCAGAAGAAATGAAAGTGCATGATAAATTAATTCCCAAATTCTTATTCTGAATCTAAAATCTGCTATCCTAAGAGTGGGGAGCCAAATGTAGCTGGTCTCTCTTGATGGCCCGCAGGACTCTTTCTCAGACCACACCCCACACTGACTTGGCTTTGCACCATCCTTGAATAGTTCTGGCTGGCTGGAATATGTCCTTAAACTATGTTAATGCCTGTCACTTGCATGGCTGGAGGGCACAGAGGGGTGGGCAGCCGTGTAGGAACTAGCCTGCTGTGTAAAGTTAAAATTTACATTTTATGTAAATATACTCACTTATGCTTTTGGCCCCACCCAATGGCATATGGCCCCTGGAAGATTACTCAGAGATGAATATGGCCCTTGAACTGAAAAAAGGTTCCACACCCCTGTGCTGTCCTTTTGTAGAAGGGAAATTATAACAAGAACTAGTCTTCTGCTTCGTCTTGTGATCAGGATGAGTTAGCCGACAAAGATGGCAACCCCTCAAGCATTTATAGATTTTAATCAATGTTTCTTCTTTGCCTGACTATTTCCTTTGCTGGAATGAGATTTCTGTGAGGCAGTGAAATTTTCATAACAGGTCAACAACTAATCCCTCCTCTGTCGAGTATAATGGTTCCCCACCTAAAACAGCCCCCTGGATTGTGGCGTCTTCTTCTTCTTTTACTTTGTTTTGCTGATTATACATGCACAAAAGCTTTTGAAGATGTGACTGAAAGGAAGCAATGGCATCTTGTGCTTGTTCCTTCTCTTGATTGCTCATCCAAATGCGACAGGGAGACAAACACCAGCTCTTTGTGAGAACAACATTGTTCTATGCCCTGGGGTATCTATCATGAATGCTGTGTATTTATTACATTCTTTTTTTCATATTATGCATTCAGCAAGGCTGGAAAATAATTGTCCCAAGCCACTCTACCTGTCAGACAGATGCTTAAGTTAATGATGGATTAAGCTGCTTTTGGATGGAAATGCTGTTAAAATGGATTCTAAGCGGCTCCATCTCCTTATCCCTGCTTTACATTTCAAAAAAGGTAGATCCATGTTTAAAGACATGAATCTTCCATGGCCGTGTGTAGTTTAGATTTGAGCTGGCAGGAAGCCACTGCCAGTCCTGGCTCCTTGACCTTGCTTCTGTTCTCTCTGAATGTTACATAGTTGCGCAAGCACATATTTATTAAGTTCACAACTAGGTGTATGTAGATAATGAATGTTTCATGTATGTACTGAAAAAAAAATACAATGCATGTAGCATCTCTCAGAGTTGCAACAGCGCATTGCTCCTTTTGGAAGTGTGTGAGAATAATTCAACCATTGCAGTTTCATCACAAAAGTTCAGGTCCGATGATCCCTCTAGAGCCCTTGTCCTTTTCCATTCATGAGAAAGTACATCTTCTGTGCCAGAAGCATTTTCAGGGTGCCTACACTTTCATGCAGGATGCGGGTGGCGCTGTGGTGTAAACAACTGAGCCTTGGGCTTGCCGATCGAAAGGTTGGCGGTTCAAATCCCCGCGACGGAGTGAGCTCCCATTGCTCTGTCCTAGCTCCTGCCAACCTAGCAGTTTGAAAGCACGTCAAAGTGCAAGTAGATAAATAGGTACCACTCCAGCGGGAAGGCAAACGGTGTTTCCATGTGCTGCTCTGGTTCACCAGAAGCGGCTTAGTTACCGGTATGCTGGCCACATGACCCAGAAAAACTGTCTGCAGACAAATGTCGGCTCCCTCGGCCAGTAAAGTGAGATGAGCGCCGCAACCCCAGAGTCGTTCACAGCTGGACATAACTGTCAGGGGTCCTTTACCTTTACCTTTTTACACTTTCATGGGTGTAGCCAGGATTTATTTTAGGGAGGCAAGCTTTGTTTTAGGGGGGCAGAACCAAGTTATTTGCAACGCAATTGGTCAGTTAGTCAAGTATTTTTATTTATTTGCTTGATTTAGGGGGGCAGCTGCCCCCCTGGCTATGCCATTGGTACCAGGGTATTTGGAAGAAGAAGAAGAAGAAGAAGAAGAAGAAGAAGAAGAAGAAGAAGAAGAAGAAGAAGAATTGTTGAAAGGAACAGCAAATCAGTCCTTTTGCAACTTACTGAGTCCTCTCAGTGAAGTACTTGGAAGCAATACCTGGTCTCTGTATCAGGGCATCACCTGGTGCCTTCTCCTTCACTTTATCTGACCTTATGAATGTTAATTACAAGTAGGCAGATTCTGCACTGGACATAGTTTTTGTCAGAACCAGATTTTTATTCTAATTAATTCTACACCAACTCCTGTATTTGATCCAAAGCTCAGCAAGATTCTGGAATTACTGTTCCAGGATCTGTAAAGGACTGCTAAGCATCAGTGAAGATGCACGGAGACTTCTGGCAACTGGTCAATGATGACATTACCAACATTGACATGCGATGCTCTGGTGGGCTCTGCTCACGTGCAGTGAGGGTGAAGATCATCCTAGGCCATGCAAAGCCTCCCTGAATGTGTGTGGCGCACAGCTCTGCAATCTCACGTCAGTCCTGTACTTCAGGCCTCATTGCCAACATAACATTGCCACATCAGTAAAGAAGACTCCCTGTACATATGCAGCACTTAGCATGACATGGATGTCTTTTGATAGAACAGTACTGGATTCTAGTTAGTGCCAGTTTGTTTGTTTTGCCACTACATCATGAATAGAACTGTTGTTTCACTGCCAGATTCTATCTGGAAAAGAATTCGACAGCAACTCGGCTGGCATGTTTGTCATCGCTTTCTCTCATCTCTAGAGCTTGTTTGTTTTGAACATTTTTTTAATAATTCTTCATAATAATATCAGATTACAGGGTGTTGTACAACATACAACACACAAGACAAAAGACAAGAAAACAGCAGATAATTCTTCACAACTTCAAAATAAACTACAACTTGTGCAAGATTGGTATGTGAGCAGGCACTTCAGATATTGGGGTCCCAAGCCATTTAGGGCTTTAAAGGTAAGGAGTAGTTAAAGAACAGAAGAGTAAAAAATAAAATTTATCACTCTCTATTGAAGATCTTCTCATTAATCCTGTTTCACAGCTCCCAGGATATTTACTGGTGCTCCTTAGTCCTGTCCCTGACATTGCTTCTGTTTTAGCAGAAATATTGTCCTTCTAGATTTTAGGTTTTATTTATTGCTTGTAGCTGAGGTTTCATCCTTAATACGGATCTACAGTTTACAGAATTAGCCACTAGAGTGAATTCTAAGTTTCCATGAATTCTGAATTCTAAATTTTCAGTCTCCCACTTACAGAAAATGACAGATTGAGAAAGAAATGTGAGTTTGCCCCATTAGATCTCTTTTTAATTAGTTAAAACATTATAACATAGTAGGTATAGTATCTCCTGTAGGGCAAAGGTAAAGGGACCCCTGACAATTAAGTCCAGTTGCGTTGCAAACAACTCTGGGGTTGGGCGCTCATCTCGCTTTAAAGGGCGATGGAGCCGGCGTTTGTCCACAGACAGTTTTTCTGGGTCGTGTGGCCAGCGTGACTAAGCCGCTTCTAGCGAAACCAGAGCAGCGCACAGAAACGCTGTTTACCTTCCTGCCGGAGCGGTACCTGTTTATTTACTTGCACTGTGTGCTTTCAAACTGCTAGGTTGGCAGGAGCTGGGACTGAACAATGGGAGCTCACCCCGTTGCGGGGATTCAAACCGCCGACCTTTCGATCAGCAAGCCCAAGCGGCACAGTGGTTTAACCCACAGCACCACCTGCGTCCCTGTATTATCTCCTGTAGTTGCACATAAATTAGCCAGTTTTCTTCCAAGAATTCATAGCCACCAGTCATCAGGAATTGTTTTATTTAAAAAACAACAACAGAGTAGGCCTAGCATCATCACCCTTGGATAACTGCATTTGCCCCCCATGCCAGGTGGCCATGTGGGTAAGTCATAAATTAAAATTTCCCCCAGTTTGGTGTCCTTAATTTGGTGACAATAAATAAAACAACATAAGAGTGCCTCTTATTAAACAATATTATAGTGAGATGACTGTTGCTTATTGCAGAACTCAAAAGCTTCATAGACAGAGTTGCAGAGAGGATTTATGTGCCCCAGCTTACTCCCCCCAATTATGAAACTGAACAGGTTTGTTTCTACCCCAGCTCTTGCCTGCTCTGTTGGTGACCCTGCTGTCCTCCTTGGCTCTGCATGCAGAAACATCTGGATTCTGTCTGTAGGCACTTCAGAGAGACCTTGCTCGGCTAGGTATATCAGTACAGCTCAAAATGAAGATGTGCAGTCTTATGATTAAACCAAACTAAATCAACTGTCAATCAGACACATTTCCCAATGATGCTGATGGACACCCCTTTTTCACATCCCATCTGTGATCAATCTGATTATGGAAAAGTTACTTTATACCCTTAATATGGATCTCTTCTCCTTGCTGGGTAGTGCTGCACATGATTTTTTTGTGAACCAGTCAGTCATGCAATTTAATGTGCAAAAATGGCTAACGTGTGTCCTGCCAGAAGTTGCCGGGACTCTTACTACCACCATCTGTGACTCTTGGCTATGTTTTAACAACAGCTGGAAAGTCTCCTTCCAAAGTTCCCTTCCAAAGGGCTTATCTATTCAGAAGAACAAAGTAATAGGCCTTACTCCCAAGTAAGCATGCAGGGTTCCACCCTAAATTACTACAGGCCAGAAAGGGGGTGTAAGAAGCTGTTGGGGTAGAAGACATCTCTCTTAAAGGACAAGAAGATAAAATGTTATTAACAGATGGTTAGAAATCAGATACAGTGGTGCCTCGCTAGACGAAAATAATTCTAGCGAGTTTTTCGTCTAGCGAGGCATTCGTCTAGCGGGGCACCACTGTATGTCTGACCAAACTGCAGGAGGCAGTGGAAGACAGGAGTGCCTGGTGTGCTCTGGTCCATGGGGTCACGAAGAGTCTGACACGACTAAACGACTAAACAACACAAACAACAATCATCTGCTTGCTTATTATTAACAATCAGTAGCCTGCTTAGCAAGGTAACAATAACAACCCTTTGCCTTCTCCTCAAAATATCTTCACATTGTTCTCTGTCCACACCCCAACAAGTGAGATCAATATCATACTCATTTTATAGATAAGTAGACTGACCTCAGTCAAATAATGATCTCACTTAGTACAGTCTCCTGCATTTTTAATGGGAGATCTCCTTCCAGCATACCTACTTCATCTCAGAATGCTTGCACTCCATCTGAAAATAAAATGGGTGCAATTTTAAAAGAAGTTGCTGGAAATTAGAATTCGTTGTTATATTTAAAATTAAAAACCGTACATAGTTAATAATTGAGACCTTAGTTCTTCTCTTATAGTGTAAGAGGCACAAATATCATCCAAGACATTAGGTCAACTCTGCTGTTAAGGATTTTGATACCAGCTTTCTGAGAATAGAACTATCATGATAGGGTTGCCTTGTAGGGTTGCCATATTTTGAAGAGTGAAAAAGAGGACACAGGGGGCAGGGGGGAGGGGAAGGGGTGCAGGAGCAAGCACATTCTGCAGTGTACCTTCAAAATATACAAAAACAAGGACCTGGTTCTTTCCTGCACCATGCAAAACTCACACAGTATGTATATGTTTTGCACTTGGTTGTCTAGTACTGCACATCCAACATATAAGGTAGCCCGCTCCTGCACCAGACATTTTGGCAAACTCAAAAAATCCACTCGGACAGAAATGTTATCCCTGAAAAAGAGGACATGTCCTGGAAAAAGAAGATGTATGGCAACCCTACCTTAGGGCAATACCTGGCTGAGGTCTTGGAATTATAAGAGACTTATATAAGGGACTTATATAGGTGCTATGGTCTAAACCACAGAGCCTAGGGCTTGCCGATCAGAAGGTTGGCGGTTTGAATCCCCGTGACGGGGTGAGCTCCTGTTGCTCGGTCCCTGCTCCTGCCAGCCTAGCAGTTCGAAAGCATGTCAAAGTGCAAGTAGATAAATAGGTACCGCTCTGGCGGGAAGGTAAACGCCGTTTCCGTGCAGTGCTCTGGTTCGCCAGAAGCAGCTTTGTCATGTTGGCCACATGACCCGGAAGCTGTCTGCAGACAAATGGCGGCTCCCTTGGCCTATAGAGCGAGATGAGCACTGCAACCCCAGAGTTGTCCGCGACTGGACCTAATGGTCAGGGGTCCCTTTACCTTTATCTCAATAGGAGCTAATGGTAGAACATGGCTGCTTGGTACAGGGCCACTCTAGGATATTCTGAATAGGAAAATCAAAGAAGAAGTTAAGAGGGCAGTAGCATAACTCTCTGCCCATCCCCCACCCCTAAGGGATGATATAATCTTGTCTTTGCAAGGCATAGGAAGGAGTTATGCCAGAGTTTGGAGTCAAGGCGTACGACAGAGTGTGGCAGAAAGGCAGGGAAGGGGAAGATGGGTTTTAGGGGCTCATCTGGAGAGCAAAGATGGTAAGTAAATTGCTCCACTTCTGTAATAAGCACTTTCTAACTCAGTGCTAGCTCACATGCAGATAAGGGAGTTGATCTGTGCATATAACTAAGTGATCCAGGCAGAGGAAACTTGTGCCTCTGTTTTAAAGTAAATGTGAATTGTCTTTTTAGCTTTGGTGGTAATTAGCGTTGGGGCTGTACACGAAGGAGCCAATAAATATCTCGCTGAGGGCCAGCGATATAATGGCAAGGAGGGAGGCCACTCCTTGGTCACAGGCCAGTCCTGGCTGCTGCCATCAATGGGAAAATATAGCTCATTTTAAAAATCAGTTTGCTTATGAGCAGGTTGCTTCTTCTCATCTTGTGCTTGAAACAAGTATGAACTGAATAACTAGAAGGTATGCTAATGCTGCTAACTGTAGGTCAATCATCATAGACTTAAAAGTAAAAAGGTCTAGATTCTATTCTTTCCCCTGTCCCAAATTTCTGCTTGACTTTAGGCAACTAATTCCCCTACCTCCCCTTCCACAGAAATAATAACCACCTTGTCCTTTCATGCAGCAATTTGAAAGAATGAATCAAACATAAACACAGGGTGTAGGCCATCATTTCGGAGGGTATTAACTAGGTCTGTAAAACATGACATCACTGTAGCACCCAAAGTACAGACTAAAGCTACTGGTAAATGGGGCAGGAGGAGAGAAACAGTACAGTTACATTTAGAGCAGGGTATTCTGAAGCCATTTTCTCTTATTTTATTATTTTCCTTACATTACTCAGATATTGGTGTTTTTTATCCTATTCCTGGAATTTATTTTATTTCTTTGGAACTTGGTTGTTTGCTGTTGTTTTTATGTTGCAAAAAGTATTGATGCTTCTCATAAGTGTATTTTGGAATTACCAGAACTATTTGGTTGTTTATATAAACATTCACAATACACAGTTTCATAGCTATTACATTCAGTGTCAAGAAACAGAAAATAGGACCAGCAAATCAAGAAATACCGAAGAGAGAACCCCAAAAGCAGTTTGTAAAAATCTAGCCATTGCATGGTATCTAAGTATCAGGAGAGAGAAGGTAAACCTTCCTTAGGTGGGTATGTCCCTGGTAAACTTCCTGACAGAGGAGGAACCTGGAGCAGGGCATGTTGAGGGATACTTAGATGTCATTAAATGGTAAATGCCATTCCTTAGTCATCTTCCAGATCGGTTCTCTCTAATATTTATAATATTTTTATACTGTACTTCAATCCTACTCCCAGGGCAGTTTACATAAAGACTTAAAAAAAAAAGTAAACAAACAAAAATTAGCTAAAAGCTGCAACATTAGAGAAGCAGCATAAAACAACTACCGGTAGTAGGATTAAAACTTCCTCTAAAACATCCTGGAAAATTAAAAAGATCTGTGCCCAACACCAAAATAAAGCAGGGCACCAGCAAACCTCTCTGGGGTCAGTGTTCAACAATGCTCTATGTACTTCTGAATGCAGGTGCCCAATTGTTGTTAGGCAGAGGCAGCATAAAATATTATGCCAGTTTTGAAACAACTTTATTGGCTACCAGATCTTAGTTTCTCCTTTACCTGTATAATACACCCCCAAAAAAAGCTTTACAATCAGTCAGGTACGATTTCTTTATTTCAGTATTAGATTGCCATCAACTAAGATCAGAGCTATCTTGTGGTGGCCCTGGATTTAGAGAATGCCTTCCCTGGGTAGGTAAGTCATTTTACATCCTCCTTCTGTTTTCAGAGACAGGTAAAAAACTTTGTGCGTTCTTTCATGCTTTAGGGAGCTAAGATCTTAGATTGCTGACTTTTTAAGATTCCGTTTTAGTTTGTACGACTCTTTCAGTAAGGTGCTTTATTATATTAAAATGTTATATGCAAACCATTTTGAAAACTCTTTTGATGATAGACGGTATTTAGAAACTCAGGAATAAATTCAAAAATGTGTGGTGTTGAATGTTCCATATCATCGTGCCCAATGGAACCACCCCTTCCACCCCGTGTTGTTGTGGTGGATTCCACCATCCAATTTTCAAAGCACAAGGGCACATAGGAAGGTGAGGAGGGAAAAGCACCGTTGCATAAGCGGAAGTCTCTGTGCACTGCTTTCACTGATGGGCCTCATTAGATGAATCCTGTTGTAAATAATTATTACCTGCTTTAAAAGGTGGAGTCTGGGAATTCTGTTGCCAAGATTATACTTGCAATGTTTGAGACTAACTTCAGTATTTGGTAACAAAGAATACCTTTTTGTTATGTCAATGGTGCCATGGACCACCTGGGTGGGCTACACGTACCACCAGTTGGGAACCACTGTTCCCAATACAACATGGCATGTGGCTTTCCAGCTGTTGCAGCCGACTAATAGGCTCATGGGTGAGGATGATGAAACAGACATCCACACTAGAAGAGCTAAGAGAAGTAACAACCCAGAAAGCTAAGTCAGTATTATTATTCTTAATTGCAGATGGGAGTTGGACTGAATATGAGAAAGAGGCTTGACTAAATCTACTTAAATGAGCAAAGGTGAGATGGGCCTTCAAGATTTCCTGGTTCACTGCTGTGTACTTGTCCATTAATGCTACAGAAGCTTTAAGGATTGGAATACTACTCATTCTGCTTTGTTAGCACAAGAGATGGGCGGCAAACAATGTTGGATGCATGGGCATAGCCAGGGGGGCAGCTGCCCCTCTAGATTAAGTAAAAAAATAGAAATACTGAACTGACCAATCACATCAGTTCTGGCCCCCTAAAAAAGTCCTGGTTCCCCTCTAACAAAAATCCTGGCTACGCCCATGGTTGGATGGTATAATACCTATGGTATCTTTACCTATGGGTTCCAGAGATAGAGCACTTTGGTTTTTCCAATCTCAGGTCAGCACTCAGTAGAGACAGGAAGATTTATAAGCGGTTGTTGTTGTTATTTAGGCTTAAAAGAGGGCCAGCCCATGGGACTAAACCACACTAGGCAAGTATGAGAGGCCTGTTCTATTAAAAGCCCCTTAAGAAGGATTCAGTATGCAGTACCGCAACAGAGCATGCTTTTGTAAAGTTTTGTGGCACAGTACAGCTTCAAAACAGGCAGCATTTCTCATGGCTCACTTCTGGGATACACACCCAGGATCTGAATTATCAACTCTATCCTTATGCAGGACTCGGTACTAGAACTTGAGAGCAGAGAAGCATTTTGAGAATCAGGGAAGGTATGTAAGCAAGTGCTGTGCTGTGCTGTGCTGAAGTGGCTTCTTCATGTTTGGAAAAGAGAGGTCAGTGCTAGATAAACAGTAACGCTGTTCCAGTAGCCCTAGTCCTCCCATAACACTGTCACTGGGGAGGGAAGAAAAACTCTGAACAGCTGCAGCTTTATGCTTTTGAACCTAACTGTACAAGAGAGGGTCAGTGGGTCACTGTTGTCAGTGCCCCTGGGAAGGAGGAAGCTTCTCCTGGAGAGTCTTTTAAAAACGTTAACTAAATTAGTGTGACTGCATTGCTAACTGCTTGAAAGATCCAGATGGCTAAGGTCATCAGCTTCCTTGCAGGCAGACACACTGAAGCTGTTTGCATTCCCATACTCAGTAACATAATGAATCCTGCTATGTCCCAGGAAGGGGGGTGGCGGGGATGCATGCTGGTTGGTACCTGTGAAAAACCAACACTGGTGGGCTCTGTGTGGGGGTGGATTGTTACCAGCTCTGTTGCTTCAGCTTTGTTTTTCTTCACAAATTGGTTTTATAGCACAGGCTACAATCCTAAACACATCTAAGTGAAAACAAGCTTCACTTATTGCATTTAATGTCAAAGGCTGCAATCCTAACCCCACTTACCTGGGAGCACGCCTCACTGAATTAACTAGGACTTGTAGACATGGTTAGAAATGCACTGCAAAGCATTCCTTTTACATTGCAATTCTTTGTATGCTTCCACTTAAAGTCTCACATGGCCATCCTATACTTAGAAGCAAGGCTTGTTGATTTCGATAGTGCTTATTCACAGGTTTGTGGATATAGGATTGCAGCCCTAGGCCCTCTTTCAACATAGCAGTTTGCCTCCAAAGAGTAACCTTTGAAAAGGTTCCCATTCACTCAATTTGTTAAAGCATAACTTTTTAAAGTATATAAGTAGGACAAACCAACGGAAGTCTAGGGGTCTTATTATGATTCCCTTGCAACATATATTTGTTTAGGCATGCATGGGATCACTCCACAAAAGAAATGTGTGACCTGAAAATTGTATTCTATGTAACTTCACCGGCTCTTGGATCAAACCTCAGGGTTTTCTCACAGTAGAGACTACCATGAAATAGTCCTTGTGTTTTCAACGTGAGCATGTAAAACAAAACAAAAAGTTATCCATGCAACGCCATCCATTTTCATGGTGCTCCACAGAGCTTTAGCAACGAAAGCATCTCTGCAGTTGGGATGGTGTTAAAGAAAATACCTGTGAGATTTTTCTTACCTGGCTGCCTTTTGCTTCCCATATTTCATAAAATGGAATCATAGCGTTGGAAGGGACCCCGGGGGTCATCTAGTTTGCTGCACGGTGAGTGCGAGTTGCAATGTGCATTGTAACACCCAGGGTCAACATTATCACTTCTGACAATAGGCTGCAGCAGCCATGGGACTTCTGCCAGTAGGAGAATGTCAGTGTCAACATGCTACATAGCTTTTGACAATCACCCATTGATCGGAACCTTGTCCAGAAAGAGAAACTTCCTTGTGAGAATATCTTCTGTGTGTGGTGAGCCAGGAGTCCACCATACAATGTAACTTATCTGCTTTTTTCTTCTTCTTTCTTTTTTCTGCTGCTGCTGCTGCTGGGGCCTTGGTGAGGAAAAAACTGCAGTCAGTTGCCCGCAGTTTCTCAAAGCTTAAACAAATCATGCAGTAAATTCCCAAGTTCAAGACATATGTTTAGGGACATTTAAAATAAACACACACACATACATAAAACTTTCCATTTATAACTTTGCAGTAAGATAATGTCGGCATTTAATTGTCCAGATGAATAAACTTATACATAGTGCATTGAATTATGATTACTTTTCAAGAAGAGAAAAACCCTTAAAAAAATCAGAAAAGGGAGCGAGATAGGATAAATTCCACTTAAGCTATGAATTGGCAGGAATACTAAAAGCAATTAAAAAAAATAAAATGTTCTGATGTTTCCTAAATAATTTGAAATCCATACTTAAAATCCTATTCTTCACCCCTTAGCCCTTCAATGAGTGGGTAAATATGAACAAAAGGACCCATTTACTGATAACATTGTGCAACTGCAGGTGATAAGCACCTGGGGCTTTTGTGTTTGTGTTTGTGTTTGTGTGTGTGTGTGTGTGTTTTACAAGTGCTGATCAAACACTTCTCTGGTAAGATCAATGAGAGCTGCAGTTTCTTCCTGTCTCTGAAAAAATATCTGTGGTGCTCTAGTTACACTTAAGTAGCAATAAGAAGGAGCCTACCTTTTCCCTAGAAGATTTGTTTACTCAATTATCAGGCCAAAGGGATGAGAAAGAAGGGTGTGGAGCTGAAGTGGTCCATCACCAGGTCACCAGGGTCATGGAATAAACCAGAAGGCATAGCCAGGGATCAACAAAGTTAAAAATTCAGAAGAAGCTTTGTGGCTGTAGATGTCAGATCAGGTAACCAATTGGAAGGTTGTTTAGGCAAACTTACTTTCACAAGGTAGCAAGACTTAATTTAAACCAGGACTCAAATATGTATTGAATCCCAGGTATATATCAGCATTTAAATGTTTAGGTAGTGCTTTTAAGGATAGGCACTTTGTGTGCAAGATAAATAAATTATCTGTAGATCAGCTGAATAACAGAGCCACCATGCATATTTTGTATACTCAATAAGCATTATAAACAAATAAAATTCTTAACATCTGGGAAGTGAAATTTATTGTACAACAGAATCAACCACCAATTTCACCACCTGGCCATCAGCCATTCACAGACTTACTATATGTTTCTCCTTTGCATTTAATCTGCATGAAATTAACTCCAGAGAATCTTTGGGTTAGGCTGATCCTTGAAAGACAGAAGCAGACAGAGTTCTGTAGCAACTTTCAGTGTGGCCTTCAGTACTTCAACAAATCAGAAATGAGACCTGCCCAGCTAGTTGGGTAAGTGGAGGAAGCTGCTACGGATTGGGTCTGTTCTGGACTCCTCTGCCTTAGCATTATGTATGAACCTGGACTAAACAGCTGCACTGCAGAGATCCACAATCTTTAACCTGGATTTGTTCTTGGTCTACTGCTTATGGTTTGTAAAGCTCATGGATAGTTTGAAATGAGTCTGGTTAGTTCAGGTTCAGACATAATGCTAAGCAAGCCGAGCAGCTCTACTTCTCCATACCATTTGAGTCTTTAGTGTTCTGGACCATTGTTTGGTCTCACTGGTGGTGTGGATGTGGGCCAATAAACTGAGCTTGAACCCTGGGAAGACGGAAGAACTGTGGGTTGGTGGTTCTTATGTCTGGGAGTTTGGCCGGTTGCCTGTTCTGGATTGGGTTGCACTCCCTCTGAAGGAACCGGTTTGAATTTTGGGGATGTTGCTGGATCTGTCGTTGCCTCTAGTGGCTCAACTATCCTCAATGGCTAGGAGTTCTTTTTATCAGCTATTGCTAGTACGCCAACTATGGTAATTCTTGGACAAGGATAGAATGACCATAATGATTCATTCATTGGCAACCTCAATTGTTGCAATATGCTGTATGTGGGGCTATCCTTGGGCCTGGTCTGCAGGTTTTAGTGGTTGTAAAATGCTGTTAACGGGAACAGAGTATCACCACCACGTAACTCCGGTGCTTGAAATCTTGCACTGGCTGCCCATATGCTACAAGGCCAGATTGAAGGTTCTTGTATTAGCATCTTGGGACCAGGATATGTGAGGAACTGCCTGATCCCTTATATCCCTGCTCAATCACTGAGGTCTTTGGAGTGACTTGTTTTGGTTCCCCATGACTCGGATGCACAACTCATATCCACAAAGAGCTTTGCATTCAGTATTGTGGGCATTCAAATTTGTCGAACATCCAGTAGAGGTTGAACTTCTGGTGCTAACCGACTACTTTTGTTTTTATTTCAGCAGGCTTCTTAATTTAATTCTGATTTAACTCATCTTTAGTCTTTCTGCATTAGGTCTTCTGTACTGCACTTAGTGGTGAATGATTAAGCGGTATGCAAATTGTACAAATAAATAGGCCAAAAATGCCTTCCCAAGCCCTTTTTAATGGCCTGCCAACACTCCAGCTTTGCTAGCAACAGTAGAATCTGCTAACATTGTGGCACTGGAGTAGGTAGAAAGATTTAAGCCAGTCCTAGCCAAGCACTGTAATGGGAAGGAAAATTCCACCTTCTCTGTTTTTCTGATCAAACATCTGAAGGGTAGACAAAGTTAAATTTTCCTCCTCCTGATGATCTTGGGCTGGGCAAAGATGTTCAAACCCATTCAAGTTCAGTTCTGTAATGGGAATGTATTCTCTTTCAAGAAGGATGATGTCTTCTAGGGTGCTGCATATATTACTTAAAAAATAACTAGCAAAGAAAAAATTAATTAAAAGAACAATTAAGGTAGTTGAGTGACATTGTATACACATTTTGCAACGTAAGCATTTAAAACAAGGAAAGACACTCCTTAAAGCATAATATAAGCCTGACAGCGCCCACACAGCAAATATATTTATTTTAATTAGTGCAAATGGCATATTGCATTTATGTGACATGCAATCCCAGAAAAAGTGGCCTAACCAGTCATCTGAGAAACAAAGCACAGAATTGTTTTTCAAAAACCACCTATAAACTAGTTTCTACCACCTCCTTCGTTTCATTACCAGAATGTCTGTGAAAAATCTCTCTCACAGCTAATTATCTATTTATTTATCTGATATATTTGTATCCTGCCCTTTCATAAAGCTGCCAAGACCAATGGCTCCAAGAGATCACATTTAGCTATTTGCCAGACCCAAACATCTGCACTAAATCACATGGCTTCCCTCAAAGAATCTGGGCAATTGTAGATTAGCCCTTACAAAATTACAATTCCCAGCATGGTTCCCATAATGCATTGGGGAAAGCCATGCATTTTATATGTGCTGTATGGTGTGGATGTGACCTATCCTAATACAGTACTTTGACTTGAGGAAGTGATTCTCACACTAGGTGGTGGGCTTCACTTGGGACTGTTTCCTAGAACGTCATTAATTCTCCTGGAACTTCCCTTTGTGTACTGTATATTGATCGGTGCAGGAAATGAGTGTACTGCTGGCCTACTTTCACCCAATGTACCAATAGGGCTCCATCGAATATATGATCTGTCTAGAGGATAAATAAATAAATGGTCCATGGGGTCACGAAGAGTCGGACACTACTGAACGACTGAACAACAACAACAACAACAGAGGATAAATGGAGCAATTCCCAACCTTTCATAGCCTTTTACCTATTTAAGGGCCATTGCTCCCAGATACTCTAAGCCTTGAAACATGTAGATCTGAACCCATGTGTGTGTGTAGTAGTAGTAGTAGTAGAAGAAGAAGTATTAGTAGTAGTATTAGTAGTAGTATGTGTATCTGAACCGCCCTAAGATCTTATGATGAAGGGTGGTATATAAATGAAACAAACAAACAAACAAACAAATAGTAGGAACACACAACAAAGAATGGCTAGAAAAAACACCTGTCCATTTTTGCCTTATAGCACTGATGCGTTGAAACTGGCAGACCACACTCAGTCTTCCAAAGGATCAAGCAGAGGACAGTTGTCCACTTGCTATAACAGGGAAGCTATTTTAGTCCTTTGCCATAGTGGGAAGGATTCTGCTTTTTCTTGAAGCTTGTTCTTACTGCCTTCCTACCTGCTTCTTTCTTTAGCTTGTATGATTTAGATTTCGGAATACATGTACCTGAATTTAAGGACCAGCCCAAAATCTTTTGAGACAGGGGCTCAGCTTCTTTAAAACCCTAATCTTTTAAGGCTTTAGCAAATGACTGGAGTTTAGAAAACATCAAGTAGACACATTTCATTCCTGGCAGTTCTCTAAACAGAGATTATTTTTTCAAGCCCCCATGTTGATTGCTGCCAAGAAAGGCGACAGTTTTATGGCACCGCCTTATCGTCAGCGAAACACAGGCTTTTAATTATTTTTATGAAGCAGGTTTATCTTTCTGCATTCAACAAAAACTCCCTGTTGGCTTTTCCTTTTGATTATAATCCAAAACAATGTGCAGCAAGGATTTCCCCTTGGGAAAAAAAATCCACAAAAATAAAAATCTAGAATCATATAAACCAGAATTATTTAATCATTCTGACGTTCTCTTGTTCAAGTGGCTATTCCAAACAATTTTGGTAAAACAGGCTTGCTCTTTCCCTCCATGGAAATAAACAATGTGGTCTAAAGAACCCAAAGAGACCCGGCCCCCGAGCTGGTCACTTCATCATACACATGCACCTATTTTTGTAGTGTAAGCATTGTAGTTGTAGAAGCTGGAAAACAAGTAGCAGTAGCGCAAATGAAGAATAGTATTTTTGAACTGCATTAGAGCAAGATGGTAAGTCTAGGAATTCTCCATGCAAATACCTGTTCTGTTTTGTTGTTCAGTCGTTCAGTCGTGTCCGACTCTTCGTTACCCCATGGACCAGAGCATTCCAGGCACGCCTGTCTTTCACTGCCTCCCGCAGTTTGGCCAAACTCATGCTAGTTGCTTCGAGAACACTGTCCAACCATCTCATCCTCTGTCGTCCCCTTCTCCTTGTGCCCTCCATCTTCCCCAACATCAGGGTCTTTTCAAGGGAGTCTTCTCTTCTCATGAGGTGGCCAAAGTACTGGAGCCTCAACTTCAGGATCTGTCTGTTCTGTTAGCAAAGCCCAAATTTAGGGATAATGAAGAGGAGGAAGTGGGTTGCATCAAGTAGACATTTACAAGTTACACTTTGATACAGGAGATCCATGATCAAGATATCCCACAGCTTTTTCTTTTTTACAGATCAAAGCAGGTCGACTCTCAGGTCGCTCTTTCTCCCTGCAGGTCGATAGGGTGGGAGAGGTGTTGATTGAGATAAAGATTTCTCCACATCAGGGAAATAACATTTGTACAACTATAGGATGCTTGAAACCAATAGCAAAACCACATTCTGCTAGGGCAGGCTATTTTTAATCAACCCTCCCAAAAGCTGCTCTGTCTCACATGGAGGAAAGCATGCAAACACCATTCAAGTACCTGTATGTTTTCTCCCTATATAGGACAAATAACAGCTTTGGGAGGGGAATTTGGTTTAGAAAAAAGGCATGGGGTTAAACATCATCCCCTAATTCAATTCTCCTCATTCCCTTTAGTTTAAAAAAAAAGCAGCAGGAAATTCTGATATTCTTCACCACACCTGGTTTGGTCAAAGACTTCTGTTCTGAAAATGGACTTTTCTCTAGTGGTAGAGAATCCTGTAATTGCTTATGACACCTAATTGCTTATGACATCCAAATAATACTCACATAAGTACAGTAACTGATTGATTCTTTGAATAGGCCACTCAGATGGAGCCACTGAGTCACTTCCTTATTTTGCTAGTAGCTTAGATAGAAACCAGATCAAACTCAGGAAGTGTACCTTTGACTCAGGTAAAAATAAAGGTGTCAGCTGCTGACTGCCAGCAGCTCAGGTGGTGTAGCAGGTTGTTTTCTTGCAGATGCTGGTAGGATTACAGCAAAGCACTCTCCATGTGTCAGCTCACATCAACTCCAATTACAGTGTCATTCTGTTGCCAATGAAACACTTAGCATTAGTTGTGTGTGCAACTTAACATTTATCATTGTTTTAGAGGTGCTTTGTTTAAAAAAAAGGGAACTGAGGGTTGTGGTCTCTTTTTATGGACACAGGAGACTCTATGCCTTAAACTGTGGCATGAGAGGCAAAAATGAACAAGGGCAACTTTCCCTTCTTTGCACCTATTTCCATGCTGGGAAAATCTGCCTCTACCTGCTTATTTATTCCTGCATGCAGCTAAAGGTACAGGGTATAATAGCATAAGAAGAGCCTGCTGGATGAGGCCAATGGCCGATCTAGTCCAGCATCCTGTTCTCAATGTGGTCCACCAAACACCTATGGGAAAATCCCAAGCAGGACCTAAGCACTTTCTCCTGAGGTTTGCAACTGGTGTTCAGAAGCATTAGGCACCTTGGCTAGTAGCCCTTAATAGGCTTATCCTCCATGGATTTGCCTAAACCTCTTTTAAAGCCCTCTTAATTGGTGGCCACTGGTACCTCCTGGGGGAGTAAGTTCCATAGTTTAATTATGTGCTGCATGAAAAAGTACTTTCTCTTATCTGTCCTGAATTTTTCTGAATCTATGCTGAATCTTCCAACATTCAGCCTCATTGCATGAGTTCCAGTGTGATGAGAGAGGGAGAAAAACTTTTCTCTATTTACTTTTCCCATGCCATGCATCATTTTATGAACTTCTATCACGTTACGTCTTATTCGACTTTTCTCAGAAATAAGTCCCCCGAGCAGGAAGCGAGATGCCAAACCATGTCAGTATTCAAAAATGGGCCAAAATGTTCTTAATGCTCTTAACTGGAACAACTGTGTATGATCTGAACAATTTCAGACCTACATACTTTCCCCTGGGGACTTCTCAGAGCAATCACTCTGTAACTTGCAGCGCAATTTGAATTTTCTGCTGTGTCTGAGGCTCTGCAGAGGAACAGAGCTAGTGTCCCATGCACAGCCTGGCCACTCAGTGGTGAAAAAGGTAGGAGGGAAGGCAGACTGGACCCAATCCCTGTGTCAGCTCCAGGCCAGGATTGGGTCCCACACTAGCCAGCACCAGCTGTAGCAGCAACTTAATTCTAGCAGATCCCAGGGCAACCCAGGCTCACCCTCGGATCATACTATTTTGGCGCTTCTTCATTGCAGGAATACTGCCAGTGCAATTTCCACCTGCCTTTCTGTTTGAAGACTGAAAGGAGTGGGAGGTCTGCACCAGTGGGAATGCAGCTGAGCTGGCAGAAGTGAGCAGATGGATGCCTCTGCTCAATCCAAGGACCCCACAGTCAGTGTAAGGGGGTTTGGATTGCAGCTTTCATCTCTCATGGTACTGAAGGATCTGTACTACTGGGGTTTTTTCCCCTTGTGAGGCTTTTAAAAAGCTGTTAGTGATATTAAACAAAACTGAAAGCCAGCAATATTTGTGCCATAAAAAGAACAAGCAGGGGCTCGCTCCAAAGGCGAAAAAATGATGATATAATTTTACTTTAAAATGCTAGTGGAGTGAAAGACCAATGGGAACACGACATAGGGTATGAAATAAGCCCAACCCAACGGTTGAAGCTATGCACTAACCCACCCTTTAAACCCCCTCAGGAAAGAGGAGGGAACTCAGTACCCAACACCACATAAGCTGGTAGTGTTGCACCCAGGAACTTCACCTAGGTTCTGGAGAGGCTGCACCACCACGGGAACACACCTCCACATGTGGTGGGAATGCCCTAAAATTCAATCCTTTTGGGTATCAGTCTTATAAGAAATCTGCAAAACAGCAAACAGGTAATAGAAGCAACTCCAGAATAGGCCCTACTAAATATTTCCCAAGGCAATAATGCACACTTACATGACAGAGAACTCATAAGTCACATGCTCTCAGCAACTAGGAGTGTCATAACCAGACACTGGAGGGAACTATTGGGAGTGTCCATGGACCACTGATACCAAACTATATGGAAAACCACCCTACTAGAAAAGCTAACTAACAAACTGAAACAGGTAGGTAGGCGTGTTGGTCTGCCATAGTCAAAATAAAAAATAAAAAAATTCCTTCCAGTAGCACCTTAGAGACCAACTAGGTTTGTTCTTGGTATGAGCTTTCGTGTGCATGCACACTTCTTCAGATATCACAAGGACAAACAAAGGAAGGTGCCTTCACCCCGGTGTGGCTCCCTTTTATTACATACACAGGCCAACAAGACAATGATCCTCCCCGACATCATATGAATCAATATGACTAAATTAACCCAGCAACGCCTCCACCTCACACACATCAACAAAACACACTGCAACCAATCAACTGCAACCAACCACGCCCAGGCTCCTGTGATCTCTTACTCTGCCAGCAAAAATAAGACACCTATCCAGGTGATGCTAACAAAAAATGTGCCACTCATATACTATGTAAAGAATGAAAGCTTAATGTCTCCCTCACCTACCTTGCTCTCCCCCCACCTCTCTTTTCTCTTTCACAAAAAGTGTTTTAAATTGACTGTAATTTACTTGTGTGAAGGATTCTTCAATTTGAAAACAGACACTGAATGTACTTTTGTTACTTTGGAAAATATAACCATTATCATGTAGTGGAGTGGATCTATATTCACTGTCTAGTGCTTGGGGTTGCTAATGTGAAGATGGCACTTGTTTAACATAATGGGAAGAAAACTAAGGCTACAGTACTATGCTCAACTTGTGCATATCTTTCAATAAATGCTTTCATGGATGAATTTTTAATTGTATTTTAACGGCAATTTGTCACATGTGTATAAAAAAATCTTATACTGTAAGAAGACTGCACTCCTAAGTACACTTAGTATGCAAAATATCATATCATATCATACTAGATTGGATTACACTAGATTTCACAATCTGGTGCTCTACAGATGTTTTGGTAACAATTTACAGAAGCCTCCGTAGTGATTTGGGGTGGAAATTTTTAGAGTGCTGAATTTTCCTGTGGAATTTTTCCCATTTCATACATTCATTAGTAACAATGGACAGACACAAATTGCAAATACAACATTAGGCAAGTTTGGCAGTTTCCACGTTTTTAAGCTTGTCTGCTAAATAGAAGTAACTTAAACATGCTAGATTAGATCACTTCCTATGGTTTCTGATATCAGATTTTTTTTTCTGATGCAAACTGTGAATTTTCCAGTGCAAAAGTTCCCTTTACATAATAGCCTAACTTGCACCATTCCCCGCCTCCTGGAAAGCCCATATAACTGGGCCCCAGCCGACAGGGCCAATAGTCGGGGTGAAGAAAGTTGGGAGTCCAAAAACATCTGAAGGGAAGGCTGCATTAAACAACTGCAACATATATGCAACTCAGCTTCCAGCCCTGCCTCTTGTTATTATCATCACATAAGATGGTGACTTCATATATAAGTGGTAAAGGTAAAGGTAAATGGACCCCTGACCATTGGGTCCAGTCGCGGATGACTCTGGGGTTGCGGCGCTCATCTCGCTTTACTGGCCGAGGGAGCCGGCGTACAGCTTCCAGGTCATGTGGCCAGACCTAAGCCATTCAACAAGTCATTGTCTCTTTTTACTAAACAAATGTAAATTTGCCCTGGTTTTTTAAAACTAGGTTAGATGTACTACTCTAGGGTTCCTGGAATGCATTGCCATTTCATTATTATTATTATTCCTATTCCTAATAAATTATTCCTATTCCTATTCTAGCAATAAGAGGATGAAGAATGAGAAATGGATCTGATCCAGCTCTGATTAATGCAAGGGCAAATATTTGCCATGATTTATTGCAGGAGTATGGGGTGGAACTGGATTAGGTAATTCAGTCTGAGATAGAGGCAAAGCTAAGGCTATAACATTAATATCCCAACTGTAAACATACATTATAGGAAGTATAAAGTCCCACTAATTTCAGTGGAACATCCAACCAAGACTTTTTTGGAATGAATCTCAGTGGGGCTTGCACGCGTCAAGTTTAAATGTCACCGAATAACAACCCTTTTGCAGCGGTGTCTTTACCTGTCCCATGCCTGACCATGTATGACACCAGGTGTGGGATGGGTAGTTGTGGCTTGGGGAACACAGCCCCTCCAGACCAAAGTAGGACTCCTGCCAATCAGGCCCATGGAAAGCTCCCTACTTCTGTTAGATTCTTTCTGCTGAGTCACTTATGAAAATAACTTTAAAACCTTCCAACAAGGAAGTGCAGATTCCTGATTCAACCTACCAAGTGGATCTCCGGTGCTGTAGAGCCAGGATTCCTGGTGTGAGAGGTAGCCTCATTTGTCACCAGGATCTTAAGAGTCCCAAACTCCCAATGAAGTGGCCTTGGAATAGGTAAGCGTTGGCTTTGGTCAGGTGTTTGTTTACCTAAAAGCTACGGGGAAAGACCCAGGAAAACTTGGCAATGCTCTGGATGCAACGTGATGGGCCTCAGGGGAAAGCTCTCCTAGAGCTTGGGAACGATTGCAAAACCCGCCTTCTGACACGGATATCGATTTCAAAAAGAAACGCAAGCTCGTCTTCCTCCAAACTTTAGGAATCTGCTGGCTGGCAGCGGAAGGGGAGCAAATGGTGGTTGGCTGGCGGAGCGGCGCTTCCTGCTCTCCCCCGCTGCTCTGTTGTAGTTCTGCCCATACCTGGCATAGCAGGAACGCGGGGGGCGGGGCTGAGCCCGGGGCAGGGGAGGCGGGGCTGGCCAATGGGAGGAGCGCGAGCTGGGCGCTTTGGGCCGGTGCGCTGAGGCGATGCTGCAGGTTGCGGAGACCAAGCGAAGCGTCGCATTTCTTCTGCCAGGAGCTCAGCTGGGAGAGGCGCGCGCGCACACTGTGCCAGCCGCCGAGACTCCTACGGTAGTGCGTCCGCCGTGAGGGAAGGCAGGCGCGAGCGAGCGAGCGAGCAACTTGCTGCAACCCGTGGGGGGCGCTTTACAAAACCCGGAGCCAGAAGAGCGAAGTGGAATGCTGTACGACGACACTGAGGGGCCAGCTCGCCCACTGGAGGGGAGCGGGTGACCTTGCGCCGCGGGAGGCAGGAGCAGTTCTGCCAACGCCGAGAGAAGGCGGAAAGAAGCCGCCGCCGCCGCCGGAGGGGCTGGACTCGGGAAAGAGGATTTGCTCGGCTGTTTCTGTCCCGGCTTAAGCGAGTGGAGACTCGGTCAGGTAAGGGAGTGTGCGTGCCATGGACTCTCGGGTCGCTCTTTCTCTCTGCCTCCCAAACGCACACCGTTTCCGTATTGTCCCGTGCAATTTACCCGCCTCCTGCCTTTACTTTTGGAGCCCCAGAAACCCCCTTCTCTCCAGTCCCACCTCCGCTTCACACAATTATACCCCCCCCTCCACCCGCTTCCCTCGCGGGAGCCGCAACAGATGCCTCTTTTCTCCCGCTGTGTCACTGGGAATGTCTCTCGCTCTCTCTTGGTTTCCTTGGACCTTTGTATTGTGGGCCCCCTCCTGCGATCGGCAGCGCCTTCCACAAGTTGGGAATCACCCGCTGGGCGAATCACCCGGCACTTTTATTTTCCCCTGCTGCTCGTCCCCTACTGGGGAAGGGTGGGGCCACCTAGCGATCTGCCTCCCGTTTCCATTCCTTGGGGAAAATCCACTCGCTCGCAGCCTTTGGCAGAGTGGCTTAGCCTGTTCAACCTGCTCGTATCTGTTGCTTCGGCCCCCGAGAGTCGCACATATTTGAGGACCGAGTCTTTGGCTCCGCCGTTTGCCTATTGGCTCCTGGGCTTTTCAGAAGATGCTCAGCCTGCCGTAAAATCAGATTATATGGAATTGCGGGCTTAATTCTTCTGACGGCGCGGCGGGATGGGTCTTTCCTCTCCCTATGTAAAGTTAGTTGATTTTTTTTTTTTGTACCTCCCCAAACCATGAGAAGATCTCCTTGTGATGTTGAAAACCGCAAGCACCCACCAAATGCACCGCAATGCATTGAGCTGAGGCTATGCATACGTGTTCCTTGTCGCGCTTGATTTATAAGCATGTGGCCTCTTCCTTGAACTCTGCTATTTGACCCACCCTACCCCTAAGGCTCAGAGCATGTATCAACAGCTATAAATAAAAAAAAACAACCAGGCTGTGAATGCATGTGAGCTGTACCAGAAACCTCTTATCAGTAAACGTGCATAACAGTAGGCTAGAAGACTGCAATCCTCTGTACTTATTTGGAAGTACAGTGTTTAAGACTTTGGTGCAATATTTTCTCCTCCTCCTTTCTTTTGAAAATGTAATTGTTTTCCCTGGACACAGTTCTCTATCTGCTCAAGAACATCTTATATTAGAAACATTTTACTGTACCAAGCAACTATCAAAGTGATTGGTAGGAGGTAAGGATAAGTAGGCACAGGTGGCACCAGCAGTGCATCAGACTTAGTTTTAATTGCGCTTGTTGTGTTTACATTAAGCCTGGCAACAGGTTTTCTGCATGGCTCCATCTAAAGTTAAAGAGATGAAACAAACAGCTCTTTCATTATGTAACTTTATACACTTCCCTGCATTAATAAATCCCTTTGCAACCAATGCTGAACTGCCAGTTGCTTTCCATTTACTTTGACTTTCAGACATAATAAACTGTGAGTAGAAGGAATGCATCTTGCAGAGCTTGGCTAACGCTGTAATATTTGCGACTTTTCAACAGAGACCAATTTGCATGTGTTCCCCTTTCCCAATGATGCAGGCATGCAGCAGCTTCACTAATCAGTCTATAGTGTAGAATAAGCACCTTTAGAAGTGATACCTATAAGCAGATTCTCTGGATAAGGTAAACATGTGTGAATCAGCCATAAACTGCTATGCCTGTTATGTAAATCTGGCTGCTCCCCTTGGGCTTGTCCTGTGCTCAACCCCTTTCCCCAAGTGACTTCCTGTATTAGGTGGCATTGTTAGATCATGTGACTCTGGGTTGGAACCCTCTGGGGTTTTGTGCGGAGTTTTGTTACTGACTTGGGTTGTGACCTTAGACAAATTACTCTTCTGTTGACAAAAGCAAGGTAGCGTACATCAAAAGGATTCATTTGATTTACTCATGCACCTTATTGGGTTCTAATTATAATCACCCAGAAGAAAGAGGCTTGGCTGTTGCTATGGAAGGTTTGGTCAGTGAAAGCCTCAGTAGACATTTTAATTAAAAAAAAAAAAAGCATGTAGGGAAGAATTAAAATTATGCAAATACTATCCTGACCTTATGGAGATGAGAGATGAGTGAGTTCCAGGTGGGTAATGCACTGGAATGTGTTCCAGAGCTCACCATATATGTTGAGTTCTATGTGCACTGTTCGAACTGAAATGAGTACAGGATTTGTTGAGATGTGGAAATCATAGGCATAGAGTTGTGGCACTGGCTGCATCATGGGCGAAACTAGGCTTTATTTCACCCAGGTCAAAGACCCAGTTTGGCACCCATATGCACACACAGGCTGGAAGCCTCAATGGTGCCCTTCTGGAGGCTTCACCTGGGGCAACGAAAACCAGCTACCCCTTCCAGCTATGGCTATGGGCTGCATCACTGTCTAATGTACTACAAAGGCTATAGCAAAAACGTTCTCTCCAACTCCAGCTATCCAACAACACTATTCAAGGATAGACAGTCAAAATAAAAACCCTAGAAGGCAAGATGGGGCATATGCAGTATTGGAAGGTTAAAACTGGATAAACAATGGCTCCAACTTTCGTATTTTCTAATGTATAAGCGGAATATAATGAAAAGGAATGCTAACTTTAATAATTTGTTGTATACAGTACATTGTATGTAGATTACTCAAAGCTGTAAGAAACTGCTGAATTAAAAGGCATTAAAATATATTCTGATTTGATAGTACAAACACTTAAACAGGGAATGACTTAATTTTTTTGTCCTCCTTGTCTAAAGGAATAGTACAGTGGTACCTTGGTTTGCAACTGTTTTGGATTACAACTACGTCAAACCCAGAAGTGTGTGTCCCTTTTTTTGGGATTACAACCCTCTTTTTTTGAGGCCCCAGTGGCAAAAGCGTGCCTTGGGTTACAACCTGTTTTGGTTTACAACCGGACCTCTGGAACGGATTATGGTTGTAAACCAAGATACCACTGTAATTCTGTTTTTTAATACAACAGTATGATAGCTATAATAGATATGGGGTTTATCTTTAACAGGTTATACCAGAATGCTACACTGTAACTATGTGGCCTTTTTCATATGCTTCAGTCATGCTCAAGGAACAGGAAATTTTATGTTTAGACCAAGCCACAGCATGTATTAAAATGCTTTTATAAAAAAAAGTTTTGAAAAATACATTGAATTTTGCATAACTCACTGTCTCCATCTAGTGTCACATTTGTATATTGCACTTTACAACAGATTTAAAATGTTTTATTTGCAGCTGTGTAGCTGAGTTCTCGGGACGCGGGTGGTGCTGTGGGTTAAACCACAGAGCCTAGGGCTTGCTGATCAGAAGGTCGGCGGTTCGAATCCCCACTCTCAGTTGCTCGGTCCCTGCTCCTGCCAACCTAGCAGTTTGAAAGCATGTCAGAGTGCAAGTAGATAAATAGGTACCGCTCTAGCGGGAAAGTAAACGGCGTTTCCGTGTGCTGCTCTGGTTCGCCAGAAGCGGCTTAGTCATGCTGGCCACATGACCCGGAAGCTGTACACCGGCTCCCTCAGCCAGTAAAGCAAGATGAGCGCCGCAACCCCAGAGTCGGACACGACTGGACCTAATGGTCAGGGGTCCCTTTACCTTTAGCCGAGTTCTTAGTGTTACTACCCCTCTACATGAGAAGAATTCTGATGGGGATTAGCATGAGAAGAATTCTGATAGGGATCCACAAAAGGGAGCACCATGCATTGGTGAAGTCTTTTCAGTGACCACTGTGGGATGGATATTTACCTTGGCATGTTTAATGGAAGTCCTTATGGAATAAGACAGTAATCTGTTGTATCTGATAGACTGCCAGTATGGTCCAAGTCTATTTACTAATGGCAAAAAGCTACTCCAAGTTCACATAGATTTGCTTAACGCTGATGATATGTATCTCTGAAGTGGTGTGTGATTTAAGTGCCATTACAGCAGAGACCTAACCATGTCTACTCAGAAGCAAGCCCTATTGAATACAGGGGATTTAAACTCTGGTAAATAGGGTTACAATTACTGAGCCTTGCCTTCTGATGCTTCCACCCCTGTGTGATGTTCAAAGTATCTGTTAGATATTCATGTTAAATGTGGTTTACTCAGAAGTAACTGAGGAAAGTAATTATAGGATTTCAGTCTTAATTACCATTGAAACTACCACTTGACATGTGTCGTTAGAAAAAATAAGTTCCTTTAGATTGCTGTTAAAAATATGTGGCAATTTTACATACCGGGTAGGTTTCATTATGTATTTGTGCCTTCTTGACATTTGTAGTGTTTAAGTGCAGTTGAGCATTTAAGATGAGTGGTACTCTGTGGGGACTAGGCATGCTTAACATGCAAAGTATATCTCATAATGAAAGTCCATAACAAAGCTATTATAGGACATAGGTGAGAATGGTTCTTTATTTACTATCTGCATACAAGACAGAGTTGAGAATGCATCCTCAGTTACCAGTAGCATGCACATACTGTTCATATTGAACCCTTTGCTCAGAATTGTATTGACTTAACAATACCATTTTAAATTGGCTATTGTCCGATTGTAGAATATAGCAAAGTTAAAGATGAAGCTCTAGGATGTTGCGTTAGAATCTGTAAATGTTAGCATTGTTTTTTTCAGTAATAGTTGGATGCTTTGCAGACCACTGAAGTGGAACAGCCCCATATCATATCTGACAGGCTTTGGGGGATGGGGGATGGATTCCTAAAGAGACTTATTGACACGGATCCTTCCACAGTAACTGAACTACTATCAGTGTGTGTGTGTGTGTGTGTGTATATATATATTACAGGTAGGTAGCCAGTAGTCGAAAAATATAAAAAAATACTTCCAGTAGCACCTTAGAGACCAACTAAGTTTGTTATTGGTGCATGCACACGAAAGCTCGTACCAATAACAAACTTTTATATATCTATATCTACAGTGTGTGTGTGTATATATATATATATATATATATATATATATATATATATATATGGCTATTTCAGTTAAAACAAATAAAGTGATACAGAAAAAAGAAGGAAAAGTGAGAGGGAGAAAAACAGCAAAGATACATATAAAAGCAAACATTATATATAGCAATATTCTATATACCCATACATTCTTGTATAAATTACCAACACGAGTTTGACCAATCTGCGGGAAGCAGTGGAAGACAGGAGTGCCTGGCGTGCTCTGGTCCATGGGGTCACGAAGAGTCGGAAACGACTAAACAACAATAATTGTCCTAGTGTTTATGTAAACAGTAATAGCCTACTACATTTTGTATATATTCATTCCAAATATTATTGTATTTATCCATACAGAATCTGCGCCTGTAAGCAGTCTGTTCATAAATTGCCAGTGATGTCATATCATCAGTCCATTGATTGAAGGGTATCATATCTTTATTTTTTCCAAGTCCTCAATATCAATCTCTTGGCCACCATTAGGGCACGGAAAATCCATTTCCATACTGCAGAGTATTCTCTGCTGAAAGTTTAATTTTTTTTCTGCAGAGTCATAGTTACACAGTCCAGCACCTACTACAAGATTTGATGGTATTATTGGGGGGGGGGAGGAATAAATTTCTGTTTTAGATGGATGTTATGCTAGATATCTCTCAGTGCACAAACACTTAGTAATTACCATTTATATTAGCCAACCACTTTATGTGATGTTATTAATGTGATTTTGTGCATTCATCTGATTTTCTCTGCTATAAATACTTTGGCAGTGTGATTTTAATATTACTTGTAAACCCCTTATCTGTTCCTTGAAAAACCATTTTCTGTACTATATATTGAGAGTGTATTGGCATTATAAATGCCTTTCCAGACATTGTTGAAGAATCGCCATGTCCTGAACTGATCTAGATCCTGTGATCATCATCTGAGGCCCTTCTTTGTGTGACTCCTCCACTAGAGGTCCGGAGGTCTTTTCTGCAGTGGCTCCCCATTTGTTTAATGTTCTCTGCAAGGCGGCTCGCCTGGCGCCTTCATTACATATATTTAGGCGCCAGGTGCAAACATGTCCCAAACCAGTCCTTTTAAATGTGTTGGGGGGTGTTGTTTGTTTATTTTGTTACTGGTTATTACTGGTTTTGGTTGGACAGTGTTCTCGAAGCAACTGGCATGAGTTTGGCCAAACTGCGGGAGGCAGTGGAGGATAGGGGTGCCTGGCATGCTCTGGTCCATGGGGTCATGAAGAGTCGGACACGACTGAACAACAAATTACTGGTTTGTTTTGTTTTTGTTTTATTATATAATTTGTGTTCTCATTTTGTATTTTTATGTTGTGAACTGCCCTGCGATCTTCAGATGAAGGGCGGTATACAACTTTAATAAATAAAATACAGTTTCTCATCACAAAAACTGCTTTATCAAGCCAATTAAAATATTATCAATTATTATGACACTAGAAACTGCATGTGGTACATCTGGAAATGTTCACTTTACTCGTTTTTAAACTCCTTATGCTACGGTGGAGCTCTACATTAAAAAATTGTTCCATTATGAAACAGTTGTGGTTTTTTTCTAATGGAAAAGAATTTTGAAGAAATGAAGTGCAATTCCTGTAGTATTTTGTGTGGGGGAATTCAGGTCCTGAAAGCTTTATTGGTAGTGTATGAATTTTAACCTGCCAAATATTTCTTCCAAATGGAATGAAACATGTATGGCTTTCCCAAGAGGGTTGGGCAAGGGCATGTGATAACAACAGTTTTTTAAGCCTTGGAGGACAGGGAACAAAGCCTTAGATTTCACATATTTGGAAACATTGTGCCTTTTGGAATTACAGGAATTCTGCTCTGCTGTACTGGTCTTTTTGTTATGGGCTCTATTGAGCTGTTCCTTAAAAATTATCATTCTCTTGCAAGATGGTATCTCATTGAAAGAGAATTTTTTTTAGGTTATAAGTTTTGCTAAATACCTTATTTATTTTTCTTAAAATATGAAGATACCCTTTGGTGATTAATGAATATGGTGTAAATAGGCAAGCTCTCTTTGATTGCATATGCTTTTGAGTACACTTTGTCGTCATCAAGATTTATGTGCCCACTACATCTGTAGTCCAAAAACTGTAGTTTTGACTAGCAGGTACTAATTACAACGTTTGGGATATGTAGAGGTGCGGGAGACAAGCATGTGTGTTCACTTGGTTTGTGCACTGAGGAATATAAGTTATGTAAAAGCTTGTGTGTGAAAAGATTAAAGATACTTGAACTAACTAGCAAGTTGTAGGTGGAGTCTTGGTTGGGAAACATAGCGGTCAGTGTTTTGCTCCTGCAGAATGTACATGCTAAGGTCATCATTTGACAGACAGTGTTGTTCATTCCATTCCATGAATGCAGTTTAGAATTGGGCTAAATTATTAAAAGAAGCACTAATCTCTATTACACTAAATTTTAAATTGAGTAGGATGCTATTAAAATATGTCAACTGGTGGGTTGTGATCTGTCACTGAGTGAGTGGCCCTGTGTGGTCTGCATGTGATTCTCACAAAAACAGGAGAAAAAAAACTGACTCATTATAGAACAGCCCCTGGTTAAAGAAGCAGTCCTTTCCAAAACATGGTAGACACCATTAAAAGTTGCTTTTCTCAGGAAGTGTCAATCTGCCACCGCTTTTGTTAGCTGCTGATTTTTTATGAATGACACACAGGCCCAAAGGAAAAGGAGCTTATACATGCTAGGGGAAGAGTAAAAAAGAAAAGCTAAAGTGAGTATTGATGCAGAAGTCATTGACTAGGCTGCTTCAAATGAAAGTCAAAATGGGAGACAGAAACTTCAAAAAATAATGAAATAAATGTGGGTGTCATGTTGAAGGTAGTCCTTGCATCTCAAAAGATTGCTGTTAAATATATCAGATTAGAACAATTGATTTATTTGCTTATCTGGATTTAAACGTGTTTGGCTCTTGTGAGTTTTATGCTTCAGTGAGAAATAGGAGAGGAAGATCAGGATTTCACTTCAATGAAATATGTGGGAGTAGCTTGGATATGCTGCCAACTCACAATACATTAATTATGATCTTCAGGTTGTAGCTGACTGTTTAATTCCTGATATACCAAAAAGTAGAGGTTTGTTTCCTTTTCCTATGGAACAAAACCAGCATGCCTTGCTCCTGATATGGAAGTGATCTAATCAAGAGCACAAATTGCCACTAGTGATTAAGGGTGGTAATTCAACTTTGTTTTACTCAGAGTGAACCCATTGAAATTAATAAACATGGCAGAGTTAAGTTTCATAATTTCAGTGGGTCTACTCTGAGTAAGATTTAGTTGACTACCACCCTCAAAATATTGGGTCTGGGGACTGGAGCCTATGTTGTTAGAGAGCAATGGACCTCTTTCATTGCTAGTGTTCAATCCTCAAAGTTAATGAAGTACTAGAAAATAAGAATGGTTGTGGATTTATGCAGAAGAGCTTTTCTTTCAGTATTAAGTAATGGCAACCAGGTGACACTCTGTACAGCAGGGATGGGGAGCAAGTGGCCTCCTACACGCTGTTGAACTCTGGCTGTTGACTATGCTAGCCAGCACTGTGATGGCTGGAGCTGATGGAACTTGTAGTCCAAAATGTCTGAAGGGAACCTGGTGTGCGAAGTAGTAGTAGTAGTAGTAACTTAGTTTCTCTGTGAATAGTTTGTTGCAGATAAATGATCAGTACTGTAGAGCCGTTATTGTGCGAGGGTATATTTATGCTAAACGCCTGTCTGAGGAATATATTTTTGTTTCAAGAGGCTACTGAGAACCGAAATCCCTGGCTTCCCACCCTTCCCCTATAATAGATAAATATTTCTGCCCTCTAAGGGAAAATAAATTTCTTCCTTCGGCTCCATGTTGCCATTTTCTCTGAGCTTATAACATAGTGTTTGAAAATAGCAAGGTAGCACTCCACCATCTGGATATAATACTGACAGCAGCTGTGTTTGTAGCTAGATGAGGCAGATGTGCAAAGTGTAGAAGGGGAAGCTGAGGCAGAGGGAGGAGCATTGCCTTAACTGAGAATAACTGATTGCATTCCACTATGTTGATTACAACCCTTTTCTGGGACTTGTCCAAATACTGCTCTTCTGTTGTAACCCAGAAATGAAATTCTACCTTTCTCCCCACAATGGCTTCAATAACCCACAATGGAAAGGTAGGATTGTGCCTATTTGGCTGCCTTCTGATGCATATTAGGAATATAAAAAAGACCTATAAATTTATTACATACAGATTTTGGTTTTAGCTACCCTCTTATCAGCACCCCTCCCAAAAAACAACCCACAACCTTTTAAAATATACTTTTTCTGCTATAGTCTTGTGAAAACTACTGGACAGAGAATCTTGGATTTCTATATACACATCTTTTTCTCTGACTTGATTATTACCCTTTTATTTATCATTGTGTTTTACCATATTTGCAATATTTATAATTAACAAATAGTGATGCATACACAACTGATTATTTTTTTTTACAATCTCCCCCGACCCCAAGCACCACATGTCCATTCAGTTACATTTAACTTTTAAGTCATTTCAGTTTTTAAACAAAAGTATCATTCCACAAATAACCATGTGCTCCCAGATGCTTATACTGTACCCATGTTCTATCAATGTTACATAAATCTATGCCATTGATGTTGTGGTTTTCTTGGCTGTTTAACTCTTGGACGTGGGTTGTCAGCTTGTCAATTAATATTAAGTCGCAGAGTTGTGTGATTCATATCTCAAACAAGTCTGTATTTAGAGTCTTCCAATACCTTGCAATAATAAGCCACGTAGCAGTCATCAGGTGAGTAATGAGATTGAGATCTTAGTGGGAAAGTTGTTGAACACTTTCTGAATAATATGATAAAGTGCTATTTTAGGATCAAAAGTGATTTTGCTGCGCTAACAGGTATTTGGGATTCTGTGAATCAATGCAGTGACTTTTTAAATGTAAAGATAGTTGTTATAGGTTTGTGCATAAATGACATTATATACCGGTAGGTATCTTAGAACTGGAATGTCAGGGGTTGGTTCATTGTCTGATTACTAGACTGCTGAAGTGGTCACTAAATCTCTTTAGGATTTTAATATTTATGAAGATGGGCACTACCATGTCAGTTTTATCTGCACAGTTCTTAGAGTCTCTGGCCATCATATGATTATTCTTTTCTCACCATGTTGTATTGCAAGCTGATCTGATATTTGTATGCTGATGAAGTCCAGATTGGTTTTTGACACCTGGTGTCATTGGCTGACCCCCCCTCCCACTCCAACAGATTGTGATTGGGTGTTAAAAGCCAATTCAACACATCAGTCAATATAGATAGAACTATACTTATGGCTGTATAGCTGGACACCATTAAAACAAGCTGTGTAGCATTTGATCTGCACATACTGGTAGGCTCCCACCTCCACTCAGTTGAATTGCAACATAATTCCAGTTGAGCATTAAGCCCTAATGTGACAGGTAGACACTGACCAGGACCAGTTTGTTTATTTCTGGGGGAAATGCAAGCCAAGTCCTAGGAGATCGGAGACATGCTATGCATTATGCTTTAAATATCTTTCCCTGTTGCTGTTGCATAAGTATGAAGAGCACAGGTAAAAAAAAATGTATCTGATAACGGCAGCATTGACATGATTACTCGGCGCTATTCTGTGATACCTTTCCTCTCTGTTCAATTTAAAAAGACCACCTGAGAAGCAATGATTTGTACTTTGCCAGCTGAACACAGGCTGCTTAGCTTGTGAAGGGTGAGATAACGCAGTGAGTTTTTCTGAAAGATAACAGACTGAATTGCTTAACTGCAGGCGTGGTTCGGTAAAAAAAAAAAAGACCCATTATGAATGTTTTCTGCTTAGGATTTATGACCCCCCCGACTAATTAATAACATACACTGCTCCCAAAAGTGGGCACTTGTAAAACACACCAGTATCCTTACCAAATATTTCAGCCTTGAATGAATGATTGGCTACTTGTTCAGTCCTCTGAAAACGTTGTTTTTAAGGATTTTAAAACTTCTTGTTGTAAGTGAATATTAATGAAAGTGTTTGCACATCATTACTGGGGGGGGGGGGAAATGTAGAAAAAACCTTCAAGCATACAGGAAACATTCTCTCTCTGATTCTTAAAAAGATCCTGAAGACGTGTTCAATACACATACAGGGATGTGAAATTTGTGTTCCTACATAACAAAACCCTACATTTATTTTCTTATGTGGGAATATGGTAACTATTAAGAGTGATAGATAAAAAAACTCACACCCCAAAACTAATGTTTAACTACACAGTCTGTCACCTTGGAAGCTTGACTCTATGCACATTTACCTCAGAAGTACCACAGAGCTCGTGGCGCATGCTCTTAAGCAGGGGTGCGCAAGAGCTACAACCACTGCTGGAGGCAGATGCAGAAGAGGAGAGTGAAAGACACGGTCATCTGCTTCCCTCACTTCTGCCCTGGATTTTTACTACATCTCAAGTAGACTTGCATAAACATCAAGCCTTAGTGAGTGGCTGAAACGGTTATGCTTATCCTTCTAACATGGAGAAGGTGCCTCATTGGTACCTTGTAGGCATGCCATCACCCTGCTGGTCTGGCATGAAAAGTCTGGGTCTCTCCCTTGTCCTATTTCTTTATTGACCTGTGTGAGAAGTCTGGTTTGACATGTGGCCTTTTTATCCTTTGCTATTAATTACTAATTGATTATAGCTAGTTCCAACTTAGGGTGGAATTATAATATTTAAATTTATGTCCAAGTGGTTTTGTATCTTGTTTGCTGTAGCAGGGGCACATGTGTGCATTGCTGGCTAAAATGTGGGTTGTTAGAAGTCTAAAGAACAAAGTCTTGTTTGTTGTCCTGGGGAGCGCAAAACAGCGTGTGGGTCACAGCATTGTTAGAGGTCAGTTCAGACAATATATATATTGGCAGTGTTTTAAAATTCTGTTTGATAATGTTTAAATTTCCCTCTAATAAGTTACCCAATTTCAGTTTTGAAAGCACTAACTGTATGTACACCTTTTCCTAGCAGGGAACTCTGTAGTGCAGCCAATCCTTCCAGGGCCCTTCTAATCTGGTTTAATAGTAACAATGAGTCAAATATTCAGAATCTATTTTTCTCAAATGGTGAGGAGAATGCTGAATGGGGTGTTTTATTTATCTTGCTTTTTGTCTGGTTGTAAATTACTATTTAACAACTTGAGTACCTGTTAGATTTCAGAAGCAATTTATTGTAGTTGCAGCATTATTCCCTGGTCAGCTGTGACTTTCATGGTCCCCAAACAGCTGTTATCTTTAACCTGGCTGGAAGTAGCCAGTCATTTATTTGCCTGATTCTTAAATGGCAAGTACATTGTGATTCCTGCAAGGATTAGTTATACAGAGCAACACAAAACTACTTTCCTGACTCCTTGCTTTATCAGAATGATTCATGGTATGGATGTGCCATTTCCACTAAATTACATTATTTTCCCTCCCCTGTCTTTATGCCTGTTTGTTGAAAGTGGAAAAAGTAAATAAAATAAAAAGATACATGGCTAGCGCTGCTCACTGTTCAAATGCTTGCCAAACTCTTGCATGTTTGGGAATCAGAACTATGCCTGTGTTTTTGATCAGTTCCAAAAAAAGACAGAAGAAGTGGGGCACTTGCTGCATGTACAGCAGCTTCTGTTTTTTGGGTACTGTTTTTGGCTTGAATTCAGTATAGATAAAATTTAAAGACTGCACAACATAGTTTGAGAGATGAGTTTCTGCAGCTCGTAAGCTTCCAGTACAGTATTTGATGAAAACTGTTATTTCAAAGGGTGCAGAGGGGAGAGAACAAAGTGCAGATTCAAACCCAAAATGGGTTTGCTTGTGTGCCTGCAGTTGTATTCACTGCTTTACCATGTAGGATCTGTTTCAACTGGAGGAAATTTCTAACCTGTGCTTTCTTTTTCTCATCTTGGAGTTGATGGATACCTCCTTATTTTAAAGGATTTGTCTTGTTTATAGAATTTTGGAATCCCTTATTCCAGAGTGCTGTCACCTAGTTAACTAACTTTACACAATTGCAGAACAATAAATCTGCCCAGGATCACACAATCTGCTCTCTGAGTTGAAAATGGTGGCATATCTCTTAGGTTCCAGGTAGTGTACTTCAAAAGGCATGATTGTATCTCCTTTTAATGTTCTGAATTGTAATTCACACTCTGAACTAGCAGTATTTTTTTAAAAAAAACATATTCTACATTTGTACAAAATAAGTCTCCTACTATTAAAGATGGTGGTAGTGAAAACAAACAAACAAACAGTTCCAACTGAGACAGGCTAAACAGACAATAGCAGGAGTAACAACAACTTGTATATGGTATTTGAGCAATATTGTCATGAACACCATTCCACCCACCCTGTGATGCAAGCCAGGCTGCAAGTGCTTTGTGAATTTATTCACAAGTAAGTTTTCTACTGTAATGAAAGTGGAGGCAAAGAGTGTCTGCTTATGGCCATCTTTGCACAACTGCCTCTTAAGCTATCTGGTTTGCTGTTACCACACTCCCCTTTAGTACCCTCTGCACCCAGATGGAAGTGATTTCTTGCAGTCCAAAGCAAGTATGTTTAAAATGACAGCTGTGCTTCCTGGGCAAATTCTTCTCAGCTTATTGGGAAAGCAGGGCTAGTCTCCAGCTGCCTATCCCATCCCAGAGATCAGAGCAGCTAGCTCCCCACAACCTCCGGACAGACCACACTCATTCACACCACTAGTATGCGTCCAGTGAGTAGGCATGTGGGAGATTGCCAGTTCTATGGATTATTGCATTAACACAGCCAAGAGCCCCACAGCCAATTTATATGAAATTTAAAAATAAACACGGAAGAAGATGACAATAGGCACAAAGCAGAGTGTTGTTTCAAGGTGAAAAAACCAAAAAGAAACATAAGAGTCTAGCTATTTTTTTCCTTCTCTAATTAAAACAGACTTCTGGTCTCCTCATAAGTAAAACAGCATAGATGGTTAGTTGCAGGTTTTCTAATGGCGAAGGACAAAGACTTTATGAGCGCAGCACATTTTAAAATGTTCTGTATCCCAGTTATCCTTGAGTGACCACTGGTGGTTTCCAGCTAATTGCCACCGGGTTTTCCCTGTCTCTCTGCTAGGCATTCTAATCTGTAACCCATGGATTTGGAAAAAGACAAGCCTTTCTTGCTAAGACATGGAGGACAGAGATCAGGACCTTTTTGTCACAGCCATTCCTCTGTACACCATAACAATAAGTCAAGGATAACCTCTGGACTCGATGAGTAGAGTCACCTGAGAGGAAGAAAACAACTGGTCACCGCAAATCAGGGCACAATCCTGTTCCTCCCGTTTACCTGTCCTTTTAAGCCTTGCATGTGATCCCAAGACTGCTGCACCTACTTGCCTAGCCAATCTGGTGGGTAAACAAATCCACCCAACCCCAGATTTTAAATTAACAAAGTTTATTTAAAAGCAATAAAAGAGAGCAATAAAAGAGGCTCAAGAAAGAACATACAGAATTCTAAATTGTATACTTACATTGACTTACATAAGATCAGCATCAGGCTTGCCAGATGCAAGGGCCTCTCCCTAGTGATCCATGAGAGATGACATAACACAGTAAACAGCCCTCCCCATTAGGGTGACTAGATAGGGGAATGATAGGCAGATCAAGGGAATTCTACCAGTCAGGAGCCATCCATTCTGGGCAGGGTCTGCTTCTGGTTCACTGGGTGTTTTGGGGTGATTCAGAATGTTTATTACAGCCTAGGAAAAGGAGATGAAAGAAAAACTGGGATGTCAGTTCCCATCTACCAGGGGCTCAACAGATTCAGAACCCACAACCTTGTCTTGTAGATTCAGTTGAAATAAATAGGGTAGAAATAAACTCAAATAAACTGAAAGAAATAAACTTAAGAGGTTTAGCGATTCTCCACAAATTCTCATTTACTATACCTGAGATCTTTTAGTCTCTGGATATTTGTTATCTATTGCTAGCATCCCTCTGTCTTATTCAGACAACTTTCTCCAAGGTTTTGGAAATAAGAGAGCGGTGATGATATGCAAGATATTGTGGAACCGCTTCCCCAAGTGGAGGAGCTGTGACACTGATTAAGTGGTTGTGATAGTTTGTCGTCTTTATATATTGAGAGGTGAGTGATTCTCCAACTGAAAGCATTTGTCCTCATACAGTTAACTGTGATCTGGCTTCAAACACACTTGCACCATGGCGGGATTGCTAAAATAGCTATGGAGAGCTCCAGCTCAGACAGTTTCCTACCACCAAGTGTAAAATGGTGCTCTCCCATTGTTGGAAGGGCACACAATGTTGCAGGGTCAAACCCCAGGAAGAGGATGACATGAAAACTGAGAGCTGCTCCGTCTCTCAACCCTTTTTGAAGATAATTTCTGATTGCAATCAGAGGTAGACCTCTCTTATGGGTGAGCACTAGTTATGAACTTTCTTTATACCATTATACCATCTATGGTTTCCGGGCATTAAGTATGTGTGGTCAAGTCAGATGTAGAGTTGCTGCTTCTCTATCTTTCCTTCTCTGCAGGCAGGATACTCTGATCTAACCTGTGACTTGCAGATTTAGTACATTTAGAAATACAGATGTTTAGTCAGACACAGCTCAAAAAGCAGAAGGTAATTGAAACTGCAACTCCCATCATCCCTGGGCTTTGGCCATTCTAGCTTGGGCTGAAAGGAGTTGGGAGTCCCAACAACATTTGGAAGCCTCCATGTTTGCTGCACCTGGACTAATAAATACGGCACAAATATTAGCCATGTTTTCATAAATCCTCTTTCTCTTCTTCCTGCCACCATTTCCCATTATGTAAGGAGCGCAAGCAGAGATGTTGAAGAGTTGGTGGGTTGCCGTGGGAAGAATACCTATCTGTGGATGTCACTAGCTTCCAGGATCAGGCCAACAAATGTTAGTGAAAGTCAGTAGATAATTATTGTGACAGCTCCCTTGTCATTTTCATTTGAAGTGTATTATGTCTGGTAGCTTAATTTACCCTGATTTCATGGGTTCTTTCTGTGGCATTTTCACAAATCGGACTTACCGTATTTTTCACTCCACAAGATGCACCTGAACATAAGATGCACCTAGTTTTTAGAGGAGGAAAGGGGGAAAGCCCTGTTTTTTTGAGGATCAGCTGAAAGTGGTGCAGCTTTTTTTGCAAAGGGAAAAGCCCCATTTTTATGGGGTTCAACTCACAGTTCTGCAGCTTCTAGTCCTACAGCCATTTCTACAGTTTCCAGACAGATAATCTAATCAGCCAGTCACATGTCGCTGGGGAAACAAACAGCCTCCCTCTCCCGATCACTTGCTTAACAGCTGTTCAGCGGCTTCCTTTCAACGCCCCCTTCTCTCTTTGTAAAAAAAAGAGCACGATCTGCTTTTGGCCCCTAGGCAATTGGCTCCAGGGACCATGCACTCGCTCCATAAGACGCACAGACATTTCCCCTTACTTTTTTAGGAGGAAAAAAGTGTGTCTTATGGAGCGAAAAATACGGTAATCTAAATGTGTGTTCTTTGTGTTAAGGAATTGAAAACTTGCCTAATTTTAGGAAAACTTTGTATCATCTTATAACAGTAAGCTAGCCAGAATCCTAAATGGGACCTAAAGTTACTTACAGTGTATAGTAGAATTTTAGCTAAGCTGATGAAGTCTGCCTGTTTTGCACTGAGAAAATTGGTTTGCTAATTATATATACCACTCCTTTTCCTAATATGAAAATAATTATTTAATAGTTAGGCCTAAGCAACTGTCAGCATCATTACAGAGAGACATTATGTCATTTTCTAAAATGTTGCTACCTCTCTTCCTTTTATAATTCAAGTTGTGTGACATTATGCTTCAGTATGCCTATACATTCTTGTAATAGGAGCTATGGTACAGCCACAACATATCCAACTAGTTCAAGAGGACAGGGCTCCTACACCTTTGATGTAGAAGAGCAGATTTCAGCAGGTAGAACTTGTCATGTAAGATATACCTGCTTAAATTTGCTCTTTTGCACAACTATTAAAGGTGCAGTTTTTTATTCCTCATTTGGCCACCCTATCAAGAGGACGCGGAATGGCTACTTGTTATATTACCTGAATTGAAAGAAAGTAACCCCTGCTTTTAAAGTAAAAACCCATATAGGGAACCAATGCAGTACAACAACTTCATTGGCTTTGATCTTTCCCAGAATCTGCTGCTGAAGCCCTATTTGTTTTCACAGAAAAAGCCATTGTTACACGAGAGAATGGCCGGGTAGAACTAACCTTCAGCTTGAGTAACCAGATAAACTGGAGTGAACACGAGCTGAATGAATGAACACTTTGTACCTGAAAAGGAGTCATGTTGGCTTTCCAGCATACGAGCAAGATGATATAATATACACATATAGGGTGTACTGAAACATTTTTGCAGCCTGCTTTCTGGCCTTATACGTATGTATGCAACATGACTGCAACAAAAATGTAGATGGTTTCTCATATAATTAACACAGACTTGTTAATCAACTATCTTACATTTTGTCTATTAATTGCCTGCCATCTAATATAGCCTCAACAAATTTGGACTATGCTACTTGTCCACTCAGCCACTGCTGTTTCTAATTTAATCAAATGCAACATTACAGAATCTGCATGTGCATGTGCTGCCTGAGCTTTAAAAGACAAGTACAGCTTTAAAACCGGAAGTCTGTGTGTATATATGAGAGATTGAATATACAAGTACATGCACATTTAATCAGTTTCTTGGATTATGTTGCTGGGTAAAGTTGAGGTAGGGGTTTAAAATGAAGTGTTTATTTGGATCTCCTACACCGAAAGAGACGTTCTGTATAGTATAACCACTCATTGTAGCATTTTCTACTTTATTTTGTTCATTACAAGCTGCTTTGAAAGTACAATAAGAAGGAAGTTTAGAATTAGCTGGTGTCATGGAAAATAAAGTTTTGTGCACGAGCCACTCTCTGAATAAATTCTGCCTTGATAGTTTTCAAGTACCTCTGTAACTAAGCAAATGCAACTCAGATAGTCCTGCATTCTTATTCTATTTGCTCCTTCCCTTTCCTGTTTATTCTGTGGTCATAGAAGATGGTGAGCTCCTTGAGACAGGGACCTACACTTTTGAAGTGTAAAAATAATCACAACAGTAGCAGTTTCACAACTGTAGACCTTTGTTTCTTCTAAGTATGTGAAACAGGACTGCTGCCTTTCTATTCTATTTTTATTGATTTATTAAATGTATATAACGCCCTTCATCCATGGATCTCAGGGCAATTCACAACATACACTGAACAGCTCAAAATGAGTTGCTCTTGGAGTGACAGATTTTGCTCAAGTTTGGAGGAACCCTGACTGCTAACATGCTTCTTGGAGCACCCTTTCTCTTTCCCCACAGCAGCCAAGCTTGTATTCTGTTTGCTCTATGTGAGCGCATATAGGAAGAATTATTTTGCTTATATTATATTATTCATTCAGAGAATGCAGTAAAACCGACAAATCCATAAGGGGTGATAATAATCCAAGTATTTATGCAGCAAAGTTATCCATGTAACAGTGCAGAAGAGTCCAACTCTCCACAACAAATAATGGAAATTGAAGTAAACATTGAAGTTGAAACTAGGTTCCCACTTCAGTGCTTATCCTTTTGGAGCACCATACTGTAGCTGTTTTTTTACCCTGTGTGCTTGCAAATACAGTGTAGGAGGGTTTTGCAGAGATTTTGAAGGAGTTGCAATTTTGGTGTGACTGTTGCTCAATCTTGATGACAGAAATGACTGAGAATGCCAGTTTCATTTATAATAATGATCCTAGCAAAAGCATTTTTTAAAAAACAACAACAACACAACAACAACCCAGTAAATGTAATCATAACAATTCTGGGCCAAGATAGAGGATTTCTGAGGTTGTGAGGCTGATTGATGACCCTGAAAGTCAATTTACCAGCTAATCTTCTGCCACTTGAAAATTACAGGTTTCTTCCAATCTCTTCCAAGATGAACATTAAAATAATCAAGCCAATACCCTTTCAGTGTGGCTATATAATTGCTATTTATATTGTAAGAAACTACATAAAGATTAAAAAAGATGCTCTGCTTCTGCTAACCACAATTTGAGACAGTAGTTTTCTAGCATATTTTGATCCTTCATGGGGTAATATAGCAAAATTAAGATTTAAGAGAAATTAAACAGTAAAAATTGCAAAATAAATTTGAGAAATCCATATAGAGCCTCTAAGTAAACAGTATTTCTGTAGCTGGCTGTTCAGGAGGGCATACATTTTCTTGACATTCATGAGGACACGTTTTACAAAAGAGATGTAGAGGGAAGGTGATTTAAAATGTTTGTGATCAGCCACCCACAGAGAGACTAGTCATTGTAGCTCTTTTATCCAAATTTTGAAATTTCCATAATTAAATAGGGTAATTTAATGCAATTATTCTCAGTTGTTTAAATGGAGGATAAAGAAACATACACAACTTTGTGGGAAATGTGTACATTGTGGATCCAATAAAGCTTTGAATTTCCCAAACATTTTAAAATAGTCCAAATAGTAGTTAGCCAAAATGGTTGCCTTAAATGGATTAGAGAAAATAATGTAAGATGAAAATTGTGCTCGCTTGCTCCCTCCTATCGCTGTGGGTGCTGACAACCATTCCACTTCCAGACACTGCATTCTAGCAGAATGAAATCAAGCAGCTTTCTCCCATTTTATCTTACACGTCAGCAATCTGGAATGCTGCTTGTATGGGAGGCTGAGCCAAAATTTGACAGTTCTGTCTAACTTTGTTATGCATTATCTCTTCAAAATAGTTACGCTTAGCACCAAATGATCATGGCCATATGCCCATAGCCTTTTTATTAAGCTAAAATTATGATTGAACAACTATCTTAAACTGAACTGGCTACGTGATGCACATAGATTTTACGTGCGTAGGCTGCCTGGCAGCAGAAGTGTAGTCACTGTGGACGTGAATATGATTTTACAAGTTTTTGCATTGTTTACATCTGAACTTTGCTTTTCTAATGAACTGTAGTTTTGGGCTTATGTTGCATTCCAATTCAGCAGAGTAAAAGACGGATTGGAATTCTCCTTAATGTCATTGTCACCAGAATTCTTCCAAAGTACCATGAAACCAGTTCTAAGGCTATGCTCAAGGTTAGACCAAATAAAAATGCAGTTCAGGGATATTTAGCCTCCTTTGGTTCACTGGCTTCTTAAGATCAGCATTAGGGATGCATATTGGGTTTTTTGCCTGGCCCAGTAAAGTATATTGGATTTATTGGTAGTTGTAGATTTTTGGCTAGAATTCAAACTGGAATAGTTTTAAAGAGACTTTTTGGGAGTGTGACCATTCTGATTGCCTGCAGTCATATTGCTTGGCTAAGGTTCAGGGCTCCCTATGTAATGGTATCTTGGAAGGGATGCAGACCTGGGTTGTTGTTTTTGAGAGCAGGTGTGATTATACTATTGTCTCAGCTCCCAGCTATAATTGACTAGACCTTCCTCACTTTTGCAAGTGAATAAGCTGACGATGCTCCTTCATGGATCACTGCCTTGTCGTGGCAAAGGGGCTTGAATAACTCAGAGAAACTATGAGCTATGCCGTGCAGGGCCACCCAAGATGGACAGGTCATAGTGGAGAAGGAACTGGCAAGCCACTCCAGTATCCCTGCCAAGAAAACTCCATTGACAAAGACAACAGACATATAAAAATTATGACGCTGGAAGATGAGCCCCTCAGATCCAACATGCTACTGAGGAAGAGCAGAGGACAAGTACAAGTAGATTCAGAACAAACAACAACAAGCTTAAAGAAAGTAAGAGAATAATCGAAATAAGCAGAGGTTGGATCCTTTCTTATTTTTCTTTTATGGAGTTCCTAGTTTAAATGGTAATATTTCTTTGAAAGATGGTTTGAATTTCTAATTTAAAAACCAAAGGCTGAATTTCAGCTGGTGAAAATCTTTGGTTAAAGCTCAACATGCTTTACAGATTGAAGCTATGCAGTCAGAATTCAGCAGCAATGAATTCAGTGGAGCTTAATCCTAGGAAGCTATGCTAGGGTTGCAGTTATACTGATCCTAAGGAATGGGGTTTTGTGCTATCAGCTGCTGGTATGTATGCAATAATGAATAAACACAGCCACCTTAGTTTTTGCACTCTTCTTGTGTTAATATGAGAGAATGATTGAGACTGTGTCCTGAATTCTGGGAACTGTAGTTCTCGTCATGTTATGGGTTGCTGGGATTTGTAAACCACAGCGCCTGGAATTATTTGTGAGGAAGAATATGCTTTGAATGTGCTTTAGTGTGTATTCTCTAATTGTGTTTTGAAAAGGTTTCTGTACCTGAACCCGAGACTCTGCAAAAATGTATTATTTCTCCAAACTCTGCTATTCCCCCAAATGATAAACTGTCCTTAATAATGGAGACTTCCCACTCAAAGCCAAATCAACTGTTAATGGAATGGGAGTGTCTTCCAGATACCCAGGCTTCAAAAAAAGGGGTGGGGTGGGGCAAGGAAACAATAGAAATACTGAAACAGAAGGCTTCCTCTTGATCTAATTTCTTTCCAGATACTATATTTAGTATACCATACCAAATCTTAGGCATCAGTGGTCCTTGTCAGGTGGGCCCACATTTTTCAGTTGGGGGGCACTACCTCATTCAAGGATCTAGCAATTGTGCAGGCCAATTTGCCATGACAGAGCAAGGATCTGCCCTCTTGTGTCTTCACAATACCATGAAACTAAATTTTTATACCCCGCACAATTCTCCAGGTTTTTAATCTCTTAAACGTGAGATGAGCTTCACATACCTGAAGTCGTGTGACTTCATATTGCAGAGTGCTTCATTTTTATGTGCTGTAAGGTGCCCAGAGTGGCTGGGGAAACCCAGCCAGATGGGCGGGTTATAAATAATAAAATTATCATCATCATCATCATCAGGGTGAGACCTAGATATATTGCAGTATGTGCCATAGAGACACATGGGCAGCTTTTCCTTGGTGTCCCTGAGATGACCCTGGGTCATGTTTGGCAAACTGCATCTTGGGAGGTAGCGATACTTGATTTTATTTAATTACCACATAATATTTTGCAGATCTGATTTAGAAGAGGCAGTGATCTGGGTCTGTTTGAGATGTGGTGGCCATTCTGTTTTCTATACCTTTTGCTGGGGTTGTTATAATGGTTTGTTGTTCAGTCGTTCAGTCATGTCCGACTCTTCGTGACCCCATGGACCAGAGCACGCCAGGCACCCCTATCCTCCACTGCCTCCCGCAGTTTGGCCAAACTCATGCCAGTCGCTTTGAGAACACTGTCCAATGGTATATATGGTTATAATGGTACAATGAGATTTTTCTTTCTTTACAGGCAGAATAAGGCAGGATTTTGTTTGTTTCATTCCACTTAGGAATCACTGCCTATGAAACATCTTGAAGCAATCTAAAAAATAAAAACATATATAAAACAATTTCATATATAGAAACTTATTTCAAATGCAATATAAATCAGACTGATAATAAAAACTTAAAAGGCTAATTGAAAAAAAGGTCTTTGATAGGTGCCCAAAAAGACAATAGAGAACCACCTCCTTCTTCTGACAAGTAATTGGAGGGCGTTTCAAAGGGTAGGTCTTGCAACACTAAAGGCCCATTTCCTGCATCTTAAGCATCCTGATGGGGACCATGCTTGCCTTTGAGACTCAAACAGTAGGCTACCCATTGTTCTTTCCTGATCTGTATAGGCAATATCCTCCTTCAGTATATATTTTTAAAGAAGTGCTATCTAATAAAAATCCCTGAGCACACCACTAAGACCAAAACAGGAGTGTGTGATGAATTTACCAATCTGAAAAGACAATAATCTTTAATTTACTTTTTAAGTGCACCTTTTAAAGGTGGGAAAACACATGAGTATAATGGGTGAACCTCTCTAGGGATTAGGGATTAAGTAAATAGAAAGCAACACAGCTGGGCAACATAAAGAGGTTTGTGTTGTCTGTGATCTGGTGGTTCATAAAACACACATACACACCAGAGCCTATCTGAGATGACTTGATGTTTCCTAGCAACCTGAAATACCTGTTCTTTGAAGCAGGGTTGTAGGCTTTTATCTATGTAAGAACCTGTTTAAATGTAAACACACTAGCTCATCTGGTTTGAGTAATACTTCCCCATATCCAGCTGTCAGTGTGACCTGCTGCTAAGAATCACAACATAATGTACATGTGGGGAATGTTGGTATGGCTTTTCCTGCCTTTTGGGAGTCTTTTAATTAAACCCCAGTGATAGAAATTTGAAGATAAACTCTGCACACACTTGCAAAGGGATTAATGGGCCTTGTATTCTAATTGTTCTGCTGCTTTTGGTTACAAAGGAGAGGGAGAAAGGGGAGGGGCGGTGGCAACAGCAGTAGCCTGGTAGAAGTTTTCTGAAAATCCCTGTCTAGATAAAGCAAAAATAAAAGTGTGGTATCAGGCTAAACTCTATTGTAATGCCCCTCGTGACTGTAATAATTTTGGGTATTCACTATATGTTTTGTGCAACTTAATCAGTTTTCTGGGTAGTGGAAGGATAAGGCAGAATGGAAGCCACATATAGTAATCATTTTTCATAATTCTCTCTTAAGTTGTAGCTTTGCTTTACAGGATTTAAGGTACGGGAAAAGTTCAGCATTGTGCTATTATGATTATTCTGTCAGTGCAAACATTTATGCTTGCCAGGTAGAACAATCTCCTCTCTCCTCCCCCTGCATGTTGTTCTGGGTGTTCTCCTACTCCTCCCCACCAAGCCAATGGGGGTGCAGTGGGGGGGGGGACGGCTAGCACAGTTTTGCTAGTGGGACTTTGGTAGCTGTTGGTACTACCCATTTAATAATCTGCAAGGGCAAAGAACCAGAAATATACAATGACGTGTGGTTCTTTTAAACCATAATGTTAATTAGAGCTGCCACTTTCCCTGCACCCTTTCCCCAGTATATATAGGGTGTCCCACACCCACAATTGAGGAGCAGGAACAACTGTGTGAAACATAGCTGTTGGTTAAATTGTTTTTTCCTACATTTTACTTGCAGAAAGTAGGCTACTATAGAGGAGCTACTGGTTAATGATTGCCAAGGGTAAATGAGCAGGGCGGGGCAGCAGCAAACAGCAGTCAAGTGGGTTTCTCCCCCCCCCCCAAAAAAAATACCCGGAACAAATTTGGCAAACATTAAAAATGTATTGTTTTTTCATGCCTGAACATACAGAAGGCTTAGCTGCACGTTGCTGCAGTGTTTGTGCTTTTTATTGGAGGCTTTCCCCAAGCCATTTATGATACTTCTCCAATAAAAACAGCAAGAGGCAATGGTTTGTAACTTCTAAATGACCTCTTCCTTTTGCTTTTCTGGACACGCAGGTGTTCTTGATTTGAGTGTGCAAAAATTGTTTAAGTACATTACTTGCCCCTCAGAGGAGGTTGATTTAAATGTTGGATTAGCCGGTGACAAGTAGGCCGGAGGAAGTAAAAAGCTGTCTTATCTGAATTGTTTTGTGCAAGTTGGATTAATTTGAGGAATTAGATCCTCCTGAAAATATGAATACCTCTAACACCAACAGAAATGCCTCTTGTTTGCCTCATAAGATTGCACAAACAACTTTTAAGCATGTTTTATGCTTAGTCTGTTTTTTCTAATTGACAAAAGAGCAGCAATAGTTCATTATAATATTTCAGCTAAATTTTATTTCACTGCTGGCAAAACAAATTTAAGACAGTAACTTAATGATAGGGCTGGTTACTATATTGCTTTAATGGCAAGCTTGTTAAGTTTTGCTAGCATAGATTTCATAAGATCCACAAATTACAAAGATGTTGGGGGGGTATTAACTAATATTTCCTTTAAGAGCATGTGGTGGTGTTATTGTGTGCTGTCTCAGCTGCAGTGTTGCACTTTCTGTTAATCCTTGTCTATGAAAGGCTGCATTGTGTGGGCTAGGAACTGATAGAAAATGTCCATATTTTCCCTAACTTGGATGACACACTGTTCCATATGGGAGCTCAGGCAAAACTCATGGGTGTTTCTACTCCTCTATGCTCCAGATACTAAATGTTATAAATTTTCTCCTTTCTACCTTGAACTTGTCAAGTTACCCTTCTTTGGATTCATAGATTCCTTCTGTAGGGTGCCATATTTCAAACAGTGAAAAACTGGGAAAGTTGTTTTGGGGGGTGGAGATCCATTTTGGAGCTTTAGTAATGGGAAATTGGCAAAAATGACACTGCTGCCATGGGCTGCTGTATGTCCAGATTTTCCCGGACATTTTTTTCTGACTTCTGGCCTGACACTGCTGCTGACTGCAGCATTTCGGATATGTCTGGGAAATTCCAGACGTATGGCAACCCTGCCTTCTGCATGATGATTTCCCCCACTGTGCTCACAAATCATAGTGAGATTAGGATGTGATCTGATTTTATGAAAGGATTTAATAGGAAAAATTACGACTTAGAAGGTGAGAGCAGCAGTCATAATTTATTTAATAAAATTTATATGTCGTTTGATTGTTAAAACAACAACAACCCTCAAAGTGGTTTTTGGAGCTTTGGGCAAGTTGCTAATTCTCAGTCTCCACCCTCTATCTTGCAAGTTAGTTGACTTAATGTATGCAGCTTTCTAAAACTGCCCATTAATGGTTAGAACCGTAGACCAGGAGTTGTATCAAACTAAATCATTACACAAGTGGAGCAGCTTCACAAGCACCACAGAACTTCTCCTCCTGATGCACCCTCTTAAATCTGTTCTGGGTTCTGCCCACCGCCAAAAAACCCTCCATAACACATTTGGGGTTCATGTGTGTAGGAGATTCTGTTGTGCTTGGGAAGCTGTTTTACTCATGCAACATCTTCCTTGGATTCAACCCGTGAATTCTAGGTAGGCACCACTGTAGCAGAACTTGTGAGTGATTTGGTCTATCCTGCACTTTTCAGCATTTACCTTCATTGATTTAAGAATATTATTTAAACGCCTTATAAAGATGAAGGAATGTCTGTGTACAAATGCAGTGCAAATGTATTTATCTGAGGTTGTTTCTGGACTACCTGTTAATTGAGCGTTCATCCAAAATTGTTTGCACAAAGCTTGTGGAAAGGTTGTTAGATGACGCCAGCAATTTATTAAGTGGCCATTCTAATGTGTTTGCAGGGAGGTTAGATGATGTTGTGTCATGCAAGTTTTATCCCACATTTTCAGTGTTTTACCCTTAATAGGAAAAAGTCTGGCTTGTGTGTGGCATGTGCAAGGGGAGCATGGTTTGCTATGGAAGAACTCCAAATAAACTTCAATTGTGCAACCTGAACTTGCTCTTACGTGATTGAATCCTTCCCCAAAATAGCAGTCTTCTAGCTCACCTGGGCCAGTCAGGGTGCTAGCATGGGATTACTTTGACTTCTGTTAACTAGGAGTAAAGGTAAAGCTAAAGGGACCCCTGACCATTAGGTCCAGTCACAGACGACTCTGGGGTTGTGGTGCTCATCTCACTTTACTGGCCGAGGGAGCTGGTGTACAGCTTCCGGGTCATGTGGCCAGCATGACTAAGCCACTTCTGGCGAACCAGCGCACGGAAACACCGTTTACCTTCCTGCCAGAGCAGTACCTATTTATCTACTTGCACTTTGACGTGCTTTCAAACTGCTAGGTTGGCAGGAGCAGGGACCGAGCAACAGGAGCTCACCCCATCGCAGTGCCACCCGCGTCCCTTTAACTAGGAGTACAAAGCCTTCGATATTGACTGCAGAACCTGTTTCTCTGTGCAGCTCGCCAAAATAACAACTATGCAGTTTTCACACACATGGTTGCAATTAAGGTTGTCTGCCCATGCATCAGACCTTTTAAATTTGTGGTCTTGGAGAAAAATTGGATTATTAATGTCAAAACTGCTTGTGTAAAGAGGCCTCAGCTGCTGTGTCTGACAGCTGCAGTCCACGCAAAGTCTGTTCACTCTGTCTGAAGAGTGTTGTGAAATGTAGCTGTTTCAACTTTATTGGAAAGCAGATGATTTACAGAGTTTATGGATTCTTTATTATACTGCTGATATTCAGAATGTTATCCTCCTGCTGTGGTAAAAGGGTGCTTAGTTTACTGTCAGGTTGTGGTGCTGAACATACAGGTCTTTGACAAGGAGCCTTTAAGGGAATGCCCCTCCCCCAACCTACTTATGCAGGTGCCTTTTAAAAGCTGGGCACTTAACAAGAGAGACTGAAGTGTGCAAGATGCATCCTTGATTTACAAGATACTGTGCCTTGCAGCAATATGAAGGAGAGCATGGGAATTGTCTTCAGATGGTTATCTGAATATATCAGGCTATTCATATTGGCTTATTTGAAGACATCACACCCTTGGGAAATCTTGATTACCAGTACAAAGAAGGGATTAGTACTATTGAGTTTATTCAGGAGGGGGAGTAGCGGGGAATCTAGTTGCCTTTGTTCCTTCTAAGGAAGAGTGAATAGTCTCACTCAGAAGATTGCCACTTAGCACTTTCATATTACAGCAACACTTCCCTAATAATAATAATAATAATAATAATAATAATATTTATACACCGCCCATCTGGCTGGGTTTCCCCAGCCATTTTGGGCAGCTCACAGCATATATCAGAACATACTAAAACATCAAACATTAAAAACTTCCCAATACAGGGCTGCCTTCAGATGTCTTCTAAAACAGTGTTTTTCAACCTTTTTTGGGCAAAGGCACACTTGTTTCATGAAAAAAATCACGAGGCACACCACCATTAGAAAATGTTAAAAAATTTAACTCTGTGCCTATATTGACTATATATAAAGTAATTTTTCAATTTTTCCCACGGCACACCAGGCAACATCTCGCGGCACACTAGTGTGCCACGGAACAGTGGTTGAAAAACACTGTTCTAAAAGTCAGATAGTTGTTTATTTCCTTAACATCTGAAGGGAGATTGTTCCATAGAGAGAGTACCACTACCAAGAAAGCCCTCTGCCTGGCTGAACAATGGGGGAGGAGATGCTCCTTCAGGTATTAAAGGTAGAGTTAAAGTTAATAACACTTCTGAAGATGATATCCTAGGCCTTGCTAACTTACCAGATATTTTCAATGTATGTCCCAATTTTGAATTAGCAAGCAAGCAGCAACTTTATGGTCTGTGCATTACTTAATTGTTGCTGCTTAGTAGATGCTGTCCCTTCCCCCGCTCCTTTAGGAAATAAACGAATTTCTTTTTATATTCGCAATTGTCTTGCTTCCTGTTACTTATTTCTTCACCATGTGTAGCTTTAAAAAGCTTTTTGCATACTATATATTAGCTATGTACTAGGATTGAAGGAAAGTAAAAAAAAATGCATCATAAAAGTCAAATCTGACTGCAAAAAAAGAAAAAGGGATTATTCTTACTTACTTGTTGAAATCCACCAGCTTTCCCCCTGCCACTGATGATATATAGAACTACTTCCTGTTCCTTTCACTTGTCAAAACTTTCTGAAGTCACTCTTGTGAAGAATAGCTGTCATTACCATAGAATCCATACAGTGAGTTATTGAAACACTAGTGTGTTAAAAAATAATAAAACGAAAGTACATCTTTAAAAGAGCAAAACCACCATAAATAACTTTATGTGGTGCTCTGCAGCTCATAGTGCGGTTCATTATTGGTGCTTCCTGTTTATCGCTTAATGTCCACCTTACTGAAAGCTTCATGAAATATTTCAAATGGGGGAGAATGGGGGGATTCATAAGTGCCCCACACATCCCTCCTCCCCCTCCCTACAGTTGCCTTTTTATATTTCTCAGGAAGTGCCTTATTTCATCCAGACATTTAGACCTCATCTGTAGACAAAAATAAGCACAGCTACTGAGACAGACATGTCAGGATTTACAGCCAAACCTAAATTATAGCACCTGAAAGCCACCACTTCATATAATGTCAACCTCTTTAACAGCTGGCGTGCTTATGGCGCCACTGATGCCAATCCATAATGCAGCCCGAGGCAGCTTTTAAGTCTACCAATCCCAGGGAATTTTAAATGCTTTGTCACATTTCTGTGATAGAGTTTAAGCTGGGCCATTTTGCTAAGAACGCTACATTTCCCCAAGAGTGGCAAGTAGTATTTCTCTTGCCTGGAGAGTCTGCAAGTGAATAAGGTTGTGCGGCTCTTCACTGATGTTGCGTGTTGCATGCTTGCTCCTATGAATAAGACAGATACACAAAGAAGCATTTTTCAACAATCAGCAGTTTTACATGCAGAACCATCTAAATTGCCTTACAACTAAACATCAGAAAGAACTTTCCCTCAGGAGGTTATGGACTCTCTTCATTGGAAGTTTTGAAGCAAAATGTTGAATGGTCATCTGTCATGGATGCTTTAGCTGATATTCCTGGATTGCAGTAGTATGGGGTGTTAGGGGAGGGGCGGTATCTCTGGTGGGGCATATGTCATGCTTCTTCTGGGTAGTTCATCCACCATTGGTCCCTGCGATCAGCTGTTTTCTGTGGCTCCTAGAAGCTGTCAGCCTGCAACAGTGGCCACACCCCAGGTAACAGTTTTGACCAGGTGAGGGTAGCCAATGGGTCTTGAACCCTTGGTATGTTAGGGACTTTTCTATCCCCTGCATGCGAAGACAGGCTCTGGCAGATTAAGCGGATGAGACCCAATAGTGGGTCCAATGGTCAAGAAGGCAGTTTTTGCACGTGCTGCACAGGGAAGTGAGGGGCAGATGGGGCTCGTCAACCTGGGAAGGTAGCCTGCCTAGGAGAAGGAAAACTCTGATCCTAAACCTCCGCTGCCTTGTGTCTATACTCATCCATGAGAAAGGCTTTGGGAGTAAATCCTGGGGAACAATCTGCGGAACATCTTTGAGAGAAGAAAAGGCTAAGAAGCAGACCTTACACAGATCTGGAGTGGAGTCCCTAAGGTAGTTGGACGATGTCTTGTATGCCTCCTTCTGGCAACTCCTGCAGCCAAGCTGGTGCCAAACATCTCTGCTTTCCTTTGGGATCACATTAGCGAGGCAGCCCAGGACCTCCATATACACTGTCCATGCTCACAACCCAGAGGGGTCACTTTGGTGCTGCAAACACAGCAAAAACAACATGGGACTAGATGGCCCATGGGGTCCCTTCCAAATGTACAGTTCTACAGTTCTGTGATTCTATGTGTTTTGTTGGAAAAGCCCAGATAAGCGAGCTGCCTCAGGCACAGTGCTCTTAAACAGTAACCTGGCAGAAAACAAAATGATCAAAGACCTAAAATCTTAAAATTCTGACATAAGAAGTTTCCAGGACTAGGACTTGAGTTTTAAAAAAAGAAATAGCTGTGACGAATTGATGAAGGTTTGGAGAAATGTGAACTGGTTCCTTCTTTTTGTAGCATGTTTTTATACATAAAACAACAACTAGAGATAATCAAATAAAGTTTATTGGTTAGGGGCCATGTACACAACTCTCTTAGACCTTGGCAGATGTCTGCAAGTCATCCCATGATGACTTCCGTCACGTTGAGCCATGCTGAGCCAGTTGTATTTATGCCAGCTGCTGCTATGTGCAGAATTTTAGACCAGAATTGGGTTTTGACATACCATCATGAACAATAAATTATGAATAATCAATCCCTTTCAACTTTCAAGTCCTTCTAGTAATTCCGCATTTAATTCTGCGATACAAGCACTTAATACGAACTGAAGCTACTTTCAATATTTATAACTGAGCATGTACCAAGATCAAACAATATCAGTTCATTATTACTGATGGAAATATTTCTAAGTTACATCTGTTTCTGGAACAGGATCAATCACTTCAGCATCTGTGTTGCATTTGCTTTCTGGATTGTTTTTTAATCTGATGAAGAAATAACGTCCGCCTTCATATATATGGCACACACACACACCCCGGTGTGTGTGTGTGTGTGTGTGTGTGTGTGTGTGTGTGTGTATATATATATATATATATATATATCGGGGTGTGTGTTTGTGTACACACACACACACACATATATATATATTACTTGCCCTTCATCAGAGGCAATTGGGTTGAACGGAAATCCCCATTAGTGACTAAAACATTCTTGTTGAGAAATCATAATTTATTTTCACTTTTTTTTACGGATGCAGGCAGAGAAACTGACATCAAATGTATTATTTTAAATTAAAATGATTTCCACCCTTTTCATCTGATACTTTCTACTCAAAGGTGCAGCACTAAATGCAGATTAGATGTGTCTGTTTTGTTCTCCTGGCCTGCTGAGATTGGAAAATACCTGCACCTGGAAGAGGTGGAGGAACAGAGTATGAAATAGCAAGTGTAAGAAAAGATGAGCCAGTCAGAATGGCAGCTGAAGCTTGCAGGGGTGTGGAACGGGGAAGACAGGGGAAATGGGGCCTACTTCTATGTCCTATCTAAATAGTATAAATGCAGTACAGTATACGTGCCTTTTTTCTTGCCTTGTTGTATCTGGCTTGCCTTGCTGCTTTTGCATGTACCATTTGTCTTCCAGCCACACTGCTGGACTTAGCCCCTAGCCCCATGCAGGAGTTCTCATCTGTGAAATGTTGGCGGGGATGTGTTTATACTGGAAATCTCTTCCAAAAAAAAATAAATTAGTTCAATAATTACTGCATATAAGCATTACACTTTTAAAAACAGAACATTCCTGAAATGTTTAGTTTACAAATTTGTGGAAAACTGAGATGTGAGAACATATGCTTGCTTCATGTTTTGCTTGAAACTCTCTAGCAATTGGTTGCCAGTGTGGATGGGCTATAATTTTAGGGTTTTCAGTTTGGTGATAGTAGCAGGTGCTGAGCATATGTTCTTTGGTTCAGTGTCACTGAGACACAGAGATGTATCATGTCTTGGATCAGAGTGGCCCTACCTGTCCCTACCTACCATACCCATTGCTCTAGAAGCAGATAGCCAGGCCAGACCCTGGTGGGCTGAGGTTAGTTGCCGTGTGTCTCACTGCACTGAATCTTTGCTTGGGGCTAGCCCTCTTATTAGGTAGAGTGAGGCATCCACCTCAGACAACATGCTGGGGAACAGCAATGAGGTGCTAGGAAAACAGCACTGTGTCCATGCAACTTCCCCTTTGCCCTACCAAAGTTAGGATGGTAGAGGAAACTGTATATTACTAGTGTTGAAGTAATATTCAATTGCCAGACTCATTGAGTTCTGAATGTGGAATATCAGGGAGTCCCCCCCTCCCTTCTGCCCTATGCAGCAAAAGGTGACAAGCTCTCAACAATTAGCAATCCCAGAGATTCTTGTGCTAAGGTAAGAGAAGAGCCCCAGTGTGGGTTGTGGTGTAATTTTAAAACTAAAATAAGAAGTTTTATTTTCATGACTCATGAGAATGTATGTTGTGCTGGGCTGGAAAAAAAAGTTATGGTTGATTCTCCTTTTCTCATATTCTTTTGTTCTACTATTCTGTGCAACAACGCCTGAAATGGTTAATGTTTTTCTCTTAGCACTATAGAGAGAACTCCACGTAAATCTTAGGCGTGAGTTGAGAAATCTGAAACGCACCACTAACAATGTCAAAACTAACCTGCTCTTTGGCATGTTGTAGCTATATTATGGGGTGGGTGTTTTTTTCTTTTCCTTTTTCCGGGTGATGTACTTTTGCACTTCACTCTGGCTGGGAGAAAAAAAAACACATTTTTCAGGTGTGGCATTGTTGGCCAAAGGTGACTTTGTAAGAAGGGCTGGAATCCAAGAGGCTGATATCCAGCCAGTAAGCCACAACCCTTCATTCTTTTCATAGTTCTGGTAGGCAGCTGATTAACACCAGATTAGCGCTGTTTAATATTTAACTTGCAGCATTCTTGTTCTCTGGTATCTGGGCTGCTGAAGCATTGCCAGCTGTGTTTTTCAAGCTTGTTGCACACCACTAAAAAATGAGGAAAAGTGACTTGGAGAGACTTTGGGTTAAACATACAATTTCCAAAATGCTTTTTAAATAAACTAGCTTCTTCTCTGACTTACCCAAATGTTAATATTTATCTCCATTTAAGTTTCATGTCAGAATTACAACAGTAAATGTAGTTATCCTTTGATTTATCTGGAATCCTGATTAAACAGAACTATGCTTCTCTAAAGACTTAAGTGATGTATCTTGAATAACTCTGAAAAGGACTTCATCATGTTGATGAAGTTAGAAGTAGAAGGAACAGGAGCTGATTAATGTGTGTGCAGCATACCATTTCAGTCAGGCAATTTTTGAAAAGGGCAAAGCAATTTTCACTAATCTCTTAGCCGGTTAGCCTAACCTATTATCTCCAGGAACCTGTTTTAGTCCATTAATGACACCTGGCCTAATGCAGATCTGTATTCATATGATTCAAACTGTATGACTTCACTGCTTTATATGCTGCGGCTTATCATATGATTGCAGACTTTGCTTATCTGAATATTAGCTAAAGCAGATAGAAGGTGAATTTACTATATGCATATGTTTGTATGATTTCTTATGGATGCTCTGGCAGCAGTTCTACCCTCTTATGTCCCACACAATCTTAAACTGAGCACAGTCTCTGATCTCATCCAAGTTCTCTCATGCTGGTTGGCTATATCTAGGCAATGTGTTACGATTGTTGTTGCAATGCCAAGCTCAACAACGTTTGTGTCCAGATTTTCACTTTTTGAAATATGGCAACCCTATTATAAAACAGAACTATGCTTTAGACTCCTGTTACTCTTCATTCATGCAAGCTACCCAATACAGTCTGTCTTTGGGAACTCAAGCAGAAACATGAACAGGGTAAACTGTAGTTAGCTACATAAATTTATTGGTTTCTGAAGTTCATGATTAGCAGGGGGCTATTGCTGACCTATCTGGAGTGGTGAAATGTCACATCTGCGTTCTGAATTGTCCTAACTGTTGTATTTCATTTTGGAGAGATGGGATAGATGATCTAGGAAGCTGTGAAACTGACAAAGGGGGGAAATAGTTTGCCATTTCTTTTTAGTCAGAAGCTTTTGCTAAGAATCAACCTAGAACTGTCTGTTGGAGCAGATGGGCTAGAAATTGGAGGGGTGGGAAGGAGAGAGGTACAGGCACCTCAAAACTTCCTTGAATGTCAGCCAATTAACATTTTTGCTCTTGAAGCAATCTGGAGCAAGAAAATTTATGTGAAAGTGAAATCAGATGGCATGCTTAAATCTCTCTTTCTTTAAAACATCTCTGCAGAGAAGACTTGCTGCAATGATCCAGAAAGTTTGATCTACTGTTTTGGTGATGGAGCTAAAGGTCTGGGTGGATGGTGTCCAGCGGGTTGTATGTGGTGTCTCCGAACAGACCACATGCCAGGAGGTTGTCATAGCATTGGCACGTGCCATTGGTAAGTAATCGTTACACTTGCTTGGTCTAAAAGTAAGCTTGCAGTTTAATCCTTTACAAGTTTCATTGGAAGCAAGTTCAAATGAAGTTAATGGAGCTTATGCTAGTAAGGATGGCCATTATTTTGTAGTTACAGATAGGTAGCCGTGTTGGTATGCCATAGTCGAAACAAATAAAAAAATTCCTTCCAGTAGCACCTTAGAGACCAACTAAGTTTGTTACTGGTATGAGCTTTCGTGTGCATGCATGTATCTGAAGAAGTGTGCATGCACACGAAAGCTCATACCAATAACATTATTTTGTAATACATGAAAAGCCCTGGGAGATACATGAATGTTGCCATGTTTGATATGCATAGCTACCTTTTTTGTCACCACGTTCTTTTTTTATAGAAGGGATATTACAAAGCTTTGTGTGAAAATCATTTGTGTGTCTGGGCATACAGATTTATGCCGTTGCTACAACTGAAAAAATAAACCTTCCCTCCATTTTCCCCACTCACATCTTTCCTCTTGTATTTTTGCATTATGATTATTATTATTTACTCCTAAGCACTCTTGGGTTAATCTGGGGAAGCTAGTGGGCTTGGTGGATGAGGGGAGGAAGAAATACAGGTAAGGGGGATAGGATACAAGTTTGCACTGGGGTGAGGGGAAAATAGGGACAGACAGCTGGCTCTGCTACAATCACTAATGAAGCTATTAAAGCGCTTCATATTGTTAGTGCTTATACATTGTTCAGCAAACTCGCACTTCCAAAACCACATTTGCTGAACTAATGCAGGTGTAGAAGAGGCTTTTGGATTGTGCGGAAGTTGATTAAGAGTAGCTTACCCCTTCTGGCCACTTCTCCACTGCCAATTCCTCCTAAGCAGCCTCCACCTGAAATGGACTTATCGGGGTAGGCAACCTAAGGCCCGGGGGCCGGATGCGGCCCAATCGCGGACAGTCCAGGAATCAGCATGTTTTTACATGAGTAGAATGTGTCCTTTTATTTAAAATGCATCTCTGGGTTATTTGTGGGGCCTGCCTGGTGTTTTTACATGAGTAGAATGTGTGCTTTTATTTAAAACTCATATCTGGGTTATTCGTTCATCCCCCCCCCCAAATATAGTCTGGCCCCCCACAAGGTCTGAGGGACAGTGGACTGGCCCATGACTGGAAAAGGTTGCTGACCCCTGGCACAGACTTCTAATTCTGGGGGGGTGGGTGTGGGTTGCACTGCTGGAGCGTAAGACAAATAAAAACTGTCAGAGGATACATGGAAGGGGGAAATGAGTTGGGGGGAGATTTAAAGAGCCCATCTCTCATATGGGTACTCCCTTGCAAATTCCTGCTCGCTCTTCACTTTCCCTATAACTCAGTGCAAAGAAGAGAAATCTCTGCTTTTTCCTGAAATCTTCTGCATGTGCCTGAGAAATTTATGAAGTGTGTGTGTGTGTATGTGTGTACACGTTACCAGTGAGGACAAATGCTATCTGATACCCCTTTCCCTCAAATTGTAGTTGGGCTGCTATTTCTGCATAGTAGGGTGTTCTGCATTTCATTTATCCTCATATGCCTTTTTAAGTCCTTTGTGAGACGACTGGCTTTAAATTCCCATAACACATTTTCCCGAGTAGATAATGAGTGATGCACTAAATTGGGCAGCTCTGGTGTTTGTTCATGAAGCCTTCTGCCATATACAAGAGGCTTGGGTATTGTTTGCCACCTCCCACGTTCAACAGTCATACTGCATTTCACATGGTCAGAGCACAACCTTGATTTACATTTGCAACATACAAGGATGACTCAGAGCCTGTGTGTTTGTTTTCCCCTTTAACTGTTTTATGGGCAGATCAGTACTAAGGCTTACGCTGTGTTTTGTGATGCGGAAATGTGCCACGAACAGCAAGTGAAGCTTGTATTAGCCTCCACTTTTGCCCTTTAACTAGATTTAGGGGTACTTGTGTCCTGACTCTGCAAGATAGGGTTTCAGTTTCAGCTTATGTAAGTACTCCATGAGCTGGTAAGGAATCATCAGGGCTTTTAAGGCAAAAACCTTGTGGGCTAGCAGCTTATTGACTCACTGCTGGAAGCTGTTGGAGCTGCTAGCTCACAAAAACTTGCTAACAATAACTTTGCCTAAAAGGGTTTAGGTTGCTGCATTAAAATGCTCCCAAGAACTGCAGCCAGAAAAATGTTAATGGAATTTGAAATAAATCTTCCAAAGTCATTCCAGATACTAAATGTTTGCATTAAAAAGTCAGATTGTGGGGAGAGGAGAGGGAGGCCTTGGGAGCAATATAGCAGGTGTGGGAGAAGATAAAGGACCCTTTCTGGTTCCCCTAAAAATGTATAACAAATGACAAAGCTAACAGTGAAATAAACAGTTAAAGGTCACACACTGAATTATTTGCAAATACCATGAGCAAGGATGGTCAGGGAGTTCCAACTAGATAGAATCCACAGATATTATGCTCCTCAACATAAAGCAAATCTCCAAAAACCCTTCTGAGAATTTGGTGGTTACATTCCCTCAATGGATTAATAAATGGTATGAGTAGGAACCAAACAGTGTCAAAACACCTCTGGTTGAGACTGACCCTTTGCCTACCTGACAGCATGGGTTAACTTATCAGATAGCGCTAAGCACAAAATTGGACTGCGCCAATTGTCCAAGGAAAAGTCTGAAGAAGTTTTCCAGCCACCTGGTGTCATCAGACTGCCAGCTGCCAGGAGAAAGCTAATTGGTTCCTTGTCTGGGGCCTATTGACAGGATCAAAGAGGAGGACTTGTGGAACTGGTTGTTCCATGATTTTTGAAAGGTGATCAAACACAAGGTATGGGATTCAGTATTGCAGTAAAAGGGCTATGAAATGGGGAATAAGGTCCATTCACATAGCACCTGTTCCCCCTTCTCCCTGTTCTGGGTTTTTCTCCCAACCCTCCAGAGTGAAGAAGTGAGGCTCAGCCACTTAGCCGAATCCTGCCCACACTCCCCAAAAGGTGCATCTTCCCCATCACTCCCAAAGGAGTCTATTTTAGCAAGAGGTTTAAGCATGTTGCTAGCTTGTCATGTGTGGAAATGAAGCTCAAATCCTAGCTCATGATACAAATGGAGGTGGAACTGCTACATTTGGAATGCTTCCTATTTCCTCTCCTAGTGGGTGTAAACATTAAGGTGTAAATAATTAAGTTCATGCCTAACCTTGAGTTATAAGAAGATAAATTGGCCACCTTCTAAACCAGAACTGCTTTCTGATGGAGCAGTAGGGTAAACCTAGTTCTCAATGGTGGAATTTCTATGTCAGGTGTTGAGCTAAAAACATGCGGCCCAACTTGGAATGGGAGCTGCGTGGGCTGAGGGTCACTGGCAAGACTGCTTATTGTTTAATTTGTTGACAGATCTATCAGTTTTCATAAATGATCAGCGTCCACCCACCCCAAAAACATCCAGCCTTCTGGTGTAATGGACTTGTACTTGTGAGAGGGATATTAGGGTGGAATGTGAGTGTGATGCAGCTAGAACGGGGCAGGAAGGGTTATTGGTGTTTCTGTAGTGAAGAAATGCTCCCCACTTACGCATGTCCCTCTTCTCAGGTCAAACAGGTCGCTATGTTCTCATCCAAAGACTACGTGAGAAAGAGAGGCAGCTTCTCCCACATGAATGCCCTGTGGAGTCCATGGCCAAGTGCGGACAGTATGCCAATGATGTGCAATTCATATTGCAGCGCACAGGCCCCAGCCTCACTGAGAGACCTTCTTCAGACAGTGCTCCCCAGGTACCTGAGAGGACGTTTGTCAGGGCTAGCCTGCCCATCAAACCCAGGCCGGTCGGCACAGAAGTGCCCAGGCCCAGGCAGCCCAAAAAATCCTTAACCTTCAATTTGGGCCCTATGGCCTCCAGTGACCTGCTTGCCAAGAACAAGCTGAAGCAACACAAAAAGGACAACGTGGGCTGGAGGGAAGGTGCTAGTGGGGGCCTGCTTTCCAAAGAGGAACTGTTCAAGACTGTACTGCACCAACAGGAGCATCTCTACTCCCTGGAGATGCAGGGGGGTGCCTTGGAAATGGACCTCCGGCACTGGGAATACAACAGAGGCTCCTGCCAGGAGGACGAGATCCTGCACCTGGAGCAGCTGATTCAGCAAAACGAGAGTGAGCTGGGTGAGGAAGGGTTTTGGCAGAGTGAACTGCGCTCAGAGAAGGAGTGCGAAAGGGAGCGTCAGGAGAAAGTCCACACCCTGCGGGCCACCATGGAGGAGTACACGCAAAAAATACATGAGCTTATGGTGAAAACGGAGGCCTTGGAGAGAGAAATCCAGTGGGAGATTTCTGAGAGGGCCAAGAGGGCAAAGGAAGCCCCGAGGCAGAGCCCTGCTGAACTAGAAGAAATGGCAGCTAAAATGAAAAGGGATCTGGAAGCTAAGGCCAAGCAGAGTGCCCATCTGGAGAGCAGCCTGGAAACTGTGGGGAAGGCCTTGGAGGAAGCGGAGCAAAGCCTTCAGGTATGCACTTCACAATAATGTTCTTTTCTGGGGGGATCCCTGGATGGGTGGTTGCATTCTGCAATGCATGATTGCATACGTGTGTTTTTAGACCTCTAAATGTTTTTCAGAATGCAGCTGAGCATTATTTTTACTTATTTTGCAATTTAAATTACTTGGGCACAGAATAAGGATGCAGTTAATAGTGTATCTGTTAGACTAGGACTCTAGGTCTAGTTGCAAAAAAGGACATCCCCACAAGACAAAATTCTACAGAAAAGCTGTGTTGGGGTCTCCTTTGCAGCCTTCGACTTCCTTAGAATTCTACCCTTCCTGGCATTTAGCAGTAGATTAGGTGAGTTCTGGGACCTATTGAGTTATAAACCTGGCAGATGGCAGTAGAATGTGTAGCTGTTACTTCCACCAAATGGAAATGATCTTGCACAATGTCGTATGTTCTGAGACTGGGCACTAAGCTCTTAGTTGTTTCTGTTGAACTTAGTTGAGGACTCTTCCCATGAGGATTATTTTGTGGTTTAGCTGGGATGGAACCAGGGAGATTAGCATCTTGCAAGATCATCAAACCCAAAGGAATTAAAGCTGCTCTGTGCCCAAATTGATAGAATGGGCCTAATAAAGTTATAGTGCAACTCTTGCAGATGTGATTATGACGTGTGTAGACCTTCAGGCATAGTACTGTGATGTGTCGGATTATATTTGTGGGCATGTGCGTGCACACACTTTGAGTGTCCAAAATGGTGATTTGCATATAATCTAACCCTGAAAGAATCCTACAGTAAAGGCAGGACCGGTGCTAGGGCTTCTTGTGCCCTAGGCAGACCACCTTCTGGCGCCCCACGCCAAAGCCTGCTTTAGTGGGAGGTGGTGGTGGAGGAGAGTCAAGCAGCAGTTTCTCTGCTGTAGCAGTGAAGCTGCTGCTAGCCCCCCCCCCCCCCGCCCAAGCCTGGCCAGCACCCTCTCCATTTAATGGACGCGCAGGCCCTGAGTAAAGGGAACATTGCTTTGGAACAAATGTAGAAATAAAACCATTAAATAATGGTAAAGGCTACTTGTTTGCCAACATCAAACCAGCTACCACTGTATTTGTGGAAGAATCCCCAAACTCAGACCCTCCAAGTGTCCCTATTTTCTAGGGATGTCCCTGATTTAGAGAAGCCGTCCCAGTTTTTGATTTGATCCTGGAATGTCCTGCTCTTCCTTAGGACGTCCCTATTTTCATTGGAGAAAGGTTGGAGGGTATGGAGTTATCCGACCTCTTAGACGTTTGACGGCAATCCTGTATTGGGAAGTGTTTTTTTAATGTTTAATGTTTAATTTTGTTTTTATGTATGTTGGAAGCCACCCAGAGCGTCTGGGGGCAACCCAGTGAGATGTGTGGGGTATAAATAGTAAAATTATCATTATGGAGTGGGACGTCCCTATTTTCATCAGAGAAATGGTGGCGGGTATGCAAACTGTGCGTCAAGCACACTACTGTGTGGTAACAAAAAAAATCTTTGAAATAAAAATTAGTCGTCTGTGAGCCCAAACCACCCACCCACAGCAGAACCAGCCTGCTGTATCCCTGCATGAATCACTTCTCTGATTTTTCCTGCTTGCACTGCAGGCATGTCATTCTATGCATCAGGTGTGTTTCACCCAGCTTAGTCACTTCCGTTGCAGCAGCAGCAGCAGCAGCAGCAACACAAGCAGAATTATTTGCCATTGGAGGAGGGAGGCTCAGAGCTGTGATTTTGCTCAGGAACATTGCCAGGGAAAGCGAAGTTCTGTATCCTTGTGTTTGCTTCCAGTTTAATTTAGCTATTTGAAATCTGTGTTTGAAGGTGTTACAGCAGCATGTTAATTCTGTGCATCTTCAAAACACAGGCAGCTGTTGCTTCTTTCCTGTGCTTTGCTTTAAGCAGAAGCAGCAGTAATACCGTGTTTCTCCTAAAATAAGACACCGTCTTATATTTTTTTTCGCTCAACAAAACACAGTATGGCTTATTTTCAGGGGATGTCTTATTTTAACCGCGTCGCATCGGTACGCTGCATAGCCACGCCTCTCCAGGCTGTTTTAATGGGAGGTACCACGTCACTATGGCTTATTTTCGGGGTATGGCTTATTTTTGGGGAACGGCTTATATTTCGCAAATGCATAGAAATCCTGCTATGGCTTATTTTATGGCTATGTCTTATTTTAGGAGAAACAGGGTAGTCCTGAGTCTTCTCCTGGTTCTTGTTTGACTAGACGTTGGTGCCATCTTATGGCCAAGTAGAGGAAATGCTGCGTACTGTACTTTTTTATTTTATTATTTATTTTTTTGCCTCTGTCAGACTCGATTATAAGGACATGATTGTGTATGGGTTTGTGGGGGACCCATTAAAATAATTCCAAACTGTGAGGATAATAATAGTCCCATGCGGATTTGTGGGTTTGTTTCTCCTGGCTGCAGGCAGGGCACAAAGAAGTGGGAGCAATTAAGCAGCACGCTCACTGCCTGACAGCTAAATAAATAGACTATCGTAACATACAAGAGCCATTAGGAGAATCGGATAGAATGTTTGTCTGCAGGTCTGTGCTTTTCACAGTCTATCCTCGGTCTTTATAGCACGGTCAGAATGCATGGGTTATCTTGCTCTCATGTTTCAGTCTCCATCTTCAGCCACATTTAGAAGGAAGAGAAAATATTGTCATTCTGTTAGCAAAGAGGAAAATGGGCCATCTGAGCTATGCAAAAGTGGGGTGGGGGTGTGCTTGAGATTGTATGGGGTTGTTGTCTAGAACTGGTGGATAGACCTTCAGTTGCACCCCCAACACCCACCACACAGACCCACACCAGATTGCCAGCAGATACTGACTTCGTGATAAAGAAGCGGGAGATAACCTGCCCCATAGCTTTTGGAATGTGTGAGCATCCAGGAATGAATATCTGGCCACATACCATATTATTCCTGTCAGCTCATGTAGTTTCTGGTAGATTTCTGCTAATGGTCAAGAAGCAGAGAGAAGCGAGTTGGAGGAGGCTGCGGTGGGATCAGAAGCCTTTCTTCTGCAGCTTCCTATCTCAGATGAAGATAAGTTCACTCTGCCTGTTCCTCCTATATCTTGCAGGCCCAGAACCAAGAGCTGGAGGAGCTAAATAAGGAGCTGAGGCAGTGTAACTTGCAGCAGTTCATCCAGCAGACAGGAGCCATGGTGACTTCCCCACAGCCCAGATCAGAAGCGGAACCCCAGCTGGATGAAACCAGCCCTGAGCTGCTGGCTCACCAGAGAACCAGAGGTTGGAACACAACTCAAAGGGTGGGCAAAGTTGCGGGGAGAGGGGAGGCAGGAGACCTCACTTTAGTTAGTTAAGGCCTCCTATTGTGCTTCCTCTCATGTAAGCTGGTAGGGAATGTCTGTATCCCCAGTTTTCTGGCCTCTAGTTGTGACATCAGCAAACAGTCAGCAGCCCATGGAAATGCATTGGTGTGGCTTTTTTTGAAACCTCCCTTTAAAATTATCTGGCTGGAGAAGCAAATGGACAGCAGATACAAACTTATCCATAAATCTATGCTGCAGTAGCAGGGAATAGCAGTTGGGGGTGTGTGGATTGCTTCCTGGGCATCTGCTTGAACATTGCTGTATGGATCTTGCATCCAAACACTGTGCTGGGTACAGCTTCCTTTGAAAATATACCTAAAAATGAAATGTGAAGAAAAATTGGAAGTTCTAAGTGGAACATTTAGCACAACTATTTAAGAAAGGAAAACGTCAGTTCCTGATTGTTGAACTTGCTCCATGTTAAACTCTGGATTCCCACATATTACCAGAAGTGCCACACAGCTTTAAACAGGGTAGATGTCTAAAAGCATTTATATAGGTTTTGAATTTGCCTTGTGTTGGTAGGGTAGCATCAAGCAGTTAAGCACTACAAAGGTCCACAACTACAGCAGTGATGGTGGCAACTGAAATGTGGTCCCCTTCCCGCTTATTCAAGAATCTTTCCTTTAACATAGTATCTGGGTGGGCAGCCTCCGAGAAATGGTCTGGACTAGAGGTCTGATCTGCTAGTTGCCTATCTCAGCTTCAGGGGGAAAACAACACAGATTCTTGTGGCATCTTAAATACTACAGATTTAATGTGATGTAAGCTTTCATGGGCAGAGAGGGGGTTTCTACTGAAGCCCAGCATCCTATGGTATTTTAGCTAGCAAGCCTAGTCTTTGAAGATATGCTAGCCCTCCCCTAACCTTGCAGCGGCTGCATATAGGCCAGCCTAAATGAGAAACGAACGGGGTGATATTCAACACTTGTCCTCCTCAAGGCAGACTCATTGAATCTAATGGACATTACCCCACCTGTGCTGAAGCTCTTGCTGTGGAATGTGGGCAGCAATTGCAGCAGTGTAGTTCACTGGGTTTCCCCTGGGTCTGTCTTGGCATGACCTGCACAATGCAGCAGCACCTCAGGTATAATTTTTTCTAGTTTCGAAGAAAAACCTTGAAGTTGACAATGTGCATGTATGGAACAGGCTTGGGCATTTTTTTTCCTTTTTGCACCAATACATAATTATTACTGATTTTTCACACTGATGCAGTGTCAGCATAAAGGCCTTCCACAAAATCAGTCAATGGCAAATGCTGGTACCTGCCTGCCTGGTCACAGAAGTTGGGCCCACTAGTACTCCACGATACTGTGATTTATCCAGCTGGAGAAAGCTAAATTGGGATGAAATAGCAGAGATACCAACTGCAAATGTGGGTCAGAAGTGGCAGCACAGGACACATGTTTGGGACCACTGATGAGGGGAAAGGGTGCCTTAAAAAGTCTGAGATCCTTTGCTAGAAGAAAGCGCTTTGCCACATACCAATTAAGCAGCTTTAAAGTTTACCATAATGGTGGTTGTGGGGGGGGGACACACACAACAGTTTGTACTTTAGTTGTGTGGTAAGCAGTGTTTCCATGGCTGCATAGCCAGTCAAATCGGCAGAAGCAGGCCATGGTAATGCTATAGCCTGAGTTTATGCACACATTGGTTGTTGTTTGTTTGTACAGAGTATAAGAGAGAAGGTATCTGCCCTGAGCAGCTTGCAATCTGAAATTCATCACAGAGGAAAGGGAGGGAGGGATAAGCAGGAAGCAATTCTCAGTTGCATATGTTCAGATTCATTACCATACAAAACCTGGTTTAACATCCTATTTGTACTGGACAGGAGAGGGAATTTGAGTCACACGGCCATCTCTTGACCTCTTAACTCTGGTTAAGGAATTGGGAGCATTGTGTGTACTTATAGTGTACAGTGGTACCTCGTGTTATGTACCTAATCCATTCCGGAAGTCCGTTTGTAACCGGAAACCGCTCGTAACATGAGGCGCGCTTTAGCTAATGGCACCTCCCGCTGCTGCTGCTGCCGCCAGAGTGCAACTTCTGCTCACATCCTGGGGCAAAGTTCACAACAAGGGGCATCTACTTCCGGGTTAGCGGAGCGCATTACCCAAAGCATTTGTAAGGGGGACGGTACGTAACACGAGGGACCACTGTACTGATTATGCTATAAATGGGGCGGGGGGAGGGATTGAGAACAAAACCAAAGGTGTAACTTCAGTGCATTGCATAAAGTTCAGTTACATATATATACCCAAAGTTCAGAAACCCGAGGAATGTAAGGAGATATGACTCCAGAAAGGCTGAGCTTAAGGAAATATGTATCAAAGTGCTGCTCCTGAAAATTCAGGCTATTTTGTTGTACTTTTGGTTAACTGAACTGTCACCATGATTATTTCCCCTAGATCTACTTGAGCCCAGCACAGATTCACCTCCCCGAGCCACAGCCAAGCAGTTCCTCGGCAATCCACGAAACCTTCAGAACCCCCTGGTGTCCAGCTTGAACCCTGAGGGTGTGTATGTTTGAACTGTCCTAAGCCTCTTGTGTGCTGAAAACCTGGTCTTGTCAAGCAGTCCTCCAGACTAATCTTGCTATGGTGGGGGGCAGCTTTCATCTGCAAGGAGGTGGCCGTTACTACAAACTCTTCTACTCCTCAGTTTCTCTCTCCTGCCTTCTGTGCTCCTCCTCCTACTCTCTCCCCGCTTCCTGAATCAGCAGCTAGTGGCTTGTTTGTTTTTCAGGGGGTACCCATAAACTGTAGCATGTTGGGGCCAGCAGTAACCAAAGAGAACGGAAGAGAAGCTGAGGGTGGGAGTAAGCAGAGAATAACAGGAAGTTATGCCTGCTTTATGAAATGATAGGCTCGGGCCAAAACTCGGTATGCTCCACTGTGCAGTGGCTGGGAGACCAATAGACACTCACCAGTAACAGTCTGATCACTTGCCGGGTGGCATTTTGTCTTGGAGCAGTTGCTTTAGCTACACAGTGCAGTATTGCTTACTCAGCTGAGGATGTTTGCTAGTTCAAGCCTATTTAAAACTTCACTAGCAAAGACAAAGCCCTGCATATGCAGTTCGCTTGTCCTTCACCCAAGGTCATTCTGCCAAATTCCTTGAACGTCTCATATTTTAGTTAGCGGTTTAGATTCCTAAAGGGTTGATGGCAAGAGGATCTTTTCTCTTTTATAAACTCTTACAGAATGTGTGGCTGGCTATCCCTTATAAATTAATTGCAGCCCTTTCTTCATACACCATTGTTAGTTTCATTTGACAAATGTAAATTTTAATCCCGTATGCTGAGGATATTAAATATCTTGCTTCAAAGCGCACCAGAGCTGGTCTGTACATTTTTAAAATGCTAGTCCATACTTTGCAACTCTTTAAAAAACCCAACCCAAAACGTGTTGACAAGGAATTAAATGGCAAAACATTTCTACTCTGAAGGTGCAGATCCAAGGTCCTGAGAAAAAGCCTGATCAATCAGAAGAGAAACTACTGTACATTTCTTTGTTTTGAAACAGGCGGGAAACCTTTTTGACTTGATGGGCCAGATTGCTATCAATGCCCGTTCCTGTGGGCCAACTTTGACAGGTGGGTAGGACAAACCACCTGTCAAAGGCCCTTGAGCTCAGGTTCCCAAGCACCCAAAAGCCAACTGGTTGTCAGCCGCTTGGGAATGCTTTGCAAGCCCAATATTCAGCAAAGCACCTAGTGTAGAGCTTTGTAGTGTAGAAGCATAGCTGCTTTCTCCAAGGATCAGCTGCATGATGGAGTTTAAAACAGGGAATGCAGACGCACAGCTGAACCAGCAGGGCTGAACTCCCCACCCATTAGCTGTCCAGCAGTGAGTTCTACCTTGCATTCTGCATGGATCAGCTGTGTGGATCCAGTTCCCTGCATATGATGTCAGGGCCAGAAGTTCCCATTCCTTGTTTTAAAAAGACGCTGTTTTAGCTTCCTGGTTTAGCTGGCCAGTTGAAGCCGTTTCCCGGGTTATGGCTGTTGTTGCATGCTGACAGCTTCTAGGAGCCACAGGTGAGCACGTGAATGCAGGTTGGGAACCAAAGGTGAACAAATTACCCTGGAAGGAACACGATGTGTCCCCCACCGGAGCTACCCCTCCCCTAATGCCCCATACACTCCAGCCCAGGATCTTCATGCACACTGCCCAGACCTGTGCCCTAGGGAGGTCACTTTGGTGCTGCTATTGCAGTGGTTTGACATCACCCCCAGAGGTGCACTCCATTGTCTCTCAAGACAGGTGGATGCCAAGAACTATTTTAGCTTGGAAGGAAACAAATGGTAATTTTAAACAGCCTGGCTGAAAACCAGCACAAAGTATAAGTTTTCCACTCACATCCTGCGAAGTGGTGTCATGACAGACAGACAGACAGACAGACAGATCTTCTAAATTTAGTGTTTTGTAATGCAATCAGTGCATTCCACACTGTTGTCTCTATGGACCTTAGTCAAAGCAATTTTGAGACACAGCAATGCAAGTAATGCAGTATGTCCATGTTGTCTTCCCAGACCAGTTTTTAAACCCTTGAATGGTGATGCTGGTGAAGATATCACCATGTTTGTGGGAATTAGGACCAAATCCATGGAATAATAGTTTGGTGATCTAATTGGCCAATGATGATGGGCCCAATATCCAGGTTTGAACGGTTTTATCTATGGAAATAGATTTATCTCCTGTTAACTTGTCCTGGGCAGGTCCCATTTGTTTAAGTGGGTTCTGTTTTTAAAAAGGATTCCTGTGGAATGTTCCACTAGAGTGTGGTGGTAGAGTCCTCATCCCAGCAACCTTCACTTTGTGGGCAACCTTCTTGACTGAGTCTATAGAGAGGGTTAAAATTAAGAGCCAGATCCTCAAGATATTTCAGAAGCCATCTAGGTGCAGTATTTGGGGCTTTAAATTATCTTGACTACAGCTTGCAGTTCCCTCCCACCCCCATAACTATTTTTGATGGATTTGGAATCTTTAGTCTTATCACAACAAAGAGCTAGGAATCCTTTAGTTATAGCATCACAACAGCCTTTCTATCTATTTTCTTGGCTCTGCTACATTAAATCAGAGGTGGTTTTCTCAAGCTGGTTTTCTGTTCTTGGAGAGTTCTGCATATATTAATGGTGAGAATGGCTTCTGAGAATGGTGATACTTTGCTTTGAATATAGGAGCAAAGGATCATGAAATTCTCTGTTGACTTGAACTAATTTTCTATGCTTATGGTACAGATTAGGTGGGCTTTCCCATTTTGTGATACTACAAGTAAGGTACACCTCTGAAATTTTCTCATGTGATCATTTCAATTTGATCACGCTTTCATGAAGAATCTATCACTATTTTTGTTTGAATCTGCAATTGCATGGAATAGCACATCCTCCCTTCCCACCCCTGCCTTCCTCTCTGTCTTCGTCTTCTGCTTTATCAAACGCTAAGCCATCATAATGGGGTCACTTCATTTATTTTTATATGTCTTGCAGTCATGTCAACAAAGCAGAGCATCTGGAGGTAAAAAGGCCAGCCAAGGAGGACTGATTGCCTTGCGAGTATAACTGTATAGAAATAAAACCCTATTTCATGTATGTATTTGACTTTTTATCATGGATGGATATAGAAGGTTGTGCAAAATATTTTTACAGACTTTTTTTTTTAAGAACTTAACGCATTGGAAGAAACAGACAGGTTGTATTTTTTACCACTACCACCCTGTTTGTTATCATTTAAAATGAAGATGCTGTTTGTGGCTTCTCTGAAAATTTATATAACCTTTCTATTTCAAAACTTCATCACACAAGAGGACTAAATGGCAGCTCCCCTGGAAGGGTGTGAAACCTGCTGGAGACAAAACTATCCAGAGTGTATACTCATGAGTCCTCTGTGTCCATTCAGAAGGTTATACTGCAAGCTACTACCATACAGTGAAAGGGTATATTTTATCAGCCAGACATCTTTACTGGACTGAATCAACGCACTATAGTGCTGCCACGTGTGCATGATAGCAATTTTTACCTTGTATGTTTGGTATTTTGTGAAGATGCACATCTTGCTTTCTTTTTTAAGTTGGAATGGGGTAAACGAACTGTTCTACTCTTGGTGAACATATAAAGATGAAGAAATGTTGCCCTGAGACAGAATTTGTGGCCATCAACAGGTCCCTTTCATACTAAGGACCTTTCAGATCTGGTAAAATGGGTTTTAGGTGCTAGCAGTATCTTGCCATTTGTGCCTCGTGCCAAGTATTGAACCATCCACTATTACACAAAGAGAATCAACTCTCTTCATCCTGTCCAGATATATTTCTCTGCATAGTTTGGTGAAGGAATATATAATAGTCCTCTGTTCTAAATTGTTCCAAGGCCCATATGGAAAAAGTAAACTTTTCCAAGTGGGTTTCCCCAAACTTTTTCAATTGTTGATAACTCTGAAATTACTCCAGCAGGGACTGCAAACTAAGAGAGTTCTCCTCTGTTGTTGAGTGGCCAATTCCTGGGTTTGTGTATCTTGATATTTCTCCTTTGCAAAGTAGCTTCTGCAGGGCTGCTTGTTTTGTGTTGCATATGAGATCAGCCCAATGCTGCTCTTCAAATGACTTACCTGTAGCGGCCTCTGCTTTGGCAAAAGCCTCTATGTCGTTCGGAGAGAACACACTTTGTAAACTCAAGATTCGATTAAGAGTGTGGCTTAAGATGCTTAAGGCATCTGCTATAAATTTAAAAAATGAGAACCCTAGGTCTATACCCCTTTTCACATTTATGCCAGTGCCCCACATCTCCTGTACATTGGCCTCTGCTTGTTGTGGGCCTTATCAGATGGGTGTGGAGTCCCTGTTCAAGGATTTTGAGGGCGGGGGCAGGGAGGAGGGAAACACAAAACAGTAGTGGCAGTAATGAGTTTATCTTTCCCTTACAATTCACAACAGGAATTTCCTTTCAAGTTACATTACACAGGACATGCTGTTGAGCTTAATCTGGGGAAAGTAGAAAACTGTGTGAGAGAGAGTGTGAGTGAGAGTGTAGGGGAACGAGTGTGTGTGTGTGTGTGTGTGTGTGTAGATATATGCATGCTTGCATGTGTGTGTCAGATTGCCAATGTAAAAATTGGCATTCTGGTTGCTGAAAGGGGAAAGATTCTTCCCACCCGTGTCTCCCACACTCTTAGTTAGTAGCTTCTTGCATTGTTTGTTAATATGACTTGGTTGGGTGATCAGAATAGACTGTGAAGCTGAATGTGCCGTTCAACATTAACTTCAATATAGGCATGCAGTATGTTGCTGTAATTTAACTGCTGGTTTTTATTAACACTCTCTATATCTAAGCCTTTAAAAAAAAATGGGAGACTTTAAACAAGTTAGAATGCTGCCCCCCCCCCCAATACATCTCTGGAGAAGCTTCATACATGAAGTGGCATTTTCACACCACGCTGATGCTGGTTATTCAGAAGCCTAAGAAAAGAAAGTATAGCCTCAGAACTGCTCTGTTGAACACCTTCCCTTTATGAGGCTGATCATATACTAATGCGAATAATCAGCCAAAGCATGTAAAGTTATGTGGAAGAAACCCACCTTGTTAAATATTCAGCCTACTAGGTGGGACCTCAGAAGTACCAGTTATTTATGTCTGATAGAACAGAATTCCCAATATAATGTACTCTTCTGTTTTACTATCTTCTTAACTACTTGGACATGGGTGGAATGCTATCATTTCTCCATTTGCAACTTAAGCTGCACCCATAAAACTTCTGTCCTGCATAAGTTCAAAATTAAGAACAAAAAATGCTGAGACATTCTTTAGATTCAGTGGTGAAAGGTGCAGCCAATAAAATGAACCCTATCATCTTACAAACTAGTTGGAAAATAATTTCAACTTTTTTTAACCCTTGTTGTTTTGGTGCTTATATTTTAAAGAGAGCGCTCTTGCTCGTTTTTTTTACCAGGTCTGAGTGGAACCAGTAATGAATTTTTACTTACACTTTTATGTTGCAAACCCAACTTGCTTCCAAACACATTCCACATTTTCTAGGACAGTAGCACCGAACATCCTAGACTGTTGCATTGATGAAACCAGATAGAACCCATTTCATTTGTATAAGTTTGAGTCTATTTAACATACATTAATTTGGTCTTCAAATAAAAAAGAATAAACTTTTAACTCCCAATTTGCAAAATGTGTGATGGAAGCTGCTTTTTAACAACTGTGCATTGGCGTATGATGGAGGGAATGAAATAACAATTACTGGTAGCATTACTTTCTGAACTCTTTATTTGGCCAGTTAAGGTGCATCTTTTGTGTATTTATAATGTCCAAAGCTGATGTGCATTCTCACTGTGAAACCAAGAGAGGCAAATTGGCATGGGAGGGTTGAATGGATGTTTGAGTGGGAGGCTGTGAATGGCTCTGGGAGCCCTGATCTTGTTTTAAAATGTCTTTTGTGTATTATATAAGAAATATGACTTGTTTTCTGATTAGAAAAAAATATCCATGTATGAATGTATATCCCATGCACTGGCATTGTCTGGTTTCAAATTGTAATAAAATTCCTGAAAATAATTTGCTCTAAGGTGTGTCTCTACGTACCAAAGAGAGTTCCCCAGCCTTGTTCCTGGGCGATGGCTCCACCTGAACGTCACAACCAGCCCATCCACACATTACATTATAGCTGTGAACTGGAAATGCAATGCAGGAGTAAAATATCAGTGCAGCACTGCCGCTTGCAGAACGGCCTGCATCCAACAATTCCTATTGGCACAAGTGGTGATCAGAAAAGAACTGAAGTTGAACACTTTCATCTTGTTGGGGTGGCTTACCTTCCCCAGTCTAAAAAATAAAAATAAAAAATGATAAAATTGGGGTGCTGGTTAAGATCTTGGAGTGAGAAGCTAGATTTAAGATCTAGATGAATTGCAAAAACAAAACACATTGTGGTTACTTTTACAAACCTCATAGCTTTAGCACTTTTCAGGTCAGTCACTCCCAGAGCCTTACCTCCTTTTAGCACAAGGATGGTGATGTGTCTCTAGCACATAGATTCCTCTACAGTATGCAGAAACAAGGGTGTTGGCCAGAAATGTAGGCATAGCTGTTGGCTTGCTTAGTAGTCCATGTAGGTTGCCCCCTTTACCTCAAAATACCTTACTGTTCAAGTATATGTAGAATAGTTGTAGCTATCTAGAGCCAGGGTCAGCAAACTCTTTCAGCAGGGGCCGGTCCACTGTCCCTCAGACCTTGTGGGGGGCCGGACTATATTTTTAGGGGGGAAATGAACGAATTCCTATGTCCCACAAATAAACCAGAGATTCATTTTAAATAAAAGGACACATTCTACTCATGTAAAAACACACTGATTCCCGGACCATCCGCGGGCCGGATTTAGAAGGGGCCTTAGTTTGCCAACCCATGATCTAGAGCAGTGTTTTTCAACCACTGTTCCGCGGCACACTAGTGTGCCGCGAGATGTTGCCTGGTGTGCCGTGGGAAAATTACTTTATATATAGTCAATATAGGCACAGAGTTAAATTTTTTAACATTTTCTAATGATGGTGTGCCTCGTGATTTTTTTCATGAAACAAGTGTGCCTTTGCCCAAAAAAGGTTGAAAAACACTGATCTAGAGTGATGAAAATGCAGGCTGTAGGTTCTCAAAGGTACTCTTGCTTGCTTTAGATGTTTCCGTCTCAGAGTTCCGCCTCAGGGCTTATACTGCCAAGAACCCTGGTTCAGATTAGGTCCTATCAGCTGTCTTGCAGTGCAGAGAAGGCAATGTGATCTTATCTGATACCATTCTGTGTTCGAAGAGACAGCAGGCCATTTAAATCAACATTGGTTCACCCTGCTCAAATACAGATGCTGTGTTTAACTGCATTCCCACTAAACAACCTCCCTGTTGTCCTGTGGGCTCCTCCTCCTGCAGAGCACATTACGTGCCTCTCCCCACCCCCCCAGCAAAGCTACCGGTAATAATCTCTGCAGGCTCCTTTTTCAAAAGTAATCTAATCAAGTTGGTCTGTTTTTGCAAAAGGACTTTGCCATCGTTAATGGTTAAATTTAAGCATCTTTTTCTTTCCTAATTCTATCCTCTCCCCCACTCTGTCAATCAACACTGGAACTCCATCTGCTACTATGGCTCCAGCAATCCAGGACTGATGGGCAGATGACAATAGAAAGGTGGTCTCTTGGGGGCTCTTTCCAGACAACCAATAAATAAGGTTTGCATTCCAAGCAGTGAAGAAATGGTAGACATCATCTAGTGGCAATGGTGCTAAATCCCATCGAAAGAAATGTATGAAGTAGCCTCACTGTTGGCGTGGTATGTTGGCAAGAAGACAGACAAGTGGGAAGTGCAACAAAATGGTGCATTAGATCCTTGCCCTTCAATAGGACTGCTCCACCCTTTCTTTTTTGAAATAATTTCTTTTTGATTTTACAAATATAAAATTATAATAATACAACCATACACATCCACATTTGGAAATTCCTCCGAATCTCTGAACTTCCCACTTTCCCCTCTATGGGTCCTATTATTAACCTTTTCAGCTGCGTATTTTTCAATAGTCCATATTTTATATAACTCCATTATCTCCATAGTACTTGCTACATTGAAAGTGTTATTGCAATCCTGCTAACGTCTCCATCTTCTTACAGTGGTCTCCAAGATAAATTATAATTTTTTCCCATTCTTTGTTAAAGTTTGGGTCTTCTTGGTTCCTGAGCTTCCTGGTCAGTCTTGCCATTTCGGCATAATCGATCAGTTTAATTTACATTCTTCTCTGGTGGGGAGGATTGCTCCACCCTTTCTTCTGTTAGGGGCACGAGCAAACAAATTAACCCTGTATGTACTTCCTTCAGTAAAATAAAAATATTAAAGGAATTGAAGAATAGCAAAAAGAAAAAGAAAAAAAAGTGCACTAAATAGCAGGTCCAGAAACCTAGTGGGCGGAGAGTCTGGGTGGATTTTATGGTGATGTGTTAAACAGCTGCTCAAATAATTCTTTTATTTTCACAAATATTTGTTTCTACATGCCAGTGCCACTAGTGGAGCCCACTCTTCACATGGCATCAGACGAGCCTCTCTGGGCAGAGCATTCCACAAATGGGGAGCCACCACAGAAAAGGCCCGTTCTTGTGTTGCCACCCTCCAGACCTCTTGTGGAGGAGGCATACAACGAAGGGCCTCAGGTGATGAATTCAGAGTCTGGGACAGTTTATATGGGGAGAGGCAGTCCTTCAGGTATAGCGGTCCTAAGCCATTTAATACTTTATGGGTCAAAACCTATACTTAGAATTGGGCATGGAAACTAATAGGCAGCCAGTGCAGTTGGGCCAGGATCAGTGTAATATGCCCAAACCATCTTGCTGGCCACCTAATTCTGTAGTAACTGAAGTTTCCAAACCATCTTCAGAGGCAGCCCCACAAATAACCCATTGCAGTAATCTAACCCAGAGGCACCACAATGGTCCAGCATATCCACTGCCACACCTGCAGATGTAAAGGATAAGCAGGGCTGTGTGTCGTCACATATTGCTGGCAGCATACTCCAAAACACTGGATAACCCTACTCAGCAGTTCCATGCAGATGGAAGATAAAAATGAACTCTGAGGAACCCCACATTGAAAGTTCAATGGGGCCAAAGAGCATTCACCAAGCACCACCCTCTGGAAACAACCATTCAAGTAGGACTAGAACCACCACAAAGCAGTGCTATCAAACCCTAATTTGGACAGCTCCTCCAGAAGGATACCATGGCTGATGGTATGGAAAGCTGCTGAGAGGTCAAAGAGAATTAACAGGGACACGTTACCCCTCTCTCTCCGAACAGAAGTCACCATACCAGGCAACCAAAGCAGTTTCTGTGTCAAAACTGGGCCTGAACCCCAATTGAAATGGCTCTAGATTGTAATTTTTTGAAGACCAAAATGTAATCTCTCTCTCTCTCTCTCTCTCTCACACACACACACTGCCCATCTGGCTGGGATTCCCCAGCCACTCTAGGTGGGTTCCAACAAAATATTAAAATACAGTAATCCATCAAACATTAAAAGCTTCCCTAAACAGGGTTTAGGGATCCATTTTAATTCTACTAGATCCAACTTTTACCAAGATGCAGTGGAAAAAATCAAAGATCTTGAAATAGAAGGGGCCATGGCTCAGTAGCAGAGAACAAGCTTTGTCCCATACTCAAATCCTAGCATGTCCACTTGAAAACAGTATGGTCTCTAATAAACAGTGCAAGTATCATACCAAATGGGGTCAAAAGAAGTATGTGTCCTGGTAAGCATCCCTGGTTGCAGTGCCAGGAGCAAGAGAAAAACTTCAAAGTCTCCCAGCTGAAACCATAGAACTCAGTACGAACTACAGTGGTACCTCGGGTTGCAAACGCTTCAGATTACAAACGCCTCAGGTTACAGACTCCACTAACTCGGAAGTAGTACCTTGGGTTAAGAACTTTACCTCAGGATGAGAACAGAAATTCACGCGGCTGCGGCATGGCAGCAGTGGGAGGCCCCATTAGCTAAAGTGGTACCTCAGGTTAAGAACAATTTCAGGTTATGAACAGACCTCCAGAACGAATTAAGTTCTTAACCAGAGGTACCACTGTACTGCAAATTAAGCATGCTCCTGTAGCCCCTCCATCCTGGAATGTTTTGAGGCAAATACAAGCCATTCAAATTTCACCATGTCCTGCAATGTGTTGGATCATCCCTTTGTGCTTTACACTGGTTTTCCAGTTTAAAATGGGGCCACAAAATAATCTCCTTTGTAACCACATTGAATGGATGAAATGCTTTAAGAACAGTGCCACTGAGCCACTTCACCAACGATATCAGGTCAGCTTCTGATGGCATTGTTTGGCCTTTTCACGCAAGACAGTTAAGATGCTTGCAATTCCTCGCTATCGATCCAGCCCATCAAACTGTTCTAGAAATAAAACCATCTTGTTTTACACGTACAGTACCCTCCTACAGCTCCATTGCTGTTGTAGTGGGAAACAAAGCTCAATAACTCTTTGTAAAGAATGTCACAAGAAGTATTGATAGTTAACAGCACACATCACGGGCTTCTGCTCATATGTATTTGTAAGCCACCAAGGATAGAGTCCACATTATGTGCCATGTGTTTTGTTCTCCATGGCAGTTATTTTATTTTAACTTTTGAAGCCTTCATCCCCAGTAATATGGAAATTCCCAGAGAACATCAATGTCTAATTTTCCTCCATTGTGTGCATTTTGAGATGGCTGCAGTCAGTGATTTTTTTTTTAAGAAAAAAAACATGTCCCTGTATGCACCATACAGTAAATGCCACACTTTCAACATGGGGGGGGGGGCTAATACTACATATCCTTGAGCACCCCCAGAAAAAAGCATTGACTGCAGTGTTAATGATTTCTGACAAAATGGATTCGGCTAACCTGTTGAAGCAGCAGCACAACAGCCATTACCTGCCTGGGGAGGCGGATGGGATCCTCAAAATTGGATAAAGTAAAATCAACTTCAAATTTGTCCTATGGGGTAGGATCTGTTAATGAACCCTTCGGTATATTATAGCTGCTATTTTGCCTTTCTGAAATTCCCTCAGTCAGTGAAGTCTGAAAGTGGTGTTTACGCTACTGCCACCTACTTAGTATTTTACTCTCGCTGCTGTCTAGGAGATTTTGTGGATTAGCTATAAAACATAGCTGAATAGCTGCAAAACCAGTTGAGTTTAATATGCTAATAAAATCCGTAGAATAATGGCTGCTGATGCCTTATGATGACATTTGGTTCAAAATAAAATAAAATAAAGAGCCAGGGCCAAGCAGAATGCAAGATGTGCCCATTTTGGCTCCATGAAAGAGATTATTTTCTCCCTTTCCCTGTACATTTTGTGAAGTCAGTAGGCTACTAACACAGCATCTGAAGAGTCCAGTTGTAGGGGTCTGCACTGCAAAGGATTCCTGCCCCCCAGTACCATAGTCCTGATCTGATTCAGGTCTCCTGCAAATGGTATTAACCTTTTCCCTGTAAGCCCACATAAGACCCGAAACAAGAAGAGGTCACTGACAGACCTTAGTTCTCTGCTAATGAATTCTGTGCCGCTCAAAAACCTGCATTCCTATACCTAACACAAATTTGTTGAAAGTAATCACCTATTTCCACCCCCTCACATCTAATCAATAGTATGTTGACAGTGAATATTTTATTACTTTTAATTTATGCATGCAAAAGCTTTACTAAGTCTAAAACTGACATTTATTTTTAAACTGTTTTATCTTTTAGAGGCATTGTACAAACAAGAACATTCTGCAACTCGCCCTCAAACCAACATTTTTAATGGTGCCGAAGGCCAGCTAATTGGATTTGGTTTGCAAACAGCTTAACTCTGCTACAAACCATTTTTATTTAATAATAATAATAATTTAATAATAATATTTGCCGTGTTGGGTCAGACGGGACACAGATTTCTTTAGAAATGTGGGCAACCTTCATCCTGTGATGACTTAAAGGCTTGCCACAACTTAAAATGAGTGTTGAATATGCTTGTAGATGATTTATATCTTGTTTTCTGGGTGGCCTTGGAGTTTAGTTTATCAGGGAAACACCTGCACATGATGTTTGGGTGGAGTTAAAGAGATGCATATGTTCGCATAAACAATGGTAAGAAGGATAAAAGACCTTTTAATACCTCTGTTCTGGCATGAGAAACAGCACAGGCACAGGCATCCCTGCCAGTTGTGCTGGGAAATTAATTAATTCTAACCTGGAATGGCAGGAGGGAGATGGAAAGTCTTTGTGCCTCACGAGGAGACCCTCCTCAGAGCCCAAGGAGAACACCCGTGAGCCAATACTCCAAGGGCGCCAAAATGGCACATGGGAGCTCTCGCTGCTGCCGCACTACTCCACTCAACAGCTGTTGGAAGGGAAGCTGTATTGTATACACTACAGTGGGCTTCCCACTTACGCACATTTAAGCACACGGGGGGGGGGAGCCTAACCCCCATCTAAGCGTGAAGTCACCTGTATTTCTTCTTTGTGAGTGAGGAAGAGAAGACAAGGAGATGGGCCTTCTTTGCCCAGGATACCATTACTGCCATCTTACCTTGTGAATGTTAGTGGTAGGCCAGCCTCTCGGTGAGGAACACCAGCGGTCAGCAACCTAAGGCCCATGGGCCAGTTGCAGCCTGCAGAGGTCATTTGACCAGTTCACGAGCCGCCCCTGAACCAAGCTGCCTGCTCGTGTGCTGCGCTAAACCGGCTTGGCTTGGCTCGGGGACTTGCTTCCGATAAACCTTGCCAACCCCTGACGAACACAAAAGACCTCCACAAATACCCTACTCCCAAAGTTCTCTACAGCAGCCCTCTCCTCTCCTTCTTTCAGACTACAGTTTCGTTGGGGAAGACAGTTCTACAGAATGTAGAATACCACTTTGTTTCTGCCCAGCATCACCTTTAAACAAGATACCTTCACTTAGCAGAGAGATAGAGAGAGAGACAGAGACAGAGACAGAGAGAGAGAGAGACAGAGAGAGAAACACTTCAGCCCCAAGCATCTTGAAGCCACTCTGCTCTGCTATTTATGTAAAGAGGAAGCCGTACTTCTTGTGACATGCCACCAGTCAAGTTAAAGAGCTTTCCTTAGCTGGTGGGCCTCGCAAATCTCTTGCTCTCACTTCATCACACCAGTAGCGGGCTAGATGGATGGTTATTATTCCTGAAAGCCAATGAACACTGGGCATATGCTCTCATTTAAAAGCATCTGCGCATCTATGACAAAAAAGGCAGAACATCTCCATGTTCTACATTCCTCCTCCTTTGGGTGTGGTTTAAAAGGGGGGAGGAAGCTTTGCGCAGAGGTGGCGTCAATAATACATTTCTGCCATTTAATATTTTATTGATGATTTGACTTCTGCAGCTTGCTGTTCCCATTTCAAGGCTGCTGATTGTTTCTGATTAAAGTTTTATGCCTGACGGGAGAAGCCTCCTCACTACACTGGAGATGCTTCTAGTTTACTCCATCCCACTCCCCCAAACCACTACAGAGCAGCGGGAAAGAATTTCTGGCCACCGTACAACAAACTATTACTTAAGCATAGTGTGGAAAATGAAGAGGAGATCGCGAGGAGGAAGGGCTTGAGCAACATTCTGAGCCTTGAGTGCCTCAGCTGGCTCCTTCCTGAGGTATTCTGTGGCAGCAAGCCCAACTGCACTTCTCCATGTGAGATTCGGCCACAGCAGCCAAAGTCGAGGTGCTCCAGCGCAACTCTGCTTATCCATCCTAGCAACACTTTACTTGCAGTCCATGATGCGCTCATCCTTAGTTTCCATCCATTGTTGATTCCAGAAACCCTAATGGAACAAGCCATTGACAACATTTGAAAAAGTTCTACAAGTGTTCAGAATTTCCCATAATACAGGCCTCTCCTCTCCACTTTGCCTCTTGGTCAAGATTTGTGCCTTCAGTAAAAGCCGGAGTCTAATTAACGGGTCAGAGGACCAGCAGCTCCAAGCAGTTCTTGTTTAAGCAACTTGCAAATCACAGATTAAAATATCAAAGCCTGGTAAGGCAGAGGATTTAATTGCCTGAGGCTAAGAGCTAGGGTGCTTTGGGTTAGACATGAGCAGAATGCCCTTGGCAGTTGTGTGCTACTGGTCACAAGGAAAAGGAGACAAGACTCTACAAGAGCCCCTACAAGTCATTGTTATTAGCAAATGTTATTGGTGGGAAGGCTGGTAGCTGATAAACTTGCCTCACCCCTGCCATCTTTCTACACTGGGTCAAGTATTGGGATGAATGCTCAGGCAAAAACAACAAAGGCCTAGTGCTGCAGAACTGTTATGCTTCAAGCTTTCTACTTCCGTCACACAGTTCCTAAGAGGGATGGGGCTTGCCACTTGCCTCCTAGCATGTAAATTGTGCAGGCAAATCAACAGTCTGCCTGTTTGAAACTCAGCACAGAAGCAACACAATTTCCCCTAAATCCTGCCCTAGATTTGTGAAGGCACTGTGAAGGCACTACTAAGCAACATCAGATTAATACTTTTCTTCATCATTTACAACCACATTAACTATGACAAAGCCTTGTATCATTCTTTTCCTCTGTTAAGACTCAAATGCTCTGGAAAATCTTTCCCATTTTTTAACACATTATTTTCCTCATAAGTTTTAACACCCACAATTTCCAGTTTGAGATTGTTCTGCTTCCTTCACATTTGAGAATTTAACCTCATAGTTATTTAACAAATAACTATTTATATCTGCAGCCATTGCTGCATATATATCTTGTGCAAATTCCATGTGCAAGTCTTCCGTGAGATATTTTGATCCCACTTGACCAGCCATACCTGGAAATAAACATGCATACAGCTAGCTGGCATCTAAATACATCCTCTGGGGTACATGATGTCTGGACAAAAAGATGACACCCTTGGATGGTGGATGGATATATCTTGACAAAGAACTGAGAGCTCCATTGCCCATTCTGACAAGCTTTAACTTCCCAAACCTTGTGAGCAGGAAGTACAAAGGCTGCTACGGCATTCTAGAAGATGAACCCTTGCATAAAGGAAACTGGGTTGGCAACTGCAAGTGCAGGAAGGACACCTCTCGTGGGTCCTCTCCCCGTCACCATACTTGCTTCACAGTGGTCACTGAACTCCATGCCCACTGCAATGTGGTCCCCTCCAGAGGTTTTTGGACTCCAACCCCCATCAACCCTCAGCACCATAAACATTGGTCAGGATTAATGGGAGCCATACTCCAAAACATCTGGAGGTTACCAAGTTGGGGTAATGGCTAGAGACCATTTTGTTTTTTATTTTATTTTTGCTTTGTTTCTGCCGCCCCCCCCTTCTTTCCCACCTAAATCCCCTTTGGGAATGAACCAAGATTTCTTCACACAAGCATGCAAGGATGCTGTTTGCTGACAGCAGGGTGCAGCCACGAACTTGCCCCTGACGGGTTCCTTCGGAAGGAATCATGGCCAAAGCAGGAGGTGAGTTTACTTCTGCCTTCATAACGGTATTCCCTCCTGCTACAAGAAGCTGTACAGAGTCAGCATCTGATTTTAGCTTCTGTGCTAAAATCAGATACCAGGAAGAACACAGATGGAGCCTGAGGAGATTTTTATGTATGTGAAGGAGGGATTTACGTATTCGAAGAATTTTTTTTTTTTAAATGAACAATCAATGGGCTGCTCTCTTTACACAGAGTAGAATTTAACTTTCATGGTCCAAGCTGGGATTTCAAATCATCTCCTTGTGGGCATCATCAGGCATCTCTCCCCCCCCCCCCTGCCAGCTAGACAAAGAACAGTTGAGCAGCAACATCACATGGGTGGATATGTTGTATTTCCTATAGCTGATGAAGTCATCCGAGAGGGGTAAGGTCACCAGTTTGGTTGTTTTTTTAAGATGGCAAACATCAGTTCCTAGCAGCATTAGTAAGCTTATTTCAGATTCGATCAGACTTCAGAGTCACTTTCTATTGCGTTCGAAGATTTCCTAGTAAACAATGCAGTAAGCTGCGCATTTCATGGAAATAGTGAGCAATGCATTGTGCCAGCATTACTAAACAAAATGTTGAGACATGGCGGGGGGGGGGGGAAGAGGGCCAACAACTCTCCCTACACATGAGGGAAATCTAGCCAATGGGAGAGAAGAACCCTACAGAGAAAAAGCATGCTATAAAGTGTGGTGGTTGCCTGATGTTGCCTGCTCTTTATGTGGAGATGGCCAGTTTGCTCTTCCTGCAGCAGCTAGAAATATTTGATAGTGGAAGTCCTCCTCCCTCGCCAGCTGGGCACCTCCATGTATTACATACCTGCCATTTCTGCAAGGTCCAGAACTCAAAATACTGAGCTAAAATTGAGGCCACAATCAAAGGAGAATCTGTGGCCCTCCAGATGCTGTTGGCCTTCCATCAGCCTCAGCCAGCCTGCAGGGATGATAGGTGTTGTAGTCCCGCAACATCTGGAAGACCAGAGAGTCCCCACCCCAGGTCAAGAATGTGTGTCTTGGCCATCCCTTGTAATGTAAGACAAACCAAAAGGTAGACTATGTAGCAGCAGTGCAAATTTCTATATGTTGGGTTTCTTGCAGCCAGCTTTCCCAAGTCTTCTTTCAGGAATTGCCTGTTACATAAATCCAAGGTCTAAAGTACAGGAAGAGACCTGGCTGACTCCAACACCTTTCCAGGTGATGTGCAAACAGGAGTTTTTTATATACTAGAAGGGGCCACTTTAGCCAAGAGGGTTCATCATCTTCGGGCAGATGGCTTGCAAGCAAGTTAAACACATTTCAATCAGGGAAGTTAGACTCAGTAACACACAATACAAGCCTGTTATCTCTGCCGCTGCCTTGTGTCAACACACCCACACACACCAGGCCATCCAGATAAGCGAAGCTGCTCTCAAATAGTCTCATGCTTAGGGTACTGCAAATGAGTCAAGCAGTATAACTTCAAAACCCAACAAATCCATAAGGGCACCCGCCCTATGCAACAGATGCTTAATAGCAAGGAGACAAGAGTTTAGGATTTGCCTTATTATTTTTTCAGTGGCTCTTGTTCTGTATCAGAAGATTCTGGCTGTTTCTGGATGAGCAAGTTCTCTATCCCAGTGGAATTTCCTGCCAACTGATTTTAAGAAGCATTATATAAGCCTCTGCTTACATTGATGTGAAAGTAACATGTGCTCTTCCGGTGCTTCAGAAACATACTGCTCTCAGCTCCAAATGCTATTTACATTCTCCTAGGATCCCACTGGCATAGTCAAGAGACTCTGGCGCACATTAGGAGCAGGGCAGGGTGTCTCAACCTGCCTTCTCTGCAAGGACAAAATGAAGAATAATAATAAATCAGAGTATCTTAGTCAAAAGCATTCTTAAGACGTTAAACGGCCTTCATTGGCAATTCTTACAGCACTACAGTACCATCGTGCCTATTTCTCCAACTGAATAGTGTTATGCATCAGAACATAACAGCCTGATGGATCAGGCCAATGCATCCAGTATCCTGTTCTCACAGTGGCCAACCAGATACCTGTGGGAAACCAGCAAGCAGGAGCCAGGCACAAGAGCACTCTTTCTTCCTATGGTTTCGGACTCCTGGTATTCAGAACTTTACTGCCTCAGACACTAGAGGCAGAGCACAGCCACCGATAGCCTTATCTCCATGAATTTGTCTAATCTTCTTATTAAGTAGTGGGTGGACATAACAGATGACACAGAGATTTCTCCAAGTTCTTTATAGTAAGCTGGAACTGAACTGAACACAAACAGCTCAGCCGGCCTGCTTTTATAGGCAGCCAGTTGACAACTTTGTAACACCACCAGCTCGCCTAAATTAACTGATGACGTGGACCTGAGTGAAAACTACATACACAACACCCCTGGTGACCAGAGTGAGAACTTCAATACATAACACTTATTTTAAAGCCATCCAAGTAGGGGACCATCAATGCTTGGAGAGGTACTATCATCTGTCCTGAATCTTCCAAAATTCCGATTCATGAGATGTCCCGGAGCTCTAGTGTTGAGGAGGCGGCAGACTTTTCTTCATGCACTTTCTCCAAGTCATGTACAATTCCTTGCATGAATGCATGCATGCAAGTCACCACTTCCTTGCCTTTTCTCTAAAAGGTCCTGAATGCTTTCCTCATAGGGAATTGCTCCGTCCCCTTGAATCACAGGACCTCTCATCTTTTTACACAACTAAGCTTACATCAGGAGTCTTTTTGAAAGTCCAAGTATACTCTGCAAGCTGAAACAAATATCAGTATACTTTAAAACTCCCAAATAACTTATAATAGGTTGTGAGACAGGACTTGCCCTTGCAGAAGCTTATGCTGGCTGTGTAAGCAAGACTTGTTCTCCTATCTGCTTGGTTATTTTATGTTTAGCAAAACTTTACACCACTTGAGCTTCTGATCTTGTATTTTTTATTTTTATTTTTTAATGCAAAGCCTTCATACTTTGCTTAAGTAGCCTGCATTTAAACTCTGGTATCTTTGCTTTCATAGTTGCATGTTTTAATCATGTATGACCATGGATCTCAATTCTCAGTATGTATGAAATGGTAGCAAAGCAAGAATTAAGATAATTTGACTTTTAACCCATAACATTCTTCATAAAAAACGGAAATACCTGAAAGTTACCATTTAAGATTCATGCCCTATGGGGGAGGGGGGATTCACAACAAATAAACTGATTTTTCTCATCAGAAATGTGCACCGTTTGCATTGTTTTACCATTAAAGGTCCTCTTGAGATCTCTAGTCCATAGTCTTGACGAGGATACTAATATTTCTTATTGTTCCTGTACATATCTACAGGTCAGCTAAATGGCAAATGAAGTCACAACGAAAGGGGAGTACAAATGCAGTGACTTGCGATGGTAAAGTGAGGTTATAAAAGAAGATGAAATTAGATCTCCTCCTCATTTTCACTGAGGTTTATCAAATGTGGCTCATAGTAAAGCATATTTCCACCCCAAAAGTAACACACACACACATTTTGGTTGCAAATGTTTATTGATTTAACAATATGACAAAGATGAAGTGAGAAATAATATTTGCCAATGACAACAACCTTCCAGTAGATTTTCTTATGTTATATAATGCTTTACAAACTCTTATTCAGCCTTGCCACAAACCTGCATTAGGTCATAATTATTCCCATTTTACAGATAAGCATACGAGTTCACGAGCCATTGCAATGGGAAATTTACTGGTGGCATACACTGAAAAAAGTAAATCTTCCTTATAGTCAATGTGATGCTATAAAAAATCTTGCTTATCTTGAGCAGTATTGTATAGGTAATTTACACACAGTTAAAGTTGAGAACAAACAACTGTAGGTAAGTTGATTGTTGGTGGCTAATGGATCTGTTTTGTTCGAAGAAGTCATCCACTTTCATTTAGAGGATCACGTTAATACATAATGAATATTTCTCCAGGTTTCATCACTAAAGCTGGTTCTCACATTCACATACATCACTTGATTACTCACAGCTGAATATGTAAACCAGTTCCACTGACTTCTTTTAAAATGAGGTGATAGAATTATTTCATGTCTTCAATAGCTCATTCACACATGCTATTTGAACTTGCAGTATATTAACTGAGGAGAATGCCTGGATGAGTCTGCCTGCCTGCAAGACAGAAGTATATGTGTGTTGTCAAGGGAATTGGTAACAAGCAAAGCTGGCCAGCGTGTGCCTAAAAGAGATTTCATCTATGTTGTTGGTACAGCAGAAGACACATCTGTCTAGGAAATTCCCTCTAGATTACTTAGTTCACAACCTCTCTGATGAAAAAGACACCCAGTGAACTGCAACGAGGTGTACATTGTAAGATGTACTGGAGCACACCCAGAGTCTGGAGGAGCACAGCACACAAACCAAAGACAACCTAAGAACATTCACCAACCAACAGCTGTCAGCATCGCTGTCCTTTCTCTCTGGGCATCTGAGTTAAACTAAGGCAACTATGTTTTTAACCTAACCGAACAGGACAGGTTAATCTGTGTTACAATCAGAAGCTGCAAAGTATATGTAAGGAAATAATATATATTTTGGCAACACACATTCCACAAATCATGCTAGCGAGATGTTGAGCACTACCATAGCTTTTTGGGCTAGTACACAATTAATATTTGAAGCAGTTTTATGGTTCCACATTTGTATAGCTGGGGAGGCATATATAGCATCTCCTTTAACGTTTGCATACTGCTTTGTCAGTAACTACACCTTCATTTTCCTGGAACCTCACTGTGAAAATAAACACATCTGAACAATGAGCCAATGCAACAGAGTGGATTACTTGACTACCTAGGGAAATTTGGGTCCAAATTCCAGTTGTCACCATGGATTCCTTAGGTATCACTGCCAAGAGTATCTCCCTCGCAATTTTAGTTGGGAAGTAGGAGCACAATGACCTGCTTAATAAGATTGTGATTAGGAGGAGTGGAATAATGATTGTACGACACTGCACATAAAACTAGTGTTAAGACAGAACCAACAGAAGTGATACAAAACCACAGTAATCTGGCAGTTTTTACATCATGAACAGAATGACCTACAGGAAAGTTTTAACCATTCCTTCAAGCAAAATTATTTCACAGCCAGACAGAAAAAAGTAATAATTTGGCCATCCCAGATTCCTTTCCAGTGGACACAATTGGTAAAATGATAGTCACCTGTTAATGCCACATTTTCACTATTCGCAGGTTGTGTTTTCACCTCTTTAAATGTTATACCATAACCATCCCAGGTGCTGTGGGAGAAGGCACCCCCCAAGGGCATTTGCCTACTCCACCTTGCTCTGTGTTTAGATTATGATGCAAGCCCACAGGTATCCTCCTAGCTTGCTCAACAATTTTCGTTACTGTCCCTTTTCTCTGCTCTCCAGGTAAACAGGGCCTTGACATTATCCGGGGGGGGGGATCACTGTGTGCACCCCCCCATGCCTTTTTGAAGGGGAAACTACCCTCTTCTCTTGCTTGAAGCAGCAGCAGCAGCAGCAGCAGCAGCAGCAGCAGCAGCAGCAGCAGCTATGGGGTAGCAGGGAAAGGAAGAGTGGGTGAAGCTGTTCCCAATATTGGTGAAACTGAAAAAGCTTTTCCTCCCATCACTTTTCTGCAGGGAAAATGTAAAAAATGTGAAATGGCAGATTGAAAAACAAAAAAAGCACACCTCTTCGCAGGTTACATGAAAAGGAAAGAAGACTGAAATGCAGTTGTAAATATACTTTCCTGCATGGCCAATCAGTTTAAAACCCTGGCTGTGCAGATAAAACTGTATTTCTGCCTTTCATGCAGGAGAGAGGCTTGTACATGTTTGTTTTCCTACATTTATATCCTGCCTTTCGTCCATTATGGAATTCAAGATGGCACACAGATAGCTCTGTGGGAGAGGGTCGCTCATCCATCTGACCTAGATCAGATCAGCTTCAGCTATGCAGTGGTCTCGTGTGCCAAGGACTTTTAAGTGGTCCATGTGTTTAAGATTACAAGTCATTGCTTAACACCTTGTCCTGTCCTGATCTGCACCTACAGGACAAGTAAGCGGAGAAAGGAGCAAGACACCACAAAGACCTGGGGGGGGGGGAGGGAGAGAGAATGGTTGCAATTGATGCTCAGAAGACCAGAGAGCGCTCCTCACATTTGTAATTTCTCAACTGCCTAACTCACTCACTTATTACTATACTGAGACAGGAGGCAGATTCTTTGGTTCAGTACAATCTCCACTAAGCAACTTTTTAGAAGTGTGTAATTTTATTTTATTTTGGCAAGGGTGTTCAATCCCTTAGAATGACTATCACACATTTACTATCTTCCCACACAGCTCTCTGCTTCATTCTGTATCCATTCCACTTCATTGATTTTATGGGAATACCCAAGAGAGTCCAAGCCAAGTAGTCTTTGCCAATTGCACGCCTTCCCGAGGGAAAGCACAACCTATTTAATAGCGGATCCAACACATTTTATTTTGAGTCTTCCATACATCCTCAAAGGAAAGAACATACATGCCCATGAGTGTGCACACGTCAACTCTGCTCTTCTGCAACAGCCATGGACGTGCGAAGCTTGTTAGTGGTGGATGTCCAGCTCTTGAAGGAGTCTTTTCTCCAACTGCACTCAGGCTGGAAGAAGTCACCAGGCTCCAATGCGTTGTTTCTTCTTGGGGAAGGGGCAGGAGGTAGCAGAGGAGACACAGTGATGCCCGAAAAGCAGGTTAGCCGCTGTCACACGCACAGTGGGGGCACTAGCAGCACAATGTGCGTTAGTCAGTGGCTCACCTGCTTCTGGAGAGTTAGACCAACCACAGGCAGGCAGGCAGGCAGGTTCTTCTAAGATGTCAGCAACAGACACCCCACCACCACCACCCCTGCCCCTACCAACATGGATCTGAAATACACAAGAAATAGATCAGCAGCAGTGTCACCACCAGCACTCCCTAAGCCCCAGTATGTCCGGCCACAATACTTTCCCATATTTCGACACATACAAAAATAAGCCCAGAAAGCTTCTGTTTCAACACCCCTGGGCCATTCCAACATGTGCAAGACAGATGCAGACCACACCAGAGGGACTTTCTACAAAACAGGTCAAGGCGTCAGCTGCAGGCATTTTGAAGTCTCTCCCTTTGGCCATTTTCTGCTTAATTCTGTGCTGCATTTCCCCAACACAAAACAACATGTCAACTTGGAAGAAACAGTTATGTCAGTTTATTCAAAAGTGGATTCAGACCCCCAAATAATTCACAGAAAAGAAAGGAAGAGATCTTGCTGTAGAAGTTGGAGCAATAAGGAAGTTCCGTTTCCACCTGGAGGACAAATCCCCGCCGCCACTTTTACCCACTGACTTAACTGGATATGAATTACATCCTCCGCCACCCCTTGGTGTTTATACAAGCACAGGCAACCGAACAGCGCAACCCCTTTTTGCAAGTCTGCTCAGAATCAAGTTATACTGATCGCAAACCAAAACGAAGCAGAAAGCCCCATTCCTTTCCTTGCACACCCTGAAGCGGAGGGAGTGTGGAAACCTGGCCGACCAATTAAGCGACTGGGTAATTTGCGACAAAAGTGAAACTGCTTCTTTCCTCCTCAATGGATCAGCTTCAATTTCATTAGGCAACGAAGCGTTTCGAAATAATATTAATATGGGAAGGAAAAAAGTTAAATAGAAGTTCAGTGCCCTTTCCCAGAGCGGGGGGGGGGGGGGAATCGAGGACTGTCATTGACCTCGCACGAACTTGCTTCCGTTCGTTCCTCGGCGAACACTTCGCTTTGACAACGACTTACAATTCTTCACTGAGCACGGATGCGCCTTTTAATTGACTTGGCCGGGAAAGTGGGGGATGCTCTATGCCGCACGCTGAAAGTGAAACCAAGAAATGCTGCCCCCCCTCCTATTTTTTTAATGCTTTCCCTTAACTGCGCCCAACCTTAAAACACCCAGCCGGAAACCAAGCCCTACCCCGAATCCCCAGTACCCACCTCCCTACCTAGTTACCCCACTTACCTGAACTTCGCAGGCGCCGCCTCTCGCTCGGGAACTTTCCACCCGGCTCCTTTCGGCAGCCTGCGCTGCCCACTTTCCACAGGCAGGAGGGAGAGCGCGAGCAGACCAGAGGCAGCGGCAACTTCTCCTTCCCGGCGCTGCGCTGCGCTACCCAGCCCACGCCGCTGCCGCGCAACCTGCCTTCTCTTTCGCTCCCCTACCCCGCCCTGGCTACATGCAAATCTAGGCTGGTGACGTCGCGCCGCGGATCCTCCAATGGAGGCTGCGCCCGGCTGCCGGCCAGCCACGCCTCCCGCCGCTCTCGCCAATCAGCGGAGACCCCCTCCTCGCGCGGGGCTAGGCAGCTCCCTCCTTCGCCCTTCCCCGGGAGTTACAGCGCGGGGTGCGGCGCGTTCGGTTCTGCACGTCCTTACTTTAGGGAGGAACCAACTGTACTTGCCCGAGTGTCGATGCCGCTCTCCTCCCGCCCGCCTCCCTTCCCCCCCCCCGGCTCCCTTTCCCGCAATGGTTGCCGCCAGCCAGGCTCCTTTCCAGGAACGCGGCTGGCGAAAGGGCCGGGCGGGGTCGAGCCCGCGGGGTCGCGTCCGCCGCCTTTCTCAGTCGGCGTGGTTCGGCTCCCCTCGGCCGCCCCTCCCCTCCTCGGGGGCGCCGAGTGGTACAGCCCAGCCTGGGCTTTGCCATGAGGACAGTGTCAGTGCGCACGTAGCAAGCGCAGAAGCGGCAGAAGGCCGGGTCCCAAGCGGCGCGCGGTGCCGGCAGGGGCGGGCGCGCGCCGCGAGATGTTCCCCCGCGCGGCCGCCGAGGCAGCTGCTGTTTGCAGCTGGCGCGCGCTGTCCTCAAAGGCTCTTTCGAGCGCAGCCCGGCCGCTCCCGCCCTATCCCCCCCTCCACCTCTCCAAAAAGGTAGACGGAGCGAAAGAAACCCCGCCCTGCTCTTTTACCTCATTTGCTTCTTTAAAGGATGCGCGCGCGTGTGCGTGTTTGTGTGCGTGCAAAAAGCCCAGGGGATCTGGTTTATCTTTAGCACGGGAACAGTACATTCAAGACTGTGCGGCAAACGCTACAAATCTTGCACGCTGCGTGGGGTGGTGGTGGTGGTGGTGCAAATCGAAGGCATTTGTGCACCTGAGCCTCGTACTTCAAGTTGGGCTCGTTGGCGTCCATGGATTGCATGGCTCCTTTCGGACACATTCGTAGTTTTCTTCTGTTTAAAAAACTGTAAAGAACCATAGCCGGAGAGGTGCATTTGAATTTTTCTTAAGTGATGCACAGAACACACGAAGGGGCATCTAAATGTATTGCTTTCAAGCCCCGTTATGTCTACCTTGATGCGATTTTGAGGTGCTGTTTCATCATCTTCCACTGCAGGAATTCTAGGTTTGCAGGAATTCTCAGGGTGGACTTTTAGTACAATGTGACCTTTTATGAACTGCATGGCACTTTGTGCAGGAGCTGGGGCAAAAGACTTGCATAACAATGGAGGTCTCTCAGCTGATCACATAACGCCTAAACGTTATTATAGCAAGCTCCCCTCTTGCATTCCAGAAAGGGTACCTAGTGGCACGGCCCTAGAAAGCACACACAACACGTGCACATGTTTGCACATAGATTATGTTTGGCATATTTTTCTTAATTACACAATTGTTTTTGTTACAGGTGGGTAGCCGTGTTGGTCTGCCAAAAACAATTGTTTTTGTTTAATGTAGGCTAGCAGTATCTCGCCCCCGCCCCGCGCCCGTCCCTTCCAACTTTACAATTCTATGACCCGATCAAGTAAGGGGGAATTGCCGTAGATGGGCAAAGGATAAAGTGCAGAAATGGCAATGACAATGCACTACTACAGCAATCCTTCCAAGTAATTTGTAAAACGGCCCTTTCTTACTCCCCAGTCACCCCAATTTTACGATGGGATATACAGAATTGATGTCAACTAAGAACAAAAATCCTTGGGAGGAGGAGCGTGTCGAACGCCTTCAGCACTTGCACTCCCGGCTCAGCCTCAAATAACAGTGTGGCAAAAGTGTTACATAAGAGGAGAGAGACTCAGCCTACAGCGGCGGCGGAGGCTGCAGTCCAGAGGACGGGAATGCAGGGCAGGAAGCTTTCAGGCCAAAAGAGCAACGATGCATAAGGGATTTGTGCACAACTTATGCAGGCATGGAGGGGAATGGCTACGGACTACTGCCCCCTTACCTCACTGCATAGGAATGGGGCACGGGTGGCCATGCTGATTAGGGACACTGGGGTGATGCCAATTAAAAAGGCATTAATCTTACTGCTACCGTTTCCCTGTCAATCGTCTCCCTCCTCCTACCCCCACTCTCTTCTGCCCAGATTTACTCCTTTGCCATTTCTCCACATTCCAACCCCCAACCCGCACATTTCCCCTTTTTCTCCCTTCCCTCTCTCCTCTCACCAGTGCCCCATCTTGCCGCTCCCTCCCTCCATTTAGTTCTTTCCTATGTTGCTCTTCCCACTCCGCATCTAGAGTTCACGTTGGACCTGGAGCATCTTGCCAGAGCTCAGCGTTTGTGCTTGGTGGGAGCCTGCACTCCCCTAATGATGAGCCGCCCCATATAAACCCTCAGCAAACACCCTCAGTCAGTCACCATGGGTCTTTCCATAACTCCTGCTGCCCCCTTTCCCTGGTAGCCAGCAGTGAGTGGTTTTTCCTAGCCACCACTAAGGCAGAAGGAGCCCTAGGGGCACTCAGCTGATGAGCTTTCAGAGGACCCGAGAGAGATCAATTTAGGAATTGTGTAGAAAGGGAAATTCCACCAGTTGCCGCTTCTATCAGTAGGAACTGCGGTGGGAAAATATTTTTAGGCAACTGAAAGGTATAGGAGCATCTGAACTAGGCAACCCCCCCTACTCTCTGACAATCATCTGTGCACAAAACAAAGGGAGGGCTAACCATATTCTGCTTTGCATTCACCCCCCTCTCTCTGGATTACTTAGTTAATTCCACACTTGCTCACTGCTTTTTAAGCTGTATGTTTGCCCCTCTGAGCCAGTTAATCGGCTGCTTCTAACACATATCATTTTCTGCCTTTAGAAACAGCATTGCTTTCATATGTCATATATGCCTTAGTGACTGGCATACATACTAACTGCCCATCTAATGTAGATTCAGTGCCAAAGAAAGTGGAGTTCTGCAACCAGAATGAATTAGCCAAATTAAGTACATTTCAGAGCATTCATTCTGCTCCCAAGAGGAAGTGTTTCAAAGGGTTTGGGATTTTTAGCAAACACTGGTGTTACATGAGCCAAAAAAAGGAAAAGAAAACCGTCAACTTGTGATGCTCCACAACTTCCCTGCATCTTGTGTTCCATGTTGCCTGCCTATTCATACAGTTAAGACATGTTTCCTGGTATTCCATCTAACTTTACTTGGTAATACTTGAATCTGTGTTTCTAGCTGTCCCATAACAGCACTAGAAAACTGCTGCTTTCCATTTCTTTGGGTGGCTTGTTGCTTACTTCATATGCCAATTTCACTGGAGCACACTCGAAAATATAGAAGGGCTTCAATCAAGAACTCCAATTTCATTGGAGCAAGCTATCTCTGGTGTTGGCAACTTGATAGACTGAAAATATTTCTAGTCTATATACACAGCAGACCAGCACGTGTACAAAACAGCATGGACTAACCTCCTTTACTGGAGTGTAGTAAGCTCATTGGTTAATCTAGTGCTGCTGGCATACATGCAGAGCAATACCAATGAAGTCATGGAATTACAGTGGTTTAGAACCACTGTAAATGAGATTAGACTCAGGCTAATTGTCTTTTGCAGGGATTTGCAGTAAATAAGCCCCAAAGACTTAGATCCCTTTGCATGAGTTTTAATACTTGTACACAAGGTCTTCCATTACATGCCAGTAAAGAAAAGGAACTGGTTTTGCCCAAGGGTGATGGCTGATCATTTTTTCAGGTGGTCATTGTGGTAAAGATTAGCACATGTTTGTAGCTGTGTTGTGAAAAGTACTGGTATTTCCTGGTTTTTGCAGACCCAGGCTGCTGCTGAAGGCACAAGAACAGGTTGTCGTGCAGTTTCTTTCATGAGCAGTTAGTCACTTTACCAGTGTCTGCTACCACTGGATTGCAACAATTAGGTGATCTGTGAACTGAAGCTCCCTACTCCCCCATGCTGAACCACATGCTTGAGAGCAATAGGGCAATACATGGAGGCTTAGAGTAAACTCCATAGAAACCAATAATGATTTGCCCCTCCCAAATAGTTAGGTATCAGAAGAGAAGCATCCAAAAAAGCAGGGGTGGGGAACCATTTTCAGACAGGACGAAATGCCAGGGGTGGGTAGGGCCAGAGTCAAAAGTGGGCGGAGCAACAAATGCAAATATTGATCTCATGCTGTAGGCCACACCTCCTATATTTGCAAAGTATGAGGCATTGTAGGAGTTGAAGGACACATTCCAGCTAGGCAAAAATATCTGGGGTGTGAAGCAGGGCCAATTAGAGGAATGGCCTAGGAGAGAGGTCTGAGGGTGAGAAAGGACTATTTGAGGGCTGTTCCCTTGCCCTGCAGGATGGGAGGAATAGCACCTATTACATTCTAGTGGACAAAAGAAAGTTGTGACAGACAACTTAAAGACCAACCATTTTATTATGATGTAAGCTTCCCCATATTACACTCATGTCATCAGATACATGAAGTGTTATCTTGAATTACAGGTATACATAGGGGTTTTTTGTGTGTAAAGATTTTAAATTGTAAAGCTTGAGGTCAGATTAATATTCTACAGCCTTTTAAATGTGTTTGTGGGAGGTGGGGGTTATTGTTTTGTTGTGTTTGTTCTAACTGTTTATTTGTGCTTTTATCCCTTATTTTTATCTTGTGAACCGCCCTGAGATCTTGTGATGAAGGGCAGTATCCAACGAATAAATAAAAACAGATAAAATGCAGAGAAGTGTAAGCTGATAATTACGTTACTAATTGTGGTCATTAATCCTGTCTGTACCTTCCTGCATTTTCTGCTACACCTCTAGAAGTTTTTGTACAGTTTTTCCCTGGAGAAAGGAAAAATACCGTCTTTTAAAAACCAAAGAGTTTGTAAAACATTTTCTGCAGATTTACTTTGTTCTAATGGGTGGTTCCTTGTCCATTAGATGACAGCAGTGTGATCCTGAAGATACTGGTTATGCTGCATGTGTGTGTGTGTGTGTGTGTGTGTGTGTGTATGTGTATGCATTGCTGGTAATGCCCTTCAATAAAACCACATCTGTTTATAGCTCACAGACACACCTAGACGTTTGCCCAGTTTATATTCAGCCTGCCCCACAGCTGAAGTCAAGGAGGATAAACAAAGCTGCCTTATATTAGGTAGGCTTCTTGGTTCATGTAGCCCAGAACTGTCTCAAAGTGAGACAGACAGTGAGACGGACAGATGCTCTTCAACAGCTCATAGGAAAGCCTTTCCCAGCCCTTTGATCATTTGGAGTTGAGGGGCGTGAAACCTTCCACATACAAAGCATGAGACTGGCCTCTTAGTTACAGCCTTTTCCTCAGATTGAATTAGTTGAAATCCAATAACGAAATGGATGTGTGTCAAGTGGAAAGTAGAAGTGATGAGAATTTCATACACCAGTTTTTCACGGAGACGCTAGATCAGTGGTTCCCAGCCTTTTTTTTAGCCATGCCCCACCTAAGCATCTCTAAAATCCCCCCATGACATATAATTCTTATTATTCAAAAAGTGAACGCCTATTCACGTGAAGGAAGCCTAAAAGGCCATTAATTTGGTCTAAACAAGCTTCCAAATTGCCCTCCTTTAAAATAAAATTGCCCCACATTGGAAATCACGGCTCAGGATAGTTTATATTGAAAGTCCCGAGATCCCAGTTTGCTTCAAAATGATTTTTTTTATATATCCAGTCCACCCCCCCCACTCCCCGCATAAGGCTTATTATTTGTCATACTTAGCTTTTCCCAGTTTTTATAACAGTTGACAGCTCTTTCCTCATTGACCCAAACAATGACCTTGTGAGGTAGGTTGAAGGCTGAGAGAGGAAGAAAGACTTGCATGAGACCACACAGAGAGCTTGGTGGCTGGCCTGGGATCATCTGATGGAAGCCTGGGAGAACAAGGATAGCTTTCCAAGTTAGTGTTCTTTGAATTTCAGTCCGATCTACTGTGGAGATCTCCGTTAATGATCTAAACCTGCCGAGCCTTTATTTGCCTTTCTGTGTGTGACTCACAGAAACGCTTTTACAGCTCAGCAATAAAAATGAACAGTCCACGGCTGGCTTTACGTGGGAAATGTGTCTGTAGTTCTAATTATCCCAGTGTTTAGCTGTGCGTGACCATACACTGGAGAGCACATCGGAGGCTGGAGTGGATTCAAATCCTCTATGTGAAGACAATGGGGTGTTTTTCAGTCAGAGCCAAAGTATATCTTACAGTCAGGGACCACAGACATCAGTGGCTGTAATGTCTAAGGAATAATTGAGAGGGTGGTCTGTCTTTTATCTTTTCTGTCTCTGATGTTTTAGTGTTTTATGGTTGCTTTATTGTATTTATTGTTGATGTCCTCAAACTGTATTTAAAATGGGTAACATACTCTTCTGACTTGTGGTGGTAGCCTCCTTGGGCTTTTTGAGGAAGAGTAGATGTTGTTGTTGTTGTTGTTGTTGTTGTTGTTGTTGTTGTTGTTGTTGTTGTTTTATTTCTCACTACAAAGAGAAATGCAATAATTGCTGGATTATATTTAATTCTTTGAAGTCAGATTAAAAACACAATTTATTTAGCAAGATATTCATGTACGTTATCCAGGTTTTGATCAGGTTTCCAGCATTGTAACGTTTTTGTTTGTTTGTTTGTTTAGAAAGCAATAATGTAAAAGTGATTTTTACCATGTATGTGGGCACCTTGCTAAATGTTTCCCATAATATATTTTTAGTTAAGTCAGTCACTGCTGATAACCCAGTGTCAATCTAGGGCAGTGGTGGTGAACCTAAGGCACGCATGCCAGAGGGAGCACTCAGAGCCCTCTCTGTGGGCACGCATGTCGTTGCCCCAGCACAGAGCTGGCAGAAGGCGAGGGCGTTGTGTCGAGTCCTCAGCTCAGCTTGGGCGGCCGGAGCACCATGTGCATGGTGGGTCGGCGCAGGAAACAGCGCAGCAGGAGTGGGATGTGATGCCTGTCAGGGTGCTGATTCTTTCCAAAACGGGGGTCACAGCTATTCTTTGGCCCGAGTCATTGTGCCCCATTGCACCGAGGCTTCTGGAGCATATTGTGACAATTAGTATTTTGTGTGAGTGGGTTGCACCAGCAATGATTATGGTGGGCCCTCAGTTTCGGATGCTGAACAAGCAGGACAGTAAAGAGCCAAAACCCCCAAACTGCCCCAGCTGCTGCAGCACCTTTAGGGCTCCTTTTGCTCATCCGTTCCATGTGGGATGCCCAGACCGAGAAGGCACCCTCGTGGCCAGGGAGGGGCAAAAGGAAGGACCGGGTGGGGCACTGGTCCCATTCGGATACTTGACGCTATCCCCAAGCAGGCGCTCATGTTGTTTTCAGAAGCTGGGCGTGGATCCTGGGACTTGTGTCCAAGTAGAAGCGCCTCGGATGGGGCGTCAGGGGCGTGTGCAAAACGGAGCCACAACCCCCAAAGTGCGTGTTTTCCATTGGGGAGCCTCTGCTGTGGGTGGGGAGGGCACAGTGCTCTGCACATGCTCAGAGGTGTGCTGCTGCGTTGGTGGGCCGCCTTCCTCCTCTTGCTGTGAGGTTGAGGCTTTACACCCCCTCCAGCCATGCCAGACACCCTGCGTAGGGGTCGGTCGGGGCTGGGCGAGGGAGCAGGGCTAGCATGTGGGGCAGCCCCTGGGGCCCTTTCAGAAAATAGTAGGGTTTTGGGTTGCAGTTTGGGCACTCGGTCTATAAAAGGCTCGCCATCACTGATCTAGGGCATTTCTTGCAGCTCATCACAGCAATATGCCATGTCATCATGTGGCTTTGAAAGCTCACAGCTTCCTGTGTTTCCTGAGAAGTAAAAACAGCCCAAGTGTTAGTGGCAACTAATCCATTTATTCTAGGAAGCTGCCTTATACTGAGCCAGACCTTTGGTTTATTTAGCTCAGCATTGTTTACTCTTCACTGGCTTCCAGTAGCTTCTTGGTGTTGCAGGCGGGAGTATTTCCCAGCCCTATCTGGAGCCACCAAGGTTTAAACCCAGGACCTTTGGATGCAAAACATGATCTCTACCACTGACTTACCTCTCTCAAGAGAGAGACCTGTGCACTCAGCTGATGAGTGCCCACCTTAGGATGTTCATCCAAGCATGAATTTGATGGATGAGTGTACTAATGGGGAAATGTACCCCTTAACTGGGGCCACTAGTCACAGAACAATATATGTGATTAGAGCTGTACCGAAGCCAATATTCATTGTTTTAATTATTTATAGATCCTGACTATGTATACAACACTCTTTGGACACGAAAGCTGCGGAAAGTTTGGCTTCCAAAAATAGTTTGCAAACCGGAACACTCACTTCCAGGTTTGCGGCATTTGGGAGCCAAAATGTTCGAGAGCTAAGCTGTTCGAAAACCAGGGTACGACTATATTGCAGTCTCAGTTTTGAAGTTTCTCACTCAGATTTTAGAAAAGCAGTGACATTTGTCACAGTCATGTTTTTAATTTCTCATAAACTTTCTGTTGAGACACCAGCTGCCTTTTTTCATCACTGGCCTTTATTCTTTATTTCTAAACCAGACTCACGCTTGTGTTTTTTAAAAACCAGTCCAACAGGCTGAAATTCCACAGGTAGAGCTTTCTTCTCTCCAATTCCACAGGAAAGGCTTTGTCTGCTACATTTCTGCAGTTGCCAGCACAGGCACAAGGACAAGTAGGAAACGCCAGGTGATTTACACAGGGACTCTGCAGTAGATGAAAGAATAGCATTTGGGGTTTAGGAACACTAAACTAACTTCTCTAATTCCTGGCCCCCCTTCCCTCTTCCTCTGATACCCCCCCCCTAAGAACAGACCCAAACAGCAACAAATCCTGCTTTGTTCCAAAAGAAGAGTGCTTCAGATTGCATCTGGGCGGGCTTTCATTCATAGCAGAGGCCTTGTTTTCCTCCTCAACATTCAGAGTCTCATGAATTATAGCTGGAAAGGCCGTTTCCTACTTTTGCTTCGTTTCATTCTCAGCGTTGCTAGAAAGGGACAGCTGAGGCTGGTGTCATTCTTCCTTTGCCTTTTTTTTTTTTTAGTCTTACCAGGGAAAGGCACTCTCCACCCTCCCCTGGTTTCTGACAAGATCCCATCCCAAGGCTGAGCAAGAAACCTACATGATTCATGAGTACATGTTATGTATAAGGGAGAGAGATTGCTCCGTACGTTTCCCAGTATCCTTGGGAGTCTTTTGCTTTCAACAAACTGCCTCTCCTTACAGATAAACTCAAAAGTGGTGCTACTCACACAGACCAATTATCTGCGTGCCTACTCAGAAGCCCCACTGAATTCAATGGAGCTTGCTGCCACCTACGGATGCCACCAGATTGCAGCCCTAAGGGCACACCAGAGAACATGCTATTCTCCACCTTGGCGCGATTGCATGCTGCCTGCTGCTGCCCATCCGTTATGCTGTCCTCCCCAGAACAGGCCCAGAAGCACGTGGAAAGAATAACTCCCAGGGTTCTGGGAAGCTTAGGCCCAATCCTTTGCAGACTAGGAGTGAAGAGAGGGAGTACATGATCTGGTAACAGTGGGCCAGGCATTGGGAAGGCAGAGACGGCCAGGCGAAGCTTCCTTTCCCACTCCTCCCTGGTCCCACTGCTTCATCCCAGCAGCTTCCCAGTCCCGGCACTCTCACAGAGCTGGTCAGCTGCTGGATGGGGTGGGAGTTAGAGGCACTGCCAGATGCAGCATGGGGGTTTGGTGTTAGGATCTCCCAGACTGTTTGTTTTTTAAGCATTGATTAACAGCTACTGTGGGCAAATGGTACTCGGACCATAATGTGGTGGGAGGGGGAAATAACCGCCCCCTTGTTTTCCCAATTAAAATCGCACACCCTCCAAGTTGCTATTCTGTAGAGGAAGGGCAAATACCCGTACATTTCCCCTACAAGGCTAAAAATAGCTTGGGGAAGCAATTTTATTTGGAAAACATTTGCCCAGGAGCTGGGGGGAGGGGGCACCAGGGTGGAATAAACCTCTCCATCCCCCGCCAACATTGCAGTCCCAAACTGTGCTAAAGTGGTCAGATTGTTGGACTAGGACCTGGGACAAAAGAAAGACCTTCACAAACAGTGCATGATAAATGTGTGCAGTTCACTGTCATCAGGCCTCCTCTCCCTCAGCTGTCACCTGGGGCAGCCATTCCACCAGACTGCCTCAGTGGGAGAAATGGGAAACAGGACTCATTCGATCAGCTTTGCCAAAAGACCAGGCTCCATCAGCACCTCCTGTCCCTGAACTGTGCCGCCTGGTCATTTTAAGAATTTGTGCCCGAGTTAGATTTTTATTTTCTTATTCATTTTGTGTCCCTTTTTCCTTGTGTGTCCCCCCCTCCCCAGTCTTCAGTTTAGGACCGTTGTGTTTTAATTTATTGTTTCATAGCTACTCCAGGAGCCCTTTTGTTTTGGCTGAAGAGCCAGGTACAAATAATCTAAATCAGAGCTTTCCAAAAAAAATCATGTTGGTGACACACTTTTTAGACATGCATCATTTCGCAACACAGTAATTCAGTTTTACATCATTTCATGACACAGTAATTCAGTTTTACTAGCAAACCAAAGGTTAAACTAACCCCTTATAAGGGTGTTTGCACGATACACCTACACAGTGCAGCCAACACACTAATGTGTCGCGACACACAGTTTGGAAAGCTCTGATCTAAATAAAGAAATCAGAGAGGACGAGGGCCACTAGCTAAGGTTGCAATTCTAGCCCCTTTCCTGGGAGCAAGCCCCGCAGCATTCAGCAGGACTTTCTTCCGAATAGTCGGGGTTAGGATTGCCCTGTCAGCCACATAAACCATAAAGCGCACTCCGTGCATTTCCAGGATGCGTGTGTGTGTGTGTGTGTGTGTCTGTATGTGAATTTACATTCCCCGTTCGGATAACGACACATTTAATGCAGCGAAAATAAGCGATTAACCTTTCTCAATTTGGTTCTTGCTCTTTGCTTCCACGAGCACGTTTTGTTTTGTCTCGCTGAGTTAGTTGGAGCATTAATAACACCGGGCTTCCCGCTTGCTCTATCTGTGTAATCCTTATAATCCCGAACTCTTTAGCAAGAGAATACTGGCATGCAGTCCTGCCCATCCGTTCCGCGGGGTTTAACACGCACGGCTCGCTCGCATTCGACTGCAGGGTGCGGCGGCATGGATGGTTGCTCCAGAGACCTCTTGTGGCAGAACTGCGGAACTGCCGCTTGGTGCAGAAGCGCGGAGGTCCCCATCTCTTAAAACCGCCAGATAAAAAGGGGAAACGCTCTGCACAGACGTTGTTGTTGGGCTTCATTCAAAGCACGTTCCACCACTGAGAGAGCACAATCCTGAACGTGCCTCTGCTTAGTTCAATAGGTCTCACTCTGTGTAGTGAGCGTGCTTGGGACCGCTGTCACAATTGGCAACACTAGCCGAATTACGCGGATACTGCTTTAACTTTTCAACAAATCAAACAGACGTTTTTGCTTGAAGCCTGCTTTAAGGAACCTAACAAGTTAGTAGAGCAACGCTTCCGATTCCGAAGGGGCCTTGCAGAAAGTCAGGAATGCGTGCGTACGTGCGTGCGTGGGAATCTGTGTCTGGAGAAGCCGAGCGCTTCTTTCGTGTCCTAGGCGCACACAATTGTTTTAACAGTCGTCAACAGGTTTACCACAGCTATCAGCCTCTCACCCATTCCCACCACCCTTCTGGGTCATACCCCTCCCCAACCTCTCACTACAAATAAGGGTCTGGTGACTTCTGTTTCTGTGTATCTGAAGAAGTGTGCATGCACACGAAAGCTCATACCTAGAACAAACTTAGTTGGTCTCTAAGGTGCTACTGGAAGGAATTTTTTTAAAAATTTTTTTATTGTCTTAAAGAAAGGAAAGCTCAATTTATAATTCCTGATTCCATACGGTGTTGAAAATTTAGACATGTCCCTGCCTTCCATCGAGCTTTATATCTGTTTATTTCGCCCTTGCAGATGCGCTGCCTTCTAAACTGTGTGTAAGGATAACAGTTCCCGTGATTTACGAGGTGGCGAGCGTGGAGGACAACTTATTTCACGGCAAGGGCGATGGCGTTATGCAATTTTAAAAATCCCCCCATCTCTCTCTCTAAATCAAAATTCCTTTCTGGGCCAGCCAAAATGTCCACAAAGCAGTGAGCAAGCTTCCGAGTCCACCAGAGTTCTTCGTCCGGTTGGATGTTAAGCAAAGCGATCGGATAAAAAGAGCTGGATTGCTATTTAAGTTATAACGTCTGCACTAGTTAAAAGTTGGTTTTTGTTTGCGCATCGTCCTAGAAGGCCGTCGTTGGAAGGAGCGGGGTGGCATGAAGAACTCCCGCACCTCGGCATTTGCCACCACGCTGCCGGCTTCAAAAGGGAGTTTTGGCAGGCGAACCTTTTCTCAGCCCTGCATGACAAGTTGCAGTGGCCAAAAGGGAACCCCCCTTTCAAGTGTTACCTGAGAAAGCTCGCATCTGTAAATCCCACTGACCTTGGCCTCTGAGCCAACAGGCACAGAATCGGGCTGCCTAAGGTTCAGGAGCTGGGTTGCCACAGAGGCGCGGCGAAAGAGTGCCCTGGAGCGCGTGCAAAGGGTCACCCCCTGACTAGCGAAGGAGTTGCTTTGCATTGTTTCATTTTTTAAGATGGGGGCTTCTCTAGTTCCTCCTCTGTTCAGTAAGTAATAGTTTAGGAGGCGACACCTCAACGAGAGAAAATGCTTTGCACGCATTTTCACTGTGTATTTTTTATGTTGTGAGTCGCCCTGTGATCTTCGGGTGAAAGGCGGTACATAATCAACCAATCAATGCAAAAGTGGCCGGGATGAGGAGGTCCCAAGCCAGAAATCTCAAGTCGACAAGGGTCTTTCCCGAGACCCGAGATAAAATGACACGATTCTGCTATGAGCAGCGCCGTCAGTTTCACAGGCAGCGAGCCCGCATTGCGCCCACCGTTTCGCTGTGTCGCGAACTCGCGCCGGCGAAACCGCGCCGCCCAATCGCAGCCGCTGCCCTCGAGTAGAATCCGGGCGCTCACACTGCGCAGCGGCTCCGTGGGGCTTCCTCTCTACTTCTCCTCTTCTTCCGCTCTTGTTCTCTCCCCCCCCCCCCCGCGTTTTGCCTTGAAATGGAACAGCCCTCCTCGCCGCCTGCCGCGTCAGGTAACCCGGAACATCTGCGCGTTCCCTTCCGGGTTGGCTCCGGAGGCGTTCTCGGCCTTCCCAGCGGTCTTGCTTTGCGACGCGGCGTCTGCCTGCCCCCCCCCCCCGCCCCGCTTTGCGTTCCTTTGTGGGAAAAGGGGGTGGAAAAAAGCAGCCGGTGCGCGTGCGCATTCTTCTCCTGTTCCGGTCTACATAGCCTTGTGGGGTCCCCTCCTGGCAGGTGAGCGGAGGGGGAAGGGAGGGATCCTTCGGGGCCTCCAGGTCAGACCAGCTGGGTGAGCGGAGGTGGTGCCCATCTCCGGGATGGTGGTCCTTCAGAGCCATCCGCTCCCCGGAACCGACGACCTGGTGACAGGCGAGGAAGGCGGCTGCGCTGGGCTGCTCGCTGGAGAATTCCGCACGTCCTTCCCTTATTTTAAGATGCGTTCCGCTTTTCTGTTTTCCCAGTCCGGTGGGTGGCCTATGTCAAAGGTGGGGAGCCGGCGGCCCCGTGGTCTGGGATGGTGGGAGCTGTAGTCCAAAAATATTTAGTGCTCCCCCCCCCACCCCACGGATAAGTACTGTACTAGAATTCAAAAATGAGTGCCCATTTCCACCTGGTGCAACAGTCTTGCGTTGCACCTGATGACATTCTCGCCAAAGACTTACTTCTTTATGTATTTTTTTTTTTTTTGCTTTATTGGTGTGTACTTGATTTGCGGGAAAAGGTAACATGGGAAGGACTGATACCACTGTTTGCTGACTAGTCAGGCATAAAGTATGTATTTTGTTTGCTTGGAGGACTTTTACAAATCTCATCCTTCAGCACTGCTACCCCCAGATATGTTAAAACAATAAAATAGTGGTTAAAAAAAGCCAACAACTCAGCACAGTAGGGTGAAATCCAATTCAGGCAATCTTTTTTATTATTATTTTAAAGAAAGGTGAAGAAAAACGTCTGCCTGGCACTGGAAAAGATACAAGTGTAAGTGCCAGACCAGAGGGATAGCATTGCATCAGTGACATGCCATAACTGATGACCACTCCATGAATGGGGTGCCGTAACAGAAAATGCTGCCTCTGTCTGCCACCCTTCTGACCTCTGGAGGCAGGTGCTATTGGCTTGTGCAAGTGGGCAGGTTCATGTGGAAGTAGGTGGTCCATCAAATACCCATGCCCCAATTCATATAGACTGTTAAGGTTCCAACCTGTTAATGGAGTCTTGGATATAGGGTTAGGCCGAGGTCCAGCCCAATTGAAGCTTAGTATCAATAAAGGATCAAAGGATGTTTCCAAACTGTACAAAACTGACTCCTGTACTAACAGAACCGATCCTCATAGCTGTCCTAGACTGAGTTTATCATGTCTGAAGCCTTCAAAAAATAATAATTCAGCATTGCTTGCTTTATTCCAGCAGGTGCAGGAATGTGGGGAAAATTACGGTATTTCATATTTATTAGCACCTACTAAATAAATTAATTATAGTATAATAAATACCCTATATTTCTAAGTATTAGCCTAACATTTCTATGCAATTGGCATTTTCCTAGATGCAGATACAACATGCCTTGGAGTTCCAGGCTTGCTGTCAGATAGCATGGCAGAATCAATTTGTTTTCAAATCCAATTTAATTGTGGGGCAGGGGTGATCAGTTGTGGGACAGGAGACTTTCTTGGAAAAGTTACAGGTGGGTAGCCGTGTTGGTCTGCCATAGTCAAAACAAAATCGAAAATTCTTTCTAGTAGCACCTTAGAGACCAACTGAGTTTGTTCCTGGTATGAGCTTTCGTGTGCATGCACACTTCTTCAGATACACTGTATCTGAAGAAGTGTGCATGCACACGAAAGCTCATACCAGGAACAAACTCAGTTGGTCTCTAAGGTGCTACTAGAAAGAATTTTCGATTTTGTTTTTTCTTGGAAAAATAATTTTATTGCCTAACTGGTTCTCCAATCCTGTTAGGAAATATGACTTGCCTTCTACTTGTTGATAAGTGGTGAAAACATTACGGGTGTGCAGTTGTCTGAAAAGTGTTTTAATAATCAGTGGAAGAAGACTGACCTGGTCACATACAAGGTGAAACTGGACCTGCGCATCTCACTGTCTTTTAGACACCCACTATCTTGACAACGGTCATTCTCTCACTATGGAAATGATGTTGCACAAAAAATATATACAGATTATTACTGTTGCCCACCAAAATCTTTAACACGTGTACCCACATCTCCTGCAAAAGATATACCCTGTTTAATTGCCCCCCTCTCTCTTTGTAACTTAAATGTTCCCTAATAATATTTCCCCCCCGTATGTCACCCAGAGAATGACATGGTCCAGGTTGCACATACAAAGTCAAAAACAATGTATTCAGCATTTTGTGTTGTTTGCAAAAGTTTGCCTTCAATTTGAATCTTGTTTCTTGTTAGGGAGCCAATTCCAGATGCCCTGCAATGGATGATGACAGTCAGGACGAGCTCATTAACAAGAATGCTGCAGTAGGCAAAGTCAAAAGAACGACTGCACAGCTCTTCAGCGACGCAGGTAACTGAAACTAGTCAGAGCCTTATTCTTAAAACTGCTGGAGCTTCTGAACCTTAAGGCATTTACAAGAGAAAACTGGTCTGTGGTTTTGTGTTTGGAGATATTCTTCATGGCTTCACAACTGCACATCTCTAGGTATAGGCATAATTTATTTCCTAGTCACTTCAAAGCTTGGATGTGAGTGAGGTTTGCAGTTTTACTCTATAAACGTTAAGACATTTCTACAGAAAACAACTTGGTGGTCTTTTTTAGAAACCATCTGCCTTCCCTAACCTGAGGCCCTCCATATGTTTTGGACTACAGCTCCAGTCAGCCTCAGTCAGCATGGCCATTGGTCAGGGAGAGTGGGAGTTGTACTATAGCAACAAGGTGCCAACATGGGGAAGGCTGTTTACATCATTCCCTGCTTTTCTTAAGTTTAGCAATCTGAAGCTTCATATACATGGCTCCTTATTTAGCTAACACTGATGGCTAGAATTGCCTACACAGGGAAATGCTATTGCAAGCATTAGCCGTTGAAACTCTCATGCACGTTAGTGTGTGGTGCAATACAACTATTGGGGTTTTTTTTTAGCAGAGGAAGTAAGAGAACAACAGCTATCTTTTTTTGCCTTAGAAAACCAAACACCCTGATAAGAATAACTGTGATTTTTTAAATGTTGCACACTTTGTATGGCCTAATTTTATTTTGTTTCAGCTATTCATGGTGGAGGGATGATAAACAATATGCAGCCAATGACACTTCAGTCCCTGTTTGCTTGAAGTCCTGCTCACACCCTTCCTTTTTGTTTCTGAGATTTCACAGCTCACTGCACACACATTTTCAGCCATGAGAACTAGAAATCTATTCTTTTCTGGTTGGAAAATAAAAACAGAAGTAGAGGGATTATCTTCATGAGTCCCTCCCTGGCATTAGAGATGCAGTTACTTCATGTTGGCAAGAGATCAACACTTCCGATATATGGAATGGTACGCACAACCATGGAGGGGGAAATACTACCAGTATTACATGTTAATGAGTGGTTGGATTTTTTTTTGTAAAGACTTTTTTTTTTTGCCTTACTCATGTTCTTCCCTTCCCTGCCCCTCTTATGTTCCTCTTGTTCAAAAGAAAGCAGCGATGGAAATAGTGGGGACTCTGATGACACGGGCAGTGAGGAGGAAGGTGATACTGATGAAGATGGGGGTGAAGAGGATGAAGAAGGTGAAGATGAAGATCTAGAAGGTGATGATAAAAAACAGCTCAGTGTTATACTCATTACTATTGTATGGAATCAAGTTGTCTCCAGCAGCTATTTAACTGGACATGGCGTGTTGGGCCATGGACCACACATGAGATGAGATGAGATAGAATGTAAACTGTAATTAGCATATTTATCTCTCCATTCTTTCAAAGATCTCAAGCAGCATTCATGCTCCATGTGAGCGGAATGATTATAACAACCTAGACTGAAATCATCCGCTTTGTGGGAGAGCAGGAATTTGAATACCCTGGTCTTCAATCTCAACATTTTGATTCAGGTGCAGGGAACCCTTTTCAGCCAGAAGGCCACATTACCTAGTGGGCAGCTTTCTTTGCATACCAGTGGTTTGCATAAGTGGTTGTGTGCCACTCTTTTATCCAGGCAAGCTGTATTGTCACAATTCAAGGACAGGTAAAATCACTAGAGGAGAGTGCAGAGCTGGGCCAGTGAGAGATGTGGCCTGGAGAATGGGTATTGGCTGGGCTGGGCAGAGTCCCAAAAGTCTGATAGAGAGACCTAGAGGACCTGTGGTTCCCTACACCTGCTTTAACCACTGTACTGCACTCCCTCTTGCTGTGCAGTACCCTGATAAACACTGACTTTATTTGGGTTTTTCTTTTTCCTATCAAGCAAGCCATACATATGATGACTGCTAGTTAACTGAAATTTTAATATAGCATTGGGCTACTGTGCGCCCACTGGTGTTGAATCATGGAAATAGATGGGATTGCTGTAGAGTGCCTGTTCTGAATAATGCAGCCTTATGAAGTTTTAGCATTGAAAGTGGGTATTCATGCTCCCCCAGGAATCTATTTGACTGTTGTTTCTCTTCAGGATCACAGGGCACTTCAATCCAAAATGCATCATGTGGAAATAAATACTAAGCAATTCTTTCATTGTTTTGTAAGATTCGGAGGAGGAGGAGGAGGAGGAAGAAGAGGAGGAGGAGGAAGAAATGGAAATGGCTGCTACGCAATCAACACATTTGGTTAAAGCAAAGCCGCAACTTAATGGAGGCTTACTTTCTTCCTCTGATGAAGATGCTGAAAACTGCCCAATATGCCTCAACACATTCAGGGATCAGGCTGTTGGAACGCCTGAAAGCTGTGCCCATTACTTCTGCTTGGATTGTATAGTCGAGTGGTCTAAAGTAAGAACTCTTTAGATAAATGTGATTTGTTGCATAATTTATCTTACTAAATTTGTTTACATTTTTTTGCAAAGGCAATAAACAGTATAATTTGATGTGACCTGATAAAATAATGCCATACCTGAGGCAATTTTCAGATCATCCTCTGCAAAATACTTCGTGATTTTTGTAGAGATTCATTGTATGGGATCAAGTTGTAATGCAGATTTACAGTCACTGGCTAGGAAGAACTACCAGTAGAATCTACCATGATGCATTTTAGTTATTATTCTGAACTACTAGAGCCCAACCTTCATTTAGTTTTTGCAGTAATAATGTGAACCCAGTAGACCTTAAAAAGTGCATGCGTTCGTTACCTTGTTCTCTTTTTCTATAATACCAATAATATTAGTTGCTCCCAATCTTGTTATTTAGGTGATATAAAAACCAAAATTGCTACTCTGGCTGAATCAGGCAGATTTTGGCTTACCTTAGCTAAAAATTGTGGTTGCTGCAGTCCCCTTACCTTAGTATTGTTTTTAATGGTTTTATGTATTGACTGTTTTACTTTAATTTTTCATTTTTAGCTGTTTTAATTGTTTTATAATTTCATATTTTATTGTTGTACCCTTTCGGATACTTTATGGTAAACTACGGGCAAGAAATAAAATAAATAACACCTCCCCTCCTTCTCCTCTTTGCAGAATGCCAACTCTTGTCCAGTGGATCGCATGCTTTTTAAGTCTATCTGCGTTCGAGTGCGCCTGGGTGGAGAAATCTTGAAGAAAGTAGGTTTTCCATTGACTTAAGAAAAGTTAAAAGTCGGAATCCATGTTTCATGCAGTTTTTGTAAAAACTTTTTGTGTCCGCTTTCTCCTTCAGCTCAGAATTCATAGCAATTTCCCCCTTCCTGGATACCATCCTAAAGCTCTGAAAACTTTCCTTAATGACACTGTTAATGGGAATTGCTCATTTGAATGAATGGTTGTGGTTTTGGAATGTGCAATTTTTCCAACACCGATTTTCAGAAGTAATGTTTCTTGCGTAGGCTACAGCTGTCACTTAGAGATCTGGCTTGTATGTGTATGCGTAGACGGGCCTTTCTATATGGTGGTTTTCTGTGGGATGGTTGGTCTAGTCCTAGCTTAAGAACATTGTGGCTTGTATTGCAGGTGAAACACCAGTGAAGCATGCTTTAATGTAGAGAGCATAGGGGTGTTATAAAATTAAGTTGGGCAACTGCTCTGCAGAAGACATGCTGAGGAAACTACATGTATTTAACATAATTAAGATAATGCAAAATAGGTCCTTTGCTTGGTTTTAACTATAGAAAAAAACAACAGAAGTTATACTAAGTTTACAAAACCTTACAAACCATGACCCAACCAGTGACCCACCCACCAGGGTACAGAAAGAAGTACACAACACTCCTTATATACTACATTTGCTTGCTCAATTAACAACACCTGCTGTACTCCCTCACAGCTGCAAAACTAGGTCATGAGATGTCCTTCTGACATTTAAAGAGGTACACATTTTGTGGAACAATAATGAACCTTAATATTTGAACTACTCAACAAGGGGAACAGGAATGTTGTGTCCCATTGCACAAAAGCGGATAATGAAGTTGACTGGTGCTTGGCCAGGCACTGACTTGGCAGGAGTTTGCAACAGTGGCTATGCTTAGTCTAACTATTAACACGATAGTGTAAAACTTCCTAAAAATGTGCAACTTTGCTCAGATTCCTGTTGAGAATGCAAAATCTCAGGAGGATAATCTGGAGGAGGACCCTACCTTTTGTGAAGTGTGTGACCGAAGCGACCGAGAAGATCGCCTGTTGCTGTGCGATGGCTGTGATCATGGGTAAGGAGCTTCTGCCTTTAAAAACCCTCGTTTGCCTGATGCTTTCACACTAAATTAGGCCTGTAGCTGCTTCTTTCTCTTGTATGCTGCCTGTATTTTATGTTATTAATTTTCTATACCACCCTTCATCTGAAGATCACAGGGCAGTTCACAATATAAAAACACAAAAATATATAGCATAATTTCTTCTCACCCCCTCTACCCCGCTAGGTTGACATTTTTGATGGGTATGCTAGCAAATCATAGTTGCTAGAAGATCTTCATTTTTCTTAGGCAGAACTTGAAAATGTAGATGTTTCCCCCCCTCAGCACTGAGATAGGGCAGCTTATACCATAAAAACAGAGTATGCAATAATAAATTATAAAACAATTTAAGGTGTGAAAACAGCCACCAGATGTTTACATGCTATAAAATAAAAATGAAATTAAGTAATTGTAGGCTCAAAAGAAAACCTGCTTTGTTTTCTCTGGGGATTTTTTTATTATTTAGGTGCCCATTACTTAAAGCTAAGTGAGAGGTGGTCCTTAATGTGCCTAGATGAAGGAACTGCTCTAAGCCTTTAAGAAGAGGATAGAAGAAGGTCAATGAATACAACATAGGGCACAAGTTGGCCTTGCTTGGCAGATACTTCCACAGGAGCAGTCATAATGTATGCCCTATGCTGTGCTATGCTAGAACCATGAGGTACTTGGAGCCATGCTTTGATTGAAGATTTGTATAAGCAGCCGGGCTTGTGGGATGAGGACGTTTCAAAGAGTTGCAGAACTTCCTTTGCACTCCAAAGAATTATGTATGTCTCTACAAGTGCCTGCACTACTGTTGTTAGGAAGTTCCTGCATGTATCATCTTAGTGAAAAAAAAAGATGTTTGTATGGCCAATTACGTATTACATGCTTTGCACCCTCTTGCTCTGTGAGAACATGTTACGCTTTCTTTCTTTTTAAAAGATACCACATGGAATGCCTTAATCCTCCATTGAGTGAGATACCTGTCGATGAATGGTTCTGCCCACAGTGTGCACCAGCAAATGCTGTGTCTGTTGATGCTGGCAAGTATTTTCTTTAGTAGCTTGGCTTTGCATTGTAGAGAGCTGTTCTTCAAAAAATCCAGGACTTTCCCACAGCTTCTGCAACATGAATTTTATTGAGATAGGATTTTCCCATTTAAATCAATCAATATTAGTATAAATATAAGAACACCTGTTCAGTGTTAAAAACCAGTAACAAAACAACATTTTTATCTCAGTACTTCAGCTAATGTTGGTGTCCAGTGTACAAGCCTGTTACACATAGAATCAGCCACACCATTGCATTGGCATTGGTGAACAGTAAATTGCTCCATAACCTTCTCTTTATCTAAACTGGTGTTTGGATCTGGTAGTTGCCTTGGAAGGGAAAACATTGCACTGTCCATGGGGAATTCTAAAGCAAAGGGATTTAAGGAGCTTTCTTTTTTTCCAGAACCCTTGCCAGTTTTGTTCTGGAGGCTTAGCAGAATGCCTGGATTTAGGTCTCTAGAAAGGTGTTCAGGTGCTGGTTGAAACACAGCTGACAACTGATCTTGTTTTAAGAAACAGATCATGTGAGTGAAGAGGAAGTTGCTTCCCTCATAGCTGATGTCGTCCCTACCACCAGTCGACTACGTCCCAGTGTCCGAACTCGAGCTATAGCCAGAACACGTCAGAGTGAGCGTGTGCGGGCAACAGTGAACAGGAATCGCATAACAACTGCACAGCGAATCCAGGTACTGCACATTCTGAGGGGAAGATTTTGAGTGGAGAAAGCTCCTAATTGTAGTGAAGAGATGGTTTGATTTAGGAAGAAATCTGGGGGGGGGGGCTTTTCTACTTCCTTAATTTTGTAGTAAATCAATAATTGTGATTGCCTACCTTGATTTTTAGCATGTACCAAGATACCTTATGTCTTCCCTCCTTGATGAAACCATTGATGCAGTCGCAGCAGGGCTGAGCACAGCCGTATATCAGAGACCACTGACTCCTCGAACCACAACCAAGAATAAACGAAGAGGAGGTAATTTGCTATGAACGGTGGTGATAGTTCTTAGTTAATTTTTTAGGAGGCTTACACAGCTCTCTTTCCACCCTTTCCACTCTCTTTCCGGCCTAGGCCAGGGGTAGGCCCAATCGCCTTCTCAATCCAGCCCACGGACGGTACGGGAATCAGCGTGTTTTTACATGAGTAGAATATGTGCTTTTAGTTAAAATGCATCTCTGGGTTATTTGTGGGGCATAGGAAATCGTTCATCCCCCCCCCCCAAATATAGTCTGCCCCCCCCAAGGTCTGAGGGATGGTGGACCGGCCCACGGCTGAAAAAGGTTGCTGACCCCTGCCTTAGGCTCAGTGGTTTAGACCACAGCGCCACCACGTCCCTTCAGCCTGTATTTGCTGATCTCCAACTCCAAAATCTTTCTTTATTTTACCTAATACAGGGAGGAGAAAGAAATCAGCAGGTAAAAAACCTCATAGCAAGTCATCTGCTGGAAAAAAGAGTGCTGGAACTTGGATTAAGAGACGCAAACGCCGAGCAAGGCGGAGGAAGGGAAAAAAAATAAAAGTATGCTCCTGGATTTTTAATTTTCCTATAGTTTATGCTTTTCTTGTAATAGAGCATTGTTACAATTTTCTTGTAATACAGCATTATTTATTTAGGAGTAATTATTACTTTATTTCATATACTCAGACAGTCTCCAGGCCTACTGGCCAAGGTTTTCACTTACTTTCTATGATACCCTTTAAGAGGGTTACAGAGTAGAGAATGCAACCCTTCATATTTCTGTGATACATATTCATGTTTTCTGTTTTTATAGAGTTTGGTGGGAATCCTGTTCTGAGCATAAAGTTAACCTGCTCTTCCTCTACCCAGGTGAAAAATGAGCCGACTTCTCGTTCCCGAATTGCAAAAACCCTTCGTCTTGGCAAGCCTGTACGTGGCACTTCAATCCCTTCCATGTACAAACCAATGGAACCCTCTCTTGGCCTTATGAGAGCAGATATTGGAGCAGCCTCTCTCTCTGTGTTTGGAGATCCTTTTGAACTGGATCCTTATAACAGGTATGAAATATGACAAATGGGAAGAAAACAAAGAACTGCAGTTCAGAAATACATGGAGACTTTTTCTGTGATAGGCAGGAAAGAAGAAAAATGGGGCTAAATCCAAATTAGATTATAAAGCTTATTCAGGTTGAAGCTAAATCTTTTAAGTGTGCCTACTCCATATGTTCCTTAACCCATTTGCTTCCCTGCTATTTCAAAAACTTTTATAGTATATCAGAAGACAGAATTTGATCTTCTCAATTTGAATATTTCATTTAAGAAAATAAGCAAAGCTCAGATAAGATGGAAGCTGGTCGTGATCTTCCATTTTCTCTCTCTTAGTAATGAAGAGCTTCCTGTAAATTCAGCCTCACCTGTGAGCAACAAAAGAAGGGGCCTTTCTCAATCAGCACTAAGATCACATCGTCCTGTCGCTCGACCAGTCGCTATGGGGCTTCCTGGGTAAGGCCAACCAAATGGTGTTTTATTATACAAAGCAGCAGCAAGAGAAGTGAGGTGCACAAAGTTCTCTTCTAGTTTGTGGTCTCTCCTGTTTTGCACACTGTATTGAAACCTCAAGCCCTTTCTGCAGTATTCATGGATTCATGCTCAGTGCTACAGACTCTAGCATAGTTAGTGTGTGTGGTATGTGTATATGTGGAGAATCATAGGATTATAGATTTGGAAGGGACCCTAAGGGTCATCTAGTCCGAACCCCTGCAATGCAGGAATCTCTGCTAAAGCATCCACGATAGATAGAAAGACAGTTCAAATCCTGGCTTAGCTGTAGTTGGCTTGAAGAAGATACAATCTTTTCCTTTCAGTTCTCAGTTTGCTGAATAGGTCACTGTTCCTAAAATTACTAAGGTGATGACTCTCACCTACTACTACTTTCTTGTAGTCGCAAACTACAAGAAAGAAGATTCCACCTAAACATTAGGAAGAACTTCCTGACAGTAAGAGCTGTTTGACAGTGGAATTTGCTGCCAAGGAGTGTGGTGGAGTCTCCTTTCATAGAATCATAGAGTTGGAAGAGACCACAAGGGCCATCCAGTCCAACCCCCTGCCAAGCAGGAAACACCATCAAAGCATTCCTGACAGATGGCTGTCAAGCCTCCGCTTAAAGACCTCCAAAGAAGGAGACTCCACCACACTCCTTGGTAGCAAATTCGAACAGCTCTCACTGTCAGGAAGTTCTTCCTAATGTTTAGGTGGAATCTTCTTTCTTGTAGTTTGAATCCATTGCCCCGTGTCCGCTTCTCTGGAGCAGCAGAAAACAACCTTTCACCCTTTGGAGGTCTTTAAGCAGAGGCTTGGCAGCCATCTGTCAGGAATGCTTTGATGGTATTTTCCTGCTTGGCAGGGGGTTGGACTGGATGGCCCTTGTGGTCTCTTCCAGCTCTATGATTCTGTGATTCTATGACCTTAGTGAGCAATTATAAATAGCAACCATATAACTCTAAATATATTCATTCTCTCTCTCTCTCTCTCTCTCTCTCTCTCTCTCTCTCTCTCTCTCTCTCTCATACACTCATTCTCACTAGTTTGACACCCTCATTCCACCAGACAGGTGGAAGGGAAACATTTGATACAAATGTCGCTCAAGACTCTGGAATTCCTAGGAAAGCTTGTGAAAGACCCCTAAAATTAGTGGGAAATTCTCTAATTAGGGGAGCGGGAGATCTCTGCTGACCACCATGAAATCCTAAGCAAGCATATTCCTGAGGTCAAATTGTCATCAAATTTGAGAGAGGCAGCTGAGAGCGGGAAAGGGACAAGCACCGCCTACCCAATTGTTTCTTCACACATGGCATATCCATATGCCTTCTTTAGACCGTTAGCTCACCCTGATTTTTTCGTAGTGGTGGAGAAGGAAATCTTTGCTTGTGGGTGGAGTCTCTTGCTGTCATTCCAGTGAGAGGATCTCCCACTGCAGACATCCCTGCTGCTTCCGTCACAGGAGAGGGCTAAAGAGAGAGGCTCTCCATTGAGCTTGCCTCCTGTGCGAAGAATACCTTATTGCATGCTTATCCTCATTCCCTGCTTATTCAGGCCTCATTTTGGAAGCATGCTTAAAAAAAAAAAAAGCCCAGCAAGCTTACCCATGCAGTGTTCCATATGTTCAGCGATGTGTTTAAAGGAGCCCTTAGGCTGCCAGGTTCATGCAGTCCTGGCATGGTGACATTGCTGCTGCCTACAGTGCTGAGTACTGGGAACCCAGTTTGGGTCTGTTTTGTTAAGGATGCCCAAGGTCCAGTTCAGATCAGGTGTCCCCCCCGCTGGTAGAGTGTTTTGAGGCAGTTTCCCTTTAACTGGGGCATGAGGCGGAATGTCGGAGCTGGGAGGTTCTCTTGCAGTTGGGAGCAGAGGGCAGAGAGCCCTAAACAAACTGGAGGGAAAGGGTGGGCGACTGGGATATTTTCCAAGCAAGGAGGAGTACCTGTGTGAGTAAGCAGAAAAAGGGGAAGAAAACAAACGGAATAGGACAAATATAAGGGGATTTTCAACATGGGTAATCTAGAGGGTTTTCTTTGGCGGGGGGTGGAGGTTGTCACAGCCCTGCTTTATCACATTGAAAAAGATGTTTTTGGTTGTGGTTGTTGCTTTAAGAAGATTAAATTTACATGGTGCGTTAGAAAGAATGAGGGAACCAATCCCTGCCCCAAAGGGCTTACAGTTTGTTGTGCTAGAAAATGGTACAAGGGAGTTGATGGAGGCAGGGGGTACAGAGGGGAAGAATATGCAGTTGGGCTCGGATACAATAGGGAATGGAGACTTGAGGAATGGGATTCTGAAAAGGTGGATTTTGAGGAGTTTTGAGGAAGTGAGGGAGGTGGCATCATGGGAACTTGGTGCCTGGCTTTGTTCCTGAGGCTGAAGACTCAGACTACAACTAAACATGATAAGAAGTGGCTGTTTTGTTTTGTTTAGTGTTCACAATATAAATGATGGTGGGTAGGGGTCTGTTCACTGCATCAGAAGGGGTGTATGGATGACATATTTCATGTTTCACCAATTCTATGGGCTCTTGAGACAGTTATGTAAAGCAGTTTCATTTCTGTTTGCTTTTGTTAGTTTTGTTGTTATTAATTCCTTACCACCCAAGTTGCTCAGTGTTTCTCTCCCTGGCCCCATTTTATTATCTCAATGACCCTGTGAGGTAGGCTAGGCCGAGAGATAGCTCAAGGTTTGCATACTAAGTTTTCTCAGAGGAAAAAGAATCATTTTCCTTATTTAGGATTTTGAACAGGGTCATTTGACTGGATTCCTGCTCCTCTCCCCGAGAGATTACCAAAAATGAAGCTTCTGTCTTGTGGATCCATGCCTGTCAAATTTTTAAAAAATGCTTTAAGGTTTAGGGAGCTTTCTGCTTCCTTTTTATTAGGAGCCAAAGCGTAAGCCGAAATCACTGAGATGTTCTTTCTAGAGCCAAAGAGGGCCAAAGCTCATTGAGAATTAGGGGAGAATCTACCAAAGAGCAGGAATGCAGCCAAATGTTTGCTTCCAAAGAAGGCAAGTTCCAGGTGAGTTATTACAGGTAAGGCAAAAGCAAATTGGAGTTCCAAAATGGGAAGTAGCTTGTTGCAGCAGTTTGGCCTTTTCAGAGCACTTACCTTAAGAGGGGTGTGTATGGGTGTGGGTGGGTGTATTCAGGATAAGGCTCCTGGGGAACACCAAAAGCGTATTTTTAGATGTATGTCTGATGCTATGGCCATTCCAGTTTGGACGCTTAATATATTAAAAATTTTATTTATTTCAGTACTGTGTATCTATCTTGCCTTTCTAAGAAGTGTTCATGGTGGCAACGACACAACAGAATTTAAAGCAATATATTAAACAGTATAGCTATCATCGATTGTAAAACTAAACAATAAAAACTCCATTGAAAACAGTCAGAAAATCTTGCTGAGCAATATGCCTCCACTACTCATTGAAAAGCAGTAATAGGCTGGGCATATTTCCTTTGGCAGGGCATTGTATATTCTTGGCGCTATCCCCGAAAACCCCTCCCTGACTGAGGGCAGGGCTTCAGTAGATGATCTACTAGGAAATTCATATGGGCAGCAGTGATTCTTCATGTACTATGTTTCGAGTTTGTTTAGAGCTTTCAAGGTCAAAAACCAGCAACTGATAAGTGAGGGGTTGCCTTACTCCCCCATATACCTGTCTGTTGACTAATGTGATCTATGGGCAGTGCTTTATTTCTGGCAATACTCAAGGGTACGCAGTACTGGCATCTTACCACCCCACCCAATTAAAAAATGTTAAAGTGCAGCACTTACTGTAACAACTTAGGCCCAGGACCCATTTTTTTTTCCTTAAAAAAAAGCACTGTCTATGGGAGCCCACTTAGTAGAACCTCATGCATCAGAACTTGGGTTTCATGTCAGCTTAGACAGTGCAGTGGCAGCTGCCCTGTCCAGCATGCTGCCCATTGCTGTTGAAATGCGTACAACTTTAAAAAACCCTTTTTTAAAAAAAAATCTGGGCTTTTCCAGAAGTATGTTTCCAGGCTTTTCCAGAAGACAGTCTTTTGTTGTTGTTTAGAACTGCTTTATTTGTTCTCACCTATTTAGTTTTTATTTTATATTGTTATTGTGGTGCGGGTCTCTTTAGTGGTTTATAAATATCCTAATGAATTGATAACCAGTGCAGATAGTGTAAGATGCAAGTGGTATGCTCCAAGTGGCTTGCATCATCTAGCATCCTAGCAATAGTATTCTGGACAAACTGAAGTGTCTGAACTGTCTTCAAAAGCAGCCCCATTAAAAAGCACATTACAGTAAGCCAACCTGGAGGTGACCAATTGTGAATTCCTATGCAACTTACACATAAGTAAGCCTCACTGAGTTCAGTATAGTTTGGTATAGTTACACTGCTTTGCCACATTTTAAATGCATGGTATATAGTGACTCCAAATATTTTAGATCAGTATTTCTTAGCTCTCCGCATTCTTGACAATTGCACAATGCCTTATAGAATGCTTACTGTGAAAAGCAAGAGTGACTAGAAGGCCTTCTGCTTATGCTGTAACATTGGTGTTATTTGAGAGTAAGTGTTTGTAGGATTAGTATGTGTGGAGTTGCAGACAGCGCTAATTGTTTTCAATAGGTGTGAAGCCTGTTAGCTCAGCTGCAAAGCAGGTAGAGTGTAGAGGCAGCTAGCTTTTCTCTCAAATGTGGCCTTGGCTAAACAGAAGGAGTTATGGATCTAGGACTCCACAAGAGGTACATGTTTTGGAGCCACTCCAAAACATCAGTGGAGTATCTTATTTGTCTCACTTCTTTTTATGGACTGTCTGCATTGTTTTCCTCCAATCTTCTGGTTTGGAGTCCCATTTTGTCATTTTGGGGCACCTTCTAATGAGATGGTTGAGTTTAGTGAGCTTCTTGGGTGCAAAGACACTGATACCTAAAATACTGGGGTTTCTTTTGTAACTCCTGTGTTTTGCAGTAGGCAGGCGGAAAGCTCAAGCTCACAGTATCAAAGCAGAGGTGTGAATAAAACTCAGTTTTATTTGGCAGAGGTCAGCTGAGTTTCACTAATGAAGTTTGTTCTGTACACTGAGTTTTTTCCTTTATTTCTTTGCTACTCATATCTCTTTAAATAAAAAATGTGGGTGAGGTGGGGTGTTTTATTGTGTTCATTTGAATAATTAAAAGCTGTTATAATTTGCTTTAAAAAAGAAAACAACTGCTTCAAGAGCAGCAAGAAGAATCTGTTAGGCTGCAGCAAAGCAAAGAAACGCTGCTGCTGCAAAAGACATACAGGCTGCCTATACACAGCACACAAGATTGGATGAGTGTCCAGCAAAAGTATGTTGTCACAGGACCAAAATGATTAAAAAAAACTGCAGCTGCCCACTGGTATGAATGGGCCAGCCTAAAACATTTTAAGGTCATTGGGTTTTGGTGGAGCAGATATGGCTCCATTTCTATATGCTCTTAACCTGAGAGTAAATGCCATTGAACTCAGTTGGCCTTACTTCTGAGTAGACTTGCAGAGGATTGCACTCTTAAGCACATGTTCCGTTCTCCAGTTGAAATCAACAAGTGCTCAACTTATGACTGGAATGTGCTCCATGTTCTTTCTTGCTGTCTCAGACTTAGAGATTGGTATGAATGTGTAGTAGGCAGAAAGCCAAGATGGCACTACAGATGTTATGTAGTTGTGTTATCTGAAGGTTCTGGGTTTCAGAAATACCAATTGGAACACCCACACCCTCCCTTGCAGGTCCTGGTCTTGGTAAATGTTCACATACCTGTAGCGTATCCAGCTGTGGACAAGTATTGGATTGAAAACAATTATTGCAGCATTTTTCATTTTTATATTGCTTTGGTTTCAATATTATATGTGTTTCATTATATTAGCTGCTTCAGGCTTCATTTTTGGAAGGAAAAGTGGGTGCAAACATTAAATGAAATGAGAATGAGATTCTGCAGGTTTTCTACACTTGCATTGGATTGTGGAGTACAGACAACTCTGCATATTACTGGGTTTCTGCCCCACCCCCAATAGCAAGGCTTTTCATAGTATTTTCAGCCCTCTATAAAGAAAATAATACTTGACCATTTGTTTTCTTATCCCAATAGCTATAGTTATTTTGTATGCCATCAACACAATGTAAGCTATTTCTTCTGAAAACACTGGTAGCAATAGGACCGGTTAGGAATGGCTCATCGTTAACCTATGTAGCTGCCTCAGGTTTGTGGAGATGTGCTACAGTCTCAAACCTATATGAATAGGATGTAAAAGATCCTTTGTTCATTCTGATGTAACCAGTATAGTTCTGTATAGTGTGAAATCAGAAGGCATGCCTTGTGTAATTTATAGGAGGAGTGTTCCTGCCTTGACACCTGAGCCAGAAGCTGGCCCAGCCCCTGTGCCCGACCTGTTGGGGAGCATCCTGACTGGACAGAGCCTCCTTATGATGAGTGGTTCTGACGTCGTTATTAATAGAGATGGATCGTTGACAGCAAAGAAAGCAGGTAATGCTTGGTTAGACTGATCTGAAGTTTGTTAGCGTGTTATGCACACAAGCACTTTCTAATCCTTGCAAGCAGCAGGCAAGCAAATGCCAGGTTGCAGTCTGTAATAGTATGCCTTGAATTGGTAGCTAGAGTTATTTATAGAGTATCATAGAGATGGAAGGGCCCCTTAGGATTATCTAGTCCAACCTCCTGCAATACAGGAATATGCAACTGTCCCTTACGGGGATCGAACCTGCAACCTTCGCATTATCAGTAGCACGCTCTGAACAACTGAGCTACAAAATCAGTACAAATCAGTATTTTGTTTATTTATCAAAGCATGACAATAGAAGAGAACAGGAATATTGACATTGTATTGCGGTTGTGCTTTCTAGAATGTATCACGTTAATCTGAATTTCATAAAATAGACCAATTGCCCACATTTGATTTGGTAAGCAGTATATGTAGGCGATCAAAGGTTATACTGAATTAGTATGAGAGAGCTTAGGGTGCAATGACCACTCATCTTGGCACCCTGTTATTTTTTAAGTGTTGATACTTGGAGGTGTAACTTACTGTCATACTGGAAGTTGTGCTAGCTGACACAGCTGACAGTTCACTTGCATAGTGTTACCGGTAATTAGTTGCTAAAACCCCAATTCTGTTGTCCTGTGTCCATATTAAAATTTTGGGATGTTATTGTCTGTATGGAATAGTACAAGCAGATAACTGGGAAAACTTTCATGGGTTTTTCTCATGTCTCTTTCAGTCTCATTGCTGCATGACAATTCAGCAAGCAATTCAAGAGCGGAAGAAGGCTTGGAGGACAGTGCCCAGCAGGGGGCTTCCCAACTGGGGACTACAGTTAGTGGTGGCTTTACTGCTGAATCTTTGGTTTCTTCACAACTGAATTCAAACTCCAAATCTGCTGTCTCAAATACTTTCGCCTTGTCCCCTTCTTCACTAAGCCTAGCAAACAAAGCAGTGAGTCCATTGCAGATTACATCTGGAAGGGCTCCCATTAGATTTGAATACTCAATGACTCCAAGGTCTGTTCAGGCTCAAAATTTAGCAAATCTGAATAGATGTGGCCCCAAACTGGGTGAAGTATTCAGATTTAATGGAGGCTCTAAACTGCCCGGGGCTCCTCTTTCTGTATCTTCTAAATTATTGCCCAACAACTTGAGTTCAGTCTCAAAAACCATACCTGTGCGGCAGCCTTTGAAATTGTCCCCTAAAAGGCTTGATATCTCTGAACTCCCCAGGATACCAAAGATTAAAAAGGAATCGACTAGTGGTCATTTGGGATTGCAGCCGGCCAGTGACCGAAGCAGTGATATTCCCAGCTCCTGTGTAACACAGTTGACTGGCAAAGGGAGTACAAACCAACCAGTTGGCAATAGTAAAATGGAGAGCAGCAAGTCACACGCTCCTCAGAGACAAGCACACACAAGTGGAGGCTCTGCTGCTGCCCATGCCAGTTGCACCTTTCCTCCTTCAAGGGGGAACGTTGGAAGCTCATCATTTGAGAGCTTTAAAATCAACATCCCTGGAAATGTTGGGCATTCCAGCAGACTGTCTAATCCTGGGTTTTGCAATACTTTCCGGCCTGTGGACAATAAAGTACAGCAAAAGGAGAATCCGTCGCCCCTCTTTTCACTGAAAAAGACTAAACCAGTCAAAAGTGAAATATATGATCCTTTTGATCCAACAGGCTCTGATTCAAGCTCAACAAATAGCAGTCCGGAAAGATTGCCCCTCGCTAATATCACCAGAACAATATCCACAGCGAGTCCAAAAGTCCAGACATTCCAAACAGTGCGCCGCATTACCCCTTACACACTGGAAAATGTATTTGGATCAGGGGCCGAATCATCAGATGTGCCATCAAGTAACACAGAGTTTCATGACGATATGATAAAGGAGAGGCTTGTGGAGCAGGTATCTGATACAGAACAAGAGAAAGCTGAGGAGGAGGAATTGTCAACTCTACCCTGTACATCCTCTGCCATCAAGCAAGTTACAGATGAAGAGCACTTAAATGAGGAGGATGAGAATGGTCCTAGGGTAGTTTTTGAAGATGACCTAGGTAAGGCTAGAGTGAAAATTGAGGTGGACAATTCCGTAAGAGAAAACAGTCTACAGATGTTACCCAAAAATGAGCAAACAGAAAAGCGATCTTTTTCAAGATCACCATCAAATTCTAGTTCTAGAAGCCAGAACAAATTAAAAAGAAAAAAGACAGCTACAAAAGACTACAAAAGCACACGATCAAGATCTAGATCAAGAACGTGTTCAAGAGATAGAAGCTCCAGATCCACTTCCCGCTCCATTGAAGAAAAATGCAGCAAAAGCCACAGGACTAAATCAAAGACTCGGCATTCCTCAAGTGACCGCTCCAGTAGTTATGAGCGATTGAAGAAAAAGAAAGCAAGGGATAAGATGAAAGACAAAAGGGCAAAAAGCTCCTGGGCAAAAGAACACAAGAGATCTAGATCACGATCTGGTAGTCCAGGCAACTCTTCTTTTGAGTTGTATGAAAGTCGAAAAAAGAAAAAGCACTCTGCCACTAGAGGAAGGGGGAGGGAATGTTCCCCATCAAACAGTGCTGAGAGAATGAAGAAAAAGAAGCACAGAAGGGAGCGAAGCCATGACAGGTACAAGAAGGAGAGAACCTCAAGGTCCCGAGAGAGAAAGAGATCTAGATCTAGGTCCCGGGAGAAGCGAAAGAGGAGATCAAGGTCATCCTCGCCATCAAGACCCCGGGAGCCCAAAGGGCCTAAGTCTAGGGAGAAACAACTGCAATCTAGGTCACGCTCCAAAGAAAGGAAACATAAGCCGAAAGAGATGCCACTGCTACCTCTTCAAGAGAAGGACCAGAAAGGCCAGAAATCTTCAGATGATAACCTGGGCAGTTCTCTTGATCATGCTCCTCCTTGGACCCAAGACTTGGAAGATTCAACACAAGAATCATTGAATGTTCATCTAGACCTGATGCCTGTACAAGAGAGCCCTCCAAAAGAGATAGCAATGGAAGTTGATTTAGAAGAGGCCATTATAAAGGAGCAAATCTGCAAGAAACTTGTAACTGTAATAGCTTCTCAGGCAGAGTGTGCAAGTTCTGGAGTGCTACCTGACAATATAGATTCTTCCATTGGGAAGGAATTGGCGGCAGGCTATGAGTCACCAGGACTTGCTAGCCAAAGTAGTGAGCAACTGGAAGAAATTGAAGCTAATAAAGAAGATATTGATGATGTGTGCCCATTTTTATCAGACTGTCTTCCAGTGAAGGAGGAACTTGTACAGGAGCATGATGAGCCAATGCCAATTAAAGTTTTGCCTGAAATCAAAACGCCAACTGAGGCTAAAGGTGGGGGCCTTACATTGGGTGAGAATGCCACTGATGTAAATAAACATGAACCGGAAGCAGTAGCTCAAGGTCCTGTGTTGAAATCTAAAGCACCAGTGAAAAGAGTTACGTGGAATCTTCAAGAGGAAGAAAGTGATGCAGTGAGTGCAGACAAAGCAGCAAGTAAGTGCATGGTGAATCTTTAAAATGGCAAAAGTCGATGTCATGGGGATAGGAGCTGCTTTTCTCATTAGAAGTGAGACGGAATGTAGTTGTTTGTCATAGTTCAAGGTTGGATTGGTCCCACTAAATGAGAGCCTCAGGTTATTTTAAAAATAAGGGGTGCAGTTTCATTATTGTTTGGCACTTACGTTAGTGAGTATTCACCTTGCATGCTCTCTCCTTCCTTCATGCCCTCTGACATTGCCTTTTTTTGGTGGCAATCCATAGTTTGCCATTACCTCTAACCTGGCAAACTGGTTTTCTTTGCCTACAAAGCAAAATTTTTGTTAAGTAAGCCATGGAGTTCTTTCTAGCATATATGCATTCGTGCTTTAGTACTGCAGGGAATTATGTAAAACTTTCCAAAACACCTAGAGTTATTTACAAAGAGACTTGATTCCTCCCATTACACTTGTTACATGTGTAGTTTGAAGAATATAATATGGGTATGTGCATCATAAAAACATAACTAACTTATTACCAAGTTGGTCTCTAAGGTGCTACTGGAAAGATTTTTTTAATTTTGTTTTTATTACCAAGCATAACTCTTCCACCCTCATCCTGGATCACAGTTCATAAACTAAATGTCTGTGTCAGTTTTAAGGAGCTTTAAGCTATGAATTCAGCTTTGCTAGGTATTTCTAGGAACTTAGAGACGTGTTTGTGCTTGCAGACTAAAATCTCATTTTAAGAAGTTGGGGAAGCTTGTTAAACCATCTACTGAATTCTTCTGAGGTTGTCATGAAGTTTGATGGCTTGAAGTGTTTTTATTTGCTGTGATTGTCTATATGTTTTGTTCTGATATGCTTTTCTTCTTGGGGATCTTTCAGGGGTGCCATTCTGCAAACAGCAGAGAACGAAAGAAGGGGTCTGGAAAGCGGAGGATTTGACCCAGACATTAAATCAGGTGCAGTTAACTGAGCCTCCTCCAACCAATTATATGATTCCTGAGCCTATGTTTCCTGATCTAGATTCCTCCCAGGTTGGTTCCCACGCCATAAGACAAGTGTCATGGGAGGCCATTCCACTCCATCTGTAAACATGTGCCCCTAACTTGACTTCATTGTGGAACAGTCTTCTTCCTCCCCCCCCCCACCCACCCACATGTAGTACATTTCATTCAGCCCATGTACTGCAATAATTTTTCTGACTTTGGCATTCCCCTACTTAAAAATTGAAACTGTGTTCTGCTGCTTTGCAATGGGCTTGTGACTTCTAATTTCCAATAGCTTATTAAATATGTGGGTTTTTTTAAGACATCTTAAAATCAGTTATTAGACTGCATACAAAATGCTTATTGAAGACCACCCACTGCTCACCAGTGAGGCTGATGTGAACTCAGTATTGTCTTAATTTATTATCCTCCTTTCCCTCTAATATCCCAGGATAGGTTACAACAATTTAAAACAACCTTTTCCCTTTTAGAATTAGCAGAAAGTAATATACGTGTCCCTTTAAGTGAAAGCTGTTCTTGTAATCCCTATGCATCATATCCCCACCCTCATTTGTTCAGAACATAAGAATAGTCTGATGGATCAGGCCAGTGTCCCAGTCCCAGCGAGTCCAGCATCCTGTTCTCACAGTAGCCAGCCAGGGAAGCCTAAAAGCAGGACCTGCCCCACCAGTACTGTCCTCGCCTGTGATTCCTGGCAACTGGTATTCAGTGGCATTCAAAAGTAGAGAACATGTTGTGATATGAGAAGTGGTTTGTGATCTTTTCTTTTCTTTTCTTTTCAGGTTTACAACCAAAACCTGCCTCTGACAGCACCACTGCCCTCGAGTCTGCCCCCCTATGCGCCTGTTAGTCAGCCCACCGTCCAGTTCATCATGCAGGGGAGTCTCCCTCTGCTTAGCTGTGTGGCGGGACAAGGATTGACCCCGGAGCCTGGCAATTTGGCGACAGCTTCAGAACCAGGAATTCAGGCAGCTTCTACAGGAGATACAGAGGAGAAAGTCAAAGCACTTAAGTCCCCTGTGGATAAATCAAAGAATGAGGAGGTGAGTGGAGGTGGATGGCTCGCTAAGATGATGAAGTTGAACTCATGGGCGAAACCCAAATGGAGCAGCCCACTCACACAACAGCCATTGCACTCGTGGGAACCCCATTCTTAACAGCACAACAGCCAAGTCCAGTGCCTGTCTTAGTGCAACTACTATTCTACTTGGTGATATTTAAGCTTTGTGTACTACCTCTTGTGCTACTGCTTGCACAACATCAACTCTCAAACTGCATAGGATCTCTCCCATAAAATCTAAGAATTCTCCTGCTGCATCAGACCGTCTAGTCTTTCAGAAGATGCTTCATGGAGAGAGCTATCCCCAACCCTTGGTTGCTGGAAGTAAATCACCACTGAACATTTAACTGTTTGGGTGAAACATTAAACTATTTTGTTGATAGACCTGTCCTTTATGAATGTGTCTGATGCTTTTTAGATACACCTAAGCCACTGGTTCAGCTAGTGGGTCCTAGCCTGATCCTAGGTGGGTTGCAACAGGAGCACTATGAACATGAAAATAAATGGTAGAAGATAAAGAAATTGGTCCCCAAATGTATGTTTCAGTTAAACGCAGGTTCTGGATTTGAAAAGGTTGAAGATACCTGGTCTAAGCTATTCACTGTCACTGTACTTTGTAGCAAGGAATTCAGTAAATTAACAGTGTGGTTCATTAATAGGTTTTCCCTGAACCTATTGTACTTCCTGAGGAGACCTGAAATAATATGTCTGCATGTCCCACTTGATCCCCACCCCCCATTTCAACATAACTAGGACTGCCGCAGGGGAAGCAGCATATCATCCGCCTGTAATTTAAAAACTACTGCTCTGATAACTTAGTTTGAAAACCCTACTTGCAGGCAGCTTTTTGGTTAACAGATTTTTTTGTCCTTCATAGTACATGAAGAAACTTCACATGCAAGAGAGGGCTGTGGAAGAAGTGAAACTCGCAATTAAGCCCTTTTACCAGAAGAGGGAAATCACTAAGGAGGAATACAAAGATATTCTTCGGAAGGCGGTGCAAAAGGTAACGAGAGGGAATAAACTTAGGCAAATGACTGTGAAAAGCCCCATTTAATTCATACTCTGTAAACTGAATATTAGCTGCTGGCAAAAGACTACCCTGCTCTTTCAGGTAGTGAATTTGAAGTCGAAAAAGGCAGGGTGATTTAATGCTAGGTTCACAGAAACTAACTCGATCCCCTTTTACCGTTCCTAGATTTGCCACAGCAAAAGTGGTGAAATTAACCCAGTGAAGGTGGCTAATCTTGTGAAGGCTTATGTTGAGAAGTACAAACATATAAGGAAACACAAGAAGGCTGACCCTGAAGAAGAGCCCCTTGAAACAGGGAACTGAGAAAGGCCAAGCCCCAAAGATGAAACAAGTGGAGGCTTTTCTAGCCAAGGATTTTCTTCTTCTGCAGAGGAAAGCAGGGATAATGCAATTGCATGTTGCAAGACACCCCTCTCCACTCAGCAACTAATGTGGTCGGGCCTTCCTCCAGGGTGACCCATTCTCACACAGGGATGGGCGTGGATTGGACTGCAGTTCAAGAGCCAAATGTCAGCTGATCCCACTCAAATTGTGGAGTAGCTGGACAAAGAAAAGTATGTGTGTGTTGGGGAGAGGACACACTATCAATTTTCATGGCTTTGATCACCCCCCCCTTTTTTGGTCTCTGCACCTGTCTTTCCATTTTAAAACAGACACTTTTATATGCAGTGTACAGCAATGTATACTTGCTCCCACTGTGTTCTTATTTATCAGAAATGTGGATTCTTTAGCGATTTCTCAGAATTTGGTTTAATACTTGAACCGCAGTATTTCTAGCCTATTCTGTGATAAACTTTGACTCGCTGTATCTTATGGGAGTTGCAGGCATGTGCTACCCCTTCTAAATCCACTCCTGAAAACACTGCTCCAGAGATGGCATTCATTTACCATTTTGTTGAAGTATCTCAATGAGGAACTTCATTTTGAAAGGGCGGGGGTGGAAATTGGTGGAAGGGGATTTGAACTATGTTGAAGCTCTTGTGAATAATGTGCTGAAGGCTGGTTTTGAGTAGTTTTGCATTCAACGAGCTGCCTTTCACTGAACAGGGAGGGTGGGGGGAGGAGTGGAGGCAGAGAAGCACCATTTGCAGACTTTCAATGACAAACCTGAGGTATGCAGCAAAAAGGATGTACAAAGGAGAAATGTGACAGTTTATAAAGTTATTTTGAATTGTTTGTTGTTCATAGTGGTTCTTTGGTTGTGGTATCATTGTTGGTATTTATTAAGTACAGGGACTAGGGGGGTAGTCAAAGGTACAGTTTCTAAGACTTGGGGATCAGAAACAGGTTGTGAGCTTGCATGCATGCACCCATCTCCCCACCTTTCCATCTGGGTTTGGCTTTACATGCACAAGTCAGCCTTGAGATTTACCTGTTTGGAATAATCTGTTGTCATTGTTCACTTCTCTTCTCCCCATCCCACCCCAAATTGGGATGACCAGTAGGTTCAGCACCTGCCCTTTATCAAAACAGTGAAACAAGTTATAGATTTGCAATACTATGAAGAATATCCAATGTACAGATTACAACACAAAAGCAACTTTGAATAAACACTGACTGATGATGGGCTCTGCCTATAAGCCATTAGATAAGGTGACCAGCATAATACCCAGCCACGTTTTCAGTTACAGATTTGTTTCTAACCTTTTGCAAGAAGGACTACTTTATGAGTTGTGTGTCTGTCTTTATCAGCAAGAAGAGAACACATTGTCAAGGTTTTGTCTGTTAGGCCTGCCATAAAGCTTTCGCTGGGGACAAGATCCTCTCCCTCCCTCCTGAAGGCCACAAAGATAGCTACATATATGGGTCCTTGTCTACCTTCACCCCAGATAAGAAGATGTTATTAACTGAAAGTGGAGTTTGACTGGTCTAGAGAGCAACATCATAATCTTAAGAAAGCAGGGCTAGCCCTAGCCTTAAGCAGAGGGAAGCAACTGCCTCAGGTGGCAGATGCTGGGGTGGGGGTGGGGGCTAAGGTTGCAGGCCCCCAACTGTTCCTCTTGAGCCCCCTCTCAACTATTCCCCTATGCTATGCCCCACATGGCCTGCCCTGTGCTAGCCTGCTGCCCTCGGGCAACAGAGGAGGCTATCCCATCAATGGTGTTGAAGTAAGATTTGACCACCTCCCCACTTGGCTTCAGAACCTTAAAGGAGGAGTGTGCCCATTTTGTCCTTTGCCTCAGGCAGCAACATGTCTTGGGCCAGCCCTCCAAGAAAGGGCCATGGTCACACCTTTGAGTGTGAAGGAATATATATCCCGCCCCCCATTTCACTGGCAATCATATACTGGGGAAACTGCTGTGGTGATTTTAACTGTGTTGAGCTTTCAATTTTGCCCTACACAAAGTTTCACATCTTGCGCAAGAGGTAATGTGGCCGTGTAGTCTTTTGAAATTAATTGTGGGAAGGAGAAGGACTTAAAGGCTTTTGAAAGAGAGAATTGAGGAAATGAAAGCAGATGGTTACGTCAGAAGGATATAGCCGTGGTTTGTGAAGCAGGGAGCAGCAGGACAACAACATGGCCCAGCATGGATCTAGTGAGTACCTTGCCTTTGATTCCTACTGATTGCTGCTGCTTGGAGTGGAGTAGAAAAATAATGGAAGGGGCAGTGCTGGAGGAGGGCTTGGTCAGGTGCTGGGTGCTGATGCTGGGCCCTACCAGCCATTTGTTAGGATGAGAGAGAGAACTTGCCATCTTTAAAATAGTAATCATGGGCACAGGCTGTGTATGGAATCGGAACTTTCTCAGTCCTTCTCATTGCAACATTGAGTGACAGACAGAAGAGGCAAGATGTTTTAAAGCTGACCTTTTCAACTACTGTGGCTTAACTCCCCAGCTACGACGGGAGCTGCAGCAATGAAAAGGCCAGAGGAAGCCCCCAACAGTGCAGGCTGTTCTTATGAGTCCCTTTTATTATGCCCTTTGTGTTCAACGCAATGGATCTTTCTTTCAAATAATGTGTTCAGAAGTAGGCCTGATTGGCATTAGAGGAACTGTATTGAAATGAGAGCTGGTGGTGGGGGGGCATACTTATATGAGCTGGGATGTTGCTATAGTTTAAGTCCTGCCTCATCCGTCAAGCTTGGTGAGAATGACTTATGACTGAAAAGACAAAAATTCACTGGGTGGTCTTGGACCAGTCACAGCTTCTTAGTCTTAACCTACCTCACAGGGTTTTTGTGAGGATACAGTAGGGAGGAAGAAAACCATGTCTGCCACCTTGAGCTCCTTAGAGGAAAGGCAGGGTATAAATAAAATGCATACAAACATAAAATAAAAGAGTGGGCTATGTAGGACCTTAAGCATACCACATTACCACAAGTCCTAACCCATCCCGTCTCCAATTTCTCCTGCATTTATGTGCATATACAATTACAGCAGCCTGGTTATAATTTAACTACCCTCCTATACTCAGAACCAGGCAGCTAAACAGTAGAAAAAGGTTAATTCCAGATGAAGTGATGTACGGTAAAATTCTCTGTATGTTTGTCAGAAATAATTCCCTCTGTAAACAATTGGGCTTTGTCCCTAGTAAAAGTGTTTAGCATTACACAGTTAAGAGCTGGAGCGTTACTTGTGTCCGTGTGTGTGGCATGAAATAATTTGAGCAGAGTGTTTGGCAAGCTACTCACTTGGAAACAATGGTCCTTTTTCTTGATGATAAATCACAGTATCTTGTGCCCTCTGTTCATCAGATCAAGGGCAAGAAGACTACCCCAATGAGGTGACACTTTCCAGACTTAGGCTCCGAGTGGTTCCGCCTGAGGTCCTGCAAAATAATGGCATAGAAAGCTTGAATTTAGACCGGAACAAGCTGAAACAGCTCCCTGGGGTTGCAAAACTTTGCAACCTGAAAAAGCTGATTTTGTCGAAAAATGATATCATAGACTTCCCAGAGGAAATCAGGAGCTTGGTCCATCTGGAGAAGCTGGAACTCAATCAGAACCAAATCCGCGTTATCCCAGAGGGAGTCTTTTCCTGCCTTCCAAAGTTGATACATCTTCGACTGAACAACAACCGCTTAGATAGCCTTCCCAAGGACCTGGCAGTCTGCTGCAGCAGCCTCCAGTACCTCAACCTGTCCAACAACTTGTTCCTAGCTATCCCTTTGGTGGTCTTGGAGCTGAAATGTTTGCAAGAGCTCTACATGTATAACAACAAGCTGCGCCAGCTTCCCATGAAGATGTTCACGGAGCTGCCTCTGAAGATGTTCAAGGTCAGCGGGAATCCTCTCCGGGAGCCTCCCTACGAGGTCTGCGCAGGAGGCCTCAGGCAGATCATCAGCTACTTTGACCAGCTGCAAAACAGCCGAGCGGAAGAGGACAGGCGAGTCAAGACCATGTTCCTGGGGATGTCCTTAGCAGGGAAGTCCACCATTTGCAAAAGCCTGAAGCAAAGGCAAATAGTTCGAATGTCAGAGGAAGAGCGGACCGTTGGGATTGAGATCAGCGAGTTCCAGATCCAAGGCTTCACTTTTCTCTTCTGGGACTTTGCTGGCCAATTGGAATATTATATGACTCACCACATGTTCATCACCCCACAGGCTCTGGTCATCTTAGTCATTAACTTTCAGCAGTAAGTGTCATCTTGCTTACCTCGTGAAGGGAGGGCAAAGGGGAGCATGGCTTTTAAGTCCTGTTGGCACCAGCGGGGTCGATTTACATGTGTGCTTCACATTGCTGTTTATAAGTGAATGTGACTTAAATGTGTTGTCTTTGGCTAAATTTGTACTCCTATGTATGAAATTAGCTTTTTTTGTCAGCCAGAAACTTGATAATTGCAGTAGTTTTATCCTTGCTAGTGTGCCCACCAGAGAGCAGTCAACTAATTAAGGCTGAAATCCTATGCACACTTGGAAGTAAGCTCCATTGAACACTTCCAAGCAAACTTGCATAGGCTTGCACTGCATGCTATTCTTCCAAATCGGAGGTGGCTAAAACCTATTGCAGAGGCCTTAGCTAGACATGGAGGTGCACTACCCATCATTGCACCCCATCTAAATTAAAAAAGACAACAACAAAGCATGCTTTCCATTATTCACTGAGGAAATCTTTTTTGCTTGGCCACCACCAATCGATTAATATTACTTTTATGGATAATCTTTATTACTCTCTTTTTATGGATATTTTCACAGGTGCCACAATTGCAAGCTGGGAAGAATATAATTTTCTCACAGCAGAGGCCACTTCTTAATATCTGTATTAGGCTCCAGTCGCATCCACACCATATATTTAAAGCATATATCTTTCCCTGAAAGAATATCGGGAGCTGTACTTTACCCACAGAGAACTACAATTCCCAGCACCCTTAACAAACCACAGTTCCCAGGACTCTTTGGGGGAGATCATGTGCTTTAAGTGCATAGTGTGAATGTGACCTCACTCTCTTTGTGAGCTACCAATATTAGAGAAACAAATTTGTTTACCCACACAATGTCAGGGCAGTGGGCTGAGTCTGTGAGTGATCTGGAACTTCCCTTTTTCAGGTATCAGCGGAGCAATGACTCCTTCAAGGAGCTTGTTGGATTTTGGATTAACAACCTCTTTATGCGAGTGCCCAACTCTGTGGTCCTTCCCGTTGGAACTCACATAGATGCTTGTTGTGAGCAGGAGGTTAAAGAAAAGAAAGAGGATATAATGAGCAAGATCCAGGACATGCTGGATGAGAGAAAGAGCACCTTAGCCCATCTCATTGCCAACCTGGAGGACAATGAGGAATCAGAGTTCTTTGTGGACCAGTGGAATAGGCTGAAGGAAATGGAGAACTGCACCCTTACAGTAAGGAAAATGTGATGTATTTTGAATATTTAGGATGCCCTACAGCAGGGGTGGGAAATCTGTGTCCCGTCAGATGTTGTTGGACAGAACTCCCCGACCATCAGTTACAATGGCTGTGGCTTGACCTGAGTTAGGAGTCCAGCAACATCTGGAGGGCCACAAGTTTCCAGTCCCTGCATTACAGAATATGATGTGATGTAAACTCCCAAGAGTGTGTTGGTTGGGAAAGAAAAATTAAGTAGATAAAAAGAGAATTCCCTGGATGGCAAAATTCAGGTTTGGGATAAGTACCCTTGGGTGAGCAGAGATTTAAAATCACAAAATATGCAGCAAAGTGAAATGTGTAAAAATAGACTGTTGGGCCTTTAAAATATGTCCTTGTGAGTTCCGAAACTTCCCACTTTCCCATCATAGGGGGAAAAACATGTTTGGGATGTTAAAAATAGTTTATTTACAAACTCTTCAAAGGTCAGATTCATGTGCTTTTCCATACAGCAGTCAGAAAGCATAGGCAGTAACATGGCTCTCTCCTGAGTGGTGCCATCTGGCGCCCAATTTGTCAACTCCTTAGTCAAAAGAGGGATGTGAACAAGCAGCAACTTTGTTGGGGGGGGGGTGTATATGGACATTGTGGAGGCTGGGACATTGAACCTTAAGAACAAAAGAAGGTGCCTAGAGCAGACCAAAAGTCCATTCATTCCAGGGGTGGGAACCTCAGATCCGGGGGCCAGTCTTAATGGCCCTTGAGGCTCATGCTGCAGGCCATTGAGACCCGCCCTAACCACACACCCCTTTTGCCAGCCCACACCACTCACTGGCCTTACTTTTACACCTTCCACGAGTGCTTCGGCCCAGCTGGAATGTGTCCTTGAACTCTGATAATGTCTCTTACTTGCCTGAATGCAGGACCGAGAGCAGTGTGTGAGTGAATTACAAGCTATCCTCCTGTACAAAGGTAAAATTTACATGAGTTGATCCACCCCGTTTTTCCTCTGGCCCTGCCCAGCGACCTGCTTCCAGTAGTGGCTAGCCTTGTGCCTGTGGGCATCCCACAAGTGGAACCTGATGTTATTGTTCCCCAGCAGTTGATTCTTTGAGGCATACATCTTCAGATCTGGGAGGACGCATCCAACCACCGCTGATAGATGACTCCTTTCACTTAAATACTGTATGAATAAGATACTTCCTTTCATCTGCTCATGTCCATTCTAGAGATTTAGTTTGATTGTAGGAATCTCAAGTTCTATGACACGAGTAAACCCCCTGCCCACCAGCATGCATAAACCATGGTCTGCCCACCAGAATAACAAGATGCCAATCTGAGTTTTGGTTGTTTGCATCTGTTGCTTGCTTGTAAACTGTTTGGAGTTTTGCTTTGTTTGTTTGTGGTATCTGTATATATTTTTGCCCCAGGTTTTGGACCTTGTTCCCGTCAATTGCATGGATTACGAGGACATCAAAACGCTCGAAGGCACAATTCTGAAGCACGTCAAGAATGAAGCTGTCTTCCCGAATGTCATCCAAGTGCTCCCCCCTATCTACAAGCAAGTAGAAGCTGCAATTGTGAATATTGTGCAAAAAAATGAAGAGTTGGCAGAGCATGGCAAGTAACTGCTATGAATGGGCATTTTGCGCCTCTCCTCTCTTCCCCCTTTTAAATGCAAGATCCTAGCCCTTGAATAGGTGAAGTCATGATGCAGAACAGGGTCCTTCTAAACATTTGGGAAGAGATGTCGCTTGGGGTAGTACATCTGCATTCTTTGCATGTGGAAGGTTCCCAGTTCATTCCCCAGCATCTCCTGGGAAAGACTCCCTGCCTTGAAACCCTGGAGATCATCAGCATAGATCAGGGGTCAGCAAACTTATTCAGCAGGGGGCCGGTCCACCATCCCTCAGACCTTGTCGGGGGCCGGACTATATTTTGAAAGGGGGGGGGGAATGAACGTATTCCTATGCCCCACAAATAATTCAGAGATGCATTTTAAATTAAAGGCATACATTCTTCTCATGCAAAAACACCAGGGCAGGCCCCACAAATAACCCAGAGATGCATCTTAAATAAAAGGACACATTCTACTCATGTAAAAACACTCTGATTCCCACACCGTCTGCGGGCCAGATTTAGAAGGCGATTGGGCTGCATCCAGCCCCTGGGCCTTAGTTTGCCTACCCATGGCATAGATGAAAACTGAGCAAGATGGACCAGTAGTCAGTAGATGGCAGTTTCCTGTGTACAGAGTGTATTTCGCTGAAATACACAGCCACCATCACAGCCATCTCATAAACACTTGCAATAAAGGAGATGGCCTCTAGATTGCTTGGGGGAGAACCGAAGTCTCTCTGAGTCAGTCCCTCAGGCAGCTGGGGCGATAGCAGGAGGCTGATACTGGCTTCTCTTCCGTGGTCAATTTGCTTATTTTTATAGTTCGCTCAGCCTGAAAAGTTGGGCAGGCCCCCGTTTTAAAAATAAAAAAAATCCAGTAACCACATAAAAATCCAATTAAAGCATAATAACAACATTTGAACAAAGTATAAAGCATATTAAATAAAATAAAATGATCACTGGTTGATGGCCCTGATCCCTTCTGCAGCAAGACCACAGAGAAAACTCCCCAAACATTCAAATTTAAAACCATGGGAGTATTTACACATTCCCAGATCTACAATGAATTCCAAAGCAGTTGTTAACCTGCTGAAGGAGCCAGGATGTGATTCTTCATTAGCACTGACCTCTTTAATATTTACTGTCCTCCTCTAGTTCTGCTCCAGCAGCAGAACTACAGCATTTCAATCACAGACAGGGATGGGGAAGACGTTCAGATCACATCTAGAGACAAACCTTACCTAATTCACACTTTCTGAAACAATACGCAAACTGAAAGACAGCCAACCATTCTTCAAAATTTATAAATAAATAGCTATGTGGATAAATGAGTTTAGGAGTGGAAATATGAGAAACGGAGAGAATCCAAATTTGACCAATCCATCCACCCCTACCTACGGATAGGTTGATCCCAAATGTGCTTACTCAAAGTATTTCATTCTGTGGGTCCCTTGCAGTCACTAGAAACAAGTCTTCTTCTAATGGTCCTTTAGGTATGATGGATCTCAGTCTGTTACACAGAGAGCTTTCCTATCAGTATCACCTCACCCACCTTGATGTAGAACTTCTGCGGGATATCCTGAGATACCTTCACCGCATTGGGCTAATCGTGTGGTACGAAGAGGTCAAGCAGCTGGAGAGCACAGTGTTTCTATGCCCAGACATTCTCATAACCATCTTCAAAGTGAGTGCCAGGTGTCCTTGGCTGCTTCCACACCAGATCCCTTTCGGCTGTAGAGACATTGATTCTCTGTAGTTAGCTAGAAGGGGAATGAAAATGGAGGTGCCACACAAGCATGTAGCATTTATTTATTTACCACGTCACAACAGAAAGTTGTCTAGGAGGTCAACAGAAAACATGCTTTAGAGTGCCAAGGTTCAGCCTGAGGTTGCCAACGGCTTTACAAACGGATGTTCTGTGCCTTTTAATTATACACCACTATAAAATTCAGTAGATGGAAATTGGCCGGATGTGTCCAGGGAGTGGTTAATGCCGCGTTACAGGAGGGAGTTATCTTGTTGTCCCCACTAACCACATCTAGTTTGAACCTGATTGAGGGAATCAGTAGTGCAACTTCACCACGCCTGATCCTTCAAGCATGTCCTTCGGATCAGCATGTTCACACTGCAAGCTGTAGAGGAGAATGCAGGACTTTTATGACTTTCTTGGTTGTGTTCTAGCACAAAATAGGGACTTCAGGTAATTACTGTCTAAATGAGACCTCTTGCTCGAAAGGGTTTATCAATAGGCTATAGAAAGATAGCAAGGAATGGACTATAGGAACAGTCCCCCCCCCCACCATCTTTGAAACACTGCATCAGCAGGGGCACTGCATCTCACAATAGGATTACAGATAATACTGCGGGATGGACTAGCTAGGCACGTGTGTTGATTCACCTGTGCTTTATCAGCTACTGAGAGAGACTAGTTTTGAATTCCCCCCTGCCACCCACATCTTTGCTGGAAGCCATTTTGCTTTCAATTACTCCTAATAGCTGCAGCATATGCTAATAGGGTTAGGCAGGCTTCCCCAACTTGGTGCTTTCAAATATTTTTTCATCATCACTGTGTACTGATCATGCTGGCTTGGGCTGATGGGAGTTGTGGTCCAAAACATCTGAAGAATGTATTTGCTACCCCTGATCTAGGGAAAGTGTGAGCCTTACCTGGCGTGTATTTAAGACATAATATTTCTATGCCTGTTTTTTTTTTTAATGCTTCTGTTCTTCCAGACTCTTGTCCGGTATGGCCTGACGCAGCAGCTGGAGAGCATTGCTGTGGACATCTTGATAGCAGAACATGCCACCATTCGAGACCGGGCCAACTGGGTGTGGGCATTCAAGTCAAAGGCCATGTTGTGCCAGAAGGCCATGAGAGCTTTGCTCAAACACCAGCTCTACTTGGACGGCATGAGAGATGTCTTTGAGGAAATGGTGGGCAGCAGATCTCAGAAGGGGAAGCTCTTTAGCCTGTTGGAGCACTTTGAGATCTGTCTGGAGGTCAGAAATGCAGAGGGGCTCAATCCAAGAGCCCGAGTGTTTGTGCCTGGATTGCCGTGGGAAGCCACACAAGCCAATGAGGACACTCACTACTTATTTCCCACTTATCTCAACCAGAGTGAGGAGGTTTCCAAAATGTGGGGTGGAGACCACACAGAAGACCTTCATATCCATGTCTACTTTTCCCCAGAGATCCCAGAGGGCTTCTTCAAAAGGTAGTTAAACACAGTACTATTTTTTAGGGGGAAAGGTGCCAGAACTTACCAAGAACACCTCCCTCCTCTTAGAATGGCAATTGTGCCCACCTGAGAGGGGCTGGAACTAAGTTCTGGTGAGTTCCAGCTGAAAAAAAAAGTTCTGGTTAAACAGACTGCTGATCGCATAGAGGCTATATGAAGCGATGGCCCAGCTTGTGACCAATTTCTGCTGTTTGCAGTCTCCTTTGAATTTGGGCCGCAGTCCTGAAAATTGGCTGATTTGCATAACCTGGGGCAGCCACAAAAAATACATACATTTCCCCCAGAAATTATCAAGCAAAAATTGCACTACAGCAAAATTTTGCTATTTTGTGTCTCTTTTGATCAGTTAGTATTTTTTAAGTAAAGTTTAATTTAAAAAGTTAAGTTTTAGTTTCTTTTGTTTGTTTGAGAAATTAAACCAATATCATTTACAACCAAGAATTATTTATTTATCTATCTATCTATCTATCTATCTATCTATCTATCTATCTATCTATCTATCGTATCTATTCATATATTCCCTGGCTGCACACACAATGAAATATGTTGTGCGCATCCATGATGGGATCTGGAGGCATTGGCTGTTGTTTCTCTCTTTCCAGGCTCATGGTTAAAGCTTGCTCCTTCTTCTCAACCCACTGGGTTGCAAAAGCGATATGCCTGCTCATCTGCAGTGGCAAACCTTTACTGATCAAAGCGAACAACCAGAAAGGATACAGCTACATTGAACTCAGGTGCAGAAAACCAGCTGAGAGGGCAGGTACCACAGAAGGACAAACTTTGACTCACTTTGCTGGATGTTAGAAATGATCTCCTTCCTTTGTCTTTCACCTGAAAAGCCAGCATTATTGTATATCAAGCACAAAACTTGGAGCAGATAGGCTCATGCTTGGTTTAGGGTGCTACCATATTTTCCGGCGTATAAGATGACTGGGCATATAAGACGACCCCCAACTTTTCCAGTTAAAATATAGAGTTTGAGATATACTCGACCGCAGATTCTCCACCCGGCGTATAAGACGACCCCCAACTTTTCCAGTTAAAATATAGAGTTTGAGATATACTCGACCGCAGATTCTCCACCCGGCGTATAAGATGACCCCCAACTTTTCCAGTTAAAATATAGAGTTTTAGATATACTCGACCGCAGATTCTCCACCCGGCGTATAAGACGACCCCCGACTTTTGAGAAGATTTTCCTGGATTAAAAAGTAGTCTTATACGCCAGAATATACAGTAATTCTGAAGCTTGATTTGATGTGCCAACACAGACCCGATGGTGGCAGCACCAAACTCAGGCACAAAACAGCAGAAAACTTTTGCGTAGGTTAAATTTGGCAGTTTCAGATGCATGTAGTGTTATCCTGAGTTGCAGGTAGATTTATACATGATTGGGGGAGGGATTTGTAAACAATGAGGTCAGGGGGGAAAGGAAATGTGGAAAAGCACAGGTGAAGATAAATACCTTACTAACTGTGGCAGCAGTTAATAACATAAACACCCTAGCATTGGTGAGCCAGCATGTAGTGTGATTAAAAATTGTGCTGACTCAACCCCACAAGTGATAATAATGAACTTTCAAATGTAATTCAATGGAAAGCTTCATCAACTACGTACCCTGAAATTTGGGGTCCCCCCCCCAAACCAGTGCCAAGCTTTTGCACCACAAACCCTGCATTTTGCACCAGTGTGGAGTGAATCAGACAATGTTGGATTCTTGGGTGTTACCTGTGAACCATGGTTTGCTGTATCAATTCCTCAGTTTGGAGAGTGGTACAAGACGTGGTTTTTTTAGTGCAAAACGAGTGCAAAACTTTGGGACTTGTTTGGTTTCAGTTCTATTCACTTGTGGATTGAATAAGCATAATGGTTTATTTGATGATGTGTTGATTAGCATCATACATTTAAAGTACACCCAACACACCTTTGAAAGCACATAACATTCTCCAAAGAATCCTGGAAACGGTAGTTTGCAAAGGATACTGGCAATTGTAGATCTGTGGGGAGAAACTATAGCCCCCTGGATTCTTTGGGGGAAGCCACGTGGTTTAAATGTGGGTTGAATGCACTTTATATGTGTGCTGTGGCTCTGCCCTTGCTTTTTTTATTAAAGATTTTCTTGATTTACAAAAGTGTGTGCAATGTCTCTCGTATTTTTTCCATGTAACATTTTTACAAATCAGTTTTGGTTGTCAAGACATTAGGGAGAGAAGGAGGAAAGAGGTGGGTGGGATGGGGGGATGGGTGAGGTGGGGTGACAATGTTTCTATTTTCCTTAATATATGTAGGGTTTGGTGTCAGTGTTGTTTGTGTAGGTTCTCAGTTGTTCGCTTGTGCTTGTTTGGTAGTGAGAGAGGTCGGGATTGGCATAGGGTGTGATTGATCATTTGTGGTTGGTTGTGGTGATCTTTGGTTTCCTGTGTGAGTGGGGTGGGTGAGTGTTTTTGGTCAGGTTAGCCATATTGATTTGTATGCTGTCGGTAGATTTTTGTCATTGTCTTGTTGGGCTGCGTGTGAGATGAAGGGGAACCATACCGGGGTGAAGGTGTCTTCTTCTGTTTGTCCCTGTGTCAGTTTCAGGTTACTGGTTAATTTTTCTAGTAGGGCTGTTTCCCATACTACTTGGTACCATTATTCCATGGTTACTCCTGACAGGTCTTTCCAGTGTCTGGTTATGATGTTTCTGGCTGCTGAGAGTAGATGGATTATGAGTTCTTTGTGTTGTAAGTGGGCATTATTATATTGGAAGATGTTTAGTAAGACCAATTCTGGGGTGGTTTCTAACACTTGCTTGGTTATTTTACATATTTCTCGTATGGTTGTTGTCCAGAATGGTTGGATTTTGGGGCACTCCCACCACATGTGGAAGTATGTGCCTGTGGAGGTGCACCCTCCCCAGCATTTTGGTGAGGTTCCTAGGCGTATTAGCACTAATTTTCTTGGCGTTAGATACCATCTGTAGGTTAGTTTTAGGGTGAGTTATCTTCTTTTCGTTGATATGCATTTAAAGGGGGGTTTAGACCACATTCTGGTCCATTGGGTGGGGTTGATTTCGTATCCTATGTCATCCTCCCATTGTTTTTTGATTGTGTCTAGGGAGCTCATGGCATTTTTGAGTAGTATTTTGTATATTGTGGATATCAACCCTCTGCCGTGTCCTTTGTCATTAGGATGAGGTTTTCGAAGGTTGTCAGGGGTCTAGTGGCTGTGCCCTTGCTGATGCCAGTTTGTTTGTGTTAACCACATTTTTGTGAATAGTCACTGTTATGCCTGCATTTTTCTGCATCTCTTCCCTTCTGATCTCACTGTTTACAGTTTCCTCCCCAATGATGTACAAATGCGCCTGCAAGTTGGGGTAACATTTAATGCATCTGATGAAGTGGACTGTAGTCTATGAAAGCTAGGTTTGCTGCCTTTAGGGTACTACAGGAGTCTTTGTTGTTTTTGGTAATTTGTTTATTTTTTGCAGATAAATTGTTTTGCCAACAACTTCTGTTGGCTAAAAAGATGCATCTGTTGACATTTCCCTTTAGCCAACTATCTAGACAGAAAATCCCACTTAGTTCCGTTTCTCTGTTGTCTTTTAAAGGATTCCAGTTGGTGTGGGACTTTGTTATGACAATAATCTCCATCAGCAATAAACTCTTGGAGGAGTGGCCTGGTCTCCATCTTTGCATCAAGACACCTTGTCGGACAGCTGGCTGCCCTGCAGAATTTGTCTGGCCAGATGTGGATGACAAAAGCACAGTGTAAGTATCTCATCCCTCTGCTCCCCTGCCCCAAGAGCATGAATTTTCCTAACTTTTCAGCAGTAAAAGCAGCAAATTCCATCTTCCACGATGAAGGCTGCTGGAGAACTTCAAATCTTGCACATGTTTAGTGACATTTTGGTTAGCCTAATAAAGGTATTGCCTTAATATGGATTTTGATTTTTTTCTTATGGGCCAACACAGGTACCTTTTGTTATTTGCATAATGTTTAACTTACAACTACAGTAGCTTTGGCCATACCCTGAGAACACATAGTGTATTTCAAACAAAGCCCTGATGTTGGCCCAGAGGCAAAATGCTCTGAATTCAAAGCAACTAGGAGGATGGCTCTGTACCCATCAAAGTCAATTAAAAAACTTTCATATATTTCCAATGGGGCCATTTTGTTTTGCTCCACCATATTCCACTAGTGATATCAAGAAACAAATTACTGTCCATCTTTCTTATCACCTCTTATTTGATATGTCAAGACCAATCATTGTGTACTCCTCGCTCCCCCCCCCCGCAAGAGCTTAGCAGTGGTTTGGTGAGATTTGAGTAGGCTTTTGTATGTCCAGCATCTTAGGATTGTTTTACTCAGAATCAGCACATTTGAATTAATGTACCTAAGTTATGTGCATAAGTTTCAGTGGGTGTACTCTTGAGTATGACCGATGTGGGAATACAACCGCTAGTGCACTGGTGAGCCCTTCACATGTAGTTGAACTCAATTCCCATCAGTGCCAGCCAGCATGGTGAGTTGTCAGGAATGATGGAAACTGTAGTCCAGCAATTATCTGATCTGGAGGGCCACAGATGTCCCGTCCCTGCCTTAGGCTGTGTACACACTGTACCCCTAAAGCCCATTCTTTCACCCAAAGAATTCTGGGCACTGGCAATTTATTGTTCACAGAGGTACAATTCCCAGCAGTCCTTAACAGACCAGAATTATTTTCAGGGGGAGGAAATGCACTTCAAAAGTGCTGTAGTGTGTACACAGCCTTTGTGTTGCCATCCTTCAAGCTGAAGAGTTACCCAAAAAATAAATGTTTTGATCACAAAATCTGTTTACTGTTGCCTTGGTACTTTTTTAAAAAAACCTTTCTTCTCCTTCCCTTCTCCAAAGGACCAAAGAAGAAATAAAAACATGTGGAACTTGTGCCTTTCAATTTGAAACTGAGCTGCTGTTACCAAAAGGTGAGACTGGAGATTTCAGGTTTCATCCAACTGTAGACACATTTAAACCTGGCTGGTGTGGGGCAGGAGCTGAGGAGAGACCATCAAGTACAGTTGTACCTCGGTTGTCGAACGCCTTGCAACTCAAAATGTTTTGGCTCCTGAATGCCGCAAACCCGGAAGTGAGTGTTCTGGTTTGCGAACTTTTTTTGGAAGCTGAACATCCGATGCAGCTTCTGTGGCTTCTGATTGAGTGCAGGAAGCTCCTGCAGCCAATTGGAAGCTGCGCCTTGGTTTTTGAAAGTCAAATGGACTTCTGGAACAGATTCTGTTCAAGAAGCAAGGTATGACTGTATTGCCCTCTGAAGTGCACCCGTTGCTGCTTCTGTTTTGTTTTGTGAATGCGTTGGGGGGTGATATAGAAAGCAAACTAATAGTTAAGCAATTGATTTCAGTGGGTTTAAGCACATTTACCTCTGCACTGGATTGTGGCCAAAACAGGAGCTACTCTAATTGCTGGTATTACAGTATCATACTAGTAGGGGTGTTTTGAATCAGAGGATCTTGCCGAAGTACAGCAAGGAGGTGACTGGTGGGAGCTTTCCATCTCTTGACTCGTGTCCATAGCCCAGTGCATAGGAGCCAACTCCTAGGCACTGCAGTCCCTTTGGAACCCCCCCTAAAATATTTGAGGAGACTGCCCCCCCACGTTGATGGACATGGGGTGTGTGTGCATGCAGTGTCATGTGATCGTTTATGTGGGTAGGGGCTTACCTAGTCCCCCTCCCCAATATTTTATTCAAGCTGGCACCGCTGGCCTAGTGCGCCCTTGCTCCCCTCCCCTCAGGCCTTCATACAGTAATTTCCATTACGGCTACCATTTTAGCATACTGCCCAGAGTTTGTGCTTTGGCTGCCTCTTCTACTTGCTCAAAGCATCATAAAATGCAGTGCTTTTTTAGTTTAAAGGAATGAAAGGAAGGAAAAGGTTCTGGCACTCTTACTGTGGGGTGTCAGCAAAAATTGGCTGCCATGGGCAGCATAAAAAAGAAAGTACTGGTGTGCGATTATCAGTGAGTACCACAAAAACCCCACTGGGAATATGAAATAGCAGTGCAAAACTAAGAGTATGAAGGGGGGAGTATGCACCCAGTCAGTAGTCACATTTACTAGCTGAAAAACTAACCATGTTATTGTTTTAGTCCCAAGTGAACGGAGCATTACCCAGGCCCCTGCACAGTATTATGTCACCAGCTATGGCAACGCCACCTTTGGATCCAGCACTGTCCATGTGGAAAGTCAGGTATGCATGTATGTGTGGGCTGCTGTTTACTATGCTGTGTTCTTAGGGATTTATACTTTTGTCTAGGTGGTCTTGATGAGTCCTGCTGGAGTGTACCATACAGCCTTAAAAGGTGTATTGCTATATTATCTTCATCACTTTCTCCCCAAAAGTGCTGGAGTGTTTCCCCAAAATTCCATGTGCCAATTAGGGAAATTCTGACTGCAATTCCCTAGAGCAGGGTAACCAACAGAGTGCCCTCCAAAGAGGTCTGGATGCCAACTCCCACCAGCACCAGGCAGCAAGGCCACTTACCAGAGATTATGGGAGTTGTAGTCCAACACAGCTGGAGGGCACCATGTTGGTTACTCCTCCTAGAGAGTGATCGAATACAGCATGTTTATTTGACTTACAGGTGAAACTCGAAAAGTAGAATACTGTGGAAAGGTTCATTTCTTTCAGTAATTCAACTTAAAAGTTGAAACTAATATAGGAGATAGACTCATGACATGCAAAGCGAGATATGTCAAGCCTTTATTTGTTATAATTGTGATGATTATGGTGTACAGCTGATGAGAACCCCAAATTAACAATCTCAACTTTGGGGTTTTCATCAGATGAATGCCATAATCATCACAATTATAACAAATAAAGGCTTGACATATCTCGCTTTGCATGTCATGAGTCTATCTCGTATATTAAACTCCAGTAGCTAATGAAAACTATTGCTTACATAAATGAACTTTTCCACGACATTCTAATTTTTCGAGTTTCACCTGAATTATTAGCACAGCTTAAGAAAAAAAAACCCTGCAAAGCTCACCCAATATTTATTTGCATTTTGCAATAATGAAACGAGAAATCTTGACAGAGGGATTTTCTCTCTGTATTAGTACTACGGACCCTAGTGCTATGATTGAAGATTGCTCCTCTGCTTGCTCTGTACTAAAAGGCAGACCCCTATTCTATTAACAGAAGTACAATTCCCTAGTAAAACGGATTGATTGGGAAACTGCAAGCTGTTGGAGGGGAATTTTGTTGTCGTTCAGTTGTGTCCGACTCTTCGTGACCCCATGGACCAGAGCACGCCAGGCACCCCTATCCTCCACTGCCTCCCGCAGTTTGGCCAAACTCATGCTAGTTGCTTCGAGAACACTGTCCAACCATCTCATCCTCTGTCGTTCCCTTCTCCTTGTGGAGGGGAATAGGGGTTGCCTAACAACCCCTCGGCACCCATGATTGGTTTAAAGAGGTACCACGGTGCTTTAAAGACATGGTGTGAAGGGACCCAGAGTGTCCTTCAATAAAATGTTATTAAATAATTCTGACACATTCTAAATTAAGTTGTCTTCTTTTAACAAAATGGCTACTTCTGTAATTTTATGCCATTAACCTGTTTTGTTGCAGAATATCCTGGACAAATGACAAGAGCCATGCAAGAAAAATTGCCAGCAACATTTGCAGAGATTTTCACAGACACATTTGGTCCATGCGGCACCTTAGAAACGCTTCATTCTAAACTGACAGTTTGACCACCGTAGGTTGAAAATGCAATGCAAATTCCATGGTAGAGTGCCAATTTATTTACAGATATATGTGAACAGAAGTGCAAGTATGCAATCTAATAAACTTCTACCATAAGTTACAGAACAATTTGCAGGGATTCTTCAGCATGATTCATCATTCACTTTAAGTGGATTATATGCAATTAAAAAAATTAAATTCATTTATTTGTTTCATAACATTTATACACCACATTTGTAAAAAAAACACCTCAGAGTTAAAAAAATAAAATAAAAACCCACAGCAGCTTTCTAAGCATCTAGGTAGGTTTGTCTACACAATAATGTTTTTAGCAAGTGCTACAAGGAATACAGTGCTTGGTATCAACAGGCAGGGAGAACCCAAAGTGGTCACAGGAACTGCAATTATAGTAACAAGTAAAAATAGAACTTTCGGATACACTATTAACAGGAAAGTTAAGGCGTGTCAGAAGGACATTAGCTGGAGTGTTTGAGCTGCCCATTCTCAAGGGATCTGGACAGGTAGCAAGACAAAAAGTACACTCCAGTATCTTCAACAATGACAAGTGTAGTTTCACAAGAGTTAATGGAGTAATGCTGGTGCCTCTTTGCTCGAGAAACAGGTCCTCTGATTCAGCACTGCGTACAGTACATTTGAAATGTTTTTTCTGATTACTTTATTATGCTGTCTCTTACCATGCCCTGCAAAATGTCGTTTTAATGATGTACACTTTCCTGGGATCTTTTGATAAAGGGCAGTATATAAATAATAAAAATAATAAATAAATAACAATGCCATATAAAGAGCGCCAATATTTAATGAGCACCAGAAACAAACTCTCCTATACCACCCCTATAAAAACAACAACCATATAAACACATACTGAATTTTCAAGCTTTTAGATTTTTTTTTTTTAAGGGAATTTTGTAGAGAGAAAATAGTGTTATAACTGGGAGGTGGCAGAGGCTTCATTCCAGATCTTATTAGTATTCTCCCTTCCTTCATTCACTGTAGGCAACCAAGTGCTCTGGTTATGGCTGGCTCCGCTCTTGGTTTTGTCACTTCAAGGGCTGTGAATTTTACAAGAACGGTTTTTGTGCTATGATTTGGATAGCGTTTTCATATTCAGCTTCTGGGAAGATTGGTTTGCTCCACCTCCTTCAAACTACCAGGCAGCTTAAAGTAGCCATCTGAAACTCATCAGGGAGGAGAGGAGTGTGAAGCTAAAAATCAAAGCTTGGCCTTCAGGCAGTCCGCCACCTTCTGACCACACTGAAAAGCATTCTGGGGAAAGGAACACAAGAGTGGGGTGCCGGGGTGCCTGCAGCATTTGTTTTTTTTTTTGTTTTTTTGCAACGAACCCAGAAGCACCCCTGGGTAATGGAGGGGGTGGGGTAAGAAAAGTAAAACAACTCAGTCAGAAAAAGCCCCGTTGACTCTTTATATAATGCACATTGTGAGCTCTTCTCAATCCCAGCAGGCCAAGCTGACTGGAATAGCTCACTTACGAAGGGAACAGCTCACCCCAACTACTGCACCATTATTGCTAATTCTTTTTGCACTCTGTGCCTTAGGGCTAGGGCTGGGCAATACCTAGTTTTCAACATTGTGATATATCAGCAGCTAAATACCACAATATGCTGATCTATCATGGTGTCTGGAATGTATCTTGGCTGCTTCTTCCTCCCCACCTTAGGGGAGGAAGAAGCAGCCAAGATACATCACCCAGCTGAAGCCCCCACCGCTCAGGCTCACACGAGCTGGAGGGGCACCGGGGCTTCATTAAAACTGCTCAATTTGGGGGACGGGAAGCCCCCCCACGTCCCAGCTGAGTGAGCCCCCATACCGCTCTGGCTCATGCAAGCCGGAGGGGTGGGGGGCTTCCTCAAAGGCGCAAGCAGGTAGATCACGAGACGGTGCTCACCCAGACCTTTCTCAGGCGCTGTCTGCCTGTGACTTTGCCATCTGCAGGCAATTTGAGCTGGTGCAATGGATTACCAGCTAAAAATGTCTGAAACCAGTATCATGATCTGAACACCATACTGGTTTCAGACAATTTGCCAATACATTACCCATAGGGCTGGGTGGAGGGCAAGGAGTAGTTGGGCTTTTTTTTTAAGGGTAAAAAAATGGCAATAGGAACATAAGAAACTGCCTTAGACCAATGGTCTGAAACTGTATATCAAGTTCAGTACAGTGGTACCCTGTGTTACGCACGTGATCCGTTCTGGATCGCGCTATGTAACATGGGCGTGTTTAACATGAACGCCCTGGAAAAAAAAGAAAAAACCCGGAAGTAGTGCGATTTGAGCGCTTCTGCGCATCCGGGGGTCGCGCGCGCTCCGGAAACACTTCCGGGTTGCAGGCATTCTTAACTCGAACGTCTGCAACCTGGGGTGTGCGCAACCCGGGGTATGACTGTACTGTCTACATTGACTGGCAGCAGCTCTCCAGGGTTCCAGGCATGGTTCTCTCCCAGTCCTACTTTGAGATGCCAGGGATCGAACCTGGGACCTTCTGCATGCAAAGCAGATGCTCTACCACTGAGCTACAACTTTGAGATGGGGGAAGAGAAACTCATCTTCCTTCACTTGAAGGTGCACCGTAAACAGGGCTGTGTGCACATCGATGGCATCCAACAGGAGAAAATCTGCAGGTTGTGGTTTGAGCTCAGAACTCTGCTTCCTGAGAATATCAGCTTTCACCTTGTATTTCTTCCCATGAAGATGATTTAAAGTGTGCCTGATGAACCCTTAGAAGCCAAAGATGTGGCTGGGTAAAGATTTTTTACCAGTTTGGAGCAGGGCTTCAGCAATGTTGCTTTACCCATGAAGACATGCAAAACGTGAACAAGTTGTGCTAATTAGATTAACCTGTACAATTTCTACAGGACACAGAATTTGCATCTCATGGTGCAGATTTCCCCCGTTTAGCATGGAGTACACACAGCCCTGTTTTTAGCATGGTGTACAGACAGTGCATTTGTTTTATCAGGTGTATATATAACTGGCTGAGAACTGGAATGCTGCTAGATTGCCATTTTGGCTTTGTTATTTTTCTGTTTTGTTTCCCGATATTTACTTTTTTTGTTGGTTTGTTTTTATTTTATAATTGCAACATACCTTCCTAGGATCTTTGGGGTTGAAGGGCAGGATGCAAATTCAACCCTGATTGTAACCCTGTTCTCAAAAGCTTTATAAAGCCTTTCTGTGGGAAGGAAAGAGGCACAAACATCACAGGACAACACTCAAAACTTTTGGTCGGTCCATTAATTGAGCTTCACACCGAAACACACATCATATGCATTACAGGGATGCTGCAAAATCATCACCAGGGAAACACCCCAATTCATTACATTACCTGATGAATTCCCCCATCACTGAAGGTGGAATCCAATTACTGTATGTGGTTTATAAGTGGGGAACTCTCGCTACAAGATCATGTGATGGGGTAAGTGGTCCAACATGTTATTGGGGTGTTATTTTCCTTGTGCACCTGTTAGTTCCAACCTCAGATAAAAAGCAGAAGTTATGCAGGGTGACAGAATACAGTGACCAAAAAAGTGGGTTTTACTGTAGCTCCTCATGCAAGCCAGATGTGGAAGTGACCCCTTGTGAATGCGAATGCACATACAAACCCACACACTCCAGTCTTACTATTGGAGATGTTGACAAGAAACATGAACTAATCCGTCTCCATCATGGTAGTTATCTGCTCTATCATATCAAACAGGCTGTTGGAGAGTTGCAGGCTCATGTTTTCACTTTTCAAGGATGAGAAGCCTTCCCTCTGCAGGTCTTCATGCCACTGCTTACAAACCATCGGCACCAACTGCAAGACATAAAAAAGCCTGTTAAGGCTTGCCTACTTACCCCAAGATACCTTCTTGCTATGCAGCTGTCATCAAAACTCCCCCAAATATATCCACACCCAAGAACCAAGCAAAATAAAGACAGACTGCCTGCAATTCTTTCAAGAGCCAAATGCCTACACTCCTCTCCCAATGGCACTTCTGGCAGAGAGGGTTGGGGGCCTTCAAAACCTGCTTGATCAAAGGAGGTAGCAGGATTGAAAAGAAGGATGCCAACCCTCTAAAAAACCACTGCCTGCCTCCAGCCTACAACCAGTTAAGCCAAAAACAGCAGAACAATAAGAATCTGCCTTTGTTACCTACTACCGGTAGGTACTTATAAGAATGTGAGCCAAGGATCCAGCATTATGTTCCAATAGATATCAAGGAACTAAAAATAGAGCTGGTTTCCCTCCAGGAGGAGGGACGAGACAGTGCAACAAGAGATGTCTGCCAGCCGTCAACAAGCCAGTGAGACGCAGTAGGAAGTGTGTGTTGGTGTGTTGGTGTGCATGCATGCACACCAAACAACCCCTTTTGAACACTGCCCTGTTGCAGGAAAAATGTAGGTTAATGAATACATCAGAGCTTGAATTAAGTCAAAAGCCACTAATATGATGGGTCATGAGGGGAAAAGGTGAAACTCTCTGGGAAGTAAAGGACTAAAAGACAGGGGACTGGTCAAACCCAACCTACTGCTTCATTAGAAGTACATGGAGGGCTCATTCACACTTCCACTTGTTCGATGGCAAGAAAGCACGGGTCCAATGGGTTTTCTGCTGGCCCCATGCTTTCTAGCTGGGAGCTGATGTGAGTAGAAGTGCAAATTATCTAGAAAGCAAACCAGTACAAGGTTGGCAAATGTTGGAATATGGTATTTTAAAATCCACTGGGCAACCTTGGGCTAGTCATTCTGCTTAAGCTGCTTTACACAGTTGTTACTAGAATACAGTTAATATACTTTTTTGGGGGACGGGGAGGTGCAACAATTATGCACAGCACCCTAATCTACTTGGAGGATACATTACACGGCCTCCAAAGGTACTTGCGAACACATGCATCACACAGGTACACTTGCCAGGGAGTCCGGAGTAACCATGGTTCCTTTTCTGAAAGCAAGCCAGGTTTGCTACCATACCAGTAGTGGAAATGGCCTTCAGATGTTGTCTGGACAAGTGGACTAGCAAGTCATTTTATTCCTAAAGACAGCACTGTGCACTGTTAACTTCAGAGGACTGCTTTTTGCTCACCTTCACCAAGATGAGCTTGGATTCCTTGGGTTTGTCAGCTGCAAAGGACTGGCCAAAGCACAGGTAGATGGTGTAGTCAGGAGAGGAACATCTCTGACCATTGCGGATAGCCATCAGTTCTGTTACAAAAGAGAAAGATCCAAGGCTCTTCTAAGTCACTTTGGGGATCCATGAATAGAAGGGCAATAAAAAAAACCTCAAAGGTGTTTTCACTTGTCTTGGTAAAAAGCTACTTGTGTCATGTGTGAAGGTTAATGAGGAATACTGAACTCCCAAATCTCATCAGCCCAGCCCAATGGTCAGGGATTAAGGAAGCTGTAGTTCAGTAACATCTGCAGGGCATCATATTGCTATCCCTGATCTAGGCAACATAGATTTAGACATGTTTCCATTGCATTATAGGCCAGTTTAAGAAGAAATCAATATAAGCCTTCTATGTGAAAAGAACTTTGGAATAACAAGAGGATATAGACAGAAGTGATTTTGAGTTAATCAATAAGCTCTTCACCCAAGTTTGCAAGTGCCAATTTGCAACTGCAACAGCATATAGAGATTTAACGTGTAGGAATGGACTTCTATACACAGGTGACAACTGAGTCTGAACTGTGGGTTTATCCACACTTCCTCTTATCCACATTTCCTCTTTCCACAGGAAACCCACTTTTTAGCACTCAATCAGAGCAGATGAAAATCCAGATTTTCTCTGGATTGACATTTGCTCCGATTTAGCACTAAAGAGCGGGTATTCCCTGGGAAAGGAGGGACAAGCAGAAGTGTGGATGAGTTCTGTTAATGTAGTTTAATAACAAAAGCAGCAGAGACTGAACAGTGAAGATCTGCTAAAGCAGAGGGATTAGCAGCTTAGCTTTGTAACACCTGCTAATACAATAGGGGAAGCCATCTCTATTTTAAGCAGGGAACTGTGATTCAAACCCCTCACCGAATTGGTTTCAATTTGGCTGTGTGCTGTTGCTCTCTGCTGTGAACAGGTATGTGCAGTCAATGCAGGATTTAACCCTGCCTTTGCACCCATCAGGTGATGTTGCAAGTGGTGTCAGCTGATGGGCGGGCGGGTGTAGCTTAGGGTAAGGTCTTGTAGGTGAATGTGGACCTCCTGGCAAGCTCAGAGGTTCTTCACCCCTGGCCTTAGGGTCAGATGCTCAGCTGTTAGCCCCTACAACACTGACCTACCTTTCTGGATCACTGTAAGAATTACTAAAATAGGGTACGTGAACTGCCTCCTATTCTCTAAACCACCCCAAAAATATCAAGCAGTATTACTGTTCTCCTTCGCTTCGGCACTGCCAGAAGCTTGACAGGCGTAATGAAAACGGGCCACAATTAGTGCCATGTGTACCCTGCAGTAAGCAGTCAAAACTCTGTGCCAAGACATGCTCCTCAACCTACCATACCTGTTGCTTATTGCTCCACGTTTTGAAGCTTTGTGAACTAGAACGTTCCTTTAAAAAAGGGGGTGGGGAGCAGAGATTCTGAGGATAATACATTCTGCACCCAGTAACAGCCTCATCTCACTCATATCCATAAGAGCTGAAATGGTAAGGCCTGGGTAGGATGAAAGTCACAGGCTACTGACAACACCCAACACTATTCATTGCACAAAGCACTTTTGAAATAGTGCATTCTGGCCAAATCACAGCTAAGCAAAAAGTCTTACTGCCCCCTAAGGGAGGCCTTTTATGACATTGGGGAGGTTTTAATGTGCATAAAGGTTCCAAATCAATGCCTTTGGGCCTGACCCATGTCTCAGGTGTTTTCTCCAGACGGAGGCTGCTCCAAAAATGACTCAACAAAAGCAGTTTCACAACTGTATCATCATGTGCCTGTTTTTAAATGAGTCATGCATAAACACAGAGTTTAATTTCGTGCCCACAGAGGAAATACCATGTTCCTAGAGAATCACCTTGACAGAATCTTTCATAGTTGAAGATGTCAGTGTCTACCTCCCGTTCCAACACCCTGGGTGGAGGACGCTGTGCTATGTGGTCCAACTCTTTGGAGAAAGCCCAGAAGACCTTACATCGACCAATTCGCCGGGCACAGATCTTGTGGTTCTTCTGGTACAGCAGCAGACCCGCATTCTTCAACAGTGTCAACGTAAGCTTAGCTTGCTTTTGATCAGGAAGGATCTCCGGATTTGGAAATAGAACATGTTGTATCTGCAGGTTTCCTCCAATTTCGTAGTACGGGTTGTATGCGAACATACAGCTGTTAAATTCTACTCCTGCTTCATGCAGTAGCTTCCCGCGGTAGTAGATAGAGACATCCAGATTGAGAGGGGCACATCCTGCAAGAGACAAGACTGTGCTTAATCCAGTGGGGGAAGCTTACTAGCTCCATGCCTGCTAAGGGGTGCTGGCTGACAAGCCATCTGCAGCACAGCACAACACTTACATCAACAGAGGGAAAATGCCATTTGGTGGTGGCAGCAGGTACATTGATAGAACCACCATATCCAACACAGAGGAAGCTATATTATCATCAGTGTGGCTAAATTAAGGCAGTTAGCAGTACAGCTCTGGTGCACATAAGCCATAGCTAAGCAAACAGCATATATTCCCTGCAGTGCTGTAGAGAAGGTTTGGCCCTCCCCCCTCCCCTGGTCAGAAGTAAAAACAGTATTTCTTCTTTAAGACCTTGCTGCCCAGCCTGTTGCCCTCATGATTCCACATTTGTTTTGGACTTGCTCAAAAATAGGATGCATTCACTAACCTGCATTGTTCTGTAGTGGAGCAGCATGAAGGGGGGGTTGTTCTAGTGGGGAGGGGACAACTGGAGGTGCAAGAGTGTTCTGTTCCACCATGGCTTGCTGGTTTGGAAACAGATGGCAGTCATTTCTCAACAGGTTGTTCATCACTCCATTTCCCTGAGATTCTTCATTCAGGAAAACGTGTTCAATGAAGTTGTTATCATACAGGGCTTCTCCTAGCATAGAAGAGGAACACCTTGGGAATTCTAACAAATGTTATTCATGCCCTAGCTCAGCCTTTGCTGACCTGGTGCCCTCCAGATATTTGGCATATGAGCTCTCGACAGTCTCAGTCAGTGATCTGCTTGCACAAGGCTTATGCGTAGGTTACGTGTAGCTCTTTATTGAGCATTCATTCAGATTTTTTTTTTTTTGTGGGGAGGTTATGTGACAATAAGCATTCACGCTTGTACGGGGTTTATACATCTTCCCATCCCTTAGCCTAACACTTTTTAGTGCATTTCCCCCTCAGTTTCCTAATTGCAAAAAGTCAAGGTTTCTTTGTAAAGTGGATGATTATGATTACCATCATCATTATCATTATTATTATTTGCACCAGAGTGCTTTAATTCACTTTAATGGCACAAACGTAAATTTCTGGTATGCAACTGAATCCCTGGGACAAACTACTGGCAGTCTGGAGGTAACCACAGTCTCCTGCTTGTTGCTAAAGCAAATCAATAGCTTTGCTACATCTTGTCCGTTTTGGATTTTTTGTTCATTAGGAACTACCATATTTGCTTTGGACATCTGATACTAATTCAAACAGGCAGAAAATCTTAAAATACTGTATATTCTGGCGTATAAGACTACTTTTTAATCCAGGAAAATCTCAAAAGTCAGGGGTCATCTTATATGCCGGGTGGAGAATCTGCAGTCGAGTAGATCTCAAACTCTATATTTTAACTGGAAAAGTTGGGGGTTGTCTTATACGCCCAGTCGTCTTATACGCCGGAAAATACAGTAGTTTCATCATATGCAAGTTCTAGGAATCAAATGGAGATCCAATGAAACAATCTCTCCAATGCTCCAAATACCACTGCACAGCTCACTAAATTCCTTTTTAGCACAATTCTTCGTTTTGGAACAATTCCAAACAGGCAGACTGCAGAACAAAATCGAAAATTCTTTCTAGTAGCACCTTAGAGACCAACTGAGTTTGTACCAGGAACAAACTCAGTTGGTCTCTAAGGTGCTACTAGAAAGAATTTTCGATTTTGTTTTGACTATGGCAGACCAACACGGCTACCCACCTGTACGCAGACTGCAGAGTAACTCTACTCACCCACATGGTTAGCTTGATTTATCCCAGGAGGTGTGTTTGGTTGAGGATGCTGCAGTGGATGAACGGCAATTGGCTGGGAATTCCCATTTGGTGGATGTGCAGCCAGCCAGCCATCTGCTACTTTACAACAGTTATTTACCAGTGGTTCACTCACTACTCCAGGCCCCAGAGGCAAGCAGCTGTTTTGGTCGATACAAGGGATTGTATGTGCAACTTCCCCTGCTGTATTGGGGGTGGAAAAGAAACAAATCAATGGAAGGGAGATGATGGAAGCTGCCCAGAGTGACTGGGGAAACCTAGCCAGATGGATGGGGTATTAATAATAAATAATAATAATAATAATGCTGCAACTCAAGAGAACATACTAGCCTTTATAACAAATTAAGCACAAGACAATGTGAAATTTGTACGCCATGCCTCTTGAATGAATTTTGATAAGGTGTAGGGATATATAGGTTCTATCTGCACCGGCTCACTCCCCATCTCTCTCTCTCTCTCTCTCTCTCTCTCTCTCTCTCTCACACACACACAAAATACTGTACATTAAAGCCCATGAGCATGAGCTCACATTCGTTATTAAAAGTATCTGAGCAGCAGCCAGAAACAGAAATGTGTAGTCATCCTTAGAACTCAGAGGCTGAGGAAGAGATGCAAGGTGATTTTGCCAAGCCCACAGCAAGACCTACCTAGAGGATGTTCTGCAACAGGGGCCCAGGAGACTTGTGAAACTTCACCCATGTCAGCTTGCTGCAAAACCCACTGGAGCACATCTAGATGGTAAAACAGGCATGAGCAGTAATGCATTTGGGAAGATGAAGTGTATACTGGTTCAGAGTGATGTTGATGTGGGTGCTGCACCGGTCCTAATTTTAAAACGTTTAACACCTTTGAAATCCTCTCTTCCTCCCATGCAAGTTTAGGAGGAGGAGGATATGCAGGCAGAGCCCACAAAACGGAAGCCAGTGCCAAGTATGTAATAAATAACACCCCCCCATCCTTTTGTGTCAGAAAGTGATCTATCATGCCCACCCCCAGGTTCAGTGTGTGTCCCTTGCTCTCCAGAATATGAGCTCATAAAAATCAAGCCAACTATCAAATCCGCGACAGAAGGAGCTGCGCCTTGACTGCGGCGCCTGTGCCTGGTACAGCTCCGCACCCTGGGCCTGACCCGGGGGAGGAGAGCATGCAAGTGGATGGCAGCAATGCCACCAACCCCTCCTCGGCTGTGGCACACATTAAACCTGGCGGCGGCAGCTCTTCTGATCTGGTGGCAGAGAGCAGCCCTCCTTGGCCACAGCAAGGCGCACCCAGCTGCAGTGGCTCTGTGGCCAGGTCAGGTCTGACTCAGCAGCAGATAGCAGGAGAGTCGGCAGCCACCCTCCTTGGCTGCAAAGCCTGACCTGGCAGCAGAGAGCAGGAAGAGAGTGGGCTACAAGGAAGGGTGCCTTCCACACCCCTCCCCTCTTGGGGGCACAGTCTGCGTACCCACCCTGGTCAGTGCAGGCATACACTCCGCCCCAACCACATCTGTATATAGGGGGCAAGGTTTTATAGACCAATACTTAAACCTGGACTAGTAGCATAGTAGTGCACAATCCTCAAGACAAGTGTTATGTACTGCAGACAATTAAGTTCCATTGGCAGCTTAGCAACTAATTCTGCACTAGGTGCAGCTTCTGGACTGAACCCAAGGGAGCCCCACACAGAGCATGTTACAGGAATCAAGCTGCAAGGTTATCAAGGCATGAATGACTGCCACGTGTTTTCAACAAGCAACCAAAACAGCACCGTTCTGAATCCAATCAGTGGCACACCTAGTTCAGCACCACCTCCAACAAATGCCAGCTAAAAGCCCCCGGAAAGTGCCTAACTGGACCTGATAGAGTAGCTGTTTCCCATCTGTCAGGTGAACAAGGGGGTGCCTAGATTTTTTCAGTTGTCACGGGTGATCGGGAACTGTCTGTACATTTGCCAAAGCTTTTCTAAAAAGTGGTATCTAAAGGCCAGCACCCAGCAGAAAACTGCACTGCAGTGATGCTGTTTGTTTTCATTTCCATGTTAAAGCTTAAACATTCAAAATCCTTTTATTGAAACAGTTCCAAAAGTAATCACTCATTTGTGAAACTTCTCTCTCTCTCTCTAGTTTCTTTGGTCATTATTTCTTTTAATGAGGTGGGCAAAATGGCTTGATGCAAACCATATGCCAGGCTTGGAAATTTGCATGAGCAGCCCCTAATTCCAAATGGTTGGATTAGGGATTCCTGTGCGGGTTTCCAATTTTTTTTAGAACTTCCAGTGAATCTTCCAATATCAACTGATATTTTTCAATTGCTGTGCTGGGTGTGTTGTGATCCTACAGGGATAGACACCTTCCCAATGGTAGCTCATTCAGGCACGTTTCATTCCAATGTGGTGTAGTGGTTAGAGTATTAAACTAGGACAGAGAGAACACAGTTCAAAGTCTTGCTCAGCTATGAAACACACTGGGTGACTTTGCGCCAGTCACTCTCAGCCTAACCTACCTCACAAGGTTGTTGTGGGGACAAAATGGGGAGGAAGAGAACCATGTATGCTCTCTTGAGATCCCTGGAGGAAAGTTGGAATGCAAATGTGATAAATGAATAAATATAGCAAAAATATGTTCTAAGCATCTATCCCAAATTTATGTTCATAGACCAGAAAATGAACGTTCAAGTTTTGACAGCTTACCTGGGTCTGGATTTTCCAGTGACAGGGATTTAAAAACATCATCGATCCCCTGCTGTAAACCAGAAAAATAAAGTTTTTTCCAAGACAATACATACAAAAGATGCTGTTTTCAGCATCTTTAAATGATACTATTGCAGCTTATGCCAGGAACTTTCAACATTTTTAGTAATCAACTGTCTTTCAACTCTTGTGATTCAGAGTAACAGCCTTGCCTTTTAATTTGCAAAAACTGAAGTTAGGCCAAACAAAGACAAGAACTAGTGTGGACCTTCCAAATTGCCTTACATTCAGGATTGGGAAGCATTTTGGCCCTCCAGATGTTGCTGAACTACAAATCCCATCAACATGTCCAATGGTTCAGCCAGATGTTGTGGTTCAGCAACATCTGGGGACCAAAGGCTCCCTCACACCAGCTGTGCATGCCTAGTACTGAAGCTACAATCTCAAGAGCATTTCTCATATGCGAGGTTTCAACCATTTTGAGTCTCTCACATGTATTTAAAGTAATGTACGTTTTTAAATACAAAATTTGAGATCCAGTCCTAAGCATATCTATTACGGAGTCAGCCTGCGTACGAATGCACTGCTAAAGTGGCTTGTGCTTAATTGCAACATAACCACCCCATGTGAAAATGTCTAGCATGTATTAAGTCTGGAAAGTTTGTTGGATTTACTCCTGTAATCAGCTGCACAAAGCTGGCCAGCAACGGAACCAATACTCTTTGCACAAATACTATTTGCTAGTGCACCGAAGCACAAAGACAGGCACATCTCCTTCTTTCCTGCCACGTGGCAATGACGTTATCACCAGCAGCTCCATAAACTGTTTTGCTGCAATACACTTCCCAACTTCCCATGAAAACATCATGAACATGTGTTCATATCTTGAAGCTGCTGTGTAATCTTTGTTATTTTTATATAAAATTATTTTTATGTAAAATTTGGAAAAAATTAAGAAACAAATTTTTTTAATGTAAAATTTGGAAAAAATAAGAAACAAACACACTGATCTGCTACCGAATTAATCAATTTAAAAACCTTTTAAGTTGACCGAGAAGCTGCCTCTAGCAGACTGAATCCCTACAGACAGGGATTCTTCATGTCTCTGCCACCACTTGAGATGCCTGTCCTTCCATTAGTTCTTCAGCAATGTTCTCCCTTGCTCAAGGAGTTGTTTAAACAAGAACAGGAACATACCCCACCCACCAATAATTTTTGCATTCACATCAACTTACTTATTAGATGTTTATTCATTAGAAACAAGTCCCTGGTCTAGAGTCCTACACCAATGCGTTGACCAGCTCCAAACTGAATAGCCCTCTCAAACCTATTGTGCCCAACTGTATTGTACCTGGGGTGTAGACTGGTGTACAGCTGGGAATCCTTCACTGCAGGGGCTCATATGCAACTGATCAACTTCATGGTTACTTCCATTGACTTGGAGAGGAGGAGACACATAGGAAAAAAGACTCAATGAACAACAGTTCCAGGATGAAATGCAAATACGAGAAGATACATAATTTCATGACCTGGTTGCAGAGAACTATGGCCCCATCTGCACTATACATTTAAAGCAGTATCATACCACTTTGAGCAATCATGGCTTTCCCCAAAGAAGCCTGGAAACTTTTGTTAAGGGTGCTAAGAGTTGTTAGGAGACCCTTATTCCCCTCAGCCCTACAATTCCCGGAGTGATTTAACAATCAATCCCTTTGAAAAGAGATTGCAGTGGTACCTCGACTTACGAATTACTCGACATACAAATTTTTCGACTTACAAATCAAAAAAGTGCCCGCACACCTACGAATTTTTCGACATCCGAAGGACATCTGTTGGCGGTTTTAGATGGGGTTTACTCGACTTACAAATTTTAGATGCGGTTTATTTGACTTACGAATTTTTCCAAATTTTTTCGTTTCCAATGCATTCCTATGGGGAAATCGCTTTTTTCGACTTACAAATTTTTCGACCTACGAATGTGCATTCGGAACGGATTAAATTCATAAGTTGAGGTACCACTGTACAATTTTTCAGAATGCCCTTGAAGCATGAACAAAGAAAGCCTGTGGTGGATGCCCACACTTCCTGCAATTTATCAAGCACTTCATGGTAAAGAAAGTTTTGCAGCCCTTTTCTGTCTTTACTTGTGTTGGCAGGAGGATTAGCAGGTGGTGTAGAGTTGCGGTTGGGGGGGATGATTCGGTACACATGGTAGTCAGGGTAATCCGATTCAACTTCTTCAAATCTTTTTGTACTGTTTAAGGCACAGCGGAAGTTGGTTTTCCATTTGGCTGGGTCTGGTGCACCTTCATTGTACTTTCCGCTGAATATAGCCCACTCCTTTCCGTACAGAAACATGGGAGAATAAGAGATGGGAAAATGTGAAAGAACTATTCTGATGAAGACCACATTCACACCACGTTTTTAAAGCACTATGATACCTCTTTTAAAAGTCATGGCTTCCCCCAAAGAATTCTGGGATCTATAGTTTGTTAAGAGTACTGAGTCGTTAGGTGACCCTCCCAGAGCTACAATTCCAAGTTCCCAAGGAAGAGGGATTGACTGTGAAACCACTATGAAAATTATAGCAGCTGCAGGATGCATTCAGAGGCAGGGTACATTGCATGTTTGCAGAAATGGGCACTCTGCACATCTACCAGAGAAGCTGCCATATTATTCTGCTGCAGCCTCTGGTAAATTGGACTCCAGTCTGTGAAAACTTATGCCACAATACATTTGTTAGTCTTTTTAAGGTGCCAGAAATGGCTTTTATACTAGAGAGTTGGAGGAAGTCAACGTAGCATTAAATAGATCATTCTGCTTGCCTGATGGAATGATCCCTCTTCTCCTTCCCCACCTCTGGTACTGTTCCAGGGTGGATGTCTCCTGAACCACCACCCCCCAAGCCAATTTGGTGGGAGTGCAGGAGAGGAGGGGAATCCCAATTGCACTACCAAAGTTCTTAAATGGCATGACCCATTAGCTGAATCTGGCCATGGCAAATACATGCAAGAAGTCAGCCTTAGTAGAATGAGAGTATTACCTGGAAAATCTTGTAATCATTTGCCACAAGGTTCCTCCTTGAATTGTGCTTCCAAAGGATACGAAAGGTTGTGTGGGTGTCATCTGTCCAGGTCACTCTTTCTTTATATTTTCCACTGTTGATCTCATTGATCAACCAGTCAAAGAAACGGACCTTTTGACGTCCCCTGAAACAGCAAAGAGAAATACTGAACCCGAGGCTCAAAAACACTGGAGGAATGTAGCCTAGATATCACAACAACATGCAGCAGCAGCGTCAATTATGATGGATGCGCAGGTGGCACAATGGCCACTCAGGAAAACCTCTAGGAAAAAGAAAAGACATGGATCCTACACAAAAACAGATGCCGATTACCATAGCTACTTCTTAATAAACAACAGGTTGCTCTGGTCTTTGAACTCAACACTTTTCCTTATACAAATGTCAAAAATACTTTTAAAGCAGCAGCTTCCTGGATACCCCCAGGACAGGATAGCCCAGCAATATACTGTAATTCATTAAGACAGTGTTTTTCAACCTTTTTTGGGCAAAGGCACACTTGTTTCATGAAAAAAAATCACGAGGCACACCACCATTAGAAAATGTTAAAAAAATTAACTCTGTGCCTATACCAGTGATGGCGAACCTTTTTGAGCCCGAGTGCCCAAACTGCAGTGGAAAACCAACTTTTTTATTTCAAAGTGCCAACACTGCAATTAAACCTGAATATCAAGGTTTTTAGTTAGAAAAAACTCCTACAGTTTGAAAAAAAAACATCGTGCATGCACACGAAAGCTCATACCAAGAACAAACTCAGTTGGTCTCTAAGGTGCTACTGGAAAGAATTTTTTATTTTGTTTCGACTATGGCAAACCAACATGGCTACCCACCTGTAACAGGTGCAAGTATGAGACTCTGCTGATATAACCTTTTTCTTCTGTTATGAGAGAAAATAAAAAAGGAAGCTTTGGGCTCACACATATGTCTTCTACTGTACACTGTTTTCCTTGGATGACATCCCATTTTAGTCAATGGCCTTAAGTTCACTTATTTCACTCAGGGGTTGCTCTGAGGAAATAATATACATACCAGTACAACCCTTCATTTGTTCTTTGAATCTTTCTCAACCTATTATTCATAGCCAGATCGATAGAAGGTTATGGGCAGCAGGTTCAAAGAGTTATTTTATTTTGGATACACTGAATAAAATTTCGCCCACGACTGTGTGGGTGTGTGTAAATACATAAGCAATCAAACCGCAGAATGTAATACAGGCGAAGCTGCCTTGATGCATGTGCAGAGCGCTAGATGTGACGCACAGCTAGTTTCCGCTTCTGAGATGAGGTCTAAAGGTTTCCGGAGGAGAAAGTGACTTCTTCCAGGTAAGCTGGTAGTACCTGTTGTTTTTTATTATTATTTATGTGTGGGAGTTTTGTTTTTGTTTTGCAAAAACTGGGCAAAGGGAGGAACCATAGCGGTTGCATCCCAAACCTTCCCAAATGCAGCTCCTGCCCTTTCTTCGAGAAGTTTGACTTCCTCCTTACCGGAGAGCGCTCGGGCAGTCGGAGGAGGTAGCTAAAGACATGTGAGAGCCGCCACCACAGCAACAGCGCCTCCCGGACTGTGAAGGCGGTTGGGAAGAAAAGCCCACCCGGCAGTGCGAGGCGGGAAGCAAACGCCGCTCAGCTCCGGCACAGCTCCACCTACCCCTGTGCGGGGACGCGCGCCCCTTGGCGGCTTGGGTCTTAGCGAGACTTTTCTTCGCGCCATCCCAAACACCGCTCGGATGGAAGCGGAGGTGGCCGCCTACTCCTCCAATGCACCAACCCTGTGTGCACATGTTTGAGTAAAGAGTTCCACATTTGCCTCCTTCCATCCTTCCTTCCACCCGAACATGCATAGCACTGCCGTTTTACTTAGGGATGGCATTGCCGGAGGGGCCGCGCGGCTCCCCCCGCTCGCAGCGCTCAAAGACGGGGCTGGGCGGCCGCCTCGCAGCCCGCCCGGGACCAGCATGGGCGACACAGGCGACGCTTCCTCGATCCGCCGCTGCCGTTACCTCGTCGTCGTCGCCTCGCGTCGAATCCTCCGCAGCAGCAGCAGCAGCCAAACACCACTGGGACAGGCGCGAAGGAGGGAAACTGCTGCTGTCTGCTGCTGCGCCTGCGCTGGCAGAAACGAGGCACGACGCATGAGCACAGCAGCACAGCAGCAGCGCCCTCAGCCTCCGGAGGGCGGGCCGCCGGCCAGCTGGAGAAGTGGATGGGCGCAGGCAGGCCACGGGCGCGGCGCGGTGCAGCGCAGCGCGGCGGCGCCTGTCCACCATTTCCCCGCCCCTGGCGTGCCGGCAGAGAGAGCTCTGCGTGCCACGGATTCGCCATCACTGGCCTATACTGACTATATATAAAGTAATTTTTCAATTTTTCCCATGGCACACCAGGCAACATCTCGCGGCACACTAGTGTGCCGCGGAACAGTGGTTGAAAAACACTGCATTAAGAGACATGAGAGTGAAGAGGGTCAACAAATCAGCAGCTGGAGGGCAACAGTTGAGTTGGATGTGGACTTCAGTCTGAACCTGAGCTTGTCTACCATTTGAACCATGAAAATCTGGCCGATTCACCTTGATGAGAAAACTGCTTGGAGTAATTATTATTGTCACAAGGTTGGGGTAAAGAAGGTGCACTTGGATTCTTGCGCAATAATCATGAAACTTGTACATATCTATTCACCGTAGGTGAGGTGACCTATTATTATATTAAGTTTTACCTCAATTTTAGTTACCCTCAGTGGCGCTACTGTTTGGTCATTGATGTCTCATGCAGTAAGTTACAGGTAGGTAGCCGTGTTGGTCTGCCATAGTCAAAACAAAATAAAAAGTAGCACCTTAGAGACCAGTAGCACCTTAGAGGCCAACTAAGTTTGTTCTTGGTATGAGCTTTGGTGTCTGAAGAAGTGTGCATGCACAGGAAAGCTCATACCAAGAACAAACTTAGTTGGTCTCTAAGGTGCTACTTACTGGAAGGATTTTTTAAATTTTGTTCTATTTCATGCAGTAAGGTCTGCAGTCCCAAAACTCATTTACTACTAGTAAGCCCTACTGAACACATCAGCTTACTTCCAAGTAAACATGTGTAGGACTGGATTGAGCATGTTCTAGTTACTATGGGCTGCTACTAGATAGATAGATAGATAGATAAATGCGATGTGCGTGTGTTTGTGTGTGTGAAATGCCATCCTATATCAAGCAAACAGAATTGTCAGTTTTGGCTGACAAGCTCAACCAACACAGCTTCAGGAGTTATTGTGTAGGTGTGTGTGTGTTTGCGCGCACCCAGTTCTCCCTCCCCGCCCATGCCTGCATGCATCTGATTGCCACAAGAACACTCACCTCTCATTTGCTGGTGCAGCCATTCTGGAGTCAAATATGTCTTAAAATATGCCTCGTGGCAAGTTGAAATATGACATCCACACACTCTGAATCTTGTACTGCTTAATGTCTTGTGGACTAATGGAAGATCATGAGGCAGAATCTGTACAGACCAGAGAAAATAAAAAGGCGGAAGCCATGTCAGCAGACTTGGTAGTTTTGATAGGTTTATATTACATGTTAGAAAACAGAGTTACTGAGTTGCTACCAAGCGAGCACAGGATGTATTCATTAGGTCAGAGCTTTCCAAATTGTGTGTCACGACACATCACTGTGCCAGCTGCAGTGTGTAGGTATGTCGTGCGAATGCTCCCCATACTCCTCCCAGGGCTGGAAAGGAGTTAGTTTAACCTCTGGTTTGCTAGTAAAACTGAATTACTGTGTCATGAAATGATGCATGCATATCTAAAAAGTGTGTCACCAACATGAAAAGTCTGGAAAGCTCTGCATTAGGTTGTGCAAAATCTGAAGGTCCTCTATGAAGCTAAATACCATAATATTACCAGAACTCCACCCCCAATAAAGTTGTTCTTCTACAATACAAGGTGCAACTGGCTTATCAATCAGGGCTGATAAACACCCCCCGAACAGGATCCACTTGAGAATTCAGGTGAAAAACAGGAGAGCTGCATTTCAGGAAGCGTGCCAACACAACCCAGAATAACCACTTGCACTACTTCTCTCTTTTCAAACCATCAGCCGTTCTCTTGTCTGCGATGAGTTTCAACTTATCTGACCTCACCCAGCCACTTTCCAGCAGCAGAAAAGCCACTACAGCTGCTTCAGATGGAAAGGAGAAATAAAATTATCTGTCCTTCATATTCCAATGACTACCTAATTTCCTGCAGCTGTGAAGAAGCATGTGTGTGAGATGAAATAAGATCACTTAGAGCGAATTTCTATGGAACTAATCTGGCAATAGAAGAGCAGAACCACTACAAAAGTGCTTCCATAAGTCCCCACCCACACACTAGATGCAGAAGCATATAATGGCAACAAAAGCTGCCATGTGGTCCAAGAGCAAAAAAGGAGTCCTTTCAGGGCAAGCTGGGGACATTTGCCACTTGAGGCAAAAAATAAAATAAAAAATCCTCTGCCACAGGTGCACCCCAAGGTTCACATCTGCTTAAAAATATTAAGTCATAGTCTATTATTATGGCTAGACAGTCAGTGTCTTTGCAATCATTTCATTTACTGATGTGCTGCCTAATTCAGCCTGCTTGAGAACTGCAAAAATCTAAACTACTCCCAACCCTGTTGTAAACCTATAGTAATTTTCCAAACAGCCACAGCCAAACATTTCAGCCTCATTTGTTGCACAAAAGTGCACCTCCTAACAACATTTTCAGCAGTTTAGGATGAAGATATCTTGCTGCAGTTACCTTCCCATTAGCCGAACTTCTGTTACATCCTCATCAGTAAAACTCCAGGACAACTGTACACCAATGTCATCATAACTGATGTCATTGTGTCTGAAGTGCAGTAGGGGGCAACTAATTAGGGTTGAGGGAGCTTCCTAAGTTGGCGGCCCTATCCTTTTTGGTGGCATGTTCTGTCCAGCCAGAGTGAATTTCACCCTATGAACGTATGAGGGAGGTTAGAAGGATAGAAAACAAATGTAATTTCAGAACTACACCAATTTAGAGTAATCAAGCTTCGGTTTCAAGTTACTGAATATTTGGGTAGTGCTGACAAAGGACCATTTGTGCATTGTCAATAATTGCCCTTTGGCAAAACTTTGAATAGGACCTGCCTAGTATTCTGTCTTCTCACATGTGCTACTGAAAAATTATCAGGGAAGACCTGCTTCTCTGAGAAGTCAAAGGCGAGACTTCCCTTAAAAATGTCACTGTCCTGGTTGACTTTTGTTGCAATATTTTCTTCCTATTGACACAGCAGTTCAGTGGAGACTCCTCTTCCGAGGAATTATCATCCCTCTTGCAAAAATGCAGAAGCAACCTAGACTGCCAGGCATTTTAAAAGGCAACCTAAGTCTGACCAGGGAACTACTGCATCAGTGATGGTACACATGATGCAAGGCTTAATTTGTGCCAGGGATTCTCATTCCCACAACCTGTTCTGTACCAGGGATGAGGCACGGAATATCTCTGGCCTAGCCAGTGCATTACCCTCCAGGTGCTGCAAGACAACTCTTATCATCCCTAATCACTGGCCGTGCTGGCTGGCACTGGTAGCTGTAGTGTAGCTCAACAACAACATCCCAAGGGTAGCATTGGTTACCCTTGGGTGAATTTCCTGTAAAGAAGGCATCTCTTTCCCTATGCCACCAGGAGCCATTTTACCACTCCTGTACATCTACGTCTGTGCAGATATTATTTTTCTTACCCCCGGGGGTGGGGGGAAGACAGCAATCGCGGTGGCAACTGCTGTCCACTGTGTGCTCATCTGACCAACACGTGCTGCCCCAAAGTTGCCAACACGTGTAGGCTCCACACACATAGTCCTTACAAGCCATTTAACAGTGTGCACATCGGGCAGGTGGGGTTTGCACGAGCATGCCAACTTTGAATATGTTTGACCAACAGAGGCACGCAGGGAGCTGCTCCTCCCACCCAACCCAGGCCAGGCACGCAAACAACAACAGATAACAGATTCAGGTAGGTAGCCAGCTTTCGTGTGCATGCACACATGCACACGAAAGCTGGTACCCAGAACAAACTTAGTTGGTCTCTAAGGTGCTACTGGACAATATATTTCAACAATAGATAATGTCAGCATAAAACTCAACTACGGGGGCTTCCACGGGGAAAATAATACGGCTTACCAAACAGCCTTAAAAATTGTTCTCAAGAGCGAGGCAGTGCTCGCGCGAGCACACTAGAAAGCCTGCGCAAAACTATGAGCTGCCCTTCGACATGCTCGTTGCTGCAATCCTATACTCAGCAGCAAATCCCACTGACCTCACCGGGACTTACTCTCAGGTAAGTGCGCATGTATGATTAAAACGAGGGAGACAGAAAATGATGCAAGTTATTCCTCCCTCGCTCTGCACTGAAGCTGCTCTACCTCAGCGACCCTCTTCCCCTCACTACCGGTTCCCAATAAAAACGTGCGTTACCTGTATCGCTACCAGGTGTTTTCTATTGCTCAGCAGGTAGTGAAATTCTGGCGATATCAACAGGCTCACGCCCCCTCCTGCGACGGCTTATATGAGAAGCCGGGATGCATTTCATTGGCTCGGAATGGCTCGGAGGCCGTCAGCGTCGGCCAATCAGAGGCAGCTCCCTTTCGAATGCGCGCGCGCCCCGCCCCCCGCCCCACGGAGTGTTTTCTTTCCTCCCAAACAAAATCCTCGCCGGAGCGAGCTATGCCGTTCCTGATTACGAAACCGGCGTTTCTCGTCTCCCCTGACCATATACGGCGGTTTCCGTCCCTGTAAATCACATGATATCAACGAAAACCTAAGTTTCATTTCCGAGGAGCTCCTTGGCGGGCCACGTGGCTTCCCTGCTGGCCACCCTTTACAAAGCACATAGGTTCTTTTTTGGGGGGAAGGAGGGAGTCTAACTACTGTTATAGGAGGACCACAAATGCGCTCTCAGAGTGGGGCTGAAATAATTTCACCTCTGCTGGCGAGCAGCCACCTCACTGCACAAGAAGACTTTGCCAACGACCTGCACCGCTGCATGCTGGTAGTAGATAAGCCGGAGAGGGCACATAAAATACCAACAGCAAAAAGAAACTAATAAGCAGCCTCAAAGAACTGTGATCCGAGAACCTCAATACACAGCTCAGTACAGGGATATCACTCCTACCATCTCCAGAATAGAACGATATTTACACAAAGTGCTACTTCTGTTGGGGGCCATTACCTGGTGTTCTTTTATGTTTCTATGGATGTCAAAGGGAGCAGGTGGCGCTGTGGTCTACTCTAAACCATTGAGCCTGATCTAAAGTCATCCCAGATGTAAGGACTTTCCTCCTGGATCCTCTGGGGAAAGTTGGGTTCTACATTTGGGAATGTGAGAGAGGATTTATTCCACTTTTCCATCACAAGTATTCTGTTTCTTCAGTTTAATAATTCAGATCCGTCCAGCACCACTACCCAACCAAAGGGGAATAAGTTAGAGAAAGAATAGGGGTCCTGCTCCTTTGATAATTGCATAGGAGAGGGGTTAGTTTTTCTCTAACCATAAGGTTACCAGATTTTTTTCAAAGAATCTGGGGACACTCTTTTTTTGAAAAGAGAAAAAAAAGTTATTAAAAAAATTATTTCAAAAAATGAAGAAATAATCTCTTCTGTGATCTCCTCTGTTGCTCGGCCTTCCTCTGAGCCCCAGCCTGATCTCTTGGAGCACTATCCGCCATGCAGGGGTGGAGCAAGGGGGAGGGGGCAGGCCGCCCTGGGGGGTGACACTCGGGGCGGCGCCCCGACCCCACGATTGGCGCCGCTAGCGCACAGCAACTTTTAAGGCTGCAGCGCATGAACAGCAGCACAGCGCCTGTGCTGCTGTTGGCGTGCTGCAGCCTTAAAACTTGCCGTGCCGCCACACAGAAGGGGTGCCGGCTGCTCACGCCCGCCATCAGCCAGCACCCCTTCCGACTGTGCGCCGGCACAGCAAGTTTTAAGGGTGCAGCACTGCAACCCTAAAATTTGTTGCGCCGCTGCCACACGGCCATTTTGCCTCACCGGAAGTCCTCATATGATGTGTCTTGGGCCGTTGAACCAATTATGCAACATTCATTCTCTACTAATAAATCTACAACACTTAAAATATAAATCTGGGGACATTAAATGAAATCTGGGGATGGATTTTGTCTGGGGACAGATTTGTAAATCCAGGGACTGTCCCCAGGAAAGGGGGACATCTTGTAACCATACTCTAACATACACTAGTCACCTAAGCCAACAAGGTGGGTATTATTATTATTATTATTCTCCACCCATCTGGCTGGGTTTCTCCAGCCACTCTGGACGGATTCCAGCACATATAGAAACATAATAAAACTTCAAACATTAAAAACTTCCCGACACAGGGCTGCCTTCAGAAGTCTTCTAAAAGCTGTGTAGTTCTTTATCTCCTTGAGATCTGATGGGGCATCTGACAGGGAGGGTGCCACTGCCAAGAAGTCCCTCTGCCTGGTTTGCAGTAACTTCCCTTCTTGCAGTGAGGAAACACTCAGAAGGCCCTTGGACTTCAGTGGGCCTCGGTGTCAGGGCTGAACTACCACTACCACTATTTGCAGAATGGCCTGTGTGTATTTAATGACAACAGAAGCTGCTCCTGTAGCATTCTAGCCGTTTAGAACGCAACTTGTCTTCACAGTCTTTAAAATAAGTTGAAATCTTTTCCCCAGCATATTTGCAAATCAGCTAGCTTTGGGTTTCTGGAAACTTGCTATTCCTCCTATTAAAATCCCGATGCCATATTTTGTATTAATAACAAGAACGGCTTTTCCTGGAATCTACCCAATAGTACCCCATAATAAAGTTTCCAGGGGGAGATTGACTGATAATTTACTAGGGTAGCCTGCTCTACAGAAGCTTTACACATCATAAAGGTGCACCTTATGCCTGCTAATATCTATGAATCCTGCTGCTCTCAAAAGGCACAGATGGAGTAATTATTGGGCAACTTGGCCAGATGCAAAAGGGGAGAGGGGCACCTACACCTTTAAGAGTTGTGCAGAAGAGGAGCATTTCCGCAGGCACAACTTACGTGGCAAGTTACAGCCTGATGAAATTCCCTCTACTGCACAACTCCTAAAGTGCATGAGCGCACCTCCCACTGTTGCATTTGGCCACCCTATGGAGCTTAACTTTCAGGGAGACTAAGAACAGAAAAGCTTGCATGCCTCACCAGAACAAATCTTAGCCAGTGTCTTCTTCCTGCACACTCTACACCTAAGTTGACCTCTCATGGCATCAGAAGCCACTGTGGGAACAGCTTTGTTTGCAGAGGTGCTGGGGCATGCGCTAAGAACCTACCCTTATTTCCCATGCTTGGCACCACTTTACAGGAGCTTTTCTTTTTTTAACTGTTGTTTCCATAGACAGCTAGAGCTTGTGCAGTTAGAATCTGAGGATGCAATATAAAATTTGTCCCAGCTGCGCCTGCCGCTATGTTGATTCTCAGATAACACCCAACCCTCTTGGGAGCCCCCTCCACCACCCAGCCAGCTTAATGATTACCGGTAGCTTGCCATGGCTTGTCACACGGGGGCTGCAAACCTGTGCACTTCTGCTTGTGAGTAAGCCTCACTGATCACAGCATGATTCACTTCAGGTAACTGTGTGTACACTCTGCACTTCAGGTAACTGTGTACACTCTGTACACTTAAAGCATATTTAGAGCATATCCTTCCTCCGATAGGATCTGGAAACTGTAGCCTACCCCTCACAGAGCTAAAATTCCCAGCACCCTTAACAAACTACAGTTCCCAGGATTCTTCAGTGTGTTTGTGTGCGTGTGCATTAAATGTTATGTACACAGTCGTATATGTAGCTTCAGGCTGTTTTCCAGCTTCTTAAAATCATCTAGAATTACTGTATCCCCAGTTGGCACAGAGGGATTAAACTATTCAGAATAGCATTTATTCTTTTTTTGTTAACATCTGTGTATGCCCTCAGCTTCTAAACTGCACACTAGCTAATTAAAGCACTGCTTTCTTCCCCAGCCACGTTTTTGCTTATGCTGATACAAGTGGTCTGGCGGGATTCCCCTCTCTGAGGGATTTAGTAGAATGAATCTGGTCAATGAAAAACCCTATAAGTTGCAAGAGGAAGTGTGTCTTCCTCTGTGGACTTTGGAGAGGATGCGGAGATTCTGTTAACAGATGCATTCCTTACCCCTGTCTGGTGATTCAGTTCTTCCTTCTGCAATGGTTCTCCAGGAGCCAAGTGGAAGAAAGCAATTACTGAACCAACCAAACTGCTGCAGGGATGATCAAATTGCTTTTAGAAAATGATTGCTGTGGATGGAAAATAATGCATGCTAATACTTCAGGTTCTTATTGGGAGTTCTTGTTGTCATTCAGAACGACCTGTGGATAACAATTCAGAACTAAAATATTTGGATCATCCACAAATTTGTTATGTGTCATAGTTGGCAGCATTTGTTTATTCTCTTTGCTCTTATCAGCATACAACTAGTTATCTGTGCCCTGGACAGCAGCAATGACCTCTGCTACCACCAGAAGCACCTGCTAACTGTTTTTACTGGCTCTGTTCCTGTTCTTTGACAGCAGCCTGACACACAGGAATTAAGGGTCCCTCCAGACAGGTGGTCCCCCCCCCCCCCCGCAGGCGTATTCTACAACACATTAATGACTCAATAATAGTGCATTAGTGGTAGATTTATACTGGGCTGCCCACACAATTATTTTGCCTTATGACTTCCCAATGCTGCAATGCCTCCCCAACGCTATTGCATCATTGCCACCTTAGAAGGGCACGCCTGCATTGTAGCACACAAAAAATAGGAGAGAGGGAAACCCCCAACAATCCTGGAACATATGTGGTTTGAAAAGTTATAGGATTTCAGCACTGATTGGAAACAAAGTCTTAAAAGCAGAATCACATACAACAGCCCTGATACCATCAGGGATGCACAATAAAAGGGACATCTAGAGGGGGCCCGGGGTGGTGAGGCTTTCCTTGTCACTTGTCACATGCCACAAAAATCTCCACCTACACTATTTCTGCATGCCAAGCTGCTGTTGAAGGCACGGGAGCAGAGTCGTTTAAAAAGGCACGAATCCTCATTCAAAGCAAATAAGTTCCATTCACTAAGTCTGCGGCTTGCTCCTACCCATTCTTAGCTTCGCACATGAATGAGCATGAACTGAAACTGGCAAAGCCTTTTATCCGGTGACTTCAAATTTTGCATAGATGGGATTACCCATCCCTCAGTCTTACTTGCTCCTTCTGTGGTTTGCCCTTACATCAGACGACTGGCTGACATAAGAGTGAAAAAAAGAAGTGGCTTGTTAGGTTCGTTGCTAGCGGAAACAGTTGACTGTGACTTCTAAGAACTGGAAGCAATATGCCATCACCCTAGACATGTGCAAAACTCCAGGAGGTTTGCCCAAAGGCTATCAATGGCTACTAGTCATGATAAACTACACAAAGTATCACAGTGGGTGATAATAACTTAGCAATAAACCAACCAAATCACCACAAACTGGCTGAAAAATGTAAAAAGGAATTTACTAGAATAATAACTGAAAGAGGATTGACTAATGACCATTCAAACAAGCAAAAACGTATTACAGTGCCATGTGCAGATCAATACTAGTTCTCCCAAAAACATGGAATGAATTACAGTATATGCACGGTAAATGTTCCAATGTCAGAATAACAGAACCAGTCAACAAGTGGCTGAACATTAAACAGTGTCCTGGTGCCAACAGAAGGTTCAAAAAAGTTTGTTGAAGATGGAATAATTAGAAAATTCTTCAGTAGGTTTAAAGTTGACACCACCCTGATGAAACATAAGCCATATTCAATCTCCATGGCCAAAAGTGATATGCCTCTGAAAACCAATTGCTGGGAGAGTGGTCTGGTGCTCAGATTCTGCTTGCGGGTTTTCCACAGGCATCTGGTTGGTGAGAACAGGATCCTGAAGTAGTTGTGCCATTGGCCTGATCCAGCAGGCTTGTCTTGCTTGCTTACTTCTCAGGCCCCTCATTTTTCCCAAGCAGTTCTGCCTAATATGTCTGACTTTGCAAAGACAAACCTCCAAATGTCTCAGCTCCCTTGACTAGAAAACAGATATTGGGATCTTGGTAAGTGTTGGTTGCCTTCACAATTGACATGTCCAGCACAACTGTATTGCTATTTCACACATTGTGTACATGTAAAAATGTACAGTGTGAGTTTGACCAAAACGTTTGCACATTACCCTTGTGAAAAAGCCAGAACTGGCTGCAGCCCCTGTCAAATGGCCCTCACAGAAGTGGTTTCTATTTGTCTCAGCTCTGCATGCCATAGGTGCTTTTTTGGCTTCCGGAATGCAATGCTTCCTGGCAAACTCGCTGGGTGGCATGCCAAAAGTTGGTGAAGCCAAAGCAAAAAATCCTCCCATTCTCTTTCACACACAACACACCCACCTGCTACACATTTACATATGCACATCATGAACATGCAACACATTGGTTCTGTCTCACCCATGCATACATATGCTCCACGTAACCTCCCCTACCACAGTTATGCTTCAGAAACCACCCTATGGGCTCCAACAGCATCAATAAAATCCTGAAATTGTTTATATCCTAATAATCTATGAAACAGTGCAAGAACACCATGCTAGATGCCAACAATGCAGTAATGTTGGGGGAAGCATCATAGAACAACCAATGAAGCAGAATGATGTGTGGCTGGCCCAGTATAGATCTATTGCTAAGACACTGTGATATATATATATAATATTTTCTTGATTTACAAAGGTAGTGCAATGTCTCTCTCATATTTTTTCCATGTAACATTCTTACAAATCAGTTTCATTTGTTGAGACATTAGGAAGAAAAAGGGGAAAGAGGTGGGCGGAGTGGGGAGATGGGTAGGGTGGGGTGATGATGATTCTATTTTACTTAATATATGTAGGGTTCGCTGTCAGCGTTGTTTGTGCAGATTCTCTGTTGTTTGCTTGTGCTCCTTCGGTGGTGAGAGAGGTCGGGGTTGGCGTAGGGTGCGATTGTTCATTTGTGGGTGGCTGTGATGGTCTTTGGTTTCCTGTGTGAGAGGGGTGGGTGAGTGTTTTTGATCAGGTTAGCCATATTGATTGGCATGCTGTTGGTGGATTTTTGTCATTGTCTTGTTGGGCTGTGTGTGTGTTAAAGGGGAGCCGTCTTCTTCTATCAAAACACACACCAACAAAACCCCCACCAGTCTTTAAGATGTCACAAGTCCAGTGGCGTAGGAAGGGTGGGGTGTAGGGGGCGCTCCGCCCCGGGTTCCAGGGGATAGGGGTGACACTTGGTGGCCCCTGTTGCCACTCCCCGCCGCCCGGCACCCCATCTGTACTGCTCCATGGATGGCCAGGGCAGCCCCACTAGCTGCCGCTCGCCCAGCGGCTCCCCCAGTCATCACGGGAGCAGCAGCGCCGGGCAGGATGCACTGCGCATGCCTGGAAATTCCGGGCATGCACAGTGTATCCGAGTCGGCGCCGCTGCTCCCACGGTGACTGAGCGAACCGCTGAGTGAGCGGCAGCTCGTGGGGCTGCCCAGTCTGTGAAGCAGCATGGACGGGGCAGCCCACAAGCCGCCACCCACTCAGCGGCTCGCCCAGTTGCCGTGGGAGCAGCAGTGTCGGGCTGATGGACATGTACAGCCCGTTCCGACGTGCATCGTGATGTTGCGATGCCCCACCCCCAGGGGGTGGCGGCGCGGAGGCTTCCTCCACTACTGCACAAGTCACTCTGTTTCCCCCCATCTTGCTTTAGAAGCTGAAATGTGATATTTCCCCATGCTTGACCTGGGAACCAAAATGCCTTGGGTCTCTGAAACAATTTGAGCTATGGAGGGCTAGGCCTACATACAAGGTGCTGGTTGGCTGTCTAAGTGGCTGGTGTAGGGGAGACAGGTGGCAAAGAATGCAGAGCTTCTGGAGGAGAGCAGGAAATTCTGAGTTGATGAAGAGGGTGGAATCTTGTCATTAAGAAACTGAGGCCCTAAGAGGTCATGCTAGTTTTGGCTGATAGAAGCAGAGATGGAACGGAACAAGCAGGTGTCTCACCAGTCTAGGGTGGAAAGGCAGTTGTGATTGTGAGGATGAGCAGAAGTTTATGGTAGTAACACATAGGAATTGTGTTTGGTGCATATTATTTGAGCAGAATGAGGCAGGTTTTGAATCATCATAGCCTAAATATTGCAAAGGAGAACCCAGCAACCTCCTCCTACCACTCACAGTCTATATATAATATAAAAGAGGGGAATTTTGGCTGTCACAACCAGCCAAGCTAGAAAGAGAAAGTATTTCTAGCACCTATAAGAGCAGCTGGTTTATGGAGGTGTTCCCCCCCACATATCATTTTTGCAGTGTCCAGAAAAATCTGTCACATGTTAAAACATCACACACACACACACACACACACACTGAGAAAGAGCCCATAAGCTTCTCTTTCTGTGACCTCACTCACATGATCATATTAGGATTTCAGAATGCAGAATGCCAAATTAAGCTGGAGCAGCAGCAGCAGCACTGCAGTGTCAGAATCAGTTCATTGCTAAAACCCCACAGGTTGGGGGAGGTTTCAAGTGCAATGTGGGTGGGTAAGAAACACAGCTTTACATCGACACACACACAATGGATGAAACCATTCCTGGCAATCACCTTAGTATGCTATGCTGCTTTGAGGCTTCTGAAAGGAAGCGAAACTTGCTTGAACTCTCCACTTTCGAGAAAAGCATCTTCCAGGAAAGAGTGGGAAGGTCTTAACATCCACCTCCTGGCAAAAAATAAAAAGATTAATTGTCATATACCAGACAAGCTACGTGGAGGTGGAAAGGCACGTTCAGGTGCCTACGTGCCCAGATAGGTCCGAGTACATCATGGCACAGCTGGGAAAGTGCAGAGGGATGGAAAGGTGCAGCACAGTTGCTGACATGCCCTCTCCTACCCAACTGTTAAAAGTGCAAGAGTCCCTCTCCTCTAGTGCTTATAACCAGCTGTGAATATGTATGTGTGGATAACCAACATCGTATAACCAACATGCTTAAGTCTAATTAATGTGTGAAGGGGTTAATGTCATAGAGTAAGCTGTCCTGCCAAAGTTAGCTAAGTCATTCGCCCTAACCTTGGGAGGAAGGTTAATCAAGCCTATTGTTGCACCTCAGTCTACCTGGGAAGCTCAACACATGAAGAGGTTCTTTTGCAGCTCAGACTGTGTTGCATGGCTCTTTCAAGGCATTATTGTCTTCCCATACCAACAATTTAGGAACTTTCACCACTGTAACTAAGCCATGTTTTATTGCCTGTGCATCCTTTTCTGAATGCACATGAGCCTAACCTTTGGAAGGGGCAACATCTGGTTTTATTTCCTCTGGGTCAAAGACCCAGTTTGGCGCGCGCACACGCGCGCGCGCACACACACACACACACACACACACACACACACACAGGCTGGGGGCCTCAGTGGTGCCCCTCTGGAGGCTTCACCTGGGGCAAAAACCTGGCTTCTCCCCAAGCTATGGAGAGTTTGTAAGTAAACCACTTTTAACTTACCAAACACATGGTCTTTTTCTATGTTAAGGGAAGCAGGAAGTTTTGGAACTCACAAGGGCATATTTTAGAGGTCTAAAAGCCTATATTTACACGTTTTACTTTGCTGCATATTTTGTGATTTTAAATCACCAAAGGATATTTGTTCCAAATTTGGATCTTAGTGCCCAAATAATTCTCCCTTCTTACCTATTTTTCCTTGCCATCAACAATAAGCATTTAACATGGCATTTCATTTAGTTCTTATTCCCTGGCTTGTTTACTTTGTACTGAAACCTTAACTGAGTTTTGCACTACAATCCATGAGCTAGGATTGCCAACTTTTTTAACCATCTCCGCTCCTCTGCCTTTTACAGTTGCATAAGATGCACAAATTTGACAGATGAAACTCTTCCTCATGCCAGGAAAACTTTTCCCTACTTAATTTCTGAATGTTAGAAGCATGGGAGCAAGGGCAGTAAAATAAAAATAAAAATAAAAGAAAGAAACCACGCCTAGGTGTAACATACCTGAGTCACATCCGGACACACTTCCTGAGGCAGTGGATGGTAATGCAGATACTTGGCATTTGCCCAGTAGATCACGTAACCGACCTCCTTGATTCATATTGCATACCAGGTCAGCTGGAGACAAAAGGATCAGAACAATTAATTTTGCTTCTAGCTAATCTAGTATGCAATATTTGTTAACTTCCCAACCTCTTGTGAAAGTTGCTGTATATGTGTCCAAGAAGAAAAACTCATTATAGGACAGAAACCAAAAACACTAACCTGAACAAGTGAAAGAATTTGTTGTGAAAGAATCTGAGGAACATGAAAAATGAGACAAAGTACCTTTACATGGCACATTTAAGAGCCTTTCCAGCAGGGGTACCAACTTGAATAAAATATTGCAGGGGCCCAGGTAAGCCACACCCCTGGGGGCACTAAGTAGGGGAGCTGGGGGGCAGCTCCCCAAATTTCAAACCAAAGAGCCAGCCCCCCTCCCAAGTTCTTTGGCAACCATGCATGCTGTGGGGTGTGCTGATGTCATGCACGCACACTGTGGGGCATGTGTGCACAGTGCGCTGATATCGCATGGCCCCCTCAATTGCACGGGCAAGACGGCACTTGTGTCCCACATAATCAATTGCAAGATGCGGCGCACACACGCATTTGAATGGCAATGCCCATCAACTTTGCCGGGGCACATCCCTCAAATATTTTATTAGGGGTGGCCAAAGGTACCTTGGCCCCTGTGAGTTGGCTCCTATGCTTCCCAGAGTCTTTGGGTGTTTTTACAAACAAAAATTGGCTAGCCAATTAATGAGGTGGAGGAGTGGCACAATCTTCTCTTACGACAGCAGCCTGTTGTGCTAAAGTCAGAAGGTGAAGCTTTTTATTGGTATGGGGATAAACATCATCTGCACATCAAGCTGCTCTGCAAGACACACGTACAGTGGCCAGTGGGAAAGGGCAGGCAAAATCATTTTCTCTGGCCTTCTGACAACTCTAAGTGACTCCATGATTAAGAACAAGGAGAGGGTGGAGAAGAGGCAGGCTGCCATTTCCGGTAATAGATTAGCAACCCTTTGGCAGCCTGGTTGTGCTTGTAAAATATTTAGCCAAAGTATGTTGCAGTTAAAAACTTGTACAAGTATTTATTTATTTTTTGAGAAAAACAAAAACTTTAGCAGGACGTATGGTTTAGGGCAGGGGTTGCTGGACTGTGGTCTGCAGACTGCCAGTTGTCCTTGAGCTTTGTTCAGGAGGTGTGCAGTGTGCTTGTGGATGAAGCACAGCCATCACATGAAAAATTCATATTGATCTTTTAAATTGTCATTTTATTGCATATGATAACTGGGTGTCATGACCTGGCCCAGGAAATATGCCAGAACCCACAGCACACACCCCTGTTGCTCTTGCCCTCTGTCACAGAACACATTTCTGATGCACAACTGACCTCAGCGGCTCAGCCTGCTAACTGCTGAGTCTGCATAAACATGTTTCTCACAGTCACAACCACACACAGTCACAACTGCAATGTGGTTGCCAATGTCCTGTACTAAAAATATAGGCACCCCCCCCTCTTGCTGTTAGCTCTCTATTATTTTGCAAGGAATTCACTGCTGTCTTGGCCTTGAAGCTCTGGCAGCTAGCTAATTCTCCCTGCACCCCCTCCGGCCCCCACACCTATGAATAGAAAATGCACTTCTGTCTTTTGCTGGCATAGCACCTATCGTGGGCCTCTCTTATCAGCTTCCAAAACAGAGAAGAATGAGCTAACCTTAGGAGATCTTCAAAGAAGAGAAGCAGTAAATTCTCCCGAACCAGATTTGGCTTCATGAAACAGATAGTTTTAAACAAAGTTCATACAAAATGTTGCTTTTCTGTTATCTGTTGCTATGGTATTTGCGTGGTACATAGGAGCATGTCTTCAGCATTCATAGATATAGCCAACTGAGATAGTTTAAGCTTCTGTAGTGATTGTATTTCTTTCTGTAATATTATAGAAGTTTTGTGCATCCTTTGTTTGGGGGTCCCAGCTTTTCGTAGATATCCACTGGGGCCTCTAGATTTATGCTGCAGCAATAAATATTAACTCTTTTCACATGCTGAGTTTGCCTCCTTTTGGCAGAAGGGCCAGCATTTTTATTCCACTCTCCTTTGTTGGTTAACGTTTTCTTCTATTCCTTATGTTGTTTTGTATTGAGTTCTATGGAACGCAATAATAAAATGCAATATATATTAAGAAAGAAAAGAAGCAACAGAATAGAGTTAAAACTCATACAGCATCTAGCATAACACATTACAAACAGAACAATCATTAAGTGGTCTGCCAAGACAGTCAGCAACTTTCAAGTAGTCTATGGGGAAGAAACCTTTGGAAAGCACTCAGGTCGGCAGATGCGAAAGAGGGAAAGGGCTGCTGCATTTTAAAGCCTTGTGTAGAAGAGGGAAATTTAAGCAGGTGTACCTCACATGACAAACAGCATCTGCTGATATTCCCCTTTCCATATAACTGCTAAAAGGAATCCCTCTCGTATTTTGCAGTTGGCCACCTGTCTGGGGCAGGTGTTGAGATGATCAAAATAAATGAATAGAGAGGTGGGGGTAAGCCTGGTCTGCTTTTGTGACCTTCACAACAGCCTTGTATTGCAGTGACTCTTCCAGACATACAGATTAACACAGTTCCCTTGCTAATTGCTGCAGACCAAGCCCCCTCTGCCCAATACAGTTAAAGGGACTGGTTCAAAAGTTGACAACAACTCTCTCGCTGGACCACAGCTGCTTCTAACTTCCACTCTGAACTCTAAAAGCCCAAGCTTAGGGGTTTTTGGTTATCAACCACACATACTTTTCTGGTTGGGGATTACCAGTGGAAACGAGAGGTGCTTCCACAAATAGTTACTCCTAGTTTCAATGTAGTCCAAAAAATCTGAAATAATCCTGAGCAGCTGCATTCCTAACTCCCTTCTTGCCCGTTGCTTCACTATTTTAAGCATAAGGTACCATGGGCAGAATTGCTCCCTCACCATGTTGCCTAGGATTTGGCAGCAACAACCAAAAAGGGCTTTGATTAGGGTCTGCTTGCAGTTTTGCCCTTTTCTCTCTGGATTCAGAGAAGTAAGAGCTGTGATTTGGAAAGCAAGTGGCCACCAGTGATGTTTTTTTTTTTAATGGATGTTATATACACTTGGCCTGTTTGGAGACTGTCTTCAGTAGGAGCCCCACATGAAGTGCATTACAGTATATAGTCCATCCTGGAGGTTACCAAAATATGGGCAACCGTAGCTCGGTTACCCCTATTCTGCAAAGGATATAGTAGCTGGCACCCCGGCCAACATTGGGCATAGGTACTCCTAGCCACCTGAGCCTCAAGTGAATGATGATTCAGTGACTATTCCCAAACTATGTGCCTTCTGCTTCAAGGGGTGTGCTACGTTATCAAGGCATGATAGCATCAATGCAGACCAAGAGCTTTGTAGGAATATGAACCACAGTGCATAGGAGTGTGTGCCATTGCACTCTTCTGAGGGCTCCCAGAAACCTGTATTCTTGCTTTTCCGTTCATCTGCTGACCACCGGACCAGGGTGATCCCTCCTGTATTTTGTTTTGCCCCACTGTTGGCTCAAATGGTTCCATCTTCTCTTGAAGATGCTAAGTGTGGAAATAGCATAAGGAGGATTTCACTTTTTTATAGGAAACATGCATTTCTTTTGTTCAGCTGAGCTTCTGGTAAAACACAGTAACAGTTGCTTGGGGACACAAGGGCCAGTGACATGTGTAATGTTTGGTATTTATAAAAACTGTTTTGAAAGAGGATTCCTTTTATTTTTTGTAGCGGCTGTGCACTCACCCTACTTTCCTCCCTGGTAATGTACACACCACAATGTCAGGGTTTGGGCAGAGGAGGGGGAATGGTGGAGACCGCCTCCCCATCCTGACCCTTCCAGGGAGGAAGAGGAAGAAGACAGGACAGCAGTACCTTGTGTTACAAACGCCTCAGGTTACAAATGCTTCAGGTTACAAACTCCGGTAACCTGGAAGAGTTACCTCGAGTTGAGAACTTTGCCCCAGGATGAAAACGGAAATCGTGTGTTGGTGGCCAGGGGTGGAGCAAGGGGGCGGGGGGGGCAGGCCACCCCAGGTACCGCCCTGGGCGGTGACACTTGGGGCGGCACCCCGCCCTCGCGATCGGCGCTGCCAGCGCATGGCAAGTTTTAAGGCTGCAATGCGTGAACAGCAGCACAGTGTCTGTGCTGCTGTTCACGCGCTGCAGCCTTAAAACTTGCCGTGCCGCCACACGGAAGGGGTGCCGGCTGCTCGCGCCCGCCATCTTGGATGGACATGTGCAGTCCACCCAAGATGGCGGGTGCGAATGGCCAGCACCCCTTCCGACATGGGATGCTGCGCGTGTGTGCCGTGACATCACGGCGCGCGTGCTAGGGGGCGGCACCCTGCCCCCAGGGGGGTGCCCCCCGCTCGCTACGCCCCTGCCGGTGGCGCAGCAGCAGTAAGAGGCCCCATTAGCGAAAGCATGCCTCTAGTTAATAACAATTTCAGGTTAAGAATGGACCTCCAGAACAAATTAAGTTCGTAACTAGAGGTACCACTGTATAGATTTACAACAGTGGTTTGCGGGAGGTCACAGCTCAGAGGCAGATGAGGGGGAAAGTTGGGAAATCACACACATGTAATTAGTTCTCTTCCAACAATGTGTGTTGGGAACAATCTGTCACCAACCTGACAGCCCTGGAGACTGACACTCTTGGCGTGGCACTCATGTTGCTGAAAGCTAAATCTTTTTGAAGGAGGTGCTAATCCTTCCTCTGTTTAGTCAGGAGTCAGACCACTTGTTGCAATGTCTTTCATCCCAGCACTTGTTCCTTTTATAGAACTATTGTTGCGTGCAGCCCAATTTTCCTTGCTCATGGGTCCAGCACAGAACAAGACATGTCTCTGTCTCTCCAGCTTCCAGCACCAGCCAAAGCTCCTACACAAAACTTTTGTTCTTCTACTTCGCAAAGAGATGCTGTTTCCCATTAGGTGAGAGGGGTTACCTCCCCTTTGTCTCTATAGCAATAGGGCAATATTTTCCTAATGTAAATGGTGGTACTTAACTGGTTGGCTAAGCCATAGCCTTTACAATGGAATTGGTTTTACTGGCTTCCTCTTAGAACTATGGAATCATAGCATTGTAGAGTTGGAAGGGACCACAAGGATCATCTAGTCCAACTCCCTGCAAAAGCAAGAATCTTCCACCCACAGCCCTGAGATTAAGAGTCTTGTGCTCTCCCAATTGAGCTATGCCAATGTTGAGATTCTGTCCTCACCTACACAGGATCACCGGTTTGGAAGGGACCATGGCTGTCATGTAGATTGATCCCCTCCCTCCACCAAACCCTACAGCAATATTTGTTTTTTAAAACAAAAAACCAGGTATACCCCTTCCTTTAGCCCCCCCCCCCCCGTGCTGATTTGTTTGTTAGCTTATTCTGATGGTGAAAGAAGTGAAAATTTGCCCACCCTGGAATTCAAATGCCACTTCTTTATTTTACTGTAATCAGCCTTTGCTAACCTGGTGCCCTCCAGACATTTGAGGCCACAACTCTCGCCAATCCTAGCCAGAACCCCAGGTTGGGAAAAGTTGATATAACAGTCATTGCATACACTGGAAAAGCCCCAGACCAGAATGCACCCTTCCTCTGGTTTACCAGGTTATGACTATAATCCTGCACACACTGTAGTTGGGAGTAAGGGCCACTGAACATACAGTATTTGGGACTTGTGTTCATGTAAGACGCGCATAGCAGTGTGCAATAAAGGATGACAACAGGTTTGGGAAATGAAAGAACTAGGTATTGTTTCTGCATATAACAGCAGCAAAAGGCAGCCTCATGCACAGAAAGCCTGCTTCCTATTACGCTTTGCAGAGATACGGTACCTTGTTCTACTTCAGACAAGCTGTTTTGCTTCCTTCCTTGTTTCTCTTCCTTGTTATTTTTTCCTCCCTGAGGCAAAGTTTATGAGGACAATTGAAACTGGCTGAGCAAATAAAGCTGTTTGGTTCTGCATTTTACAATCTGAAGCAAAAGAGAAACTCTAATCTAGAATAGGCGTTCATTCTATCTCAAATCCTGAGTCAGCCAGAAGGTTGGCTTGTGATAAACTTAACCCAGCACATGATAATAGCGGAGCAGGGCCTTTCCAGCAAAAGCACACCCACAGAAACCAATAGCAGCACCCTTTTCTATTTGCCCAGGTTGCCATTCCCCACCCAGGTGGAGCCACAGCTGAACCGCCAGCTGAAACTGCCATGGTGGCCATTGGTACCTCCAATTACAATGATAGGTCCAATAACACCACCCCACCCTCCCTCCTAAAAGTCTCTGTGAAATATCCCTGCTCTACGCACACACTCTCACTTGCATTACAAGAACTCTTGCCCATGCTGGGATTCTGCAATAGCAGTCCTTGGGAGAGCAGGAAATACCCAGACCTTAAGGAATGATGAAATTACTTAAGCACAGGGCAGACAAAATTCTCTTGTCTACTCCCACGCAATGGGTTTTCCCCAACCCCATAGAGCGGCCACTCTTGTTTGCAGCTCTGCATTCTTTCTCTAATTCTCTTTGACTTAAATTGATTTCAATTGCGGGGAAAGTCCTTTGGTTACTGATGTTGGTGATGATGACAGGCAGTAGTAAAAGAGGCAGCCTCTGAGAACCTTGATAGCTGAAGGAATAAAGCTTGGTTACAGTAAACACTTACGTGGGTGGGAGTAAGTCCCATTGACTGCGTAGGGTTGCATGTTAGCTAGGGCTGCCAAATGTCTGGGTTTCCCCAGACAAATCTGGGAATCAGATGTCGAAAATGGCATCTGGAGAAAAATTTTGCCATTCGGAAAAATATCTGGAAAAACCTGGCAACTCCTGTTGGGAGTGGTTTGTTGTTGTTTTTTTGCCAATTTTCCTGGAAAATTGCGTATAACCCTGCCCCCTGACTTTGCAAAAAAAAAAAAAAGCTCATCAACTTTGGTTTCTGGATTTTCACTTTTCTAAAAGTGGGATTGGATGGTTAACTGGGGTAGGCGGAGACTCCAGGCATCCCTTCTGGGTGAGGGCACAGCCAGCTGAACTTCCAGGTGTCGCCCAGGAATTCAGAGGGCTGCACACAACCATGCAAACGTCACCCCCCATTTGATGTGGGGAGCGGTCATTTCTAAATATGGCAACCCTAATTAGCTGCATTAATGTCCCATTGCTTACAGTGGGACCTAAGTCAGTATTAAGGCTGTGTGCACACACTATCCTTTTAGAGCACGTTCTGTCCCTCAAAGAATTTTGGGCTCTGTAGTTTACCCCTCACAGAATCAGAATCCCCAGCAACCCTTAACAAATTACAGTGCCCCCTACTCCCAGTTTTGAAGTCCTGTCGAGTTGGATACAACCCCAAATCTGGATCCATTCCCAAATTTGTAATTGCTGGAATGGTTCGCATATATTTGTTTCTCACTTGAGAACTGCAGTGTGAAGTTACAGCTTGCAAACTGAGTGGACTGCCATAGATTCAAAAACTAGCATAGCCATCCCTGGTGAGCCTATCTCCATATGCTAACTCTTGATGTTTCAAGACCCCCTACCAGGAGTGCCAACTTGGCCCCGCAACCCTGTGGGCCTGGGGGTATGGATGTCATGCAGCATGCATGGCCCTGGCATCAAAATTTTAAGGTCTGCAGCAGCATAGGAAGCCGCTCGGGCACCTGGAGCGGCAAACACAATGTGCACCTGGGGGTGGGGCGTCACTATGCAGCGTCGCCACGTATGACGCATGAGATGCCACGTAGTTCCTGAATCCAGGTCACAGGCTCACCCTATTCACACACAAATATGCCCTTAAGACAGGATTTGCAAGCAAAAAGACAATGGGAAGGCTTTCCCCATTTGCCTCCCTTACTGCAGAGGAAAATTTGAGGTCACTGGGAGAGTCAAAATGGCTTCAGGATTGCTCTCCCATACTATTTCAGACACATGGTTCATATACAGTGGTACCTCTGGTTACGAACGGGATCCATTCCGGAGCCCCATTCACAACCTGAAAGGTCCGTATCCTGAAGCGCTGAATCTGTGCATGCTCACTGTGTGATTCGGTGCTTCTGCGCATGCGTGTGACGTCATTTGACACGTCTGCGTATGCGCGAAACGCCAAATCCGGAATTAACCCGTTCCAGTACTTACGGGTTCGGCGTGTTCGTAACACGCAGCGTTCGCAACACAAGGTACGACTGTATTTAGATATGTGTGCATTTATGAATATTTATTCCATTTTTGAGACCTTAAAATTCTTATAACAGACTATAGCTTGCATACACACCATACAGTCAAAGCCCATGGCTTTCCCAAACGAATCCTGGGAACTGTAGTTTATCCCTTACAGAGCTTCAATGCCCAGCACCCTTAAGGAACCACACCAGGGCTAGCAGAAGCATTTTGCTGCTTGAGGCAGAGAAGTTACACACACACACACACACACCACCACCACCACCACCACCACCACCACCACCACCAATTCAAGGTACAGCCCTGCCACAAATTAAGCCTAAAAGTCTTTGTGGAATATCCCTGTCCTACACACACTCTACAGTTATAAACCTTTCCTTCTGCAGTTACACAGGAAGGAATGCTGATCTTCCACTCCCTTTGGGTAAACCTGAACACCGAGTTAATTGAAAGGGTGGCACCTGTGTTTACATGGCACAGGGCAGCAAATCTGGGCGATCCTAAATATATAATTAATCCAAGGCAGCAGCCTCGTGTATTACATCATGGTGGGTGAGTCTGGCTGGGTTGCACAAAGATTGCTGCTTCTTGAGATCTCTCTCTGCTTAATGATGACTTCACAGTACTGCTTCCTCAACACCTCCTGTTCACTTTCTGTTTCAGTCTAGTTGCATCATCAGCTATGCAATCTGGCAATGGATTCTGTGTAATAACTCTTACAATAAACTTTATAAGCCCAGGTTTTAAGATCATCTTCTGAGATCCTTCTGAAATCCAGGGCTTTTGCTTTTGTCAGGGGCTAAACCACAGAGCCTAGGGCTTGCCGATCAGAAGGTCGGCGGTTCAAATCCCTGTGACGGGGTGAGCTCCCATTGCTCGGTCCCTGCTCCTGCCAACCTAGCAGTTCGAAAGCATGTCAAAGTGCAAGTAGATAAATAGGTACCGCTCCGGCAGGAAGGTAAACGGTGTTTCTGTGCGCTGCTCTGGTTCGCCAGAAGCGGCTTAGTCATGCTGGCCACATGGCTCGGAAGTTGTATGCTGACTCCCTCGGCCAGTAAAGCGAGATGAGCGCCGCAACCCCAGAGTCATCCGCGACTGGACCTAATGGTCAGGGGTCCCTTTACCTTTATGTACTTGTTGGATTAGCTCCCCTGGGAAATATGTGTGACCTCCCCATTAGCAGTTTTAAGGAGAAATCTAAAGGCCTTAAAAAATAATAATCAATGTGTGTTTTATTAATTGTTGCACTGGGGATCAATTGTTCATTTTTAAAGGGCTATTGTGGTTTCAATTTGATAGTTATGAAGAACTATGACCCCATCTGCACTGTACGTTCTAAAGCAGTATCACACCATTTTAAACAGTCGTAGCTTCCCCCAAACAATCCTGGTTTGTTCAGGGTGCTGAGAGTTGTTAGGAGACCCCCTAGTTTGCTCAAAGAGCTGCGGTTCCTAGGGTGGTTTAACAATTAACCCCTTTCCCCAGGAAACTCAGTGGTTGGCCACTGTGAGAACAGGATACTGAACTAAATGGGCCATTGGCCTTAAAGAGCAGTGTTTTTATTACGTTATTTGTGGTCTCTTCTCCAAGCTAAACATACCCAACTCACCAGCTTCTCAGCCCCTCACCATCTTTGTTGCCCTTCTTTGGACATACTCAAGTTTGTTGCAAACCGTTTAAAACTACTGTGCCCCCAACTGGACACAGTTACTATTCCACGTGTGGACTGATCTAAGCAGAACAGAACAGGAACATAACTTTTCATAATCTGACACCTATACCTCTGTTGATGTTGTAGCCTAAACTTTTATTAGCATTTCTGTGACTCAGCACACAATCATTGTGAGCCAATACAAAACACTGAGATATTTTAGACCACAATTCCCATCAGCCTCAGCCAGCATGGAGTCAGCAAGGTTGCCCTGCCGCAAACTCTGCCTTGCTAGGCTACAATTTGCTGGCCCAATGTGAAGTGGGGAAAGGGTCTCCAGGAAGTACTGGTTGCAAATGAATTCCCTGGCTCCATTTCTCCTCCTTAAAATTTACCTTTCAGAAGTGCTCCTGAGTCCAGAATTGCTTTGTACTCAGTCAAGGAAGCAACTTCGAATGCAATGAACGAGAGTGCCAAGGCATGTGGAATTAAAACTGAAAAAGGAAAGAGGGTTTCCTGTTGAAGGTCAGAATAACCCTGCCTCTATTGTTTGGCAGCGGTTGGAAAAGTAATGCTCTTAAATTCTTTTGGCGTGGCCTTGAAGGAGCCTGGAGTTTCTGTCCTATACAGGAAAGAAGCAGTTTCTCATGGGAAATACTATCATGAACATGTATCAATGACAGTTTGATTAAGACCGCAATCAGTCATGATTGTTTTCAGTTTCACCTCAGCTCCATAGTTATTACAGTGTATTTAGATCTTAACAGTATCAGCAATGGCTTTGCCAGCCTTCTTAGGTAGCTTTAATGGAATGAAACATAACTGGAAATCCCACTTTCATTGGCATATTAATGAATGGTTTGTTGGCCTTAACCATGTGAGAAGGAAAAGGAACTGATTTCTTCTTGATTTGACTGTTTTGTCTTCTTAAACCACTGGGGGTTCTTCTTTTTTTAATCAAGCGGTATACCTGTATAAATTTTATGAAAGAAAGAAAAGGTGGAATGCTGAACAAGCATTTTGATGTTAAAATAACGAAGTCTGCATGTTCGTTCACCTATCTGACTGCATGCATACAATGATTTGTCCATTGATCTATGCAGGCATTGACAGAACATGCGTGTGGATAATTAACATGTGCTATAGTAGGATGTGAATTGCCAGTCTCTAGAGATAAGTCAAATTGCCTGTGTGGTGAAGAGAGTTCTCTTCTTAACCTTGATTGTAACCCTATCACATTTGTCACTTTTTATCTCCTACCTGTAGAAAAGAGCCAGTGTGGTGTAGTGGTTAGAGTGTTGGATTAGGACCTGGGAGACCAGAGTTCAAATCCCCACTCAGCCATGAAGCTCACTGACTGACCTTGAGCCAGTCATTGCCTCTCAGCCAAATCTACCTCAAAGGGTTGTCGTGGAGATTAAATGAAGGGGGGGGGTAACCATGAACTCATTGGGAGAAAAAGTCCGGATACATAAATACAAATAATTATAAAAATAATTGTTCAGCATTGTCCACTTCAATCTAACATTATCCATATGCTTTGAAAAGCACTAGCACCACCTGTAGGTACAATCCAGAGAAAGTAAAGCATTCATTATTCACAACTGATTTTTCAATTGTTTAGTTGTATACTTAAATCAGGCCAGTGGAAGTGATGATATTCCAGCTGAACTATTTAAAATCCTAAAAGATGATGCTTTTAAGGTGCTACACTCAATATTCCAACAAGTTTGGAAAACTCAGCAGTGGCCAGAGGATTGGAGAAGATCAGTCTACATCCCAATCCCAAAGAAGAGCAGTGCCAAAGAATGCTCTAACTACCGCACAATTGCACTCATTTCACACGCTAGCAAGGTTATGCTTAAAATTCTACAAGGCAGGCTTAAGCAGTATGTGGACCGAGAACTCCCAGAAGTACAAGCTGGATTTCGAAGGGGCAGAGGAACCAGAGACCAAATTGCAAACATGCGCTGGATTATGGAGAAAGCTAGAGAGTTCCAGAAAAACATCTATTTCTGCTTCATTGACTATGCAAAAGCATTTGACTATGTTGACCACAGCAAACTATGGCAAGTCCTTAAAGAAATGGGAGTGCCTGATCACCTCATCTGTCTCTTGAGAAATCTCTATGTGGGACAAGAAGCTACAGTTAGAACTGGATATGGAATAACTGATTGGTTCAAAATTGGGAAAGGAGTACGACAAGGCTGTATATTGTCTCCCTGCTTATTTAACTTATATGCAGAATTCATCATGCGAAAGGCTGGGCTGGATGAATCCCAAACCGGAATTAAGATTGCCGGAAAAAATATCAACAACCTCAGATATGCTGATGATACAACCTTGATGGCAGAAAGTGAGGAGGAATTGAAGAACCTTTTAATGAGGGTGAAAGAGGAAAGCGCAAAATATGGTCTGAAGCTCAACATCAAAAAAACTAAGATAATGGCCACTGGTCCCATCACCTCCTGGCAAATAGAAGAGGAAGAAATGGAGGCAGTGAGAGATTTCACTTTCTTGGGTTCCATGATCACTGCAGATGGTGACAGCAGTCACGAAATTAGAAGACGCCTGCTTCTTGGGAGAAAAGCAATGACAAACCTAGACAGCATCTTAAAAAGCAAAGACATCGCCTTGCCGACAAAGGTCCATATAGTTAAAGCTATGGTTTTCCCAGTAGTAATGTACGGAAGTGAGAGCTGGACCATCAAGAAGGCTGATCGCTGAAGAATTGATGCTTTTGAATTATGGTGCTGGAGGAGACTCTTGAGAGTCCCATGGACTGCAAGAAGATAAAACCTATCCATTCTCAAGGAAATTGGCCCTGAGTGCTCACTAGAAGGACAGATCCTGAAGTTGAGGCTCCAGTACTTTGGCCACCTCATGAGAAGAGAAGACTCCCTAGAAAAGACCCTGATGTTGGGAAAGATGGAGGGCACAAGGAGAAGGGGACGACAGAGGATGAGATGGTTGGACAGTGTTCTTGAAGCTACTAACATGAGTTTGGCCAAACTGTGGGAGGCAGTGAAGGATAGGCGTGCCTGGCATGCTCTGGTCCATGGGGTCACGAAGAGTCGGACACGACTGAACGACTGAACAACAATAACAAAAATACTTAAATCTCATTAGTTCTCAAGATAGTACAGTTTTCAGGTTCAGCATATTTACTTAAAAAAAAAAAAACAGCAACTAAAAACAGTTGAGCCATGTTCTCTAAAACGTCACATAGTAGCATATATTTCCTTACATCTATAAAGTGAGAAAACTCCTGTTGAAAGAAATACAGTGGTTTGAAAGTGGTTGAGTTCTGCTTTCACATCTCTGACTGGTACTCCCAAGGAAATAGTTTGATTCAGGAAAAAAACGATTCACGGAAAAATATTATTTTGTTGTAAAATGTGTCCATGTTGTTGAACTTGCCATCTTCTTAAGACAAAACTATTTTAAGACTTGAGGAAATTCCTGCTTCAACCACAAGGTGGCGCCCATGCCCATTTTTTTTGAAATTGCATATAAGATACTGAACATAGCGAACCTTTGCTGTAACTCTGTGTAACTTAGACAGAAACCCAAAACCTAAGGTACAATGTAAATAACTCGGTAACAAAACATTTTGATACTTTTTTCTTTTGCAACACCCACAGGACATTCAGGTGGCTTCTTTAAATGCTGTTCCATATTTTAAAAGGAGAAAGTGTTTTGAGTCACCTTAAAGACTAGACTGATACCCAGAGAGAACTTGCTGCAAGACAGACCCAAAAAAGAAAATAACAGAACACCACTAGTCATCACATACAGCTCCCAAGTTAAAACAGTACAACGCATCATCAGAGATCTACAACCTCTCCTAGACAATGACAGTTCTCTTTCTCAAGCTCTGGGAGGAAGACCCTTCATCGCATACAAACAGCCACCCAATCTCAAACAGCTCCTCACCCACAATAATACAAAAACAGGACTCAACATGGACACTGGTACCAGAGCCTGCAATAAACCCAGATGCCAACTTTGCTGCCACATAAACCCGGATAACACCATTACTGGTCCCAACAATATCAAACACACCATCTCAGGACTATTTAATTGCTCATCTTCCAACATTGTGTATGCAATCAAATGCCAACAGTGCCCTTCAGCTCTCTATATTGGACAAACAGGCCAAACCCTACGCCAAAGGATAAATGGACATAAATCTGATATCAGGAATCACAAGACAGAGAAACCAGTAGGAGAACACTTCAATCTCCCAGGACATTCTATAAAAGATCTCAAAGTAGCTGTCTTAATACAAAGAAATTTCAGAAATAGACTGGAAAGAGAAGTGGCTGAATTGCAACTAATCACCAAACTTAAAACCATGGAGAAACCTGGTTTGAACAAAGACATTGGATTCTTATCTCATTATACATAACAAAGCCATCTTTAGCCATCTCACCCCTTCCCTGCAAGACTAATTGCAGCCGTTTAGAGTCGTCAACAGGTTTTCCACACTTATCAGCCTATCACCCATTCCCACCACCCTTCTGAGTAATACCCCTCCCCACTCCCCCACTATATTTAAGGATCTGGTGACTTCTGTTTCAGTGTATCTGAAGAAGTGTGCATGCACACGAAAGCTCATACCAGGAACAAACTCAGTTGGTCTCTAAGGTGCTACTAGAAAGAATTTTCGATCTTAAAGACTAAGGCTGCTTATCTGAAATAAACCTTCGTTGAACTCAATGGGACTTACTTTTGAATAGATACATATAGGATTGTGCTTCAACAGATTTACGGAGGCAAAAGCTTTTCTGGACCAGAGCAGAGGTTTTGGGTCCAGGGCTCCCTTGACCAACTATCTTCTTTCTGCAGCACCCCTGTGGGGCTCAGGAGCCCAGCTATGTCACCCCTTGCCTGCAGAGCTGGTAGCCTCTTGCCCTTTCTCGAACACCCTCCCTTGTAGAGTGTTCCCTCAGGGGCGTAGTGAGCTGCTTTGCTGTTGGGGGCGGCAAGCCAAGCGGCACCCCCGGGGGCGGGGCGTCGCTCCGTGTGCATGACGTCATGATGCATGTGCACGGAGCGACGCCTCCGCCCGGGCCAGCGAGGAGGGCTCCTCGCTGGCCTGCCCAGCTCCGCCCAGGGAGCCCAGCGGCGAAAAAGCCGCTTTTCAGCGGCTTTTTTCGCCGCTGGCTGGAGGCGTCGATAGCGGGAGGCGGGGCCCCGCCCCAAGTGTGACCCCCCCAGGGCACTACCCGTTGCGGCCCGCCCCCTTGCTCCGCCCCCCGCCTCTCCCCTCTCCTTGGGAGTCCTCTGGGCAGCCATAGCTGCTGCCCCTGGTCTCTGTGCAGCCCCCCTCCCACTCCAAAGAGAGGTGCCTCCTCACATTGCCCCACAGGGGCCTGGGAAGCAACCCCTGGCCAGCCCCAGAGGCACCGTTTGCCTGGGGAGCTTGTAGCCAGGGCTGCTGCACAAACAGCTGTGCAAGCCTTTGGGAGGCAGAGACATGAGAGAGCATCAGAGGAGGGAGGGAAGGAAAGAGGGACAGAGGCCAGTGTTGCCCGCGGCACCCCTGACCATCATTCAAGGTACCCCAGGGTGCCATGGCACACTGCTTGAAAGCCATTGGACTAGAGCCTTATTCAATAGACACGTGTGTGATCTGCATTGGAAGATGCCTGTAATATGTATACAGTGGGGCCCAAAGAGCATTAAATGTAAGGGATAGCAAACAGTCCGTGACATTTCTCTAAGGAGCCCAGCAAAAGCAACAATGCAGAACAGTGAGTATGCATATCTCATGTGATTCCATGGTGCAGTTAGGCGGTTTTTGACTCTGGCCTTCATAAATCTTCATTGTCTGCACTGTGAGAACCATGGGGAATGAAAGCACAAACAGGAGAAAGCATGACCAGGTGTTCACACTGCAGCGAATGGGTTGTTGCGCAAAACCTTTTTGGACCTGTGCCACAATGGAAAAAATATAAACTATATCAAAACTGCAATGCATCTGTTTGCCAGCAAATTGCATTAAAAAGATTCAATAACGTGCAAAAAGCACATGGGGGGGGGGAACAAGAAATTCCTAAGGCAAATGGTGTGAGCACTGATCTTTATTGTGTGCACAAAGATTAAGTTTCTAATGGCCCATCTGCTGGTTAAAGAGGCAGATAGCTACTGTAAGCTATCATTGAATAGACCAGGGATGGGGAACCATTTTTGACCGAAACAAAATAGAAAATTCTTTCCAGTAGCACCTTAGAGACCAACTGAGTTTGTTCTTGGTATGAGCTTCCGTGTGCATGCACACTTCTTCAGATACACTGAAACAGAAGACCGAAAGGGCCACATTCCTTTCTGATCAATCTAGTCACATGCCAATGATGGGTGGGGCCACAGGTAAAAGTAAGCAGAGCAAGGAATGTAAATTTTACCATTGTCTGGTAGCCTAGTTTTTGCACACCTCTTTCCTAAGGTCTAGGGATGCGGGTGGCGCTGTGGGTTAAACCACAGAGCCTAGGGCTTGCTGATCAGAAGGTTGGCGGTTCGAATCCCCGTGACGGGGTGAGCTCCTGATGTTCGGTCCCTGCACCTGCCCACCTAGCAGTTCGAAAGCATGTCAAAGTGCAAGTAGATAAACAGGTACCGCTCCAACGGGAAGGTAAATGGCATTTCCGTGTGCTGCTCTGGTTCACCAGAAGTGGCTTAGTTATGCTGGCCACATGGCCCGGAAGCTGTACGCCAGCTCCCTCGGCCAGTAACGTGAGACGAGCACCACAACCCCAGAGTCGTCTGCGACTGGGTGTAATGGTCGGGGGTCCCTTTACCTTTACCTTCCTAAGGTCTACCTCTCTATTCTCCCTGCAGGCAAGGAAGAAACATTGTTGAGACTGATTTCAGCCAGGCAAAAATACTCAAGGAGGGCCAGTGAGGGCTGTGATCCAGAGAGAGTTCAAAGGTCCAAATAGAGGGCTGGAGGGGTGTGTGTGCAGCACCCCCACCCCGAGGCTTGAGGTTTGCCATCCCAAGGAGAACCTGTGGGATACACAGATGGATGGAATTTCAGATGTGCAACTGGCACACCTAACTCTAATTTATTCACATTTTTAGAGGTTTATTTGTAAGTTGGTAATGGGATCATGTTATCTTTTTCTACAGTGTAACGTGTTCTCGTTGAGAATGCTTTCCCTGAATGCAATCTGTGTAATCTGTTCTGGGTTAGCTAAGCACCTACCTGTCTTCTTTCACATTTCATTCTTAACTATGTTGTTTCCGACCTGCTCTTTCTGGGTTAATAAAAGTGTGCATATGTGAGCAGGGAGATGTGCAGCTGGATTCTCTTCCTGTTGTTAATTATTATACTAACATTATAGTCATGAGGAAATAGCGAACGTTATGTCAAGGGCATAAGCTGAGGACAAAGCAAAAGCCACAATCCAACAAATGGTAGTTGCAACTGAAATCAGTGGTACTTAAATAAGGCCCCACCTGCACTATGGTCATGGCTTCCCCCAAAGAATCCTGGGAAGTGTAGTTTGTTAACTGGGATATTCTCTGGTGTTGTTTAGAGCTAAGAGAGTGATACATTTGTTCCCCCTTCCTTGAGAAAAGGATGCACTCAAAGGGCTCAAAGCATTTTTGGAGTAAATGACAGGTTAGTAATAATATGATTAATGACTACACAAATCAATTGTCAATTGTTTGCATCTGCAAAACAACTTCACAGGGACTCCATATTGGGCTTCCCACAGGCATCTCTTTAGCCATTGTGAGAAAAGGATGCTGAGCTAGGTCGGTGCGCCATTGACCTGACTCAGCAAGGTTCTGCTTATGTTCTTACAATTCCAATATGGGGAGCATTTACTGCACTGGGTTGAAGGGTGAGGTATAAATTTAATAAATAAATAAATTGAAGAGAGATCTGGGGGGAAACAGAGCAAGGAAAGGAAAGGAGCAGCATGAGAGTAAAATGACCAAAACCCTTCTGTAGCAGTATCACAATAAACAGCACCCATAGACAGAGAAAAGGGCAGATTGTTCATTCCTCCCCCAGATAAAAAAAGTTTGATAAAGATGAGAAGTTCAGCAGTTTGCTCCTGGAATTTTTTTTATTATTCAGATAAATTTTTTCTTCACGCAGCTGCAGTCAATTCGAATTAAGGCAACAATTCCCTTCTGTGTGTGTTATAGATATTTCCTTCTCTCGTTCCCTCCCCTCTCCTAGTTAGTTGCTCCATGGAAACCCAAATGAGACAACAAACACAGATTCCAAAGTTCAACCCAACAATACTGCCAAAGAATGGGAGAGATAATATATCATAATTATAGCAAAGTACAGCTGTATAATTTTCCCTAATGTGTGGCCCTTATTTGGCAGGGAATTCTTTTCTTCCTCACCTTGAATATGAACCTTCAAGGAAGCTGGGTATTAGCAGCAGCTGATTTCATCAGCTGAATGGCAGGGGAAGAGACACTTATGGGAAGTTGGTTGGGTGATCACTAAAATATATAGGACCAGGGTTGTTTTTACTTCCAAATCTCAGTACTCTGAATTATACCTGGAATGAGACTGGCAAGCAATGGAACTCAGTAGATAGAGTGTAAAGTGCCATGTTTTCCATTAACTGCTGTTTCTGAACACCTTTCAGCCCTTGTGAGTTCCAAAAGTTCCAAAGTGATGTACCGTATATTGCTTAGGATTCTGTGCACATTATACTTATTATAAAGGACTTTAATAAAATTATATTATTTAAGGTCTCAAACAGAGATAGCAGTTCTTTAAAAAAAAAAAAAAAGCAACAACCAAACAGTCATTAAACTATATTTTCTCCTCTACATAATTATCACAGCCAAGTCTAAGCATATGACATGATTAGATGTTAATATATTTCCTTTCCTCTGACACCTGCAACCCATCTCACAGAGAATAGTTTAATTCTCTTCAACTCAAACAGAACATATATTAACATTGACTTTTCTGCCCTATCACATGATTTATCCATTCTTTGATCACTGGAGTCTCTCTGTCTCCCATATTATTCATATTTTCTTTATTGCTGTCACAATCATATTAATGGCCAATTCTTGATCTATTTTTTTTATTTAAAAAAAAGTTGCTTCTATAAGCCAATAAGAAAAATTGCAAATCCATTATTCATGCTTTCCCCCCTCATTTCTTCTCTTCTCATACATCAATAATTCTTAGCTGAAGGGCAATTTTGACACTTCCATCAATTATTGCTACATTTTTCGTTTATTTAATTTAATTTTGTTGGTGTAATACACCATGGTACCATCCTAGTATATCACCAGGTCATCATTTTGAAATTGATCCGTTGCAAATTATACACGTAAAGATTGGCAATTTGATGTTTCTCTCTCTCCTCCTCCTGTTTGTTTAATGCTTTAAGAGAAGACTGTTGGTGTTCATAGAATCAAATGTTTGACTTTGCCTTATAGATTAAAAACTGCAATACTTTGAATAAACATCATTGAAAATAACAGCAGTTCTGCAGCCCAATTCTATGCTTACTTACTTAGAAGTAAGCCCCGTTCCTCATCATTTCTAGTGCAGGTGTTGGGAGCCTGTGACTTTCCAGATGTTGTTGGACTCCAATCACACCAGCATGGCGAAATGTAAAGGATGATGGGAGCTGTACAACAATATGTGGAGGACCACAAGTTCCCTTTAAACCGTTTCTAATTTAATGAGGTCATGATAAGAATGCATTATGCCCAGGGATGGAAGGAAGAGAAAACACCAACTAAAGAAGAGTGGATTATGAAGACAATGGAATACGCTGAAATGGCAAAGATGACTGGAAGAATCAGACACCAAGAAGAAAACAAATTTAATACAGAATGGAAAAATACATAGATTATAGTAAAGAATATTGTAAACACTTAGAGACCTTAGTAGGATTTTCATATCACTCGTAATCTGCAAAAACCAAAAGACTAAAAAAAGGGGGATTAAATTAAAGTTAGATAAATGTAATCAAATGCGGTAAAGATAAAAAAATGTACATTTTGAAAACTGGGGTGGTGGTGGTTGTGATGGGGGAAGTTGGGGGACCAGAGAACCCCAAGTTTGTATCAGTGTTATTTGGTTTGAATGGATGTTTGTAATGTTAAAAAATATGAAAAGAAAAAAGAGAAAAATGAAGTCATTATCACAACCACAGGCTGCAATCCTATACTCATCTGGAAGTAATCCCCATTGAATTCAGTGTGCCTTATTTCTGAGTAATCAAAGGGCACTGTTAGTTTGTTACCAGCTTTGCATCAGCCCACATGTCATGTGAAGACTTGAAGTGACTTATCCCAGGCAATCCATGGTGGAAGTGGGATGAATTCAAGCCCACCCAGAGGACCATATTGGCAATGTCCTGGTGCAATTAGACATTTGTGAAGGAGATGGCAATCCCATAAACTACTAGCACACTGCCCTTCCTGTTGAATGCTGCTCATTATTTGGCCGAGGTCATAGGAAGAAGCTGCAGAAGTTTGGTCAGAACATAGTGTAAAACAGTCAGCTCTGTCACAGAATTCTGGACAATATTTCACCTACAAATAAGCACCATTTACTTCTATATCCTGAAGATCATCAGTAGAATCAATTTCTGGGAGTTGAGGTCTTCCTAGAGTGAAGGACCTGTCACTGTCCCCTCTGGCACCATCACCAACTTCATTGTCACCAGCCTGGTCGTCAGCATTGTCACTGTCACTCTCGTTCCCTTTCCGTTCTGTATCGCTGTCATTTTCAATCATCAAAACATCATCCTTAGCTTCTGGGTCAATGTCTTCTTTAAACCACACTGCTTTGTAGCCATCGTCTGACATCCTTCTGTCTTTAGTGAGGATGGATCTTACTTCCTTATCACTGTCTGTGTCCCCGTTGCCTTCTTCACCTTCCTTGTTCGTTTCAGAAGCTGCTGCTTCCTGGCTGCTTCCCGCTGTCTCCTCCAAAGGAGGCAGGGTGCCTGACCACTTCTCTGCAACTGGCTTGTTGTCTTCAGACTTCACACTTGGTGGCAACTTATCATCCTTTCCACCTGAGTTGGAGTTCTTATCGCCTTCGAAGTTGGAATTGATCAAGCCTTTAACAGACTGCAAAAGAGGGACATTTAATGTTCATACTGATGGAAAGGGAAAGGTGCATAGAGAAGGATCACCCACATTAGAAATGATTGGGCCTAATCCCCCTGTGGTATAATTCAATCGAATGATTAGCCAAATCACACAATTCATTTCTGCTTAGTTTGCCACATTTACCTATTTACATATTGCACACAAATGCTTCATGTAATACCAGGCAGAGAATGCTGAGAACTCACAAATGTTGTGTAGTGGCTGGTGCTCACATGGCAGCACTAACTTTTTATTCTGTTTCTGCTTGTCAAGTTGCAATCCCAGCTCAGCATACTAGCTTGTGTGATGTTGTAACTGATGTACAGGTGTGACTTTCCGATGACTCATTGCGTGTGCAGTGAAGAGTGGACCAAGGATGTTTTTAAACAAGGCTTTTATATTTCTTTGGGTATTTTTGTTGTCATCGGCCAACGTTACAACATGATAAAAGCATAAAAGCTCACATATTCCTACACTGCAGTTCTTCACAACTACCTGTAAGACTTGTACTCGCACTCCAAAAATCAATGTATAGCAAAAGGTCCACTTACTTCGCTGTCTTCTCCAGGTCTTAGTTTGTAATACTTGTAGGAGACCAGCCCAAGCAGCACTAATGTGACTAGCAGTAAACATCCCAAAGTGGTGCCCAAAGCAACCATGTCCTCTGTTCTATACGGACAACTCTGTTCTGAAAACAAAAACATAAAACAATAGCCTGATATTGGAAACAATCTCTAGAAATCCCCATTGAAATCTGGTTGGAATGTGGCTTTACTGGCATGCCTTACTTACCACAGAAGGGTAATTAAAGGCGCTTCAAGGGTAGGCACTTTCGGGGAGACTTGGCTTCCTTCTTTCCTTTCCTTTTATAAATACTTTTATTCCATCCTCAACAAAACAATCTCTGTGGAGAGGCTACTTTAACGGGTAATACATACAGTAAGCAAATGTACTGCTTGTGTACTAGGTACTGCAAATGGAATGTACCACTGAACAAGTTACTGTGGTTAGGTGTTGTTCTTGTATTTAAATGAAAAACAATTTAAAAAAATCATTGGGCGAGGGGGAATCCTCCTGAAAGTCAATACTAAGGCAGGTAGATGTGGATAACAGGTTTAAGAGGTTGCAGTGTCATTACTTCCTCCTCTTTCCTTCCAGATTCCATGACGCAATATATCTAAAAGTATCCCTAGCTTTTCAGTTAATGTATCTAACACTGAACTAGTCACCAGCAGACAGGCTATGCTCCAAGTTTCTATCCAACCGGAAACACATGCCTGGGTTTTCTTAGTTTGACTTGGATTTGCCTGCCGTAGAAATTTGTCCTTTCTCATTTCACACTTCACATCCCTATTAACTACCAAGCTATCGTTTTAAAGCTTTGTGGCGATTAGTAAAACCATGACAGCTATTAGTTTCATGTCTGTAATCTCCAGCAGCGTGGACTTTGACTGTTGCCTGCAGGTTTCTATTACTTCTAAGAGTTTATCATTAATATGAAGTGAAAGGACTAGCACATTTATTAAACTTTACCTCTCAAAAATAGCCAATGTCATACAACTTCAGAAGTGCTGGAATCAAGCTACTGCTTGCTAACTGGTTTAGGAAAAATTGATACAGTATGTTACATGAATTCTTAAACTGTCTTCACGAGAAGCCATTTTTGGAAACAACCCAATCAATTCATTTAAAAATTTGCACTTTTTATAGTTCTGGAACCTTAAGTTCCAAGATAATAAAATGTTGTTGTTGTTGTTGTTGTTGTTGTTGTTGTTGTTGATAGTACAATTGTTTTGCCACTTTAAATGCATTTTGCTTATGTGGTTTATTTCTTGTTACTTATTAAATTAGGGCTTTTCCCCCTCTTTAAAAATAAAACTATCTTTTGGAGAGAGCAAAAGCCAGAAGAGTGGCTCAGTTTTAATGGAGAAGTGGGATGCCTAGTTCAGTGGCAAATGACATACTCTGCAGGCAGAAGGCCCCAAATGAAATGCAATTGAAGGCTCTCCAGCACCAGGGTCCAAAAAGACTTCCCAACTTGAGACCCTGGAGAGCCACTGCCAGTCAGCCAAAGGTGGAAACCATGGTGGGTTAGAGCAGATATGGGGAGCCTTTGGCCCTCCAGATGTTGCTGAGCTGCAGTTCCCATCAGCCTCAGCAAACGTAACCTATGGACCACTGCTCTTGACAGTTCATTAGTTCAAACAATGCGCCACAGAGGAAAATCGGAACACACGCCTTTCACGGTCATGCTGTTGCAGCCTTGTTACTCACACAAGAGCGTGTGTGTCCCCCGTCCCCCCCCCCCGCGCGCAAATGGGCATCTTTTGTTGCCGCATTCTGATGGGAGTCAAAATGGGACACCCATTTTGGTCCTTCACAGATGAATCCATTGGCATTGTACCATTGGAAACAGGGGTAATAGCAGCTAAAAATATACAGGAGTATTAGGTACAAAATCTTTCCAGACACATTGTTTTCCCTGGTGCTTTACTCAAAGCAGCTCCCATCTAAAACCTATGCTACAATATCCCATTGCCTGCAACACTGATGGGAGGCATGCTTTGCTATGACTATGGAAGAGTGGCTATGTTGCATGCATAAGGCCCCAAATGTAGCCCTCAACATCTCCAGCTAAAGCTTGGAAAGACTCCTGCCTGAAATCCTGGAGAGCTGCCTGTCTGTGCAGACGAGGCTTTCCCAAACTTGGGTCTCCAGCTGTTTTTGGACTACAGTTCCTATTATCCCTGACCACTGGTCCTGCTAGATAGGGATGATGGGAGTTGTAGTCCAAAAGCAGCTGAAGACCCAAGTATGGTGTAGACAATACTGAGTTAGAGGGACCAGTGGTATGACTTCCTAAGGCTGCTTTCTATGTTCCTATAGGAGGTATCACCTTACTCCCAAGAGGGAGTGGGTTAGCAATACTTGAGTTTGCTGCCTGGGAGAGAGAAATCCACTTTAGGGAGGAACTGCAAAGCCTTCGGAGAACTACGTTTAAAGAGGAACCAGGCAACTGGTCCACAAAATGGTGGAGCACGGGAGATTTGCACTGTCCTTCTTTTTAAAGATAGAAAAAGGAGCACTCCTGTGTTTGAGTGATACAACAATGGAGAGCTCAGCCTCTATTGATTTTTTTAAAAAATGAAATCAGTCTCTCAATAGCATGCAGACTTTATTGCCCTCCTACCTTCCCCCTTCCTCTCTCCTATAAAAGGGAAGTTGGAGTGGGGGGTGGGGAATTATGGAAAACAAAACTTTTCAAAGGTCAGCAAATGACGCAGGCCTTGGAAGGGTGGGGTTGTGTTCCTGATGTCAGCCCCTGACTCAGGCTAAATAAACACCATACATTTAAAATCACACACACACACACACACCAAATCCTGGAAACTGTAGCTCTGTGAGGGTCAAACTACAATCCCCATAATTTTTTTGGGGGGGGGGCATGTGTTTTAAATGTATGGTGTATATGCAGTGATATGCAACTACATTCTTGTACTCTGCATTCAGATAGCAATGGGCCACCTTGATGGCAGAAGAATTACATTTTCCCAGGGGTAATGTATTGTGCCTTGGATTCCAGAAAGGTATAATGCCCATTCCTGACATTGCTTTCCTTCTTTCTCTTAAAACTACCATGACTCCTGCATTGCAGGGAGTTAGACTAGATGACCCTTGGGGTCCTTTCCACCTCTACCATTCTATGATTCTATGACTTCATTTGACCCTGTTATTTCACTTTAAAAGTCTCTGGCACATTCTGTCCTACCAGTCAATAATTTTTTCAGTCTGTTGCTTTCTGCTGCCTCTTTTCTTACCCATTCTTAACTGGCTTCTACCCTGCTCTATCTGCAAAAAAATATATCTCATGAAGCCCAAACAATAACAAGTAACAGCTTCCAGTGGAGTTCATGTCAAAGAAGCAGGAGAAAGAAGTTTGAGCCCCGCCCGGGGGAGAAAGACCCTACTGAACCACTCATCTTTTGCATGGTAAATAAAGAAATAATAGACTCAAACCTGCACTGCATGCAGTTCCACACAACACCCAAGCATTAGACACTTATGGGATATTTATCTTCCTTCCGCCTACTTCCCCAACACCCCATCACACATACCAGGGGTTCAGGGGCTTTAGAAAGAGCCCTATTTGGGATGGATAGCTCATGTTTCACATGCAGGGGATCCCAGGCTTGAATTCTAGGGCAAAGCCCAATACAAATGGGAGGAGGTGAGCCCTCACACCTGGGCACACCTGACTTAACATGCCATATGAGCTAATAGATTCTGCATTGACCAGCTGGACTCCTTGGTCCACTCCCTGCCCCTGGTAACCTACCTACCTGACCAATCCATACACACTCCCTGCTATTTTTCCTGCTAGGCTAGTTCTGCCAGGTTTCAGTAGGATTCATTGCCTGAGCCTCTTCTGTCTCACAGAACATTCAGTCACGTGAGTCTCCTCCCACCCCTTCCCCACCTGAAATGGTACAGGCCAGACACAGGTTTACTACTTCAGTGTGAACCAATTCTCAAATGCACCAGGAGGTATAGTGGTCTTACCTTACACAGAGAAATAATGCGAGCAACACTATCTCTAATCACTTTGATGTCACCCTGGCCCTGATCCAGCTAAAATTAGTCATGACTAAGCCCAAAGGTTGGTGGTTCGAATCCCTGCAATGGGGTGAGCTCCCGTTGTTCGGTCCCAGCTCCTGCCAACCTAGCAGTTCGAAAGCATGTCAAAGTACAAGTAGATAAATAGGTACTGCTCCAGCGGGAAGGTAAACGGCATTTCCGTGTGCTGCTCTGGTTTTGCCAGAAACAGCTTAGTCATGCTGGCCACATGACCTGGAAAAACTGTCTGCAGACAAACGTCGGCTCCCTCGGCCAGTAAAACGAGATGAGCACTGCAACCCCAGAGTCATTCGCGACTGGACTTAACTGTCAGGGGTCTTTTGACTTTTTAAAGCCCCATTCAAAGGAGCAGAATTTTAGTAAGCCATGACTAAGCATTTGTTTCAAGTCTTTCACTATCAGTTTTAGCTGTATTGGGATCCCTGCATGTAATACCTAATGTCATAGCCTAGGCCCCAGACCTAGGTACTTCTCCAACAACAACTCCTTGAACCATTCTCAAGAAGCTTTCTTCCATTGATGGATAACAGCCACTGGGTGGGATGGATTCTAAAAGGGACTGTTAAATCCACCATTCTCATGTATCATGGGTCCCCACCCCCTATGCTGGCTATTTGTGAAAGAAAACCACATATGCAGGACCAAACCACATGACAAATGTCATGTATAGTCTGCCTCTGAATAACATGTTTACTCTATGTCTTGGGCAACTTGTGGTGGTGGGTGTTTGAGGAGACACAGGTTCTGATAGTCTATGAGATGAATTACCTTGTTGGTTCCCAGAAGATGAAGTTGTTATCGATAGGGTGGCTATTCCAGTTGCATCTCCTGTGGCATAGTTGATTGTTCCATTATAGAGAGGTGTTGGAACAGTGGAAGAAACAGTCGTATCAGTTACTTTGGTGGTTTGTGTCTGAGGTGCCTTAGTAGTAGATTGCCCTATATCATCCGTTGCTGGGGTCTCACCTGTTATGGGATGCTTTGTGGTAGTTCCAGCCTGAGAAGGTGTATTTGCAGTCGACAGTTTATCTGTTCCTGGGCTTATATCTGTTATGGGATGTGGGGTGGTGGTGGTTCCAGTCTGAGAAGAAGCTGAAGTAACAGTTCGGACCGTTCCACCTGTTGCCGTGGATATGGAAGGCTCAGTTACTCCAGACTGAAAAGTTGTTTCAGCAGTAGATTCATCAGTCCTATCTGTTGCTTGGCTTATCCCAGTGATGGGAGAACTGGCGGTCTGAGGTTCTAAAGTGCTACCTGTGATTATGGGAGACTTTGTTGTAGTTACAAAAGGAGGGATGATTGAGTCAGATGTTGGGCCTGTTGCAGGCTTCTCTGTAATGGCAGTATTCCTGGTTGTACTTGCAGAAGGTGTTACAGGAAGAGTAGTGATTGTCCCCGGTGGTAAATCTGAAATATCTGAAATAGTGGTCCCTGCCCCTGTGGTAGTGATGGTTGTAGGAAGAATGGTTGTAGCTGAAAATGCATTAGGCCATGGTATTAGTTTTTTTTCAGTGTTGTATCTTTACACCAAGAAACTGAGCACCTTATTCATATGAAATGTACACAGATTAAGGCTCACAACCATTATGAAATGGGGACAATATTGTAACAGCCTCTAGATGGTGAACCTTTATAGATCCCATGTAGACAAAATCATGACAACAGGTCTTTTATCAGAACCCTATGGTAATCTTATCAGACCCCTGTGGCTGTTGGCAAAAATACCCTATGCCCTTAGTTTTATGCTAGGAAAAGGGGTTAGTGACTAGTTCAGATTCAAAATCACAGACCAAAAGTTTTGTAAGGGCACATTTGGACTGTCCAAATTAGGCTTTCAGGCTTGCTATTGATTTTTTGCTGGGCCAAGAATAAGGCTAAGGTCCCTTAAGCCATATAGAAGAAGAAGAAGAAGAAGAAGAAGAAGAAGAGTTTGGATTTGATATCCCACTGTATCACTACCCAAAGGAGTCTCAAAGCGGCTAATATTCTTCTTTCCCTTCCTCCACCACAACAAACACTCTGTGAGGTGAGTGAGGCTGAGAGACTTCAAAGAAGTGTGACTAGCCCAAGGTCACCCAGCAGCTGCATGTGGAGGAGCGGAGACGCGAACCCAGTTCACCAGATTACAAGACTACCGCTCTTAACCACTACACCACACTGGCTAGCACAACATGCCACTAGCACAAAATGCCTTCCCTGAGGTAACTTCCAGATGGCCTGTTAATTGAGCATTAATCTTGGTTGGTTTGCACAAAGTTTTTGGGGTGGCTATATAATGTCATATACAACATCACATCAGACAGAAGAGGATGGCATGGCGGGGTGGCAGCGCTCCCCTGACCTCTGGCTGGTTGTGTTACTGCTGCTTACCAGGAGGTAGAGGGGTAGGGGCAAGGCAGTGGTAAACCTGGTACAGTTTAAATGTATCAAACTTTATCATGTTTTTAATATTCTGTTGGAAGCCACCCAGAGTGGCTGGGACACCCCAGTCAGATGGGTGGCACACTAAAATAAAATAATAAAATAAAATAAAATAAAATAAAATAAGTAGTAGTTATTCTTACATTGGCTGAGCCAAGCAATTATTATCCTGCACTTTCTATTGCATTTTCCTATCACTTTCCTTATGGCAGTATGTCCCATTGTTTTGAAAGTATGTTTGCTGAGCAAGAACACACACACACACACACACACACACACCACTTTCAATATGTAATCTGAATTTGTTGGTATGTGGTTGAACCTCCCACCCCAAATAGAGACAATCTAGAAGCAGACTTTTGCCTTCGTCTTTTTGAACAATATCTGTGATCCTTATATTTCATCTATGCTGTATGTGCTAACTTACTTTCCAAAGGCTTGACATCTACAGTTATCAGGGTGCTGTCCTCTTGCAGAGTAGCTGTGTCATTAGCAATAGCCTGTGCAGACATGAAAGTGGATGTTAACCCTTCACATAAAGGCATTTATTCCGTCAATCCATTTATGAAGGCACCAAATTAGTTAAGGGCTCTGAACACTTCAAGCTTCTGTGCATTGGAGTCAATGCATGTGTAATCTGTACACTCCAGTTCTGCAGAACATTCAGCTGATGTCTACATGTGCAATGCATAGATAGGTCTGGCAAGAGTGTGAAGCTAGGCAGGCAGCACAATTATGACTCCTACACGCACACTTATAAAATTAGGATGAAAGGGTTTCCTGTTTCATTTTGTTGATTGCCTTCATTAAAATATCCTCACAACAGCACTCAAATAGAGCAAGGCCACTATTTATTATGAAAAGCAACACAATATAGGTAAGATAGAAGATTAGACAATATTCTATTTGTGCAGTGGAATGCAAGCTTTTGAGTTACACAGAAATCTTACCATATATATATGCCTGTGTATTTCAAAAGCTTGCAGAACTTGGTCTAATAAAAGATACATAATCTTTCCTAATTTGTGTTTCCAGAGTGCTTGGAACAAATATACCAAAAGCTTGCCAATATTGTTACATTTTTTAAACAAATGTGATCCTGATCAGAATGTTATTAACTATCGCGTCCCGTTCCCCATCTCTGTGTTGTTGTTGTTTTGTCCACTTTAAATTATCCATGACCAGACTCTCTTGGAGCGAGAAATAACAATGAGAGAAATTATGATGATAGCAGCCCATGCTTAAAAGGGGCCTCTGGTGCCTTTTTCTAACATCAGACATTACAGTCAAAATAATATAGCACTCAATTTTTTTGGGAAAGATCACCTACCGAAAGGGTGACAGTGGAGGCCGCATCCAAAACTACAGCAGTCAGGAGAAATCCATCTACAGTAACTGTGAAATTCGTGCTGTTTTGGATTTGGTATTTGATATCAGGATTGAATTTCTGTGAATGGAAAATATAAAAAGAGACTTTAATCAAGTACATGGAAGCCAGACAACAATTTGCCCCTGTGTTCTCCACCCCATTCCCATTCCCACTCTGGCTATGCAATATGCACCTAGTCGCTAGTGCCAATGTCCTGGATGTGGCCTTGTTTGTATTGGCTTCCCTGTTATTGTCAACATTTTCAACATGTTTCCTTTCAGCCTGCCCCGATTATTTCCTCCAGGTTGTAGGGTATGTATCTGCCCACACCTTTCCAATCCTCATTTCTGCAACCCCTTCAACACAGAATAAGATAAAATAACTAAATAAACTGTACCACTTCTTACTTTACCAGGAAGTTCTGAATTACATAATTTCAGAGCATTATGTATTTGACAAAACGTCCAGATTGTAAATGGTCCCAGGGCATGATCTCAGGGCATGTGATACAGTTATGCTGTAAAAGCTCAACTGGCCAGTGATTGGCTGGGAGATGGCCTGGGAGCCCCATGTGTGTTGCCTTGCATTTCATTATGGAAGAAAGGAGAGGGCATAAAATGTAAATAAATATTTGACCAAATAATTTTTAATTGGGGGGGGGGGGACCATGACAGATTTTTTTTAAAAAAAATATTTTTGGTGCCTGCAAAAAATTGCTTGATCCAGGTGTTTTTTATTTCACTGTAGACAGGTAAATGAGAGGCAAAGTGGGCAGGTCATATGCAGATCAGGGGTTTGAAGATTTGCACAAGTACAGACATGAGATCATAATGCTAAAAGAGATATGAGGGTCGTTCTAACCCTCCATGCATTAACTCGCATGAACCTCACATAGGAACCATATCTGATATCATTATTAGTATCCTAACATCTCTTCCCGCCCCTCCCCCTGCCAGGCACCCCAGTGACCTTCAAAGGCATCTAAAGTTCCATACATCAGTGAAATCATCATCCACTGCAACGATGCGTAGGGGCACTGAAGGTTTCCCAGCCTCCATGACCAGGCTGGGAACAGGCAGGCCAACAGACACAGTTCCTGCGTAAAGGGTTTTCTCAAAGTGCGGCTTGTGGTCATTTCTACGCACAACCTTGATTTCCACTGTTGTTTGGGAATATCTGTATGGATTGTTGGTCTGGAAAGCCTGGAGAAAGAGAGAGCAAGAAGCACAAGAACAGTCAGTCCCCTCAAGGGATAAAATGCAAAATGACTTAATGGAAAGTAAGCACGGGGTGGTGTGTGGGGTGGGGTGGAGTATGTGCTTGAGATCTGGGGTGATAAGCTTTTCTTCCACTCTCTGCCACTGGCTTTTACAATGTCACCGAGTGTGGAGTGCTTTGCCTTTTAGCAGACTGTTGTGGGGACAGGATTGACCCTTTTGGCATTCTGGCAAAAATGCCCAAACTGCAGAAATTCAGTTTTGTAGCCTGTGTTTCTTAACCTAATGAACTGAGGTGAGCAACATTTTAACCAAGCACTTGAACTCCTACTACATATTTTGGGAAGCTGCTACACAAGGAGAAATCTGTGCACACCCTAATTCTGTTCTAGGGATTCCTGAATCTGTTCCAAGGCAGGGGCATGTTTCAAAGCATCATAGAGTTCCAGCTGTAGAGTTGGAAGGGTATGGAGGAGGGAGAGGGGGAGACCTCATTTCACAAGAGGATATCCTTGCACAGTTGAGACCCTGTCCTTGAATACCACTCTATGTACTTGGACTTAAGATATTGTTGCATGCCACCCCAATTCTCCAAGTTCTGCAAGATTTCAGGAGTTCCAGGGCTCCTGTTTCCTTTTGATTGAGGGACAGTGGAGACTGTTGCATCTTTATGATATATGGTTTGTTTACACACATATATGTACAATCTGAGTCTATGATGGACGGGTCAACAGCATTAAGATCTCCAAAAAGGGTCTTGTTTTTACTGTAGCCATAACCTTGGGTTCCAACAGAAATCAAGCATAGCTCTGTCTCCTACCTGCCCAGCCTGCAGCCTTGCATGTTCCAGCTTCTAGCACACATAACTCCACTCTCCACCTTGGCATTTGTATTTCTAATTACCAGAGAGTTGAGGAAGGGAGCCCCACCCATTTTTGCTGTCTGGCACAGAGCCACTTCCTTTGTTACCATAACGATCCTAACTTAGGCCATTACCTCATGGGGAAACTAGCCTGGCTATTCCAAGAATTTCAATCCTTGCTTAGATTTTAACACTTGCTGGATCCAGGAGGGTCTCTCAGCATACAAGCCTACCCTGACCCAGACTCATAACATGATCATAAGCAAATTTTGCATAATGGTTCCTGAGATCAAAGAGCAGGGTTTTGTCTATGTTTGGACACAATTTTGAATCAAGATAGCAAACTGAACCTTTCAAAACCACTGGTTTCAAAACTGCACGCATTCAGCTGATGCATGGGCAGTTCAGCCTCACTTTCTGCAGGAAGCTGCCTTGTACCCCTGAACCCAGCAGATGATATCAGGCATGGGGCAGGTGAGCATGGTCTGGGGAAAATGGTCTTGTGGGACAAATGGGGAGGCCTGGCAGGCCAAATTTAGCTGTGGGCCTGAGATTGCCCACCCCTGAAGGCCTAAAGGATTAGATCCAGTTTATCATGGATTAAATGTGGGAGTGGGGAACTAGTGGCCCTCTAGATGTTGCTGGACTACAACTCACACCATCCCTGACCATTGGCCATGCTTGCTATGAACAACATCTGGACAACGACAAACTCCCCAATATCCCTGATCTAATGAATGGCTAAGAGACATTTCTCACAGCCTAGCTCTGCCTTCCCCAACCTGGTGCCCTCAGATCCTTTGAATGACAATTCCCATCAGCCCCAGCTAGTCCAAAACATTTGGAGGGCACCAGTTTGAGGGAAGCTGAGCTAGCTCTTTTCTCCTTGGTAAACACCTATTCCAGCCAGGAGTTGATCAAAGTGTTGGTGCTGACATTTAAAGCCCTAGACGGCCTCAGTCCAGTATATCTGAAGGAGCATCTACACCCACATCATTCTGCTCGGACACTGAGGTCCTTTGCCGAGGGCCTTCTGGCAGTTCCCTCACTGCGAGAAGCCAAGCTACAGGGAACCAGGCAGAGGGTCTTCTCGGTAGTGGCACCCACCCTGTGGGACACCCTCCCACCAGGTGTCAAAGAGAACAACAACTACCAGACTTTTAGAAGACATCTGAAGGCAGCTCTGTTTAGGGAAGCTTTTAATGTTTGATTGATTATTGTATTTTAATGTTTTGTTGGAAGCCACCCAGAGTGGCTGGGGAAGCCCAGCCAGATGGATGGGGTATAAATTATCATTATCATTATCATTATCATTATCATTATTATTACACAGTACTAAGATCACCAAGAGACTTACCACAACATACAACATGAAAGTCTTCAGAGTGTTAACAGTCTTGTTCATTGTTATTTCCCCAGAATCCTTGTTTATTGAGAATGTGTCATCATTTCCTAATGAAATTGGAGAAAATTAGTAACCGGAAATTCTGGTCACCGGAAGGAAGAATGGATGGAGTGTAGCTGGGGAGGGGGGAGCTGCCCCCCATCAAGTAAATAAATAAAAATACTTAACTATCTAAATAATTGTGTCACAGATAGCTCAGTTCTGTCCTCCCAACATAAATCCAGGCTATCCCCATGGCTCTGATACCATCACATCCAAGGCTGGATGTAGCTGATGACCCATGCTGCGATACAAGGCTCTCTCTCTCTCTCTCTCTCTCTCTCTCTCTCTCTCTCTCTCTCTGTGTGTGTGTGTGTGTATGCGTGTGTGTACACACCTGTGCCTGTCATAGGCTATCTACCCAACACATGGGGTAGTTTAATTAGAACATATAGAAACTCAAAAGGCTTTGCAGGGATTTATTCACTAAGCCTTGATTTACTTGAAAATGTTGGCAGCCAAAATATTTTTTTTTTTTATTTTGCTGTGGGTAGGAGTAATCTACTCACCATCAGCAATTGCATACTCTACTTTTTCATTCAAATCTCTGTCCCCATCAATAGCATAGAGGGGTCCTGGCTCCAAGACCAAAGACTCATTCTGCAATAAACAAGGTAAATCATTTTCAGATGTTTCCAAAAATCAAAGCATTTGCTCACTTCAGGTACTTTCAGCCGTTACAAGTCTGGCTTTTAGTTAACAAGATGATACAATAACAACATACAGTGGTACCTCTGGTTAAGTACTTTATTCGTTCTGGAGGTCCGTTCTTAACCTGAAACTGTTCTGAACCTGAAGCACCACTTTAGCTAATGGGGCCTCCCGCTGCCGCTGCACTGCCAGAGCACGATTTTTGTTCTTATCCTGAAGCAAAGTTCTTAACCTGAAGCGTTATTTCTGGGTTAGCGGAGTTTGTAACCTGAAGCGTATGTAACCTGAAATGTATGTAACCCGAGGTACCACTGTATCTGAAACAAATTATAAATTATAAAACTGATGCTGCAGCTGGCTGATGATGAACTGGATGAAGCCTTTTTACACATATGAGTGATATAAATTTAATGATGATGATAATAATGTGGCTACATTCACTCTGGCTGTTTTGAAGGTCCTGGCCTCTTGAAGATGCTGTGTACCCCCATTGTTCCCATGCTTGCTCCTCACACCAGCCTGCAACCATTGATGCTCTCTATCTCTCATGCTAAAGAGATTATCTAATAAGTTTGACCTGAAACCTGCCATTTTGCATGTGGCCTCCAGCCTCAATGCAAGCTGTGTGCTTACTTACCAAACTGTAGGTTATTGCTTTCCTAGCGAACAACAAGTCCATGAGCAAGAAGCAACCACTGTAGCCTAAAGGAGCGGCAGCCACAAGAAAAAGAGTCCCATTTTCTGGTAGTAGAAGCTAATTTCATGACACGTAGAAGTATTGTTTTGTCACTGCCGTTTCGTATGTGTAAGAAGATGCTTATTGGAAGGGGTAGGCTGCTCATAGCATACCCACCACAGGCAAAATCTGCTCCTGAAACCCACTTGTATGAAAGCACACTCCTCATTGTGTTGCTGTTTGGATTCAAACTCTGACTTGCTGGCATTGACCTGGATTGAAGCAGAAGACTAAGGAGCAACAGCCCTAGCATGGCTAATAGGCTTCTCTGCAGGTAACAAGTTAGGAGGTTTGGCTGACTGCTTAACCCTTCCCCCTTCTGCTACTTTTCTGGCTCAGTATTGCCCTCCCCAAATTACCTTTTCATATGTGGAGGGAAAGACACAGGGGAAAGATATGAGAACCCCATTTCTTTCTTCCTCAGGGGCAAAAAAGCAACAAGGGCGTGTTTTTGAGCTTCTTTTTTTTTTAAGAAAGGAGGGAATGGGCAAAGCAGCTTCTGTCTGCCGCTTTTTTGCTTAGACCAGGGGTAGGCAACCTAAGGCCCATGGGCTGGATGCGGCCCAATTGCCTTCTCAATCCAGCCTGCAGACGGTCCAGGAATCAGTGTGTTTTTACATGAGCAGAATGTGTCCTTTTATTTAAAATGCATCTCTGGGTTATTTGTGGGGCCTGCCTGGTGTTTCTATATGAGTAGAATGTGTGTTTTTATTTAAAATGCATCTCTGGGTTATTTGTGGGGCATAGGAATTCATTCACACACACCCCCAAAAATATAGTCCGGCCTGCCACATGGTCAGAGGGATGGTGGACCGGCCCACGGCTGAAAAAGGTTGCTGACCCCTGGCTTAGACATCCTTTGCCACAGACTGCAATGGGTTAAAGCAGGAGTCAGCAAACCTTTTCAGCCGGGGGCCAGTCCACTGTCCCTCAGACCTTGTGGGGGGCTGGACTATATTTTGAAGGAAAAGAAAGAATGAATTCCTATGCCCCACAAATAACCCAGAGATGCATTTTAAATAAAAGCACACATTCTACTCATGTAAAAACACGCTGATTCCCGGACCGTCCGCAGGCCAGATTTAGAAGGCGATTGGGCTGGATCCGGGCCCTGGGCCTTAGATTGCCTACCCATGGGTTAAAGGAAAGTGGAGGAAAGAACCAAAGGTGTAGTTTGAGCCTCATGCAAAGTGTGTTTGGTTGGGTTGTAAAAGTTGTAATGTTGCATAGAAGCTTTCATTGGGAATAGCCAGTGCCCTCTTGGTATTGGCACCAATTCTGTTCTGGGTTTGATGTGGCAGGCTGAGGTGCTGCTTAGTTCCAGGGCACTCCTGGGCTGATCTTTGAGTCCATAGACTGCAAAGACAAAAAGAGTCCTATAGGGACCAAGAGGAGCAAAGAGAAATTAAGTGAGGCATCCTGGGGTGGACACAGGCTAAGTGTTCCTTGTGCATACCATATTCTCCGAGATGTTGACCTTGCCAGTGTAGCCGTGGTTGATGCACATTATATTCCCTCCAAAAGAAGTGCATGGCTGGAACCAGGGAGGTCTCCGGTCAGCCTGTAGGATATGTATGGTTATTGTTGCAGTGGCTGTGTGTGGAGCTTCACTGGCCTTCCCATCCTATATGAAAGTAAAATGAAGGACAAAAACGAGAATGGGAACATGTCCATTATAACAGCAGCACCAAAACAATCCCTAGCACTATACTTGCAAAACCCAGCAGGCCAGGTTACCCTTGTCAGAAGTTCTGAGTTCAAGTAGCTGCATTGATTCATACCAGCCAAATTAAATAAATTCATTTAAAGGCAATACCTCTGATCAAAGGTCACATGTGCACCTTGCTGGACACTGATAGTCCTGCACCAATGTGTGATTTGATTTATTTAAAGCATTGGTATACCGCTTTATACTTAAAAACAGAATGCAATGTACAGAAATAAAAAGAGTGGGAGGAATTCAACATTGAGATAAGTCATTCAATCAGGGCAAGCATTTGGGGTTGCTAGATCCCTCCTTGTCTCCCCACTTGCACTGTTCTGGAAGCCCTTAGCTGAATACCACCCAGTGCAGAAAATAAGACCCAATTTGTTATGATATAACATTTGCAATAATACAATAACCACAGTGGCTGGCCACATGCAGCAGCCAATATTCATGGCGAAGTAACTCCTGGGAAAACAAGTAGGTTTTCAGCATGATCTTTCTTATGCATTTCAGTGAAGGGGGAAGCTCTGCAAACACTTGTATGGAAACAGACATGCAGCAGGGCAGTTGCAAATAAACACATATTTTGCTCATGATAAAACTCACCATGGCATATAAGACAAACTGCATGTAGTTAATTTTTTCATAATCCAGGGTTCTGAGCAAGTAAATTTCCGGGTTATTAACTCCTTCAATGTTAAAATACTCCAATCCTACCTAGAAGACAAGAAAAGATAGTGACACACTCTTCATCACAGATATGAAGCCTAATGCCATTTCAAAAAATACTGTTAAATGTCAAAGGTATTACTTATTGTTGCATGTTTTGACACCTGAGGTGATTGGGTTATGGAAAGTATATGATCTCTGGTTTCTTACTGGTACAATGGAGTTTTAATTTAAATCCTTTTAATTAAGGCTTAGAGTGTGAAAACTGTGCTAGAGCCATGTGTATTTTAACTGTGTATTGTTGTTGTTGTTCAGTCGTTCAGTCGTGTCCGACTCTTCGTGACCCCATGGACCAGAGCAACTGTGTATTAGACACTTCTAATTATCTGGAATCAGCATGCATCAAAAGCTAATGATGCCAAGGTCATGTTTCCTGTGTTGTGTCAAAAGCTAATTAAGCCAGGACTAGCCTCCTGTGTGAGGTGATAGCTTGGGGTAATGGACCATTAGGACATCAAAGGATCAAAGGAACTGGGGATGAGACACCAATTGAGTAGGGTCCCCATCCTCCACAGATAAAGAAAGGGTGGAAGCAACAGAAGCAATGTAGGCTGGAAGCTTAGGAGTGTGGTAACACAGATAGTAAAACAGTGGAGAGAGAGAGCATAATGTTTTATGTTTATTTGGATTCATGACTACAGCTATGGGAGAAGCAAGACCTTCTTGGAATGTTAATGCTTTGAACCCTGCCATCATAGGCTAAGGTTGAATATACATGCAAATAAACCATATATCCTAAAAACACCACAGTTTCTGCTGTGCCCCCTTTCCAAAAGGAAACACAGACCCTGGGTAAGCAAACCTGGAACCCCTGGAATCTCGCATCACTCAGAGATTGCGGTGGCATGCAATGATGCTTAGAGCTGTACATTTTGGAGGGATCCCACAGAAGAACAGCCTCTGTCCTAAGGGAGGCTATACTCAGACGTGCCATCAGTGCAGGGCTTTGGAGCAGAATCTCGGGACCCCATTCTGTAGACTGAGGGCTTGTTCACACGTTTGCTTGTGGCATACCTATAAAGCATGGCTCTGAGTGGTTTTCTGCTTCTCCTATGCTTTCCAGGCCTGGGTGTGTCTGAGTGGTTTTGCCTTTGCCCTGCCGCTTTTCCCCAGAAAACCTGCTCTTTATTTCTAAATCGGAGCAAATGTCAGTCTGGAGAAAACCCAAATGATGTTTACTCAGATTTGGCAGTAAACATTGGGTTTCCCTGGGCGAAAGCGGTGGGACAAGAGGAAGTCTGGATGAGCTCTGAGTGGGAGGGCCCTCAAACTCAGCATGTTTTGAAGTAAGTGAACAAATACACATTTCCACTGAAAGAGCTCCACTAAAACTACCTGTCTGCACCACTGGCTATACCAACTCCCCACCCAATTATATACTAACTGGTGGGTCTGCTGTAAGGCTGTAATATATTGTGTCTTTGTCAGCGTCCTTAGCTGTTACATTAGCCTGGGGCACAACAGTTGTGTTCACTGTTAGATCCTGAAAAACAAAACAAAAAAAGGAACATCATTTTAAGCTATTTTTTTGTCACACGTAATTTACAGCAGATAGATAGCTAGGCAGATAAGTAACATGCACACAATTTCCCCAGAAGAACCAATGTACTGTAGGTCACAACATTCAGATGCAATCTAGAATAAAGGAGCAACAAGTTCCTTGCAGATTTCTGGACCAAAATGAGAGGGACCACAATTGACATGTATACTTTTCTCATAATGCGAAGCCAGTGATGAGGAAGCCTAAGGAGTCTTGGGGACCATGGAGCCGTGAGGTGTGGAGTTTAACATTCTCCAACCTCTCTCTATTTTCCTCTCCTAAGCTGCTGTTGGCATTTTTTCAAAACACTTCCATTCCTGCCTATGGAAGCTGTGCAGGATCCTCCTCAGCTGTTATTTGGATTTCCATAACCCCCCAAAATGTGTGTGTTGACTTTGTTCATATAGTTATAGCTTCACATCTAGCCTGGCACAATACTAAATGCATACACACATCGACATATGCTTTCCCGTTTTTAATATTGTACAGTGGTACCTTGGGCTACAAACGCTTCAGGTTACAGACTCTGCTAACCCGGAAGTAGTACCTCAGGTAAAAAACTTTACCTCAGAAATCGCATGGCGGCGGCGTGGTAGCAGCAGCGGGAGGCCCCATTAGCTAAAGTGGTATCTCAGGTTAAGAACAGTTTCAGGTTAAGAACGGACCTCCAGAACGAATTAAGTTCTTAACCAGAGGCACCACTGTATTTGCATCCTGTCGCTATGCAGCATATGGTTCTCTCCTCCCAACCTACATTTTCCCCTCACAATAACCTTGTGATGCAGGTTAGATGGAAAGAGAGTGACTGGTTTAAGTGCACCCCATGAGCTTGCTGGGGATTTGTAGCCAGGTCTCCCCAGTCCAGTCCTAGTCTTTAACCAATCCCCCCATTGGCCTCTTTATACCTTGCACTAAGTGAGAGAAAAAAACCCCAAGAGAATTAATGGTTTATCACATAAGGCACAGTGGAATAGAACCATACAACAAGTTATCATATGCAGAGGGGAGTTTGCACTGTATTTTAAAACTGAATATGTTTGGCTTCATCGTTTTAAAGATTCAGTGTGACGAGATTCTGTGTGGGATAATGATGAGGATCTTATCTAGTGTAAAAGAGAGTTATTGTTCACTTCAGTCAGAATAGGAGAAGCTTGCATTTGACTATTAATAACTTTATTGTAAAGGGGATACCTTTATCTAATTTTACATTTAGTCTTTTCATGTTTAAATTGCTATAAGAAGAGTTTTCTGTATTTTATATTAAATAAAGGAGTAAAACCTTTATTTAATATAAAATACATGATTTTGCAGATACATGATTTTGCTGGCAAAGGAAGTAGGCGGCATTATAAATTACAACATATGAGTTCTTTACAATACTAGTACCAGATTAGGATGCTATCCCTTTAGAAATATTGCTAAATAAAAATAAACAGGAATATGATAGAGTTATTTAAACAGTTTGATTGAACATTGCAGACAGTATTTTAAATGAACAGCTACCCCTATTTTCTGAACGAACTTCTTGATTTGAGGTTGGAAATCCATTGTGCACTGTAACTACTAGTCACTGAAGGAAACCTGAGGGTGGAAATGTATTTGGCATCTTCTATATTCCCCCACCCTCAATGGTTGTGTTAATTTGCATACAATTGTATCTATGGCTAACAAAGTGGACATTACTGTTTGAGCAGTTTTTATGAACTTGTTTCAAAGAAAATATTTTAGTGAGCTTAATAGTGTAATAGAGTTCTAATCTATATTTCTCTCTTAACTGTCTTAGATATTTGTTTGTTATTTTGGAGTTAAATTGGAAACAGCAATAATATGTTATGGTTAAGTATCATTTCTATTTCATTGTGTTATGCTTAATATTTGTATTTTAATGTTCACACAAGGTTTCATTCTTCCCAAGATTATGGTTCTGTCAGAATTATAGTTACAACCCATTGTGACTTGTTGCAGAGACATCCTCATCCTCATTATCATACCTCTCGAACATTGACGGTGATGTTGGTTTCTGGAAACACAGGAGGGTTGTCGTTCACATTGATAATGTTCACTACAACCATAATACTATTTACCTGGTGGTGAGCAAAGCAGAATAATGTTAGTAATTGATTGAATGTTGAAATGCTGAAAATCAGGGGTGAGGCTGGTGATGTTACAACTATGGTCTTTAAACAAAAGGAATGTTGGGTGGCTCTCTTGGCTTCAAACATGAACTACGCTTGAAAATGACAATAATCCAAAAAGTTCAACCCAAGACATGTCTGCAGAAGCAAGTGCCACTGAATTCAAATATGTTGCATTACTTATTCTTGCAATTTAAAATAAAATAAATTTAGCAGTTTCAAGTGTTTTGTGTTTGACATTTTTTTAATACAATACACCTGTTTTTTTTGAAAATTGAAATTATCAAACAAAATTGAGATGGGGGGGGGAGCACTGGCCCCACCCCTGGCATGCCATTGACAAGGGATGGAGAGAAAGAGAAGTGGGTGAAGGAGGCAAATGGTGTATCAGAGATAGAGGGTGGGGGTGACCAATGTCTACCATTAGCTTCAGCCCCACCCACACTTGGCATGCAGCCCCTGGCGGATTAGTTGCTGAGGGAATGTGGTTCTCATGGGGGAAAAAAACTCTGGACCTGGATGACCTTGCAGAGAAGTGTCTCCCACTATATTTGTGCACCATCTAACAACACAAAGTAACATTTCAGATATTACTCACGACTACATCCGCTGTGAAGCACTGTAGTTCTACAACTAGTGCTGTTGAAACCTGTATTAAAAACAAATTATTTCAATTAAATCATGCTTTTGTGGCACAATTTTTGTTTTGATTTGTTATTTTATTTTATTTTAGCTCTCGGTGCTGCCTGATAGGGCCTTTCTGGTAGTGGCTCCCTGTTTAATGGAATGCCCTCCTCCTGAAGTACATCTGCCTTCATCATTATTAACATTCAGGAGGAATATGAAAGCACTCCTGTTCACCCAAGCATTTGATGGCTGAAGTATTAGCTATGAGGATATGTGAAATAATAATAAAAAATTCGATTTTTAAAACTTTTTTTGCCTATCCTGATCTGTTAGGATGGCGTACATCAGAATAAACTAAACAAATGTTTATACAGTAGTACCCTGGTTCTCGAATGGCTTGGCGCCCAAACAAATTGGCTCCCAAACGCCACAAACCCGAAAGTGAGTGTTCTGGTTTCCGAACGTTTTTCGGAAGCTGAACGTCCGATGTGGCTTCTGCGGCTTCTGCTTGAGTGTAGGAAGCTCCTGCTGCCAATAAGAAGCCGTGCCATGGTTTTCGATGGTTTTGGGAGTCAAATGGAGTCCCAGAACAGATTAAGTTTGAGAACCAATGTACCACTGTACTAAGAATCACTGCTGGTAGTTTTCACACAAAAGTTTTTCGCCCAAATGGGTTTATAATGTGACTAAAAAACCCCTACATTGACCAGAATTCCTGTTTGAATTACAAAAGCCTCTCTTCCACTCTAAGTTCCATATTTAGTAACTATCTCATGCATACATAAAAAGTGAAAGAGGTGCTCAGAGGCAGTTTAAATATCACACTTGAAAATACCCCATAGCCTTCAAATGAAGAAGCATTGTTTGCATGTAATGATGGCATGCAAATTGGCTTTAATCTATCACATGGTGTATGCTGCCTGGTAGAAAGCCTGTTTGCCTATCTACTACTTTGAGGAACACTTTATGGAACTGGGAGGGGAAGCCATCTTGTCTGTTGCCTCAGGCAACAAAGTAAGTCCTTTGTCTTACACTGTTCTGGCCAAAAGAATATAAAAGCTCAAAGAGAATCGACATTTGCAAGGCACTTGTTTTCAGTGTTTTAATTAAGGCTATTAAATAGCTTTATCGTATTTGGATAGCTATATTTAGGTTCTGACTGTACTTCCCTGATTCACTTCCACCTCACCTTACCATGTTTCTAGATAGGAGTCTGACTGGCTACAATTACTGTCACAGATGCCTTAGCTGAGATTCCTGCATTTCAGGGTGTTGGACTAGATGACCCTTGGGGAACCTTCCAACTCTAAGATTCTCTGATTCTATGCCATTAACCCCCCAGCCATATTTCTGCATCTTTTTCATACCAGTTCATTACCTCATAATCCACTGAATTTTTCAGGAGAAGTTGTGAGTTCTGAATCTCAAACTGGTCACCATTCATTACCGATGGGTTAATTTTTACTGTGACACCGTCAGCTGCAGTAATGTTGGTAATCAAAGCCATAGGAGGGTTATTCTCTTGGACATTAACAATGTTATCCTGCACACCACAATCTAGTGAAACAAAAGACAATATTTTAAGTCTCCCAAAGCACAAGCTTAGTGAAAAGAAGGCATAAGACCAACTAGTGCTTTGTGTATTCTAGTCCAATAATTTGTCTGGGACAAATATATAGGTAATATCATGTAACTCAGACAGTGGTGGACTTACATTTTGGGGGCCCTGAAGTTTGAACTGTCATGGGGCCCCCTTTGCAACAGGCAATAAGGTCTGGGTAACCCCTGTTATCTTATTCAACGAGGTTCCACAACAGATCACCACACCTTTACAACATCTGTGCTACTCACTATCAAACATTGGGATTGTTGAAATATATATTAATAATAAATCATCATCATCATCATCATCATAATCATCATCAGTTAGAGTCATGCAACTCAAATTGGGTCTACTAGACCCAAAGATTTTAAGCAATGTGGATTTAAATTGCTTCTGGGGCCCCTCCAGGATTAGGGGCCCTGAAGTCTTAAGCTTCATTAGTTTCATAGCAGATTCGCCCCTGAACTCAGTAACAGGCAAGTGTAAGACAATCTGCCTAATAATCTTTCTTACCCACTTGATATCTAGATATATGCATGTCAAGGTATAGCCTTTCAAATGTTAGCAAATGGTTAACTTTGTCAACATCTTATAACCATGTAACTTGAGACAAACCCAACATCATGTAAAAGGATTCCTCTTCATATCATTAATTCCTTTAACCGATTTCCAGTTCTTAAGTAAACTTCAGACATCATAGTAAAAAAAAGTGCCATCATGCACCTCATCCATGCATACCCCAATTTTTTTTGTCCATGTAATTAATTGTAAATCAATTATTCAAATGGTAATTAACAATAAAACACCCCCTTCTTTTGAAATGGCCACCTTCTTGCCTGTGTGATAATTTGACCATTCAAAGGTCTGCTACAAAATACACCTTTCATTAGAATATTGGAAAGGTTATATAGATTCTGGCTGACAGGAACCAAACCATGCTACAACCTATGAATACGCACGGCATTCAGGCTGCGATCCAAGGCACACTTATCCAAGAGTCCTATGTGGTAGGACATACTTCCAATGAAACAGGTACCAGCTTGTGCTGCATACTGAGAACACCTGTGGCAATTGTTTTTCTACTGGTATATCATTTTATATTAAAAAATCAAACCAACGCAAATCAAAGTTTTTTCTCCTACCCAGAAAACATACTGACCTGAATTCTGTGCCTGAACATGAATTGCTGACAGCAAGAGGAAAAGCACCCAGGTACAGGACTGCCTGAAAAGAGCCATTGGGCAGATGGAAAAGAAATCCAAAAATTGAGGAAAGCGGACCATCCACTTTTCTTCGTTAATTGTTGCAATCTATCTTCCTTTCACTGCTCCATGAGGAAATAATGTGGCAAATGACACTGAGCTGACACAGTCGCTTAACCTTTGCATCCTAGCTTATTGATTCACTTATTTATGACTTGCTTACTGTTACCAGTTCCTGAATGAGATATGGTAAGTGGATGGTCCCGCTTTGCTGATACACGTTGGGTTGTTCCTGCCTTAGAGATCACTTGCATGTGGCTAGGACCAAAGGTAATGGGTGATGCTGAACGGAAGAGGGTGGGCCGTTGTACAGTATGGAAGACAGCGAGTCATTTCACACATTCCCTCCCAAAAAATATCTGAATGGGCTACACAGGGAGTCAAAAATATTCAAACAATGCTTGAAACCAGACAGTGTGGTGCCATTTAGAGAGAGTCAGGGACCTATTCAAAGGTTTTTAATACCCAAGCTAAGCCCCAAGAACTCATAAAGTAATAACAAAGATGGAATATTGCTCTGGGCATGTGCAGAGTGCCTTTGCTGACCTTTAGTAACATATTTGAGAAGAAAAGGAAAGTGAGACAGCAAAACTTCAGCGTTTCTCATTTAGAAGATTTCCAAAGAGAGGGATTGTGAATCTCACTCTGATCTTCAAACTTTAGATCACAGCAACTGTGAAGTGCTTTGAAATTCTGTGCCAGGGAGGCAGATCATTTCTTCTCTCTCTTTCCACAAGGCTATCAGAATAGGATGCAAAGGTCATTACAGTGCTTGTGATCATCCAGCATGACAAAGTTTCCTCTCTGTTAGGAGACTTTGTTGCTATTTTTTCATAGTAAATATTTTCCTAAGAGAATACTTTTGTCATTACTGTACTCTGTAGTTAGGCCTTAATATGTGCTGTGGGGTAAGCCTTACGCTTGTTTCTCCTATGCTGTGCCAATATTTTCATGTTTTAAAGTGCTTTTTGCTGTTTCTTTATATATTGTTGCAGATTTGAGGTGGCCTCTAAATCCTAGAAATTAATAAATGCTAGAATTTTGATTATTTCGGATGTGAAGGGAGAAATACAAGCTGCAGAGGAATTCCTGAGCTAGCCTATGCAAAATGACCTGGCCAAGTTAGGGCTATTAAGAAACAAACAGAGCCATTGGCAATACTGTACAAGAAAACTGTCCTTCCCCCTTGAGGTCTGAATGGGGGGGGGTATGGAAGGTTGCCATGGTAACTGAGTGTGAAGTAGCAGGAAAATAGAGTTTTTAGCAAGGTGTGCTGGGAAGAAGGGGCAGAACGAAGGGAGAGCCATCTTGGGCAGGATGGCTGAAGCCTGGGAGAGATGCCTTTGACTCCAGGGCTGCACTGCTGTGGGGGAACAAGCCCTGCTTGAGATGACCATGTTGTGAGATCTGGACTCCATCCATGCAAACTGAAAGTGTAAATAGGTGGATAAGTCATATTTCTTAAAGCTACAACAATCTCCGCTGCGTCTTCAATTCTCCTAAGGAGCACAAACTTTGGGTGAGCATCTGCAACCCCCTGGAACCTTGTTGAACCCCAGACTGAGATTCTTTACCCGGCATGCATATAAGCATGAAATACAGATGACATTGATAGTTTCTCATGCTTGAAGCAGTTTTTCATGATTTCCCAGGTAGTTGAGAACATCTGTTCACATTATACATTTTGTTACCTTTCAATGCCAGGGTTCTTCCACATGAGGGAATGTTCCCAAAGTCTAATTTACCCAGGAAAATGCAGCTGGGTTTATAAGATAACTGTCACATGCAAAAATAAAATAGAATACTAATAACAAAAGAGCTGTGCTATAGTTTCTTTATTTGATTTTGGAGAAGATGAAGACAAGAGGAAGATAAATAATTTTAGACACTACCATGAGGCATATAAATGCCTGAGTCTTTCATTCTAAGTCCCATTCCTTTTGATTTATGCAATCCTTACTAACTTATTTCCACAGTTTGTTTTCCCCAATCACTTAATCCACACATGAAAAACAGAAGTTGCAATTTATTTTTCTGAAGATCCTCACAGAGCTGGATGCTTCATTCCTGATTTTCATCTACTGTTGCTCCAGATACTGCTTCATTTATTTCTGCAATCAGTTGGCAAACCAAGCGGCTAATTATCTGAGTGACATCCTCTGCATCATTGCCTGAAAAACTGCCATGAGAGAAATGCAGGTAAAATATCATGCAATAGTTCACTGACTGAGTAGCATTCCTGGAACATTGCCTCTTGAATCTGCTCACTGAATCTGGAAAGTCTTATGAATGAGTTCTAACTGACTGACCTAATCTACCCATCCTTCACGCTCAGAATCAAAAAATTACTTGCCATCTTCCCCACCCCCCATTGCCTTTTATATTTCTTAGTATTTCCTCCCTCCACTTTAACATCTATTCTTCCTTCGCCCCCTACTGCTCCTGACTTGAAGCACATGTAGCAATGCACTGCTTCCCACTTCTGCTGTGGGGAGAAGGTTGGGGAGCGGTAACCCTCTAGAGCAGGGGTCAGCCAACGTTTTCAGCAGTGGGCCGGTTCACTGTCCCTCAGACCTTGTGGGGGGCCGGACCATTTTTTTTGGGGGGGGGGAATGAACAAATTCCTATGTCCTACAAATAACCCAGAGATGCATTTTAAATAAAAACACACATTCTACTAATGTAAAAACACCAGGCAGGCCCCACAAATAACCCAGAGATGCATTTTAATTAAAAGGACACATTCTACTCATGTAAAAACACGCTGATTCCACAGGCCGGATTTAGAAGGCGATTGGGCAGCATCCGGCCCCTGGGCCTTAGTTTGCCTACCCATGCTTCAGATTAACAGTAAAATCGGCCAAGGAAATAGTGTAATAGTGCGGTGAGATGACCAGAGCTGTACACAGTATTCCAAATTCAGTTGCACCATAGATTTGTTTAATGGCATTATGATACTGGCAGTTGAATTTTCAGTTCCTTTCCTAATGATCCCTAGAATGGAATTTACCTTTCTCATAGCTCTCACACACAACATAGACATAATAATAAGATAATAATAATTTATTATTTGTACCCCGCCCATCTGGCTGGGTCTCCCCAGACATCTTCACCAAGCTATCCATTATGATGTCAACAAGTTCTCATTCTTGGTTAGTCACTGCCACTTCAGACCCAAAGAGCATCTATGCATCACTTTACACTTGTTCACTTTGAATTGCATTTGGCACTTTACTGCCCATTCACTCAGTTTGGAGAGGTCTTTTTGCAGCTCTTCACAATTTCTTTTTTTTTTTTTTAAATCATAACCTTGAACAATTTAGCAAACTTGGGCACCTGGATCCCTTTGTAAAAAATGCTGTTCCATTGGCTGCTTCCAAGTCTCACCTTGCATCAAGGTTCTGTACAAATTGCAAACAAGTCTTCAGTTTAATGGGTTTCTCTTCTGAACTCCACAAGTCACCTGTGTTTTTATCAATGAAGCCAGAGGCATCCTTTACTTCAGATGAGACACTAATGCACAAGAAATCAAGGTCAGAGATGAGAGGGCACATTCTGCTAAGAGGCCACTTTTAACCTTGCAATTTCTCCTCTCTCTGAAGACCGATTAATGTCCACAAAAGCCTAAAGTGTATTGGGATGAAAATATCTCAATCAGTTCTGGCCACTATATTTTGCCATTCTTGTGTATATACTCCTACAGTTGAGTATCCTTCTGAATGCCTATTCAATTAAAATAATAATAAATATATGAATGAGAAGTGTTCATGCTAAAATGCAAGGGAAGGGAAGATGGAGCAGAAAAGCAGATAGTGTTTTATGATTCCCTGGCTGCCACTTCACCCCAATCTGCTCTTCCTCCCAGGAGTCTATGTGCATGTGTGAATGGTGAAACATACATCTGAAACCCTATGGCAGAGCAAAACATAGGGAGAAGGAAATGGGCAAGGTGTCCAGGGATCAGCTAAACCCTTCCCATCCTGCCACTTCTCTGCTTCCCTCCTGCTGGTGCTTTGCAACAATAAAGTGACCCATCAGAATTTCCTTATGAGTGTTCACATGTGGCGTCTAACTGTGACATCAGTTTGAGCCAACACTGCAGAAATGGAAAATGTAACACCCAGTTATCCCTACCTTGTGTGTGCCTTTCCTTACATGAACCAACCTGGAGTCTGCATTCATCCTGCGTTCCCACCTCCAAGGAACTTTCGGAGGCTGGCAACATGGGAACAGGCAAAGGCATTCTGTTTCACTGCTTGAGGCAAAACGAGAAGTAACACTTTGCAGCTGCTGGCACTGCTTCAGAGGTGGCAGGGCGAGGCATCACCTGCAGAGGCACTGCCTTGGGGGCTTCTGCTGCCTGAGGCGGTGGCTTCACTCCACCTAATGGCTGCACCAGCCCTGAGAACAAACCTTCTCAGTGGTGGCTCCCCATTTGTGGAATGCTCTCCCCAAGGAGGCATGACTGGTGCCATCTGTTTTTAATCACCAGTTGAAAACATGTTTATTTTACAAATCCTTTGGAGCTTAACTCTCAGCATATTTTTAGTGGGGTGGGGTTGAGCTGGCTCTTTTATGATTATTCTTGTGTTTTAGTTTGTTTTTATCTTGTTTTATATCTGTTTTTAATGTTTGTTCGTTGCTTAAGTAATAATTCTGAAAGTTCTAAAATCTGCCTCCCATTTCCATGCACCTTATATACACATTTGCACTACACTCCTAACACTATCTACTAATTTTCTACTGATTTCCCGCTTCTGATCTTCCAAGAGAGTCCCAGCATTTAAAATCAGCCTACACATACTGTATATGACAACCCTTCATAGGCTCCTGACCTATTGTCTGGGAACTTCACATATGAGATCTTTTTAAATGGTGAGGTGAATAAATACTATTTCCCCTGATGACTTTTCAGTCTTAGCGTTTTTAGGCATTATCTCTGAATTTACCTGCGCTTGTAGTTCATCAGGTTTTGTAGCAACTTGGCAGCTTTCTCATATTCTCTTCTCATTCCCGCATCATGCATCAATTTGAGCTCGATTTGCCTCTGGTGCCTAGGGTTGAGAATCATAGAACTGTAGAGTTGAATAGAATTAATGAATCAAGCTAACATAAAATGGATTAAATTCCATTGTAAGTCATCTATCATTTGCCCAAGGGTAGGCCATCTTGCCTGTTGCTCTACTGAGAGTGAGGGTGTTGGGGCTGGGGCAGAGAGCATGTTGATTGTTGTAGCCGCAGCATGGAATGAGACAAGTGAGCATTCTCTAAGAAAGATAATAATTACTGGAGGCTTTCCTGGGGGAAATTGGGGAAATGAGACTTGTTGGGAAACACTAGTTTTTGATGAGATGTATTTGTAACACATTAGGGATGCAGGTGGCACTGTGGTCTAAGCCATAGGCCCTAGGGCTTGCCTATCAGAAGGTCGGCGGTTCGAATCCCCACAACGGGGTGAGCTCCCGTTGTTCAGTCCCTGCTCCTGCCAACCTAGCAGTTTGAAAACACATCAAAATGCAAGTAGATAAATAGGTACCGCTCTGGAGGGAAGGTAAACGGCATTTCCGTGTGCTGCTCTGGTTCGCCAGAAGTGGCTTAGTCATGCTGGCCATATGACCCGGAAGCTGTCTGTGGACAAACGCCAGCTCCCTTGGCCTATAGAGCAAGATGAGCACCGCAACCACAGAGTCGGACACAACTGGACCTGATGGTCAGGGGTACCTTTACCTTTATTTATAACACATTAGCTATGCAATGTCATCTCAAAGACAGTTAATTTTAATTAAATTTTGAAACTTGAATGTTAATAATAAAATTAAGTCCTAACAGTGGTCACATTCTCTGCATGTCTGCTAAACTAGCAGAACTGCACAGTGTTCTGTCCTATGCTCCTTCCATTTTTTTTAAAAAAGGACAGATTGTAGAAAAACAAGCACTAGCTGTCAATCCAATCTCAGAAGTGTCTAAGGAAGCTTGCACTTGTCATTGCAACTGTCCATTTCTCCAAAAAGTGATCTGCGTCCCACTTTTTCTTTAGAGGACTGCATGTGTGATGAAGAGGGGGAGGGGAAGAGTCACCGGAGGTGGGAGGGTTGAAAGTGGGAAATCTTTGAATTGCTGAGATCATACAATTTGAAAGGAAAGGGGGGGGGGGGAGGAAGGGCTGAGACACAGAAAATATGTTTACCTCCCAAGAGAAGGAAGTGATGCTGAGATGTGAGACAAGATCATCACCACAGTAGCTAGCTGCCACAGTCCAGCCATCAGTGAAGCCATGATTCCTCCCTTAAAACTGAAACAAGTTTTAATGAGTAACAGAAAGGCTGCAGTTCTTTATTGGTACAGATTGTCTATTGTGTCGCATAAATAATGGCTACGAATGTTGGTGACGTCCTGGAGCTGGAGCATTTTCCCCTGAGAGGGATGTCTGGAGCCCATTTTTATGCCCTGTTTCTGGTGCCAGGCAAAGGCTTTCTACCAGGCTTTTAAATTTTTATTGATTCTGCCTATTATTTTTTATGCTGCATTCATTAGGTAGGAGTGTGCAATGGCCAGAAAAAATTAACGTGTATCTTTTGGAAGCAGCCAAATTTGTTTCAGAGCAGCAGTGTCTTTTTAACTCCACTCATTACTTGGGAGAAAATTACCTCTGTTAAAAATGAAGCTTTGCCTCTCTCCTCCCTGGCCATTCACTATAGCGGGGGAATCTAAAAACAGCTACAAATTTGTTCCTTTTCATACAATGAAATTTGCATGGATTAAGCCTGCCAAACTGCAGGCAGATACATTCAGAGGGTTTGTGTAGGATACCTTTGAATTTTGATTTAAAAAAACAAAAAGAAGAAGCCTATAACCTTTTCATTTTTTATCAGAATTAGATACGATTTGCAAGCATGGTCATCCCTTCTGAGAGGACGAAGCCCCCTACATTTCAGAACTGCAGTGGGCCTCCAGTAAGGGCAGATGTTACTGTTTTGGGGTTGGTACAATAAGAGTCATGGAAGTGGTGGTGGGGATCCCCAGCAAGGACCCTGCTAACCCCAGGGTCATTGGTGAGGAGCAGTCTTTCAGGGGAGGTACAGTTACTTCTCCCTGGGAGAGATCTATCCACTGATGTCCACAAGGGAAGGGGGTAGTGGGGTAATAGCATGAATCCCCACAGAAAACTGGAGTAGGGGAGGTATAATCCCCTCAGCAACAATCCTGTTACCCCAAGGGTCATTGGTGGAGGGTGGCTTTCAGATTTTGGGGAATGCAATGGAGAGATCTCTATAGTCACAGATTCACATATAAAACATGTAGGTTTTAATCCTTCCCTCAGATCACTCTGATTGGAGTGCCCTGGAGAAATAATTCAGTGTGATTTAAAGCTGAACCTGTCCATCAAAACAAAAGAGACCACCCACTTCTCCACCCTTCCTTTCTTCTCAAGCTCTGGGTGCTTCCCTAGTCATGTGATTTCATTTCAGAAGAGAAAAACAAAACAAAACGCCAGTCCATTCACCACTGTGCCACCTAATTCTCATGTATGCCAGTAAGGTGGAACCTCAGGTGGAACCTGGAAAATGATAATTTTAACTCTGCTGTTCAAAATCCTTTTCACCACACAGTTACGGTTGTCTCTGACAGGTCTCATGTCCTTTAATGACTGTATACTTAAGAGGGAATCTTGATGAGTGGAGTTTTCTCACCACTGCATATCACTACTGAAATTCTCTCTTCTCCACAGCTATTAAAAGGCATAGGATCCTTGCGCTGATTTACATCTAATTTGCCAAACATCATGTTAAACTACAAGCCTTGTGCTGCTTCTTCCTACTACATGTGTTAAGGGATGTTAAAACAACAGAAAAGAGAACAGAAGAGCTTTACATCAAACAAATGAACGGAGAGAGGTAGCCATCACATGTGACATCGTCTAGAAAGATAATTTATCACTGCAATAAAGGTCTGCATATAGAACAGCCTCCCCATGGCTTTGGCATCATTTTTGACACCAACAGAAAGAAAAAGAGAATAGTGTGGATTGTTACGCTGTTCTTTCAAGCAGCCAGCTATAATATATGTTCCTTCACTTAGTAATACTTTGAATAAAATTAAACATGTAGCAATTTATTTTTAAAAAACAACAACACCAATCTTAAACCTTAATGGATTTTATTATTATTAAAAAAAGACAAAAAGCCTCTCAAGTGCTTTCTATTGCGACAGGAAAACAAAATACCAGTAAGTTCCTAAAACAGCGTCCTAGAAGCAGGTTTCTGCTGTGAATTCACACATAATTAGTCTTTAGTTTCTTTCAGATGAGTCATAAAAATAATTAGATGTTGGGCTTTGTGGCTGACAGACATGACTAAGGCTTAAAACCCACCAGCCAGCAACCCAAAGGGGTGTGCATGTACATAGGTTTTATAGCCCTCCATTTCCCACTGCTGTGTCCTTAAGCTCCCTGAGAAGCCACTCTAAACTTCAAGGACACTCTAGGTCAGTGTCGGCTGCAGTGAAGAAGAAGTTGGCAACTCCTTTCTGTGTGTGTGAAGATATATTGTCTACTGTTTCTATCCTGGTTACAGATCTGAATTGCTAAAAGGGAATCTAGTGATAACCCAGTCCTACCTGCTGTGCTATGACGGATGCTAAATTCCCTTGTGACGTTGGACAAATTTACTTATTTGCATCCTGTGGAACCATACCCCAGAGCCACAGCCATAGTAAAAAAAAATGTGAACCCCACAAGGACTCTGCCATAAATATGCCAGCCAGGAGGTCAAAATACTTACCGTTTTGAAAGATGCTGCTCTGGGACAAGTGAAAGTTCTCTCAGCTGTTGCCTGCAGTGCTACTGCCCAACTCTTACCTGTGCCTCTCTCCTATAAATATTCTGCTCTTATCAGTAATCGTTAGGTAAAGACTGAAATAAGGGTACTGTTTAATAATGGCAAATAAACCAGAATGCCTTTTTAATTTCCTAATTTGTCTGGCAAACATCCTTGGAGTGATAGCAAGCATATTGAGAGTGATTGATTTTCTGTGAATGGCACTGCTATCTCTTATTTCACCTTTAAATTACCCTATTTGATGGGAATTAAAAACATATATTTGTTTGCTTAGGTTTTATCTGCCAGGATGAATGTGTGTGTCTTTTAGGAATGTTCTTGACATTCGAGAGCTGACTTAGAATGATGGGTGTATCATAGAGGTTACAATGGAAGCATTGGTGGTAGTCAAATATCCACCTTCCTTCCTCTTCCAGATGGCTTGCAGCTACCTGACAAGCTTGGCTTGATCAACCATGTTTTTGAGAGAGAGGAAATTCTCTCTGGAATTTCTCCAGGAACCTCCTGTTGTCTCCTAATAACCAAGTTATCAAACTGTAGGATGTTCCCTGCTTCCTAGGTTGTGTATGGAGGAAGACAAATCTGTAGGGAGAGAAGGACACCACCACCACCAAGAACTGGGTGGCCTGAATGATGCCAGCAAAGGATAGCCAGTGGTCAGGGAAGACAGGAGTTGTATTCCAGTGGGGCTTGAAGTTACTGCTGATCAGCTGATTAGTGCTGACCAAGCTCTGCTTTCTTCATGGGGTGACTGCACTATGGAGTGCCCCATGGAGAAAGCAGATCAGCCGATCCCTTTAAGTCTCTTTACATTGTCTGCAATAATTGTTATTTGAGACACCTGTGGTCAACTTTATATGTCCTATGCATTTGTGTTGTAAGCATCAGCAGCTACACTATCTAGTGAGCACTGATCCACTAGCATGATTCCCACTAGTATGAATATTTCATTGATAATAATTCAGTATGTACCTCTTTATATGGGACACGGGTGGCACTGTGGGTTAAACCACAGAGCCTAGGGCTTGCCTATCAGAAGGTCGGCGGTTTGAATCCCCACGACAGGGTGAGCTCCTGTTGCTCGGTCCCTGCTCCTACCAACCTAGCAGTTCGAAAGCACGTCAAAGTGCAAGTAGATAAATAGGTACCGCTCCGGCGGGAAGGTAAACGGCGTTTCCATGCGCTGCTCTGGTTCACCAGAAGCAGCTTAGTCATGCTAGCCACATGACCCAGAAGCTGTACACCGGCTCCCTCGGCCAGTAATGCGAGATGAGCGCCGCAACCCCAGAGTCGTCTGCGAATGGAGCTAATGGTCAAGGGTCCCCTTACCTTTACCTCTTTATATATTTTGTTCTACTGCATAACTTACATGGGGGTTGCTCAGTTTTGTTGTCATTCATGGCTTGCAATGCCTTATATTCCATTTCCAGCTGATGAAGACTTTATTCCGAAACAGTTGAACTATTCCAGATATACTGTCCTTTTGAGACTTTGGAGAGACGTCTTCCTTTGAGACTTTTGTGAGATGTCTTCCTTTGAGAGAGGGTTTGGCGTTCCTCGCTATTCATTGATTTATTTGATTCTTTGTTTAACTCTGATACATATAACAACTTGTAATTTACTTGTATATTTTGTGAGATGTGTTGTATGATATATACATCATTTTGAAGTGGCTTATTTGTATATTTTGAACGACATCGTAACTGATTATATATTTACTAACAGTTATTAGCCTGCATGTTGCATTTGCATTTTTGTAGATCAGCTGATTAGTGCTGACCAAGCTCTGCTTTCTACATGGGGTGACTGCACTATGGAGTGCCCCATGGAGAAAGCAGCAGATCAGCTGATCCCAGCAGGTTTGAAAGAACCTATCAGGTGCTAGGTGCCGACTTCAAGCTCCGCTTTCCAGTGGGGAGTTACTGCACTACAGCGTTCACCATGCAGAACTCAGGAGCAAAGCTGATTCCAGCTGGTCATGATGGCAAGCCTCCCATGCCAGTGCTCAACCAAGGCTCCCAACTGGGCACTGGCAGCTGTGTCTCTACCTGCCCCTCATCTGTCATCACATATGGCACATGGCTTGGGGGAAATGGCCTTGCAGGCTAAATTGGGCCCTATGGGGTCTGTGGGGCTGGAGGTTTCCCATTACTGTTTTAGATGCATTCTAGACTAGACAAGAGCTGAACTACTGAAAATTATGGCAAAGTGACTGTGCTGAAAGCAGGGAACATGAATGTTCCAACCCACACTACCTATGCTCAAGTAAATTCTTATTGGGGAAAGCTGTCCTCTGGTGTTATCTGGATTGCAGTTCTTATAAATATTGAAATATGCGCCAGCGTTCGCCTCTTCCCTCTGAAGAGGCACTTTGTGCATGTAATAAAAGCTGAACATCATTCTGTCTTCTAAATTTCTGGCAGTAATGAAATCAGTTGAAACTTCTTTCTTTCTGATCTGTTAAACAACACAGCTATTGAAATGTTCAAGCAGTTTTTCTGAATCGTATTCTCCAAGGTGTTTGTTTTTTGGAACTGCGCCAGAGCAGGGAATCTGTGGAGAAATGGAAGGTAGGGGAAAGTATCCCTTCTCTACTCTAAATAAATTTCCTTTTCCTAAAGCGGCTTTTCATTTATAAATTATGGTTGGGGTTCAGTTATATGCACTTGCGGATGGTTTTGAGCCTCTAGCAGTATTTGTGCTACGTATGAATGGCATTCATGTGGGATTTATCTACTGGTATTTCTTAGTTTTATATACCACCTTCACCTCTAAAGAGCTCAAAGCAGTGTGCATAGTTCTCCCATCCTCATTTCTTCCTCACAACAAACCTGTGAGGTAGGTGAGACAGTGACCAGGTGCAAAGTCACCCAGTGAGCTTCCTGGCCAGGTGGGGATTTGAACCTGGGTCTCCCAGATCCTAGTCCAACACTCTACCACTGTGCCATGCTGGCTAAAAGTATGTTATAGCCAATGTAGGTTTCATATTAGCATTGCAAACTAACTGGAACCAAATGGGATCTAGGCCTCAAATGCAAAACAAAACAAAACAAAACAAAACAAAACAAAACAAAACAAAACAAAACAAAACACCCTAGTGGTAGAACTACTTATTAAAAGAACTACTTATCATGCTTTCCCTCTAACCTTAAGTGGCAATGAGGGGGTGTATGCATGGGAGAACTGTTGAGCAGGAGAAGGTGCTTAATCCTTCTCCCACCCACCAATTCTCTCCTGCAAATGCTTTGGAGGTCACCCCCCACCCCACCTCAAATTTCCTAGCTGGGCTCCAAGATCATAAGCAAGCCCTATTGCACATGGGTATCTAATCTCCAGAGCCCACTTTAAAGAGATCCACGTATGATAGGCTTTATTCTCTGAGATAGTTGGCACATTTCACCATTTCGATGCCAGAAGATACCCCAGCTTTCCTGGGGAAGAGCTCATAATGAAGGCCGAGATGTTTTTAGTAACTTTACATGCAAAAAACCCCAAAACATTCTGCAGAAAGTTCTTCATCTTTCTAAAACCCTTTTGTGTGAAAGGTGCAAGGAAGTTGGTGAAGGTTCCTAATGATGATGATTGAAGGATTGGCTAAACAGCCCCACGATGGCAGCAGAGAGTAATAACAAGAGAGAGAGAGAGAGCTCTTGACAAGTCAGAGCAGTGCATGAGGCAGGCGGTCTTTTCTGTGTGATAGATCAAATAGCAGCTTTGTGGGGTGGTTTTCAGGGAAAGAGCTCACACCCTCTCCCTGAAGTGAAAAACAAGAAGACCAGGAGATTTAGACACAGCTTATATCAGACAGTTGTTATGGGCCAAGAAGCATCTCTCTGAACAATAGTCTAGGGTGAAGGAAGCTGTAGTCCAGCAACATCTGGGGGGCAATGGATTCCCCACCCTTGCAGTAGAGGAGGAACTAGCCCCCTACCGCCACTCTTCCAGCATATGATGGAGGCACATTGTCCTTGATAGGAACATGTTTTCCTGTTGTCCCACGGTCAACTTTGGCTGCTGGTTCTTGAGTTACAACACAAACCTGTTCACAAGCAGAAGCAACACTAGACCATCCACCATGCTTCCACCACCATTAAAAAAAAAACAGCCCTATCCTCTCCTCAGCATCAGTTTAGGCACATCCTACTGGCCATTCGCTTGGGGTTGAATTCATCTGAGCTGAACTCAGAGAAGACCCATTGAAATTAATGGATCCAAGTTAGCTATGTTCCATTAATTCCAATGGATCTGCTCTGCATAGCACTAACATTAGATACACCCCTGACTTTCTCCAATCCTTCCATCTTCGTCCTTGCCAAGAAAGCCCTGCTATGTGTATGTACAGGAACTGGCACAATGATTCATTGGGGCAGATGACCATGGGGAATTCCAAATAATCCACCGTAAGGTTCTCCACCTACCCTAAAGATGTGGCCACCACATGCGAAGCAGAGCAAATTGAGGTCAGATGGTACTAGGGACTGCCTGGCTAAATCCATTGCCCATAGAAGTAAAATATCCTTTAATCAGCTTACAGAGCACAAGGAAGAAGGAAAGCTTGTGTTTCGTTTCATTTAAAATAAAAATAAAAAGCAGCAGCTCTCTGCAAGAAGCCTAGCAGTGGTTCTGATTTTTCCTAGCAGCAGATGGCTCTCGTTTTGGAAGCGGTGAAAATGTCCAGCAGCTGCCTGAGAAAGGACCCTAATTGGAACAAGGGCATTAGAGAGTTTAGCTTTTTAAATGTTCCTTTAGGGCACTGTATGTCTCTCCTGCTTAGCTAACAGAGACAGAACCTCAAGGAAGGAGAATAGCGCATTGGAAATGGTGCATTGGAAATGAATAAGGAAGAACGGGCAGGAAATTACTACTGGAGGTGTGAGATCTGTCACCATCCACTCTCCATCTGAGCAGCTTTTTTGCTTTGTAAGTGCTAGGTCAGAGCTTCTGGACCTCTTCTTCGCTCCCAAGCGCTTTTATTTCAGAAGACCACCATCATCACCGCTGCCCCAAGTTTAAATGTTGGCTTAGATAGTTCTCTCATTTAGATGATGAAACGCATTTCACTATCAAAATTCCTGTCATTTGCAATGCAAAGTTCTGCTGTCTTTAGCTGGACTTCCTGGTTAGGTGTATGCAGCCTTTAAAACAGGGGACAGGGACATTTTTTCCACTGCAAGGGCCACATTTCCTTCAGGGCAAACTTCTGAGGGCCACATGCCAACAGTTTGTAGGGCCAGAGGAAAAAGTGGCTGGTGCAAAAATTGCAGCTTTTACCTTTGTACAGTTGGCTACTTTCTTTGTACAGTTACACACAACTTCTTTATCCTCTCATCCTCTAAAAGAAGAGGCACGATCAACTTCCAGCCAGGAGAAAACACTCAGGGTGTGAAGCAGGGCCCCTGAGGTGTGTGGTCTTTGGAGTGTTCCAAGGGCCAGAGAGAGATGCCTGGAGGGCCACATTTGACTCCTAGGCCTGAGGTTCCTACCTCTTGCTTCAAAGGGGTGTTTTTGTACAACTGTTTTACAATACATTTTAAAAAGGAGGGACTATATTTTGTGTACAATATGTTTTGTTTCATTTAGTTTAAAATTATTTCTGATTATTAATTAAACTACTCTGAAATATTAAAATATTCAAAAGCAGTTTTTAACACTTTGATTTTATACTTTCCCTTTTTTTAAAAAAGTGTACTTTTAAATTTTTGCATATTTGCATCAGTGAGCCAAGACGTTCAGGCCTTTATTTGGACCACAAGAACAAGATCTTCCCCAAATGCAGTTTTCCATTTTATAAAACTACTGGCTGACCCTCCAAAGATTCTATCATAGAATCATAGAATCATAGAGTTAGAAGAGACCACAAGGGCCATCCAGTCCAACCCCCTGCCAAGCAGGAAACACCATCAAAGCATTCCTGACATACAATGTGACAGAGCTTAGCCATAATCCTATCATTACCAAAAGCAGAGAAGGGAAGCTGTGGCTCTTCATAGGCTGCTGGGCTCCGTTTCCCATTGTTCCTGATCACTGGCCATGCCAGCTGAGGCTGATGCGAGGTAGAGCCCAACAACATCTGGAGGGTGACGTGTGTCCTATCTCTGATATATAAAGGCAGGATGGAGACAGTACCGTTCCAGGAGAATCAGAAGCCTAAGCAGGAGAAGAAATGGGCTGGAACATCCCTTGTTCTGCAATCTCCTTTTGTAGAAGGTAGCAGGGAAGTTGCCAATGCATGCAAATTAATATACAGTATTCAAGGACTAAATAATTAAACCAAATGGAACCTTTGTATTCATCAAGGTGCTATGGCACAACTCTCCAGAGAATACAGTCATTTTTTGTGTTGGGTGCATACATATCTTTGAACCAGGAAAACTACATTGCAGAGATCATGATTTAATGTAGGGTGGGTCACCCATGATTTGAAAAGCAACTATCTGACTATTTGATTATATGATTTTTATGACAGTGAGCAGACCGTCTCTCTCTCTCTCTCTCTCTCTCTCTCTCTCTCTCACACACACACACACACACACACACCATATACATTGGAAGAAAGTTGAGCAGACTGAATTATCCCCACTGCTCCTGTAGATTATGTTGCCAAAGGTAGATGAAACTTGGCTACACAGCATCCTGTGGTCCTCAGTACTTCACAAAATGGGACAAATGGAGGGCAATAGCACTTTCTGTTCTTTCTATTTTAACTTCAGTTCATATGTCCCTGAATTTATGGTTCACAATACTCCAAGATAGTCTACAAACTGGAGGACCCCCAAAGTGAATATTGCATATTATGCGATATAAAGTCAGTGCTGTCAAAAGAGGAAATCCAGCTAAAAGAGGTGAAATGAATACTCCACTGTTACAGCATGTAGTTGAAACACTCGCCAATGCAGCCAAATATCAAACATGTACCAAGGGACCTCACACAGAAATAATTCCCAGTCTTCCACAAAGCAACAATGCTTCCTGGCTTGTAATCCAAATGTGCATACAGAAACCAAATCCTGCAAAAGGGCATGGTGAATTATTTTCAAGTAAACAGTTAATACTAATTTTCTGGAGGCTCAAATTAAATTAATGTCCAGATGGTACATTATGGCAGCCAAAATACACAGAGTTAATGCAACATATTTCCTATAATGCGGGAAAGGCGATGCACGGATCAGTTTTCTCTGTCACCTTTGTTGGGCATGCCTGGACACACATGCGTGTTGTACAGGCCACAAGGACCTCTTCCATCCTTATCAAGGGGAGTGCTAACCTTCTCTCCTTTCATACAACACTGGACACACAGGGATTTTGGGTCACAGTATTAAAGAAATGTGAAGCCTACAGCACAGGATGGAGACACATAACCCCTATCTCTCATCATTATAATTTGTTCCATCATCTTTTCTTTGCTGCTAAAACCGTGTAGGTAATTAGTAGTAGTAGTAGTAGTAGTAGTAGTAGTAGTAATAATAATAATAATAATAATAATAATAATAATAATAATGTATTATTTGTACCCCCCCAGCCACTCTGGGCGGCCTCCAACAGATATTAAAATACATTAAAATATCACAGGTTAAAAAATTCCCTAAACAGGGCTGCCTTCAGATATTTTCTGAATGTCTGATAGTTATTTATCTCTTTGACCTCTGCTGGGAGGGCGTTCCACAGGTTGGGCGCACTACCAAGAAGGCCCTTTGCCTGGTTCCCTGTAGCTTTGCTTCTCGCAGTGAGGGAACTGCCAGAAGGCCCTCGGCGCTGGACCTCAGTGTCCGGGCAGAACTGTGGGGGTGGAGACACTCCTTCAGGTATACAGTAAGTGAGAAAACACAGCAATTCTATCCCCCATGATATTGGATTAATAAAAAACAGGAGTTCATGATCATGCCCAAAATTACCTGTCAAATCTGGGGGAAACGATCACCAAAATCACTTCCTCACTAAGTGGTTCCCATTTCCCCCCTCTTTCATAGAAGTTTGCAACCAGGCATGTTCCTTATATTGACGATGGTGATCCGCCTGGTTGCTTTTGCTAACTGGTGATGATTACTTAATGTGTTTTGTGTTTCATTTTTCTCAAACTGACCACGTTTGTTTATTGCATTTGTTATTTCCAAAAAATACTCGAATAAGCGTAATGTGCCTGGCAATGAGCACTAGTCAGCAACAAGAGCAACAGAAGCTGAACCATCACTTATTGAAACAAATGGAGGCAGCGAAGTAGTTTAAAGAATAATTCATCTTTGGTGGCGGCTGAACCTATTACCGACTGCTGACTGCTTTTTTGTTTTATTTGTTTATTACTGTATTGAATTCGGCACTTCCTGAAATTAGTTTCAGAATAGACCAACAAATCTGTGACCAGTTGTGTGACTTATAAATGCTGTAAGCACTGAGAAATGCAATTAGGAGCTGAGAAGGTATAGGTTATATTTGCTCTGGAAAAAGATGTTCATTTTTAGCTTGTCAGTTGCTATGCTTCTCCATGTTTACAGAAGCAAAGGTCTGCCCAGAGACCAGCACTCCCCGCCCCCCCAAATAATGTGTGAAAGAAATTCAGCAATTCCTCCTCAGATGGAAAAGTGCCCACAAGCTACAAAGTGAGGTAGCTCAAATAAAGAGCTTCACTTCCGCTTGTAGTGCAGAGGTTCATCTCCACCATTTCCCTGCTTCCCCTAATGACCTCCAGCAAATGTCCTCCTTTGGGTGCTCCCTTTAAATGCTCTGTACAGTGCTTTTATTCTACTTTGTGCTTATTTCTAATTCTGTGAACTGCTCTTATATGGTGGTGTTTCACTTTTTCTGTTCCCATGTTTTAAACTGCATGATCTGTGGCCCTCCAGATGTTGTTGGACTCTGTCAGCCCCAGCCCGCCCCAGCAGAGATGATGGGAATGATAGTCAACATTTGGACGGCCACAGGCTAGCTACATCAGGAAGAACTTTCTGACAGGAACAGCTGTTCAACAGTGGCACAGACTCCCTTGGGAACTGGCAGACTCACCTTCACTGGAGGTTTTTAAGCAGAGGTTGGAAAGTCATCTGCCATGGATGCTTTAGTTGGGATTCCTGCATTGCAGGGGGTTGGACTAGATGACCCTCAGGGGTTCCTTCCAACTCTATGGTTCTATGATATTCAAGCAAAGGCTATCCTTTCTCTGACTAGTATAAATAGTATAGTGTGAATAATACTGATAAGCAGACCACAGGATGTTCTGAAGGCCTAGATGGAAGACTGCTTGGAAAGAACATGTGTATATTACCGACCTTAGTTCCATCCGGGGATAAGTGTGAGAGATAATTAAAATAAATTTTTCATCAGAACTTGATGGTGGTTGAGGAAATGCTCATGGAACTTCATTTTTGCATGAGAACACATTGCAAAAGTTGAACATGAAAAATGGGGAGGGGGGAGAAAGATGGGCATTAACTGAATAATAAAAAGGCATTGGATTTATTCTTGCATGCAGATTACTGCCTTCTAAACTGCAGGTGGAAATTAATCATGCTGGGTAAATGCAGCTTGATTAATATATTGCTGGCTTATTGGAAAACCATTTCAGTTTTTAATTACGCGCACATCTGCTTCCAAAGGACCAGTTTTTAAAGAAGCAATACGGGGCAAAGGTGTATGGCTTGTGTGCTATATTTCTTGAAGAGGAAATGGCCAAATGAGCTCCAATAGGGTGGTCAACTCATTGACCTGCTCTTGTGCCTTTCATGGTGGTTTGATCCGCAGTGATTAACAGCAGTGAGAGAAAAAAACCTAGGTCAGTTAATTCCTGATGAATGGAAATCACCTTCTGCATGGCACCCTTCTCCCCTCCTCCAGCTTGTTCTGTTCTAATTAGAAAGGTGATCAAAATGCTTTGAACGGTTTGGAAAAAGCTAATTGACTATGAGGTAAATGGGGATACTACCAATATATAATAAATTTGGGCAATCACTAATTCATATTTGCATTTCTAAATGTAGACAATGGTACATGGGGAACAATCCACTAAGTACTGATAGATGAGGTTATCTTTTTAGTATACCTAACCTTTGACATGGGTGGCGCTGTGGTCTAAACCACAGAGCCTAGGGCTTGCCGATCAGAAGGTTGGCGGTTCGAATCCCCGCGATGGGGTGAGCTCCCGTTGCTCGGTCCCTGCTCCTGCCCACCTATCAGTTCGAAAGCACGTCCAAGTGCAAGTAGATAAACAGGTACCGCTCCGGCAGGAAGGTAAACGGTGTTTCCGTGCGCTGCTCTGGTTCACCAGATGTGGCTTAGTCATGCTAGCCACACGACCCGGAAAAACTGTCTGTGGATGCGGACAAACACCGGCTCTCTCGGCCTATAAAGTGAGATGAGCGTGCAACCCCAGAGTTGTCTGCGACTGGACCTAAAGGTCAGGGTTATCTTTACCTTTGCCTTTTAGCCTTTGTACCTAGTGAAATTATTAGCCATGTTGCCCATCAGAACTGAGCAGCTTTCACTGAAAAACAACTACTTAATTATGAAAACATCCATAATGTACTGAAATAATTTGGGAGGGGGGGGCCATCACTGAAAAGATACAGAACAGACAAAATCTATAAATAACGTGAGGATAAATACACAGGTGTGTGGTGTGCAAAAACAAGTTCCACGTGCATATTTTTGGTGGAAGCATCTGACCCAGATGGATCCCAATGAGTGAATTCACTGGTTTGCACTGCCTGAGGCATAGCAGCTCTTTGAGAGGGCTCTGAATAAGCCAAATCAGTTTGTGCCTTGGGTAGTTTCATAACTTTACTGAGTAGCTAATGAGAAAGGCATCTGCATATTCTGGAGGTCTCACACTATTATGCATGCTGGCAAGAGACCTTCATATCGATTAGCATAAGTAGAGGTCAGGAAGGACACACTGCATCTTTCTTTCCTTGTATGCCTAAGCTTTTGCCTTGAATACTTTACTGGGCACCCTGACTATTTTAGAGTGAAGGTGCGAGGGGCATACAGTACTTAAAATGACAGCAAGATTAAGTGATCTTTGACTCATGCACACCATGAAATTCTTATTCACCCAACCTAGAATGATAATACAGCTCTTCTTCACATAACCACACAAATGCTTTAGTCTTAAAAAAAACCCAACCCCTATTTATCACTAAGCTAGATGACCTCACTGTGAGCTTGAGTCCATGCCTCTTATTTTTCTTTATTTTTTTTGCAATTTTGGAACTAAAAGTGTGCATGGTGAATTTGTCCTCTCAATCTTGTCCTCATTTATTAATTTCCTACACAGCTGTAGGTTGTGAGGAGCTTGGTGTGGATCATGTATTTAAAAAGTCATAAAAATGGCATGAATGCACAAGTAGTTCAAACAAATTTCAGTAAGAGATCAATATATTTGTTACTACATATAGTCTGAAAGATCCATTCTTCACACACGTTATTCTGAACACCTGGAAATGCGAGGACTCAGGACTCTTAAATCTCATCCTCTGACTTTCACATCTTTCTTCCTAACCTATACAGGTTCTCAAACAAGGACACATACATTGTGTGTGAAGGTTAGATACCTGCAGGAGGGGGCAGCATCTGACTGGCATTCCGGCTGCCGGACAGGGGAACAAATGAAAGCAAGGATGAAAGGAAGGATGGGCACAGGATTTAACTACCGGTACTTCCATTAGCCTTTCTCAGTGGTATTAGGCTCAACAGCCAGGAGACCCAAGGTTAAGAAATCTGGATGCTGCCTGTAGTTATTCATCAGCAACAAAAAAAGCTCTTGGCACTACTGAAATGTTATCATGCAAATAGTTACAGTAATTGACAGCCTGTGTTTTATTTCATTTCGTTCTTGTTTCCCAGTCCTTGTGACTCTTTTTAAAATAAAATAAAATGCCACACTTCTGTTTATTTGTTTACCTGCCCCATGCTCTCGTTGTTACACACTCATATTGCTACACTAATGGTAAATGTTATGAAAAGAACAGGTCAGGAGGGGAGAGATTTAAAAAAAATGGAACATGAACAATTTTTTAAGGGATAAAACATTTCTAGTGCTTGAGACAATTTCGGAAAGGGATGCTTTTAGCTGGAGTGACACAACAATCTGGTAAACATCATTTAGAGAATGTGTTTCAATTTGCAATCTGCCTGCACTTTGTCTCCATGTAATCGCCAGCAACATGACAGTATGTCTTGGGTTAAGCTCTGTTACGATTTCAAATAAGACAAAAGGAAATGGGCAAACAACATACACAGTCCCTTCTGAAATTGAGAAAGACCTGCCCTACCCTCTCAAGGAAGCTACTCTTTTTTAAGTGGCTGAGAATTTGTCTACAGCATGAAACCCCTCTCCAAAGGGGCTGGTTTGCTAAAAAGGTGTTGTGTGTGCGGATCGTAGGCAAAGCAAGGCTGAAGACCACAGAAAGCTGCCTTATAGCAAGTTGCACAAGCTCAGTATTGTCTGCACTGACTGGCAGCAACTCTTCAGAGTTCAAAATGGGCCTTTCCCAGTCCTACCTGGAGATGCCAGGGATTGCACCTGGAACCTTTTGCATGCAAAGCCTGTGCTATGTTATGACGCTGGAAGATGAGCCCCTCAGGTTGGAAGGCGTCCAACATGCTACTGGGGAAGAGCGGAGGACAAGTACAAGTAGATTCAGAGCTGATGAAGCGGCTGGGCCAAAGCCGAAAGGACGCTCAGTTGCGGATATGCCTGGAAGCAAAAGGAAAGTCCAATGCTGTAAAGAAAAGTATTGCATAGGAACCTGGAATGTAAGAACCATGAACCTTGGTAAGCTGGATGTGGTCAAAAATGAGATGGCAAGAATAAACATTGACATCCTAGGCATCAGTGAACTAAAATGCAGTTGTCGTGTTCTCGAAGAAATTTCTTTACAATTAACTTTTTCATATATTTGGGGCTTTCAAAAGAATATTAAAAGAGCTTAAACTGCAGCAAAAAGGAACGACATTATGTTCTGACATGAAGTGCTCAGGACATGATGAATGGTAGAGACACACAGTCTAATCAATCCCTGTTATACACAGAAGGGCAGAGCTAATAAAAGAAAAATATAACATTGTCAAAAAAGAACTCTGGCATTTTGCTTTCCTATTTCAAAACAGAATAGTTCTACATAAGTTGTGTGTGTGTGTGTATGTGTGTGTGTGTGTATGGAAGGAATGGGAATTTAGGCAATATATGCTATTCACAGTCACTCCAAATCCCATAACTACAGGTATTTACCATGGAGTGATCTGCCACCAGACCATTCCTAAATTGTTCTGATATAATAAGATAGGGCATGTTTAGCATGGGTAGCCTGAATTTAGGGATATTTACATGAGAGAAAATTTACATCAAATTTCTGGTAACCTCTAGATTAGGTTACTGCAATGTGTTGTATGTAGGGCTGCCCCTGAAGATGGTTTGAAAACTTCAGCTGGTGCAGAATTCAGTGGCCAGGTTGCTCACTGGGGGAAGATGACTTGAGCATGTAACACCAATCCTGGCCTGACTGCACAGGCCACCAATTAGTTTCCAGCAGGGTGGATTTGATTTAAATCAAATTGATTTAAATCATGATTTAAATCACAAGTCAGTAAGACTTGATTTAAATCACTATTCAGTAAGACTTGATTTAAATCATAATTTTTTTGCAGAAAGACTCTTTCTTGCTGGTATAATCTTAATATTTACAACCAGATGAAGGTTTCATTTTTGGAATAATAAATTTTCAGAGTAGTTTTTACAGTTATATAAAAAATTTCTGATCTGGTTATACTATTAGAAATACATTGACAGATAATTATGAAATTATTGTGAGGTTTAATAAGTTAACTGTTTATATTTGGACAACTTTTCTGCTGTACTTTACTGGAAGGAGAAAAATTATCATTTCCTTAATAACAATTTAAACAATTTATTTAACTAAAACAATAACATCATAGCATATGTATCCATGTTTGCTAACTGATGTGGTTAAACAATTTTTGTTTAAACACCTTAGACTGAGTTTTAGCACACATGAAAAACTTAAAACAAATCCTTATTTCCTGTTGAATAGCCTTTGGGCTATAATGTAACTTAAATAGAAAACTATCGTTAGAAAGATTTTTCATCCAAACGCATTTTATTTTAAAAATCCAATTTAAATTAAAAAAAAACTGTTTTAAATGTAAAAAAATCTGATTATTATTGTTATTTTAAAAAATCATTGATTTTTATCCACCCTGGTTTCCGGGTCCAATACAAAGTGCTGTTTTTGACTTATAAAGCCATAAGCGGCTCAGGACCACAATATCTCAAGAACTGCCTCTCTCCATATGAACTTTGTGTGCATCCTCCATGAGAGGTCTGGAGGGTGGCAACACGAGAACGGGCCTTTTCTGCAGTGGCTCCCTGTCTGTGGAACGCTCTCCCCAGGGAAGTTCCCCTACCACCTCTATTACATATCTTTAAGTATAGGGGGGAAACATTCCTCTTCTCCCAGGCCTTTGCTAATTTAACTGCCTATCTGAAGAAGTGTGCATGCACATGAAAGCTCATACCAAGAACAAACTTAGTTGGTCTCTAAGATGCTACTGGAAGGATTATTATTATTATTTATTTTGTTTTAACTGCCTATAGTCTTTTAACGGGGCAGGGGGTGGTATTGTTTTTGTTTGCTACTATGTTATGCACTTTTGTGTTTTAATATTGTTTCTTCTTGTGACTGCGTTGGATTTTCTTGGCAATTTGTCTTGGGCTAATACTTCACAAAAGGGACCCAGGTGGCGCTGTGGGTTAAACCACAGAGTCTAGGGCTTGCCGATCAGAAGGTCGGCGGTTCGAATCCCTGCGACGGGGTGAGCTCCTGTTGTTCGGTCCCAGCTCCTGCCCACCTAGCAGTTTGAAAGCACATCAAAGTGCAAGTAGATAAATAGGGACCGCTCCGGCGGGAAGGTAAACGGCGTTTCCGTGCGCTGCTCTGGTTCGCCAGAAAGCGGCTTTGTCATGCTGGCCACATGACCCGGAAGCTGTCTGTGGACAAACGCCGGCTCCCTTGGCCTATAGAGCGAGATGAGCGCCGCAACCCCAGAGTCGGACACGACTGGACCTGATGGTCAGGGGTCCCTTTACCTTTTTAATACTTCACATACGTTATCTCTGTAATCCTTGCAACAAGAAGGCAAGGTCAGCGTTATTGTTCTCTTGCTGTTGGGGGTGGGGCTAAAGCTGAGAGATAGAGGCTTGCCTATGCCTATCTAGTGACTAATTGGCAGAGGGATCCTAGGGATTTTCTACATCTTAACTCTTGTGCATTCCCACTACATCACACTATACCAGCTTCCTATGTGGCTGATAGAAATAGAAATAAAATCCTGCCACATGGCTCTACAGAGCCCCCAAATGGAAAGAAGAAGAAGAAGAGTTTGGATTTGATATCCCGCTTTATCACTACCTGAAGGAGTCTCAAAGCGGCTAACATTCTCCTTTCCCTTCCTCCCCCACAACAAACACTCTGTGAGGTGAGTGGGGCTGAGAGACTTCAGAGAAGTGTGACTAGCCCAAGGTCACCCAGCAGCTGCATGTGGAGGAGTGGGGAAGCGAACCTGGTTCACCAGATTACGAGTCTACCGCTCCTAACCACTATACCACACTGGTCATATTCATATGTGATCATGAAAGATCATATTCGAAATAATACCTGATATCTTTCCAAAGCGGTAATTAGGAAAATCATCTGCTTCATATCCATATGTTGAAAAGAAAGGGAAGGAGTGTTCCATCCCTAATAATTGATTTTTGGGGGTAATATTTTACCCATTACATAATTGTATGTTACCATAATTCCCTAATTTGAACCCCCATCTCCCAGGATACATTTGGATGAAAGGTAGCCTACAAAAACCTTCAGATACTAATCAAACAGACAGTTAGACAAACAAGAATCTTCCCCAAAAGTTATTTGGACAGAATAGTTAAGGGAATCATTTGTTCCAGCTTCTTCTCTTTTTTTAAGTGGTGGGGTTGGAGGAATCCATTAATTCCCATGATGCTACTTGTAAAGAAACAAGTTATCTGTCCTATAAGAGTGGCGATAAAAAGGTCATTTCCACAAAGTGCTTTTTTTGCAATGACCAGTTCACATTTTGTGCTAGAAGGGAAGAAACAAATGGAAGGGAAGAAACAGAATTTCCAAGGGGGACTGAGGGTTAAGACTCTTTGCCCTTGCGAAAAGTGGACTCAGGCTGTATGCCAACAAAGTAAACACCAAAAAGTGTTTTGCAATTTTGACTCCTACATTAACTTAATTTTTAAATTAATGTTAGCTGCATTTACATTCTTCTTGTGATTTTGCACAACTCAGTTCATGAGTGCTGCACTTTCATTTTCAATCACTTATTGTGCTTCTGGTCCTTCAACTGATAAGCTTATTAGTTTATTCATTAACCGTACGAGTTATAATTATTTGATTAAATCTGCATTCATGAATAAAATAATAAAAGCATTATTCCTTTGCTTTTAGATGATGCACTCATGTTTCACAGCAGGCACCTTCCTAGAGGAGACATTCCCTCCTGCAGGACAGGAGGAGAAACACACCTTCTTAAAGCCATAGCAACATCTGCCACCACTTTGGCTGCCCCCCCCCCAAGCAAAAATCCTGACTACGCCCATGTCTGCCACCCACAGTTTTTGTAAGCACTTGCATTAAAAATAATTAACAGTGTTTCTTCAAAATTTGCTACCTGATCATTCAAGGGCATATTTCAGCTCCATTTAAATATTTTAAATTAACCAATTACATTGAGGCCCTAAACATGACAATCCAGCCCTATAAAACTTAGAGCACTAAATGCCCCATTCTCAGAAAATATTGCCTCTAGAAACTTCCTTTAACATAGTAAAAATTATTATCAGTTTTTAATCATACAGTTATCCATTTGCTCTGCAAAGTCCACACATCTTTGCTTCTGGCTGTGCCTTGGGCTATTCTGTTTGAAGACTGAAAGTGCTAGGGAACATGTTATATTTTGTATGGAGTTTGTATGCTTGTCTTCCCTGAGAAAGCTATTTAATTTATCTTCCCACAGAGGTGCCTGTTGCAATTGTTCTTTGGAGTATAGTTTGCACCAGTGTCACACAGGCACCTGCTGGATATAACTGGAACTATGGAAGGCACCACATTGAGCCGCATGAAATGGAAGTCCATAAATCTCACCACTCCCTCACTATATTTAAGGATCTGGTGACTTCTGTTTCAGTGTATCTGAAGAAGTGTGCATGCACACGAAAGCTCATACCAGGAACAAACTCAGTTGGTCTCTAAGGTGCTACTGGAAAGAATTTTTGATTTTGTTTTGACTATGGCAGACCAACACACGGCTACCCACCTGTAACTGCTGGATATTATCTGTGATGTCACAAACGACGCAACACAACTGCTCTCTCCAATAGCTGCAGGGTTGCGAACCTGAACTTTTTCACCCATCTTTAAAAGAGGGGAAAAATAAAAGTGTATGGAAGGCAATGCATTTTCGTGCAGCACGGCTGCATCTATCCACCAGCAGTTTTGAAAGATAAGGTCAAAGGCAGAAAGGCTGTGCCCATCACCAGCCATCCAGCCATTCTAGGCAACTTTACTCCGGGAGGGGAGAAAATTCCTTTATTTGCAGATTTCTCCCTGACCCTGTTTGCCAGTAGCTATTTGCCCTCTCCCTTTTATCAGATTTGTAGGAAGCCTACCACGTGGCGACATCTACCGCGGTAACGGCCCTGGGTGGGAATCCCGCAAAATCAGACATTCTCGGGACCTTCGATTGTCTGGCAACGCCTCAGGTTCCCCGCAGCCTCGTTGCTCCTGTGACAACTTCGTTCCCGAGAAACCTTCTAAGGAGCTGCACGTGAGAGCGCTCAAGCCAGGGTGCTCGGGGCGGTCGGTGGCAGATTTTGGCGCGTCGTCGTCTGGGACTCTTGCCAGGCGCTGTGAGGCGGAGGATTGAACCACGGGTCTCCCGCTCCCCAAATGTGCCTGGATTGCGCCGCGCAGGGCGCTGCTGATTGGACGTCGGCTCCTCGCACGCGGCCCAGCCCGGCCTCCCCGTCAGAGCGCCTTCCCTCCCTCCCGCCGTCCAGTCAGCTCACTTTCCTCTCCTCTAGGTGACCCACTTGTAGCTCGCGCCGGGGCAGCAGAGCTGGGCTCGAGCGGGAGAAAAAAGTGAGCGGGACTTGCAAGGGTCCCGGCGCGTGCGTTGCGCGTTTCCTCTTTTAGGCGCGCGGAAGGAAGCCTCGAGGGCTTCTTCCTTCTTCCCGCCCAGCTGGTGGCGAGGGTCGAGCGGGAAAGAAAACTTCGGGGAAGGGGCCGCGCTGCGTTGGTGAGGCGAGAAGCGAAGCGCGCCGGCTGCTGGGAAGTCCCTCGCGAGCAGGCACCGGGCGGCGCCGAGCCTAGGCGTCTCTCTTGCCCCGATTCCCGCGCGCCTTTCGCTCGCTGTGATCGCTTTCCTGGCTCGGCGATGGAGTGGGGCAGCCTGGGCGCTGGTTCCCGCCCAGGCAGCTCCGGGACGAGGTGACTCTCTTTCGCCAGCCGAGCCCTGCCGTTTAGGGACCATGAGCCCGGGAAGCTCTTCGGCCTTGTAGCTCGTCAGGCGCAGAAGCGACCGTCGGCGGGGCGCGGGTGCTAAGTGAAAGGGCGGCGAGCGGGAGCCATGGGGGCCAACAGCACCCCCGGCTTCAATTCCACCGACGCCTGCCCCACTCCGGAAGAGGAGCCGGACTACAACTTCGCCGCGCTGGTCTTCGGCGTCTTCCTCATCCTCTTCATCATCAGCGGGAATTTGCTGGTGTGCCTCAGCGTGTGCACCGAGAAAGCGCTGAAGACCACCACCAACTACTTCATCGTCAGCTTGGCGGTGGCAGACCTGCTCCTCGCCATCCTCGTGTTACCTCTCTACGTCTTCTCAGAGGTAAAGTCCATCGCCTTTTCTTCTCGCCTCGCTTTCCTGTTTTCCCCTCGCGAAGTTAATTTTCCATGCAACCTTTATTCGAAGGGGTGGGAGTAGGCACCACCTATGTTAATAAATATCCCTTATTTCGAAGCACGACTATATATACTTCAGAGGGTAAGGTGCAACGAGTGGCCAGGACTTTAAAGAGAGTTGTGCAGGAGGAGGGGATTTCAAGGTAGGTGCAGTTTGCTGAGTCCTAGTGTTGCCCGAGGAGAAAAGCAGGACCGGTGGCGATTTCTCTTTCGCACAACTCTCCAAAAGGTCCCCAAATCTTTGTCGACTATTGCAGATTTGAATGCCACAGGGCAGCCTTTGCAGGAAAGCTTGTCGTGCCTTGTGAGCATGTTTGGGATCCTGTAATGGAAAGCCTGTGAAATGTTGCTTCAGTGCTTAGACCTTGTGCATAGTTGTCAGGGACTTGCTGTGGGACTGCATGGAGTTTGGGGGTGTTGTGCTGTCTAGGTGAGCCTGCAGGGCTAGCTGGGAGCAGAGAGCACAAACCAACATTGCAATCTTTGCAGCTGCTGTGTGGACAGTGTCTCAGCCCAGACTGAGATCCTTTACCTTCTGTACCTTCTGTCTAGTGGTTGAGAAAGACCCGTGCAAATGTGTTCAGACCAGAACAGATGCCGCAGTTCTGTGGTGTCCTCATTTCTTTGAAGTTTTCTGCTAATGGTATGATTGTTGGCACTTCAATATGTAATGCTAGGTGGATAAAGGCATATTACACAGCCACAGGTCTGGCCCTTGGTTGAATATTGTCAGGACAAGGGTGATACAGGAGCAATGGCCTATTGATTATGATGGGTTTGTTTACTATGTCATCTGTGAGTATATACCATATTTTTCCATGTATAAGACTAGATTTCCCCCCCCTAAAACATAATGTCCAAAAGGTGGGGGTGTCTTATACACAGGGGCCATCTTCCCCCATTTTCTTAAATTGGTGTCCTGAAAAATAGGAGGTGTCTTATAGACGGGAAAATACGGTAGTTCTTCTTTCTGACAGTGGTGGTTGGGTTTTTTAACATATGAGGAGTGGACATATGTAAGTAGGGGATTTGTCCAAATTATTCAGTATGTCTGGTATAGAAGTGATATTTGTGCTGAGATCTCTTTGGTCCAAACCAGACATTTCCTCACTACTGAGTAATCTTAAATAGCTAATTTGCAACAATTTTACCATAGAATCTGATACTAAAGTTGCAAGTGTCTTCATAACCTGGGGAAATTAGCTAGGAAATGAAACAAAATGTGCTTTCTATCCAAGTTTCCGCACCATGGGGCATTATGGATTTATGTAACATAAACTGTGTTACATAGAGTCATGGCTTGAAACTAAACATAAGGTTTATCCTGAAGAAGTTCAAACAAGGTTCTAGGACATCTGCTAAGGAATGCAGCCTAAACTTTTGTGGTTTTGGGTAGTTTGGAGGCAGTGTGTGGACAGTGGTTGCAGGTAGGGCCGGACCTTAGGGCTGAAGCTCAGGGCTCCTCAGCCAAGGGTGCTCACCAAGGAACTCCCAGAAAGTGACAGGTGGGGGTGGCAGTGGCACTAGGATTTCCACAGGCGTGCTAAAGCCAGCCGGGGGGATGGTCATTGTTGCAACATCTTCCCTATTTTCTTCCTCCTTTTTTTTTAACAAAATATGTAGTTGGGACCAGACAGGCAGACACATACCTTGTCATTGATGCTCATTTTATTGTTTCTACTTCAGTAAATATATTATCTTTCTACAAAAATGTGGTGCTTATTTTCATGCAAACATCTTTACCATCAGGGCAGCACAAATGAGCTCCATTTTGTTCCTGCAGTCACAGCGGGGTTATGATTTAAATGAGTTCAAAACGTGAAACTAATCAGGGTTGGCAAACTGTTTTTTGTTTGCTTTTTGTCCTAACATGTCAGGAATGTACAATCAGTTGTACAGCATGGAATGGCAGAGGAGGGCAAGTAGAGATGTATTACCAGATGAAGTAATATACACAGCCACCTTTTGTGGAGGGGAGGGGGGTGCCTATAAGACCATTAAGTCAAGGATCTAAACTTATCTAGCTTGGCCACTCTGTGCTGATCTCATGCAAAACATATGTAAAATCAGAAGTTGAGATAAATGAGAGCACTGTTACTGCTAGTTAAGTGAGCCAACTTATACATGGGAGATTTACAGTGTCCAGGTGGATCTCAGATTAGCCCAAATGGCAAATGTTTGGCAGATGAAACAGAAATTCAAGTGCTTCTTCTTGCACATTTGGAAAGCATATTGTTCCAGAGCTGAACATTTGTTTAGCTCTGGTTTCTTTGTCATTGAAAATTTGAGTGGCATCTGAGGAAGACTAGAAGATAAAACCCATGGGCAGCTTGAATTAGGATGATTTGCCTTGCTGTTCACTTACTTGTAGGGGCTAGGGGTTATTTTGTTGGGCATTGATATATGTGTGTGTCACAGGTCTCTGTTTTACAGCATAACCAAGAATTAATGTTCAAAGTAGGTGTGCCATTCCCTCTTAGATCTGATTCAAAGTCATTTGGAGTTAATGGAAGTCTTGTGAAGCAGAGGTGTGAGAGGAGCTAAATGTGGAGTAGATTGAATGTCAGAAATATGTATTAGAATATGAATTAGAAACAGTGATGCGACACATACCACACCCTATTATTATCCATTATCTTAGCAGGCTGTTATTAGATGAAAAAAGCACTTATGTTTCCAAGGGTACCTCTAATTTAAAGAAGAAAAGAAGCCTTTTGAGCTAAAACATTCTTCCCATTTACATGCAAGTGAATGTAGCTTTTGGGTAATGCTTGCTTGGCTCCTGATCTCATAGTCCATTGAAGTAAATCGGAAAATAATACCCACCGGCTTTTGATTCTCTGCATATCTGTGCTTTAAAGCGCACAATTCTGTATTTAGCTCTCTATTCTGTTGCATGTGCAGTTCTTAAAGACTCGTACTGGTTTTCTCTGCAAATTGTCTAATATTGTTCAGTTTCAAATAATGAAATGGTTAGAGGAACACATTATTGAGTCCTTGGTTCTGTTGTATCTCTGACCCTTTGGGATACTTTATCCTTTTTCCATTTGCCAAATGATGATAACAATATGGTTTCAGCAAAGTTTGAAGTAGTAACATCCATGAAACCTGTGATATGCAAGGAGGGTAGGGAGTTATTTTGGCTGATTATTATGATATACAGAATGCAAAACCTGTGCAACTAGCCATTATAGGACTCAGCAAATTGCTGAGAAAGATTTTGAAGAGCAATATATTCTTGCATGTGAATCCTGAAACACTACTATTCAAATGTTAGCAGGAGAGCATGGCTTATGTAAAAGAGAGATGCTCAATGGAATTTCCCAAACATCCCAGGGCAAATAGATATGCAGCAGTCAGTGGTACTCAAAAGCTATGAAAACAGGGTAAGAAGACCCACACATGTATACATCACATAAAATCCAGAGCAAGAGGCGGACAGGATTTCCGAATGGTTTATGAGAGTAGTATGGCTTAGAAGTAGAGAGTGGGCAGCAGAACAGGGCCTGGAAAAGATGGGAGTGTTTGGATGATTTGGGAACTGTGGCACTGCAGGGAAATGTTAGAGCAAACATGCACGACTCATGACCTATAAGACTGAATGTAGCTAACTACCCATCTATTGTCGCGTCCAAGGTACTAGACAGGCTCCCTGTTTTCACATTTCTGGGCAGGTAGCAGCTCAAAAAAAATTTAAGGTTAAATTTGTTGCTGGTAGTTGCATTCGGCTTGGTGAGTCAAAGGCTACACAGGCTTGTACTAGGAGATATACAATGTCATAGCAAATACAACACATGGTAAAGGAAGAGGAACTGTGGTGGCTTTTCTTTTTTCGCCTTCAGAGAGTAGCTGTTTTCTGCTGAATTGGCAGGCGTTCATATTCCAACAAGGGCATAAGACCCTAGCGAAGCCATGTATGGAAGTACCGGTACATACCGGTACATTTTCAAAATTTGTGTGCATGTGATGTGAAGCTGTTTAGATAGCAACAGATATCTCCCTGTCCTACTGAAGCATGAGGATTGCCCACCTCATTCAGGGTAGCCCAATATTGATGTAACGACCCATGTGTTCCTTGAAAACGGTGTTCGTTGTGCCCATTAAGGACACAATATGTCTGTACAATGAAGGTTCTCCATAAGCTGCAGCACAGTGAACAGAAATGTGCCTCCCTGTGATAGGCAGAACCCACCTTGCCCAACTGATAGGGAAAGGCAAAATAGCCAAGGAAAAGAGGGGTGCATGTGTTGCAAATAAACTTTGGCATGCAGTGACAACACACATAGGTTTTTGGCCATGTTCCTCAATCTCTGACAGATTTAGTTTAATTGCGCCAAGAAGAATTATGAGCTGCAATTTAAGTCTCTATATTAGACCCTTATTAAGGGGGGGTGGGGTTTCTTACCTTTGCTTTGTCCTTTAGACATATGCCACTGTGACTTCTGCTGTCAAGCGATGCTTGAAAGCACTCATCCTTCCCCTTCCTTGGGCTTTTCACCACGTGGCAATAATATGTTAAATATTTCCAGCAATTGTATCATAGCTTTTAATGATTATTTTAAGGTGAATAATTTGTTGGTGACAGGTTTAGCTCACTGAAAATCTAACGAAGGTTGGTGATCAGATTCTGGTTTTTCCTCTTGTTTAAAAATGAGCCTAATTAGTTTATTATGATGGTGCCAATCATCCCATGGTAGAAATAAATTTGGTGCCTCAGATGGAAAATACAAGAGATGTCTTATGGAAGGGAAAAGTACAATAATTTCAATAAATGATCATGTATAGATGGGGAGGGGAAGGGATGCCGCTTCGGTGCTTCTAATGCAGTGGTTTGACTTCACCCCCCAGAGGCACTCTCCCATGTCTCTCGACGGATGCCAACCAACCACAGCTGGAGGTGGGAGGCTGTGGCCTCCAGATGTTGTTGGATTACAAATCAGTCTCCATCATCCCTGACTGTAGGTCATGTTGGCTTGGTCTGATGTGAGCTGGAGCACAACAACATCTGGAAGGCCACAGGTTAGACACCCCCTTTGTAGGGGGAAGAGGGGAAGACAAACATTGGTTGTGCTAGCTTGCCTTCCTCTTGCACAACTATTGGGTGCATCAGCTTCCTCACTTGTACAATATTTGAAGTTGAATAGTTAGATATAATGATACATATTTTGACCACTTCAGGATGATATTAGGCTTTTTTAATCCTCCCTTTCTCAGTTGCTCCCAAAGTGTACCAGATTCTGCTTTGTGGACTGCAAAAAAGCTAGAGTAATTCCCACAAGTCCACAGCAATTGGATCATGCTGCACTGATAGCATATGAGAAGAATAAGCTATAACCCAGTAGTTGTTGTGGTTTTTTTTTTTAATCTAGCGATGGGAACATAAAAATGGAAACATCCCATATTTGGAAGTAGAAGCGGTTGTTAAATGCTTATAATTTGAGCATAATCAGAGCATTTCACCAGAGGCTTATCATTCAGCGAAGGAGTGAACAAACAGGAGATGGAGATCTGTAGCTGCAAGATGCATAAATCATTAGATTGATTTGAACATCTGTGTATAATGTCAAGATCTTGAATTACTTTTATGTGCCTTCTGGAGCTAGTGCTAATGTAACACTGTGCAGTCACTTTACCACATTCAAGTCTGGGAAAGGTCTGCAGAGTAACATGTTTTTTAGCTCCCCCCCCCTCCCCACCCCAATCCCTTCACAGCTCCTCACTAGCAGGAATTCTCTTTCCCTTGCCCCACTGATCATAACTAGAGTTAAGGATCTCATTGTCACCAGATTTTATCTTGGCTAGTAGTAATACCGTAACTAGGATTCCTTGCAATCAGGATTTACTGACCAGCTTTATTTATTTATTTATTTTTTATAAAAATTTATTGGTTTTCACATAATAAAGACAATACAACAATACAACAGACAAATAAAAGACAAATAAAAACCACCACTGAAACACCAATTTTATTTTCCTTACCTAGAAAAAAAATTCTTGTTTGAGTCTAACCGGGTGACTTCCCCCGTTTTCTCTCCTTTGTTTCCAATTCTAATTTACTTTAATAACTTCTCATTTCTAATATTTTAAAAAAAACATCCAAAATATCTAAACAAACTTCTTAGTATTCATTTTTTACTTCATAATATAACCTATTACTTCTTAACTCCAATCTTGCATCTTATTTTACTTAAACTGCTGCTAATAAACATTTCAAATATCTCTTGGCTAGTTCAAAATCTTAAACTCTTAACACACTGACTTCAGGGTACCATGGTGAGCCATCCTACTTATATTTTAAATATTCTCACCCTATCCCTCTTCTAACCATTTTCCTTCGCCATCTCGGGATCGCCCCCCAGACATTTCTCCATCTTTTTACCACAACATTGTCCAGAATGTCCTCTTTTTCTTTAAAGCCAAAGGTCCAGACGCAGTCCATAAACATCCTTGCAGGGAACTCCAAGGAACTCACATCATCATCTTCCAGCATCTCCATTTCACAATTCCAGTCATCTTGTAGTTGTGGTTTCACAAATCTTTTACCCATCATTCCTGAGCTCTCACCCCAGAAATTGGATATAAATTGTATTCCAACCCTGGGTCTCTCACACCAATAGGGTTTTTCATCTTCTCGGAGTTGCGCAGTCACTGTACTTTGTTTCTCAAAAACTTCCTCAAGTTCCCTAGCAAGATTTTTTTCCAATTTACCAAAATTCTCAAGAGTCTTTCCTGTAGCATATAACTTTTCCTCGACATCCTGGTTCAGCAAAATTAGCTTTTGGTTTAACAATTCTAACTTCAAAAGAATAATCCTTTGTTCATGGGTCAGTCCCGGATCTAACGCCAGTTTGAAAACGAAACCAAGCATGGTAGAAGTAGGCAGAGGGTATCAAGTTTCAGTACTTTTCCATCTTCATCCATAAATTTTAGCCGCCATTTTCCCCCGGGTCAGGGTGGGAAGATTATAATCCAACAGTTTCCAGAAAGAGATATTTCCAGTCACTTAACTCCCCTGAAGGGGATTCAGCCAGTCTCACTTGTCAAAAGCTCCGTAGAAACTTTATATCCACTACTGCAGCAGCAGCTCGAAACAGTGTTATCTTCTTATTTTTTTTTTTTTATAAGAATTTATTGACATTTTTACTTATAACAACATACAACCTTAACCACACCTACATTTATACACATACAAAACAAATACAATTACACATCTAATACAAAAATTGCCATGATTTTTCTTCTTAATTAGACATCTCAAAAAAAAAATTTCTTTTTCCAATCTTGACAGTTGACTTCCCCTGCCTTTTCACCTTCGAGTTTATATCCACAATCTACTTTTTAACCTCTTCATTTAAAAAATTAATCTTAATTATATATATAAAGTAAAACATTCATCTTAATCTTCATCTTAATCTTAATCGTCTTAATCTATAAACTTTAACCACTTAAATTGACTTTATTTATACTACATCCTCATAAATCCTCACAAATCATCCTCATCAAATCTATCTCTTCTATCCTTTAAACTGCTGCTTATAACATAAAAACTTGAAATATCTCCTTTCATGTTCAAACAAATAATAAAACAAACTATTGTTGACAGTGTTCACCCTCCGATTTCAAAATACCATAACAGATTGCTTTAGATTTTACTTAATGCTTCACCCCACACCCCCTCTGTCCATTATTCTTCTCCTGATGGCATCAGCACTGAACTTCCTTGCAGCTTCCCTCTCCAAACGTCCACAGATCCGGGCACAATCCAAAACTCTCCTTGCCACGAGCTCCGAGGTATCCATCTCTTCCTCTCTCAGCTTCTCCGGTTCTTTGTAACATTCCTTTTCTTCTTGTAAATACCTTAATTCTCTGTCCCTGGCCCCCGAGCTCACACCTCGGGGACTGGATATAACAAATCTTGACATCGCCTTGGGGCTGCCACCCCCAAAGAGCGAATTTCTTCTCCGAAGTAGCTCACTCATTTCTTTCCATCTTTCCATCCACCCTCTCAGCTCTTTGGCAAGACTTTCTTCCAAAGTGTCAAAAGTTTTGTAAGCCTCCTCTGTGGGCAGTTGGTTCCATTTCAGACCCCCACACAAGACTTTGACTTTTCTATAAAGTAATTCCACATTCAGGGCAGTGAGCCTTTGTTCATCTGTTAGTCCAGAGTTCAATACCAGTTCAAGGACGAAACCCAACATACTGGCAGAGGAGGAGGAAATGGGTATCATATTTCTTCCCCTGTCTCTTTGTTCGTCGCCATTTTCCTAAGCTGGAGCGCAAACACTGCAACTTTATATGGAGATATTTTCCGCTAGTTAGCTTCCCAAGAAAAAAGTTTGCCAGTCTCATGTATCGATTTTAAATACTTTGTAACCAGTTCTGTGGCAGCAATCCCTCAAATTGGTTAATTTCTTAGGCTCGAAGGGAGGGAGGCAGGCTGCCTTTCTCCTTCCCCCCGGATCGTTCCAAAAACACGATTTCTGCCAAGATTATTTACTCACGACCACCGGGTTCCTTTAGCTCCATTCTTCACAGGTAGAACTTAGACGCTCACCGCGGGCTTTGCCGCCGCATTTACATCCCGGTTGGGGCATGTCCCCGTAAGCCCGGCTCCGTTGTCCCTTCACCCCCACTCCCCCTTTACAGGGGGGGCAAGGGAAGGGTTCGGAGCCTCCGCGGGCGCAGCCGGGGAGCCCAGGGTGCGGGACGCTCTTCCCGCACCCCAACCGGAGCCGCGCGCTGCGGTAGCGCGGCTCCTAACCCCCGGGATGGACCGGGCGCTTCGGACCCGAAGCAGCCCTCGACCACCCGACGATTGCGTCGCCGCCGGAAGTCCTGGAATCGAAACAGTGTTATCTTCTTAAATCAACAAAGGGAGGAACGGGCTTCCTTTTTCACGTTCCTCCCGGAGTGCCAAATGCCATAAATTTTGAGTCCAATTAACTTCGTACTCACGGCCTCCAGTTTCCTTCTTTTATTTCTCCAGAACAGGTAGAACAACGTGCTCAGTGCGGCGGCAGCCGCCGCTTCACCAGCCCGGTTGGGGCATGCCTCCACAGCCCGGCGCTGTTGTCCCTTCACTCCCGCGCCCCTTTTACAAGGGGCACGGGAGAAGGGTTCAGCGCCATAGTGGGCCCGCTGGAGAGCCCAAGCCGTGGGACGCTCGACCCGCGGTTTAGCGGAGCCCCGCTGTGCGGTAGCGGGGCTCCTACCCCCGGGCTGGCCTGGGTCGTTTCGCTGCCGAAACGACCCACGACCGCCCGCAATGGCGTCCTCGCCGGAAGTCCTTACTGACCAGCTTTAAATCCTGGTAAAAGGTTACTCCGGTTTGTGCTAACAACCACAGTTAGTTCTGGTGCCAGGGTGCTGCTTTGAAGTCCATGGGGAGTAGAAATTTGTGCAAGAGAGTCTAACCATCCCTACAACAAAGGGATAGTGATCCCATAGTCAACTCCATGGTTACTGGTGTTAGTCTACACCAGACCCCAGCTTCTGAACTCTTTAAGGGATTTTTTTCCTTCCTCTCACCTGTGAGATCTAAAATTATAGACCTCACACAGAAACATCACCTTTGTTTTGATGTATGTGTTTCTTTATATATCATGCCAGGAGCAGGAACTCTATAAGAATTACACAGTGCCTCTGGAGTTGCAATCAGACCAGAAGGGTTGTCAGCTCTGCCGATATCCCTGTAGTCTCTTTTATTTCCTTCTGTCAAGAGCATACAAATTCTGCTATAAACCATTTGGAGTAGTTAGAGCACTGTGGGATGATTTTCTCTCTCCATTAAGATCCTAGTAGCCCTTTCTATCAACTCCAGTGTGAATTCTATTAGTTTTGGATGAAAGGTGATGCCAGCAGGCAGTCAACTCAATATTATAGCTTTTGCTGGGTTGTTGCTGCCTATTCAGTCAAGCCAGGGTTAACCACTTAGCTACTTATTTTAATACAGATCATTAGGAAGTAAGAGTGAATCATCAGTGGTTGGCTAAGTGATTCCTCTCTTGTTTTTTTGGGGGGGCGGTTGGTGTGTTTTGCTTGCTGGGAGGGGACACAATAACACTCTTTAACAAGTGGAGGTTGATTTGTCATTCAACAAGGAAAGCCTCATCAGCCTAATGGTGGGCTTTCTTTTTCCCAATTCTATAGAAAACAGTGTCATGTTTAGTCTTATTTCTTTTCTTTTCTTATTTTAATTTAATTTACTCAGCATGCAATATATTTGTTATATTGGGCTGTATATAATAAGGCAGTCATATTCTGTTGAATGGAAATCCTTACTAATTGTGAAGTGCATCTCCTATGACTTCATAGGTGTCTTTATCTTATGGAGTCCAGCAGTGACACACACCGAGACCAAGAGTTTATTGATGCCTACTGAGGAAACACTGGGCCTGAACACCATCATTTCTCTCAAGCTTCTGAGTCTAGACCCCCACAGTTCATACCTGACCCTATCCTAGTTTAGTTTCATCAAGGAACTGATAAACTTGTGTCCAAGAGCTGGTGTGTTAACATAGGCAACACCCCTGGTAGAGATGACAGAATGTTGGACTTTGGAGTAGATGCCCCACTAAGGTTTTGTGTACTCCACAGCAAAAGGTCAGAGCCGGAGAAGTATAGTCTGGCTCAACAATTGTTTTGCTTATTTGTGTTGGGTTGCCAAGTTAGATTTTTTTCATTGTGAGCCAGTGTGGTGTAGTGGTTAAGAGCAGTGGACTCATAATCTGGTGAACCGGGTTCGATTCTCTGCTCCTCCACATGTAGCTGCTGGGTGACCTTGGGCTAGTCACACTTCTCTTAAGTCTCTCAGCCTCACTCACCTCACAGAGTTTTTGTTGTAGGGGAGGAAGGAAAAGGAGATTGTTAGCCGCTTTGAGACTCCTTAGGGTAGTGATAAAGCGGGATATCAAATCCAAACTCTTCTTATTTAATGTGTTTAGAAGCTGTTTTATGGATATTTTATTTTATTTTCTCTTTGTGTATGTTTACATAATGAGTGCAATTTGCCGTGTGTGTGTGTGTTTGTTTGTTTGAATGGTGGTGACTTTTTCCATGTTGTCTTAGTGCTCAATAATCATTTCTGTTTTTGAGATTCTCTGTGGAGCACGTAATCTGCTCCTTGTCCTCTGTCCAGGGTCCTGAAACAGCTCTCACTGGCTTCCCTTGCTGAAGTGCACCCTCCTGGCTCACCTGTAGATTCGGGGAGAGGGTGGCGCTGTGGTTTAAACCAAGGTGCTGCTTGGGCTTGCTGATCAGAAGGTCGGCAGCTGAATCCGCGTGACGGGGTACGCTTCCGTTGGACTGTCCCAGCTTCTGCCAACCTAGCAGTTCAAAAGCACACCAGTGCAAGTAGATAAATAGGTACCACTGCAATGGGAAGGTAAACATCATTTCCATGTGCTCTGGCTTCTGTCACAGTGTTCCATTGTGCCAGAAGCTGTTTAGTCTGACCACATGACTCGGAAAGCTGTCTGTGGACAAACACCGGCTCCCTTGGCCTGAAGCGAGATGAGCACCGTACCTCATAGTCACCTTTGACTGAATTTAACCATCCAGGGGTCCTTTACCTGTTTTACCTATCTGCTTTATCATGATAGGACAATAGGATGTACACAAAATTACCGGTATATTGGGTGTGTTTGCATAAGGGCAATCAAAATTTGATATGGGGTATTGTCCTTTTTAAAATTAACTTCCAGTTTTTGGGTTGTGGCCCTCTCCCAATGCTTATACTGTACAGGAAAAAGTAGTTTTGAAGAGTGCAGTTTGCAGCCCTCTGTATGCAATCTGTCTCTTACAAAGGGAGCACAGTTGCATCAAAGTTGATAAATGAGGAATTTATCAGTCTCTTATATTCTGGTGCCCTTCATTAGTCAGGGGTGAGGGACCTTCAGATGCTGTTGAACTACAACTGCCATCCACCACAGTCAGCATAGACAGATGTCAGGAATTATAGGAGCTGTAGCCTTGTAAACTCTGGAGGGCCACAGGTTCCCCATGCATGTCCTCAGTTATTTCCCAGTATCTCAACAGGTTTGCAGCTTATCAGATTTGCTATAGACTATTCCTCCCCTTCCCATCAGTTAACTGTACCAGACTTGAGTGCCTTGAGGGATGTGAAGCTTTCCAAGTGCCTACAACAAGCCTTTTTGCCACTGATATTGCTCTAAAACTGAACAAGCTTTGTGACATCATACCACTGGTAGGTGTCCTAGTATGAAGCATCGGAAGCGAAAATTATACATTATACCCAATGTGACATTTTAAAATACCTGCAAACTTCATCCCCAAAGAGAAGGACAACTGTACCCTTCTAGAATGTATGTCTAAAACACATTCCAGGTGTGAATGTAATGCACATCTGAGTACATGCTGCTGGTGTCTCCGTGCATTGCTCTGGCATCTTAAAAGAAGGGTGGCAAAATGCAATGGGGACTCATAAATTGATTATGCTCTAAAGGTTTTTAGTATCTCTTTGCCAACTTCTGAATTGAGGGCAGAATCAGCATCTCCAAGACATCATAAACCACACCTCTTCTACAAAAATGTATGGGACCCTGAGAGCTGGTTTAAACAAAAAGGTTGAACTTGTGCCTTCCAGTGAATCTATTTATCTGCCGTCCTGCTCTTCTGGACTGGCTTCAAAAGTCTGTTGAATGCTTGAAATGGCTACAGGCAATCTGTTGATCTGCCTTGAGAAGTCCTCACTAATACTACCCCCCCATGTGCAAATCTTCCTCCAAACCTTTATAAAGGGTCAACTGAGGGTTCTTAACTGAGAGGTGACAGTAAGCCTTGTCAGCTGCTGACTCAATGACTTCAGTAAGGTTTGTTTGAAACAAATTATAATGAACATTAGCCATAGTTTGTCAATTCAGATAACATGACAATCTGATATGCAAAAGCTGTACCAGTGCAGAGAAGGAGGAGGGTATGAGTCCAAGGCTCACCTGGGCTTACCTAGGTAAGAGTTTCTGAGTCCCAATTGTTTATCAATGACAGTGAATGAGAAAGGTTCTTCCAGCACAAATTAGGCCATTGAATTGAAGAAAACCTAGGGAGGAAATGAGGAGTTTTGTGAGTGACAAAAACTGTGAGCTCAGTTGTGGTACTGAAAACAAATCCCTCGGTTGAGCTTGTTCTCTAAGGTGTCTTGTTCCTTAATTCCAAGTGTATGCCTGGCTCCACAGCTGCTGTTTTTCACTTTTAGATAAGTGTGATGTACAATTGCAGCCATGTTAAAGCATTCTGCAAGTCTTTATCTGCAAGAAATCTCACTCGATCAGCACATTTCCTAACCCATAAGTGACCATGCTTTGAAGTAGATCTGCTAACTGCATTCGCAGCAAGTTTTGTTGCATAAGCATATGTTTAAAAAGTCACTGAATGAAGAGAAAAGGAAATGTTTCTAACAGATTGCTTCATTCAGCATGGTTGAAGATAGGCCTTCAAAAATGACCTTTTTCCAAGTTTCTTCTGAATATCTGTCATGGCCGCTATCTACTAAAAACAGATACCTGGGACAATGTGTTTCTAAACCAATAGCTGCATATTCCTCTATCTCATTGCAGGCTCTAAACAAAGCTGTCATCAACTATTCTTATTACTTGTTATAAGAGGGAACCTTTTAAGTGCACGTAGTGCTCATTCATCATGTTGGACAAGTTTTATCTCTGAAAAACCTAAATAAAGAATTGGCATGGTTCTCCTTTAGCCAATCCATTCACTTTCTCACCTAGTAGCATGTATGGGTTTTGCTGTGTACAGAATTTTTTAAAAAATGAACTTATTTCCTGGAGATTAGGTACTTTTGGTGACTTGTTCCATTACTGTTCATATAAATAACAAAGTTATATATATAAAGACAAAGTTACAGGAACCCAAGTGAAAATGAATGATATCATTAATTATAACAACATGTGGACATGTGTAGATATTTGTATATGGACTACAAAATTGCAAATACAAATTTTCTGCCACTTCCTTTAGTACTTCCTTCAGCAACAACAGCATACTGGTATAACTTACTCCTTGCCTGGGACTCTAAATTTCTTCACTTTTGGATTACAGTCTTTTGAGCCACAGCTTTCAGATTGAACTCAAATGATTAAAAGTTCATAGAAGATTAAAAGAAGATTAATAGGAATAACACATTCCTGAAAGAAAGAGGCATTGAAGGGGATTTATGGCCACCATCTACAAATGATTCTCCATTCTGCTTCTGAAGAAGTATGAAATGAGTTAACAGTCCTAGTGTTCTCATCAGTTTATTGTCTGTATTGTTTGCAGAACGTCTTTGGTAAATGGTTGTGATGGCTTTCAGAATAGTCATTTTTCTGAAGATATTTTTCAATGTGATGCACTTTCTGAAATTTCAAAGAGCCACATTTTTCAAAGCTTCTGCTTGCTTTCCTTGTGTCTCTCCCTCTCAGCACACATCTGAGAATCCATCAGTGCCACCTTTATTCATCTGCTTTCCTCAAACTTCCCTCAGTTGGGGGGGGATGCACAGGGCAGCTTTTTCAGGATTCTATATACACACTTGGTCTGGTGACAGAAGGGAGAAGGACTCTTGTGCCAGTTGAGATAAAAAAGAGGTGGTATATACTAATCAACCACCTGAAATTAACAAGATTCAGTCACTAGACATCAAAATTTATAGGTGCATGCAGTTGTTGCAGGCTAGTGTTTTATTTGCAAGACAACAGCTATAAGTTAGTTGCTCTCTTTAGTGGCAACTAATTTTTATTATGACCTGAAATATCAGTCTTAATGAATTCTTTCACAGATTCTTCATGTTCTCTCTGTCTGTGCAGACTAGCCTGCTCCTGGGAAGGAATGTTTAGGAAAGTAAGGTTTCTTTAAGTGTTTGTTGTCTAAGGAGAAAACTTTGCTGCTTTAGGATCACTGCAGCATGTAGGGAATTTGGAAATACAATCTGGGGCACATTATATCTCTTGGATATATAGTTCACTGTGTAATCCCAAGGGTGGGCACATGACAGCAAGAGGGTCAGCTTTAGGCATTGCCCAGAGGAGCATGTGCTTTGGATGTTAGGAGGTAGATAGGTGTTTGGGGTCCTGAGAAACTAATTGGAGCTCCCTTACCCCTCTGCTAGAGGGAGAACACAAAACCCTGAAGCTGCCTGTGACCAGGGCTGGCCAAAGACATTTTGGTACTTGTGGCAAACTGCAAAATGGTGCCCCCCTCCTCATCAGGGAAGAACGGGTGAGATCTATATCAAGAACAAGTGGGGAATAAAGGTATTCATTGGGATCTGCTGCCAAGGCAGTCAGCTCAGCTCACCTCATGGATGGGCCAGCCCTCCCTATGGCCGGTGTGGGTGAGTGGAAGTTGCAGTGAAATCCAGAGAGGACTGGCTACTTTTGGGAAAGGTGACAAAGATGAAATCTTCCAGCCAATAATAGTGACATCCACAAACTGCATCAGGAGAACTATGATTTGGATTTGCATGATGTGGTATCAGAGATATCATATTCTAGGATTTGGGCTTGAATGGAGGAAAACATCAGCATGGTAGAACTTCTTACTAATAGGAAGGAAACATATTTAACTCAGCAATGGCTCTCCAGGGATTCAGAAAGAAGTCCCCCCCCCACCCAGTCCTACCTGGAGATGCTGACAACTGAACCTGCGACCTTTCTGCATGAAGAACATGTGCTGTACCATTGAGCTATGGCCCTTCCATGAAGGCTTGTTGTATAAGAGTCTCATTGAGTGCCTTTCCCCAGAGAAATACTTGCTATAGCCTTCTAATCTTAGCCTCTGTACCATTGGTGCTTGTCATGGAAACACTGAAAACTCTGGCTGTACAAAATAGAAGATAAAGAAGAGCTTCTGGTGGATCTCTTGCTCTGGAGCACTATTTAAAGGAGGCCTGGCACATTTAAGATCTCTAAAGCTTTACACTGTGTACCTTGGCATGCTAATCTCCAGCAACTCAGTATAATCGGTAACAATTAACCATGTGACCAGGCTGAAGCGGGTTTGGCCTCTGTTAATCCAGTTAGTCAAGCATCTAAGAGGGCTGTGGCTTTGGTTAACATGTAATACATTTAGTGCAATAAGCATAAAACAGTTTCTTGCCTGAAAGCCTCAAAGACAACATGGAAAATGGGGATATGTGATATTTGGTAGAAGGGATCTAACTTTACTTTGCTTTAGGTGTTTTTTTCCCTTGGGGGTGTGTGTGATGATGGTGAAAAGCCAGTTGGAAAGAATTAGTGTCCAAAATCTCAGACCAAGATTTTCAAAACTAACTGCTGTGTTCTGTATATCTGTCTCAGGCCTTTTAAATGTTCAGCCTTTTTCTTTTCAGCATCTACTTAGCACCATTTTCTGAATGAATGCAATCTGGAGCAATGTTGTCCAGTTTAGTTTGCATTTAAGACCAGTTGATATCAATGTGAACTTGGGTCGGTATCTGTTACTTGGTTTTGTATCTGTAATAATTGAACCTGTTATAGGGATGTATATCTGCGACTGAAAGAGGAATTTAGTGTACTGACACTGGGAATAAACTTCTGCCTTTGTTGGATCTTTGTTCAAACACCACAGATTGGGAGCCAGTGTGGTGTAGTGGTTAAGAGCGGTAGACTCGTAATCTGGGGAACCGGGTTCGTGTCTCCACTCCTCCACATGCAGCTACTGGGTGACCTTGGGCTAGTCACACTTCTTTGAAGTCTCTCAGCCCCACTCACCTCACAGAGTGTTTGTTGTGGGGGAGGAAGGGAAAGGAGAATGTGAGCCGCTTTGAGACTCCTTCGGGTAGTGAAAAGCGGGATATCAAATCCAAACTCTTCTTCTTCTTCTACATTTGATTTGCAGTGTGGCTGTTTCTGGTTCCTGGATCCAAGCAGTGATGAAATTAGAAATATACAAACCACCATCTTTCCTGTGCTTTCTGCATAATTGCAACAGAGGTTTCTGAAGGCTGCTGTTCATTTTTCAGTTTGATCATAGAATCATAGAATTGTAGAATTGGAAGGGGCCCCAAGAGTAATCTCATCCAATCCCCTGCAATGCAGGCTTCTTAACTAAAGCATCCATGACATATGGCTATCCAACCTCTGCTTAAAAACCTCCAAGGAAGAAGAGTCCAACACCTTCCAAGGGAGTTCTTCCAGATGTTTAGTCAGAATTTCTTTTCTTGTAACTTGAAGCCATTGGTTTGCAGTCTAGCCCCCGAAGCAGGAATAAACCATCTTGCTCCATCTTCCATATGACAGTCCTTTAGACATTTGAAGATGGCTGTCATATTTCCTCTCAGTCTACTCTTATTCAGGCCAGACATACCCAACTCCCTCAACCATTCCTCATAAGGCTTGGTTTCCTTCTACAATTGTAGTGCCCAGAACTGGACACAGTACTCCAGGTGTGGTCTGACCAAGGCAGAATAGAGTGGTACTTTGACTTCCCTTGATCAGGACACTATACTTCTGTTGATGCAGCCTTCAATAGCATTAGCTTTTTTTGCTGCTGCATCACACTGTTGATTCACGTTAAGCTTGTGGTCCACCAAGACCCCCGGTACTACTGGCAAACCAGGTGTCCCTGTCTTATATTTGTGCAGCTGGTTCTTCCTGCCAATTGTAGAACCTTAATATCTGTCCCTATTGAAAGTCATTTTGTTAGCTTGGGCCCAGTTCTGCAATCTTTTAAGGTCATATTGATTCCTGATTCTGTCTTCTGCAGCATTGGCTACCCCTCCCAGGTTTGCGTCATCTGCAAATTTGATTAGCATCCCATCAATTCCTTCCTTCAAGTAATTTATATAGATGTTGAACAACAACAGGCCCAGGACAGAACCCTGTGGCACCCCACTTGTCACATTTTTCCAGGTTGATGAGGAATCATTAGTGAGCATTCTCTGGGTTTGATCAGTCAACCAGCTACAAATCCACCTCAGTTACCTCGTCCAGTCCACATTTTACCACATTTTGCATTATGTGCAAAACAAACCCCAAACCCCTGTATACGTACCGAAGCATAGATTTGGAACTGGAATTTATACCTGAAAACTAAGATGTTCTCTATTGATCATGAAAACTAATAAAATTAGCAGACCCTATCTTCTTATTTGCTTATTAAGAAGTATTTTGAGATTTATACTGACTGTAGTATATAGAAATTAATGTTTGTCAGATTTTTAGGAGGTCATTGCAGACACAATATTTTGATAAGAAACTAACTCTGAACTCTTATCCTTAAGCTCTGATTAAAAATCTCCAAGCCTGCACTCACTATTATCCTATTATCACCGTAATTATGGATTCTGACTTGAATAGTTAGTTTTATCAACCCATAGATATCAGCACTGAACCAATTCCTATGTTTTCTGTCTTAGGTAAGGGGCAAATGCCGTTAATTATCTTCCTGAGTGATGACATTACACAATGAACAGTTCCTCTAAAGAGGACTACCGGAGCGCTGTGAGTGTGTAAGTTAATTGTAACTTAAAATCAATTATCGGGAGAGAATTTCATCCAGTACCCTGAGAATTAGGCAGTGAGATCTGTGTATGCAATCCTAAATATGAATATGATTAAGGTCTAAAGTCACCCTGGAATAGTGCAGCATCAAGGAAATATGCAGAAGAACAGCTTGAGTTAATGTATGATAAATGAATTGCTACCAGGCCATTCATTTGGGGCTACTTTTTAGTACTTCTTGGAAGCTAATTCTGACTTGCAGGAATGGATTAGTAATACAGTATGCCAAAATGTGCCATTAAAATCAGTTCAGCAGCTCACGCAAAATGCTTGTCAGGTCTTCAATTATTGTTTCATTATTTCCTTCAGCTTTCCAGATAAAATTTATGAAAGCCCCCCCCCCAACCTGCTAGTTCAGTGAGTGCATACTTTGCTTTGAGAATCCAGGAAATGTGATGTGCCAGTCATAATGGTGCAAGAAAGCACACACTCAGGAGCACACAGCCATCCTCTCTTATTGGAAGCAGCAAGAAACTTTTGACCAGTAGGTTAGTAACTGGGATAGTAAAGCTAGGAGCCACATGGCTTCTGGGACCTGGGTTGTGGGCACCCAAACAGAATGCCTAGTCGCCACTGGGGTGGGTGTGTGGCAAAACTTTTTATTTATTATTTTGATAAGCATGAACTAATATGCAATTCACGTAAGTGACACATTGACAATGTCACATTTTTAGCAGAAATTGTTAATACATGTTTAATTTGGTGCTTGCAATAAAAATATTGGTACCGTACTTCAGTTTTCAAAACACACTACTGTACTCTTTATTGTTAAACTCATTAACATATTGTCTATCCTTAACATATACTTTGAAGCTTCAAAGCACATACATTTCAGTAATCCTTGAGTGTCAGCCAGGCGCAAAAAAAAAAATACCCAGACTTTTTGAGGTGCTCGCAAATGGAGAACCTTTAGGCGCAAAATGTGCCTGGAGCCCTGCTAATTTCAAACCCTGCTTTTGACTCTCCACAAGTAGGAATTTAGGGTTTGGTTGCAGGTCTTTCCAGCCCTTCTTCTCTGCTGATTGGAAAATGCCCTGAGGTGCTCCTGCGCAGCTCTGGAAAAGGCATTTCACTTCTTCTCCAGCAAGCTCAGCGACATATACCAGATGGTATATGCACACTAGTCTTCTAGTATTACACAGCAAGAAGCGTGAGACATCATAGAGCTAATCTACGTATTTATTTACACACTATGTACAGACAAAGAATTATGGCATCCTCTCTCATTAGCTCCGGGAGAGAACAGAACAGAAGTAAAAGCAAAAGTACAGTCCAACAGTGCCCACAATGGAAGAGAGATAAGGCTGTCTTCCATTCCCACGGTCTTCCCAGACAGGCATGTGAATTACACCAATCACATCTGCAGCATCGGATGCATGAAATACTCACATCCATCTTGTGTTTGTGGGTGGAGGAAGTGTTAGTGCAGGGAAAGGCTGTGGCTCAGTGTCAGCCTGGATAGTTCAATTGGTTAGAGCTTGGTGCTGATAACACTAAGGTTGCAGGTTCAATCCCCCTATGGGACAGCTGCATATTCCTGCATTGCAGGGGGTTGGACTAGATGATCCTCAGGGTCCCTTCCAACTCTATGATTATATGATTTGTATCCAAAAGGTCCTTGGTTCAATCTCTTGCATCTCCAGGTAAGACTGTTCCCTGTTTGAAACCCTGGAGAGCTGTTACCAGTCCATGAGCTGCATGCTCTCATGTTCTTAATAGTACTAAGACAAGAGAAGCACTTTCATAGAGTCCTGTAATGTGGTATGGAATCCAGTAGCAAGAACAGCACTTGCAGTGACTGTGGTTGGGAACCCGGTTCTTCCTCCTTAGATCCATCTTTCCATCCTTTCTCAGATGGATAGGGGGTAATTTGGGATTATTGTGGATTAGGATGGATGTGCAATGGCTTCAATACTCCACTACACAGCTCAACATTTATTTATTAAAAATGCACTTGAGACAAATGAAAGCAGTGTATAATAAGTGAAGATGATAATAAATGTCTGTAGAATTGACTGCAAAACATTAATGAGCAGCAGGACTCTGATGACTCTCTAATTGCCAGCATTAGGTAGGGACAAAACACTATTGAGGCATCTGTACCATCCTTATCACAGTTGTGTAAATTTGAAAATGCCCAAACATAATGCAAACCCTCTGCTCTTTTTTATTAACTGTGTGTTGGAATTTTCATTATACAAATAGCTTCAGACAGATTAGCAAACCCCATTACAACAGCATTTGTTGTTATTCCCTTCTATATAACTTCGCCATTAGTCAGTACCTTGCCTTAACCCAGTGTTTTCCTTCCAAATATTAGAAACAGAACAGAGAGATATGAAGTGTGTGTAATGAACCATATCTGACTGGCTGGAGGCTAGGTAAAGGGTAAAGGGACCCCTGACCACGTTATGTCCAGTCACGGACGACTCAGGGGTTGCGGCGCTCATCTCGCTTTACTGGCCGAGGGAGCCGGCATACAGCTTCCGGGTCATGTGGCCAGCATGACTAAGCCTCTTCTGGCGAACCAGAGCAGCGCATGGAAACCCTGTTTACCTTCCCACCGGAGCGGTACCTATTTATCTACTTGCACTTCGTGCTTTCGAACTGCTAGGTTGGCAGGAGCAGGGACCAAGCAATGGAAGCTCACCCCATCATGGGGATTCAAACCGCTGACCTTCTGATCGGCAAGCCCTAGACTCTGTGGTTTAACCCACAGCGCTAAAGGTTAAATCTTTAGCTAAAGGCTAAAGGTTGCCTAAAAGGAAAACAGCAACCTGCATTTCCTCTCCCTCACAACCCCTTCCCTGATTTTCCAGTATCTGAGCAAGTTTGCAGTTTATTAGATTTGCTATAGACTATTCCTCCCCTTCCTATTAATAAGGGCTCATCCACACTCTGCTTGTCCCATGCCTAGAAAGCATAGGTCCTAGAGATTTTCCACTTGTCATGTGCTTTCTAGGCACAGAAGTCTGAGAGGTTTTCTCTTTTCCCATCACTTTCCCCAGGAAAACCCACTCTTTAGCATAGAATTGGAGCAAATGCCAATCCATGGAAAACCAGGTTGACATTTGTTCCGATTCAGTGGTAAGGAGCGAGTTTCCCCAGGAGGAAGTGGTGGGACAGGTGGAAGTGTGGAGTGGATGAGCCCAGAGTCAAATAACTGTGCCAGACTTGAGAGCATGAGGGATGTGAAGCTTTCCAATTGCCTATGACAAGCCTCTTTGCCACTAACATTGCTTTAAAAATGAACAAGCCTCGTGACACCATGCCACTGGCAGGTGTCCTAGAATGAAGCATCTGAAGCCAAAATTATACATTGTACCCATTTTAAATACCTGGAAGCTTCCTCTATGTATATCTTCCAGGGCATATATCTAAGGCACACTCCCGGTGTGACTGTAACGCAGAGCTGAGTACATGCTGCCAGTGTCTCGGTGCACCGCTATGGCATCTTGAAGCAGGGTGGTGAAGTGCCATGAGGACTCTTAAGCTGATTGTGCTCAAAAAGTTCCTACTAGCTCTCTGCCACCTTCTGAATGGATCACTGACTCAGCATCTCCAAGGCGCTCTTTTGCTGTCTTGTATGATTATCAGGTCCAGACCTACAGACCCTGCTTGCAGTTTTAAAGAACTTTGGGACAGGGAGGAAATATGCAACTGCAGCACCTCCTGTGGAGAGCAGTTCCTTTTACCTACAAGGTTCTTGGGCTGTAGTTGCACCATGTTGCATGTGGGAGGCAAAGTCAGTCGATCTTTGATACTGTGGCCAGACTGTTTGAGAACAGAGGCAGGAGAGGAGATGCCATACGTTCTCTTGCCACCCAGGAGCAAAGGCACGATCTCTTGAGTCTGAACTTCGTAATGGCGCTGCATATGTTCTTCCCCTGTGCCTTTCCCGCATTGTGTATTTAGAGGCCTTTGTTAAAATGCCCATAATTATGATGGGGGTGTAAACTGTGATGATGATTTACCCAGGCCTCTCTTTTTTAACATTCCAGCAGTTGCATCCTGTCCGTAGCAACCCAATAGCCTGCTAGAAATGAATGCAGTATTCTCACCTTGGGTGTTTTGTTTTTCCTTCCTTTTAGTTCTGCTTGAGTCTCAGGGCCCAGCTGAAGTCAGGAGGTCCATGGTTGCATCTCCAGTATCCCCCCCCCCCACAAAAGCTGCTGGGGTCTGATGGGGCTGCAGTAGACCTACTGGGCCAGGGCTTTCCGCTAGGACTTTCTTTTTGGTATCTCAATTGCTTCCCCAGAGATGCTACTTGCAGTGTGGGGATGGGTAGATACAGATAACTGCACCTCTTTTTTTTCCTGCCCCCTCCCCAATACAGCAAACAGCTTCAATGGGGGCAATTCAGATACCTGCACACCCACAACCAATCAGCATGCTCTGCAGAAGAGGGCCTCCAGCAGGTACCATCTCACCAGGAGGTTCATTCTGTACAGTGAAGGAATCGGGCATTGGGGCACAGCAGTACCTTTTGCCTTTCCCAACATGTCTTTGAAGTGGAGAGCTTTATCCCAGCCTATATCAGTACCGGTACTGGAGTCAAAACCGTGTTTATATTTAAAAGTGTTCTAATTGCTTTTTTAATTGCTACAATATTGTTTACATATGAGTTGTAATTGCTTTTGTTGCTGATGTTTTTAGTGTTCAATCGCATAAAGGTATTTTATGGGAAATAAAAATAAAAGCAGGAGAATGGCATGGGCAGGAAGGATTCAACCTTTCCCCCCCCCCGAACTCTGCATACTGCTGTCCTAATCTGATTCCACACACACACTTCCAATTGCTTTTACTTTTAGGATAAGGTTACCAGAATCTGGGGACACTTTTCTTTTTTTGAAAAGAGGAAAAAAAATTAAATCCAGGGACTGTCCCTGGGAAATAGGGACGTCTGGTAACCATATTTTAGGAGAGAAATGCAAGAGATCCAGTTATGCATCTCTCAGTGTCACACCAAGATTGACCACTAGAGGGACATTACAGTGACATTTTGGTTGGTCATAATAAAGTGACTTGGGAATTTTTCAAAACTGAAGTGGTAGTTTCACCATTACCCATGAATGCTGATGCAACCAACTCACCTCTTCCTCTGCTTAAGTTTATTTGGCAGATTTGCTTCTGAGAAAAGTTTATTTGGCAGGGAACTGGCAAATAGCACCCCAGGAGATGACATCCTCCTCCCTGCTGTGAAATAAGGGATAACAAAAAAGATCCCCTGTGTTGCAAACACAGCAACAGGACAGCCCTTCCAAGGTAACCAACTGTTTCAATGTTCTTCCTCAGCAAGTAAAATGTCCAGAAGGGTACACAGATCGAAAGCTGAAATTCTCACTGTACAAAATGAAGTCTCTGATATTAGAGATCAGTTACCTGAACCATATGTATCCTGTGTACCCTTTTGGATGTTTTACTTTCTGAGGAAGAACATTGAAACAGTTGGTTATCCTGGAAGGACTGACCTGTTGCTGTGTTTGGAGCACCAACAACCTTCAGCTCACTCCCTGCAAAAGACTGGAAGGCATGTTGCCTCAAGCTTGAGTGATTCTCTGTGATGTTATACTAGCCTAAAAATCCCTCACTTTGGAACGCTTTCTTAACTTATATTAGTTGGTGTCACTATGTGTATATTGTGCATTATCTGATTGTAAATTAAGACATAATTCAGTAGTGATATAAAAGTATTGTAAGTATATTATTAGCCTACCGTGTTGCTTTTGGATTGTCAGAGTGAAATAAGGGGTGGCACTTCAGCCCTGCCCTGTTCCACTGACACCAGAGCCGTCTTTCCTATTGGGCTTACTGGTGCATTGTGCCAGGGCGCTGGCCTCTCAGGGGCACCCCAGTGAGTGGGAGAGCTGCATGTCTTTGTTGGCGGCTTCCCCTTTTCCTGCATGCCCATCAGCTGTGCCCCGTCAACCATATGGCTGGTGGGTGTGCAGCTTGCCTCCGAAGCCTCTGCAGTGATCGCTCTTCTACTGCAGAGGCTTGGGAAGGAAGCTGCGCAGAGGCTTAGGATAGAAGCTGCGCCCCACCAACTATATGGCTGGTGGGTGTGCAGCTTCCTTCCCAAGCCTCTGCAGGAGGAGAGCGATCCCCGCAGAGGCTTGGGAAAAGGTTAACAACTCTGGGAAAGGGGGGGCTACGCTGGAGGGATCTTTGCACCATGGCGCCGGATATGCTTAAGACGGCCCTGACTGACACCACTGGGTTATACTTCTTGAATGCAAAGGAGAGTAGGGACCACCATCACTGATTTATAAAAGGAGCCTTAGACTTGTCTGCACCTGGCTGTCTTTGTAGGAGACCTGGAGAAAGAGAGATGAGGGGAAACGAATTGCTTGCTGCAAGTGAGGAACCAGCTGCTTCCCCCAGCAATGTTTTTGGGTTAAGAATAAAATGGGGCAGAGGTAATAAATCTGCAGCTGAACTGATCGCCTGTCTAGTTCAACCACTGCTGCCCCCCAATAGAGAAAGGTTAGAGGGAGGAGCAGATGCTGAGCCTGTGGAGATGAGAGCCGATTATCTCAGTGTGTGCAATTCCCTGTTTTGGCAGTTGCCATTTATGGCACCTGGCCGCTGAACATCTGGCTTTTTCGTCTGGTTGTTTTTGGATGAACAGTAGCATGCATTTCCAAAGTCACCTTTGCTTGCCTCTTCCTTCACCCGTTTTCTAGTCTCTGCTAATTCAAGCTGCATCCAAACCCTTTCAGGCCAGATTTAGTTAATCAGATCATCACAACGGTATGTATGGTCTTGTCCTTTTGCTTTGCCCCTGTGGTGGGGAAGCTGCTACAGGGTCAGAATTCTGTGCAGGTGCACAAAGACAGAGATAATACTTGGTGGTAAGCCATGGTTCGAAAAGCAGGAAACAGCTTTGTGAACCTTTGCTCTCTTCTCTCTCCAAAGCAATTTCAAACTATTTATTCTTGGTGATAACTGGAGCTTTGTATTTCATAGGCACTAACACAAACTAAGTTACCAGTACTTAGTAACCATGCTTTGTAAACTGACAAAACACATTCATACTGTATATCTGAGATCTTCTCCTTTACAAACATGTTCATACATTGAGATCAGCAAACAAAGCCCTTCTGGGTGTACCCCACCCCCTGGTTTCCAGACCACCAGGAGAAGGGTATTTTTGGTGGTAGCACCAAGCATATGGAACAGCCTTATTATGGCTATATAGCACCCACCGTCCATAGTATGTTTTAAGTGCATGTTAAAAACTCATTTGTTTACCCTGGCATTTCCTGATGGTTGATATTGACTGAACGTGCTGCTGCCTACTGAAGATTTGGTTTTATTACTAGAATTATTGTGATATGGTTGAACAATAAGTCAGTCTTAATAAGGTTGTACATGGCTTTTGATGTATAAAAATGTTTTGAAATAATTAAAAAATACCTAGGAAACGAACATGCCAGGAAGAAGCCTAAAACCCATCTCTCTAATATCTAGTTTTCTATCTGGAACAAATAGTTTTCTGTGGAGGAGCAATTGGTCTTCTGAAACCCACAACTGCAGTCTGAATGAAATAGTGCTAGGCACAGGTTTATTACCTCAAAGAAGAACTAGGCCTAAACCATTTTTACTTTTCCATTTAAGAGGATAGCATAAGGATTTTAAAGTAGAATGAGAAACGCAGATAATGACTCTTGACCAAATGGCCTGTTAACAGTTTTAAGAGTGTAGGAAAGAATATGTAATTTAAGAAGGAAGGGAGTGTGAAGGTGAGATTAAAACTACAATAGCTCTATCAAGAGAACCAATTATAGAACTTAATGTAACCCTATTGTGTTGTTATAAAATAACCAGGTGCGGGTCAAATTAGATCCCATTTCTCTTTTACAAGGCCCAAGAAAAGAGTCCAGTCTTTGCCAAGTACTTTTCTAAAAATGTTCACTATAAATGAATTTGGCAGCTGTGGCTGACTTCAGTGGGTATTTCATGATAGGCAAGCTGGAATGTGGAAGAGTCTGTTATTTGCTGAGAAGAAAGAAACAACGCAATGATTAAAAAGAGAGAAGGAAGATTTACACTTCAAGCACATTAATTTTTTCCACACCCCTGCCCATTTTCTTCCTTAATTCTCTTGGGCTGGTTTGCAGAAAAGCAAGGAGCGAGACCAGATTTCCTCCTTTAGGCAGTTTTCTCTTCAGCTGCTTGTTTGTTGGCTGTACACTATAAGTCAGTGGTGGGGAACCTGTGACTCTCCAGATACTCATGGTCCCTTCAACCCCAGCTGCATGGACCATGGCCAGGTGCGATGGGAGTTCAGCAGAACCTGGAAGGCCACAGGTTCTCCACTCATGCTACAGATGAACAAACCACATTGGGCTTTGCTACTGGGGCTCCATAGTTATATATGCCCCAAACCTTTGGGCTCATTCTGCAGGCTTTACTTCTAGACCCACAATACACTTTGCCTTTAAGCGCTGCCCAGGTTCCAGCAGTTTTTATTGCAAGGATTTCCAAGCCTGGTGCTGCAATGGTAAGGATATAAAGAGCTCTGGGGATTGGGCTGTCAGGATTTTGCTTCTCCTTTTGGGTGCAGAAGGTTTGCTATAAGCAGCATTTTATTGCTTTGGTGGTTTACAACTGATAATGAGCACCAGAATGTGATGAGTTTGGACATGGGAAGCACTAAGCCGAAACCTCAGTTCAGCAAAGGAAAGTTCATTAGGTGGTTCTGGGCACATGACACATGCAAAGTCTAACCTACTTCATGGGACCTACTTCACCTTGGGACATATTTTTTGGTCATTTCTTTTAGCACAAACTGCACACTGCCTTACAATTTACCAGTGCATTAATTAAAAGCTCAAAATACTTCTGAAATTGCTTTCAAATTCTGAACTTCTAATAAGAGTGAGCATCAAAGCAGCCTCTTCCACTTAGGTTCTCCTAGCAAGAACATATTCTGGATGTGTGAGGAGTCTATAGAATGAGTACTTTTCCTTTCCTTTCTTTTCTTTCCTTTTTTGCAAACTGATGTAGAAATGTGGAGAACCAGACTTGGGGTGAAGTGCAAGTAATACATATAATAATAACAACAACAACAACAACAACAACAACAACAACAATAATAATAATAATAATAATAATTTATAACAATAATTAAAAATTAGAAACTAAGAAATGCCCCCCAAACTGACATATTTGCCCATTCTCCCCTTGTTGCACTGCCTCCCTCTTTTGTCTTGACAGAAAGCAAGGGAGCAGCACAACGCCAAGCCTAACATGTGCACAGCAACTGCCTCCCGCAGAAGGGCCTTCCCCAACCTGGCACTTTCCAGATGTTTGGGACTGCAATTCCCATCAGCCCCAGGCCAAGAAAATGCAGTCCAAACCTGGTTGAGGAAGGCTGCCATAGAAAATTGATGTACTGGTGAAGTAAAGGGGGAGTTCTCCATTCCTTAAAGCTCTTCTACACAGACCGAAACATTTATCTAACAACATGATTTTAAAAACAAACTATTACGTAACATAACAAGTAAAAGCTATATCAACCAAACCACATTTTTGTCTTGGCTCCATGAATTCTTTTAATTTGACAGGGACCTGTGTGTTCTAGACAAGCAGTTGTGCTAATGTGCGTGTAGCAAACCTGGGAGTCTCTTACGTTACCTGCAAATGTGTGGGAAGTTGATGAGGCTATGCAGAACATTAACCTTCTCCTACCTAGCCTGACCCTGAAGTCAGTTTGAAAGTTAAGAGATAAGGAAGCTGTAGCCCAAAAGGTGTGAATAATCCACCTGCGCTAACGTCATTGCGGAGGGAGATATATAGTAACGGCAGAGCAAGGATTAGCTGACATTAGCGCAGGGTTTTGTGACTTATTTTCTTTCTAGGACAATCCCAGATTTTGCAGGCGTGTTTGAGACCTGTTAATATGCATTAAGGTGAAAAAGGAAGATTCTGGGATGCTGTTATCTTATGAAGAGGTGATGCTTTGGGGCTCACCACTGGTTGCTTGGTTACAAAGGAAGTATTGTGCCACTGCAGCTGATCTTGGGTTGGGGGCAGGGAGCAGAAGAGCCATTGCATTAGACTCTCTCTGCAACTGAGTGTATCAATGGCCTCCTGTACCCCTGTCTGAACAAATCTCCCCCATTCTGATGCAAAGCAAGTGAGATATGCAGTGGTTTATATACCCCAAGGCAAGGTTGCATTTTGCTGGAATGGCACCTGTCCGTAGCTAAGAAGGTTGCAACCTGGAGATTTGCTTTACAACTTTAAAACTACTGGTCAAGTGGGAAGCAGTACTACGGCCATGGCTACTCTTTGGAAGAGTCTCTTCTCCTTTGTTTCCCTCCCATTCCTTTCACCCATCCCTTCCCTTGCATTAAGCAGGACTTGCGGGTATGATGGAAAGTGGGCATGGGATTCCGAAGGAAAGGACTGAGCGAGGAACGTGCAGGAGAAGCTACTTTTACCTCTCACTTTATTGGTAGTGTTAAAGTTGCAGCTCACATCCCCTGGTTGCACTCTGGTGACCTCTCTAGTCAACCATTGAGGAGGACTTTCTTGGAGAAAAGTAGCAGAGCAAGCTTAGAATCTCTTGAGGATATGGGTAGGCATCTTAGTCATGGCTGGTGCTGTGAAAACTCCCTCTCAGCTGATGCTCTCTCTCTGTCTTCAGTTCCAGGGAGGCGTGTGGTCCTTGAGCACAGTCCTATGCGATGCCTTGATGACCATGGATGTGATGCTGTGCACAGCTTCCATTTTCAACCTCTGTGCAATCAGCGTTGATCGGTAAGCTCCTTTGCCTGCCTTGGATTTCAGCTTTTGGGGTTTTCCCAGCTTCGTTATATTCCTGTCCACCACTATCCACACATTCCTGTGTTCACATCCCAACACTTGAACAGCTTCGAGCTGGATTTGAGTTTCATTCATAAACAACAACACATGAACTGCAGTAGGGGCCTCAGAAGGCGTTTGGAATAATTTGCCGTCCTATAATAATACAGTTTGGATACATACCATCACTTTCAGATTAAAAATCTTCTTGTCCCCAGGGTACAACTGATGGCGTAGCTTCAAGAGTGGAGGTCTGATATATTTTGGAGCATTTTCAAATCCTTGGATTGATCTAGACAATCCAGAGTTCTGGCACTGTATATTCTGAACTTGATATATCCTGGTCTGTCTACCCCAGTAGTCTTCAGCCTTTTCAGATCCAAGACTCACATTTAACCCAAACATGTATTTGGGGACCCATTTCTTTTTCTTTTTACCCATGTATTTGTATGATGGTGTTGCTACTGCTGCAGCCCATCTTAGATTATGCCATGTCCTGGCAAAGGGTCCCAATCCACCAGTTAAACCAGTGATCTATCAAATAGGGTCCCCTCTCTGAGCTGGTCGAGATCTTGGTGCTGAAGCTTGATCCCGTACGGTTGGTGCTGGTGTCAGTTGTGCTGGCTCTTGAGCTGGCTGGTCTGATACAATTGCACCACTTTATGTCTCTTCCACAGATTTCACAAATGGAAAGAAGGAATTTGAGTCCTGTGAAAGCAAAAGCCTTTGTTCAGTAGAGCTGTTCCCTAGACTGCTGGCTGTCAACCAAGCTTGTGCTGAGCCTGCATCTGTCCGTATTACCTCTGGACCACAGAACTCCTGTCTAAAGACTGAAAAGCTATAATTTTGTTGAACTAGTATACAAGTATTCCATTAGCAAATATGCCCTGTTCAGAAGTCATTTTAGGTCATTGATTGATACAGATTTCCCAGTGTTAATTTACTGTTTTGTTTGGCGATCCACTTGAAAATACTTTTAGCAAATTATTCTGCATTGATTCCTTGATATATATTATAAATTGGTCCAGCACATGCTGGTTTGTTTGTTTTTTAATCAGTTTCAACAGTCCAACATGCAGCTTTGATCCATTCAAGGCAGCTAGTTCTTGATCACATGGGGAAACCTGAAAAACAATCAGCCAAACACACATAGAACCCCCCATCAGAACTCCCACTCAATAAGTGACAGACTGGTGTGGTGCTGGCAAGGATGTTGTGGCATAGGAATAGTGCCCATGGACCTTCTTTCCTCAACACCTGTTCTTTCAGTGTGTGGAGGGATAACATCTGAAAGGGGCTTCTCTAGGTGATCATAAGCTTGGACTGTGCTGACTGGGGTTGATGGGAGTTATTGTTCAACAACATCGGAAAGGCACCAGGTTGGGGCAAGCTACAACAGGCAATGGGGACTAGTGGGTACAGACAAAGACTTCAAAGAAAAGGTGGGTTTTGAAGGAAGTAAGATGTTCTAGGAAACACTTCCCAGTGTTTCCTGAGGGCAGCAAGGGAGAAAACAAATTTCAGGGAATAGATTGATGGGAGCAGGAGAAACAAAGTCAGGGGTATGTTTGATATAAGAACAGATTAATGGGGCAAAAGCTGTTTACCTCTGACAGTGTGTGCATTCATACATCCTGGTTGGATTCCTAGAGCTTGGGTACCAACTTTGTGCCCCCATACGCTGTTGGACTCCCCTAATCTCCCACCAACATTCCCAACAGTCAGAAGTGATGTGAGTTGGAGTCAACAGCAACAACTATGTTGGCCACCTGATGGTGGAGACTGAGATGCTCTAGGCCACCCACTCCCACAAGCCTACTCCCAGCTTCACCTTCTTCTTTGTCATTCCAGGTTCATTGCTGTCTCCATCCCACTGAACTATAACCGGCGGCAAATTGACATGAGGCAGCTGGTCCTCATCTCCACCACATGGATCTTTGCTTTTGCTGTGGCCTCCCCAGTCATCTTTGGCCTCAACAATGTTCCAGACCGGGACCCTACATTGTGTCAGCTGGAGGATAACAACTACATTGTGTACTCTTCTATTTGCTCCTTCTTCATTCCTTGCCCTGTCATGCTGGTCCTGTACTGTGCCATGTTCCAGGGACTTAGGCGTTGGGAGGAAGCCCGGAAGGCCAAGCTGAAGAGCAGCATCTACTTGGGCAACAGGCCACTGTATTGTCCACCCGCCGTCATTGAGAGGAAGCAGGCTGAGGTCAAGTTGGAGGAGCGCAACCAATATACCTGCTCCGAGTGCTCTTTTCCCAGGGACTACGTGACCAATGGGATTCAGACTGTGTCCTACCCACACCTCAGATACCCACCACATAAAGGACTCAAAAGGAAGCAGGCAAAGATCAATGGCAGAGAGAGGAAAGCTATGAAGGTGCTGCCGGTTGTGGTTGGTGAGTGTTCAATGCTCAGTGGTTATTTAATAGGACTGAGAATCAACAGGATTGGAAACAATTTAGAAGGCTCATGTTAACAGAAATGGGAAGCAGGCAGTAACCAGTTGTGGGATTTGGGATTCTAATATGCAGACCATAGGGCACATCTATCCTAATTTTGTTTACTCTTGTTGTCTTTCTTCACCTCACACTGCTGATAGCTGGTTAAACAAAAGCACCAAATTGATGGGATTGGGTGTTGCTTATCTAAGCAGCTGTGGCAGACTGGGTCCTTTGTATGTCTACCTACATAACCACATGCAGCAGAGGTTGGTTCATTAGGGCAAATGGGGCCACCTATCTCAGTCTGTCTTCAGCTAGCCCCAACCTTTCTAGAGTTCCCAGGGATGAGGAATTGATTGTTAAGCCATCCTGGAATTTGTGAGGGGAATAGCAAGGACTTCTAACAACTCTCAGCACCCTTAAGAAACTATGATTCCCAGGATTCTTAGGAGGAAACTATGACTATTTAAAGTGGTGTTGCACTGATTTAAATGGGTTGACCTTGAATTGTGCAACAGGAGATCAGATCAAACCAAGGCTTGTTTCTTCAGAGTTTTGTTTTGTTTCCCAGCAGCTCTTGCTATATTCCTTTGTAGCCTGGGGTGCGTTTGGGGGTGGGGTAGCAAAAAAACAACAACCAAAAATTGCTGTTAAGGTAAGGTGCTGGGTTCACATGTAGCTCCAAACCATAATTAAAACAACATTCATAAACCAACAATAACACACTCAGCAAGGTTTGTACATAACACCAAGTGATGGTTTAATAAAATATAATTTAATAAGCCATGGTTAGCATAATGTGCAAATTAGACAAAAAAGGGGAAGCTTTTGTGGGCACCTTTCAGAGAGTATTTCAGTTTCTCTAAAACACCTTTTTCACATAATAGTGTTTACCCACAAAAATCCAGTTGAATCTTAATCTAACTCTTCCTCCTGTTTGAATATTTTTTTTTGGGGGGGGGGGAATATGACACACCTTTTGCTGCTGGATGTCTTGTTACAGGAATGAGGAACCTTTGGCCTTCCAGATGTTGTTGGACTACAACTCCCATTATCTCTGACCATTAACCATGCTGGTGGGAGTTGGAGTCTAACAGCATCTGGAGGGCCAATGGTTCCTCAGCATTGTCCTGTTAGAACTGGCCTACGTGGCAGAGCAGTGCACAGCATAACTTTGTTGCTACAATTTGAATTTTTAAGTAGCAGGAATCTTTCCACAAGTAACATAGGCCAGCTGTGCTTAATTTCTTGCATGATTCATTCATCCCCTCTGGACTCCATCCAGACTTCGCCTTCAAGTCTAAGTCTCTGACAAAAGAGAAGAATCAGGGCTCCCCACCCATAAATGGCATTCTGCTTCTGAACATATGTGCTAGCCTGGCTCTTCCATGAATGGCTGTTAGGATCTCTTGCTTCATTCAAGACATGCAGAGATTCCCAGCTGTGCTGAGGAGGAAGGGAACAGCTCTACCTGCTATCTGACAAAGGAGATAAGTGTATGGATGAGCTGAGGATCTCTTTTATTTTTATTGTAAAGGGATAGTATAATTAATAGTAGGTTGGCTTGCACCCGTGGTCAATGATTGTGTGCTATAATATCTGACATTAGAAATATCCCAAGTGGTTACAGAATAGGTACTGGGTCAAAAGTACACCCTTGTATTGAACACACACCATACTCAGCCTGAGTGTGTGCTTTTTTTTAAGAAAAACAAAAACGAAAACCTTTCAAATCTGTCAAAAGTGCCTGTCATAACAGTTCCTTTGACATGGTTGATTGCCTGAATTTCAGAACTGCTGAGAAACCCTACTTAGCAGAATGTCAGACCACCTACAGAGAAGCAACCTGATCTGGTGAGGGTATATATGGGGCACCCACATGGTGCTTCCTCTTCTACAAGGGCTGCCACATCCACTGTGGTGAAGGGAATAGTTCTGTACATGGAAAGGGCTGTGCAGTGCAGAGGAAGCTGTGTACATTGTTTGCTTTGCTGCATACATGAGACTTTTGACTGAGGCACTAGAGCATTTACATCCTGTTATCAGAGGGTGCACTAGCTTTTGCAAATTTTGCTGTGGTTCTGGCAGAAACAAGACCCCTTTGGGGTGTTAATGCTATGACCTCCCTCCATCGTAGGCTCAGGTTGTATATATGTGTAAATAAACCATCTATTCTAAAGATACCACAGTCTCTGCTGTGCCTCATTCCAAAGGAAACACGAACCCTGGGTAAGCACCTAGAACCCCTGGAATCTTGCACTGCTCGGAGATTGGGGTGGCAAGCAACAATGCTATATTAGGAAAGTTTTAATGGAAATTTCGTTTTAATGGAGGTGTTTAATGAGAAAACCAATAGCACATTTCAGCAATCTCAGGAGAAAATTCAGCAGAATGGTGGGCCAATAGGTTGGAGCGGGGGAGTGGTGATAGGATCCATTATTGTCGGGGGAAAAAACCTTTTGAAATTATGTGAGAAGCTGTGCCAGAAGCCTGCCTTCAGTAGCAGGACTGGCTATGCATTTTTTCTGTGACCAGCTTTATTCAGGTCAAACTAAAATGGTCACATAATGGACCCTTGCAGTTGTGAAATCTTTTTCTTTCTCTTCAGTGCTTAAGGGCTCCCTCTCCTCCACCAGCAATTTGCCTCTTTGGAGCCTTTTCTGCTAAACTCGCAATCTTTCTGAGCCATTTCTAAAAATTATAACCAGCTTCCCTCCTGTTGAGTAGTAAAGAGTACCTGTGTGCTGAAGAGCTCTCAGGCTAAACAAAGGGGTTGGGTGAATCCTTTACGACCTGTCACGACGCCTCTCCCACGAATCCCTGCAGTGTACAGCTTCAGCAAGTCTCCCAAGAGTGATTTGGGCAGGTTGCAGCTTCTTCTGCAGCAAAAGGAACTACATCTCCCTTCTGTAAAAGCGTAGGAGCTCTGCTCCATGTTGAATATGGTAATCTGATCACCGTTCCCCTGTACGCCTTCATTGTCCACACATGGATGAAAATAAGACTCAGCCCCCTGCGTCTAAGATAGAGACCTGGTTCAGGTGGTCATTCAGTGTTTTATAAAGAATGGTTTATGAAGCTGGGGACAACTATTGGGTTCAAGCACATCTCCCCCATCTCCCCCCTCCCCCCATTGTGCACTGGCTTCAGCACAAAGATCTTGGCTTGTATTAAATGAAGATTTCTTGTTATGCAGGTGTGTGTGTGTGTGTGTGTGTGTGTGTGTGTGTGTGTATAATGTCCAAAACCCTACTTGGTTGTAATGCTGGTGCTTACCAGCTGCATCCTCCTGCCAACGGATCCTTTGTTTGCTTATAAGATTCCTATGCTGGTGTTCAGGGAATTGCCTCCCAAAATGTACAAGTCAATTAGTCTTACTGGTCTAAATACTAAGAAGGACAGTATACAAATGCCTTAAGCCATGTATGGGAAATCTGTGGCCCTCCAGTTGTTGTTGGTCTATAAGTCCCACCATTCCTCACCATTTGCCATGCTGGCTGGGGTTAATGTGAGACACAGAATCCCAACAACATCTGGATGGCTCAGGTTTCCCATTCCTGCCTCAGTTAAGTAATAAACTATGGTTTGCACAGGCAAAATGGCTCAGTTTGAATAAGACACTGAGCATGTGCGAAATACACATGCACTAAAAGATTTGTTGTTTTTACACACCCAGGGCAATAATTGAACCAGACACCAGAGGATTCTCTAAGATATGGCTAATAATCTCACACATGGGATGAGAAGAGTTCCCTTAGGCAGGGAGTTAGAAGTGGCTCTGCTTGTGTGGTGGCCTCTTCAGTGCTATTTAGGTATGGATTTGAGTGCTGAGGTGGCAGTGATGATAGTGGTACCAATTTAAACAAAATAAATTGTATTCTTTCAATATTGTAAAAACAAAACAAAAACAAAATACCCCAGTATCTCACTCCAATCAGCTTCCCAGTTGGGAGGGGTCAACATTATTTCCTTTGATTGCTTAGCAACAATGATTAAGTGTCCTTAGCAATGGTGCTGCCTACTACATGCTGAAGCATTAGAGCTGTCTTCATTTTTGCCTGATTGACTTGCTTTAAAAAAAATTAATAAAGCTAAGAGTCTGAGGCCTCTGCTGGTCTGCTCCTTTCTCCACCAAATCCAGCCCTTTCTATCTATCTGTTGACAGCCTTGTGCTCACCCACAGGCACCTCCTTCTTGTCAGGGTTAAGGCTCAGCTTTTTCACCCTCATCCAGCCCAGCGTTGGGTCCAGACACTGAGCCAGGGCTTGCACTGCCTCTCCCCTGATTCAGGAGTTATAAAGAAATAGCACTGGGGGTCATGAGCTTACTAGTGACACTTCGCTTCGCATTGTAGAATCCATTCCACTTTTCCAAGTTGCTAATTGACATTATTCTTGAATGAAACTCTTCTGTATCAGAGAAACGGAAGCACAGAGATTTGAAGATTTAAGTTACCTGACCTCTGGCTTCATGGGGAGCCTGCAGCCATCAGAACTCAGTTTGTTTGTCCTTGTCTCTCTGTCTGTCACAGGTGTGTTCCTTTTCTGCTGGACTCCTTTCTTTGTGGTCCACATAACCAGAGCCTTGTGTCACTCCTGCACCATCCCCAGCGAGGTAACCAGCATTGTGACATGGCTGGGCTACGTCAACAGTGCCCTCAACCCCATCATCTACACTGTCTTCAACACTGAATTTAGGAACTACTTCCGCAAAGTTTTGCACATCTTCTGCTAACACTGCTGGATTCTAAACATAGAAATGGATTCTGAATATAGAACAGAGTGTACTACACAAGGCAAAGAGTCAGACAAATTTAACTTCTTTGTATAGTTTATTAAAGTTTTATTTCTTGCTACATTACTGTGTGCTTCAGTCTTTTTTCCTCCGGTTGGGTGAAGACAGATGCTACAACAATGCAGTTTCTCTTTTGAATGCACAACAATTATGGACATAGCCATTTATCAACGGCACTAATGATCTTTTCAAATAACTCTTTTATTGTTTGATGGCGCCGCCTTCCCCTAGTTTTGTGCTCTCCAGATGTTTTTAAGAGAAACTCCCATCATACTGGCTAAAGCTGCTGGCAGCTATAACATCTGGAGGGCACCAGGTTGGGGAAGGCTGATAGAGAGGCTACTGCTGATAGGCTACTACTTTTGGTGAGATTGCTGATGTGGCCTAAAACAAATGTGTCATCACCCCTGTGTATCACCTTCAAATGTGCATCTACATGCCAAGTTCCAGCATGTGCTAAGAAGCATTTGCAGTGGTTGCCCCCCACCCTAATTTATGGTACAATTTTCCCCTAGAAAAGAATTCAAACACCTTCAGATGTGCTATAAAAACTTTCCTAGTTCTAACGCTTATGTTTTAAAATCCTTTTATTTTAATGATATAAAATAATAACTACCATGTAACTGATAATCACCAATAGATGTTTAGCGCTGCCTGGGGCCTTTCACAAGGGCTATGGAATTGAGCAAAGGGGGAAGAAAACAAACATAGCCACCATATCTATAGCAATCTATCCCCTCCACTACTGTAGCCTGCAACATTGGCCAGTTCCACACCCTTTGATCAGAAGCATAGCGCAATTTTCACCAGGCTCTGAAAATCCCTGCAGCATGGGAAAGACACATGGCAGGAAAATGTGTGTCATGTATGTACAGTGGTATCTTGGTTCTCAAACGCCTTGGTTCTCAAACTCTGAAAACCCGGAAGTAAGTGTTCCGGTTTTCGAACGATTTTTGGAAGCTGAATGTCCGATGCGGCTGTCGGCTATTGTTTCCGGGGCGAAAAGCCTGGAACAGATTAATTCATTTTGCATTACTTTCTATAGGAAAGCGCGCCTTGGTTTTGGAACGCTTTGGTTTTGGAACGGACTTCCAGAACAGATTAAGTTTGAGAACCAAGGTACCACTGTTTGACCTGCGTGCAGTGATTAAAAAACCTAGTTCAGTGGAGTCCAGATAAGCATGATATGGGTTTATGTACACCTCTGCATACATTGTGGCCACTGAAGGCCAGCCGTCAGCATTAAAACAGAGATTGAGGTTTAATATGCTTTGCTTATTTTGCCTGTATTGATCTCCACAAGGCAAGTCTGTGGAACATGTTATGGGAATGGTGCAGGCATGACACTTAATTGCTAATGATCCTTGGAGCAGGGTAGCTGGAGAGCAATTAATTCATAGGAATGTAAGAAGTTGCCTTATACTGAGTCAGCTCATAGGTCCATCTGTTGTTGGCCCTGATTGGCAGTGGCTTTCCAGGAATTCAGGCAGGAGACTTTCCCAAACCCACCTGGGGATGGGAAAGCTGGGATCTTTTACCTGCTAGGGATGTACTCTGCCACTGAGCTATGGCCCATCCACTTCCCTTCATTTGCTTGGGAATCTCATCAGAATGATTCTAGGCAAGACAAAAAAAAAAAGTGGTGGGTGAACAGAACCTGAGATAGACCAGGGAAATGATTGAATGCCTTCTCTTAAAGAATCATAGAATTGTAGAGTTGAAAGGGACCCTGAGGGGGTCAACCCCCTGTAATGCAGGAATCCTGCCCACAGCTTTCCCTAGGTGGGCTTGAACCACCAGCCTTCTGGTTAACAGCCAGATACACTGACCCATTGCAACACAGAGGTCGTCAGAGGAGCAGATTCTTGGACAGATGCACCCCTCTGATGACCTCTAGTATTAAGTACGCTGTGCAGTAGCTCTACAAAGTTGATTTTTCTTTTTAAAATGCACAATATTTTCAGTATACTGAAAACCCAGCATTGTGAAAGCCCACCTGCAGAGCATACTTAATAAAGTCTCCTCCCCCTTTTGTAATATTCCATTAGCTTGGCTTTTAGGAGAATTTAAAGTTCCTTCTAATTTCTGCCTCTTGACATCTTTCCATGGATAGTCTACCATCCCATGTGGGAAGTTAATAGGCTGGAACCAAAGAATCAAAACAACTGAGCAAGGAGACGGCCCTATTCTCAGCCCACCCAGTCCAAGGAATTCCAGTTCATCATGAAATCCTACAGGGAAACTTTGCTTAGCATCTTTAGACTTTTTCCTGATGATCACAGACAAATTATGTGAAAAATCTGGGCAAAAAAAGAGGAACTCGACAGATGAATCAATAAATAATATTTTTTTAAATATTTTCCCCCATATTGAAATAAAGGTCTCCATATACCAAGAGTAGAGAATTTTGACCTGAGCCGAGAAACTGAAAGTATATAGAAAAAGGCCCTTGTAGAGTTTGCCCTGCTCTCCTAAGGCCCAAATCCACACATCAAACTCCATTCATCCCTGGAATTTCTATCCCTACAGTTTAAGTCAACCCATCCAGTTTACCGTATATAATGATGCTCCAGACAAAATGAAAACACAAACAGGATGTCTGCCTGATTAAAGATAAAATCTCATACACACACATAGTTTATAAGACATGCTTTGCTGAACTAACTCCATATAAACCCCGGCATGTACTGCTTCCTGCTGAAGATTTCAAAATTACTGTTTCTATTTCCCAATAAGCTCTTGCAATCCACTTGTAAGAGAACTCCTGCTGATTCATGACTGTCCAGAAGGGTAATAAAGAAGGGAAGCAAGCCAATTTTCAAGCTGGGCCAATTGCACGCTTCATTACCTTCCTTGCATGCCCAGCAGGGGTTATTTAAACAGAGCCTGGCAGGGTTTTCTTGTACACCCAGGGACTAATATCTCCAGATATTATACATACATAGGAGTTACAGTTTGGCTGGAATTATGCTTGGGATGGCAGAATCTGTCAATTCTGGTTTCTCTTAGTTTCCCATTTTTTCCAATCTCAAATTCAGTTCTCAAGTTCACATCAGTTTGTGGTGTAAAAGTCCTCATGAAAAGTCACCATAATTTTAGTGTGAATTTCTCACAATTACACATTTGTATGCCATTTTGCCTAACATATACATTTTGGAGAGCATTTCCCCCTAAAATAATGCAGTTTGTAAGTCGTCTCCCCCCCCCCCCAGTAGTTATTTTTATGCACATGCTACTCCACTACTTGCATTTTTGTACATATTACTTGGCTGGCGACCAACATTGCAAAATAGGAAGAATGTAAACTTCAAAAGGTGGCTATGTTCTAGCGTTTCAAAAAGTCTGAATTCAGTAGATTAACCTTCAAATGCAACTGAACTGAATTTCTCGCTCCTCCCTAAATAGCACCAGTGCGCTCTCTCTCTCTCTCTCTCTCTCTCTCTCTCTCTCTCTCTCTCACACACACACACACACACACACACACACACACAGACACGCAAACACACTATGGAGCTCCAGGTAATATATTCAGTTATTTGCATCTAATGATATTAATTAAGAGGCAGGTGATTAAATCAAGTCGCTATTTTGTAATACGTTTGCTGTTCTAATTTTAACCTTCGAATGTGCCAACCAAGAGAGATTTAACCAAGGACTGTTGTCCCAAGGCAGTTCACAAATCATGTAAAAGATGTGCACAGAATCTTGTAGCCATGATAACTTCTAGCTTCTGCCTTGGGAATCCTTTTGGAGATGATTCCTGAATTGCTTAGGTGTCACAATGGTACCAATGGGATAGTATCAAAAGACAATTTGACGTGGATTTCTAATTAACATTGAAGTCAGTTCCCTGCTGGAAATTACAAAACGTAGCTGTTGAGACTAGGGTGGAAGACTGGGAAGTGGGTGTAGAGCTTCTTAACCCAGGTTTTTTCTTTTTCTTCTTTTTTTGGTGTTGGGAGGCGGGATCTTAAAACTGCTCTTCCTATTTTCCCTCTTTGGAGAAAAATATACAGTATAGGGTGAAAAGCAGCACTGCAGAGGGATGAATTATTAGCAGAAAAATCCAGGAAGAGGCCGTAAGACTTCCTTCCTTCTCTAGCTGTTGGTCTCCTGTTGCAGCTTCCACTGCAGGGGGGAGAAATGTAAGGAAAAACTACAGTACAGGCAAATAAATGGCACATCATTTCGGTTATATCTGTTCCAGTGTCTCAACATTTATTCTGAATAGCTTCAAACTGAGTGCCGTACTGAGAAATTAAGACTGTCTGCTATGACTCTAGCATGCTCCCACCCCTGGTGTACACATTAGCCACAATCCACATCTATCCTGCAGTTTCTAGAGAACTACTACTGTTTGTATTGAGGTGACAGGGTCCAGTTACCCTTTAGTGTGCAGAGTGAGCAATGTTCATCTGGGGAATCTTGATTAGAGTGTACACTTTTACCTACTGCAATCACACACAGAGAGATGCTCATAGGTAAGAATATAATAAAGTGGTTTATTGTAGGAAATACAGATCTTGGATAGAAAAGTTTCCAGTTCTGGTCTGTCTAGTGTAGAGCTGAATAAGGTAGCCATAGTTAAAGATTACTTCTAATATTGAGGTCCGAGAGAGGAAGTGTGAGGAGGGAGCTGTAAACAGAATGAAACGTAAGATGTATCACTCTGCAAGGAGATAAATAAGGTGATAGGTTAAAGGATCAGGGGTGGTCTGGGAATGTGGATGTCCCTCACTCTATCTTAATCCCATGCAAACTTCTCTTCAGCAAGCTGAGTTGCATCCAAATTGCCAACAGTTCAGTGCATTTTCCCCTTAAACCAGCTTCCATCTGATTTGAAAATGTAAGCCACATTCACTTGACGGCTAAGCCCTTTGAGAGAGCCATTGCACATGTGCAGATGACAGCTTCATGAATAGGAGTTCCAGGGGACTTCAGGTAAAGACATCCCTGCCTCCTCTCTGATGTGTGCACTGAGTTGCAAATGCAACTTGAGAAATAGAGGAGTCTCGCTGCATTTTAAGACATGAATGTCTACATAGCCCAAGACTGGATGGTGGTACTATAGCAATTCTAAGTTTATTTGCTTCTATTGATTCCTGTCAAGGAGAGTCTGCAGAACTAGCAGCACACAAGCTGGGTAATATTTGCCTCTGTTAATGCCCAACACTCAAGCCTCATATAATTCTGCGGCCCCCTCCCATGCCTTGCCTTTTTGTACAACTAATGACAACTAGCATAATCGCGTAAGCACGGAACTACACAGCAGGGCAGCACCAGCAGGGGAGACACCTTGAAGAGTCACAAAGTGTGTTCCCGAGGACGCTTAGCCTCTTGTACAGGCTGTGCACTGCTGAGTTGCGATTAGGCAAAGCTACATGGCGCTTCCTGACATTTTGTCCCCTAAACTGGTCAGATAAGAAAAAGTTGGGCCTTGGGAAAAAGAGGAGGGGAGAGGAAAGTAAGAAGGAAGTCAGTAGCCAGAGGTGCATGAAAATGCTTGACCATGAAAGGAAGGAAGATTGAACTGCCATGGAGTATATTGTTCTGCATGCTACACTTCTCTTGGTGGCAAAATGTTTAAGAGGTTCTAGCACTTCCCTGGGCTTGGTTTCCTATGGAACGAGGTTACTGAAGGCTAACTGCCATTTTGTAATATTTGCATTTATTTACAAATATATTAGGGACCCAGGTGGCGCTGTGGGTTAAACCACAGAGTCTAGGGCTTGCTGATCAGAAGGTTGGCGGTTCGAATCCCTGCCACGGGGTGAGCTCCCGTTGCTCGGTCCCAGCTCCTGCCCACCTAGCAGTTCAAAAGCACATTAAAGTGCAAGTAGATAAATAGGGACCGCTCCAGCGGGAAGGTAAACGGCGTTTCCGTGCGCTGCTCTGATTCGCCAGAAGCGGCTTTGTCATGCTGGCCACATGACCCGGAAGCTGTCTGCGGACAAACGCCGGCTCCCTTGGCCTATAGAGCGAGATGAGCGCCGCAACCCCAGAGTCGGACACGACTGGACCTGATGGTCAGGGGTCCCTTTACCTTTACCTTACCAATATATTGGTTGCACATAGTTGGAGGTAGAGCATTGAAATGCCTCGACAGACCCTCAAAGCTCACTGCTCCCACTTCAGATCTTCTAGCAGAACTAACAGCACAATAAAATTCTTGCAGAGAACAACTCAACTCCCTCTCTTTTTAAAAAAGTTTCCTTGTGTCTAACTTGAACTGCCAATCTAGATCCTAGACCCAGCTGGGAGTGATTGTGAGGGAGAAGAGAGGCACCCTCCTCCCATTCCCAAAACGGACGCCAACTATTGCTTTTGCTTTCCCGCTGCAAAAATAACACTGCTTTGGAGAAGAAAGGACGAGACTTTTAGACACGCAGCTGAACAGTGTTTGTGTCACAGTAAGATGCCAGTGGCCATGCAGGAACTTTGCATCTCATGGCTCCTCTGAGGCACTGCGATGTTAACTTGAAAGTTAACACAGGGCAGTCTCATTTTAATTTTGATTACTTTTCCCCACAGAAATAATGATCATGGATATAGTGAAGTGGAAGAGGTTGGGAGATGCTGAACTCAGTTTCCCCAGTCACCCTGATGCTATTGGACCCAGTTACTCTTTGCAAAGGTCTTGTTTCCCTGCTGAATTGCACTGCTCCTCTGACAAAAGGCCAAAGTCTAGCAGAAGACATGAGGAATGTGAAAGGGACTGAAAAAGAAGCAACTCCTTTTTCCAAGCCCATCTCCTTTTGCAACCCATTAAGAGTCGAAGTCAGCTCTTATCTTCATCAGATAAAGGTCAGGGTGGCACAAACACAGCAGATAGCACTGGTGGCCTTTCCATTCAGAAGGGAGATGATAACCAAGACAACCCCAAAGAGGTAGGAAATCAAGACTCTCCCTTCTTTCAACCTCCAAATCCTGGTTTTGCCATGAAGCACTTGCTTAACTCTCCCATGTCTCCTCATCTGCATCCAAGGAAATGCGTTGGCACACGTTCCTCCCTTGCTACTCTCTTCTCTTCCATTCCCTTCCCTCTTTCTCCCCACCATCAAACATTTGACAGCCTGCTGTCCCAGGTGTGATAGAGGATGCTGCCCCACTGCCCGTGTTCAAGTAAGTTTCAACTGCTAGTCCCATTTGATTTTATAACTGGGCAGATGCCATCTTGTCCTTTGCCTCGTGATTTGGGATCACAAGCCCAGTTTAGCCTGCTGCTCAAGATTCATCACAAAGTGATGACACCTGTTGAAAGCATTTGCCGATAGCTTTCCCATTCACCCATGAGCTTACATTCTAGTTCGAAGAGCAAGGCAAAGCCCCTACCTTATCCAAATTAAGGGCGTTTCCTAGTTTCTGCCTCTTCCTCTCACGCTGGAGACATACTGCTTGCTCACATTGACTGCTAATCATGAAACTGCACTGGACACAAGCCAACGTTTCTTGCAAAAGACCCCACTGAAATGGAGACCGAGGTAATGTTATTGCCATGTATATCCCTAAGAGTGGTTAACACAAAATGGACAAGGTGACATTGAAGCATTCCTCTTGTGCGGGATGTGCGTCAAGTACACACAGATGTGTAACTTCCCTACATTCTGATTATAAACTCTATTACTCTCAGCATAAGGACAAAAATGGTGATGACACAAGTTCCTCTTACTTTACACTTTTCTACCGAGGAGAATACTGCTCATTACATTTAACCTGCAAAAGGTGCAAGAAAAATTCCTTTACCGCAGAGACGTGTTTTTTAAAGCTCTGATTTCCCTGGATGAAAGAAAAATGCCCTATTTGGCTGTTATTTAAGACTTTCTGATGGGCTGTTTCATTGCTTAGAAGTTTTCAAAGCTTTGCAGCCAGGACTGGAAATTTGGCAACAGAGTTATTTGGCATGATCAAGAACAACCTTTCTCCCTAAAATTACACCGTGGTGCAATTGAAAGTCTATATATAGAATGCATTTGCAAAGCACTCATGAATGTCTTTGCAATGCCAGAGTAACATTGTGCTTTTCAATGCTGCACTGAAGCAAAAGTCAGCACGACCCTATTTGGGGAGCATCTGATTGTGCGCAGCCACTCTGTATTTATTTTATTAAGTTTATTTTTAAGTATAATGCAAATTTATAAATAAATACAAAGACCAGGACAGACACTGGAAAGAAAACGGCAAGTGCTATCAATATCAGCAACATTTTATTGTGCTTCTCTCATTCCTCTGACTACCAAAAACATTCTTCCTTTTATATGAACGACTATGGCCTAAAACCAATGCTCATTTTATATCCTGCAATTTTAACACTCAGGAAGGTGCTGCTTTCAAATCAATTCCATTGCAGGAATGGAAGCCTCTCTCCTACAGTGAAACACACAGTTGCACCTTTTCACTTATTTCTGGCAGCACAAAATCAGAGCTGTAAACTCTTCATAAAGTATTAGTTTTACTGATTTGCTTACTGATTAGTGCTGAGCTCTTTCTTGCAGGGAGATATGAGAATGTTTTATCCTTTATTTTATGGAGTGAAGTGGGTGGGGGTAGAAAACAAACAGACGTGTGAAAATTAAAATGATAGTGACCTCCGTACGGCACAGTGCAGTCTTCTCAGTTTCTCCTCAGGAGCAAATAAGAGGGTGTTTTGTTCAAGACAAGCTGGCCTTTTGTATGTGAGGTGTGTGTATGTGTGAATTGGCTAGGTCTAGCTGTGCTATAATCTCAAAGTTTTGGTGATACTGGACAAATCAACCATTGTTTATAGCCATTCAGACACCACAGATTTGCATTTGCACTCAGAGTGAATGCTACAGGAAGTTTTCTGACTGCTTTGCAGTTTGCTCAATATCTGCACAATACAGAATTCTGAATCTGTCGGAGAACTTTGTCTTGCAGGGGGTGGGATGGAGGAATGCAACAACCAAAACTAAAATCAGTGATAGATTCAAAGTCCAGGTATATACCCTAATGTCAGCACACAAAACCCACTGAAGGGCTGGGCTGTTCCATATTTGTTTTGTTACATGAGAGGTAGGGAGAGAACAACAATGGCAACAATTCAAGTTTCATGTGGACCACTTTGGAGGAACATCAAAAGAAAACAGGTCTCATAAACCACTTTAAAGAACCTTTTAAGTCACTTCAAAGAACCCACCAGAGCTATAGGGTACAACAATTCAAACTACACTTTGCAGCGGTTTCACACAGAGCACTGTAAACATAATGTAAGTTCCAGAGTTCTCTTAAAAACGTGTAGAACCCCTAGATGTTCTCATGTCCATGTCTTGTGAGTTTCGGCACAGTTAGAGAACAGTTAGTTGGCCAGCAACATGTAAACAACATCACAGTTTGATCTTCTGATGAGTTCAGTTCAGTAGGACTTCACAGCAGGGTTACTGGTCCAGCCAGTCTGCTTCAAACACATGTCCATATAGATGGAAGAGGTAGGGCTCTTCAGACAATAACTTTCTCTATCACATTGTCTGCAACATCCACTTCTTCTGCCTGAACAGTAACTGTGGCTGCCTGACCACATATATGCTGGTGGTCTTTCCAATCCTGAACAGGAGGGGCAAAAAGAAAAGAGTGTGAAATAAAAGCAGTTACCGAGTAAAAGAAAAATGTAGCAACACTGGGCAAGGGCCGTGGAATTCTAGTTTTATGAAGTGACATTCTGCTTTGAGTTTCCCCCAGTACATACACCAGAATCCTAATATCACTTAGCAAAAGGGAGCTACTAAAATCCCATTTATACCCTGTCTCTCTCTCAAAAAAACATTTTCTCATAGGAAACTTAAGAGCATCAACTAAAAACAACAATTTTGCAACAATTCAATTAAAACCCACATCTTAAAAATAAAATAAAACCAAACATTAAAAGCAGCCCTAAAATTACCAAATGAAAAGACTTGAGTAACTAAAATATTTTTAACGTGGCTCCCAAAGGATAAGAGCCAGGGAATAAAACTAGGGAGGGGACTGTTCCCTAAATGGGCTACCATCAAAAGGTATGGGCTTTTTAGCAGACAATGAAACCTGCCAGTTGGGCCTCACTAGATAATCTTCATGTTTGGGTAGGTTCACATGGGAAGAGGAGGTCCTTCATTCAGATTGATGGGTTTTTCATGAAGGAATCTACCAAGCAGCCCTTCTGATCAAGCCCCAGTGAAACAAATGAGTGGTGACAGCTGAAAAGTGAGAGGTCATGGGCGTTTGTTTCTCCGGCTGTGCAGAGTATAAGGAATTTATTACCTTCCGCTGACAAAACGTTGAGCAGTAATTGACTTTATGGCAGCCAGTGCACTCGTTCATTGCTTCCCGACCACAGTTTACACAGGATTGCTGTGACAATGCAGACACAGAGGCTAAGTCAATGGGGAGGAAAGAAGCACTCTCTCTTGCAAAGCCTTGAGAGCACAATATACATGATAAAGGGCAGAAGTGATGCACAATTACAGGAGTCCTGTGTAGGGAATACTTTTATTAAAAAAATAAAATTGACTCTTGCCTACAGCAACTGAGCACTTGGAAGTATTAAACGGCACTTCCGTTCCATCCAGTCTTTCTGAAGGACCACAAGGAAGCCAAGGCTATACTAGTCAACTTGGGACTCAGCTGAAAATAAAATGTTTTAAGTGTGTTTTAAGCGCAACATACAATGTGACACTAGATGGCGATGTTACAGGTAGGTAGCCATGTTGGTCTGCCATAGTCAAAACAAAATAAAAAATTTAAAAAAATCCTTCCAGTAGCACCTTAGAGACCAACTAAGTTTGTTCTTGGTATGAGCTTTTGTGTGCATGCACACTTCTTCAGATGCACTTCTTCAGTGTGTATCTGAAGAACTGTGCATGCACACGAAAGCTCATACCAAGAACAAACTTAGTTGGTCTCTAAGGTGCTACTGGAAGGGTTTTTTATTTTTTAGATGGCGATAGCGAGCCTAATGGAAAATTCAATGTATTTTTTAAAACGCTTAAAAAAATTTTTTTTCAGAAAGTTTTTTTTATATGTGTGTGGATTTCACATTGGAGGTATACCTCTGACTTTACAGTTGTGAAGACCTTATGTAGCCAAAAATATTCAAGTGTTTATACAACAGACCAATTGTGGATTTTTACCATATCTTCTTTAATATTCCATGTACGCAGGAAACAGTATATCCCAATACTTCTTCAAATGCACATATGGTTCAAAACAAGGTTAGATATGAATAAACATGTTATTAATTTAAGAACATAAGGAGAGTTTGCTGGATCAGGCCAATGGTCCATCCAATCCAGCATCCTGTTCTCACAGTGGCCAACCAGGTGCCTGTGGAGAAACCTGCAAACAGGAACTGAGCGTGAGACTACTATCCCCTCCTGCAACACTCAGTGACCAGCATCCAGAGGCATAGCTCCTCTGGCAGTGGAGGTGGAACATAACCATCATGGCTAGTAGCCATTGATAGCCTTATTATTATTATATTTACAATATAAAACAAGACATTGAAATTATCTATATGAAAACAGTTTAAAATGGTATTAAAAATATTAAAAAGGTTAAAATCACCTCTAGCTAAACAGAAATCAAACACATGTAACTTCTGTATGACTGGGTAGGTTTGCATAAGCAAGAATTGTTCAAGCAGTTTTAGCGTATTAAAAATATAACTTGATTATAGGTTTCAAGAGCTATTGCATTTCATGCAAATTCTGCAACCTTATGAATGTTTATGGGTGAGCCTTGGAGGAAAAAGTGGGATATATAAATATTATATATAAAATAAGTAAGAATTGTACGGCTTTATGTACAGTTGTTGTGAACCACTTTGATTTATTTATTTTAATGAATTAGCTGTATGTATTTTCTTAAATCAATCAATTTATGCGCTGTTATTGTGTGACTGAGTTTCAGATTGCTTTTTATGTCTGGCTGCTTTGAGCACAGGTGGATTTGTGGGAAATGCTGTATATAAATAAATGGACTGCGTCTATGACTCAAAAGAAAAGAAAAGAAAAAAGTCCCACTTTGTTCAATGAGGCTTATTCCATAGTACACGTGCTTAGGTCTGCAGCCTGAACCTGATATATGGAACAGGACGGCCCATAAGAGGGCTCATTAGGCTCCTGCTTTCATCGTGTCTCTAATGATGATGGATGCAGAAAAGCTTGCCGCATGGCCATTTGTGGGGGAGGCAGAAAACAGTGGCAAGCACAAAGTCCCAACTGATTATTATTTTTTTAGCTCTCATTATTTCTAAGCTCATTTCATGAATTACTCCTCTTCACATCTCAAAATACCAATTCCAGGAAAAGATAGATAGAGATAGATACTGTAGATAGAGATAGATGATAGATAGATAAAAACACATCAATTGTAACTTTGCTTCCTCATGAAAAAGAAAGTTTGGGGTGGGGGGTTGAGAGAAAAAAAAAGCCAACATCATGCAAGGGAAATGTGTGCAGATAGGTTGCAGGTTCACAGCTTAAGTTTCCAAAGAACAGGAGGAATTGACCTTGTCATCACCCATCCTTTATTTTTCTTCAAAAATGCGAATCTTAAAAAAATGACCTCTTCAGGCTTCATTTTCCCAGTGTAACTTGCTCTCAGGGACTCTTGAGCACTGCTAGTTCTGACTATGGGACACAAGCATGTGCTGAGAGAGCTCAAATATGAAAAGGGGTAAATAAAAATATATATATTAGATAAGTAAAACTCATGAATACAATATGGTGCTGAACTGTGAATAATAGAACAACAGTTCTCGATCGTCAAGGTGAGGTAACAAGAGCCTACAACAGAGGGAGACAATGTGGTGCCCTCCAGATGTTGTTGGACTACAACTGCCATCAACCCTGACCATAGGCCAAACTAGCTGGGGCTGATGGGAGTTGTAGTCCAACAACACCTGAAGCGTACCATTTCCTTTCCCTGGTCTGTAATACTGAAAAACTGGGAGAATATCCTTCAAGAATAAACAAAATAGAAAATTCTTTCCAGTAGCACCTTAGAGACCAACTGAGTTTGTTCTTGGTATGAGCTTTCGTGTGCATGCACATGAAAGCTCATACCAAGAACAAACTCAGTTGGTCTTTAAGGTGCTACTGGAAAGAATTTTCTATTTTGTTTCGACTATGGCAGACCAACACGGCTACCCACCTGTAACTTCAAGAATAAGAATACTGAGAGTCATAACTTTTTAAGCTGAAGGCTCTGCATTAGACCATTTCCCCCCTATCTGCCTTTTGCCAGCCACTTGGAAGAACCAGGAGCAGGTGATGAGGGAGGGGGTGGGGGAGAGCTGTGAGGAAGCATTAGAATAAAGAATTGATTAAGCATAACTGCATTTCCCCCCCATTCACCTAAAAACAAGCATTAAATCCTCAGGCAACACTTTTAATACAACTGGTGGCGGCGGCAGCGGGGGGTGGGGAACGGGACACTGCTTTGGAGAGCTGTCAGTATGTCTTTTGGTTCATAAGATCCCATTAAAGTGAGCAAGTTCTATGTACTGGGGTGGCTTGTTCAAAACCTGAACAAAAATAAGGACGCAAGGAATGTTTCCCAGCTCAATCTGCTTATAGCTCATACCTAGGTGTGATTAACAACCTGGTATAATTGAACTAGGCCAGCACAGGAAGGGATTCTTGGCAGTGAATAAATTGACATGCTGTGAAAGCATTAACACAGGCCATATTTAGTGCAGATGGATCCGCTAGCTTTCGGGCCCAACTGATTCACACTCTCATTATCACCTAATTTGTTTGCACCATCTGCTTGCAAATTATCTGCAAATCTTGAAATATAACAGGTGCCAGAGAATTATATACCTTGATTTTAGTGGGGGGGGGGGGTACGGCAGCAACCACTCATGTACGCAGGCCATTGACAACCTGACACTGCGGCTTGTACAAGGTTTGATATACATGGGAGCGGCATATGGGACTAGGGCCAAAGTAGATGTGCCAGCAGGAGACCCGAGACTGGATCGCCTATGTTTTCTAAAAAGGCAAATGTAGCTGTAGATCAAAGCTATAACGTTGGGCGGGCTGGTTCAAACTCACCCTCCCTTGTACCATTTTCCTGATAGGTATTACAGCCTTAATTCTGCTCTTTGCCTCTCAGGGCAAAATGTCCTTGTATGGAAAGGATGACACACACACACACACACACACACCCCCCTAGCTCTAATCCGAATAAAGCCCCCCACCCTAGTGCATTTGTCTCTTGCAAGAGCCGCAGAACAGCCTGCTGCCTCATCCTCACTGAGCTGTGAGTTTGGGTGGGATCTACACTGAAGGAAGCAACTGGGATGTTCTCTGATCAGGGAATGGATAGTATTGCACAGACATCTCCCGCTCTGCCACCTTTAGTGCCAGTGGGACGCGCAAAGGAGTGGTTTCCTTATGAGTCGGAAAAAGGACACATATGCACTGTTTTAGCCTCCATGCAACTGCAGAAGCAAGAAACGTAATACTCATCAAGTGATACATCACGCCAGGAGGTGCTACTATCTACACTGTACCCAAATTTCAGAGGGCATTACTTGAAAGAGGCTGCACACTTTGAGCACACAGAGCCATGTGTGCAGCAGGGGCCCAAAGCCTGTTACAGGAGGCAAAGAGCACCAGCCATTTCAGAGCTCGTCACAGGGAATTCCCAGTTGTGCTTGTGTTATGTGACTGTGCCAGTGGTCTTGGCAGCAGAGCATCATGATACTGAAGCCAGAGTAAGAGAATGTCCCAAAGTCCACCCCAAGTAGACTTCATCACTGTACCACCAGGGGATTGGGGGGGCGGGCGGGGAGCAAACCAAAACTGGAAACGCATAACATTGACAGACAATGACAAAATTGTTCCAGAACAGAACGGAACGTTCCTGAACTGCTGTTTGATAGCAGTGCCTCGTGCTTACCTTAATGATGATTTCTGTTTTTCCATCTACATCTTCAGCTTGTTGAAATAACTGGCCCTGATACTGCTAAAATGAAAAAGACATTGCAAACTTCAGCTTTATAGACATCTCAGGCTGCTCTTTGGAGTGTAGTTATATGAACCCATTAAAGTGTTCTGCTGCTATATAATCTTCTGTTCAACAACAACACTCCTGTGAGAAGGGAACTTGATGTGATGCAGAAGGGCTGTGATGAGGATCTCCTGTGCAATCTTTGCAAAGTGAATAGAAGCTGCAGGGACCTGACACTGGTTGGAGCCAAGGCATTGGTTAGCAGCAGGAGTGAACCTGCTGTTTAATATCACCTGATTAAAAGCTGCTGTTTGCCCCACAGGGGGGAAGATGCAGGTACCTAGGTTTGTGTGTGTGCAAGAAAGGAATCACAAGGGCGTCCAAACATGCTGCTGACAAAATGCTGCACTCACAAAAGCTGCTAATTTGGACACAATTTGATAAACTTCAGAACAAGAAAAAGAGTATTAATGTTAATTTGAATTTCAGGATTTATCTTTATCATCTTCTCCCGTCAATGAGAGCTTCCTAGGGAGTACAGGTGCTCCCACTTTTCTTCCTGCCATTCTAATACATCTAGTTTGGTTTAAGTACTTAGATTCACCGTTCTCTGGTCTATATTTCTCTTTGAAGGGGTAGGAGACACCCAAGACAGTAGTTTAAAAGCTCCACCTTTAGGTTTGAAGCTCAGCTTTTACTATATTAATTTAGTTGGTGCTCTTCTTCCATATCAGGGCCCTTTAATCTACTATCTTCAGCCTGTAGTTTACTTTCTTTTATATTGGTTGCTATATCCCTCCCTTTCTTTGCTGCTTTGAAGAGTATCGTGGAGGGTATAACAGTCAATTTAACCTAAAAGTAGGAATAAACATATGAGTAGCAGATAACATTAAGTAAAGGAAGATTTGAGATGAAAGAGGGTGGAATAATAGATTATGCAGCTGACAAAGGACTACTTAGAATGCCTTGGAGAGATGGACTGGGAAGTCTGAGGATAAGAGATAATGGTGAATACCGTATGGTGTGTATATATAAGTTGTAAAAATGCATAAACAAAACAAAGCAAAAAAAGAACCAGAACAAGAAAATAGCATTAAAGAGCCAAGCGTGGGAAGCAGCATCATGACACAGAAGACAGAAAGCGACTTTCTGCTTTCTACTTGTTGGTCCAGCTTTGATTCATTGGATGAAAGTTGTTAAGATGATACAAGGCATTGCCTTGGTACCAGGCTCTGTGTAGATCACTACCGACAATGGTGGCCAGCAGCAATTCTGGAATCTATCTCTCCAGGATCTTTCACCTTCCTACATGTGACCCCTTGGTTGAAAGGGCCAGGGATAAAACCCTCCCCCTGAGCTTGCCTTGTCTGGAACCTCTTCAAAACCTTAAGATGCAGGAAGGCAACCACGAGGACCCCAATAGTAATCTAGCATCGGGGGGGGGGAAGCATTTTTACTTCTCTCCCATTGTTTCCAGTAGTTGGGACACAATGTGTTAATTTTAAAAAATCAAGAAGAAAAGAATGGAGGAGCGTGAGAGCGTTCCACTGCTCTCACTTCCCATCTGTCAACGACAGCCTGGCAGAGCATTGGATAAGGTGGACAAACCGCCTCCAGATTCCCCTCCCCTGCTTTAAAACTGTGCAGTTAAACTGGTAAAGGAAGTTTAGGTGTGAAAATCAAGTATTGCATAAATTCCAGTTCTCCATTACTCCACAAAATCTCCTTCCCCACCATCCCACCTCCAGTTAAAAAAAGAAAGAAAAAAAGGAAATGGATATGTCTGTAGCTTTGCTAATCTTGGAGGAATGTATTTATATCCAGACAATCTGTACATATGGTGTCCTCTTCCTCCCCTGCCTGCCCCAGACATTTGATTGATTGGTTGCAGTAGGCTTTGAGGTCTCCTGAACTCTTTCTTTGCTCTACCTGTTCCCCTTTGACAAGCTTCAAGTTGCCACAGGCTTATAATGAGAAGGAGTGCTGCCGCCATTGGGGTGATCCATCTTTATTTTGGCTTAGTTACCCATAGGAAGGCTTAAACTGGGGGGGGGGTTGGCTCATTAGGGGGACAAGTTTGGGTTTGCCGTAAGGTAGGGCAAAAATGCATTGCAAAATTTCACATGGACATTTTTTGAGCTATAACACTTTCCTCTGTGGTCTTAACTCAATATTCCTTTCACACCAAACCCTTTATTTATATACCCTTCATTCAGCATGGAAACACACAATAAATTCACAATGCAGGCAAGCTCCAGAGAGCCTTAAACTAAGCACAAGAACTCTGTTAAGCAGTGCTAAATAAATTAAGTTAAATGTATCAAGACTGGAGATACTAGCCAAAATTAGATTCAGCACCAGCCTAGGGTGTTAAATCTCCCGAGGAACGGTTCAAAAACAATCTAAAGCAAAGTAGATTTATCCAAGAGTAGAACCTAATACTTAAGCAGATTAAAGGCTTAATTTCAGATCATCTTTATGACCTGACATCACGGCATTTAAAGGTTTGGAGTGTTGTGAGTTTACAGGAACATAAAATGACCATGGCATAGAATCACATTAGGCAGAGAGGAAAAGATGGAAATCTCACACTTTTTATGATATACTTGCTCTTTAAGCCAAGAGAAGCAGCTTTCAGCCTTCAAACACTGTGCAACATAGATACCAGTATTAACACTCCCAAGTATTCCAATGCCATTAAAGTGTAGTAAGCACTGTCAAGAAAAAAAATGATTTTATTTTGGTTTTTTGCCTAGGAAGTAAAGCCAATTACCAGCACAGGTTTGACAGTCATGACTCATTTGATTGTTATAACTATTCCTAAGTTGTAGTGTCTGCCTCTACTGTATATTTTGGAAAGTTGTTTGCTCACTTTCCATTTGGGCACCTATTAAGATACCGCAACCCCATCTTGCATGATGGCTCCTGAGATCAAGGAACAGGTTTTTGTGCCATGTTGGGATACAATTGGATGCCATTTTGAATCAAGATGGCAGACGGAAACTTTCCAAACTACACTGATTTCAACCACTGATTTCAAAACTGCAATCAGTTTTGTTGGTTTCTTAGAATCCCTAAGCAACACCAGATTTGATGCTGCTTGGTATTAATAATTTGGCTTATATATTCATATCATTGTCTTATATGTTCATAGTGCCTTCTGTGCAGACTTTTAAAAGCCTGCTAAAAACTTTCCTATTCCGCCAGGCCTACACAGGCAATGAAACGCACAACCCTAACAATGGTCTACTGATGTTTGTTTTAAAACATTTTTTTTTGCTTTTTATTCATTTTAAACTTTTTAATGATTTTTGCTGTCCTGTTTTATGTTTTCTATAAACCACTGCGATAGATTTTTATGATCCAGCAATATATACATATATATTTTTAAAATAAATAAAATTGTTAAAGGCCTGATATTGGTCTCTATGCTTCAAAAAGAGCTTGCTAGTCAGAACAAATAATCTGTAAAAGTTGTGCTTTGCTTGGCAAGGAATGGGTTTGCCCACCAGTTTTTGTAAGGCTATTTTCTAAGAATGGTAACACAGTACATATAATGGAAATGCCTTGATCCTTGAGTTGTAGTGAAGAAATGGTGGGAAGGCTTGGTGTTGGACCTCACTGTAAATGCTGCAAGAGAAGCCCATGAGAGGCATTAGGTTCAAGGGTACCTCAACTTTGGATGCCTGAACACTTACATAGCAAGCTCTGTACATCAGTTAACTATTTGTTCTCAGGATTGTGGGGAGGGGTGTCAGTTACATTAAACAAAACTGAATCTCAATCAGAACTTCTTTCTGTTAACTCTAAGGAAATATGTGACATGTATGCATTTTAATGCGTATCTGCCAAAGAGCTGAACTCTGTGGCTTTTAAACAGACCCTAAAAACTTTTTGTATCCCGAGTTCCTTTATTGGATTTTATTAGTGGCTATATAGAATGTTATCTCTGCTGTGTTATTATATGCTATCCATTCTATTGTTGCATTGCTCTTAACATTTTAATCCTCAGCCAGTTTGCACAAGATTGCCTTAAAATGTGAGGGTAGAAATAAAAAACCAATATATATAAAAGCTGTGGTCATCGTGTTTCCACCCTATAATTACCTCTCTGCAGCTACGTATAACGATGCTTGGCATTTTAATCCACGCAAACTGTGCTGTGCAGACTAATCTGTGCTGGAGTTGGCATCTCTCTTTCATGAGACCTCCCTTCCAGACTAACAGTGCAATCCTATGCATAAATACTCAGAGGTAAGTCTCAGAGTTAAATGAGACCGAACCTATGTAAGTGGGTACAGATCTATAGCCTTAATTGTGTCATTTTTCCCTGAGTCAGGGAAAATTTTTGCCAGAAGCATTTTCCCAGCCCTGACAGAAAAGCTTTCCTGGGCTATGGAGCTCTTGGAAGATAGAGGATCCCTTGACACTTGTAATCCAATATTTACCGGTGGGTCACTGTTAGAATGCAGAAGGACACAGAAGTTTCTAGATGCACAGTTCCCAGGCATCCTTTAGAACACCCATAATGGTTAAACCAGTTAACACTAGGCTTCTATTTGTTGTGCAGAAATGCAGTTTTATCCAAGGAATGTTGGGTGCTGAGCTGGAGGGTCAACCTGGGATCAATGCCTATGCTCTGCTCTCCCCACCCCCAGCAAGATGTGGCTGTTTCTTCCAGTGTACCCCCCAAACCCACAGTGTGCTGGGCCAAATATGGTTGTCGCCCAGCTATGCAAGCCAGCACATCTATCTCTTGCTGCCACCAAGGCAAAACTCTGATTATTACAAGAGGGACAAGAGAAAACCGTTTCTCATCCTGCAGCAGAAGCCGACATCAAGCTGGAGCAGGATGAGAAATGTGTGCCACCTCCTCCCTGAAATGCTTTTACCTCAGAGGCAGAAATAAAATATGGTCCAGATTTTTCCACCCAACATTATAAACATTATTTACCCCTTCAGAAAGCCTAGATGTATGAAGTGTTCAATTATCTTAGAAAAATTCAAATACTATAGAGGAATGTTTAAAAGAAATGCCAGATTGAATAGTCACCTAACTACCTTTTTTTCTCTTATCTTGGGACGGCGGTTTCTGACTTTGTTTTATTAAAGCACATAACTCTGGAAGGTAATTACAACAGTCACACACCATATCCTCAGGCTCAAGCTGGTATATAACCTAACAGGAAGCAGCCTGGGTAGCAGCAATGTTTTTCATGAATGACTGGTGAGGAAACTATTGCTCTAACAGTCCTCATGTAATGCAACACCACAGTAATAGTAAAAAAAAAAGTAAGTAAAGGACCCCTGGACGGTTAAGTCCAGTCAAAGGCGACTATGTGCTGTGGCACTCATCTCACTTTCAGGCCAAGGGAGCCGGCATTTGTCCACAGATAGCTTTCTGGGTCATGTGGCCAGCATGACTAAACCGCTTCTGGTGCAGCAGAATACCCTGACAGAAACCAGAGTGCACGGAAATGCCATTTACCTTCCCGCCACAGTGGTACCTATTTATCTACTTACACTGGCGTGCTTTCAAACAGCTAGTTGGGCAGGAACAGGGACCGAGCAACGGGAGCTCACCCCGTCACAGGGATCCAAACTGCTGACCTTCTGATCGACAAGCCCAAGAGGCTCAGTGGTTTAGACCACAGCACCACTTGCGTCCCACCACAGTAATAAAGCACATTGTCTTACATTTCTTGAACTGCATGCAGTTGGGATGTGTGGGTGATTTCCTCCTGCTCTCCTCTTTATCTGCAGCCTCTCCCCTCACCTGCAACCCAACACACACATTCCAAAGGACCACCCAACTCTCAGGAGCAGATTTCCAGGGGGCACAGGAGGATCCAGAGCAATGGGGAGGGGGTGGCAGGAACCCCTGGCCTTATGAATGTAAACTCTGCTCTGTTGTTTAAAACCACAATTTTCAAGTTCAGGATTGTGATGTGGCACTGCAAATCCTCTAATGGGGGCTATGCAATGACAGCTATATATTTTTATGTGTACAGGAAGGAGCGGGATTAAATCTTTTTTGAGTCCCAGATAAAATGAAGCAGAAAAGATCATTTGACGGTATGAATTCTCCAGGTATCGAAACAGGAGAAAATGACTTCCGTGGCACAGAAAAGAGCAGCTTTTCTCTCTGCCTCCAATTAAATGCCTGCATTTATGAAACCAGCTTGTTTCATTTGCACTCATTAACAACTTAATCTACATGGCAATATTATCTCCTTCATATATGACTCGTAAATTTCCGGGTCATGAGTTGCTGTCTTCTTCTATCCAAGATGTTTAAGCCAATGAATATCCTGGAAAAAAGCCATTGTATGGTTCACACATCACTTGCACACTTAAGCTGGGTCTATAAGTATAATAGGAATATGGTGGGATTTCAGGCTGGGTGTGCCTGCCACTTCTGATTACTTCCCTCTGCTCCCCACCAATGCACAGGAGAAAGGTTCAAGTCTAGTCCCTTTGCCTGTCATGCTAGCTATCCATTTTCAGGAAGTTTTTAATGTAAAGGAGCATTCCAAAACAGCATACCCCGTGCCTGCAGCCTCAAGTGGTGCAACCCACGTTACCAGGAGCCTTTCCTTTTATTCTGCTGCGTGTGTAGGGCTAGCTGGAGCAACAATTGTGAAGCAAATGTAAAGCCCTGTGTTTGGTGCAATGTAAGGCACGATGCCCAGAGATACGTGCAAGGCATCAGCTGACAATGCAACTCTCAAGGGAGGAAAAAGGCATGTGCTGACCAGTCTTCGAACAACAACCCAAATGCCCTCTGTGTCGGGTTGGTAGGGTAGATTCCACTCCTCCCCCCTCTGCATTTTTTTGACTACTCCTGTATGTCCCCTGCTGTGATACCAGGAGGGGTTTTTTTTAGACCTTCAAAGCCTACCCACAAATTTGTATTATTATTATTATTATTATTATTATTATTATTATTATTATTATTATTATTTTGGAAGAAAAAAAAACTTTTTACTGACTGAATGCTCCCATCCCAGTGATACCAACATTTTTTTTTTGCACACACACCCAAATGCCCACCAACTTTTTTTTTAAAAAAATTACTGATCACTCCTATGGTCCCTACTGCGATTCTGGGGTGCCAAAATGTTTTTGTGATTACCCAGGACTTCCCCAAATTTTATCATTTTATTCAATCAATCAATTTAATTACATTAGATTTGTTCGTCTGTTTTTTAAAAAAATGACCACACCCACTTTGACATACAGCCCTTTGCCCCTGGTGGTTGATCACAAGACATTGAGACCACTGGCCCCTAAAAGGTAAAACACTCCTGGTCTAATAACTACCATCACGTCTGACCTCTGAGGTTCCTGGGGGATTTTTGGTCAGCAATCCTTTGACATCCCTGCCCAAGGCCATCGAGTGACCTTTGTTTATTATTGTATTAATAATTTTTTATATGCCATTCCATAGGAGTTCAGAGTGGCATGCCCTGAAATAAAACAAAAAACAAAAACAAGAAACAGTAAAATCCTAGAGGGCTCAAAAGCATTTTAATACATATTTAAAGTGTTAAAATGTCCTTCTAACACAAGCAGCGAAGTAGCCATTCAGATATTGTGGAGGTGGTAGTTCCAGAGGTGGGGTGGGAAGGGACAGATAGACCATAGAAATGGCCTTGTGCATGCTGTTACCTTACAGATAGCTGAAGAAACAGCAAGATCTCAGCTCAGGATTATATGGAGGAAGGTGATTCTTCAGGAAACCTAGCCCCGACTTGTTAAGGAATTTATAGGTCAAAAACCCTCACATAGAATTGTGCTTGGAAATGAATAGGTGCCAATGCAGTTGGTACAAAAAGAGGAGTGACATGAGTCTTATATCCCTGCATAGGAAGATTTATGGCTGGTAGCTGCTCCAAAGACAGGACTGCAATTCCAGCACTCTGTCCACTGCATCTCACTGGCTCTATGAAGTTTTAGCCACCGTGGTTGCATAGAAGAGTGCACAAATCGTCTGGACAAACGACCAAGGTTAGGACTAGGTAGTGGCTGGGGCTGTAGTGTCCTTATAGTTCCTAAACCTATTCCTATTACATAGTTTCTTTCCCCTGTGCTGGCTATTTTCATCTCATCCTCGTCCTGCTCCACTCACCCCAACCTTGTAAAAAAAAAAAAAATTAATGTCATTTTCTGTGAATGCCTATATTCAGTAAATGGTATAGTTGTGCAAAATAGTTGCAATGATTATTTATTCTGGCTACAGCCGGATTCTGTGAAAGTGGACCACAGCTTAGATCTGTTCTGGTAAATAGCAAACACCCGTGGATCTTGATGTAAAAACGGTGTTGTTGTTGTTTTATTATTGCTAAAGACAGTGTTACAATTTTCATTAAAATCAGACTCCAGTCATTCAAAGTACAGGTACTTTCTGCATCAAACTGAAGAGTACAATCTAAATTTAAGAAGTTCCATGATAGGCAGCCTTCCACTATGGCATAAAAGAAACTGTGAAGGTTATCAAATTGCCACCTGAGCAAGTCGGCTGCAGACTGATTTAGAGCTAGAATTGTGTTGTCATTCCACAAGCATAGTTACCTCTTTCCTCTCCACATCAGCTTGAATTTTTGCTTGAGTGACAGCAGCTTCTCTGTAGGAAGAGCTGGCCTGCTTAGCTTGCTCGATCAGCGTCTTCAGCTGCTGAGCTGTGCTGAGAAGGGAGTTGACCGTCTCCTCAAGGTACAGCCAACTCCGCTGCTCTGTCATTTCAAGACCATTCACCACGGAAGCCGATATGGTTTTGGTGGGGGTGGCAGGTGGCACAGCCAGGGCAGGAAGTGAGGTCAATACTGAAAATCAAGAGAAATCCATTAGGATACTTTGGTTCGAGTTTAATTGGAAGCTTACTGTATGGTAGCAACTTTAGTCTGTAACTGCTTTGGTTCACCTCTCTGCCCCTTTAGAGGTTCAGAATTACCTACAAACAGGGCCAATCAAAATTTCATACCACCTGCAAACCTGTGAGGATCAGTTCCTGGAGTGAGTTGCAGAAGCACAGATTTCAAAACTATAAGTGTTACTGCATACTCAGTAGTTCCTTCCAAGCTTTGGAAATCACTTTCTGCAGAGATCAATAACAATTTTAAAATTCCAGTTTTCATTCAGAAAACTCTGCAAGAAATAATATGTATTTACACCAAGTATGCTTCCAGTTCCCCCAAATCATTTAAAAATGCTAACTACGTTCTAAATACAAACTTGTGTAGCAATTATTTAGCATGTATTAGACTTTAACTATACTACAATGGGTGCAAGTTTCAAAGTTAAAGCCATGAATTAGAGAATCAAAATGTAAACCCCAAAGCTTTTATTAAGTTAGTAAACGTAACAGATGTTTTGTTTAGTAACAAAATAGGATTGTAGTTAATTTGATTCAGGAAAACATCCCTATCTTCCATATATCTGCAGAAGCAACGGCTTTCAGCAACTATACTACCAGTATCTACAGTGAGGAACAAAGCTTGACATTTGATTGCCTGATCTTTCCATAAGTGTTTATACTTCTGTAGTCATGCCCAGTTAATGGTCCCCCCCGCCCCCCAGGGCACTTGCTCTTTAGAATAGCCAATGTGCAACAGTGTGCTCAGAAGTGAATGAAAAAGGAAAGTTTAAGAGGTCATGTGGGAAATACAATCTTATTAAGATCCACACAGTGCAATAGGATAGCCACCACCAGAGGTTTTTGTTCTCTCTTTGCTCAGTGAATAACCCTAAAGAACTCGACTGGATGTGATTCTGCTAATGCCATGGTGCTGAGAAAATATAACCCCTTTACTATCACCACCACCACCACCACCACCACCTTATGGGCTCTATGACATAATCACTCAGACTCAGTGTGAATTTTTGCCATGTTTCAGCTGACTCCAAAACTGCTCCTCAGCCTGCAGTTCATCTACAGACCATGGCACCAGACTTGTGGGAGAGAGTCCAAATGCAGTTGAATCAATAACAAGGTTTCCTCCAGAGAATGCACAGAATGGTACCTCTGGAACAGCCCCCAATGTATTCCAGAAACTGGCAGGTTTCATAAATCCGCTGGGGTGGCCAAATTAAGAGATTCCCTATTCAGGCAGTGGAGGGGAACCTATAGCCTTCCAGATGTTGTTTGACTACAACTCCTTGGCCATTAGCCAGCGTGGCTGGAGATGCTGGGAGGTTACCCATATTTGAGCTGGTTAGCAGTCTGAACCCAATAAAAGCCTGGTCACAGGGCCTCTAGCCTCCAGGACATCTGTCTCCTGGCCAGTATACAACAAAACACTCAGCACATGCCCTGCTATAAGTATTGGGCCACAACACTGCTGCATTCGTATCTGAAACTGTACCCGCACATCCCCACCCTTCTCCTGATTCCCTATCCACCCCTCCAATCAGTGGAGAGGTTAGCTAACAAGCACTGCAAAACATACTGAGCACTCCAAAAGTTGTGTTATTTATTACTTGCAAAAGGGAACTTGATGAAAACACATCAAAATCAAACTAGTCCCTTATGGAAGAAAGCTGAGATTGACATATGCATCTAAGGTCACATCCTGTTAAGATGTCTCACTTACACAATTAGTTTCCATTTGCACAGACAAGAATTTTCCTCCCTTCCCAATGCAGCCCCCACAAAACCTGGTACTTGGGGGGAATTCCCTGAAGCAGACTAGGCCTGGGCAATATATCAATATATCGCCCAGGACCAGTATGAGGGGCAGACCGTGATGATGGCTTCATTCAGCGGTATATGATGGGTGAAACCGCTGCCTCCTGAGTCCCTCTGCTACCAGCACCCAGAGGAGAAACACGCTGCAGCCAGGTGCTGGAGGCAGAGGGACTCAGGAACAGCGGCAGTTTTACCAGCGATATACTGTTGAGTTAAACTGCCATCACGGTCAGTCCTCATACTGGCACAGAGGGAGAAACAAGCTGCATCGGCGAGGCGCTGATACAGCTTGTTCCTCCCTTGCTTTTTTGAACTGCTTGGCTGAGGAGCACGCCACTGCCCTTGCCTTAGCCAAGCAGTTTTACGGAGCCCCCAACTAGCCCCCGGCTCGCATGACCCAACAGCGGGATTGGGCTCCATTAAAGTGCTCCCGCTCCCCATTTGAGGGAGCCCCGATTCTTCTCCTGCTTGCGTGTGAGTAGAAGGATTGAGGCTGCTCAGCTGGGAAGCGGGAGGCTTCTTGCCCCACCCCTGGCTAAGAAGCTCAAACAAGCCCCACATCCCTCCTCCTGTGCCTCTCGCCCATTTCAAGGCAGCGGCGGATGCTGCCTTAGCTGCCGCCACTGCCTTGGCGTTTACACACCTGCCTCATCCACTGCTGCCTTGACATGGGCGACAGGGGGCGCTGGAGGAGACGGCACTTTGGATGAGGCAGAAGCTGTGCGCGGTGGCCAGCAAGTGCCTTGTTCCTTCCCACTTCCTTTCTGAAATTGTGATATACTTGCCATACCATAATGTTTAGCTGGCAGTATATTACGATGTTGGAAAGCAGTTATCACCCAGCCTTAATGCAGACTGGGGAACGACAGGGGGGAGGGGAATTCCATTGCACCTGTTGGCTCTGCAATGCCTGATCTCTCCCTTGGCTCTTTGGGATGAAACTTACCAATTTTGGGATGAGAAGTTGGCAGTGCTGCTTCTGGGAATGCGGAGATTTGACAATTGTCCTGATAACTTGGGTAGTGAGGCTCTGGATGTCTGACCCGGCAAGGCTGCTGAACGTTTGTGTCTTGTACTACTGGGGGGGGGGGGGAGAGAGAGAGAAGGAAAATCAGGACTCATGAAAGGAATTCATCATTTGGTTTTGATTTTACACTTTTGACATGAATACCAAAGATGCAAGATTACAGTACGAAAAGGAATGAGCAGCAGCTGGAATTATTCTGGAAACAATGTGAACTGAAGAGCTCATATCACTCTTTGTTAAAGAGCAATGTGAAGACTTAGATTAGAATCCACAGATTTTTCTTTGCAAAGTGTGTTATTTAAATAGCTGGGTCCCTCATAACAGCAATCAACCAGTAACGAACTGAATTGTTTCTCTTGTAAGACAAGCAAGACTGAAAATATGTGTTTAATAGTTTAGCATAAAGTTCCAGCTTCAGTATGGAGGATTAAAACTGGAATTCAGAATGTAGGCAATCAAAAATTCAGATACATAAGTTCCTTATTATAAATACCAAAATTCTAGCATCTGCTGTTTTTCCTTTAAAAAAAATAGTGGTAATGCTTATCCAAAATGACTTACTAAGGATTTGCAGACATCCTTGTGCAAACAGCCAGAATTTTATCCCTTTCACTGGCCTGTCATTCTAAAATTTGATCAGATTCCCTATTTTTTTAAAAAAATTATCAATTCTAAATCAATTTTGCAACCACTTCTGAAATGTTGACATTTCATGTGGAGTATGTTTTATTAAGTTTACTTACCCTTACAGCATAGAACCTTTTCAATAAAGGTCAGTGGTCTCAAGACAATACTCATGCATATGGAGAAATATTTCAACTCATTAAAATGTTACCTGCTCTCATATACCCAATTTCACAACTACATGCAGTCTCAGGCTTGTATGTGGCTCAGTATAGGTCAGGACTGCTTGCATGTAGGGGGGGGAAAGTCCTTTGCAAATTGGGCATAATATTTACTATGATATTGCTAAAGGCTGCAATCATAAACACAATTTCCTGGAAGTAAATGCCATTGAAATCAATAGGGCTTACTTCTGAATATACTCCCCTAGGATTCCACTGTTCAACTGTAATCCTATATGCATTTCCATGAGATTAAGTCTCACTAAACTCAGTTTAGGATTTATTTTAAGTAGACATCCATAGGATTGCACTGTAAAGTCATTTGAGCTGCTGTCTTCCAATGGCCAGGTTTGTCTAAACCAGTTCGTCTTAAACTATGGTTTACTCATGAACATACCTCTACTCCTGCTGTGTGGGTCCCCCCATGTGGCTCAAACAAGCCACAGCATAGTGTTTCATGTCATTCAAACCCATACCATGGTTCCTTTGAAACAAGCAAACCACAAATAGCAAACAGTACAGGACAAATTAACCAAGAGCAACCCTTAGTTTATTTCTGAGCTTATCCCTTGCAGTCTGTTTGAAACAAACCATGGTCCAGGTTCAAATGATACAACAAACTTTGGCTTGTTTGAGTTGCGTGGGATAAACTTGTTTGAGTTGCGTGGGATAAACTGTGGCTTATCACAGTGGCTGAAGCAGCTTGCTGGGTCCCTAAATCAGAAATGTAAGCCTTAGGCATCTATAATTCCACTCAAGTATCCCAATAACATGTGCATATATGCATCAATTGCTTATTTTACTTACCAGACGTACCAGTAAAAACATCACCTTGGGATGGGCTTTCTGATATAATAGCTGTGGCCTCAACGCTTGATGTACGGTCAAAGGTCAGCGTGCCGGAGGTAGTGATCTGTCCTGAAGGAGTCACGGTGACTAAAAAAAAAGTGTAAAAACGTTTTCCAAATATTAGTGAAATGCTAATACCAATCAGCTAGAGGTCTCTTAATTTTTGCTTCCAAGTTGCAGAAACCAGCCCACTAACTCAGGGGTGACTGTGGCCCTCCAGATATCTGTAGACAACTCTAATAATCCCCACTTACTGGCTATGCTGGCTGGAGCTGATGGGAGTTGGGAATCCAGCAACATTTGGAAAGCACAGCTCAGCCACTCTTGCACCAACTCATAGTCAAACTTCCATTACATTTCAGAAAAAAACAGACACAGCCCTCCTCTGACACCACTGACAGAAGAAACAATCCAGAAGAAGTAGGATAAAGGCCTCCCAATTGCACTGAACAAAGAGACAGAGTCATTGGAAGGGAAACCTCAAATTTGGCCTACCAGCTGGAGAAGCTAATATAAAAAACCTTCATCTAAATATTCAAATTTTAGATAATCTATTATGCTAGTACTTCCTTAATGTGCTTGCCATTGCAACGCATACCACGACCATCTGCTGGTTGCTGAAGGGGAAAAAAACCTCACATTGCTTACTTTTCTGAATAAAAGTGAGAAAGCAGAAAGAAGAAGGATGGACATTTCATATGGATAACATTTATAAAGTTATTTTAACATTTCAACAGGCAAAGGATGTATATACATACGTATATGAATGATTGTGATTCATTTGACAAGGCTGTTTATTCCAAGAATGACTTACAAGTAGTAGCAGCAGTTCCAGGAAGCAGAGTGATGTTTTTTGGGGAATCCTTCTTCACTGGAGTTGTGGGCAATTCGTTTTCTTTTTTCCGTCTTTTATAGGGCACAAAGAGTCTCACAGGACCACTCTGGTAACAAGCAGAGAACACCGGTGCTCAGAGCTTCTCTGTCACGGCCATGGCTGTTTCTGTCAAACTGTCTTGCTCTGTGTCTCAAGCAACTGATTTGGGGTATCATGCAAGGGCAGCATTTGGTTTTTATTCACCCAATGACCCCTGCCAGTGGAAGTCCCGAACATGGACTTCTGCTTGTGCAATGAGGTTTCCCCCTTGCACCTCCTGAAACTGGTCCTGTAAGGGTTGGGAGAACCCCCAAAACAGCACATGGTGGGAGGAGATGGGGGTCATTCTGCTTGACAAGCTGAAATGTTTGCACAGATGTAACGCTTGTCATAGTGGGATGTTGTATCCCACCCCTAATTATTTAATTTAGCATTATAGTATTGTATTTGCGCTGCCAGAGTGAGGAAAGAGATGCTTGTGGGTGGTGGTGTTTGACCTCAGTGCCAAATGTACTTTACAATGTGGAAAGCAGGGTTTGTTTGTTTGTTTGTTTGCTTGCTTGCTTGTTTTAAAAAAGGAACATTTCCTTAGCCAGAAAGTCCACCTTTCCGCTGGATCTGAGAGGGGGTGATTTTCTTGAGGAAAGGAAAACCTGTTTTAAGGAGCAGACCCCGGTCCTGTCCGAGACCACTGCCACCTCCCTCCCTCTCTCCTACCAATGGTGGAATCAGTGTTGAGCAAGGCACCTCTATTCCTTTTGCACCATCATCGCTAGCAGGTCAGAGTGCTCCTGAAGCAGAAAAGAGACCCCAATCTTTTCAATAAAATTCCTGAGCCTTTCCTAGGAAACACTGGAGCAGATGAGAGCCATCCTTCCTGTTTCCAGAGCACTCCAACCTATTAGCAACAGTAGCACAAAGGGAAACAAGATGACTGATTTCACTGCCACAGTGGATTTCCACCTTGACATTGTAAAATTTGATCTGGAGGCTAGTAGACTATGGGAAATAGCCTGGCAGGCCCAATCTGGCCCATAGGCTCACCACCCCTGCTCTGGACAGTCCTAGGGAAAGGACCCTACACTTATCATGGTATACAATCACACAAGACTCAGAAAGCAGGCATTTTTCTGTTGCTGCCTCCACACTTATCTCAAGTGATCTTTAGAAAACATAGTAAAAATGTTCTTACTGAGGTGTGCATTTGAACAGGTTGCTTACAGATTATAATTGCTGAAGCTTAATTTACTCTTAATGAAGGCCACTTGACAGATTAATTTATTAGAAATTATATATGTATAAATAAATAAATAAATAGAATATGCATTTTTAAATAAGTACGTTGACAGAAAAATTACCCTCAATAATATTTCTTCCATCAGAAAGTCAGATACTGCAATCATAACAAAGTCTCAGTGAAGAGCCATCATATGAAAAGACCACCTTTCCTTTCTGCCTTTCCCTGCTAAGCAAAGCACACCTCGATCCATCAAGTTTACAGTTATTCCTTTCTTGAGATGCTCATAACATAAAATTACGGCCCTACAGTGTACCATTAGAGAGTCCCGCCAGTTTCTGCAACAGCAGCTGCACACTCACCAGACTCATGTCATCACAACAGGCAGCACAAGTGCATGAGGCAGCATGAGGATTTAATATCCCATCCTAAATTGGGGAAAGTAAAGAACAGTATCAGGGGAAAATACGCCTGGAGACCCATCCTATGCTCTACAGTACAAAGCAAAAGATCAAGTTCAGGGTTCCCAGCACCTTCTTGAACTGACTCCTAGAAGACCTAGTCTAGAATTCCTCCCAGCCACCCGCCCAGAAAATTAACATTCTGTTCTTTCTCATTCTGTTCTCTTCATGTTCTCTCTACTAATTGTTATTATTTTTAATGACTGATGTTTTAATGTATTTTTAATCTTTTGTTGGAAGCCGCCCAGAGTGGCTGGGGAAACCCAGCCAGGTGGGCGGGGTATAAATAAATAAATAATTTTATTGCTACTACTACTACTACTACTACTACTACTATTACTACAGTACTGATGCCACCCTGTGCACACACAACAAGCAGCAAGTCCCACTGCATTTAGTGGGGCTTACTTGTGAATTAACATTTTCTTTTTCTATTTTTATTTAAAAGCGGCTTAATATTTCAACAATCTCTAAGTAGTGCATATCATTAAAACAAAAGGACAACTGAAAATGCCTGCTTTCGGGTAACCACCCTATGATATTCTGCAGGGTGTGGCGGCATGAGCAGAATTCCCCAGATGATCTAAGTCAGTGGTTCTCAATTAGTTAATTACTGAGGACCCCCTATTTTTTTAAAAGCCAAGCCATGGACCCCCTACTTTTGAAAATTCTAATAAGTAGAATAAGTAGAATAAGTAGAACGAGCGTAGCTAGAGGGTGTCATGGAATACTACTCAATATTGATCTAGAGCAGATTCCAATGTATAGTTAGCAGAGTAAAAATTTAAACATGTTTCAGGTGATCACCGTGCGATATTAGTGGTGCCTTTAAACTGGCTGCCCTGCTCTCCCTTGTGCAAGGAACAATATATTGCTGCATATTGCCAGGTCGAAATCATTATCGCGGTATGATTACAAATCTGATTTTGGCCAATATATTGAAAAATCACAGCGCTATAACAGACCATAAAATGTGTGATATTACCATGCAAAAATGACAAAAAAGTTGGGGGAGAAGCAAGGGCTAGAGTCGCAGCCCCCCCCCCCCCGTGCATTCCGTGGACCCCCAGGGGTCCCCGGACCCCTAATTGGGAAGCATTGATCTAAGTGATCTTACAGGTCTATAAATGTGCACGTGGTCTTTCGGGAGTCGAGTTGTAACTCTTCTGAGACGAGAATTGGGACTGCCACTGTGCCCAGTTTCTCTGTGCCTGGGTGAGGGGGAGGGAGGAATGAGCTTCTGACTTTTGTAGGAAATAAATAAAAGAAAGAATGAAAGAGAGTCCACCATACATGAATAAGACACTGTAGCGGCCTTCCTGCATAGCGGATGCTTCTCTTCCAGTCCTTGCTGCTGGCTCTTCCAGCCATGGCTTCAAATTCAGTGGGGCTGTACCAAGTGTCCCCTTGTTTAATGCAACGTCCTCGACCACCTTGAAGAGGGCAAAACAACAAGCTTAGCTCCTGTTTAAGAATTGCTTTGTGCAGAGATGGCCCAGCTGAGCTTGGAAACAGCCTTTCTCTGCTATTTGTAGATCTTGCAAGGGCCTAGAGCAGGCACTTGGCCTAACTTCATGAGCCAGGGAGAAGAGAGGAATCTGGATATTCCGCTCATCCAGTGTCCCTGTACAGCCGTACCTTGGTTTTCAAATGCCTTGATACTCATATGTTTTGGCTCCCGAATGCCGCAAACCTGGAAGTGCGTGTTCTGGTTTGCAAACATTTTTTGGAAGCCGAACATGCAACACGGCTTCCACAGCTTCCGACTGAGTGCAGAAAGCTCCTGCAGCCTATCGGAAGCCACGCCTTGGTTTTTGAACATTTTCGGAAGTCGAACTGACTTCTGGAACAGCTTACGTTTGAGAACCAAGGTACGACTGTACGTTTCACTGATAGAGGACATTCAAAACAGATTTTATCAGAGAAGAGGGAAGGGCTGAGTCCCTGTTCTTCACAAAACAAGATTCTGGCCTGCCACAACCACAGGAATTTGAGGCTGAGCCACACTGCTCACTGTTGACTCTGAGGCTTCAAGAAGGAAAACAGAAGATTTATAATCACCCTCAGATCAGAAAGAGAGGAAGAGACACCTTACCTGAGCCAAGTCGGTTTTTGTACAGGATTCCACTGATATTTCTGCAACGCACAGGCAACTCATTGTCATACACAGAAGGATCCCAGTTGTATTTTGTTCCTGCTTTTTCTTGCCCAGATGTTAAAGGAGTAGGAGACTGAGGACCTATGGATTAATAGAAAGAAAACGAAGTCACACACAGCACACTCAGGTACTAACTCCTGCCTTTCCCACAGGAAGGCAAATGCCACTAGAACATCCTGGATTCACAAAGTGACTTCTGACCAATGTAACAAAATGGAACAACTATTTATTGCATTCATATACTGCTTTTCTGCCAAGGCACCCAGAGCAGTTCACAATTTTCCCAGTAGCAGAAGAAGAGTTTGGATCTGATATCCCGCTTTATCACTACCCGAAGGAGTCTCAAAGCGGCTAACATTCTCCTTTCCCTTCCTCCCCCACAACAAACACTCTGTGAGGTGAGTGGGGCTGAGAGACTTCAAAGAAGTGTGACTAGCCCAAGGTCACCCAGCAGCTGCATGTGGAGGAGCGGAGACGCGAACCCGGTTCCCCAGATTACGAGTCTACCGCTCTTAACCACTACACCAAACTGACTCTCTGTACCAGAACAAATAAATGATATAAAATGTAAAGAGGACTCTGTGGTGTGGTGGAGACAGTCCAACTGCAGCAGCCCCTGCCACCCCCCACTCTAGTTGGGAACTAGTTCCTTTAACAAAAGAAGAGGAAACAAATATTAAATCAAATATTTCTATATATCAAACAGCATATCTGTTTGAAATACAGAAATCATGTGGAATGGGGCAAAGGTCATTGTTGCTTTCCATTCAACCACAGTGGCATAGAGAGGAGACACACAATACAATTCTTCCACATGTTTCCCCCAGTTTGGCCATTACTAGTGCAACATGGGATGCAAGCATGCAGAAGCGCCAATCACATTGTTCTCATAGCATATGAACTGGCCCTGATTTACTGATTTCATAACACTGCATCAAATGAAAGAGAAGTTTTTCTTTAAAAAAAGGCATGGCACAGAAAAAACATTTGGGTGTTCCAAGTAGCTATTGCACCACCACCTGGAGAACAATAAGACAGCAGGCGAAGAACAGCTTGGAACTACAGTACAAATGGGATATTGAAGCTGAATTGTTTCCTTTCATGTCATTACTCAAGGCACCTGCAGTCATTTAGATAGTCCTGCTGGCTTTTCAAAAGAAAAAAAGGATTTAAATACAGAAACAAAGAGACAGAACTTATCAGTTATGTCCATACTTTTTCTTCAATGTTCAAAATTATAGTTTTACTCACAGTTTGCAAGCACAAGTCCTTCTCCAAGCCTGCAAAAGCCTACTGCTTCCAATATTTACTGGAACTGTCATTTACCAAAAACATGCTAGACCTGAATAACTGGATCAAAGCCAACATACCTGTAGTCCCATTTACTTGGACTAACAGCCTGACTGTAACACATTATACAGAACTCCAATTGAGCTGTGGTTTCCGTAAACATAGTACTCGCAATGATAACGTCTGAGTAATCTTTCATTTTACTTATTGTTATTCATTGTTTCACATGAATACATATACAGCAGAAAAGAACAACAAAATAAGTATGTAAGTTAACAGTTGTAAGCATAAATGTTTATAGATAAAAGCACACAGAGAGAGAGAGAGACTGAAGAACACATGCACAAACAAATCTTGGTGATTCATGTAGATTTAGCTTGTATAATGATTGCAGAAGCATGGGAAATGGAAAAGATGGCTGGATAAGATTTGGAAGATATCTGGCTAAGAAATGGGTAAGTTTTTGAAGAATAAAATTTTAGATTTAATAGTAGTGAATAAAATAATACAACACAAATAATTAAGGAATGGAAGAATCAACTCTATTGAGACATTTCCGGAAATCTGGAGTCCTTTTGCACTTTATTGGAATCAACACTAGACAAAGGAAACAGTTGTGATGGATATTCTATGCATGATATGAAATACATTTACGTTGCTATAGTTGTAATCATTGTAATAAAAAAGTAAACACACATACTGATGCACATTTATATTAATACTAAATTGAACAAGACCCGTGGGATAGCTCAGTCGGTAGAGCATGAGACTCTTAATCTCAGGGTCATGGGTTTGAGCCCCACTTTGGGCAAAAGATTCCTGCGTTGCAGGGGGTTGGACTAGATAATCCTTGTGGCCCCTTCCAACTCTACAATTCTATTATTCTGTCTTCCAATAGATCATGAGGGAACCTTCTGTTCCTGGGAAGGATTCCAGTTCAACAGAGGGGGAAGGGGCAGGTGATTTTAACCAGTACCCCCCTCCAGCCCCAACACATTCCAGAAGTTTTCCCCACCTCCAAAGAAGATTTCCAAGTATAGAGATGGTTGGAGGAGCAAGGAGGAATCTGTAGAAATCACCTCTCTTGCCCTTTTCCCCAAAGGGAGAATCCGATGAATGGAAATCCACTTATAGGAAGTGTGGGTCCAAGTCATTGTATTTATTTCGCGAAAATTCAATAAACATCCTGTCACAAAATCCTCTTTGCCTTCCATCTCTCATTTTAGAAATTTCCCTTAGCTACTTGAACTAACTCAAAGTACTTTCATCTGTCATTTCAGATATAAAAGTGAACAGTCAGAAAATACACCAACAAAATGTCAAGAGGTGATAAGCCAAACATGATGAGTTAACTGTCACAATAACCTTATCATTGCAAGGCATGAAACTAAACTTGAGGAGTGACACTTTAAAAAGCTTTGCAAGGCCACATAATACCTGATGCTAGAGATGCCGATGAGCCCTTTAAGCCTGCAGTCTCTACGATGCTGCCATCTGTGTGGACCACAATCAGAGTGGCTTTCTCAGTGTTCAAGCTGTCTCCAATTTGAAGAGCTGTCCTTCCAGACTGCAGAAGAAAGAGCTTTAGCTAATACAACTTGAAAGGGTTGTTATTCTTTTATATTAGTTTGCCTATAGATTTCTAAGTTAGTATGGAAATATCTAAGGTGGATTTGCACCTTTACAGGGGAGAGGAGAAATCTACATCTCCCTTCCTCAGCGTCCATTGTGCAGTTGCATAGACACAGTTCCCAGAGTATTCCTGGGCCAGTATGGATTGGATTGGGGCCAACAGGTAAATAAAACTAACTACAAGCAGAACATAAGACATACAACAGGGGTCCCCAAACTAAGGCCCGGGGGCCAGATGCAGCCCAATCGCCTTCTAAATGCGGCCCGCGGACGGTCCGGGAATCAGAGTGTTTTTACATAAGTAGAATGTGTCCCTTTTTAAAAATGCATCTCTGGGTTATTTGTGGGGCATAGGAATTTGTTCATGTTTTTTTTTTTTCAAAATATAGTCCGGCCCCCCACAAGGTCTGAGGGAAAGTGGACCGGCCCCCTGCTGAAAAAGTTTGCTGACCCCTGGCATACAACATTGAGAGAGGTCTCTGTCCCAAGGATCTTACAGTCTAGACTCTAGATGCTGCCTGTGCAAATTATGAACTATTTAAACAGTATTACATTATTGAGTTTTTACAAGTGATATAAAAGGGGCCATTGTAGAGTCAATGGCTACATCAGGGCAGCTTTATACATTTTCAAGTGATTGGCTACTCACTGATTCATGTTGAATCTACACTTGTTGGCAAACCTGGGTTTTCCTCTGTGTAATGTGTAAGGTTGCCCATAATGTAATTAAAAGGAAGAGTACACAATAATGTATTTATCCCACAAGCCCTGGATAAAAGCAACATCTGTGCAGTTGGATTGATGAATTGTCATAGCGACATACAAACACAGCTTTGATGTTACTTATCACAAACAAAATATTAAATATGAAGGAATAAATACTGGAGAAGAATGAATCAATCCTGACCTTACCAGCACATGTCCTGAAATAGATGCTGCATTTGCTACTGAAGTAGTGAATACGTTGTCTGCAGAGGCACCCACGTTGGCTACAGTTACTGTAGTCACTTCTGTAAAATATGGCCAAAATAATGTTTAATTTTCTGCTACAGCCTCCCATGGACCAGATAAATTCCATGCAGTAAAACATCCAAAACATAGTGACTGCACTTAAATGTAAAGTGGTGAGATGCAGTGGGAAACTTTCCCCTTTTACAGTGCAGTCCTGTGTGTGTGCCTACTCAGAAATATATTCCACTGAGTGCCAAGATTTAGTCCCAGTGTATGACTGAGGTCAATGTATGCAAGTATTTATAGAACTTTCTACTTCACTTGCTTTTTCAAGTGTTTATTTTTTTAACTGAGCAAAGCTTTATTGTATGCTACTTTGATATTTTATGCATTTCAGACATCCAGCCATAATTCCTGAGTGAGGCAAACTAAAAAATAAAACGTATAAATGCACAGACAAGTTATATTGCTGTGTTTAGGGTTGTCACATCTAACCACTACAAAGCAGGGCTCCGTGTCTTTCTTCAGTTGGCTGACAGGCGGAAATTAAACAGGCACAGCTCTCCCTTGGGAACTATAGAGGAATCGTACATCTGCTAGATTTCTGCTTGTCCAGCTGCTGTCAAAGCAGGCATGGGAAACCTGTGGCCCTCCGGACATTGAGATTCCAACTCTCATCATCACCAAACAGCAGGGCCAACACCTGGAAGGTCAAAAAGGTCAAAAAGACTCCCTACCACGGTATTAAAGGTCCAGTAGCCCTATGACTCAGGGAGCAGTAGAAATGAAACACTGCAGCCATGACAGTGACAACTTCTCCACTTTACTATGTATCGGAGCCGATTCACACATGCATGTGTACACGTGATTTCTATACACTTGACTAATAGCGGCTGAGGAACGTGCGAAGTACTTCCACAGAGCAGAGTGGTGTCTGATGCAATACGAGCATTCAAAACGTGATGTTACAAAAACAGATGGGGGTCCATTTACACTCCTTGAAGCGCACGAGCGCGAACCAGCCAAGCGTCAGGGACGAAGCTGAACAGAGTGGCTGGGTGGGTGCCTCTGCGCATGCGCCGGGTGCGCTGACCTGCGAAGGCAGCCGCGGTGGCCTCGTCGCTGCTCGGCAGGGACTCGGCTCCCATCTCGATGTGTTCGGCATCCGCCGCCATTACGGTCACGGCCGTCACCTCCTCTTCCTCTGGTGGCTCCGCCCCCGAGCTGCTTGACTCCACACGCTGCTGGTGCTCCGACCCGTCTGCGGCCGCGGCAGCTGCCGCCGCAGCAGCAACTGCAGCGGCGGCAGCTACCGCCGCCGCCTCTGCCAAGCCCAGTTGCTTCGCGGCCGAGTCAGAGTCCTCCATCCGAAAAGGCCTTTAGCCGGGGGTGTTGGAGGGGGACGCGGGTGGGGGGGCGAAGCGAGCTGAGCCGAGGCCGTCCGATTGAGATTTCGTCTCCGATCTCACCCGAGCGCCTCTTTGACGGCTCCCGAGTGACGAAACGAACTGCCCAAGGCCCTCTCCGATCTTGCCCGAGTACCCTCCCGAGTGCTGCCGATGGCAACCCTGGCCGAGGCCTCCGGAGCCCCGCTTCGGTCTCACCCGAAAAATCCCGAATAGCTCCCGATCTAAGCCGACCTCTTCCGATCAGCCTAATTCCCAATTGAAGAGATCTAGAACGAGGCCGAAAGCTTGCGAAGGCGCCCGAACTGGTCCAAGTTCGTCTCGGCTTCTCAAAACCGGCGACCGACGGCGATTGCCGAAGAGACCCGAGTCTTTCCGGCTATAACCGAATCGGAGGGCGTAAGCGGGAAGCGAGCGGGAAAGGCCGAACAGGCATTTCTGAATCCCGCCCCTCACAATCCCAGGCCACCGGAGCTGTCCGATTCAGCCCGAATGCCTGAGCTCCGAAATCTGTTGTGCAATCCCGCCCGCGCGAAAAGCAACGAACGGCAGTATGCGGAGGTTCACGAGGCCCGAGTGAGGCTGCGCAAGGACTATCGGGATATTGGAGGAACTGAGGCGGGGCGGAGAGCGAGCGGGAGGCGGGGGGGAGCGAAAAAATGGCGTCCGTCAGGCGAGGTGAGCTTAGTGCTGCTAAGGCGCCGCTATTATCACCAGGGCGAGTGAGGGGAGGCAGGCCCGGTTCCCCTAATCATGCGCGCGGCTCCAGAGCCTGGTGACGAGGCCGCCGGTTGCTCACTGGGCTGCGTTGGCCTTGCCTGGTATTAGGTTTCCATGGCAACAGAGAAGCGAAAATGCGCGTTCTTGCTCGGAGTGGCGTTTTATTCCTCAGTAAACGAGGCTCAGATTGCAACCCCGCAGTCCGTTCTTAAGTACGTCCACGCAGGAATTTTTCTGCGTTTTGTAAGTGTTGGTGATTAGGGCTTAGGTGTCTAGTTCTCATTGAGGCGGCAAGTCTCTTAAGCAGAGCGCTATCGCCTCTGACAGGGGCGGAGTGTTAGCCTGATTGAATGCTTCTCCAATGGGCACCCTCCAACATAAAATTATTTTACATAGGAAACTAGATATCAGGGTGAAAGGTGGTGTTTCAGCTTAGCCTTTTACCTGACATTTCTTTTCTATATGGAGGGGATTTTCGGTATCGAGAAGTAATTCATTTAATTGCAAAAGCCCCCTCCTACAGCCATAATTAAATCAGTATAGTTCAGGGGTGGTGAGCATTGGAGTCAAATGCAGCCCTCCTGTCCTGCAGCTAGCCTTGGGCCCACACCCTTTACAGAGGCACTGCTCTGCGCTCTCCTCTTTTTTTTCTTTTTCTTTTTTTTACCTCCCTGGAATGTGGCCTTGAACTGTGGCTGCCTGGATTGAAAGGTGTATGTGTTTGTGTGTACACCCCTGGCTTTTGTGTGTCTAGAATGCAGCCTGTACAAAAGTGAGAGTCCTAGCGGTTGCTCCGCCCATTTTTGCCTCCTGCCCTGCCCATCACTGGTGTCCTGCCTCTGGATGGTTCTTTATGAGAGAATGCAGCTCTCAAACTGAAAAAGGTTCCCCACCCCTACCTTAGACACAGGTTTGCCACCTCAAGTGACAACAGAGCCAAAATCTCATTACATTAAATTGATTTTTTTTCTCCCTAGTAATTGTGATCAGGCCTGCAGCTTTTTGAATGACTATCTAGTCTGTTTACTGTGAGCTTTTATGAGTGATGAAGTAGACTGTTGCCTACAGCAACCAAAGCTTAAGCATCCAATTATTCTAAGCAGTTTTGACTTTCAAAGTACACAGAATTATTGGAGAGCAAAATTGTACAGTAGTGTGGGGGTGGGGAACCTATGGTGCTCCAGGTTCCCCACCCCTGCACTATTTAAGCACTCAAGCACTCACCATCCTTAGCTATTGGCCATGTTGGTTGGAGCTGCTTGGAGTTGGGGAAGGCTGATGCATAGATTACTGGACATACCTGGGACCTTGGTCCAAACATGGGTGACTTTGAGCCAACTGCTGTCATAATAACTTAATTCTCAGCTTATTGTAAGGATAAAAGGGGTGGGCTAGAGCAGTGTTTTTCAACCACTGTTCCGCGGCACACTAGTGTGCCGCGAGATGTTGCCTGGTGTGCCGTGGGAAAAATGGAAAAATTACTTTATATATAGTCAATATAGGCACAGAGTTAATTTTTTTAACATTTTCTAATGGTGGTGTGCCTCGTGATTTTTTTCATGAAACAAGTGTGCCTTTGCCCAAAAAAGGTTGAAAAACACTGGGCTAGAGGATATGTACCCTGAGCACAGGGGAGAAAAAGTGGGATGAATATGTATCCCCCAAAATGAGATGTATTTGTGGGAAATGCCCCTCTGCTTACTGAATGGGATGCCACATTTGTCACTTCAGAGCAGTCAAGAGTGACCACACATTAATGGCTGTGGGTCAAATCCAGCAAAGCCATTGCATGAGCAGAACAACTTTGATTTGTGCAACAGAGCTCCCTCTCCTACAACTGAACACTCCTCCATATCTGCTCTGGAGGGCCAGTGGAAGGGAACCCTGAGCAAATCAGGGAATGGTGTGGATGGAGGGGGTGCTCTGCTGCATGTGTGGAAGTTTCTCTTACAACATTACTTTGTTGGTTACAACCCTTATTACTCTTAGCCCTTTATTTTTGCTGTTTAATATGGCTGCTTCACTATATTATTAGGTGCTTGGGGTTCACAAAAATAATTCAGCCAATAACACAGGCATTGTGATTCTTATTGGGAGTGTTTCTGTGACCATGTACTTGAAATACATGGGCTGTGTGTGTGTGTGTGTGTGTGTGTAATAGTTATGGGTTGGAGGGGTGCAGATGGCATTAGTAATGTAATGAATAATATAAACTCTCATGTGGGACTGTTCACAGAGATATGTATTATTATTTTTAAGTGGCATTCATCAGACTGTAGATGTTTGATTAGATGGAGAGGGTATCCATACCTATCAGTTGCTTAAACATAGTGTACCATAAGCTATTTTACATTAAATATAATTTCAGGCTACACCTCCATCTTACAGTCATGCCCACATCTTATGAATTTTTTGCACTATAATGTGTAACTTCAACTACATCTAAAGGTTTATTTTGTTTCAACCTAAAGACTGACTTAGGCCCCTGTTGAAATAATTCACAGACTTAGAAACCATAGCATGCTTAATTCACTAGAGGGGGATAGAGAACTGCTTTGTGTAACTAGGCTTTACATCAAGCATTTTATGCAAGCCTAATAATGCAGTGTTTTTCAACCACTGTTCCGCGGCACACTAGTGTGCCGCGAGATGTTGCCTGGTGTGCCGTGGGAAAAATTGAAAAATTCGAAAGATTTTTTAAAAAAAAAAAAAAAAAAAGTCAAATTTTCGCCCACTGGGTGGGCGCCGGACTGTGTCCTGGGTATGGGGGGTGGGGTTTTTGACCCCACCCTTGGCCAGCAGGGGCGCCGATTGGCGCTCCCTAGGGGGACACCCTCCACTTTTCTAATGGTGGTGTGCCTCGTGATTTTTTTCATGAAACAAGTGTGCCTTTGCCCAAAAAACGTTGAAAAACACTGTAATAATGTATGACATTGATGAATGACTGAATTATTTATGTCCTTCCTAGTTTTGTTACTTCTTGCTTTAAAACGTAACATTCTGCTCAGTTTTAGGCTTTAGTTCTATAACCTCCGTGCATGTTTGTGCAGCAATAAGTTCCATTGTGTTCTTTATGGCTTACTTCAGTAGTGTGTTTAGGACTGTAGCCCTAAACTGAAAAATATGCCCAAGATGACTTAAGTGGTTTGTAAATTGCAGCATTATCCTTGCAGGGAGTAGGGGTGGTATGAAATACATCTTTCAGCATTGTGTTTACAGCTCTGAAGTGAGCTGTTCATGTTCTAACTGGCTACTGTCATAGCTTAAATTGTTTTCCCAGTAGCTCTGAAAAAAAGTAATTTCTGCTGTACAACATGTATTCAGCCATTCTTAGGTTTTTAATCTTTGGTCCAAAAATTATAGACTCAGCTAATTATTATTTTTGTCTTATATACAGGAAGAGCAGCATCTGTTGTATCCTTTCTTATTCATTCAGATGATGAAATAATTTTGCTTCTTTCTATCTGTGATTTTCAAATGTAATGTGTTATGTGGGTGCTTCTTTGGGTTTCCTCAATGAGGACTATGGACTGTCAAGCATGTTGCAGAATATAATGTGATGCAGGTATTCAGTAGCAAACAAATTGACATGGGGAATACTACTTGAAGACATCTGAAGGCAGCCATGTTTAGGGAAGTTTTCAGTATTTGATGTTTTATCGTATTTTTAATACTCTGTTGGGAGCTGCACAGAGTGGCTGGGGAAACCCAGCCATATGGGCGGGGTATAAATAAATAAATAAATAAATAAATAAATAATTATTATTACTGAAGGTGGAAAGTTTTAAAACTACTGTTATGTTTCATTATACTCCGATAAGTTTTAGTTTGTAAATTCGTAGTGAAATTTAATATATACGAAAGCAGTATATGTTGTCACTGATTACTGTATAAGTACTAGAACCTGATTAATCTATAGTCTGGGAAACTAAAAAATGAAATAATCAGAGTGGTCTCCATAAAATAGAGTTGTATCCATTGGTCTTACTCAGCTGATGATAAGGGTTATATCAGCAGAATGGATCAGGAAGCAATTTTCTTTGATTTCTCCTCTCATTGCAGTCATCCCCCCCCCACCATGTCCACCCAAATCTGCTCTGGAGGGTCCCCCAACACTCCGGACACATGGGTGATACAGTTTGTAACAAGTTCCCCAAAAGGCATTCTAGACAGTCTTCAAATATTTCTGCTGCTACAATTCCTTCATTTTCATTTTCATTCTCATTCCTTCAGTCTGGAGAATGTGAATACTCAGTTCTGTTTCAGTAGAACTGATGTCCACTCCACAAGCTGGAATGTAGCTATTATCTGTAGGTCTTTTACAGCGCTGTGGTTTAAACCACAGAGCCTAGGGCTTGCCGATCAGAAGGTCGGCGGTTTGAATCCCCGTGACGGGTTCAGCTCCCGTTGTTCAGTCCCTGCTCCTGCCAACCTAGCAGTTTGAAAGCACATCAAAGTGCAAGTAGATAAATAGGTACTGCTTCGGCGAGAAGGTGTTTCCATGCACTGCTCTGGTTCACCAGAAAGTGGCTTAGTCATGCTGGCCACATGACCCGGAAGCTGTCTGCAGACAAACGCCGGCTCCCTCAGCCTATAGAGTGAGATGAGTGCCACGACCCCAGAGTCGTCCGTGACTGGACCTAATGGTCAGGGGTCCCTTTACCTTATGCATGCCTACTCAGAAATAAGTCTCATTCCAGTCAGTGGGACTTAACTAAATGGGCATGGCTGCTTCAGATTCATTCTTTCAAATAAATACCGTATATGACTGTATGAGTGTGCAGGGTGCCTACAGGCATTGTTTCCAAGAGCAAGTACAGCACTTTCAGGAATTCATGTGTTCCAGCAAAACTGGTGTATATGCTTTTTTCTGTAAAAATAGAAAGGGACCATGAAAACAATGCAGAGGAAGCACACTTCAGCTATTTAAGCATTGCTCTGTTTTGGAAGGTTGACTCCTTATGTGTTGTTGTTGGATTTATAGAACTGAAGAAAAATGACAGAAATCAGCAATTGTTTGTGTTTGTGCATTTCAGGTGTCCTTCAGGAATTTATAAGATAAGTAAAGGAAGAAGAGGTAAAATCAGTCATGGTTAAGTGGGCGAAGGATTTTGTTTACAATATACAAATGGAGGAATGGGAAAATTTATGGAGTAGGGATTTGAAATTCGCGGCTTGCTTCACTATAAAAGAAAACTTTATGAAGATGCTATGCTATACAGGTCATACTCCCAGCAAACTGTCCAAAATGTACAGAACCAACTCAAATTTATGCTGGAGGTGTAGAGAGTTAGAGGGAACGATGTACCACATAGGGTGAGGTTGCAAAAAAAATAATGAGCTTTTGGGAACGTATATATATAATGACTTTTTAAAACTGTTCAAAATAACATTTAATAAAAAAACGGAAGCCTTCGTGTCTTAGGCATAATGGCACCAGAAACCCCAAGAGAGAAAAGAAGGATCTTTTTGCCTGTAACAACGGCAGCGAGGATGCTGATTGCCAAGGGGTGGAAAGGAGATACAGTAAAATTCCATCAAAAGAGGAGTGGCAAGTAAAACTGTTTGAATATATGGAACTAGCATATATGAAGGAAAAGATCAGAGATCGGTTGACCCAAAAGTAAGAAAGGGAATGGGAGATTTCAGACAATATTTAAAAGAACAGTGTCCCCATATAAAAACTTTAGAATGCTTTGAATAACATTTGGAATTGAATAAGGTATAAAGAACACAAACAAGATTTAATAAAGTTTAAGCTTATTGAATAAATAGAGGCAAGTATTTAAGGAAACAAAGAACCCATATCAAGGAAGTCGGAAGTTGAGGGCTGGAGTATTTTTGTGCATTTGCGATGTATTGTTCTATTTCTTTTTGTTTGTAAGAGATGCATTGTGTTTCTTTTGTTCTGTTTTTCTTTTTCTTCTTTTTCTAAGCTTTCTTTGTGTGTATGTGTTGATTTTAAACCAATAAAGATTGAATTTTTAAAAAAGGAATTTATAAGATAACCATGATGTTATCAACTTATTCCACTTTATACTGGGTTATTCCCAACCTCTTAGTGTGAAATTAGCTGAGATTTTCTTAGCATGATAGCGTGAGTTGCATTTCCCAGTTAAAACCTTGCTTATAGATTGTCCCTGAACCTGGGCTCAGCGTGGTTTATACATTTGGATGGAGAAATGCACACGTGGTTCTCATTGTCATGAATGGAATGGCAAAACCCTCCACATGTGAATCATTTACTCTCCATTACCAGTCCCCTCTGCTAGAATGCAGCTCAGCTCACACTTTCGATTAAGCAAAACACCACAGAAATCTTTGGAAGATACAACACAAACTCTTATGTCAGGAGTTCCTAAACCAGCCTGTGAACCACCACAAGCTTCATTCAGGTGCTCCACGGCATGTCTGTGGATTTTGCAGTTGGAGAAGGCGCATCTATCAGATTGAATATGCCTATTGATTTTTAATTGTATTTTTATTGCTTATTATATTTCTTATATTGTATTTCATTGTATTACAATTTTAAATCTATGGATTTACAATTGCTAGAAGAAGCAGAAAAACATTAAACCATTATCATTTCTTCATAGGAGGTATTGCAGAAACCTTAGTTTATCCTGACCTAGATTGCTATTAAGTTCTGTGGCACATTTCAGTCTATAAAATACAATGCAGTTTATTTTTCCTCACACCAACTCCTTTAGGAAGGTTAGAATGTGGCAGAACAATTGTGTTGAAGGCCACCTGGTGAGCTTAGTGATTCAGTTGGGAGCTTCCAAATCCAGTCCTAATGTGCTTCAAGGTTACAGATCTGATGAGCCAGCTGTCATGAGCACTGCCATCTCAGGTTTTTCTGATCTCGGTCAGTAGACATTGCAAGTTTAATGGGTGGTATTTAAACTCAGTTTTTCTGGGTATAGATCCACTGAAATTAACAAACCTAACTTTTAGTCATGTTCATTTCAGTGAGTCCACTCTGATTAAACCTTAGCTGAATACTAGTCAATAAAATTCAAGTAGGTGGGTGGTTCTTCTTACAACTAGAATGGTGCTTATAATATTTAGTGTGTTGGAATCTTAAGATGTAGGGTGGAATTAGAATAGGAATTTGGCTGAGCCAGGATTGTAAAGTCCTGGGTATTTCCAGTCCATGGCCAGTAATTTTATTTTCTAAGACTTTGAGGACTGAAATACCAGTGTACATTATTTTGAAAGTGTAAATAACCCAACAAAGGCTTCTGTCACTTGAAAATTCATACTCCAAATCATACAGGATTTTCATAAAGCCACTGCAGGAATAGTCTTCCTCTTAATGGACTGTGAAAGTTAAATTGCCTTTGATCTTGTTCTCAGCCTTTATAAAATCCCTGTAAAACAAAGCCTGTGGCTTGAACAAATAGTTTTATACAGATACCATTTTAAAAACTTTTTTTAACTTTAACAAGACCTTCTGTATCAACAGTTTTCACAATAAATGTTTCATCGAAGGCTTACATTGTCATACCTTGAGAGAGCCCATAGCTCTATAGCAGTTCACATGCTTTTTATGCAGGAGGTCCCTGGTCAACCTCTAGTTAACAGGATCTCAACTAGCAGGGCTAAGAAACCCCTCTCTATCTAAAACCTTGGAGTGTTGCTGTCTGAAGTGTGTGGGGTGTGTGGTGGGACATGATCTGATTGTATTAAAACCAATTTCCTTGACAGAAACTGCCAGCTGTCATCAGTTCCCTTACAGATTCTTTTCTGTTTAAATGTAGTTTATTATATATTTTATTTTTTAGCAACCCTGATGATGATTATTTATAAAAGTAAGTTAATTCAAATACACAGCTAAAATAGCTGTATTATGGACCTCTTGTTACTTGTCTTTTTTCATCATTTATACTTTGCTCATTGGCAGGTCAGGTTTTCACGTATCCAGATGATTTCTTAGCTCTTGATCTCATATTGCTGTTCATTATGGCAGTTCTTGAAGCAATCAGGCTATACTTTGGTAAGTTGGATAGCAGCATGCACATTAGAATCATGGTTAAATATTAATCCTTTGGTAAGGATACATGTTGGAACATGCTGATTCATGACAACTAACCAATTATTTTACAACACATTTAAATACTTTTAATGTTAAATATTAAAATGGCTGACTGACCTACATGGGTAAAAGTGCAAATGAGACTTTGCTAAATGCTAGTTAAATAAGGGATATATTTGTCAAGTTCACACTCCAGTCAAATGCATGTTTGCCTGGATGTAAGTTCTAAAGTAAGTGTCTATCAGTTGCATCCTAAAAGAGGGCAATTTTACTAAACCATAAAAATCAGGACCAGAGGCTGTGCTCAGGGGCGTAGGAAGGGGGGCGGACCACCCTGGGTGCCCTCACTGAGGGGGTGACATTCGGTGCACCCATGACTCCCAAGCTTACCCTGAACTGTCAGCCTAAGGGGGCAGCTGTGCTGCTTTGTCAGCGGCATTCCCCGCTTCCTCCTCCATTTTGACAGCTTGGGGGAGGTTTGGGAGTCGCGGGTGGGCGGCGTGCCGAATGTCCGCCATGGGCGGCTCGCTTCACCCCCACAAGCAGCTTGCTCCGCCCCCGTGGGCGGCTCGCTCCACCCCTGGCTGCAGGGCATGCACAACCAAGTGGCTATCCCACGCCTGGGAGGGCACCCTCTGTGCCACGCCCCCCTTGGGAGTACGCCTGCCCTGGGCAGCACGGCCATATGCTCCGCTGCTGGCTGTGCTGTGCCATTACTATCCTAGCAGTGGCACCACTGCCACTTACTAAGACAGGGCAGAGAGATTGGGTCTGTATCAGTTTAGTAGCAGAAGCACCAAATTGGCTTTCACCAGTGTGCCCACACAGCCCTGCCCATGTCCCTGCCCTGCCCTTCTTGGTAAGTAGATGGAATGCTGTTGATAGAAGGGGGGGGGGTGCAGCAACAGCCCTACTGCACTAGGTACCCGAGAGTATTGCTGGGTTCTGTGGATCATGGTGGTTGAAAAGGGGAAGATACAATGAAAGGGAAGGCTCTGCTTCTTAGCTATATCAACACAAAAGCACTGTAAAAAGGAATAGCACTGGTATTTCTCTTATAAACTCCAGTGTACATTGTGTTATCCTCGGAAGGCTCTCCTGGCCCAAGAATGATCATAGCTATCATGCTAGGTGCAGCTAGTAAAAGGCCATTATAGTCGCTTTGAATTTGTATTTTTGTGAGCTATCACATTCATCATTTGTCAATTGTGCTTGTGTTTTTGTTTTTTTTTTAACTTTGCTAGGTACCAAAGGGAATCTAACAGAAGAAGAGTATCCATTGGGTATCAGTCTTGTGATCACTGCCGGCAGCATAATCCTATCCATCTACTTTCTGGTGTGGCAAACATATGTCCTGCGAGCAGATGTCATCATTAATGTTGTACTGCTTGTCACATGTGGACTTGAAGCAATCCTGCAAGTCATAGCCATTGCTGCATTTGTCAGTTAACTCACGTTGTTATCTGTGGTGAACCTATCTTCTGTATTTTCTTCAAAAAGAAGAAATACAGATTTTTAATTGATCCTTGTAAAAGTACATGGACTTGATGTTCTCGAGTATAAACACTTCCATAACTGTTCTTACTACATTGCAAAGTTCCATGAGGCCATCATGAACTAACATATAACACATTCTGCAGGGTTATTCTTAGCATAGCTTATTTAGTGGTGGTCTCTGCTTTGAAGTTTGGAGTTAAATGTTGATACTCAAATCAAAGCTGATCCACATTTTTTGTGGCAGACAAGCTTGCTGTTTGTCTTTTGCCTGCCTTTGGTGAGCACCACATTGTTTCAAGGAAAATATGCTTCTACAAATGTAGAAATTCATGCTGTGGACAGATCCTAGGGATTACCCACAGTTCCCCGGTGTGTGTATACCATATGATTAGAGGCATTGACCTCTTGTTCTAGGGAAGATACATGGTAGATAGGTAGCAATAAAGTGCTTCATAAAGCTTGAATCATCTCTCAAAATAAATATAGCCAGACTCTTGTGATTAATTTTTGCAGCTCTTTGAGGTGATTACTCATTTCAGTGGTCTTAACAGTGGAATCAGTGAAACTAAATCACATGTTATTGTACTGTATCATACTATGCATAAGCATTTATAGTGAAAATTTCAAAAGAATGTAACAATCTTTTAAAAGTTACTTGAAACTGGTATCTTAGCTGTACGTTATCATAAGCCTAATTCCCAGTTAAAGTCAGAATTACAGGTTTCTAAGAATTGTTTTCAAAATATTTTAAAGATATATTTTATTAATGAAAGAGCAATATCCAGTGTTGCACGAGCAGACACCCCCCCCCCCATTCTCCTTTCCCATGCAGCCCTCATCCCCACCCAGCAGCTCTGGAGGGTCACCGTAACCTTCCAGGGCAGGTTTGGGTATGTGCAGGAGGAGACAACCTTATTTCACAAATGGTGCCTGTTTTTCTACAAGAAAGCCTTAAGTAGTGTGTTAAAGATTATCATATTTTTAAATTTGTATTTATGGACAGTATATATTTCTATTTTTCTATCACTAAGAATAAACAGACTGTAAGTCATTCACATTTAACTGATACTAATTGAGCTGGTGAGTATGCCTATTGTGGTTCAGTTAAGTTTCTCATAGTGGGAAGTGTAGAAACACTCCTTACACACAGTGTGAAGTATGATGTGAACCAGTTTTGTATTCTCATTTTGTATTTTTCTGTTGTGAACCACCCTGGGTGGTATACAGTTGCTAATAATAATAATAATAATAATAATAATAATAATACAAATGTAAAAATCTTGGAGACGAGGGTAACTCTCGGGGCAGATATGCTGAATCTAAAATAACATATATCATGTTTCAGGTTCACTTCTGAAGCTTTGATTTTATTTATTTAATAAAATTTATATACTGTTTGATGGTTAAAAACAAACAAAAACCCGGGACCTTAGAGCAGTTTACAAAAACCTTCTATTTTTTTTTTAAACAGAATTTATTAGCATTTTCTTAATATAACACAAACCCAACCCCACACCTACAAATACAAAAACAAATACAAGTACACATAATGTCAGGATTCTTCTTCTTATCTATATACCTTACAAAAAAAAAATTTTCTAGTTCTGAATCTTGACTTTTGACTTCCCCCGCCTATACACCTTCGGTTTTAAATCAATATACTATTTCCTTAACAACCTTTCTCTGTAAAAAATTTAACTTTACTTAAAAAAAACCACAATTGTCTTAATCTTTGCATTATAACCTAGATCTTAACCAAGTATTCTTATAGCTAAACTTATTTCTTCTATCCTTTATCATGCTGCTTTTAACTTAAGATTCAATATCTCCTTACTTATTTAAAATAAACTTGTAATTAACAGACTTCACACTCCGATTTCGGATACCATGGCAGACCATTTGGATTATACATTTAATATTTCAACCCACTCCCCCTCTGTCCATTGTCTTTTTCTGTCTTTCACCAGAACCAAATCTCCAATTGTCTTCCTCTAAGTGTCCACAGGTCCAGGCTGCATCCACAACAAACCCCGCATCGAGCCTCAGGGTGTTCCTCCCCTCCATTCTGGGTTTCTCCGTTTCTTTTTCTTCTTCTTCTTCTTCTTGTAGAAATCTTAATTCCTTGTCCCTTGCCCCCGAGCTGCCACCTCGGAGTCTGGATATTGTAAATTTTCCCGTTCCAGGGCTGCCACCCCCAGAAACCGGCCCCCCTTCCTTTCGGAGTTGCCCAGCCATCTCAAACCATCCTTCAAGCGCCTCTCCCAGCTCTTTGCCAAAGTTTGTTTCCATTGTGTAGATCTTTTGAAAAGCCTCTTCTGTGGAAAGTAAGTTCTTTTCATTTATAATTCCACTCAAAATTTGTAGTTTTCGATTAAGCAGTTCCAGTTGAAAGACAGTAAGCATTTCCTCATCCTCCAAACCAGAGCTCGATACCAGTGCAAGCGCAAAGTCCATCATTTTAGGAGGGAGGGTGAGTATCAAGTTTCAGTTCCTGTCTCTTCCTTTCTTTGTTTCAGTTTTTTCCCACGAAAGTCCAAGTCGTCGCCATTTCTCCGATGCCGGAGTACAAAGACCAAAACTTCAAATGGAGATATTTTTTCCCCAGTTAACCCCCGAAGGGAAATCTCAACAGTCTCAGTTTTCAAATTCCAGATACTTTCTATCGATTGTTGTAGCAGCAGTCACTTAAAGAGTTAATTCCTTTCGTCTCCCGAAGGGAGGGAGGCGGGCTGCCTTTCTTCTTTCCCCCAGATCGTTCCAGGAATGCAAAGAGTCAATCAATTACTCACCGCCTCTGGGTTCTTAACAGTTCATTAAGGACAGGTAGAACTTAGACGCTCATCACAGGCTTTGTCGCCGCATTTACATCCCGGTTGAGGCATGTCCCCTATAGCCCGGCATGTCCCCTATAGCCCTTTACAGGGGGAGCGGGGGAAGGGTTCGGAGCCACAACGGGCACAGCCGGGGAGCCCAGGGTGCGGGACGCTCTTCCCGCACCCCAACCGGAGCCCCGCTTTGCGGTAGCAGGGCTCCTAACCCCCGGGATGGACTGGGTGCTTCGCAGCCGAAGCAGCCCACGACCACCTGCAATGGCGTCAGCCGCCGGAAGCCCTACAAAAACCTTCTAGTCCCTGGAGTTCTTTCAGATATGTTTGCTGATTGCTGCATAAGAGAATTGGCACTTTGGCAGGGCTGTCTGTCCAGAAAGTAGTGAGATTTGAGATAACAAACATGTTGATGTCAGGGTTTTGTAAGCATTATTATTGAGCACATCTTGCATACTGCACCACATACAAAGAGTTCTTTTGAATTACCTTTTATATTCCAATGCAGCAGAACAGGATTATCTAGTTTATCAGAATGAATTCTGTTTCTCAGCCAGAAGCCTGTAAATGGTAGCGATGGTTGACTCCTTCCAACTTTCTATGTACTGGGAATGTGTGGGAAGTCAAAGTTGACATGGTGCTCCCCCACCCTTGAGGCACCACTCATAGTTTGTGGTTAATAAACTGATGCATAGTGATGCACATTTTATTTGCATATCCCAATTTATATACTGTTTGATGGTTAAAAACAAACAAAAACCCGGGACCTTAGAGCAGTTTACAAAAACCTTCTATTTTTTTTTTAAACAGAATTTATTAGCATTTTCTTAATATAACACAAACCCAACCCCACACCTACAAATACAAAAACAAATACAAGTACACATAATGTCAGGATTCTTCTTCTTATCTATATACCTTACAAAAAAAAAATTTTCTAGTTCTGAATCTTGACTTTTGACTTCCCCCGCCTATACACCTTCGGTTTTAAATCAATATACTATTTCCTTAACAACCTTTCTCTGTAAAAAATTTAACTTTACTTAAAAAAAACCACAATTGTCTTAATCTTTGCATTATAACCTAGATCTTAACCAAGTATTCTTATAGCTAAACTTATTTCTTCTATCCTTTATCATGCTGCTTTTAACTTAAGATTCAATATCTCCTTACTTATTTAAAATAAACTTGTAATTAACAGACTTCACACTCCGATTTCGGATACCATGGCAGACCATTTGGATTATACATTTAATATTTCAACCCACTCCCCCTCTGTCCATTGTCTTTTTCTGTCTTTCACCAGAACCAAATCTCCAATTGTCTTCCTCTAAGTGTCCACAGGTCCAGGCTGCATCCACAACAAACCCCGCATCGAGCCTCAGGGTGTTCCTCCCCTCCATTCTGGGTTTCTCCGTTTCTTTTTCTTCTTCTTCTTCTTCTTGTAGAAATCTTAATTCCTTGTCCCTTGCCCCCGAGCTGCCACCTCGGAGTCTGGATATTGTAAATTTTCCCGTTCCAGGGCTGCCACCCCCAGAAACCGGCCCCCCTTCCTTTCGGAGTTGCCCAGCCATCTCAAACCATCCTTCAAGCGCCTCTCCCAGCTCTTTGCCAAAGTTTGTTTCCATTGTGTAGATCTTTTGAAAAGCCTCTTCTGTGGAAAGTAAGTTCTTTTCATTTATAATTCCACTCAAAATTTGTAGTTTTCGATTAAGCAGTTCCAGTTGAAAGACAGTAAGCATTTCCTCATCCTCCAAACCAGAGCTCGATACCAGTGCAAGCGCAAAGTCCAGCATTTTAGGAGGGAGGGTGAGTATCAAGTTTCAGTTCCTGTCTCTTCCTTTCTTTGTTTCAGTTTTTTCCCACGAAAGTCCAAGTCGTCGCCATTTCTCCGATGCCGGAGTACAAAGACCAAAACTTCAAATGGAGATATTTTTTCCCCAGTTAACCCCCGAAGGGAAATCTCAACAGTCTCAGTTTTCAAATTCCAGATACTTTCTATCGATTGTTGTAGCAGCAGTCACTTAAAGAGTTAATTCCTTTCGTCTCCCGAAGGGAGGGAGGCGGGCTGCCTTTCTTCTTTCCCCCAGATCGTTCCAGGAATGCAAAGAGTCAATCAATTACTCACCGCCTCTGGGTTCTTAACAGCTCATTAAGGACAGGTAGAACTTAGACGCTCATCACAGGCTTTGTCGCCGCATTTACATCCCGGTTGAGGCATGTCCCCTATAGCCCGGCATGTCCCCTATAGCCCTTTACAGGGGGAGCGGGGGAAGGGTTCGGAGCCACAACGGGCACAGCCGGGGAGCCCAGGGTGCGGGACGCTCTTCCCGCACCCCAACCGGAGCCCCGCTTTGCGGTAGCAGGGCTCCTAACCCCCGGGATGGACTGGGTGCTTCGCAGCCGAAGCAGCCCACGACCACCCGCAATGGCGTCAGCCGCCGGAAGCCCTACAAAAACCTTCTAGTCCCTGGAGTTCTTTCAGATATGTTTGCTGATTGCTGCATAAGAGAATTGGCACTTTGGCAGGGCTGTCTGTCCAGAAAGTAGTGAGATTTGAGATAACAAACATGTTGATGTCAGGGTTTTGTAAGCATTATTATTGAGCACATCTTGCATACTGCACCACATACAAAGAGTTCTTTTGAATTACCTTTTATATTCCAATGCAGCAGAACAGGATTATCTAGTTTATCAGAATGAATTCTGTTTCTCAGCCAGAAGCCTGTAAATGGTAGCGATGGTTGACTCCTTCCAACTTTCTATGTACTGGGAATGTGTGGGAAGTCAAAGTTGACATGGTGCTCCCCCACCCTTGAGGCACCACTCATAGTTTGTGGTTAATAAACTGATGCATAGTGATGCACATTTTATTTGCATATCTTTGGTGATCCCCTTCACACCTACTTTGTAAATGCTATCTCATGCAAAAGGGAGATCTTTAGCATCAGTTATTCACAACCTTATCCTACAGCATAGCATGTTTACTTGAAAATATTTGCTATTAAGTTAAATTAGTTTTTCACATGAATGTCATAGGATTGCAATCTTACAATATCCCATGACCACCCAGGACACAAAATAATGTTTCAGCTTTGCATTTTCCTTCTCAGTGGTGAAATAACATTGGCAATAGCTCACTGGTCACCATATTCTAAATGCAATTTTTTAAAAAAACCGCACAAATTGGGTTGTATCCATTTGTGTCCCTCTGTGGCACTGATAGAAGGCTTTTTGATCCAGTAGAGGCTTCTATGAGTAGAAAAGGTGGGCCATTTTTGTGAATTCCTCCTTACGATTTCTTCCCTCTGAGGAAAGGTTGCAGCATCTGTGAATTTTTAGTTTGGAGAAAAGGAGAGTAAGAGGTGACATGATAGAAGTTTATAAAATTATCAATAGCATGGATAAAGTGGATAGGGAAAAGTTTTTTCCCCTCGTGTAATACTAAGACTTCTGGACATCGAATTAAGCTGAATGTTGGAAAATTCAGGACATATAAAAGTGCCTAGTTAAACCATGAAGCTCTCACGAGATGAAGTGATGGATACCAAATTACCGGTAGCTGACTTTAAAAGAGGATTAGAGAAATTCATGGAGGAGATGGGTATTGATGGCCACTAGCCATGATGGCTGTGCTCAGCAGTAATGTTTATGAAAACCACAGGAGGGGACGGTGCTCTTGTGCTCCGTTCCTGTTTGCAGGCTTCTCACAGGCATCTGGTTGGCCATTGTGAGAACATGATGCTGGACTTGGTGGCTCACTGGCCTGACCCAGCAGGCTCTTCTGTTCATGTTTTCTTGCAGCCTGCCCGCATGGCACCTCCCATGCTGTTCCAAAGAGTCCTCCAGTCCTCTGAAGCAGATCTGAGGGAAGACAGTTGGATACAACCCATTGTTTTGAAGTCAGTGGGTCGATTCTGCACCCATAGTTAGGATTCATGTTTAATGTTAATCATATATTTCAATGGGTATAGACTGCCTTTATATGATCTGTTTCTCCCATGTGCCAACACAGCCACATGTCATGAACACACATGAAGGAAGCCCCTTGATGTGAGATTGCCCATAATCATTTTAACTGAGCTGCAGGGTTAACTAGTTCACTGCCTGAATCTTTTTCTCTGCTATTCCTGACCTGCTAGAGGTATTTGTTAGTGTTCATGAGACCTTTTTTGTGAGCATGAGCATAAATTGTCATGGTAAAGTCACAAACAAGAATTGCTAAACATGCTGGGCTCTTGGGAGTGTATAATTAAAAGGCCAAACCCTTCTGGAAACAGGATGAGCAAGTTTTAATGAAAAATACAATAAAAATGAAATGAGCACGTTTCCCCCCAGAAGTTGAGATCATTATTTGGGTGGTGGTTATGCTTCAAATAAAAAGCACTTGTTCTGTACACAACTTGAGGTGGCTGTCATCAGCTTAATCTAAAATTCTCATAGCACATTTATCTCCTGGGATTTAATGCCCTCAGATATTTTGAAGAGATAAGGCTACTGTGCTGGCCCCAAGGGTTTGTCCATGAAGCGAGGTCCAAGTCCAGTCCTGGGTCTAGGGGTCCAAAGGAGGTCAGTCCGGCGGGGAGCGAGGCAGGGAGCAGGTCAAGGTCCAAGGCAGGTTCAGGCACAAGGTTGCAGGTTGAGCACACGCTTGCAACTATGTTGCTCACGCAACTTGGGCTGGGTCTGGCTGGCTTTTATCTGGCCCTATGCTTAGGGCCGCCCCGATCCTCTGGAGACTCGCCTCTCCTCCGGGCCTGGAGGCGAGCACTCCTCCTGCAGACACTTAACTCCCTTCGCCTCTCTGCCCTGAGCCTCTGTAGCTCAGGAGAGGCTGGTGGGTTACTGGACCCAGGGGATGCCTCAGCTTCCTCTGAAGAGGCTGGGAGTGGAGCACCTGCAGGCAATGGGTCCTCCCTCCCATCAGGAGCCAGAGCAGACTCTGCTGATGCCTGCACCTGGGGATCCAGCACAGGTGGGGATCCTTCAGGCTCAAGCCCTGGCCCCGGCTCAGCTGGTTCTGGAGGCGGGGAATCCTGTGCAGGCTGGGATCCCTCAGGTTCAGCATCAGAGTCTGACTCCCAGGCCATCACACCATCCCCCCTCCCAGGCCTCCCCCTCAACTGAGGGGCCGGACCAGGCTTGCTGGGGTAAGCTGCATGGAAATCACGGAGGCAGGCAGGTGCGTGGACGTTTTCCACTGGTTCCCATGAACGATCCTCAGGCCCATACCCCTTCCAGTCGATGAGGTATTGGAGCTTCCCCCTGCGGTATCGTGAGTCGAGAATGCGCTCCACCTCGTACTCAGGCTCCCCCTCAACCAAAACTGGCTGCGGTCGTGGATTGTCTGGGTGAAACTCGTCGGGCGGGGCGACTGGACTAAGTAGGGACCGGTGGAATACTGGGTGAACCTTGAGTGATGGAGGTAACTGGAGGCGAAACGCCACCGGTGACACCTGCGCAGTGATGGTGAATGGGCCGGCAAACCGTGCATCCAGCTTTCGTGAGGGCCGAGAAGGATGCAGGTGACGGGTAGAGAGCCACACCCGATCGCCAACATGGAGTTCTGGCCCCTCCTGACGATGTCGGTCAGCTTGGGCCTTGTATGCGTCCTTGGCCTGGCGCAGTTGCTCCATCAATAATTGTTGCTGGGACTGAAGCTCCTGAAGCCAGTCTGTCACTGCGGGGACCGCGGAAGCTGGCAGCACGTCCGGGAACAAACGTGGATGGTAGCCATAGGAGGCCTGGAACGGGGTCTGCTGGGTGGAGGCGTTCACTGCATTGTTGTAGGCGAACTCCGCCAATGGCAAGTGATCGACCCAGTCATCCTGCTGGAAGCTGCAGTAACACCGGAGGTACTGCTCCAGCACCGCATTTGCCCGTTCCGTCTGGCCATCGGTCTGCGGGTGGTGGGCCGAAGATAGACAGACCTCCGTCCCAAGGGTCTGGTGCAGGGCTCGCCAGAAGTGGGATGTGAACTGGACGCCGCGGTCAGAAACCACACGCTCGGGAAGGCCATGCAGGCGGAAGATGTGCTGCATGTACAGTTGAGCCGTCTCCTTAGCTGTGGGTATGGACGGGCAGGGGGCACAGTGCACCATCTTAGTGAAATGGTCCGTGAAAACCAGGAGGCAGGTACAGTGACGAGATGGGGGCAAGTCTACCACAAAGTCCAGTGAGACCGTGTGCCAGGGACGTGGTGGGACTGGTAATGGCTGGAGCAGACCGGGGGGGTCGCCCAGTAGGACCCTTGGCCCGCCGGCAGACATCGCAACCAGCAACATAGCGTGCCACATCAGCCTTCAGGCGGGGCCACCAGAACTCCCGGCTTACCAGATGAGTGGTCCGGTACCGCCCAAAGTGCCCTGCTGCTGGGGCATCGTGGGACATCTGGAGAACCTCAGCCCGCAATGGTCCTGGTGGGATGTATAGACGACCCTGGTGCAGCAGTAGGCCCTGGTGCAGGGCCAGCCCTGGATATCGAGGGCATGACCCATCAGACAGTTCCCGGAGCCGTTCCTGAGCCCAAGCGTCGACCCGTTGCTGTTCTCGCACCCGAGCCTGCAGTGGCTTGGCCTCCTGAGTGGCCAGGAATGTGGCTGGTGGTAAGATAGTCGTCGGTACTGCCTGCTGTACAGTGTCTGCGACGTCCTCGGGTTTCCGGGACAGGGCATCCGCTTTCCGGTTTTGGGAGCTAGGGATGTAGCGGATCCGGAACTGGAACCGGGAGAAAAATAGCGCCCACCGGATCTGCCTTTGGTTCAACTTGCGGGTGGTCTGGAGGTACTCCAGATTCCGGTGGTCCGTTCTCACTTCCACCGGGTGTCGTGCCCCCTCAAGATGATGGCGCCAGACCTCAAAGGCCACCTTGATGGCCAGTAGTTCCCGCTCCCACACGGTATAGTTACGCTCCGCCGGAAGGAGCTGCCGGGAGTAGTAGGCGCAGGGTAACAGCGGCGCATCGGGTCCGTGTTGCTGAGACAGGATGGCACCGAGAGCCGTACTGGAGGCATCAGTCTCCACCACGAAGGGACGAGAGGGATCAGGATGCTGTAAAATCGGCGCCCTCTGGAAACAGGCTTTCAACCCCTGAAATGCCACTTCAGCCTCCTCATCCCAGGAGAAGGGTGTCTTGGGGCGCAGCAGTCGGGTTAATGGGGTGGTGCGATGAGCATAATCTGCAATGAAGGTCCGGTAATAGTTGGCGAACCCTAGGAACCGCTGTAAGTCCTTGCGGTTCCGGGGCGCTGCCCACTCTCGAACCGCAGCCACCTTCCCAGGGTCCATCTGCACCCCGTCAGGGGAGAGTCGGTGTCCAAGGAAGTCCACTGACCGCTGGTGGAACTCGCACTTGCTGAGCTTGGCATACAGGCGGTGCTCCCGCAAGCGCTGCAACACGGACCGAACATGACTCTCGTGACGGGCTGGGTCACGGGAATAAATCAGAATATCATCTAGGTACACCACCACGTATTTGTCTAGCAAGTCCTGGAACACGTGGTTGATGTACCGTTGAAACACGGCGGGTGCGTTGCATAATCCGAACGGCATAACCAGGTATTCAAACTGCCCATACCGGGTCCCGAATGCCGTCTTCCACTCGTCCCCGGCACGGATCCGAATCAAGTTGTAGGCCCCTCGGAGGTCCAGTTTGGTGAACATCTGCGCCCCCTGCACCCGCTCCAGCAATTCTGCAATAAGGGGCAAGGGGTACCGGTCTGGGATGGTGATCTTGTTCAGGGCCCGGTAGTCATGGCAGAGGCGAAGCTCCCCACACTTCTTCTTAACGAAGAGTACAGGAGCGGCAGTGGGTGAGGTAGAGGGCCTAATGAACCCGCGTTCCAGGTTCTTGCGAAGGAAGTCCTGCAAGGCTTCACGCTCTGGCTCCGAAAGAGAATATAGGCGGCTTACAGGCAGGGGCGCCCCAGGCTGGAGGTCTATGCCGCAGTCGAAGGACCGATGAGGTGGCAGCTGGTCTGCTCCCTGTTCCTCGAACACGTCTAAATAGTCCTGGTACACGGCAGGGAGCGTTGACACAGCCTGCCCCATGGGGGCAGCTGCTACTAACTCGGACTGAGCATGGGAACCCGGGTCTGGGAAGCGTACAGTCCGATTGACCCAGTCGATCTGAACATTGTGCGACTCCAGCCAGTCCATCCCAAGCACCAGGGGAAACCGGGGCATGGTGGCAATGTCCAGGGTTCGCACCTCCCGGTGCTGCTGGTAGCACAGGACCAAGGGCTGGGTCTCCCGAGTAACCGCGCCCGAGCGTAGGAGCCGTCCGTCAATTGCCTCCACCTGTACTGGTTCCGGCTTGTTCTGAAGCGGCACCTGATGCTGAGTGGCGAAGGCAGAGTCCATATAGGAGCGGGTTGCCCCCGAATCCACCAGAGCGTGGGTGAGAATCCAGGGCCCACCGGGGGGGTATAGACGCACCGGTATCATGAGGTGTTGCAATTCCACTGGTGAGGGCCCATCATGCGATGCTTGGGGCCCCAGGTAGCCTGGGCCATCGGCTACTGGGGTTGGCCGTTTCACCTGCGGCTGGCGTTTCTCAGGGCAGGTTCGGGCGTAGTGTCCACTCCCACCGCAGTAGAGACACAGGTTCCCCTCCCGACGCCGAGTCTTTTCCGAGGGGGAGAGGCGAGGCCGCGCTGCCCCGAGCTGCATCGGCTCCTCCAATGACTCAGCTCTGGCCACGGAACTGCAGGGAAGCACCGGCGCTGGGAGCCCGGAGTGCCGGCGGCCCCGGGCCTGGCGACGGTCCTCCAACCGATCATCTATCTGCAGACTCCGTTGGATGAGGGCATCCAGTGTGGCAGGGCGATCCAACGTGGCCAGCTGATCCAGTACCTCGTCCGAAAGTCCCTCGAGATACTGGTCCCGCAGTGCAGAGTCGTTCCAGGTCAAGTCCTGCGCCAGCAGCCGAAATTCTGTGGCGTAGATGGCCACTGTGGACTTGCCCTGTTTCAACCGCCGAATTGCCCGATTGGCTTGACTCCCCTTCTGAGGGTTGGCAAACGTGGTTTCCAGAAGATTGCAAAACCCCGTATAGTCTGTCAGCAAGGGGGAGTCTTGCCGGAGCAGCGGCAACGCCCACTTGGCCGCCTGGTCCTTCAGCAAGCTGATCAGGAAGTGCACCTTGGTGCGGTCGTCGGGGAAATCCCGAGCTCGCCCCTGAATATACAGCTTGGCCTGGGCGAGAAACATGGGAAAGCTGGCTGGGGACCCATCAAATTTCTCTGGCAGGGCCACGGGGTACTTGCCAGGAGCTGGGGCGGCGGCCCCAGGAGCCGGTAAGGCATCCAAACGCTGCTGAAGCGCCGTAACCACATTGCTTAGCTGCTGCACGGTGTGGGTCAAGGCCTGGTTCTCCTGGGCCAATGCCACCAGCGCAGCCACCTGGTCAGCCATGGCTATTAGTTCCTCCCGAACGCACCCCAGCGAAGGGGGAGTGCGGGTGTGGCGTGAGCAAACTGTGCTGGCCCCAAGGGTTTGTCCATGAAGCGAGGTCCAAGTCCAGTCCTGGGTCTAGGGGTCCAAAGGAGGTCAGTCCGGCGGGGAGCGAGGCAGGGAGCAGGTCAAGGTCCAAGGCAGGTTCAGGCACAAGGTTGCAGGTTGAGCACACGCTTGCAACTATGTTGCTCACGCAACTTGGGCTGGGTCTGGCTGGCTTTTATCTGGCCCTATGCTTAGGGCCGCCCCGATCCTCTGGAGACTCGCCTCTCCTCCGGGCCTGGAGGCGAGCACTCCTCCTGCAGACACTTAACTCCCTTCGCCTCTCTGCCCTGAGCCTCTGTAGCTCAGGAGAGGCTGGTGGGTTACTGGACCCAGGGGATGCCTCAGCTTCCTCTGAAGAGGCTGGGAGTGGAGCACCTGCAGGCAATGGGTCCTCCCTCCCATCAGGAGCCAGAGCAGACTCTGCTGATGCCTGCACCTGGGGATCCAGCACAGGTGGGGATCCTTCAGGCTCAAGCCCTGGCCCCGGCTCAGCTGGTTCTGGAGGCGGGGAATCCTGTGCAGGCTGGGATCCCTCAGGTTCAGCATCAGAGTCTGACTCCCAGGCCATCACAGCTACATTGTTTCAAACTTTCTTGTAAGCCCAACAAAAATAAAGGAAATGAAACACAAATAAAGTGCATTCCTCAAGAAGTCAGCATTTCTTTTGGCTACAACACAAAACACGATTCGTGTCCTTAAGGAACGACTCTGTGTTTGCTTCTTGTTAACAAGCTATGTGTTAGCATTGCAAAGTCTTTATTTGCAGAAAATAAGCACATCACATTTTCCTACTTGGATTTCACTTCTACATTCACAAGCATGTACATCACATGCACAGTGAAACGTGAAAACTATCTCTTTTGCCATGTGTGCCAACCATAGTTGGGATACTACACAGTCTTAGTAGCAGTTTGTTTAAGTGTAAAGAAATGTATATTACCCTATAATTGCTTCTAAGGCAAGCTGGCATGTGCCTACAGCAGAATAATTTATGTGCTTTGTAGATTTCTTGTTCATTGGTAGTTTTGTATTGGCTTTTGCTGGCTATTCCCATATTTTTGTCCAATTCTGTCAAATGATTATGTTCAGTGCTAGCTGTGTGCTTTGAGTCCCACATTTTTATAGTGTCCAAAATGGAAAAAAGTATTTCCTTGTTTCTGTTTTTAGTCCAGCCACTACTGTATACACTTTGAGAGTAGCCCAAATCATGATGTACAAAAGTGCACAGAGGTGCACTAAACGGAAGTAGCTGATAATTAGGCTAAGTGGTCCAGTAGTCCAATTCTGCATAAAGGCAGCATATTTTCTTGGCTCAGAAGTTGGGACAAAAATCTCACCACACAACCATTGTTGTGAGTGTTGCATTGTGCTGGACTCCACCGACAAATTGCTGAGCAGGGAAAATGCTCTTAATCTTATGCACATTGATTGACGTTAATTTCCCAGAACTTGATGAGACTTACTTCCGAGGAAGCGCGCACTAGCTTGAGCCAAAGGAAGTGTTTCCACCCGTTTCAAACTGAAGAACAGAAATGTACTTTATCTACCCCCAGCACCTCCCTTTTTCTGGTTTTCCTCTCCCTCCCTTGCAAGCAAGAGAGACAACCACTATTACCGGTACTTCCACGTTATTGATGCAACAAAACTGCTGAGCTCTATGGTGTGCTCGTTGGCATTTGAGTCAGTTGCTGCAGAGGGGGGAAAATATGTTCTGAGTCCCAAGTCCATCCATCTTGCTAAAGTTGTGTAATCCGTGAAACTCTCTCCCTCTGCATTTTGTTTCTCCGAGTTGGAGAGATGCGTGTGGCCACACCCTCCCAACTCGCGACAGATTTTCCACCCTTGCGCTGCCAGGACAGGCCGAGCCCGGCTTATTCTGGCTGGATAAACATCTCGCCAGACAGAGCGAGCCTGCCAGGCAGCCGCCAGCTCGGTGAGAGGCGGCTTGTGCCTTTCACAAACGTGGGTTTGTTTTCTCCACAGCGTCGCCAGGTTGCTCATTTCCCTTCCCCAAACTGAAAGGGGGCGGGGATATAAGATGATGAAGAAGGAAAACCTGAAGCAAAATCACCTTTCTCGCCGAAGTCTCGGAGAGAAGCAAAAATAAAGCCCCCTCTGCCGTCTGCCTCCACAGGCAGCGGCTCAGTCCTGGTTCTCAGCAGAGATACCCAACTCTGAGGCGCCCCGACTCGCAGCCTCCTGGTTATATAGTAACCTGTTGCTTTTGGCCGGTGGCTCCACCTCTCCCTTCTCCCTCCTCCTCCTCTGCCCGGGCTGAGGGAGCGCTCCCACCTGCTCTCAGTGGAGCTGCGAGGTCTGCACGGGGAGAAAGGAGGGCGAGGAGGAGCGAGAAGAAGAGGGAGCCGTCAGGAACGGAGCGGGTCGTTTCCTCTTCCCCACCTCAGCCCTGCTGGGCACCATTTCCCCTGGTCGGCGGTCACCTCAGGGAAGCCCTTTGCTGAGCACAGCAGAGCAGGAAGCCCCAAGTTCAGAATGGCAGAGAAGCTGGACTAAGAGGAAGGGAGCCGCTCAGTGGGGAAGGAACTACGAGGACCCAGGAAACTGGGAGAGTCCAGTTGGCTTCTGAGGGAAAAGTAAGTGAATTGTTTTTAATTTCTCCCCCTTCCTCCCGCTCCTCTGCGTTTGACGACGAGCCTCCAAAGAATATTTCCCATGCCTAAGGAAGGGAGTGTGTTTGGGAAAGGGAGTGCTGGTAAAAACTCTGGAAGAAGTTAGGGGGGGGGAAGGGGCAGGATTTTCTCCATGTTATTTTGTGGCGTACTACAACATCCCTGCCCAAATGGGAAAGGTCCAGCAGGGAGTGCTGTTTTGGCAAAGGAAGACTCTTGGGTTAGAAAACAAAGTCTAGCTATGCTATCAGTTGCTCAGCTTCTTCGACACTCTGCTAAGTTTATTCCAAAGTTGGTTGGGTTTTTTCCTCTCTGCTTTTATGTCTGCTTGGCTGCACTTTTGTGAAGTGGACCTCAAACTTACGACCATGGGGAAATGTTGGTTGAGTTTTGTTTTTAGTTTAGTGAAATCATATTGACTTGAACATTTGGCAGTGGCCTGGGGTGGGTGTGTTTGCTTAAGTATGGAAAATCCTGGTACAAATTCTTCTCAATAAAGGCAAGTCATCTTAATTTAGAACTTTCTGAAATGCAGCCTGATATTAAACCCTGGGAACTAATCACTGCGTTGTCAGACAAGTGGGGCACTTGGATATAATTATTCCGTGGCTTTAATTAGGGCAATTTTGTATAATGTGCAGCAGCAGGACTGCTCTTCCATGCTGAGTAACTGCCTGGAAGTGTAAACAGAGACATACCAGATCTTTCTTTCCTAACTCACAGATTTCAAGTTACTCTGCCGAGGGTCATTGCTTAATTTTTACATTTTGTACTCTGGATCCAGTTCTTGAAGTACAAAAGAGATGCAAGAGAGTATTGTTTATTAACAGCACACTTGTATTTCATACACAAATGTCACACGTCCTTTCAGTTCATGCTAATTGCTCATACGCATTTTGTAAGAAGTCACAAGTTATGCATTTGGATGTTGTTCAAAAATTACACTGATGACATGTATTTGGGGATTTGTGTACATGTACAATGTGTAAAGATGTACTAAGAAGTTTGATCCATTCTGAATATCTGGATTTTTTTGTGCTCACCACATGACACACTCTAGTCACGTGAATAGAATGCCATATTAACAAGTTATAATTGCTCCAGCTTCCAGTTTACCAAAATGTTATGTACATTTACATAAATCAGATGGGGCTGATGGAAGGTATAAGCCAAAACATCGGGAGGGCATCAAGTTGGCAAAGGCTGTTTCACATTATTAGTGTGGTCTAGTTTTTCCATTGTCTAGGGGAAAGGATGGTCCACATAGAAGTCCCAGTCGATTGCTACTTTAGGTTAAAAGGACCTGTTATAAAACAAGAGGTTTGAATCTGCTGGGATTGTGAAATGCAATAGTGTGTGTGGAGGATATATCAGAGCGACCTGCACACTGACTACAAACAAAGCTCAGGGCCGCCCCCTTTGTAGGCTACTGCAACAGTGTGGGAGCTGCTTCCCCATGGCTTCATCACCCACTGCCTTGCTACTGTCTGGAAGCCACAACTACATGATGTAAGGGTGGTGTGCAGCTCTTACCCCAACCCCTCCAATTATATCCCAACTGGGAGGAAGAGATGGGTTTTTTTGGGAATAGTCCATATGATTACTTTTTGCACTAAGTATTACTGCAGCAGCCTGGGAAGAAGTTACTGGGCAGCACTTATTGTGCCACTGCTTTAATGTGAAGGGTCTCTCTTAGGGTGAATACAGATGACCATGTCACCACTTGGTCACCCCTAATGTGTCATTAAATGTTCCTCACCACATGGCAAGATAAGGCAAACAAGTGGTTTTATCGGTTGGTCAGACATACAATGTGGAAAGGGACTACATGGCATTTGACCGTCTGACTCTTCACCCTGGATCTTGCATCACTCATTCAAGCAATAAAACTTGTTCATAATTCGTGGCAGGAACTTACCAGTATGCGGGAAATGTTTTTATATTGAAGAGTTGAATATAAATTCATTTTAAAACAACAACAACAGAATTTCAGTTAATACTGAACATAATAAGTCATTAGATCAGCCTCAGAGTGAGCCTCCATCCTGGTGCTGCCATTGGGGATGGAACCCCCAAGTCCTGAAAGCTATCCCACTCAAAGGATCCATGCCTGCGGACTTTGGACAGATGAAAAAATGAACATGAAATTATGAAAGCCAGAGTAGTCTAGACTTTGGACAGATAAAAACATGGTAATAAAATTATGAAAGTGAGTGTTGAACCTGTCTTCAAATCCCTGCTCAGCCTTGAAGTTCCCAGGTGGCCTTGACAAATAAATTTCTTAAGCTTATTGCATAGTCTGCAAAAGAAGACTGAATGAGATGATGACCACCAAGCTGGCTACATTTGAGAAATACTTATGGAAATATGAACAATGGCTAATAATTAGATGGGATACACATGGATAACACAGTAATGAATCTTTTCTAGCTTTTAATCAGTGGTGAGCCATAACAGGAAGGTCTCACAGCCAACTTTGACAGGTAGGTGGGACCAGGCATCTGTCTTGTCATCTGACATCATAATTGTTCCAACGTAATGATTACATTTTAAATAATTATTAGGGGTCATGTTTGCCTCCTTGGTTATCAAAGCAAGCTTTTATGCCAGTTTGCTTTACAGCTTTGATATCTAGAACCTTTTAAAAAAGATTATATATTCATTTGAGAAATGTGTCTCAGCATGGGGCTTTAAGAAAACCACAGATGAATCAGTCTGTCTATTAGCAAATCCCAGATAACAGAATTTAAATGAATTTACACAGAATGTACAGATTTCTCATACACCTGCACACTTTTCTCATCCTATCTGCTCATTTCAGTGCACATCAGCCTTGTTCTGAGAGTGGAATGCAAGTCATCATTCAAATAGGGTGGGTATTGTGACGTTTACAGGTTTGAAATAAAGTATCCAATTAACCCCAAATGACAGTCATGTGAAGGTAATGTTCAACATCTTTATAAATGACTTTGATGAAGGAATTGAAGGGATGCTTATCAGATTTGCAGATGACACCAAACTGGGAAGGGTAGCTAATCCTGCAGAAGACAGAATCAGAATCAGAATTCAAAATGGCCTTAACAGGTTGGAGAACTGGCCACAAGCTAACAAATTTCAATAGGGACAAATATAAGGTTCTGCACCTAGGCAGGAAGAACCAGATACACAAATATAGGAGGGGGGACACCTGGTTTACTAGCAGTACATATGAAAAGGATCTAGGTGTCTTGGTGGACCACAAACTTAACATGAGTCAACAGTGTGATGCAACAGCAAAAAAGGCTAATGCTTTTCTAGGCTGCATCAACAGAAGTATAGTGTCCAGATCAAGGGAAGCAATAGTACCACTTTGTTCTGCCTTGGTCAGACCACACCTGGAATACTGTGTCCAAAGTACATTGACAAACTGGAACGTGTGCAGAGAGGGCAACCATGATGATCAAGGGTATGCAAACTAAGCCTTACTAGAACTGCTTGAAGGAGTTGGGTATGTTTAGCCTGGAAAAGAGGAGAGTGAGAGGAGGTATGATAGCCATCTTCAAATATCATAAGGACTGTCATAAGGAAGAGGAAGCATGCTTGTTTTCTCCTGCTCTTGAGGGTATACTCGAGTCAATGGCTCCAAGTTACAATAATTGGGATTCCGAGTAAACATTCGAAAAAACTTTCTGACAGTCAGAGGTGTTTTGGCAGTGGGACAGATTCCAACGAGAGGTGGTGGACTCTCCTTCCTTTGTGGTTTTTAAGCAGAGGTTGGATGGCCATCTGTCATGGATGCTTCAGCTGAGATTTCTGCATTGCAGGGGGTTGGGCTAGATGACCCTTGGATCCCTTTCAACTCTAAGATTCTATAATTCTGTGACTGCCACAATTAGCCACCTCACCACTAGCCCCTTTTCAGTGTATGTAGTTGATGCTAGTGTTTGGAAAATGTGGTTGTGTGTCATCAGCAATGCCTTCCACTGTGTTTGTGTTCTTTATCTGTACAGATACAGAAACAATAAGCAAGTTTGTGCCAAGCTCCGGCGGCATTGCCAGCTCTTGCCATTTTGTCACTTGGCTTGTAGTTTTTGTTTAAAAGGTATGCTGTCAGGATACCCCAGGGGGTTGCTCACAAGTAATGACAGAATCCTCTTACTTTAAAGACTACTTTATTGTGCATACTTATTTACAGTGCAGAGCTAGCTAAAAACATGACTGCTCAGTCACTTGCAGAATCCGGAAGTGCTCCTCTCCGGTTTCCCACCCAGCACCAAAGCCTCGGCACCCTAAATGATGTCTTCTGGGTCTCCTGCCCCCCCCCCCCCGACGCTGCGTCTGTGCCGGAAGCTGTAGCTCTCCCTCCAGTCGCATCTGGCTGGTGGTGCTGGGTCTCTCCCTCGCATCCCTGACTGTCAGCTCCTCCTCCTCTTCCGTGGGAGAGAGCTCTGGAGACGGGCTGTGAGATAAGTCAGATGACAGCAGTGGTTGGGGATCCCTGTACCTGAGCAAGACCTGCTCTCGAGGAAGTTCCCTGCCCCGATCCTCCCCCCTCAGAGGATCTCTTTTCCCTCTCTCCTCGCGAGGAGTACTCCCGCCCTGGCTCTCCTCATGAGTAGGACCTCTGCCCGGGCTCTCCTCGGGAGGAGAAGGCAAATCCCTGACATATACGAATTTCAGAGTTAATCCAAGTTATCACCTTTGAAGGCTTGGATGAAAGCTCTTCTCACAACAAATGACACATAGGTTTTATTAGTTTTGTGAATGACAATAGCAGTCAGGTGGTTAACATTGTCCTATTAATGCAAGCTATAATATGTGTAATATATGCAGTGTGTCCAGCTGTTCCCCTTCAGAAGCACATTTAGTTAAACTAGAAAGAATGCCAGGGCTCAGCAATAGAGGAAGCCCATTTTGCTGGGTCCAAACCATCGAGAAATTCACCAAGCCCTGTTTATGGTTCAAGAAAACTAATTTCAGTAGTGCTTACAGAGGCATCACATCCCACTCATATTAATGACTCAGAAAATCAAGAGAGCCAGGGCAACATGTCGGGGGGGGGGTGAAGCAGGGGCAGAGACCATGGGAGGAAAGCATCATAAACCTATGTCTTTTCAGGTTCAGCTTCTGTGCTTAATGGCAGGTCAAGCAATATGGCCAAACTCTAGGGTTCTGCCTGTCTGGCCCCTCTGTCTTTACCAGAGAGTTGACACAGGCTGCCCTTGTGGCAGTGGTTTTGTACAGGACACATCTCCTTTTCTTGTCCTATTTCCCCCTGCAGTTTGCATAACATTTTTAGATCCAGCCCTTCAGGGGAAATCTAATTGCAGAACATTGATTTTCTGCTGACTTCTCATTATAGAGTGGCCCTATTAGCAGTGGTGGGATTTGCCTTGGTAGCTTCCAAAGTTCAAGCCAATTTTCCACCTTCTCAGTAGTGCAATAAATCAGATAAATTTAACTGCTATTGTGAATATCTGTTTTGTTGTAATTATTATTGCTTTATTACTTACTTCTCTTGTTGTATGACTCCTTGACTGGCTGACATGGAGGAATCATTGAGGGGAATGTCTCATGGGCTAGAGCTATGCAGGAGCTATGGAGCTAAATATGAAGGTGGTCAACTGCAGGGTGGCCAGATTAAAAAAAGAGGACAGGGTCATATAGAAGCAACACCTGCTGGAATTCTCTCTTCAGCAGAGCTGTTGTAGCTTCTGCACAACAATTGAGGAGCAGAGGTTCTGTTGTCCCTTGCATCTGGCTGCCCTAGTCAAATAGGAAGGCTAGCTAGAGGTTTTGGGAAATGAGATGGTGGTGATTCAAAGCCAGTCCAAACAAATCCATAGCTTCTAGCACAGGCACCCCCCAAACTGTGGTCCTCCAGATGTTTTGGCCTACAACTCCCATGATCCTTAGCTAACAGGACCAGTGGTCAGGGATGATGGGAATTGTAGTCCAAAACATCTGAAAGGCCGAAGTTTGGGGATGCCTGTTCTAGCAGGTCTCATGAAGAAGAAAGGGCGAATTCTTCATATATTCATTCGTTTCATTCCATTTCTATCCTGCTCTTCCTCCCATAGGAGCCCAGGTTGCAGCACAATTTAAAACAAAATCAATAAAAACATATACAATGGGCTATGAGTGATTTGGTACAGGCTGGCTGATATGAACAGCTTTCAAGGCTGTTGGGATGGAAAAGTCCCTTGGCTGGGGTGGGTAAGAGTCGTTACTATACAGCAGCCTTCCCCAACCTGGTGCCCTCCCAGTGTTTAGTAGGGGCTAATGGAATTTGTAGTCCCAAACATCTGGAGGGCACTTGGTTGGAGAAGGCTGCTATACATGATCAATTTTGTGTGGTCCAATTTTCCTGTGATAGTATATCGGGAGAGAAATTATGAGACCTGTTAGATAAAGAGGTCTGTAGCTTATGCCTAAGGGGTCAAACATGTAGGCAGCAAGATGTATGGGGCAGTTATTATGGATTTGGTAGCCAACAGTATAATTAGGAGCAGTGGAGCAACAGATACCATACAGGCAGGTGCTGGTTGGAACTGAGCCCTTTTCAGATAAATGCAAGGGTGTATCCATCTAGCCTTAATTTCATCACTTGTTAGTGAAAATAAGCGGCATCCTGGCCAGACTCCTTTGATATGATGAAATGAAGGACAATGTTCTGGTCCCTTTAGTTGTTCTATAGCAGAGGGATTTTAGGAAGTTACAGTTTATGTTGCAGTGGCACAAGTATGAGAAAACAAGCTCAGTTTCCTCTTCTACACAATTCTTAAAAGGTAAGGGAACTGTTCGGTTGTATCCAAAGTTGGTCAAACTCAGAGTAGGCCTATTGAAATTAAGGGTAGGAATTCAGCGTAGCAGGAATTCCGTCCATTCAAGCGTTTCAGCTTGCCAGGCAAAACAATCCCCCTTCTCCCCCTGCACTCTGTTCTGGTGTGTGTGTGTGCTCCTATCGAACCCTGGCCAAAGAGCCTAAGTTAGTCATGTGCATTGATTTCAACGTGTCTTCTTTGAGTTTGACAAAGCTGGAGACAACCCATTTCATTGTGTTGCTAGGCATTGCTGCTTGCTCACTTGGTTTTCACGTCCATCTAAGTCCCCTGCAAGGGGAGAAGCAGGGCTAGAAAAGATAGTGCCGAACAGGGCAAACTGAATGGCATGGCTGGAGAATTCCTGAAATATGGGCTAGACTTAGGGTGGAAGATTCTTACTCTTCATAGCACTTGAATGATCACTATGCAAGCTGTTTGTGTTGAGGGAACAGGAAAAGCTGGTTGCCTGCAATAAGTTTCTGTATTAATAGTGACTCAGTATTGCAGCAGAAATTACCTAGGGAAACTTTTCGCCTTATGGAAATGGTTCACCCAGAAGCTTTTGGTATTAGAACCCTCTGCTTTTGCAAGAAAAATATGCTTCCAATTTTAGTTGAAAGTGTGTTACAAAATCATATTTTGTTTTGCAACTGTAGTAGGTGTATGGTGAAGAAGCGGGTACAGAGGTACCTCTGGTTACATACTTAATTCGTTCCGGAGGCCCGTTCTTAACCTGAAACTGTTCTTAACCTGAAGCACCACTTTAGCTAATGGGGCCTCCCGCTGCCGCTGCACCGCCAGAGCACGATTTCTGTTCTTATCCTGAAGCAAAGTTCTTAACTTGAAGCGTATGTAACCCGAGGTACCACTGTATTTGTTTGGTTTGGTATCTTGAAACTAACAGTACTTCCCACTACCCCTTAATGCAAGCGAAAGGAGGATACCAGCTTTGTGATTCAAATCTGTTACTGTATCTTAAAAGTCCCATTCATTAAATAGATATCTTTTAAACTGATGTAGGGGGGAAGGGTTTGTATGTTGTGTGTGATTTTAGAATATTATTGTGTTTTAAGTTACTTACCATTCAAATTTTTATTGGTTTCTGTTTATGGTCTCCTGAAGACCACTGGACATTTACTGTGAAATACTTTTTAATGGAACATTTGCATGACATCATAAACAAAACATCCTCATCTCACGTTTTCCCTGCTCAGGTTACATTTATCCAGAGCTCAGAAAACCCATCAATTTAACCCATGATATAGAGGGCACAGTTTCTCTGAGTGTAGATTGCCTATTGCACTTGGAATCTATGCTCTTTAGCCTTTCTTTTTCCAAACAGAATTATCTTATATCAGTTTTTCGTGTCTCTTACCCCAACCCCCCAATTGCAACGGTGTCATGATTTAGAGTGCAGTGAGAGGGGGGAGATAGTAATGAGCTGTGTGGCAGGTGGGTAGAAGAAGCATTTTAACCATTTCCATAGACAGTGGTCCTATGAAAATTACCCTCTTACCAACATTTGGGACTGAGGAATAAATAGCGAGGAGGGGTGGAACTGGTTTCTTGGCTACAGAAAGTTACCTGGATGCCAGACGTCTGAAAGCAGCATTGCTATTCCACTTCCTGCTTAAAGTAGAATACTAATGATGATTGAGTGCTGCTAAATTGTCCACATCTGGAAGAACCTCACATCTGTGCTAGGTAGTTTAGAATCTGACATGCTAATGTCAGGGATTGATTTCATCCCTGGAAGGCTGTTGATTTCACAGAATCTGTTGCATCAATTTCAGTGGGTTTTGTTTTTTGGGGGGGGGGTACAAAATTCCACACTTGGCTGCTGTATTCAGAAAATAAAACAGTCCTGGTATATCTACCAACAATCTAATTTCAATACTGTATGTTGTTCCGTCCGATATATTGTTGCTCTTAAAAGTTTTTTCCCCCTTTCTTGCAGCCATCCAACAGTTTTTGTAAAACAGGGATGGCTAACTTCTTTTCAATCAAGGGCCATATTTGCCCAAGATCAGCCCTCTGGGGGCCGCATGCCAAAGTGGAGACGGATAAAATGTAAAAGTGTGGGGCACATTTTTTTAAGGATACATTTTGGGGTTTCAGGAAGTTGCCTTTTGATATCAAAGCAATGGATCCATGGGGCTGGTCAATAGAATTTAAAATTACTAAAGAATCCATGAGTCCTTCAGTGCTGTCCCTATTGCTGTCTCTAGGGACAGACTATTCGGTCAGTTTCCATTTCTCTCTAGTTCCTTATCTTGTCGTAAATTAAGATCTCTGCATTTCTACATTAGTTTGTAGTTTTGCTTTAAATGTCCTCAGGAAAATTCATCAGCATTTTTGTGCAAATTGTGTACTTTGTGCAAATATACACATTTTTGTATGCAATTTTGCCTGATACACAGTTTACAAACAGTTTCTCCTATTTTTAAATTAAATTAATATTTTGTTTTAATTATTAAATTTTATACAGCCACTCATCTGAGGATCACAGGGTGGTTTACAATATAAAAACACAAAAATACATAACATAGTAACAAAACAAAAACACCAATACCCTCCACAGTTTGAAATTCCATAGATAGTTTACTTATTTGTTTTTTATTGGTTTTCATTATCAAAAATACAAATATTGTTGCCTAGAAATACAAATTTGGTCACATAGTATCATATAGTTTACAACAACTGAGTAAAAGAACAATAATAAAAGAAAATGTACGGTAAGATAAAATTGAAAACAAACTTTGAATTTGTAGACAGAGTTGTTGGAGAAAATCAGAGCAGTAACAATTACAACATGATACATAATGACTTACGATGTTAAAACTGGGGAATTCAGGTAAATAATAGTTTAAACCATCAATATTTTGGATTTTCAAACAATTCACTTTTCTTCCCTTTGTTACTACCCTGTTTCTCCTAAAATAAGACATAGCCATAAAATAAGCCATAGCAGGATTTCTATGCATTTGCGAAATATAAGCCGTTCCCCAAAAATAAGCCATACCCCGAAAATAAGCCATAGTGACGTGGTACCTCCCATTAAAACAGCCTGGAGAGGCGTGGCTATGCAGCGTACCGATGCAACGCGGTTAAAATAAGCCATCCCCTGAAAATAAGCCATACTGTGTTTTGTTGAGTGAAAAAAAATATAAGACGGTGTCTTATTTTAGGAGAAACACGGTAGTTGTGTATACCTTAATAAAAACTTTTTTTAAAATGATAAGGAATGGAGGGGGAGAGAAAGATGTGGAGGTTGGGAATAAAATAATTTAGACATGCCAGTATTATACACTGTAGTAGGCACTGCTAACAGTTTTCCCTAAAGCATTTTGTATGTTATTTCCTGCAATATATGCATTTTATGCACTCTTCTTTCTAAAATATATACATTATTTAGTTGGAGATCTGGTCCCAAAATTCAGAGCAACATAGTTCAGTTTTGGTTTGCATATTGTGTTCGAAAGTGCAAATTAAGTAGGTTTGCACTAAAATCTGAACCATCCCTGAACCCCCATCCCTTGCTACCTCTGTCACTTTGGATAGAAAGGCAGGAAATGTACACACCAGTCCATTTTTTCTCATTTTATTGAGCCGCACAGTACCACCAAATATTGTGGGTGGGGAAGCCAGGAAGGGAGGTCAAACTAGCTATACAACTACACCCTTTTCTACATTTTCTGCAGTGATTAAAAGCTTTTGTGGCTGCCCTGGGTGGGTTATTCCAGCCTGACTGCGTGCTTGGTGTAAAAATAATTCTTTCTCAGACTTCACTCTTGGCCTGACTTCCTGGATCATTGTCTACTACTCCCTCAAAACTCCCATCATCATACTTCCTGCTTTTTTTGACAAATGTGTATACTTTTGCCACCCCTTTTCCTCTGGGATGCCCACAAAGGATGCATAGACTACATATCTTCTGGTTTTCTAAGTCCCTCAAATCAGGAGGGAAAGTGGACAAGCAAGCTAACTCTGCACCCACCTCCCGTTGCTACCCGGTCACCATGCCCACCTCTCTCTAGTAGCTATGGGGATGACTTCTGAAAGCAGGGAGGCTTCTCTTTTCATGTAGGCTCTCTCTCTCTCTCTCTCTCTCTTCCACCCCCCCCCCCCAATGCAGAACCCTGGAGAATGGTGAAGGATTTTGAATGTCTGGGTACTAGATTACTGCCTTCTGACAAAGTCAAATTAGCTCATGGATTTATGCAGTAAAGAGTGGTTCAGTTCAAACATCACAGTAAACCATGGTTTATTGTGATGGAAACAAGCATAGTCTCTTGCTCCCCCAGACTCAAGACACTCTTCTCCCCCCCACCCCCGCCCTCCAGCATTGCTACAAGAAGGTGGTGGAGCATTTTCACTTCCTCCCCCCCCCCATTTTCAGCTTGTTATGTCATCTGAACCTGACAAATTGTATTTAAACTTAGCTATGGTTTGTTTGAAACTAGCCAACTTCAAACTGGCTTATGAAGCAGTATTGTCTAAGTAGCCCATAGTTAAAATTAACTGTGTTTTGGGGTTGAGCATAACAGAAATGGCACAAACTGAAATTGGAAGTTGGAAGCAAACACTTATCTCCACATTTACAAGTCGAGTGAAGGCTAGGCTCATTACTAACATGATAAAAATGTGGTATCTGGGCACAGCCAGTGTCTCAAACATCAATTTCAATGTTATAACAATACATTAGAACAAATGTGTCATTTGGTGTGGGTTTTTAACTTACTGTGAGTAGTGTAGCCTTCTTAAACCTGACATCCTCTAGATGTTTTGAACTCCAGTTGCTTTCAGTCTGAGCTGTCATGTACTGGCTGAGACTGATGGGAGTTGTAGTCAAAAACATTTGAAGGATATCAGGTTGGAGAAGGCTGAAATAGCATGACGTAAAGGGTATAACTGCACCAGCATTTTCTGCTGTGATGGACAATGCTCTGAACATATTCCAGAATTTGGAGGGTTCCTGCAGTTTGAGCTCACTGGAGGAAGAATATTCTTGTTTCGCATTTGCATTGCCACACCATGATCAGTGTGACAGTGTGTTGCACACTGTAGCACATGAGTAGACAAACTAAGGCCCAGGGCCCAAATCTGCCTAATTGCCTTCTAAATCTGGCCCGTGGACGGTCCGGGAATCAGCGTGTTTTTACATGAGTAGAATGTGTCCTTTTATTTAAAATGCATCTCTGGATTATTTGTGGGGCATAGGAAATTGTTCACCCCCCCCAAAAAATATAGTCTGGGCCCCCATAAGGTCTGAGGGACAGTGAACCGGCCCCTGCTGAAAAAGTTTGCTGACCCCTGTGCAGATACCCTGGAATAAAAGTCCTCCCATTCAGAAGGCATTTTTTCGTTCCAGTTTTACTGCAGTGAGGTGTTACTTTTAAAAAAGTGGGCCATGCATTTAAGGTAGCCTTTTGATTATGAGCTGAAAGGTTTCAGTTTCAATCTATTTTACAATGAATTCCAACTGTATTGTTTCCTCTAGAAACAGCTATTAACTTTTGAAAAAAAAGAAACAATGTTTGTAAAAACATGGACATTTATAACCCCCCAATGGCTCAGGCCCAACCCTTGAAATCACCATAACACACTTTGTTGCATCCTGGACTCCCGCTTCCTATGCACACTGTGTCCCCAGAACATCCATTGTTTAAACGTGGTTCCCTTAATCCACTTTTTCTTCCTACCTCAAAAGCCAGCCTTCCCCAACATGGCACCCGCCAGATGTTTTGGACTACTACTATCACCAGCCTCATCTGGCACAGCTGTACTGGCTGAGATTTAGAGTTGTAATCCAAATACATTGAAAGGCACCAAGCAGTTGTAAGCCCACTTAGTAGCTCATACAACCAAGAGTTTCTATATAAAAAGGTGAAATTGAATAGTGACATCCAAATCCTCTTCAGCAGAAAACTGAAATAATGTATTCAGCATTTGGAAAAAGAGGTGTTGGTTTGTGTGTTGGGGTGCAGGAAAGTCTGGCAATGGAAGGTTCAAAGGAATAAACAAATTCTCTTGCCTACCCCAGAAAGAGGGGGTAAAATAAGTATGGAGATAGCTTCAAGCCTTTGCTTCTATCTTAAGGTCCACTCTTAGGATACAGGTACTTTAGTGGGCACAGACTGGCATGTTGGAAGTGAACAACTGAGAATAAGTATGGACTTATATTTTGTGCTGTAAAGGTGTTCCATCAATCTCTCCAGGATGCTTGATCCGTAATAAATTCATTTTTGGTTTCTTGAACTGAATATGAAGTGTTGCATGGTTGCTAATGGGTACACCAAGGTAAACTTTAGCTCCTAAGGAGGTGGAATTACCCATCCTCCCCCCCCCCTTCTTATTCCTCCACCGCACCTACTAGGCTTGGGTTTTGTGAACTGCCATGGTTCTCCAGGGAATAAATGCAAAGATAAAAGCCTGAACTTGGTTTGCTTAGAGTTTGAAGCAGCTGCATTTCCTGGTGCTCAGGAGAGAAGTGGGAGCTTGTTCATGCTGCTTTAGGGAATGGTGGAGCCAGTTGTGGCTTGGGGTTATGAGAAGGGTGTGGGTGTAACAAATGCCATGGAAGGTTTCTGCCTCCTGCTTTGCACACAGGACTTGATTCATCAGCAGCACAGGGAATATCAGCCATCATGCAGGAACAGAGTCTCCTGCCCTGGAACTACAGTGGTACCTCGGGTTACAGACGCTTCAGGCTACAGACACTTCAGGTTACAGACTCCGCTAACCCAGAAGTAGTACCTCGGGTTAAGAACTTTGCTTCAGGATGAGAACTGAAATTGTGCAGCGGCAGCGGGAGGCCCCATTAGCTAAAGTGGTACCTCAGGTCAAGAACAGTTTCAGGTTAAGAACGGACCTCCAGAACGAATTAAATTCTTAAACCGAGGTACCACTGTATAGCAATACGTATCTGCTTTCACCCCTCTCTTCCCACAAACTGCAACAAGCAGGGACAATTAAGGCACTGAAATCCCATTGACTTCCATGAAATGTGTGTGGTAGGGTGGGTGGAGGTCAAGGGCTGTGTTCAAGGTCACATGAGCACCATACAATATATTCATTTCAGTGTTTCATTTCCTTCTGATTTCTCTGTCCAAAATTCCCCACTCCCCATGAAATGTGTATATACCTGAAACTCAGGAGAGTGATTCATGTATCTGACAAAGGGGACAGTATTTTGTGAAAGCTTATGCCATAATAAATGTGGCAGTCTTTTAAGGTGCCACAATGTTTTGTTTGTTTTTCTGCAAAAGGCTAACATGGCTGACCCCTCTAGAAAGGCAGTTCTCACCTTTTGGGGCTCAGGCTCTGTTGGGAAGCTTGCCACACCCACAAACCTAATGAAATGTTTTTATCACCATCTAGCAATGCAATACTGTACAAAAAATATTGGCCTATTCTGGTAATACAACAGGCTCCATATCACAGCACCAGAAAGTTAACCATTGAGTACATACTTGGACAGGATATGGTTATATCACTTCCTGTCAGTTTTCCCTAAAAAAAAACTTCCTACAATTCTTTCATCTTCATCACAAGGTCTTGGTCCCAGGCTGCCTGCTCCTTTGGTGCTCTCGGGAGGATTCCTTCAGAAACTTGATGCTACTGGGTGCAAAGCTATGTCTGGAACTCTCAAAGCCGCTACCTGGTCTGCGGTCTAGAACTTCAAACACAGAACGCCTGTGTGCCAGTCCTGCCGCCAGCCTAGCCAAAGCAGCGCCTGTTTGTTTTGTTAAAGTGCCACTCCCCAGTGGACATAGCATGTGCCAAGTTACAACTGAGTATGAATTGTTAGCAAATATCCAAACACACACATATATATACACACACACAGAGGATGTGAGCAAGAGCTAAAAATGAAAGACTGGCAGGATAGGAAAGTAGCCACCCCTATGCTGAGCTGGAAGGCTCAAACCCCATGAACAATGATGTATGGGTGTGTTTCTGCAAAAAGCAATTGCTGCATTCACAATGATAAGAGGGAGGTGAGGAGTTGGCTTGCTACTCACATTGCCATCGGTTTTTGCTACTCCTCACTTGCTCTGTGTGCACAGCAATGGGAAAAAGGGTTTCCTCTATCACTGTAGCTGGAGTCAGACATTGCATTCTGAACCCTCAAGAAGATTGTGGTTGGAGAATCAAGAGCATGCCATAGACACTCACACACTTACCTCACTCTTCTGCAGAGATTCTACAGGTGTGCAGTGGGTTTGTGTGACTGACAGATCAAGCTTGTAATTGGGTGAAATGTTTTAACCAAATCTCTTGTTCCAGTGCTTTGGGGAAGGAATGTTGAAACAAATATACAGCCTTGGTCTCGTGCTTCTTACTCTTATGCAAGTTCTGTTTCTAAGGAGCAGGAAAATTATTTAAAGAGTTCTGATGGAGCAGTTGGAGCATAAATCCATCCAGCCCCTCTCTTTGATGCACTCTTTTCTTTGAGATCATACAGCTCCCCACCCCTCATTTGTTTCCTTTAATCTTGTTTTTTTGGTGTTGTGTTGCTTGTTCTTAGAGTCATTGGAGTTCCACTCCAACCCATCTTTCTTACACTGTTTTTGATCTGAGAATTCAGTGTGGTCTATTTTATTTAGTCCTGGTGTCTGGACTGTCCTAAGAGATGCAAACTTAAATTCAATTACCTTGTAGCCACAGTCTCTATTAGAAGCTTTACATATAATTTCAGGAATCAGATAACAAATTAGGGGTGACAACCAAAAGCTGAGTTCATTCATGTCCACAAGGCATCTCTGCCAATGGCAAACTTTTAGTAGTTGCATCATAGTTAATAATAGGTGGAGTGAAACTTGAAAGCCAAATTGTATGTATGTATGTTTTAATTAATGCATATAGAGTTAATTAACATGGTGAAGTGGCTACCACTAAAAGAGAACACTTACCTCCCTTCCATTCATCGTAGCCATTATTTTTAATCTACAAAAATAACTATAGTATATCAGATACTATAGTGCAGTGAAAGGTGTGACTACTTAAATGTTGTATATTAAATATTACATAAAGCTTGGGAAGCTTAGTATTGCTTGAAAAGCATTAGGCAGAGGAATTTACTGACCTGTGTACATTTGTTAAATAACTAGCAATATGCCCCCGAAATGGAGAGAACATGTTCGGTATAGGAATCTTCTGTACTGCTCACTCTCATTTTATTGTATTTCCACATCTCACAGCAAGCCTCTATTTGCTTCAGATTTTAATTTGCTTAAACCCCCCCCCCCCACAAAAAACTACAGCATCCACACTGAGCCTTCTTTAGGTCTCTTTCTTTCACCCTTATTAACAGGGGTTACATTTTTGCTTGGCGTATATTTTGCCTTATAAATGTTCTGTTTGTCCTTTCCTTTCCTAATGTAAGTATTGCAGCCCAGATAGCTTCCTGACTGCTGCTGAGCAAGACCTGAGCTCCAGCAGACATGTGTAACTTAGACTTGAGGTGCTGTTAATCTGCATACACACTATACAGTTAAAGCATATTCAAAACACATTTTTCCCCTTAAAGAATTCTGGGCACGGTAGTTAGTTAAGAGTTGCTGGGAATTGTAACTCAGTGAGGGGTGAACTACAGGGCCCAGAATTTTTTAAGTGAAAGAATGTGCTTCAGATGTGTTTTAAAGATCCCAAACCTTTTAGTTAGCAATGTACAATACACAACACCCACCTTCCAGGTAACTCAGAAGTTTCTAATGATACAAATAGGTTTGGGAAGAGATATGGGATTGGTCTGCTGCTGTTTATGTTCCCAGGCAAAACACTTCCTGCAAGAAAGGGGTATGTGATCCCCTTTCTTTTAAATGAAAGATCATAATCCCCCTTTACCATTGCCATTACAGTCGTACCTTGGTTGTTGAATGCCATGGAACTCGGACGTTTTGACTCCTGAACAATCAAAACCCAGAAGTGACTGTTCCAGTTTTCAAACGTTCTTTTGGAAGCCAAGTGTCCGACAGGGCTTCTGCGGCCTCCGATTGGCTGCAGGGGCTTCCTGCAGCCAATCAGAAGCCGCGCTTCGGAAGTCGAACAGACTTCTGGAACGGATTCCATTCTACTTCCAAGGTATGACTGTACCACTAACCCTTTCCTCTGTCACAACTTCACTGCTCGTCCCCTTCATTGTGGGATTCTGAAGCGGTTCAAGAGGACAAATGGACAGAAGCTCAAATAAACGGACTTAGGAACATGGAACATTAGAAGGATACTTTATATGTGGGAAACAAGCAAATTATTATTATTTTATTTTATTTTATTTTATTTTATTTTATTTCTTATACCCTTCCTATCTGGCCAGGCCTCCCCAGCCACTCTGGGCAGCTTCCAACAGGATATTAAGAACACAATAAAACATCAAACATTAAAAACTTCTCTAAACAGGGCTACCTTCTGATGTCTTCTAAATCATATTATGATTCAGTTGCTGCAATACTGAATGGCATTAAGAAAACTGAGGTTTCAATCCCTAGTACACTTATTATTGGATTAGCCCAAATGCAGGGGACATTTGGCTCTTCACATGTTGCTGAACTACAGCTGCCATCATTCCTTTTTGCCATGCTTGTTGAGGCTGGAATTAATAGTTCAGCAAAATTGAGAAGGGCAAAGTTTTCCCATGCCTGCATTTAATTGCACTTACGTTGCATTCAGGTAGAATAAATTAACTCTGCATTGTCCCCTAAAGTGCAACTCCACCTCCAGATTTTCTCTCTTCCCCTGCCCTAGGAGAAACACTGCTTCAGAGCTTTGTTAAGATATCTGCTGCAGAGCTGTTAATAAAGCAATTACATTATTAATTCCTTATATAGAGCTTTAATCAATAATCAAGGCTCAGCAGGACTTATTTCTGATGAAATACCGTACTTAGGACTGTGCTGCTACACAGCTGCTGTCGTCATGTTTGACTTACTGGTATTAAGACGCATTTACATGTATTTACTGATCGCCAAAGAATTGATGCTTTTGAATTATGGTGCTGGAGGAGACTTTTGAGAGTCCCATGGCCTGCAAGAAGATCAAACCTATCCATCCTTAAAGAAATCAGCCCTGAGTGCTCACTGGAAGGACAGATCCTGAAGTTGAGGCTCCAGTACTTTGGCCACCTCATGAGAAGAGAAGACTCCCTAGAAAAAACCCTGATGTTGGGAAAGATGGAGGGCACAAGGAGAAGGGGACGACAGAGGATGAGATGGTTGGACAGTGTTCTCAAAGCGACTAGCATGAGTTTGGCCAAACTGCGGGAGGCAGTGAAAGATAGGCGTGCCTGGCGTGCTCTGGTCCATGGGGTCACGAAGAGTCGGACATGACTGAACGACTGAACAACAACAACAACAACATGCAGCAGCACATTTCAGATCTGCAGGATTATCACATAGGATATCTGTGTAGGAATTTCAGTGTGAATGAGACAAATGAGTATGAATGGTGAGTGGGCACATAGATGCAATGGGATAAATGCAGTATATTCTTAAAATTGCTTCTGTAATAGGGGATTTGAGGGGCATGTAGCAATAGTGGTGAAGAGGAAAAAAGCAGGACATATGGCCAGAGAAATTGCACCAAGAAGGCTTGCAGCTTTTCATCCTATTCCTTTCTCCCACCTTCCAACCTTGGAGCTCTGCCTGCATCCAAAATGCATATAATTTCCTAAAGTTCTTTGCTGTGTTCCTTGGGATAGGTTTGTGTATGTCAAAAGAAGCAAGAGATTTCACTAGTCACATTTTCAGAGGAAGGTAACAAAAAGCTCCACAGCCAAACCTTGAACAGCTTTGGGCAAGAGGAAAGCATTATGAAATCTTTTCCAAACTGCTGCTGCGTTATTCCCAGGCAGGCTGAAGAAAGTGAAGTTGTTTCTTTTCTTTTTCAAACCAAAAGTAAATGACTCATGTTGCACACCATTTCAACATGGCATTTCTTCTTCTACAGAGTCTTTTTCATACCAGAAAACGACAGCCAGCTTTTATATGAAGCCCATTTGTTTACTTTTGCTCAGACTTCCAAAAATATCTGCAAGTATGGGCTACCTCCTTCTTTGGTCTGCTGAACTGAAAAAACAGAGTGTGAGAAACCCTAATCCCTCTTCTTTTGGAACAATTTTTATCCAGCAGATTTCTAGATACTGACTATTTATGTCTTTTCTTCTGGTTTATTTATACACTCATTCATGCTGAGTGACTAGCGGGTATTTTTGTTCCATCAATCATTCACATTTTTTTCTCCTTGGGCTACTAGCTATGAATGTTTTTGATGCTGAAAACTATTCAGTTTCCAAAAACCCTGTTTATTTCTGTTGGGTTTTATTGACATAGGTCTAGTTCACATGTCACATCAACCATAGTTTAAAACAATCTATGGTTTTATGTGTATGCTGCTCAAAAGCTTTTGTGGTACTTTTCCTCCACTCCTGATGCAGTGCAGATGAAACCAGGCACAGCCTGGCTTGTCATGTTACCTGGTTCTACCCCAGCTCACGAATTGTTTCCAAACAAACCACAAACAGTAGCTACATTTTGTGCATATTATTTGTTTGGGGAGGTAAATTTACCCAGGCATGCTCGGGTAAATTTTTTATTTGTTTGTTTGTATTAAATTCACATTTTGACCAAAAAATTGTAGCTGTGCTCTTACAATAATGAACTTCCCAATTTCTTTCAGCCACTCTAAAAATTTCATATAAACTGTGGCTGCAGTTACTGACATGTCTAGAGCTTCCCTCACTCTTGTGATTGTCAGTGTTTTAGTTTTGGATTTTGAACTCATTAAGATTGAAATCCTATACCCACTTGGGTCTCACTTTTTAGTAGACATGTACAGGATTGCATTTGCTTCACCAGTAATCAGTCACCTGGGCCATCATTTTGAGACTAAAGTTGCTTAACTCCACAGTGATTCAGATGCCACTGTTATGGTTCCAGTTCCAGCTGAGGTACCTAAATGCGACATCTCATCCAGCTTTGTGGGGTCAGATGCAGTTTACAATGCCTGATAACGGGAACAGGGTGCTTGCAGGATATGTCCCAAATATGTGCCCTCTCAATCCCTGCCCATCATAAGTAGTGAAATCAAGCAGGGGTAGGGGGGATTGGCAGGGGGTCCAGGGAGTGGTGAATGCTTCCTTACAAGAGGGGGTGTTGCCTGCCACTTTAAGGAGGTGGTAGTGTGTCTACTCCTGAGAAAACCAGCCCAGGGCCCAACAGAGTGTAATAGCAATACAGTGGTTTACCTCGGGTTACAGACACTTCAGGTTACAGATGCTTCAGGTTACAGACTCCGCTAACCCAGAAATAGTACCTCGGGTTAAGAACTTTGCTTCAGAATGAGAACAGAAATCGTGCTCTGGCGGTGCGGCAGCAGCAGGAGGCCCCATTAGCTAAAGTGGTACCTCAGGTTAAGAACAGACCGCCAGAACGAATTAAGTTCTTAACCCGAGGTACCACTGTATTTTCAGGACCCACCCTATTTTTTGTGATTGCATGTTTAAACTAATTTTGGAGGCAATTGCAGGTTTTTAAGCTTGCATTTTAAATTGTTGTAACTCACCTGATACCTTAGGGTGAAATGCAAGGAATAAATTAAAACAATGCTACTCCAACTTATAATAACTATTGCTCAGTCGTAAATGCTCCCTTTTTGAGGAAGGTAGTAGAGAGGATCATAGTGGAACAACTACAGACGTTCCTGGATGAGACTGGATCCATCCCAGTTTGGGTTCAGGCCTGGATTTGGTACCCAATCAGCTGGATGACCTTTATAGAGAAAAGGGCTTGTTGCCTTCATGTCCTTGCACTTGACTGACTAGTGTTGCATATAGGATGCTTGTCTAGACAGATCCTTGGTCTGATCCAAAAGTGCAACTAAGAATGTTTTATTTCTGGTTTCCAAGTACTGTACTGTAGTTAGTGGCTCTAGAGCAGGCTTCCTCAACCTCGACCCTCCAGATGTATTTGGCCTACAACTCCCATGATCCCTAGCTAGCAGGGCAAGTGGTCAGGGATGATGGGAATTGTAGTCTCAAAACATCTGAAGGGCTGAGGTCGAGGAAGCCTGCTCTAGAGAGAAAGCTCACCGATAGCATGACAAGGTCCTGAGAGGGCATTCAATCTGAAATAGTTGTTTATCTTATTTTTCTCTTCATATGGATACCTATATAATGCCTTCCTTTTTGCTAAGGCTTTTGTCTATCATTATCAGCCATATTCTGACCTACATATTAGATGCAGTTGAACATGGGGGTGTTGGCTGCAGGTATCCAGTGTCTCTTAACTGATCCGGCTGCATTATTTTTAGCATCATGTTTGTCTTCTGCTGAATGTCTGCAATGTGAAAAATTTATGTTCAAGAACAAGGTGTGCTGGCTTCAAGTTTTGCTGTAGGGTCCACCCTTCTTTTCCTGTCTGACATCCAAGTTCCTGTTTGTTGGCCCAGGATCCATAAATGGTCTTGGCCCGCCGCTGAATTATGAATGCCACTCTTCTTAAAAATTAATGAACTTTCGTGTTCCTATGTTCCTCATGAAGGACCAAAAAAAGTCTGTGGTTTTCAGCTGATGGATTTCATTCCTGGAGTTGCAGCATTACCCTGTCTGTCTTGCAGTGCACCTATTTTTTTAGGCGGGGCAGAAAGCAGGAGTCTAGACTCAGGTGTCAGGATTGGGAAAGCTGGGCTTCCTGGGCTATGCCCTTAATTGCCATTGTAGCTGGAGTGAGGTATTACAGAAGGGTGGGGAACCTGTGGCCCTCCAAACATTGTTGGATTTCAATGCCTATTAGGCCCAACCAGCATGGACAGTATTCAGGGATGTTGGGAGTTGTAGTCCAACAACATTTGGGTGGCCATGGGGTCCCCACCCCTGGAATACAGGTTAGATCCATGTGGTACCAGTTATGCTGGTATATTAATATGCTGCTTCCCACTTGAAATGGCTATCCAAGCACGTCCCTCCTGCTCTGAATTAACTCTGAGAAATGTTAGGAACTGGAAACCAAACAGAGGGAGCTTTGTTATCCTCTTAAATTGAAAAGACAGTGTCATGTGTTATCTAATGTCTAAAGTGTCCAGTGACAGCCTTGTATTATTAGGCTTTTGCTACTCTCACATTCTTATCTGAAGCATCAAACATGTAGGGAAGCCTCAGAGGAGCTGAGAGTTTCTCTGCAAAGCCCTTTCTCCACCCGCAAAGGATGAAACCAGAAGTAACACACCCTGCTTCTGCTGCATCATTGAACCAGTTGTTGATTTCGGAGTAGCGCCTGTATGCATGTTGCTCAAATTCTTCTTTTCTCTTTTCCTAATCAAAGAGAAGCATTGGATTGCCATGTGAGGTAGATTTTGTGTGTTTGTGTAGAAGTTGCCTTCCATGGGGTTGTTTTCTTTTAATGAGTGGTCATGGAAGAAGTTGAATCGGAGGGGGGCTGCTCTGTTCTATGGACTTAAACCATAGTTCCAGTTTTGTTTTGTTTTTGATTTCTTAATACTGTTTTTATTTATTGTCATGGTACAGAAGATAAATTCTGAGAAAACAATTGTTACAACAGTAAACAACAAGTAACTTATACTTGTCCTGATAAAATGGTACAAAATAATGTGCAAGTTTCTGAGTTCTCCAGAACTTTACATCAATTAAGGTGTGTACATTGGAGACGACCACTGCACGTGCATAGATGACAGCTTCTTGAATAGGAGTTTGGGGGGTTGGGAGTGGTTGAAGGCACAGAGAAAGCAAACAAATGATGTGCATAGCATGAAGATGTCTTTTGTCTGTCTTGAATCTCCCCAACGTTCAGCTTCATTGAATGTCCCCGAGCTGAAGCATTTTGAGAGGGAGGAATATTTCACTCTATCCATTTTCTTCACTGCATACATAATTTTGTACAGCTCTATCATGTCTCCTCTTACTCCTTTTCTCTAAAGTATAAAGCGCCAAATGTTGGAAGTATAACTACAGGTAAAGATGGTAAGAGAGGGATCTGAATTATCATATACTCATCAGGTTACTCAGTGTACTTTAGATCTGAAGCATTCACGCTCACCTTCTGAAACATGAAGAAACTGATCACACCCATAAAGCAGACAGTGAGAGATGCCAGGAGACTGAGGTGCCTTGAGCAAAAGGAAAGGAAAAGGAACACAGTGCTGGCACTTTGTGATGCAGCAAACTGGAAGGCTTGAACCACCTAAACAAATTGGCATTCAAATACAATGAGCTTGGTGTGGGAGATGAACTCAGTGCCAGCAACAGTGACAGATCCTGGATTACTCCTTGTCCCACTCCTACACACCCCTCGCCTTGCCTATATGTCATAAATTTGAGCAATTACTGTATAGTGGTAGTAAGCATTAGTTACATAAACACACACACATTTCGGGGTAGTGTTAGCAGTATTAATAATATAATATTAACATGGATAGATGTTGCTTTATGCTAGTTGAAAAAAGCGTAGTCTCCAAATATATCAACATGCCAATCCTGTATTCTGAAAATGCATTAAGTTTGGTCCAACACTGGCCCAGTTCACAAGTGATGCTAAGCTAAATTATGACTTAGCACAAATGAGCCAACATGTGGACTCCTGGAGAGATTGCAGCTGCTTTGCTTCTCCCTGGTCATCATGTTGCTGCGCTGTACTAAGCTATGGTTTGGTTTAACACATCATCTAAAAATAGTCTGTCGTATGGTTTATGGCTCATTGTTTCTCTGGGAGAGCTTATGCGTGAGCCTGGTTCAGGTAACATGGTTTCCATGCAGTGCAGCAGCAGAAAGTCTTCGGAGATAAGCCACGACCTCCTCTTTGAAAGCCCACCTGTTTACTCACTTGTGCTAAGCCATATTTTGCATGCAGATGAGGCCACTGTATGTTTAATAATAATAATAATAATAATTAATAATTCAAAGAGCCAGCATGGCACAGCGATTAGGTAAGCTGAAACCCCGGTGTTGAATCGGAATAAATTCATATTATTTCCTTGTTATGAATTTGGAAATTGCCACTCAAAAATTTATTTGCTTTTGGCTAGCTCTCAGCCTGTTTTCCCCTCACAGAGTTGCTGTGAGGCACAACAAACACCTATTTGGAAGAAATGATTTAACAAAAGATTGGGGGGGTGGGGAGAGTAATGGGGAGAAAATTAAGATCATTTGATCAGTTGATTCAGATCAACTGACACTACCATTTTCTTAGCACTAACCTGGAACAGGGGTGAAATATATATATGTATACTGTATATATATCCACTTGCCTCTTAGGTAGATATGCTTAGCTGTTCTATAGACTGTCATGCTTGCTATCCTAAAACCTTAAAGCTTTCTTGAAATTAGTGAGAGGTACTTCATTTATTATTTCCAAATAATGTCATAGTAATGGTAAGACAAACATTCATTTTTTTTAAAAAAAACTATTGTTCCCATGATGGTTTTGCAGACCATATGATGGGATAAACATTTTCCAAATAGCAAGAAAGGAGGCTGTACCTCTTTAATGGAGCCAATATATGTTCCTTTGTGTAATATATCTGTGGTATTGCTTTGTTTTGTAACCTGGTTACCTTTAGAAAACACGCATCAGCTCAAGTTAGAAATTTTATTTGATCTTTCTAGCTTTAAATATATATTTTCCCTAGTGTGTGTCCCCCAGTCTATTTTCTCCAATCTGAATTCATTAACAAGCTTCTAAGAATAGCATGGCATTGTCTCACAGGTGCCAGGTAGTTTAACATCTGGTTCTAGCATAAATTATAGAGTGGGCCTCTGTGTCCTTTTCTGGTCTATTTAGCCTGGAGAGGCTTGAAGGTGGGTATGACAGCCAGTCAAATCCTTTTCACCCTGCTGCATGCATTAATTTCTTTTGTACCGCTGTCATCTCTGGTCAAACAGATTTTGCAGCAATATGAAATAAGAATAAACCCATAGGCAGAGAAGATTGCAGGAGGACTATGGGCAGCGTTGCATTTATCATAATGGGAGAAATTCGACGTCACACTCTTGTGATTTCAACTTGCCAGACAGAATAATCTCCACTCTCCCAATCCCAATATTGCTGGACATGTGCAGGCAGAGGAGGGAGGAAGACCCCTGACACAAGTAGAATTCATTACACAGAACTGCACTTATGGGACTCATTAGGTGAATCCTACCCACTATGTTTACGACACCTCAGAAATAACGATTGTTTCGTCTGTAATTTAGCCTCCTGCACATTCATTGTTGGTTTCTCTGAAGTCAATTCAAGTCTTGGGATTGATGTGAGGTGCATCCGAATGAATGTATTTCCTTTAAATAAATTTGTTACTATGTATTTATAGATGGCATTGTTAGGTTAAATGTCTACCACTAAAAATATTTGCTTAAAATGTAACTTTAAAAATAGTAGCCTTTAATTTGGTGTTGCTAAGCTCCTTTGTTTTGTTTTTTTCTTCAAAGACACCATTCAGCTTTAGTTTCACTACCACCATTTATACTAATAATAATATTTTTGAGAAAGTCCACTTTAATTCCATAGAGGCAAGTTTCAAAATTATTGTAAACAAAGTAATATCACCTCCAGACTGTCAGTATTTTGTAGTAGTAGTAGTAGTAGTAGTAGTAGTAATTAATAATAATAATAATAATTTGTTATTATTTATACCCCGCACATCTGGCTGGGTTTCCCCAGCCACTCTGGGCGGCTTCCAACAAAGATTAAAAATGCATTAAAATGTCACACATTAAAAACTTCCCTAAACAGGAGGGATTCAAACACATACCAGGAAATATATGTGTGAACTAAGCACCAGCGCAAAAAAAAAAAAAAAATCAATTTCAAAAAGAAACTTTACATTTTTGTGGTTAGGAAGGTGACGTGGAAATGCATTCAGAAGTGTGGAAGGAAGGAATGATTAACAGGAAGATATATAAACACCCAGCAAACAAATCAGGGTGGATGGAAAATAAATAGGCCATAACAAAGAGTTCAAAGATCACATGCTTTTGAATAATAAAACATCATTTTACAAAACAACTGGAACAGCTGTACTAGAAAGAGGAAGGAGATGTGTACCAATATCCTGCCATTCACATGCATGATTGATTTTGGACACTGTTGTAGCAAGCAAAAAGCCTTTGAAAACTTGACTTCCATTGTGCCCAACTTGTTTACACTGAGGGAAAGCTTCATCAAAATTGCACCATTAACTGGGCAGTCATAGCTAATATGCATACACTGTCTATAATTAAAATCCATGTGCCATTTCCATCAACAATTTGTGGTGTGCCAAACTCTGCTGCCTACACTCTGTAAAATTACGATTATGGAATTCTTGCCCTCAGAGCTGAAATACCTGGGCTAGTCATGTCATTGGATCACTGTGATATATGGCCATAAAGCAGGAACAAAGGAAGCTGCTTTATACTGAGTGAGAACGTTGCTCCATCTAGCTCAATACTGCCTTCACTGACTGGCAACAGCTCTCCAGGATTCCAGACAGAGGTCTGCCCTAGTTCTACAACAAGAGGCTGGGAATTGAACCTGAGACCTTTTGCATGTAAAGTGTCTGCTCTATTGCTGAGCTGCAGTCCTGCCTTCTTCCAATAAGGATAAATGAAAAACATAATACATTTGAACATGAACTCTTTTTCTTAACCACCTTATTTACCTCTAACAAAGTTGCTGTCACTTTTTAAGAATATTTCTATAACTGAGGCTGGAATGCGGTGTGGGAGAGGGAGAAATTCCGGAAGTAGAACCTAGTAGAGTGTGGCTTCCGTTTGGAAGGACAGATAACTGGAGACTCATGACACTTTCTAAAATTTGATTTCTGCACACATATACAAGTAGACAATATATTCAGTGCTATTTTTCCTAGAAAAAAGAGGTACCAGAACTCACCATTAACTTCTCCATTGTTCTCTTAGAATGGCAATGGAGACCACCTGAGAGGTACCGGAGCTGAGCTCTGGGGAGCTCCAGCTGGGGGGAAAAAAGCCCTGAATATATTACTTCCCTATAGAAAATCTGCTGCTCCTCATCAGATTCTCAAGACAGAACACACTGATAAAGATACATTTTCCCTTCAGCGCTCCTCTCTCTCTCTCTCTCTCTCTTTCATCAAGCAAATAAGTAAATGAAATGTAAATACTGTAGTTCCTTAGTCTCAACTAAACCATGCCTATCTGTTACAGGTGAGTGCCCTGAAAGCAGTATGAGCCACAGAGGATCAACAAGCAGCCAACCGGGCTCTGCAAAGTAAGAAACCTAAAGAATAAGCAACCTTCATCCCCCATCCAAATTTCCATAAAAGAGAGAGAAAATAAGATGTGACACAGCCTTATAGGCCTGTCCCCCCCACCACATTTGCTTTCTGTTTTACAAAATACAAGGCTCCCATTTCCCAAGAAAAGTGCTCTAAGGCTATATGCAGATGACAACTTTTCAGAGGATGGGTGGTGGTACTATGGAGCTGTCATTTCCTATGACATGCATGTTCATTTATGCATCCGATGAAGTGGACTTACAATAGGAGTATTATTGTAACGTAGGCTCTCCTTTATGCCTTACCCTGAATACTGAACCTACAAGATGAAAGTTGTTTCAATATCCAGAGTTAGGAGAGATCCCACATTCAGATAATCATTGGAACTCTCAGATTAGTGAATTAGTGAGCATGGGGAGGGGGAATAAGTTAAGCATATAAGGTCTGTTCCTGTTCTTATGTAGAAATGGGTTGGGGAATCGGACTGAACATTGTTCAGGATTCTGTTAGTCCATTTACTACACTTGCTCTTAAGCTGCTCTCATCGTAAACTCTGAACTTGGCTAAAGAAAAACCCTGGCTTGTTCTTAACAATTGCTTTCTCCTTTCGCAGTGGTAGCATGGGGAAAGCAGATGGAGCTGCCAAAATGAGTGCAAAGGATTTGTATGGTAAGTTCTTATAATTCAGACTCTTACATTAATAAATTTTGCGACAGTATAGCATGCCGGATCCAGCTTTGTGTGTTGGAAAGTGAAATTAACTTTATGATGTGGGGAAGTAATGTTCTTTGTTGGTTTTTTACAGTGAGTCACGAAACTGCCATTGCGCGAAGTATTTCTGTTTGCCCTGAAAGGTGTTGGAGCAACACTAGAGGGTTATAGGGGTCAGAGGTTTGTGATTGCAGCAGGTTTCTGAGGCCCTGTGTTCTGAAAGTAACCCTGTACATTCCTGAACCAGCTACTTCTGGAACTCAGTGGTATTTGGGAAGTGACATGGCATAAATAACAGTCAGGATATGATCAGTTACAGGTGGGTAGCCGTGTTGGTCTGCCATAGTCAAAACAAAATCGAAAATTCTTTCTAGTAGCACCTTAGAGACCAACTGAGTTTGTTCCTGGTATGAGCTTTCGTGTGCATGCACACTTCTTCAGATACACTGAAACAGAAGTCACCAGATCCTTAAATATAGTGGGGGAGTGGGGAGGGGTATTACTCAGAAGGGTGGTGGGAATGGGTGATAGGCTGATAAGTGTGGAAAACCTGTTGACGACTCTAAACGGCTGCAATTAGTCTTGCAGGGAAAGGCAGGGGGTGAGATGGCTAAAGATGGCTTTGTTATGTATAATGAGATAAGAATCCAATGTCTTTGTTCAAACCAGGTTTCTCCATGGTTTTAAGTTTGGTGATTAGTTGCAATTCAGCCACTTCTCTTTCCAGTCTATTTCTGAAATTTCTTTGTATTAAGACAGCTACTTTGAGATCTTTTATAGAATGTCCTGGGAGATTGAAGTGTTCTCCTACTGGTTTCTCTGTCTTGTGATTCCTGATATCAGATTTATGTCCATTTATCCTTTGGCGTAGGGTTTGGCCTGTTTGTCCAATATAGAGAGCTGAAGGGCACTGTTGGCATTTGATTGCATACACAATGTTGGAAGATGAGCAATTAAATAGTCCTGAGATGGTGTGTTTGATGTTGTTGGGACCAGTAATGGTGTTATCCGGGTTTATGTGGCAGCAAAGTTGGCATCTGGGTTTATTGCAGGCTCTGGTACCAGTGTCCATGTTGAGTCCTGTTTTTGTATTATTGTGGGTGAGGAGCTGTTTGAGATTGGGTGGCTGTATGTTTAGGATATGATCAGTGATTGTGACTATGCTTTACCTCCACTATTGCAAGCAATGCATTTCTGAATACTAGTTGCTGGAAACTTCAGAAGGAGAGAGTGCTGTTGCAGTTGCATCCTGCTTCCCACAGGCTCCTTGTGGGTCACTGTAAGAAGAATGAGCCGCTGGCCTGATTCTGCAGGCTCTTCTTCTGTTCAAGTCAGTGTTTTCCTCCATTCCATGGCATCCGTGGATTTGCCAGGCAGGACCATAACACTTTCCTGTACACCTTCATTGAGAGCATTTAAAAAAATAAAAATCATTTGTTTTACATTAATATTGCCACCATTTTGCCTATGGTATGGCTGGAGTGTTGACGGTTGCCACCACAGTGTTAGCTGAGCGTCAGACTCTCTGGAAGTGCACTTATTATGGAGTTAAAATGAACTCTTTAAACTGTATGAGTTCCCAGACCAGCTTAAGACAGAAATGTTTGCTGTTATTAGCAGTTTAATGGATTATGGTCCTTAATTAGATATTGTGTAACTTCAAAATAACTCACATCCTTTCAAATGTGTAAAAGGGAATTGGCTTGCAAGCGATGGTGTTCTAGATGGCAGCAGGTCCCTTAGACAAACAAGTGGGGTCAAATTCTTTGTTGCCAGCAATAGTTTTATATGCTGGGCTGGTGTTAATGGTTGGCACAGTCAGGCCCTTTCTGGGATACCACCTCTTGCTGTTACTACCTGCCTTAGGTGAAATTCTTCCTAGCTACTGACTTGGCTGCCCATTTTATAGGTGGCCTTACTTGTCATGAGCAAGCCTTTCCAACTACTCCTCCCTCACAAGACTCCCTATTCTTGCTGTAGCAGCATGTCCTGGTTGCTAGGGCAACCAAGCCAATCTTCCCTGCCTACTTCATCTTGTTGCCTCCCCGCTCCTGCATCTCTGTTGGTATCAGCCCTGTCATTAGGTTGGCAAACAGCCTTTCCCCCTGTTTTGTTGTACTTCCTAGCTCTTGTTCCCTTTACCTGGACAGCCAGGTAAGCTCAGCCAGTGTCCTCCCACATGTGTTTCTATCCTGTGATGATGGAGAGGGTCAAGAGAGTGAGAATGGGAGCCATAATCGCCAACTTGCTTGCTTTCTGTTGGTGGGACACTCCTAATATTTTTTCAAAGGGGTTGCTATTCATAGCCCTAAGGCAGCATTGTTTATAATTTATTATTTACTGGACGTGGGGAGGATGCTAGCATTTTACAGTGGCTAGTAGTGATTCCTCTGAAGTAGGGACAGAAAGACAAATAGGCAGTCAAGTCACATGAGTAGCACATTGGTTTCATCACCTTGTGTCTTCTGTGATTCCTGATATAATCTATTTTGTATGAACCACTCAGCTAGCTACCATAGATTGAGCAACTTGCTTTCTGATGTTGCCAGAGTAACCAAAGTCTGCTAAGGACCTTCTTTCTTTGCTTAGTAGAAAGCAGAACAAACAGGGTATTAAGAAAAATGTATCTTGTCTAACCAGATCATCAGAAGAAAAAATCTATTGTCTGGAGGTCAGGTTCTGCAAGTATGAGGAATTTCAGCTGAATTTTAGTTGCACAGTCAGCTGTTGTGTATGCAGTTGGTTGTGTATTGTTATGACCTTGGAATTTATGAGCTCCAGTGTTTTGTTTGTTAGCTAGTTGGAGGCATATTATTTTTAATATATATATTTAATACATAAAATGAAAGTTAAACAGAACAGAATCAATTAATTCCTTAAAACTAGCAAATAGGTTTGTTGTCATACAGTATGCCCTTTTGATAGGCCATCAGAGGAATTTAGGAAGCAGCCATTTACTGAGCTAGACCATTTGTCTTTCTAGCTCAGTACTGTCCAGGTTACAAACAAGGGACATTCCCACTCCCACCCTGATATTCTGGGGTTTGAAACTGGAAGCTTCTGTGTGCAAAGCAGGCATTCTACCCAGTGGAGGAATTTCCGGGCATGCGTAGTGCATCCGGGCCGGCACTGCTGCTCCTGTGGCGAGCGGGTGAGCGAGCGGTGGCTTGTGGGGCTGCTCTGTCCATCCGTAAAGAAGCACGGACAGGGTGCCGGGCAGCGGGGGAGTGGCGGGAGGTGTCAGGGAGTGTCACCCCCTCCCCTGGAACCCAGGGCGGCCCACCCCCTACGCCCCACCTTTCCTACGCCACTGGTTCTACCACTGAGCTATGGTCCTCCCTCCTCTCCCCGGTCCTGTTTTCATTTACTTGGTAGATTATTTTTTTAAATCTTTATTGAATTAAAATACAAATACATTATGCATGGCAAGATTTCTTCATTCTAGGCACAAGGATTATAGGAGCTCTGAAGGTTAAGGAAGGAATGCTTCCTAAAGGCACCTGAGATCTGGAGATGTATGGGCCCTCTTGTTACAATAAACACACAATTCAAATTAAAGAACACTGATTTTAATAAAATCCCTTCAACTCCAAGATCTTCATAAAATACCTCATCAGGAAATGCCAGCAGCAGTCCTGCAAAATTGTATGTAACGTTTTGAGAATGTGGCGGCTATTTATGAGAAGTGTGACTATTAGTTTAAGAAAATTGCAGTTGAATGTTAACATGAGTACAGATATCAGACAGTGGTTCTAAACTCTACTTTGCAGAGCTCTAGAGTTCCATGGGAGCTTAGCAAAGATTCTGTGTGAAGTAATAGACAAGATGCCTGGTAAATTCCCCTTCTTTCCCTTGCAATTATTACTAACAGCAGAATAGTCCCACTTGCAGGGCCGGCCCACCCATGAGGCAAGGTGAGGCGTCCGCCTCAGGCTGCAGGATCCACCAGTACAGCAGATCTCAGTGTATATCTTTCCTTCCACCTTGCTCCTGATGTAGATTTTCCCTCACCCCTTCTTCCCTGGTGGAGAGGGGGATGCTATTTTGGCATCTGCCTCAGGTGCCAAAATGTCTTGGGCCAGCCCTGCCCACTTGCATCATGTGGAGCTGCAGCAGTGGTTTTATGGGGTTATAGACTGCAGAGCCTGCAAATTATTTGCAGGAAATACTTGCCACTGCACAGAAACCTTAATTTGCCAACAGTTTTACCCCTAGATATTTTGTCACTACCAAGTGACCTCTGTCTGCTTTTGTCATTGCATTAAAGGCCTCCTTTGCTGAAGGACTCAGTGCTTAGTTTATTAGATGAAGCATGGAACAAAGTGCTTATTAATAATTCAAAATCAACTGCAGGGGGTTGATACAGAAAATAAATACAGGAGGCACTTGCTGCTTGTATTGTTCTGTGGCTATTCATAGAGTGTCACTAGTGATGATGATGAAACAGGCATGGAGCAGAGCACTGAAAACGGTGTATGCCTCCTCTCCCATGCATCATTCCTTGATGGCTTGCTCAGGTCTTATACTGGATGCCAAAAAGGCATCCCTTACTGGACAGCACCCCCCCCCATGACGGCTTCTATCTGTCTAAAGGGCAGCCTTCAGTGTCCACCTGTGGTATTCAAGTAATTCATCTTGTCAATGAATCACAAAGATTTCTGCTTGTGCAACAGGACTTCTCCCCCCTGTGCATACGAGGAGAAGAGGGGAATAATGTGCAAGCAGAAATCATTGTGTTTATTTTATTTTATTTTGTAAAAAAAAATGTTTATAAACTGCTGTATCATAAAAAAATACATCACAGCGGTTTGCAACAGTATAAAAGCATAAAACCAGACAATAAAACAATAAAAAGTGAAAAACAAATTTAAAGTAATAATAATAAAAACAAGCATCAGTAGACCATTGTGGGGTCTTAACTGCCAGCATAGGCTTGGCGGAATGGAAAAGTTTTGAGCAGGTGTTTAAAAGTTGGCACGGAAGAAGAATTATGCTAGCACAAATGTGGAAGACAGAAGAAATACCAACGAAAGAACAATGGTAAGGGAAACTTATGGAATATGCAGAACTGGCAAAACTAACAGGAAAACTACATGAAAAGGAAAAGACTTTAAAAGAGAATGGGAACCATTTACAACATATATGAAGAGGCAACATAAAGAAATGGACTCATTGGCAGGGTTTGAGTAAACAAGCACAACTGTATACAACAAAAAATAAGACTATGTGTATTGGGAAAATTTTGGGGAAACAATATGCAGGGTGAACAATATGGAAATAAAGCAAAACAGGAGTATGAGGGAAGTCCAGGGGAGGAGGGTGGAAATATGAAAAATTGTTAAAGTTATATTGTTAGAAGAAATATACAGGTACATGGAAAAATCAATAAAAATATTTTTTTTAAAAAAAAAAAGTTGGCATGGAAGGTGCCCACTGAACCTCTATTAGCAGAGAGTTCCACAGGACTGGGGTGGTAACAAAAAAGGCTCCGTTTCTTGTTATTTTCAAATGAGTTCCATCAGCTTGGAGAATGGTTGACCAGAGATGCTCCTACAGATGGTCTCAGTCTCTGAGCTGGGCTGTAAGGGTTCAGGTGATATCTGAGATATCCTGGATCCAAGTGGTTCAGGGCTTCGTAAATCAATACAAGTATATTGACAGAACATTCACATACTGCTACTTGGGATAAGACTCATATCTTTGCTTTACACCTCATTTTTGAAAATACACCTGATCTTTTCTTTTCTAAATCTTGCATAAGTAGAGCCCTGTTGGATCAGGCCAAAGACCCATCTAGTCCAGCAGCCTGTTCTCACAGTGGCCAATCAAATGCCAATGGGAAGCCTGAAAGCAGAGACTGATGTGTGAAAATAGGAGGCAGCTATTGGTGTGCTAAGCAACAGCAAGTTGCCATGACCAGATGGTATCCACACCAAGGATTCTGAAGGGACACAAAATGAATTGTTGAACTATGTTATCTGGACCGAAAGGTAGCTAATGTAATGCCAAAGTTACCAAAAATAGACCCCTTAGGCAATTCCAGAAATGACAATATATTTATTAGCCTGCAACTGGCTAGACAAAACAGTGCTTCCATTTGCTGATGTTGGACTTTCATGCTGAACATTAAGGATGCTTTTCTGTTACATCACTCCTGGTTGATTTAACAACTTCTCTCTGCGCTGTGGATAAACATACCCAAATTATCTGAGGTCTTCAGTAAGTAGATGTTAAAATACTAGCTAAAGATATGGAAATACATTTTTTGCATTCCTAAAAGTCACTTATTTGTGTTTATGCTTGCGTAAATAGAAGGTGTGGTGTTGGAAAGTTTATTCAGCGCCTGCATAATGAGTTAAATGAGGGGGTGCTAGTATTCCATTTCACCACACGGGTGTTGTGAGTCCATATCCACTAGCAGCTGTGAAATATTCAGGCTGTTATGGTGATAATAGGGTTGATACAGAAGTCCTTTTAAAAAAAAAGGGGCACGTGGAGCACTTTGACACACTGGCAGTGCAATCAAGAAGCTGTGCATGGTCATAGTTACTATATACCGGGTATATTTTCTGTCTTCTAGTCACAATAATAGATTACATGTCCTGTCCTACACTCTTTGTTTGGGGGTTATAGATGTGACATCTGATGTAGCATAGTGGCTTAGAGGTATGAGCTGCAGGCCAAAAAGTCCCTGGCTTGAATCACATCTCTGCCATGGATTCGCATGGGGCCTCAACAACGTGTCTGTTTATTTAGCTTCAAGTCTGCTACGTTGCAGAATGGGGTTAACAAAACCTTGCAGGTTTGTTGTAAAGATGACTGTGTGAAGTGCATTGAACACTCCAAAGTACTTGTGCTGTTTCTCATATGTTGGGGACATGGCAGCCCTGTAGAATGAGGAAATATAATATTGTGTCTTCAGTACCTGCTCTGATAGTAGTAACAAGAGCTGGTGAATGACCCTTCCTCCTACTTGCATGAATGAATGAATTGCCCTTCCTCTGCCACATGTGTCCCGTGGGGTCATGAAGGGTACTGGATGCTCACTGCCTTTGGCAACTAAAACATGGGCATCTCATGTGCTTAGCTCCATACTCTAGAACAGGGGTGGCCAACTCCCAAGAGACTGGGATCTACTTTCAGAATTAAAATCTGGCAGTGATCTACCCCCATTTTTGGGGGTTCAGCTCAAAGTTGTTGACCTTTTTGGGATGAGGATTGGAATGCCCCGTTTTTTAGGGGGTTCGGCTCAAAGTTGTTGATTTTTTTTTAGGGAGGAAAGGGGGGGGGTGACCAGATTTGGTAACCTTTTACGGGGGACAACAGAAACTTTTACAGATTTCTTTGGAGAGAGTTACATAAAAGCACTCACAAATCTGTACTCCGCACAAACTCCTTTACCCACTCCTTTAACCTGCCTATCAAGAGTTCTTTAAAAATACATGCCTTCATCCTTTGTTAGTGCGACACCTGCATCACCATTTCAGTAACCAACTGTTCAATATCAGGCGAGTACTGTGTCAGGGCCAGCTTCAGGGAATCCTTAAGGTGCTCATCTGTCATGTTTGAACGTTGCTTACTCTCCGTCATTTTTAAATATGAAAATGCAGTTTCACACAAATAAGTAGAACCAAAACATGAGTGTAAAATTTCACTGCATCTTCTAAATTTGGAAATTTCTGTCTAGGCACAAACTTCCAAAATGATGATTATTCTGCACGGGCCCTCAGAAAAATGTCATTTTTCAGAGTTAATATCTCATTTTCAAGAGATGTTTTGCACAATGAGTAATTTGTACTGATAATGACTACAATTTTTTAAATGTCCAAATCAGATTTTAATGGAAATGACATGTATTCTACAATTAATTCAATTTTTTGGAAGTTGCCAAATCTTTTTTCTAACTCCAGAATACCAGAATCAATTTTGGCCACATACAATATTTTTCGCTCCTTAAGGTGCAACTGACCGTAAGACGCAACAAGTTTTTAGAGGAGGAAAACAAGAAAAAAAATATTCTGAATCAAATGTTGTACTAACTAAACTATTTAATAAACTACCAGTATATCAGAATAATATTTCAACAATGTAAAGTGAACAGCAGTCAGTGGTGGCATTAAGAACCACCATTACTGTCATTAACAAATAAGGAGAGACTTTATCCCCTAGTAAGGGGGGGGCAGGCAATGGAAATATATGAGCTTCCCACATCGAGTCCTTTAGCTCTAAGGACTGTATGGTTTGGACCTACACAGTTGTTTTAATAAAGGCAAAAGAAGTGGGACTTTCTTCTTTTTTGTTCATTGCAGAGAGCTCTGGGGGCTTTCATATGAGGGAGGAATGAGGGAGAAATCTCATTCAATTTCCATTTAAAGTCAAACCCCTACCAGTAATTCACACCTTCCCCAAATGTTCATCTTGCTGCTGCATCCTCCTCCTCCTGAGTAGTAATAAATGCTACCGTACTTTCACAGAGGGAGGACTGGGGTGTGGGATGAGGGAGGGAGATGCTGCCTGCATGGAAGGAAGACTGGGGTGTGGGGTGAGGGAGGGAGGGAGGCTTGGGAAGGAAGCTTCAGGCTTCCATCCTAAGCCTCTGCAGGGATCGCTCTCCTCCCGCGGTGGCTTGGGAGGCAGGGCCGGTGCTAGGGATTTTTGCGCCCTAGGCGAGATCACCTTCTGGCTCCCCTGCCAATGGAAGGAAGGAAGGAAGGAAGGAAGGAAGGAAGGAAGGAAGGAAGGAAAGAAGGGAGGGAGGGTGAGAGAGAGAGAGAAGGAAGGAAGGAAGGAAGGAAGGAAGGAAGGAAGGAAGGAAGAAGGGTGAGAGAGAGAGAAGAAAGGAAGGAAGGAAGGGTGAGAGAGAGAGAAGAAAGGAAGGAAGGAAAGAAGGGAGGGTGAGAGAGAGAGAGAAGGAAGGAAGGAAGGAAGGAAGGGTGAGAGAGAAGGAAGGAAGGAAGGAAGGAAGGGAGAGAGAGAGAGAGAGAGAGAGAGAGAGAGAAGGAAGGAAGGAAGGAAGGGAGAGAAGGAAGGAAGGAAGGAAGGGTGAGAGAGAGAGAGAGAGAGAGAGAGAGAGAGAGAAGGAAGGAAGGAAGGAAGGAAGGAAGGAAGGAAGGAAGGAAGGAAGGGTGAGAGAGAGAGAGAGAGAGAGAGAGAGAGAAGGAAGGAAGGAAGGAAGGAAGGAAGGGTGAGAGAGAGAAGGAAGGAAGGAAGGAAGAAGGGAGAGAGAGAGAGAGAGAGAGAGAGAGAGAGAGAGAAGGAAGGAAGGAAGGAAGGGTGAGAGGGAAGGAAGGGAGAGAGAGAGAGAAGGAAGGAAGGGTGAGAGAGAAGGAAGGAAGGAAGGGTGAGAGAAGGAAGGAAGGAAGGAAGGAAGGAAGGAAGGAAGGAAGAAGGGTGAGAGAGAGAGAGAAGGAAGGAAGGAAGGAAGGAAGGAAGGAAGGGAGAGAGAGAGAAGGAAGGAAGGGAGAGAGAGAGAAGGAAGGGAGGGAGGGAGAGAGAGAGAGAGAGAGAGAGAGAGAGAGAGAGAGAGAGAGAAGGAAGGAATGAAGGGTGAGAGAGAGAGAGAAGGAAGGAAGGGTGAGTGAGAGAGAAGGAAGGAAGGAAGGAAGGGTGAGAGAGAAGGAAGGAAGGAAGGAAGGAAGGAAGGAAGGAAGGAAGGAAGGGTGAGAGAAGGAAGGAAGGAAGGAAGGAAGGAAGGAAGGAAGGAAGAAAGAAAGAAAGAAAGAAGGTTGAGAGAGAGAGAGAAGGAAGGAAGGAAGGAAGGAAGGAAGGAAGGAAGGAAGGAAGGGTGAGAGAGAAGGAAGGAAGGGAGAGAGAGAGAAGGAAGGAAGGAAGGAAGGAAGGAAGGAAGGGTGAGAGAGAGAGAGAGAGAGAGAGAGAGAGAAGGAAGGAAGGAAGGAAGGAAGGAAGGAAGGAAGGGTGAGTGAGTGAGAGAGAAGGAAGGAAGGAAGGAAGGAAGGAAGGAAGGAAGGAAGGAAGGAAGGAAGGAAGGAAGAGGTGAGTGAGAGAGAGAGAAGGAAGGAAGGAAGGAAGGAAGGAAGGAAGGAAGGAAGGAAGGAAGGAAGGAAGGAAGAGGTGAGTGAGAGAGAGAAAGAGAGAGAGAGAGAAGGAAGGAGGGAGGGAGGGAGGGAAGAGAGAAGGAAGGGGTGAGAGGGAAAGAAAGAGGGGGGAAGGGATGAGAGGGAGAAAGAAAGTAAGAGAGACAAGGAAGGAAGGGGTGAAAGAGAGGGAGGGAGGGAGGGAAGAGAGAGGGGGGGGAAGGAAGTCTGCTCTTGCAAGAGGTGGTAGCAGGATGAGCACCCCAAAAGGAGAGAAGCCCTTTTGAAAAAAGAAAAGGCAAGGCAAGCAGGCTGCTTGCCTTGGCTTTTCTTTTTTAAAAGGACTTTTCTCCCCGCTGCAGGGGCAGCCAGCAAGGAGGAGGAGTGTCACAAAGGTGACGCCCCCCCCCCCGCAGGCGGCTCCGCCCGGCAGCGGTGAAAAAAGCTCTTAAAAAAAAGGACTTTTCTCCCCGCTGCAGGGGCGGCCAGCAAGGAGGAGGAGTGTCACAAGGGTGACATCCCCCCATCCTCGCTCTCCCCCCCCGCAGGCGGCTCCGCCCGGCAGCGGGAAGAGAAGCTCTTTTAAAAAAAGAAAAGGCAATGCAAGCAGGCTGCTTGGCTTTGGCTTTTCTTTTTTAAAAGGACTTTTCTCCACGCTGCAGGGGCGGCCAGCGAGGAGGAGGAGTGTCACAAGGGTGACACTCCCCCATCCTCGCTGCCCCCCCCCCCCCGCAGGCGGCTCCAATGGGAGATGCCAGCCAGCCATCTGGCACACACACACACACACACACACACACACAGAGAGAGAGAGAGAGAGAGAGAGAGAGAGAGAGAGAGGCCAGCTGTGGTCCGGCAAGAGGAGGGAGCTCTCCCTGGAGAGCTTTTTTCCCCTTTTAGGCTGCCGATCGCTAAGCAACCCAAGATCTACCTGCGATCGACCAGGAACTTGCTCACGATCGACAGGTAGATCGCGATCGACCTGTTGGCCACTCCTGCTCTAGAAGAGTCGCCAGAAGCACTTGCTGAAAGATCCCTTGGCTTACAGGTACAGCAAGTAGCTCTCAGGTTACTACCTCATTCAATTCACAGCTGCCAGCTGAATAAATGTTAATGTGAACCATGAATAAATAAAGTCACTTCTCTGCTTACTGGCTTCTATTCTGAACCAAGATGAAAGGACATTGGAGGGAAATCCATTATTTTCCTGGCAAGCTCAAGAGAATGTCTGGGGAGGAAGTACTTTGGAATAATTAGTGGTTTACACAACAGGCGTGTTGCTGCATTTTCTGTCACATTAGCAATCTCCTCTGCCCCCTGCTGCAACCTCCCCACCCCCCACACCATCAGCTAATGGTAAACACTTTGCAAAAATAATAAGGAACCTACAGGTGGCTCTAGCCTCTTAATCATTCTGGCTGGTTTGCATATAACATTGAACCAGGGCTGGCCCTAGATATTTTGGTACTTGAGGCAAACTACAAAATACCCACCACCACCACCTCCCAACAGGGAAAAAAGTGCGTGTGAAAATCAGGATCAAGAGAGGAATAAAGATCTGCACTGGTAACAAGGGTGGCAGGAGACCAGCAGTGCCTCCCATTCACCAGTGAGATCTGGCTTCCAATGAGCATGCCACAGCTATTACTTCCACTGCAGCAGTGGCAGCAGCAGCAGCAGGAGGAGGAGGCAGTGCATTCCTTGGAGGCCAGATCTGCTGCCCCTGCGGATCCTGCCACCCTATGTGTTTGCCTCACATTGCATCATAGGTGGGCTGGCCCTGCACTGAACCATGGTTTAGCACTTCATTATCTAGCTTCAGCAAAGTTTTCAACTCACACACTTCCCCACCCCTGCTGCCGCCCATCTCCTCCTCTGGCATGTCCAAGAGGAGGAATTCTGCCAGCTTTAGTTTCACTTTGAAAGAATCTTAGCTTAGTGTTACATTTGAACCACAGAACTTCGAACAGAATTCCTGGTTCAAATGCAACACTAAGCTGAGATTCTTTAAAAATGAAATTAAACTTGGTAGAAGTTCTCTTCCTGGCTGTGCCAGAGGAGGAGAGTGGAGAGTGGAGTACATCCACCTCACATTTCACTCAGGCTTATTTAGTAGCAGACAGTGTGGTGTGGCTACACAATTCACCTTACCTCCCTCCAGCTGAGTTGGGGTGCAGAGTGGGAGGGAGTAGGTGATAGTGAGGTTGGCATGGTGCAAATATGCCAGCAAGCTTGGCTCCATGGGCACATTTGCACTGCACTGACCTCATCACCACCACTTGTCCCTTCCCTCTCTCCATCCTGGAATGCAGCAGTGAATCCACCAGAAGGAGGTTGTGAGCAGTGCAGCCCCCACCCTGCCATCAGCTCCTGGGCTTGTTGATGTTCATCTGTATAGTGCTAAACTATGGCTTAGTGTTATGTGTAAATATGGTTCAGTTCCACAAGCCTGTTTGCTATAAATCTATCCCATTTTCTCTCAGGCGCTCAGGCTAGGGATGTAGCAATTCTACATAGTCGAGTGGAATCTCAACCTTCATAAGATCCATACTGTATTATAAACCCAAGCAGGAAATACCCAGAAGGATGAACAGAGTGCCTGGGGATGATACAAAGGAAGCCTCCAATGCTAATAACATTTCTGTAGTATCAACTGGTGCTGTATTGAACGGAAAAGTGGGATGGTGAGAACCATATTACAGATGGGAAGGAGAGAAGGAAGAGACTGACAATATATGGTGGGAAGCAAGGAAGGTGTGGAGAAGATTTCAATTTGTGTGGTTCTTGGTATACTGTATGTGTCTATCTCTTGATGTAAATATGCTGGTGCCCTGGTGGCTGCATCAAATTTGTGACAGTGTTTCCACTGAAGCGGAAATTTGGTACCCCAAGTCCAGCATGCCTTGATTACTGCAAAAAAATTAAATTGGATATTTTAACCTCTCTCAGACAAAACTTAAGACATGAACTCTGCCTCAAAATGTCAGTCAGCATCCACCTCCCTCGCAGAAGGAGATATTTGCAGCATCTGCCACTGGAAACTAACCTACAAGCCCCCTTGCCTCTCTTACCATTGCAACCTATTTTCTACTTTATCTGTTCAAAATACATTTTTTGTCTGTTTGTTCATTCAAATGAGGGTTTAGCCACAAGTGTCATAACACCTGGTTGACCCCTTCTATAATGTGCTGTTGTTTTTAATGTAGATTTTTCTAATGGCCACAAAGGGACAAATGTGTGTCTCAGTTACTGTGGTTTGAAGGTAAGAGAAATGAGATGCTATAAGGGTTGCTCATAGCTGAATGTGTCCAATCTGAAGTGGATGCCAGCCTTGAAGAGTGTTAAAGCACTTTACCTGCAATAGCCAAGCTAGATGATGGAACACTCACCTGAAAAGCGGCTGCCTGCAAGGCAAGATCACTTGACACAAGAAACTGCATGTAACCCAAGAAAGGTTTTAGTGTTTAGTGTAACAGAACACGGTAGGCCAGCATGAGGGGCACAGTCATTCCCACATGACTGCCCGGGGTCAGAATGGATGCTTTCTGAATGCTTCACACCTTCTGGTGCTTTTCAGTCATGAGCTCATATGTGAGATCGAATAATGAAAAGGACTATTTAGTGACTCCTCGGGCACGTGATAGAGACAGCCGTCTACCACTTACACACACTCAGAGTGACCTATGCAGTCCAGACCTCTGGTGCTGCAGTAGATACCAGATACACTGTAGTGAGCAGCTTGCAGAGTGACAGCTTCAGTACCTTAGCACCTGATTCCTAATACTATTTATTGATTTCTGTGGGATTGTTTTCCAGGTTAATATGTTTAGGATTGGAGATTTTGGCACTGGTCCTAAGCATCCTTATTTGGAATTTGTTCCAACTGTGAATTGTGCAGTTTGCTTCTCAGTAAACATGGGTGGGATGGGGAGTTGCAAGGCTCCTAACAATGCCAGGCTCCCCTCTTCACATCATATGCTGGTGGTGGCAGTGGTTGTTATGTGAATATTGTGGCTCTGCAACTCCTGGTAAGTAAGAATGATAATTGACCACTGAGTGCAATGTACTGTTGGCCAAAGATTAAATTGCAGCCCATGTGACCACAGACAGATACCAAAGATTCTATGCTTTGGTAGCCATGGAGACAAATATATTATTTCAGCATCAAGAAACAATTATTCAGATAGCAAATACTTTGGGGATTAAGTGTCTTCAGTAAGTAACTGATTCCCTGTGACTTGCTGAATATTATACTGTTGCTTGTGTACAGCTGATCAGGGTCACAGTACTCGCTGCAGTTTGGCATTGCTTATATCTTTTTAAGCTGTAAGTACTAGCCACTGGTGTCTGTGTGTGTTGATGGGGGAGGTTGTTGATTCTTCTTTCTTATGCTGTCTTCCCAGTGAGAATTTTCCCCTGGTGCTATTTGGCATGGGAGGGGAGCTGATGACTGTGTGAAGAAAGGCACTCATTGGCCCCTCCATTTCTCTAAGCCAGCTTGTCACACTGTATATCCTTGTTAAGCAAAAAGGGTACTTGAGAGAGACTGCAGAACCTGAGCACCTGGTTCTAGCTTTGCATTGGCCAGTAAGGGTCAAAAGTCATTGCCACCAAAGAAGGGAGAGAGACTTTAAAAAGCTGAACTGCTCTGCGGTGTGTTCCCTCCCATCACCAGGGATCCAGGTGTTCCCACTCACCATCAGGGATCCAGATTAGACTTTTCTTTGAAGCAGAACTTGTAAGTAAATTGGAATCATTATTTTGTCGTGGCTGGGCTAGGAATGATTAGTCCAATTTAAGAATCATCGTGCCCTGGTTTATTTCGTATTTTTTGACCTTCTGCCTGTTTTCTCCTTGCTGAAGTGTGTGTGACTGCCAACCTCAGGGTTTTAGACTCCCCATGTGCCTAGATGCTTGGAATTCATGCTACTACTAAATGTTTAGGATCAGAATTGTAAGACAGCAGCAGACTCTTCTGAGATCTGGGAGGGACTCAGGGAGTGGGGCCTGCCTTTACAACACTTGAGTAACCAACAAGGGAAGTGTCTGAGAAATGCAGGGTGCATTTCCTGGGTTTTAAGGAGCCTAGTGGGGGGTCTGCAGGGAAACGAGCAAACTGCTTTGATCTTGGACTAAGATAAGGCAGCTGGAAGCTAGCCCTGATTTCCCCAGCAATTTGTGTGGGTTGTATAGAGGAGTGCTGGGTGCACGGACTGAGAACATTTTTTAAAAGTCATCACTTTGATGCATCCAGGCTCCCTCCCATCTGGGCTGCAGGAAGAAAGTGAGAGGGTGGTGGCAGAAACTACCAGAGAGAGAGACCCACTGTGGCAGCACTGCAGGGCTGTTGTTTTACAGTTGGACAGTGAAGCGGGTGCAAGGGGCTTCTCTCGAGTGTCCCTCCTTTGTCACAATGTGAACTCAAGTCATCTGAAGCTAATGCCATAATTAGTTAGTCTTTGAGATGCTACACAACTGTGTGTGTGTGTGTGTGTGCGCGTGCGCGCGCGCACTTGCTTATTCCTGCAATCTCCCTGAGAAAGCTATTAACAGAGTAGATCTAGGTTAATGGAATGGTGCCATTGGAATGCCTAGGGACATTAATTCCAGACCCCCCCCCCCCACTCCCCTGCCTTGAATAACTCCATTGTTTGTCTCAACATCTCAGCCGTTACCATTTCAGTTTCTCCTTTCAAACTCTTCCCCCCACCCCGCCATTGATCACAGATTCAGATTATTCTCTGGTACAGTTCTCCACTCACAAGCAACGTTTCTTAATGTTTCCATTCCTACTATCTCCTTTGAGAAAAGAAGCAGAAACCCTCCGTCCGTCCATCCCTTACATGCACTGGTTGAAAATATGGTTGAAAATAAATACAAGGAGGCACAGTGTTGATCTAAACACATAAAAATCAATAGGTCACTTTGTTGCTTTGTATGCCTGGTGTACCACTTAGCTGTGAAGTGGTTACTGAAACACTTGTGATCTGCTACTGGTCACTGTACACAATACTGACCAGTGGTTTTAGGTGAAGGACCACAACTCCATCATGATAGACTATGGGAAGGACAATTTTAGAAAGAAAAGGCTTCTTCCAGATCATTTGCATTATTGCTTTTACACTCTCTCTACCTCTGACTTCCACTGTTGCAAATTGGTGGATATCACCAACACATTTCCCCTTCTTCAAAACCCTATTTCCCCATTTTATAGTATCTGTGGTATGAACACTATGCTGTTAGCATATTTTTTAGTGACTTTTCTGTGGAAGTTGTAAATCGTTTGCGAGTGAGAATCTGCAACCCAGAATGATAAGCACCTTAGCGCTAAAGACTGTAGCTATAAGAGCACATGATGCACCAACATAACTTCCAACAGCATCCTGTTCTTGGCAAGGTTACTCTGCTACCTGCCAGCTGCAATCCTAAAAATTTGCCACCAATGTAGCTGGCTCTGATGAAGCTAAAATGCCTTCAGGATAGGGTTGTACAAAGACATGTCCACACCACGCTCAGGCAAGTCACAAATTCTGGGCTAGATAGCAACTTTGAGCAATACTACTCTGCTCTACTTTGTGTACAACCAATGCACCCCACCTGAATGCAGGTTGTGACTCTGCACTAGCTTTATATTTGCATTATGTATGACGGAAAAGCAAAACATGCTTTTGGTGTCAACCAAATTTGCAACACTTGGCATTTAATCTAGAGGACAACATGAGAAAAAGGCTGAAACTGTGCTGTGAATCAGGAAGTCCCTGTTTGAGCTAGCTGGCAAATAAGTCTCTCTCTCTGCCTTAATTTCCCCATGCACAGTGTGTGTGTGTGTGTGTGTGTGTGCACGCTACAAAGTTGTTGTAATGGTTACAACTTGATGATGCACATGAAGCAACTTGAACGCAATGAAAATGTAAAGGGATATTATTGCATGCCTTGGCGTGTTAGAATTGCTCAGAGCTTTTCACCGCATGGGTACTTTGCACAAGAAGGAAATGTTGGCTGTATTTGTGTTTGCTCTCCTTGCTTGCTTTATATCTTTATCTAATAAACAAAGGAATGCAAGCACTCCTCACTGATGCTGGGGTAAATATTAAGCATGATGGAAAGGAATTTAGCAGTGCAACTCCTCCTAAAGCCTGCCAGCATACTGTCAATAAAGCAGTGCATTGCTATCGGAACAGACATAAAAACAAGCCTGGGTCAAACCTCACTGAAAATCACAGCATGTATTCCAGCAATGTCAATTGAGAGACTGACCTTTTAATCAGGAGCCCACTGTGATGGTATTGCCATGTCCTTCTTCCTAACAGCAGCAGGCTATGCAGAATCCTCTGGGACAGCTCAAAGTGCGTAAGAAGCTTATATTTCCTAAGGGTAATTTAATATAGTACATTTTTTCCTACCTGGGGATAATCCTTATGTAGAAAACAGTAGGTACATTGTCATGTACAGCACAACGTGCTTTTTTACAGTCACAAGTACATGAATGTGGCAGCTGCTAACATGCACAGCAGCACCTGACATTCACAAGAGGGGCTGCTCCAGTTTGGCATATATGGGAAACACAAACAATGCATGTACTGTATTCTTTATTTGCTAATTCAGTAGGTGTCCGCAGCCTAGACTCCTGGGCACTATCTAAGCTGTTTTGATCTTGCAGGGGTTTGTCAACCACAATGAACAACCCAAGAGCAGCTAGAGTTGGCACTAAAGCGGAAATGAATTTGCTCCTCAAAAATTGTCTTTGAATTATTCATTGTGAACTTTCAACATTGAATATTCACTGGATATTCTCAGAATCTAATATCTATAATTGGCATTAGATTATATTGGAGTCCAGCCTCTGGTATCTGGCTGCTGATGGTACTTGGTACTTGGTATGCAATGATATTTGAGGCACCTTATGCAATATCATATTTAATGCCTGCCAAAATGAGAAAAAAACAGTTTAAACAAATAATAATGCATTCAAATTTCAAGATAAACATTTAGTAAAATGTTGCCAGATTTAAAATATTTATTTAAATCAAGCTGCTATATTTTTTTCTGGTATAAAGTCTGCAGTTTTTCCAAGCAGGAAGATGTAGTGATGGCAAAGCTTCACCTACTCCATTTCTGTTTGTGCTGCCAAAAAAAGAAATGCAACAACCCATCACTTGTGCTCATTACTGTCATGTATAATTCAATACTGCTGCCTTCCTAAATAGCTACCTTTTAGTGTAACCCATGGGTGGAGCTTGGCACTTTCATGGGGCATGTGCTGGGTTGGAAACAATCCTGCTCTGAAACTGAGAGTGCTCCAGGCTTTGGTGTATAGTGCAATAATGACTGCAATAATAAAGGAACACTTATGCAATATTTTCCATCTTCGAAACATACTTAACAGTGTGGATCTGCTCACTCTTGTTACATTAAAGTGTCATTGCATATATGCAGGTAGCATTTTAAGAGCTTTGTGATAAAGTAGATACATTAGATTGTGTACCCTGGATTCTAAGAGCTAACAAATGTAGTTGGTCCTCTCTGCAATAAAACTATTATTATTATTATTATTATTATTATTATTATTAGTGTGTGTGGCACTTCTATGGTTCAAAATAAACCCCTTCTCACAATCAATATACAATATAAATATTTAGCTTCAAATACAATAAAATGACAATGTTTTGTGTTATTGTTTATTTTTACACACCTGTGTGTAAAACTTGGTATGCCAGGTGGGAAAGAACAGGTAAGAACTAGAAATAATTCTAAAAGCACATCCAGCCTAGCAAAAAAAACTTAAGTTCCATACATTTTTCACTAGGAACATTTTCTAAATGCAACAACCCAATAAAATCCTGTTTAATACAACAGAACAGAAACAAGTCTTTAGGGCAGCTGGCGTGAACCTGTGGCCGTTCAAGTGCCATTGGACTCTGATTCCCATCAGTTCCAGCCAGCAGAGACTATGGGAACTGTAGTCCAGCAGGTTCCCTATCCTTGCTTTAGGCACAGGCAGCAGGCCTGCAAGTGATGAGGCTTGATGAAACCTTACTGACAAAGCAATCCACAAGCATGGACCCATTGCCAAAAACCAAAAACCACCTTCTTTGTGCCACCCAACCCAGTTGTTCCTACAGGCAGGCATGTGAGTAGAGCTTGAGATGAACGATCTCAAAGTGTGATCAGGCTAATATGGGCCAAATTAATCCTTCAAGTAACTTGGTCTCCAACTGTTTAAGGGTTAATGCCAGCCCTTTAAATGGGGTGCTGGTTATGTTCCAACACACACACACACACACACACACACACACACACACAAAAATTATTATTTAAAAACACCTGAGCCAACATATAAGAGATCTCTCTTTATTCTATTATTAAGCGTTTAGTGGTGTACGTGTGTTTTCTTTCAAAGTCTTGTTTTGCTCCCAGTATCAGTAATGGTGAAAGAGAGAGACACACACCCCAGTATTTCAAATATAATCTGCATTTCTTCCTGTTCTTTGGGTGTGCCCTGGAAGATAGAGAAACGATGCTGCGGAACGAATACAAAGCATTGGCAAAAGGTGGTTTCTTCCCCTTAGTCAATATTTGTTTCTCGCATTTGGTGGGTTTATATTTATTTCTGCTTCGCTGCCAGGTGAAAAAAAAATAAAGCCAAAATAAGCAGAAAGAGATCTCCTAGAACCTGGATTGTATATGGCTGTTGTAAACTGGGCTGATTTACAACAGCCTTTTCATTTTTCTAGGTTGTGTTTTTTTGTGTGGGGGGGGCAGATCTAGTTTATAACTAGAGTTGCCTTCTGTTATGTAGTAGTCTTATCCTCCACGGACCTGCATAATCCCCCTTTAAAGTTGTCCATCACTACATTTTGTGGAAGCAAATTCCCTTGTTTAACTATGTGCTATGTGAAGAATCACTTTCTTTTATCTGTCCTGAATCTTCAGCTCAGCTCATACTTACCTGTATGATTTGATAAGTGTCACTTGTTGATTTTTGCATATTAAGTTGCTGCTAAAACACAGAAGCAAGCCAGTCACTAATCATCACTTTATGCACCTACTGTGGACGTAAAACTAGAGTCCCACTTGCTACAGCAGGTGGGTAAAGAGGATGAGGAAGAATGAGAGGTGCAAATGCAACATCTCTGCTTAAGCCCATGGAGCATTCAAAGGCTGAGGCAGAACCTATGGTAAATGAAAACTTAGCAGCTCTAACTGGATATCACACTATTGCCTTTGAATCAGGAGCTGCAGGATTTGTCCCACAAAGGGTACAATGTAGTAAGGACACAGTTTGAATTGCCTGGCTGGATAAGTAAACAGCATAAATAAATTTGATGATGAAACAAAAGGGCACGATCATTGTGTTCCTGTTGGGTGAAGCTTGTAGCATAATGGAAATAGGGCAGGGGAAAAAACACAGATTAGATAGTAAACCAACAAACCAAAGAATATGAGAGGGAGAGAGTAAGATGTTTGCCAGGTGTGTTTTTAGAAGAGCCCGATTATCATCTGAAGATAGCATCTCACAGCAACAAAGCAACATTGTTCTAGTTCTGTTGTATTTAAAAATAAGTCAATGGCTCTCCACAAAGGAAAATGGAAACGTTTTATTTTCCTCTTGCCCTGTCCATCTTACAACTGTGTTCTTTGGATATATGATACTTATTAACCACAGCTTAAAGCCTTAGAGAGTTTCTTCCAACCTGAATAACATTGATGCAACTAGTATCACATGAATATAAGTGTAATAATACAGTACTGGAGAAAGTCCCCAAGAGGTGAACCAGATCTATCAGCTTCCCTGCTCCTCTTTGGCACAGAAGCAGTGCAAAAGACTCACAAGTAGGGGTTCTGAATTTGTTCTGCTGATGCATCTGCACAGCTCTGTTATGGCGTGTGTGGCTGCTGCACCCACATGCATGTCCAGCACTCACATGCTTTCAGTGCACTATGCTGAGAGCATTGGGATCTTTCTCTGGAGTCAGTACATGTGTCCATTACGAATGCACGTAAACCCTTAACTTTAGGCCCAATAAAGAGGTTGTATGCGCCAAGAAATAGAGAAAGCTTGGTTTATTACATGAAATGAAAGAGACAGTGTATGCTTCAGACACCCAGGTTAAAGATAGGTGGGCAACGAATCATACAGCACAAACACACCTTGATCTAAGGAGTCCCTGTCTACCTAAAAGCCAGGAGGTAGGTGCAACAATGTACCACAGACCCACACTATGGGGGTGGAGAATAGAAAGGTGGATATATGTGATCTTGAAGCCTAATGGAACTCAAAAGGATCAGGGATCTGTGCCTTCTGGAAGACTTAAGCTATTCCCATCCTGTGCCAGACAGATAACAGAAATCTCTTCCATTTTGTTGGTTTGTGCCCATGGAGATGATCCTTGAGATCGCCGAGGAGCGAAGAGGGTGGCCCATTAGAGCATGTGAGCTACCTGATTAATGAAAATCTGGGGTTTAAGTACTATTTGGGGCCATCAATTCCCTATGGAAAGGGGATGGGCTTCTTCAGTGATTGAGTGCAGTAACACCTAAGCTCCTTTGTACCATTGCTTATTTTCTACACATTCCTGTCTGTTATTAGTCCGTTTGCTTCTCTGCATTTGAAGTTGAAAGGACATAACCTTAGTGAGAGATGACTAATTTGTTATTTGTACATTTCCTGAATTAATACTTTACCTTTGGAGGAAGCTTCTGTTGTCAATGTGGAACCCAGTGCTTTTCTTGCAGGCGGTGATCATTAAACTTTGCTGGTAACCTGGGATTAGTGTGCTGATCTTTACATTAAGTATTGGGTCAGGATTCTTACTCACACCTTCCAGATCACGTTTAAGGTAAGAACTAGTGCCAGGGCCAAGTACAGTTCATTATGGACATTTCATATTCAACTAATGCCAGTTGTACTAGTGACGTGATCCACTGAAACAAACCATGTGAAAAGTCCTAATTGGCAAACATCAGCAGCTCTACTGCCAGGAGGCTATTACTGCATCTCCATCTCACTGGGCAAGCTGCTCCACTTTATACATGCACATATGGACAACAATGTTGGTTATGCATATAAAGGTTTTTGCAACTTCTAATATTGGGGTGTCATTTTGTAAAGTTGATTTTCCGTTTTTGCTACCACCCGGCATAAGTATCAATATGTAAGTATCAAACAAGTTAACAAACTGTACTTAATTATATAACACAGTGGTGGTGATCAAATCGTAGCACTTTTACCTGACATTATAGTGCTATGAATATAACTGCTGCATGATTGCAAGAAACAACGAGAATGTACCAGTAGTAGCCCAGCCCATACATTTATCAAACCTTCCTGATACATTTGAGTATCAGGCAATATGTTACATTTCATTGGGGAGGGGGAAGAAATCTTGTTACTTATCACAATTAAAAAATGGTATTTTGTCGATAATGTCAGAAGCCATTTGCAATAGACACCTTCCAGATTTTGTGCAAGCACACCCCAAATGCAACAGTTAGAATAGCAATGAATAGTCTGCCTATGGGGAAGTAATATCACCTTTTCCTAGGTATGAGAGATAGCACAGTTTGTTGCTTGGGAAATGTTATATCCCTGTACCAAAATGCTATTTAGAAGAAAGGTAATGACCACTGTACAAATGGGGAAGTACTTTTTAATAGGCAATAAACTAAAAGTGCAGAAAGCCCTCTCCCGACACTCAATTCATTGATACATTTAAAAAGGTTGTGTGACTAGCAGGGCTAGTCAGGGAATGGGGAAAGAGGGCCATTTGACCCAGTGCCTCAAACTCAAAGGGGGGGCCTCAGCTTACTAAATTTGTTGATTTTCCCCACATTTTCACAACTTATTTTCATGCACATTAGATCAAAATGTGACCCACATTCTCAGAACAGCAATTTTAAGCTAATAAGAGATGTGATTTGATGAAAGATATTTTTGTTGTCATTAACTGTTATGGGTTTAGTCATATTAAAGATTTTAAAATATCAGTTCTGATAGCACAAAATTATAGTGAACATGCCCTCTCAGATTATCTGGTTATGTGAACAAACCACTCACTCTTAGGGGCGGGGGTGCCTTCTTTTATTTTGGCATGCTTTAATTTTTAATTTTAATTTTTATGCCTGAGGGCCTCAAAAGATGAAAGTGGCGTAGGTCTCTCTTGACCTCTGAGAGGTCCTGGGAACTAGACTTTCAGGAACTTTTAACAATGTAAATAGAACATAGCATGAAGTTAGAGTATTGCAGTGACCTAGGAACCAACAGACTCTGGTCTTCAAGATAACCTTTATTGAGTATAAGGTTATGAAATCTAATTCACAGGCATAACTTGTACATTTTTTGCTGGCTAATCTAGGACAAGGGCCAAGGGGTCAGAGAGGGAATGTTTATATTCTCATGGGTGTAATGTTCATTCACAGGTGATAGTTGTTCTTCTCCATTGTTATTTGTTTGAGTTATTTCATTCCAAATTTCAGAGGCTCTTTCAGTTGCATGATGAAATGCAGGCAGAAAACCTACTGCTTTGGATCTATTTCCACACACACACCCTTTTCTTTTTAAAATAAATCCACATTTACTAGTTGGATGCATAAGAATGGTGGGAGGAACCAACTGGGGAACCACCAAGAGAAGAAGGCTCAGGGCTCAGGGAGTGGTGGTGGGACAACCATGAGTGGTCAGAGGGAAAAGAGAGAGAAAATAGGGAGAAGAGGAAGGTGGAGGTGGCAGACGCTGAAGAGGTAACAGGGTTTAGTGAGCTGGGAGAGTCTGTGGCAGAGAGCAGTCAAAAATCAGAGGCAGAAGCTGAAGCAGGAGAGTGGGCAGATGAAGGGTAAGAGGCAGATATGAACCAGACTGTTGAAGAGTCATGGGTATCTCCCCCTCCTGCTGCAAACAAGCTCCCCTCCCCCTTTGTCTCCCATAAAGCAATTCCCCCTAATATAATGTATTTTTGTATGTTATTTTTATGCATACTTTAGTATATGCATTCTTAATATGTGCATTATATTATCCCTACTCCTTCTCAATTGATAGCAAATGTGCAAGTCTTCACAGATGTGCTTCCTGGTGCTGATGTGAAATCTGGAAATACAGGTATAAATTATGAATGGTTTTATTCCATGCACGCTTACTTGGGAGTAACTCCAACTTATTTCAGTGGGACTTGTATCTGGAGTATGATACTGCATAGGACTGAGCTGTTAATTTAAAATTAAAATCAGTCTTCATCAGTTCACTTCAAAGCCTGTGGGCAGAATCTTTCATCTTATTCTATTTTGGTGGCCTCCTATCCTCTTCCTGTGTTCACAGTGTTCCAGCTTCAAGAGCAAAGCATGAACACATTCTAAACTTGTACTCCCTGTGATAGGCAAAGACATTGCCTTGTTTATCTCACCAGGTTCCAGTCCTTTTACAAAATGAGATTTTATGAGTTTATTATTAAAACTTAATCTTTCTCCTCACCTAATTCCATCATCTTCACTAGTGCATAATTAAAGTAAAGCTAAGAAACCTGGGGTACATATTTGCCCTCATTCAGATTATACCCCCTGAATGTAAGATAAGAGACATGTTTACCATACTGCAGTCTAAATCCTTTATTATTCTAATCCCTTGCTTGGGCTGCTAGCAATATAGAAATTGGTTTTCTGTGACTCTTAAATCTGCAGTAATGTGTTGGTGTGGTTTTGTTCTTGTGTTATTTTTTTTAATATGATGCAAACTGATTTGAACTGATCAAAAAGCCCTGTAGAAATATTTTAATAAAAAAATAACAATAAAGGGCAGGATTCACTAAGGAGCTCCATCAGCTGAAGCCGTGCATAAGAGCTTTCACTTGCACAACAGGGCTTTCCTCCTCTCCTCTCCTCTCCCCCCTGAAATTGGCTTTGGTGGGGTCCAGAGAACCTTCAGAACATCTCCCTGGAGGAGGACAAAGGGGATCATTCCATCTGGAAAGCTGCAGTGCTTGTATAGATGGAACATTTGTAAAAGCCCAAAGTGGAATCCTACCCATAGTAACTAAAGCTGCAATCCTCTACTAACTTGTCTGACAGTAAGCCCCCTTGAATTCACTGGACAACATACAAGATTACACTGTAAGCTTTGGCAACTGTTCTTAAAATATCTGAGCTACCTAGCAGCTTGGGGGTCACTTACATAGGAGCTTAGCAGACTTGCAAAATGCTTTGCTTTGATCTGGCAAGCCCAGCTCTTGGCAATTCTTACCTTCATGGCCACATGGATGAGGATCTGCTTTCCAAGCTGGAGTGAGAGGGAGAACAGCCTTAACAATTAAGTGCCTTGCATTCAAAGTGGGAGTGTTACTATTAGCAGGTCTTCCTATAATTGTGATACAGATTTTGAGGAACTAGGCATGGTTAACCATCTACCAGCCTCTTAGTGACAGGCACTGACTCTAAAGCCAGGTAATCTTCACTAGCTTTTACTCTGTAAAAGTTGTGCATGAATGAAATAAAGAAGGCAGGAAAATAGAAAACTCCACAGGAGCAGAAAACTATGGACAGTTGTCATGGGGGACTGACTGATCAAGTCTCATACCCTGATTAATGGAATGCCTAGCCAAAAATTGTTTTGGAGGGTGGAACTTTAGAACCATATACAACAGTTCTTTACTTGCCTGGTAGTGAGTACCACTGTACATGATGGGGTTTACTTCTGAATAGATATGTATAAGGTTGCACTGTTAGGAGAGTCTCCTGCAGCCTCAGTTACCTTCATACTCTCAGTATTGTCCAGCAGAGATTCATATACACACAGAAATTTTGATGTGTGCAGTTAAAGTGGGTTTTTTTAAATGGACTTTTGCAGTTACAAAAGTGATGGGAAAATGCACTCCATAGCGTGGAAAAAACAAATGAATAACTGGAAGATATATAGCTATTGTGCAAGCAAATTCGGATGAATATTCATTGTCCCCACAAACAAATCAGAACAAATGCTGAATAAAGACCAGACATCATCTAACCTCTACATAAGCTTTGTGTAAGCAAATCAGGACAAATGCTCAATAAACAAGTCATCTGGAGGAGCCCCTTGTGAGCCAGAAATGGGATCTTTTAGAGTACAAGCAATGGTTCTCAGGTTTTTCTTTTTAAAATACTGCCACCCTACACTCTGTGGTATTCTGCATTAGAGCGCATACGTATATCCCTACCCTACTTTGCATGTGGTTATTTTTAGCCTTATAGTACAACCCAGATAAACAGAAGAACTCAATCTTCATCAGAGGGGTCTTCTGATATTTCCCCTCTAGCCAACTGGCATTATTGTGTAAAAAAAGATTTGTCATGCCACAGGGAGGGCTGTTCAAGAAACGCAAGCCCAAAGTCCCCTTGGCAAATGGTGGGTGTGTGGACTTGTGTAGTTCTTTGGATTTTATCTAAGTACTTGAATTTTACCAGGTTGATCAGGATTTAACTGGTTGAATGCAGCCACTCCTGCTTAACCGTTTTGCTTAGCAAAGCATTCCTGTAACATCAATTCCTCCCAGTAGGAATTGCTGAGCAAAAACGTTCTTGCGTGTTCCTTCTCCCATTCTGTTGTCCTAATGTCCTGCTCTTTCCCTCCCTCAACCTTCCTGCTGTCAAGTTATGATTCAAATACCTCTCCTACTTATATTGGTGCTGAGCACTGGGTTGTTGTTTTTTTTAATAATTTACTAGCTGACCCGGCCACACGTTGCTGTGGCTGATTTGGTGAAACGTAAAAGGAAGATACAGTATAAAAGAGAAAGCGTATGCTTCCCCACATCTTTTCTCAGTGAAGTTCAGCCTGCCTGCTCTCCTTCCCCCCGCCCCCTGTTTTCGGCTTCCTCCACACAACTTATTATTACTGGTATTCGAGTTTCTGAGGTGTTTTTGCCCGCTTGTCTCCATGGCCCGGCTTTACGGTCTCATGACCCTCCCCGATCTCAGCACTACTACGCCTGACCTTCTGCGTCCCACATGCTCTCTTTGGCTGGGGAATCCTCCTTCCCTCCAGGGCTCCATATGCATCTTGGTGAGGCTAGGGACCCTCCCAACCACCACCACCCCCCTGTTACGAACCCGGTTTCGCTCCCCTCCCACCGCACCCCACCGTGGTTGCCGTCTACCCCTCCCCCCACTTCTCCATCTGCTCACCGATGTCTGCAGGTCGGCGACTGTCGACTACGGTGGTTTGTAGGAAGAGGTGGTGTAGGGGGAGGGTGGTGGTGACGTAGGAGGAGCAGGAGGTGGGGCCAGAGGTGGGTGGGGTGTGGCGGTGAAATGAGATGACTGCTGTGGTCTTTGATGTCCACTGGAGGGCGCTAGATTTGTTTGCACAAAATCACATTTTTTTTCCTGGGAAAGGTGTGGTATTTGTACAATGTAAGTACATATGATCCCTCCCATATGGCCATGAAACGTTGTGTACAAATTTGAACAGAATTGGCTAAGCGGTTACGGAGAAAGGCGAAAACAAACAAACATGCAGCTTGAAGGATTTTATATACACTATAATATTTTTATGGTTATGTGCAGCACAGGGCTATGTAAAACAAACATACAAACATAACACAAACAACAGTACAAATTTAACACTAAAAATAAATATTAACAACTCAGTAAAGCACTTACTCAAATATTGCTGTTGAAGGTTAAGCATCCCATTATCAGCCTACAGAATCATAGATAAATAAAAATGGTTTTAATTGATGGTTGAAGACCAACAATGAGGGTTACAGACATGCCTCTGGGAGAGATCATTCCAGGGTGAGTGCCCCACCATGCAGACCTCCCTCTCCTGGACCGATCTTAAGCATCAACTGTTTCATGGCTTTTGTTTGGGGTAATGTGACTGGCACTGTGTGTATTTGAGGTTCTACTTAGACTATAGTTTTTCTGAGAAGTGCAAGTGACATGCTAAAAGTTATTTATTTCCCACTGTACACACACTACAGTGGTACCTCAGGTTACATACGCTTCAGGTAACATACTCCGCTAATCCAGAAATAACGCTTCAGGTTAAGAACTTTGCTTCAGGATAAGAACAGAAATTGTGCTCTCATGGCGCAGCGACAGTGGGAGGTCCCATTAGCTAAAGTGGTGCTTCAGGTTAAGAACAGTTTCAGGTTAAGAACAGACCTCCAGAACAAATTAACTTCTTAACTCGAGGTACCACTGTATTTTTTCATTCCCATTATATTATTTATATTTTTCTCAGTTTCCTATTCTTTAAGCCACTTATAGTCAAGGAACCAGTAGAAATCGTCTTACTGGTGGCCTTCAAAATCATGGCAAGGTGCTTGACTGCCTGTGCAATAAAAATGACAATGCTGGTAATAATGCATTTCTAGCAGTGTTTGTTTGATTAATGCAATAAATGTAAAGGGGAAGGGAAGAAACCAATGAGCCTATCTGTGTAAGTTATAGCTGGGTATAAGGATCAAGCAAACATTAAAATGGGGGGAAACGTGGGATTCCTAACTTTGTTTATCCCTTATAACGTTATTGTGAGAACAATGTGTTTAAGTGGGGGGAGGTATACAGAGTGGGAAAACGGCAAGGTTGAGATAATACTCAGGTTGATGGACTGACATAATAAAAGCCGCTTTCACCTATTTATATGGTTATCACACTTGCTGTAGTAACAGGGCCTTGAAGAGGTAGTTTATACCTTGAAACCAGAAGTGAGCCCAGTGTTAGAGGTGGTATTTGCCTTAAATGTCCCAAATTCCTGCCCACCGTACCTCCTCTGTTAGAGCTCTCCTGTCCACAGTCTCCATAATCTCAGCAGCCTCCTTTGTACAGTCACTGGTCCTCTTAGCCTGGGTTGAAGCTCTGCTAGCAGTGAGTCTCTAAGGTCTTACGCAGGTATCTTTCCCAGCCCTGTTACCTCAGATCCTTTGACATGAAAAATGCCTGTAGTGAAAGGGGTGCCTTACAAGTGAGCCATTATGCCCCTCTCTTTGTAGGGTTGGGGATCACACATATCCCAAGATGATGTCTAGCTCGGCCCTTGCTCCATCAATCAATTGCTGTAAAAACTAAGCCTCGTTTCCTTTCCTTTCCTTTCTGCAGAGCAGAGGAAGAAGTATTCCAACTCCAACGTCATTATGCATGAGACGTCACAGTACCATGTACAGGTGAGTTAGGGCAACTCATATGAATGAGCAATAAATTGCATACAATTAGAAATGATACTGATATTGCACCATTTATAGGAGGACATTGATCCTTCTAGTTACATTTTTATATTCATGCTTCCTGGGTCATATTCTAGAAGACTTATTACAAACAAGCAGTAGAAGCCCAGCACATCATGTGCTGGAGTTACTGGAAGTTGGTAGTGACTCTTGATCTTTGCCCTGCTTTCCCTTCACTCAGGTGATGGGGGAAAGGTTCACTGATTTCCTGTTCCCAGTGGCCTTGCAGAGATTACCTAGACCAGTGTTTCTCATGCACTTGGGTAATTTTAGGTTCTGTACTTAATAGCCTTACAGGGAGGCCCTTCTTTAAATGGTGATGTGCATGACTTCGCTTACTTAAAAATGTGATGGGGGCCACACAAGCAACACATACACGGGCAGGGGTGCCAACTTGGGGGGTGGGGTGGCAAGTAATTGATCACATGATCGGGCACATCATTTGAATGGCAATGACCATCAACTTGGGGTAGACCTTACCCCCTCAAATATTTTATTGGGGGGTGAAGGGACCTGGGCCCCTAGAAGGTGGTTCCTCTATACATGGACATGTGCTTTACCAGTCTTTGCTATTACATCTGCTTCAGCCCAAACTGCACAAATCCTGGGGAAATGGCTTCCATGTGGCTAAGGAAAGGTGCAAAGGCCTCTTCAGCTTAGGATCTTTCCTGATTATTGATTTTAGTGCAATCCATTATGCAACTGTTCCTGTTTGATTTAAGGATTCATTTGTCTTTCCTCCAGAACACTTTTTTTAGCAAAGGATACTGCACCCTCCAGAAAGCTAACACCTTGGACAAGGATATTAATCTCATTTGTATCCAGCTTCTCTCAGGGGAACTTTACCAAGGGTCCATCTCATGACATGTTATCCTCATAACCGTCTGGGGCGGGTTAGGCTGAGAGAGGGTGACTGACCCAAGTCACTGAGCAAACTCAATGGGTGAATTGAATTGAGCCACTGGGGTCTCCCCGGGCCAGTTCCACCCCACCCCACTGACTCTGTTGTGACCTACATTGACAAATCATCATCAGTGTCAAAGTCAAGGAGTGCTGCATGACAATGAGTTCTTATATATGTAATTTTCTTCCACTTGTGGCTTACTCACAATGTAGTTCATTTAGTACCTGGAGATGTGAATATCTGGGGTGTGTTGCTTTTGGGGGAGGCAGAGGGAAAACAGGTTTCCCTCCCCCTCCAGTCAAGGCCTGACATGCAAAAACTTGAAATTCTCTTGGAGGAAGGGAATTGGAAAGAAAACTGATAAAAGACAGTCTTTTTCAAAATGAGTGAAATGATGTTTAAGCAGTTTTTAAAAATAATATTGCTACACATGTATATACACTGCCACAAACCTTCTGGAGTCAAGACACTGTGGTAGTAATGTTAGTGGTAATAGTTATGCTGCTGTATTTGTCTGGATTAGAATTTAAGCAGGATTTGGGAAAGCTCTGTAAAATATCCTGTGAATGTAAGAAGCTGAGCTGTATTGAATAAAAGAATGGTTTTATCAAAGCCTGTTTTAGCTACTCTGATTGGCAGCAGTAGCTCCCCCAAAGTTCCTTTCCAGGGCTGTCCTTTGAGGGCCAATCTAGATACATCCTTTTGTGCATCTTTACATGTAATTTGCAGGTGTTTTAAAATGCAAATTGCATTAGTTGTATGTATTTATAGATCAAAACTAGGATTGCCATACATCCAGAACTTCCTGAACATATCCGGAATACTGCAGTCGGAAGCAGTGTCTGGGTGGAAATCGTTAAAATATTCAGGAAAATCTGGATGTATGGCAACCCATGTCGGCAGTGTCATTTTTGGTGATTTTCCTTTAAACAGCTCAAAAACTCAACAACAACAGCAACAACAACTTTCCCCAAAAAAATCACAACAACTTTTCTGTCCTTTCCTCTTCTGCTGCTATTCTAAAAAATATTCCTCTACTGAAGCTCATATTTGCTTTGCAGGAAATTCCCCACTGGGGCCATTGGTGGATAACAATTAGACCCAGGCAGCCAGTTGATGCTATTTTAAACATGCATTTAATATCACTAGTTTGACCCTGAGATCTTGTAACTGAAAATGCTGTGGATTAATTAACAAATATGGCATAAACTTGCCTTCCCCAAACATATTCCTTCCATATGTTTTGGACTACAAGCCCCATCAGTCCTGACCACCATCAGGGCACCAGGTTGGGGAAGGCATGTGTAGACTGTGTTCACAGGTTTGTGTGAACATGTGAATGAGAGGCGATGGGACTGCCAGCTGCTATCCCTTTCCTCTTTACACATTCATTCTGCATGGATGAAAGCACAAACGCTCCACTTGTTTAGATTGCATGTTTAAATACTACTCTGTCCAAAACCGGCAAATAATAATCTGTTCCCACACATTTAAGAAAAGGGAGCAGATGGTGTAGCACCCAGGAAGACTGGAGCTGTATTTCCTTCCATTTAAAGAAATCAAACACTGGACATATTTTTTTTTGCAAATAAGCAATAAAATCATTGCAGTCACTTCCACTGGAAAGTAGACTTTACTCTCTCCTGCAACTAGAATGCATTTTGATCTCTGTTAATTATGGTTGCTCAGCTATAAGCTGTTCTTTCCCCTTGAACTTTAGTCAAAGCAAGTGTGATAGCTGTCAAATTGGCAGTTTGTTCACACACATAGATACGCATATGTATCTACCTATAGAGACCAATATTTTCCAAACAGCATGTTTTTTAAATCTTCCTTTCTGTGCAAGTTTGTTGTTAGATTTTTGACTTTGTCTGTAAGCATAAAGGGTTACATCCTTGCAAGACCAGGAGGAAGCCTGCACAACATATGTTTTCCTCCCCCTGTAGCCTTATGCACCCTGCAGAAAACCTCTCTAGGGAGTCAGGAGGACATGCCAAACATTATGGGTTGTGTCTTATGGGGCATCACCAAAAGCTAGATGGAGGAATCTTGTTGCAGTGGAACACAAAATCTCTCCGCTCAGTTCAGGATGATTCCATGCCACCACCCTATATGACGCAGCCCACAATTCTTGGTACATTCCTCTTACCTTTTGGACAGGCTTTGGGGGAAAGATCTGTTGTGCAAGCTTGCTTTCTGTGCATGTTGAATACAACTCTAAAATAACAGTGATCATTATCTTGCTCTGTTGGCCCTCGTGAAGCTGCTGGTAGATGGAAATGACAGCTCCATATGAGCATAGCAGTTGTGCACAGACCACCGCCAACCACAGCAGCCCTAAGAGTGCCAATCTTTCTCTAACAGTTCAAAGGTCAACTATATGTTACATCATTTTAATGCACCAACGTGCAGTAAGACATCCTGATGCACCCTATCCTATTGCAATGCCTCCTTGGGAAAGGGACCCAGTCTTTTGGGTTTTAAAAATGGTGTATGTTTCAGGACTGAGGGAAGAAAGCAGTTCAGGATGTCAGCTTCTGTTGTCAGAATGGGGTGGAGGGGAGGAATGTGTGAAACTGAGTTCTTGGAGAAGAGTTTGCCAAAATTTGAACACTGCTAATCTGGCAAGCTGTTTCCTTTACAGTGGATACTGATGTATAGTATAATGTGAGAAAGGTGAACGTGCTCTCTTGAACTTGCTTCATGCTTCCCTCTGCTGGCTGATAAAACCACAGAGGGAAGTATTATGTGATTTTTACTGAGACCAGGAGGAACAGCTGTTCTAACTGGCAACAATGGCAAGCAAAGAGAGATTAGGAAAACAGTCTTTTATCCTTGCACTGCCCAGTGGCATTGCAGTGTTGCTTGCTCATGGCATTGTTATCAATATTAGAGCAGCCTGTGCATGCAGATCCTGAGGTCTAGAGATCATGTCATGTTATAAAAGCTGAATGCTTTCTTAACCAGGACAACAGGTTTAGAGCTGAGCTGGAAATGACTGCAAGTACAATCATGCCTGGCTGGCTTTCTACTGCCTGGAGAAAGCTACATTCCTAGCACTGGCACAAACACACAGCTATGCAGTGTGGAGAGATGGAACTAAGAATGGGTCAACGCACAACATTACATTGTTTAGGTGTGTGCCTAATGCTGTTTTAAGTGTACACCTAAAAATGGGACATGCCAATGCAATCAACACATGTTTACAAGTATGTGCTTACAAGCAGGTACATGAGGAGGGAGCCAGCATTGGTCTGCAGGCCAAGTGTACTCTGTGGCAAGTCCAGTTTTGATGGCTTGTAATGTGATTTTTCCTGCCAACCTAGCAGTTCGAAAGCACGAAGTGCAAGTAGATAAATAGGTACCGCTCCGGCGGGAAACTAAACGGCATTTCCGTGTGCTGCTCTGGTTTGCCAGAAGCGGCTTAGTCATGCTGGCCACATGACCTGGAAGCTGTACACCAGCTCCCTCAGCCAATAAAGCAAGATGAGCGCCTCAACCCCAGAGTCGTCTGCAACTGGACCTAATGGTCAGGGGTCCCTTTACCTTTACCTTAATGTGATTTTTATATATGTACTGGAATTATCACCACTACCACCACCATCATCATTAGAAATTGTTTTGTTCACTGCTGTCAATCAAAGAAATCAAAGGAAGGTAGACCTGTAGGAAACATTTCTGTTTGTAACCACACCACAGAATTGGGAGTTGACCAGGCACTACTGTGCAGTTGTATGTGGAAAGAGTAAAAATCCATGTTGCTATTAGCTGCATTTGTTATGCAAGCAGGTGAGACTCCAACATAGCGACTGCATGAATTTTCTAAATTTTCACTTCACATGGATTAAAAAGGATTGTGACCTCCTGCTTAATCAGGATACTTTCCTTTCACCCCACCCACCATTGTGTTTCCCCTTTACAGCATTTAGCCACCTTCATCATGGATAAGAGTGAGGCCATTGTAACAGTGGACGATGCCATCAGGAAACTCAAACAACTGACTTCCAAAGAGAAGATCTGGGCCCAAGAGATGCTGTTGCAAGTGAATGACAAATCCATCCGACTGCTGGACTGCGAAACTCAGGTAAGCAGTAATTCACCATTCACATAACAAAAGCTCCCATAGAGATATCAACATTTTGAAAAGTAAATTGGGGGATCTCCCACAAGACTCTCTGGCTGCATATACACCATACATTTAAAGCACCCCCCCACAAAAAAATCTAGGGAACCGTAGTTTGCCCTTTACACAGCTGCAATTCGCAGCACCCTTCACAAACTGCAGTTCCTAGGATTCTTTGGGGGAAGTTGTGTACTTTAAATGCATCACATGTACACCTTCTGCTAATTTTGCTGCCACAAATGAACATGGCTACACCTGTGGGAACAGCTTCTGTAGTGTTCCAGATCCTATTTCTGGCTGGGATTTGATAGAGTATGTTACTCATGCACACAAATTGTATTTGCAAACATAGAAGTGACAAGCCTTTAAGACATTGCATTTTTACATGATGCTCAAGAATGATAGCAAAGGGAGGAGGCAATACAATGAAGTTTTGTTGGCCTCCTTACAAAAACTTTGCCTCTCTTTCCTACCAGCTAAGAAACGCCCAGAAACTTCACATGTGCCAGCAACAATTTTGTCCAACTGCCTTCATGCAGCTGTAGCTACTAATGGATTTAAAGTACACTGAGTGAATCAGATGCCATCGTCTTCATTGCCTTTTTTCCAGGAATGGTTATTACAATGAATAAATGCAGCTTGTAACTAAATGTGTCTGTCTGTCTCTCTCTGATTTGCCTTTCAGGAAGAGCTAGAGGACTTCCTTCTGCCAACAGTCCAGCTCTGCCAAACTGTGCTGAATCAGATGCGGTACTCATCCATACTCCTGCTAGTGTGTCAAGACTCAGAGCAGCACAAGCCTGACATTCATTTCTTTAACTGCGATGAGGTGGAGGTAAACAAGGGTGGGGAGGGGAGGGGAGGAAAAAACAACATGGTATATTTTAGCAGCTTGGTGCTAGATGAGAAAATGTTGGTGTGCAAGCATGACTCCACTGTGACCGTGTTCCAGCTCTGCAGCAACACACAAGGAAGGATCTCCTGTTGTCAATATTAGCAGAGAAAAGCATTTCTTCCATCCGCAGTGCTTAATATGCAAGGGAAGGGATGTGCATATAGAAAACTCTTGATGGCAGCCAAGGACTGCTGTGCAAAGCTTTTGTGGGAGTGAATCCCACAAAATCTTTGCAATCACATATGGAACTGTGATTTCCAGTATATTTGTAGCTGCAAAGCTAACACACACACACACACACACACACACACAGACACAGCAGAAGAAGAAGAGTTTGGATTTGATATCCCGCTTTTCACTACCCGAAGGAGTCTCAAAGCGGCTCACATTCTCCTTTCCCTTCCTCCCCCACAACAAACACTCTGTGAGGTGAGTGGGGCTGAGAGACTTCAAAGAAGTGTGACTAGCCCAAGGTCACCCAGCAGCTGCATGTGGAGGAGCCGAGACGCGAACCCGGTTCCCCAGATAACGAGTCTACCGCTCCTAACCACTACACCACACTGGCTCTCGCATAGTACAATGAAACCTTTTTTTACGCAGCATTTGTTTATAAGACCTTGCTCCATTTGCATTCTTACATGCATTCTTAAATTTCTGCCATGGGCCATTTCTTCTCTTGAGACCAACCTGATCTTGTGTTTTAGGCAGAGATGGTACATGAGGACATAGAAAGTGCACTTGCTGACCATAAGTTTGGAAAGAAGATACGGCCACAAACTCTCAAGTAAGTGGGTGCTGTGGACAGGCAGGCTCCAGCAAGTAAATTGGGAAGAAGCTTCGCTTGCCCTACTCTGCAGAAGTCACAAAGCTCATGATCCACCCTTAGTTTAATTTCCTGTTATTGAAGTACTAGGTGTGTCCCTTGGAGATTATCACATTAGGATTAAAGGACAGTAAAATTAGGCACAGCCTTGTGAAATTTTGAGCAACAAGGGCAGAGAAACAAGTAATAATAATAATAATAATAATAATTAATAATATTTATACCTCACCCATCTGGCTGGGTTTCCCCAGCAACTCTGGGTGGCTTACAGCATATGTCTGGTGCACTGCAAACTTCCTCTGGCAGCACAAACTCTTGTTTGTCCAAGGGATTATTTTTGATACTCTACAATATCCTGACAATACTAGGTTGTGCCCACATTCAGTCCTATCATATACTAAAGCAATTCCTCTGTTGTCTTTGAACTAGACTTCATTGTTTGTTTATATCTTTCTTTTACTACATGGAAATGGGAATTGTTGGGACTTTAGTGAATGAATGAATTGCATAAATCTCATCTTGGCATGGTTAAGTTCACTCTGCTTTACTCATGTTTAAGCAGGGAGATGATGTGGGTAGCACAGGTATCATGCTTAATCCCCATGCCAGCACTACATCTTGCTGTGAGCCAATGGCAGTTGCCCAGGGAAGTACATAATGTACCCATCCCTCCTGTGTGGTCTCCCTGTTTAAACATTACCCAAGCAGTGTGGGATGCAACCCCCACAGAAGTGGCAATCCACACCATTAAACCAATATAAAAACTAGACCATGTACTGTACAATATTGTCATGGCTGCTGGCCTTCCATTCCCTTTTCAGGTGTATTAGGAAACAATACCAGTTTGGTTTCTAAGATGTTACTTTAAGGAAGTTGACAGAAGGAAAGTTTCCCACCCACCCTTCCCACTGCAGCCATCTGCATCCCTTCCCCCGAAATGCCTTACTGAATGTCAGGGGTGGAGTGGGGGCTTCCTTAGCGATGTGGGAATTGGGAAGCTTCTGCAGGAAGGGGAGAGTCACCCAAAATCAGCCTTGGATTTTAAGTTAGGAAGTTCACAGAGGAAAATGTCCCCATCTTCTCCTCCACCCAGAATCCCTTTCTGCCCCATCTCACATTGTTCAGGACGGGTCCCCTGTCTCTTCGGTGCAGCCAGAGTTGATATTCAGGGATCTGCCTAGTTAGTTTGCCTCCACTTATGCTCTGCTGGTGTAGTTGTAAATAAAGCAAAGACCCTGTGTTTCGTTTACCTAAAGAGATTAAACCTGGTAGATCCTCCCTTGCAACTTTTCACAGGTTAGGAGGGAGTGCATAAAAATATTACTGGTTGTTGCCAACTGTTTACCTCGCACCAGTATCTAGTGTGTTTGGACAGCAGGGATATCATAAATGACTACCCAAAACCTTGTAACTATTAGTCATAGACAGGGTGTCCTGGTAAAAGGAGTGATCCATTGCTTCCTTTGCAGGGTAAACCAAGAGAAGATTAAACAGAGACAATCCATCCTCCCACCACCTCAAGGGCCAGCTCCAATTCCTTTCCAGTATGAAGCAAGAGGCTCACCAAAGAATAACCAGAATCGAGTGGCTCCTCCTTCACAGCATCATGAGCCAGGTATAGAAGGCAGTTGGTGACTAGTTCAGATTGATGACTAATGCAAGCATCTGCTTTGGGTTGTGACTCACCCAGAAAGTCTTATGTTGTCCTAACATGATTAGGCATGTGCTGTTTCCCAGTAGAACAGGAAAATCTCTATTCATTGATTTCTCCATTTTAACCACTCAGGTAAAATAGCCCAATGGCAAGCATTTATTTCGCTGTAGTAATTAAAGCAAAGGATCCTTAAACTGAAAAAGCATTTTTAATAGCTTGAATAATGCTTATTCATTGTACTAGGTGCTGTATGCATCCAAAGTATATTATAAATGAGACTGAATCCACCCCACCAAGTTTGCATGCATTTCCAACAAAAGTTAATTGTACTGATTTTTCAATGCCAGCCTTTTTCTGTTGGCCCCCAGATGTTTTGTACTACAACTTCCATCCCCAGCTAGTGCTGGGGCTGATGGGAGTTGTAGTCCAAAACATCTGAAGGCTACCAGGGTGGGGAAGGTGACAATATATGATAGCATTGTCAAGTCAGAACCTAGAGAATCATCATTTATGCCTATCACGCCACAGCAATGATAAAGGATGCAGCAATGACTTCTCTCATCTTAGTCCCACTGCCCAGCCTCCTCTCCCCCCTCCCATATTTCAACATGAAAGTCCTGCTTGCTCCAATGGGTAGGAAGGGAGAGCAGATGACTGGGCAACTTACAGCACATTAAAAATGGTAAAACATTAGACATTAAAAATTTCCTGATACAGGTTTGCCTTCAGGTGTTTTCTAAAAGTCAGATAGTTTTTTATTTCCTTGACATCTGATGGGACGGTGTTCCACAGGGCGGGTGTCACTACTGCCTGCTTCCCTGTAACCTCACTTCTCACAGTGAGGGAACCGCCAGAAGTCCCTCGCAGCTGGACCTCAGTGTCCAGGCTGAATGATGGGGGTGGAGACGCTCCTTCAGGTACGCTCCATCAAGGACACTGCAAGAGAAAACAATATGTTTTTACCAGCCTGCTGTTTTCACACAGGCTTAAGCACTATTTGATGGCATACAGCTTTTCTCAACATAAGACTATTAGGAAAGTCTGGAGAATTTCTACTCCAGAGTAGCAGAAGGACCAGAGCAGAGGTGGCGCCATTCTTTTGTGAACAAAGACACTATGTGTTTTAATAGCTGCATGACAGGCAGCAAAACAAAACACACTTTAACCCATCATGAAGAGCTATAGCCAGAGGGAAAGCATTACCTGTAGACATGCAGCTAGTCAGACTGAAGTTAAAAGCATTAAGCCATTCACTGAAGTGAAGACATACTGTATGTGCTGTACTTATTGTGTACTGCATTAATTCACCTTTGAAAACTTGTTCAAACTGAAAGTCTCAAGCTGCCTTTAACATACTGTATATTGGACCAAAAACATCTTTCCCATAGGAAAATATTAAATGGTTAAATCTGCTGGTCTCTGATCCTGAACAATATTGTGCTATTTTAAAATCTAGTTTTGCATAATGGAAATAATGTAGAACTGTAATGGGAGATGGGTGTTTTGATGATGCTCATATAAGTAACAAATGTCTTTGCTGTGCCATCAATCAGATAGGTACAAATTAGGTTTGAAACCTATCAGCCTGTGGAATCAGCTAGTTTCCCAGGTGATGTGTACTTGTGTGTTCCAGAATGACTTGAGCTATTAGTTGGTCTCTAAGGTGCTACTGGACTGATTTTTTATTTTTTATTTCGACTGTGTCAGACCAACACGGCTACCTATGTGAATCTTGAGCTATGAGTGTAGCTGATTGGCTGTCCACTCAGAAGCGAAAAAGAGAGCAGCTGAAGTTGCAGAGAGTTTTTTTTTTTTAAAAAAAGCTGCTCATACTGGCACCCCCAAATTGAGAAATGATGGTCATTGTCTTTTTGAGAAAACTAAAAATACATTGTAAGATTGCTGGTGTTTCCTAGTTAGTCCGCCCCCCCCCCCAATATCAGTTTTCACAGCACATTTTGTCAATGTTTTCATATCATACTTACTGACACTAAAACAATTTTTGCTTTCTGCACTCTGAAAAGATGGAGTTGGACATGTACAGTAATCCTCTGAATGAAAAGTGAGGGCTTGATGCGGCAGCTTCCTCACTAAGGCATACTTAATACCTGCCTGAACGAGTCACTTACCGGTAATTCCCTGACTTGGAGATGACATGACATGTAGGCAGATGGGTAGTGGCTCAATGTCAGTCACTCCCATTTTCTGTATTCTGACTCGTTTGCCCGAATCCTTGCTTCTTGCAAATGAAAAATTATCTAAACCCTTAAAGAATTTGTTTGCTTCTCAATCTTACAAATGCAAAGTGGGGGTGCGGGGGTGCGGTAGTGTCTACCAGAAACATTGCATGCACTGCCTCTTGAATTTATGCAGGTTACTTTTACATCTGTCGCTTTGTTTATAGCGTGGGGTGCTTATGCACATTCCACCACCAACTTTGAAAAACAAATTGGATTCTGTAGAGGATTGTACAAGTTCCTACAGAGTTCCTCTTGAGCTCTATTTACGTCTGTATAAGACAGCAGTCAGGTAGAAATCCTAGCAGCCTGGGGCTGTTAAGACAGTTCTGTATTTATTTTTGTCCTAATTTGTCTTAAACCTGCCCATCCCTCATCTGTGCTACTAGAAGGATGTGAGTGATGGGTGGTACGTGTAGCCTCCCATGTGCCCATGGCTATTCTTCCCTATTGCATTTAAAGCACTAGGAGACCACTTTAACAGCCATGGCTTCCTCCAAAGAATCTCAGCTACTGTAGTTTATTAAGGGTGCCACAACCGCAGGTTGTTAGGAAACCTGGATAGAACTAGTTACAGGTAGGTAGCCGTGTTGGTCTGCCATAGTCAAAACAAAATAAAAAATAAATAAATCATTTCAGTAGCACCTTAGAGACCAACTAAGTTTGTTCTTGGTATGAGCTTTCGTGAGCATGCACACTTCTTCAGATAGGTATCTGAAGCACATGAAAGCTCATACCAAGAACAAACTTAGTTGGTCTCTAAGGTGCTACTGGAAGGATTTTTTTATTTTTTATTTTGTTCTGGATAGAACTATAATTCTTAGAGTGGTTTAACAATCAATCCCTTTTCCCAAAGAACTCTGGGAATTGTAGCTCAGGGCAGGGAATTTGGGTCTCCTAGCAACTCTCAGTCCCACTAACAAAGTACAGTTCCCAGGACTCTTTGAGGGGAAGCTATGACTTGTTAAAGCGGTATAATATTGATTTAAATACATAGTGCAGAAGGGGCTTAAATGCTTTGCAGTTAAGTCTAGGAAGTCATGGGAGGTCAGCGGGACTTGGAAAGGGTTGGGACTTGTTGCTTTTTAAAACCTGGCCCTGCTTTTGTGCCCATAAGAGCAGCTTGGCATGCTCTCTTTCTTCTCTTTGGCGATCACTTGTAGCCAAGTAAAATTGTCTTCCATAAACACGGTTTTAACAATGTCCGTAACTGACTGTGGAGGCCAATTCTGGATCTACATGTCCTTCCGCAGTGGGGATATTGGTTTCTGGGCGGGAGTTGATCACGGTGTGGATTTGCCAAGCATGCCTTCCTCTTAGCATATTTCTCCCTTGCGTCCTGAGTTCAAGTGTCTTCAAAGCCCATGACACCTTTGGTAAAGGCTGTTCTCCAATTGGAGCGCTCGCAGGCAAGTGTTTCCCAATTGTTGGTGTTTATACTACATTTTTTAAAATTTGCCTTGAGACAGCCTTTAAACCTCTTTTGTTGACCTCCAGCATTACGCTTTCCATTTTTAAGTTCAGATTTGGCAGCTGATGGGTTGTTTCTTTTTTAAATTTTGCTTAATATCTGTACATTAGACTCCCACTTAATTCACAAGAGCAGGTACCATAACAAAAGTTGGCAGTCTTGGCCTCAGATATACTGGTGATGCAATTGAACCATTGCTTACAAACCCATGCTGCTCATGGCCTCTGCTTTTTATTTCTTTCCTGCCAGAGCTCCTTACTTATGGCAGAATGTGAATTTCGCATGCTGACACAAATTCCCTTCAGCATAAGAAGAGCATTTCCTCCCAAGTTAATCCCTAACCTTGCCTATGAGAAATAGCTGAGTTTCCACCCCATTTTTTAAAGTTATTAATTTGAAGGACATATGGGGTGCACAGGATGAACTCTGCGAGTGTGAGCACCAGGATTCTGGACTGAATCAGATGCAGGAGGCATTGCACTGTATGCACCATCTGTTCCTGGCACACTGACTCTTCTTGTTCAAGAATGCTGTTTTCAAAGCAACCAGATTCCACTTTGTGGCAAAGATGTCAGCAAGCATGTGAATAGGAGTGTTCTGATAGACATTGTTTAGTTGGGCTTTCAGAAAGGCTCCTTCTAAGTGACTTCGCATTTATGGGATAAGAGGAGAGATCCTCTTATGGACTTGTAACTGGTTAAAGAATTGAGAGTAGGAACAAATACATAGTTCTCAGAATGGAGGGATGTCTCTAAGAATCTGTACCAAGATCTGTGCGTCTTAACTTGTTCATAAATTACCTGCAGTTAGAGGTGTGAATTGAAGTGTTCAGGTTTGCTGTTGGCACCAAGTTATTTACTGTAGGATGGTTAAAACAAAAAAGGAAGGGATAGCAAAAAGCTCTGAAAGGGTCTTTCCAAACTATGCGAATGGGCATTAAAATGGAAAATGTGTTTCAATGTGGTAAGGAAGCATAAAGTGATTCACATTGGGGCAAATATACATTCTTGGGATCTGAGTTCACTGGGACTGCCCAGAGAAGGGATACTGAGTTTGGGGTGGGTATTCCAATGAAAAAGCCAGCCCAGTGTGTGGCTGCTGTGAAAAGATGAGAGCCAGTGTGGTGTAGTGGTTAAGAGCGGTGGACTCGTAATCTGGTGAACTGGGTTCGCGTCTCTGCTCCTCCGCATGCAGCTGCTGGGTGACCTTGGGCTAGTCACACTTCTCTGAGATCTCTCAGCCCCACTCACCTCACAGAGTGTTTGTTGTGGGGGAGGAAGGGAAAGGAGAATGTTAGCCGCTTTGAGACTCCTTCGGGTAGTGATAAAGTGGGATATCAAATCCAAACTCTTCTTCTTCTTCTTCTTCTTCTTCTTCTTCTTCTTCTTCTTCTTCTTCTTCTTCTTCTTCTATTACTCCCTTTTTGGGATCAATAGGGGAGAAAAGAACTGCCAATATCATAATGTCTTTTTATCAAACCCTACTTAGAATGGTGTGTGCATCATTCCCCAGAATTCTGGTGTATAAGCAAGATATTGTAGACCAGACCTAGAAAAGTTTCAGAAAAGGGGTAACCAAACCAATTACGAGATTGCAGCAATCCCCCTAAGGATAAAGGTTTAATGGAGAATACGGCTATCAAAGGTTGTTAGCCATAGTGTCTCTGTATGGCTTCCAGTGTTGGAGATGGCATGCCTCTGGGAATCATGGGTTGGGAGAGTCCTGTTGCACTCAGTTCACACTTATAAGCTTCCCATGGGCATCTGGTTGGCCACAGTGGCAACAGAATATTAGACTAGATGGGTCTTTGGTCTGATCCAAGAGGGCTCTTATTTTTATGTTCTCATGTGGTTGAAAAAAAGATATACATGAGCTGCTTGTGGGAACTGTGCACAAGAACAACCTCACTTCAGCTTTTATCAGACAGGTTCTTGGCAGGGAGGCCTTTGCACCTCCATTTGCAAAACTGAGTCCTGTATCAATAGAATAGATGGAGCTCTGCCAGATCCCACTAAATGAATTGTTTGACTCTTAACGTATGGCTGCTCTTTTGTGTCCAAGTCAACAAAATAAATCAGCAAGGTTTACAGTACTGGCATACGGTGCCTTATCCTCCTGAGATATTTAATTAGCAATTTTCTCTCCACAATAATTCCCCCTGCTTCCCTTTATAAACAGTCATAACCCACCATATGTTACCAGTAATATTAATAATTATCCATATCAAATGATGCTTTGCCGATTATCTCGGTAGAAGCCAATATTAGAAACCAGGTGTTTTGAATTTCTCTACACTTTTGACCTCTCCTTTTTATAACTAATTTTTGTGTGTGTTTGTTTGACAGAATATGATCGACGAAGCTCCAGTTCTCAGGACTATGAAGAGTCCCGGGCCATTTTAGCACAGAAGATTGAAAAAGAAACGGTTAGCTGTCACTTTAAAAAAAACAACACAAAAAACTTATGTGGGAGGATGAGAAAAGGGGATGAACAGGGTGGAGATGCATTTTCTAAGGACGAAACCAAATACAATGTTAATTCTGTGAACACAAGTCATGTCCAGTTTTCTAATGTAAATAGCAGCTGTGGAGGTAAGCCAGAGCAGCCTAAGTACCATGAGGGTGGGGAGGTAAAGCTTGATGTTCTCTCTTGTTGTCAGAGTACCAACAAAAATTGCTTATTTGAACCTGATATTTTCATTTCAAGGGAATCTCCCAGTGGTGCCAATGGCAGGAAATGAGAGAATTAAACTCCCCCAACTACATTAGTCCTGAGGCTGCTCAGGCCACCCCCACAGCTGCTATTTACACACCCACCCACCCACCCACCCACCCACACTGCACATTATCTGCATTCACAGAAATAGCATCTTGTCTGGTTTGGTCTTCAGTGGCGAGGGACAGAAGGGGCAAGGAGAAATGCATGCACATCCTCTGGCTCTCTTTGCATTTTTATTGTTTTCCATTTGTCTCTTTGCAGCAAATCCTAAACTGCACTCTGGATGATATTGAGCTGTTTGTTGCCAAGCTTCAAAAAGCTGCAGAAGCATTCAAACAGCTGAACCAAAGGAAGAAGGGAAAGAAGAACAAGAAGAAAGGTCCAGCAGGTATAAAGGGCCAGACTGCCAGTATACACTTCCAGAGTTAATGCTAAATGCATTACTTTTGGTAAATGAGCCACCATAGCCACATAGTGGACTGTGAAAATTTGTGTCCCGGGCTTTTTTAGACTAATCCACCCATGTACTGTCTGAAATTAAGGGTGCATTGGTTGTCAGATGTGAAATATATTGGCATTATTTTCAGCTCTCCTACCCCACTATTAAGAGTGCTGAGAGTTTCTGGGAGACTCCCATTCCCTTCACAGAACTACAATTCCCAGAATTTCCTGAGAAGAGGGGTTAACTGTTAAATTGCTCTGGGAACTGTAGTTCTGTGAAAGGCATAGGAGTCTCCCAGAAACTCCTAGCTAATGTTATCTCTTCTAAAAACCACGTGGTTTTAACTTCCTCTCCTTTGTTTCCTTATATTCACTGTTGTTGTTTTGCTTTAAAGAGGGAGTTCTGACTCTGAGGGCAAAGCCCCCAAATGAGGCTGAATTCGTTGACTGCTTCCAGAAAACAAAGTTGGCACTAAATCTCCTGGTAAGAACAAAAAGGCACAATATAATTTGTCTCTGCACTAGACAGGCAATGGTATGCTCCTATACTTCATGCCATCTTCTTATACCAAGGAAGGATTATGCTTTTACATTCCTAGGAAAACAGTTTCTCCATATCAGGACAATATCAAGGCTGTGTACTTAGCTCTGCTTGAGAAAAAGAAAGATGAGAAAGCAGAAGGCAGTACAACTTTCCTCCTGCACCAAAGCCACTCTTCCTCCCTGCCTTCTGACTAGTCCAGTCAATCAAAAAATGTACTGTTTAGCCAAAGGCCATAACAAATCTGAACAACACGTGGCCCACTATTAACTTCTGCAAGTATCACACTATGGAGGAGAATGCTGTTGGGGCACGCATTGCTTGATTGTCTGTGCAAGCCCTTAACAAGCCATAATCTGTGTGTCATATAATAAATATATTCTGCTAATCCCCATGTAGCTGAGTGGGAGAAGCACCAGTGCCATGAATAGGCTTGCCATCTGTCAGGAAAATTCCTGACATGCTCTGGTTTTCGGGTGTAAAAATGGCGTCGGGGGGGGGGAGCTCAACAATTTTGGAGTCTTTCTTTAAAAAAAGCTCAATTTTACTTTTTTGAAATCTGGCAACCCTAACCATGAACAGTTTCTGAACCGGCACTCGCCCATATATTTTCACACACTCAGTTGCCCCTATATCATTCACAATAGAAATAGTTAATGAGCAAGATATCAGTAAAGCAGAATACTGTCATGTATTGAGGAACCACTGTTTCTACTTCAACAAAGAGAGGCGTTGTTTGCCACTACAGCAAATTCCCAGCAATGTAAATAAAAGGGGCATTCATCTGAACTGCTGCTGGCTGCATTTGACATCCTCCTAAATCCCTTTCATTGTTTCCCTTTCTAACACGGCCCATTTTAAATACAAATATTTGAGGTTTTGGGTGCACTAGTGACCTGCAATTTGTGTGGTAACATTAAGACCACACTCTGTCACTAAAGCAAGCTCTGTACAAGTTAAACTTTGAAATCCAAACTAATATTTAGATTGGAAGACTCTCGGTTCAAGGACCTGGATTTTTTGCTGGTGTTACTCTATACAGTACCATGTGTGTTGGTTGCTAGTGTAATATGAATAATATCAGGAATGCCTTAGGCCAGGGTTGTGGTGACAGGGGCAAACCGGTGACCTTCCAGGTGTTAATGGACTACAACTTCCACCAGCCCCATTCAGCATGGCCAGTGGTCAGGGGTAATGAGCATTGTGGTCCAGCAGCATTTGGAGAGCCAAGGTTTCCCATTTCTGCTTTTAGACCTCAATGTAGCATTGTCAGTTCAAATATGCCGGATAACTTACTGGGCAATTGCTTGGAATGCTCAGAAAGTGTTCCCATTTTTCCAGTTACGATGATAGAACATAAGAACATGTCCTGCCAGATTGGATCAGGGATCATTATTCCAATGTTGTTTCCAACAGCAACCATACAGATGGCTCTGGAAGCTCACAGATAGGGGCCATGAGGTGATGGCCACCCCTGTTGATCATTTGCAGCATCTGTCACTCAAAGATACCTTTCCTCTCAAGATGAAGGTTCCGTTTAACTATCATGGCCAGGCATAGGCAAACTCGGCCCTCCGGATGTTTTGGGACTACAACTCCCATCATCCCTAGCTAACAGGACCAGTGGTCAGAGATGATGGGAGTTGTAGTCCCAAAATATCTGGAGGGCCAAGTTTGCCTATGCCTGATCATGGCTAAGAGCTGTTGATAAGTCTATCCTCCTCCTAATAATATTAATTATTTTTATGTTATTTCTGTGAATTTACCCTGAGAGTGTTTTTCTGCCATAAAATATAGCTTAACACCTAAATAAATAGCAGAGGGCTAACACATAAACTCTCCAGTTATGACAAAGCTTGACTCGTATGCCAGCTAAACCTTACTTCAAGGTTTGGAATTACAGCTAAACATTTCTGCTTTTCTGATTTCATTTCTGACTATGAACATTTAAGAAAACAGTGATATCTCTGTACATTAGGGCCTTTCAGACAACTTGTTTATTAAGCATACATCCTGATTTGTTTGCAGGCAGATTTGATAACCTTGGCTATTTAATGAGCATTCATTTTCATTTGTGGAGAGGTTTGATGACATTGCACCAAATGATGTGTTATCTCACACTTTCCAGTGCATTTTCCTGTCACTTTCCTTATTGCAGAAAGTCTGATATTTTGGAGCAGTGAGCTTGTTGCACAAGACCTCCCAATCAACTATAACTGCACAAACTGAATTTTCCAATGTGTGGTTGAATCCTACTTGAAAATAGCAATAGTGTGGAAGCACCCTTAGAATCAGCAAATCAAATTTAGTTCAAATCTGATTTCATTTTTTCCCTTTTTTAGGCCAAACTGAGAAAACATATCCAGAATCCAAGTGCTTCAGAATTAGTGCATTTCCTGTTTGGACCATTGGAATTGGTATAATTGTCTTTACAATATAATCTCAACATTTTTCCTTATGCATTGCTAACATAATAATCGCCTGGCATAGAGAGTAATAACCCATTTAAGGGTACATCTTATTACTGAGGTTCCATTCCGAAATTGCCTATAAATTAACAACTGTTAAACATGTTTTTAGGTATATGTAACATTTTTATAACTATAAACTTTCACTGGACAATGACCTCTGATTTGTTCCAAAGGATTACTCTGGAGGATTGAAGTGAGTCAAAAGATGGCCAGAAACTCATGACAAAAGACTGAGGCTCTTAGTTCAGTTTCTCCCATTGCTACAGTACTGGGATGGGAAAAATCTTCACTTGGTGAAATCCTTTGCTGAGCAGGAACCCTTCTAATAATCTTTACAGGCTCTGAATGTCACAATCCTATGCCATTATGTTCTGGGTAGCTAAATTGGTGGGTGATGGAGGTCTATTTTCTGCTGCAAATGCTACTAAAAGGGTAATCATATTGTGAGAACTCAACAAACAGAATTGGCATTAAAGAATGTAGACAGTACATTACCTCCTATTCATCACTCAACAGCTGCATAAAACCTATTAGAATGGCTCTGTGATGTGTCTGCCATAATCCATGTTGTGCTATAAGTGCTAATGTGCAACACCTTGTTTATATAATGAAGATTAAAGTGAAACCTGCTCCATGTTAACTTTGCCAAGTGTGCTTGCAGCTAAAATGTGGGAGTACAGTGAAGATTCAATTCAGGGGCTACCCCGAGAATACACAATAATAATATTTTAGAAATAGCCCACTGAACTGCTTGAATTTGACTATCCATTTTGCTTTTTAGGATTTCCATTAGCTACCCCGTATACTACTTTCAGTAGAGAGTTGGAGTCTGGTTTTCTTTCAAACACCTTGAAACACATTTGAAAATCCTCTTATGTGATTTCTCATATGTAATCCAGATAGTCAATAGCTGTGGAGGTCCTGAAGTTGCAAGGTCTGTCGTCAGCCCACTTCTTTCTAGAGACGCCACAGATTTCCTGAAAGGGCATCTGACACCAAAGGAGATGACGCTGTGGGAGTCCTTGGGGGAGACATGGACAAGGTCAAGGTTAGTTTGAAGAGAGCCAAGGAGAGAACCAGAATATAAAGCTGGCTGAAGTTGGTGAAGGAGAGAGCCCCTTGAGAGATCACATGAACAGAAGCATTAACTGGGTCAATAATGTGCATTTCTTTAGAAAATGGGGCAGAATATCTCAACTTGCAGTATCGGCTGAAAACTTTATGAAGGGGTTCTGAAACTAGATTTTTGTCTGACACAAACAACACACATACACACCTATTTAGAAACCTATCAACGTATCTAAAGGTATTGGAAGCAAAACATAAACAAAAAAACATTTTAGATTGGAGTCCAACAGTAGCTGTTAAGAGACTGAAAACTGGTTTTGTGAGTAGCAATGCTTGGTTTGCTTCTCTTGTGTGTACACTACACAATTCTCTTCCCACCCCCAAGAGTTTTTAACCATTGAAAAGCCTGTAAAACCTGTTTACCAAAACCCAAAGTGGGATGGGTGTCTACACCATGGGCAGCAATTTGCCTTTCAATCTATATTCAACTCTACAGGGGGGAAACACTCATGTCTCCAGCCTTATTTGGTCACTTAGGTCAATTAGTGACCTAAAAGCATCAGTCTGCTGACTTCTAAAATACGTGTTGGACTTTTAGAATGACAACTGTAGCCTAGAATAGCACAGTGTGCCATAAGGTTCTTGCAGCATATAAACTTCTTCTCAATGTGTTTCCAAGAGCTGAGTGGCCAAGAGAAGCCAACATCCCAAGCTATATTCCAAAGTTCCGCAATGGATGGGAGCCACCTCTAGAAATACTCCGTGGAGCCCCTTGGGAAATAGATATTGGCCACCTGCAAGAAGAGGTGAGACTCAGGCTTAACTCCATCTCCTCCTTATTTCTCTTCTTTCATCTTACTCATTTAGTGGGCTGAATACTCTGCAAGCATACAAGTAGGCAGATGTATGGCTAATAAAGGAAAAATTATTCCAATGAAGTGCCTACTTCTTTTTGGTATTCCTATTGTTTCTCGCATGAATAGATGATCAAAGACACACTGAGAGCTGTTTATACTGGAGTAACACAACACAATCTAGCTGGCAACACACATATGCAGAAGCAGTCTTCCATATGCATATCTCTACCTGCAAAAGGGAAATGCACAAATGGATGTTCTGTGTGATGCTGAAAAAAATCCTCCAGATCAGTGAGATTATTAGCTGTAATGGGAAGGAGGGAGGGATGGAATAGAGTTGGATTAATAGCACCTCCAGTTCTCTTCCTGTAACCTCATGAAAGGCGCTGTCACTAATCATCTGGCTAGCACTGCATGTCTGCAGCCCTGATTGCCTGGTGGCATTTTGCAGCAGCCCACTATCACATGCATATTGCTCAACTGAGGCCATTGTTTCAGTTTTGTTTCCTCATTTTCATTGATAGAATGTATTGTAGCAATATCGGTCAAATTGCACCTGTATAAAAATCAAATATTTGAGCACAGAATCAGACCTATGGAGGCTACAAATTAATATGCCAGGAACTGAAGAACCCCCCAGATTATCACGTCTTGCAATTAATTCGAAGTCCACCAGCTGTGTACAGTATTTTAGCTTAGGAAATTTATTGGGTGGGAAATGGTGATGATCATGATGCCATTGCTTAGTGGTAGTTTTGCATGCTGAAATTATCCCATGTTCAATCCCTGGTATCTCATGGTATCAGGAAACAGGTAACTGGAAAGATTTCTTTCTCAGAACCTGGATAGTTGCTGCAAGTCAGAGTAGACAATACTGAGCCTCAGGAGACCAAATAAGCTGATCTAGTATGAGAAAGATTCCTAAATTGTTTTTAAACTTACTGTGTGAGCATTCACATTTGAGTTCATCAGCTTCAGCGAAGTGGCACCTAATGTGAGGGGTGCTTTTAGGAAATTTAACTGCATGCTCCTATCACCTGCCGCTTTCCACAATTTTGCATTTAAACCCATTTTTTAAAAAACCAAACTTTGCTTATAGGACAGCTGGGGACTCTACAAAGTGCAATGCTGGCAAGATGCCAGCTATCCTCTGCTTTAATTTCTCTGAGTCACTATACATATAAATTTGCATATCCAAAATGTTATACAGATTTGTGTTCTGGATTGTATCACTAGCAACACTTTGCCCAGTGGTGTTTATGAAATACTGCACTAGATTCATGTGAGAAGCAAACACAGTGGGTTTAAAAAGAAGAAGTAATATTACACAGCTAACTGGAAGGACACAGAAACACAGGTTTCAAAGGTCAAATAGATGTTCATTGGAAGAACAGGAGGCATTCATTGCTGATACCAAATCCTGCCCCAGAAGTGAAACACTTGTTATCCTTTGTACTGTTGCATTGAGTCCCAAGTAAAGTCTCTCTCAAACACATGTGGCTGCTGCCAACCACCACACCCACCTTGCTGTCATTCTATCTTCTAATGCAAGAAATAGAGTGAGCATTGCCTGGCAGGTAAATTATTAGTGTTGTCTTATTTGCACTTTGAGAGGCTCAAACAGCTGCTTTCTAGCCAGTGGAAAACTACCCAGATCTGGCTCCTTCTTCAAGAAAGAGGCATATGTTATACCACTACATTTCAGTTTCATGACTTTAAATGCTGAGAATGTTGACATGCTGTATCCCAGTTTGGCAATAATATTTCTTCGATTTTATCTAAGCTGTCATCACCTAATGGATATTCCAGCCGGAACATAAAGCCTGTCCAGACATCTGATCAAAGTCCAGCAGTGGATGCTTTTGCTCAACATGTTACTCAACATGTGAACAGGTAATTTGTAGCATATAGAATAGAATAGACCAGGTGTTCCCAAAGTATGTCCACCAACCACCAGTGGTCAATGAACTTCATTTAGGTGGTGTTTACTCTTTACTGACAGCTGCATCTAGAGAATGAGTAAATGCTAACACAATGATGCCAGCTCACACTTTTCTTCAGGTATATGTTAGTGTGGAAATACAAGTCAGTGACACCCATGTATCTCCCTGTAGTGTAGGCCTAACTACCTGGTTGTGGAGGGCAGAAATTATCCTTAAGGTTTCCATTCTACTGGTCCCAACTATTCCTTCCAATGACTCACTATGTTACTGGCATGCTTCACACAATGTAAACATAGCTCACATTCTCCTGCTTATTCCTAGCTTCTTTTCTGAGAACTGCTGGAAAAGATTACTATCTCTCTTCCTGTCTAGTATGTTAGGGCTCCCTGTGTCTTGATTCCGAGTTCTGGTGCACAAAGATGACTTCATCCTTTAACCAGTTATGAGGTTTTGTGAGGGTTTATTGGTGGGAATGCCAAATGTTGTCCCAAATCAGCAAGACTGAACAAAGAACACAAGAAGAATTCTCATAGCAAGCACAGATATTAATGCAAAGTGTATACAGTCATACCTTGGAAGTCAAATTAAATCTGTTCTGGAAGTCTGTTCGACTTCCAAAATGTTCGAAAACAAAAAAGTGGCTTCTGATTGGCTTCAGGAAGCTCCTACAGCCAATCGGAAGCTGCGGAAGTCCCGCTGGACGTTTGGCTTCCAAAAATAGTTCACAAACCAGAACAGTCACTTCCAGGTTCATGGCATTCAGGAGCCAAAACTTTCAAGAACTAATCTGTTTAAAAACCAAGGTATGACTGTTTATCACATTACCAATGAACCACCTGATAAAGGCTTTGAGGAGGGTTTTTAAAGGTGAATGTATTAGACGGATCTTTAGTGGCTATGCAGGAAAATCCTTACATTCAAACCAGTAATACTAATAAAAAGTAGTAGAGTAATGAGATATGTTTCCCATGAAAGATGTTGATATAAGCCTAAGAAAGCTTTTGATTAATAGAAGGGAATAATGGGTGCTTGAGAAAAGTAATATTATTAAGTGTTCTGAAACTATGCAAGTGGCAAGTGATAAAAATACTTGTGTGTTATTTTAGCCTGTAAACCTGTCCTCAAATAATACTGTATTGTGTTGTTGTTTTTTAAAATATCAGCCAGGTAAGAACTTTCTAGTCTCAGTGACTCTGATCTAGCTCCAATATATGGCATAAAAATGCTAGAGTCACCATATTAGTCTCTGCCAGGAAGCACACACACAAAAGTGGCATCTGAAAGACTTGCATTTAAAGCTTATGGCACAATGAATCTTTAAGGTGCTAAAAGAAGGTATATGCTAGAGGAACAGATGGTCCTGTCTGAGAAAGTACATCCACATCCATCACAAAAGATGCAGTCCCTTCTGCCATTGTACACTTTCTCTTTTAGCTAGTACAACGTGGTCTCTAAAAAGCATAACACACTTTCCAGTGCCAATATCCTTCCAAATTCCTGGGTTAGCATGAAATAAATTAAGAAAGCTACTGTGATTTGAATTAGAATTTTATTCCAGTGGGTTATATTTGTATTCAACTTTGTTTACTGTTTGTTTTAGTATTATGGTTTGCTATAGAACCATGTCTTGTTGTTATTATTTGGTAAAGTGGTCTGTATACTAGACTAAAATGGAAAAGTTCACTGATATTATCTTTTGATTTCAATACGTTGTTTTAGATTAGATGCTTTTTATTTCAACAGGTAGAGGAGGCCAATCATAATCCCATTATGTCTTTATTGCAGGAATTTTGAGGCACAGGGTATGGCCCCATCAAAGAGATATGCCAAAATCCGCTATGATTTCACTGCTCGAAATGCCAATGAACTTTCAGTGCTGAAGGAGGAAATTCTGGAGGTAAAAGAATGGAACAAGTGCAGAAACACACCATAGATTTAAAGAACACCCGACACAAGTTTAAAGCACATGACTTCCCCCAAAGAATCCTGGGAACCATAGCATTCCCCTCAAAGTGCTACAATTTCCAGCACCCTTAAACAACAGTTCCCACAATTCTTTGAGGGAAGTCATGTGCTTTAAATGTGCATTAAATATACTTTAAATCTATGGTGTGGATCTGCCCCAAGACTTTTCGGTCTAATCTTTCAAAACATTATTATTGGAAAGGGTCAGTTGATCACCCTTGCCATGCACCAATCCTTCTGCCCTCCATGACAATAATGCTATATAGAGTGTATTGTTACAAGAAAGAAGATTCCAACTAAACATCAGCAGGAACTTTCTGGCAGTAAGAGCTGTTTAACACTGCAGCAGACGCCAACAAGAGGAGGTGGACTCTCCTTCCTTGGAGGTTTCTAAGCAGAGGTTGGGTGGCCATTTGTCATGTATGATCTAGTTGAGATTCCTGCATCGGAAGGGGTTGGACTAGATGACCCTTCAGGGTCCCTTCCAACTCTACAGTTCTATGATTCTGTGATTCCAGAGCTATCTGCTGTCTGAAGCCAGAAGAGAGCATACACTGTGTGTGCAGAATTCACAACAATACACTATTTTAAACTTTAGTGTTAGAGGGACTGCACATACGGCTCACATTCTCTATTTTTAAAGAACTAATAGGGATGAATCAGCAGGGAACTGAAGGCAATGGGGTTTGGGAGATGGGGACCAAAAAGCAGAGGGAAGACGTGGATGTAAATTTACCTGTTCCTTATTAGCAAGACCTTCCTATAGGCTACTCAGGTATTTTGGAGCAAATAGGTTGTTTAGGATAGGAACAGGAAGAGTAAGCATAACATAAGCTTGATGCTTTCCAGTATGTTGGTGGAAGGAAAGAAATAAAAATGGCAAAGGAGTAACATAAAGGTCATCATAGAAACAGAATTGTGGAGTTGGAAAGGGACCACATGGGTCATCTAGTAGTCCAACCCCCTGCAGTGCAGGAATCTTTTGCCCAATGTGGTTCTTGAACCATGAATTACTTTTCCCCAGCTGATGAATATTTTTTTTAACATTTGCAGGTGTTGGAAGATAATAAACAGTGGTGGAAGCTGCGAAATAGAAGTGGGCAGGCTGGTTACGTCCCATTTAACATCTTGGATCTGGTGAAACTGGAGGATTATGGGCTAATTGAACAGGTGAGATTTAGCTATCGATTCACTGCAATCAGACTTTGAAGCAGTTACTTTAAATAATCACCAACTCACTCTGATAGTGTCTACAAAATACAGGCTTGTCCTAGCTACAAATTCATCTTAAATATAAACGAATGTGAATAAATAAATTCGTGCATATCTTCAGACTTGAATGACACATGAACCTGCAATGTAGCCATACATTTGATAATTTTTCTATAGGGAGATCAGAGGGGCATACATAGTTCTCTTCCCCCAATTTTATCTTCATAGCAATCCTGTGTACAACCTTCTTATGGTTCTTTAGAGTTGAGGCTAGCAGCCTTTCAAATAGACCACCATCCTCTCACAGGACTGTCCTCTGTAAAGAATGTTATGTGGCTTAATGCCTTCACATAAAATAGCCAAATGCCCATCTCCACTCTCAGCAGTACCAAGTGCCCAACAGCAGTCTAGTATGTTGGAGTTGCCAGTATGCTCATCAGCTGGCAAACAGGAATATCTGGGGTCAACACAGAATGAAAGTGGAGACTCAAGAAGAAGAAGAAGAAGAAGAAGAAGAAGAAGAAGAAGAAGAAGAAGAAGAAGAAGAAGAAGAAGAAGTGCTGTGATAGTTCAGCTCTTTTAGATCTTCATCCCAGCAATTGGGAATGGAAGACAGTAGGAATGTGTTTTTATTTATTTATTGAAGTGATAAAAGGAAAGCATTGAACTTAATGAGACACCTTTTTTAATTTGTAGAAATACAAAGGAGACTTGAGTCCAAGGGGAACTGGACCATCCAGCCCCTCACATAAGTTACCCGCCAGCTATGCTGGGGAAATGCTCGCCCGAAATTCTCCTGATGCCAAAGAACGTAAGTATACAATTGTCGGAATGCCTAGCGCTCTGAACAAGCTGCATTTTATGTTTTCTGACATGGTATGCAACTGATATTATAAAGGCCAAAAACCCTGATCTTTAGTCTGAACACTTCAGCTGAAAACCACTTCATGTGCGGAAATTTGTACTTTGGTTTCAACTTCCAAAATACAAGGGGCAGGGGAGTACCACGTATAGCATCACACATATGTATAAAGGGCAACTTGAAAATTTACATTATACAAATGCAGCCTTGATCCTTTCCCAATTGCTGGAATGAAACACATGTGATTTGTACATCATGATCTTTTTAACTAATCTGAGAACACATGTTGTGCACATATAAGTGTCAAAACCTTATATCAAAATGTTACATAAGAAATGGCCACTGGATATTTGATGTTCTCTTCCTCTCAGTTAAAATGCTCAATGTGTGCCACCACTTTAAACATAAACTCTGGTGGGAGTCATTAAAATCAGTCATCATAACTGTAGAATAACTGCAAATGATGTGCAAATTCTCACAGAATAAACTTAGCTCTATTCATTTTTTAAAGAGAAGAACTTTCAGGGGAAGGAATTTGGAGTGGAAAAGGTGTGGAAGGGGGGGTGCATATTGCTCTCCCTATTCATACCATGACTCCTAGCTACTTTTCTCCACATGGGGCTTAACATGTGCGTTTAGCCATACAAACACCTGGAGGTAAACTTGGAGCAGAAAAAATGTGGGTGGGGAAAAGATTAAGCACTTGTTTTTCATGTGTACTTGACTCCACAGGATAGCTGCAGAAGTATTTACCTAAACTGGTTAAATTGATATAAAAGGGTAACTCTTCAATTTGAACAAATTGGTTTTCATTTGTGCTTTGTGGGGCTGCAAATTTCAGACCAGCCAACTAAAGCTTTAGCTGAAGTAATGGCTGGGGGGTGATTTTAATTAGTGAGGTAAAAAAAGAAATTAAGCAATGCAGATGAGAGAGAACTTGTTATTTTTGGAAGCAATATTGGTTCTGGTGTGTTTGTTGAAATAGGTGGTAAGGAAACTATTAAAGTTGGCCTTTCTCTCTAATAACAAATGGTTGCTTTTGTTTGTTAAATTCCAAGTTCTTGTTCATTCTTCAGTATGTAGAAGCCTATGAAGATTTGGTAATTTGCAAATACATTTAAATTTTAACCAATTAATTTAGCCAGGAGATAGATGATTAAATAATTGTTCATTGAAGAAATGCTCATTAATCAGTTTGACAACCCTTTTACTCTCCCTCCCCTTCTCTCCAAATTTATATGCTGTCTTTAGAACTGATTCATCATATGGATGAGGTCAACGATGAACTGCTGAAAAAGATCACCAATATCAAAGTACAACCACCCCAGAGAAATTTTAAAGTAGAGAAGACTCAACAGGTTCATGTGCCCCTGACCTTTGAATCCAATGCTGAGGAGGTCAAGGCATGGCTGGAAGCAAATTCTTTCAGCAAAGGGTGTGTTCCTTTTTCTACTCTTCTTTCCTTCTCCTCTTGTATTATGCGAGGTGAACTTGGGACAGCAGAATAAAAAGTTTTCTTAATAACTAAGTTACTTGCACAGCAGGGGTGCCAGGAGAGAAGAAATTCAGAACGGAGTCCTGCACTCCAAGCCACATGTTTTCTCAGGTCTCTGTTGTTTTGAGAGCTTCTTCCTTCTATATTCTTTCTTCTGGAATAGTCCAGCTGGTTGGAGGAGGGGCATTTCAGAGGAACACAATGTAAAACTTGTTTGCAGATCACTGGGGTATGTGTGCTCAGTTTTACTCTAGTAGCAAGGGAATGGGTTCTGTTACCTCCACAGTTAATCTTGCAATAGCCAGAAGTTAATATGCCATGAAAATGATGAATGGGCCCTTAGACAGTCTGTTCATTGTATGGGGGTGTCAATATAGTGTCAGGTTGAACCGTACAGATGGGATAATTATATTTACCTAGAATAGCATACAGAGGTCGCAGCACCCACACTGCTAAAGGGGCTGAAGAAAGGGGTCACCATCATGTGCTCTGAAGGTTCCATAGCCATGGAGCTAAGCCTCTTCTCAAGTTTTTTACACCTCGAGCACCGAGAAGCTGGCTAAGGGACCTTCTCAAATGAGCACTGAGGTCCTGTTTAATGAAACTTAAGAATGGAGGCCAAAGTTATGAAGCATAACCAAATTACCTGAACATTCAGAACCCCACTTGGCAGCTATTGGACTTTGAGGGACAAGATGTGATTGATGGTCTCCTGTCTTTTTATTTAACCTCTCAGACCTAATAAGAATTTAAATAAAGCTACTTGCTTATATTTTCCCAGGACTGTGGACCATCTTGGCATACTAACAGGGGCACAACTTTTCTCTCTGAACAAAGAAGAGTTGAAAAAAGTATGTGGAGAAGAGGGTGCCAGGGTGTATAGTAAAATCACAGTGCAAAAGTCTCTCCTAGAGGTAAGATGGCACATTATTTATTAGGACAAAAATATTAGATGGTTTCAAGATGGTAAACATTCAAGCCAATTTGCTATTGTAAATAAGCTTAGGGCAGAAGCAGGCATTCATTAATTTTCTACATTCAAAGCAGTATGTGAATTTTCAGAGTTGGATACATTTTTCAAGGAGCTGATAAAGTTTGTTCACCAACGTTTTTAAACTTCATTGACAATACTAGGTTACTTGACACGGCCTGCACTTTACTGTGATGTTTCATTGGAATGTGCAGGGTTGCTAAGTTTCAAACAACCCAAAAACATTTCAGGAAAAGGAGTGACTGAAATGCAATGGTAGTTTCAAAAAACAGTAACAAAAACTAGTTGCCAGATTTGAAACTTTAGACACCCCTTAAATATACATGTTTGACTGTTTAACAGATAAGTGAATATCATGAGTAAACATGCTCTCATGCCCGTGGTACATTTTAGGGCCTAAAATTGCCCCATTGTGTCAGGGGTGGAGAACCTGTGGTCCTTTGGATATTATTGGACACCACCTCCCATCACTCTCAGCCACCATGGCCAGTGATCTGGGATAATGGGAGTTGGAGTCCCATAACATCTGGAGGCCCACACTTGCATTAGTCTTCTTTAGTTGTTGTGATCTTCATTAGTTCCATAAGCTATCCTGATTCATGATATATTGCAGTCTCTATGTATTGATGTATATCCCATCTCTGAAAAGAATTATGTGTTGAGCTAACATGATATAGTATAAAAGTTATTGATGCTACCGTCAATGAGTGATGAATATACTTGTGTGCAGTATTCCTGAGATTTTATTCAAAATGTACCAGTGAATTTATCTGTGCAGTTATTCCTTTGACAATCAGCAAGCAAAGCTGGAGGAATGGCAACCATAATATGGACCCTAAAATAGTGATGAAACAAGTGGGGACCAGTGGAGAATTGGCTGGTTGTGCAGGAGCTGTACCGTTAAGCAAACTGTAGAAGACTTAGTTTTAGTGCAAAATGTTGCAGTGACATCACATCTATCAAGTGTTTTTTATTGAGAAACAGATACAAAACCCGCAACTTCAATGTTTAAGGCAAAATAGTTTCTGTAGGTCACAGGTGTGAGCTTTCACCTCTGTTCCTTCCTTTTATCTTTCACTAAAGTCACTCAAATTAGAGCCTGTAATACAGCATTAAATACAAAAGGTAATCCCAAGGTTATTTGTAAGTCTCACTCAAAGAAATGTATAGTAACTCAAAGGTCACTGAAAAGTTTGCATTGTTTATCATTTGCTTTCATTCCAGAAAAGCAGAGGGGAGTCGGAGCTTCAAGAAATCATGAAACGACGCCAAGAAAGGATTGATTCTGCTATTTAAGTTTTATCTTCTTATTCCCTCCCCCCCTGCCCCAACACTGTTCACACACACTTGCAAAAAAAAGGGAAAGAGAGCAAAACAAAGAAAAATGGAAAACAAGACTGCTGGAATCAGCACATAAGCAATGTAAATTGCCATCCAGATTGACTGTTCCTTCAAGCACTGTTAGTGAGGCCATGCTCCCTCACTAACGTGGCATGCATTGGGAGAGAGGTTCTAGTATTGTATGAAGTATTATTTTTATATCTCTATATTTTATACATAAATGTTATGTGCGTGAAGTTCAGAGCATGGTAAGGATAGGAACTGACGTTCTGAGCAAAGGCTGGATTGAAGCAAAATGGTCTCAAAATGATCTGTGGCAGTCAGCTTCCTGTGTGGCCCTTCACTACTTTCAAAAAGCCTCGTAGAATGGGCTGGGGGCAGAAATGATAAAAGCCTATAAGGATTTTTCTGAGGCCCTGTATTTTGAAAACTACAGGCCGCCTGACCATTCAGTTGTGTTTTTGTACACAACACAAGAAAGCCTGGATTAGCCTAACGTGGGGAGGGGAGAGGAGAGATTACTTCTGGGGCCACTGTTGTGACATGTAAACAAAACAAAACAAAACAAAACAAAAAACCAACACAAGACAAGATGATGGTCAACCATCAGGCAAGTGATTTAAAATTTGTTTTGGATTTTTCTGGAATGAAGTTGGCAACCAACTAGTCTTTTCTCCCTCCCTAGCTCTAAACTGCATTCAGTGCTTTTATATGCCATCAAAAGGGTACTAGGAAGCCATCATGTACCAAACATAGCCACGGTTTATCTGAGGGCAGTTTTAATGTCATAACCATTAACTGCTGTATCTCCAGGGAAAGTTGTAATATGAGCTAAATGCATATTCTGAAGTCCTTTGAAAAACCTTTGGCCTAGCAGTTGCGTTGGTGTCCCTGCCTCCCCACCCACCACCCCTCTAGTCATCTTACCTTCAAGTCCCCATCATAATATTTGGGACTAACTCTGAATGCCTCCATTCTTGCAAAGTCAAGACACCACACAGTGCTATTGTGACCCTTAAGGGTTGGAGTACCCATAATGTTTAGGTAATTAAATATTCAAACTATCATGAAAAAAGGAATGTCAGCAGTGTGGATCACATTGGAATTGGTCTTTAGCATTGTATATATATTCATCAGATGCCTTTTCTCACTGATTGATATTAGAAGAAACCTAGAGTCTTTACATTTTGTCCCTCCAATTATTTCACCCATTACTAACCAGTGCCTAGAACAGGCTTTACAATGAAGAATGACCTTTTGCAACTTGTAGATGAATTGTAATAGCTAGTTACTAATTACAAGAGTTGGGACAACTTTCTCCCCCCCCCCCCCGTACTATACAAGACTATTGTTTTCAAGAAAGAAGTGGAGCTGAAAAGAATGGCAAATGGATGCATATTCAAATTTCCTTTGTGGCAACCTATTAACTGTGTAATAGTTAATAAGGTTAATAGTCTTTGCACTCATCCTTATGAGCTACAGCATTACCCAGTTGATCATAACCAATCAAAAGACGATTGAAAATATGAGATTTAATTTCAACCTGATGTGCATTCACCATCCTCAAAGCATCCAGCTATCCAGTTTGCAGATTATGTGGCCTATTAGACAAACTGGGTTGTATTCAATGTAGCACTTAGTAGCGCTTTCCATGAGCAGAACAACTTCCACTTGCACAGTGGTACTTTCCCTCCTCTCCCTCCCCATGCACCCCCTAAATCTGCTCTGGGTTTTCCCCAACCTTCCAGAGCAGATTGAGGGATTGCACAAAGGGTTAGGGCTGCAAGGGAGCTGGGAAGTTCCGCCATGCAACTAATGATCATTCCACTTGTGCATTTAGCTGAATACCACCCATTCATGTCTAGGGAATATTGTAATGAATTGAAACTTCCATTAAATAAAAAGTTTTCAGTCCATATGATGAAGAAGAAAAAAGGTGAGAAAGTTCATGCAGTACATGCTGTACCTGCCTGGAACCCCTAAGACAATATAAAGGCACCCCAAATTATATTTTTATAATTCTTAGTCAGTTTCATGCTGCAGTTTGATAGTAACAGAGTTTGCAGTCAGTTCATCATGCTAAGATGCAGATGCCACACTGCTCCCTTTTATAGCCAATTATCTCCTTTGGACCATTAGATATAAGCCAAACCCCACAGCAGCAGTGGCTCTCAGATGCTTTGTCCTTGTTCTGTGCATATTATACGGGGTGACCGACTATACCTTTCTCCCACACTTGCTGGGAAACTACTTACCCCAGTATTGTAAAGTGTGCAGTTGACATGGGACCGCAATCTGTAACAACAGCTGGTGATCGTGGCGGTCAATAAAACTTTATTTAAGCTTTAATGTCTAGTAGCACATCTGGAAATAGAAGCCTGACAAACGTGTATGAACAAAAATGACTGCTACATACTCTTTTAATTAGACTTTTGAAGTCTGAAAATGCAAATGTATTTAACCTATAGCTGATTCCTACAAAGACTTGCACCATGTAGCCTGTACATGGTATGAACAGCCCCATTATACTGTCATTAAAGAAGCTCGATTCCTTTGCATGCCTGGAGAATTTTGCAGGACCAAGCCTTTAGGAAATACACACATAACTGCTTTATGTTCCTTCATCTATTACTATTATTTGTACATTAGCCACAGTGGATTTAGATTATATGTATATAAAATGTAGTCAAGGTTCTTAAGAACAAAAACTCATGAAGGTATAACTAGATGAAAATTATGTTCACATTATATATTTTAATGTTAGCTGTGCATAGATAATTTAACATGTTAAAAATCAGAGCTAGTATAAAGTTTATATTATATATGGAAGCTGGCAAGTATATCCTTAGCAGAATATGCACTTATTTTAACAGACTTACAGAGCTGATCAAGCAAGCAAACTGCTTGTTATAGAGAGTGGCAGTAATGAAAACCTAGCAAAGGTAAAACAAAACCATGTCTGAGCTCCCTGAAGGGTGAGATACAAATATAAGAAATTAATAAATTGCTCTGTTCTAATATTTTAACATGTGTTAACAATGGCTAACATTAAAAGAAGTGGACATTGTAATTCTGTTAAATCTGTGGTGAACATATTATTGGGTATACTGCTGGTAGACCCATTTGGTAACACTACTGTGGCCACAGATACAGCAATAGAATAGTCCTATCTCAAACAAGTCAGTGGACCAACCATCGACTTGGTGACTGCATTCGATAAACCATGTTGATTTAACTGGGAGCATTTGCTGCATATCTAATGGAAAATACCTTTATCTTTGCGGGATTAGACGTATTTGTTCAACAAAACATGACTTGATTAATGATGCTGAACTGTATGTATGTACTGTAAACGGGGGTGGCAAGATGGCTGAAAAATTAAACGACAATTTACCCATAGTTTGTGTTTATTCTAAATGTGTGTCAAATTTGTAGTTTAAAATTGCATCTTTTATTCCAGTTGCTAGATCAATGCTGCACAATATTTGAACCTACAAAAATGTTTACAGTAGTTGTAAAGGTAAAGGTAAAGGTACTCCTGACCATTATCGTGGATGTCTCTGAGGTTGTGGCACTCATCTCGCTCTATAGGCCGAGGGAGCCGGCGTTTGTCAGCAGACAGCTTCCAGGTCATGTCGCCAGCATGACTAAGCCGCTTCTGGCAAACCAGAGCAGCGCACGGAAATGCCGTTTACCTTCCTGCCGCAGCGGTACCTTTTTATCTACTTGCACTTTGACGTGCTTTTGAACTGGTAGGTTGGCAGGAGCAGGGACCGAACAACGGGAGCTCACCCCGTTGCGGGGATTTGAACCACTGACCTTCTGATCAGCAAGCCAAGCTAATCAGGTCAGTTTGCCACATCCACGTGCATGTTTCCCACTAGGATGGAATTAGCCATTGGTCTTAGTGTGTTGTCTAGGAGGCACCTGCATTACTGAAAGTTTCTGAGAGTGCTGCTTATAAATGGGGGCAACAGCTTACTAAGAAGGTGCTTCTGGACTGGGACTAAATACTGTAAACGTGTCATTGAGATATTGCCAATGGGACATTGGCAATGGTTTTTGTTTTTTTGTTTAATTTACTGGATTTTCCTGAAAGGGAAAATCTGACTAAATGGCCATTTGCTATTCATGTATTGCACAAACCAGAAGCACAAGATTGGGTAATCCAGAACACTGTACAAAATGCATCTTTGAGCTTTCCCTGCACATTTGTGCCAGGTGAATGTAAACATGGAAAAGAAAGTTGAAATGGAATGTACACTGTAGCTGGTGTAGATTTTACACATGTAGTTACAGGACAGTTCAAGAAAGCTGATTTCTTATTCCATGGGCTTTTGTAAGCCACCACTTATTTCATCAGATCATCTGTACACAACAGCTGACTATATCAGGTGATCATCTGGTGATGTACACTATTGCCTATAAGAACTTACTGCAGTTAACCAGTTTCAATGCTACTGTAGTTTGCTTGCTTCTGATCTAGTGGCTTCTTGGGGGTAGAGAAGTTCCAATGCAAGCAGGCAAGACCTCAAGCAATATTATGTACAGTGAATTGCAGAATTGAAGGGGCTGGATGCTTGTGCAGTAAAACTAAGATATGCAGTCTCACAGGTCAATAGTGTGTTCAGGTGAACACTCAAAAAGTGTAGATGGGTGGGGAGCACAAGCAAGCCCTATCTCCAGCACCCTCATTCTACCCCTTCACAGTTCTCAGCCTTCACCTTGTGTTGCACAAGGAAGTCTGCAGGGAGGTGGTAGATTGTGCAGAGAAGTATATTTGCATTCAATGGAATGTGAGTAGACAGTGTGTGTGTGTGTGTGTGTGTGTGTGTGTGTTGTACACAAGGATGTTAGTGGCAAAGCTTGCTACTTATTTTTCACACTTTCAGTGCCTGCATGTTCAGGCAAATGCCAGAATGAGCCTACAGAGATTTGTAATTCTTTACACATGTCCTTTCAAGAACTACCAGTTCCTTGTACTTGGGCAGGAGGGGTGAAGTCAGTGGGAGGGAGAAAGCACCATAATAATCAGGGACATTGATTCCAGTGATGAAAGGCAGATCCAAGCCATTCATTTAAAGCACATGACTTCTCCCTTGCAGACCCTTGAGTACAGAGTAAACGTCTGTGTTCACAGGTGCACACAGTTCAGACGCCTAGGTAGTTCGTCTACTGAGTGTGTTTTTGAAAGATAAATTGGCTTTAGAAGATAATTCATGATTTTGCAGTGAAAAGAGCTAGAAAAGGTATGTTTATTTTTTTAAAAATGGCTTCTGCCTAGGACTATTAGCAAGCTTCATAGGACTTTTTCAGGCTTCCTATTATTTATTTTAATTCCGAAGTTACCCTAAATAATTCATTATATTCTAGGTGTGGGTGGGTGTAGCGCATGCTACAAGTGAGCCGCGATCAGGCTGCAGCAGGAGAAAAACAAGGCGCGCGCTCAATACGCTACGCTGACAGATCATCCAGCACCTTCCGGCTCCTTCAACTACTTTTGAACGCTGTGAGCCTTCACGTGACCCAGACGAAACCACACACAGAGAGGGAGAGAAGCCGCTTTTTCCATTCTCCGCCGCCGCCGCCTCCCCCTCCTGCGATTGGTTGCTTCCCTCTCCTCACGCGGCCTCCATTCGCTCGTCCTACGGTCAGCCGCTGCCCGCGATTGGCTGCAGGCCTTGAAGCAATGCCGCTCGGCCTCTCGCTCTCCCGCCCGCGCTTTCCACTCAAGCCCTTTTGCGCAACCTCTTCCCGAGTGAGTTAGTTCTCTTTTTCGAGGAGGCGGGCTGAAGAGAATGCGAGAAACCAGTTCGGCCGCGGCGCAGGCGCAGGCTCAGGCGCCTCTTAACCCCGCCCCTGCCTGTAGCCCCCGCGCTCAGAAGCCGCCTCGGTCGCAGCCTGTCACGCGCAGCCCTTGAGTGGTGCGAGCGGCCGCGAGAGAGGAAGGGCGGAAGAAGGGCGCGTCCCTTGCCAACACTTATAAAGGGTCTCGCGAGGCGCAGGTGGACCATGTCGGTTTCCCCCGTGAAGAGGCAGAAGATGGAGTCGGCCTTGGAGCAGCTCAAGCAGCACACCACGGTGGTGGCCGACACAGGGGACTTCCACGGTGAGGGCGGCGGGGCAGGGAGAGGGAGAGGGAGACGGCTGAGCCAGCGGGGTCTCTGAGGCTGCAGCAAGCGCTGCGCTCCCGGGTGCTTCAGCAGCTTCCATGCCTCGGAGGAGCCGGTGGCCGTCGGTCCCGGGTCTCGCTCTGCTTCTTTGGAAACTGGAGTTCAGCCTTGGGTGCTGGGAAACCGGCTAATGGCGTCGGGCGGGAAGGAGAGACGCAGGTGAAGCAAATTGGATTAAGGAGGGTTTCTTGCCCAGGCCGGCCGCGCTGCTTCCGTGGGGAGGAGGCAGCAACGCCGGGCCCCTCCTGCTGCTGCTCAAAGGGTCGTGGAAAGGGCATAGGTTCAGCTGCTGCATCTCTCTTGGGTTTGCGTCCCTGAGTGAAATCCGGCAAAGTGGCTCCCTCCCTCCCATAGTGTGCCGCTTCACTTCGATCATTTGTTTAGGAGCATATTAGTTGTTCGGTGGTTGCTGCCATAGCTGCCTAACCCGAGACGGCAGAGTCAAAGTTAGTGGGTGGGTGGGTGCGTGCTTGGATTTATTTCGGTTCTTGCAAACTTCATGCACATCTGAAATGGACTCGCTCACGGAAGGCTCGCACTTGGCGTTTTAGTAGGTGCTGTTGCTGCGCTCAGATTGTTGGAAGCAGGCAATCCATAGACCCAGTTTAGCTCTGAGAGTGGAGGAAGCAGTTGTTGAGCCGAGATCTTCATTTAATTTATGCTAAACTGAATTATGTCGAAGAGCAATGCAGTATAAATAAAGTATTTTTAAAAGTAGCCAAAGCTAGCAACATAGTAAAAGAGCCAATGATTTCAGCAGGACTACTATTAAGAACGACTTGGTTGGATATAATCCTTTCTCCTTTAGTGGCAACACACTGGGCCACAGTTTAATAATTACTTCCTTCAGAGATCACTCATAGCCGAGGTACACTGGGCAACTGCTCCAAGTCTAAAAGTTAAAGCCTGTTGCTTGAATTGAATCATGAAGTCAATGAATTGCAGGTTGTACTAGGATGCTGTGATGCAGGTTCTTGGCCCAGCACTCACTATGACCTTCTGCAAATCCCAACTCAGTTCTTGCCTGTTGTAATGATATATGCTGTTCATTAACAGAAAATATAGTTTCTGATAAAAATTGCTTCAGTAATGAAATAAGTTTTTTAATGAAGTTAATCTGAATGCATCCATGCCTATAACTGAAGGCAGAGTTGTATGCATTCCATCACTTTGCTGTACTGTATAGAAATTGGAACTGTTTGCCAAATGCAACATTTCTTGATTCAGAATTTAAATTGCTTAGATGCAGCCTTGCCTTTTTTATAGCAAGTATGCACAGCCCAAAATAAAAGCTGTGCTAAACAGACAAGGTGTATTTTGTAACTAGTCTTATGAAAGACATTGAAATATTCTGTTACTTAACAGGTTACTGCATCCTGCTAATGATTACTGAGTTGGCAAATGCAGAAGGGGAACATCCTGAAAATTATGAATAAGAAATTTTGGAACAGGGGATTCCCTGTGTTGTGTATTGTAATTTGTTAAAGTTTCATTATAACGAATAAGAAACATTTCACAATGTATTTTCAAATTTGAAGCATTATGGAAAGGGAAGGAAGTGGCTTAAGGTGAAGAAACAAAACTAGACCTGCATTGCTACTGAATATGTATAGTGTCAGGGATATTGAAGTTACAGGTGTTGGTCTGCCGTAGTCGGGGGGGGGGGGAATTCCTTCCAGTAGCACCTTAGAGACCAGCTAAGTTTGTTATTGGTATGAGCTTTCGTGTGCATGCACACTTCTTCAGATACACTGAAACAGAAGTCACAGAAGGGATATTGAAATTAGCCTTGTCAAATAACTCACTTCCAAAATGGGCAGAATTGTGTGTAGCCTCTTTCTGGTGAGGGTAACTTATTTGTCAATCTCCGAAAACTAATTTTGTGCTTGAGGGTTGCTGTGTTCATCCAGTAAATGTTGCATAACATAGCTAAGAATGTCACAAAAGTTGATGGACATATTGCATTATTGTGATGCCACTTGTGCAACTTTGGAGAGAAAACTGACATATCCTTAGGGTAATTTGGAGATGATTATCAGTACAAAGGCATTTCAGTTTACAATGACTACCCTTCAGTAACACACAGCTGTAGTTTCACCATGTGAAACACATCCTTCTAGTAACCTTCAGATTTTCAAAGTGGTTTCACCAGTTTAAGGAGCAGCTGCATACAGAGCATGTTACAGTTATCCATCCTTGAGCTTACCAGCATGTGGCCGTAGCTGGTGCAACAGTCAAAAGTTGGTACTGTAAAAGGTTGCTGGCTTTGGGGGGCATTTGGGTCTCCATCAATGATGGTTCTACAAGCACCGCTAGACTATGCACCTGCTTTTTTTAAGGGGAGTGCAACCCCACCCAGTCTGCCTGTTTCCTGCACCTGAAAGCCACCCACCCATGGAATCTTTGTCTTGTAAGGATTCAGCTTCTAGTTACCGGCCTCCATCTAGCCAGGTATCAGTTCAGGACTTGTACATTCTTACCTGACTTGGGAGAGGGAGGGGGTGTCTTCGAAGTTGCGCCTTACATACTCTAGGTAGGAAACCCATCAAACTTCACGTAGTTCCCTACTTTATTTATTAAAAGTAAACACTTGAGCTAGTATTTAGCAAATCTATAGACCATTTTTCTGTATACCGTTCCTTTGACATAGATGAACAACAATAAGAGGATTGGGTACAAGGTAAACAGTGGTCCAGTAACGGACCAGTGGGAAAGTTTTAGCTGGGTTTCTTGTATATTTCTTTCTTTTGTAAACAGATTGTAAGAATGCATCCTAAGTGCAGTGGTCTCCATCTTTGTGCCCATGGGCACCATGATGCCCATGGAGGTTTCCAGTGGTGCCCCTGTGCAGGTGCCCCAGATTATGTGCTTGCTTGCTTTTTTAAGCAACTCTGAAGAGAAAGCTATGGAGCAAAATGCACTGGTACTTTCTAAGTGATTTCTGGTGTTGCTATGTTTTTCCTGTTAATAGACAGCAACTCTGTGTGTCAGAGAGAGATTCATAATCAGGACCAGCAGGACATAGCTGACTTCCCCTGGTAAGCATTAGGTTGTAGGGGGTGTTATCTCTTTTATGCCATGCTGCCTTCATGGCAGACATTTTGTGACTCTCCAGCGCACACTCCAAATTCAAAATGTGCCCACTAGTCAAAAAAATGTTGGTGACCTCTGACTTAGTGTGAGGTAAATCAGATCATTAACTGCACAAGACTGAAGTTGTTCCATATCTAAACTATTAGACCTTTATGCTTTAAAATGGATTATCTCTTCAAAAATCAAAGTTCAACTGTGCTTTGTTAATCTTGGGTGTTGTGCTGCGTAACTATTGTCTGAAATAAAACTGAAATGCTACAAAGAGGTATGAATAGTGGGTGGAACATTGTTTACTTTAGCTTGCAATGAGTAAGCATGTTTGTTCCTTGATCTAAGAAGTTGGATCAAGCATTTAGATTCTAAATTCACATGTCTGATGGATTACACTATAATGTGCATAATACTATGCAGTATAAAGCCAGAATTCTGGATTTGTGAGTGATAAAATATTACAGAAAAGGGGAAATGGCATGCAGTATTAAGGCAGGGAAAGAGATGAAGGAAGTAATACTTCCTCATTCTTCAAAAATAAGGAAATTCATACATTGAGTAGTTTGCATAACTTGACTTCTTCATTGTTGGTCTTAATTTTGATTCTCAAGGATGTTCATATCCAATCCAAATGCTTGGGAGAAAAATAAGCACTAGCCCAACTGCTTTCTCTGTGTTCTGAACAAATGCTTATTATTAACAAAATTGTGCTAAAACTAATAATTCCATAGATGCCAGTTGGGAAGAACAGACCTAACCAAGTACTGTAGGTAATGACACACATCAGATATACTGGCTGTATCTCTTATGTAAGTTAACTGGTTCTTGCTAGGGGGAGGCAAGATGGTGGGGAAACAGTACAAACCTTCATTTTCTTTCCTTACATTGATTCCTATGTGACGAACATGAAGTTTGTTATACCTGCATCTTTAGTAGTGTAAATTGCATGAGTTCTATGGGCAGGTAAGGTAAAAAGGACAGTTAAGTCCAGTCAAAGGCAACTATGGGGTACAGCGCTCATGTCGCTTTCAAGCCGAGAGACGGCGTTTGTCCACAGACAGCTTTCCGGGTCATGTGGCCAGCATGACTAAACCACTACTGGTGCACGGAGGACCATGACAGAAGCCAGAATGCACGGAAATGCCGTTTACCTTCCCGCTGCAGTGGTACTTATTTATCTACTTGCACTGGTGTGCTTTTGAACTGCTAGGCTGGCAGGAACCGGGACAGAGTAGTGGGAGCTCATCCCGTCATGTGGATTCGAACTGCCAACCTTTGGATCAGCAAGCCCAAGAGGCGCAGTGGTTTAGACCACAGCTCCCTGTGGGCAGGACCACTGAAGGGATGGAGCAACAGAACCTTGTCCATTCCTCTTCCCTTGTCCATTCTGTGCCCTTGACACACATCTCACTATTGTCTTTGATATTGTCATAACCTATGCTAGCAGGGCTTTCCCTCTGCCTGGTGCAAGTATCTACACCAAAGTGAATTATTTACACCAGCTCAGCTGGGGCATAGGGAGATACACCACATCCTAACTTATTCTAGCTGTGTATTTGGGGGTCAGGGTTGTGCCTTTAAACTGGTATGCCAAACTGTCCTGAACAAGGCATAGAATTTGAAGTCATGCTATGTTTTTTGTACGGAGAAACATTCTGGCATATGATGCCCTACCTGCAGTCTAAAAGTGGTACAGCTCAGGTTTGCCATTTGAGAACTAGGCTTCCAATTCTTAGTCATTGTGGTGTTCAGTCACACTGTGTACAGCAATCTGACTAATTGGTTCCCAAACTTGGCATCTGCTTAATTGTTATTAACAATATTATGCTTCTGGAATAGCAAATTAGCTACGTTTACTCCACCCTATCCCATCTTTAAGGGACGTGGGTGGCACTGTGGTCTAAACCACACAGCCTAGGGCTTGCCGATCAGAAGGTCGGCGGTTCGAATCCCCGTGATGGGATGAGTTCCTGTTGCTGAGTTCCAGCTCCTGCCATCCTAGCAGTTCGAAAGCACGTCAAAATGCAAATAGATAAATAGGTACCGCTCTGGCGGGAAGATAAACGGCATTTCTGTGCACTGCTCTGCTGGCCACATGACCCGGAAGCTGTCTGCGGACAAACGCTGGCTCCCTTGGCCAGTAAAGCGAGATGAGCGTGCAACCCCAGAGTTGTCCGCGACTGGACCTAATGGTCAGGGGTACCTTTACCTTTATCCCATCTTTAAAATAAATTATTGTCATGCTAGCCAACCAGGTTTTTTTCTGATTGCTTTTGTCCCCATAGCTATTGAGGAGTACAAGCCTCTGGATGCCACCACCAACCCTTCCCTAATATTTGCTGCAGCCCAGATGCCATCCTACCAGCAATTGGTGGAAGATGCTATTGCATATGGGAGGAAACTTGGTGGGTAAGTGTATTCATATTCAGACTTGGCAGCTATGACCCCTCATGATGGTACCATTGTGTGTTTTCTTCTGGCCCTCCTGTATTGTAATTTAACAACATGTCATCTCCCTCCAAGTAAAGGTTATGGCTATCAGAAACCAAGACCAAACCATAGTGCAAACAATTAGCCATTCCCAATTGAGCTGTGGCCATTATTTTTATTTTTTTAGGACATTATCATCACATAATCATTATTTTTCCTGGATATTCATTTTTCTCTTTTGTGATTATTTATTTCCAGGTCAGAAGATGACCAAGTTAAAAATGCTTGTGACAAGCTTTTTATATTGTTTGGGGCAGAAATACTGAAGAGGATACCTGGCCGTGTGTCCACAGAGGTAGATGCAAGGTGTGTCTCTCCTGAATTGCCTTCTAGGTCTCTGCCTTAAAATAAAGGAACCCGGCTGCTCATCCATGCTGAGGCCCTCTTGTGGCATCAATCTTGGCATAATTCCGTGTTGGGAGGAGGGCCTTCTCGGTAATCATGCCTAAGCTCTGGAGTTCTTGCTCATGCCTTCATCACCACTATGATCTTACGTCGTCTGGTGAAGATCTTGGAGATGTTTTTTAAGAAAGGCCTTTATGAATAAGATGCTTGCCAGCCCCGTCCTAAGATGTTTGTTAATTATGTTGGTGGTGTTATTTATGCTATTACTTTTATAGAATGTGTTTAATTTTTTGTTTTGCTTTTATTATGCTAGCCACTTTATTTTTAGGAAAGGGAGGGTGTAATTTAATACATGCATACATACATCATAGAATTAGTAGAAAGGTGCCTGCACACCATATTGCCATGAGTACACACATTGGAAAGATCTGCCCCTAAAATGGGTATAAACAGCGAAATAGACATCGTCACATAAGGGAAAGTGCTGACTTGACAAATTATTCTGCTCAATACTTTGTGTTAAAAGTTCTGTTTAGCTGGACAGAAGAAATCCCAGAAAATTCAAAGAGGCACCCTTTTTTCTTTTTCCAAAATAATAAAACTGTTAACAACCCGGTCACAAGTCCAGTTATGTGCCTAGGTCTCCTCTCCACATAAATACAAACCAATAGTGCTCACTTTGGCAGCACATATACTAAAATAAATACAAACCAATAGATTTGTAACACTTCAAGCTTAAACACATTAATGCCAAATGATTTTCTACCTACTGAGCTACTACCCATGATTAACAGAGAAATACTATAAACTAACAAAAAACCCACAAAGATGAATGCTTGCACATTTAAAAAAAATCCTTTGGTTTAAAGGTTGTCTTTTGACAAGGAAGGCATGGTGAAGAAGGCCAGACACTTCATAGATCTTTATAAAGAAGCAGGAATTAGTAAAGATCGCATCCTCATCAAGCTGTCATCAACATGGGAAGGCATTCAGGCTGCCAAGTAAGTTTGTACCTTATGCGTTAATGTAGTATAGATGCAATATAATCTAATACTAAGCAATCGCCTCTTATTTTCAGGTGCCTGCTCCCATCCAGACTGAAACACCTGTAATTCAGTTTCTGATATGAAACTAGATTTTCAGAGCTGGAGGTGGTTTTTTGTGGGGTACATACTGACAAATCATTAATTTCTAAAAGTTAGTAACCTGAAAATGTATATATGTAGTAAATTGCTTATTCCTTTTTTCCAGCAGTATAATTATAGTTAGTGGGGGGAGTAATTCTGTTCTAAGGCTGTATCTTTTAACAGGGTTCTTGAAGAGCAGCATGGGATCCACTGCAACTTGACCTTGCTGTTTTCCTTTGCTCAGGCTGTTGCCTGTGCAGAAGCAGGAGTCACCCTCATTTCTCCTTTTGTTGGGCGTATTCTGGATTGGCATGTAGCAAATACAGACAAGAAGACATACGAGCCATCAGAAGACCCAGGTAATAGATTGTCTGTGACAAACATATTAATATTTTAACACAATCAAGCCCAAATGCTTAGTTTTTTAAGAGGAAGTGTTGTTTTTTAAAGAGTTGAGGTCTGAGAGTTTCTTCAAGGTTAAGCAATTTTGCATAGTATTCTTTTTTTTAAAAAAACCAACCTATTCCATATTCTTTTATAGGTGTGAAAAGTGTCACTAAAATCTACCATTACTACAAAAAGTTTGGCTATAAAACTATTGTGATGGGAGCTTCATTTCGAAACACCGGAGAAATCAAAGCACTGACTGGTTGTGACTTTCTCACCATTTCACCGAAGCTTCTGGGAGAGCTCAGTAAAGATAGCAGCAAGCTAATCCCGATGCTCAGTGTCAAAGATGGTAGGTTGTCTTCTTTTATATATTGTGTGTGATAGTCTTGCAAATTATTTTACTAAGGATGATTAACTAGGATGACAATCTGACAGCTGTTCATTACAATGTCCTCCATGTGTTTAAGGGTTGACTTCTACTTAAGGAATACAGTGGTACCTCTGGTTGCAGACGGGATCCGTTCCGGAGGTCCAGTCGGACCCCGAGGTTTCCATAGCCTGAGGACCGCTTTGCGCATGCGCACACGGCAAAAGCCGGTCAAATACGTCCAGGTTTGCCGCTTTCGCATCCTGAACTTTACGTAACCAGAGGTACTACTGTACCTTAATTGTTTTACCCTGTTATCACCATATATATCTTGAAAGCATTTTAAGGGGCTGTGGCTCCATGTAGAATCTGGCATCAGGGATTGTAACCTAATAGTCCCCAGAGCTGACATGGAGAATGTGTTTTTTTTGTAATCTTTTATTCTAAACTTTCTCTGGTTGAACAAGTGTATTCTCTGGATAAGGAGTTGGAGTAAATATATCTAAAGACTCTGACCTTGTGTGTAACTTTAGAGAAGCACTGTTGTCAGCTCATTTTTTGATAAATCAAATACCCAAAATAGTTTTTAGATCAGCATGTTTGCTCTTGTACTTAGGTTGCTGAACCAGAGTACAGCAACCTACTGTGGAGCTTAAAGCACAACACAGATATTATGATGATTCTTATTAGTAATAATAATATTTTCTATATTGCACTTCATCTGAAGATCACAGGGTGGTTTGCAATATAAAAACACAAAAATACATACCATGAACTCTATACAGCTGGTTGATTTCTGTAAGAGTTCAGAATAAACATTTGCTGTGGCCGCTGTACAAAGTTGAGCAGCAGCAATTGCTGTCTTAGCATTAGTGATGGGATGATTTTGCGAAAAGGACTCCGCCCCCATTAAGAGTTGTTCTATCCAAGTAGCCTGCTAGATTTCTAAGATTCAGTAGCTTTGTGCATTCTTCATTTCAGCTCAGGCATCTGACCTGGAGAAGATCCATCTGGATGAAAAGACATTCCGTTGGCTCCATAATGAAGACCAAATGGCTGTGGAGAAGTTGTCTGATGGAATCAGAAAGTTTGCTGCTGATGCAGTTAAATTGGAGCAGATGATAAAGGTAACATTATTTAAGAGGGTTTTATCTTCTTACAGTCTGCTATACATTAGGTCATATAAGGATTTGGAGTATTTGCAGCTTCTGTTTCAGTTTCATTTCTAACTGTTCCCCAATGGAGAAGATTAAAACTTAAAACATGTTAATTTCACAAGACTAACTGGATATTAGAGATTAACATTATTGTTTAGAACTGTCAATATCCATATAGAATACAGTGGTACCTCGCAAGACGAATGCCTCGCACAACGAAAAACTCTAGACGAAAGGCATTCGCTAACGAAAGGGTGACTCGCAAGGCGAATTTTTCTATGGTTGTGCTTCGCAAGACGAAAATTTCAATGCATTCCTATGGGAATTAAATTCCTATGCATTCCTATGGTCGTGCTTCGCAAGACGAATTTTTCGCAATATGAAACGACTCGCGGAACAAATTAATTTCGTCTTGCGAGGCACCACTGTACTGAATTTAAACAGTGCTTTGCTTTCTCTTGCCTTTAGGATTTTTTTTAGTAAACAGATTAGGTTTTTATTATATAAAGCAGTGTAAAATGTTCATAAAATCAGTATTAAATTGACGAGATCTATTAAAGCAGGGGTCAGCAGCAGGGGGCCGGTCCACTGTCCCCCAGACCTTGTGGGGGGCCGGACTGTATTTTGGAAAAAAAAATATGAACGAATTCCTATGCCCCACAAATAACCCAGAGGTGCATTTTAAATAAAAGCACACATTCTACTCATGTAAAATCATGCAGATTCCCGGACCGTCTGCGGGCCACATTTAGGAGGAGATTGGGCTGCCTCCGGCCCCTGGAGCTTAGTTTGGGGACCCCTGTTTTAAAGCCTAATCCATACTGTTTTTCAGTTATACAAGTTGAAAACTGACACGTGAAACTATTTTCTGGATGTTTCATATGATTTGCCTCCTTTTAAATGCTTGAATTTTTTCTTCTCTTAGGAACGAATGTTCAATGCTGCAAATGGAAAGTAGGCATGCCAAACTTCTTGGAAGCTGTATGGCTGTACAAGCTGCTTATGAATGGATTTTCTGTATTCCAGGCTTTTTATATGATTTTGCAAAGTTAACATATTCTCAGTATGTTTGGCACTTTTGTATATCAAAATTGATACTGCTGTGGGGGGAAGTTGCAGATGACTAAAGGACCAATTGACTGGAAGGGTTTCCCTTCAAAATGATGGTGGTAGTGGTAATAATAAAAGTATTGTGGTACAACAATGCTTTCACTTATTTGTTCTAAGTAATAGGTATGATGTTTCATTCTACTTCGTAGAAAGGATAAGTTGATATTGTCTATGCTTACTGTAATGCAGGAAGTGTGTTGAAGAATTCTCATCAAAATATCTGGACTTTATGCCTATGGATGGGGTTCATAGCACTAAGCAAGATGTTTGTTTTCTTACATACAATTATGATTACTAACCTAGCTGTACCAAATGAACTTTAATAAGCATCTGACCAAACAATGATTAAGGATCTCCAATTATGGTTTGAAGTGAGACTTGCAAACTAATCATGATTTGATGTCTGATTTGACAAGAGTTTGGTCTCTTGGGAGTGCAGCACTTGGGTAGCTGTAGTGTAAACTTCATGTTTGGAAATTCAAATGGTGGCTTGGTATGGTGCCAGAATATGTATGACTGGAAATCTGCCCTGTAGTCCTTATACATTGTTTACAATACCTAAGCCAGCCTTAACAGGTAAATTAAAATTGATTTCATAAAAAAAAATGGCCAAGTTGCTACTAGCAACTAAGAGGACCATTTGCCTAATCATTTTGTGAAAGTGCTATATTACATATTACTTCAAACCAGCCTTTACCAATTTGGAGCCTTCTAGATGTTGCCTATTACAATTCTGATCAGCTACAGCCAAAAGTCCTTACTCTACAAACTTTTAAGAGGGTGAAATTATTTTTATTGAGTCCAACTTAAACAGCTTCTCTAACTTTCTTCTGTGGTCATTAAAAATGGACTTGTACAATCATGGGTGGTACAAAAAAACTAAAAAAATTTTTTTTAAGCGAACCAACCAGCACACATACCACAGCCCCATTCAGTTGTTGTATTTCCACTTTATAGAATCCTCATGGTCTTTGCCTTACAAAAAAAGATTAGTTGACATTATCTAGAATAATTTTTGTAGCTTACTGAACTGAAGCTTATTTTAACTTTCAGGTAATCTCAATACAGCAGTCTTTTTAGCACCTGCAACCAAACTCAAAACTCCTAGGTGAAAGTCTAACAAATACTTTACAGTTGTGGCAATTAATGATAACATAACAATACAAAGTAAACTAATACCATATAGTCCTGCACAAGGATGAGGATTTGGACACATGGATAACTAACAAAGTAATAGTTTCGAAATTATCTTATTCAGGTATTTAGCTGTTGACAAAGCTGCAAATGATGTTTTTTCATGTTAATTTTTAACCAGACTTTTTAGAATCTGTATTAACACAAGATGGAACAATTTTTTTTAAAAAAAGCAGGAAAACAGTTCAATTAAGATTGCAAATGTGCAGTGTTCTCCTTTCCATTTCTCAAAGTCGAAGACTTCTTCTGTATTCATCCCATTTACACCATCATTTTCTGCTGAATGAAAGGAGGACCTAATAGTTAGATCACTGTAAACAGCTCACATCTAAACTACAGTGATAACTTGCTAGAAAAAAACCAAGCAGCTAAGCATCATAGAGATCTGCTTCATCTACTTATCCATAATTGAGCAAGTAATTTTAAAAAATGAAGCTGTATGTACTGCTACCCCATTAGCCTTTAATATATATTCATTTTTTCTTTGAATAAAAAGATTTGAGTTTGGCTAGCTGTAACCAAATAATTTTAATTCTTAATATAAAACTAGTCTCCCCCTCTCAAACATACACACATTAGCTAGAGTACTCCAGAACTGAAGGGCTATGTCTGCAGTGGCACAAAATTTTACTGAAACTTCCCCCACCTTTTCTTACCTGCCATTGCAAAGAAAAACAAGGTTCTGGACAGCTGCAACTGTAGAATTTTCATTCTGTCCAGTGACAAGGTGTCTGTCCAATACAACATGCACTGCATCTGCTTTGCTGGCTGTATTGGGGGAAAATATTCATGTCTTAATTTACATACTACCGGTACAACCTCCATTTCTCTGACACTTAAGAAAAACTATACACTTTACTGCTGTTTATCGATTTAATTTCATCTTATTAATAAGTTGATTTTCCCCCAATCTCTTGCAAACCATTTTTATTGTCCTTTGTGACTTATAAAACTCATTAAAAACCAAGCAATTATAGGGATATCTATAACATTGGCCAGGCTCAGACTATGATTTAGATTATTGCATGTGAGCCACAGTGACTCTTGTGCTTGTCTTCCCCTCTCCTTAGTGTTTGATACAAATAGAATGAAATTTTCCTATTAATCTTTGAAAATGTTGCACAATTGTGTGCAAGAGCATGCTGAGGGTATAGAACACAGTGAATCTTACATTCTGCCTGCTACAACATTAAGGACCACTAGAGGGCTCTCCAGCAGGGCATTCAGATTCCACTCATGAACAAGCTTGACTTCATTTCTGAGATGGTCAGTGGCAAAGACTGAAATGGAGTTCCTGTGGGTTCAGTTATGACAGGCATTTCCAAACTCAGCCCTCCAGCTGTTTTGGGAATTCAACTCCCATCATCCCTAGCTAACAGGACCAGTGGTCAGGGTTGATGGGAATTTTAGTCCCCAAACAGCTGGAGGGCAGAGTTTGGGTGCCTGAATTATGAAATAGTTATGTTCAGCTCATCTCTAAGGTTGTGAGATTTACTGTGGAATGCTGGGCTGTTATAGCTTCCACACTGCTGAATGTTTTAATGAGAAATTTTGTCAAGCACTTTCTAACTTCCACTTTTAAGGTCTTACATCTGCATTAGATTTTGCATTAATACAGTACAGCCCAAGCATTTCTTGATCACATTTACTTAATCAACTACTGATTAAAAACCTGTGGGAACAGAGCCTTAAATGACATACCACTATAGATAGCTCCAGAATCTTTTGCGAAGTCCTCAAAGATAATAGGCAAACTGGCAAAACTAGGCAGTCTTATTAGTTCATACACACAGGGCTGGAAGATACAAGAAAATAAATTATGTCACAAAACACGCAGAGGAAGATACTGTTTACAGTGGGCTACCCAACACCTTGACTGTCTGGATTCTTGCAAAGAATACATGACTAGGTTGCCCTTGGTCTGATCCAGCCAAGCAGTTCCTAACCAAGACTCAGGATCAAACCACACAAAATACATTAGTGGGTCACAGGACTTAATTTTAAAGGGAGGGGAGAAGGAACAAGGCTGAAGTGAGCCTATCCCTGCAATAATTCATAACACTCCTTGTTTACTTGAGCATAAAATAGTTATTTAAGTAAACCTGCACCTTTCTATCCCACTGCTAGTATGTCAACAAAATTTAAGTACATGGTTTTCCTCACAGTTAGTAGTTAAAACTACATAGTGCAAATGGCTATGTTAGTATTGATTATAGTGTGATCTTCTTGAGATTATTTTTCTAAATTGCTTTGAGGAGTCTTGGCTATATAACAATTTTTTTTAAAAGTAAATAAATACAATTTTATCAGTCATTTCACCTTGCAATGACCCTGAATTAAATGCCAGTAAATATGTGCTTGGCTTCACTGAAAACAGACTACTATAAAAGGCTTGGAGCAGATCTGTGGTTGTAATCTGGGAAGCCCAAGGGAAAATCTACATATAAAATGTAGACAAAGGCTACTTCTTACGGGACTCATCAGAACAGAAACTTAGAAGAGTGATATATGAAAAGTCGTTTGCTTAAACATACTGCACCTACACCTGTTAAGCTGTATTCCTGAAATACCCAGGATTTGTCCTCATTTGTGGCACAGCACAAGGCGGCAGCTCCATGTCCAACAGCACAAATGGGTTCTACAAAGAAAAAAAGCTGTATCTAAAAATCCCTATTCAGAAAAAATACAACTGATTCCCCCCCCCCCCCGGAAGTTCAGTTATGCTACACAATATTCTTCACATCTAACTGACTTCAGATATTTCTGTGATGCGGTCGAACCCCCATTAGCCCCAGCCAGCATCACCAATGAACAGAGATGCTGGAACTATAATCACAACAATATCTCGAGGGCCACAGATTCTCCAAATCTGATTCAAGGCATAAAAACCACTGGAATATTAACACACTCAGAATGACTGAGATATGACTGATAGTAAACATTGCTGGGGGAGGGGCTGTGTAAAAAAAGATGTGGAAAGAAGTTCAGTATTGGTATTTGTAGATAATGCACATTCACAATGTTAGGTTCTAAACTGGCTACAATTGTTCTTATATTATTGAACTGAGTTTTCACTAGTTTGCTACTGTAACCACATTATCAATAATTTCCCTTAAGGTCTCCTGGATGTTCGCCCCTACCAGAAAGAGAGATCTTAATTAGTCTTAGCATTTTATATGCTTCCCAGTCTAAGATGCACAAAGTGTACAGAATAAAGCATAAATCCCCAAGGAAAGTTTACTTACTGTTTTCAGAGCTAAAATGCTGCAATATTCTAGCTAAGTAACCACTGTTTGCCAGATCCACCATGGCACCAGGACAGTCTGGAATCAACAAAGCATGGTATCTGGCACCTAGGGAGGAAGAAGAAGCAAAGAAACCTATTACACTTGCAAGTTCTGTTTATTTCAAAACCAGCTAAAGGTTTATCAAGGTTGACAGGCTGGCAGGGATGTGTCCATGTGCTAGTGGGTACACCCCAAAATATTTCATGCAACCCCATTCACTCCCCCAGCTTTTAGTCACTAAAGTCTTATAAAGTGCCAATTAAATCCTTGCTCTCCTAATAATGGCCTGTGCCTTCCCCTTCATTCCCCCAAACCAGTATTCCTGAGTTGGCACTACAGGAACAGTGCCTTTCTACAAATATATTTATGACCCCTCTCCCATATTCACTGCCCCCCCCCCCCCGTGACCTGGCTCTTACTTTACCTGCTCCAACAGCAGGTGTGATTTTGAAGGTGTGAAGAGTTGTTCCACCTTTTCCCTGTTCTGCCCATCAAGGGGATTACCACACCTGGAATGAGGGGTAGAGCCATTACTCCAAACCAACCACAGCCTCCAGGGTGCAACAAGGTGCAAGAGGTCCGCTTTAGAAACAACCCTGCAGCTGAATTCAGAAGAATACCGTATTTTACGCTCCATAAGACACACTTCGTCCCTCCTAAAAAGGAAGGGGAAATCCCTGTGCGCCTTATAGAGCGAATGCTTCGCTCCCGCGGCCTCCCCCCATCCCCCGCCGCATTCGGCAGGAGGTGGGGAGAGGCAGCAGCAATGTTGCTGGATCGTGCCAGTACCTCCATTCGCTGAAAGGTGCTGGGCATGATCCAGCAACATCTCCGCTGCCTCCCCCCACCTCCTGCCGAACGTGGCGGGGGATGGGGAAGGCAGCAGGAAGCGAAGGGGATGTTGCTGGATAGTGTCAGCACCTCCATTCGCCGAAAGAAGCTTCTTTCGGCGGACGGAGGTGCTGGGCACGATCCAGCAACATCGATGCCTCCCCCCACCTCCCGCCGAACGCGGCGGGGGATGGGGGGAGGCAGCAGGAAGCGAAAGGGATGTTGCTGGATGGTGTCAGCACCTCCACTCGCTGAAAGACGCTTCTTTCGGCGGACAGAGGTGCTGGGCACGATCCAGCAACATCTCTGCTGCCTCCCCCCACCTCCCGCCGAACGCGGCGGGGGATTGGGGGAGGCAGCAGGAAGCGAAACGGCTGTTACTGGATCGTCCCTTTAAAGCAAGCGGGGATGAGCCGCTGTGAAAGGCTCCCCCTCCAGCGCCCCTGCCTTTTAGAGGAGGAAAACCAGGAAAATATTTTAAAATTAAAAAAAATCAGGTGCATCTAGTGGTCCGGAGCGCCTTATGGACCGAAAAATACGGTAGTTGCTGCTCTCCTTCCCCACTGTGTCCCTTTCACAGGCAGCTATGTTCCCACAACACTATCTCTAAGTGCACACAGGAATGATTCTTCATTATGGGGTAATCTGAAGGGGTGTGTTCAAGAAAACATTGGAGTGGGTTCTATTGACCACACTCTGAAACTATTAAGAGCAGGGTAGATTCCCTTTGGCCCCACTGTTTTCTGTTTTGAGGTCACACTGAAACAGAACAAAACGTCTGAAAACTGCTCATGGCAATGCTTGCATCTGCAAACTACAGACAAACCAACTGCCCATCAAATCAGATGGGAAAATGAGAGGCAACATTATGGAGGGGGCTGCCTTATGAGGATTTATGCTCCTATTTCAGGTCTTGTTCCTCCCCAAAGTGATCTGGTAGGTCACCGGCATAAAAATGCCAATTTAGAACTTCCGGTTAGACGCCATTCTGCTCGGTCGGGAGAAACCTCGGCTCCGAGGTTTCTCCGTCGCTGCGGGGGAGGGGGGAGTCGAAACTGCGCTTCGACCCCCCAAGAAACTCCAGGTAGAGCGTCCTGGAGATATGGGATCCAGCTGGTCCCCCAGGGCGCCTCCCTTGCTCTCCGGTAAGCCCTAGTAAGGGCTGCCGTGACAGGCGAGGTTTCAGAGGCGCGGGGGCTGTGGATCGTCTGCTGTCCTCACAGCGAGAAGTAGCGGCTGCTGACAGAGAGAGCGTCCAATTCTTCCAAGATTTGGCTAATTTGGATTTGTAAGTATTGAGTTTTCAAAAAAAAAAAAAGAGACTTTTAAAATTCGGCTGTTTGGGGAACTTCAAAAACGGAAGTCGGTTCCCTGAGCGTTGAAACAAAAGGAAACAGTGTAACTTTCAATTCCGAAGCTATTGACCAACTTTGTGATAAGGAAATTTCTGAAGCCTTTTTCCCCCAGGTTGGGGGGTTGAATTAGGTTTTTATATTAATTGGAACTGTGAGTTTTGGAAATATTATTGTCCTCTCTTTGAGGAAATTTTGGCTGCTTTGCAGCGAAGAAATACATCTGGACTGCATAAGCTTTTTAGACTTTAAGTATGCCTAAAAGGAAATGGTCGCAGGAATTTCAAATAAAGGCTCTGGAACTTTTGCACAATTTAACAGTGAAAGTTAATGAGTTAAATCAGCTAACTGGGACTTGGCTTTGCAGGAAAATGGATCAAGGATTTTTAGTGAAAGTTTTGAGGATATAACCACAGAAGAGGAGAAAATCCAGGACAAAATTCATGGACTCAACCCATGAAAAGGAAAGAGAAAAGTGAGAAGGAACAAAATTAAAAGAAGCAAAAATGGGAAAGTTGCAGAAAAGAAGAGAGTGCAACGGAAAGCTGTACAGAGCTTGGACAATGTTGAAAAGGTTTCAAGGACATATGAGATAAGAAAGAAGCAAAAGCCAGTTTCCCAGGACTGTGGGGTTTTGGAATTTGAGAGGGTGGGGGTGGGTTGAAAAATGAATGTTTCTATGGAAGTTCTCTTCATGTTATGGCATAGACATATGGTTTGGTAATGGATGACGGTTAATGAATAGAACTTAATTCTGGGGACTGTAGGAAGAAGGGGGGATAAGAGCTAAAATGAAATTAATTAAATTAGGTTGTTTTATTGAAAGTTAGAATTAGGCAATGGAGGCTCAGAAACATTGTGTATGCAGAGGATATGTTAAATTCATAAACAAGATATGTAAGATGAACAATCAATTGGCAAAAGAGTTTTAAAAAGAAAATGTTAGAAGAAAAAAGTAATATGGGGAGTAATTGGCAATAACTGTGAATTAGGGTTAACCTGGAAATCAATGGGGGGGGAATCGGGGAAGTCTGTAAAGATGTTATGTATAAATTAAGTGGTTAAATTGGGAAAGAAGTGATGGCTGCCCCAGTGGGAGGGGGGTTTATTTTGCTTGGCTCCCCTTGGTGAGAGAAAGGGGAGTATGGAAAATTTAATCATGTATTGTAATTTGGTTTTAATTGGAAATTTTTTAATAAATATTATTTTTTTAAAATGCCAATTTAGATGCAATGGAAAACCATGGTGAGCCTTGGGTTTAAGGCACCCTCCCATCACCATTTCCTTTGCAACAATGGTGCGAAAATATCCATTTTAAACTAACCACAGTTCCCTCTGAGAGCTGAACAATGTTTATTCAAGCTATGGTTTGAAAACAAGCCAGGGTCCCAAACCAGTCTTTGATCCTTGTTTGTTATCGCAAGTTACAGTTGAAATAAACCACAGTTCACCAAGCTTAGATATCACAGGAAACTGCTGTCAGTTTAAAAGTGAAAGTGCTATCTTTCAGTTTCCCCTTGGATGCAAAGGAGTGGAAGAAGGAATGTGTGAGCCAAAGATCTACCGTGGCTTACTGTCACAGAAGGAAACCATGGTTCCCTATCATATCTGAATACTCTCTGTCACAAATGCAACAGAGGCCTTGAGATTGTGGCAAACAGGAAAAAAAAACTTTCTATCTAAATAATTGCTAAAAATGCAAAAGAAACAGTAATAGCATCATTCTCAGCACATGCTCAACAATCACATTTAAAATCAATGAGTGCTTAAGTTTGACAGAGTTGGCAGCAAGGAACACTATACTGTGTAGGTAAGAACAGTTTCTGCACAGAGAACAGACCCTGAGTTGCAAGTTAAAAGATACCTCACCATCAGTTGATTCCAGCTTGGCAGGATTTGCGTAAGGTTTCATTCGGAAGTCCTGGATCCAACGCATGTTTGCCTCATTAACACCAGTGAAATCTATTGACTTTCCCTAGCAGAATCATTGTTCAAAGCTCAATTAATGAAAATATGCGAGGAAAGCCTAGTTAAATGCAAGAGTTTATACATGGGCAAGATTTGATAAGAGCACCCTTTTTTTAAAAAAGACATACCATTTATTGGTGATTGACTGAAATAAGAGACAATTCATATGCAAACAAGTGGTTCTGATTTTGTAAAACATGCACAAAGCTACACATATGAACAGCACTGCAGCTCAAACCTATGCCTCTCCCCTTCCCAAAGAACACAGCCTAAAACTAATTGTTTCCACTTAAAAGACCTATATTTAATGCCCTGTCTATTTCCAAAGTCAGGAGTCTGATGTAGAGACTGATGGTGGAAAGACACCCTCCCCCCCCTCAGGTAGGGAGAGGAGAGAGCAGGCTAGGCCTCTCAGGTAAGATGGCAGGACAGGGATGGAGAACTTCAGTGCAAAGGCCACATTTCCATCTGAGCAACCTTCTGGAGGTTGCATGCCAGTGGAGTGCAGGACCAGAGGTAAAAGTGGGCAGATCAACTAATATTAGCTTTGTGCAGTAGGCTAGTTTCTACACACACTCTTGTATTCATGGGCATCTGCAGGAATTTATCAGGGAGAATGTGAGTAAAACACTCAAAGCAGGAAGTACAGTACTGTAGGCTAATTTTGTACAAAAAATGAGTATAAAAGTAGTTGTACTTTTTGCCTCATCACACACACACACACACCATGGATGCCCATGCTTCTATCCAGATAAGCAAGAAACATTTTCAGATTTGAAGGACATATTCCAGTTAGGCAAGAACATTCAAAGAGGGTGCAAAGCAAGTCTATGAAGGAGTGTGACCTGGGGAGAGTCCCAATGGCCTCCTGGGGAGCCACATTTGGACTTTGAAAGTAAGGCTCCAATTTCTGTAGCAGGGGATGAAAATTACTTCCTGCTACAAAGAAAAAAGAATCAGCAGGCAAGGATTTTTTTTGTGCATTCTTCCCTCATGTCACAAGCCAATACACCCAGCAGCAGAACACCATGCATTTTTGGAACCTAATGCACTTCCACCCAGCACCCCTCTGTCTACAAAACAGGGCCGCCTCTTTATTCTGAAAGTTTCTCTGTGGCATGTATCTCTTGAGCCCAATCCCCTCACCCACACCTACAGTATGTGATTTTGAGGCATGAGTTGCTTGCCCTGGGATGCAGCTCCCTGAACAATTCTTTCAGAGACAAAAAACAATCTTCACTGGTCGAGGAATAAACGTCATGATTTTCGCAAGTTCCATTTGTTTTAAATGAGCCTAATACTACTGTCTGAAATCTATTGCAACAATATCTACAGTTAAGTATTAACATTTTTACCTACCCCTGGAGTAGCAACCTGTAGATTAAAAGCAGAGCTTGCCAGGGTAAAAGAGTGAAGGAAGGAATCAGCAGATACCCCTGGAGAACAGGAATTAAACAAAATGCATGTTTCATTTGTTTTCAAGTGCACATTTTTCACAGTACTGCTATTCCTGGTGATTATTTTTCCCCTATAAGGAGCATTTTAATAATACACAATATTCATAATATTAATGAAAAAGACAACCATCTTAGGATGCTGGTAGCTGCCCCAGACAGACAAGCAATTACATCAACATCTCATCAGTCTTACAACTCCAGGAGAGAAGAATTGTGACAAACAATTTCATGCAGCAGGAGGAATATGCAATAACAAAAAGCCACATCATAAAAGTAAAAAAAGGGGGGAAGCAGAGCTCCAGGCAGGGAGCATTATTAAGTAGGTTGCATTCACACCATACATTCAAAGTATCCCTAAACCACTTTAACAGACACAGAGAACTGCAGTCTGTTATGGTGGCTGAACTCCAATTCCCAGCATCTTTTAACAAACTGCAGTTCCCAGGATAGTCCCCAAGTGTTTTAAGGTGGCATAAGAGCATTTTCAGTGTATGGTGTGGTGTGTAAGGGGCAATCTCAACAAGTCAGCTTCAAGCACAATTCGTACAATATGAATTGTATCTGAAGAATCTGAAGAAGTGTGCATGCACACGAAAGCTCATACCAAAAACAAACTTAGTTGGTCTCTAAGGTGCTACTGGAAGAATTTTTTTATTTTATTTCCTTTTGACTATGGCAGACCAACACGGCTACCTACCTGTAACTCGTACAATATGAGTAAGGATTTCAGACTCATATCGGAGACTAAGAGTACCAGAATGAGAATATGGCAGGTGTTCCGGATTGTTACAACACAAAAAAGGATTGTCATGTTTGCTTGTGCAGCAAGGCAGGCCCGGCCTCCCCTCGCCCGTTTAGGGTTGCAATTTCTTTTTTTAAAAAAAGTTGTTTATTTTGCCAGGCCACCTGCAACTCTTACGCGACGGACAATAACAACAATTATGGTAACAATAAACGACAAGGTGACCTCGCCCCGCCCTGCAGAAATGGGAATGCCGCTGACGTGGGTTGACGCCCCGCAACCTCCCCGGGCGCCTCCATCCCGCCACCCCCGGGTCCTCCGAGCAGAAGCCCCGCGGGAGCCCGCGCAGCCCAAGGAGATAAAAACCTCAGAGGGGCGCCCGCCCGCCCGTCCACCAGCCCGAGCTCGCTCTGCCCGCCTCTCACCTGCTGCGGCCGCGCTGGCCGCGATGAGGCACGTCGGCTTGCTGTGCCTCTCCGACATGATGGCGTCGTCGTCCGCGGAGCCTCCCCGCGGGAAAGAGGAAGCAGGCGGCGGCCGCCTTCTCATGCGCTCTCGAGCCGGCGGAGGTGGGGAAGTCTGGCAGCGCCTAGAGTGCAGGCAGAGAGGCCTATCCCCACCCCCTCCGCCACGCCAGGCCGCGCTTTCGCTGCGCAGGCGCTATGATGCGCGCGGCCCCTGTGAGGCGGCCGCAGCTGAGGGAGACGGGCCAGAGGCGGGTGGGGGTCCCTGCAGGGCAGGGCAGGGGCGGTTTCACCCTCCGCCCGAGCGGGGAAGCGGATGCGATGCCTTGAAGGCAGCAGCAGCAGCAGGGATGGATCCCTCCAGCGCCCGAAACAAAGCAGGCGGCTCTCGAATCTGAGCAGACGCAGGGCTGGAAGGGGAAGGGTTAAACAGCCTCTGAGGAGGCTTTTCAGTTAAACAGCCACAAGCAGCAGCTGCAGAGGGAAAAGGAGGAGGGCCTTTTCTGTATTGGCTCTCCCAGGGAGGCTTACCTGGAAACAGAAAGTTCAGCTATTTGAACCTTTGTCTTGATCCAGCAGGACCTTTATTTACCTTTTTATGCTGGGAGAAATCAGGAACAGAATTGAGAAGCAGCACATTGACTGTTACTGTCTGCTTAATCATTTAAAAGCAGAATTCATGTATGAGGTTACTTTCATACCAAGGCTTTTTTCTGACTGGTTGCTGAACCCGCATGGGACAACTTCTCTGGAGCAGGAAACATGTTCTATTGATTCCTTTTATTGATTTGTTCTCAAATTCAAAGGCATAAAAAAATGATAGTCTACTTGCCTGCTCATAGAAGCTTTCAAAAACATGTGCACTGTCTTCTTAGCATCCAAAGACTCTGTTGATAGAATACTGGGATTCTGTGTCATCATCAAACAGGTCCAAACTACATGGAGAATAGGCTCAACAACAACAATTTTATTATTTGTACCCCACCCATCTGACTGGGTTGCCCCAGCCACAAGATAGGTTTGGGGTGCCAAATGCATCCCAGATTAGTGCAGTAAAGTACGAGTTGCAGACAGGAATCAAGTATCTGCAGGAGCGCCTGATTCAGTTCCTGAGACTGGGAGGCAAGGACAAGGTTCTGCTTGTGATCTTTACAAGGCTTTGTTGCCCAGGAATGTGTAACAGTCTCTCCTTTGTGGTGCTACTCTGCCTTTGGAATGCCCTCTCTGGACTTACATTTGTCTTCCTCTTTTATATTCAGACACCAGTTGAAGACATTTTTGTTTACCCTCTATTTACAGAATGATACTTTGTTGATTTTAATAACTCATAGCTGAAACCAATCTGTGTTTTAATGATTTTGTTATCATTTGTTGATAAATCTTCTTGTTTTATCTCTTATCATACATAAACATGACCTCCTTTTGAAGGAAGGGGGATTAATCAATGCAATAAATAAATAATCCATTGAATAATACACATTTTGTAATAAAAAACTTGTTAATAATTAGTCTCAAAGTGCTATCAGACATATTTCTCTGTATCATAGAAGATTAGCATGGCTTTTATATTTATTTATTTGTTTATATATTGCTTAATTACTATTCTACACAATATGAAGTTAGCCATCAGATTACTGCAGTGAACAAGTTATAGCTTAGCCTGCATGGGTTGCCTAGTAGGAGAAAATAAGAGTAGCAAGGAAAAAAATCGTCTCTATAAATGCTTTCACTTTTTCTTTAGAGAACCAGGAACTAATCATTCTTTCAGGAAGGATTTTGCCTGTTGATCCTAAAAACTACAAAGGGGAGAAACTAGAGAATGACTAACTTCATGTGAGGTAATGGCATAACACCAGTTCGTGTGTTTTCATTTACAGAGAATATTCATTTTAGCTCATGAAGTATATTATGTATGTCAATAATCTCCCAACACTCCACCGATTGTAGGGGGATGAATTCTTTGAAGAAGCTGAAACCATCCAAACATTAGGCAGAGTTTGGCAGCAGGGATGCCAACTTGAATAAAATGGGGGGGGGGTAAGCCCTGCCCCAAATAATTGATCACAAGATGCAGAGCACACACACCATTTGAATGACAATGCCCATCAACTTGGGGGAGGGCAGCCCCCTCAAATATTTTATTGGTGGGCCCAATGTCCCTTTGAGTTTGCTCCTATGCAGGGGCGTTTCTAGCCCCCTGGCTGCCAGGGGCGGCAAGCCAAGAGGCACCCCTGGGGGCGGGGCATTGCGGCATGTGCATGCGTCATGACGTCATGACGCACGTGCACAGCGCGATGCCACGCCCCTGGGGATGCCCCCGCAGGGGAAAAAAAGGAAAGCAAAGCGGGCGCTTGAACGCGCCTGCTTTGCTTCCTTTTCTCTCCCTTTTGGTGCCCAAAGGAGCGGCCGAAAGGGGGGGGGGAGAAGCAAACAGGCGCGTTTAAGCGGCCGTTTGCTCCCCCCCTTTCCCTTTTGGACGCTTCTTTCGGCGCTGGCTGGGCTGCGCCTCTGCAGCCCAGCCGGCACCGAAAGAAGCGACCGAAAGGGGAGAAAAGCGGCCGTTTGCTTCCCCCCCCCCTTTTCATTCGGAAGCGTCCGAAAATGAAAAGGGGGGGGGAAGCAAACGGCCGCTTTTCTCCCCTTTCGGTCGCTTCTTTCGGTGCCGGCTGGGCTGCAGAGGCGCAGCCCAGCCAGCGCCGAAAGAAGCGTCCGAAAATGAAAAGGGGGGGGAAGCAAACGGGCGCTTTTCTCCCCTTTCGGCTGCTTAAACGCGCCTGTTTGCTTCTCCCCCCCCCCTTTCGGCCGCCCCTTTCGGCTCCGCAGCCCAGCCAGCGCTGAAAGGGGCGGCCGAAAGGGGGGGGGGAGAAGCAAAGCTGGCGCGTTTAAGCAGCCGAAAGGGGAGAAAAGCGCCCGTTTGCTCCCCCCTTTCCCTTTTGCCGCCGTTCGTTCCGTCGCCCCAGGAGCAGCAGCACCGCACACACTGTGCGCTGCTGCTCCCACGGCGACGGAGCGAGCGGCGGTGAGCAGGGTGAGCAGCGGCGGGTGGGGGTGTCAAGCGGCGGCCCCTCCCACCACTCCCCACGCACCACCGGTCACCCCGGGAGGAGCAGCGCTGCACGGACGGGGTGCTCGCTCGGCCGAGCGAGCACCCCGTCCGTGCAGCGCTGCTGCTCCCGGGGTGACGGAGGGAGCGGCGGCGCGTGGGAGTGACGGGAGGGGCCGCCGCTTGACACCCCCACCCGCCGCTGCTCACCCTGTCACTGGGGGCGTACCGCCCCTACCGCCCCTCCCTAGCGACGCCCCTGCTCCTATGCACAGAATAAATATTGGTAGTGCTCGGAACCCTCCTGCAAGTAGAGAAAACGCCTACATACAACCCGAAACAAAACAAAAAACCACAGATTGAAAAAGCAGACCATATCCCTCCCCCCAAAAGAAACCTGGCAACCCCTCCAACCAAATGAAGAGTAATATTTTTATTGGGAGGGGCAAGAGGCCTTGGAGGGGAAAGTGCCCATGTCTGCCAAGTTGGGGACCTCAGAGCAAAGTGATACGAGAGAGAAAAAGAATCATGTATGCCAAGGGTAGACAACCTGGGGCCCTTCAGACGTTTATGAATTCACAGCTCCCATAAGCCCTAGCCAATGTGGCCAGTGTCAGGTATAATGGAAAACAAGTGTGATCCTGAACCAAACATTTTGAATGTTGCCTCTTGCAGGCAACATGAGGAAATAGAGAGAAAGCACATGCAGAAGGGACTCATTATAAAGCTTTCATTTAAATCACCACAGCCTTGGAGTTAGGATAGCATGGTTATGCTGTAAATAAATACTGAAAACGTATTACCAGCAGAGAAGTTCAGAATATTGCTCCTGGTAGTTCGCAACCCACCTTTCTTATTGCTCTGATTTCCAGAAACTAACGGAAGTATAGACAAATACGTTCCTATGGTTCTAGCCTGAACAGGCTGCAATAAAGATTGTATTATTCACAAAATCCCTCATGTTAAAGCTCCTTTTTTCTGCGTATTTTAGACAGATGTGTCAATAGAAAGTACCAGTTTCTATGTTCTTTTGTCACTTCAGTTCACTAAGTAGCAGGGTCCCACCTTGGTAGGATGGGAAATCATTCCAGTTCTGTGTGCATAACTCCATGTCATCTTAAAATATGTAGCCAGAATTAAAACACAGTAGGACTCAACACTCAAGCATAACACACAAAATGATGGTCACTATAAGAAGTGTACAATATACATATATATATAGTTTATTTCACACAATCTTGATAAAGAGTTACAGGTATATTGGGAATCATTTACAGTTCCATAGTATATGGAGTGGCCATATAGCTTCTGATGCAAGTAACATACATTGTGTAAAAGCGTACACTTTCCCAATCAACCCACCCGCCATTCACACAATGGATTTTCAAAGCTAATACTAGATTCAGCTACGTAGGAAAGCCTCGAGAATGCTAGGATACAGCGTTGGGTGACATACAACACTGTAGGTCACAATGGGACAAGCTAAACTACTTTAATTTTCAATCTAGTATTTCTAGTCTACCTGCATTATTGCATTTATACGCATTTTAAAAGTCAAATAAAAGAGAATACTATATGGGAAAGGAAAAATTCTTTGCTGATTTTAAGGAGTTGAGCTGCAGCCCATACAAAGTGTCCATAGAAGCATAGGCAAGATTATAAATTCAAAAAGGTACAAATTAGTTTTCTAGCTTGGTGTGTGTCGGTAGGCTTTCATTTCCTCTGCGGAAATGGAGTCACCAACAATGGACTCAAAAAGAAACCCAAATCTGCATGTTATACACACAGGCCAATTGATGTGGTAAGTGGTAAGTGGATCTGTTCATTTGCAGGGGAGGGGCGGAAATCAAGATGTTGCTTGAAAAATTCAATTTAAAAAAGAAATTATATTTTGGGGGGCCATTAGAGATAATGGGGAGACCCTTTAGAAATACTTTTTTGTAATGACCTTTACTATATTGATCTGGTATATATTTGTTTTAGTCAAGTGATCCCCTTAAGCAGATAGCGAACATTCAGATTGAATAAATTAGCATTTCCCATTTGCAAGTATTACTCTATGCCTTTCCCTAACTTTTGGTTTAGGAAAACGCATAAGAATTAAAAGAGGGCAAAGAAGGTCACCACAAGTACATTTATGAAAACACATAGACTGATTACAAAAGGGTTACTGAGGCAATAGTATTCTCCTTGCTCTTTTTATAGTTCAGGAGGCTAGTTGAAGCTACAGTGGCAGAAAAACTGGCAAATGATAAGACAGAATTACACTGGGTGGGGGAGAATTAAATGTATTTCTCACAACTAGGCATTGCTACAATTGTTACCAATAAACCCTTCATCCAGAATGACTGAACTTTAATATCTAGTGTCAACATTAGACTTCAAATCAATGTATGGCCTTCAGTTTGGGGGACTATACATATGAATGCTATCAATCCGAGAGAGAATTCGGAAGAAAAAAAAATGTATATTGCAGCCAATGCAGGTTTTACATTCACATTAGAAGCAGAACTCAAGCTCACATTTAAAATGACCTAAGGAGTCAAATTAAACATGACAACTGCCTAGCAGAGTGTGGGAAGTTCCATTGTGTGGAGAAGCTGAAGCGGGGGCCATTTGTGTGTCTTAGCCAAGGGTTCAGGAAGAAGCAAAGTGTGTAAGCAGAATCCCTTCCCAATCAAATTCCACCAAGGTCTTGGCAGAGGTTTTATGGAACAGATGGGTGTGGGGCAGGGAAGACAGCAGCAGTGAAAAATGGATGGAGCCAAGACATTGGATAAGTGGTAGAAGTAACTTGTCAACCCACCTGCCTGCTTTAAACACATATCAAATCTGTGAAAGCTGCTGTTTTTTTGGACTTAACATGACATCAGATGTAGCTTTTACCTTAGTGTTTCCCTTTTTTTTTCTTCATTTGCTCCTAAATACAGCCACACAGGTCACAGTCTCCAAGATGAGAGGAATCTTATCCCATTCCTGCAAGTTTCCTGCTTCCAAATCCATGCCCCACCCCCACCGTCACTTTTCTGCTTCCAAATCCTGGGTGGGCTGGGTGAGCCATACACAATTAACAAATATAATTAGAGCATTTCATCCCTAGCACACATAACAGCAATGTCATGCCTGGGCCAGCTTGAAATACTGATTTTATGTGCATGTTCAAGGCATATCTCTATTTTCCGAATAGCAGGTCCCCAATTACCCTTATCAATTATCCTTGCTGTACTCAAGGTGGATTTTCACCACCCTTCTAATGCATGCTTAGGGGTGAAGCAAAGATTCAAATGTGCATTTCTGTTTCTCAATATGAAATCAGAGGGTGGTAGTTTTCCAAGATTATTAAATCAGAAGTAAGACTGTTACTCTTTTCCCCAAAACATGAATATTTCATTTTTTTCTGGCTTCATGCTCACAATATTGATTGGCTAAGTATGTACAATTTTATTACATTAGCACATTAAAGAACTGAACTAGCTTCCCTCACATAGGTTTGCCTAGACACCTTAATTCTGACCAGTTGGATCCATATTCTTCAGTCCACAGTATTTTGCACTGATCTATTGGTAAATACCCATTCCTAGTAAACAAGGGGAACAGGATGAACCTTGGTATACAAACCAAGACCCCCCGTTACTATAAGGGACTCAAGATTCACAGTCACTTTGAACTTCAGTAGAGTCCAACAACACTCTTTGTATCATACATTACGCAGAAAGCACCAAAAACAGTGAATCATGAGTGAATTGCACTTCCAAATTAATGCATTCACATTGCCCCCATTGGTAGATGTCTGGGCTCAAACCATGGGAACAGGTGACATGCCCCTACAGCAAACAATGACGCTCATACTTCAGCTTTTGGCATCTTCTGATAATGTGTCAAATAGCTATATATACCTACAGCTAACATTAATTAAATGCTATGCCCAGGATAATCCCCTACGAATTCCACCAGATTAAAATGCTATTCAATGCGAGGAAAGGATTACAAATCTCTGGCATATACGAAAACAATTTCAGATAAGTAGGTTCCTGCAATTATGACAGAAATATGATGCACACAATCCAGCCATCACTCACTTCCTCTACTACCCCTTCTATGTGTAGTGCTCTGCCTGAGGCAGTTTCTGTCACCAGCTCCTTCCTCTCTCTCTCTCTCTCTCTCTCTCTCTCTCTCTCTCTCTCTCCCCCCCCTGCTTTGCCTCTCTCAGCAGCCCTCCTCAGAGAGCAGGGCTTGCACTGCATTTATCTAAAAGCACACATCAGCCTCTGAGTGGATCAAACCTTTGTACTGGCAGACCTGCTGCCACAAACCAACTAAAGCTACAATCCTATACAGTACTTACTTCCCTGGCAGCAAGTCCACTGCAAAGGACTCAACAGGGCCTACTTCTACAGTAAATAGGAATGTATAGGATTGCACTTTGAGAACCAGTGTGTCATAGAGGTTCATAGTTGGAAGACCCATGTTTTCAGCTAGGGCTAAGCAATTTGCAGACCTACAGGTGTTGTTGGACTCCAATTTCCACCACCAGCAGCCAGCATGGTGAGTGGTCATGGATGATGGGAATTGTAGTCCAGCAGTATCTGGTGGACCAAAGGTTCCCTAGTCCTGTTCTAAACTCATAAAGCCCACTGGGTGACTTTGGCCTAGCCACTATCTCCCAACCTAGCCAACCTTGAAGGGTTGTTGTGAGGATAAAAGGAGGCAGTAGCATGACAGCTTGGAGGAAGGGGAGAATATAAAAAACCTTAAGAACAAAGGTAAGAAAAATGAGTTGATATCGATTAATAGTTCAGCTCTTAAGCAACAGGCAATATATATATATTAGTGAGTGTGAGTGTGTGTGACTAGCTATTTTGGGCAAAGACACCAACTTAGTGAAGTTGAAAAAGCTTATGAAAGAATAGACACAATCTGCAGCACATTCTGATTTGCTCAGCTTCTTTAAGCATACAAAAGAACCTGCACATGGTCAGGGACGTGCATTTAGAAACTCGTAAGGCTTACCAATATAGCAGTGTTATATTCACACTTCCAGAAAGCACAGATTTAGTAAGTTCAGAGGACACACACACACATATTCCTCTTTCCCTCCCCTCTCCACCACCTGGCCAAATGAACGATCTCACAGACACAACAAGGTGCCTTGTTGCACTACAACTGACTGGAGATGCATGGGCGAGGGCTACTTAAGAAATTCAGGGAGCCCATCAGCCTATACCCTGCCTCAATATGCCAACGCAGGAGCAGCTGAGAAGCAGGAGCAGCAGCCAGGCAAGGCGTAAGCAAGGCGAGTGCCCTTCTTTTTTCTGAAAGGGTCAATGATGGGCAGGAGTCACAATGACAACACCTCCTGGTTTACATGGAAACTTTAGGGAGGAATGTGCCACACGCACAAATAAAGAATGTGCAGTGCTGGTACACGGCTATTTTTTCCTGACTGCATCAGAAGATTATACTGACTAGATTTATTGTTTTAAAAGGGTCTGCTTAGAAGCAGTAGTTTTCAGCTCCCAGCACAAGAGGGATTATCGTACATTCACCAGTTGGCTAACCATACATTCGTTTATTGGAAGGAAACCATGGTTTCGGATGCTGCATGGTGGAATGCTAGTGGCACAAAACATGGACACTTTGTGTGAATGCAGGTGCGCAAATAATGGTTGCCTTTTGCTTTTTGTACAAAGAATACAGGTTTTGTAGCTTTACAAAGACTCCAGTAAACTGTACTATATACACAGATATTCTCAAATAAGGTAAGGGTAGGAAAGCTTGTATAGGAAAGCTTGTACACATACATACACACAAAAATACAGGTGTTTTCAGACTGGATGTGGGATCTGGAGAATTATTCTAGACAGTGGGACACCACAGTACTAAGCAACGACTGTTGGTGAATGATTCCCCTATAGACCTAACCTATCACGTCACAACCATAAATACGAGAGAAAGGGAGAGAAAGTTGGTCTTCAAGACGACGAACTGTAGTCCTGCCACTATCACCATCTCATCCTATTTCATGATCAAGTTGTGGGTCCAGAGACTAAAATGTAAAAGAAATCTAGTACCCACATTAATTTATGAGCAAGTCTGTACTGCGACGAAAACTTGGCTGCTCATATCTATCCCAACCTAACAACAGAAAAAAGCTTTACAACTCCTAGTTCAATCTAATTAGCCTTTCCTTTTTTTAATAAAAAAACAAACAAACACCACCACTAATCTGATGTCAATCACCACTTTCGCATCAGATTCAATCTAAGCAAAAATATACAGTACATGTAAGCTTCTTGTTGCAAACGGTCATCCCTACATTACAATTTATGTCCCAATGCTCTTATGGTCAGTGGATTATCTCTGGTAGATATATTAACAAAGATACGTCAACATACATTCCATTGATCCTTTCTCCTCTCAAATTCTGATTTTTATTCTTTAGGAAGGCCACCAATGTAGCAAGGCTAACTCAGGACACGGAATTTCCTCCCCTCTTAAATGCCCATTGGTTCTAATTTATTTAGGGGGGGGGAGTTGCCTCAATGAATCGGTTGCCATTTTTTCTCTGCACTGAAATGTCCAGTGAAATAAATGGGATTAGCCCATTTGTCTGGCTCCTCCAGCATTAGAGTTATAAAGTGTCAGATAGCAAAAGACAATCCATCCATTTCAAATCTGTGCACCTGGGCAGGGTGCTCCATACATAAATACTTCCTAAACCATAATCCAGTTGTTGATTGGTCACAAGCTAAAAAAAAAGAGGAAAGCGAAAGAAAGAACCAACCAACCAACCAACCAACCAACCAACCCATAATTGCTTCTTACTTTCCCCTTCCATACATGGCATACAATGACAGGTCAACCTTCCACAGTGAAGCACTAGCATTCATCCCAAATCCATATGCACAGAAGGCCTCATTGACTTCCACCTATTTTGAATTGAGTTGTTTTAAGTATCAATGGCATCAAGTCCTGCATACGAAGTTTACCAGCACAGGACCAGGTGCTTCAACAGAAAATGTTCTATTAAGTTGGAATGCCCATTGAAATCCACAGCCAGGCGGCTATAAGTCACCATGCCCATATATTGCACGGTGGGGTGGCAAGGCTACCCTGTGGCTCTCAACAGGCCATGCTTGCTTCTTGACCTTTGAAAGCCCCCCGTGCTCCAGCTGCTACTTTGAAACTTAGGCAAAGTGTCCACAGAGTGAGCACATTAATGTTGTGACGAAACGCGTACTAGGGACACCCTATCCCCCTTGGATCAGGAAAGAAGCTCTAGCTTGTGAGCATTCTCACACCACTGTACAGTGTGTGCTGGAACAGAGATGGCAACAGGTGACCCTGCCGATGGGAAACTCTCCCTTTCCACCTGCTCTACCGCAATCCAGCGTAACCAAGCTGAGAACTCTGAGTGACCCTGGAGCCAAGCTAGGGACAAAAGGTGGGGAAGGGAAGGAAAACACCGCAAGAGCTCATACAGACCAGAGAAGAAAAGCCATCTATACACATTGCTGCTGCAAGCTGAGTTATATTACACAAAAGAGCAGAAGCCCACCAAGTGCCCACGCTAGGCCAATGCTGGCGCATCTGCTAGGAGCAAGGCAGCGGCCAGCATTGCAGTTTGTACCTACTTAGCTCTTTCTCTATATATACGGCATATTTATAGGTATGTATAGAGTTTACCACATGCATTTTGTTTCAAAAGGAACTGTACATTCAGCCCAGGGTTATTTCTCTCCCCTGCGCTTCTTGGGTGCCAATTTATTTTTTCCGGGCAAGGAGAGCCACTCCCACAATCAGAGCAATGGCAGCCACCGCCGCCCCTCCGATGATGATCAGAGGCTTCATGTTCTCAAAAATGCTGCTGCCCGGAGACTCCTCCGCATTGTTCCCTTTGTGCTCAGAGTCAGCGGGGTGACCTGCGGCCTCCGCACCCTCCCCAGCAGAACTAGGCTTCATGTTGCCATGGTTGTTCAGCATGGCCGCCTCATTGGCTGCCGCCGTTGCTGCCTTTTTGGCTGGGGTGGCGGCGGGAGGAGCCGGCTGCTCCTTTGAAGGGGCTTCTTTCTTATCGGCAGCTGTGGCGGGCCCAGGGTTGGGCTTCTCTGGCTTCCCGGAGCTGGCGGTTTTGGCATCAGGCTTATTTCCACTGCGGGTGCTCCCTTTGGACTCCATCTTGCTCAGCTGCACAGCGGAGGCGACCCACTCCTGCTCTCGGACCAAACGGAAAGGGGTGGTGGTGGAGGCACAAAGCAGGTTGGACTGACCCCGGCTCCCTTCACTTGGCCCTCGAGCCAAAATCCCAATAAAAAAGGATCCGCCTCAAAACTGCCTGGCCTTGTGCAGCTATAATTCCGTGGTCCAGGAGGGTGCCCTGCTCAAACAATATGCCACTGGATCATGTTACAGAACCTGCAAGATAAATTAAAAACACAAAGGTCACAAAAGACATCAAGAGCAGTATCCCATCTTTTCAGACCTGGAGACACACATTTTGCCCAGACATGTACTGTATATTCTGGCGCATAAGACTACTTTTTAATCCAGGAAAATCTTCTCAAAAGTCGGGGGTCATCTTATACGCCGGGTGGAGAATCTGCGGTCGAGTATATCTCAAACTCTATATTTTAACTGGAAAAGTTGGGAGTCATCTTATATGCCCAGTCGTCTTATATGCTGGAAAATACAGTATTTCAGGACTCACTTCTTCATATTTTGCTATATATTTGCATGGTAATATAGTGCTGATGTTGCAGTAGACCTATTGAGACCAGATAGTCAGCCCTGGCCTACCAGACACCAACGAATGATCTAGGGTGCCTTTTTTTCCATTTCATAAAATTTAAACACTGCTTGATTGTTTAAAAAACCTTCAAAGGAGTTTACAAAAAATAGGAATGAAAGAATAACATTATTGGTAATTCAAAAAAATTCAAGCTAAAATAACAATAGACAAAAAATAGGTAAAAACTCGCACCAATTTTCTAAATATCTGGGTAGGCTTATTTAAACAAAAATGTTTGGGGGAGGCCTCTGTATTTTACTTTCTAAGAAAAGGCAGTACTCATTTATGACGGCTACTTACTTTGAACTGTGCTGCCAAGTACGGTTGGCAAACAGTCTCCTGTTCCAAAGAGCCTGCAGCAAAAGACATAAGAAGGGGCCGTGGCAGCTGCTGGCCACTGGGGCTGGTAGGGCAGAAGGCAAGGAGCCACAGCCAATGACAGAAGCAGCACACAAGACCCGGGTGGCGCTGTGGGTTAAACCACAGAGCCTAGGGCTTGCAGATCAGAAGGTCGGCGGTTCGAATCCCCGTGACAGGGTGAGCTCCCGTTGTTCAATCCCAGCTCCTGCCAACCTAGCTGTTCGAAAGCACAAAGTGCAAGTAGATAAATAGGTACTGCTCCAGCAGGAAGGTAAACGGCGTTTCCGTGCGCTGCTCTGGTTCACCAGAAGCGGCTTAGTCATGCTGGCCACACGACCCGGAAGCTGTACGCCTGCTCCCTCGGCCAGTAAAGCGAGATGAGCGCCGCAACCCCAGAGTCGTCCGCGACTGGACCTAATGGTCAGGGGTCCCTTTACCTTTACCCCACCCTCCTCCTCGCTGACTTCTACAAGGGCAGCACTGAGTATAAGAAGGAGGGAGCTTAGAGCCAGCACCACCCTGTGGATGGGTTGTAAGTAAGCAGGGACAAGCCGAGTGCAGACTGCAGCTGGCAAGAGCAGCGCCTCATTTACTCCAACAGACTCGGCTGAGAAAGAAATAAACAGACAAGGTGGGACAAAACATGGGCACCTGATGGCAGTGGTTTAATATGTCAGTATCTCCAATGGCATGGTACCTTTTTTGACAGTTTTTGCTCATCTGTTTCAAGCCTGGACCCAGAAGGGGACACCGCCACTCCTTTAGTCTCCTGTGCCACATCATCAGTAAAACTCCAGAGACCAAGACCCAGAGGCTCCCAACATCACGCTGTGTTAGACCAGCAATAAATGTTGGGAGAATCAAAATCCCAGAGGCAAAGAACAAATACCCTGGGAATTATTGGAAGTTTGTAGGAGACGTGCAGCACAATCCTAAGCATGTTGACACAAGGAATGCAAATTTCACTGAGCTCAGTGGGATTTACTTCCTATTAGAAGGAAGGAAAGTAGTTCAGTGCTTTGCATGCAGAAGGTCCCAGGTTCAATTCGTGGCATCTTCAGGTAAGGTTGAAAGGCTGAAAGGCCCCTGTCAGAAACCCAGGAGACCCACTGCTAGGTAATAGCTGATATGAAGCTAGATGGATCAATGGCCTTAAATGGCTACCTGTGCATTGATTGATAGGTGTTCTTAAATTTGCAACCTCCATTTTACAGGTCCTTAATAATAAGCTTTCACAAATCTACAATGAAATCTTGGTGTGTGTGTCCCAATGTGTGATGGGAAAATATTGGATTATTTCCATTGCCCTTGAAAAAGCGCAATGCAGCATCCGAAGGTCATTGGAATGATGGAATTGATCAAAACTTGTTGGCAAGGTCTTAGATGGCTCATGGCCTTTTCAAGAATGTTGCAAGGTAAGCTTTCCCCCAGTCTCCATCCCAGGTCAAATAACGTTTAGGAAAGGTTTTCAACTAGCACGGCCAGCTCAATACATTTTGCTGCCCAAGGCAATTGCATTCCCTCCCTTGTCCATTTTACATAATGATGCTAATAGCTCAATCATACATCAAGACTGATGACAGGGGAGCATCTTCCACCACACCCAGGGCAGAAAGCTAGCTTAGAGGGGGCTACCGGTTCATGAGAACTGCAGGTGGGCTGAATACTATTGCACTCAGAACCAGTTTGCTGGCTTCTCACAGACATCTGATTGGCCACTGTGAGAGGAGGATGCTGGTCTTGATGAGTCATTGGCCTAAGTCAGGGTCTCTTCTAATGGTGCCGCCTACTACGTGTTGGGTGAAAGCACTAGGAGAGACAGGCAGGCCATCTTTGCCACTACAGCAAAACTGCTGGAGGTTTCGGGAACAGCTGCATACAGTTTTTCCACCAACAAAGTTAAATCCAGACCTATAATATATCCAGCAAAAAAAAGGAAAAAAAGAAAATGAAAATCTCCTGGAAATCCCCTCCCATCATCCTCTTCAAAGATGGAAACAAGTAGAAAGAGTTTATATATTTTTACCATTCAAAGCAGGTTGTGACAGTATATTTCTATGCAATATTTAAACTAGATTACCTTTTTTTGAGCAGGGGAGTTTTAGAACTCTGCATTTTGATTCTGTTTCTCTCTCTCTCTCTCTCTCCTATTACCGGGGTATTTCCCCAAAGGGAGATGAAAAGGCAGGCAGGGCTAGGTCCCCATCAAACAGGACATGGCCCATTCACTCACACACACACCCACCCACACACCATGAACAGCTTTTCTTTAACAACCCCTGCTCCCCACCACACCACTCTAGCAACAGACCTGCCACAACTGGCACATACTGTATCTAAGCTCCATAACCCACAGTCCACAGAAAAACATCAGATTTTAACAGTGCAGCACGTCTTAAATTATATATGCAGCTCACCAGTGTCCTCCGGTGCACCAAAGCACCTTTGGGAGGCTGCAGTTTTGAGCAGACAAAGAATGGGAGGGGGCCTGCTAACTATTCCCCTATGAGCTGCTTTTCCTAGCACTTAGTTTGAAATAGCTAGAAATTAAAAGCAAAGCCATAAATAGACTAGAGGAGGCCTTTTAATTACTTATGACTCAGCCAACCAGAACTTGAAAAAAGAAAGCTCAGCTTGGTCATCACTGTAGCACCAACAAATGAACCACCACAGCTTAAGCATCACAGAGCAAGTATTCTGCTTCCAAATACCAGGCTTGGGGGGGGGGGACGGGACCTTGATCTTACAGATCCTAAAAAGTTGTATCTTGGATAAAGCTTCCTTTTCCAAGAATAGGTTCCTAGGAAGTAAGAGCCTGCAAGGGGGTAGGTGGGTCAGTGATCTGGCAGCTTGTGTAGGGGTGGATGGCAGTGCTGTCAAGTATCCCGTTTTCCCCGGGAATCTCCCTTATTTCAAGCAGTTTCCTGCTGCTATCCCTTATTTTTTATATCCCTTTAATTTCCCGTTTTTTCAAAGGAAGCAGCTCCTTCCCCTCCCCCTGCTGGCCAGGGACTGGGAAGACCTCGCCTCCTTGCAGCCTCAAAGCAAGCGGGAGCCATTTCCCGCGCTTACAGGCATCGTAGCCCACGGGCAGCGTTTCCAAAATACAGTAAGCCTACTGCGCGCATTCACACCAGTGCCGCCCACTTTTGCTTCTGGCTCCGCCCACCACTGCCATGTGACTGTCCCCGGGATAAGTGAGTCTGCTGATCCCTTATTTTCAAATCCAAAACTTGACAGCTATGGTGGATGGATGGTTGATAAAATGGAGATTTTGATTAATCTGCACCCAGCTACATGGTTTGAACTTTTTTTTCTGGAGTTGTGCACCCCTTATTACATAACATATACCATCATTGTAAAATTTAGGATAGAACGTATTAGGCAGCATAGGATGAATGCATGCAGGGCAAGCACTTTAGCCATGTTCCCCAAATTTTCAAGTGATTGGAAAGAGCCAAAGCTCAGCGGTAGAAGCATCTGCTTTGCATGCAGACAGTCCCCAGTTCAATCTTTGCAGTCTCCAGAAAGAACCCTGGTGAGCCTCTTCTGCCAGTCGGAGTAGACAATGCAGAGTGAGGTGGACCAGTTGGTCAGAGTCCACATAGGGCAGCTACCTATGTTCCTAAGTGAACTTGGAATGGCAGCCCTCTGTGGCCTTTTAATTCATAGTTCTCCAGCACAGCATCCTGTACCAAGGAGAGAACATGCAAACACGGCTGAGAAAGCCAGCCCCCACACTCCTCCACCCCCTCTTTTCACTTTGTTTAGCAAGCTGCAGTGGCATTCTCCTCTTCCAAATTACTAGCTTGCACTAAGCTATTTTGTATGTGCAAGCAAAGAAAAGGAGGAAGCAGAATAACAAAGCCAATAATTTATAAGGGGGGGGGGGGAGAAAACAGACCCATAGCCACATTGTCTTTGGGGGAGGGCTTCTTTGAGAGGGTGGTTTCTTCTAGATCAGTACAACAGAAACAAGCAACTTTACTGTAAAAATGACAACAAACGAACAGAACACTGATAAATTCAGGGCAGAGAGGAGTGGGGGAATGAATTCATTGGAATGAATGCATAAATCTTCATCCCATGCGCTCTCTCACTCTCTCTCTCACTCTCTCTCTCTCTGTTTGTGTGTGTGTGTGTGTGTGTGTGTGTTTGTTTTAAAACACTTAGCTTTTCCAGCAGGGGAAGAGAAAGTTAGACTGTAATCCTAACCTCCTTTAGCTGGGAGTAAACCCTGGCGAATTAAATACAATTTAGTTCTAAGTAGACATGATTAGGATTGCTTTGCTCTCGCTAAATATATGTTGTTTTAGTAAAGCACTAGCTCCTGAAAGGGATCTGGTTATTGCAGTGGTGACTCAAGAGGTAGGGAATAATCTGATATCCATTTACTTGGGAGAATGCTCCACTGAATTCAAAATGGAATTTACTTTTGAGCTGAAATTTATAGAATTGCATAGTAGGTTGTTTTTCGTTTGCTTTCTACAGCCAAGCAGGTGGGGGGGGGCAGAAACTCCACCTCCACCCTGAGCAGCACCAGCAAGACTCTGGAGCCAGCAACAAGTACACATCTCTTCGGGTATCAGAACACACTGCAACTTTTTGTTGCAGGCCACACTTGTTCCTTTTAATAGGTAAAGGTAAAGGGAACCCTGACAACTCTGGGGTTGCAGCACTCATCTTGCTCTATAGGCCAAGGGAGCCGGCGTTTGTCCGCAGACAGCTTCCGGGTCATGTGGCCAGCATGACTAAGCTGCTTCTGGCGAACCAGAGCAGCACATGGAAGAAGAGAAGAAGAAGAAGAAGAGTTTGTATTTGATATCCCGCTTTATCACTACCCTAAGGAGTCTCAAAGTGGCTAACATTCTCCTTTCCCTTCCTCCCCCACAACAAACACTCTGTGAGGTGAGTGAGGCTGAGATACTTCAAAGAAGTGTGACTAGCCCAAGGTCACCCAGCAGCTGCATGTGGAGGAGCGGAGATGCGAACCCGGTTCCCCAGATTACAAGTCTACTGCTCTTAACCACTACACCACACTGGCTCTCAGTTTACCTTCCTGCCGGAGCGGTACCTATTTATCTACTTGCACTTTGACATGCTTTTGAACTGCTAGGTTGGCAGGAGCAGGGACCGAGCAACGGGAGCTCACCCCGTCGCGGGGATTCGAACCGCCGACCTTATGATCGGCAAGCCCTAGGCTCTATGGTTTAGACCACAGCACCACCCGCATCCTTTTAATAGTGAGCTCAAATTGCTCAATTTCAAAAGGTGCCAAAATGGCTAGAATGTGGGGGAACATTAAGAAAAGTTTTGTGCTCTATAGCGCCATCTTGTGCCGCAAGTTTATAACGTATTTACAAAGCTGTTGTTGTTTGTTTACTAATGTAGCTGAGTCCTGGGGCTGTTTCAAAGGGGGCTCCATTCTCTCAAAACTCCCACAACCCAGTCCAATGAGTACAGTGGTACCTCAGGTTACAGACGCTTCAGGTTACAGACTCCGCTAACCCAGAAATAGTACCTCGGGTTAAGAACTTTGCTTCAGGATGAGAACAGAAATCATGCTCCTGTGGCGCAGCAGCAGCAGGAGGCCCCATTAGCTAAAGTGGTACCTCAGGTTAAGAACAATTTCAGGTTAAGAACAATTTCAGGTTAAGAATGGATCTCCAGAACAAATTAAGTTCTGGTACTCAAGGTACCACTGTATTGAGCATGCTTAATGGCTTCCAGGAACCATGGAATATTGATTACCAATGAGGGAAATAAACAATTGGCTTGCTTAAATGCCTTCTAGCTTAGGGCTGGAGTTGTGGAGGAAAGGGATTGGGGGGGGGACGTACTTCCATTTTTTGTTGGGGGGTCCTACTGGTCATAATAAACTTGACCCCTGCAATTGTTGGATTTCTGTTCCCCTTCCTGCATTTGTCATCTCTTCCTTTCTCCAGAAGCTTAGAAAGTAAATCTGTCCCTTTTCTTTTCCCCTGTCTGTGATGCTGAAAGATATCTACCCTACACCAAATAGATGAGTCACACTAGTTTTTCTGTAAAGAGCCATAATTACAAAAAGGCTGTTCTCTTCCCCTTCAACAGTCATTTTCCAGGGCCCATTATCCCCCTTCTTGAAAGATGTCAGACTAGAAACAGAGGCAGGCACAAGAACCTCAGGACTCTTGGTCAGAGGGGAAAATCAATATTCAGGAAGGGGTTCAAGTTAGAATGTTGCAGCCCATTGCAACAACCATTTCGCAAACAAAATTTTCGTCTCAGCATCACAGAATGCTGGATTAAAAAGGCCTTTGGTCTGATCAAGCAGGGCTATTATGTCCTTACAGAGTCCCACTCAGATTAGTACTAGCTTTACATGGGTTAGCAGCATTGGCCCAGATAGCAGAAATATTGTCTAACCAAAAAAACCGCTCCTATAGATCTATAACCCTGCAATACAGTGTCTCTAAATTAGCATTTCCTGTTGTGCTTCCTGTTTGCAAGCAACTGTTCCTCACTGTAGCAACAGGTAGAAGCACCTGGAAGTACCTTGGAATCAAAAGTGCCACCTCAAGAGAAGAAAATTGCATGCACACTAATAAGGGTGGCCCCAGTACATGCTAAGAGAAGACAATGGGCAGTTTGCTGAAATGTTTAGGGGAAATTCCTGCCTTAATAATATTGCTAGATAACTAGCTGAAATGGAGGGTGGGGCTCCCACATACATAAATTGTAGTGGAAGAAGAAAGGGGGGGGGGAGATTTGAGTAGATTTGAGCTGAGCAAAGCTGAGCTGCAAATGCAAAAACTCCCAGTTCTAACACAACTATTCAAAGGGTACAGGCACCCTGTTTCCCTTTGTCAGCTACTGAGCAGTTCATGGAGCTGCTACTCTAAAGAGAAACCACACAGCATCTATCTCCAGGTGTAAAAGAGTGCCAGTGGTTGCTTTACAAACACATTTCCCAGCTCACTAGATCTGTGTCTTCAGCAACCAAGTCAGGAATTAAAACCGAAACAGCTGTAGCCTTACCAGGGGAAGGAAAGGGTTGAACTCCTCCCACCCCAAGCACTGTGGTCCTGGTGAAGATTGTGGGGGGTTGTTCCTGTTACCTGATGTTATTTTTTTAATAAAAAAAATCTGACATAGCTAAAGACAAGGTGAGTGTCATGTTGGCTTTGACAGAAAGTTAAGTGCAGTCCAGATTTTCATCAACCGCAGTAGAAGGAGTAGAACTCTTCCTCCCCTCCCCACCACTAAACAAATTATGAACAATCTCCAAAACCAGCCCCAAATGATGATAGGACAGAGAGATTCAACAAGCAACGTATGGTCAAGCACTTGGTCAGTGATGCCCCTCATGTCCAGACAGCATCCACAAATGTATCAACTGCAAACAGACAACTGCCTTCACCAGCCCAGTCTCCTCCACATATTAGACTTCCAACTCCTTGCCACCATGCTGCATGTGCAGTCATGATGGGAGTTGTAGTCCAACAACATCTAGAAAGCACGGGGTTAGGGAACCCACCACCAAACCAATAGCGGCCTAGTGATGCATCCCCACCCCTCACCCTTTGAACTGTGGACACATCACTCTGAAGAAAACAGGGGCAGTCAGGCTATTCACCTCCTGCGGGGCTCCGGGCACTGAAGTTTCAATCCACTATGCTCATGACTTCTGGTTTTGTTTGTTTTTTGTTACTGTTGTCCTCTGAAGTTGTGTGCACCTCTCCCAGAAAACAGAGACCCACCCATTCTAATCCTTCCCCCATCAAAACTCTCTGGCCTGTGGCTTCTTAAGCAGCTGCTCTTCTTCAGCATCTCAAAAGAGTGATGCCTCAGATCACTTCCTGTGTCAGAAAGGAAAACAGCGCCCAGGAGCCAATCAAAAATAAACAGCCACCAACTTTCTTCCCACCTACCAAGCACTGCCCATTTTGACAAGCAATTCTATGTTCAGAGAAGTTCGAAGGACTAAGCAATTGTATTTGTGAACAAGACCTTGGTTTATAAAACTAGGAATATCCATGTTCTGACCCTGGAACCGATGCCCTGAACTTGAACCTGGAAAAGTCATTTTCAAACCCTGTCTTAATTTTCACTTTAGCCAAGTTACCATATCTCAGGACTCTGTCGAGACACCAGCTGATATGGGCAAGTGAATCTTCTGACTGGTTACAGGTAGGTAGCCGTGTTGGTCTGCCATAGTCTTCTGACTGGATCCACCTGCAGAATAATGCCTTGTGTGGGAAAGCACATGTGTACTCTTTGTTCCCCAGAGATTCCCATCAGCATCAAGGAGGCCTGCATATGCAAGTTGTCACATGTGATCTCTGCAGAGGCTGCACATCTGTCACCAGGCTGGAGATACTTCCTGTATAGGGATTTTGTGACACACAAAGCAGCCTTTGGGACCACGTAGCAGTTTTGCAGCACACCGTGAAATGTTTTTGCAAAAGCATCATTGCTTAGTCAGCTGACTGGCACTCAGGAGGCCCAGGAAGCAATGCTGACCCATTTTTTCCTGATATATTTATGACACCCTCTCTATGCCCACTAGTCATCCTGTCTTTCTTGGACTACAGCTCTCTTTTTTCTCAGAGAATCTCTTTTCCTTTTGAATTCTGACACAGCCCACAGAGTCTAATGCTGGCAATTGCTTTTACATGCTGATCATGACACTGTGCTAGAACATTGGCCACACTTTCTCAAGGTGCAGAAGGAAAACCCCAGAATCCTGTACAGCCCAGTTCCATGGCCATGACAAAATGGCTGCCACAGTACTTATACCCCTTAGCAGAGCAAATAGTCAGTTAGTCAGGGCAAGTTTGTACAGTCAGCAGCATCAAGTGATTGAGTCTGTCCCCAAAGAGAAAAAACTCAACTTCAGGCTACAAGTAGGTGGTTCCATCTTTGACTAGTCACCTGTGAAATATTTCCTGACCCATAAAAAGGGTTGTCAGGGAGATGGGCTCTGTCCTAGAACTCGGCCTGGCATTCTAGTTTACTATGTGGCAATTGTATAAACAGGCATCCCCCCCCCCCGGATGTGGTTGGGGTGGATCATACATTTAGTGAATTTCCAAATCTTTGGTTGCAGCTGTCCCACTACAACAGGGTTTCCCAAACTTGGGTCTCCAGCTGTTGCTGGACTACAAATCCCATTGTTCCTAGCTAGCAGGACTAGTAGTCAGGAATGAGGGGAACAGTGGTCCAAAAACAGCTGGAGACCCAAGTTTGGGAAACCCTGCACTAGAGCCTATAGCACATGTGGCTAACCTTTTTCAGCCTTAGGACTACACAAGAGGTTTGAGCAACTCTCCAAGAGTAGTGGTGTGTCCACCGCACACTCCTTTATGTGCACACACACCACACATAGAGATACAACACACACACTCTATTGGGAGAGGAGTTGCTCCTTCAAAGCAGGTGGGACATCCCAGAATCTTCATTGAGAGTTAACAAATTAAGGCAGCAGAGCTGTGAAGAACAAAATGGGGCACCTCGTTACTGGAGTAACTGGCAGCTGGGAGGAAGCCCCATCATCAGTACATAAGATCACTGGGCAACTGCCAAAGCCTCGGGACCCTGGCAAGACCCATTGCGCAGGCTCCTTTCAATGGGCGGCTCCCATTGGGGGTCTGAAAACCCTCATTTTTGTTTCCTAGAGCAATGCTATGTGGGGGCACTGTGCAAAATCATAATGGTTTCAAATCCACCCAAAGCTCACAAGTGTGCTGCCGCTGTTGCTCCCCACCCAAAGAGGCCATCAACATAGCATGGAGCCCTGCTCAGGGGCATTTTGCTGAGGGTGGCCTCAGGCTTGAAGTCAACCCTGCAGGGTTTGATGAGTGGCCTGAAGTGTGTGCATTATCCTGTCAGATCTGTTCCTAGCTCAGGATAAACAAACATGTAAACCAACCCTCATTCCTCCAATATAGGCATGCCATCTTTTCCATCTCTGGATGGAGTTAGGGATACTTAATTGCCACACAGAGTTGTTGCCCTGGACAGGCTGTTAAGCTTGCAGAGGTATAAAGCTGGCATAGAAGTTGGTTCATCAAACATGAGTTCAGTCTGACTGAGTCATAACACCGTCACCCTGCCACCTGCTTTTTTTTCTTTCTGTATACAAGCCATGGGAGGCCCATGGACTTTTCCTTCTCTCTACTTGTTGAATACAGAGATAGATAAAACCATAAGAAGAAGAACAAAAAACTCCAGTGCCACAAAACAATGATGAACAACGGCTCCAATGAGAATGGCGGCTCTGATTATCTTATCAGCGTTCCTGATAACTAGTAACTTCTGTTTCCCTGTAACTCAATTCAAAGCTATGCATTCGGTGCCCCGGATGTGTCACCCAAAAATTCCCCTGTTTTGCTCTGCAATGGCAGACAAATGACTGGGTTGGAAATCTCGCAAGGCCCCGAACGTTGCAGGCGCTGGCTCAAAGCTGTTGTGTCGCACTTGAAATTCAAGAAGCCATTGCAGACAGAGATCCTGACCCAGCTTGAAGCAACGACCTTTAGCAAAGAACAGCAGAAGCTCCCTGGGGTGGCTCAGGCCTACTCAGACTCTACCTCGCCAACCAACAAAAGCTGTCCTTCCCCTCTTACCTATTCCCCAGTAATGCTAAGAAGGGCATTATCTAGTGGAAAATATATAAGCATCCATTGACTCATCATCCACACACACTCTCCATGGGGGATTATTTATAGCAATGTTATTGAGGAGGGAAAGGAAGCCGGTAAATTCTTCCTCCCTTCTGCTGCAGCAAGCAAAGGCCTGACCACAAGGAAATGGAGGCCTGGCGCTTGCCAAGAGGCAGCAATGGAAAAATGCCAGAGGAGCAAGTGATGTTAAAGGAGACCAAGAACACCCGGACTCTATGAGAGTATTGAGTTTTATTGTTGCCACATCTTTAGAAGATAACGGTAGAAGTAGCTTTCAAAGTAGCTTTCATCCAGAACTCTCTGGCGAAAGTATGAAAATGCAGGCCCAAGAGATGTTCTGCTTGTCTAATAATAAGCCTGCAAAGAAGCCGGTTGATTTCTGGCCACCCTAGTTTCCCTTAATTGCTCCACCAGCATCACCCACAATGGCAGAAAGAGAGTGAATGTTCCTCTTCATTTGGCACCTATGTAAAGGAGATGATCATATGATTCTATGATTCTATGTAACCCAAGCTTGGGAAATACTGAACAGCTACGATATACCAAAACACACACACCCTAAGGCTGATCAATAAAAATACAAGAGCAAATTCCTGTGCAAGTTAGGCATTACTACATCCCCATTAAAGAACAAATAGAAAACCTGCATGAGGAAGGGTGTGCTGAATTAAAAGGAACTTGAGGGCACATAGCTTGCTCTGAATTGTTACCCAATCGGTATTTTGGATCTCTGATGAAGGTATTCCATAGAGTGCTATGGAACAGGTGTGTTCTAGACATAATAAAAGTATCAACTGTATTCTACTGAAACTATAATTCAGAGTTATGGAATAAGGGTCAGGCCTTCAAAATAAACAACCTCAAGCAATCCTACCCCAGCAGTGCAGTTGCACACATGTCCACTCTGATTTCAATGGGACTTACTGTAGCTGAAGGGCAAAGATTTCCAGAGATCTTCAGTTTTCAGTTAGTGAAGTATGCTAATACCTTCTAGCAATTGCAGGCTGCTCAGCATTGGGGAGAGGGGCAGCCCTCATTTGAGAGCTTTAAAGCCTCAACTTCTGAATGCTTGGGAAAACCTGACACTCTTTTTTTAAAGGAAAAGGCCACACCAACAGGTATTTTCCAGGCACAATGTGAAGAATACATGGCAGTACACAAAGGCAGAAATACACTAAATATTAGAGCTTCCAGCATCATACAGGTGCCCCATAGCTCAAGGTGAATTCAAATACCCACTAGGTTGAGTGTTTCCTACCCGCTCTTACCCCAGGAACAATGCACAAGGGCCTATTTTAGAGCTAAGAGCAACTACCATTTTACCACTGGGTTCCTCCCATTTCCCAACTACTTTTAGATAGATGTAAAATATCAGAAGAAAGCTAGGATGCAGTATGCATCACTGAACTACCCCTTTTGTTTTAAGAGAATTTTACAGGCACAGATACACACTTTTCCAGCATAAAGTGGAGGGCATATGACCCTAAACTTAAAATTTCAAAAGGTTTGATCAAGCAAGCATCTTACATGCAGGATTGATGGCTAAATAAGGGGAAAGAATGAAACACCCAATGCAAAATACAGCATATAAGATTATTCAAGCTTCAAAAGTGTGCCATTAATGTTACAAGATTAAAACAAAGAGGGGTGACTATTTCTCTCCCGATTCTATCTATTTTTAGTTTATAAAAGATGCCTTAAATAAACACACCTGATTTCACAATAGCATCAGCCCCACTTTCTAAATTTAAATTATAAAAAAAATAGCTGGGTTGCTAGATTGTGCCAGCATGCTCTAATTCTCATCTGTTTCTCAGGGATGGGTGTTAAATCTTCTCCCGAAAAAAAATCTTGCTATAAATTCTCCTGGGCAGCCACTGCAATCGTTATGCTTGGGCAGCACTGGCTGCACAATGACCAAATCAAAACGCAGATGACGTTCTGCCGTACTATATAACCCCCAGGTTAGGTAGGACGTCGGTATTCCGCTTCTGCTCACACCCACCATCTGACCTTCAAGGAAGAAAGCGTGGCACAGGAGCCCTGGGTGTAGAACTCAAAACGCATTTCACAGGTGTTCCCCCCCCTGCCCCCCGCCCCGTTCCTACTTTGCTCAGGTGGCATCAATTGCCAGAATCAGGACAAATGCACCAAGGAAAGGCAGGGTTGCCGAATGAAATGCTTTTATCATAGCAACCCAGTGACCTCTCTCGCTTTCAGAGATGCCCAAGCAGCTTTACCTCTATTCACCTGCATGCAAAAACATTGTCCTCCACCATTCCCTCCTCCCTCCTCCATGCACATCCCTGTTTGCCTGCCTACCTATTTCCCTTACTCGGGGTGGGTCTTCTATAATGTTCCAGAAAGCCGAGGGTAAAACAAACGACCCATACCTTTACTTCCACCTTAGGGCTTCTGTTTGCTGATGTCACACCTTGGAAGCTGGCTGTTCCGCAGAGAGGAGGAACGGATGAAGAGCAGGGGAAGAGGAGGGGGAGGAAAATACCCTGGGAGTTTCCCACAATGCCTCACTGCAGACCCGCATGAAGCTGAGGAGGAGAGAGGCGGGGAAAGTGGGCGGGGCCAAGGGAGGGACCGAATGGCGGCGTGGGAGGAAGAGGCGAGCCGCGATAGGTCCTTAGCTCTTTTCAGGCTGGATGGCTGCAGGGAGTCGAGTTTGCGGCTGAGAACGTGGTCGGAGGGAGGCCTGGCGCCGTGTGGGTGGGAGACCGCTGCTCAGGAGCCCCCGGCGACTGGGCTCCTCTTTGCGCGGAAGGGGCGAACGGGAGGGGAGCGTCGCCCAGTATGAAGTAGGGCCAGCAGGGAATGAGCTATCCTATGAAACGCAGCGAAGCTGGAGTCCGGATGGTCGCCACGGGATCTGTTAAATGTGTGTATTCGAGAGGATGCGAAAAATGACCGTGCACACTGGTTGGCGAACTTTCGTGCCACGGTAGACTCCTCTTCGACGGGCACAAAATAGCTTGGAGGTTGGAGCGATGATTAAGATCGCAGCCCTGAGCGATTTGTTTCTCCGTGCCAAGGGGCTCTCGGATGACCCACCCCCCCCCCCAGCACCGGCCTAGTAGGGAAAGGAAGGAAGTGATAGAAGGCGCATGGATTTTGAGATGGGATAGACAGGAACTTCGCGCGGGGTGGGAAGCGAAGAGGCTTACGTTACGATCCCATCCTCGTGGGGGCAAAATGATTGTCTTATCTCGTAAAAAGAGAGCAAGGCGCCGCCAAAACACGCTCCCTCGTGGCCCTGAGAAGGCTCGTGCGCACTGGGACCCCGGCTTGCGCTTGCACGTGTGCGTGAGTTTGTTTACAGGGGGCAAGAGAAAAGGAGAAAGCGACAGGGTTGGAGCGGGGCGAAGTTCGCTAAAAGCCGGTTCCCGTCTATTGCCTCTGCTTCCCCGTCGCTTCTCTACTGTAAGCCTGACTGCGCAGACACCAACGCCCAGTAGAGACTTGAGGCGTGCAGTTGTCACGCAGGGCTGACAAAAGCAGCACCTGTTGGAATTCCCTTTTCCCTCCCAGTCGTCCTTTGCATCTGTCTACTTAGCCGTTCCGAATGTTGCTAGAAGTTTGTCTAGTAAAAGGTTTGTTAGGGTTAGGCCTCTCATTTTGAGGCGGGTGGAATCAACATGAGGACCCACTCTCCCTACCAAAGCTCCCAGTGAGATAAATTGGGATTTAAGCTGATTGACTTTTCTGTCTTTGCTGCTTTCTGTGAAACCAGATGCTTTTGCTTTCAAAACATTCTCCCCCCACCTACCCACCCACCCACCTCCACCATATCTATATACACAGGGCAACTGGACCTGGCTGCGAGTCAGTAAAGCTTCTGTCCTCTGCTCTGTTGCTATTGCAAGAGATGGATCTACTCCTGCTTTCTAGAAAAATAATCTTAAGAACATAAGAAAAGTCTGCTGGATCAGGGCGGTGGCCTTTCTGTTGCAGCATCCTGCTCTCACAGATACCTCTGGGAAACCTGCAAGCAGAATTGAAGTACAAGGACACCCCCTTCTCCTGTGATTTTCCAGCAGCTGGTATTCAGAAGTATTGTGACCTCCAACTGTGGAGGCAGAGCATAGTCATCATGGCTAGTAGCCATCAATAGCCATTTAGGCAGAAAAATAATCCTGGAGGAGAGGCTGTCTTGTGCCTTGCTCCGTCTTGAGATAGCCACTCACAGAGCTTCTCCATAAGAGAACAAACAGATTGCAGAGCATCACCTGGCCTCTGATTTCCATGTCTGAATTCCCGTACCTAGCTGAAACTACATTTTGAAAATGCATTGAAAAGGTCAGATACAAATCTGCTGCAAGAGGTTCTTGAGTCTCTCATTTTATCTCATTTAAATAAACAAGAACAGTGTTTTTGAGACAGATGCTGCATCTTAATGCTCAATCAATTGACCTCCAATGGAGGTACTTCAAGTATAATTGTTCCTGTGTATTGCAGCCAGAGCACTGTGTAGCCAACCATTGTTTTATAGTACTATTAATGTTAAATTTTATTACCTGCCTTTCGCCAGGCGGTCCCAGGGCAGGTTGCAATTCAAAATTAAAACACTTAAAACATTCACAATAATATCTTAAGTTTGGTGGGATTTTAAAAAAAGGTATTTTGACCTCCCATGTAAGCTCCCATGTAAGCCATTCTAGGGTTCCCAAAGGAAGTATGGGATAGTGGAAAAATGTATTGGAATGCTTTCAAACTTAGTTATTTCCTGAGTTTGGCAACAAAACTCCCCACTGCAAAATAAATGCCAGCATCTATTCTGTTGCATTGTTTCCTTCTTTTTACCTTTTGTAGTCCAGCAATTGAAGTTCATCGTTCATTTTCAGTGTACCTTTCATAAAATCTCTTCCGCCAGGGGTTTAACACAAGTGTGTTTTGTTTTTAGAAAGAGTTTTCCATGCTTCAGTAACTTCCAGAATGGACTACAGTAAATGTAATTGGTCCTAAACATGGTCAATAGGATACTAGCTGGGCCCCGTTGGTGGGAGTGTATTTTGTCAGTGCTCAAAACATTCCACTGGCTTCTGCTCCATTTCCTTGCACGGTTTGACCTGTGAGTGCTTACCTTCAAAAGCCCTAAACCTATCCAGGTGTACTTCTCAGTATGAGCTTCCCCATACACTTCAGTAGTCCACAAAGCCTTCCTACAGGTGTTCTTCCTATCTGCATCAAGGCAGCTGGGACACATGCAAACAGGCATCTTGGTTGTGGCACCCATTTGTGAAACATTCTCTGTAGGGAGGGCTTGCCTGTTTCTTGCACTACAGTCTTTTTGAGACCAAGTAAAAAGCCTTTATGGTTTTCCAGATTTTAAATCTCTGACGGAATTGCTTTTCAGTTGCTCTTGTTTTAATCTTAATGTACGTGTCGCGCGCACCCCTCTTATTTATGCTGTAAATTGCATTAGGACTCTGCACTGAAGGCACAATGTAAATTGAATGAAAGTGATTTGGAATCTCTCCAAGTGAAAGCCCTCAATGTATTACATCTATTGCACCATCATCACAACAAAGGTTTGTAGAGGATCCTTGGGTCTGGAATATGCCTCCTCTTGCTTCTGCACTTTATGGTAGGGAAACATAATTGCATCCTGCTGGTTCTGGTATTTTGATACAGCAACTATCACAGTGAAATCGCAATCCACACCCACTTTTTTTTTAATGTCATAAGGTGGGCAGAGCTAACTATGCCAACCAGGAAAAAAATTACAAGTGGCCAGCAGATGGCAGTCGCCTGTTCTGTTGAGGGTGGGGAAATGGAGAGAAGCAAGCACCAAAATGAACCATGTGACTCTTGCTTTTGGAAAAAGACCACCCAGTGCTTAAGAACGAATTTAGGGAAAGGGGAAATGCAGGGCATGTCCAGGTTACCCAATTGTTTTATTCAGCTGTCACTGAAATGAAACACATAAAATTGCTTCCTCCCAGTTCAGACAATTCAGGAGAATTTAAGACATACAGTAGTGCTAAGCAGTAGATTGGTTGCTCAGTTTTCTAGCATAAATCCCACAGGGAAAGTGTGAGGCTCTGAAAGTGATAAATGGCTAACTTGTGACTGTGTCACTATCTTGGCATCACACAATGAGCCCAGAGTCTGTAGGGATGCTCACATGCACATTCGTCTTGCGTAGTTGTGTTTCCATGGAAGCAGGATGGCCTTTAAATGGTACTGCATTAGTGATGCATGGCACCAGCCTGCTTGATATAGCAAGATTTCAACATTAAGACCATCTGTGGAGAAACTAAGGAGCCAGTTCAATTTCACAAAAAGAACCTTGATCTTCTAGTCCAACTCAATACATTAAAGGGAAGTTACCCAGATGGAAAACATCTACAATATCTGCCTGCCTGGTCTTCTAATTGTGTGTGTGTGTGTGTGTGTGTGTGTGTGTGTGTGAGAGAGAGAGAGAGAGAGAGAGAGAGAGAGAGAGAGAGAGAGAGAGATGGAGGAAGGAGGAGGGTCCTGACTTTAAACCTGGTAAGCAAGCTGGAGCTTTCTCAAATTACTGTATATTCAAGTACTCTCCAGCTTGGCTTTGAGCAGAGTTCAAAAACTGAGCTTGGCTCTAGGGTGCTGAAAGGTTTCTAGGACCTATGTGGGTTCTCTATCTGGGAGGTTAGTGCATATGTTATCACATTAAACCTGCACATGTTATCTTAGCTCTTGGGGGTTGGATTCTACCTGCCTTTTTGGTGTTTCTTTGAGGTGAAATTTCAGGTAGAGAGATTTTTACCATGCTGTCATCAGTGTACACTAGCAAACTTGTAGAATATTTCCCCCCCAGGATATTGATGTGTCACAATCTGGATTTGTGCAGGAGAATTCACAAGCCCATTAAAAACAGCCAATTGAAGGTCAACGAGTGTTTAATTAGTATGTAGGCCGGGATAGGTGTACTCTTGATCCTCAAAGTGAAAAATGGAGACAAGTACCTCTCTACATCCAGCCATTGTTGTGAAGTGCAGAAATAGAAGTCAAACACATAAACAAAACCCTCGCGGCACTGGAGAAATGGATTTAGTTCTATTTAGAATATTTATTTTACATGACAATTCACAAAAAGGTTATTTTTAAAACTCTCCAAAAGAAAAAGTTTTATTTTACTTTTAAGCAGCAGTTTCAGAAAACAGTACAATAATTGTCCAGGTTTCCTACAGCAACAGGATACACAGCATCATAAAGGTGTTAACTGATACACACCATTCAGGGACTGTAAGCCTCACAAGCAAAAATTGCACGCACACACAATGGTCTGTGTTGGAAACTGAAACATTACTAGAAGCACCACTTAACAAACGGGTGGCCAAGATGACTGGCAACAGAATCCTTTTTAATACCAGCAAATAAATAGTTAACCTAAAATGAAAATTATGTGGTTGAACATGTTGTTAACAGATATTTGAACTACTGAAATGAATATATGATCGGGGCACATAACCCATAAAGGGATTTATTGGACTCCCCCCCCCACACCTTCTTAGCTGTAATTGATTGAGGAACTACACCAAGAAAGCAGAACATAAGAAGAGGGATTTTTTCTGAAATGGAACACCCTTAGAAGCCCTCAAAGCATGCCAGTGCCACATGACAAAACCAGAAAAAAAAACACCAAGAGTACAGCCAGCACAGATAAATTAGAGTAATAATGAGGGAGCTTTTCACCACCTTAACACCCAACTCTCCAGCACCATTTTGAACATCAAATGACAAGCACTAATCAATTCACATCACTGAGGAAATAGCTGTGTAGGCTGGGCTGAAAAATACTCTTGGGAAAGGAGGTAGCAGAGTCAAAGAAAAAGACCAATAGTGAGAACTGCTGGCCTGACTGATGTCATGCATGGTCCAAAGGAGCTCACTGAAGTCACTGGAGCAATGAATTCAGCAGCTGCAAAATTACAGTTTTCAATTTAAGCTTTTTTAAAAAAAATAAAAAATCAGTGTTAGAATAACCTCAAAGCATTTCCATCCACAAGACCATTCAGCAATGCACAGCCTTACGTAAGTGTAGCCACACAAAGGAAGCTAGATTCTGCACACTAAATACACCTGTACAAATGTGTTTTCACCAGACACGCGTTTTGCAGAAACACACATTCAAATCCTATCAGTTTCCACGTGAAAATTACCAGAGGGTATTCAACTAAGTTTTACTCAGAACTGACCCACTGAAATTAATGAAGATGACTAAGTTAGGTCTATTTATTTCAAAAGGTCTCCTCCGAGTAAAATTTAGTTGAATACCACCTATAAGCATTAGCATTTCCCAGCATTTTCAGGTTAAATATCTAATAAGTAAAAGGATGGGGAACCTGTGGGCTTCCAGATACTGCTGGACTACAATTCCCATCACCTGTAATTATAGGCCATGCTGGTAGTGGCTGATGTTGGGAGTCCAACATCTACAAGGCCTCAAGTTCCCCTTTCCTGAACTGGAGGTAACAGCCCCTCCTATTCACTCATAGTATTTGTTCAACTGATTGGAATGGCCTTGCTTCAGACGAGAGAGAAACATTGTTCCATTCCACAGAGCATTTTGTGCACACATGTGTATATACTCTTGTGCAATGCCAAGATGGTGCTTTCTGGATCACAGCCAGCTGATGAAATAATAATAATTAAAAAAAATAGCCAACTCTTTGACTGCGAATCATAGTCTCTAATTTATATCACAAGCTGACCAATTCTTCATTTCCACGTACATTATTTTATGATTCCTGAAAGCTCAGGTTTAAAATGTGACATTTTAATAAATAAACAAGAACCAGAACTAACTACCCTTCCAGTTTAGATGATAGAAAGCAGGAGGGTGGTCAAGCGACTTGACAAAGAAAGGTTTTCTGGCTCCTTGATCTGTGCTTCTGTTGCCACTATTAAAAATGATGGCAGGAAACTTAAGACTTGGTCCTTTTTGAGTTGCATACAGACATGTTGTTTAAACAGCTCACCTGCTGGAGAAGCACCTTCACCATGTTCTATCAGTATGCAATTCCCTTTTGAGCTCTGGAGAAAGAAGTTCTGCCAACCAAAATTGACTGCACACAACAGATATCGGTTGGTGCTTGTGGTGTGACAAATCTGTCTCCTTCCGATCCCTAGAGCAGTGTGGCATACTTTAAAAAAGGAAATAGTAATAATAATACTCTTATTTAAAATGAAGTCATGCTTTGGCTTCTTTTTTTAAACAGGTACCTAGTCTACTTGAAGATTGGTGGGAGCAGCAAAAGAGATAATTGAGATAATTGACTTAGTGATAAGTACTCTTTGTCAAACATGAGAGGAAGGGGAGCAGGGAGCCAGGGCTTGACCTGTGGGAGAAAAAGCCCTGGCAACCCCCATGTAAAGATCCACCTGTATATACCCTTGGAATAAGAAAAGCCAACTATCTAACCAGATGCATATTTACAAAAGTGGGTCAGGCGTCCCTATGGGATTGTTTTGTGGCCAAGTAGTTTCTGGCATTTGATTTCTTCACATGGTTTCCAGTCATATCATATCCTTCTTGGACCTCAGGACTCTTCATCACATCCCTCAGTCCTCACACTGAAAACACTGTTGAAAACCTGCACATAATAACTCAGATTTTTCTCTAATTTCTCTTCCCCCATAAACTATGCACATCACAGCCACAGGAGTGTTGGACTATGACCTAGGAGACCAGGGTTCAAAACCCTGCTCAGCCATGAAGTTCACTGGGTCACCTCTCAGCTTAAATTACCTCACAGGGCTGTTGTGAGGAAAAACAGGGAAGGGACAGTCATGTTAACCACCTTGGGTTCGTTGGAGAAAAGGTGGGATATAAATTAAACAAATTAATAAATGACGCTGGTGCACAGACTCAGGTTGTTTTTCAGCTTTCTTCACATGATAACTTAAAAAAAACAACCCTATCATGCTAATTGCCAACAGTTCAGGTTTTGGTGGCTGAACATCAACAAACTAGGAGCTTATTGTGTCACATGTGTGTTTCACAAAGGCAATTCACTTTGTCAATAGAAAACGAGGTTTGGGGATGCATCAGCACTATTTCACAGTCCAGTCAACACTTTGTTGTGTTCTCTCTTCACGCGTTCCACCCTCCCCAACATCCAATAGCTTCTGCAGTTGATGGGAGTCAAGTGATGCCCGATTGCCTACAATGTGTTGCAGACTCCATTGCCACAAGTACCAGGAAGTTACACAGCTTGGCCATGGTTCTCAGAAAGGCTAATGCTCCCTCTCTGCAGCCCCCATGTCCCTTTGCATACTGGTTCCAGAGTCAGGGAGCCTCCAGGTTGGCATGTCAAGGAGCATAAGGAGGCTGTCTATGGACAGACACAGCACAAACACAAACACAAATATGCACACACATGCCTTCCACTCATGTGATAGACCTTTGGACCCAAGCCACTACTAACAGCTTAGTTTCACAAAATGGAGAAGAAAAGTAAGCCATGATCCCTAAGCATTTACATAAATTCACAGTAGTGTCAGTGAGAAGCAGCCATGGACAGAGGAAAAAATATCTGAACATTCATGGCTAAATTCACATGAGAAGCTACCCTTATTAGTTATGTGGAGAAAGGCTATAACTCAATGTGGCAGAGCATCAGCTTTACATCTAGAAAGTCCCCGGTTCAATCCCCGGCATATTCAGGTAGGGGGGGAAATGTACCATCTGAAACCCTGGAGAGCTGCTGCCTGTCAGTGTAGACAATACTGAGCTAGATGGATCATTGCTCTGACACAGTATAAGGCAGGCACTGTCAGATCCCCTAGCCAACGGCAGTGTTCTGTTATCTTCAGTGTTGACAAGCTGTAGTAAAGAGCCAAGCTTAAAGTCAGACAGGTGTGAGCCTTGTGTCACACCTTTCCTGGTCCATTTCCATGAATTAAAAATAACTATTTGTGGCCTGAAAGCTGATAGCCTAACACAGATACTGAGGGAAACCTCTAAACCTTTAATACTAGCAAATATCCTGCACCTCTATAATATCTAAAAGATGGGCATAAGTAGAACACAAAAGTACAGAGCTCCTGCCTGTGAGGTAATTTCACATGAAGGAAAGTTATTGCCCTAACTGTATTATTCTTACTATTACACAACATGTTCCAGTTAATTTTTATTTACACAAAAGAATTTGGATTTGCAGATTGGATGTGAAAGCACAATGTTTTAATATGCAGGGAACATTGACTGGGCATCGAGCAACTTTGATGGTTCTAGTATGACAGATGGAACCCTAATGAAGGAAGGATCCTTAGACTTTGTTCTAAACGTAATGGAAGAATGCTAAGCTTCAAAGCACCAGTTCACATAGCTATTTTCATCGGAAAACAGGCAATGTGGCATTTTCTCATTTCATATGTTGTCTTCTGAAAGTTCTCCCATCTCTCTGTGTGAAAGTGCTTCCAGAAGTCCACTATATACCATCCTTAAATATTAACTAGCTTGGAATAATGAAACACAAGAATGGCCAGAATTCTACCTCATGGTTACATCAGCTAATTTTAAAAGAGGAAAATGTTCAAGACAGTGATAAATTCTATCGTTTTCTGTCTAGGATTTAGATAGAAAGATACAAGTAGCACTTGTACTATTTATGAATCATCTCAGTGGCAGGAATCAAAGCCAGCTGCAGTTTACCTGCTTCCATAAATCCAAGCATCAACAAAAAAATGGGACTTGGGTTATTTAGAAAGAAAGCCAATTGTCAGAAAGTTCTTCCTGATACTTATGTTATTTTTGATAGAGCAAAATGTATTTAGAGTAGAAAGGACAGCCAATTCTAATGGAAGTGTGTGAACACATATTCAACATCATAGACATACACTTGGTAGTCTGAAATGGGTTATTAGTTTGCATTTAAGATGCAACCTAGAGAAGTTAAGTTTTAAAAGGAGACCTATAAATGGGAGTGAAAAATAGGGAGCCTTTTAGAAACAACATATGCCTAGGAATAGCCCAAAGTACACAAACTTCATGAGAGGACGGCATTTCTGTCAAATCGTTACCTATTAAAAATCCAGTGATTGGCAAAAACTTCTGAGATCACAGTTTCTAACATGAGAAAGCTTGTGTTGGTTGTTTACTCCTTCCCTAAGACCCAATACTAGTCATGTTGCAATGATTAATTCATTATAATCAATTGCGTAAATAAAAAACAACACATTTTTACAGTATCTGGTTGCTATATTGAGAATCTCAAAGGGTAAGATACATATAACAGGCAAACCAGACACAGATGGTTTTTTAAAAAAAATGCATTTTATTAGGTTACCTGTTTAATTTAGTATGGTATTTAAAAATTGATTTTAATGATAAATTAAGTTTAAGAAAATAAAAATCTGTTTTACACACACACACACACACACACGAGGTAGAACTAAACTCTGGTTTGCTTGTTTTTTACCTCACACCGGACTTTGCACATTGCTCTTGCCTCAGACATTATTTTTGGCTGAAACCTGCCTGAGTGAAGACTTCATGTTCAGATGAGTTTATACAATCACGTGAAAAGAGAATGTCAGCACTGCAACATTCCCACTGTCATTCTCATACGGCAAAATTTCTATTTAACCATATGCTGAGAAACAATCCAAAACAAAATTTATTTTAAGTCATAGCTAAACACTCAGGGAGCAACATTCATGGGACGGGCTGGGGGGAGTTTCACAATGGAATGACTCAGAAACGTAACCACATAACAACTTTTTTCTGTAATAAAAAAGCCATGCACATTCTCCCTCACTGGCATATTTGAGAATCATGGGATGTGGACCTCAGAATCCTCAACTGCATTCCAGGCACCCATTTTGATTTAGAAGGGCTGGCATTTCCAAAACTGAAGAGCTCAGCATTTCATTTTTCCCCTTGAAGGATCTTTGTACCATTTGGTCTCTAGAGCTTCCTTGAACTCTGTTGAACTGAAAACCTGTAACTTTTTACCGCTGACAGAGATTGGTGCCACTATTCCCTATTTAAAGCATGGGCTAAAAAGCTGCTTGCTTCCCAGTTAGCATGGAATGCCTAAGATACTTGTTACCCCTTAGCTAGCAGACTTTAACCAGCCTTACTACTAGTACAAAAGTGTAGTTAAGAGAGACTAAAATGTGGGTTTTATCATTTCAGTGCACAGTTATTATTAGAAAGGGAACTATAATTCACACTGGTGATTGCAAGTATACATCTAAGCATTACTCCAAATTTACTCAGAATAGAAGGGCATGCACAGAGCTTGATAGGTCTGTGCTTATGGCATAAGTGTTGGAGATAGTGATCCTTCAGGTGTAGGGAGGTCTGTATTACAATCTCCAACACTTTACAATATACACTATCAAACTCAAATTAGCTCTGGACTAAAATAGGATTCCTTGGACCTCAAAGGACCCCATAAGGCCTCTGGACCTTCTGCTTGAAAGCCCTAATCTATAGGAGCAAGAACTGAATTGCAGACTTCCACCACTCACAGATATGCCTGAGATGACCTCATTAGATTCTCCCCCCCCCTTCCTTCCTTTCTTAATGTGGACTGTGGACATATTGGCCAATAAGCCCTTAGGAAGCAATGATTTTTAGGCTATCTCCACATTGTAAATTCAAATGATTCACAGCTTCTGTAGGAACTTCAGTAGGAACCCAGTGACCTGTGGTTCCATGAAAACAAAAGGGCCTCTTAGAGCTTTCTCTAGAATGGACGTGCATGAGAGGCAGGCCAGACAGGTTTCCTCAGGATGTGAAGCTGAGGGAAGAGGGGAAAGCTCTAAGGTGAGAGCTGGGAGGGTTAACTCTTCTGTATGTGGAAAAAGGATCAAGACAGAATTGTGACAGAGGGCTTGATTTTATATATACATATAGTGCTCCCCCTCTTTTCTTTATTTCTTCTTTCTTCCTGTCTTGTTTATCATTATCTTTCTTTAGATAAGTTAGGTTTTTTATTGTTATGTTGAAAACTTGCAATAAAATTCAATATGAAAAGTAATAGAGCATTATTCTACACTGCTGAAGCACCACTAACATTTTAAATGTTTAATTCAACATGTTTGCATGATGTGTGTCTGAAATGTGGACATATTCTAAGTTTGCAGCAATAAGAATGCCAGCATTAAACATTTCAATTGACAGCTAGTATGACAGACTGGAAAACACCACCACTCTGCTTTATTAGCTTGGTCATGCTATACTAAAATCGGGGCTTAGGAGAATTCATGCAAAAAAAACCAACAACAACTAGTGCCTTTTCCCTTTACTAGCAACAGTGCTGAGCCACATCTCAGTAGGAAAATCTCCTGGCAAGCAAGCAATAGCTGCCTTAGTGCTAGCACTGCTAACTGGAGCCTGTTTTATTTAGGCACAGATATTATCTTTTTATCAGTATTTTTACATAAACCCTTCTTTTCACCCGGACAAAGGTTCACCTGTCATTAAAATAAAGCTTCAAACCATAAATCTTTCACACACCACTAGATTACATTTTGGGTACCATTTCAGTTTTTCTTCATGTGACAAAAGTATTGTTAAAAAAAAGTTTTCTTGCAAGGGGTTGCTTTAAAATGAGGTCCCAGCTGCTCTTTCTTTTTAAAGTGCAAAAAACTAATCCTGAAGATTGTGCTTCTTAAAACACTAAATCACTGTTTGATTTCTGCTTCAGAAATACCAAAGCACATCAGTGCAGATGTTGCAGGCCTTGACAGAGAATCTGTAGTCTTATGGTGGGCTCAGACATGTGGTGGTGGTGGGGGCGGCAGCAGCAGTAGCAGCGAGTCCTCTAAGGCCTCCTCTTTCAAAGCGGCATTTGGTCATTTAAGCAAGACAGACATTGCAATAGAGTTTTAAATGATTAGGTGTGAAAGTAAACAAGGACTTACAGTGATGAAAAAGCAGCATGAAATGAAGCAAATTAAATTATTAGATGCAGCTCCTATTATAAACCAGTTCCAGCAATTTCTTTCTGTTATTTTGTGAGTCAGCGCCATCAGTCCGACAGTCAGTCTTCTAAAACGTATAACGATTCTAACATTTAATTTTCAAGATAAGCAAGGAAACCGTGCTTTAAAACCCCACATTCTTCAGGCCTTGTTTTCATACCATGGAAAAGTAAAAAAAAAGTGCCACATTTTTTAAAATAAATAAATAAAACATCTCCCCCTGCTAACTCAAAGGGTCCAACAATAGGAGGGCCAGATGTAAAACAAGAGAGGGGGGGTCCTGTACCTTTAATATTTGTGTAGAAGAGGGAATGTCACAACAGGTGCAGCTTTCAAAACAAGCAACATCCGCTGATGCTTCCCTCTTCTACGCAGCTATTCAAGGTGCAGAGTTCCTTTTCTCTTTTGCGTCTGGCCACCCTAGCCAACAGTGACATGGACATTAGGAACATTTAAGACATCTCCAAGGGCAAATGTAAATAGCCACGCCATCTGCATACCTAATTCATTTCTTTGGAATGGGATATAAGAAGTATTGAGGCACAGCAACAAGAAGACAAAGTCCAAGTTGCGGCAGGGGGGGGGGTGCCTTTTAAAAATGCTATCCTCTAAAATCAGACTGCCCCACCCCCTCAAAAAAAGAGGAATTTCCAAAACTTTAATAGATTTTTTTAAAAAAATACAAAATAATTCCCTGCAATGTTGCAGGCAGCACTGTGTCAGCACCTGAGAAGCAGGAAATAGAAATAAAAGGGAAATTACCAGAATTAGCATTGGTTTTGATATTTAGTTTACTTTGCTCTGATGGAAGAGTAACTGTTGAAACAAACAGAAGAAAATCAGGCTTCTATCTCTGAGAGAGAACGTAAGAGATATGGAGGTCCCTGTGGAGGTCAACAAACCACCTTCTGCTGTCAGTTCTGGTCTGAATAGGAAAACTAGCTGGCACCCTTAAAAAATTATCATTGCAGGCCAGTAAAGAACTGGTAGTTGAACTGGCGTGAATATAGCATAATTATTTGACTTCGGTGCAACTGAACCTCAAGAAATGTGCAAGATTATTTCCTCTGATTTCAGCTAAGCCAAGTCTTCCTATGCCATCTGGCATTTTTGCAGTGTTTACAGCCACATCAGAGATCAGCTTTCCCTAAGTAACCCTTTGGCATTATTTGTGCTCCCAGAGGGAAACAGGAAAGGAATGCAGGTACAGGTCAAAACACAGACAACTGAAACACTGGGTGGAACAGCAGCATTACCAGCATCAACTAGGCTGATTGAAAGGAATGTATTACTGGGTTGGGGTTTTTTTGTTTTAAATCCAGCATAATTTTTTAAATAAATTGATCCCAAAATTATTCAGTTCTCCCCTATCACAATGGCTCAGCTAGTTCGCGACACTGGGCACCACTGTGTTTCCACAGACGCAGCTCCTTAGCAGTTGAGTGCACATCCACAGGGAGTACATTTCACCTGCGCACACTCATTCAGGAAGGCAGTCCCTTTCACAAATTCTAAATATAAAATGCGCCTTTCCCTTTCCCCTCTTCCTTTGATATCCAAAGAGTTCACTTAAGTCCAGCTAATTTAGGAGAGGGATGTTTAGGAGACCTATCTGAAAGCAAAACATTTTTATTTCAGAAATTACCCGCCTTTTCGAAGGACAAACTGGCCTCCCTTTAATGGATAGCAACCCCTTGGCTTCCCCAGAGGCCTGAAACCAAGAATGGGGTGGGGTGGGGGTGGGGGAGGAAAGTCCTTTTGCTCTTTCTTGATTTGTTGGTCATTCTCCCCTAGGAAAGAGGGGGGAAAGCAGGTCTATAAGACAGTCTGTGCTAACCGGTGTCTTTTGAGATCGATAATTAGAGAGGAGATATGCATAATCAGGTATCTTCCCTGGCATAATGGTGAGGCCATGTTGACTGGAGGGGGGTGGGGAGACTCAGTTTGGAGACAACATTCATTCCCCCCATTACTGTTTTAACTCCTTGTGCTGTTGCTTTGATAGCACGGTGACAAAGAATACTATGATGAATTCCAATTGGATGGGGAGAGGTGTGAGGGGTTAATCCCGGCGCATTGGAAGCATGTCTAGGAAATATTCAGCAATGCCGATGAAATACACAACTTGTGCAATACCAAAGAGAGGGGCGATGACCAGGGCTCTGCAATATGCCCCCTTCAAAAAGGCCGTGGGACCTTCATTCCGCCAGATTTTCCTAAAAAGGCACACAAAGAAATCAGATGAGACTACGTGTGTTCACCACAACTCCAATTTAAGTGTTGCCAATCAGAATATCTGTTACTTCAGCCCTGCCCGCCCTGCCCTGCCCCCATTTTGCTTTAGACCACACAGTTATCTATAACAAACAGGCTTTCCCACATGAGCAGCATACTTTACAAAGGCATTTCAAGTACAATGAAAAACCAATTTCCTGCTCATCTCAATGGCTATTTTGCCAGGGATAGCATAAAAATGGTTATCTGCTGCAAATTTCGTTCGCATATGTGTCAGCCTTTGCCCAAACAAAGCTTAGACTAGGTGATTTTCACATCCTTGTTTGGGACACACAACACTGCGTGGGTTTCCCGGCTTGCTTGTAGTGGATTTTAAGAGCAGTGCAAAATAAATGATGGGGGGTGGTGCAGGCAGCAGCAGCTGATGGGGAGGTGTCTGACTTCCTGGCAATGGAATTGCTGCCACTTAATGGGTGAGAAGAGTGGGAGGGACCAGGCAGTGGGGATGCCAGCAGTGTGTGGGTGCCCCTGTGGAGCCAGTCTTGCACTCCCGCCAGTGTACCTGCACAGCACCAATTTCCATGCCAATCCCCCTGCTGCTTCACCCTTCGCCATGCTGCTAAATGACAGTGACTCTGTGAGCTCAGGTGGGCAGTGCTGTCCCTTCCTCCCAGTTGCTACTGGATGCGGATAAGACACACTGCCAAGGTTGGAACCTATCAATGGGCCTAGTTAAAAACGTAAGGGCCCTGCTGGATCAGACCAAGGGCCTATCTAGTCCAGCATCCTGTTCCCCGCAATAGTCAACTGGATGCCTATGGGAAGTCCACAGCCGTCTCTCTTCTACTGTTGTTCCTCACACCCGCTGGCAACTTGTGCCTACTATGGCGCCTTCAATCCTAGAGGAAGTATATAGCCATCAAGGCAAGCGGCCATAGTTACTAATTGTATTTCATTCACTGTATTTTAGAATGTCACAGTTTTATCAAAGTGGATTTGGATACATCCAGCAGCAGCAGCAGCCCCCACAAGAAACATGTATCAAATTAATATATGAGTAAAATTCTGTTTTTATGCCTGCAACACCATCCTTTTGGTAGTAAACCTCTGTGTACACTGGTACCCTTGGGACAAACACCCAGGTTTCGCCGATTGCTGATCACCCTCAAAAGATCATTTACCTGGCACAGTCTATGATCCCTGAGTACGTGTCTTCATTGAACCCCCTCTGCAAGGACTGCAATCTTGTCTTGATTACTGGGGAAAGAAGACAGCAGTGTTTGATACAATCAGTGCTCTAGTCTGTATCTAATTATTTTCTTCAGGCATCCTTTAGCTGTTTAGGCATATGCAAGTATCCTAACACTGCTAAGCAGGAAGAGATTTTTATGACCTCCCCTTTTACAACTCTCTCTCTATGAACAGATTAGTCTTTATCATCTGGACATGCTTTTTACTAAGCTCTTCATTTGCTTCTGTCATTATGATGAAGTCGCCTCCCTCCTTTAACACATTATGCTGCACCTCTGCCACATTCTGCATCAACTGCAAGGCTCTCAGCCTTTGACTATGTCACGAAGAAGTGGGATTCTGCCACAAAATCTTGCAATGCATTTCTGGTGTATGATTGCTACCAGAGTCTGTGGCTGATGGGAACTATTTGCTCCCTAGAGGGTTCAGATGTTCCTCTGTTAAGGTGTGGTACCCGAGGGCTCCCTTCTTCAAGGGAGAAACAGGCTACAGCCCTGGTTAGCTCAGGAGAGCTGTAAGCCCCCTCTTTGCTTTGAGGGTGTGTGTCCCCCAAATCAAATGGCAAGAGATCAAGCAGAGATCACTGACACGCATTCAGCGTTCCTTCAAAGATCATCTGTAGTACAGAATTTCCCCTTTCTACAAGAAGGGCCTGTGGCTGGCTGCATCTCTTCAATTCTCTTTCTCAAGTGGAAAGTATACAAACATCCACTAGCTGGAACAATCAGGATAGCAGCTTCTTTTACTGTGGTACTGGGTGCTTTGCAACTTAGATCTTTTGCCCCTCTTTCTTAACACTGTAGTCCACCGCATTATATGCCAGCTTCTCTCCTGTGACACTATGCTTTGTGAGAACACAAAAATACCGGGGTTTGCACTCTTTCCTCTGTTTGCCCCTGTTGCCAACTGTTCTGGTGAAGCTCCCCACATTTCAAACACACAGTACCTTGACTGAACTTTGCTGCAGCACCTACCATCACAAGGATTCACTGCTACAGCTGCCGTGCTTCCAGCCAGGCACCCAGCAAGGAAGGACACATAGAATGGAGCCTTGACATCTGGGGTGGTCTGCCCTAGTTTGTTCAGGTTTGCAAACAATGGAAAATAAACAATGGAAAACGGTACATCCCTGCAGAAGGAGAAGCAAGACCATGAGGGACAAGGGAAGAGCTCGTTCCTTTAATACCAAGCTGCCCCATGCCAATTGTAAGGGGTGGTTAGTTTTTCACAGAATGAAGATTAGATTCTCCTTTCCATAGTTTTCAAGTGCATCAGGTATTTCTCATTCTACACTGTTCTCATTTAGTACTATGAAACTCCAGTGCAGTGTATCACCATCTCCCTCCCTTACCCACTCTGTCCCCATCCCTAACCGAGTCAATACCCAGGGAACAACATGTGTTCCTATTCATTCCTTGTTGTTACCCCAGACTACTGGGCACCATTTGGATTTTAGGTCCTCCAGAGCGCCTAAACGGGTGCCCTACCTTAGCAAAGTAGCGCCAAGTCCCTTATAAAGTCCTGCGATGCCTTTGTTCCGAAGCAACTCCCTTGTGATTTGCATTGCTGTCGTCCGTGTCTCCACAACAGACTCTGCTGCCCCAGCACCAGTGGAAGGGTTTAACTGAGCTTGTGCAGCCATTAGCTTCTTCTGAGCAGCTGAAGAGGAATCAAGACAGAGTTGTCATTTACCGCAATAAACATGAATGCAGCATGCAAGTTACAGACAATGACATAACATAAATGTCTTGCTTCTGACAGGAGGACAAATAGGCCAGCCACAAATGTAATGAACTGAACAATGCTTAAGGTCAGTTGTACAGCCCTCTGATAAGTCACTAGAAACCACCTTTATCCAGTTAAGCTGTGCTGTTGAATTTTAGCTCTAAGTAAAATATTTATGTGGCTGTCACAACACCATATTCTCTGAGCATATTACAGCTTTAACATACAGTGCACTCCATGCACTGTATGGTTACCAGACGTCCCCATTTCCCGGGGACAGTCCCCAGAGTTACAAATCAGTTCCCTGACAAAAATCCATCTATTTAGTAGGAAGTTGAAAAGTGTCCCCGGATTCATTGAAAAAAATCTGGTAACCTATATATATTTACCCAGAGATCTATACAGTCTGTTCATTTCTTCTCTCCCAAACTACTTCCACTGCACTTCTCCTATTTTATCAGAAGATGGAGCCCATGTAAATCCCCTGAGTTAATATATTTGCTCACATAGCCTCTGTTGCAACAGAGACACTAAATCGCAGTATTGTGCTGCAGTGAGAATCTTTCTGCAGCCTTCTAATTAAACACATTAGCAAGAGAGGATTTGAAGTACAACTGGAAACTGGTAAGATACAAAAAGATTCGGAGGCAAATGGGCACTCAAAAGCACAGGGAGATACTAAGTTCCAGCAATGGGTGGTTGTTATTCACAATAGTCCTGTCTAACAGGATATTTATATCAGAGCTTTTGAAAAGAAACAGCGTTGGTGGTTCAATTCTGTGGTTGCAAAAATTTCCCGCTGAACTCCTCTGTGCTAAGCAGTTCCTGCATTATTAGAATTCACTGTTAATGCAATAGATGAGTGAATATCATTAAGCTATCCCCTCTCCCAACACACACACACACACACACACACACACACACACACACACACACACCCCTTTCCCCCTATGTTCCACACCTGTCAACAGAAAAGATCCAATATTCTAGATTTTGTCCTGAAATTTACTAGGGGGGAAAATGAGACAACATAACAATGGTAGGTAAGGTTGTTTGGGGCAAGAACACAAGTTCTTAATGCTAAGGGCTTTGGCACACTGCCAGACCTTCTAACTGGGGTGGAAACAGAAAGAAGAAAGCGTCATAGAAAAAAAAACCACAGCATAAGGGGCAACTAATCCTCCTCCTTTTTTGCATTAGTTATCCAGTTTAATAATTCACAAGCTGAACGCAAGCTATTGTTTTACCAGCCTCCTCTTCCCTATACAGATATCTAAAGATACAATTTCAGGCTCTCTCACATCAGGAGAATGGAAAGAGAACAACTCATCATTTGGCTCACAAGGTTGAGGTCCTTCCCAGTGATGTAATATATCCTGGAGCTACTCAGGGAAAGAACTACTTCAGTTAACAGAACTGCTGAAAGGGCTCCGAATCCCTAAAATTTATTAAGGTACATATTGTATATTGTAACTGATTATGTCATTATGTTGTGTTCTAATTATACTCAGTGGTGTGCCCTACTTTTTACTGATTTCCTGTTGATGGCCTTTGGGCTAAGCAATAAAAACTTGGTTTTGGATATTTGCTGAGGGTATTTGTGTATCACTCCTTCATAAAACCTGACCCCAGAGCAATTCAGTCCTATTGCCCTCCCATCATCTGCGAAGCCATTGGAGACATTTTCTGTTGCTGCATGGGCATGGTGAGGAGAGAAGAGAGACAGGTGAGGTACCAATTCGGCCTGCATCCTGCAGCTGGATTTTGAGCATCTCCATGGGAGTGGTGACAATCACCTGGCAGGTCCCTGCCCCACAGCCAGCCAGCATTTCCTTAACCAGGGTCAGCTTCTTCCTGACAAAAAGATAGGAAAAAGAGGGAGAGAGAGAGAAAGAAAAATCAGCTGATTGACCCCAACTGGGTTAACCTGCCTCCAGGCAAAGCAACAGCCAGGCTTGTTTCTCTCTGTGAGAAGCCCTGTCTCTGTCACTTATGGATCACAGAAAGAACAAACCCTGGGGAATGTTAGTCATCAGACATGCCCAATTTTGACTTGATTGGTAATGAATGCAATGCAGTAAAAAAGGCTGGAGGTAACCAAGTGACCTAAACTATCCAAGGCAGTGGAGAGACACTCAAGACTAGAGAAACAAAAAATGGTGTTGGATATCCAGATGCACAGTGCTGAATAATACACCACCGTAGACCAGCATTCACCACAACCAAAGCCATTCTTTGGTGAGAAAGTCTCCCCAGAAGCTCAGGGAAATGCAGAAACTTTGCTTCTGATCCAGTGAGCATCTGTTGCCATTGTGCTCCTACGAAAAGTACAAGCTAGCTAGACAAGTATAATCCCCCAGGCACTTGGGCAAGCAAGTGCACATCCAAAGAAAATGAAATTGTAAACACTGTGGGGGAGGGGGTGCAGCAGAGAGAAATTCCAGAAGACTAGTTGTGTTAGTATGGACCAGGCAAAAATGTGAAGGTTGGTGGTCAACATGGGGCTATTCAGGGGCTCATCTTGCAAATAAAACCTCTGATGGCAAGCAATTCATCTATCCCTGATCTCAGATCCCCAGCAGTAAACACAGAACACATTCAACTGCTTTCATCAGTTCTTCTCATAATGATTCATCCTCTGTCCAAATATAAGACATATAATCCACAGGCAGAATTGTCACTGTCATACCAGAATCCATTGGCCAAGGGGAGAAAGCAGGAACTATGAAGGAGGAAAGCTACTGTGCAGCAGTGACTTGTGAGGGGATGTGGGGGTGCAGAGAGGCAATGCACGCATCAGGACAAGCATAGAACAAGGTGAGCTGAGCTCTGGAGCAACTGCAGCCACCCCAGAGCTCCCCCAACCTTGCCACCACTGTGATTTTATTTAATCTATTTTTATATATATTTTGATTTATGGTGTAAACCACTTTGAGACTATGTGGAATAAGGCAATAACATAAAGTTGTTGCTGGTGTTGTAACAAAGTAAATAAATAAGATGTTCATTAGGTTCTTTAAAATAAAAAAAAATTCCTTCCAGTAGCACCTTAGAGACCAACTAAGTTTGTTCTTGGTATGAGCTTTCGTGTGCATGCACACTTCTTCAGATAAGCTCATACCAAGAACAAACTTAGCTAAGGTGCTACTGGAAGGAATCTTTTTTTATTTTGTTTCAACTACGGCAGACCAACACGGCTACCTACCTGTAACTAGGTTCTTTAAAGGCAGGGATGGGGAACATATGGTCCTCCAGAACATAATGGTGTTAGTAGACCACAACTCCCATCATCCCAACCATTGACCGTATTTTCTGGGACTGATAGGAGTTGAACGTACAACAGCATCATTGAGGTCTGGAGGGCCACAGCTTCCCCACCACTCTTTAAAAGGAATCACAAACTGGACAGCCTAAATAACCAAGTGCCTAAGATAGATCAAAGGCAAAACAAATCAGAAAGAATTGAAGATCTTAAATGACCTGTCCACTTTTAGTCCCTTAAACATGCAGGATATTAAACATCTCATTTATAATGGGAGTCCATTAAAAAAAACAAAACCACATGACATTTTGCCTGCAGCAGAAAACAAAGGCAGAGTCCTCCATGTGCATGTACAGCTGTATTACTGGACTACACTCTCCTGCGCTGCTTCCTCCTGCGCTGCTTCCGATTAATTTGCAGCATTAAGGCAGTAAGATTTCCATTTACTGGAAGGTCACACATTAAGTGAGAGAGAGAACAGTTTCTCACTGTGTCCCATCCAAATTCCCTGGCACTTTCCACTATGGAATGATGCGATTGTCTGATGGAGCTGTGCAGAATCTGTCCATGTGTTCAGCACCATTTACTCAACTGAAAACTATTTCATCTTACCCCAATTAATCAAGAAGTTGGTAATCCTACTGGAGGTGTGAGGGAGGTGAGGTCACCTTAAAACTGCTCCATTTAGACCAGTACTCAGGTTTAAGAATGGTTTAAACTGGATATCAGGCTTATCTCTGTATGGCCTTTCAGGTAGCCGTCCACCTTGCTTACTTGTATTAGCAAGGTTCAGATGACTTCTTGCAGATCCACCCATGAAGGCATTTCCCAATGGCTGCTTCCTCCAGCAATTATGCTGCTTCTATGAACAGACACATTGATTCAGCACATTATCACTAGCATCCCACAACGTTAGTATGTCAGTTGCTATGATGGTCACTTCTGATCAAATGGAGAAGCAGGATTGGCATAGATGGGACAGCAACCATTGCACCAAACTAGGCAATCAAAAGTGAAAACCCTCCCAACATCTGGGGGATCCTGCAAGATACTTCCCATTTAACATCCTGCGTTGCTGCTACAACAACACTGGGAAGCTGCTGTCTGAGAAGAAACAACTGATATTGCAATAACCAAATGTACTGCAGTACTTTGAATTAGTAGAATATTATCTGACACATTGAATCCCAGCACTTTGCAATGGGAGGGGTAAGGATAAACTTAGGTCATAACCTTAGTTGCCCACAGTAAGGAGAAAAACACCAGGAAGCAGCAGGCTATGTGAATTTGGTTTAAAGCCCAAAGAGATCCATATGAAGAAGAAAAACTTCTTTATGAATACAGAAAATTCTCCTAACACAAAACTGCTCAGTTGCTGTACTTCCTCAGGAGATTTAGAATAGCCAAGGATCCTGGCCAATGGATGGCAACTTGCCCTAACAGCTAAAGGTGCAAACGGTGGCCTGTCAAGTTTACTCCTTCCAATCCAAGCACAACAGCTTTGAAGCTTAGCATCTGTGAACCGTCAACAACTTCAACCCTGTGGAAAAAATAAGGTAGCATGAAGTTCACCCCCCTTGACTAAGGGAACTGCCACTGCTGAAAGCTTCCTCAAGTATTTTGTTGACTTCCCTAAAGATATAACAGAATTGCTTCAGGGAACTACAGGCAGTTAATTTCTCAGACTGCATGGCTGCTGTTTGGATTCATCCTCCTCTCATCTGAGGGGATTATCGGTGTAAGGCCGCAGTGAAGATTATTAAATCACTAAATATAGATTTCTCCTTTGAGAACATAGGAAGGAATTTTTCCATATCAAATCACATTGGTGTGAAGGGAAATTAAAGAGCTGTTGACATTCCCCCCAAACAATTCATTATTGCAGTTGACTAGCTACATGCATGTGGAAGTGGAATCTGGTAGGGAGGGCCTCCATTTTCTATATTCTTTCTCCACCCCTCAAAGCTCCTAGCCACCTCACAAATTTAGGAGAAAATGTGGATATCTATAGGGAGTTACTGCTTTAGAACTTGAAGTGTAGGGGGGAAAGTTGGTGGCAACCCTTTGAGAAACATTCTCAGTGTATATGGGGTATATGCTGCTGTCACTTTTTTGAAGGTCTCTAAAACAAGAGACACAAACTTACGGTAATTTCTACGTCAAAGTGAGTAGAAGATAGTGCATAGTCTACTAGTGGACAACTGGCTTATTTCTAACAAAACGCAAAGCACCTGCTGGTTGCTGGGATAATTGCAGAGAACACTAAGACTAGGTGGATCTTAGTCTGATCCAGCAAGGCAACAGATTCCATTTCAAGCAAGAGTATATAATCAAGATCAGTAAATACAGTGAAGTAAGGTGGCCAATACTAAATTATTGAGGGTCATTAAAACAAAATGTGATTGTGAAGAACTCCAAAAAGACCTCTCCAGACTGAGGTAATGGTCAGTAATATGGCAAAAGCATTTCAATGTATACAAGTGTAAAGTGATGCATGTTGGTTTAAAAATAATAATCTTAATTTCACATAAATGTTTATGGGGTCTGAAGTGGTGGTGACAGACCAGGAATGAGACCTTGGTGTCCTAATGAATACGTTTCATGAAGATGCTGACTCAGAATGCCACAGCTGTGAAAAAGGCAAATTCCATGCTAGGGATCATTAGGAAAGGAAGTGAAAATAAAACAGCTGGTATCATAATGCTGTTATTCAAATCTATGGTACTATCGCATTTGGAATGCTGTGCACACTTCTGGCCATGCAGAAAAGGGCAGTCCAAATTATCAAAGGCTCCCCTATGAGGAAAGGTAATAGTATTTGGAACTCTTTAGTTTAGAGAAAAGTTGAGTAAGAGACAACATGATAAGACACTTAAATAATTTATTTATGGTATGAAGAAAGTGGATGAAGATAACTTTCTCTCACACATATAACACTAGAACTCATGGACATCCAATGAAGCTGAATATTGATTTTTTCAAGACAGATAAAGGAAAATACTTATTCACACAGTGCATAATTAAATTATGGAAGTCACTTCCACAAGAGGCAGTGATGGCCACCAAATTGGATGGTTTTAAACAAATTTATGCAATTCAAGGAGAGCAAGGTTATAAGTGACTACTAGCCACAACATATACCTTCTGCCTCTACTGTCAGAGGCAGTACAGTGGTACCTTGGGTTAAGTACGCTTCAGGTTAAGTACGCTTCAGGTTAAGAAAGGACCTCCGGAACAAATTAAGTACTTAACCTGAGGTACGACTGTATTCTGGGAATTACAGGTGGGCCGAGTGCTGTTGCATTTATGTCCTGCTTACAGGCTTCCCACAGGCATCTGGTTGGCAAGAGGATGCTGGGCCATTGGCCTGATCCAGCAGGTTCTTCTTGTGTTCTTATGAAGCTATGCCTTACAGGTAAAGAGTTAATACTTAGCATGTGGTCCTCCTCTGCAAACTGAACAAACACTGATTTGACAGTGGTTTTTCCTTTTCTTTTTAAATAGAGACCAATAAAAACTCAAGTCATTCATCCCCCCCTCCAATATTTGTGAACCAGGACATCCAAGAACCATCATGAATGGCAAGAGATAGGGTGGGAAAGTTTTCATATGCAGCATAAGAGTAAAGTGTTGCGTATTTTTGTTCTCCAAGCAAAATAGAACACAAAGCAGGAAGGGGGTGGTGGTTTAAAGATATCGGTTTCCCTGCCGATTTTGATTACATCCACAAAGAAACAACTAATGCAATAATGCTTAGCAGCTAGGCAGAGAAAGAGCTAAAATCAGCAGCTTTCCAGCCCCACTCTAGAACAACAAACAAAGTGAAGGTCAAGATAAAAAAGCAAAGTTACCACAGGAAGATACCACAGGAAGGAGTAAACTTCAGTGGTGTTACGGTACCTTGAGAAAAATAATACGAAGAAATGCACCAATGTTTTCAAATGCTTGAAAGTGATTTTGGAAAGCAATGCTTTTTAATCAGCAATGTCGAGACACAACAGCCAACATTAAATTCATGAGACAAGTCAGGCTTCCTTAGAGTGATGATGTTCTTTACTGACAGAGTGTAGAAGTCATAGCTATGTAATGCAATATAGCCTGGGAATAATATAACTTGCCTGCTTCATTCATGATTGTAATTTTCAAAGTCTTGTAAGTAAGTATCCCTGTGGCAAAGTTTGCCATACTGAAATCCTATGCATGTTTACTTAGAAGCAATCCCACTGGGTTCAACAGGGCTGATTTCCTTGTAAGCGGATTTAAGACTGCAGCCCTAGAACACTGATGACATACATCTAGTAATCTAGTAGTTTTAAGTATTTCACTAAATTATAGCAAATCATCTTCTGAGATGAAGGAACAGGTGGGTTGCTATAGAAAAAGAGCTTGTTACTACAAGCGTATTGTGCCTGGAAAAATAAAATTAATTGATTGTTCAACAGAAAACTCATCTCCATGACTTGAAATGGTTGGCGGAGCATCTTACATTGTTTTGCTTCCTTACTGATCCACAGCATTTTTTTGTAGTCATTTTGTTGTTCTGATATACTGTTTACTGCTTAGGGAGCCTTTGGGCTAAAAATAGGGGGTTTTTTAAAATAAAAAGAATGCCCAGACTTACTGCCACACTGAAATGGGGAGAAGAAAGAGCAGCAGCTCCAAATTTCAGATAATTCCCATAATCTAAAAACCTATTTTCTTACTCAACAGATACACTATAGATTACGTGCGATAAACTAAGCCATTGTTGACTTTCTCTTGTTGAACAATGCAAAATCTAGTTACAGGTAGGTAGCCGTGTTGGTCTGCCATAATCAAAACAAAATAAAAAATAAAAAAATTCCTTCCAGTAGCACCTTAGAGACCATCTAAGTTTGTTCTTGGTATGAGCTTTCATACCAAGAACAAACTTAGTTGGTGGTCTCTAAGGTACTACTGGAAGGTTCTGAAGAAGTGTGCATGCACACGAAAGCTCATACCAAGAACAAACTTAGTTGGTCTCTAAGGTGCTACTGGAAAGAATTTTTTATTTTATTTTGTTTTGTTTTGAATGCAAAATATAGTTTGAAGTACCCCTGCAGTTTTTTGTAATTTCATTTGATGTTAAATTTACAACTCTGAAGCAAGTGATGATTTCCCATCCTTTGAAATTATTCACAAAGTACAGTTTTGTTGTGATCTAATTCTGTAATTTCTTCTAATACAGGACTACCCAAAAATAAGGTGGCGGATTGCTCATTTATGCGGAAAAAAATAGTTTATAAATGACAATGAAAATTAAAAGAAAAACCAAATACCCCAGTTGCCTATTCTCAGTGGCTTCTAGAACCCACAAGATCATGAGAAAGTTAATTAGCCAGGGGAGCAGGAAGGGCTTAGAAGTGGGGTGTAAGGAATTGGTTGGCTTGAGCCACTAACAACTCACAGTATTCTTACGCTTGTAGGGATTTACACCTTGAATATTAAAACACTCACCACTCTGCACTACATGGGGAGGTTTTGATATGGAGGAAAGAAAAAATAAAGCTTTCCTGTTCCCCACTATCCCAATTATACAACAAGACTTCAGGTTTGGGGCCAGTGCAACGGGAGAGGTTCAGAAAGGTGAACAATTGTGGGGTGTGTGTGTGTGTGTGTGTATTTTCCCCTCCCCTACTCCTAAAAACTACCACGAGCCACAAACAGTGCTAAGGCTGCTGTTCCGATGACTAAGATCCCTGAAAATTAGTGCATCTGATGATACACTGCAACATTTTGTTGAGCTTCCCAGTAAAAGAAAGATCCCAGTTTTCTGTACCATCCTTCCAACGTTCTGTCACATTGTAGTGCAGCGTTGGGGAACCTTTTTGGCCCAGTGGGCCAGACCTTCATCTGTCCCCACCCCCATGGGCCAACTTTGATAGGTGGGTGGGGCAATATGACATCATAATGATGCCAGATGCTTGGGCAGGTGGATTGCCCCACCGACCTTTCAAAGGCACTTCCTAAGCTCCCAACAGCCAGCTGGTTGTCAGGCACTGGGGAGTCGCAGCTCAAGGGGCTTTGCTAGCCCTAAACTCATAGCACTGTATGAGGATGAAGCAATTCTGACAGGAACAGACTTGATCTGTGGTGGTTAGACTCGTGTGAGGCAGGAAAAAACTGCCCCCTTGTGTCTCTGAATGCACATTTGTAATTTCCCCCACATAACTGAATAGCTCCCACAAGGAAGAGAAAATGACTGCATCTGGAAACACTCTTATAGCTAGGACAACTTGGAAGCTCTTGCTTAACATCACCGCTCTACTGTCCATGAAATTCAACTGGTTCTGCTTTTGGACTTGTGAGCTGCAATGCTTAATCAAGACATTAAATTTCAAGCCACGACAGCAGTGGATTTTTTGCTGCCTCTGCAGTCTCTTTACAAAAGCTGCAATGGCATTAACAGGCTGAGTGCTAATGCATTTCCTATCTCTGTGTACATATATAACATATGGTGAATATGCAGTGCTACCATTTTTATCCTAATGCAAACATACAGTATCTAGGATGCTGCAAAGCAGTCCCTGTAGCCAGATGTTTTTACCAAGTAAAACCGGTTCCACAGAACTGGACCTGTGTTACAAACAAGCCACTTAACATCCACAACATGCTAATAATGTCTGCCAAGAAATGAACTTAGTGTACTTTTCAGTGTATAAGCTGACTCTTTTATTTTAAAAATATGTTAAATTTTGGTGATCGTCTTATACATGGATAGTGCATTGGGGGGGGGGGACATGTGATTGGTTGCTGCCGCAAGCTGGAGATTGTCAGCGGCTATTTGGCATGTTATTGGTGGCTGTGGCAAGGGTTGGTGTTGATTGGGTGTCGCTGTGGCAAAGGGGCGGGCGATTGGCGGCTTCTGCCAGCAAGGGGATAGAAATAGGTGGCTTTAGCAATGCATGCAAGTGGCAGCATATGTCAGGCAGGTTAGCGATTTCCAGCAATCCCCCCCCAAAAAGCTCAACAACTCTGAGCAATCTCCCTCCATTTTCTGAATTTTGAGTCTCTCCCCCCCCCCATCTTATACACAGAAAAATATGGTACATTCATCCTACAAGCAGTTTCACCTTGGAGACTGTCTTTGGTGGTCATTTTTATTGTAAATACATAGGCTGTGATACACAAGTGCCTGTGGGCCAGCAAATTAATAATTAAGACTACATACAGAAACAATGTCTGAGAAGGAGTTATAACACTATTAGGCTAATAACTATGCAGAGTGTTAATGGGACCATCTGAAAACTATCAAATAATGGTCTTCATTATCAACACAGCTACAGAACTTCAAATTTGGGTTATAAACACATTAGAATGGGAATTGAAACTCTGTGTGGACCTTCTTAGGGCTTAGCCGTGTTCTCTAACATAGAGTGAATGCCTGTTCTTTCTGGGGTGGATCAGGGAAAAACTACAACTTTCTACTCCCACCACTTGAAATTCAGGCTGGCATTGTTACAAACTGAATCATTTTTTAATAACTTTTGGGCTGAACTGAGAAATGAAAACAAGACCAAACACAGCAGGCATAGAGGTGATGCTACCTGTGGACTGCATCCAAGCAGCTTCTCATTCCAAAGTGTAGTGGTATTTCTAGGCTTGAAAAAGTAATATATATCTAGCATTCATTGTTTCAGAGAGTGCCTTGAAATAGCTTGAGGGTGTCTGTGTTTGACAGGTTCAATAAACAGAAAGCATTTCCACCTTTATTATATTGCACTACCCAAGAGGCTACTGCTTTTATAAATAAAAAAGACAGGCACCTGTGTTTTTAGGATTAACTATCTTTTTGCAAAATTTTGCCGTGATGCAAGCACTCAGGGATTGCACACAGTAATGGTCAGTGTTTAGCATACTGTACCTTGCTATACCAAAAGGCTAAAATCACCACCAAAGCCCTATATGTTGGGAAATATGAAACTGATTTAAAAAAAATATTGAAATGCAGCTACAGGTGGTCTTCCATAAAATTTTGAACTAGGTTTTCTTATCTGTATGCTCAACCCCTTTCCCCCTTTTGACCATTTTCTCACTAACTGCTTCCCCATCCAAGAAACAAGGTATTCAAATCCTTTCTCCTGCAGGTAGGCAAGCAGGCAAAGTGGAGCCTATTTCGAGTGAAGGGGGAACAGCCTAAAGAGATGGGTTAATACTCCTCCTGCTGAAATGAGATTTGCATCCCACCCATGGCCACAATCCAGCTTTTAAGAAATGGCATTTGTAATCTGTCTTCTATTTCCCAGGCCCTGAATTTTGCATAAATCCAAGTTTAAAGTGAATTTTAAGTGCCTTGCCTTGGTGAAACATCCTTAGGAATTCTGAAGGTCATTGAAACAATTTCAATGAGATTCCCAAAGGCAGTTTCCAGAGGATACACCTCTTGTATCATTTTCCACAAGGCCATTCCTCAAATAATATATAAAGAAAGAAAGAAAGAAAGAAAGAAAGAAAGAAAGAAGCAGTTTCACCTCTGTTTGTTAGTGCCAAACTTGCAATTCTTCAGCAGCTAGAATTTGCAGCAGAAACAAAGGACCTCTCAGCATTAACACATGAATAATCACAGATACTGCCTTTGTTTTTGGATATTTTCCCACATTTGGTGGCAAAGTAACCTTGGCTGAGATGCAAAGGAGTCATTACAGTCAGCAGCCTCTCACTTTCAATTCCCATGCATCATCTTGATCAAGTGTGCAGAATGACACATCTACTCTATTGCATAAAGGTTCTGTGAAATTCAGATACACCTCTACTACTCAATGCCTCTTTTTGATCATCCGAAAGTAATAGTGAGGTAATACCTTTATTAGTTTCAGCTAAGGGCCAAATGCGATGAAGATGCTTTAAATGTGTAAATTAAATGTGGTTGAAAATTTATAGCTGTGGTGCTATCATGCATCATGTGCATCATGGCATGCAGGGAGACTGTAGGTAACCTTTTGCCTCTGCAAAAAAATAAAAATAAATCTCAGGTCCCACCAAATGCTGCAGACAGAAAACAATCCAAGGGAATTGCCAGGAGAGTGTGTGACAATCAACCTAGAAATGTAATTGCGTCTTTCCTAGTCCATGAATAGGTCCACAATTGGCCTTGGGCAAACAAGATATTGAATACTGCGTAATCTCCTTTGCAATTATTTCTAAAAAGCTTTACATTTGAACCCCAAAACGATCTCTCTGTGATGAGCTACAATACATTAATCATTACTGAACAAACCACTCAGATGCCAACTTTGTTCTCAAAGGAGATGTGACCAGCAGTCATTCTCTGCATTGGCTCCTCGTTTGTGGAATGCTCTTCCCAGGGTGGCTATCTGGTACCTTCATCATACATCTTTAGGCCCCTGGCAAAAATGTTCCTCTTCAACCAGGCCTTGGGCTGATTATCATTCTTTGTCCTTTTAAATGTGTTTGTAGGAAGGAGGGGGTTATTGCTTTGTTTTGTTTTTATGCATTTTGTGTTTTTATTTTGTATTTTTATGTTGTGAATTGCCCTGAGATCTTCAGATGAGTGGCAATATATTACTTTAATAAATTAATAAGTGAAGGGGAATAATATTGTCTTGAGCACTGGTCTCCACAAAATAGGGACAAGTCACCTCAAACCAAATGCAAAGCAGCAAAACTAGTGCATCCACCAAAATAAAGAGAAACACTTGTCTGTGGTATAAATTAAATGTGTCAGTGGTATCCCATTGTTTTCATAGCAGGTGCAGTCAAGGAGCTGAATATTGCACTTGATGCAATGGCAAAAATACCAAGTCCTATGGACAGCTGCCTCAGTGCATCCACACTGGAAACAATGGGGTGCCATCAAAATATCCCAGACATGCCACGCCTCCTAGAAACCATTATACACAGTGCCTTCTATCACACTCACCCATCTCTGGCCAGATGATGCCGGAAGAAATCATTGGCAGCTAGTTTGATGGCTTTTTCTGGAGTCACTAGTGTCAGATTCACTGCAGCCCCTGGGCAAGAAATATGGAAAACAGAACATTAAGAGCATTAAGGAAGACTTAAAAGACAAAAAATGTGTTTTCTTAGTGGCCATCAACCTCACCCAGAAAATTGAGCTGGGGGAGATAAGACACTGTAAAATCAACAGAAGCTAGAAACACAGACCAATTCTAGGAGCCACACCAGGAACAAAACATATGCTACGTTGGAAGCCAGTGGTGGTACCCATTTCCATCCAAACCAATGGTTGCTACTACATTAGAAATTTCCTCCCCTGCCACACTGTGGCATAGGATTCATTCAGTACTAAATGGGACCACGGTGCACTCCATTCAGATGGGTCAGGGAGGAGGGTTTTTCCTCTAGTGGGGCAGAGCCAGCCAGTCTACTGCCAGCAATCAGATGCTGCTTCAGTTGCATATGCACAAACTGCTACTTGGCCTGCATCATCTAGATCAGAACCTGTGGCTCTCCAGATGTTGCTGGTCTACATCTCCAATAATCCCTGCCTATTGTCCATGTTGGCTGGGGCTCATGGGAGCTGAGAGCCCAACAACTTCTGGAGGGACACAACCCCCCCCCCAAAAGCAATCCTTCAATAGTTCAAGGATTAGAAGGAGTCTGTGAATATTTCTCTTCCAGAGGCATGTCTCTCTTCCCTCTGCCAGCTTTGATTTATTCACTTTACAAACAGGTTACATCTGTCAAAAAGTGTTAAAAGGCGTTGCTCCCTTTAACATACTATGCCCTGACCCAAAGGTCATGCACATTAATGGAGCATGCCTCTCAATTCTGGGGGGAAAGGAAGAGCTAGGAGATGGAAACCTTGGTTTAATTCTCACCTCAACCACCTGTTCACTGGGTAGCCTTAGACACGCCACTGTCTGCTTCACATACATGTACACCCAGCGGAAATTAAGATACTCATCTACTTTATAGAATTGTTGTAAAAAAATGCTGAGTTCATGTATGCAAAACACTTTGCTAAGTATTTATTTTGCACCACCAAAAAGAGAGAGAAGTATTTCCTGTAGGAACTCTGCATAAGCATCTCTACTTAATTAACAGCATAGACTGACCTAACTGTGGGGTCAAGCTCCTTTGTTCCAAACAAAAACTTGCCTCAGTTCAAAAAGTGTGTTCAATCTATGCATCCCTATCAGGGTCAGCATTAGGGGTTGGCAGCTAGTTTGTGTCAGACCATACCAAAGCACCTTTCTCCAGTTTCAACTGAGTAGGCGCACACCCAACTCTGTCCTCTGGTATGTAAACAGCACGTGACGTTCACATGGTGAATGTGTGTACTCTATTATCGGGAGCAACTAACAGCAAATCCCTCTGAAGGCATTACGAACTGTGCGCTGCTCTGGATAACAAAGGAAAGCAGCATTAGTGACACAAGAGTGACCCACACCACTGAGGTCACTTAGGAAAGGGAATCCAGTTTCGGTCACTGCATTTCCCCCATGAGAAGGATGACCTCTCGTTTGCTTGTTCCCCAACTATGCAGAACTCAGAGAGTACTTTGCATGATGAAGGGCAGGGGTGAGCAAACTTTTTCAGCAGGGGGCTGGTCCACTGTCCGTCAGACCTTGTGGGGGGCCGAACTATATTCTGGAAAAAAATATGAACGAATTCCTATGCCCCACAAACAACCCAGAGATGCATTTTAAATAAAAACACACATTCTACTCATGTAAAAACACCAGGCAGGCCCCACAAATAACCCCGAGATGCATTTTAAATAAAAGGACACATTCTACTCATGTAAAAACACACTGATTCCCGGACTGTCTGCGGGCCGGATTTAGAAGGCGATTGGGCCACATCCAGCCCCTGGGCCTTAGTTTGGGGACCCTTGATGAAGGGCATCTGCAGTAGATTAGGGCAAGAGCCATCTCCTGAACAATCTCTTCCTCTAAAGCTTGTTTACACTTGAGATTCAGGGCCAAACTAGACATGGTGCTAAAGGCATCCCTGGGGTCAGAGGTCATAACAGCTGAGCAGCTGCTGAAACCCTCGCCCAACAGGGAACCTCTGCCACCCACTGGAGCCCTGTTTCTTCTCTTCTTTGCTGTTGTCACTTGTTCACCTGGCCCTCTAAGCTAAGCTAGCGGGAGCAAGGAGGAGAAACATCAGCCTCATCTTGCTTTGCCTCTCCCCTCTAGCCAGCTGGGCAGGCTGGGCTCCAAAGGAAAAGGTCATGGGAATGGGTATTAGCAGGAGAAGTGGGAGCTCATTCAAGGAGAGCAGTTGGGCGTATAGCTGGCACTGATTCCTATCATCTAGGTAACAGCTATCAAAGACTGGCATATTCTTTCTTGCTAGAGCACTGCAATTAGTCATCTCCCACTTTAACTCCTTTCAGCATACAAAAACTTGGTGCACTGTATACTAATACTAATGAAACAGCTTCTGGGTCAATATTTTTGTAACTCAAATGAATTAAAAGTCAGGAAAAATGTATTTCCAAATAAAAGGTCAATCTGTGATTTTCTTCTAAATCTTTAATGTTTTCAGCAAAGCTGCTTGATGGGGGAAGGGGAGAGCTATAATAATCCTTGTCCTCAGTAACCCAATGTGGCTGCAAATCACTGGAGAAAGACAAGCACACCTCCACTGACTCCCAGTATTTTTTAGTCTCCAAAATGCAGTCCTTGGCATACAGGCCAGTGGTGTTGATGCTAGACATTGCCTAATTTAGTAGGGCTGAAATGTAGAATTGCTCATAAATAAGGCTGCCTAGGCTTCAGATGCCAGCAAATGACTGGGAGGCAGAACAGATAGTCACCATAAAGCCAGCATTTTACAAGGTTTTACTAAGGGCCCCATAAACCTTTGATAGATTGACTACACATCAAGAACAACTACCTGGTTGATTTGTTGCTCTACTAAAATGTTTCATGTATTCCTTTCCATTTAACAAAATCCTCAGCGTTTCTCATAAAATATATTTTATTATAAAATCTTGTTTTATATACATCCTTCTCATGCAAAGTAGTACTGTTTATTTTGTTGCTTTAATTGGTAATGAATCAACACTGGGAAATTTTTGCTAATCATCAATGCGCTTGTACAAGTCAACCAGTTTTTTTTTAAAAAAAAGTCAGCCACATGGAAGCATTAAATATTAGAAAGAAACCAAATAGAATGTGTGGTTTTTCTTCTCTTCTCCATCACTCATCTAATTCCCTGCCATATATTTGCAAATACAACAAAGCTTCTACTTTTGTTATCAGAATACATTACCAAAAATATATGCAGTTGTGTATAGGCAATGTCCTAATCCACACAATTCTGGTCAATGAATCTGAGGGTTATGCATATTTTTGCACCTATCTGCATTTATCAGGCTAGAGAGAAAATAAACTTCAGCAGAGCTGATGTTTGCTGCAAGTGGGATCAGCATCAATGTACTACAGCGTGCTGCTGGAGGACACAATCGGAGGGGTTATAGAACAGCCACAAAGTGTATAAATATACTATGTATTGAAGTTAAATAAAGCCTCATTATGTTCCATCCAGCAGCTAGGAATAGTCTGCCTGTTACAGTGGGAGACTGAGGATGACGCTGAGGGTATTCTTAGTAAGAAGGCTGCCTGCCTTGGGTGGTCTGCGCTGCTCCAGTTTTGTGCTACAGAGACCATTTGGCAAAGGTTTGGCCCTGGCACACTCACAACGCAAAAGGAAACCGACGCAGAGCAAACTGGAGGGAAGCTTCATGCCCTTAGTGTCCAGGGGCTAACTAGAATAGGAGCTGCCATCCAGAAATTGACTGAGATATTTAAGGAACTGCAAAGGAAACCCACCCTTTCCTGACTCAAAGTAAAGTTATCTGTTTTGTTCATCTATATTTTCCCATGTGTCCAGAGAGGGCACATGACAAACAATGAGCTTTGCACTAAATAAAATCTCAGCTCCTTGCTTGTTACAATGGATTTGTCAGAGCTAACACAAAACGCAGCCATTTGCTCTCCACTCAACTGCTCTCCACTCAACTGCTCCACCAGCCAATCCTAATGCAGCTTCCACTCCACGCACCTGTCTGCCTGCCCTCCACCCACCTGTAACTTGGCAGCAAGAACACTTTCCCCTCAACTGTCAGTCATGGCATTCCTATTGCCCAAAGCTAGCCTCCTTTCCTGGGAAACCTGACCAAGATCTGGTAAGATCCTATTCAACTGGGAGAAACAAACTTCAAAGGTCATTCAGCTTGGACTTGCGTAATCAACTAATTAAAGGTAAATTGTCAATCGTAAACTGTACTGCCAAAGTGATACAACTATGGTTTACTGCATGAATGTTTCTTATAAACAGATAAATATCTGCACGCTCTTGCAATTCTATACTACAAGAAAATGAATGAGATTCCAGTTGTGACTGCACCCTCCTAATCACATGAAAAACTTCCAAGGTTTACGGCTGTTTGAACTCCAACTATGTGTCTTTGATCTCTGACCACACACACAGAAATATGCAAGCCAAGATAGATAAGACATGTAAGATTAACTGAAAGGTAAATTGGCTGATTTGTTACATGCTTCCTCCCCTCTGCAAGCACTAACAAACTTTTTATTATCTAAGAGAGCCTTTCTGCTTTTAAACAGCTGCATGATTAGCAAAAATTCAGCACAGATGAAGTTTTTCCTCAGTGTGCAGATACAGTGGTGGGAAGAGCTCTACCTGCTGGGTTTCAGCTTCTCACGCAGCCACTAAAGTCATAGCAGGCTACCTAGGAAAAAAGCAGCAACTGTAGCAACCAAGAATTAGCTTCTGGAACCCACTGCTACAATTGCTGATCCCATTGTACAGGAGCCTGGGCACTTAAAAAACTGCACTCTTAGTCCACACTCTTAGTCAGAATCAAAATAAGAAGTAAAAGTAGCAGTAACATTTTCCACGGAAAGAAATTCCAAGCCAGATTGTCCTATAAAGCCATTCTGAAGTCAAGAATTTGAGCGCACCAAAGTAAACACAAACCAAAATACTTTCCCACTATAAAGTTTATTTTCAAGCAGTCTCCTGTTGGGGAAATATTTGCATCTGATGATACTGCCTTTTTCCATCCAGTATTTGGTTGAATTTGGCACTGGATACAAAAGTGTTTCTCATTCAGGGCATAACCTAAACTCTAACGGTGTGGTCTGGAAGAACAACACACTCAGCAGTAAAAAAAAAAAGAGTGAGGGAAGAAGCCATATTCATTGCAAACTGGGAAACGCCACAAAACATTGCATGAAAAATTAGTGTGCGCAAAAATTCTTCAACTCAAGTAAAAGAATTCCAACATTGCACTACATTGTATCAGTGTCTAGAATTCTACCCTCTTTGCAGTGAAGATGAACTAAGCTAGATTTTGCTAAAGATAAAAATCTCCAGAAAAAGAATCCTGAAAAAGATGGTATCAAGTGGCATCACCCAGTTCTTCTGCATTTTTCTGTCCATTTCTGCTTCATATTTCTTTCCAATGGAATAGTCCCCTACTGCATTGTTCCAATTACATTAGTTGATTCAGTTGTTTTAACTGATTAATCAACTGAATCAGTGTGCTGATGTCAAATAAATCTGCATAAAGTAAGAAGGATAGAAACAAAAAGAAACAAGAAAGCACTTCGCTAAATGATGCGGGCATATCTCATAGCCAATGCCACCTTGGTGGTGCAGGAACTCTGCTCTTCTTATTTACCATATCTCACCCCATAGGCAAACCTACACAAAAAATATCACTCTATGCCCAAGAAAAGCTTTGCCTGTTGAATTCAAATTACCATGCAGATCCTAAAGGCACAAGAATGCTAGGACTAAATGTTAGCAACCCAAATCCAGGAATAACATCTTTTCTTCCTTCTCCAACAAGGCTTTCCTACTGTGATAAATAATTCATAATAATGCAGCTTAACACTGACCTCTATACATGCCAAAATACCCTTCGGAACGGATTGTCTTGATAAGGCAGTCAGACCTATTGAAAAGATGGAAGACAAGTAATAGCACTGATTGGGGTTTTAAACACAGTTTCAGTCCCTTGATACAACGCAAGTCATTACAAATAGTGTTTTAAGTCTGGCCACATTGCTCAGCTAGCTGCTCTTTGTCCTGTGTTAGTCATCTGGCTGCAGGTGAGAAGTGCAGGCAATTCATACACCTCAGCAGGATTCACTAGAAACGCAGAAAAGAGATGGAACATTTTCCAGTTTTATGCTGGTGGAAAAATGGAAGTCTTTGTAAAAACCGATACAAGACCAGGTGCAGCAAAAAGCAATAGTACCTCTCTCTGAAGGATGCACTGCCTTTCACAAGACATGTCAGAATAACCCCCAGGAGTTATCCTTAGCTAATTAAAAGGCAATGCCAGAAGCAAAACTGCTTTCCTGATCTACAGATTTCTTTGGAATCATGTACCTAACGCTTTTTGCTTATCCCCATGCTAAAGCCTACAGATGAACAGGGGGCATGGAGTGCAATGCTATTCTTGTCCACTCAGAAGTGTCCGCTGAGTTCAATGGTACTTACTCAAAGGTAAGTGCATACAGGATTGCAGCTGTAATCCATTAGGAATGTTGAGTATGTAGGGGCTTATATTGGATTTTTGATGGATCAATTATTAAAGTTAATACCCTGTACAAATTATAACCAAGAAGTTAATCATGAATCATTTCAAATTTTAAAATTTAAACTATATATACATATACATATACATAAATATATATATATATATATGTTCTATATTAAGACATGACAGGGTGGGAGCAGGAGAAGGACTGTTGCACATTTGATAGTAGTATAGAAGAAAGAAATTCCCTGTTCTAAACAACTACTGAAAGTGCAAGACCCAAATGTAAAACTCTTGTTCAAGTAAGAAAAAATAAGCACAGTACAGTACTGCAAAGCAGCTTTACTATGCAAATTGGTTTTTCAAAAAAGAAACGATCGATGAATAACTACTACACAATTTCTTTCATTTTGTGACTTGAGTACTTACATGCTTGTGTACATTCTGTGGCCATTCTGCTGATTCTGTAGGCGAGTTTTTGCCAGGTCAATAGGAAATACACAGGTGACCCCAATAAGCCCAGCTATCCCTCCATTGATCAGCTTGGCAGGTAAACTGTGAGGAAAAGTGATAGAGAGGCACAAGAAGTCATCAAAAGGCGAAATAACTATAGCATCCATATGTTCAATCAAGATACATGAGCAATACTAGCGCCTCAGAAAAATCTCATGGCATCTTAGGGACCAACAGGTTTGTTGTGGTGTAAGTTTCATGGATTAGAGTCCCATTCATCAGATGGGTTAGTTATGAGGACTCCTGTTCATGAAAGGTTATGGTGCTTAAGGAATCACAAGACTCTTAGCTGGTTTTTCCACACCAGACTAGAATTCCTCATTTGGAATGTGTCTATTGAGATACAAGATCAATGTGTGCTGCTGTCAAGCAAGCATGTGTACAATTGCCATAGAAAAATCTACATAGTCTCATGGTCATGGGACATCAGAAAAATTATTCCTGGAAAGCCTGAGATTCACATAATTCTTTTATGACTGCAACGGTTGCAGAAAGAAAGAAAGAAAGAAAGAGAAATAGTAGTAGTAGCGGCAGTAGTAATGACTTACCAGTTGCACAAAAGCAGTATTGTGGAACTTACTTGCATTTGCTGATTTCAGAATAAAGAAGCCTAAGAGCAGGAAATCCACCTCTCAAATGAAGTTAAGTTTAAAAGAGCGCCCCCCAAAAAAACTTTGTGCCCAGTCATATATTATGGCCTATATAATGCCTGGCACTAAGCTTATATCAGAATGTTTATCAGAGAGTGGGGGGGGGGAGTGAGAAGTGAGCTCCACTTTGGCCAACTGACAGAAGAACTCTGAGGGCTTTTGAATTGGACAGGAATGGGACAGTTGGTCATGCAGAGGATGGTCTCAGCAAAAGAGACATAATAGCCTTAAAAAAAAAAGTTATCCAGAGCTGATTATTCCAAGTTTGTATTTCATGATCTGAAACTATAGTAAATTAACACTGAATTGGAAATTGAGCAATTATGAAAAACATCCCAGAGTAAATTTTATAATGACAATCCCATTGTACAGTGCAGTATTCTGCAGCACAATTCTGCAAGTTGACAAAGAACCTCTTACAGCAAACAGGTCTAAACCAGTATTTTCACTCCCCAACCCACACTCCCTGGTGCATGTTATGCAGCCTAAATATTATCAGTTGTGTACAGCCAGGCAGCTGGACTAATATAAATCCAGACCAGGGCCGTCTTAAAGGGATCGGGCGCCCTGGCGCAACGATCCCTCGGCGCCCCTGGTGGGCCGCCTCTCCGCCCACCTCCCTCCCGCGCTGGCCGCCCCTCGGGAGGGGGGGTGGGCGAGCGGGAAATGAGGGGCGTGGCGCTGCAAGCCGGCCGCCCTCCGGAGCCCCAGCTGGAGCGCTGGGAAGGGCGTGCAAAACCCCACGCCGCTCCAGCCCCACGCCCCTCATCCCCCGAGGGGTGGCCAGCGCGGGAGGGAGGTGGGCGAGCGGGGGATGAGGGGCGTGGCGCTGGAGCGGCACGGGGCTTTGTGCGCCTTTCCCAGCGCTCCAGCTGGGGCTCCGGAGGGCAGCCGGCTTGCAGCTCGCCTGTCGGCGCGCGAGCACCCGCCCATGGGGGCGGGCGCGGGTTGGGGAGGGGGCGCCTGGTATGCCGGCGGGCTTGCGGGGGCGCCCCTGGGGGGCCTGGCGCCCTGGCGCACCGCGCCACCCAGCCCCTATGACAAGACGGCCCTGATCCAGACACTTACCTACATACAAAATAAACCATGAAAACAAAGCCTACTATACTCTCAAAATTAAACACGAGAAAATCTGAAAGGGCCAGACTACAGAAGTTGCATAGAACACATGGATGAACAGAAAAGTCTTTGTCTGACACCAAAAAGACCACAAAGAGCGGGCTCTCCCAAACTCAGCCCTCCAGATGTTTTGGCCTACAACTCCCATCATCCCTAGCTAACATGACCAGTCATCAGGGATGATGGGAACTGTACTCCCAAAACATCTGGAGGGCCGAGTTTGGGGATGCCTGACAAAGAGGGTACAAGGTTAGCATTCATTGGAAGACTATTGCATAAGTGAGTGCCACTACTGAAAAGACCCCCCCCCTTACTGGTTATCTGCCTTACTTTATTGGGCAGGGACACCTGAATCAAAGTCTTTGAAGAGGGTATTAAAGTTCTACCACATGGCAGAGGACATTTTTTCAATCTGGTCCCAAATGGTTTAGGCTCTAAGGATTAAAATCAGACCTTTAAATTGGGCCCAGAACTGGACGGACACAGTTAATATAGTCGAACTGCCCAACACCAGCTATTAGCATTGTGCCCTCTTCTGGAACAACTGTATTTGCCGACTTTTTTTTTTTTTAGGTGACCTATATACTATGCATTGCAATAGTCTAAAATGGGAGGTTACCAGAACATGGGTAATTGTAGCCACGCTATCTCCACCCAAAAAAGGTTGCAGCTGGTGAATTAGCTGAAGCTGATAACAGCACTTTGATGAACATAGGTCTCTTCGCTTCAAATGAAAGTGCTGGATCAATAAGCACCCCGAGACTGCAAACTGTGGTCCTTTATGGGGGATGTAATCCCATGTAAAATAGGCTGAAAATAATCACCTGGGTGAATGAACCACTATCAGCATTCTTGTTTGAACTGGGTCTGTTTATTCACCCTCACACAGCCCATAATCACTCCCAAAAACTGGTTCAGGATTGTGACAACCTCGGCTAAATCCAACGAAAGTGAGAGAGAAAGCTTGGTGCCATCTCCTTATGGGTGACAAATCAGACCAAATCTCAGGATAACCTCTCCCAGCAGCTTCATGTAGATGTTAAACGGCATGGAAACCCTGCGGACTCACAAAGCACTAAGAGGTGAAGCAGTATTATCCCAGCGCCACTTTCTGGAAATGGCTATCCAAAAATGAGCAGAACCACTACTGAGCAGTGCCTCTCAAACCTACCCTAGACAACCGATATCAAAAAGGACACCATTTGTGTTGGCACCAAAAGCCTTTAAGGAGTCCAGGAGAATCAAAAGGGTTGCACTTCCCCTGTCTTTCACTCAAAAAAAGTAATCCCACGGGGCAACCAAGGGAGTTTGTTGTCACACAGCTAGTAGTTCTCTGTGTAGTCCTATCCTGCATTTTTTTTAAAAAAAACCACACACATTAAAACCTGTTGCCTCAATTAAAATAACAAAATCCCCAACTCTTTGTCAGAAGACAACACTCATTTGTCTAGCCAAGGCTCTCTCTACAAAAGCTGCTCTTAGGTAACAATGAAATTGGAAAGTCACTTGTGAAATAGACAATGGCTGGACGTAAGCAGAGCCAAAGAATCAGAAGGCACTTTCTCAAAGGGCAACAGCAAGTAGAAAAGCTGCTCAAATACTCAGAGGGAGACTTGCTTTTCAGGAAGAGTCTAGCAGTACACCTGAAATGGTTGATGCGAAAGAGCCAGCCATTAAGCAGAAGTATCAAAGCCGGGCCTTGACAACTCACCTGAGCATTGTGTGCCATTTGCTGTGATATGCTCTGTGTCTGTTAAACTGCTCTGTTGTCTGTTAAACAGACACTGCAAGAACACTTGCTTGGTTCCATTCTAAAGTCACAGATTGCTGCGACAGTAGAAACGACAAATTAGCTACATAATTACAGCATATGCCAGGGGTTGGCATCCCCAAGTGGGTAGAGTAACCCACCTGACAAAGTTGAACCATGGGGTTGGGGGGGGAGTAGAGTAGTCTGCTTCCTCAGCATGCTTCCCCAAAGGGAACAAGCTGCTCAAGCAGCATCCAGCAGGTTTTATATCTTGATTTTATTCTGTGAACCCCCCTGAGACCCCCGGGTATAGGGTGGTATATAAACTTAATTAACAACAACAACAACAACAACAACAGGCATGTCCAACAGGCAGGTCGTGATCTACCGGTAGATCACTGGCTGCCCCCAAAGAAGCTGAACAACTGTGGCTCCCCTAAAAAAAGCTCAACATTTTACCTCCTCCCTGAAAAAACTCAACAACATTGACCCGAACCCCCCAAAAATGGGCCTTCCTCCTTCCTGAAAAAAGCTCAACAACTTTAACCTGAACCCAAAAAAGGGGGGTAGATCAATGCCAGTTTTTAACTCTGTGAGTAGATTGCAGTCTCTTGGGAGTTGGCCACCCCGAATAATAATAATAATAATAATAATAATAATAATAATAATGCCACCTAGATTTTTTGTGTTGGCTACCAAAGAAGAGATAACTTATTGCCTGTATAGCATATTAGGAATTGTTAACCTGTTCCTGGACCCAAATTTGTTGCTGGAGGGCCAGCAAGGTAGCCTCAGTTGATAGGAAAATCTTTTACCAGCTACGGCTGATACACTCTCTATGACCATTATTGGACAGGGAGGATTCAGGCATTGTTAACCTCTAGACTTGGTTATCTCAATATGCAGTTAATGGGGCTACTCTTGGGTCTGGTCTGGAGGCTCCAGTTGGTGCAAAATGCTTCAGTCAGACTATTGGTGGGGTCAGACTCTTCCTAGAACATAACACCTATTAAGCTTTTCTATGGCACTAATTTTAACCCCTAGAAAAACATGCCATTACTATCAGTTTAATATAATCTCTCCAACATCACCCATTGCTTTAACCCAGGGTTGGTAAATATTAACCCAATGGAAAGCTGTCTCGGACAGCATTCCAGTAATAAGACAGGTAAGACTCACAAAGCTGTTTTCTATGAAAACAGGCAATATATTTCTTATTAACTCCACCTGACATTCACCTTCCATTTTCCTCATACTTCCTCCCACCCCACAACATTTGCGGCAAAAAAACAACAACAACTCTGCAACATCATTTGCCTGTCCTGACTGTGCAAAAGGCAAAAAGAGCTCGGTATACCCAGCATAAGAATTAAAACAAGACCACTGCACAGTCTTACTTTATAGCCACAAACTTTGCATGCCTTAAATTGCATGCATACTATATTTGTAAGAAGCAGAATTCTGTTGAGACATTTTGCTCCCTGATTTGATCTTCTCACAGAGGAAAGAATTGAAATTGCTCAACTTTGCACAACATCAAAGTCCTTTTCCCTCCCTGCTGATAGTTGGGACGGGACCTGAAGTGTTGGATAAAATCTGGCTGGAGGCTGCATATGGCCTGTTTTAACTCCTCTAGACTTTCTATTTCCCAGATAAATATGCACATTCATTAAAAATATGTTTGCATGCCCCAATTTTTTTATTATTGGTATTTCAAAGCTGCATTCTTGTGCCTCTAAAATATTGCAAATAATAATATTGCTAGTATCACACAAAACCTATATATCTTACTTCTATGTTAAATGTCAGAATTATAGGGTTAGTTCCAGATTGACTTAAGTTGAACTTCGCTCCCACTGATTTCAATGGGAGTTAAATCAAGTTATGATTAACTTGTCCCATTAAATTAACATGGCTCTAGTTCTAAGGACAAACAGTCCCATATACTAGTGGAAAGTAATTCCACTGTGCATTATGTGTGCGAGTTTGTTTGATTACTAATTTCCCCCAGCTGAATCCACTCACATTACATTGCATGCTGCCACACGGAGTGTCCTGATAACTAGCTTTTTGTAGAGTGCAAGTGGCTGCCAAAAGACGGGGAACAGAAAAGACCTGGTGCAGACAGAAACAACAGCCCAACTCTTTGCATCCCAGTGCAAAAGTGTATCTATCCACCTCACTATTATAACTCAAAATCTAACAACTGGGCCTGTCTCCCAAACATGCAGGATGTCTAAGGCTTACGAATCACCTATGCAGATGTGATTTCAAGCATATGGGTCCTTGTATCAAAAGTATTCTTGTCCCATGGAATACAGGGCATACTCTGAGATAAGTGGGCACAGCATTGCAGCCTGAATGTTTTAATCTGCTCCATGTGCAGTTCCTCCTATTCTGTTCCAACCACAAGACCATCAGGGGCAAGAATAAAGAAAGGAGCAGAGACAAAGGGGTAGAGAAAGAAGAGAGTACTTTGGGATGTGTTGTGGACTTTACGAATGGAGAAAAACAAATGTGGAAGGACAAAAGGAACCAGAAGTGGAGACAACAGTTGAGAGAAGAGGAAAGAAAAGCTTTTACCTGATCTGTTTATCAGCCATTTAATACAGATTTGATCTTGTGGAAACTAGATTTGTTCTTCCAGAAGTCTTTCAAATTCTTTGGTGTTCAGTCACCTATTTCTGAGCAAATGGTTATCTAGAAAGAGACAGAAATAATACCAGGATTATAGTTTCTCATCATCGCTATGAGCTTTTTATATTCAATAAGAGCACTTACAATCTCTGTCATCATCAGGAGAATCATGCAAAGTAGATCAGGCATGCTCATTTTTAGAAAAGGACCAAAAAACAGAGAGGCGTAATCTAAAAACACCCAAAGAAGAGTATAAAATATTTTCTCTTCCAAATTTTAAAACAGTAAAGTGCAGTCTTCCAGGGTCTATGTTATGACCTACAAAGGAAGATGCCAAGGTTTAAACATCCCAGGAAAACCACATGATATGCCTAAGAAAGGGCATCCCTGGATTCCTTCTCCAGAGATATGGGGCTTCTGTGCTTATTTCAAACAAGGTACAGTAAAGGTACTCTTTCACATGCTCTATGCCATTACAGTGGTAGCTCTGGTCAAGAACTTAATTGGTTCCAGAGGTCCATTCTTAACCTGAAACTGTTCTTAACCTTGGGTACCACTTTAGCTAATGGGGCCTCCCGCTGTCGGCGCACAATTTCTGTTCTCATCCTGAAGCAAAGTTCTTAACCCAAGGTACTATTTCTGGGTTAGCGGAGTCTGTTATCTGAAGTGTCTGTAACCTGAAGCGTCTGTAACCCAAGGTACCACTGTATTGGGGACGCGGGTGGTGCTGTGGTCTAAACCACTGAGCCTAGGGCTTGCCGATCGGAAGGTCAGCGGTTCAAATCCCCACGACGGTGTGAGCTCCTGTTGCTTGGTCCCAGCTCCTGCCCACCTAGTAGTCTGAAAGCACATCAAAGTGCAAGTAGATAAATTGGTACTGCTCCGGCGGGAAGGTAAACGGCGTTTCTGTGTGCTGCTCTGGTTTCGCCAGAAGCAGCTTAGACATGCTGGCCACATGACCTGGAAAAACTGTCTGCGGACAAACGTCAGCTCCCTCAGCCAGTAAAGCGAGATGAGCGCCACAACCCCAGAGTCATTCGTGACTAGACTTAACTGTCAGGGGTCCTTTACCTTTTACCTTTTTTACACCATTATTACTTCATGACACTCTGGCAAGTGGAAACTTGCAGTGATGTCTCTTCCCCGTCTACATGCTCTCATGAATGGACCACACCTCTCACATTCACACAAGAGGGATCTGATGGGATAGCACCAGATTTAGGGCGCTGTGGGCAGTCCCCACCTCACAGGGTGCTGAGCCAAGGCACTGCAAAATTGAGAAGATCCGTTTGGGGGTTCCAAATTTTGGCCTTGCTAAGGGCACCTTATTACCAAAAATTACCAAAGTCCGCCCCGGATTAGATTTCCTTTCAATCGGGTTAACTTATTTATTAAGTTGTCATTTAGTTGAAAAACTGGTCAAGTAGGCATGCCAACTTGTTGAACTAACCCCAATAATATATTGAGTAAACCATTACACAGCATTGTTTTAACACTGCAGGCACACTGCAAATCATGCCTCTTGATCCTTGTATTACTTTGCAATCTATACCAGATCCATATGGAAGTTCCTTCCATTTTTACTGGTTGTTGTTTCAAGTAATGCAGAAACAGCCTTATCTTGATTCTCAAAGTGTTTACCAAACCTACATAGAGAACATCATTTCATTTGTAAGTTATTCATATTCACGTTTAATCTTTTCTTTTTTTTAAGAGCAGTATACTTCCAAGCTATTTTCTGCTGCTAACTGAAGCAAGACTGTGAAATCACACCCACTCACCTCACGGCACCCAGGCGAGGCGCCTGCCCAAAAGTGCCAAGCTGCTGTGCTGGGGGGAGGGCATCGGAAGAGCAAAAGGGGGGTGGGGACTTGCAGAGTTTTAAAAAAGAAGCAGTGCCTTCTGCATAAAATTCTTAATGAAGAGAAGGGTGGGGTAGAATGAATCAGTAAGTATGAAGAAAAAGGGGGAAAACCTTGCACGGTAGAGTTTTTTTTCCTAATGAACTTCATGCTAAAAGCAACTGTGCAGAGTGACAAAAAGAAGCAACAATAAGCCCCATATGCACAAAAGAAAAAATGAAAAAAGTAAATGCTGTATCCTAAAGTGACTGGGCATATCCTAAAGTGACAGCCTTGGCATTTAGGAACCGCTGAGACCCTGCAACACAGGTCCTGAAAGATCTACATCGGCTCCCAGTACGTTTCCAAGCACAATTCAAAGTGTTGGTGCTGACCTTTAAATCCCTAAACGCCCGCATTCCAGTATTCCTGAAGGAGCGTCTCCACCCCCATTGTTCTACCTGGGCACTGAGGTCCAGCTCTGAGGGCCTTCTGGCGGTTCCCTCACTATGTGATGTGAGGTTACAGGGAATCAGGCAGAGGGCCTTCTTGGTAGTGGCGCCCGTCCTGTGGAATGCCCTCCCATCAGATGTCAAGGAGATAAACAACTACAATATCTGACTTTTAGAAGACATCTGAAGGCAGCCCTGTTTAGGGAAGTTTTTAATGTTTGATGTTTTATTCTGTTGGGAGCCACCTAGAGTGGTTGGGGAGACCCAACCGGATGGGTGGGGTATAAATAAGAAATAATAATAATAATTGTTGTTGTTATTATAACCTGCTTAAAACTCACTCAGAATATGCAGGCACATTGGTGTATTAATGTGACCCACAAACTTGTGGTGCATTTTGTATTTGGTTTCATAAACGTTACTGTTGTTTTATACTGTTTGCCAATATGATATATCACTGCTTTACTCACAGGGCAAGGTAAAATTAAAAATAACCCCGCAGTTTTAGATACTGAGCACAGCTCAATGCATGTTTTTTGCAACAATCTCCACACATCTTCTCATCAAAAATTACATAACACATTTCGGAAAAAAGAAGATATACCGGTATTTGCTCTCTGCAGAGTTTGAAAATTTTGATCTATGCACATAATATGCAACAGTTATATTGTTCCAACTGCATTAGGTAAGTGCTAGTGCAAATTAAGGGATGCGGGTGGGCTGTGGGTTAAACCACAGAGCCTAGGGCTTGCCGATCAGAAGGTCGGCGGTTCGAATCCCCACAATGGGGTGAGCTCCCGTTGCTCGGTCCCTGCTCCTGCCTACCTAGCAGTTCGAAAGCACGTCAAAGTGCAAGTACCGGTAGATAAATAGGTACCGCTCTGGTGGGAAGGTAAACGCCGTTTCCGTGCGCTGCTCTGGTTTGCCAGAAGCAGCTTAGTTAGTCATGCTGGCCACATGACCCGGAAGCTGTACGTGGGCTCCCTTGGGCAATAAAGTGAGATGAGCGCCGCAACCCCAGAGTCGTCCGCGACTGGACCTCATGGTCAGGGGTCCCTTTACCTTTACCTAGTGCAAATTCACACACACATAATTGTACTCTATTTCTTCAATATTCAGATATGGCATGTATGTGTGAAACAGTTATTACAAAACAATAAAACGCAGAGCTTTGGTTTCCCCCACCTCTGCCACCACATTGCAATACTTTTCAGCAGTGCTTCTTTTCTAGAAAAACAGGTGCAGGAACTCCCACTTCTCCCACTTTAAGGACGACCCAGTTCCGGCGAGTTCTGGCTGGGGGAAAAACCCCTGCTTTTCAGTACAGACAGTTCACACATTCATCAGTGTCCTAAAACAATGTCATCAAGTGATAAGAGAAGTGATGTAATCTGTGATAAATTAGCTCCTGAAATTTCAATCTGGTAGCATAAGGACAGCAGTACAGAACAGGTTAAGATGGAAGAATTCAGGTTTGAAAACATTCTGCTGAATAGCTGGAGAGTTACTAAAGCAAATAAAAAGGACAATTGGCTCCATACAGGTAGTTTTTATTACCAAAAAGACTCTGGAAGATATGTTTGGCAGTGGGCTAACGTGTGCTAGGTCCTTCTAAGCAGAACCCTGCATGCCAGCCTGGGTTACTAATGCAAGCGATTGGGCTCTAGGGGAAGGGGGGGCTGTTAGCTGGATAGCCAACTAACTGCAATGCAATTGAGCTCTTGACACACAAACTTGTCCCATGCATCAGAAGTGACAGCAGCATAAATTCACCCATTTCAAAACACCCCATTCACGGCATTACTGTGTTTCACCCAGATACAGAACAGCAATAGTAACCAGTGGTGGCTGCTTCCCTTTTGGGTTTGCTAGGGTGGCAGGCATGGAAGAGAACAACAGGAGCCAGAGCCAACTCATTCTAGTTTGTCCCTATCCTCTTCCTCCCTACAGAGGAGTATAAGGGCAACACTGAGATGGAGGAGGAGGAGGAAGAGGACAGTTAATGCTACCCACCCAACCCAAACTGGTTGTAACTAAGACAACAGGCAAGCAGAGGCTGGCTGAGGGCAGATTGAGACTGGTGGGACAGTGTCTCATTTGCCCTAATGGACTAGCCTCTATTGATAGTGAGGGCTCATCCAGACTTGTCCCTGCCCTGCTGCTTTCCCCCTAGGGAAACTCATTATTTACCACTGAATCGGGCCAAATGTCAATCGGGTTTTTTCTGAATTGACATTTGCCTGATTTATCACTGAAGAGCTGGCTTTCCTGGGGAAAGTGGCAGAGCAAGGGGGAAAATGCTTGGACCTGTGCTTTCTAGACATAGGACAAGTCTGGATGAGCTCTGATTTATGTATTGCCTCTAGGTAAAACGTGTTCTTTTATGGCCCAGTAGAAATAACAGTTGATGCTGTAAACATTCCAGCCCACTGGAGAAGTGGGAAAGCATGAATTAAAAACTAGCTGTTTCCAAGTCTGAAGCTGAACTGCATTCACCCTTTCTTAAGTGTTTTGCTTGTCAACTGTAGCTCCCTGACATCAGCTGGGAACCAGCTTCCATCTAGTAATTCACCATATCTCATTTGCTCTCAGAGACATTCCACTTCAAATGACTGACATGCCCCGAAGGTAGAGAAGTTGTCAGTTGTTGGCTTGGCAAACAGGTCAGCTACCATCCTCCCCACCAGAGGCTCTTCATTATCAGCAACTTTGGAATGAGTTGTACAGATGCATTTGCATTCTGTAAGGGAATTATGCACATCAGTTCCAGAAGAGGGTTTGATTCTTGTTTACATTTTTAAGTGTATCAAGTAACTGCAGAGAACCAAATATATTCCAACACACACACAAAAAGAGGAAGATGTAATTTTGACAGACCAAGAAGATCAGCTTTCATTTAAATAATGAAAAATAAACAGGCTTAGGTGTTTGGTCTGCAATATTTGTTTCAGCTCTCTCATACCTCTACAAACCACTGGTAGCATATTGACTGAGCCCTCCAGTCTAGTGGTGCTGTTGCAGAATGCCAGATCTGTCCATAAGAAAACCATGCTCATCAATGACTTGATTGTGGATGAATGGGCCGATCCAGTAGGCATTACAGAGACTTGGGTGAAAAAGCTGGGTGGGCCATATCTTACCCAGCTATGCCCACCTGAGTTTTCAGTACTGCACCAGGCTAGACTTGGGCAGGCAAGGCAGGGGTGTTGCTATTGTCCATAAGAGTGCCATCTCCCTGACCAGGAAATCTCTTGACCTCAAGACAGGCTTAGAGGGTCTGCAGCTGTTGTTGGGCCAGAGAAGCAGATTGCGGATGCTGCTGGTCTACTGACCACCCTGTTGCTCAGCAATTCTGGGGTATTGCTGGAGGACCCATAGGATAGTAGGGTATTTATACTCTCTGTACCACCACTGGCAGCCCTACAGGTGAGGGAATCATTTCAATTATATTATTAAGAGATGCCAGAAGTTCTGAAAAGAGGGAATATTAAGACGACCAAGTTTATTCTATCTTTCATCGTTTCTCAATAACGATAAAGCACTAATTTTAAAGCACCTACTTCCCCCACCCAAACACAAAGAAGAGCCCACTATCTGGAAGCAATATTCAAGGTTAGCTGCAAGGTGGAAATTCAGAGGGAATGTGGAACGACACATTATTTAGGAAGCTTATCTTAATATGAACTAATGGCATGTGTATTTTTCTTTCACCTCTCCCCCCCCCTCTGCTTTTCTTTCTTTGTTACACTGGTTGTTAAAAATAATTAAAAGACTTATCTTAACCAGGTGCCAAGAAAAGAATCAAAGGTGGTACTTTAAGCAAAGAGAAGCCTCAAAAATTATGTCATGGAGATCTTGGCCGAAAATCTACCTCTTTGAAGCAAAGGACCAAAGGATAATCTACTCCATCATTCTGTTCCCACAGCAGCTTGTGAAAGCCCACCAGCAGGACATGAGTGCAACAGCACAACAACAATGCTAATTGATGGGTGTCTATGTGCTTTATTCTCTCTGCTGTTGAACAGATGCCACTCTGCTAAGTAAAGAACTGCGTGCAGCTCCAAAGTTCACACATGGTTGCATCAGTAGAAATTGAGCCAAGGACAGAAATCATTAGCTATTTTGTACTTGTTCCTTGGGGACTAACACAGCAACAATTTTAGGAATAAAAAACTTACTATAGGAGGCAGGCAAATACACTTCTTGAATTATCCTACATACAATAAATATTATGAGTGTGGACCGTGCTGCTCTAAGACTTTTCTGATGTTATCAGTAAGATTTTCTTGGCAAGCCAACAAGACAAATACTGTTCAGGACAGAAACGCCTGACCTATCACAACAAAGGACACTGCTTAAGGTTTGCTATCTTTTATTAAACTGCTAGTTGTCTGAAGGCACTCCAAGGTTTCGAAACTAAATTATTTTAATCTGTTCTGTTTAACATTACATTTACAAACCTGTCTGATATTACACACGCACTGTCTTTCATCCACTCTACAAGGTAAACTGTTTCACTGAAAGGGAGATGGCATAGGAGAGTCCAGCTGACAGCAGCTTAATGTTAACACTTTCCATAGTAAAAAAAAAAAAAGTTGCCCAATTAAGAAATATTAATTATATAATACGACATTAATTTTCACCTAAAGCAATTCAGTGCAAGTGGTGAACAAACTGCTATATTATTCATTTAACTAATGATCAATTTTATATTTATCCCATTTTTCATTAGTTTAAAAAGAGTAGCAAGTTGTTTCAAACAGTTTCCAATATTGTTTTCATTGTTGCGACCCACCCAGGGATGAACTTTTCACTAGAGCTTAGATGCTAAAGTTGGTCAGAATCCACATGGGCAGTCAAACCTACTCCAAGTATGTTGTTTTAGGTTTTCAAATTATTATTATTATTATTATTATTATTATTATTATTATTATTATTTTCACACCCCACTCAATTTATCACTCCTTCCTCTATGGTTTCCTTTTTGTCTATTGCTTGCAAGCCCCATGGGGTAAGAGGCCTGTCAAACCTGTTCTTTGTAAAACATGATGTACACAAATTAATTATACCAGCTTTTGGGGGGGTGTATGAAAAAGATCTTGTGATTTAAATGTGTGGACAACATCTGTTGAATAGATCACTGGATTTATTATCTTTCATGTGCTGTTCTCTTACTGTAGGATCAGAGAAAGCCAAAGAGCCATGTTTTCTACATTATTTCCAGTTACCTATCTCCCTCCACTCCCATTCCCAGCAGGGTTCTGGCTGATACTAAACACATGGGAAATTGTATCAGAGGACTTGTAGATTATCCCAAGATTCACTTCTCTATTTCTAGGGATAGGTAAGACTCAAGCATTAAAAAAAAAACAACTAAACAAACAAAACTGATGCAGATTAACTTCAACAGAATTGTCCCCTCCCCACAAAAAAAGAAGTCAGTTTCCAACCCTATTGATTTTCAAATGAACTGATTTTAGGATTGTGTTCTTAAAAATGCACCAGCATGTATACATTCAGTAAACATTCAGTTGCTTAGCCTATCACTGCAGCTCTGTGACAAAACAAGTCCCACCTGCTGAACTGCTCCCTGCGACACAGGGCTTGTCCACGCTTACCTTTAGCCCCACACTTTCCAGGCACAGCTCCATGCTTTAAAGCTCTGTATCCGAGCTCTCTCTTTCTCTCTCTCTCATTTCCGTTCCAGAGCTTTTCCCATGAAAACTCACTTTTTAAAGCTGAAACACAACAAACAGCAATTTGAATTTTCCGTGGATTGCTGTTTGCTCTGATTCAGCAGTAAGGAATAGGGTTCCATGGGGAAACCTCTGGAGGGAAAGAAAGAAAGAAAGAGCATTCGGACACAGAGTTTTAAAGAACAGACCATCCATGCTTGGAAAGCGTGGAGGAAAGGTTAAGTGTGGATAAGCACACAGCTGAGACACAATAGTCCTCTTTGAGTCAGTAAGCTCCCTACCTGAGTTTTAAGTACAAACCCTTCATTTCTGAGAGGCTGGCAATATCCCAGCAAAGGCCTCTCCATCCATGATCAGAGCTATATTTACCTAGAAGCGTTCTATTTATGGGCCATGACCCCAACTAAATTTTCCAGTCATTGTTAAAGCTCCAGCAGTACAAAATCCCCCCCACAGCAAATACATTCTTGCATTGCAACAAATGGATGCCATTGTATTTTGTCCCACTGCAACATTGCAGTGGTTAAAATCTCTTGTAAATATAAAGCCTACAAGTTCAAACTCGTTCTTTCCATTAATTCCAACAGCCATTCAGGTGAATTACGCTTTAACCACTAAAGAACACACAGGTGGTCATTCTGTTCTGTAAACGCAACTGCAGATACCTTCTGGGGCACAGTACAGATCTGGCCTCGTTTCAGTGCCTTCTCTTGAGCCAGGGAGACACCACCATACCTGCATACAGCTGCCACAACAATATCCTAGCAGGATCCCTTCGTGCCCTTGGCTGTTCCCTAATGGCTGTCCAAAAGGAAATACAGTTCAGTGACTCAAGAATCCACAGCTTCAACCACACATTCTCACATTCTTGCCTGCACTCTCTTTCTCACCCTTTTCCTACCTCTCAGTTTTACGTGTACCAAAATTGAATTTCTCTTTCTTCAAACACTCCAGAGTCCACATATCAGGGCGATTGCACCAGGGACCATATTGCCGTGCTGAAAAGGCAGCAATTAACTTTTGCCCCCACTTTATTACAGAAAGGAAGTACTTTATCAAAAGAAGCACAGTCCACTTTGTTACACAATGCATTTGGAAATGCTCTGTGTCCTAATAGCGAGGCTCAAAAGAAAAAGAAACCAACAAAAGCAACATAACAACTCATCGTCCAAGGTCTCCCCTCTGCATTCTGGCCCCTAACCGCCATGTTGGTAACTTACAGATCTACAATGAAGCTGCAGAACCCCAGACACAGATCCCATCTCTCTGCTGGAGTGTTCTACTATCCCAATACACACCACCCTTGGCTGTTCTATCAAGAGACTCCAGAACAGGATGTCTAACATGATCTGATGGACAGTAAGAGCTGTTCGACAGTGGAATTTGCTGCCAAGGAGTGTGGTGGAGTCTCCTTCTTTGGAGGTCTTTAAGCAGAGGCTTGACAGCCATCTGTCAGGAATGCTTTGATGGTGTTTCCTGCTTGGCAGGGGGTTGGACTGGATGGCCCTTGTGGTCTCTTCCAACTCTATGATTCTATGTAAAATTCACTCTCTCAGCCAGCTGAGGAATTAGCTTCTTTGGCATCAGAGGCTGAATGCAACCCCATGCTGTGCCATTCTCGGGCAGACATTTCATACAAAATCATGCCAAATGGAGGAAAGTCGTCTTCTCACATCTAGAACGCAACTGCCACCTAGGGAATTTAGATTTACTTACCTACCACCACCATGAAATGCAGCAACAAATATACACAGAGAGGCAGACTCCAATAGGAAACATATCTAAATCAAAGTCAAGCCTCTCTACCGCACCCCCCCCCTCATGCAGACACTTATTGAAGGGGAAAGGAACCAAATAGAACCAAATGTACAGATGGAACAGTGCTGCACCTTAAGCACCAAGAAGCAGAATCTGGAGAGCAGCTATCAATATGGAAAGCTAGTTATTAATCCACTGCCTGTGCCAGACCAGTCTGTGATATATAAATCACGGAAAGAAGAAGTGCACAGTCTCCCCCCCCCCCACTGCTCCTTTCAAGGACAGAAACACAATATGGAAATGAAGAGGGAAAAAGACAAGTCCAAGAAGCAACAAACACTGCAAAAAGATCATGACCAGCAACATGCAATGACTTGCATGGAACATTATTACAGTAATTGAAACCCTAATTATTCTGTGATAAATGTGCCAGGTCAAGGCAGCTTCAGTGCTGTGCCCAGGATTTACAAAGGTGAGATGGGAGTGTTTTGTCAAAACCTACAAAAGGTCTATCCAGATCTCAGCAAATGCCATGTTTGCTCCACTTCCACTATGGTCAAGCAGATACATTGAGACTCTGGACACATCTCTCTCTAGAGCATTGTATAAATGCTTTTTCTGCAATGTTGAACAGCAGACACTCTGGCCTGCACGTTGTCTTCCCACTTCCCCTGGCAGGTGAGGCATCATTTTGAGATCAAGTGACATCAGCTGACTGGTGTGGGGAGTGAGCCTCTTTGAACTTGCGCTGTCGGAACCAATCAGCTGGTTGATGCTAGGAGTGCATCTTTTCAAGTAGCTGCTTCAAAAGGAGCACAGTGCCTGAAAATGGGAGACACCAGTCCAAAAGATCACTAGGGATGCTGAGTTACAGTCCTCCAACCCTGTATGGTGTTGAAACATTCTGACAAGAGTAAAGAACACCTTACCTAAAGATCCAGCAGTGTCTTCCTAGTTCAGAGCTGTCAATCAATCAAATGGCCTGGGAGTCTTATCTCCAGTATGGTCCATCGCATGCCTTCACTCACCACACAAATTACTGAATCACCTTCAGGGCAAGGAAGCAGTGGAGCAAATGACCTTAGAAGGGCCAAAGTGACTGACTCAGCATTAGCCTCTTCCACAGTTCCCTTTAAATAGCAGCACAGGTGTCAAGGAGTGTGAAGATGAATGCACTGGAGCACAGAGGTGTAAAGTTTGCAGTTTGCTTATACTTGCAGTTAAAGAAAGAATTTTGGGCGGGGGAAGGAGAACTGTGATGCAGGTGAAGGAAAGATGCAGGTGAAGGCAAGATGCAGGACAACAGCACAGCATGATTAGATGTGAGATGTCATTTTAAAAGTTCTCCCTGGGCACCTGCTAGATGGGTGGCCCACCAACTCATCTGAATCTTGCACCCCTGCCATACACCTTTATAAATCAAATGAACAGGCCAACTATGCACTCATAATTGTGCATAGTTTGGCAATGACAGAGGTGACAAAGGGCACAGAAAGTCAGATCCAGGGTCCTATGCAGAGTATTAAAGCTATCAAACTTCTCTTCTCAACAGACAATACCTCCACATTTTCCATAATTTTTGTTAGGATTGCAGTAACAAGAAACGATTTGGTTGTTTTGCAGTACCACTGTTTCAGTAGACTCCATTCCACACATGCAATTAAGTTGAACCCTGTCCATAGGACTTTTTACCGTCATTGGAACCCATGAATGGGAAATGAAACAATACTCTTAAAAAATCCTAGCCCTGCTGCTGTTTGTTCTTTGTATAAGCATTACCAAATCTCCTCAAAACAACTAACCATATGAATCTGTTTCTCAGACTGCCTAGCAACCAGTATCTTCATTGGCTGCATGCCTTCTCTTGCACACATGGGGGTTTCTAAAATATATTGTTTGCAGTCCTGTTAAACAACAGAGCAGAACAAGTCTCATAAAACAAATGGCTCTCTGCTCAGACATTTTTCAGTTCCAAATCACCAGTCAGTCTACCCAACTATCATCAAAAGGTTTCCTTTTGGGCACTAGAACAAATAAAATATTTAAGATGACTACTTTCCTTAAATCTTGTCTTTTAAAGAAATCAGGGTTCTGCTGGTATTTCAAGAGACGAGAAAAACTATTAACCACATTCAGAAAATACTGAAAACCCAGGCAATCTGGGAAAATAAAGGAACACAGAAAGCAAACTGGTGTACATAATCTTTACTGTAGCCTTGAGGTGTATATTTTGAGGACCCATCCTATTTTTGCAATAATTAAGCTCTTTTAAGCATTTTTTTAAATGCTGCAGTTTAAATTATTGTAAGCCACTCTGGGACCTCAGAATGAAGGGTGGATTGTTGTTATTAAATAGTCCAAGGGGACAAAGCTAAGAGACAGAGACTCAAAACAACAGGTTTGTTCTGGATATCCACCAGCATGACCATCACAAGACCAGGCTACATTCTGTAGTCAGGAACAATCAGTTTGCATTTACCCAATTCATTTTTAGAATTAATTTAGAGGAGGGAGGGAGGGTAGTGCCTAGAACAGCCTTAACAAACCTGTACCTTCCAAACATTTTGGACTACAATTCCCATCAGCCCCAGCCAGCATGCGGAGAGAGTTGTAGTCCAAAACATCTAGGGCACCAGAATAGTGAATGTGAATGTGGCTCAAATTAGCCAACACCGGCAAATGCAAACGTTCTAGTCAGGAGGAGGAAGATATGGGAGCCTAGCAATGGGTGAGTCTGGCCTATATTCCTATCTGCCTCTCCAGTCCTGCATAGGAGCCTACTCCATGGTGTGGCAGATTAAGAGACTAAACTACACTCCAAGGTAGATAGGGGGGTTGTGACATTTCAGATTTGGGGATGTGGATTTAGGAGGGCACAATTCAATGCACAGCAAGGTTCAAAGGCCCATTTTTTGATGTTTTCAACAAGCTTTTCCCAGGTCTCTGCTTGGAGGTTCATTCCATGTTGTTTTAAAACCTATACCTCTGTAGCTCTTGTATTGTTTAAAAATTATTTTAGCTGTTTTTAAGGACATGTTGGCAAATTGCAATGGGACATATGCGTGGAGGGTGACTCACAAAATAACAGAAACATTTTTAAAGCACTGTATTTCATGTGCTTTTAGGAATAATTACTTGTCTGAAATGCAGAGGGAGAGGAAGTTTGCCCCTTTAGATGGCATGTTTCTAGTATTAGTTTAAAGTCTTGTAACTTGGGCCTTCAGGAATGACACAGGTCCCCCACCCCTTCTTTTTGTCACCTTCATTCTAAGGAGAAGGCAGGCTGGCAAATGAAGGGCCTACAGGCTTTAAATGGCTGAGTAATGCAGGATCTCAGGTGGGGGGAAAGGTGGCCACAAAGGGTTAGAAAGCATCCAAAAGAATGCCTTTGAAGCTTGATGAGAATCAAATCTCCTCTTTCCCTGGAACCTGAAATGGCACCCCAGTGTGTAGCCCCCTGTTGACAGGCACAGCTGCTGACTCCCTCGTGCGAATGAAGCACACGTCAAGATGTGAAGGTTGACATAACATGAATGAATGCACACACACAGTTCCTAATCCCATTTTTTAAGAGAAATATCAAAATATTTTGATACCTTTGAACGTCTAAAAATAGGCACACCAGATCTGTAACAATGAAAGAGCTCTCTGGCACCCTGGTTTCCCTCCTTTTATTTTTAGTCTCAGTATGCAGGGTCTTTTTTAATCTTGACATTTGCTTATATAATTTGATTACTAACCTTAAACTTAGACAGTATTTCTTAAGGGGGAGAGGGGATTGAAATGTAATGGTTTGCATGTTGCCAACACACGCAAAAAACACAGCCCTGCCATTTTTTCTTGCAATTAACCTTCTAAACTTTGCCATCTCTTAGCATGTTTCAACCTCCTTCACCTTGGGAACCATATATCCTTAAGAAATTATTATTATTATTATTAGTAGTAGTAGTAGTAGTAGTAGTAGCAGCAGCAGCAGCAGCAGTAATGAAGTATAAACGGGTAAAACACCTTAGGCGCTAAAGATCGTACTGCTGTTGACCGCAGGCAGGACATGGATAGTCCCAAATACAGTACAGAATGGTGCAACTTCTGTACAAACAATGGCTGGTTTCGCTTGCTTCTCCCCCACATACTAGCAACAACTAATTCAATATATCTCTAGCTCTTATTACCTGTTAAAGCTGCAACATGGCCTCTGTTTGCTCCATGTTGTCCATCTGGGATGACACTTTCTTTTTAGTTCAATTTGCATAGGTTTGACACAACTAAAGGAAAATGGACTCCTTCTGTTTTGGTTCTCTAAGAACACAACGCAAGGACAATGGGAGGTCATTTTTATTTAAAAACAACAACCCACTAATATACAAAGAGGACTTCTACTGCTCGCTCTTGGTTAATGTTTGTAAGAGGAATTTGTAACCATGAGGGCAGAGTGCTCAGACAGGTGAAAAACTCATCACAAAACATGTGGTTTGCACTGCAAAACCTTGTCATGGTATTGGGGGCAAAGGTACAGCTTTAACATAAAATAAATGCCAGCGATCTATTTTATTCATTGTTGCCGATACCTGGAAGGGGTGGGGGGAGCATCCACTGAAGCTGCTCCCACTTACATCAGGGAGTGTGTCGTTGGTCTTCTCCAGAGCAAATGAGACAGGGAGGGCACCATGGAGTGAAGTGGCCAGAAGAGTTAAAGTAATAGGTAGAATTTTGCTTCCCCTTCCACGAATCCCTCTGTGTTCAAAGGAGCAGAAGAAAGAGCTGCCAGAATTCAGGCAAGGAATGGGAAACACACACAAGAGCCCATTTTGGAGGCAGGCAGTCTCCAAGCAACAGGTAGCAGCTGTGCAGCAATAGCCTCTCTGCTCAGAGACCCATGGGTGTTGCCATGTATGCACAGAGCTTCCTTGTGGGTAACAGGAGCTCTCTAAGTACATCAGAATGCACACAGAGAGTAGATGAAATCAGGCCAGGAGTTCATACTGTAGACAGAGGAACAAGCTGGTAAATAATATTCACTCTCGCGGGTGAAAGGAAATATATCATGCATACTACTTCCTGAACCATTGTTTGTGCCTACTGGGGAAAAGCAGACATTCAGTTTGGCATATCCTCTGAGCTGCAGGGACTATAAACTGAAGCACACACAAACATTAACATAGTGCAGCTTTTGCTGGATTGCAACCATTTCTGACAGCAGATGGGGGAGCCCACGATCAAATGCTTTCTTGTATTTTATTTTATTTTTTAATTCCTGCCTGCGCAAAGCTAGCATGACAGGATAAAGTCTGCCAGACCAGGCATATTTCTAACAAACTAGTTTAGTATGGGCAAGAATATTTTTTTTTTTGTACGAGCAAGGAACATTCAAACATGCAGTCTCAAACAGCAAAGCCCAGCAAAAGCTACATCATTAAAAAAAAATGTTCCAAGTAACTCTGTCTGGACGAAAGAGGCTGAGTTTAAAAGCTACGTCAGTATGCAAATTTCGGATTCGCATAGCACTCTTCCAACTGAGCAACATTGAAAAATAGTCAATTTTCTCAACTAGAGGGAGAGCCTAAGGCTTGTTACAAATATAATTTTTAGCTGTTCGAGAGAGGAGGAAACCGTACAGAAGGATCAATGGGATGACTCAAGAACTCCATCAAATGCATTGGCCGTTTGACTATAGCTTTCAACTTGGTTCAGTCTTCAGGAGCAAAGGAACACGGGGAACGGCCTTATACTGAGTCAGACCATTGATCCAACTAGCTCAGTATTGTCTACACTGACCGGCAGTGGCTCTCCAAGGTTTCAGACAATAGTCTTTACCCAGCCCTAAATGGAGTTGCTGGGCATTGAACCTGAGAGCTTCTGCATGCAACACAGATATTCTACCAGCCTTTCCCTTTTAAACAGCGCCAGTCTTGCCATTCAGCCTGCATGGCCTGCTGTAGAAGAGGCAGCTATGGGGAAGTGCTGTGTCGCTTGGAGTACAAGCTGATCTAGTACACAGTTATTAAAAGATGCAGGAGCCACATCCTCTCATTTCCTGCAAACCCCACCACCACCAGTCAGCAAAGGAAAGAGGCCTACTTTAGGCAGTACCACGATAGAGGGAGGGGGCACCTGAATGGTGCAACAAAAACTTTTTTTTAAGTACTGTACTGTATTGCTCCTAACAGGAGGGGTTACATTTAGACTCCACATCAGGCAGCAAAATGTCTTGGGCCAGTGCTGCTTTTAAAGGCATTGTGTTCATCATCAAGGACCAAGGCAAAGCACTTGGACAGAAACGTGCATATTGGTGTTTGGTTTTTTTAATAGACAAAGCACAAGCCTTTTCTGGGCACTGGGGGCCTTGTGAGCAGAGACAGCATAGCCAGTGTTTAATACATTCAGAAAGCATTGAAAGATCATTAAAAGAAACCTCAAGAAGCCTTGAAGAGTTTGGGAAGGGGGGAAGGAAGAGGATCAACATGTTCCAGTTCATCACTTTGTGGGAATAGGGTGCAGCCATGGCAGCATCCCATAGGCATGAAAGGTCCTATTCATTCCCCATTAGTAACAAAATACAGTTCCTGCCCAAAACTGGCTGCTTCATCTGAAAGAAAGAGAGGGTGCTTCAGGAGCACTGCCTAGGAGAAAAATCCTTCTTTCTGGCAGGGAGCCCTGGATTGCCTCCCCAGCAAACAGTTTCCAGCAGCCTTAGGAGATAACTGTTTCTTGGGGACTGCATGTGCTCATCTGAGTCTCCCCTGGGGCGGGGGATGCTTTGGAAAAGAAGCACAAGTTTAAACAAACCAGAATGTTAGCTCCAGTCTTAGTCTGCATCACATACATTTGTGTTTGGAGATGCAGGGGGGATAGAAAGAGAGAAGTTGCACCACCTCTAAGGTGAAATCCCAGCTGCTAGGAGAAAGATGTCACCGAGACAGTAGGAGATGCTTGCTGAAAACAAAAGGGATTGGAGAATATCCTCAAAAGTCCCTGTATCAGCTCCTGCTAAACTCTGGGTTTTTGCCAGTATGGAAATCATAGGTTTAGCATCTGGAAGGCTAACTGGATCATGTGTCTGTTATTGGGCCCAACTATACTGACAGGGCGCAGGGATGTCCAAACTTTTTTCAAAGAGGGCCAGATTTTATGAAATGAAGGACCATGAGGGCCGACCAAAGGGCTGACCAAAGTTGTTGACCTTTTTATGATTTTACCCCAAATGTTTTTGAGCTTTTTTGTGATTTTACCCCAAAGTTGTTGAGCTTCTTTTAGAATTGAAGTTCTTCAGCTTTTTTTTTTTACCTCAGGGAATGAACTGCCACAGGGACCGGATTAAACTGACCAGCAGGCCAGATTCAGCCCCCGAAACGGACTTTGGACATGCCTGGTAGACAGTAAAGCTGGTCCGGTAGCACAGAGCTTCTCTCATTTTCAGAACTTTTGTTTCATTTTCTTCCTCACCCCCCCCCGGGTGTCTTGAGCTGTTTTGTTGCCTCTTGTATTGTTATTTGGACAGGTATGCAGCAATTCCACTAAAAGCCCAGAGGGGAGAAAAGGCCAGTATCAGCTATTGCTAAAGCCAGCATTTACCTATACATTTTTCAATGACTCATATCCCTTTTAATCAGGCACCAGGCAGGCAAGAAACCACCAAAAGCATCGTCATCATCATCATCATCCTTCTCTGTCTCTCTCTCTCTCTCTCTCTCTCTCTCTCTCTCTCTCTCTCTCTCTCCCTCTCTCCTGTGGGTCAGTTAATTTCAAGAAGACACAAGGAGATGCATTATGATGGGCCAAGTGCCAGGTACTATGCACTTATGTCCTTTGGGGGACATGTTGGTAGACTACAACTCCCATTGACTGTTGGCTGTGGGGTCCATGGCTGATGGGCAGTTGAGAGTCTCAATAAGACCTGGAGGGTCATGGGTTCCCCACTCCTATACCACCTTTGGAAGCAAACTAATATATATATATACATATTATATATTCTCCACCAACCCATGAGCTCTTCATTTAGAGCGAGAATAACTTGCGGGCCTCCAATGTTACACAAAGCAAGCTGTAGCCAGCATGTTTTGCAGCAGGCACCCAATGCTCACCGTTTTTCCAATGCACATTTTTGGGTGCTGCCATTCAAGGCAGGACATAAATGCTTGAAATAAAGCAAACCTTAAGTGACACAGTCTGAATGGGAGCCTCATTCTCCCATGCTCTTGAATTACTGCTGCTGCTGCTGCTGCTGCTTCCTAACCCACCCTCCTGGCAATAAGTATGCCAAGAGCCACTTGCCAGAGCCAAGAAGGGATCTTTCATTGCTTTTTGGCATGGTGGGTAGAAACCTAGAAATGCCCTATTCATATCTGCATAGTTACCTTTCCTTTCCTTATAGAAGGTAGGGTTATGGGAACAAGTAATTTGCAATTTATCTGATAGGGGCAAATACCAATTAATCAGTAGCTGCCATTTTTTGACAGATAAACAGAGCTGAACCTTTCTTTCTTTGGGGGAAAAAGTTAAGCCTTTTTGTTTTCCCCGTCTTGATCCACGCTCAGCAGCTAGTCACTAGAAACACACCTCTAATGCAGCAAATAAAGGCTATAGGAAAAAGGAGTGCAACCTTGTTACACAGCCTAACTCCAAATTAGGCAGCAAATTTGCAAACACTGCACATGGATCACCTGGGGCCTTATCTCTATCTCTCTTTTCTCAGAATACCACTGGCATACCAAACGCCAACAGCTCCTGCCAGAGATGTTTTGGACTATCAAGAAACTAAGAAACCACAAATAATTAGCAGCAGAGGTAATAACTACCATGATACAAGCAAGATTGTTTCCAGGATCAATGTTCCATAGGTGGTAGGTGAACACTAGGTGATATGTTTTTATAGGACTAGAGTTTAATTGCTAATAGTGAAAATGCATAAATATTTCCCTCCCTCTATGAACACAGCAAGTTGCTTCTGTGTTTATGCAAGCAAAAGGAGGAAGACAGAGCATCACTGTTATCCGTCTGCATAGATGGAATGTGGGCATCAAGAGAACTCAGGTTTAGCAGCCACCACTTATGGGATATACAGTACAGGACTGAAAATAAGCAACCTATCCATTCTGCCCAGTGATGAAGTGTTCTGTGAAACACAAATGCTTGCATGTTCCTATACTACCATCTCCCTCGTTTAGTACCTCTTCCCCCCCCCCTCAGAGCAGCTTGGCAACTGTGGAGTGTATCAACAGGCTTTTTAAAAAGAATCGGTACATACTTCAGTCTTTTAGCATTTTACGCTCTTAAGAGTGAGAACTGATGCAAAACACGTACAAGCATACTTAACCCACAGGCCTATCAACAAGTACATCACAAAAAAAGAACAAACAAGGTTAGGTCACCTATCACAGTCTCTGCTTGTTGAAGTCTTCTTTTTCCTGTCACATGAGCAAAACGAAACAAATGTTAAGGGCAGCAGCTCAGCTTTGTTACTGCATTTCCACTAGTTAAGTCCGTGATCTACTCTTACTGAAGGCTTACATCAGAGCATGCAGTGCAGACTAGCTTATTTAGAATCCCACAGAAACCACACATACACACACACACACACACACACACACATCATTAGGCATGTACTCTCATAAATGTAACTCAAATTACCACCCCACCCCACCCCCCAAAAAAAAACCTCAAGGAAGGGAAAGTGTTGTTTTACAATCTCTAGGCCAGAAATCTTTCTACAGAAGAAGAATGGTGCTTTTGGTTGTTTGTGAACTTGACCCTTTGCCAAGAACTTGCAGGATGTCATAAGATCTGTGTTCCTCCTTTCCCTTGGGTAATAAGATAATATTTTCCAAGATAATAACTTGAAACGATAAACCACTTTGGAGAGCTCCCCTACCCCTTTTCCCTTGAAAGCCACAACCCAGAGAAACTGGGATTCTTTACATACTTAACCAAGTACTTTTTACTGTTTGTGGGCACAGATGTGTATCTGCAACTCTACCTGAAACATTGTGGAAAGATACCCCACTGGCACATTAGGAAAAATAATCCCAGCTGCAGCATAGCAACCCATTGTAATTGCACCACTGATAGATAAGGTACTTTGCGTAGTGACACAAGCAGTGAGGCATGTTCCTGGCCCAAAGCATTTGCAGTTGCAGTTTAGATCATGTGAAAGACAACATGGGGTGGGGAAAGGGAAGGGAACAAGGGATGCAGTTATACATTTGTGCTTTACTGCATTTTACTGCAGCAAGCCTCAATGCCAGTTGTATGAGAGCAGCTTTTATAGTGGGAACATACTGGTGGCATTATAGTAGAGAAAATAACTTTCAGCAAGGCCTTGTGGTAAAGAGCCACAACAGTTAATGATCCCAACAGTAACTGTGACGAATTGTGAGAGGAAGTTTTTTCCAACTGGCACAGCCCATTTTTGAAAAGGGTTCCCCAGAAGAGAATTCTGATAGGCTTCCATCAATCCATCAGGCTGTACCTCCTGACAAACACAACTCTAGTCAACTGGGGGTGTGGGCAGCTGGGGGGCAGTTTCCAAGCCTGACAAGGGCCCCTTCAATCCAACTCGGGGCAGGAGGAGCTTTAGATTTACTTTCTCACAACCTGGAGCAAGGGTTCCTAACCTGAAGGCCACATCTGGCTCACCAATAGATTTCATCTGTTCCAGCCATTTTTGTTTTTCTTTCTTTTTTTTATTTAAAAAAGCCTTGTTGTTGTTTGTGTTGTTTTGTCGTTTAGTCATGTCCGACTCTTCGTGACCCCATGGACCAGAGCACGCCAGGCACTCCTGTCTTCCACTGCCTCCCGCAGTTTGGTCAAACTCATGTTGGTAGCTTCGAGAACACTGTCCAACCTCTGTCGTCCCCTTCTCCTTGTACCCTCCATCTTTCCCAACATCAGGGTCTTTTCCAAGGAGTCTTCTCTTCTCATGAGGTGGCCAAAGTATTGGAGCTTCAGCTTCAGGATCTATCCTTCCAGTGAGCACTCAGGGCTGATTTCTTTAAGGATGGATAGGTTTGATCTTCTTGCAGTCCATGGGTCTCTCAAGAGTCTCCTCCAGCACCATAATTCAAAAGCATCAATTTTTCAGCGATCAGCCTTCTTTATGGTCCAGCTCTCTTGCCATACATTAACATTTGATTATTCCTCTGGGTTCTCCCTCTGGGATATCATACCAAAAGGTTGTTTGGGCTCTACAATTTCTTCTACTTAAAAAACACACACCAAAATGTATTTTTTAAGTGATGCAAAAAGGTTTGTGCCTCTTCCCAGCATCCCCTCAAAGTTATCCTTTAAACAAAATAAACCGCCGCACCCACTTTTCCTCCTTTCCATTGGTACTCAGAAAATTCTTAAAACAGCTTCCAACGTTTCTTTCTGCCTGTGCAACCTTGAGTCAGCATCTAAAGTAATAGGGATTCATCTGCTTCAGTGCATGGGCCAGTTGGCCCGTCATTTCTTAATGGGGTTACTTAAGATGGTTACTAGACATGCACACAAGTTCTTTGTGCTTAAGTGATCTAATAATCCACCTACTAATTACATTAATTCAAACTTGCTTTGAAGTAAAGGCGCAGGGCCAGTTCAGACAGAGCAAATGACATAAAGAAGGACACAAAAAAAGAGCTACGGTGGGAGAAATATTCTAAAGAATCTTACAGCATGGGACACTAATGGCAATGTATTCCACAACTGCTGAATACGTTGGAATTTAACTCTCACTGTGGGGAAAGAGTAACCATGATGGATGAGTGGCTGCTGGGATTTCTGTTGCAGTTCCAGCTGTATCATTAACCTCTTGTGTGCTAGCAGATGGTACCAACAGGTTTTTTTTTATCTCATGCAGCTGGGAAAAGAGGTCTAATGTATATGGGGTTTGAGAATATTGACGATTCCATCCCCGATAGGTAAAAATGGAAGGAAAGCTTTCCCCTTCAGAAAAGGGTGGGGGAGAAGAAAAGTGACCATGGACTCATATTATAGTTAATATTTACTTTTAGTAGAAATGAGCAGAAGCAGTAGTTTGCAGCACCAGAGCATATATAGGGGCAGCTGAAGGCATATGAGCCCAATATTATGCTCCGCTGCACAACAGCACCACACAAGATGAGGCAGCAGACTTCCAATTTTTCTCCCAAAGCCTGGGGTGTCTAATGCTCCTGCTCCAGGCCCACTGCCTGCATTGGGAAATATCATCTGTCCTGTCAAAGCAGGTTTGGGTCCCCCATGTGTGTCTGAAAAATACTGTTTGACATATTGGTTGCATTGCCATGCGCAACATATACTACCTTGAAAACCTCCCTTTCCCCTTCATACTCTCTTTACTTTTTCTAGGATGAGGCTTCCTTGTGCTATACTTTCACTTTTCCCAACTTGTGGAAGTAAAGCAGGGAGGAAGTCCACAAAATTATTTTTTTGATTCTCTGCTTCTTTAAAACTTTCTGCTTCCATGATCCCCGCTACCAACAGGCTAAATACTTGCGTTAAGCAACAACAGACTGCAGACAATGGATATTTAGAGGTGTTGGGTTAAAATCCTATTATTAAAAAACCCCAACACCCTCAGTATTATCTGTTAACGGGGACCCAGAATGGAATGGATAGGCAAGGAGTGAAAATCAGCAGGGGACAAGGAGTGAAAATCAGCAGGTCACAGAGTGATAAACATACATGAAGAAGCAACACATATTTAAAAGCAGAATGTGCACAGCATTTAAAAGCAATAAAAATGAACTTATGAAAATAGCAAACAAATATTTAAGCAAAATAATATACAATTTAATTATTATTGAATATAAGATTTCTTTTACACTAATTAGCCCAGATCTTATTGCTAGCAGGATCCCACAACAGAGGTGAGATGGGGGTCAAAGTGGGAGAGAGAAGGTTGGTTTTTTTTTTTTTTTTTTGCAGTGATGCCCCTGTTATGGAATAGCCTCCCTAATGGGGGCTGATGGTGCCAACACATCTATCCCTCAGACATCTCATGAAGTACACATTCCAATAATTTAAAATCGTGTTGCCACTTTTAGCGTCTTATCTGCTATTTTTGTTCTGGTCTTGTCATTATATTTCTATTTTTGTAGCAAACTCTCCTAAAATAGAGTGAGGTGAAGGGCAGCATACAAAGATTTTAAAATCGTGCTTTCCCAGGAGTCTTTGGCTGACCCCATTTCAAAATGGAATCAGTCACATATAGTCTCAAATAGTGAGCCAGGAAAAGCAGAGTGTTCACACCATGGCTAATTTGGTTTAAATGAATGCTACAAAGAAGACCTTGTCTTTCTTAACAGTCTTTCTGCTGGTTTTAAAAGATGATCCAAACAGGATGGGTAGAAAGTGCTTTTTAGCCATCAGAGTTCCAAGTCTAATGCAAATACAGCAGACATTGTGACCTGGCAAAAATAGCTGGCACCTGCGAGTCCCATCCCCCCAACATGACACTGAACACATTCAAATAGAACACATTCACACATTACACTGAACCCAGGGACAAGTTATATTCACACCTGTAGATATTTTTCTCTGAAAGAGTGTACACTGGTTGATTTGTTCAGCTCAATTGTTGAGTACACACATTCTACACTCATTGAACATTACAATAACTGTGTGAGTATACAGCTCAACTATTGCGTACACATTTTGTACACTTGTTGAATATAACATGTGAACACCCCTACAGTCCAAACAGGATCCATGGAAGTGGTTAGAGGCTTCAGAAGTGGACAGGTTTGCTTACCAAACTTAAAGTCTGACCAAACATTACCAGTAAGTTGGGAGGTTTAAGTTGAGGGGTTATTCCTCAGCTCTACCCCAAATCTTGCATTCCTCTTGATTTCATGCCTTCAACTATTCTACCTTCATACCATCACCAACCTGATTTCAGAGGTGTCCAAATTCTGCTTCAGTTGAACTCACAGTTAAGAACTATGAATTGGAAATAAATCCCCTTTTCAAAATATTGACATGAAAGCTAAGTTCTCCAGAGATCACTATAATCCCTGATGCCAATAGTATTGGAATTATGACTTGGTTATGTTATCTTTCACGTAGTCAGGATATACAAATTCCATACAAACCATCTCAAGGTCGTGCAAGTGCAGGATCTGCTATTGATCTCACCACGGCCACAGATCTTTTTTGGGGGGGTGGGAGGGAGAGAAGCTATAGCTTACCGGTAGAGCAGCTGCTTTGCATGCAGATGGTCCTAAGAAGGTCCCAGCATATCCAGGTACAGATTGCAGCCCTGGAGAGCCACTGCCAATCAGCGCAGACAAAATACTGAACTAGAAGGACCAATAATCTGACACGGTATAAAGCACCAACCCAATGGTAACCATTGCTTTAATGCAGTTACAATTACAGCAATGATAATCTGTGCTAAAGAAGAGTTGTGGATAAAAGGAAAGGGTAGTATAGGAAAGGCATTGCCAACATAATTGGCATGGATATGGAATAATGAAAGACACATGAGACTCAAGTGCAGATCATTTAAAGTGGTATCTCCAGAAAACCATGCCACATCTGAAGAAGTGTGCATGCGCACAAAAGCTCATACCAAGAACAAACTTAGTTGGTCTCTAAGGTGCTACTGGAAGGAATTTTTTATTTTGTTTTGTTTTGCATTATGCACTGTTAGAATCAGAAGAAGCATAATATGGAGGGAATGTTGTTCTAAATATAAACAGTTTTGAGGAAAGCAGCTAACATGGTACTGAAGAATGAATTAGTGCTGAAATAAAATGCTTCTACCCAAAGGCAACTATTAACAAGTAAGATTTCATTTGATACCACAGGCTTCCAGACCAGTTAGAAAATGGTAGGGCAACAAACCCTAGTTTACACAATTGTAAACAGGAGTGTAATGGTCAAAGGGTACCTCCAGGTTCTCAATATTTTCAAGTGGGACTCAGTCACACCCTGGCAAATTCGGGCTGTGCAATTAACACTCTTGCAAAACAAGCCCAATTCCCCAAAAGATTGGACTTTTTGCGGTAAGAAAAGTTGTGGGGAAATGCTCTGCAACATCATCTAATCTCCTCACAAACATATCAGGCTAAATGCTCATTAAGCAGGCCATCAGAAAGTGACCAGAATTGACACTGCAAGGAAACCATTGGGTGAGGATAGGAAACCAATGTGCTCAGCCAGATCCACTGACTTCGTCAGGAGACAGTGGTTCCCCCCCCCCAAGACACTTTGGTCTCCAAGTAAGCACAGTGTGCATGTCAGAAGCCCTCCAGTAAGTGTAGAATTGAACCAATAAGACAGGGTAACCAACATGATGCTTATCATGATACAGGCTTCGACTGCAACGGCTATCAACCCCAACTAGAATGGCCAATGGCCAGGGATGTTGGGCGTTGTAGTCCACCGTATCTGGACGTGACATTGGGAATCCCTGCAATAGGAGGGTTGGGCAAATTAAATGCCAAAAAACAACAACATGAAAATGAAAAGGGGAACTGCTCATACACTTTGGGGCCAGCATGGCAGTTGTAACTGTGCTGCAAAATGAAGCAGTAAAGGTCCAATGACAGATCAAGGTGAGGCAGGAAAGAAAGAAAGGATGTGACTAAAGGTTTCTTGCTCCCAGATCTTTATTCTTAGGCCCACTCACTAGAGAGCTCTAGGAATAATTTATAGTTTCTCCAAAGCCATCTCTCTTGTCAAGCACACAGAGCTCAGGAGAAACAGCTTCATTCTACAGCCCTTTCAGCTGACAGAGCAGACCACCTCTACTTTCCCACTGAGTTGCCACACTGGGCATCCCATGGAAGGAAGGTATTGGTAGTGGTGGGAAGGACATATCCCCCCCCCAACGCTTCCCTTCCCACTTCTTCTGAACCCAAACATCATCTCAGTCAGAGACTTTACCCCTCCCTCTCCTTTTGCAATATAAGCGACTTCACCTAACCAAGGCTTTTTTCCAGCCTGAACTCACCGGAACCCAGTTCTGGCACCTCTCAGGTGGGCGCCATTGCTATTCTAAGAGAACAAGGGAGGCGTTTGTGGTGAGTTCCAGCAAATCTTTTTTCTAGAAAAAAATAGCTCTGCACCCAATGGTTCAGCTGTATGACTATTTCAGGTAAACAGCTATGCTTGCAAGTGTGTGCGTGCGTGCCTGCATGCTGTGCCACCCCATCTGCTCCAGACCATGGATTATCATGATCAGCCTGCAAAGAGCAGCTCAGGGCTGCATGTACACAGAAGCAGAATAATCATACAGATCTCCTCAGCCCATATCCAACTGCGGAGAAACCTCATCACGTACTTCACGTTGCAGAACACCCTCTATCGGGCTCTGGAATACCAGGCATGCACAAATATATATACGCACATGAGTCACATGCAAGCACATTGACAACAGTGGCTATCCTTTCCTTCCAAAGCAAAATCCAGGCCATCTGTTGATCAATTTGTGAATACCGTTCCCTCTCCTGGGAGAAAGCTGAGAGGGATCCCTTCGTTTCTTTGGCTACAAGACATTTAAAAAGCATTCCATGCTCACCACTAAAATATCAAAGTCTCAATTACATTTGCAAAACGGTACTGATGCTCAGTGCCCCCAGGTCCTGAGAGCTTGATAGAAAATGTGTTGCTGTGCAGGTGGAGTAAAGCAGCGCCAGTTGCAAACCAACAGGCCATAAAACTGTTTGCAAGCACAATCTACATGAATAAAGGGTTTCGGTCAATGGAGACACAGGTTTATACAAGCACCACTTTTCAAACTGATTTGGAGTGCTCCCATAAAACTAATTGCCACAGTTGGTGAATCAAACAGGCGTAACAAGGTACCCTGTTAAAAGGACCTGTGAACTGAGAGGCTGGTCTTCTTCCCAGTGGATTGCATTGGCAGCAAGAGGGAGGCCACTAAAAACAGAAGAAGTAGTGGTAAAACATCATTTTAAAATAAAGTGCAAATTGACAACGACAGTGTTGTGAATCAATCGGTGGCGCAATTATGGATACATGCAGAAATGTAAGCAATAATCAGTGAGACATAGAATTTGCCCCAATGCAAGCATTTCTGAATCATAATCTGAGACACTGGTAACAAGAGCATATCTCTAGTGGGCCCTGAAGCACATGGACTGCTGGCTAGGACATAACATTACTGACTTAATAAGCCATGGTTTATTAAGCCAGGAGTAAAGAATGGGCCTTCTTCACACTCTTCTGTGACCTGGAACCAGGATCAGACAATGGCTTCCTGTCCTATTTAGCAAACTGGCATTTAAAAACGAAAAAGAAATTCTGTTTTGGACATAACGGAAACTCTGCTTTAAATAGGAGCTGTGCTTTAAAGAAGCCAGAGCCAAAGCACTGAAGGCAGAGTACAGTGTAAAGGGCCTGTGCTAATTCCTGGTTTAATAAATTATTATTTATTAAGCTGGAAATATTGCATCTGAACCAATTCAAACATGTTGTTCATTTATATGGTTCTTCTCTGAGTGACAACTCATTTGCATGGATAAATTCAGACATCGTGCCAAACCAGGATTAAGGAAGTTTGGTGCAGTGCCAGAACTAATGGACCATTGTTTATAAACAGCCAGCAAAAACTAACTAGCATCTAAAACAATGTTACAAAGTTTGCTTGCAAATAATGGTTTGTGTCAAGTGTTTAAATTCTTAAGAGAAGCTATACCATGGAGACAAGAGTGAACTTATTAAAGCAGAATTCTGAGACTACAGAAAACAGAAGATGACAAGAAGATGACCTATAAGCCAAGGTTTGCCTCTTGTACATTTGGAATTTCAAACCATGGCTTGGGTTGTGAACTATGGCTAGGCATAATGCCTGAGCCAAGGCGTTAGAGATCGAGAGGTGGGGAAATGTAGGTGGTTATATAACCTGTAACAAGAGATAATGTTTTCCTAGGTAAATCTGGCTCTGGCCTCAATTCTCTGCTACTAAATTCACATACTATTTAATGGGCGTTTCCATGTGCTGCTCTGGTTCGCCAGAAGCGGCTTAGTCATGCTGGCCACATGACCCAGAAGCTGTATGCCAGCTCCCTCGGCCAATAAAGCGAGATGAGCACCGCAACCCCAGAGTCGTCCACAACTGGACCTAATGGTCAGGGGTACCTTTACCTTGATTTAATGGGAATGTGTTTTGTCTTCTCAACTTTAGAGATGACAACAGAAGTGAGAATTATAACAGTTCCAGAAAGTACCGGTATACACAGAGATCCTTCAGGATCTCTACCAGAGAAGAATTGGTGCACAGACATATTAAAGAACTGTTTGTTTACTGCATTAGAAACTTGTGAGAACAGCTAGCTACTTTTCAGTTGCATACCATGACATCGAGAATCAAGGAAATGACAGGCAAAGAGAGAGAGAGAGAACGAAAAACACTAGGAAGTTTGGGACAAACAAACGGGATATAGGACTGTTCTGTCTAAAAAGTAATATCCAAAGGAGATAGTGGGTGCTTCCCCCTTTTTCTTCTTTTCCTTTAAAGCCAAATGATATATGGAGAATTGAAGCAAAGAATTCGTGATAAACACACCACAGCTAGATTCACAGATGCAGGATGCACAGAATCCTGCTAGACAAAAGCTTGGGATGAATCATCATCACACAGCCATATGGAGCTGTTTCTGGAGAGGCAGAAGCACCCACCAAAAACAGAATGATTAAAGAGGATGTCATGACTCAGTAGGAAATGTCATTGCTCTAATCTGAGATATTTAAATGAATCAAAATGCAAAATGTAAAAGCCCTCAGGTCTTTAACTCAATCCAAGATGCTTGTGCATATACCAGCCTTCACCAAGCTGGTGCCGTCCAGCTGTTTTGGGCTACAACTCCCACCAGTCTCATCCAACACAGCTGTGCTAGCTGGGGCTGATGGGAGTTTTAGTCCAAAACAGCTGGAGGGCATCTGTTTGATGAAGGGTGGCATATGTGGTAGAGGCCTCTGGATCAGCAAATTCTACCTAAAATCGGGAAACTACCTCTGAGTCAATGTCTGCACTTTGCTTGATGAAAGTAGAACCATGGAACTCATTGCCACAAGGAAAATGATGGATGGCAAATGATGGCAAAGAATGAATAAGACATCAGTAGAAAGTGATGTCAGTAACTGTCAATCAATTATGCCAAAAACTGTCACCATTTTGTGTCTGGCTCTGCCCCTGCACCAACCTTTTATGACTGGTTGGCCTCAGCTGTCTCAAGTGGCCCATGGGGATGGAAAGTTTGAGAAACCCTGATCTATAAGCCACAGATTCCCCAACCCTGAACAGCTCCAACAGATCTTTCCAGAAAGCTGAAAACTGAAGTGATGTACATAAATTTGTGAGCTTGGTTATAAAAAGTACAGATACCTTTACTCATTACAGTCTAGCACGTTTCTTTTGTAGTAATGCTGAAATATTATACAAGTAATTGTAAGGGGGCAAAATATCACCTCCCTCTTCCATGTCTGCAAAAGGGAACAGAATCTTTGGTGTACCAACTTGAAAAGAGATGGAAGTTCATACAATATTATCAGAAGCAGGGTATCAGTTGTAGCCTATTTTGGTAGATCCATTGAAATTAATGGGCATGGCAAACTTAAGGCCCATTAACTTTTATGAGTGTACTCAGAAAAGAATCTAGTTGGATACAACCCCATATCTTCCCAACTTCTCTCCTCACCTTTGTTTTTATAAGTGGTGGGTGTTTTTTGTTTGTTAGTTCTTTTGTTTTGTTTGTTTTGCTTTGCTTTTAGGTTTCTGGTTAACCTTACAAAACCCAATGGTACTGTTTGGCAGGTCAAAAAACCTATCTGAAATATTTTGATCTCTCTCTCTCTCCTTGCAAAATGTGAGTGGGGGGCTTGCATGTGTGCTGATGACGCACCTCTTTAACCTGGCCTTTGACACCTGAGGTGTGTGTTTTCAAAGCCCACCCTGTTCCTGTGGTTGTAATCTGCCCTGTTTTTAATTTGTTGTATGATCCACATGGAAAAGCACAAGTATAACCCACCCCCTTCAATCTCCTCCTGCTGTTTATACCCACATCTGACTCATCTGGAGCCACTCATGATTCTGCAGCAGCAGCATTTAACAGAGGTCCATTGGCCCCAAGTGCTGCACCAGTGTAACTGGTGCAAAACCATAGCTGATAGTACTGTGTCATCCCCACTCCTTTTGACTCTTAGACTAGGATAGCAGACCACAAGGAAGGGCTAGGAAACCTGTGGTCTTCCAAGTGCTACTGAACCACAATTCCCATCATCCCTGACCACCGACCATGCTGGCTGGGGCCAGAGGGCCACAGGTTGACCATCTCTTTCCATAGGGCTTTGTTCTTAGCATAAAGGGGTATAGTGGTTAGGGTGTTTGGCGGGGGAAGACCGGAGTTCAAACGCTCATTCAGTCATAAAGTTCCCTGGATGCCCTTACAACAGTTTTCCCCTTCTCTTTCTTACACACACACACATCTCACATGTGAAGTGAACTGTATATGCTGCCCTCAATGTGCACTTCCTGTGGCAGCCTAACGCTGCAGTAAAATGCTAGTATTTAAAAAAAGTTACCAAACGTACTCCGCCAAATCAATAGCACATCAACACTGCAACATAAAGGAGCACATTACAAGGAACTAAACAAAATCAAGGAGTCTGCATGTTCAGGGTGGGTCTTTGAAAAAACTGTAATGACTTTACAGCAACTGCATAGCTTCCCCTGGAACCTATGTACACCTCATCAACATCTGATCCAGGCATGGCCAAACTTAGCTCTCCACATGTTTTGGGGCTACAATCCCCATCATCCCTGACCACTGGTCCTGTTAGCTAGGGATGATGGAAGTTGTAGTCCCAAAACATCTGGAGGGCCAAGTTTGGCCATGCCTGATCTAATCCAAAGGTCTTAACTTACACGATTAAACAGCATTCCAGCATGTCTGCTTGCATCTGCTTTTACTTAATACTTCGGCAATCAGTTCTCTGGATAGAAGGAAGGAGCAAAACTGGGAGGCAAAATTATTGTATGAATGGTCTATCATTCATCTTGCCTGAGATATTTTAAGGTTGGGTCTAGATATATGGACAAATGAGGTGGTGGAGTCTAGAGGCAGAATAGACAGGACCACTTCAGACTACAGTGATACCTTGGTTTAAGAACAGTTTAGTTTATGAACAACTTGGATTAAGAACGCTGCAAACCCAGAAGTAGGTATTTTGGTTTGTGAACTTTGCCTTGGAAGCAGAACATGTTCCGCTTCCTGTTGAGTGTGTTCCATTTGTAAATTGAGTCCCACGCTGCTATGGGATAGAACGCTTTGGTTTAAGAACGGACTTCCGGAACGGATTAAGTTCGTAAACCAAGGTACCACTGTACTTGCAGTGGTGGAATATAGTGGTAAAAAGCCAGTGGTGCTGTAGTGCTTAGTGTGTTGGACTAGGACTTGGGAGACCAGGGTTCAAATCTTCGCTCAACCATGAAACTCACTGGGTGACCCTGGGCCAGTCACAGTCATTCAGCCTAACCTACCTCACATGGATAAAATGGGAAGGAAGACAACAAACCATGCATGTCACCTTGAGCTCCTTAGAGGAGAGGAGGGGGTGGGATATGAGTGCAGTAAATAAATAAAATACTGAATCTTAAAAACCATAGAAATCTCCTTGCAAATATTAAAAAATAGCAGCTTAGGGAGGAAGATTCAAGCCCAGCACTCTCCCTGCCATGCTAGCCTTCTATTTGCAGGAAAGTTTGACAAAGGGGAACATTCAAAGCGTGGTTTTGCCACATACAGTCTGACATAGCACAGTCCATTCTACCATCTCATTCCCACCTCATTCTGCTGCATGTGAAGATGTAGCCTGATATCAAGGTCCAAATGGAGCTATATTAATAAAGCCTGGTAAATAGGCCTGCCTATGTTGCCAGCCCGTTGGCGGCTTGGTAGAGAAGAGGTGGAGAGCTCTGTCCCTCCTGCAACAGCAACCTGCTTCATTTCGATACTGGGTGCGGAGGAGGGGGGCTTCCTCCTTCTGGTAGAGCTTTTGGTTCTACGTTGATCTCAGAGGAGGGTCCCTTATCCCACTCACTCATCTGCATAAGAAGAGCCTGCTGGATCAGGCCAATGACCCAGTTGGTCCAGCAGCATCCTGTTGCCACAGTGGCCAACCAGATCCCTGTGGGAAACCTGCAAGCAGGACCCAACCACTATCCCCTTCTGTGATTTCCAGCAACTGGTATTCAGAAGCATTACTGTCTTCAACCATGGAGATACAGCATTGCCTCCATGGAGGCAGAATACAGCTAGCAGCCATTGCTGCCCTCATCCTCCATGAATTTACCTAATCCTCTTTTAATGCATGCAGCATCTTGTCACCTGTGACTAGTGCTTAAATTAAATGCCATTTACTTAGGACAATTCTCTCATCAAAGTGCTATTTATCCAATACCACTACAGCCTGCATTTTATTTGACATTTGGTAGCATTTGCAATTTTGGCCATGCTGTGCATTCTTGGTTTCAAGGGTTTATTTTATTTTATTTTACTATATTTTATTTGCAGTTCTGTACCATGATTCTTTCTTAGCTTTTCCATTTTTCAGCTCAAACATTCCCCCCCCCCTTTGCTTGGCCTCCTTTAAAGTGCAATATTGTGCAATGCTCTCCAGGAAAAGGGATTATATAAACTAATGTACTTGGAAAAAACCCACCACACATATCTCAAAATCAGTGCCTCTGCACACTAACTGCATGTACCCAACTTTTAAGAGAGTTTGATGTCAGAGTTCTCCTTTAGTGAATATGTGTAGAAGGCCAGTATTGCACAAAATCCCAGGATATGCAAGCAAATGAACCCACCGTTGCTAAGATCACTTTCTAAACTGGCAAGCAAGCAAGCAAGGTACTAAACTGGCAACTTCCCCATTGGAGCAATCACATTTGTAATTAACTTTACTTTTATATCTTTGCTTTGTGTGTGGTTGTGTAGGGAGGGGGGGTGCCTCCTTAGGATAGCATTTTCCAAATAAGCAAAACAATGTCTAGATTGATCCCTACTCTCTGTTTGATTATGCTGGTTCAGATCTATTAGTAACTATTCATACAGCACTTTGTTCCTTAGCACACTTTCTCCATTAATGCAAAGAACAGCATATTTAGGATTGTGGTGGCAGCATGGGGAATACTTTACAGCATGGTTTCCCAAACTTGGGTCCCCAGCTGTTTTTGGACTACAATTCCCATCATCCCTGACCATTGGTCCTGCTAGCTAGGGATGATGGGAGTTGTAGTCCAAAAACAGCAGGATACCCAAGTTTGGGAAACCCTGCTTTACGGTCTTGAATATTCAGCCCTGAGAGGGGAAGGTTGCTGTTACTCACATTTCACAGATGAGAAATTGGGACCAAGGGATAGTAGCCTACCAACAATCACACCTAAGAAGCCTATGCTTGGGCATACACTGGAAACCCAGATGTACCTAAACCATTTTGTTCACTGGATTACACAGATTCATGGTATCTTCAAGTAGCAGTGGTTCGTTTTTTGTAAAAACACATGCAAGTCTCCCTAGTCTTGTTGTACATTGCACTTTCAAAGTTTCATATATTAACCGATACAGTATAGAACTAAATTCAGCTTGCTACACTTTTTTCAGCCCAGGGAGAAACCGGTGGAGGAAGCTGTATTTTTTTGGTGTTTATGGGTTAATAATCCTAAAGGAGTAAGAAATACATGGCTAGAAATGTGGAAGTGGCTCAGCAGCTCGGAGGAAGCCATCATAATCAATTAGTGAATTTGGATAAGTTACCATTTCACCCGAACCTATCTCAAAGTGCAGCTGCAAGGATAAAATATGGAAGGGGGTGGAATGACTCCCAAATATGCCACTCAAAGCTCTGTGCAGACAATATTAAATAAATGGAATAAATGCATAAATTAATTTTCTTTTGAGCAACTATATTAGGAAACTTATATGTGTGTTTTCTTTTCTGTGATGCCAAGATAAGTTGATAAGGAAAGCATAAAGCTAGAGAAATGAGTTCATCACATCAGTCCCCTCTCTAAGAAAGATGTGGCGACTTATGTATTATTCATCACTTCATTTTAATGAATGGCCTATGGCAAGGATACTGCCTCGTTTAAAAAATACAACTAAAAACCCAGCCATCTGTCTACCAAGTCTCTGGGCATCACGTTCGCTGCAGCTACCCCATGGCTGAGCAGAAGCCAGACATTTGACCAACCTCTTTTTGTGTTAGGTGCTGCAGGAGCTCATATCAAAACAAGCCAAGAGAATGGAAACACCCAATCAGATGGCATACCCAAGGTCATATATGGCAGAGGAGCTGCAGAGCGAAGATCAAATTCTAATCTCCGGCATGGTAATCCAGTGCCTAGCCTGTGCTAGAAAATGTAAGCAAATTTAAAACAAACACACACAGAGAGAGACACACAACCAAAGCAAACCCATATTGCATAGCTTCCAGAGGTCTGTTTTTCACGGACACATTTTTGAAAAACCACCCTGAGAATGCCCATTTAGATAGGATGGGAGACAGCTTAACCCTATGGCTGAACCCAAGTGCTGCTTAGGACAGCAATACTCTTAGGATGGCAATACTCTTTTTACAAACAGCAGACTAGGAAAAGGAGCCTTTATCTGTGAATCCCAACCAAAGTTTTGGATGATAAGTCTGAGATCCTGTGCATCATCCTGCCTTAATATTCAGAGTTGACATACCACAAGGCTCACACCATTTTAATATATTGACAGGGAGATCAGTTACAAAGCGCTGAAATCAAGCTAAGTGAGCAGATTCAGTCCTTCAGGGTATGTGGAGATTTGTCGACGACAACAAATTTGTCCTTTGTCAACATACTGTGGTCACCTCTGATTCTATATATCAGCTGGAGTGTGTATCTTGCCCTGTTGTTTCAAAAAAAATTCTGTGTGTGTGTGTGTGTGTGTAGTAGAAGAATTTGGATTTGATATCCCGCTTTATCATTAACCGAAGGAGTCTCAAAGCGGCTAACACACACACACACACACACACACACAGAGAGAGAGAAGCTGCATGCAGCTTGATTGGTCCTGGCAGGCTGTGGCTGCAGTCTCCCTTAGAGGAGGTGGAGACTTTGGCCTGAGAATCTGCCATGCTGCTTCCAGCATGTAGGAGGTGGCAGGCACAATGAGAGGCTGCCCTGCTGCCGGGGAACAAGGTTGGAGGGCAGGCACTGCTTCTGCAAGGGGGGGTGGGAATATAGAAGGCATTTGCCCAGTCCAGTATCCATAGAGTTCTCCCACATCAAACCTTACCATGTTCTCCAGAGGCAACGAATCACAGACGACCTGTCACGCAAACAGCTGCCTGACCAAGAGAGGCCACTGGTTTTATACAGGAAAGGAGGGATCCCGCTGGGCACCAAGAAGCTTAAAAGCACTTTAAGCAGCCCAAGGAGAGGGGAGGGCAACAAGAGTCCCTGCATTTTCACTGAGTTGAAACAGCAGCAGCAGCAGCAGCAGCAGCAAGGTGGCATTACTTTATGTTTCTGCCACTAAGTTTCCAGGGTCACTGGCAGCATTCATAAGAGCACCCCTCAAACGCTAAGTCAAAGGTCGCGCTATCCGAAGCCAAGCTGAGGCTGAGGGGCGAGCGGGTGAAAAGGTCACGCGGCCGCTTTGGCGCGTCGCCTCGAGAGGGAGCCCCGCGGCCGGGATGAGGGGGGAAAGTAAAGCCCACGCAGGACCAGAGCGTGGAGCATCCCAGACAAGCGCAGTGCAACTGCCCTCTTCTCTCCCCCCCCCCAATTGACCTCACACGCCCCCAACGCTTCAGTATTGAGCTCCGGGCACTTCCCAGCCGCCCCAGTGCTCAAAAGTCAGGCTAGGAAACGCAGCCCGGGGAGTATACAGGAAGGGGTTCGTGGCCACATTCCCGAGGGGTGCAGCAGGGCTCCCCATATGGCTGAGGAGGACGCTGGGCTCCAGTCAAACTTTCCGGTTGCTTCAAGGGAAAGGGTGGAGATGTAGTAAAGATAAAGGGGGGCATGATGCAACAGATCCCTACTCCCTCGGGGGTGGGGGGGTTGGAGATGGAGGGAGGGAGAAAGGAAGGAAGAGCAGGATCTCCCGGGTGGAGTTGGCCGAGAAGACGCCCTCCTCGCGCCGCTCGGTATCCGCGGCGGAGTTCCCTGCAGGCGCCGCGGCTTTAATCCTGCCGTTTCGCTCTGCATTTGAGCATGAGGAAAGGACACGCGCGCACTAGGTGGGAGGCTAATCCCTGCCGGGTTGCAACCGGCCGCGCCACGCCAGCAACGGAGGGAGGGACGGAGGGCGGAGAAGGGTTGCAACCCCGGCTGCATTTGCAAACCATTCCTAATAACGCTCAGCGGAACAATTCCGGGCGCTCATCCGCCCGCCCGCCCTTGGGGCTGGAGCGAGAAAGCTTGCAAGGAAGCGTGGGGTAGATGACGCTCCCCACAACCCATCTGGCATCCCAGAGCGGCAAGGGAAGGGGGCGAAAAGGAACCAAGGGCACTCACCGAGCCGTAGGGGCGCTCCGCCTCTGTCGGGAAACAGCCGGGAAAGCACCGATCTCGCTGAGTCTATGGCTGGCTGGCTGCTCCCTCGCTCGCTCTTTCCCTCCCTCGATTGTCTGGCTGTTCCTTTAAGTGGTACAAACCAGGATGTCCGTACAGTTTCTTTCCCAGAGCCAGCTCGGCACCGCCGCCTCTGTTCGCTGCGCGCAATGGCAGCCACTTTCCCCGCTTGCTGCCACTCTCTCTGGGCTCCGCACAATAGTTTCCAGCCCCAGGAGGGCTCACGTGAAAGCGCCCGCGTCAAAACTCTCCTCGATTTAGGACTCACTCCTCCCATCACCGGTCCATTGCCGCTGCTTGCTGCTGTCAGAAGCGGGAGGGAGGACGCCCGCTGACGTCACGACACGCCCGTTCGCGGATGAGGGCAGATTTCGCAGAATGTCAAAATCACACACATGAGAAATAAAAAATCTCGCCGAGGGGGCGGGGGAGAACAAAGTTAGGGAGAAACTTTGGGCTTCCTAATCGACGCTTTGCATAAAGATCGCCCTTATTTTTCGGAATTCTTTTGGTTTTCCCCTTGCAAATCAACAACCAATGTATTAAGAAAATAAGACGTTGTTTGCAAAAAGGTAGGGAATAAGCCTACAATCTTATGGGCACTCATTTGGGAGCAAGTCCCCTTGAAAACAGTGGAAATAACTTTATGCATAAGATTAGTCTGTATGCATCAATCAGTTACCTCAGATCCTGGAGAATCTAAAGGTCAGTTAAAAGGCAATCTATGTACATATAGGTAAAGGTAAAGGTACCCCTGACCGTTAGGTCCAATCGCGGATGACTCTGGGGTTGTGGCGCGCTCATCTCGCTCTATAGGCCGAGGGAGCCAGCGTTTGGCCGCAGACAGCTTCCAGGTCATGTGACCAGCATGACTAAGCCACTTCTGGCGAACCAGAGCAGCGCACGGAAACACCGTTTACCTTCCTGTGGTACCTATTTATCTACTTGCACTGCATACTTTCGAACTGCTAGGTTGGCAGGAGCTAGGACCGAGCAACAGGAGCTCACCCCGTTGCGGGGATTCAAACCGCCGACCTTCTGATCAGCAAGCCCTAGGCTCAGTGGTTTAGAGCACAGCACCACCCACATCTATGTATCTATGTATACTCAAAAGTAAATCATCTTAATTAATTAAATGGGGCTTACTCTCAGGTAAGTGAAGTCAGGATTCTGCCTAAATACCCCACTCTGGATACTCTGACTTGTTTTCCTAAATAACCATCTTATGCCCACAGCTGAGGTTGTGTGCGCGCCTGCATAGATTGCACACTTCTGAACTAAAGAGAGAAAACAAGGGCATGTTTCTTGGCAACTATGCATATTGCCCAGAAAGTGCATAAAATGCATTTGAGATACGCACATTGGAGATTATGCATATTGGCAAAAGAATGTACAGTACAAAATTCACTCAAGGTACTCACATACCCCAGCACTTGTTGGGGCTTATGCATATTGGCTAATAGAAATGTGCACATTCCCCAGTACTTATTGGATATTGTGCATATTGACTGGGAAATGTGCACAATTCACTCTTCATGGACAGATGATGCACACATTCTCCATGAAACTTAGTGAACATGTGCAATGGTCAATTGTTAGGCACTTTATAACAACTCAGCTTCCATTACCCGTAGCATATACACAGTATCTCAAAATGGCCTCTTATGCATAACATTTCTAGCAGAAATAAACACACTGCGTGACTCAGTTTCCAGCAGCATGGATTGGGCAAGGGAAGCATCACTGCTTCACCATGTGATGTGCCATCCACCAAGCGCCTGTGTCATCAAAGCACAGCCAACTTCCACAGTCCCTCTTCCTGAGACTGCGGTTGTGGTTTTCTAGGAACTTGTGTTAGCAGTTTGAGAGCAGATAGAGAACACGGATGTCTGGATTGTTCAGTCATGTACAGTATTTCCTGGACAAATTGCAGCATCCAGAAAGCCACTGAGCTTGTGAAGAATGTGGGGCAGGACAACAGTGCTATTTTACATATGGACAATTTCCAAAAACAGAGACTAGCTTCCTTTTCATTCGTCTTGCTGTTTTAGATTGATGAGAAGGCACAAATATATGTTAATATTCACTTAGGCTGTGTGCATGCACTATACCTGTAAAGCGTGTTTGAAGCACATTTTTCCACTGAAAGAATTCTGGGCACTGTAGTTTACTCCTCACAGGCGGGTTACAATTCCCAGAACCCTTAGCAAACCACAGCGCCCAGAATTCTTTGAGTGGAAAAATGAGTTTTGAATGTGCTTTAAAAGTCTATAGTGTGCGCACTGCCGTAATCTCATTTCACTCCATATTCTCCATCACTAGTCTGAAAAATCAGAGGGCAAGCAAGAAGAAGGGGAGGGGAATTACTTTTAAGCAAATATCAAAGTCATACAGACTCCAGTTTGGAAACTGCCTTTTTGCTTGAAAGGAAGCCATTCAAAGAGACCCACTTCCTCTTTCACATAGAAGCCAGACTGGTCAGGGCAGCATGTATGACAGTTACTTGAACAGCTGTGGGGTGTCATGTATGCCTGCACACTTAAACGAGGGAGAGGAGCAAATATTTTGGCTGCTTTGATATTCAAAAGGGGTGAAAGAGTAAGGATCAGGAGGCAGGGCTATAAAAATATGAGATATCCCTGCAATAGTATTATGTGTGTCATCAGCATTCTCTCCTAATGAGTTATCATCCTGCCATGAAACATTGTTCTTGGCAGCTCCAACTATTAAATAATACTGCCTTTCCCTTCCTCCCTCTGAAAACAATGTATAAAGAATTATTCTGTTTGTTTTTAAGAATGTGGGTATTTTCTTTTTGGTGAAGACAAAACTTTAGCCTTGCTCACTGCCTAGGATTTACGTTAGATAATTCAGCAGAGAGATGTTGAGACACGAGACATGTTGGGTGTGTGTGTGTGTGAATATTTAAGGTGAATAAACTGGGAAGATAAGGGAAATGAATTATTTTGCACAGTGCAAGGGACAAGAAGAGCTTGAGTGGGAAAAGTAGGACGAGGCTCAGAACAGGAATACGCATTTTGAAAATGCAGAGGAAAGCCACTCAGCAGAAAGCAATGTGGGTACATTAATAGGAGCAGATAGGCCACACTACACCAAAGTGTGAGGCAATTTCTTTGAAATCAGGGCACACTGCTACACTTCACCGATTTCCCCCCATCATGAAGCAACGGGCTATTAGCCAATTAACTTGCATGCATCACATCCTTGACAGATAGTCTGTGCAGGCAAAATTCATGCTGTTTGACCATTAGAGAACATTATTTGGAGTTAGAAAAATCAAACCTCTTTCCTAGCACCACCACACTGCTGACTCTGCTGTTACACTTGCAGCTCTCACTGGTACAGTAAGAACATTGCTGTTTGCAGGTGATAAATCACATTTCAAGTAATGTAGGAAAGCGCTTTTCAACTGTGCCTGGCTATTATTTTTGCAGAGAATTTGGGGGGGGGGCACCTCCCTCAGCAGAACAGTGACACTAGTTTTGTATTCTAGTTCAGTAGCTTGAGAACCATTCTGATGTGTGAAGCAGGAAGCAGTGTGGCTGTAAGGGATAACCACCTAAACAGGGAATGGGGCAATGTTTTACTTCCTAGGAACCCACAGTATTGTTATATTGTTATATGGGTTGCATCCCAATTCTTTACTGCTGCATGTGCATTTTTTGAGCACATTGATTGGGGAGCTACACTGCAAAATTCACAAAAGTGTGCTTTTAGAAGGATGGCTGCGCTTTGGTTCATGTCTTGCTTTGGAAAGTATGGATTAAGTGGGTTCACCTTAAAACGGGAACTGAATTGAATTTCTTCCCCAGCACTACTCAGAAGGAAATCCTATTGAATTTGGCTTTGGGAAGGAATTCTCAAGGTTTGAAAAAGATTTGTTGGAAAATAATGAAAAATTAACAAAAACGTATTAACAAAAATGTATACACTACTGTTGGGAAACAAAAGATGAACAGGTTAAAGATGTAATGGTAAAATGGGCAAAAGACTTGGGACATAATATCCAACTCAAGTCATGGGAAAGGCTGTGGAAGGAGGATCTGAAATTTACTGCATGTAGTTTGTTAAAGGAAAACTATATGAAAATTATGTACTGTTGGTACCTAACCCCCGTTAAGATGGCAAAGATGTATAAAAATTGCACCAAAACATGTTGGAAATGTAAAGATAATGATGGTACCTTTATGCATATGTGGTGGTCTTGTAGAAGGGAAAAAGACTTCTGGGAAATGATTTATAATGAGTTTTAAAAAATGTTTAAGATAACCTTTCATTAAAAAAACCAGAAGCCTTTTTGCTCAGAATAGTGGGGGAAGAGATACCAAGGAATCTGAAGAGACTGTTTATGTGTGCTACCACGGCCGCTAGAATGTTGTTTGCCCAAAAATGGAAAGAAGGTAAACCAGCGAAGCAAGAATGGATAATGAAGATGATAAGACTATGCTGAAATGGCAAAACTTTCCGTGAAGATCAGGCAACAAGACGAGAAGAAATTTACACAAGATTGGATAAACTTTATAGAATATGTTAAAGAACACTGTAAATATGTTAAAACATTAGCAGGGTTGTTGTAACATTTATGACGGGATAAATTTAAACAATTTATTTATTAATAAGAATTGAAACTTATAGAGGAAAAAGAATGATATGTAAGATGATGACTGATTGAATTTGGAAGCCAGGGGCAGCGGGGGGGGGGGGGTCAAACAAGATGAATTTGATGAACAATGGAATGTAAAAATGTTGTTATCAATTTTTTTGGAAAATAATATTATTATTTTTAAAAAGGAAACCCTATTGAATTCAATTGAGTTTACTCCCAGGTTAGTGGGATTAGGATTGCAGCCCATGCTGCTAAAAGCAGTTAACTCAAGATAGCTGCCTGTAGGAAAGAAGTTTCACTTCTCTTTTTATCTGGGTTAAAAAAAATAAAAATTAACGGAATAATTCATGTTCAGCCAACATCAGGCTGTTACAAAGGTTTCCTGTTCAAAACAAAAGTTAATTATTTTCTCCCCTTCCTTAGACAAGAGTAAGAGAAACAGACTGCATGCTAACATACAATTCCATACAAAAAGATGAAACAAATGGAATTTTATGATTTAAATAATGTGACCAGCAACTGTGCTTAAGATCATCAATGCAGAATACCAGACTTCCACACACACCTATATCCGACAGGTGGATTCCCTGGGATCTGAACAGCATGCTGTCAGTATCAATGAAGAACAAGAAAAACATGCAGTGGACCCATTTTGTATTGGCTTTTATACTGAGGAATGCTTTCCTCAAAAGCCATGTGTTCAAGGGCATTCTTTTCTTTCAATTCCTCTCCCCATATTTTCGCCTTCCCCATTTTGCACATTGTGAAAAGCTGAGAGCAGCCACCTGTGGCTCACTGCGTAGGAGGTCTAAGTACCATCTGGGGGGAAGGGAGAGTGATAAAACCTCCCCACTCACCTTTGCGGGTGGCTCTAGTGCCAAGTCTTCTGCACAGAGCGAGGAGTTGCACTAGTTGGTCTAGGTAGAGCACTGGTTTTCAGCTGGCAGGTCAAATATGCAGGGGGCGATAAAGAAATGGATCCCAAAGTGCATGCTTGGCTTAAAGGTGAATTTATGTCTATAAGCACTGAAGATGACTTATCTTACGCACGAATAGCAGAGCAACATTACAGTTTCAGGCACCACAGACAACTGATTTTTAAAACATTTTACTGTGGTTTATAAAGTATTGCTGATCTCTTTTAAAAATAAGCTGCAACACTTGTTTTCTGCATGTTGTTCCCACAGCGTCATCGGTTACAGCAGCAAAAGGGTTAATTCTCCTCTCCACTCCCACTTTAATTTGGTACAGCTTTTCAAGAAGCAGTTGCCAAGCACAGTTCAGCCTGTGAGTTAAAGGAAGGAGAGAAAGAGTCTAATCTGCTCAGGTCTTATCTTGGGGCTAAAATACTTTACGTTCTTTATTGCAGGTTGAATGATGGGGTTGTCTTGGCCAAGAAACCAGCCTGGCTCAGACAGGGTTCCATTTTCTTTGCATGTATAAAATCTGGAGCTGTGCTGCTTCCACCTAGTGTACATCAGGCTGCATTACAAGCCCAGTTTATGGACTTTAAAAATTTACATGGCTAATATAAGTGACTTAAGTTCTCATGTACCACCGATGGCCATTTATGGCCTGGACAGGTGAGGACAAGTTGCCCCATACTCTGGTGATCTCATATCTAGATTGGTGCAATGTGCTCAGCACCAGACTACCTTGGAAAGCATTCTGGAAGCTACAGGATGCAGCTGGTAGGATTGTAAATAATTGACCCTGTTTGCCACATTCAGAACCACACAATGCTGCTTCTGAGTGCGCAGTGGTACCTTGGGTTCTCAAACTTAATCCATTCCGGAGGTCCGTTCCAAAACCAAGGCGCACTTTCCCATAGAAAGTAATGCAAAATGGATTAATCCCTTCCAGACTTCTAAAAGCAACCCATAAAACAGCAATTTAACATGAATTTTACTATCTAACAAGACCACTGATCCATAAAATGAAAGCAATAAATGATGTACTCAGTGTAACACTCAAAATGGAAGTGTGGCACTCAAATCGGAAGCATAACACTCAAAACAGAGTACATTCGGCTTCCGAAAATAGTTCGCAAACCGGAACACTTACTTCCAGGTTTGCAGTGTTTGGGTTCCAAGTTGTTTGAGTACCAACGCGTTTGAGAATCAAGGTACCACTGTACTGTGTTGGCTGCCTATATGCTACTGGGGCCCAGTTAAATGTTGTCTTGCTAACTTATTCAGCCCTGAATGCCTTGGGTCCCAAGTATCTGAAGTAGCAACAGCCCAACTTATGGTCTGCTGGGGAGACAGTCTGTACCCGCCTGACACTGAGCATAGCAGCAGCAGGTCCCTGTAGGTCCAGAGGGCATAGGTACTGAGAGCCGAGGGTTGCTGAAAGTCAGGGAACATGTTCTTTTAAAATGCCACCTATCCTCCTCAAAGAGCCATGCATCCCACACTTAACGGCCAATGACAACGCGTAGGTTTAAATTTTGTTTTTATTTCATTTGTGTCCTGCCTTTTTCCTCCAAGCAGCTCAACGCTTTTGCATTTCATCCTCACAACAATCCTGTGAGGTAGGCTAGGTTGAGACATAGCAGCCGAGACCAGAAGAAACTGGCAGTTAATAACAGTTCCCCCAACTGGGGGTGTAAGTAGTAGGCCCAGAGTCCTTCCCCAAGTGAACCAGATGTAAAGTCCGACAGCAGATAGCAGGCACGTGTCACCTTTCCTGGTTCCCACTTCCAAATCCCATGATCCTTCAGTTATTAAAATAAAATCTGAAGCCAAGCCTGTTGGGGTGAATACAAGAGAATCTACTTTGAGCAAGGCCCTCCAACCTTTTTGGGGCCAAGGGGCAAATTTGGAAGTCTTAAGAAAATGTCATGAGGCCAGATTTAACTAACTGGTCCTGCTACCAGAAGCCCACACAAGGACTTCTGTTAGCACAATGAGGCTTTCCTCCCCTTCCCCATGCCCCTCACAATTGGGTAAGGAGAATCCCCAGAACAGCACATAGGGAAGAAGTGAGGAGATTCCATCAGGCAAGCGGAGGCGCTTGTGCTGAGAGAACAAGCTTCTTAGAACTGCGTGGAATTTCTTCTACGGGTTCCACAAAATACCCATTCCACAGAAGAAAAACTGCCAATGCTCAGGAAACCTCCCCCTCAAAACATGAGGCAAAATACCAACTGCCGCCCCCAAACAACAAAATAAAAATGGAGAGGAAGAAGGCAACACCCAACCCAAAAAAACAAAAAAAGCAGGCAACACACACCAAACTATTGACCAGACAAAAAAGTAGGCCAAGCACCCCATTGTGGGGCCCACAAGCATTCAGGGTGGGGGAGTGCTAAGAGGGAGGTAGTGTCTGTTTTCCAGATAGCTGAGTCCCATGGAAGAATCGGAATGCAATATAGGAGGGGCAGGAGGCCTTGCCAAGAACCAAGGAGGGTATCTGAGGGCATGGTGACACCCACAGAAACCATCTTGAATTTAACAACAGATCACAGATGGTTTCCCCCCCTTATAGGAGTAGTGATGGACATGAAATAAATAAGTTACCAAACTGGCAACATTTAGGGCTCAGCGTGTCTCTGCATCATTAATGTTCGGCAGGTCATTCTTATTCTAGCAGCCCTGGGTGAGAACAAGAGACCAAGCATTAGTACTTGGGGCTAGATGCATGTTGTCAACACTGCTCAGCCTCAGCTCCTTCACGGATCCACTGCCAGTCCTTTGCTTGGTTCCTGCCTGCCCAATGCAAGCCACAGCAAGGCAATGGAGGCCTCCTGCTGGCAGCTACACCATGGCAATGGCAGAGTCTTCGGTGCTGCTCTCCTGGTCTAGACCCACTCTCCTGATGGACTCCCTGTACTTTTGCCTTCCCAGCGCAATGATGGCTGTGATCTCATCTGCTATGTCTTGGCGGCCGCTCTCCTTCATGGCACTGATCAGCCTGTCGACACAGTCGGGGTGCTTTTCATTTTGCTGAGCCCAGGAGAAGAGCATATGCAGAACCTGAGCACCGAGGTCGTCTCTGGAAAATACAGATGGCGCAGCACACAACCATCACTGGAGAGTCTCATTGAAATATTTACAATATGCCTTTTCATTTGCTCCAGGCAAGCTTACAACAGTTTGAAACGCACAAAGCATAAAACAATAAAATCCTAAGACATGTTCCGTTAGCAACCATTGGAAAAATAAATTTCAGCTTAAGCACATAAGCAATCCAATCACTTCTCCAGAAGCCTACCAACTGCCTTTGTAGAGCAGGGGACACGGAAACAGAAAGGTCGGCATGATCAAAAGCTGCAGGTTCTTATGCCTAATTCAGCACCACCTGAGAAATCACACGTGTTTTAAAAACAAGCCTCAGTCCTTATGGGGCAGGGAGAGAGGAAGGGACATGGAAGCTCACAGATATTTTCTATCAATGTCTAAAGACCAGAAGGATTCTGGTTTTGGATTTTGCACTCATCAAAGGTTCCAACCCCTCATTTTTTTTTCAGTCCTGGCTTCCACCCATCTATTGTCAGCCGCCCCAACATTTTGCGAATCCCAGCTTTTGTTTTCCAGTCATTCTCTGAGGTTTGGAGAGAGGGAGACAAAACAACTTCTGCAAGAAAAAAAAATGAAAAGCATCTAAGACCTGCTACCATGTGTTGGAGTGCTCTTGTTCAGGGTGCCAGCCTCCCCTCCAGGCTGTTTGTTGCTATATGCTAGCAAAGTTCTTCAGATGTTGCTACACAACAACTTCCTTAATCTCTGACCACTGGCTGGAGCTGAATACCACCAACATCTGGAGTTTTCCATTCCTGTTATATTATGCTGTAAGGAGCTCAAGGAGATTATTCCACTCCCTGCCTTCCGGTAAAAATAATCAGTGTTTCATTTTTCTTTCTCAACTGATGCTCAATATTCTGCAAGTACGGAGCCTGCTCCATCATTATTTGGCTGTTTTGACAGTGTTTTTGCAGCCTTAGGGCTAGATTCAGCCTCACTCACCTGTAATTGTATCGTATCTGCTCTACCTCCTGGTAAGACAAACCCAGGTTTAAGCCAATCGTTGGCCAATCAGCTCCAACACGCCCAGCAATGGCAAGTAGGTTGGCCTGGGTCAAGTAGCCAGTTTCAGCATTCCCCAAATTCAGAGGGGGGAAAGAAAAGCCATTTGGGGTTGTAGGCTGCTCCTTTCCCTGGGATTTCAATTTCTGGCAAAACAGAATTAAAAAAAAAGTCTATTATTCATGGGCCAAGAAAAACCAGCAACACAGCAATCAAACCTGCCACAATTATCTCTCTACTCAGGAACACAGAAAGCTACTATATTTTGAGTCATTGATCCATCTACTTCAGTGCTGTCTCCACTGACTGGCAGTGGCTCTCCAGGAATTCAGACAAGAGACGTTTTCAGCCCTGTGTGGAGATGTTGGGGACTGAACCAGGGATCTTAGGCAACTTACGGGTAGCTTGATTGGCAAGGTGGCTAGCCAATGGGAATCAGGGCCTTTCCTCCTCTTGGTAACCTCTTCAGGAATGTCCCCTGGAACAGCACCTCGGTAAAAGGAAACCTTAAAAGATCAAAAAAGTTACAAAAATGCAATTATAATAATAGGAAACACATCGTAGACTACAGACCCACATACAATACAGATTCTCTTAACAGCCACAGCATAACAAAAATAAGGGAGGAGAAAATCAGCAGCAGGATATCTAAAATACAAAAATGGTGCACAAATACAGAATCTTCTCTCTATCCAAAGTAACTCTTAATCCCAGCCAGCCACAGAAAACGACACCTGGGAGCTCTCCTCTCTTTTCCCAGTCTCTCTCCTTGGGAGATCTTCACTTCCCTGTCTCTCCCTCGGGGTCCTACCACCATTTCCCCTTGTTCCTGCTAGCACAGATGTTAAGGGCAATAAAGTGCATCTTCCACTGATGACAGAGGATTCATGCTATGTTCTTCAAAGTCAGTAAGCCAGAGTTGGCATCTTCCCCACTTGCTCTCGTCTGCCCCCCAAAACCATTGAATTCGAATGCCAGAGAAGATTATGTTCTATCTAGGCACAAAATGATGAAACTAAATATAATTTATGCCTATGATCTTATTTGGAACAAGTTGCACAACACGTACTAAAATTTATGATCTCTCAGCTTGCTTAAGAGAGCTTTCTTGGAAAATATAGCTAGCTAAATTTGCATGTTTTATTTTGGCACCAATATTTGAGGTTCTATAACAGTTTTGATGTTTGGAAAAGTGAAGGCAGGAGACCCTACCTGGACCCCATCAGTCATTGAAGCCTTTTGCAAATAGGGCTTGCATGTTTTGAAATTTCTCTCTAGAACATTCTGCATTTTTTTTAAAAAAAATGAGTTTCTGCACCTTTCACAAACACAAGAGTGCAATCCAGAGAAATACGTGGGATTGGAGCAATTAACTCTGATTTGTTTCAGCAGGATTTAAACACACTCATCTTTTGGATTGTAGCCATGGACTCTGATAAGCAACACTGTTTATGGACTGGCACATGATTAGGAATGAGGACGACAAGGAAAAGAAATACATTTGTTAATGAGAGATGTGTCCATTTATTAAGATACGTATTATAAATGAATATATCATGGGAAACCTCGCTTGGGGGGGGGGGCGGCAAGAAGGAGAAACCAATGTACCTGCCCTTTCACAGATTTGCTTTTCCTGTCCACTTCAGAGGTGATGTAGACCTCCTTCACGTTTTTCAAGTGAGAGAAAAAGTTGAATGAAATCCTTCCATCAGTGCAGTCTGGGCGGTCTGAGTTAAGTTGGAGGCAATACAGGCAAAACATCAGTTTGCATTAAGCCATAGTGCTGTAAAAGGCTAAAAATCAAGGGGAAACAAGACAAATAGGATCCTGCCCACCTGACAAAGTTGGCCCATCGGGGTGTGGGGGCAAGATGAGGATCTGGGATAATCCAGTTCCCCCCACTGATTCGGCATCATTAATTGGCCGGCGAAAATGAGAACATCAATGGTTTTGCATGAACATACTCACTGATAGGTGATCTGTCTTCACGGACTGGTTTGGGGGATTTCCCACCACCCACTATGACCCAGTGCAGGAGAATATCGCCCCTCCTGCTGAGCAGACACCACAGCCCTTGCTGCAGACCCCTTTCGACAGACAAAGGCCAGGAAAACATGGTGTCTTATCTTACGTTAGCATCTCAATGCTAGCTACAGAGGAGGGGGGCTTCCCCTATTTAATGGCCAGCACAAAAATTAATAAGTACAGCTATTAGTCTTTTAGAAGGCTTGGGTTTTTTTTTAAAGTGCAAGCTGGTAACGGTTGTAGGTTTATTAGCAAGTCTGACTTAAGCTTGTGCCTGCACAATCACTTCTGAGCCCAGAAAAAGCATCCCTCGTTTCAGGAGACCCCTTTGGGTCAACAGATTTGAGGTTGTCAGGCAAGGGCCAAGTCCCTTTGTTCTTCAGGGGTATTTAGACAAGCAGGCTCCGCTGCACTTTACCTGCATCAATGCTGATGCCTCGTTCGAAGGCTGCAAAGAACTGCTCCCCTTCAACCATCTCTACCATGTCCGATGGCTCAGGGCCTCGGTATCTGTCGTGGAGCCTTTTCAAAACAGGATCAACCTACATCCAGGAAGAGATTGGGGGGGGGGAATAGATATTGGGGGTTCACAGGGCCAATTCATTTCATTACTCTTTGTGCAGTTTCAATGGGAGGATGAGGGTTTCCGAGGGAGAAGCTTCGTAAACGCAAGAGCAGCTGGTGCGGTGCTGCAGAACCACGCTTCTGACCCCAGGGCTGCTGCCACTTGCCAGGCCAGTAGCAAGGTCTGGGCTTTGTGGGCACACCAGCAGGGGTACCAGACTGGGCGCACTAGTGCACCCATAAAACCCTGAACTCGCTGCCACCCTGCCACACCCATCCCTTGTAAGCGGCAGTGACACCCAGTGTTGAAAGGGTAGCTTCTGCCGCACTACCCCTGCCATTCTTGCTACTTCCTTTGCTTCTGTTACCCCCGTTATGAGGACTCATGCCAAGCTGAACACCTAAGCTGGGCTCGTTCACCCTGTTGCAGCAAACCATAGATTGTACTAGCCAACGTTTCCTGCTCCCGCCATGCTTGCTGCTCTTACTTCGACTAAAGCCTATTATAAAACAACGCACAAAGCCAATCTCAAAGCATTCATAGGAGCAGGCTCTACTCACAAACAGCTGGTTCCCCCCCCTTCAAACCCAGAAAGATCTCTCTGGATTTCATGCATTATATAGCTCATGCTACTGATCACAGCTTCTGCTCCAGCCCTGCACAATTTGTGCCCTCCTCTTTTTTTTTTTTTTTGCAATCCAGGAAGAGAGCAAAAAGCAGGCGGCTTACTGATCCCCTGGTGACCAGAGGACCGTGTTTAGTTTGGTGGGTTACAAGTTTCTCTAAACATAGATATGTTCTTGGCTGCATTTTATGCTTGCAGATCACAAGCGAATGTGCATTACTGCATGCGCATGTACACACACGAAACCGGGACAGTGAACTATTTACCTTGTGCTTTGGGACACACTGCAGCAAGACTTGTTCAGGGTCTTTCTTCCTCTGCAGAGCTATGAAGTTCACCTGGTACATGCGCAACCTTTTATAGACATATTTGGCAAAGCCACCAATATAGGTCTTGGTGGTGCACCACAACCAGTACCTGGGGGAAAGAGTGGGGATTTGCAAAACCATTTTGATTTGTTTGCTTTTTTTCACTTGTGAGCACATATATTTGCAAATGGGGGCGGCATGAGTGCAAAGTTCCGTTTCTCTATGCGAGAAGAAACATATGGGGTTGCACAAGTGCGCTTCTATGTCAAAGGAAAACTGCACAGATGATACAAAAAACAGACCCCCACCCCCACCCCCACCCCCAGAGGGGCAATATGATTCACCTATTTAAATACCTCCCAAAAGCAAGGAAATGATGTGTGATTGAGGGAAAGGAAGAAGCTGTGAATCTCATTATTGACTACACATACAAAATAAATCATGATCATTCCACAAGGTACAACTCAGAGACAATACTTAGCGTGATGAGTTGAATGTGCCTGTGCTGATCAGTATTCATGATGAAATGCATATGCGATTTCTTCACCCTGAGCAAAACTCTGAATTCAATCCCTGTATCTACTATTACGCAGCAAAGCATCTAAAAGCAGATTGATCGAGTGCCATGGTGCATTTGCGTTTACTGTGAAGCAGGAGGCATCAGCACAACTTCATGTGATCAACTCACAGTTTCCATGTCTGAGTGAATCAGCAACATGAACAAGCCATTACTGTACAATACTATAAATTTTGTCCAGCGCACCTGGTACCTATAAGATTCCATTCCTCTGTGTCTGTATTCTTTGCTATATGTTCTAGGCAGACACAAATACCCTGAGTTGTGCTACGTTCAAGTATACACTGCAGGAAATCAGATAATATTAACATTAATATTAATTATTATTATTATTATTAATTATTTATACCCCGCCCATCTGGCTGAGTTTCCCCAGCTACTCTGGGCGGCTCCAAATCAAGTGTTAAAAACAATACAGCATTAAATATTAAAAAACTTCCCTAAACAGGGCTGCCTTCAGATGTCTTTTAAAAATAGGATAGCTGCTTATTTCCTTGACATCTGCAGCCTGGCTTGTATAAGCCCCATATGATCCTTCTTGCCTGGTGGAGAAGCAGCAACCAAGGACCAATTAACAAAGAAGACTGAACAGTTATCTAACTGTTGACTGCCAACCCCACCCCTTGTTCTGAGGAAAGAGGAAACAACTGGATGAACATGGTCTCTTCTTTGTGGAGCTCCCAGTTCTTACGCTATATATAATGTGTGTGGAGGGCAGGAAAGGGATAGAACCTTCTCTTCTTGCTGGTCCAGGAAGATGTATGAAGTGTGCCTCAGAGAAAGAGAGGGACCTTACTCTTCCTGGGTCAACTCACCAGGAGAAGTGTGTGACTTCAAACAAAGCATAGAGGTGGGTGAACTCCAGCACCACCTGACTGGTGATGTCATTCCAGTTCTGAGCATTCCAGTCACTGTGCAGCAGATGCACCCTGGAGCGATCCAGGGTCAGACCTGTGGACCAAAGAAAATATGCTGTTATCTACAGACCTTCGAGGACAAACTATACTCAGTTCATAATCAGGATGGATGAAGTTTTGCTCCCATTATCAATGGAACATGTGAAATTGTGAAATGACTGGGGCGGCCTGACCCAGAATAAACAAGAGCACCTTGCAGTTCAGTTTGCTATAGTGCACTATACTTGCACAACCCAACATCCTCAAGAGAAGATTAACTGTCCAGCTTGAAAGCACATTTAATTGTACCGACGTTCTGCAAATTTAGCTAGCCTGTGAAATTCAGGTGTGGTAATTCTAAGGGAGCATTAACAGTTCTGTGAAAACCCTTCTGCTGGGGGAATTTCTAGATCAAACCTACCTGTGACTCCTGGGGGCAGAGGGAGCTGAATTTTTACAGGCTGAAGGAAGTCAATGCTGGAATTCTGGGAGAGGCAGAGGAGGGGGCTAGCAACTGTCTCAGGATCATTCGTGATCTCCTGTAGGTCCTCTGAAGACACAGGCAGCACCTGAACATTAAAAGGGGGAGAATAGGCTCCATCAGGTAGTGTGGGGGTTTGCTACAGCAATGGACTTTACAGATCTCCCCCTCCCACAGCAGCTATCAATGTCTTCAAAAAATCGCCCTGAAAGTGAAGGTTTCCACCAAAAAGGGATCTGACACCGTGGAAGAAGCAATATTGGGAAAGCTCTTTTGGATTCCAGCCACAGGTGTCAATAGTTTTATTCCTAAAAGCAATCATTTGAGCAGTGACTGCGCAAGTCAAATAGGAGCTTACAAAAATCTTTCAGGGCATGTCTTTTTGACTTTATAATACCAGGGCAACATTAAGGCACTCATGACCTAAACTGTGCGACCTGGCTGAAATAGGACTTTTTATATAAAAAAAAACCAACCACTCCAATCTTTGAATACATTTCTGGACTCATTAGGCTTCTTGGGCAGAGGCTTACCTGGAGCTTCACTGTCCTCGTCTCCTCGGTCACGCCAGGGGGAAAGGTCACTTTGATGTTGGGATCAACAGTTGAAAAAAGCAAGGCACCCTCTTGAGGGACTCTGCATTCATTCTCCACAAGTCGAGAGACAACCAAGAACCAGGAAAAGTGAGGGACGCTGCAGCAGGCCACATGCTTCTGTCAGAGGGTGTGGAAGGACAGACAGGCACCTTTGTAATATGCGACAATACTTTAAACAGAGGGAACCAGGCACTGAAAATGAGCACAGGTCTTATACCAGCAGCCTTACAAATATCCACAAACTGGCCTGGCTCAAATGTAACAGGGCCACTCCCAACAACAGGCCATAGCCTGTTGGGTTGTAAATAATGAGCAACAAGCTTGAGTGTGGCCCTTCATCCTAATCTCACACACCCAGCTTCAGAAGAGACTTCCTGCTTCCTCATACCAGAGTTCCCTGTGGCATTCAAACTGGGAAACTCTGGTTTTAAGAAAACTAGGATGTCTCCTCTGCAAGCTGGGCATGCTGGTTCAGATGATGAAACAGCCAGCTGACTCACAGAAATAACTAGCTCAAGCATGTTGCTCATTCATACTCATCACATCTGAATTTGTCCAATTTGTGTGTTGACAGACCTATTAACTTACTGAACTTTCTGTTAAAAGCTCTCTCTCTTTGGCAGTACACAAAACAGACAGGCCAACAAAAGAGAATGTAATTCTTAACAGTAAAAAGGTAAAGGTACCCCTGACTGTTAGGTCCAGTCGCAGACGTCTCTGGGGTCACGGTGCTCATCTTGCTCTATAGGCCGAGGGAGCCGGCGTTTGTCCATAGACAGCTTCCGGGTCATGTGGCCAGCATGACTAAAGCTGCTTCTGGCCAATCAGAGCAGCGCTCGGAAACGCCGTTTACCTTCCCTCCGGAGCGGTACCTATTTATCTACTTGCACTTTGACGTGCTTTCGAACTGCTAGGTGGGCAGGAGCTGGGACCGAACAATGGGAGCTCACCCCGTCGCGGGATTTGAACAGCCGACCTTCTGATTGGCAAGCCCTAGGCTCTGTGGTTTAGACCACAACCCCCCCACACACCCCCATTCCTAACATACTACACATATAACCAACCTTTCCTCCAAAGAGCTCAAAGTGGCACACATGATTTTTGCCCTATCCAATTGATCCTCACAACAATCTTGTCACATAGGTCAGGTTGAGAGGACAGTGACTGGCCCAAAGTCTCCTACTGAGCTTCACCAATGAGTGAGGATTTGAACCTGGGTCTCCCCTGCCTAACCACAACACTATGCTGGCTCTTTGTGAAAGGCCACCCATCTCAGTTGCAAACAAAACCAAGTATAAGACTTGCTTAGCATGCCTAGGTTAACTTAATGAGTTAACGAACTGGGTGTTGTGTATTACAATCTCTAGGGAAAACACATGGCAATACCAAAGAGAAAGCAGCTGCAGATTACAGCTCAACACTCCCTCCAAGCTTCCAGCAGGAATTCAATATGGTACTCAACTGACGCAAGGAAGAACTCGCGGAGAAGTAAGGTAACTGGCATGTTTTACAACACGTTGCACTTTGCGGCCTACCTTTGGCTTTTCTTTCCATTCCACTCTGGTTCTCAAGTCGCTCCAATTTTGCCCACTGAAGGTTCGAATTACAATCTCACGGTCGTGCAGGTACTGTGTGGAGGCATATGGCAGCCAGATCAGCACCTCCTTGAAGAACACGAGACAGAACAAGACGGTTTCCATGAGTTAACCACTGAGAAGGAAACTTCTCCATAGCTCCAGGGAGCAAGAGAAGGACCTCAGGAGCAGGCAGCCATTGGGGAGGATGTGGAGAGCAAGCGAAGGTTGTTAGAGTGTCTCATTTCTGCTGTACCTCATAAAGAGGAAGCGGAGAGGGCAAAGGCATGGAAGGTTGGTTGCCTATTACAGCATCAAGATGAGGGGAAACGAAGAAATTCCCACATAACTCACAGACATGCTAGAAGTAAGAGATGGGTTTTATTACATGGTGAACTGAAAAAGAGCTTCTATACACTTCCAGCCAAACTTCAGACCTGCACTGGTCCTTTAACTGGGGGTGCTGCATGCAACAGTGATTGCAATGCACAGAAGGTGCAATGCATATAGTATGCAAGAACACCATTGCTGGGTTTCAGGGGCCAGGGAGATGGAAACTTTGATGACATCTATTTAGTGCAATGCATTTTTAATGCCTATAATCTGTCACCCTCAGCCTTCAAAGTATAAATCTAAGTAAATGAATAACATGTAATGGCTAATCGTGATTTATGCTTTTCTTTTCTTTAGATCCTGCTTGTTTCATAATATTTGCATGCAAATCTGTGTGGGTTTTATAATGTGCTTAATTGTTTTACTATTCTTAAAACAGATTGCAAAAAGGAGGGGTTATATTATTAAATACCTTTTCAGCAGTTGTTTTCTAAAAAAAGGAGAGGTCCTATCCAAACTAGAACTCTGTTTATCTTATTCCCACATTCTACATATCTGGCAAGCAGAATGGTTGTCCTGGGGCCTTTTTCCTGATGGAACTCACATTTGATTAAGCCGAACCTCTTTGGCAGCAGCCTAAATGCCACAAATGGTGATTTGCAAGCAACCCAGCCATTATCACATTAGCACACAGTGTTATCAGTGGCCACTTTTTTTGGCAGGCCAATCTTCTTCTTCTTTCCCCCCAAGCCAGCACCCAAGTTGAAAGATTTGGGGGAATTAGCGCAGTTCTAGCCTAAACTCCTTTATGACTTCATGAACTCTTCTTACCTTCTGGAAATGAATGCCATGAGGCTGCAGCTCCAGGACTTCACTCAGCAGGATGTCATGGTCCTTCAGCTTTACCCACTGGGGGTCAGGGGAGTGCTTGTGGAAGTGGATATTTACCGAAGTGGTGGTGGCACCCAAGGGGAAGCAAAACTGGACACCACAAGCTAGGAAAACTCTGCAGCCTTCAGGGGTCACAGTAAAGCTTAGAAGATACAAAGAGAAGCACTGGTGTTTCTATGACGTTACAGTCCTCTTTACTCCAAAGTTCTGAGTTATAAATATCTATAGATTGTTAGAATTCTAGATACAGTTCTAAGGCTTGACTACACTGTGTTTCACTTAGCTGCATCCAGATCACTCCAATCCCATGGCCTTCCCTGCTCTCCCTGGGGCCCTGATGGTGGTAACTGAGTTTTGGATACTTGCTCCAAAGGAACAGATAGTCTCATCACCTTCAACAGCATCTGGGTTCCATTTCTAGAATATGTGGAGGATAACTGAATGACTATCAGATATGGCTGTTCCTAGCCATGTCTGAGTGCAGAGTTTGGAACTTGCAACTACCTGGCTGTTATTGTCAGGGGGTGGGGGTGGGGGGTGGAATCACATTACCCCGGTCCTCAAATCCCTTACACTTGTGACATTCCAGACCCAATACAAGCCCTAAACAACTTGGGATCCAAGTACCCAGGAGAGCACTTTCTCCAGTACTGCCTCAGCCTTACCCATCTATGAAGATTTGCTAGGGATCAGCTGTTTGTTATTCCAACTTTAACTTCTGATGGGTGGGCAACGATAGAAGACAGGGCATTCTTGGTGGTGCCCCCTTGCAGTTAATTACGACACTCCCTGCCAAATGGCATTTGATTGTCTCCCCACATTGGCCTCAGTTAGGCACAAGGTGAAAACGTTTTCCCAACACTGCTACTTGATATAATTTTTTCTTGATATGGCATACTGTTAGCCACTCTTGTATTTCCGCAGGGTTGATGGGTGGGATATAAGAGTGACAAAGTAAAATAAGAAACTATTTTCTTATAAGAAGCCTATCCTTGCTATTCTCAGATATTTTCCCTGCTTTTTTCCTCTTTCAGGGCTGGTATGCAGAGGTCCCACTTGCAGGCTCCAGGAAAGAGTGGGCCATTGGCCCCTGGATGTATGAGCCCCCTCTCTAGGCTTATCTGGTGATGATTGCTACTACTGGACTAGTAGCAATCCTAACATCCCAAAGATTAAAACAGTGATGGCACTCCGCCTGCAGAATGACCAACAACAGCGGCCGCTGTTCCACACTCAAGAGTCCCAGAAGAAACAGGGACCCAGGACCCATCTCCCTGAGCACTGCTTAGAGATGTTACTCGGTGGTGCCTGCCTTGCTCCCTTCAATGAGTTTGCCATTGATAGTTAACTTGCAGCCGGTTTCTTTTCAGAAATCCAGTTTGGCTCATTTGTAAAAAAAATCAGGGATGATTAACCCACAGAAACTACCCCTGCATCAACAACTGAACAAGGTATTACGGTACAATTAATTATTATTAGTATCAGATGTATATCCCTCTCTCCTAGGAGCCATGGGAAGCAAGGGGAGTATTGTGCCAAAAGTGAATTTGGAAGATACTCTGACATGATAATAGTACAGAAAGACACCGGCCAAAAAAAAGTATGTGAAATACCTATCCTCACCAGCTTCAAGGAACAGTCTTTGTAATTTTTCTGGCCTTGAGCTTGAGTCTGCAACAAGTCAGAAAACAAAGTTTTCGTGAGTATAAACAGAACGCGTTAAATGCTTCTGTAGGAATGAGTATAGTAGTCTTCAACTTTTCCAAACAAAAAAAATGCATTTGGTCCTCATTTCTTTCTTTATCATATATTTGTATGGTGGGAGGGCTGCTGTTGTGCCACCCCTTTGATCAGCTCGCAAACCAATGGTGAGTCCTACTCCACTCATTGAAGACAAATGGCTTAGTCAAACATTTTAATGTTTGATGTTTCATTAAGTTTTTATAGGGACTAGAAGCTGCGCAGAGTGGCTGGGGTATAAATAATAAAATTGTTGTTGTTGTTGTTGTTGTTGTTGTTGTTGATGATGATGATGATGCCTTGTTCCCACAGGGCCAGCCCCAGATATTTCACCACTTGAATATTAACCATGATTTCTATGACATGAACTCCCACCAGAATTTCAAAATAAAATCTATGACAGGGTCACTAACATTTATGGATCGGTGGACACATTTCAAATTTTGAGAGTCACAAAATAGCTGCTAGGCAGAGCAGGGCATAACGCAAATTGGCTGCAATGGACAACACAAAATTAGAGAGGCAGCCACCCCTGGCAACTTTATGCTAACCATGGGAAGTCAGCTATGTTCTGCTGGTCATGATTACAGATGTCGTCGTGCTATATAGATTTTACTTACACACAGAGAGAGATGTGGTTGTTGTCTATAGCAATAGGGAGCACCCCTCAGAACCAGGAACATATAAAAGTGGCCACACCAGATTCACTCGAATGCCACAGATGTTGCTTGAAAAGCACCTGCACATTTTGCCTCACCACTTTGTTTCTAAGAGGGCTAGGGACTGACTTTCCTTTTTCAACATGAAAGCTCAGAGACTGGGACATCTGCCCTGAAGTACCCATGAAAGTCTTTGTGGGCACCAGATTGGTGACCCCCGCCCTATGAGAGAGTAACATTCACAAGCAACGCCTGTCTAAGGGTAATGGTGACTTTCATTTATCAGCGACTTTAAGGCTCTTTTGGCTTTAAGGTCTGCCCACCCTTCTTAGCAGCCTTCTCTTAGCCTCAACCCTAATGCTTTGCTTTCAGCAGTGCCTCATTTTGAGATGGATCTGAGTCCACTTCAGATGTTGTGCCATCTTGCAACCGCAACAATGTGACGGGAGGAGCAGGGCCCAACTTGTTGCCCCCCTCAACACCCCCATGCATTGGATGGGAACGTCTGAAGGAGGAAGCCTGCTGCAGGCAAATGCACTCCCCACATGATTTACTCCCTGTTCACATGTAGTTCTGGGCAGTGCTATTTTTTCTAGAAAAAGAGGTGCTGGAACTCACCATGAGTGCCTCCCTTGTTCTCTTAGAATGGCAATGGCTCCCACCTGAGAGGTGCCAGAACTGAGCTCCAGTGAGTTCTGGCTCAAAAAAGGCCCTGGATCTGGGTCACAAGGGGAGCCTATACTCGTAGGGCAGGCTCCCTGGATGGTGGGGAAAGGGCCATCAGGGGAAACAGCCGCAGGGGCGGAGATTAAGGGCAAAGCCCAGCTTTTTCTGTCCAGGCAATTTTGATGGGATGGAGAGGAATGACTGAAGGGGGCTCAGCTGCCTGTGAAAACCAACCAGGTGGTCTTTCAACCAGTCCTTCATATTGTAAGGGCTGCAATTTCAGATGTGTCTTCACACGTATCACAAAGAAACAACAACCACAGAGCTGCCTTCTGCACCAGCCACGCAGAAGATCACACGCCAGCTTCTGACTGTCGCCAGCTTGAGCAGCTGTTGAACAGACAAATTAGACAGAAGAAAAGCAATTAACCTGGTTGCAGCGGCACCTCTGGCTCTCCTAGAGGATTACCACGCAGATGCACAAAGGGGAGGCTCTGGATCTCTGGAGGGATGCTGCGCAGCCTATTGTTTTGCAGATCAAGCCTGGACAAGTTGGGAAGGCCAGCCAGGGATGCAGGAACTGACACCAGAAGATTGCTGTGAAGATGGAGCTGCCGCAGAGATTGCAAATTGCCTGCAAGTCAGAACAGGAGTGGGAGAGAGAGAGATCAGCCTACGCTTCGTAAATCCTTATATGAAAACAACTCTCCCCCATTCACAATTTACAAATCCCTGATAACCAAAAAGAGAAGAACCTGGGGTCTTGCTTACTTCCACCACAATAAAAAAACCAGCCCTCAAGCATACATGCATGCAGAGCAATATTTTGTATATATATTATTTATTTATACAGCATACTCATACCATAAACATTTACTACAGAAAGGTTCTCGTACTAGCCAAAAGGAACGTGCCTGGTACTCGAGGAACACAATGTAATAAATAATCTAATTAACAAAGGTCGGGGGGGGGGAGAGTCAGGCTTAATCCTAGTATGCCCTTCACATTGTAGCTCACCTCAATAGTGAAGAGCTGTGTGTTTGGAGGTGCATGTAAAATCCCTTTGATTTTTGCAAGGCTAGAACATAGCCTGCTGTACAAAGAGTCAAATCAATTGCTCTACCCACATTGCCTCTAGTCTTGCTCACCGCTGTCATGCAGCCCCCGGAATGTGGCCCATTAGGGAATATGGCCCTCTAGCTAAAAAAAAGAGTTCCTTCCCTTTGTGCTGTAATACAATCACATCCTGATTATGTGGGTACCACCATTAGTAGTAGTGGATCCCTCTGCAGCTACGCAACACCCTCCAGCTGCAGAATCACCAGATCTGAAACAGTGGGTTTTTTTAAAAAGGGCCAGAAAAGTTTTTCTGTTTAGTCAGGACTCTGGTTATCAGTAGCGTGACAGTGCTGCTGTAAAGACTGTGCCTTATTCAGCCTGAATACAACAAAACAACAACAACATTTTTATTATTTATACCTTGCCCATCTGGCTGGGTTTCCCATTGCAAATCTTAACAACTTTAAATATTTTAGATTGTAACTATTGGGTTTCCTAAAAAGTTGTATCGTAAACCACTTTGAGAACACCTGCTGAGAAGTCTATATATGTTTCATTAAATATTTGCATATTTTGTATTCCCGTTCATCAAAAATGACCTAATTTAAGCTCATCCTATGAAAGTAAGCCACACTGAGTTAAATGGGACTTACTTCCTAGCAATAGCACAGGAAAAACTGCAGCTATGCCATGTGACCCTAAACGTGTCGTAGCTTCTTTAATCTCGTAATTTGTTTCAAATTGCATCTTAAAATATTTACTCCCTTTCTCTTGCATTTGGGAACAACTTACCAAGAGAGCTAGGGATTCCTGTTAATAGATTCCCTGAGAGATCCAGTTCTGTGCAACTATGTAGGTTCCCAATCTCTTCGGGAAGCGATTCCAGCGCATTTTCAGAGAGGTCCAGTGTTTGTAGTGCTGACAGCTCCCCTATGCTTTGCGGCAGACCTTGGAGCTGGTTCTTCATGGCGGAGAAGAAAGTGAGGTTGCTGAGCTGGCCAAAGTCCTCAGGCAGCCCCTGCAGGCTGTTGTGACTCACCAGGAGGCTCCTGAGGCTGCCCAGCTTGGTGATGCAGGAAGGCAGAGCACTGAAGCTGTTGAAGCCCAGATCCACATGGGCAAGTTGGCTTAGCTCCCCCAGCTCTTGCGGCAATGATGCCACCAACCCTCTCTGGGGAGTGCCAATTTCATCTCTGGTGTGTCCACCTGCAGGCCAGGAAAATGCAGGAAGAGAAAGTCTCGTTGCAAGGATCTCCATTAACTAGCCTCATATAAGCACATGGCTATCCAATGGAACAATATGGAAGACTGAACAGAGATAACTGGAAAATTCAAGAAGCTTGAAGTATTTGGGGCCTGAAGGGGCTACAGGAACCCAATACCTGTCAGTGGAAGTGAGTCTGGATTGTTTGCTTTCAGGGCTACAGCAGGAGTGATTAACATGCTACATTCACAAAGAGGTGCCTTCTCTGGCCCCTTAGTTTTCAGTCCAATATAACAATGATAATAAAGCAACAAGATTGGTAGCTTGCAGCTGCGCATGAGACACACACAGCTACTGTTGCTTATATTCAGTATAAACTGGTTATTATAAATACCTGTACTGTACTAATAAAACCTAGGTTTTTAATAGTTTGGCCAGCTGAAACTGTACAGTATTAATTTAGCTGCATTAATGAAAGCTACAGTTGCTGTTTTTGCTGTAGATAATTGAAACAAAAAAAGAGGATCAAAACAGTTCCAGAGTTAGACACACACGCTTATTCCGAAAGGGAGTGTCACACCAATTTCAAAAGGCAAAGAGTAGCCAATATAGACTGCCACAAGCAAAAGAAAAAAAAGAAAAGAAAGGTATTTTTGTGGTGCCTTAAAGGTTAACTGATCGAATGGACTCCAGTCCACAAAAGCTTGTGTTGTCATAAACGATAAACGTGTTAGTCAATATAACGTTCCTTGTCGATTTCAACATGGTTATCAATCTGCAGCCTGATCTTTTTCATAGTGTTCTGAAATAACCATGCAAGCCTATGTATGCATACCCTGAAGTAAGCCCCACAGATTCCAATGGAAGTTACTTTGGGATAAATATGGTTAGGACTTCGGGCCAAATGCAGTGCACATGTTACAGATGGCCAGGGGGTGGGGACCCTTAGGCAGAGGAAGGCAAAGGCAAACAGCACAACATCAAACCCCCTGCTTTCTGTGCAGGTATTTTTAAAATCCCACAACATGGGAAGAATTCTGTCGCCTGCCCATTTCATTCCCAACATGGGCAAGATAACAGCGCTTGCAGTTTATGGGAAGGTGGCATGAGAATAAAAAGTGGGTGATGAAGAGAGAAGCACAGGAAGAAGAAGAAAAGGACCCCCTCAGCTTAAACTATACGTATAAAAATCAAGAGTAAATATCGCTCCAAAAGCTTTTTCATGTGCTACATAGACACACACAAGATTAAATCATCTCTAATATAATCACCATAAGAAGGGAAGCTACTGTCCCAATTTGGCATTTGAACAGATATGGAACTGTCGTCATCATTTTTCACTTCTGCAAACCCCATTCTACAACTAAAGATCAGAAAGCAGTCTTGTTTCATTCACTGTTGAAACAAGGTCCGTTCCAAGCCAAATGTCAGAAGGAATACAGTAGTGAAAACCTGACTTTTGCTCAGCCGAAGAAAACGAAGGCTTTAAAAGCCCCATGTCCATTCCCACAAGAGAAAGCCCTATTGAAAAGAGTGGGCTTACATACGTGCAAACACAACAGGCCCATTCCCAAGAGAGGGTGCAGACCCACCTGTTGCAGGTTTCCTAAGAAGTAAATCTCACCATGCTCGATTCCTGGGTAAGCATGCATAGGTTTGGAGTTTTTGACTGTACCATGCACTTTCCTGGGAGTAAGTAAGCCCCATTGAACACAGTGGGGCTTACTTCTGAGGTGGGGAAATGCATAGGATTGCAGCAGAGTCAGACCATTTTGCGCCTTTGTGAGAACAGTGGCCTAAGGCCATTTTGATGGGCTTGGTCGGGGAAGGAAACCTGAAAGCTAATCTAAACAGAGGGGAGAAATATAAATTAAAAACTGAAACAGTCGGTCAAAAGACAGAAAGAGAAAAGAAGCATGCAGTTTACCTTTGAGTACAAGGGATTTTAAGCCCTTCAGGACCGGAATGGTGCTTAGTGTAGAAGTGATAAGTTCCTCATTGCAGCTCAGCCTCAAGAATTCCACCTGCTCCACTTCTTCTCTTCTCTTCTCATACAGCTTGAGGAACAGGCGACAGCCCTCTGGGTAGACGTCTAAGTTGAGCCTGTTGCCAGCCAAGCAGGAACTAGCAGGTGCTTCGGCCTCCAAAACACCCTCCCCCAGAGGGTCCCCAAGCTCCTGCGGCCCAGCCATGTTCTGGTGTCACATTGCCAGGGGCTGTGCATGTTTTGACTTGCCAGCCAAACGAGCACCGGTGCCACCGCAAGGGAATGAAATGAAAGATGGAGGAGAGAGGCAGCCCCTGTGAAGAAATTGAGTGAGAGGGGCAAAACACTGAAGAACCAGTGCACACGTAAAATCCATCCAGATGAAGGAAATAGCAGAAGCGGTACTTGACGGACTGAACATAAAAGAGGGCAGCACAACACATTCCCCAGCTGGGATGTTTAAGTGGCATATTAAGGCGCATAACGGGCCCCAAAGCTGATAAAACTAGGAAGAAAGAAGGGGCGTTTGAAAGACAACGTGGGGAAACTGATTGCGTTTTGAAGTTTCTACATCTTTCATGTACTATTAAGAGTTCTTTGCCTCCTCTTTAGAACCATAAAAATGCATCTTAATAAAAGAATATTAGGTATTTGCAAGCAATATAGCAAGAAAAGCGTAATAGAAAAATTAAAGATCTTTGAGTACCAAATCCCCATCCCTAACACAAAGGCAATGCCAGGTATCTCCATGGCATTTTACACACGAGGAACTGATAAATATAACCAGCTGTGCAAATGTGATTTTTTAAAAACAGGTGCAGCTTCATTCACAACAGCAGGACATGCCACCCATCTACAGAAAGCTAGAGCACTTTCATCCTTGACATCTGGGCACAGTTTCCCCAGGAACTGTGGATGAGGAGTCAACTCAAAAATGCCAGGATGAACACATGATTGACAGAGTACAATCCTATGCACATTTACTCGGAAGCAAGTCCCATGGGAGTTCCATGGGACTTGCTCCCAAGTCAGCACAGCGCCACAACTGTAATGCTTTTTTCACATGACCCATTATTTTCTTCTTCAAGTGTAACTTATCCTTATTATTCTTTCATTAGGCACCGTTGCAACCTTTAAAAAGCAAAAAGGCAATCTTTGGCAAAAGGGCCAAAAACTGTCCCCTCTCAGAGTGACACACACACACTTTTTTTTTTTTTTAACTTCCAATCATTTCCTTGGAGAGATTTCCCTGATTTAGCAGTGTGGAAGTGATAAATTAATGGATAGCTGCACTGCAATGACAGAAGTGATAACTGTTGAAAACATTCCCTTACAAATATGCAGGGCATCTTTCAAGGACAGATGCTGGCACCTCTAGAAATCAATTTCTTGCAGCTGCGTTAATGCAACTACTCCAATCTATTGTTCCCCAACATGCTTTAAAGGAGGGGTAGCCAATGTGGTGCCCACCAGACATTGCAGACTACAACTCCCATCAGCCCCAGTCAGCAGAGTCAACAATGGGAATAATGGGAGTTGCAGTCCAAGCCACCAACAGAGCACTATGTATGCTCTCGCTGCTTTGAAGACTGTTCTCCAGAACTAAAGGAAACATGGAGAACCTGTGGCCCTCCAGTTGTTGCTGGACTCCAACTTCCATCAGCCTGCGGTCAGGGATTATGGGAGTTGTAGTGCAGCAACAGCAGGAGAGCCACATGTCTCCCCATCTCTAGAGCACATGACAGGGACAGTGATAATGTTTATTTCATTATAGAATTAAATAGGATGGAGGAAGTCGTGGAAATAATTCATCAACAATTACGTTAGCCTGCAGCAATGCAGCTATTACCCAAGAGGGTGCAAAATTAAGCGTGGCGAGTGTCAGGCCAAAGGATGAAGCCAAACAACACTGTCTTGCCCCTGGTCCTTAGGTGCTTTAGCTCCTAAAACGGGAGGGAGGAAGCTCAGATCAAGTCTTTTCCCCAAATTCCGGGGTGGGGCGTAGGGTGGACGGTTAGCTGTGATTTTTCAGTGAAGAGAAATACAGTAAGGCTCTAAGATGGTTTTAGTCATTAGTACACACGTTTCCCAACAAACAGCTCGGCACTGAAAATACAGACTCCAGAGCAAAGTCCTGCCAAAGAAAGGAACGTACGGTTGCAACCTTGTGCTGCAACGCTGCACATAACTTACCAGGAAGTGAGCCCCATTGAACGCAGCGGCGCTTGCTTCTTGAGTATCCGCACTTCGGATCAGCTTCTCAGTGCCCGGAGCTTTGCATGAAGTTTTCAGGTAACCAGCAGAGAAGTTGCCCGGATTAAGCAGTGACGTACATCGCCCGAGGTCTCTAGCCCAGCAGAAGGGAGCAAAAGAGCTTCCAAAGAAAAGTTTCAATCGAAACGCGTCACCCGACCCGGCCTGTTTCCGCCCGCCCTTTCCTCCGCTTTCCAGACGAGAAAATGTTCTTACATGGGCCGGACAAGCATATTTTGCCTCTTGCCGGTGCTTTTGGCTACTCCGATCCTCGCCGTGCTTACTGGAAAGTTTGTAAAGGCTGCTGATTTCAGCTGCAACTACTAATCCAAGTAAGCGCGCTCCGGATCGCAGCCTTCGGGTCTGCTGGTCGACCTCCTAACGGCTTGCGGCGCAGTTTCAGTCCCCCGCTGCTTGCACCACGCCGCCGAAGCAACAGCTCAATTCTCCCAGGCCCTCCTTCCCCTGAAAGAGGCCGATCCCTCCCGCCCTCCTGCACAAGTTCCCGCTTCCCTGGGCTTCCCCGCCTTGGCCAGCGCGGAGACGGCGAGCAAAGCGACGGCTTGGGCTTGCTGGGGACGTCCCGGGGAAACTGCGTCCATTGTGATCTGTTGCTTCCTAACAAATGCACGCTGCCGCGATCCTTAAGGACTAGTTTTGCTATTGCGATTTGTAGGTCATTGCGGATTCTTGCAGCTCGTTAGGCCGGTTCCCCCCTCCCCCTCTGAAACAAGCTGGACCTGCGACAAAATGTTGCCGCGTATTCTACCCCTATAAACACGAATATTCCTATTTAGGTTGTAGCTAGCTAGGCAGCCAAGTGTGTATATACTCCAGTATATAATATGATGCAAGGGGCTCAAGCAGACCATTTCATGTCTCCCCTGGTTTTCCAACCCCCCAACATTTTATGGAGGCCATGGAGCATGCTCAGTCTGCATCAATATTTATTTATTCTTACTCTACTTCTGCCTACTTCAGGATTGTATACATAATCAGGAAACACCCAAGTAGTATTCCCCCCCTCTACATATAATACTGTTACATGCCACCCCAATCTCTGAGCGGTATGAGATTCCAGGGGATCCAAGTGCTTTACTCAGGGTTTGTGTTTCCTTTTGGAATGAGGCACAGTAGAGTCTGTGATGGCTTTATGATATATGGTTTATTTATACATATATACAACCTGGGCCTATGATGGAGGGGTTCAAAGCATTTAACTCCAAGCGGGTCATGTTTTTCCCATTGCTGCAGCCCTGTTTCCAAAAAGAAATCAAAACATGGCTCACTGTCCCTCTGCTCAACTTGCTGCATTTAACACACCACTTAGTGGAAGGAAGGGCTCACACCCTTCTGCTGTCCAGCACAGGGTACTGTATCTGCTTTGTTAATTGGTATACAAATTTAATAAATCATTGTTGTCTTCATCATCATAATCATCATCATCATCACCCTTTACCTTCCTTTGGTTCTCCATAGTGGCTCTTCTCCCAGGTGATTTCCTAAGCACAGAAAAACTCCATTGGCCTGTATTTTTACACTGCTAAACACGGTGTCTGTTAGCCCTTCTTAATACTCCAAGCATTGATTAAACTCCAGCAGCCAACAGACTTGGGAATTATGGGGAGGGTCTGGCACCTAGGAATTTAAGGGAGTCAAGGCACCCACAAACTCATAATACCGGTACCCATTTTTCTCCTATGTAAACTTAGGTTGAAAAACTATCCCCAGCCCCAGACTACATTTTCAGTATGTTATTAAACTGCCTTTTTCCAGATTATCAAAGGAGTGGCCCTTTAGTGATAACCTGGGTTTTCAGTGTTCTTGCTTTTTTAACTTTTCCAGTATTCAAGCTATTAGCTATTGATAAGTGCTTCCCCTACCCCAAGTTATGCAATTCTGTTGCACACTGAAAAATGATTGGTCACCTGGGATAGAGGCAGGGCATATGGTTTCCTCCTTCTGCTCAGTGCTTAATAAGATCTCCCTGGAGGGTATAGGGCTAAGCACATAACAATTGTTTATGTAGCTATTTATCCTTTGGCTGTTTAACTACAGATTTTGTGTAGAGATCAACTTTTCTTTTTCAGATATGGGTTTTTGCTTTCAATGCAAATAAGATCATTATCCAGACAAAGACAAAGATCTACACATTCTGAAACTTGTAGTCCTTTTGTCCCATGAATAATTTTGAAGATGAGTGATAATACTTTTATTTTATTGGATCATAGTGCTGGTTCTAGGAAGGAACGTTAATAAAACATGCTAACATTCCTTTAGCCAGACCCAGTTCTCAAATAATGCTAAGCCAAACCATGGCTTAGTGCAAATGTGCAAGCTCCTGAAGAGATCATTGCCACTTTGTTTCTCCTCTGGTCCTACTGTGGCTGCATTGCTGGGAGCTAAGGTTTTGTTTGGCTTGGCATGTCATTTTCAAGCTCCTGGTTTGTCTTCTTCAGACTGCGAGAACCAATATTGCTAACAGTGGATTATTTGCTGAGCCTGGCTTCCAATGGCATGCTAAACCAAACCACGGCTTAACTCATAGCAGCACAGGAGGAACACAAGCAACAAAACAACCTCATTCTACTCTCCTGCAGCCTACAGAGTTATAGATTAATATTAAAACACAGTTTAGCTTAATTGGAAGCTGGTTTAGTGTATCTCACTCCTGACAAGTGTGGCTGCAGCCTCTCATTCTTTCTCTTCTGCTGCACTTCCTTTGTGCTATTCATTGGCTGCTTTCAGAAACTAATGTTCTCCTCTGCCAAACTGGTCTTCGCATCACCATCATTTTAATAGCTGTTTCTTGAGAACTACAGTAGTTCTGGATCTAAGGGTCACGAGACCAAGAAACAGGATGAAGACATGGGTGTAGAAAGGAATGGCAAAATTCATTGCTCTTTCTCACTATTTTAAATGATCGAGAGAATGGAGCAATTCCCCTGTATGCAACACTTACAACATTAGAAGCTTTTTTAGTTTAGAGAAAAGGCGATTCAAGAGGCAACATGACAGACGTATAAAATTCAGGGTGCTATGAAGAAAGATCGTAGAAAAAATATTTTCTTTGTCTCACCTCACCTAACATTAGAACTCAAGAGACATCCAGTGAACCTATCTGAAGAAGTGTGCATGCACACGAAAGCTCATACCAGGAACAAACTCAGTTGGTCTCTAAGGTGCTACTAGAAAGAATTTTCGATTTTGTTTTGACTATGGCAGACCAACACGGCTACCCACCTGTAACTGGATCCAGTGAACCTGAATGTTGGAAGATTTAGGACAGACAAAATAAAGTACCTCTCTTTGCACAGCACATAGTTAATTAAACTCACTCCCACAAGAGGCAAGTGATGGCCACCAACTTGGATGACTTTAAAAGAGTGTTAAGATAAATTCAGGGCTATGAACTCTGATGGTTATGTTCTACTTCCAGTACCAGAGGCAGTATTCTTCTGAATACCAGTCACTGGAAACTGCAGGAGGCGAGAGTATTCTCGCACTCAGGTCCTGCTTGCGGGCTTCCCACAGGCATCTGGTTGAGCAAATCCCAGCCCTACGTGGAGATGCTGTGGACTAATCCTAGAACCCTGTGCATGCAAATCATATGCTCCTTCACTGAGGCAAAGCCTTTCATGGAGCTTACTGGCAAGTCAGTGTACTTGGGACTGAAACACCCCTAGGGCTCAAAAGGTTACAGCAGTATACCCCCCCCCCCCAAAAAAAAATAGTAAACAGACGAAAAGAGAGACAGGTATGAGAAACTGCTCCTCAGTGTTCACTTATGCAGCAGTCCTCACACAGTTTCCTGGGAATAACCCCCACTGAGCTCAATTGAGTTTACTTAGAAGGAAACGTATCTACCGGTAGGTTTATAGCGTTACTGAGTCTGAGAAAGCTGCACAAATCCTACGCATGTTTTCTCATAGGCAAATCTGTTCAGAAACATCGCCCTTGGCTGGCCGCCTTAAAGGGCTTAGTAGCCTAACAGAAATGAAAACGCAGGCTGTATTCACACAGCTCCACCGGCTAACGCGTAATTCAGAGCCGCCGCCGCCGCCGCCGCCACAAATAAAATAAAATAGAGCCTCTTCCCCTTCATAGGGCGCTTGCTGACTCCTCTAATCCCGAGACGGCAGTCGCAGAGACCGATTCCTCCCTACGGGCGTCGCTGATGCCTCTAGTGACATGGCGGCTGCACAGGCCGGCAGGAAGCGTCTCACTTCCGTTTAGCGCTACGACCGTAAGGGCTCCGCTAACTATGCGGCTTCTGGTTGGCTACGCCTTGCGTCCAATGAGAAACCCGGTTGTTGGAGAGTACTGGGAAGAACCCCGCGCCGTAGGCTCCTCCCTTTCCTTTTTGCTGTCGCCGTCGTAGAGATCGCACGTCCAGAAGCCCGAAGTAAGTAGGTTTGGGGGCTTCTTTTACTCCGCGCCCCCACTTTTTTGGTAATGGATGCGTCCAGAACGCGCTTAGATTCCATCTCCACCGCCTGCCGTTGCGCGGGTTTATAATCCGGGTAGGCCGTACCATGTGGGCCAGGGTGGAAGAGGTGAGATGGCGGCCATGTGCTTCCTGATCCAGGTTAGGGAAGGCCTGGCTGGAAAGCAGAGGAGCTTGTGATCGTGATGGTCTGTGACGAAAGGCTGCGGAGGGCATATCATAGAAACAGCGAAGGCGAAGGGAGTGCTTTAGAAACCTCCCGGGCAAAAAGAGCGAGTGGAGGTGGTGGGAAGCAGCGCCTCCCATTCCGATTTAAAATAAAAGTTTAGAGGTTTCAACAAGTGGGGTAAGATGCTTTTTTTGCCCTGGTAAGCGACTGTAGTGCATTTGGTTTTCCAATTTCCGGCATGTTCTGGCGATGGAAAGTTGAAACTTAAAATCTAAGCGGCATGGCGGCTTTGTCCAACGTGAATGTGGGAGTTTCTTTTTCTAAGTAAGGAAATATTTCGCTGGATAAAAGCTTAGTGTGGTTTGGACCAAAGTGAAGATGTGATGGTAGCACGTGCCTCCCGTGAGGGGGCTTATTTTAAAATCCCCCTGAAGTGAAATTGTTAATTTTTTTATAGCCCCCCTTCCGCCCAAGTTAAATATTTAATTTTCAGATGAAAGAACATATTGTGTGTTTTAATGTAAGAAGAGGCTACTTTATACCAAGTCAGGCTGCTGGTTCATCTGCCACAGCATTGTCCAGTCCTGAATAGTGGTGGCATTGCAGTATGGTGAAGAAGTCTTGCAGCATTCACTACTACAGTAGATCCTTTTTAAAATAAAAGTAGTAATCTCAGGAATTGAACCTGGTGTATTCTGCAGGCGAAGTATGTATTCTAAATAGGAGTTATTTACTGGATGCCCCCAATATGGAATACATAAGGTTAGTTCTTAAGTATATAGATATACTGTATCAAAAATTATGAGGGCAGCTATGTATACTCCCCTGGAACTTTTGGTGGTATCATCCATTTTAAAACTCACTGGACTATCATATGTGTTAAACACAGGAAAAATCATCTGCTCTTCAAATAAGTATCGGCCAATTAAAAAAATAAATCTTTTTTTTTCCTTTTCCAGAATGCGCTACGTTGCAGCTTACCTTCTTGCTGTCCTTGGGGGCAATGAGTGCCCAAGCTCAAAAGACTTAAAGAAAATTCTTGACAGTGTAGGCATTGAGACGGACGATGAACGTGTGAATAAGGTGAGTGACAGATAGGTGTGCAGTGTGCCATAGATGCCATTCATTGAAAAGAGTACACTGGACCACAAGCCCCTTATCGCCCAAAGAGAGACAATTCAAAATGAAGGCTTGAAGAATGTTGTTCTTGGTTGCTGTTTCACAAGTATTATCTGGATATTTCCTGTGCACTTCTCAGCTGCTTTGGGGCTAACTTTTAGTGTCCAGAATTAATTGGAGTACAGTGGTACCTCTGGTTACGTACTTAATTTGTTCCGGAGGTCCGTTCTTAACCTGAAATTGTTCTTAACCTGAAGCACCACTTCAGCTAATGTGACCTCTCGCTGCCGCTGCACCGCCAGAGCATGATTTCTGTTCTTATCCTGAAGCAGAGTTCTTAACCTGAAGCGTTATTTCTGGGTTAGCGGAGTATGTAACCTGAAGCGTATGTAACCCGAGGCACTGTAACTCTAATACTATACTGCATATCCTGTACTAATGAGACTTCCATTGGTTTTATTTTCAATAATAATTTCCCAAGTCCGTGCAGAGTAAAATTCCCGCTTTACTGGGTGTATATGCATTTTAGCATAAATTGTTCAGGGGGCTCTATTGACCAGAACTTTGGGTTGGATCTAGACTAACACCATGAATGAACTCAGAAATAAACCACATTGGGTCAGTGAATCCTACTTCCAGATAAGTGTGAAAAAAGTAAAGTGTTAAATAATTCTGTTCCAGCCATACAAGAGATTATTTAACTGAGCAGAAGGAGCTATAAGATAGTAAATGTAATACTGCTTGACATTGTCCCTATATGCTGCAGTTTCTTGAATTACCACTTTCTAAGGGAAACAAAATCTACCATTGGCCTTATATGCTTATCTGAGCAGAAAAGTGCAGTTGTCATAACAGGGATTTATTTATTTATTTTGTATACTGAAGATCACAGGGTGGTTTATAGTATAAAAATAAAAAATGAGATCACAAAATACATAGAAAACAAACCAATAACCCCTCTCCCACAAACATATTTCAAACACCATAAATTGGTGTAAGCAGCCAAAGGCCTGGTTATAGAAGGCTTGTTCTGAGATAGAAGCTCTACAGTTCAGTGTTGCATCTTTCTTTGGCTTCTGGACTTAATGCCAACAGGAAAGAAGAGCAGATTGCAAGCTGTCATAGCTCAATTCTGTGTGTGCCATATCTGTCTCTTCTAGTATTAATATTGGGACAACTGGTAGCCATGTAGAATTTGTATAGCATAAAAAGAAATGCAAATTAATGTTTTCTGTCTTAAAATTTACTATGTTTATACACAACCTAAATGAGCTAAGCAGCAATGAAAAAAACACCTTTGCTTAATGAAAGGGTATCACTTTTTACACAGAAGGTTAATTTTTAAAAGTCCCAACATTTTGGCTTATCTTGGTAGTTTTTCGGCCATTATTAGTAGTTTCTACCAACCTTCCCTGTTCCTTCAATCACTCCGTGATAGACTTTGAAGAAATAAATATACTTCTGCCTTCTCAAAAGTCCAGCAAGCATAATGGGAAACTCATGATTTCCCCCAGCCACCCACCCAAGGAAATATGGGGTTTGTATAAAAACAATTCAGTTTATTTGAGTTCTTGACTCAGATGAGATTCCAGATGAACATCATGCTGTGCTTGGTAAGAGGTTATTTTATTCCTACTTGGATAGCTAATCTTGACTGTAGTTAACCAAAAATGCCCTGGGGATCACTATATTCTTTGTGCAAAGCTGCAATAACGCATCTGAGAATATGGTAATCTCTTTCTGAGTTCAGTGTGGCACAGTGCAGTTTCCCCAGGGCAGCTCTAGGCAAGACCAATTGTATTATTATTTTTAAGTGTTTTGAGTTGCTTCAGTTTCGCAGTATTTTGGCACAGTTGTTAGTTCTTTAGTTCCCTGCACTTAGAAACTTTTTTTTTAGCTAACACTTTTCAACTTGCTTCCCACAGGTCATTAGTGAGCTGAATGGGAAAAACATTGAAGATGTCATCTCCCAAGGTGAGTTTAAAATGGAGATGGGGTTTGAAAGGGACCGTGAGTCTCTCTTTGGCACTGAAGGTGTTGGGGCAGAGAGCTCACTAGTTCAGAGGCATTTAACTATTTTGCTTACAGTAGAGAGGGTTGTTGGGAGTGAAATTGCCAGTGTGAAAAGGTGCAACATGGTTCAATCTTGAAATAGTCAAGTGGCCAAACTTTTAATAATTACTAAGCATAGCAAATGGCAATCCAGAGTGTTATCAATAAATATGTGTGGCATTAATGGAATATGCTGGGAAATGTAATAGGTCCATCCTAATTCCTACAGGCTCATGCTGGTGCCTGCTGGGTTTCGCTGGTGGACCACATTAATTTGGGGAAACCCTCATAAAAACAGGCACTTGCTTGTTGCCTGTTTGTATAGAGGATGTTCTCAACAAATAACTGTTTAAAAAGCAGCATTGCTTCCTGGTAAAAAAATAACTTGCTGGTTGAATGGGTCTCTAAAAAGAATGACAATTTCTGTCTTGCCAGTTTGCTCTATTAAAGTCTTCTGCTGCCATCTTTCTCCATCCACCATGCCTCCTTCTGTGATAAAATATTGAAGCTATTTGTCCTAGTCCCAACTTCATACCCCCCCCCTTCCATCTCCCTCAAGCTATCTTGCTTGGTGAGATGACCACCCTACCAGCCTCTCCCCACGTTTCCTTTATCCTGTCTGCCCCTCACCTCCTGGTATTCTCCGTACATCTTAGCACCAATACTTGGAATATATGGGTTGCATTTCAGGTATATCTCAACATCCTGCTTCTTCACTGGTCAACTTTTTTCTGCCCTCTGCCTCTGGACTTTTGGGACATGCTGTGTATTTCCTAGTGTCTCGTGTTTCTCTATTACACTTTCTCTTTCCCTGTTCAGTCTCTGCGATATTGCTGATTGTGCCCTTAGGTAGAATTCTTGTTACAGGCTGGTTCTTTTCCATCCTGTCTTCGTTGTTTGCTCACTATTTCCATTGTGGCAGTGCCTTCTGGACATACAGAGAACCTTCAAGGCTTGTTCATTGGTCCCATGCTACTCATCGTTTGTATACTTGGACAACTTGTTTTTATAAATTCAGCAGTAGCAGTATAACTTTTGTGCTGCCTTTCGATAGTAATCCATGCTCAAGGCAGCTCACAACACCAAAATATTTTACATAATTCATTAACAGTTACAAGCTATGACAAAATTTAAGCAGGTGTATGCGCAGTGAACTAATGAAAACATCTCATGGTGGACAAATATGTAATGAAATAAATTCAACAGTAATATAAGTATATTTTGCTGGTAATCAAGTTGTGTGTGTGTGCATGCGCACACACATATATATCACACACACACCCGGATTACCAACAAAAAATAATGCGTATCCAAAACTATATTTTGCCCCAGCAACAACAGTGCTGCACCCTGATGGTCCCTGGGCATCCTGAGGAGCATGTCAAAGTCTTCCCTCCCAGGTCTTTTTGTGCTCTTTGTAGCATCCATCTTGTAGACCAGCAGTGAAGCCTTGGCTTTGTTTTGGATTGTTCCCTAACACACCCACCCACTGTTAAGTCATGTCAACCAACATTGTAAAACACTCTCGTTTGGTCATCTCTCAACCTGATTATAGCAAGCTTCCATGTTGTTTTCCCTTGTCCTGCCTGCTTGACACCCATTGAACTCCTCTTGAATGCCAGCACAGTGGTACTACCTCTCTTCCTGTGAAGCCCTTCTGAACCCTCCATCCTTGTGTGGCCACTCCCCCTCCTTTTTGTTTCCACTGGCAAAATGTTGGAAGCTCCTTTCAGGAGGGACTTGCATTTTAGACTCTTGGGTGCCATGTAAATTGTTGGTGCTGAATACATAGTCATAGTAACTATAATGATATGGTTGCTCCTGTTACTATAACAGTTATATCCTTGATTATCTGATAATGTTGATGTGTCTAGATGCCTGCAGGAAAACTGGTACAGCAAACTACAGGACTTGTTAATGCTTATATGAGGCCCTTTGTATTTGTTCTAAATAAAGGGGTTTTTTGTACACTTAAATTACCGGTGGTACTTGGCTCTGCTGTTATGCATAATCTTTTCTGAGAATATGCTGAATAGTTATAAAATGTGTTTACTCTTCTGGCTCCAGGAATGCCATGCAATTGTTTAGATTTATATTCCTAGAAACAAAGAACAGGCATTTCCCCACTGACGTGCTTGTTCTCACAAGGGAAATAGTATATTGCCAACTTCCCTGGAACTGTTCGCATTAATTGGTAGCTAGTCTTTAAATCTCTAGGGTCAATCCATCATGTAACTTCTGCAGTTGCACTGTGTACTCCTTACCACAGTTCTAAGTTTGGCCTCATGCTGCTAATGGGAACAAAACATTCCCACTGGTTGCATGGGAGAAGGGCATTCAAGGACCAGTTGGCCTGGTTTATATTAAGACTTCCTTTTCTGGCACCTGGTGTGAGTTTGGTGGTCAACTGAAGTTGACCACTGGTATTGTGTCAATAACCTGTAGTGTCTGATGTATTGGGGACCAACAACCTGAGGCGCTTGTGACAAAACTGATCTTCTAAGGTGCTAGGCAAAAGTTCATCCTTCTGTTCCTCCCTTTATCAGAAATAGACTGGGGCTGGAAGGGGGGAAAGGGTTGGGCAGTAGGGAACAGTGCAGAATTGGGGGGTTTGTCCTCAGGTTTCTCTCTCGTTGGCTTCATATACAGTTCTTCATTTTCCTTGTTAATGTCCCCCAGGTAACAGCAAGCTTGCCAGCATGCCAGTTGGTGGGGCTGTAGCAGTTTCTGCTGGAGGTCCTGCTGCTCCTGCTGCAGGTGCTGCACCAGCAGCTGGTAAGTATAATGGGTCATGAAAAGGAAGGGATGGGCGGGCAGGCAGACATCAAGCGGAAAAAGACTTCTAGAGAGGAATCCAAAAACTTATAATTTCACATTGAGTAGCCACGGTCCATGAGATTAACTGAACAATTTGTATGATATGAGTTGCTATTTTATCACTTGGTTGCATTTGGAAACCTTGCCCAGTTCGACATGAAAAAAATGTCTTGGCAATTGCTCATCCAGTTGTAAGGAAAACATTATTGCAAGGTAATGTTGTAGCTCAGACTTCAGACACATTCTCTTCAGCTATGATACTCTGATTTGGTATGGATGCTGAGACCCAGCCAGTCTTCTCTGCTTTCTTTTTACCTGCCTTTTTGCTTATTTGCGGTAGGTAATGTTGGCATGTTGTATGTAACATGGGGTTACAAAGTGAAGTGAGACATCTTACGGCCTACATGAGTGCTGAATCTAATACAACTTGTTGATGAGCAGTGTCTGCCTTCAGCTATTTGCATCATGACTTTGTTTGGATTATCTTCTAACTCCCGATTGGTTGACTCTCACGCCTCATATTTAAGGCAGCTGCGGTTCTAGCGGTGATGGGGACATGTGATGCTCTGGTTGTTTCCTGAGCTACGGCTTGCATCACCCTTAGCCATTTACCACGCTGGAGGGAGTTAAACAATGTTTGAGGGCCATAGATTCCCCACCACTAGTATATAGAATGAGCCTATAAAAATGCTGTTTTGAGAGTTGTTGGCTAAACTGTCTATATCTACTTGTCTTTTCAGCTGAGGAGAAGAAAGAAGAAAAGAAAGAAGAGTCTGAAGAATCTGATGATGATATGGGATTTGGGCTGTTCGATTAAACTTTTGAGGGCTAGTCTATAATAAAACTTGGTTAAAATATTGTTTTGTTGTGACGTACTTCATAAGTTTCCTTGCTTTCTGTATGTACAGTGTTCTGAATCATTTGGTAATGCTTTAGAAGTGGCATCTTGTGATAAAGTTACAACCCTTGTTACTGTTTTTGTGAATTACGGATTTTCTAGAGTGTGGTTCAAAGCAGTTTGGTATTAACATCATAAAGTGAGCAGTTGGATGCTATTTAACTGTGCTAAGAGATTAAAAATAGGTTTTTCCACAACAAAATAAGTTTTTGCAGTAACTAAAATATTTGGAAGAGAAATAGGCCTTTTATAAAAACCAGGAGGCAGCTTGTTCATGCTGTTACACCTTAAATGTGATGCCTTAATCAGATACCTGTATATGTCAGGTGTAGAGGCAGACAAGCTAATGCCTTTTACACAGATTTTTGTTCACTTTATAGAAATTTAGTAAGAGTGTTTCAAAATGTGCATCAGAATAAGCCACATTTTGAATTCAAAAGAAGAAGAAGAAGAGTTTGGATTTGATATCCCGCTTTTCACTACCCGAAGGAGTCTCAAAAGCGGCTAACATTCTCCTTTCCCTTCCTCCCCCACAACAAACACTCTGTGAGGTGGGTGGGGCTGAGAGACTTCAAAGAAGTGTGACTAGCCCAAGGTCACCCAGCAGCTGCATGTGGAGGAGCAGAGACACGAACCCGGTTCCCCAGATTACAAGTCTACCACTCTTAACCACTACACCACACTGGCTCTCAGACTTCTAAAGGGTTAAATGTTCTACAAAACTAATACTGAATTATGGTCAAATCAAGGAGCAGTATACAACCATGCAGAACCACCTCCTGGTTACGAGACTTCACTATGTCTTGCCCATTCTGAGAAGTTTTTAAAAATTAGATTTTTTGCTTTTATTGCCATAAACTTTGCTCTTCTGTGTTGGTATGAAATACAGAGTTAAAGGCATGGCCCCCATACCCCTATGAAGAATATGAAATATATTTAAAACACAGGGCAGTTGAAATATATATATTTAAAATACATTTAAATTAGGGTTGTGATATTTCAAAAAGCGAAAATCTGGACAGAATAGTTGAATTAATTTTTATTTTTTGCAAGAACTCAAAAAGGTGGGTTTTTGCTATTTTTTTTAGGAAAATCTGCAAAAAACCAACACTTCTGATATGGGCTGCCATATGTTCACGTTTTCCCATAGACTTTAACCGTGTACGAAAAATTCTGCCTAAACACCATTTTCAACAGACTAATCCCAGCTATGTCCAGGGATTTCTGGATATATGGCAGACCTATTTAAATATATTTAGAATACAAGGGAGCTGAAATCCTCCAGCAGGTTTTCCACCCCTGCTTTAAAGAATCTGATGGCCGAGGCAGAAAAAGCAGTCCATGTAACACATGGCATTGCATACACTCAATATTATACTGGCCCTTGCCTCCCAAATATGAAGTAGAAAAAATGGATATAGTAAAGTGTGATGGCCAAACCAAAGTAGCATAACCTCATAAATTGATGAAAAATTCTAATTTGAACCCAGATTGGTGCCGTTTGATATCTTGTCTGCTTTGTGGCCTTCATGAAGCAAAATAATTGCAATACAGTTCCTCAAGTGACAGGAAATGTAAAGTGAGCTAAAAATTTCCTGCAAGCTGCTCCAGGTAATTAAAATGCAGCAATTTTGTTAGATGTAACTTCTTCGAGCCAAATTCAGCAGTAGTGCATGGATTGCATATTTCCCCACAGAGTCTTTCTTACTTTAATAGGCATGGGTGCACTTAACAGTGTTGCATTTTGGGTTTGTTTGCTGCAAATTACGTGGACCAGTAGATGGGTCTGATTTAGGAAAACGGCTAACAAGGTTTTAACACTGTGAAGACAAACTAGGAAAAATGGCTGGGGAGTGTTTGTGTGTGTCTCCTTGCTTCATATTTAGCTTCTGGCCAGTTAAAGGCATGGCCCCCATACCCCTATGAAGAATATTTACAACTATTTATAGGCTCAAGCTTGGCTCCAAAAATTAGGGCGCATTATGCTGGCTGTGCTGTGCTTAGAGAGCCAATTGTAAACCTGCATTGACTGTATACAGTTAAGATCACAGAATCATAGTTGGAAGGGACCCTGGTGATCATATAGTCCAAGCCCTTGCAATGCAGGAATATGCACCTGTCCCTTATGGAAATTAACTTGCAATCTTGGTGTTATCAGCCCCACACTTGTGTCCAGTACCTTGGAATATGGATGTAATTGACTTTGTCCATTCACCTAAGACGGTATTTTTAAATAATGTTTTTCTTGAAGACTGTTAGGAAACTTGAAAGTAGCATCCAGTAACAACATAACTTCGCTTCTTTAATACATAGGTATTGCACCATGTTACAGGTATAAAATGCAGCAATTATGTAAACAGAACTAGATACTTTTTCCTCAGAGTGCATATGCTTGTAAAAATGCAATGCACTGCATAAAAGGAAACTGCTGCCGTAGAGTGTACAACACGAGTTCTAAATATTGGCACAGAAGCAAAAACAGCTATAATAAGTGCCTTGGGCAAAGTGCAAAGGCAACCCTATAATGGACTATGGACTTCTTAGTTAGTCTTGAGTAAAAGCTGGCTGGTTCCTAATTCCAGTGAAGTTTGGATATTTTAGCATCATGTTTTTTAAAAGGATGGGAAAATTCTGTGACCAAACTATAGTGTTTTCATATGTAGGCAGCAAGCAAGCCATAGTTGTTTACATTCCTTTCAATGGGTTTGAGACAGCAGCAGGCTCTTACTGAATAGGAGAGGTCTATTATAGGGTCCACTCACAGTGTCAGATATTCAGCCTATGAACAGGCATGTGACACACTGTAAATGAAAATACGGTTTAGAGAACACTGTGGCTTCTGGCTGAAAGAGCTGACTTTGGGAGAAATGCACACATACCATTATTGTTTGTCCACCTCTCCCTCTTGTTTCTGTAGAATATTATCAAAGGATTTCTATTCACATTCCCTGCCCCTCCTGGAGTCCAATGCATATGCGTAGACAGAACAATATGTAAAATAATAACTTCAGCAGTGTTATTAAAACAAAAGTGTATTTCAGAGGATCAGAGCTGAATTCCAGAGATTCACCAGAGGCTCAAGGTAAAGGTAAAGGGACCCCTGACCATTAGGTCCAGTTGCGGACGACTGGGGTTGCGGTGCTCATCTGGCTTACTATTGATTACATTTCAGTTCTACAAGGTACCATTTCTCATATATGCTTACAAAGATAGACCGCTGCAACCACACAACACAGCCCACCTGCCATATCTGGTTACCTTTACGAGTCCAAACCTTTTGTTGAAAGTATTCCAGCTGGCCTAGGTACCAGTTTCATAAATTTTCTGCTTCCACTTTCTAACTTCTAGTATGACTGAAAACGGGGGTGGTGAAAGTAAATGGAAAGATGCTAAAACCCTATGACGTGATCTTGGGTAGTAGGCATCTATAGGACGTTCAGGATTTTTGACAAATAATTGGTACCTTTCATGATCGCTGCAGTTAGTATGTGACCTCCACTATACTGGACTACAACTCCCATCATCTGTGATGGTTTCATCTGCTAAATTTCAACTTGGAATGCAACTTAAAAGGCATGTCTGCACTGCCTCCCTAACACTCATGGCAGGACAAACAGGATTGCTGAGGAATTATTTCAATGATTTCCTCCATTCCATTTCATGCTAGCATAAAAGGTAAAGGGACCCCTGACCATTAGGTCCAGTCGTGGACAACTCTGGGGTTGCAGCGCTCATCTTGCTTTACTGGCTGAAGGAGCTGGCGTACAGTTTCTGGGTCATGTGGCCAGCATGACTAAGCTGCTTCTGGCGAACCAGAACAGTACACCAAAATGCCGTTTACCTTCCCGCTGGAGCGGTACCTATTTATCTACTTGCACTTTGTGCTTTCGAACCGTCGACAGAATCGGGAAGCCCTAGGCTCTCTGGTTTAATCCACAGCGCCACCCGTGTCCCTAAAAGGGAAAGGTAACAACTTGTAATTACCGTAATAGATCATGTACTGATGTTGCTAAATATCAAATGTCTCTTTAAAAGATCCCAATTAGTATAGATTATCTCAACTAGATTGCCCAGTTAAATTATCCTTTGATAACTTACCAAATGAATTGCAGTGTTCATGCTGATAATTAACAGTACTAATCTGGTGTGTAAAATCACAATGGATTTCGGTATTCTGATTTTGGCTGTAGACTTGCCAAAGATGAAGCCTGAGCACCAGGTTTCCTTCTTATTTTAGTTGATGTAGATTAAGTTGACATTGATTTTATTTTCATTTTAGTAGCACAGGCCAAACTGATGTGCCATGATTGAATCCACTGTAGGGGGGAAGATGCAAAATCGATCAGGGTATCACCGCGCGGGGTCGGGGTGGTTATTTCTTACTTTGGAAAACATTCTTCCCACCCCTTGCTGCTAAGTGATGCAAATTTTCTGTATAGAAAAATAAGACCCCAGCCCCCAGACCAATGTCTCAAAAACAGAGCAGCCTGGAGAACATGGGAACTGGCTGTTCTCACTTTACATTAGTCCCTGAGGCCCCAATTTTAAAAAGGTTAACATCTGAAGGCCTACTTTTGAAACATAGGCAGCATGACAAGCAAACAATAAAGAAAAACAATGGGATCTCTCTAGGTAGCTTGGACAAAACCGCTAACCCAGACAGACCTTTTCTGTCTAGTTTATTGCAACAGATACACTGGGCTGGTTCGCATATAATACTAAGCCAAACCATGGCCAAGCATGAATGAGTGAGGGGGTCACAGTCACCCTTCATTCTAGCAATGCTGCAAATGGATATGACTACAAGTCTCATTACACCTGACCACTGGCTATGCTGGCTGGTGAGAGTTGTAATCCAAGAACATTGGGAGGGTCACATGTTCCCCATCCCTAGTTGAAAGACCAACAGATTTGTTGAGGCATACATTTTAATGAAATCAAGCCTGCTTTGACACTTCATGCATCTGATTAAGTGGACTCTAACCCACCAAAGGATATGTTAAAATAAATCTGCTTGCTACCAAGGTGCTAACTACAAGGCATTTTTCTTGAGAGCTTTTTTTTTTTGCTGCAACAGACAAGCAGAGCAATCTTGTACATGTTTACTAGTCTTAGGCCCAATGTGTTTTATCACACTCCCTAGTAAGTTTCACAAGCTGGAGGGAGGTAGTGGTGCAGTCGGGCAATTTTAGACTCCGTTTGATAGCTCTCCCATTTTAGACGGTAACGTGCATTATTACTTCACCTCTTGGCAAATGCTACAGCATTTGGGTGACCCTCCTACTTATCCTGCTGAAGAGGGCCCCCTAGCCTTGTCCTGAGAGCACCACCGGAAGATGGTCTAACTTTACTTCTCCCCAAAACCCCTTAACACCCCAATCTCAGCTACGTTTATTTTGGACTGAGCTCCGTGGGGCTCTTTCTCAAGAAAAGAAACGCAAGGAGGGCCTGCACTGCAGACCACCCTCTTCTGATCCTCGCCCTTCAAATCCCCGACCCCTCTGCGCACCACATACGTACCCTTTAACCTCCAGTATGTACACGCGCCCGCGCGTCACCATAACACGCCTGAGGCAACCGCAATGCGCGAGACCTTCAAACTTGGCTTCCTGGGAACGGCAGGATCTCTCCCAAAACAAGCTTATCTGGGTCGAAAGCTACAGCAGCGGCGCTTGCGAAGAGAGCGCCCCCCAGATGCGCGCTCCGGGAGCCCCTGCGATTGGATGCCGCCTCGGAACGCCCTCGAGCTTTCTGGGAAATACACCCCAGCGGCGGGTTGCTTGGAGCCGGTTGGCGAAGGCCGCCCACCTCCTCCTGTCCCAGGTTGGTGCCCGCGCCGCCCTTCCTGTCCGCCGAAGGCTTTCGGCGCCCTCCGACTCCGCCTTCCGAGGGGGCGCGGACAGTGTCGCCGCCGCCTCTGCGCAGCAGCCATTAGCCGTTCGTTGGCGTCGTGGGATTGTGACCAAGCGGGGCTCCTCCCCACTGCAGGCGCGCACCCGATATAACGCTTCCCTCCCAGTCGTCGGCGCTCAGGTGGAGTTTGCTGCGACTAGAGGGAAGGCGGAAGAAGCGAGTGGCAGCGCGGCGACCACCGGGAGAAATCGCTTCCTGCACGCCAGGCGCCGAGAAGGAGCCAGGCAGGGCGATCCACAGAAGCTGCCCAGCCCCGCGCCGGGAGAGCTCGCTCCGTGTCCCTCTTCATCCGTGGTTCCCCGCCTCGCCCCGCATCCGTGAGGGTGTGCGAGGAAGAGGAGGTGGTGGTTGTGAGGCGATGTACCCGCTGGGCTCCACCTGGAATATCTCCTTCGCTGGCTGCGGGTTCTTGGGGGTGTACCACATCGGGGTCGCCAGCTGCCTCCAAGAGCACGCGCCTTTCTTGGTGGCGAATGCCAAGAACATTTATGGCGCCTCGGCCGGAGCCCTGACGGCTACAGCCCTGGTCACTGGAGCCTGCCTAGGTAAGTAGCCTGTCTGTATCATCCTGTGCCTTTGGGTTCCCCTTCTGCGCAGTTGGTGGAAAGCAAAGCAGACCACTGGGAGAGGGGCTCCTTCCTGTCAGTCTTGCCGCTTTCCCTTTCTTTCTGAAGGAGGAATCCAGATGACAGCGCGCGCGCCCCACCACCGAAACTAATGAGTGGGTGTGCTTTTTTACACGCAGAGACCTGGGGGGTGGGGAAACAATACTGATTATTTGACCCACAGAACGGGTGACTCTCACCTTTCCTGGTTCATGTGAACCTGCCTCATGCTGAGTCAGACCTTAGTACTGCATGAAAAACATACGCTCTTTTGCTGAACCATGCCTTTTTCTCTTGCTTGTTATTAATGTGTCACTTGGGTGTGGGTAGGTACAGGCTTGGATTCTGTTTAAAAGGTTTGCATACTTCTGTGGAGATCTCAGGGTTGTTTACAAAAACAATATAAAACTGAAAGAAAGTGTTTTATGTGTTAATTGTTTTTATTTTAAAATGTTATAAAATAAAACACTGCGGGAGAAAATTAATTGTCTTTACCTCCTACCTAAAAGACAATGTTGGTACCAGCTAGGCCTCTGGGGAGGGAATTCCACGAAGGAGGCACTACCTCTTAGAGGGGTATTGCTCCCTGGTTTTCACCTGCCTTACTTTACTTGGATAGTGTGGGGCCCTGGATGATACCCTTGAAAGATGATCTTGAGGCACAGAGAGGTTGATATGGGAGCAGGTTTTCTTCAGGTACCTGAGCCCTAATCTATGTACCTGTAGTGCTTCAAAATGGACTGGAATCCATGGAAGTTATTTCAATGCTGGGAAGATAAGTTTATACCAAGCAGACCGAGGCAATAGTTTAGTACCGGTAACTGTTTTTGAACTAACCAAAGGTTCTGAATTGTCTTCAAAGCAGCATGTACAAGAGTGTGTGTGTATGTATATACAGGGTAAGTCATTTAAAAGAGGCCCCGTGGATACAGAGTACACATGTTCCACGGAGCCTCTTTTAAAAGACTCACCCTGTATATATATATTGTTATGAATCTGTGGGTGCAAGACACCTTACCTTCTTGGAACCAGTTGTTGTTGGCATCTGTCTGTCTTAAGAGACAATGGGGTGCACATTCGGGGGTGAAGTCAGATGGGCTACCTTCTCAGGCTGATGAGTCCCATCTGCCCCGCACTTCCCTCTACAGCAGGGGTCAGCAGCCTAAGGCCCTTGGGCTGGAAGTGGCCTGCAGAGGTTGTTGGACCGGCCTGCGAGCCACCCTTGAACTGAGTTGCCCACTCATGCACTGCGCTAAACCAGCATGGCGTGGCATGGGGACTCGCTTCCGCGGCACCGAAAATCGCATCTGCACAGACGCAGACGCCAAATATCAGCAAAAACAGATATTCTCATAGTAGCATCTTGAAAGCATTTTGCCTTTCCCTAAATATTCATTCATAGTCTTTGGGCTTCATGGATTCAGACCTATGCTTTCTAACATATCTTATAAGTGGTGCTGTTTTGTTAATCTTGATTTTTTATTTGCTTATCTCTCCTGGGACCTGGAACACAATAAAGCTGCATGTCCTCTAAATTAGATCATCTGTTTGTTTTCAAGCCCTCTGTATGCACACTATCTGAAAGGGAGTGTGGTGTGCATTAGGGGGCACTAACTGTTCTTTAAAAGGATAGTACCGGTATTTGTTTTTACCTTCAAAATTGTCTCTCGTGGAATTTCTCATAAAGGTTTCTTATAAAGGCTGCAATACTGTGATTTAATTCTGAGTACTGGTAAATATACTTAGAATTGGGCAGCAAGAATCCTCCGTGAAACATGAGCTTAGTCTGTGCTGGACTGAAGGAAACAAGATGTGAGTTGCCACCTGCCAGCTCTGGACTAGGTGACTCCAAGGTCCATTCCAACCCTAAAATTATGTGATTATTTCCTCCTCGGTTGCAGGGATTTTGCGCCCTTAAGACCCCAACAGATAGAAATCCAGCAGATAAAACAGAGCATTTGTTTGTTGGGAAAACCTTTCATTGCTAATTTTTTATTTGACCTGCAGCAACTGAAGGCCCATGGGCTATGCCAGGGAAACAAGGCAGGGGGTTGGTCAGTTCATTTGCTGGCTCTGCCCTGGGAAGCCTGAGTAGTGAATGCACCAGTACTGTACTTTAGTTGGGCCTTATTCCTCTGGGATGAAGAGTTTGGATTTGGATGACAGGATCATTCTGCATGTAGGGGCAACACAAAGCTTTGTCGCACAACACTTGCTTTGCAAGTAGAGGTTTCCTGATTCAGTCTCTGCTCTGGCATTGCCTGTTAAACAGGGGACTTGACTAGCTGGTGATAAGGAAATACCCTTCTTTGCCTTAGACTTCAAAGAACTTCTGTACTGCTTATCACAGTAGCCAATACTGAACTAGTTAGTGGTCTTGCTCGTTATATAAGGTGGCTTTCTGTATTCCCCAACAGAGACCTGGTGCTAAGCAAGCACAGGGCTGAGCTTTCGCCAGTGGCGTGGCAAGGGGGACGGGGGGCGGTGTGCGCTGGGTGCCACGTCTGGAGTGTGTGTGACAAGATGCCACAAGCAGAGGATCCCGCCACTGTCCGTAGGTTGTTTAAGCGGCGCCGGCCACAAACTGCTATGTACCACGCATGCGTAGTGTTGCATGCATGCACTGTACGTAGTGATGCCGCACGTGCACCCTACGTAGCAATGTAACGCATGTGTCGTATGTAGCGATGCCACGCTTGCATTGTACATAGCGGCGCAACACGTGCGCAGCCAGCGGTTTGCCCCACCCCGGGTGTCGGTTAGCCTTCATTCGCCCCTGGCTTTCGCCATGGCTAATTCCTAACTATAGCATAGCTAGGAAGTTCCCTGGTTTCAGCTTTCCCCATTGCATAGTTATGGAACATTGCTTCCAATGACTTTATTTTAGGCCATGCCTGCTAGTGGGTAGGGGTCTATTTGGGAAGAAGTAGGAAAGCATAATACGTGTTCAGTGCAAGTGGCAATGAAATGACATAGCCATTCGTACATTATGTGAATGTTTACCATGAGTGCACACTTGCCAATGAGCAGCAACCAATCCCGGCTCTTGAATGAGTCTTTCCTACATGTTTTACACATACTGTACATGCAGATTTGCTGCTCACATCCATCTATCTATTCATTTGCTGTCCATTCACCAATATAAATATATATATGCTTTAAAACGGGTGGCTTATGGCCACATCGACCCATGACCAACCTTCTAGGAACTGAAGTAAAACAGTAGGCCTGACCAATTTTTATTTTAAAAATTTGAAACAAATTTAGCGGGATCTTTTGGCACCACAGCAGGAGACTCATGGGATTGGTCGCTAATTTTTGTTATGACAAATTTTGGAAGATAAGGGGGCACAAATAACTGCTTGTGGGAACTGAATGTGTGATGTGGATTAGTCAACCCTTTCCTAAAAGCTTATGGTGCATACTTAAAGCATTAAATGTGTCTTGGCTCTCAGATCTACATTATATGAGTCTGGGGCAGGCCTTATCGCAGCCAATTCTGTTTTTCTGAAAGTATATTGCAAATTGGATATTGTTGTAAATTGGATTTTTGGGTGCCCTCTAGTTAGCAGGCAGTACAGTAAGGTATTGTTGAAGGTGTATTAGATTTTAATTGGATTTTAATTGCCTTTTAATTGTGTCACTTTATCATCAGTAAGAACAGTGTTCAAGTGGCCACTTATTTTAATCTTGCTCGTAATCTTACTAGTAAGCAAAATTAGGCAAATCATTCTGTCATGGAGATTGTACCTTGTGCCGTAATTGCTGGTGATAATGAACATACTTTTGTACTTTGTTTTGTGACTAGTCATCTGAAAGATTCCCTTTCAATTCTATTGGTAATTTAATCAGCTTTGGTGAACAAGAACAGTGTAGGGGAAATTGTCAAGCATTTTTTAGATTGCTTTAAAAAAATGTGTTTGCTGCCATGGTCTCCTTCAGGAAGAAGGGCAGGATGTAAATTGTATTCTTTTAGCTTTTGCCATTCTGGGGCCCTCCAGATGTTCTGAACTAGAACTTCCATCAGCTGCAGAGCACCTGGATGGTGCAGGCTGTTTTACACACAAGCGCACACTAATCTTCATTTACTCAATGCCCACCTAAGCTAGGAGCCATATACATACAGTCATCCCATGGATTCTGGATCGAACACTTCTTTAAAAAGCAAATGGCAGCTGAAACAACCCAAAAAGATATAAAGTGTAGATATGAACTTTGTAGAGGTAGAAACGACAGGAACCCAGGCTTGTTTTGTTACTTTACAGAGGGAGTGATACTAATGAGCATCTAGAAACTTCCAGGTGTAAACTTATTAAGATACACCCCATGGAGTAACCAGACTTACTGGTTATGGGATATATAGTTTTGAAGTGCATTAAAGGTGATGTTACATGCCTCTGAGCTCCAGTTGAACTGGAAATATTGTGTATGCATACAGTATGTGTTTTAATTGTGGCACAGGAAAGGAAATCCATAATTAAGATAGCACAAATTTCTATTAAAACAGACAAACAAATTTAAAGCCTCTTCTGTTCACTATGTATTTGCTATGTGTTATTTATTCTGTAAGGCGTACTTTATCCCTGAATACAAAGTGGATGGGAGATAAAGCCCTGGATGTTGCTTTCAAAATCCACAAGTAGGTAATTAGGTTCCTGCTAGCTCCTTCCCAAAAATCTATCTTGCAGATTCCATACTGGTTGCATTATATGGACATGACCCTTGTTAAAACACTTTTCATTGTCACTCTTTTATGGAGGAAGAACAAATTTGCATTTGCCCTTAGAAAGCTGTTTTTCTTTTTAGGGAGGTGAGTGAGAGGGGGTAGAAAGGATGTGTTCATCACACGACTGCGGCACAGCGGCAGCAGGAGGCCCCATTAGCTAAAGTGGTACCTCAGATTAAGAACAGTTTCAGGTTAAGAACGGACCTCCAGAACGAATAAGTTCTTAACCTGAGGTACCACTGTACTCCTGTTTGCTGTGCATTCCAAGTTCTGGGTTTTTGATCCAGAACACAACATTAAGTCAATATGTATCCTGTATTTTGTTATGAAATACTACCATTTGATGCATTGTTTCCCAAACCAGCTTCACACTGATTGAAGTCCTTAAGCCATTCCTAATTTGTTTCTAGCCATGGTGTGAACACTTTTGCATGAGACAGGGGTCACCAGCCCAGTGTCTGCAGGTGCCAAGTCACCCATGAAGGCTTCCAGTGCTGCCTGTGATCAGGTGCCCGACTGTAAGAAATTGCTGATCTGTTAAAGAGCAATTAATTGGTTTTCTACCATAATAGATAACATTGCTAGTTAGGGCTTCTAGGAACAGTTTGGCACATACACAAAGATTATCACATGCTCTCTAAGGCTTAGAATCATAGAACTGTAGAGCTGGAAGATATCTTTAGGGTCATCTAGCCAATCCCCGGCAATGCACGAATCCTGCCCACAACCGTCCCTGGGTGGGCTCGAACCAGCAACCTGCTGGTTAACAGTCAGATGCATTGACCAAGTCCATCACTAAGCACCATTGAGTTTTCTCATTGAGAGTGACTTTTTAATGTTTAGACATGCTACTCACAGCTAGGCAAAATTTCTCTAGGCCTGAGGCTATTATTACCTGATAAGGGAAGGGAAGGGCTAATGAAGGCTAAGGACTGTCTGGATTTAGCAGGTACCCTCTGTGCCAGCTTTTGAATGCCTGCTGCAAACTTTTCTATCCTGTCAAGCCTATGCAGGGAATTAAGAGTACACCCCCCACAATGGTCTATTGATGTTTGCTTTTAATTTCTTTTTGGTTTTCCACAGGCCCTGCGGAAAGATGCCAAATCCCGCAGGGCCCTGGCCTCTTGTGACAGACTGTTCCACCAAGTCGGGGCCAGTACTGAGAAGGCCCTGGCCCTAGTTGAAGCCAACCTAGTATCCTTGTGGCTCGGGACCTCCAAAAAGTTATTATTTGAGGACCTTAAGGTCCTACCCGGGACATACCAGGAGAGGCAGTCCCTTAGGTACGAGGGTCCTAAGCCGCATAGGGCTTTAAAGGTCCAAACCAGCACCTTAAACCTGACCCTGTACTCCACCGGGAGCCAGTGCAGCTGGTAGAGCACTGGATGAATGTGGTCCCGCGGCAAAGACCCGGTAAGGAGCCTCGCCACAGCATTCTGCACCCGCTGGAGTTTCTGGGTCAGCTTCAGGGTCAGCCCCGCGTAGAACAAGTTACAATAATCAAGTCTGGAGGTGACCGTCGCATGGATCACTGTGGCCAGACTTGTACACACCCGTGTTGACAGCTGCCAAAGCCCTCTGTGCTCTTGCTGGGAAGCTGGCAACACATTTGCAGAAGTACCAGTGATACACTGATGAGTCAGAAGAATCCCTGTTGTGATGGATCATACGTACCAGTACAGCTCAAGTGTCTCCAAAGAAAATGCAAGTACCGTAACTGTAGCTACTGCCAGAAAATGGTCATCACAAGAAGTTATTTGAGGGAATCTTACTAGCCTTCTGAAGCATCACTAATCTTTGGCACAATCAGCAAAACCATTAAAGCATGCGAGGACATTCTCAGTAGTGAGGATTCATGCACACACATCCTCTACTCTCTGCAGTCAATAATTGCATATTTTGTGTGATAAAGATGTTTGACATTCCAGAGAGGTTTGCTTAGGATGTTATAAGAAGGGTTTTATTAGTGTCTTCCTTAAGACCTTTGGTTCCAGCCTTGATCCAGGACTCAGTGTTGGCTACTCTGTGATCAGGTCTATGTCATTGGGTGATAAAGAAGCAAGTTTCCATGTGACTGCAGGGAAAAGAATATGTCTTGACAGGAGACCCTCCTGTAAGGGTGGTCTCAGACGTACTTTTTGCTCTGGTCTTCTGAGGCTACTCAGTAAGTGTTCCCTTGGTAAGAGGATATTGTTGGCACCTTTGAGCCCTCAAAGACATGCAGTGCAGTCCTAAGTGTGTTTATTTAGAAGTAACTCCAGTGAGGTTCACTAAGGTCTGTTCACTAGCAAGAGTGCTAAGGACTCAATCCTTAATCACGGGTCTATGTTTGTATAGAATGTAACCTCTAATGTGCCCTGTTGTATATGAGCAGACCATATAGTTCAACCTTGTATAAGATCAGTGTTTCTTTTGCAAACCATGGGGGTTAACTCCGCTTGAGATTTAGAAATATTGACATATGGAGATGAGAGAGTGAGAGCAATAAACTTGTAGTAAAGCCCTAAGACAAGGATGGGCAACCTGTCGCTCTCCAGATATTGCTCTACTACCAATTCCCATCACCTCTTACCATCGGCTATGCCGATATGACTCCAACAGTGTCTTGATATTCCTCATCTGTGCACTAAGATATCAAGGAGTCCTGTGCTTTTGCACTGTGAGCACTGTTCTCTTGTATTTGTGGCTAGGGAGGAATCTTCCCTAGGTTATATTCTGATGGTTATTAAATGTCTAATTTTATTTTTTGGTATCTCCTGTGGCATATAATAATTTGTTCCTTGGGGCATCTTCATGTGTTTGTCCCTAGACCTGTTCATTACTCTGCAGGAAGCTTTGACATGGTGAATATTAATTTAGATATAAATGAATACAGCATATATATTGTCTTTCCAACAAAAATGGTCCCCAAGCTGTTTTTCTAGCAAGATAAAACCAACATAATAGTACCAACTAATAGCAGCATTCAAAGATAAAACATAATGAACCGAAAAATCATTAGCACCCTATAAATCCTGTCTGAAAAGTACTGCTGTTAATAACTTTATGGGTGTGGATTGTCTTTTGTAAGCTTTTGCTATTCTGTGCAGATAGCATGCATTCCTGGGTTGTAGGCGTTGTCTGTTCTTGTCACAAGTTTTCGCTCATACTCATGCCTGAGAGAAGTGCTGTTTACAGTACATAATGTTAGGAACGGCTGTGCTTCATGTTCTGGTAGTCAGATAAAGGAGATGGTCACGTGATTTCAGAAAACAGCAGTTGGCACAGGTCAGCTGCTAATTCCTTTCAGAGCCCTTAGGGGGCTAAGGGTATACTGTATCAGGTGCAAGCTGGCTACTACTAAATTTGTTGTTCAATCATTTAAACATTATGTAAGTACCTTGAGTCAGACTAAATCTCATACCTCTCTCTTTAAGAAAGTGATGGTAACTCCTTTTTATGAGTGGGCGATCAGGCAGCAACAGCATAACTTGGGGGCATTAAGGAGCCATCCCATTGAATTCTAACCTACTTCATTAGTAGATCTTACAACTTATATTTCATAGAAGGGACCCCCAAGAGTCATCTAGTCCCCCTACAATGCAGGAATCTTAGCTAAAACATCCACAACAGATGGCTATCCAACCTCGGCTTAAAAACGTCCAGGGAAGGAGAGTCCTCAACCTCCCGAGGAAGATCATTTCACTGTTGAACAGCTGTTACTGTCAGATAGTTTTTCCTGATGTTCGGAAACTCCTTTCTTGTAACTTGAAGCTAAGGACATGATTGCTAGATGATGAGCCTTCCCGTTATCTCCCTGTAACTCTACCAATGCTTCAGAAGGCTCTAGGTGTTTGAAGCCTCTTAGTTTTGTGATGGTGAGGTACATCATTGGTCACTTTCTAAAGAGCCACCTTGTAGTTGGCAATTAGTCCTGTCAATTTGTCACTACCGTATAAAGAGAAAGAGAGAAGAATGAAATTCAGCCCCAGTTGTGCACCTATCCAGACTGCCTTTGTTACTTGTGTTACTCAGTATGGATGTAACTTGCTTCAGGAAATGGGAGGCACTGTATAGGCTTTCTTGCTTCCGAGATTTGGATTCTGTGATAAGGCATCAGCACTTGAACTTTGCTAAATGAGTTTGCCTAATTGAGTTTTAATACCTCCTCCAATCTCTTACCACACTGTGAGCTGTTAAGGACCAGATGCTCTGAACCCTTTATAAGGGCCAGTTGGGTGGAAGCATCAGCTTGTATAGAACTCGACTGCCAGAACTGTGGTTCACTGGGGTTAATTGTTGCTCTAGTTTTGTTATGTCTACACTGGTTACCGGTTTTGTTTCTGGGCTCAATTCAAACTATTCTTGTTGCCACCATTAAAATAGGAAACCTACTTTTAAAAAATGTAATAGAGTTTTTTGTCCACGGCTGTATTTTGTGCTTCTGCATGACTGCAGAAGAACAGATCCTGAAGTTGAGGCTCCAGTACTTTGGCCACCTCATGAGAAGAGAAGACTCCCTGGAAAAGACCCTGATGTTGGGAAAGATGGAGGGCACAAGGAGAAGGGGACGACAGAGGATGAGATGGTTGGACAGTGTTCTCGAAGCTACTAACATGAGTTTGGCCAAACTGCGAGAGGCAGTGAAGGATAGGCATGCCTGGCGTGCTCTGGTCCATGGGGTCACGAAGAGTCGGACACGACTGAACGACTGAACAACGACAACAACATGATTGCAGTATGCAAGCAGCCATAATCTCTGGCCATTATTTAGTTAGAGGAGCCTACATTAATGAGACTCCCTTGCAAATTCTTGTTTGTGTACAATGCAAACCTGAGTTGTGCAACTGCTCCCCCAGAAACAGACTTGTGGAAAGCTGAAGGGATCCATGGGTAGTCTGCTGATGAGAAAACTCCACTTCTACCACCAGATATTGCAGCCCCAAGACTCCCTTGAGGATGGAGTATGCCAATGGCTTAACCAAGTGTATGTGGAAAATTTTAGTCTTTGAACCACACATCACTGTGCCATGCTTGTGAATTATATTGCCCTTGGGAGGCAGTCCATTGGAATAAATTCATTATGACGTCACTGTTGGCAGCTTGCCCTGAGTAACTCAACACCAATGGGGCAAAGTTAAATTGTAAACCATAAGCCTTAGTACGTAAGCACTAGATGGAAGGGCAAAGAGGACAGAGTTTCGGAGGGAGAGAAAGCCAGTATATGAAGCAACCTAGCAGAGTGAATCCTTGGTGCTTTCATGGGAGGGGATTTCAAAAGGGCACAGAGGGCCTCCCTAGTGCTGGATCTAGCCTCTAAGCCAGGCCTGAATTTGCAATGCAGACTTTTCTCCTCTCTTATCTGGATAACTCCTAATGACTAGAATACTCACGCCTCACCCTTCATTACTATGTTCTCTGGAAGTTCTAGGCCAGCCAGATTTTTAAAAATAAAACACCATGAAAAGGAACATTGCAAACATGCTAAGATTACTGTCTTAAGGATTTTGGAATCTAATTATTGTGCTTTATAAATACAGCATTAGTGGTATTGATTGAATTGAGTAAATGAAGCTTCTTGTCCCTCTCCCCATTAATAGTACTTTTTCTGGAAAATGCTCATCTCAGTCCTAGTCAGAATTTGAAACAAGGTTTACAAAATGGAGATAATATGCTCTGGAATCTGTTAGATTCTATAACCAATATTCATCCCCCAAATGAATTTACTGCTGCACAGTTATTGAAACCATTTTTATTTTCTTAAATGAAAGTGCTGCTAAAGGTAGGGTTCAGAGTGGGGATATCTTGCCATCATTGTGTTTTTAATCTTGCTTTGCTGCATAAAGCCAAAATATTGTACTGCTTGCACAGTGTGTATATATGTGAGCTTGCTGAGATTTCAGTATAAAAAAGAGCAGGATTTATCTACCCATTCTCCAGAATCATTTATATATTGTAGTGAAGTAATGCTGCCGACATGCAAGGCTGAGCTTATATAGTTTATAATTAAGGAGACTGCTAAATAAGGCTAGGTTTATTTGTTCCAAACCCAATAAGCCACAGAACAAAAGGATTCTGATGCCAGTCTGTGCTAAGCCTATCCAGGATGAAAATAGGCCCATCTAGGGAGCTATGTTTTCATGATGCAGCTTGATAAAGTTTGAATTAATTTGAAGCCATCTGTTCCCCACTTTTATGGGTAGATGTTCTTACTGTCATTGCTTAGCTGAAAGTCACTTTGTGCAAATAAATAAGTTTTCACATGAACTGGAAGCATAGCCATGGCTCTTGGCCAGGCTTTCTAAGAACTCTCTTTTGCAGAATTATTTGTTTGTGCAGTGCCGTTTCTCAAATATTTGTGCAAGATGACCTTTTTTTAAAAAAATAATAATAATTAATGTGGCAGCTTGTAGTGTAGGAAGGATGGCCTGTGTGCTCTCCTTGTAGAGAATGGCCTTTAGCATAGGGCTGCTGTCCTTCAGGGAAGTCTCCTTGCCTTTTTTGCACTGCATCCCAAACAAAGAGGAGTATGAAGAATTTGCATAGCCCGCCCCATCTTCCCCACCACCCCTCACCCCACCTCCGAAACTCGAAGGCCTGGGAGTGCAGAAGGCCACCCAAACATCAGAACAAATTGTTCTAGTGTGCACCATTTCTCAACACTTCTGAGGAAACAAGCCTAATAAAGAGGCAATAGTCACGTGAGTGTCTTAATGCTTGCAAAGAAGCTTTGTCTCCCATGCAGGGGTTATAAACTTCTGTTCTTTTCCAATGATTTATCACTTTATTGGGGTTTTGTTTTTTGCTTCAGTTTTTCAGATTGAGGCAAGGCGTTCTAGGGTGGTGCTGTCTATTGACAACATTGCCAGCTGCCAACTTAAGAGATAATGTCTGTCCCTGCTTTGCCTCCCTTTGGATTCTAAGCCTACATTGTGAGAGATAGTTTCATGACTGCCTTATGCAGATGGAGAAGGAACAAAGCAAGCAGAAGGAGAGGAGCTTAGTTGTTTATTGGGAAACCACAAAGTGTGTTTTCCTTAACTGTTCATCTCAGCCCCACCTTCCACTGACTGGAGGTGTACACAGTTGCTTCTTGTTGAGTAGAATATACCGGTAGTTGAAAACTGCTTCATTGCTGGTCTAAGGCAACCTGGGATACTGCTGGACACTGGGACTGCTGAATTGGGAAAATTAAATCTTTGACAGGGAAGAAGCCCCTTCCCCAATTTCTGCTATGAGGAATCTATTATATGGTTGCTGACTGGAGAGTTGCTACCTTGGGTCTCCCCACTGAATACCTCTACCTTTAGTAAGTACCCCCAGCCTCAGCTGCAGGTAACTTAGCTGGCTCCCTGTCATTTGCAATACATTTGTGTTTGTGTGTGTGAAGTACTGACTGGTGTTGCTGCCTTTCTTTTCTTCAGGGATGAAAAACAAATTGGCAAAAAGCAAAGCCTGCTGGAACAGATACGGAATGTGTGAAAACAGGAAGGGTGTGATGTAAAACAGGTTGCCAAGTGGCGGAGAGAGAAAGAGCAACCAGTGTGTCAGGGTAGCCTTGTAGGAAAATACCAGGCAGCTGTCATGATCCTGGCTGGAATAAGATGATTTGCAACTGGGAAGAGGCAGAAGGATGCTTTGGAATCAGTGTTTGATAATTCTGTGCAGATCCTACATTGTTGGGAAGCAGCTCTTTTAATGAGGTGTATAGAGTAGGATGACCTTGATAGAAAAGGCCTATAGCATCTGTTCCAAAGAGCTCTTGAAGAAAACAAGTTCCACAGCTCTGGCTTCTCCCATCACAATGTTACAACGGGGGTGAGGGATTGCATGTGCTGAATGTTGGCCTCATAGTTACTGTAGAAACAGTCTAGCCTGATTGCAGAGTAGCTGTTTCGATCTGAAATGGTCCATCTCCCATCCCATCCCATCCCATCCCATCCCATCCCATCCCATCCCATGTTGGCTCTCTTTGAGATGGTCTGTTCTAAAAATGTAGCTGGCATACCTTGGAGGTGGAAAGCTGACTAAATGATAGCCCTTGCAACAGTGGCAGACCTTGAGTTCTCACATTTCAGCAGCTCTCTATGCGACACCAAAATTTGGCACCCCACCTCGCCTCTCCCTTTCCATTCTACCTCATAGTTGTGGTGCCCCTGAGGCTCTGTGCTCCCAGTGTGACAAGACCAGTTGTGCTTCCCTAAATCCGCCTCTGCTTGCAATTGTGCAATATCAGTCTCCAGTATCTGAAACCACATGTTTTGAAAGGACAAACATTTGTTCTTTGCAGCTCCCCACCTCCAGAATCCTTCTGCCTGTTCCCCTTTCCTCATGCAACAGGGACAGCACCAACTTTCTCAATCAAGGTTTGCATTCTTCAGTCTTAAGTTCTAAGTGTCTCCTTGCAGATCAGGCAAATCATATCCTTCGGCCCTTTCTGATGCCCTTGTGAGACCATTTTGATGCCTTGGAATTTATTTAGTTGTCCCTTTATCTGTAATCGTGGCTGTGCTCCCCCCTCCCCCCCGTACAAGTGGGTGTGCATTTTGGCTGGTATAACTTTACTTTCCTCTTGGAATGCTTTTTAAGCCTCACATGTTAAAATGCCCTCTGTGTTGGTCTGTAATGGAATACCCAATGAAGCTGGAATGTTCCTGGCTTTAGCTAGTGCCCTTTGCTCTGAGATGGATCCTCTCCAAGAAGAACCGGGGCTTCCAGAATGACTGTCAGTAGCTGCGCCGTCTCTTGCTTGCAGATAAATCTTATTTGCCACTAATTTGAATGGCTTTGCTTTTGTGAGCTGAATATTTTTACAGGTCAAATTGACCCTTCCTGGGAAGAGATCTGGTGGTGCTTCTAATTATTTTGTGTCTCTCTGTTGCTGTGGTGTGGGACCTCTGGCCTTCTAGATGTTGCTGAATTACAACTCCTATCGACCCTAGCCACTGGCTATGCTTGCTGAGAGCTCTAGTTCAGCAACATCTGGAGGACCAGTGGTTCCCCACCTTGGTTCAAGTATTGGGAGATTATGAGAAGTTACAGGGTTTCCCCAAATTAGAGCTTCTGGGCACCTGCAGGTAGGGCTTATGGAGATGGAGGAGGAGGAGGAGGAAGAGGGGAGAAGAGTCTGGTGGGAACCAGGGCAGCTTCTATGTGGTGGTCATGTAGCAGCACCCCAAACAAACATGGCTATAAGCCCCACACAACTTGAGGTTAGGTTGCCTGGAATAGAGCCTCCATCTGTACAGACCTGCTGGAGAGGTTCTCTTAGCTATAATTCTTCTGTGTGAAGCTTATTATGCAGTGACACAAGGGGCAAGCCATCTCTGGGTTGGTGCCCCAGCTTTGGAATCCCTCTGAGATGTGACTGGAGCTTACACCACTTGAGTTTCCTGCAGTGATGTTGGGTTTTCTGGATTTCTTTTTCAAGAATCAAAATACAATTAGGGTAATTTCAGTTGGGAAATTTTCTGATGCCCTAGAGCAGGCATCCCCAAACTCGGCCCTCCAGATGTTTTGGGACTACAATTCCCATCATCCCTGACCACTGGTCCTGTTAGCTAGGGATGATGGGAGTGGTAGTCCCAAAACATCTGGAGGGCCGAGTTTGGGGATGCCTGCCCTAGAGAGTGGTCTAATTTAGCATATTTGTTTTTCTTGTACTTAGTAAAGAAAGCTAACAAGCTTGCTTAATATTGTATTTGTAATTGGCATCCGTTCATTGTGAACTTAAGAATTTATGAAATGGAAAGTTTCCATAGAAAAATAAAGCCCCACTTTGTTAGTTTCCAGTACCAGGTGAAAACCTTTCTATTCATGCAGGACTTTGGTGGATATTAGTGTCAGGCTTGATGTGGTTTTTATTATTTTTATGTTTGTAATGAACTGCCTTGTTTTCTAAGGCTCTGTAGTATAATGTGAATTTGTATTTTATTTGTAACCCTCTCTGGAGCTGCATTGCAATGAAGGAGCATATTATAAACAATATAGAGATTGTTGACCAAAATATTGGAGGTTGTATTCAGCTAGGTTTTACTTAAAGAAGATCCACTGAAATTAATAAACATGATTAAGTTGGGTCCATTAATTTAAGTAGATATGCTCCAGTAAAGCCTAGCTGAATAGCACCCTGGGTGAGGGATGAAGAGAGATTGGGCATACACACAAATTGAGACCACCCATCTTTTATATCCTCTACCAGCCTTATGCTAGGAATTGGAGATAATATCTTAAGGATGTTTATTACTGTGATTCCTCAATAGGAATCACCTTCCCTCTCCTTCAGCACTCTAATGTGAGTTCTCTAATTCCCATTAATAATCCTCTGTAGCTCAACTTGCTGGTGGCCTTTTTCTCTTAAAGTGTGTGAGTGTGTATGTATAGCATTTCATAAGGTTGTAACACATGCTCAACTATCATCACTGCTGTCATCTACTTTGGAATCTATCCAAACAAATCCACTCTCCTTTGGCAGTGTATCCAAGCTGAATCTCTCTTCTAGGAAGTCTGAAGTTCACTCTATCCATGTCCTCCTTAAAGGTTATTTGGCACTTTCAAGGTACACAGCTATGTTCTTGCTTTTAAACAAGTAAAGGACACATTTTATGCACAAGAACTGTACTGATATGTTTGGTAAGGACCCCTTTCCAGAGGACATAAAGGTCAGCTGAAGAGGAGCTATTCCTTTCCCTTCTGGCTTGCCCTAATTTTGGGGAAGGCTTGCCTCTCTCCCCCTGCAACCCAGTGCTTAGAGTGCAAAGTGTACATGTGCCTGGGGAGTTAAATTATTACAGTCCCAGCCTCAGTGATGCCTTGCCATGTCAGTTTCCAAATGTTGCCCATGACCCTAGTGGCACTGCCAAATAGGAGTGTAGACAGTTTTGTAGATTGTTTTTTGACTTCATAGGTCCATGGCAGCAAAGGCAAAGTAGCACCACAGCTTCAGTGCAGCCACTCTGAAGAAAGGTAGAAGGTAGTCAGGAGTTTTTATTCCTTTCCAATAATACTGGAAGCCATGGCGATCCATCAAAGTCAAATGGTGGGAGATTCAGAACTGACAAAAGAAAGAACTACTTCACACAGTACAGATAAACTAAGGAATTTGCTACCACAAGATATGAGGGTGGCAGATAGGTGAACACAAGTCCTAACAAGTCAGTCTAAGTTCATTGTGAGTTCTGGCAATTTGAATCTGACAGCTTTTAGTCTCTCTGCCCGCTGTCTCTCCCCCACCCCCTTTGCCTTTAGCAAGTTTTTCTGGCTGGCATGCCCTAGAGAGGAAGTGGGAAAATGGGAGTCTTTGTTTTTCTACTAAGTCAGCCTCTGACCCACTGCAGATCACTGGGACAGTTAAGAATGAAGCAGCTGAGCTCTTGTTCCCACAACTGTGGACTGTTTTGGAGCGACGTGATAGAGCAGTGGAACTGACTCAATAGGGAAAGAATTGCTGGGTGGTTGTTGTTGTTGTTTTGCCCAGTTCACTCCTGTCCAACAGAACTCTGAAGACTGAATCAAAGCCTGTGTTGCTGCCAAGCTTAAGAAGTTCTCTTTGAGAAAATCAGTCTTCGTTTGTGGGGGTTTGTGTATCAAAGTTGTTGGCAGTATCTCATACAGTACTTCAGACAAGTTTGTTCTGAATCATGGAAGGATGCATTTAATCACTAATGCCATGTATTTATTACAGTGACTCACAAACTGATCAAATTATTATAGCATAACATTTTGGCTTCCACTTCTTCAGCTGCTCCAATGTGAGTCAAAGAGTGCTGTAGCCAGGTTGTCAGTTATAGAATGTGGAGGACTGAATATCCCAAAGTGTTGCATTTGCTGTAGCTGAGTGACGCTGCAGTATCCTTTGATTGACATCAGAGCATGTGTGTGTGTGTGTGTGTGTGTGTATTGGGGGAGTGTCTTTTAGGCCTGGTACTATGAAGAGTTATTGTGGACCAACACCCACTTAATCTTCAAATCATTGCTCAGTGCTTGATCTGCAATGCAGGATACAACTTCAGCATCCCTGACTGATCGTTATAGCTACTGGTCATGATAGCTGAGTTTTGGGATACCGGTAACTCAGTATCAGAAGCAGTATGCCCTGGATACCAGTCGCTGGGGGAACACAAGTGTAGAGTGTGCTGTTGCACACATGTCTTGCATGTGGGCTTCCCTTAAGCATCTGGTTGGCCACTGTGAGAGTGGGATGCTAGACTGGAATAGTCTGTTTAAATCCAATAGGGCTCTTTTAAAAATCCACAATGGAGGCTTATTTTGACAATTACCTTTCATCTGCCAGTAAGGGATCATAGAAGTTTTATTATTTTTACACCTGGAATGCTGAGCTCCCCGAGATGCACTGGGCCAGCCCAGATGCTCTGAAATATTCCATGTGAGCACCCCACTGCATAGCAGAAGTAACAAATTATTCTCCAGTTAATGTTTATGATTTTCTGGTGGTAATTTGCATCAACTTAAATGTTCCTTGTCTAATATTTTGAGATAGTGAATATGGTGCAGTAGGGTTTTGTGGTGCAAGAAGAAATACAGTGGTACCTTGGGTTAAGTACGCTTCAGGTTAAAAACTCTGCTTAAGAACAGAAATCGTGCTCTGGCGGCGCAGCAGCAGCAGGAGGTCTCATTAGCTAAAGTGGTGCTTCAGTTTAAGTACGCTTCAGGTTAAGAACGGACCTCCAGAACGAATTAAGTACTTAACCCGAGGTACCACTGTATGCCCGATTGCTGCTGATTTCATGATGAGACCATGTTTCAAGAACTAAGACATAGTTAAGCTACATAATTCCTGCTGGCTGCTTTATTAGATGGTATCCTTTAGATGTGCAGTATCCAAGTTTAAAAACCAGTGATCACGTAATAGAAGGAAAAATAGAATAGCCTTTTATAACATGGTAGATTTGTTTTATACTTAACCTTGAGTATATTTTTGTGCATGAGGAACTGCATGAGAAAGTAAACAACTCTGGACATGGGGGTGGGAATAAGGGAAGGGCTTATGGCAGTGAGATCATTTCCTGGTGAAGCTCTAGATTGGCAAGCAGAAGTTACACAGTATACAACATTTGAAACATGGGTACATGCTGCAACAAACTGCTTAGTGGCTGCGGCTTCTTGCAGTGTGCAACCTGTTTGGGGAACCATGTACTTCCCCCTCAGGACTATTTAATTGCATGATTTCTATTGCAAATGGCACAAAGGGCATTGCCATTCTGTAATTTTAAAACCACCATTAAAACAACAGTGTTTCCTGGCAGAATATAACAAGGCTGAAACCCAAATTCTAACTGTTCTTTCAGTTACTGACAAGCCTTCCATGAGCTGTTTTGTCCATTTCTCTTTCTTGGCAGTACCATAGTTTTGTGATTCTGAAACCACCAGGCATTGTGATACCTGCATTTCAGAGATAACTGCTGTTTAGAGTACCTTAACGTGTAAAGCCTGCTAGCTTAGTATCATGCAGCAGCACCCTCCTAACGTCCATTGTTCTCTTGTTCCTTAGGTGAGGCTGGTGCAAACATCATCCATGTCTCTAAGGAGGCTCGGAAGAGGTTTCTTGGCCCCTTGCACCCCTCCTTCAACTTAGTGAAAATCATCCGTACCTGCCTATACAAGACCCTACCAGACAACGGGCATGTGGTGGCCAGTGGGCGCTTGGGCATCTCGCTGACGCGGGTCTCAGATGGAGAGAATGTCATCTTATCGGAGTTCAGCTCCAAAGAGGAGCTTATCCAGGCAAGTAATAACATGACTGCCCTGTTGCTTTAGATCTGAATCTGTAGGTTCCCAGCCACCAGGGACTGGGACACCTGACTTGGCTATGCTTTCATGGCGAAAGGCTGTCCTGTAGCTACTTGTCCCATCAGATGCTATTTACTTGGTGCTCTGGATACAGAAATCCTCCCCTGCATGTTATTTAGGTTTCATGTGGTGTTTTCCTATCTCTCTCAGGCATGTGTTTGCAGCACTTTCATCCCAGTGTACTGTGGCCTCATCCCTCCCATTCTTCAAGGAGTGGTAAGTAAGCCATCGTGGACTTGGGCTTCCAAAATTGTTTGCATTGGTATGAGGTCATGCTGTGATCCTTGCAAGGTTGGCTGTTACTGTCTCCGTATTACACATGGAGGGCTAAAGCTGAAGAACTGGCTTGCTACTGATTGTCTCGTTTTCATTCCTGTTGGAATTGACAACCATAAGCCACAAGCTTTAGTCATCATGTCGTCATCCCAGGGACACATCAGACAGGCTATTAAGTAAAAGGGAGCAGGGATGAGGGGGAGTATCTTGCTTGATGCTGAAACCACAAAGTCTGTATTAGTCATAATCTTCAGATTATAAAATTGGTATTTAATCTGCGTCTGTCATGACTTGCGTAAAGTGGTGAGACTCCCTGCTTTCTGCAGCTGTTTTTTTTATCCAATGCCCGACAAGGATGCCAACAATATTGCCTTAAGAAAATAGATCTGTGTAGCACAGAGCAGTAGTGGGTATCAGGAGTTTTTCCTCTTGTTTTCCCCCAAAACTTGAGATTATTTGTTTTCATGCAGTCCTGTTCCAGGCATCAAGGGGTGTGTGTGTGTGTGTGTGTGCGTGTGTCTAGAAGCAAATAAGCCAGTATGTCAGCTAATTGCACTCTTGTTGAGGGCACAGCACACACAGCCTATCAGTGCAGCAGCACCCTTTCCTTGAACTCTTAGACTTTAGTGCCATTGGAATTGGAGATTGCTCAGCACCACCCAGGCCAAAGGGCAATAAATCTGGGGAAGGCAGGAAAAACCCTCTGGCCCAGCTTTCTCTGAGAAGCCCCATGTGACTCTTTCAGATATAACAGCAAACCACAATTTATGGCTAAGGGAAGTGAGGCAGAAGCTCCTGAAAAAAAACATTTCTTCTCTGACAGCATGGCTGTGAGGAGGCATTTTCTTAAACTAACTGCAGTTAAACATAATGTCTGAACCCTGGTTAGGCCTGTTTATATACTTTTTAATGTTACGTATTTCTGTGTTATTTTTTGGCCATTTTACTATTGAAAAGAAATAGTCAAACAAACAAACAAACAAACAAACCATAATGTTTGAACCCTGACATGCTGTGGCTAACCTTTGTCGAAAGGAGCCAACTTCAAACCATAGTTTTATTACGGTGGGTTGTTTCAGCTGACCACAGTTCAGGGTTTTGATACTATGCTAAGCTGTGGTTAATTGAAATGGGAAGTTAAGGCTTCCAGTTTCCTCGCAGCCATGTTGGAGAAGAAGAAGGAGGGAATGAAGATAGCACAAACCTGAAACACATCAGCTTATTCCTGCAGTAAGCCATGGTTTATTGTCATGTCAGAACAAGCCACAGTGAACTGTTTGAAGGTAGCTGCACGAAAGGGTTTTGTTTTTCCTTTTCTCCTGAGATCTGTTCCATTCTGGTCTGGTTGAGTGGTACTGTATTAAGAAAAGCCCATTTGCAATGGCACTAAATCAAACTGAGGTTGTGAGCTCATTCTGCCTCAAGGAGTGTCTGGTAGAAGCAGAGTGGTGGAGTTTGTGGAGAAGGTTGGCATGAACAGATTGTTCCTAACTGGAATGTAGGCAAAAGGTCCCTGATAGATGGCTAGCTTTATTTATTTATTGCTCTGGTTACATAATGTTGTTAACAATAACAGCTGGGAGGGTGTGTGTATGTCTTGTTTTGGAGATGTGCCTGCTTCATCACCTCTCCCTGGTCTTACTTTAGTTTGGATCCAAACTCAAAGCATCCCTCTCCTCTAGATTAAACATATTTAGCCCTGTCTACGCATGCAGATAAGGCTAGAGCCAACAGAGCCTTCACCTCTGTCTCTAGCCAGTCTCATTGCAACCTCCTGAATACCTCACAGCAAAAAGCCAGCTGTCTGAAGCAGGAAGCCCTCTTGGGCCAGATGCATCGAACAATTAATAAGTAAAGCAATAGTTCAGAAGTGCTTACCTTCCCGCTAATGCAGGTAGGCAGTGGGTATGTCAGTAGAAGGCCTAGGGATCTTCAGTGGTTGCTGTCACCCCATGGATCTCACTTGTTTTATTTAGATATTTAGTTACTGCTCTTTACCATGAAGTCACAGGGGGATGCGCAACATATTAAAATGAACAAATGCATATTCCGAGGCCAATTAAAACATCTATATGAAATAAACTCTGCACAAACTAAAATAACAGAGGATAATGTAAGATGACAATGGGTGCCATACACTTACCTCAATGCATTATGCCTCCTAACCTCCAGAAACCTGGTGGGGGAGAAGTGTCTTCACCTGCCTCTTGAAAGAGTGTATCATTGAGGCAAGACACTACTCAGTAGGAAGATGGTTCCACTGTTTTGGAGCTGCCACAGGAAAGGCTGTACTGTGTGTCCTCACACTACTGAACTTGTCTGTTGTAGTGGCCATCAGGAGGGCCTCCTTAGCTGATCTTCAGGCCCAGGTGATAGGTTGGTAAAAAAGAAGGCGTTTTCATTTTAATGTCAACATAAGCACTGACTTGGGCTCTGAAGACAATTGGCAAGCGGTGCAGCTGTTTTAGTACTCTGGACCCCTGCATTTTACACTAGTTGCAACTTTTGGAAGAGCAGTCCTACAAAGAGTACATGACAGTAGTCTAACCTGAAGGACAGCAGAGCATGGATAATAGTGGCCAGGCTATCTCTATTCAGGAAAGGATGCAAATGAGTGCAACCCCTTCCAGAATAAGGGTGTTCTGCCGATTCTCAGACTCCAGAACTTCTGTGCAACCGCAGCACCTCTGCTTGTCTAGATTCAGCTTCTGTTTCTTGACCAACATCCAGCCCATTACTGCTTCCCCAGGCACCAATGAAACAGAGAGGGAGCTGCGTGTCATCAGTATATTGATGGCATTTCACATCCCCTGAATATGGCTGCTATAGCCTGCCAGACTCACCAAGCAACTGTTAACTGGTACATTTGCAATTGCCTATAAGTGTTTGGAAATTGGGGGGGGGGGGCAGGCTGTAAACTGTATCTGAATAATAAAACCTTCAATGATTCCTTGTCATTCTTTCTCTCCTCCCAGAGGTATGTTGATGGAGGGATTTCTGACAACCTGCCACAGTATGAGCTGAAGAACACCATCACGGTGTCCCCTTTCTCTGGGGAGAGTGATATCTGTCCACGGGACAGCTCCACAAACATCCATGAGCTCAGGGTCACGAATACCAGCATTCAGTTCAACATGCGCAACCTCTACCGCCTTTCAAAGGCCCTGTTTCCACCAGAGCCTCAGGTGAGAGCCCAGCATGATTGTCTATATTTTTGTAGTGATGCTTGAGCTTCCATAGCTGTTAAACACAGGGGTCCCCAAACTAAGGCCCGGGGGCCGGATGCGGCCCAATTGCCTTCTCAATCCGGCTCGCAGACGGTCCAGGAATCAGCGTGTTTTTACATGTGTCCTTTTATTTAAAATGCATCTCTGGGTTATTTGTGGGGCCTGCCGGGTGTTTTTACATGAGTAGGAATGTGTGCTTTTATTTAAAATGCATCTCTGGGTTATTTGTGGGGCATAGGAATTCGTTCCTATTTTTTTTCAAAATATAATCCGGCCCCCCACAAGGTCTGAGGGACAGTGGACTGAAAAAGTTTGCTGACCCCTGGTTTATGGCTCTTCATTTGAAGGAACTTCAGGCAACCTGAATTTATATACCATATATACTTGAGTATAAGCCTAGTTTTTCAGCACATTTTTTGTGCTGAAAAAGCTGCCCTCGGCTTATACTCGAGTGAAGCGGGTGGTGGGGGTGGCGAGAAAGAAGCCCTTTCTCTCCGCTCGTGCCGCCACCCGCTCTTCCCAGTCAACCATTCCTTAAGAAGTGTACAAGAACGGCGGTTCTTTACCCTCCCCAGGCAGCTTGTTCCATTCCTGAACTGCTCGCATAAATGCAAACTTGGCAAAGGAAGAAGAGGAAGGAGCAGCCCAAAGGGTTGCTTTCGGGCTGCTCGTTCCTCCTCCTCCTCCACAGCGGCAAAGGTGAACCGGCTTATACTTGAGTCAATAAGCTTTCCCAGGTTTTTGTAGGAAAATTAGGTGCCTCGGTTTATATTCGGGTCGGCTTATACTCGGGTATATACAGTACTTTCTAAATACAAATTATTGTAGTCATTCCTCCTCAGAGCACTTCATCTGTCTTAGCCCTTATGCTTCTAACACAAGTCTGTGCATATTTACTTGGAAGTGAGTCCCACTGGTGTTGGATGGAGCTTACAAACCTATAGAAACCAACCTGCCCTCCATAAAGCTTCAGTTGTATTTATGCCACCCATTTCTGAGAGTTGGGCATATGGTGTTTCATGAACAGCTGCACATTTCCTTTTAGAAACAAGCAACAAAGTCACGTGGGTTATCAGCCAATGCACTTCATGTAACTTGGGACTCCCATTCTTTAGAGGGTGTTGGACAGGTAGCCTAATTTGGAGTGGCAAGTGCTCATTCTATGATTTAATCTGACTTGTTTTTTTTTAAGTGATGGGACAAGAAGCCTTCAAAACTTTTGGAATACAGTACACTGAATGCCTTTTTTAATACCATTGGAATAACATGAAGACACCTGAAGATACCTTCAATTAGGCATTGTTTGAAAATGCTTATGGACTATATTCAGTTGGTGTAGATTGACAGGAAATTCCTTTGTTGGCCTTCTTTCTTCCCCATGGCTGTTCATTCAGAGCCATTGCCCAGACCATAACATGGCTCCTCCGTGTTCCTGCCTCTTCCTTTAGTTAGCAACATAACAAATGCTGTTGGTCCGTTCTCGCTTTCTGTCCTTTCTCCCTCTGTTATTACTGCAGTATACACTGTTGGAGTAGCAATGGTTGTAACCAGAAAAAAACACCTCTTGCCCTTCCAACTGTAATGTTTAGACACAGGCTTTCTTCATCATAACTCACTCTCCTTCCCCTCTGTGTGCAGGTTCTTCAGGACATGTGCAAACAAGGATACAGGGATGCACTGCACTTCTTGAAAAAGAATGGTAAGCACTTAGCAAAAGGTTTTGCCTCCCCTCCCCACCCAAATTTTCTAGCAGAAGTAAATCTGTAAAAACATTTTTTCTTCTCTGCTTTATAAGTTTCCTTGTGTCCTGTTTGTGCATAAAATCCATTGGCGACCATGCTTAACCCTGAGTTGTCCCATCTAACCTGTTGTTGCTATGCAGAAAACATTTGTAATAGTACCTATGCAGCAGCCAGGTTCATTATTACCAATTGTATTTCCACTTAGCTGAGGTTGAGCACCCTTTCCATTCTACATAATTAAAAAAGTTCTGAGTAAATCAAAAAGTTTTACATACTCCTACACAAATCACTGAATGAAAGCAAAATGTTGGCTATGACAAGAGAGTCTATTTTGTATTTGATCACGTAGTTGCAAAATGGCACTGGGCATGATCCACTGGGGTGTTCTCCTGCACAAAATTCATTTAATGGAAGCTGTGCAAGAGCATAACAATGCATAGTGCACCTTTTAACTTTAACTGTATTTTTCTTTTCCAGTGGTAAGACACCTGCTTCTCTAGCGCTCTGCCTATTATTCTGGCATAAGCCGGTGCTGTCACCAGAACACACTGTCTGTGTCTATAGTGTCACCTTGTGGTACACTGTCTGTAGTGCAGCAATCTTGTGCACTGTATTTTTTGTCCTTGCAGTTCATTTATGCAGTTCAGGTCTTGCCTGTGTGCTTCCTACAGGCAACAGTTGGTCACTATGACAACAGGATACTCAACCAACAGGCTTTGCTCTGACCCAGAAGGGCTCTTTTATGTTCTTATATTACATGATTCAGCAACTCCACCATACTACCCCAGAGAGGGCAATTAGAGAGGAAATTGACTTGGTGACAGCCAAAGATTTCTTATGGTTGCAGGTATGAATGGGTCTACTTGGGACCTCTTATTGAAGCTATGGATAGTAGTTCTAGAATTCAAATGGTACTTTACAGAATGTGTAGGCATATATAGATAAACCACGTGGTACTGAGTTGCTTCAGACTGCAGAGGTGGGTGTATTGGTGGGCAGGATTTAACATTTGAATGTCCCTCCATGTGCATGTTTTACAAGAAACCACACACTTCTGCTGCACAATACTTCCAGGTATTAGACAGTACACAGTATGTACAACATATGTGTTACAATATTTTTTTAAATATTTGTAAACTAAACTTTATTCAAACAGATCCATGGCAGTGTACAGTTATAACAACAAGTAAAGGAAAACATAATCTACCATAGACCTATAGTTTTAAGATACCTGCTTTAAAAAAAATGTTCCTAAGACAAATGTAGCACTTAAGAAAAAGTCTGAGTAAACAAATAAGTTTTAACCTGGTGCCAAAAAGAGTGTAGCATTGATGCCCACTGACTCTTTTCCCAAGGAGCTATTTCTTTCTGCTTTGTAAACCCTCTTGCCTTGTACAGCTGTCTCACATGCCTTTGGTGGCAATTTCATGTCCAGTACACAATATCCTCTGTGACAGCAGGTGGCTTTGGGCTGTGACTGCCACTTTCTCCACTGTTAGGAAAGATAATCAGCAAAGCATATTAAGTTTTTGGTTGAAGCAAAACAGTTCCTTCTCCCATCTTCCTCAGGTCTTCTTAATCATCCAAGACCCACCAACCCTTTGCTGGCTATTGAAAATGGTGCTGGGGTGAGGAATGCTGAAGAAGAGGAGGAGGAGGCAGGGGAAGAGGACCAGCTGGGAGAGAATGCTGCACTGGCAGAGGCTGAAGATCACATTCTTGAACACTTGCCTCCTAAACTGAACCAAGGTATGATATTGGGTTGGAGAGTCTGCTGTGTGTCTGTGTCTAACCCAAGGCTCTCCTCATTACACAGACTAGGCTGAGGCTTTTATAATGCTCTAAGTTGGGTGAGGAACATGTAGTTCAGCAGCATCTGATGATGGGCCTCCGCCACAAGTTCTCCACCCCTGACTTATGTCCTGCTTTTTCCCTTTGTGGGAGAAAACGGGAGAAGCAGAGGAAAAAAGAATGTTGAGAGGCTAAAAGATAGACATTCCGATCCTGCACATATGCATACATTTTATTTTGTTCTGTGCAGATGATTTGGTTTCCCTGGTACATAGTCGAACTACTAGTTCCATGCTCTGCGGAGGAAGCCATGACGGTTAAATTGATTTCATTGTATAGTTGGCCATAATTGGCCATGTCCAAAGGTAATTTAGGAGACTGTGAATACATGAAATACACAGGGTGGGCAGTGTGGCTAATGTAAGGGGATATAGTTTGCTCCGTGGCCCCCTGCAGACATATCACAGGACTTCAGAAAATCTCTATTTCCCATTAATAACGCAAGTGTACTTGGCAATGTTTTGAAAGTGTGCATGTGTTCACATATGCATGTGGAAATTCTGAAGTTGGTGCACAGCAATGACTTGAAACTCTGGTTCCAATCTCCACTGCCCAGTAAAGTTGGTATCTGAGAAGAACAGGCTGCCTGCCTTGATTATTTAGGGTCTGGCTATAGTTTTTTATTTTCCTATTGGAACTTCTCTTAGGAGAGTCATGAGATAATGGATAGTGGACAAAGAAACATAACAGCCAGCAAAATTGTCGGGAAATGCTTGTAGACAGATAAGATGGGGATCAGTGTTGAGAAAAGATGAATAAAGTGATTTGCTGCCATCTCAAGAATTGACACAATCTTCCTGTCTAGAACAAACCTCTTGGTCCCACTGCTTAGTAGTAGATGCATGTTTATGGCTAGAGAGATTTTGTGGATCTTCAAAGTAGTCTGGACATCCAGTAATTGCTTTTTAAATGTTGGTGACTTGTTTTCCAATTTCCATTTCTGTTGTAGCATGCAAAATCCCTCACTTCATTTCAAACCTACACCTGCATTGGGAAATTACAAGTTAATGCTGCTTTTTTTTTTACCTGCAGGGCCATCAGGGCCCTGGCAATAACATGTTGCTAACTCATACAGCCCAACAGAATTGAAGGTTTCAAAGGCATTCAAGTTCTATAGTGAATACTACCTTTTAAATGAGGCACAGGACAAACAAAGCAGGCTTGGTCTTTTTCTCTGGGGAAGAGGAGTAATAGAAATCCCTCTGGTTGCTTTTCATGAGCTGGGCAAAGTCTTATACTGTATTTTTATTCCTTGCCTTTTGGGCTGATGTTTGGAGCTGTGAGAGGGCTAAATTTTGGACAGGGGTTTCTCTAAAAATTGAGAGGGGGCAGTCTCTGCTTTCCCCATTGAATTGGTGACTGGAATAACTCACTGTCTCCATCTCCAGCCCTCTTAGAAGCCTGTGCTCAGAGGAGGGGATTGTTCACCGGCATTGCCAACCTGTTGCCTGTGCGCCTGGCCTCTACCTTGATGCTCCCATACACACTTCCTCTGGAGTCAGCTCTCTCCTTCACTGTCAGGTATGCTCTAAATCCTGTTTCTGATACGCTTTTGGGAAACGCTTATGATTGGGACCCAGATTGCTGCATCATCTGCATCGTTACAAACTTGCTATTCTGTGGGACTTGGTTCTAAATAAAACGGGTAAAATCCACTCCAAGGGAACTTATTGAAAGCCAAGGACCCTCTCCCATGTGATTGTCAATGGCAACTAGCCATGAGGTCTATGTGCAGGGTCAGAGGTGGCTATCAGCCACTGGGAAACAGGAGCAGAAACAAACTCTTGCTCTCATGTGCTGCATCTGGGCTTCCCATAGAAACCTAGTTAGCCACCATGGGAAATGGGATTCTGGACTAGAAAGGTCATTGGTCTACTCTAGCAAGGGGGAGACATGCTCTTTATGTGAATACTTGCCATTGTCACAAGAGGCGCCCTTGTGCTGGCTGCAATGTGGCTGGTGCTCCTTCGTGCTTGCAGTGTAGCATTGGGCTACGTTGCGTAACAGCGTCCCTGTTGGTCACCTGTCTCCTTCAGGTTGCTTGAATGGCTGCCAGATGTCCCTGAGGATATCAGGTGGATGAAGGAGCAGACGAGGAAAGTCTGCAACTATCTCATGAGGAAAGCCAAGAAGAAGCTGGGAAGCCATCTCTCAGCCAGGTAGGATTATCTTGTTTGCTTTTCTAAGTATTGCGACACTGGGAGTTGCCATAGGACTGGCGCCATATAAATGGCAATCAGGGGGACTTTGGCCTCCAATCTGACTGTGCTTACTCAGAAATCAGTCCCTTTGTACTCTCATCCAAGTTTGTGTGCTTAAGATGGCAGTTCTAGATGTGTCATCTTACTTTGCACAGCCCTCTATAAAATAAACGTGCCTTACCCTTCAGGAAGGTTTAGTGTTACTGTGCCTAGGTAACCTAATACATGGTTATGAAACTACAGGCAATTCCAGCACTGTGCACTTCTTTTTCAAGAAACCAAATAACCAAAAACCCAGGCTTGACAGTCCCCCGTTTTGTTTTGTTTGATGGTGAAATAACATAACTAAGTGCCTGACGTCCTTAGATGTTGTACGTAATATATTTGAAAGGGCCTAATTTTCTTTCCAAAAGAAAAAGGCCTAATTTCCAAGGCTGGTGTTCAACTAAGTATTACTCCAGAGTTAAACCCATTGAAATTAATGAACCTGTTAGGGTCTTTGATTTCATTAGATCTACTCTGAGTAAAACTTAGATATAGTAGCACCCCATATACAGAGTGTTCTGAAGAGCTTTCTTGGATTAAGTTTAAAATCCAAACAATCCTCTTCAAATGCATCTATTTGCTCACACTTGGTTCAGTTTCTTTTCTGCATGTGAACATGTACCCAGGGCAGTTCAGGACAGTGGGCAAAAATGTATTGTGTGTGAATTGCCAAAAAGTGATTGGATGCTATCTCAAATGTAGGAGGGGGATGGAGATAGCCAGAGGTTGCCCATATGGAGATAGCCATGGATGCTGGAAAACTGGCTTTGGGCTGAACATTGATTCTTGGTATAACAGACGGTGGTCAATAGCATTGGCAGAGAAACTAACATGTCAGGTCAGAACAGCAAAGGGCAAACACAATCCCTATTCTTTTTATAATGCATGGCAAAAAAAAATAATCATTGAATATATAAATTGTTTGGATAGTGGTAGGAATCCACCTAACACTCACAGGGAAATGTGGTGTGATCTTTTAGAGTAACCAAATGAAATGTTGTATAGCATGACAAATGTATATGATTTTATTGGGACAAGTTGCTTGTTATTTTCTACTTTAGCAATTGTTTACATGCTTATTTAAATAATAATAATAATAAATAATAATAACTTTTTTAAAAAGTAAGGGGGAGAGAAAGCCACTACATATATATTTTTCCGACCTAACAACAGGGACCCTATTTCCCTTTACTTTCCATGGAATGACTTATAAAAACGTTCATTCCTGCAATAGCAGATGATTTTTCTATGATCTTCCAATTCACACATTAATTTCTCAGGACAGTTCTGTATGTCAACTGTCAACCTGCAAAAAAATATCAGGATGGTTTGTGCAGACAAATGTGTTATTTGAAACAGCTTTCAGTAATAAAGCTGTCATATAATGTTTTACAATATAACAAATAGATGGTTTTTCAAGTGATTTGTTTGCATTCATTGTGTGACAATAAACAGCTACCACTTCAACGGGTGGCTCGTGCATTACGTCTGCGTACGCACAGTCCACTAGCACTTGGCGGGGTGCAGGTTTTATCGAGAGATAACGGAGCCCGTTCTGCCAGTGGAGAATCTCATTTTGCAGAGCATCCCAAACTACACGGCTTGTGTTCTCACTTGTACACCTGACTCACTTTCTCAGACTGAATGAAACTCAGCAGTGTGACGACCGTCAGCCTGGGGATTCTGGAGGCTCAAAGTTTCCCTTGGACCTAAGTCAGCTTACGTGGCACTTTCTGCTTATGGGCCAATGACGGGACTAGGAAGGGGCAGGACTAGGATAGCCAGGGTGTCAAAGGTCAGTATTGAGGCATGCAAGGAGAACCTGAGCACTGCTCACCTGCACCTTCCATGACCCTAGCCTGTGCTGCTGACTTTTTGTACGCGACTGTAGCATCACACTGTCATCTTGTACTGTTAAGGGGAAATTGCAATGGGGAATGTATGATCTTTTATCCCCCACTCCTCTCTCTGTATCTCCATGTCTAGACTGGAAGCTCCAGTGCAGCCTCCATGGCTTGTGAGTACAGCGTGACAAACAAACTAAAAATCTTCCTCTCTCTCTCTCTCTCTCTCTCTCTCTCTCAGGCTGTACTACCACCTGGAACTCAGAAAAAGCCAAAGCTTGCCCCTCCCCTTGAGCATCGGCTATGGGGAGGCGCTGCCCAAGTGGTTGCGGAGTAACCTCTCCCTGACGGACGTTATGACAAAATGGGAGGAGTACCATCGCCAGCTGATGCTGGGGTTGTTCTGCATCAATGTGGACCTGCAGGCCTCCATCTTCCCATCAGAAGGGCTGCAGATGAGGCACCCGCCAGCGAGCTGCACACAAGAAAGCCTCCAGCTTTTCTGATCTTGTTGCCACACTTTGGGCAGGGGAGGGTAGACAGCCGCTGCCTCTCAACAGCCTCCTAATGGAGCTGTAACACCCGCTAAGAGACTTCTTATTTTCTCATTTGCAGAGTGAGAATTTATATCAATATAGCCATTGTGCAACTGCTAAGCTGGTGGCTGAACAGTGTTCAAACCCATAGCAATGTGTCGGGCGTTGTGTACACTCTTAGAGATGATGTATAAATGCCCAGCACCTGTGACAAAAGTGCTTGGTCTCTTGGTTGAACCGAAAAGAGTTTTGCTTGGGACACCTTTTCAGAGGCCTCATCTTGAACTTGCCGTTTGTGATAAGAGGATCGGGACACAAATCAGTACTCTGGCATTTCTTTGCTTTTAAATCAGTGTTGTAAAAGGGTCTTTGTTTTGAAGAAAGCCAAGTCCCTCAAGGATCACCTTTGCCTGCGCTACACAGAATAGTGAAAAGCAGGCAGGCTACAACAACTGGCTGCCAGATTGGCTCTTGTTATCTAAGGCAGCCCTTGGTTTTCAACTCTCAGCCGATGCACCTTTTTAAATGCCTGTGCCCCACATTCTCTTGCAAATCTATCTGGGTGCCATTGCTCTTAATATAGATGTTAGGAATGGAACTCTTAGAACACTAGAGTTCCTTGTTCCTCTCAGGACCACCCTCTTCTAAGGGTCTTTTTTTAACTATGGAGACAGAAAATATTAGAAGCTCTGAAACGTGCTTTTGTAAGGGTTGTACTAAAAGTAGGCCCATTGAAATTAATGGCCGTAACTAATTTAGATCCATTAATTTCAGTGGGTCTCATCTGAGTAAAATTGAATACAATCCTAAATGTATGCTTGAGCTATGCTGCTCTTTTCTTTTTGATGTTCCATGTTGTTTGGATGATGCTATTTCCACCCACCCACCCAAAACAACACCACTACGTTATTCTTCAAATGTACAGAAGGGATGTAAAGAAGGATGGAGGGAGAATGCAGGAGCTAAGACAGCCTAGTGTATGTTTTTCAAATGGTTTGTGGCTCATCTGATGAGCTGGAGCTGAGCATGTGAGGAGAGAAGGGGTGTTTTGCCACTCACAAAATGAAAATGAAGCTGGAGGCCAAAACTGATGCTGGCCAAACTGGATTTAACCTGAGGAATCCATACGCACTTTGTGTTGGTGGTGTATTTGATCGCTTTTGAAAGGACCTGACAACCCCAACAGAATTGTGACTGGTGTGGTGGTTAGTCAGGAGGGTCAGGAGCTGGAGGCTCCTAAAAGGGATGGCAGTACAGTGTGAAAAGGAGGAAAAGAGTGTCAGGTGTCAGAAGTGAATACACATCCTTCTTTGTATCCACCTGTGTCAGAGGTGGGGAACCTTGCACTCTCCAGATGTTCTTGGACTCCATCAGCCACAGAAAGCATGACCAATGGTCAGGGAAGGTGGGAGGCGTTGTCCAACATCTGGTGGGCCACAGGTTCCCCTCCACTGTACTACAGGCTAGTTCAGTGGATCTTGGTTCCTGTTCTGTGAATGAAACATAGGAATTCATGTCTTAGGTTAACCTAGAGGGCTTCCACCGTATAGTCCACAGAGCCAGAAGGACATTTAGTTACTTGCCAGGTTCTGAAGTTTTCTGAGCCAAAGATCTGGTATGTGTTCCCAATGCTTTTGCAAAGTTCCCCACTTGCTGGAATTGTTCACTGCAGTGTGTGTTAAAAGTTTAAGCACTCCAGGTAGCAGCGCATGTCCTGTCTGCTATATAGAATCCCTCTCCCCACAGACGCCTTTCAAATGTGATTTACCGACTACTAATTGTCTCAGCACTAAACTTTTATCTCACATTTCACTGCTGTTGCCTTGTTCATGCTACTGCGTAGCCTAGCAGATTTGCTGTGACAGCAAAGCAACAGCATCCCTTATCTTATAGCAATACTGTTTTCTGTGGCTTGCTTTTCCATTGGCTTTGGGGTATATCTATATATCTATATATATATAATATATATATTTCTTCCCTGTTGTGATTTGTACCATGAAAGCACAGATAGGTTTGTGCTACAGGGAGAAACAAGTCTGTGTATTCATACTGCGGGGAGGTTGACTTCCTTTGCACACTAACCTACCATCTTTGATCCGCTCACAACGCAGTCAGTCAGCTGAATGCCAAAGAGAACCCGAGGGGTATTCAGGGGCAGGGGGAGCTGGCGCAGTACATATCAGTTAAGCAGTGTTAATAGAGGTGCAATTCCGAGTGCCACTGCAGAACAAAGGGGTGGGTATTCTTTGGTAGGCATACCTCACTACTCAGTGTACACTGAATAGACTTGTGTTTTTGTTCATTCCAAAGCATCTGAGTGGTGGTGTGTTGCACTGCTGAGCTTTATGAGACTCTTTGTGGCCCATAAGGTACATCCTCTTGCGCTTTAAAAAAATAAAAAAAATTAAGACAATTCAGAGATAGTGATTTGAAATGGGCTCAAGTCAGGACATTATGACTTTGGAGTGCATTTTTTTTCTCCTGGTGGCCAATGCTAGGATTTCTAGAAATGCTTTCAGAGCTTCTGGAGCAACACAGCTGCTAAACAGATTTTGAGAATGGGTAGTGTTATGAAAACCATCTTGACGCTAAAAGAAAAATATTCCAATTCATAATTGACTGCTCATGTAGCATAAGTGCCTGCCTTAACAATTTTATAAGTAGTTTAGAAAAGTGGAATTCTTCAAGTATGAAGCCTTTGTGACTAGGCAGGATGGGAGTGGTGAGCATTTGGCACTAGCCAATGTAATAGTCCCCCTTCTATAACTTTATGTAAACACACAGGGTGGCAAGGAATTTACTGTTCTCTCTGCAAACATTTGCTTTGGAGCTCTAGCTGCGGACTTAACTTTGGAGATGTTGCATGTGTGTTTAGTTTTTTGTTGGTTAAGAAAACAATGCAGCCAGCAGCTATTTGTGCAGAGGAAAATTTAGAGGCCCCCTGCATTTTAACTGAAATATAGTCTCTGGTGCCATTTCTGTGGAGGGCCTTACCTAAAAGTGGAACTCCTTATCTGGAGGAAGACATGCTGTTAAATTGTTGCAACCTGTTTCATGCAAAGATCTGTATGATCTCCTGTATTCTCATTGGGAGGGGGGAAATGCACATGAAGAGCATGTCATGGTAAACATCTATCTCACCCTTCTTCCATGAAATAATAGCAAGCATCTCTAAGCAGGGCTCTTGGAGTCAACCTATTGAAATACTGTAAGTTCATGGATTTCAGTGGGTCTGCTCTGAGTGTGATTAGCATGAAATAGCACCCAGAATCTTTTTTCTCTTAAGGAGTGTTTGTATATCAAAAAGTGTCTTCTCTCCTATAGAAGGATGATAATAGCTAGAGACTTGTTGTAATTCATGTGAACTACTGTCTGGTCTGCTCCAAGTTAAAAAAAAAATGGGGGAGGGGGAGAGTTCTTGTATTTTGAAATATTCAGGAAAAAAACATTGCCTTCGTCATCCCAAGTTTAGCCATGTGCTAATTTTCCCTTGTTGTTTTATCATAATGTAAATGTGAACTTCTTTCCTGTAAGAAAACAGTAAACATGTTTGTATATGTACATATATAGTCAACCACTAACTTATTCAACACTGTATCCTATGTTTATTTTTTTTTTAATGTCTTGCACAATTTAAATCAGGGGTTCCCAGACAGTCTGCTAGCTTCATCTAGGTGGTCTGACATGTATGCAAAGAACACTTACAATTTGAATTCTAGGGGATTCAAATTGTAATACATTAAAATACAAGAAATAAAAGAAGCAATAAAAATTAAAAATCATACAGCATCTAGCGCAGCACATTGCAGTTGCTAGAATAGGCGGGGAGGGAATCGTTTAAGTCACTCAGCAATTTTTGAGTGGGAAATAAAGTGTGGGAACCACTGATTTAGGTTTTTCTAGTAAGTTGCTGTTTAAGGCAGAATGATTATACTGCTGTGTTTCTGTTTTGCTGCTAATATGTTGTAATTTATATGGCCTCTTCTGTAGCAACCCATCTGGTCAGATGGGAAAATAACCAAGGTTATAAATGCTTGTTTCATCAAGTAAAATTCAGTATTTTTTTCTGCTTTAATTTTTGTTTTAGTTGGACGAAATCCAGATTTTATTGCCAAAACCTAGTATTTTGACATGCATTGGGTGTTTGAAAGGAAAAGAGATCCATGATGTTCTTTAACCCTAACTTAAAAAACAACATCATGTTAAAATGCTATGGTCTAGGTTAGTCTCAGCTCTAATAACCACCAACCTGTAAATTAAGCACAAGTAGTAAGAAGCTATGCACCATAGCTATGTACCAGCTGGGGGAAGCCAACCTCTCCCACTTTTTGTCTTGGAAAAGGCTTTGTAATGCCAAATTTGGAGTCTTTGGGATAAAGGCTGAAATTGGGTGGCGCAGGTGCGAGCTTTTGCGTGACTTGGCACTTAATATGGTTTCCTCAGACTAAAGAATGGCATCTGATTACACCAGAAGCCAATGGAACAATAGCTTGCCTTAATGGCTTGCCTGTGTCTGCTAGTGTAGCATTGTTCTCAAGTTTTCACAGTGCCTTTTCTTTCTTTTTTAATGCCACTTGCTGCTGCTGTCCTTACAGCACCCATTCCTTTCCTGTTCTCTCTATGTCCAGTTTCCTTGCAGCCAGTAACAGCTTCTGGATTGGCAATGTTGCCACAGATGCTGTGGCTGCTGTGACAAGGGACTGGTGCCCTCTGTTCCACTGATGCACACCAGCCTGACCTGCAATCTGTAGAAAATCCAAAGTGCCAAATAGAGAATAAGACCCAACCTTTAGAACTAATTTTATTTTGTATTACTCTTACTTGAGACCAGAAATCTCTGGGTGGATTTGGGGGGGGGGGTGTACTCTGATGTGATTGTGCACTTGTGGGACAGCCTGTCATAGATCAATGTTAGCACTTGCTCACGAGTAACATGTTTTGTCTGAAGTCAGAGCAGCAACAAGATTAGTGAGGAAACAATTTTATTTTACATACATGGCGATTATCATTAGGGAGCATTTTAGTAGTCATAGCTTGAACAGTTCCATGTTTGATATTGTTATGCTTTGCTTCCCCCTCCCCTTACCCATGTTTTACTGGAAATGTGTTAAGTATTTATTTTGAAAAGATATACCTCCCTAATAAAATAATTCCTAAAAATGTGAACTGGGGTGTGTGTGTTTTAATTTGTACCCCCTGGGCTTGGCAGCTGTAATCACATGGTGCTTTCTATTGAAAGCTGAACGTGTTTGATGCAGTCAGGTTGGGGAGAGGTGGAGAGAGAAGCAAGCAGAGGGAGAGAGATGCCTGGCCATCCAAAGATGGAAGGCAGACCCCGAGGTATCCTAAGCTTGGTGACACCAAGGTGCCTCGTGTGACCCTACCCTGACATCCCATTCTCACAACTACTCCTTTGGAAGCCACCAATTATTCTCAGGAGCCCATTAGGAATTGGAGCCATAGCTTGTTACTCACCCAGCTCTGCTAGACTCCTCACCAACCCTTTGCCTCAGTCATGAAACCAGGTGATCCAACAGAACCACCATGTATTTTGCACTGAGATCCTTTGCTGATTTAACACATCCAGAAAACCTTTCATTCTGGCCTCTCGTTTAGAGCAGCTGTGAACAGTTGTGAACTCTGAAAGCGCAGGGACTTGTTGGTCCCATCTGACTCTCCTGTGTTTCTGTTGGCCAAGTTGATACTCGTGGGTTTGTTACTGCATCATCTGGGACAGATGCAAAATCTATGCACCACTTATTTAACACACTTTTTCCAGCCTCACCATTTTGTGCGTATATTGGCCAGAGATGCTTATTGTAGCTCAGTGGTAGGGACACACATTTGGCTTGTATAGAAGGTCCCAGATTCAATCCCTGACATCTCCAGGTTGGGCTGGAGATAGGTAGACCCCCATCTGAAACCTTGGACAGCCACTACCTCACAGTACAGACAACAGTGAGCTTAGATGGTCTGACTCAACATAAAAGACTTTCCTGTGCTGTTAACCAAAGCCACAACACACAAGATTATGGAAAGGGGAAAGGGGCGGGGGGAGAGAGAGAGAGAGAGACTTAATAAAAGCACCATAAAAGTACCTGAAGGGGCGTCTCCACCCCCATCATTCAGCCCAGACACTGAGGTCCAGCTCCAAGGGCCTTCTGGCGGTTTCCTCACTGTGAGAAGTGAGGTTACAGGGAACCAGGCAGAGGGCCTTTTTGGTAGTGGTGCCCACCCTGTGGAACGCCCTCCGATCAGATGTCAAGGAAATAAACAACTACAGTGGACGCTCAGGTTGTGGTACTTCCAGGTTCGGTGCAGAGCGCAACTCGAAAACGCGTAACCCGCAGTGTTCGCAACCTGAGGTATGACTGTATCTGACTTTTAGAAGGCAGCCCTACTTAGGGAAGTCTTTAATGTTTTATCGTGCTTTTAATATTCTGTTGAAAGCCGCCCAGAGTGGCTGAGGAAACCCAGCCAGAAGGGTGAGGTATAAATTATTATTACTATTATTATTACCGTGGATGGTAGCATTAAAAAGTAACATGCTTCTATGATGTCTTGACCTAGACACTAACAACAGTCAAAGAAAAGTAAGCCAGATTCCCATGGCTCCCAAAATTGAAATTTGCTCACTTTCAACCAGAGGAAAACAAACATCCAACTGATTGCATTGTGTGGAAGTTGGCTGCCAGGTGACATGACAAAAGTTTATAAAGTTATCCATGGCATGGAGAAATTGGAGAGTTTTGCCCCTCTCCCATAACACTAGAACTTGTGAACTACATCCAATGAAACTGAATGTTGGAAGATTAAGGATAGATAAAATTAAATACTTCACACAGGGCATAGTTAAGTTAAGGAAATGGTTCTCAAAGGAGGCAGTGATAGCCACCAACATGGATGGAATTTAGACAAATTCATGGGGGATATCAATGGCTATTAACCTTGATGGTTATGCTCTGTCTCTACAGAGGCAATAAGGCTTCTGAATATCAGCAGCAGGAGGGGAGAGCGCGCTTGTGTTCAGGTCCCGCATGCGAATTTGTATCAGGCGCTTGGCCACTGTGCGAACAGGATGCTGGACTAGATCGTCGTATATTCAAGAAAGAACAAAAAGTCCTAATGGATGGAGGCCCTTACAAGGCCAATCCACTACAGGTTATGCCGCCGCAACATACGTTAAGTCTTCAGGTGCCGCAGGATCCCTGCTGCTGCTCTGGGAGCTGCCAAGCATCTAGGAAGAACTAAGCCATACGAAGACCCTTTTAACTTATCTGCCCCTTCACTGCTTCCGTATACCGTCCGCGTCACTTTCAGACGTGCGCCGGACAGGGAGGGCGACAGCTCCTGGCGCGGCGAGCGGTCTCCAAGCGCTGCCTTTCCTCCGCCTGGAATCCCTCTGGCTCCGTTCTGTTCGATCGAGCCAGGCATTTCGCCACCGGCCCGGCTTTATCTGTGCCCGCCGCCCAACCCCCCTTCCACCCCGGCCTTGGAAAAAGCAATACATTGACGCGGACGGGGCTGCTGGTATGTCAAGGTTAATTGGCGCGCTCCGCCAACGCCTTCGCTGCGAGGATTCCCCGCCCGCGGCCCTTGGAGCCTTTCCGCTTCACAACTAGCTAGTCCCGAGGAGGAGGAGGAGGAGAGCGGGGACCCGTCTGCAAACTTTTCGCGCGGCCCTCCACGTGCGCGCGCCCCAAAAGTGGGGCCCGGACGCCGGGCTGCGGCCCACCTTGCACGACGGCGCCTCAGCCCAGCCCTCGCCACGCGCTACTCGGAAGGAATCGCCGTCCAAGTTCAGCGCGGCTTCCTCGCGGGTAGCCGCTTTTAGGGCGGCAAGCCCGGCTTTGACGCCCTCGGGGCAGCTCAGCTGTAGCAGCAGGAGGTTTGGACGCGGCTCTAACTGGCCACGAGGCGAGCTTCCTTTCCCCTCGAGCAGCCCCAACGTGGCTGGCCCTGCCCCTCCGCACCTGTTGCGAACACGTTGCGCGCCAGGGAGAGAGAAAAAGTTCAAGCAAAGACCGAAGAGTTTCCCTTCTTTCTTTTCCTCCCCCCCTCATCTGGCGAGTCCGGCTTCTTCAGGCATTTCCGGGTTGGGGAAAAAGAAAAGAAAAGCCTCTCTGTTTCTTTTCTGTTTGCGCATCCATCCCAACTCTTTGGACTGCTGGGCTTTTGGTTAACATCAGCGAAGGAAAAGAAATCTTCCCCTCCCCTTCTGCGTCTCTTCTCCAGGTGCCTTCTGGATCAGAGGGATCAGGTAACGCCGGAAGCGATCGGAAACTCGCCCCCCCTTTCTGAGAAGATACCTATTAGAGGGTCTTGGGGGCCGTTTCTCTCGACATACGTCTCACACACATATCCAGGTGAGTTTGTGCTGCACCTCACTTGGCTAACGCGGCTTCCCCTCATAAAGGAACCACTCTTCCCACCTGCAGCCCCATCTGTGGTCTGCCTTGACCTGCGGACAGCTAGCTGGGAGGCGACACCCCCGAAAGGCTTGCCGATAATGGCCATTGGAAGGAATGCGTCGACATTACTTGCGAACGGGTGTGTCAGAGAGACCCCGGGATTATTGAGCTGTAGAGGGCTTCCTTTTGAGGTATCCGGAGGCTTCCGTGGTTTAAATGCGTCCTAATCGGCTGACAGAAAATTCCACGAAAGTTTATGGTGTTGGGCCACCTCACTTACTTATGTGGCTCCTCTCCATGAGATTTCTAGAGAGTCAGCTGTTTTCATTCTCGTTTAGCAAACACGTTAAAGATTCTTGCGGCATCTTAGGTGTGTTAATAAACGCTAACAAACTGATAATGAGGCTTTGTGAACACAGAGCCACTTCAGTGTAATCTTAGAGGATAAGATGGTGATTTTATTTAGTTATTTTGTTTATAACCACCTTTTAAAAACTAAAATGTGTAATGTGGTTCTTTAGCAAAGCCCTCTTGAACCTGTGATCTTTAAAAAATAATAATCCTCTGGCATAGTTCTTGTGCAGTGACAGGAAGAATTTCATCAGGTGAAGCTGCAATGGATGCGGTTCAGTGCTGAGAAAACTGCAGGTGTCAAACCTTTGCTTTGTTCTTCACTGCGGTTGTTGCCTCTCAAGGGTTGCCTGAGACACTGAAGTTTGGCAGCTGGTGCTTTTCCCGGTGTGGAAAAAAGTGTGATGGGAAATGTATCACCTGCTAAAGTTAAGTGTAAAGGCATATGAGCAAGACCAGGCAAGTGTTTGCGTGTGTCTTACAGATTACAGTGGTACCTCGAGTTACATACACCTCAGGTTACAAACGCTTCAGGTTACAGACTCTGTTAACCTGGAAGTAGTACCTCGGGTTAAGAACTTTGCCCCAGCATGAGAACAGAAATCGCACAGGGGCATCGGGAGGCCCCATTAGCTAAAGTGTTTCCTCAGGTTAAGAACGGTTTCAGGTTAAGAATGGACCTCTGGAACGAATTAAGTTTGTAGCCATAGGTACCACTGTATAGTCCTAAGAGTATTGTCATGTGTGCTAGCATGCCTCCTCATAGTGTTGCTACATCTTCTTCCTATAAGAGATTCTGCGACCCTTAGTGCATTGCAGACAGGAATGTAACAGGTACAGTTTTCCCAATCACTGTAGTGTTTAATTTCTGCTGCTTATGTCACTGTTATGGGCACAGAACCTTAACAATGACCCAGTTAATGACCTCTGATGCAACCACTCTTATCAGTAATAACTTATGATTCATTTCAATGAGGAATTAGAAATTCTTGTCTTGGCATCTTAAGCACCGCAGGAGTAATTATCAGTTGTCGTAACAGCTGTGGTGATTGATTGTGATTGGATATCTAACACAAGGTGCTCACGGGCTTCTCTGTTGCTCCCCTGTACAGGTAGAAAAGTGGGGCCTTTCATAAATTCTGCTCTTCGAGTTGAGATTTGAACCCAGGCCTCAAGGTGGTAAGTCCCACGTAACTTTTACACAGATCTGCTCTTAGTATTATATAGTTACCTGTGGGTAGGTTCAGCTTTCTTGTAACAGTGTGTTGTTGTTGCAGCTGTAGAAACTCAACTGCTGCATGCTTGGTGTCGGGAACAAGGACAGTTTTAGGCCCTTAAGGAATGAGGGTAATTTGAATTGGGATTGCAGATAGATGGGGCAGTCTATACAGGCCCGGTGTCCGGACCAAAGGAGTAGCAGAATGAACAGCCACTTGGGGTATAGAAAGAAGCTCCAAATTTCCATGAGCCATCTCTCTTCTCTCTTTTACCACTTGGAATGGGGATTCTTAACAAATGAAAAGAGGACAATATAGTTTTGAGACCAAAGGATGGAAAGGTCAGTGTACCAATTAAGACAGGTTCCTATTTTGCGTAAGCCCTATTATCAAGAACAGACACTTTGTGCTGTTTAAATTGTCTTGTATAGCTGGAGACACTATTTCGTTGGCACAGTATTTCCGTGGGCCCCCCCCCCTGCAATTTTAAGCATATTTGTAACAAGTGTCCCATCAGGTTGAGTACATGGGTGTGAAAGTTGAAGAATGGGATAGAGATAATAAATTATTGTTTCATTTATTCAGTGGCATTTGCTTCCTGGAAAGTGTGCCCTGGTTGCAGCTTTAACTGAACTGTGAATAATATGTAGGAACCAATCCAACTCAATCATACTTAAAAACATGACTTCAATGGGATAGAGCATGATTAACTTTATGTTGAATTACGATGGTGTTGATGTAGAGTTTGTTTTGCTGACATTCCATGGTTTGGTGAAAGCTCTTCAAGGCCATTGTCACGTGTATGGATTGTTAGTTTACCTGTGAATCCCTGCTCCTTTAAAGTAAATTTATTTGAACTGATAAGCACTTCCAGAAGGAAACTTGGGAAGCATGGGTGTAATGCTCACATGGAGTGGATGAGGCCTTGCACTTGCAATGTTTTTTTCTTCTTATTCCTCTTCTGTGTCCTTGCTCTGGATAACTGGCTGGATATGCTGAGAAGAATGTCAGCATCCTCACCTGTATGCAATAGTATTTCTGCTGTGAAGCTCACTGGACCAAATAAGCCATGACTGAGTGTTATGTACAAATACTATAGCTCCTCCATAGGTTGTTAAAAAATAGGAAAGAATGAATAATGTATATAGTGTAGCAAAGGGAAACAAAGCATATTGTTACTCAGTTAGTTGTAAATTAACATAGTGGTCAGATGTGCTCCATTGTTAAGGAAATATATGCCAAAGTATCAGTTAAATAAAAGCTAACTTTTATCAGCCTTTTTCTTGATGATTTAAATCACTACAGCCTGGTTGGGCTTTAGATATTGTTAAGGGGGAGAGAGAGAAAATGACTGAGCTGCCAGAACATTCAGGTATGAGCTTGGCACACCCAACTGGAAGGCCAACTTCAAAGACCTGTAGTGAGTGTTTGGCACTGTTTTCTTCTGCCCCATTAAGGACTCCATATCTTGTCACGGCATCAGTCCTGTGAGTATTTGGTGACATTTTCATTCTGTGTGCTGCACATTTTGAATACATGATCCTCTGCACCAAATATAAAGTCCGCCAATCACTGAGGCCACACAGCCCCCAACTGTCTTCACTTGAACTTGTGTAATAACAATTCTCAGTGGCTGCCACTCTGTTGCATCAGTTCTTTGCAGGTGTGCCTGCTTCCATTGTACATGTGGCACTCCTCTACCCTCTTTCATGACGTTGCCCATTCCAGTGAAGTAAATGGGAAGATGTGTTGACACGGGGAGTTGTGCTCATTGGAGCCCAAATGGCCCCTGGACTGGTGCACATGTGATTTTGATAGCAGTTGTCATGAGTTTTCTCTTGGGTTACTGGTATAATGAAGCTTGACCTTTTTACTGTTAGATCTGGGTTCTCCTGCTGCCCAGTCTGCCTTGCGTGATGAGCTTTCACTCTAGCCAGGTGCGAAGTGTTTGACAGCAGCTCTCCCTTCATAACCCATTATAACAGTTCATTCTGAAGTGTCTGACATGACTCATGGGCGGTGGAGAACTGGGCAACAGAGTACTTTAATGGACGCTTTGGGGGGAGGGTGTGGCTATGTTGAGCTAGAGGAAGTGCAATGGTTTTGTTGGTTCTCTGCTAGATAGATTTATGGTTTAACTTGCTATAATGCAGCTTTGTATATGTGTCCCTGTATTGCTCCATGACCATATTAAAGACTTCTTCTTACAGAAAACTGAGAATTTTAAGATTTGTGAGAGTGCTGAGAACTCGATTGGAGATCAGAGCCCTACATTCCTATGCTTCCAAATGGAACATGGATATGTTTGTTGTTGTTCAGTCGTTCAGTCGTGTCTGACTCTTCGTGACCCCATGGACCAGAGCACGCCAGGCATGCCTATCTTTCATGGATATAGGGGGTAAATATTGTCTTTGAGGGCTGTTTTGCAGACCCATCAGCTGACCAGTCAGGAAAGTGAAGGGATTAATCCTTTGTATCTATTATTTGAAGTTGAAAGGGAGCATCAAAGTGCAGATAATTTAATTTCCTTCCAGAGACCCTTTTCATGTCACTGGATGATTTTCTGCCCCCATGTTACATTAATAGAATGTACAAAGGGTGATAGCATATTCTTTTCAACATTAAATGGAAGCAAATGAGCTCCTTGATGAAGAGAAGAGAAAAACAAGCACTTGTTATTTTTCAGTTTGCCGAAGAGATTATATTTGCATGTGGTCTATTTTGAGTTCCTGAGATTCATATATTTGCATGCATCTCATTGAACTCATATTTACTGCATGACTTTCTTATTCTGTACTACCCCCATGCTCTCAATAAAACCATTTCTTTTCAGCTGTACATGATGGAGAGTAATGACATTGCAACTTGGATTAACTTCGAATAGTGATCTGAGAATCTTGAGTACAAGCCCCATTCCCAAGTATGCTTACACACAGTTGCCCATCAGGACTTGATTCTCCCTACAGAGGAACATTCTGAGCAGGTTGCCACAAGAAGTCCAAAAGTATATGAGGCAGAAATTATAAGGACTTGAGATATCAGAGTTGTTTCAGGAAAGACTGCCTTAGGGCAGGAAGTTCAATTAAATGACCAATAGGTATCCTACCAATTCTATGCTCTTGGAGAAAACTATGTGTTGGAAACTTAGGCCTAGCTCACACAAACAGTGGTGGTAAAATGATTCCTAGACTGCATCCTAGACTCCTGGGGCTCTCATGCAATCCTTGGCATTTACACATTAGTCCACCTCCTCAGACACTTAACTGTAAGAGAAATATTCTTGCAGCAGCTAATAGCTTTACAGCAGGTGTTACTGAAGGATGCAAATCTGGCCAGAACATGATGTCAAGTGGTGTGTTTTGCATATTGTATACCTCCCAATGAAAAGTTTGGATTCATGCAAAACCAAGATAAAGCATTAATTCTATGAGCCCTGGAAACAAGTATGTGTGTGTGTGTAAATACATACAGTGTTTTTTTTTTTCTGAGGGGACACGGGGATGCATACCCCTAAACATTTTGTGAATCTAAGTTTGGCCTCATTGAGGGGCAGTATTTCAATATGAGTAGGAAAATGAGAGTCCCCCTAAACATTTGTTTTAGAAAAAAAGCACTGCATACACACACACACACACACACACACACACACACAGAGAGAGAGAGAGAGAGAGGTGGATGCATTTTATAGTCCTTATATATCTGCATGCAATCCAAAGAGGGTTGAGAAAAGCTTGTTCTTCTCAGCTTTTTCAAGATCACCAGCTCCCATTTGACTTAGCAGTGTACGGTTTTACCTTTGCTCTTTCTGTGTGGTCTTTCTTAGAAGGGATTTCTGCAATGATTTGTGTTCCATAAATGGCCTTGTTCCAGTCACCTCCATGACCCTAAAAGTGTTTTTAAAAATCCATTCAGGCTCCAGTTAAAATCTTGAATCAGCTAATAAGGAAAGAGGAAATAAAACCCACAGGCAGCCAAGGCACTCCTACCTGAACTCATATATTTCTCCTGGTATTGGTATGTCAAAGTTTGTTTTTGCTGGGTAAATATTATCTTTGAGGGCTGCTTTGCAGGCCCATCGGGTGACCAGTTGGGGAGGAGGTAAAGGGCATTAAACAATGCTGCTTAGAACTCTCAGTGATCCTGTCAAGTGGCTCCGGTGCTGTGTCCTTTCTCATGGCCCTGTGATAAAGCCTTGTGCTCCTTGATAGTTGCTGCGGTGGCCAAGGCCAGCTTTGCCTTGGCTTGCAGCCCTGAACGGCAGCTTTTCAAAACAAACAGCATCCTACCGTGACATTTCCAACAGGCTGGGGTGGCTTTTTGTTTCCTCTGTTTCTGTGCAGTTGAAAACAAGCATATGGCAACAGGCAATTGAAGGACACTAAAAATGGGTGGTGGTGCTTGAAGTCGTTGATCCACACTGCTGCAAGAATATGTGCAACATTATCATTATCAAGTGCAAAATGAATAAGTTCCTAAAGCAAGCATAGTTGGTTCTCTCCCCCCCCCCCCCGCTTCCTTGTCGCTGTGGTCTTGCCTATCACATAATAAATGCCCATCACCAATGCCAGTCTGAGGGGTGCAGCAATTTGTTCAGCCCAAGTGAAAGTTGAGATTTAACTATTGTTTAAATCCCTGCATTCCTAGACTATCTGACCTGATTAGAATAAAGCAACAAGGAACAAGGAACAATTCTCCAGGATGCTGTCATTTAACTACAAAGAACAGCTGCCTACATGAAACAATTCACTCCTTTCCTTTTATCCCTGAGATTATTCTTGCTTTTAAATCCTTGTACCTGCTGCTGCTATTAGTTTAGCTGTCACTAATGTGTTACATGGGTTGGTATGCAGGTCTGGCTAGTCATGTTATGAGTAGTTGGTGGCTCCACGTTGTCCTCAGCAATAGGCATGTCACAGGTTCAAAAACCCTACACCAAAAAACCTTGAGCTTGTTCTCACTGCCAGTTGCACTGCAGTTTCCCGCAGGCTGCTGTTTGCTCCAGTTCAGCGGTAAAGGATGGGCTTCCCAGAGAAAGCTCTGGAACAAAAAAAACCCAACCATCCTTGTTCAGACATGAAGCTTTAAAGCGAAGGACCTGTGCCTTGAAAGCGTAGCATGAAAGGAAGTCTGGATGAGCCCATATTGCTGCTGGGTTTTGGGGATTCCCATATCTGTCCAGATTTTTAGGAAGCAATGAGGAATGGTGTGTGGAGATGGTTGCCTACCAGATACAGGCTGTTCTTGCCCAATCTGAACACATTTTGCCTTAGACCACATGCTGTACTTGGCATATATATATATTCCAAGCTGTTTTGTCTGCATGACGTGTTAAGTATCAGGCAGAAATGCTTACAGGCTCTGCATTTGTTTTGATGAGGCGGAGAGCCAGGAAAGTATGAAGATATTCCAGAGATCCTGAGGGAGATTCCAACAGCACACGGAGGGCATTGGGCCACAGTCTCACTTCCCTCTTCCCATCAGTGAGAAAGCAAGTGCATTGGGTTATGATGTGCTAAGCGTGCAGACTTAGGAGTGAGATCACTGGTAATCTATAACATATGTGCTTGAGAATGAAGAAAACAGTTCTTAAGAAGGATAGACTCCCTCCAGAAACACAGAGTGCTCTAGTTTCTAATGTTAAAACGTTAATCCTCTGAGGTGGGAAAGGGGCATTGGAAAAGTAGGCTTCACCTGGGCATCCCAGCTTGTGTTTTGTTATTGAATTATGTTAAAAGGTTAATCTTTTCAGAAGCTTTATAATCCCCTGAAAGGGTGAGGCTAATATAGCAATAAGCACAGCTTGGGAGAGAGGGTGTGTTGTTTGGAAACCCTCCCTCCTGCTTTTAGTTTCCACAAACTATTCATGACCTTTTGAAATCCATCTTTCCAGAAGGTTATGAATAGCAAGCAAAAGGTTCTCTAAGCAGTGGTCCACATCTCTCTCTCTCTCTCTCCCTCTTCCTCTTCCTTTACTCCTTTCCACCTACACACAGAAACTAAGGCCAGAAAACTGTCCATTCTGAAAGTGGCTTTGAAATACAAATTGGATGTGATCAGGGAACATCTGCCTCAATGGGCCTTGGTTTTCATCTCCCCCCACAGCTCCTCCAGCCTTATGTGACTCATGGTGGATGTTGTGGATTTTTCATGGGGTCTTTGGGAAACTCTCTGCAAAGCAGATTTGATTAATTATGGTGCTGATAAACATATAGAGTGCCTAGTACAAAACATCTCCCCCCTTTTTCCAGTGTCAGATTAGGAGTCTCTGAAGAGGCAGTAAACACACCATGCATGTTGCAATTCTTTGTTACTGGGCACCAATCCTTGGATGTTTCTTAATTCTGTAGCCACTAAACTCTCAGTTTAGATTGCTTGCTTATTGTTGTCCTTAGAAGTACTGTAGATCTAGATTATTAATGCTTTAAAAATGTTTACCCCACCTTTTTGTTAAGCTGCCTTGTGTACTGCAGCCTATCAACATATAGGTATGTTGATTTAGCATCTCTTCAAGAGGCTGCTCCAAACACTGGGTGCTAGCACTTAAAAGGCCTTCTCTCAGGTTCACATCTACTTTATTTTAGATGGCAGAGGGTTACCTAAAAGAAGACCTCAGCTGTTGATTAAAGGTGCTGGGCAGACTCATCGACATGAAGCAACCACAAGGGAAGGGAACAGCTTGTACTCATTAAAAGAATGAACTGTGAGCTTGGATGTTTGAGCCTCAGTTCAAATCTCACCACATGAACTCACTGGGTGGCCTTGCGCAAGTCACTATTCCTCCAGCGTCAGTCCTTATCTCTGTCACATGAAGCTAAGAATATTGGCCTGGCATTCAAGGGGCATTGCATGAACGTTCTGCTGGACTTCAGCAAATGTGCTTATGCTTGGTAATTTAATGTGTGCCTTGGGACATACCAAGTAAACATAGATGAAGGTAAGAGAAAGTACAGATTCTTTTCACTCACTACTGAGGAACTACAAAGTCTCTGCACGCCAGGAATTAGGTCAGAGAATGCTGTAACCAGATCATCTTGAGCCCTGGTATCTCCCACTCTTCCCCCAAAAGTTATTTAAAACTGCCATTTTCTGGTGAGGGAGCAGGTTGTGTCAGTTTTTTTTGACATAATACCAGTGTGGAAAGCCTCATTTTGGCTCACCCTGGTATGTTTCTACATTTGTTTCTATAATGTCTGTGTCTGTTCAAGCTGCCAAGTGATAGGAATGAAGTGGCTCTATCTTTCTCAGTTAATAATAATCTCTACAGTCACTCCTCTCTTGATAAGATATTATTCCAACTTGTCAGGAAACCCCCCTCCCCGAACCTCCTAAGCTGATTACCAGTTCGTCCTCCCCCCCCCCACAGCACCGGAAGCGACCATTCCTCCAGCGGGGAGGGGGAGTTATAGGCAGGAAGGCAGTGCAGGGGCTCTGAAAGGATGGCAGAGCCTGAACGCCAGAGGGATAGCGGGGAACGGGGTCAGGTTCCCACGTTCCGAGGGCACAGACGGGAAGGACGTGGCAGGGGGAGGCGTGGGTTTAGAATCTCGCACATCTTTTGCTGGACAAATAACCGGAAGGATTCATTCCTGGACTCTGCGGAGGGATGAGATGGACGTTTGATCTTTTGCTCCACTGTACATAGCTGTGCACAATAAAGAACTTAGTTTTTAGAAGTTCTGCGTCTGGCGCTTTACTCATGAGCAACCACTGAACGTCCTTACACAACTGTTGCACAATAAACTGAGCAGACAATCTCCTTGATATCTATTAAAAACTCCCCAATTATATGCTGACTTTCCTGCCTTTGGGTTAGGTCAGATAGGTTGGCCTTCAAGAGGTTGCTGAACTGCAATTCCCATAATCTTTGCCCATTGCCCATGCTTGCTCGGCCTGATGGGAGTTGTACTTCAGCAACATCCAAAGGTCTCCTGGGTTAAGTCCTTAGCAGGTGCAGGTGAATTAGCCACTAGTTTTAATTATATCCATTTGTTCAGAATCAGAGCATAACTTGGCGGAAGTCTTGTTTTTCCTCCAGAATTCTGGTTGCTACTGCCAAAAGAATAGTGTTACTTTATTTAAAATTCTGACAGAACACCACTGCATGAATTTGGTCCGGAAGTATGTCTATAAATCTGGCATTTTTTCTTGCTTTCCCTTATTGCTCAAACTTCTCCCTGGAACAACTATGAAGTAAAACTTCTCTTTCCCCACTACTTCAAAGGCTCTTAAAAAGTTCGCCAGGTTTGCTGCTGATTGTAGCAAATAGGTTATTAAAAACGGGGGGGGGGGGAGCCAAGAGCTCCAAAAGCAGTGGGATGATTTTTTTAAAAAAGAAAATTTTGGGTCACATTGATAAATAAGGACTATTTTAATTCTGTCTGGACATGGCAGGTTATATTTCTGGTTTGTTCCACTGACTGATCATCAATAAACATTGTTGTGGGTAGTATGAGCACAGTCTGTTACCTTCTGTACTAATCCTCTTCTGCTGAGCATACACCACAAAAACTTCACACAGGTCTTTCCTGTTTGCTTTAAAAGGGATGTTAAAAGTAAACTTAATGGACTAGAAGCAGAAACAAAAGGCTTGAGTATTACACCTGCCTGTAGCACCTCTGGGCAATTTAGTATAGCCTTCAACTTTCCTATTCTCTCTCTCTCTCTCCCCCCCCCCCAATGTTTTTTTTTTTTTTAAAAAAACCTTTATAAAAATACTGGTGGCAGTTCTAAGTCTTGGTAAAAACTTCCTTCTAGCTGGCCTCCTTGAACTTTGACTGTATATGATTTATGATCTGATATTCTAAGCCACATGGAGATTAAAAAAATACATAGAGAGAGGCTTTGATAGTTTTTAGGGTTGTCTTCACACACACACACACACTTCATGCATCACTGCTCCTAGACTTTGGAACTCCCACCCTAGAGAAGTCAGACTGGCTCCCTGCTTGCTGTCTTTCTGCCAGCAGGTGAAGACTTTCTTGTTCCAACAGGCTTTTGGGAATTGACTGATTTTAATGAAAGGGCTGCTGCCATGCTGTTTTTATTGCGATTACTGCAGTGTTTTAAACAGGTTTTTTTTAAAAAAATATATATGCATATAGTTTAAATTCTTTTGATATTTAATTGTATTTTAATGATGGATTTTTCTATGTTTTTGCAGTACTTGTTTTTATCTGTAAGCCACCTTGAGTCCCATGTAAGCAAAAAGGCAGGGAATGAATGAATGAACAAACAAACAAAAACAAACAAACAAATAAATGATGCGTTTTATTTCTACGCAAGATGGAAACCCCAACCTTTTGTGTCTTTGTGCCTGTGGAAGCCTAATCAAGAAAAAGCTGCTTTCCCAGAAGATGATGTAATTGCTCCCAGTCTTCCCAATGTAATTGACATTCCTGTTCTAATAGGAATTACTTTTGGCTATATGGATCAGGAAGGTTACCAGATTGCACAGTTATTTAGGTAACCAATAAACTGGGGCTTTGTTGAATGCAGCAGCTAGGGTGCTCAGCGGAGCCCCTAGCTGTACACATATTACTTCTCCGTTAAAAAAATTGCAATGGCTGTCCATTGGCAGCCATGCAGTGTTCAAGGTTTTAATATTACCATTTAAAGCCTTAGCGAAATGCAACCCTTGGGGTCCTGATATGTCCAGTTGAAAAAGCTGCTTATTATTTATTTCCATGAAGCACTTAGGCCACAAGTGTTTCATGTCCTATCAACGCCCCATTCTTAAAGCAATTTTAACAACTGCTTTTAATACGTTTTAATATCACCATTTAAAGCCTTAAACAACTTGGGACCACTAGCAGATCACTTCCCCCAGTTCAGACTCAGTGGACCCTGAGAATCATTGTAGGAGACCTTGCTGACTATGCTGTGGCCTGCAGATTGCTGTCTTGTGACCCTCTAGCATACATTCCCTTGTGTCATTTGGGAGGCATCAACAATGACATGTTTTCAGATGCTTTTTAAAAATGTATTTGTTTTCCCTGGTTGCACTGCTTAGAATTGTGATTTAGCATATATCGCCTAGATTTTATTGGTGATCTGGTGATTATATTCTTTCTTGTTCACTGTTTGGCGTTTTAGTTTATTTTTAGGTTAAGCGGTTGTATAAATAAATGTTAGATCTGTTGGCAGCAATGCTTAACGCCTAACCCTTTTTTGTCTTCGCGCAGGATTTGTGGACATGATGTTAATCTACATTTAGGCAGAGGAAGCCTGCAAAACAGATGTGCTACAGAATGTGTGTGTAAGTAGCTCTGCCCCTGATCAGAAAGCAGTGCGTTCCTACAGTTTGGAACAAGCATACAAAGTATCGGGGGGGGGGGGCATTATCTATAGTGAATAAACAATGGAATAACTATTCCTGTATGAGTAGAAATTGATGTACAGTACATGCTGGCCACATGACCTGAAAAGCTTGCCTGTTGACAAAGGCCGGCTTCCTCAGCCTGAAGTGAGATGAGCACCCCATAGTCGCCTTTGACTGGACTTAACCATCTAGGGGTCCTTTACCTTTACCTTTATGTATAAGGGATAACTGGGAAATAATTTATATGCACCCCTCGTCTAATTGACTTGCACACAGTGCAATCCTTTGCATGTCTGCTCAGAGGTACATTCCAGCTAAATATGTGTAGGATTGCAGCCTTAGTGTGTGTTGCTATGTTGGGGCATCCTAAGAAGTGGTCCAAAGAACATACCTATATATTCATATAAAAGTGCCACTTAAGTTGTCTTCATTTCCTTTCAAATAGTTATGTGGATTATGGTTTGGTGAGGGTGCTGAGAATTTTTTGAACTAGCTAAACTACCTTGTAGGATTACAATTACCTAAGGAAAGGCAACAGTTGTTAAAATTGCTTTAAGGATGTGGCGTTGTTAGGACATGAAACACTTGTGGCCTAAGTGCTTCATGGAAATAAATAATAAGCGGCGTTCAGCTGGCCATATCAGGACCCCAAGGGTTGCATTCCGCTAAGTTTTACTTAGAGTAGAACCATTGAAATTCATGTACCAAAGTTAGTCTTTGTCATTAATTTCAATGGCTCTGCTCTCAGTAGAAGTTAATTGAATGCAACCCTTGGTAGCAACTTCAGGAATTTCACTTGTGTTTCTCTGAATCTGAACCAGTGGTGTCTTGAACAACAACAGTAATTTATTACTTATACCCCGCCCATCTGGCCGGGCCTCCCCAGCCACTCTGGGTGGCTCCCGACAGAATATTAAAAACATGATAAAACATCAAACATTGAAAACTTCCCTAAAAAAAGACTGGGTAATCTAAAAGTCCAAAAATGTGTGCTTATTCCAGGGGCAACTAACCATTTTTGGCCTGTGAGCTGCATGACAGCAATGAGTGCAGCCACCAGCACATTACAGTATTGAGCACATACAGCGGGAACCAATCAACCCCTCCTTTCTCACCAAGTGACAAATCTGATGACCCGGGAGGGGACCAGTCTGCATCCCTGTCAGGGTTCTGGGCTGGACAGGGAGGATTCAACCTTTGTGCTCATTCCAACATGGCTGCCTACTTTATATTCCTTTGTATCATCGTTGCCAATTGGGAGGGTCTTGGCTCTTCCTTGTCCTATCTTCTCCTAATTAGATTCTGTGGTGATCTCATCTTGCTTAATGGTTTTCTTCTTTTGGCAGCCCACAGCTGCTGACGGAGAATTTTCATTTTACAGAAATATAGAGCAAGTGTAAAAAGAGGGGATGTGCGTAGGCCTCTACCTGTAATGCTCAGGGGCACTCAGTCTTGTTCTTTCAAGAAAGCTGTCAGCTGCCCTTTGCTTTTGAAATGCAGGTTTCTGTGAGAAAATTGCATGTTAATCCCATTGTTACTAGACGTCAATTTCCCTTCTCTTTATTGTCTTTCAGTAATAGGAATGGGGTAATCCCAGTCCTTTGTTTCATATTCAACAAGGTATATTACTTGGGAGCATGATGATGGCCTTTCATTCAGTCAGCTGGTTCCCACTTAATAAACACAAGTGAGCAAGGTGAGCTGGTGAGTGCAGCTAATACAGTGCTTACTTCATTCCTCCCCTGCTCCTCTTGCTGCTACCACCATGCTACAGACAGAACAAGCCAGAATTTAGCTTCTTGTGACCTCTGAACACAGGCTCATCTCTTGTTTCTCTTGATATAAACCATAAGTATTTCTTGGTGGCAGGGAAACAGTGGAGGATTGAAGGAAGCATTGCATTGACTGCACCTACCAGCACACTCCTCATTTGTGTTAAGCCATAGTTGATTTTAAACTATGGTTTAATGTTACTTGTGAATCAGGCCAGTATTTTGAGGAGTCTAAACAATTCAATCCAACATTGCTTTTTGAAGAAGACCGCCTTATATTTGCAGTTAGATGCACTCCAGTCCTCGCGAGTAAATGGTCATTTGAAGCAATGGAAAGACCTGGGGAAGAACTCTCTGAAAGTTCCCATGTGGAGGACAAGGAAGAGGATGGAGCAGCCTCAGGCATCTCTTCTACTCTCTGCTTGAATGATGTGGGAAACATGCAGGTGGAGATGCTGGAGAAGGCCAGGGAGCTCTTCAGGCTCTGTGACAAGGAGGAGAAGGGCTTTATCACCAAGCTGGACATGCAGGTAAGCAGGAAAATTGACCGTGGCCACCTCCTTTGCAGAGGAAAAGCTCTTGCTTTCCTGAACTGCCACCTATGAGCGATGTACTGCCCATAGCTGTCAACTTTTCCCTTTTCTTGCGAGGAATCCTATCCAGAATAAGGTGGTTTCCTTTAAAAAAGGGGAAAAGTTGACAGCTATGGTACTGCCATGTGTAGATTTCATTTGCCTTTGTGCTGGAGAGTGATTTCATCAACATCCCACTGATAGCAGAAGTCTATAATGTGTGTGTGTTAAGGGGTGTGTGTGTGTAAGACTTGAAAACTCCTGTTGACACCTCAGGGGCCGCTGTTGCTGCTGCTGCTGTGAAATTTGCTCTGTCTGTACTTCCATTCCTTCTCTATCTTAGGGTGATGAAATGCCAGGGAGGACAAGGGATCCTGTATTTTTCACAGCAGTGTGGAATTTCTGGCAGGTGCAACCTGTCATGAAAGCTCCTGCCCAAAAGTTCCTTCTTCCACACATCTATTAGAAATGCAGAGGCCCCTTTGCTCTCATGCCCCTGATCTGCTGTTTCTCCTTCAAAGGAGCTAAGCACCTATCACCCAGACACAAAATTCCCCACCCTATGCACAACAGGGTTATAGTGATCCAGCCTCAGACCTGCTGCCATTTCAGTTTGGCGTCAGGCCTGGACATCAGAGCCGGCACAGCCATTAGGTGAGGTGAGGCTGCCAGCAGAGAAGCAGCACCAGCAACGATTTTGGGTAAGATCACGCCAATTTCTGGCAAGATCTCACCGAAATCATGTAAGATCTTGCAGAGCACATGAGCTCTTGTGCAATTTCAGCGAGAATTCTCTAGAAATTGCCAGAATCTCACCTGAAATCTGTGCCAACGGTGAAGGTGGCAGGACGGTACTTCCTGTTTCACCTCAGGTGTTAAATGTGCTGGACTTGGTACTGAAAGTGCGTTGGTCCCCTTGGCTGATGACTTCCGTTGGAAGCAGGACAAGGGAGTTCAATCCTGTCCTTGAATTATTGTTATGGGTGGTTGCTTATGTTATGTTTGTTGCTGTTTTGATTGTGTTGTGAGTATATTCTGTTGTTACATGCTGTGACTCACCCTGCAACCTTCTGATTGAAGGGCAGGCAATATGTATTATAAAGAAATCATACCATTAGGTTGAGTGAGGGAGCTAGTGAGCGCACCATTCGCCCTCTGTTGGAGGGCAGAGCTTGTCCTGCTCCTCCCAAATTGGTCTGCTTCCCTCAGGTGACATGGAGGACACTATCCCCTTGTTGGTGTTGGATTAACTTTCACCTGCCAGTTCACTTGGCTTCTGGAATGGGGAGTAGCTGGCAACTGGGTCATTTTATTTCTTTTGTTAAAAAAACAAAACTGTAAATCACTCAGGGATCTACCACTAGTTCCAGATCTCACTCTGTGCCCATCTTTGGTTTAGGATGGCAAAGTGAAAAAGGAGGGCAGGTTTCTCGCACCTTTGCAAGAGTTCCGTAGAAGAAAGAATGTCAGCAGGTGGAGTTTGACCTGCAAACTTCCACCTGCTGAATTCCCTTCTTTTGTACAACTGTAAAAGCTCCCAGAGCCCCTGAGGTCACTTGAGGAATTTATCCTGTTTCACGCTTATTAAGCAAAAGCTGGTTTCCCCGGTGAGTTGTGCAATAAATTATGTAATGCCAGATTTTGTACACACACCTGTTAACAGAAGCACTTGCAGTATCTGTCCTGATGGACACAGATATATTGTCTTTTACCAACACATCATCTTTGCACCACTCCTTTCCTTATTATGAGATTGGACTTCATAGATTTCATGGGACGAGTGGAAGTTTTTTCTTGTGGTTATAACAGTCTGTCCTTTCTTTTTTCTCCTCCTTCAAAGCGGCTACAAAGTGAACTTCCTCTCACTCCTGAACAACTAGAATCTGTTTTTGACAGCCTAGAGCAAGACAACAATGGGTATCTCACACCAGTCGAATTCAGTATGGGACTAGGTAAGAGGAACAAGGGAGTGTGAAGCCCAGTGGCTATATGGAGAAAATGACAACTACTGTTGCTTAGCATGTATGTGGACAGTGGGCAGAATGGGAAGAAAGGGCCTTAGCTCAGTGGTAGAGTTTCTGCCTTGCATACAGGGGGCCACAAATTCTATCCCCAGCATCTCCAGCTAGGACTGGGAGAGATTTCTTGCCGAAAACCTAGGAGAGCTGCTGCCAGTCAGTGTAGACAATACTGACCTAGATGGACCAGTGAGTCTGATTCAGTATAAGGCAGCTTCCTGTGTTCTTAACAAAAATATTTTCCTTCCTTGGACTACTGACAGTTTATATTAGGCAGCAAGGCAACTGCAGAGAATTGAGGAATTGTGGTAATGAGATAGGAACCCAGGGACCAGATTCAAGCCAGTGCAATACTCCTGCATGGCAAATGTTACTTTTGCTAGATATAAAGCAGGCACTTTATTTACACACACACACTGGTGCACCTTCTGGGGCTGTCTTTGCCCTACATGCTTTCAAACTTATCTCGAAAAGTGCAGTACTTGGAGTAGCATATTCCAGTATATTGCAGCAGATTTCATGCTTGCAGAGCATGATTGTGGAATGTGCACCCACCCTACTGGTGAGCAATTCTGAGGTGGGGCTATATCATGCTGTACACTCACTGTCTTTGCCGAGAAGGCTCTTTCCAATGCTTCCAGTTCAGCCCTCAAGCACGCAGCTCCTGTGGAGACAATGTGCAGCAGCCACCGCAGAGATCCACCTGCAGCAAAGTGCAGCTGAAGCTGTTTTGCCAAGTATGAGCTGCATGAGGGGAGAGCAGAGTTTTTTCTGGCTTTCTATGGCCCTGTGCTGATTAGAAGAAGCCAAGTTCCCCTTTTCTCCTTAAGAAAACAGCTTTAAGTCAACAGTTCCAGGAATCTGACGTGAAGAGTGCTGATCAAAGCTATCAGGAGTGGGGAGTTAGGCAAGAAGGTAATGGCAGGCTCTTATTTGAACTGGAACACAGTCATGTTCGTAGTATGTTTTGTACAAGCCAGAAATGTCTTGATGTCCTAAAGCTCTGTGGGTAACATCTGGAATTGGCCCAACCAGTATTGACATTGTGCAGTTGTGCTGGTTTAAGGCCAGAGTGGTTAACTCTTAAAACAACCATACTTTAATGGCTCAAACCAATGATGGAGTGGGGAGGGCTGTGTAGAACACACACAGTTCACACTGTATTGCCTCTTTCATTTAGTAAGTGCTAAAGTGTGACAGATATTGTGCTGCTGTGCATTAAAAGTTCATATGGGCAAAGTAAGAAACCATAAGGCATTTAAATTTAAAGGTGTTTTCTATAAAGAGAAGCTTATTGCAATATATGTTTTAGTTAGATGGTTATTTTTTAGTTTTATCCTCCCCTATGTACCAGTCTGTATGCAAATATAAAACTTTATTTCTTATTTCTGTTTTTATTGTCCTTTCGGTTAGAAGTCACACAATTGGGGGGGGGGGTCACGCTATGGAAGTCTCTTAACTTGACATTGTTTAGAGCCTCAGCATGTATTAATCTGGCCCTGATCACTTACCCATTGTAAGTAAGACCCATTGAATTCAAGTGGGGCTCGTTTCTGAGTAGACATGTATAGAACTGCACGGTAAATGAGTTGTTTAAAGTCCAGGACGCAGTCCTTGAACCTGTTTTGAGTAGAACGGCTTACCCTTGGAACATTTGAAATAACAAAAGGGACATGGAGTGATGCAGAGTGCCTTTGATCATGTGAAGAGCTTCCTTCCTTCATTACAGAAGTCAACCATGGTTCTGTGTCTGAAGTGGACCAGTTCCAGTTCTTTTAATTTTTACGGTTGCCCCAATTTGGCTAAAAGTGGAAGGAGTCTGATATGGAGCTTGTGGATTTCACAAGCTCTCTCCCCTCATAATTCAAACACTGATGCAAGCCATACCTGGGATTAGAGAGATCTTATAGTCCTTTGTTTTTTCTCATTCCACTGACTAGGCAAGTTCATAGGGATTGAGCAGTATGAGAGCTCTGGAAGCACCAGGCACGAGGAGACTTTTGAGTCAGGCTGGTCAGATGACTTGGACCAGGAAGAGGAAGAGAAGAGGTTTTGCTCCATGTTGGAGCAGCTGGAAGCATCCCAGGTCTTTGAAGAGTAAGTTGGAACTTTCCAACCTGTGCTTGTTTATTACAGTGGTACCTTGGTTTAAGAACAGCTTAGTTTATGAACAACTTGGATTAAGAATGCTGCAAACCCAGAAGTAGGTGTTTTGGTTTGAGAACTTTGCCTTGGAGGTAGAACATGTTTCGCTTCCTGTTGAGTGTGTTCCATTTGTGAATTGAGTCCCATGCTGTTATGGGAAAGCATGCCTTGGTTTAAGAACGGACTAATTTCGTAAACCAAGGTACTACTGTATTACGATTGCTGTTGCCATCTTTAGGAAACTTGTTTTGCAGAAGCATTGCTTTGACCCTTTCTATGCATCATGTCCTCTTCATTAAAATGCATGTGCTGTGTTTTCCTGGGTTGCACTGCTACAGCAGGAATGGGGAACCTGTGGTCTTCCAGATGGTGTTGGGACTAGCATGGGTAGCAGTGGACTAGTAGAAAGGGGTAGGTGGATTAGGAGCATAATAAGGCTTGGACAAAATCACATGGGGGAAGAGATTCTCCAAAAGTGCATACATGTTCAGATGCACCTTTACTTTTTAAGATGAGGACTTTTGACCTCTTATTTCCTGGATTTTCTCATCGCGGGGAGGGATGACTAGGAGTCTTAACTATAAAGTACTTTAAAGTAAGTTCTTAATAGCCTGTTTGGTGCAAAGACTGTGCTTATCTATCACTCTCAAGCTGATAAACTTTACTGTTTGTCTTTGCTCCAGTCAAAACGAGGTTCAGGAGCTCTGGGCTCAACTCCGGAAAGAAAAGCCGGAACTCCTGACCAGTTTTGAAGAATTTCTCTTCCACATTTCCTCATATGTCAGGGACATACATCACGAGAAGGAATCCATTGAGCAGGCATTGAAACGGTAAGCAGTTTTTGGGCGGCATGTGACTACGCCGTAGAAAGTGCAATGCAGTCTCAGGATGCTGGAAGTGAGAGGGAAAGTTTCTCTCAGCATCCACAAGAGGATTCGTGAATGCCAAAGAAGAAGGCGGAAGTGTCCAGATGCCTTCAGCGTGGGACCTATTACTCTATGAATCTTCCTCTATAACCCAATCGCACCTGCAGCAAACAGGCTGTGAACACACTAAAATTTCATCTGTATTCAAGGTGCTTCCACCACTAGTTTAGGAAGCGGTGTACACACAGTGTTAGCCACAATCCACTTCCATCTGGTACCTATCCTGTCATTGCTTTTGAAATACTGTTTGGATATGTTTTCCCACAATGCCCCCCCTCCCCTCCAAAAAGAAAACCTTCCCCAGCTTCAACCCAGATTGGGAAAAAGAACAGAGTAGCTGCTTTTTAAGCTGGTAATGTGTACACAGCCTTAGTCTAACCTTAAGCAGTCGGGTTGCAAAAGTTTACTGAGAAAATGTTATCACATGTTCAGCTTTTTAAGCCTTTCTGGCGCCCCCTAGTGCCAGAGGATTTCTGTATCAATACTCAAGTTCCTGAAAAGTGAGACAGCACATCTTACCTTAGCGGAGACGTATTTATTTTCTCTCAAAGTGGAGAGGTAATTCTCTCCCCCCCCCCCCCCGGTCTCCCACTTTGTCTTTACACTGTATCTGTTCCTTGCATTTCATCCCTCTTGCTCTGTGCTTTTAGGAGGGAGGTAGACCATGACCGTGAAATCAGGTGCCTTTATGAAGAAATGGAGCAACAAATCAAAGCAGAAAGGGAACGGCTGCTGAGCCAGGTAAACACCTCATTCCTTCACTCTCAGGATGCCTGAGCTGGACACTGAGCTCAGTTGCTAAATCAATGAGTCACATCCTTGCAAAGTGCTGGAGATTTATTTTTATGCTGGACGTTGGAGCAAAAAGAAAAAAAGGAAAAGCACCAATTTATCTGCTTTTTGCAGGGATCAATGAAGCATGAGAAGAGCAGCTTGCTTCAGAAAGAGCTGCAGAGCAAAGAACAAGAATTTGAGAAGATGCTGTACCACCAAAAAAAGGTGATTTGGAGGGGGTGACCCTTGTTTCTTATGGTTGGATTTGGATTTTACCCTCCACATTGTCTACACAGGTCCTATTGTACTGGCTGGATGTTAACTTTTGATGCCAAAGTCATTGCTTCTTACACATGTACAGGGCTAGAGCTGGATTTGGGCTCTTGTGCCTGAGATGCCACCTTAGCCCCAGCTCCTGCTGGTTCCTGTTGGTGTTGTGAGGGATCCTATCCCCCCCCCCCGAATACTTCCGCAACAGAGACACTCCCTGGGTTTCACTGTCAATGAGGATGAATAACAGTGTCCATATGGGAATTGTCTCTGGGGTACCTCAGGGCTCCACATTTTAAAACCTCTTGCCACCTATGGGATCTCCCTACCAGGGTTCCCAACTACTGCAGTTTGCCTTCCCTTTAGGCAAATAAGTGGCTCACTTGGCTTCACTGTCCAGCCCTCTGTATGACAGGACAATAAGCAAACAGTTTCCTCTTCCACAGGAAAGCTTTGTTCTCTCCTCTTCGTCACACCTCTTAAGGTACGGATACACTGCCAGAGTCAAGGAATGTTTAAGCACATTTAACTTTATTGGGCAACTAGAAAACATGGAAGTCTCAGGTTATTACTGGTACAAATCTTCTTCTCATGTAATTCAGCTTCTTTATAATATTTCCTACATCCCGTTAGTAACGGTGATGACCTTTCCTCACATTCCCCAAAGCCTAACCTCTCCTTTTCTCACGCTAACCCTCCACACCCAACTGCCAACCCCCCAACTGCCTTTCAACGGTTGTTCCCCCTCCTTTTAGAATGCCACCTAGCTCCGCCTCCCAGGGAACACTTACCTAACATGGGAGTGATAGGTTAACCCATGATGAACCTGAATCATCAGCAGGCATTATTCCGCCACAGGTGTTACAAGGAGGTCTCCTCAAGAGCAAGGAAAGCACTTCTGGCTCCCGCTAGACCCCAAGTCCTCAGGACGCTCTTCCTGAGGTTTAAACGGAGCCCACAGTGCGGTTGTGGTCACTCCTGGCCCAAAAACACCGGCCCCTCCTCGGAGCTGAGAGAGGATCCGACTGAATCGGAATGGCGCTCCACCGGAAGTCCCAGGATTTTGACCTTCAGCTGTGAGGGCCCTTTTAGCTTGCTGCCCCACTTGCAAAATGCACAGTGTCCTCCTTTAACCTCCAAGGGCCACAACCTTAGTATGTGATTCCAGCACCATTCATGTTTTAGCTCCAAACAGGTGACTCCATCTCCACCAACACAAGGAAGGCCATCTGCTCTGTTTGCACATGACGTTATCATTGTACCATAATATCCTCTTATAGGAATGTGGCTGAGAGATAACACTGTGTAATTTGCGTTATTTGTGCTGTTTGGGTAAGTCCAGTGTCAGTATTTGCTCTGGGTTGTTTAAAAACTAAAGAGCAGTTACGTTGGAGCATAACAACAGAGAGGAGATTAAGAATCCCCCCCCCATATGGGTTTTCTCAGTTCAGGGTCCCTTCCAACTCTACAATTCTATGACTCTAAGGTTACCAACTCATGTGACCAACAGGCATATAGATTAGGACCACAAAAGATCACTTCACATAGGGAATGAAAATACAGCTAGAAGGTCTTTGGTGTATTGAGAGCCAGTGTGGTATAGTGGTTAAGAGCGGTGGACTCGTAATCTGGTGAACCGGGTTCGCGTCTCCGCTCCTCCACATGCAGCTGCTGGGTGACCTTGGGCTAGCCACACTTCTCTGAAGTCTCTCAGCCCCACTCACCTCACAGAGTGTTTGTTGTGGGGGAGGAAGGGAAAGGAGAATGTTAGCCGCTTTGAGACTCCTTCGGGTAGTGAAAAGCGGGATATCAAATCCAAACTCCTCTTCTTCATCATCATGGTAATTACTGTACCCCTGCAGTGCAGGAATCTCAGCTAAAGCATCCATGACAGATGCCCCCCCAACCTCTGCTTAAAAATCTCCAATTCACCACCTTCCAAGGGAATCACTGTCGAACTTACTGTGAGAAAGTTCTTCCTGATGTTTAGTTGGAATTTCCTTTCTGGTAACTTAAATCCATTGGTTCAGGCCCTTAACATGTTATCATTATTAATGTACTTATATGCATTGCAGCTAAAGAAAAAAAAACCCCAGATGTATTGCTCTGCTTTCTGTTTTCCATTGTACAACTGTTTGTTTTTTATTTAACATATTCTTATTCTGCCTCCCCTACAGCTCAAAGCTGCTTGCAGACACTGGCTACTGATGCCTTTGTACTTTTGGTTTTTCAGATCTGTTTATCTTGATTTCTTACATATTTTTAGCTGGAACATCAGTTACAGTCCCAGAGCTCAGAGCAGCTGGAAATGCGGGTGCAAAATGAGAGGCTGAAAATCTTGAACGACAATCTCCTGGACCAACTGGAGAGAAGCAAATGGGAGCTGGAGGTAGCCCGAGGTCACCTGCAACAGCTGCAGAAAGAAGCCCAGCTAGAGCAGGAACAGAAAAACAGGTGTGTTGGGGTGGGGCTGTAGAACATGCAATGAAAAGTGCCAGTTGCTTTTGCTGTGTAATGCTGGTTTACGCTAATTAGTTCATCAGTGGGACTACAGAATGTAGAAATGAATAGCAATAATATGTGACTACTGCAAACTGCAGAACTGGCACTGTTTACAGGCACTGCATAATATCTGGTCCGCATTTGTACCGTAAAAAAATGATCTTTTGGTGTGGCAGCACCTACATTTTTGAACTCTCTGCCTATTGACATCAGACAGGTCCCTTCACTGTACTCCTTTCAGCGCCTGCTAAAAGTGTTTTTGTTTAGGCAAGCCTTACCCAGATATGTAGACAACCACCTTGAGGAGGTTGTTGTTGTTGTTTTACAATCAAGTGTTACATGATTTTTATGAAATAAAATTAAAGGGGGTCTGTAAGCACAAACACTTTCCAGCTTCCAGGACTGAGTTAAAGGATTAGAACATGCATGATGTTTTTCTTCTCTTCCACCAATCTATTTCCTATATGGCCTTGAGATAGTAACATGATTGGTCTTCTCTCTGCCAGGGGTAGCTAACATTGTGCCATTCAGATTTTCTTCGACTTCAGTTCCCATCAGCCCCAGTCAGCATGGGCAATGGTCAGGGATGATGGGAGATGGAGTCCAACAATATCTGGAAGGTAGCGCATTGGCTATCACTGCTCTGTATAAACTAGAGATAAAAAATCATTTTCCTGGTCATATTTCCTAGAAGACCATGATAGAAATGGCTCAGAAAGCCAGCCCCACAGCAGTTCACCATAAAAGGTCAATCCAAATCTTGTATTGTCAAAACCACGGCTCCTGCCAGTCTGAGAACAAACAATGTGGCAAACAATAACACTGATCTCCACAGCAATCAGTCAGATTACTGTTCAAAAATGTATGATGTCACTGCAAATTGGGCAACCTTTTGCTTTATTGAAGAGTAAATCTACTTTCTAATACTGAATTGGCCAAAACATGGCTTCAGTTAAAAACCAGGATAAGAATTTGGACATAACGTCTACAGAACAATAGGATCCCAGTAGGTAGATATTCTGCCACCTTTTCTCCACAGATAGAAAGTCCCAAATGGTACAGGGTTGTTGTTTTTAGTAATAATAATAATAATAATAATAATAATAATAATAACAACAATCTAGAGCTGATGTAGGCATTTTAACTTAAATATGCAGTATGTACAGTCTGCATACAGTTCTAAATAATAATAAGAAGAATGTCAATAGACTGATGGCTCATTTTTTACAGGAAAGGCTACTTTGGGAGGTGGAGTGATTGGGGAGCAGAGCAGTGTCGTGGGTGCAAAAAAGGTGCATGTAAATTTGGTCCTTAGCTGGAATTTCTCTTGGAATCCAAGAGAATGATATTTTGCATCAGCAAGTCATGGAGAGCAAGAATGGGAGTCAGCTCCTAACCCAGTGTTAATTGAATTAGTCCACCCTCTGCCCTCTGCCATCTATTTCTGCCAGCAGCTTTGGCATTTGGGTCATATTATCAACGTTTGCACAGGACAAAACTTGTAACCCTTAAAACATTAACCCCTCCCCTTCCCCTTTTAAATGTAGGGATGTATTCAGAGTCTCTAAGAATATGCAGAAAGAAAAGAAAAGCCTCCTGCGACAACTGGAACTGCTCAGGTAAAGGTGGGGGCATCTTGACATCTGCTCTTCACCATCTGCCTTGAAGGCTTGTTCATGTGCACAGGGAGGTATAGAATAAAAAAAGCTCCCTGGTGTTATGTCAGCTATTCAAGCAAAACCAGCAGAATTGGCCAGACCCACAGGGCTGCCACTTGACCTAAGCAGCAAGCTGTACAGGGGCCAGTGCTTTGGGTGATTCAGTTCCCCAGTGGCAATAGATGGTGCTAAAGTACCGGTAACGTCTGAGAGCAGCACCAAAGCAATTTCTGCAGTGAAGATTTAGGCCACAGGAAGCTTCTGTGAAACCTGAATGGGGATTTGTGATTATGAAAAGGAGTGGTCTCTCCCTTTCTCACTTCTCTTTGAGGATTGTTAGTCCCCTACCATGGTATGTGTAGAGCAACTATCTGAAGAAGTGTGCATGCACATGAAAGCTCATACCAAGAACAAACTTAGTTGGTCTCTAAGGTGCTACTGGAAGGATTTATTATTATTTTTTTACTATGGCAGACCAACACGGCTACCTACCTGTAACTCTTACCTCTGTGTGTCTTTCTTTCCTTTGGAGCAGGGAGATGAACAAGAAGCTGCGAGACGAGAGAGATGCCTTTGAAGCCAAGAAGCTGGTTAGTCTGAGAAAGAAAATTCTAATCCCCCGCCGCCTCCCCTTTGCAGCCTGCTGCTGTTGCCATCACTTGGGGTCATTTCATTTACAGGGGGGGCATTGACTGAGAAACCCTGTAGTGCCTGCATGTGGACTTCTTATTTTTTTGTTATCTCTAACCTTAAGAGAGAGCTGCGCGTTTTTAAAGCAGGCAATTACAAAGGGGGCAATAAGGACTGCTGGCTCCTGACTCTACAGGAAAGCGTCTACAGTTGGGTGTCCCTCCAACCTGGAGGGGGAGAGAATCTTTTGCACATCTTGAACTTTGTACACTAAGGCTTCCATTCAGAGGAACCGTAGCTGAACCTCCATGTTTTAAGGCTGAGCCATTGCCATCTAGCTTGGAGAATGCCCAGTTATGTTCTTTCTCTTCCCACCACCACCACCACCATTCTGCAGAGTAGTCTGGAATTCATCTCTGGAACCGCCTTGCCTCATTCCAGCCTATAGTTCTTCTGCTATATCACCTTGTGCCTATATCCTTCTAGGCTTCCATTGTCATGCAGCCCACAATTAAGAGACTGAAAACCAAGATGTCTCTTTGTCTATTTCTGCCTCTTACTTTGGCCTGCTCCTGGAATGGGCCTTTCCCATCCCTGGGCAGTTTGTTTTTGGTAGGAGAGATGTAATGTCCACGAAACATACCACTTAGTAGATTTGATCGTAGACCAGCGAGGCAGACAACCAAAATGTGAAGATGAGCCAAAAGAAGACATTTTTGTTTCCACTGTGACATGTGACCTCTTGCTGCTGATTTCCCTGCTCCACAAACACAGGGCAGGAATGAAGCGTAAAGAGGGGGGTGGGAAGAATGCTGATCAGCTATCTAGTCTTTAGTGTTGTATAAGCATAGGGTGCAGGAATGTTTTTGTGAAACTTGAATGGGCATTTATTGAAGCTGCTATGTATGTTTTTGTGTAAAAAGGAGAAGGAAGTTTCCAGTGAAATGTTCTAGTCTTTGGGTATGATTGTGCAAACATCTGTGTACCTGGCTGTCCATGGGTGCCCCGTCCTGTTTTGCCATCAGAGGGTGAAACAAGGAGGTGTCCCCTCCCCCCACACTGCTGATGCCTCCCCACTGAAGCCTTGCTTACCTAGGAGTGGAGAGAGACCAGATTCAAAGCTGAGCAAGTGTGAGCTGTTCTACAAAGCTTTGCTGCAGGCTTCTCCCCTCCCACTCGTTTAGAAGGGAGCATTCCAGCTGCAGTGGAAGTGGTGGGGCAGGCGGAGAGCCGGTGGGGCGCCGCCTCTTGTGTTTCCACCACCAGAGGTGGCTTCTTTACCTTGCCTTATGAGTGGGCTGGCCCTCTGGCTGTCCCACGACTCATCTTTGTGATTACTAGGCCTGTGGCTGCATCTCCAGATAAATCTGGGGGCATGTGATCTCCATAGTCTCAATGAGATCATTAAATGCAGCACAAGCAACAGGGAGAACTTGTCTTCTGCAGGTGCAGTTCAGAGAGAGCAATGCAATGAGTTCTCAGATCCCATTTGGCACTTTAATGTCTTTTTTTGAAGAGCATCCCTTTCATGCTGCACCATGGGATACGTTTTAGAACTCTTGAGCAGGGTCGCATTGAAAGCAATTTACAGTATGGCATGGAGGGAAGTGGAGAGACTTCATATGGACATAAATTGGTTTTTCTTCACATGTCAAAGTAGCTGCTGGATTGTCCCTTTGACAGTCTGCTATCTCTGTTCTCCAGTGGAATATGGGCTCCAGGCAAGCTACAATGGCTTTTGTTGTCTGATCCTCTTTGAAAAGTAAATATTAATGAGATGGAGGTTCTGTTGGATGCTGGGAAGAAAGGCACCCACCACTCTTCATGCAGATTGCATCTGATGTGGGAATTCAAAAAGAGCAAGCTTTTGATCTGCATACAGTCATCCTGCAGATTTAAAGAACTGATCTAGTGCAGAAACAAATAATATAACACTGTGGAGGTAGGTTGCATGAGTTAGAGTTAGCACATCAGACTCTTGAAGTAAAATGTAAACCAGTTAATGGGAAAAGGATCCTTATTTGTTTGTATTTTTTAAAACATTCCCCCCTTTTTTCTGAACCTCAGTCTTGTATCAAGATGCACCAACTACAGCTGTGCTGGAGGGACTGGAATGAAGGAAGTTGAGTTCTAATTTTTCTAGTGGAAAAAGTATGTTGCATTATGTTCCTGTCAACTATATATGCACACACAGCCATGCGCACACACTTGATATCTGCTCATGCTAACTGCAATTTGCAGCAATCTCCATTGCAAGAGTGCACAGTAGAATAGGAAAAAAACCAAAAGATTTCTATTTGCCTTAGTTAAAAAAAAAGTATGGTGTTTCTAGAAGGCTTTTTCTACCATCAAAGAGAATTACCAAGGAGAAAAGATGTCTTCTGGTGCAGCAGCAACTTCCTGTCTTGATGAAAGGCACCACGTATATTTCTCTTTTGTTCAAGACTGCAGTGCTTGTGTCTGTTTGTTGGAGCATCTGCAGGCTGTTGCTTTTCTAAGATATAGAAGAGCACAAACTCCAGTGCACACTTGGGGTATACTGACATAATGTAGATCCGGTGAGGTTTTTGGTTTTAAAGCCTGAAGGGCCTTCCTAGCCTGATGTTTCTGCTGCCGTTAGATTTGCAACTTTACTGTTTTTTAGCTAGGGGTTCCTGGTTGGTAGTCAGTACCAGTCTTCATTCACTGTGACATAATGATGGACCCATCAGGTCGCCAGAGTTTAACAGTGCATCATTCTTTAGGGGAGATATCTGGCTTGTTCTTCCCTGCAGGTTTATGACAGTTTGCCAGCGCTGCAAGACATATTTTCAAGTCTGCTTCCTTCAACGTATAACAGGGAGACCTTGCAATAGTGAAGTATTAAAATTTTCTAATATGTTAAGACTGTTTATGCATAAAAGCCAGCACTGGAAATCATTTGGCACTATGAGGGTGGCGGCCAAACTAGAGGAAACATGGGAGAGATCTGAGTGGACTTCCTGTTCCATGCACACTTAAATGGGAGGAAATGTCCTGCTGGATGAAGAGCTTGAACTTTGATTTCGGTTTCTGCCAAAATCTTTAATGCTTCAGTCAGCACTACATAGGCAAGACAAGAGTTAAAAGGCACAGCATGTGCCTTGCATGGCCAAGTGCAGCCAACAGGTGATTTGCCCCATCCTTTTGAAGAGACTGCAATGGGCACATCTGAGTTCTCAGATTGGACCAAGCAATCAGGCACTCCAGTCCTAGTCTAATTTGCTCACAGATGCTTCTAAAAGCATTTTGAAAGAGTTTTCCAACATTTACTCTAATAAGGCCCTGAGATACTGTGCAAAACTAGAACAGTTGAATCACAGTGTGGAAATTCTGCTGATACCTTTAAAAGTTCCAAGGCTGCAGAGGACTACTTGAGTCCTTGCATCTTCTTTTCCTCTTCTAATCCCTTCAGGTCCCCAGTTGTTCATTAATCTGGGTTACCACCCTAAACATTCTGAAGTTAATTTTGAAATTGATATTTGAAAACATAAGTGCCTTGAGCTTCTGCATTTTGTACTGCGCTTGGTTGTACTGCTGTGTGTTATGAATGGAAACTGAGTTTCCCCAAGTCCATACATCCACAAGTTTTGGAGGGAGTTGCATGCCATGTACAATCTGGTCCTTAGTGTGTCCTTTAATGAGAAACCTGCATGCACCTTCCAGAAGTCTAGGAACTGGTCTCCAGGTACAACCCATTCATGGGTCTAGTTACAGTATATGGGTCTTTGGTATGTGTTTACGACAAATATTGTGGTGGCAAAATACTGCAGAATTCATGCTGTTGTTGGAATGTGAGCCTGTGATCCAGACTTCCATAATAAAATACCATGCACCCTGTTATCATTATCATCAAATATTTTATGTTTGCGTGTTCTGTCATTGCAGTGCAATGTTTCTTTATCATCTGTTTTTAAATGCCAATGTTACACTGAGCCAATAAAAGCTGGCAAGAGCTAGAGAAACAGCCAGGAAACAATTGCCTCTTTTGTGCTCATGTTCCACTGCATAAAGTGTTTCTTTTGTATGACTGTATTATGACAGACAGTTTAGAGGTCCAATCAGATGGTTAAGACTGGGTTCTGAGTCTGCCCAAAGCACACAATAAAACCCACTTGAATGAAACTAATATATTTATGAATAATCTTTCGATTCATTATTCTAAACCATATTCAGCACAGTAAATGTGCCATTATGATTAATCAGTTGTGAGCAATCCACACAACTTTGGAAGCAGGGTGCAGAACTGTCACATCTCTGGGATGCATTTTAAAGCTGGGAAATTGTACTTTCATCCTGAGAATGCATTCTTTGTTATTGGAATTTAAATTTAAATAACAATTGGGGTACTGAAGTAAGTTGAGTGCTTTCTGTATGCCAACCCCCAAACTGAAAAACCTTTTAATGTCTGATCAGCCACAAAATGGCAGCTTCTGGGGTAATCTTGACTAACTGTTGGAGAGCCTCTCTCAAAGTGACATGGTTGGGGTTTTTTTTTTCTTAATTAGATGACAAATTCCAAATTGCTCTCTCTAATTTTCAGGCACTCGAAAGCAAAAGACCCCTCTTGAAGAAGGGGTCAGCGATAGGCAAATACCTAGTGGAGGAGAAGCCAGTCAAACGGTCAGAGCTGAATATGTTGTGTTGTGTCCCATTGCATGCTGTCGGTCTGTAGTCACCACAGTCTGTCTGTTGGGTCACACTATTCTCTCCCTTTCTCCTCTTCAACTGAACTAAGGTTGAGGCAATGGGTGTCCTTGGGGAATTGCCCTTTGATGAACTTGGGACTGTGGGGCACTGGTGACTGAATAAGACTGGGTAGGAGGGGGTGAGTCTAATTTTGATAACAAGGAGATTCAACATATACACACCCTCAAGTTTCCTACATTGCATGCATTTAGAGACGAGGGGCAGAACACCATAAGCAAAGTTATTTCATACATTTCTGAACCATGTGAGCAGCTCTGGCCTCCTTTGGGTTGGTGCCTGTTTGGGCAAAGGAAAGGTAATACGTAAACATAGAGCACAACTAGATAGGCATATTGGATAATCAAGGTAGTTTGCAAAAAATTATGAGCATTGCCTCTGGCCCTGTCCACACCTCCACATGTTAATTGTTTGTTTGTTTTTGTTCATGCATTCATTTCTTTGGGTGTTGACACTTCTTGGAGCCCCTCCAAAAGTACAGTTCTCAGCGTCCCATCTAGTGGAGCCCCAAGAGGCAAAACTAATTTAAAAACCGACATACATTTGTAGTGTGGATATGCTTTAAGGATTCTGGAACCCATTGATATACCTGCTGCTCCTCTCCTCCCTACTCACATTTTAAGACTGTTGGTTTCCTGTCCTCATCAGTGCTGACGTTACATGAAAGTGTGGGTAAGTTTTCTGTAAATGCTGGTGTTGATTGTGCTGATGCTTTTGGATGTTTCTTCCCATGGTTTGTGTGCCTTGGTACAGGCAGCTTGCTCCAGGAAGTACTCCTCTTGTCCTGCCAAAAGATTTGTATTTGGAAGAGAAAAACTGTAAACTCTTCCTGACCAACACTGCCAGTTTGAAGCAGGGAAGAGGAATTAATTCATCTTTGGGGGAATATGCGGTTCTTAGGAAAACAGAGAAGCAGGAAACAGCAAGAAATGTTGGGAAGCCAAAGTCTCTGATGAAGACCAGCACAATCCAGAGAGAAAAGACCAACAAACCTAATTATCTTCATTTATCACCAAGAAGGCTGCCCATTGGTAATGAAACTCTGGTGAGTTTACCTGGGGGATGGGGAATACTAACCTTATGTATTGTCTTTGTTGTTGTCATTGAATCTTGACTCATTTGTGGGCTTCCTTGTGTATACTAAATGGCCTGTCCTGACTTCAAGTTGAAGTCCACAGGTCACACTGGGGTATAGGAAGGAAGACTGGCATTTCAGAACATTGGAGAGCTCCAAGTGAGCAACTTGCTCAGGAAAAAGCTGAAGCTTGACTGCAACCTTGTAACTCCTATAGCCCAGGTTACTTACCGGTACCTCTCTTGTCTACTTCCCTGCCTGTGAGTTTTTAAAACAAGGACCCCCCCTGGCCTGGAGTCCTTCGGCATCTGACAGTGGCAGGCATTGTGGAATGGGATATACTTGGTTCCTTGCATAAATCAGGCTCATGGGAGTGGCCATGAAGTTCCCTGCATTTAGGGTCCATAGGTTGACAACCATCTCCCCTGGGTTCAGAATTGGTAGCCTCATTCTGTTCTTTAGCCAGTAGTATAGCAGCCACAACCTCAATTGATTCAATCTTCCAAGAACCTTAGCTATCGTTTGGGGCCAGGGACATGACAATTAGCTTCCCGCACTAATATGCATATTATATTCCTGGTAGCAATTATATTTTCTAATTTTGAAGTGACACTGAACAGAAATGCTAAGGAGAAAAACAAGAAACCCCATCAGCAAAACCTTTGGAAATTTTTGTTTACCTCCCGAATCTATTCTGGGCCAAATGTTGCAAAGCAGGCGGATATTTTAAAAATTGCTCTTCAGTGTTTGCTTCCTCCCATATGTATAGTCTGAAAACTGTTTCAGCTAGCTCTGATGAATAGGTGAATAGTCACAAGCTCTGTTCAGATATTTTGTACTCCAGGTGAGATGGGGAGGAGGCCATCACTTCACTATAGGGGAGACATGAATGATTGGATCGGGAGATCCCACATTGATTTAAACACATTATCTCCCTGATAGTGCAAGGTTAAAATTGCTGGACCATGTGAGCTTGAGTATTACTCCTGATCTTAATGCAGATGCTTTCTAGGCAGTGAGAAGGGGGGATAATATCTGAACATAGCTTCAGTCTAGGCAACTGGTTGTGCAGATATGAACATGGGTATACATTTGCTCGTATTAGTGTTCCCACTGTCTGTTCCTTGCCCTGTTTTAAATACAACTTGTACCCTAGCTCTATAAACTTTTCTTCTTCCTTTTCATTCTTACCTTGATAATGGCCTTTGCACCCAGATATTGGAACCAGCTAGTTCTTCTCCTGACCGTGTCTTCAAAGTAGTGTTTCTTGGTAATTCCGGAGTTGGCAAGAGCACCTTCATCCATCGCTTCTGCTACAATAGATTCCTGGCTGGGATCAGCTCAACTATTGGTAACTGAGGCTCCCAAACTGCAGAAAGGAGAGACATAAGGGAATTTAAGAAGTGCTTAAGTGAGGCTTGTGCCATGTGCTCAACAACTTCTGCAGCATAAATATTTGTGAACTACACCCACCCCCTTTTCAGTACTACTGCAAACATGGCAATATTCCCCAAGGACATTCCACACTATGTATTCCTTTAGCAGTATAATGTTTAAAGTCAACTAATGTTGAGGTTTTTTAAAAAAATGGGTTTTTTGGAATAGTTACAGATGGATAAGGACAAGCTTAAGTGCTAAGATCTGACCAATTCAAATCACAACCAATCAGTCAGAGGCAAGGTTTATATATATATTGAAAGGCACAATGGCAGGACGCATGTAGTCTGTCCTTCACCAGGCCTCTTGTCAAGTCTACTGCTTTGCTGCTAAGATCATGGGACTCTTAATTTGCTCTGTGGCAGGTAGTGGGGGGGAGAGATAGGGGATGGATGAGAGGACTGGTGGAGGGATGGTGATAACAGCAAATGGTGGCTACTTTCTGTCTTAGTGCCTTAAGAACATTTAAAAGCATTAACTCCCAAATCCCTACTAACTGATGGCCATTGGGAAGACTTTTAACTTCAAATTGTGGTAGCATACGAGATGCTGCACGTGCTTTCCAAGCAGACAAGAAAATAACCTGGAGCCCACTCTGTATAAATAATGAACCTATTTGCAAGCCCACCCCATTTTTTTCAGCCCTGACCGTCTACTGTTTTCTCTAGCACTTTTAATTTGTAATTATGCTCTACAGGCTTTTCTGTGGTGCCTTCTTCGCAACAGTACTGCAAAGGAGTTCATTGCCCCCCTTTAACTGCTGGGAACTGTGGCTAAGGGTGCCCCATCCCAAGCCCAAAGTCACAAAAGGAGTCAAGCACACATGCTTAACCTGGGAATCCCAGATTCAAAGTCCAACTCTGCCCACTGTGCTATCCTGGCCTTAGACTCCTTTTGTTTCTCCTGCAGGTGTTGATTACCAGGTGAAGAGTTTGATGGTTGATAACACACATGTGGTTTTGCAGCTATGGGATACAGCTGGGCAGGAAAGGTAAAGGATTTTGTGTGATTTAGATCCATAAAGAACCCTAAAACCACGCTGTGATACTGAATATGAGGAGACTTGAACCTTCTTCCAAAATTTCCAGATGTTCTTGAACACTACCAGCAATAACTAACTAGTGTAATACTTCACATATCCAGTACTTTTTTTTTTGCATGCATGCATGCATGCAAGACTCTTGGAATATGGCCACTTAGTTTTCTTTAGATAAATGGAAGTACTGTATGTTGCACACAAACATGTGTAGCAAGTCCTGATGACCAAGGTATGAGTGGGCATTTAAAATAAAACTTCTCTTGGGGAGAGAGCAATTTGAAGCAGAGGGGTGGGGGTGGGGGGGAAGAAGGAGCTTAAGGAAATGTTTTGGACTCAAGAAGTGGGCAAGGCAAAAGGATGTGTGCTTCTTCCCCTCTCCCAGCACTTATTTCCTCCAAAGTTCCCTCTTATGAAACTGCTGTTCTCTTAAACACATTTGTTTGTCATGTTTAGACAAGGTCTCTAGCCTCCTTTCTCGCTGGCATGCTAACTTTCTACTTGCAGTGAGGTTTTAGTGGGGGAAGGGGGTTAGAATTCAATGTGTATCCTCCCACCTACTTTTTTGAAATGGCACACTCCAAGCAGCTGAGAGAAGGGGGAGGAGTAGAGACACACAACTCTACAGGAAATACAATGGGGACAACCCGGGTCAACATCCAGACCCTTCTTTACCTAAGTGGCTATATCCTACCTTTCAACTAAATAATTATTTAAAGGGAGAGCAGCGACCCTGCTCAAAAATGTGTGTAGAGGGATATTCACATTAGTTTTGCAGTGTAAAACTCAGTGGTGACTCGTTAACTGTTGCTGTGATTCGAGATAGGAATAAACCAAGAAGAAAAACAACCTTGATGTATGAGAGATGACATTGAATGTTGAATGCAGGACCCATGCCATTGAGACAGTCTTTCCTTTTTAAAACCTGTTTTCTCCACCCTTGTTTTAAAGCAGAATCTTCTCTATCTCCAAAGTGAACACAAGGGTCCTTCCTCTTATGGGTGCACCTCTTCCAAGTTAAGGGTGATTTATGACAGTCATGCCAGGGGCTGTAGTACTTCCACTGATGAGAGGATTGCTAAAATTGTGCTCCTGGTTTATATCCAAACCCCTTAGGACTGTGCCATTCCTTGTGCTCTTTGCTGCTGGTGGCGGGGTGGGGGGTGGGGAGAGAGAGAGAGAAACAACAAGATCAGTCCAGATGACACAGCAACCATTGCACAAGACCAGCTACAGTGGTGCCAAACCTCAATGCTAGGAGGTACACAGGAAGCTGCCTTTTGCCAGGACACACTACTTGCATAGCTAGCTGAGTATTGCCTATGGCAGGAGTTGCCAACCTTTTTTCAACCTCTGGGAACATTTCAAACTGGAAACAAAATAGAAAATTCTTTCCAGTAGCACCTTATAGACCAACTGAGTTTGTTCTTGGTATGAGCTTTCGTGTGCATGCACACTTCTTCAGATACACTGAAACAGAAGTCACCAGATCCTTAAATATAGTGAGGGAGTGGGGAGGGGTATTACTCAGAAGGGTGGTGGGAATGGGTGATCAGCTGATAGGTGTGGAAAACCTGTTGCCGACTCTTAACGGCTGCAATTAGTCTTGCAGGGAAAGGCAAGGGGTGAGATGGCTAAAGATAGCTTTGTTATGTATAATGAGATAAGAATCCAATGTCTTTGTTTCGACTATGGCAGACCAATACGGCTACCCACCTGTAACTGTATTTCAAACTGGAGAAACTGTTGTGGGCACACACCACAACCTATTATAATGGCTGCAATCAAATGCTGTCTTCAAGTCTAATTCCAACAGGGGAAAGGGTTATTGTAGATGCACTCATTCATCACATTGGGGGCCCCTGGTCTACTCTTGACTGGCAGTAGCTCCCCAGAGTTTCAAGTAGATGTCTGATCTTTAAAAGTAAATGAAACGAAACATGCCAGAAATTGAACCTAGGAACTTCTGCCTGCAAAGAAGACACTCCGCTATTGAGTTATGACCCCTCTCAAAACTTTTCCTTTGTGATGCCTCCTGTTTTGGCACAAGCATTGCTTGGGAAGCTGTTGTCAGCATGTAGCCCAATACCTTATCCAGTTGGAAATCCTCATTTCCTCAATCCAGGCTGCTTCTATGGAGGCCTCAGCCTTCCAAAGGAAATGACTGGAATGTGCTCCATTTTGTAAGTGGAGACAGGCCTCCGTTTTGAGCTGTTAGCAGTAAAGACACCACACAGAGGCAGTCCAAACCTAGGTTCAGTTAGGAGTAGTGGAATATCTGCCAAGATACGAATGCATTTAAGGTTCTCAGATTTTGTTTGGCATTAGATTCCAGAGTATTACCAAGCAGTATTTCCGAAGAGTGGATGGCATCCTGGTCATGTATGACATCACAGCAGAGTGCTCCTTCATGGCGGTCCGAAACTGGATGAGTTGTATCCAGGTCAGAATAAACTTGCAAGGGAACACAGATAACCTGGTCTTTACTGTCCATAACTTTTTGTTGATACTGCAGTACTAGCAAATGGTGTCTGTGTGTGGGCACACCCCATTCAAGCCACCCAGAGAAAGAAAGTATGGTCCTCCTTACAGGAACAGTCTGGCCCAAAGAGTCTTGATAACAGGGCAACAGGGTGATGAGAGCTGGAAATATTGTGGAGCTTTGGGATGGAGGGAGCATGTGTGGCTCTGCAGTTAGCATATTTGTCTATCCAGAGAAAGGTTGAGCCTGTTGGCTCTAACCTGAGTAAAGGAGAGAGCTAATAGAGAAAGAGAAGGACGCTAGCAAAATAATCTTTCCTTAAATTGAGCCTTGGCAGGTAGCCTAACCTTAACAATACTCAAGTATTGACTTTAATGATAGTTGAAGCATGCCAAAAAAATATTGAGGTAAAGCATTAACTTGACTCTTCTTTAAATAGAAAAATCTGATAGGTTTATCCCCAATGTTCCTTATTCAGAACATGCAAATTATTCAGATCCCTAAGAGCACAAATCGGATTGAACCACCTTAGTATTTCTTCTCAAAATGAAAGGCACTTGTGTAAGTTATTCTAATCATAATCTTTATGGATCACTATTTAACCTAGTTCTAGAACCTTGCTTAGCCATTGTCTAAACTGAAGTTATCAGGTGTTCTCTAAGTACTCTTATACTCAAGTGCAGGAATTAGCCTCTCCTTAATTATGAGCATATGCTTCATTGAGCAATGTCTTATGGCTTCTTTTCTTCAGGATGGGATTGAAGATGGTGCAGTGATATTTCTGGTTGGAAACAAAATGGATGCAGCAGACAAAGATGAACCCAAAGTCCCCAGGGCTGAGGGGGAAAGGCTGGCAAAGGTCTGGTTCTCTGTTATCTCCCTTTCCTCCTTACACCGATTTCCTTCACTGCTAACCAACTTTATGGCTTTATCTTCCAAAACCAATGATGATATTTAGAAATACTTAAGGGAGTTGTTCTGTGCATGAAAATATTTTCTAGGATGGTTCTACACAGAAAGAAGTGAATGAACATTTGAAGGTAGAGGATCCTGCCTTGGGAAAAGTCAATCATAAGACATCACTTTGGAAACCAGTCTCCTTGCACTCTCAGAGTAAACCTGTTTAGGGTTAAGCGTTGGTGACACAGGGAGGTAAATGAATGTGTTTTACAGACATAACAGAACAGTATGAGGATCAGGTATGTGAGAAGTAGGGACCTGGAGGAAAATTCATGCTACTCAGGGAAATGTGTGAATTACCTCTGTGTCTCAAGCATCCCTGCACAAATCTTCTTCCAGTAAACTTATTCAAACCTTAGAATGTTACCTTGGACTGTTGAAGGTTTTGTGAATGGCCCCCACCGAAAAGAACGCAATGTGAGTGAGCTTTGACTTACATAAATTAGGTACCTCATTGAGGATTAGATAGCAAGGAACCTTTAGGAAGACAGAGTTGTTGTGTATTAAATAAGATATTCTGGCAGCAGGGTAAAGTATTGCTATTGGTCAATTTGAAGTGTTCAATCACAATCCACAGCCTGATTGGGTCCCGCCGGAAAGTTTGAATATTATTGGTTCCCGCTAAAATGTATCTTTTCCCTCAGTCCCAATGTGTCTATAAATAGAGCTTTCCCTACCCCCTTTCCCCAGTCTTGTCTAATCCCAACAATAAAGAGCTGTTTTCACTAAGACGTGTAACTGGACTTCTTGCTATCAGAACCCACGACACAACATACTGGCGACGAGGATGGGATTGAATTAGGCCGGCTGAGGGCTGCTGACCCTAGCGACCTGATTCTGGCGACAAGACTCCCTGTGACTGACAGGACAGATCAGTCCACTAAGATGGCTGCGTCACGGTTCATGGAACCATTTCATCCCGGAGCAACTGAGGCCTGGGATGCTTACCTCGAGCGCTTTGAATTCAGCGTGGCAGCAAAAGGGGTCACTGACGAGGAAAGGAAAAAGGCGTTGTTCCTGAGTTGCTGCGGGGCAGAGACCTTTGAGTTGGCTCGGGCAATTCTGGCCCCCACGACACTGCGGGAGGCATCGTTCGCGAGCATTACGGAACACCTCTCCAATCACCTTAATCCGACAGCGTCGAAGATGACATGGCGCATCGAATTCCACAAGAGGCAACAACGACCTGGAGAGACGGTAGCAGTTTTCCTCACCGAACTGAGGAAGCTGGCGAGACACTGCAAATTCGCCAACTTGGAGGAGGCCCTGCTGGATCGGTTTGTGTGCGGCCTTCGCAGCAGCAAGGGCCGCAGGCGGATTGCGGCAAAACAAGATATGGATCTGTCGACAGCGCTCCGTGAGGCCATTGCGACAGAAAGCGCTGAGAGAGAGGAGCAAGACCCGGACCAGCGAGCCGAAAAGAGAGCTGGAGCGTCAACCCACACCGTGGACGACCAGCATGTCAGCCCCAACCAAAGCCCTGTGCGGGGGATAGAGATGGTACGACAGGAGAGCACAGCAAATAAAGGTCGGCAGGGGGTCTGCCCTGGCTGCGGCGGATCACATGAGAGAAGGAAGTGCCGGTTCCGAGAAGCTACGTGTCATGCTTGTGGGAAAACGGGACACATAGCCAGGGTTTGCAAGTCGAGTGGCACGTCGGGGTCCGCGAAACCAAGAGGTCAGAGGACATCCACAGCGACGCACCAACTCGACGATTGCAACTACCTCACGCAAATCGAGGGCAGAACTGTGCCATTTCCAGCCCAAGGGAAACCAGCTGTGCGGGTCCTCATCGAAGGGAAGCCGTGTAACATGGAGGTGGACTCCGGATCCGGATTCTCCATCGTATCGGAGGACATGGCCAGATCGTTATTTCCTAGAGGTAAGCTTCCGAGATTGGAGCCCTTCCCGGCTACTCTGCAATCCTATTCCGCTGGCCGCATAGACATTTTGGGAATGTGCGCAGTGAACGTACAGTTCCGCGAGAGGGAGGCCGTATTAAAGCTTGTGATCGCAAAAGGGAAGCGCACTAGCCTGCTGGGCACGGACTGGTTCCCGGCCTTAGGGTTGGGAATCTCAGGGCTCAACACGGTCCAGATAGCTTCGGAGACATTTAACACCCTGTACACGGAATTTGGGGAGCTATTTAATGGAGAGTTAGGATGTTATAAGGGGCCTCCAATTGACTTAGAACTGGACCCGGGGGTTGCGCCAATGCGCCTCAAACCCAGGCGGGTTCCATTTGCGCTACAGCCTAAAATAGAGGCCGAATTGGAGAAGCTAATACAGCAAGGGGTGCTTTCACCAGTGGACTCTGCTAAATGGGAAACACCCATTGTCACACCCCTGAAGGCTAATGGGGAAATACGAATTTGTGCGGATTACAAATGTACGATTAATAAGGCCATCAGGGGCAACTCGTATCCAATTCCAGTAGTGTCCCAACTATTAGCGAAGCTGGCTGGGGGCAAGGTGTTTGCAAAGATTGACTTGGCACAGGCATACCAGCAGCTCCCAGTGACTCCCGCGTCCGCTGAAATCCAGACAATTGTGACGCACAAGGGTGCCTTTAAAGTGAATAGGCTGCAGTTTGGAGTCTGCGTGGCACCTGGCATATTTCAAAGTCTTATGGAGCGCCTGTTACGGGGCCTGCCAGGTGTCCTGCCGTATTTTGATGATGTGTTAATCGCGGGCAAGGATGCTCAAGAACTACTGGGACGCATCCAGACAGTCCTATGCAAATTCCGGGATGCGGGGTTGAAACTAAAGAAAGAGAAATGTAGTTTTGGGGTAGCAGCTGTGAACTTCTTAGGGTACAGGATTGATGCTGCTGGCATCCACCCCATGGAAGACACGGTTAAGGCTATCGCCGCAGCACCGACACCTAGTAACAAGGCTGAGCTGCAGTCCTTCTTGGGCCTCGTCAATTTCTATCACGCCTTTGTGCCACACAAGGCATCGATAGCCGAGCCACTGCATCGGCTACTCCAAAAGAAGTGTGCATGGCGTTGGGGGCAACCGCAACAGAGAGCTTTTGAAACGCTGCGGGGCGTGCTGTCAAAGGAAAGTACACTTGCCCACTATGATGCTGCTAAACCACTGGTGCTGGCGTGTGATGCCTCACAATATGGCGTGGGGGCTGTCTTGAGTCACCGGGAGGCGGATGGGTCGGAGCGCCCAATCTCATTCTATTCCAGAACCTTGAGCCCCACAGAGCGGAACTATGCCCAGATTGATAAGGAGGCACTGGCTATAGTCACAGGAATCAAAAAGTTCCATGACTACGTGTACGGCCGCCCTTTCACAATTCAAACGGACCACAAGCCTTTGCTGGGTTTGTTCAGCCCACATAAACAAACGCCTCAAATCTTGTCCCCACGCATGCTCCGATGGTCCATCTTTTTGAATGGATTTCAATACGAACTGTGTCATGTGAAGGGTAAGCTTTTGTGCCATGCGGACGCGCTGAGTCGGCTACCACTTCCTGGAGCAGCCGACGACGACCCAGCCCCGGCCGAGCACGTCATGATGTTGGAGACACTTCCCGGACCACCCGTGACGGCCGTCGACATCGCAGCGAGAACTAAAAGGGACCCCGTCCTCGCCCGTGTCCTTGTGTGGGTGGGGAGGGGATGGCCAAGTGGGACTCAGGAAGAGAAATTTAGACCTTTCATGGCAAGACAAAATGAGCTGTCCCTCCATAAGGGTTGCATATTGTGGGGCGATAGGGTGGTTATTCCAAGGTCTTTACAGAATGAGGTGTTGGACACATTACACATGGGTCATCCGGGCATGGTTCGGATGAAATCTTTAGCCAGGTGCTATGTGTGGTGGCCTGGCATGGACAAGGACATCGAACAATGGGTGCGCACCTGCCGAGCGTGCCAGGAGGTGCACCCAGAAATGCCCAGGGCACCGGTGCATTGGTGGGAGCGGGCTAAGAACCCGTGGAGCCGGCTCCATGTAGATTTTGCAGGGCCGTTTCAGGGAAAGGTGTTCTTAATTGTAGTAGACGCCTACTCGAAATGGCTGGAGGTCTCAATTGTTCCAAACATGTCCTCAGCTGCTGTAATCAGGGCCCTTCGCATTTTGTTTGCAACGCATGGGTTACCCGAGACCATAGTATCAGACAACGGGGCGGCTTTTGTGTCCCAAGAGTTCAGGGCATTCCTGGCCGATAATTTCATTAGAGGGGTCACTTCTGCTCCCTTTCATCCATCCTCGAACGGACAAGCCGAGCGGATGGTGCGCACAGCCAAGGGTGCAATAGCGCGCCTCTTGGAAGGGGATTGGTCTGCTCGCATTGCAAGGATGTTGTTCCTGCAGCACACAACGCCGTGTGCATCCACAGGCAAGTCCCCAGCTGAATTATTAATGGGAAGGAGGTTAGCCACAATCCTAGACTATGTCCACCCTGACAAGGTGCCGGGCCGCGATACGAGAGAACCACCGGCTGCCGAGGGTGACAGAACCCGATACCTGTCAACAGAGGATTTGGTTTGGGTCCGGAACTATGCAAGGGGGCCCGCATGGGTGCCGGGGGTGGTCACCCGACCCAGTGGGCCAGTGTCATATTTTGTGACGTTAGAGGATGGCAGAGTAATGCGCCGCCACATTGACCAGCTAAGGCGCCAGTTCCCAAGCAGGGTAAGCCCGAGGGGGGAGGAGCCGCGCACAACTCTGCCGGCGTCTGGTGAATCGCAGCAGTCTAGTCAGGATGACTCCGAGCCACAGGGGGTGGAGGGCTCCGAGAGTCAGGAAACCGAGATCACCACTGATGAACCCAACCCGGAAACAACTAGTCAGCCTAGAGAGTCAGCTAATGACGCAGCTCCAGCTGAGGTACCCGAGGTTATTGGAGAGAGAAGTCTGACCACGGATAGTCCAAGGAGTGGCACACCGGGGGTTAGGCGATCCGGTAGGACTCGAAGACCTCCGCAATACTTGAAAGATTACGTGTATAGTCTCAACTAGGTGCGGGGGAGTGTTGTGTATTAAATAAGATATTCTGGCAGCAGGGTAAAGTATTGCTATTGGTCAATTTGAAGTGTTCAATCACAATCCACAGCCTGATTGGGTCCCGCCGGAAAGTTTGAATATTATTGGTTCCCGCTAAAATGTATCTTTTCCCTCAGTCCCAATGTGTCTATAAATAGAGCTTTCCCTACCCCCTTTCCCCAGTCTTGTCTAATCCCAACAATAAAGAGCTGTTTTCACTAAGACGTGTAACTGGACTTCTTGCTATCAGAACCCACGACACAACAAGAGTATCTTCAGTGTTTGTGAAGGTAAACCTTGAATATATTAATGGGTGTAGCAAGAAAGGGGGGAAATGCGATTCCAGTGGCAGACTCTGACAATTGTTGATTGAAGTTACCTTCTGCCTTCTTTCCCTCATTTTGCAGGAATATAAAGCTGTCTTCTATGAGTGCAGTGCAAGGACCGGCTATAACATTCAGGAGCCCATGCTGCACATGGCAAGGTCTGTGCAAACAGTTCCCATAAAACTGGAAAAGGAGCAGAAGCCCCTTCAGTTCCTCATCCAGTTGCAGCAAAGTTGCTAGGCTTGGTCCTGGTTAAACAGCAAGAGATGACAAAACATAGCAGTGTGTTGGTTCCAGTTAAACAGTAAGAGTCCAGTGGGTGGTGATCATTTCTTCCTCTGTGTTTTGCAGTTGCCTGGTGTGCTTTTGAGCACTGCCACACTGCAAATGTCAGTTAAACTCCATTTATCACAGGGTGGAGAGACTAAATTATTTACCGGTATAATCCAGGGTGGATTATAAATTAAAAACTGCAAGATGCTCAGATACCATACAGCAGGGCTGGGGAGCATGCGGCTCTCAATATGCTGTTGGATCCCATCAGCCCCAGCCAGCATGGCCAATGGTCAGGAACAATGGGAGTTGGGGGGTCCAGTAACATCTACAGTAGAGGCCTTCAGGTTAACCACTCCTGCCATAGAGCTTCACCACCACAATCTCACAAGGCAGAATGTTAGCACTTCATTTTAGTGTTTGGGGAGTGGAAGGATTGTGGGGAAGGTCTGTGGCGATCACACAGGGTTCCCGGATGTTTCACCGTCTATTGATCCCTGTGCCACCACTTTATTTCTCGCTGCCACCAACCAGGCCCTACCTGGTAAAATACTGAGTCTAGTCAGAGTTAAATTGTAACATAAAACTTCTGTTTATTTATTATAGTTTAACAAGTGTGTGGTTTCATAAACAATCTCAGTCAATTACAATCATGGGGTGCCTATCCAGACCTATAACTTCCTCTCCCTGCTCTTACTCCCTATACCACCTCTCCATTTTTTACTTTTCTTCTTAGCTCCTAACTGTTCCTGACTCAGCTTATTCTGCTATACTAACTCAACCTACCCACAGACTCTCTCCCAATTCACTCCCACTCCAACCAACCACCCAACCCACCAACAAACTCTCTTGCCTCTTCCAGAGCTGGTTTTATAGTCCCTCTGACTCCACCCCTGGGTTCTGATTGGGTAATCTGTTTAACTATTTCACCTCCAGCATTCTCATATGTTAACGTCACAAGGTCTATGGCCAATGTAATGATTATGTAAGTTCCTAGTTCTTTGCTAAGGTTCTGTATCTTGTTTTTGTCTTAGAAGCTCCTGACAGGAGCAGATCTATGCTGGGGATCTGTCCTGTTGGAAGTGCTGTCTTCCCTTGCCACTGCTGCCACTCTCACTGCCACCATGATACTTGCTGCTGCAGCACCCATTGCCTGCGCAGTCCACTCTGCTGCCACTGCATGCCCTACCACATCTGGCACTAGTGGAGAAGCAGCAGCATCATTGGTGCTAATTTCAGTGACATCTCACTGAAAACCGTGTGAGATCTTTTATACAGTACTCCACAAGATCTTGCCAGAAATGGACTCAAGCTTGTCTGAAATTGACACTGATGGTGGAAGCGCTTCTTTGCTGCTGGCAGAGGTGGCAGGGGAGGCATGGTGCGTGTGGGGTGTCACCTCAGGGGGCTTCTGTGTACTGGCTCTGCCAGCTCTGCCTGTTGTGTTAACTTGCAGACTCCCCAATAAGGTCAGTTTCTCTCAGCAGATATTACATAATAACTCATAAGCCAGTTTATTGAGAATACTTGAGTTCAAGATGATATGCAGTCCAAACAAACACATGCACACTCTGAAGTGTGTCCCATTAAGTTCAGGAGGACTTGCTCCCAAATAAGTTGCGAAAGTTGCACTTTGATTTGAATTTGATAATCATGTTGCCATTTGTGGACTAGGATGCTTTAAGGTACACTGGAAGTATCTGAAGGAGCAGTGAGCTTAGTTTGACTTTTTGGATTGTCAGTGTGATGCTAGAGTACTCATCCTTTCATGCCGAGATAATACATGCTCCTTCCCCCCTCAATTTGAGATTAGTGCCAAGATTTGCCTGCCTCTTACTTTACTCCTTCCCTTCTGTGGTGACGACCCATTTTGTGTGTGTGTGTGTGTGTGTGTGTGTGTTTGTGTTGCAGACTGCTGACAGCACATGAGGACAAGCAGAGAGAGCAGGCATTGCACCTGGAGGAGTACAACAAGAGGAAGGGATGCTGTTTGTAACAGAATCGTTCAGGGATATGTTAGAAAATAAAGAACAGCCTAAAGCACAGAGTTGGCTGCCTCCCTGCAAGAAGATAGGGATAACTGTGATTGAACTGAAGGAAGATTCAAGGTCTTAAAAAGAAAAGAAAAGAGTGCTGTATCAAAGTGACATGACATCTTTTGCAACTGCAAATCGTTCCTGCTTTTTCTGCAGTGCTTCAGGGAAATGCTTCAAATCACAGCTCATAGATCCAGCATTATTGGCTTACCTATAAAACCATTTAAGCTACTTCACAGGGTCTCAAGACTACACTCAGAAAAAATGTGAGTTATGCAAGTGTAAGTTATTGAAATGGAGTCGTGCAACAATAAAGTGATAATGACTTGACTGGAGTGGTACCAGCTTTCTGCTATAGTCTCACTGCACCAAAAGCATCAATTTCTTGCCTTCATCTTCCCTTCTCTTCCCGGTTCTGCCTGAAGCACTTCCCTCCTGCATAGCAGGGCTACCTCTGGATCCATTTAACTGGAGATGATCATAAGTCATGAGCTCAGGAACATGAGAAGAGCCTTCTGGATCAGGTCTGGTGAGGCATGCTGTTCTAACAGTGATCAACTGGACAGACCCCCGTGGAAAACATGCAGGCACAACAGCACTCTGCCCACATGGGGTTCCAGCAACTGGTATGCAGTGACATAGTGCCTCTGACCATGGAGGGTAGAACCCAGCTATCATGGCTAGTAGCCATTGATAGCCTTATTCTCTATGAATTTGCCAAATTCTTTTTTAAAGCCATCCAAGTTGGTGGCCATCGCTACCTCCTGTGGGAGCTTACCAATAGGATACCTGCTTATTGTGAATGGTTTCCTGCCCAGCTACATGTGTTAATACAATCATCTCAGTAATTATCACCACTCTGCTGTGTGTGCCTGTTATATTTAAGCTGTAATTATCACTGACTGCGGTTTGCATCTCACTAGCTGTTCAACTTCCACCCTACATTTTTCTCATTTATTTATCTAATATTTCACTCAATACACCCAACGAAGGGTGCTTGAGCCCACAAAAGCATACACTAGTGATGGGGAACCAGGTACCCTCCAGATGTCATTGCACCCCAACTAACACCAGCCCAGCCGGCCTGGCCAAAGGTCAGGGGTGATGGGAACTGGAACTCCAGCAACGTAGTAATATATATATATATATATATATATATATATATATATATATATATTATTGATACCCCACCCACCTGGCTGTGTTGCCACTGGCTCCCCATCCTGACGTACCATATAGTATTGTAAATGTGTTACGTCTGTTTAAGCTGCTCAAAGACTCGGATTGCTGATAAAAGTAGGCTCCCTAATATTACTAATAAAGAGCGGTGAAGGAATGGAAATGTATACATAACAGGTGGACCAGGAATAATACCATTTTATTTAATTCAGTTGCTACCAAGGCTTGACCGAAGCTAAGCAAAATGGGCCTCTAGAGGTAGCAAAATCAGCTCTTAGTTCTGTCAGTTATTTGGAAACATTTCAATTAATTCTGTGTTGTGATAAACATGCAATAATCCAATTGGATTTAAAGATAGCTGTGTGTAAATGGGGGAAGTTCTTCCAGGCATTGTTTGCTGCAGCACTGTTCTCTGGAGGGTGGGTGGGGTCATGGATGTAGTCAGGATTTTTGTTAGAGGGGGCAGGACTTTGTTAGGGGGGGCTGAACTGATGTGATTGGTCAGTTAAGTATTCCTATTGTTTTACTTTTTCTAGGGGCTATGCCCATGGGTGGAGTGAAGGGGTTCCCCCCCCCCCGCCTAAGCAGAATGAAATGCCCTTGAGGTAGTTTCTGTTCTTGACATGCTGCTATATATACACACACATTATAGAGGCCCTCACTTGCTGTTCATTCAAGTGAACACACGGTGGTGCTGTTTCATAACAACAACTTGCTATCCAAGATGTCAGCAAAGGCTTGAAAATATATTTGGCATGTGTGAAGGCCTTAAAGGGAAATTCAGGTGCCAATTCCTTTGCCAATCTCGGGCCCTCCAGCAGCGCTGGCAGAAGCTGATTGGAGGTGTAGTCCAAAAACACTGGAGGACAGTAGGTTAGCGAAGGCTGCTCCACACACTTTACAATGTGACTGCACTTATGGCAAAATTAATTGATTAGTCCAGTGGGCTAATTTTGCCTAATTTTATGTATGGCATCAAGTTTATCCTGCCCTTCTTTTAAATAAAAATCAAGGCAGCATAGAAATAGCTTAAAGCCCAATACAAAGTTACATGTGCATTTCTTCACACACAAGGCCCCACTAGAGTGGGTGGTGAGGTTTTTTGAGTACATTGTACCCAACTGCTAAGGGCCAAGGGGTCTTTGTCCCCCCCAATAAAATATTTGAGGGGGCTGCCCTCCAAGTTGATGGGCATTGCCATTCAAATGGTGTGTGTGCCTCACGTCATGTGATTGATTATCCTTACCTGTGCCCCTCCCCCATATTTTATTTAAGTTGGCACCAAAGCTGTCAACCTTTCCCTTTTTTGTGGGAAATCCCCTTATTATAGCATTGAGAAGCAGCAGGGAGGGTTGACAGCTATGTATATAGCAGTGGGGAACAGCAGGGAGGGTTACCCACCCAGGCTAATGACAGTGATGGCACCCTCACTACCCACATGAAGGAGAGCACATGAGTTGTGCCCAACCACACAGTCCCATTTGTACAAAGGCTCTTTCTGCCTGTGCAATGGGACAATCTCCCTCCGAGAGCCCCCAAATCTCTTCAGGTGGTTCCCCAACCCTCTAGAGCAGCATGGAGGGGGCATGGGAGCAACCAAAATGCATGTCACCCCTTATTGGAGAACATTAGGCCTTTCCCCCCTTGGGTGAGTCACTTGCCTAACCTTCCCTCACAAGCTTGTTGTGGAAATAAAAGGGAGAAAGGAGAGAGAACCATGCATGCTTGGAGGTCCTTGGAGAAAAGAAGATATACATGCAAAGAACCAGAAGTGGGATGGGCAGACTTTTTCAGCTATTCTGGGCAACCTTTCAAGTGCTGCATGCCAGAGATGGGTGGTGCCAGAGGCAAAAAGTAGGAGGAGCAGCAAATGCCAGATACAGTATTAATTTTGTGCAGTAAATTTGTTTCTACACACAATCCTCTTTGTCTTCCTTCCAGAGAAACAAGACGCTAAAGACACATTAATATTTATTAATTATTAGATTTATAATAATAAATTCATCATAAAATCCCAGGGCAGTTCACAGAATAAAATACAGGATAAAAACAAGTAAATAAAACAAAACAGCAAAACAATACCCCCCCCTTCCCACAGACACATTTAAAAGGCTGTAGAATATTAATCAGCCTGGTTGAAGAGGAACGTTTTCGCCTGGTGCTTAAAATATATAATGAAGGCGCCAGGCAAACCTCCTTGGGGAGAGCATTCCACAAACGGGGAGCCACTACAGAAAAGGCCTGTTCTCGTGTTGCCACCTTCACATGGCAAAGGTATATGAAGAAGGGCATAAGAGTCTGGGATGGCAGCAAGAACACTTGGGGTGCAAAGCTGGGGGGGGGGGTTGTCCTGAAGAAGCAGGTGTCCAATAAAGAAGCATTTGGACCCCATTTGTTAGGTTTCCTATCCCTGTAATAAACAACCAAATAAATAATACAATGCAGAAGAGGATCCCAGCAATACAATCTTCACAGCCCAGGCTGATCCATGTCAGCCATGAACTGGCAGGAACCAGTGCAGACTGAAGTATTTCATGCACCTAGAGTATAAGTGCTGGGAAAGCTCTCTTTGGGGGAAAAAATGCCTTATCACTTGTAGCTGAGTTTTATATTTGGGAAAGTTACTTAGAGCATTAGCTATTATCATTTCAGTCTTGGTTTTAAGAGTGCCTGCTTGTATTGGCTTACAGATATTTCCTCAAGTCTGCCCTGATGGTAAATGTGTTGCAAGCATTGCGGAGGTTTGAGGTGTGTGTGTGGGGGGGGTGGAGGTGAAAGCAGAAGCTGCTCCTTTGATTTGCCATGTAAAAAAAGAGTTTCAGTTTTCCCTCAGAAATGACTCAGATTCCTGTGAAGTTGGTCCAGTGTTGTTCTTACATTTCCTAAGGAGCTCTGAGGCAGGCCAAAACCTTTCTGAGTCAAGCAGCTGTACTGTACAAGGGTGAGGCATGTTTTCCCTCCACTTCAAATAATTCTGTCAGGTGTTTGGAAGCGTAGCACTAAGGGAAATGGAATTTGTGACTCTCAGTACAGGTAATGTGTCCCCTACCCCTCCTGATTCTTTCATCGTTTCCAAAAAAGGAAGTGTTACACACAATTAGCATAAGAATTACCTCACATAGATTCCATCTCTCCTCTTTCACTGTCAGTAGAGATGGTGCATTTAAAACAACCAGGGCTGGTGTAAGACATTTTGCTGCCTGAGGCAGAACAGTAAGCACCATGCTCACCCTGAGTCAAGGTGTGTAGCACCCAAGACTTACCAGCAATTTTTTGCACCAGAGGTAGAAAATCCCTCAAGTGCCTTTCCCTGGGAGTAACAACACAATAACAAAAAATAAAATATGTTTTTCTGCCCTTTTTGTGACACCCAAAATCTGCTTCCTGAGGCAATCGCCTAAATTTGCCTAATGATAGGACTTGATAGCGCACAAAAGGTCGTTAATCCTCACATATAACATTTTCATAACCGATAACTGCAAAGCCAAGTGTTGATTTTAAGGTGTGTATGCAACATTACAAATTGGGAACAGTCCATGGTGGGGAAATGGCATTTAAATTAAACTAAAACTAAGCACCATCTTTTAAATTTTAAATAGTTAAGCTGGAGTATCATCACTTCTACTGGCCTTGTTATTAGCAGTGCTTTCTAAGGCCCATTTGGGGGGTTCTTAAAGAAATGGGAGTGCCTGGTCACCTCATCTGTCTCCTGAGAAATCTCTATGTGGGACAAGAAGCTACAGTTAGAACTGGATATGGAATAACTGATTGGTGCAAAATTGGGAAAGGAGTAAGACAAAGCTGTATATTGTCTCCCTGCTTATTTAACTTATATGCAGAATTCATCATGCGAAAGGCTGGACTGGATGAATCCCAAATCGGAATTAAGATTGCCGGAAGAAATATCAATAACCTCAGATATGCTGATGACACAACCTTGATGGCAGAAAGTGAGGAGGAATTGAAGAACCTTTTAATGAGGGTGAAAGAGGAGAGCGCAAAATATGGTCTGAAGCTCAACATTAAAAAAACCTAAGATCATGGCCACTGGTCCCATCACTTCCTGGCAAATAGAAGGGGAAGAAATGGAGGCAGTGAGATATTTTACTTTCTTGGGTTCCATGATCACTGCAGATGGTGACAGCAGTCACGAAATTAGAAGACGCCTGCTTCTTGGGAGAAAAGCAATGACAAACCTAGACAGCATCTTAAAAAGAAGAGACATCACCTTGCTGACAAAGGTCCATATAGTTAAAGCTATGGTTTTCCCAGTAGTAATGTATGGAAGTGAGAGCTGGACCATAAAGAAGGCTGATCGCCAGAGAATTGATGCTTTTGAATTATGGTGCTGGAGGAGACTCTTGAGAGTCTCATGGACTGCAAGAAGATCAAACCTATCAGCCCCGAGTGTTCACTGGAAGGACAGATCCTGAAGCTGAGGCCCCAATATTTTGGTCACCTCATAAGAAGAGAAGACTCCCTGGAAAAGACCCTGATGTTGGGAAAGATTGAGGGCACAAGGAGAAGGGGACGACAGAAGATGAGATGGTTGGACAGTGTTCTTGAAGCTACCAACATGAGTCTGACCAAACTGCGGGAGGCAGTGGAAGACAGGAGTGCCTGGTGTGCTCTGATCCATGGGGTCACAAAGAGTCAGATATGATTAAACGACTAAACAACAACAAAACTAAGCACTATAGATAAGATTTAGATGTTGCCAGTTAGATACTGACAGTTACCACATCAAATCCAATACTTTTAAATGGAAGCTGTTCCAGTGCTTGGAAAGTTTATTTTAAAAATAAAGTTCATCTTGTCTTGAAAAAGAAGTTCATCTAGTCCAAGTTCATCTTGTCTTGAAAAAGAACTAGTTTCAGTTCATACTTTTACAAAACTAACTAGTTCAAGTTCGTCCAAAAGAACTTTTTGGTTCATAAAAGGTTCTTCCTCAGTCGTGCCCCCCCATACCGTTTAGAATGTTTAGAAGCTATCAAATTGAAATATAGGGTCCAAATCAGGAGCTACACACAAAAAGAATGTGAAGTTTCCCCCAGAATTGTTCTGTTCAATTTGTGCCAGCCACACAGATGCTTAAGGCACAAGGCAGTATCCACATTTTTCCTGTACACGTACTTCTCACTGCAAACCTTTCCTGTTGGAAGAGAGTAGATCTCTTCAGCAGTGAAGATGCAGGAAATGCCTCACATTACTTACTTTTGCTTGCTTAACAACAGTGATTAAGTGACTAAGCTACCTTAGCAACAGCAGCACCTAATAAGCCTTGGAACATTGCCTCCACATTTTTCTTTCTAACTGTCTTTATAGGGGCTTTCTTCAGCAGGAAAGAAAGAAAGCTAAGAGGCTGGGCCTCCTGTCAGGGGGAGCAGAGAATAAACTGGAAAATGAACTAAAAATCGTTCTAAGTTCTACCCCAGAATGCATCTAATTCATATTTAGATCACTTAGCAATTATGGGAAGTACTTTCAGGTGTAGTTCAGAGACTTTTGAATTAGTTCAGTGAATTATGATCAACTGAACTTATCCATTCCAAGCAAAGAGGCATTTATCTAGTTTGGCATTCAGGCTTTATTTACAATAAAGCCCTGAAAATACATTCCCTCTGGACAATATTAAATAGAAAAATGATGACTCACTTCCAATTCTAAAAAGAGATGCTTTTAGCAGGGGAAATGTTTTTTCTATGACTATCACATCCCGTCATGCCTAGTGCCCGACAGTATTGTTATAGGAGACACTGTATTGAAGTAGGGGAGTCAGTGAGACAAATACATAGGCTCAGTAGTCATTAGTGATGTATTACAACACACTTATACCAATAGATCATCTGTTACTGGAAGCCAGAGGATTAAGGACTAAAATGAAGCAAGTGCTGGAATGTGCATGTCTATTAATGCACCCAAAATTACAGCACTTCCACAGTTAGTTGCTTATTCTTCCCTAACCCGGTGCCTTCCAAGTGTTTCCGATTACAACTGTTGATTTAAAAGAAAGAAAGAAAGAAAGAAATGTGAACATTAAGAAAATTGCACTTACAAGGTGGTCCGAACTGTGAGTGCATGCAAGGTGGTCAAAGGCTGTCTTTCTTCTTTAGTTTTTAAAAAGAGTGACTCGCTACTGCTTTGGGGCTCCTACTGCAGCACCTGTTGAAATCAGCACAGCAAATCTCGCAGGGAGTCTTGATGATGTGCTGTCTCTCTCAGTGGGAATTTTTTGCACGCGTATTTTACATATTTTAAGATAGATTTGCTTCTTAGAGTCTTAGGGGAAATGCTGCCAAAAACATGTAAAATGTATTTTAAGTACATTTTATGCACATTTCTGCCTAAGACTCCAGGGGGGGAATTGAACATAAAACACATTAAAGGTACATTAAATATGTAAAAGTTATCATCAAGACCCATCGCTCTTAGCAGTATTTGCACCATTGATTTCAAAATGTGTGACATGTCAGCTTGCCATTCTTAGGTTAGCAGCCCTGCATGGAAACGTGTACGTGAATGGGAGTCTGATATTGCACAGATTCTGGAGCAAACCTCTACCCCAAACCCCACAGAGGTGCAGGCTGATCAGTCTAGTTGCAGTCACTTTGTAATCATGCCTCACCTGATTCTTTCCTGAAGCAAAGCCCTCAGTTCAATCCCAGGTAGGTTTAGGAGACAATGTAGCCTAATTATGAAACCTGTCATTGGTAATTTGTATTGGTGCACTCTAAGTCTCCTAAACAAAAATATGACATCAGAAATGGCAATATTTAGAAACCAGTAGGCGAATATTTCAACCTCTCAGGACACACTGCTACTGTCCTTAAGATGGCCTCCCACAAAGAAATCAAACTTTAAAAGGAGGATCCAATGTGAAATTGCTGAATTACAATTTATCAAGAAGTTCTGTTCTATTCATTTGGGTCTGAATCTGCTCCTGCTGCTGTGAAGCCTCATTTGCTTATTTCAAGCTATTGTCACACAGTGTACTTTTTGCATTCCATTGCCATTTGACTCCAACATCTGATGGATAAAACTTTTATACTTCTTGAAAGCTTATGTGAAATGTGCTAGTTTTAAGGTTCCTCAGGAATCTTGGTTGTAGTTGGTTGAAGAGGACTGTATAAAACTTTGGAAGGTGTTAGCCACTTTGTGATTGAAACTTTATAGAAGAAACTCACAGCCTAAAGTGTCTCAGTCCAGGAAAAGCTTTGCCTATTGACTCTGTTGAATGTACAGTACAAACTGGACCATACACCCATGTGTAAGCATATTTACCAGTGGGCAGGATCCTGATAGAAAGGGAAACAGAAGTTGCATTTCACCATCGACAAAATAGTGTGGTTTATGTGCTGAGAAAATACATACCTGCAGCAACAGAAGAACCACAAGGAAGACAATTAATTGTAGTCCTCAAACAATATTTAAGACTTGCATATTTTACTGCACAGTACTACTAATCGATGGTGATTGTCTAGCGCAATTTTGCAGAACAAATAATTTCCCAACCTTGGTCCAACCTCTGCAAAATCAATAGAGTTGGATGTGCCTTAAAGCTGCATGGGACTGCAGCCTCTAGTAATTTAAAATAATGGTATGATCCCTTCTGTTCCACGCGATTCCAGTGAGCATTTGTGTGATTTTATGGTTTTGCCACATTTTTTTGTCTGCTTTAATGTTTTCACTATTTTAAATGTTAGAATTGAAATGTTGTGTTTCATGTAACTCACCTTGGGAGGGTACATATGCACCTTAAAGAGGTGGGCTTGGAAAGCAATAAAAAAAAAATCGACACATGGGAATAATCCGCCTCCATTCAGAACAGTCGCTCCTACAATCCTAGTCCTGATTGAGGACTAGAATTCAAGCCTTCTCTGCCCCGCCCAACTGAAGGGCAATGATCGCCTTCTCCCGCTAGGCGTCCCAGAGAAAGATCAGAGTTTATTCAAACAGTTAAAAATATTCCATTAGCCGCAGGGGCCGAGAACTGGGAGGGGTCTCCGGAGTAGTAGCGGCTTGCTTTGCATTCTCGCTCGCCGCGCTGTCTGGAAACGGATTCTCGGCGAGAACAGAGAAGACCACCGTCATCGCGAGGAAAAAGGTCTGCGCCAGCTCTGGGGCCCGGGGGTTTGTTGGATCGTGCGCGCACGGGGTTGCTTGCGTGTAAGGGAAGGAAAGCAAGCAAGTGGCCTGAAAGAGGGGAGGCGGGCGGCGGCGGAGGAAATCCATCCACCTGGAGCGGCAAGAAAGGCTTCCCTCGCGCTCTGGCCTTGAAGCCGGGAGCAAGGAAAGCGGGCTTGCTTTGCAAGGTTGTTTGGGCAGATTTGAATCTTCCTGGAGTTGAGCGAGGGGGGGGGGCAAATCTGGCCGCGCGAGGCCCGCGAAGTTAGTGAAAGCGGCTTTGGTGAGAGCGCGAGGGATGGGAGACTTCTCTCGCTCTTTGCGCAGGTCTTGGGAACCCAAGATGCCTTTTGCTTCGAGGAGGAGGGTGGGCGGTGCAGCAGCGATGAAAGGGGCCCCTCGGTTGGGCTCAGGCTTGGAAAGGGCGGCGCGGGGAGAAGAAGATACGAGGCCCACGAAGGTGAATGTTGTTTTGATCTCCGAGAGAGTGAGCTCGAACTTGGTGCGTGTGTGTGTGTGTGTGAGGGGAGAGAGGAGAGTTACTTTTGCTTTGAAACACATGGGTGGCTCAAATTCCTCTCTCAATACCGCATTTTTTCCCGTTTATTTCACAACATTTTTCCTGAACCACCCCTTCATCATGCGAATCCAAGGGTGTGGAGTGCAGAAAGTGTGTGACAACCATTTATAAATGCAGTATAACAAAAACAGAACGAGACACAAGATTAAAAGGGCAAAGCAGCTGGAAATGCTAACTAAGAAGCCCAAACAGTTCTGACTAAAAATTCTGACTAGTATATTGATGTTTTGCAGCTCTCTCTTGAGCATGAAACCTGAAGGATACAGTTGGCTTATATACACTTAAATGTTTTCTTTTTGTTTAAAATCAAAAAGCTTTCTGCCTAAACCCTTGCTATCACAATAGTTAAGGGAAAACATAGGAAATCAATGAACTTCTGTACAGCAGGATTCTGCAACACAATCTGTTTCAATCTGCCTAATCTGGACCCTTACTCCCTCTGTGATAATAGTGAAGAAAATGTGGGAAACAGTCTAAAAGTATATGGCTGCTGAGGGAAGTTTTTGCTATCTGGACTTTAGGCTTAACTGTGTAGGCGCACCTTCAAAGAGTTCCTTTCCTGTGCTGTGGGGTTTTTGGTTCATCCAGTGCCTGGATTAAGGGCTCAGCCATTTGGAATCCAAGCCTTACTTAGGTCAACAAGGTTGGGGCAAACAGTCAGCTGGAAATGATTTTGCTTTGGTGGAATAACATTGAGTATAGATGAGAGATTTCAGAGACTTCACCCTTCATTGCCCACCATATATATACACATTTGGCAAGAGCTTCAAGGCTGAAAAACCAGTTGGAGTAGAGTACATAGCAGGGCACAAAAGAAATGAATATGTATTCCAGAGAGATGGCTCTCTATGCTACTTTTAAATCTGTTTAATGCATCATTTCATTTGCTGTCTAACTTTTTTTTTAAAAAAAACAAGTAAAATGTACATGAAATGTCAGATTTAAAAAATTGAATACATTTTACTATTCAGTGTGATTTACCGGATCGCATAAGGCCCTTTATCTTGAAGTGTTTCTCAGGGAAAAAAGTTTTGTTTCAGAACCCATCACCAACAGTTTAAGTTCAGTATTGAACATGCAAGAAAACTTTGCAGGGGCTCCATGCAATCTGCCTCTGTTTTAACTCTGCACCTGTCTGACTACTCTTGACTTCTGAAGGCAGTTCCGCACATGATGAGGAAGCATGAGTGAGCCATATTACCACCATAACGTGGGAAGAGGGTACTTGCATAGCTTCCTCTGCGGCGAGACAAATGCATCTTTTCTGAGGCGTGATGCAGGTTGCCCCTTCACATGTAGCAGCGGAAGCAGGCAATGATAAAGCAATTGTTCACTTCCTCCCATGATTTTTCTGGGAACTAGTATTTCACTACATTTTCTAAAGAATTGTAAATGTGAATGGTAGAACAAAGTTGGGGAACCTGCAGCCCTTCAGTTGTTGGACTCCCAACTTCCATCAGCCCCAACTGATGCCTGAGAATGATGGACATTGTAATCCAACAGTATCTGGAGAGTGACCTCCCCTGATACAGGCCTTTGAGAACCCCCTTTGGGCTCCAGAAGCAGCTAATGCTGTTTCCATTTATTCTTGTGGACACATCCTCCCTCCTCAATAATGGGATGACATTATAGTAAAAGGAGCTTTTTCTTGCAGTGCTGCATTACACCTCAGTGCCAGGCTGGCTAGGGCATCCAAGAAGCTGCACCTCTTAATTATCTAATGGATTGTACAATCTTCCACAGTCTGGGGTGCGGCAGGGTGCTTCTTGCGGTTGTATTATTTGTTTCGATCCTCAGTTCACTGAGGAGGGTATGTGTTTATGTGCGTGTTTGTATGCGGGTGCAGGCCGTGATGGAGGAAAGGAGAGGGTTGTGGCCTAGCAGGAAAAGGGGCAAATGGTGTGGCTCAGGCAACTGTGAGGGGGAAATGAGAAGAAGAAGAAGAAGAAGAAGAGAGGACTGCAAAGGGCACTTGGACCTGTAGGCAGTTCTGGGCAACTGTATCTAGGATCTTAGAACAAACAAAGGCAAAAAGCTGCAGGCTGCAGTGGAATTTCCTGGCATTGACTGTCAAGGGCTGGAACCGAGCCTTAAAGGAGCAAAGTCCATTTTTTAAACAATGCAGACCATAAGAAAGTCAAGTTTACCTGGGTTTGGAGTGAAATACTGTAATGGATCAGATTCTGGGACTTGCGTTGCAACAAGGGTTCTAAGGTGAGAGATGTCTGGAGAGCATGCTAATTTCAGGACCAAAACATACATCTCTTTGTGAAAGAGGTTGTGAAAGAACAACACTCTTTTATTTATTTTTAAAGGTTAGGCACATTATCTTGCTTTGGGTGGCACAGGCTTCCTCTGTGAGTTTGGGAGAGCTAGCCTATGTGCAGCCTTGGTGCCATGCAGAGTTAGCTGTGGCCTGAACCCATCACATTTGCTGGGTTGAAGCAAGCCTAGCTGATTAGTCATTAAGCCACTATCTTTTTCTACAAAGTACGCCCCCACTTATTTCAGAGGAACCTGCTCTTGTGTAAATATGCACAGAATTACAACTGGTCTAGACCTAACTTGGACCATTCCCCAGGCTGAAATGTGGATACATAGAGAGCACATTTTCCTAGACTGGGAATGTCTGCAATTTGCTGGCTTGGAGGCTTTGTCCCAAGTGTTAGTGTGTGGGCTATCTAAAGGAGTTCATTCTTCTCTCATTCTCAGGTCCTCATCTTTTTAGATTCACTTCTGTAGTCTTCCCATTTTATACCATTCTCAGTTCCTCTGTGGATTCAGCCTCTTGTGGCAATGGAAGAAAGTGTGTGGAGATTCCAAATACTAACAGGCATATATCTCAAATGTACAAATTAGCTTACACATACTTTTACTATTTGCTTGTACCCTCCCCTTTATGCCTTTGTTAGTGGCAATTGATAGGCTGAAAGAAAATAAAGAGCATACCTGTACTCTCTTCCCATTTATATATTAAAAATGTCTGGTTGGCTGCAGGTCATTCTGAGTCGCCATAGTTGAATGGCGATTTACAGGCTTGACGCACATTGTGACCAGGCTTCTTTAAGCATTTACTTTAGACTGGCTTAGGTGGAAGGGTCTGATTGAAGGCAGGGGCAGCAGGCAGCAAGAGGCTCCAGACTAGAAAGCAAGTATTTACCACAGTGGGGTTCTGAACTTCGCTTGGATTCCAGGACACACCACCAGTCATCAAAATTCAAAACCTGCCGTGATGTTGTTAGCCTTTCATTTGCTCACATTAAACTTAGTTAAAAAATAATGGGGCTGTGGGAAATCAATGTAAGTAGGCAGGGACTATGTCAGTGGGTTTTAAAAGCAAACAAACTTGGAATAAATTCATTAGGTTTTCACAAGAAAAAGACTGCCTGCCATGTTAAAATTCTAGCTGCCTTCACTTTGAATATGTAATTGCTTTTGGCAAAGAAAACATGTGTTTAAAAGAAACATAGCTGATTTTCCACCCCCTGCTCTGAAGGTTGTGTAACAGAATGGGATTCTTGATGGAGTAAACACACACCTCGTGCCAGCATTTCTAGCATGCCATTTGCCAAGTTGCATCCTCGGGGTGCTCATAGTGTTAGCAATGGGGAATCACAGGAGCAGGCCCTCACATTTGTCTCTGCAGCAATGCAAGGTTCGTTTTTTATTTATCCATTTAGACATGAAAATGTCCAAGAACCCAAACTGATTTTTCTTTAAATGACACACACTGTGTGTGTGTGTGTGTGTGTGTGTAAGGGAAGTTGGATTCCCTCAGGAATTTGCTATCCCATGCAATCTGTTCCATAACACTTCACAGCTTAAACCACCCCTGTTCCATGAAACGTGCTTCCCCTCTCCGCCCATCCTCTCAAATACCACGTCCTCTGACCCAGGAACATTATTTCCTTTTGTTCCTAAAGGAAACATGCTGCCCTAGGACTGCTGAGTACAGCTCCCACAGAGAGTGCTGGAAGTTGCCCTAAAATAGCATATGGGCCTCCTGCAATGAAAACAAAGCCAGTACATTATTAATTCCCGTTTGAGAGGAGCCACTCCTGTGGCGCAAACTGGACTTTGCTACTAGCCACGCAGATGGCTAAAGAGAAGCCAGTGTAGCAGAGACAGTTCAACATTGCATGCTGGAAAAAAGGCCTACAATTCCCAGTGGTGATATGAACCTTAAGCCTATGGCCCACTGTAAGACCCCCAAGCCCATCTCCTCAGTCAACATGTGGCAAACCGTCTCTTGGCTACCTGTTCCTGCTTCTTTTGCACCAACACCCATCACTTACCCGGTACCTTCCCTCCCACCTGCCAGGGCTAGAAAAAACATCTTTTAAAATATGACCTTGAACTCTGATAGAGTGGTACGTTGGTACTCGAACAGCTTGGTTCCCAAACAAATCGGCTCCTGAACGCCGCAAACCCGGAAGTAAGTGTTCCGGTTTGCAAACTTTTTTGGAAGCCGAACGTCCGGCGCTGCTTCTGCTGAACGGACTCCTGGAATGGATTAAGTTTGAGAACCAAGGTACCATTGTAATGTATTTTTCTTGCTGGATGGAGGACGAGAGGGGTGTGTGTGTGTGTAGAAATTAGCCTACTGTGCAAAGATGAAAATTTACACTAAGTGCTCTGCCTGCTCTTGCTTCTGGTCCCACCGCCTGCCACTATTATTATTATTATTATTATTATTACTCAGAAGGTTGTCCAGAATGGAATGCAGACCTTGGACTGAGAAAAGTTCCCCACCCCCGTGTTTAGCCAAACCTTGGCTTAGCTCAGCGTGATGTGGGAGTAAACAGGGCCAGGGTGGAGCAAAGCACCATCCGGTTCAAAGACATTGCAAGGAAAATCCATATTCTTACAAGGTCTGTTCATCCAGGAATAAACTGGGTAGGGAAGGTAGAAATCTTTCCCCACATACTTCCCCACTGGCAGTGGTGGCTTTTAAACCTACATGCCAAGTAGGAAAGTTTACACTGGGACTGCTTGGCAGGGGGTTGGACTGGATGGCCCTTGTGGTCTCTTCCAACTCTATGATTCTATGGATGCAGCAGCATTGTGTTGCCTCAATGTTTTGTTTTTCAAAAAATGGGAAAGGAATTGATTCTTGTTTCAATATAGTAACAGAAGCCAGGGTAAATTACCTTACCTCGCCTACTATGACCAGTAACTACTGGTATATCATTACCTTTTGACACTATAACGACATACTGTATAGGAAAGGGATTGTTATGCATAAGCAGTCAATTTACCTTTTTCAGCCTGTTTCTATGTTTCTGACAGAGAGTCAACATAAGTGTATATGATTATACATCACCCTGCGGAACCAAAGCACAATTTATGGAACTGACCATATTGATGGTTAGAGGCGCTGGGTGTCAGATATCGAATCTTATGCATTATGCCCTCTGGTGATTTCTGGAAGAAAATGGAAGAGTCTGCTTTGGTAAAACTTAAGACATTTATTGAAAGTATATTATTGGAAGTAAAAAAAAGAATTAAGTTGTATCCAATATTCATCACACTCAATTATTGTCTTTTATTTCAGCGGGTTCTTAACTTAAACCTATTAATTTCAATGTGCGTGCTTTGAGTATGTCTAACATTTGATGCAGCTGATTACTGGCGAATACAACTACCGGTAGTTGTATTTGATTGTACATTTATTCTCAGTGGAGAGCAAAGATCCTTATTCCTCTTACCGGTATGAGACCCAGTAGATCTCAGAGCAGTCTTATTTTAGACTTTGTGAAATAACTTCCCCTGTGTTTCGGTTCAAATGCAGTTCATCTGTCTCATTTCAGAGACATGGGGGTGGCTGGGAAGTGGAGGAAGAGAAAGATGGCCATGTTCTTTGTCAGTCTCTAAAGCATTTTTTAAGGTGGCAGATGGTACAGGCTTGGGAGAGGGATAGTTGTGTCATTCACCCCCTATTTGTGTTGCAGAAGACTATGTCCAGTAGGCACCTATGACTTGTGCAGTTGCATTCAGTATGATGATAGACATGGTCTGTCCACAAAGTGTGGCATTTTAAACATATAAGGTATTCTGCTTCAAATTATTGGGAAAATGAGGGCAGGATCCTGCACAAGTAAAAAGAAACAGCTGTATGCATCTTTTGTGGAGAAAAAGTGATGATATGGAAAAGCTCTAGCCTGCAGTAGTTCCTGTTATGAAACCTCTGTGCATCTAATGTATAGTGTCTGTTCAGTCACTGCACTGCTTTTGTGTTCAATAGCTAGACGTCAGCTGAATACAAAGGGAGCAATGCAAGTGCTTCTTTTATGTGAAATTATTTAGAATCCTGCTGCTTAAAACAAGAAAAGAAAAGAAAGGAAAAGAAAAGAAAAGAAAGAAGAGCCATTTAGCTACATTCACTTTGTAGGCACATTGTATAGACATTTTAACAGTGCAGTAAACTGTGTACTGATCCCTTTATGGGAGTGCTTCCACTACCTTTGTGGTGGAGCAGAGGTGGCTAATCTGTCATCCTCCAGATATTGCTGGACTGACACTCCTATCAAACCCGACAAGCCTGGCCCAGTGGTCAGAGGTGATGGGCTTTATAGTTCAGCAACATCCTGAGGGCGACGGGTAAGCCAGCCATGCTGTAGTGTAGAGCGGTGTTTTTCAACCAGTGGGGGGTGCCTTGAATGATGGTCAGGGTGCCACAGTCAACACTGGCCTCTGTCCTTCTTTCTTTCCCTCCCTCGTCTGATGCGCTCTTGAGTTTCTGCCTTCTAAAGGCTTGCACAGCTGTTTGCTGCAGCAGCCCTGCTGCGGCCACTGCTACCTCCCAAGGTAAGGTACTGGGCTCATGTTCACCTTTGGCCAATCTCTGCCCAGGTCCCTGTGGGGTGGCATGAAGAGGCACATCTCTTTGGAGCAAGGGGGAGCTCAGAGACCAGGGGTAGCACTAGTGGCTGCCCAAGGACACCCAAGGAGAGGAGAGAAGAGGAGGCTGAGAGAATACTCCACGAGGGAGGGTGTTCCATAAAGGGTGAAATGCTGCCAGCTCTGCAGACAAGGGGTGACATAACTGGGCTCCTGAGTCCCACAGGGGTGCTGCAGAAAGAAAGTAGTTGGTCAAGGGAGCCGTGGACTCAAAAAGTTGAAAACCTCTGGTGTGTAGAGGATTTGCTATGGGAATTGGAACTGGGTTGACTGTGTCAGTTCCACATTCAGAGAAATGTGCTTTCCACAGTTTTGTTGCAGAGTTCAGGTGCTGCTGTGCCTTCTCTCCAGCACTGGCGCCTGGCTTGCCAATCAACTGCCTTTTTAAACCGCCCTTGTCTTTTCGTTGATGGGCTGCCCATTGATTTCCCTCTGATGTATACAGAGGGCTCTTCAAAGCAGCTGAGCAACTATTTTGCTGGGTCCTCTCAAAACTATGTGGCGCTGTGAAGGTGGGGAGTAAAGAGAGAGGGAAGCACTTGTGTTTTTAGCAACAAGCACTGTTAATTTTGGTTCCCTGGAGGATTAATTTCAGGATCTGGTTTAGTTGGTGGTTGGGGCTGTTGTAGCAACAGAGTGGGAACGGGAGCTTGACTGAGAACCATCCCTGCACTGGCACTGGTGCATCTTTATTCAGAAGTAACTCTCACTCATTTAAGTAGTGTTTACTCCAAAGTAAGTGTGGATGGAATTACAGCCCTAGTGTTGGACAGTGTAGTATTCTCCACCCCCCCACTCTGTCTCTGAGCACTCCCCTTCCCTTCCTCTGGAAAGGGTAGGAATGAGGCTCCCTATTTATTAATAGTGACAAATGTGCTTGGATTTCAAAATGGAAGGGAAGAGAAACTTGTGTAGATCTGTCCACGGCTTGCTGTAAGGAAGGAACAGAAATGGGGCTGAAAAAGTGGTCCCTGGCTCTGCTGCAAGTTAGTTGCACATCCTGGAATCACATTTGCATCCATGCAGCTGATGGTAAATCATTGGTTTCACGTCTGTTGACAGTGTGTATTCCTGCTCTGGGTGTGTGCTTAATGGTCCTCTTGTTAAAAAGCAAGGGCTCCCATCTCTGCCACCGTGGATTGGTGGACCCAAGCAGCTCATTTCCAGCAGGTTCTGCAACATTTATTAAATGTATTTATATCTTGACTTTCAGGGGCGCCAACTTGCGGCCCAGGCCTTGTGGGGCCTCGGAGATCATGCCTGGAGTCGTTGGAGACCTCTGACGTGACTTCTGGTTTGTACCGGAAGTCGCGTCAGAGCCCCCAGGCCTCCTGGGCCTCCTATAGTTGGCGCCTATGTTGCCTTTCCATCATTTGATGTCAAGGAGTGTCTCCACCCCCACCATTCAACCTGGACACTGAGGTCCAGCGCCGAGGGCCTTCTGGTGGTTCCCTCACTGCAAGAAGTGAAGTTATAGGGAACCAGGCAGAGGGCCTTCTCAGTAGTGGCGCCCGCCCTGTGGAACGCCCTCCCATCAGATGTCCAAGAAATAAACAACTATCTGACGTTTAGAAGACATCTGAAGGCAGCCCTGTTTAGAGAAGTTTTTAATGACTGATGTTTTAATGTATTTTTAATCTTCTGTCAGAAGCAGCCCAGAGTGGCTGGGGAAACCCAGCCAGATGGGTGGGGTATAAATAAATTATTATTATTATTATTATTATTATTATTATTATTATTATTATTAAATTATTAAGGTGGCTCATGTAAGACTATCAAATCATGTTAAAAAGTTTTTTAAAATGCATTAAAAAAATCAATAGAGCCAAACACACCAAGACTAAATCAGAGAAAGGGAGCAATTTAGAGGCAAGCATCTTTAGGAAAACACCCAAGAGAAATATTTTTCATATGCTTGCCATATAAATGAGAGTGGAGATGTGCTAACTCTGTTTCTTTGGGAAGAGCATTCCAAAGGTGGGATGTGAAAAGTAAGAAGGCCCTATTCATGGTCACCAGCCACCTCAACTCTAAAGGGGTGGGAATATGAAAGCTATGTCCTCATAAACTCTAGCAAGAAAATCTCTATCCCTGTCAATACATTCCTAATCACACAAACAGATTCCTATGTATTAAGCAACAATTACATGTCTCCCTGTTTTGGTTATGAGTCATTAGCTTATTTCTAGAACTCTTGCCTCTTTTCTCATCCACCATCAGTTTTCTTACGCCCAAGATTTCTCTTCCATCAGTGTGCATTTTTCTTAGGTGTCCGTTTATCAGTGAATCTCCTCCCTTTATCATCTGTTTCCTTCCATTTGTCAGTATCTTCAAGAAGTATTTATAGACTAATATTTTTGCTCAGGCCTAAGTTGTGTGACTCACTTCCTCAGTTTTCCTCTTAACCAGCCAATTTTGTGACAAAATAAAGGGCACTAATGATTATGCACTTAAAACAGACAGGAGTGATTTGTGGACAACTTCTGCTCTCAAGCTGACTATTTAAGAAGAGACATCACACAAGGAGAGCAGAAGTTGTCCACAAGTCACTCCTGTCTGTTTAAGTGCATAATCATTAGTGCCCTTTATTTTGTCACAGAATTTACTGGTACTTTGCTTCTAGGGAAATGTTGAAGGCTTCATTCCCTGGGGCAAGTGGTGGGCGGAGCTGGAGTCAGGGTGGGTGGGGCTAAAGCTCAAGGTGGGCAGGGCCAGAACAAGAGCCCCCCCCTTCTATCTCCCCCTCCTCCTCTTCCTCTCACCTCTCTTTCCCTCACTGCAGAAAATCTCCCCACTCCATCCCAAGACAATTGGGTTTGAGGGAAGGGGAGAAATTACCAATTCATGCAAATTTATATCCTGACTTTCACAGTCATTTTGCATCAGAATGCACAGCAGGTTATTTCAGCTTGTTTTTAACTCTTCCTAAAATCGGTGGTCTGATACTGTCTTTCCTCCCTACCCAGCAGCAGCACACAGTAGTCCTGCATTAGGGCTACAGTTGCAAGAAATTACCGTAGGTTTCCTTGTGAAAGTGACTGGAGTGAGGCTGGGTTTAGGAAAGTTAGGCCAGATCGAAAAGGGCTGTGTTCCTGAGCCTCACTCTTGACACTTCACTGAAAGATGCTAGTCCTTTTTTTATTGTTCGCGTTCTCATCTCAATAACTGTTGAAGTGGCTCCTGTAAATCAATGGTGCAAAGTACTTTTAGAATGAAAGGAGCTTTATTTAAGATGATGATGTTCTATGCAGTGGTGTTTCCATCAATCACCCCCTCAGAGAGCTGTCTTGGAGGCTGACTTCCCAATATAAACACAACGGAGCCAACTGTCTCTCTTGAGGATTCTATAGCACTCTCTGTAAGATGATATTATTGAATACACAGAGGATCTCTCTCTCTTTCTCTCTCTCCACACACACACACACACACACAGGCTTTGTCATTAGCTAAACAGTTGCCTAAAATATGATTGGTTAAGGCCAGAGATAATTCTCCTTAAACTTGGCAGATTGTGAAATAAAATCCTTTCTACTGACCAAAAGCATTTCCCCTTAGCTGTGGGTTTAAAATAGAGATCAGCAACTGGAAGACCCAGGGCCACATCTGTGCAGCTGAGGGGTACAGTTGAGGCATCCAGTGATAACACAGAGACCAGAGCCATAGCTCAGTGGTAGAGCATACAGAAGGAGCCCTCCATTAAATCCTGGAGAGCTGCTGCCAGTTGCCAGTGCTGAACCAGATGAGCCAATGGCCTGTCTTTTGTATAAGGCCCTTTCCTATATTTCTAGAAGACAATTGGTGGAAACCACAGCACTCCCAAGGAACAGGATCCAAATTCTCAGAACTAGGCCTCAGCCTAGACCATCTCAGTGACCCAGAAAAGATATCACATTACAAACATGCCCACATGCCCCAAACTGCCACCTGAACTCACTGGGCTACACATTTAACAAATAGCTTGTTATAAATCATGATGTGTCACTGGGACATCCCAATAAGCCCCCATTAGGGCTTACACTTACTCCTTCAACAATATTATTAATGCAGCAAACTTTCCATCAGAGCCAGTCTGTAGGATGAAGGAAGACATTCCTGAGCCTGCACAACTGCTCCAGCATCCTGTTCTAACAGTAGCCACTCAGTTGCCTCTGGCAAGCTCAAAGCAGAACCTAAGTGCATGAACACACTCCTGGTACTTTCCAGCAATTGATATTTCTTGTGCCGTTGTTTCCATCAGCACCCCTACTTCCTTAACAGTCATTTCTTTAAGGATTAACAAAATAAAAAATTCCTTCCAGTAGCACCTTAGAGACCAACTAAGTTTGTTATTGGTATGAGCTTTCGTGTGCATGCACACGTCTTCAGATTCTTTAAGGATTGTTAGTTCCAATCCTCCCACCAATCTAGTATTGCTTCAGACGACAAAAGTGTTGTGCTGTTTTGTGCCACAAGTGCCAGGTTTTGTGCTGTCATCTATTAGTTTGCATTTTTGTGGGTAGTGACACTAAACCCGGGGTTCTGTGGCACAAAACATCATTGTAAGTTTTGACGTGATAACACAGTATCTGTTTTTTGGGGTGGGGTAGGGAGAGGTTAACTATGAACCCCAACTGGAACACATCAGTACCAACTAAGATTTATGGACGCTTTTGGATATTTTTGTGATATAAAACACCACACAGCTTTGGCAATACCTATTTTGGGGTGTTGTTAACACTCCTATTCCTTTGGACCGCTCAGGCCCAGAAAATACACTGAAAATGAATTATAACTCTGCCTTCTTTTCATATGCTACACCTTTGAATCAGGTGGTTTGTGTTTGAGGTTCCTTTCTTTCCCACAAGTGTCTTGATAATAGAGGAATTAATTTAGAATGGGTTCAGGTTTGTGCCTGTCAATGGCAGAAGTCTTTCTCCAAATATTTGGTCTTAAACCTGCAGATAACATATTTGCTCTTCATAGAGCAAGTCATGCAGACCTTGTTCAGGCAAACTTCCTGGAATCATCATCAGTTTGGCAGGTTTTTTTTTAAAAAAAACAACAACCAAAAATGTCCAATGGCATCTTAAAGATGAACAGATTAATTGTGGGATAAAGATTATAATAACCAGGAGTCTTTGGCAACTGTTTGCTTTCTGTGGATCTCTCAATAAATATTTGTAGAAAACAGGGACAGTAAAGTCTAAGTGAGGAAGAAATGTGGGCAAATCTTACTTTTGGGGGTGGGTGGGAGGGAAATCGTCGTCTTCTGATTGAGGGCAGATTTCCATGACCTTTTCCTCCACCTCTCTGTTGGCTCATTAAAATAGTTTACAAAGCCGCCATGGGTTAAAAGGCAAGTCCTAATAATGTTTGCATGAATTAGTCTTGTATTTGAGAGCAAGGAAGAGTGGTTTGTGGCTTTTGTTTGTTGGTAAGTGTGCACGCTTATTTTTAAACATCCCTGCATGGGTAGAACTGCTATCAGCGTTGTTTTTAAATCTGTGGAGATACTGAAGGGTTTAGAACCACATGTCTCTTGTCTTTGCAAACAGTTATTTTTGTCTGTTGTTATCTGATGTAGACACTTTCTTAGTCATACAGAATTTGCAGAGCGCTCATCATAAATATATGAACTTATGCATGATTCAAGACCAGACTAACAGTTACCTAACATTTTTATTAAGGATTTTTAAATGTTACTATTCGAAAGAAGTCCAGAGACCAGGGTAAACACATTTTTAGAATTGTTATTTATTATTGTGGCTTGTTACTATGTTTTTTTGAGATCATGGGTGCTGTACAGAGCCTGGTGAAATTGGTCAGTTTGTTGTTGTTTTAACCATTTTTGTTGGGATTTGATGTTTTTGAAATTGTTGTTTTAAAGGGTTAAATTATGCTTGAGCTGCCTATAAGGTAAGGTAAGTTAAGAATATGATGAATAGATGAAGAAATATTTTCTTTAACATTCTGTCGACTTACTTGTCCTGCTATCTTTTTAAAAAAATACCCTCCAATAAAGCTATATACTGGAATGCATTAGGCATATCTTGCAATAAATATTTCTACTTAGGGTTGCCATATGTCTGGAATTTCTTGGACATACCTGGAATACTGCAGTCGGAAGCAGTGTCCGGATGGAAATTGGCAAAATGTCCAGGAAAATCTGGATGTATGGCAACCCTAAGTAGAAATATTTATTGCAAGATATGCCTAATGCATTCCGAAATAGCTCAACAACTTTTGTGTCTGCATTTTTTGAAATATGGCAACCTTGTTTCTCCTTCAGCCATCATTTTAAGTCTTTGGTCAGGTTCACACACAACGTGAAACCTTTTTGGGCACAGAAACACATTTGGAAATTGAAGAAATTGTTGTGGGCATCACAAAATACCCATCTCACAGAGGAAAAAAATAGTGATGCTTTCCCTCAAAAAGAAAACCAGACACAACATTGACAACCTTGCCAAAACCAAATATAACACAGACTGAATGTGCAGGCAACCTCTGCCCTCCCCCCCGAAAAAAAAGCTTTCATTTTTTGGGTTGGTAATGCTGAGTTTGTGCTATTTTTGCCTTCTTATGTTTCCATTGAAATGTAAGGATTGCTTCGCCTTTGTTTCCTAAGGTCCTGTTTAGTGTTTAGAGATCTAAACTCAGGATAGGTTAAAGCAGAAATAGCTTCAGGACCTACTTTCTTTGTTCCTGTACAGGTTGAGACAAGTGTATCTGGCAACGTGTGTGACTCAACAGATGTATATAGTCTGTAATTATATGATTGTGTGAGCAAATGGCTTTGCAGAGCATATGCATGCTTGGCATTACTTGGGGAGGAGCCCCCAAAGTTGGTGTAATGTATGTGACTGGAGAGTTAGAGCAGTTGAGAGAGGGCTGGGCCCTACCCTTGTAATAGACTTTGTGTATATGGCTTGAAATAATCACTTTATCTCACTTGGCCATGCCTAATGCCCATTGTGAGTTACAAAGATGCTTAAAAATACAAGTGTATGCAAATCTGCTGTATACAGTAAATGGATTGGCAGAAGGTAGATTGGAATCCAGTGGTAGATCTTGTGGGATAAGCAGCCTCTTAGAACCATCATGCTTCAGTCTAATTAGCACATGAAGGGGTTAATACCATAGAGTGAGCTGTCCTGCCAGGCTTAGCTAGGTCACTTCCCCCCCCTCACTTTGAGAGGAAGGTAATCAAACCTGTTGTTCCCCTTCAGTCTACCTGAGAAGCTCAGCATGGAAAATGAAATGAGCTGTTTGCTCCAAGCCATTCTTCTATTCCTATCCCAATAATTTATACTTTCACCACTATAACCAAGCTAAGTTTTACTGCCTGTGTTTTCTGGCTGATATATGGAAAAGCACATGAACCTGACCTTTGAAGAGTTTGTAAATCCTATTTTAACTTACCAAACGTGATCTTTTTCTATGCTAGGGGAAGAGGGGAGCTTTGGGAGCAACTTGGAAGGGCATCTCACTCCCTTTCTGATTCATTTTCCTTGCTTAGCTGGTGAATGAGGAGCCCAAAAGACTTACATGCCTGCTTTCATTAGCAGGAAAGCTGATGGTGAGCATGAGGAACTGCGATAATTTCCTTCTCTGTGTATGCATTTGTAAGTACAGTAACAAGATGACATTGCCTGCAGGATCTTTGTAGTCTTGCTAATAAAGAACATCTTGAGATGTGTATGAACAGCTCCAGAGAATTCTGCATGTTACGCTTTGCATGGTCTTGTGCAGCTGATAACTCATTATGGTGAATGAGAACAGAATGTCTTGGAATGAAACACAGGCTGTGTAGAAAGAGGGGTGGAACCAAAGAGCACCCCAAATCTAAACACTGCCTAAGTTTGGTGGAGTTTCATTGGCCTCTGCTTGTCTGGGCACACTAGTGAGGTTTTGTAGCGGTGGGTTGATGTGTGGGCATCTATGCCTTGGCATGCGGTTGGGTTTGCTGGCCTTTGTGATCTCTTTCAACTCTTGTGATTCCTTTTTCCTGCAAGCCTAAAGTTGCAGGCAGAGAATGATTATTTATTAAAATATTTATATACTGCTGTATCAGAAAAATGTTTGCAACAATATAAAAACAAACAATAAAATCGTAGCAAGTTAATAACAAGTTAACATAAAACCAAACAATAAAATCATAGCAAGTTAAAAGCAAAAAGAAATGAAAAATGGATTGAAATGCTGTGCTGAGGCTCACACAGAAAATTCTGCTTTCTACTCATGGGTCAACCACTATCTTAAGTGAGAGCACTTCTGTTTTTCAGACTGGGCATAAGTTTGATTTGAGGATGAACCACCTCACCCTTTGAAGAGGGAGAAGTGCAGTTTCTCCTAATAGTAGTTCAGTTCTAATTTCCTTTCTCTGTAAGTAAAACAGCTCACTAGTCCTAGATTTGAAAGTTGCCAGTTGCAACCATGTCCCTCTTTTTTACAGCCCTCCTTAAGACATAGTGGCATTCCTTTCCTATGGCTGCTAGAGGAGAATATTATTATATTAGGCATCCATTTCGTATAACTACAAGTGAAGTGCAAATTGAGTGTTTAGTTCATAGGTTCGTTGCCGTGTTTCAGTTGATCTAACCAAGCTGTTGTGCCAAGACAGTCTTGTTGCAAAGTTGACTTTGTGGTAGTAGCGCCCCTTTATGCCTAGCTGGTGACTTGTCACATAACCAGTGTGCCAGTGCTCATCCCATTTTTTTCTTCAGCGTTACACTTTGTGTTTGAAGTCAGATTTGTGTGCACACTGAAGCAGTGCTGTGTGAATTAAGGCGTGGCAGGGATGGGGCGGGGCTAGGCTTGATTGAAAGGGGAAATAATGCCTTGGGTGGTTATAAACAACTTGCAATCTCCTGTGCACAGACTGAGGCAATGTGCCTAAAGCTAAAGGGATCTTTGCCTCCTTTCTTCTGATAAGCGGTGACTTGCAGTGGTTTCCTGAACTTTGCCCTTGATTGGATCAACACTATGAGTGCAGTGATAGATTTTGTGTGCTCTGCAAATGTAGACTAGTGCAAATAAGAGAACACCCTCAAAACCCCACCTTTCCAACTCCCCTTGTTTCAAAGAGATTTTTATAGCCCCCACCGTTGTGAAAATGTATAGGCAGTCATGTTGAATCTAAGAAGTTCAAGGGGTGGGACTGAGCAAGATTTCCAATTAGTGGGGTGAGGGTTTTTTTTTTTTTTTTTTTTTTTTTTTGCAAAAGCAGAATAAGCAATATGATCACTTGCTGGATTTGCCTAATTCACATAAGTTGCAGAACCCAGATTTCCTTGGAATGGAATGCAGCATACTGGAACACAAAAGTCTGGGGTGAGAATTTTAGTGCCGCATACGGTATATGCAGCTCTGGCACTAGATAGTCTGTTCCTGTGAGTTGTGTTGACTTTGCATTTCCAGAGCACTGTAGAAAAGACTGATTCGTTCTTCTTGGTGGAAATGAAAAGAATATGCTAGCAATGAAGTGGGATGGTCTGCATAGCTTGTTTAATTTCCAGTAGTACTTTCCTTGGGTTGCTGATTTAAATGCAAGAACAGTCTCGTTGTTCAACGCGATGCTATTCCTGGCCAGGACCAGTGGAGACAGCAATGATTGTTCTATGACTCACTGGCCATCCGCCCTCCATAAATCAGCATGCTTCATAAACCTCCTGCTGTTCTCTGACTACAGCACTAAAATTGATGTGAGAGCTCTCTTTTAGCACCTCTTCACAATCTTGTTTGCTTTTCAAGCAGTGCTGTGCAACTCGAGGAAGATGGGGATGGACTAGCAAGATCCCGTGTAGCCTTAAGAGCTTCGTGGAAGAACATGTGATAATGCATATTGGCCAATAGACCAGCTTAATGAGCGTTAATCAGAACCCAGAAACTTCAAATTCAGAAGTCTAGTCAAGCTACCCATATATTTTAAGCATGTTGGATCAGAGTCATGCGTACCTAAATGCTGTCCCTCACTGGGAGAGAAAATATGAGAACATGGTTAATGTGCGGTTGAGTGCAACTTTAAAATGGAAATATAACATCACAGTAATCCAAGTTTATGCACCAACTACCAGTGCTGAAGAAACTGAAATTGATCAATTCTATGAAGACTTACAACACCTTATAGAAATGACACCAAAGAAGGATGTTCTTCTCATTATAGGGGATTGGAATGCTAAAGTAGGAAGTCAAGAGATAAAAGGAACAACTGGCAAGTTTGGCCTTGGAGTTCAAAATGAAGCAGGGCAAAGGCTAATAGAGTTCTGTCAAGAGAACAAGCTGGTCATCACAAACACTCTTTTCCAACAACACAAGAGACGACTCTACACATGGACATCACCAGATGGGCAACATCGAATTCAGATTGATTATATTCTCTGCAGCCAAAGATGGAGAAGCTCTATACACTCAGCAAAAACAAGACCTGGAGCTGACTGTGGCTCAGATCACCAGCTTCTTATAGCAAAATTCCAGCTTAAACTGAAGAAAGTAGGAAAAACCACTGGGCCAGTAAGATACAATCTAAATCAAATTCCTTATGAATACACAGTTGAAGTGAAGAACAGGTTTAAGGATTTAGATTTGGTGGATAGAGTGCCTGAAGAACTATGGATGGAGGCTCGTAACATTATACAGGAGACAGCAACGAAAACCATCCCAATGAAAAAGAAATGCAAGAAAGCAAAGTGGCTGTCCAATGAGGCCTTACAAATAGCGGGGGAGAGAAGGCAAGCAAAATGCGAGGGAGATCGTGAAAGATACAGGAAATTGAATGCAGATTTCCAAAGAATAGCAAGGAGAGACAAGAGGGCCTTTCTAAACGAGCAATGCAGAGAAATAGAGGAAAATAACAGAATGGGAAAAACCAGAGACTTGTTCAAGAAAATTGGAGATATGAAAGGAAGATTTCGTACAAAGATTACCACAATTAAGGACAAAAGAGGAAAGGACCTAACAGAAGCAGAAGACATCAAGAAGAGGTGGCAAGAATACACAGAGGAATTATACCAGAAAGATATGGAGGTCTCATACACCCCAGGTAATGTGGTTGCTGACCTTGAGCCAGACATCCTGGAGAGTGAAGTCAAATGGGCCTTAGAAAGCCTCGCTAACAACAAGGCCAGTGGAAGTGATGATATTCCAGCTGAACTATTTAAAATTTTAAAAGATGATGCTGTTAAGGTGCTGCACTCAATATGCCAGCAAGTTTGGAAAACTCAGCAGTGGCCAGAGGATTGGAGAAGATCAGTCTACATTCCAGTCCCAAAGAAGGGCAGTGCCAAAGAATGCTCCAACTACCGCACAATTGCACTCATTTCACACGCTAGCAAGGTTATGCTTAAAATTCTACAAGGCAGGCTTAAGCAGTATGTGGACCGAGAACTCCCAGAAGTGCAAGCTGGATTTCGAAGGGGCAGAGGAACCAGAGACCAAATTGCAAACATGCGCTGGATTATGGAGAAAGCTAGAGAGTTCCAGAAAAACATCTACTTCTGCTTCATTGACTACACAAAAGCATTTGACTGTGTCGACCACAGCAAACTATGGCAAGTTCTTAAAGAAATGGGAGTGCCGGATCACCTCATTTGTCTCCTGAGAAATCTCTATGTGGGACAAGAAGCTACAGTTAGAACTGGATATGGAACAACTAATTGGTTCAAAATTGGGAAAGGAGTACGACAAGGCTGTATATTGTCCCCCTGCTTATTTAACTTATATGCAGAATTCATCATGCGAAAGGCTGGACTGGATGAATCCCAAACCGGAATTAAGATTGCCGGAAAAAATATCAACAACCTCAGATATGCTGATGATACTACCTTGATGGCAGAAAGTGAGGAGGAATTAAAGAACCTTTTAATGAGGGTGAAAGAGGAGAGCGCAAAATATGGTCTGAAGCTCAACATCAAAAAAACTAAGATCATGGCCACTGGTCCCATCACCCCCTGGCAAATAGAAGGGGAAGAAATGGAGGCAGTGAGAGATTTCACTTTCTTGGGTTCCATGATCACTGCAGATGGTGACAGCAGTCACGAAATTAGAAGACGCCTGCTTCTTGGGAGAAAAGCAATGACAAACCTAGACAGCATCTTAAAAAGCAGAGACATCACCTTGCCGACAAAGGTCCGTATAGTTAAAGCTATGGTTTTCCCAGTAGTAATGTACGGAAGTGAGAGCTGGACCATAAAGAAGGCTGATCGCCGAAGAATTGATGCTTTTGAATTATGGTGCTGGAGGAGACTCTTGAGAGTCCCATGGACTGCAAGAAGATCAAACCTTTCCATTCTCAAAGAAATCAGCCCTGAATGCTCACTAGAAGGACAGATCCTGAAGTTGAGGCTCCAGTACTTTGGCCACCTCATGAGAAGAGAAGACTCCCTAGAAAAGACCCTGATGTTGGGAAAGATGGAGGGCACAAGGAGAAGGGGACGACAGAGGATGAGATGGTTGGACAGTGTTCTCGAAGCTACTAACATGAGTTTGGCCAAACTGCGAGAGGCAGTGAAGGATAGGCGTGCCTGGCGTGCTCTGGTCCATGGGGTCACGAAGAGTCGGACACGACTGAACGACTGAACAACAACAACACTTTGAAGCAGCTGGTAGGCATTTACTTTTGGGTGTCTTGTTCCTTAGTTAACATGATGCTTCCAACTTCTTCCAGCTGTGACATGTCCATGCAAGGGCTGAAAGAACTGATTCATGCGCTATGATGGTACATCTCATCATAGATGTGGCCTCTGCTGCACTGATCTTGAATCAGCCCAACAAGCTGCAGTCCTTCCTAGCATGCTGCAGGGGAGAGGAGAGGTAGACTCTCGTTCCGAAAAAGGGCAACCAAAATGATCCAAGGAGATGGAACAACTGCCCTGTGCAGAAAGGTTGCAGCATTTGGAACTTTTTGCTTAATAGAAAACTTCTCTTGCTAACCACAAGAAGAGCCACAGGCCCATCTAGCCTAACGTTCTGTTTCTCAACAGTAGCCAAATAGATGCCAAATGGAAGTGTAGAAACAGGACACTCACCACCATAGCAGTCTCCCTCTTGTGTTCCCAGAAGCTGGTTTTCAGAGATATACTGCCTCTGGTAAAGGTAAAGGTAAAGGTAAAGGTAAAGGGACCCCTGACCGTTAGGTCCAGTCGCGGACAACTCTGGGGTTGCGGCACTCATCTCGCTTTACTGGCCGAGGGAGCCTGCGTACAGCTTCCGGGTCATGTGGCCAGCATGAGTAAGCCGCTTCTGGCGAACCAGAGTAGTGCATGGAAATGCCGTTTACCTTCCTGCCGGAGCAGTACCTATTTATCTACTTGCACTTCCTGCTTTTGAACTGCTAGGTTGGCAGGAGCAGGGACTGAGCAACAGGAGCTCACCCCATCGTGGGGATTCGAACTGCTGCACACTTCTTCATAGTTGGTCTCTAAGGTGCTACTGGAATGAATTTTTTTATTTTTATTTTTGTTTCGACTACGGCAGACCAACACAGCTACGTACCTGTAATCAAAAAGGTTGCAGAGCATCTCTTAAACAGACTCATGGGGGAAAGCCCACAGAAATGGGATGGTTTCCATTTCAGGATGAATCATCCCTACAGGGTGAGGATGAACATGTTTCTGATAATCCAAACAGAGACGGGGTAGAGCTGGACCAGGAGCAAGCAGCAGAACATGAAAGCCAGTCAAAGTGCCAGACAGGGAAAACTGTAGTTCCCAGGATCCTGGGGTTTTTTGGGGGGGGCATGACAGCAAAGCCAGTTTATTTTTGTAGCACATATGTCTGTTTCAGTGGTTGATATAATCTGTTCTATAGATAAACAAAAGGATTATTATTTTTTGTCCCGGGGACAGAAAATCTCACATCTTATACAAGCAGTATATCCCCAGTGGGGGGTGGGGGTGGAGCAATGGATGAGAGTGGCATCTTTGAGGACAAATGAATGCCTCTGAAGCTCCTTTTTATGTTTTGGCAGAGCCGTGCGGTAATTTCTCATGAAGCCTGGGCTGTCAGGAAGCCAAGGAAAGAGCCTTGTTGTTCTTCCCTGATACTATCTTGGATGTATGCTGTCATCTCTCAGCCTCTCCCCTTTGCTTGTGAACCCTGCTTGCTGCCAGCTATGCTGTCACATACCCTAAGAGAAAAACTTTCATTGCATAATTGGGTAAAAGGGACAGACTGAGATGGCTCAGCTTCAGAGATGGACACATTCCCATTCTGGGAATCTCCTCCTGCCGCCAGTGTCATGTACCAATTCCTGAGGAGGTGACATAGCTTCCAAATCATGTGAAGGAGGAAAAAAAGAGAAAACTTCTCTGCACCAAACACTTAACTGCACATGAAACCCTGGAGTAGGCTGCTGTTTCTAGCTCTGCGTCATTAGGGGAACCTGAGCAAGAGGATTTCTCATATGCCTGTGCTCTGGGTTTTTGTGGTTTTCCAGCACAATCCAAGGTGCTAGTGAAAGCTTATAACAGGGATGGGGGCAGGGCCTGTTGCTCTCTGGATGTCTCTGGACTCCCATCAGACCCGGCCAGCATGGCCATTTGTCAGGGTTGATTGGAGTTGTAGTTCAACAACATCAGGAAGACAACAGGTATCACCATTTCTGGCTTATGAAATCTTGGATAGCCTGAACCCATTCTACCTTGAATAAGACTTTTGGCCATATGACCACATACCTGCTAGTATCATCAGGGGGGGCATAGATTGGTGGAGATGTGCCCTGGCACATAGTGATCTTAACACCAGCGGTAAAAGTAGGGAAAGGGCTATAGCTGAGTGGCAAAGCATATGTTTTGCATGCAGAAGGTTCCTCCAGGGTCAGTCCCTGGAGACCCACTTCTGGTCAGTGTAGACAACAGATGGACCAGTGGTCTGACTGGGTACAAAGCAGCTTCCATTGACCTGTCCTGGAACTGACAGGGTGGGCTTGCAATATTATCAGCCATGTTTTCCCCCTCATGTGTTTCTTAAGTTACATCTTGGCAATGCCTGTTAAGAGTGGTGGTTGAATACAGAAGAAAGCCGGTTGACAGTTGCACATTGGGTGTCAACGGGGGAAAGGGTTTTCTAACAGAAGTCTTCCCTTTTCTTAAAGCTTTTCCACAGCCCTGCTAAATTGCGACAATGCGTGACTACTCTGAAAACAAGGAAACATGTGGGACCATCTGTCTCAAATATCTCCTCTTCATCTTCAACTTCTTTTTCTGGGTAAGGAGCCAGCTTTAGCAAATTTTGCTGATTTGTGCTGTGAATTTGGGAGTATCCTGGAGCAATGGGGCGATTAGGATAGACTTTGAATGCTCTTCTGCATGATTTAAAGAGAACAGCGAGTCTGCTCCAGAATTAGCAGATAGTTGGAGCTTAGCTTCTAGCCGCTCCTTTATTTCACAAAAGCCCAGCCACATTGAGCTGAGTGCTAGGTTAGAACTTCTCCCTGATAACCTAGCTTTCTGAAGATGGGGTGTTGATGGCATAGCCATTGGGGAGCATTCCGCTGGGTTATCCCCATATTGCTTTCTGAAGTGGTAAGTTCCAGGAGGATGGAGGCCCTCTACACATAGATAGGCCTTCCTTTATTCTGCTCTTCGCATAGCTTCCGTCAAAAGTTACTGTTAGAAATCTTCGAAGCAGTTTGATAGGCAAGGATAGGAGTGAAAAGGTGCTTCACTTGAACTTAGATTTTCATTGAGATCAGCAGGAGCCCCTCTGCCAAGGGACCCTGAATAAGGCCTTGGTGAACCACCACTGATGAGGCAATAGGTGGTCCTGCTAGGTAATGGTGCCTCATGTTTTCTCTACCCCAGCTGCATTTAACTCATTATCTTCCTTTCTCTCTTAAGCTGGCAGGTGGAGCTGTGATGGCAGTGGGCATCTGGACCCTGGCTGAAAAGAGCGATTACATAAGCCTCCTGCAGTCCAATACGTACATGGCAACAGCCTACATCCTGGTGGTGGCAGGCGTTGTGGTCATGATCACCGGCATCTTGGGCTGCTGTGCTACATTCAGGGAGCAGCGGAGCCTCCTGAGAGTGGTGAGTGTTCTTTGAGCAAGCGGGAAGAACTCAGTGTAGGCAGGAATCGACACTAGAGAGCCATGGTAAATTGTAGCAGGGAAATAGGGGTTAAGACAGAAAGAGAGAAATGTTTGGGTTGGGGAGACACACCACTAATTCAGCCCTTGGGAAGCTGCTGCCAGTCAGTGTCTGCAATACTGAACTAGATGCACCAGTGAACATAGCCCCTGTTGGATCAGGCCAGTGGCCCATCGAGCCTAGCATCCCAGCCAGATGCATCTGGGAAGACCACAAGCGGGACCTAAGCACAAGAGCATTCTGCCCACCTGCAGTTTCCAGCAACTAGTATTCAGAGGCATGGCTAGACTTGTGTAAGGCATCTTCCTGTGCTCCTATGAGATCCTTCACATGCTCCTCTTTCTAACATCAATAGGAATACCTGTGTTGCAGAAAATGGGTCGGAGTATAATGTGAAAAGTAGGCTTGCTCCAACTAAATGTTGGTGGGGCCGAGAAATTGATGCGTTCTCTGCCAGTGCAACCGTAAAAAAGGAAGGTGTGAGGCGGGGGCCTCTTTCGCAGGGACGCCGTACAGTAAGGACAAAGGAAGCGCTATGATATTTCTGAAGTGGTATTTCTCATGGCTTGTGATGATACTGGAGCTGACATGGCCTGTAGACCATACCAATCCCTCTTGGCAGGCACACAATGGCCCAGTGTGCAGAAGACTTCTCCCTTTTTGTTTCTGTCTTTCCAAGCCAGCAATTACAGATGAAAAATTTGGTACAGTCCTTTTTTGTTGTTTTGCCACAGAAAACTAATGATTGTCTCTTGGGAACAAAAGAGCCTTTTGTTGCCATTCTCCCCTCCCCTGAGTGGCTGGTTGTGACAGATCTATTGTCGCCTGTCTCTTGGCCTCCGGTTTAGTTAAGCAGCATGCACAACAAACACTTTGTGGCCAGCCAGGCAGAGTTGGCTCAAAGGCTTCTGCCAGTCCTGAGCTCAAGCCCATATCGCCAACCTGCGCCTTCCCTCCAGCTGCGTTGGACTACATCTCCCATCAGCTCCAGTCACCACCATGCCAGCTGTACTCCCATGCAGCTGGAGGGAAGGCACCAGATTGGCAAAGGCTGCCATATGCCAGGCATATTTTCACAAGTCTAGAGGGCCACTTTGCACCAGGTAACCCCAGTTTCTTTCAATGTCATAATATTGATGCTCAGTACAGAATGTTTGAGAAGTGATGTGTCGGTTGTGTTATTTTATAACCATAATGATTAAAAGCTAGAAGATATTCCTTTATAATGATGATTGTATGTAGATGGCCCACTGAATTAGAAATTGTGGGGTCTCTCTCTCTCTCTCCTCCCCCACCCCTCCAACTCAGATCATATGACTTCCATAAAACTTTATTTTGAAGGTACTCCAGTAGATGATTCACGTAGGATATTTAACTGATCTTCCTCCCCAGTTGTGGAATATCGTCCCCTCCCTGCCCCAAAGGCAGCTCTCTTTGACCAATAGGAACTCTGATGGATTCTGCCCTGCTGCTCCAACCTCACCTCTTAAAGAAATGTGCTTCTATATATATTAGATGTCTTACAGCTGTGCTGTTTTAAATGTGGCTAAGTACCATAATGGTGATGGCTGATACTTGTATACAGTTTCCAAGCAAGTACATTTCAGATTTCTCCATTATATTCATTCTACAGTGGTACCTCAGGTTACATACTCCGCTAACCCAGAAATAACGCTTCAGAAATTGTGCTCCGGTGGCACAGCGGCATCAGGAGGCCCCATTAGCTAAAGTGGTGCTTCAGGTTAAGAACAGTTTCAGTTTAAGAACGGGCCTCCAGAACGAATTAAGTTCTTAACCTGAGGTACCACTGTAATTCTGTTGCTGATGGTACATGTACAGCTCAGTCTGTCCTAAGCATAGTGATGTAATGTATCATGGGTTTTGAACAATCCAAGCCTTGCTCAAGTTCTGGGTTGGTTGTCAACAGAATGGCCCACTTTAGGGGTCTCTCTCTGAGCAATTTGGGCAGGGAGACTCTTCTGTGTTGCACCCTGTGCCTGGTTTTATTCTTTGACGGTTCAGTCCAAAGTTCCGGAAGCTGCCCCTGTGCTGTTGCAGGCATGTTGCTGACTCTTGCCCCCTTGGGAGAGCCCTCCCTGCAAGAAGCCCAGCTATTCTGAAACCCTCCCTGCCCTCACCAAGGAAGCATTCCACTGCCCCCTAACGAGCTTGTGATGAGCTCCTAATGATGTCACTTTTGAGGGCTTGCATTTCAAGACAAGTGGCGTTGGCAGGAGAGAAGTAGGAACCACAGCTGTGAAAACCGTCCAGGGACGAACCGAGGATCAGTCACTCGTGCATTGCAAGCAGGAATATTTGAGGCTCAATCCCTGGTATTTCCAGTTAAAAGCGTTGCAGGTAGCAGGGCTACGAAAGACGGCTGTGGAGATCCGTTGCACATCTGAGTAGACCATGCTAGGCTGGGTGGACCTGAGTCAGCGTAAGGCAGCTTCATGTGTTATCTATACTGGTTTTTGTTGCTGAATCTACTGAACCCAGCATTTCATCTCTAGCTGTGCCACTGGATCCCAGGAAGTTACTTTTCCCATTCCGTGCTGCCCATTGCCTGGGCTTTCATGCATTGACACCCACCTCTGCTTGTTTTACCAGTCTATGTTTCTTATGGGGAAAGTGGAATCGATTTGTTAGCTTTGAACATTTCCTCAAAGATTTACATAGGGCTGCCTTTCACCAGTGGTGACATCATGCTCTGGTCTATTCTAACACATTTCATTTTGCTTTTTGCAGTATTTCATATTGCTGCTGTGCATCTTCCTGCTTGAGGTAATTGCTGGGATCCTGGCCTATATCTATTACCAGCAGGTAAGCAACCACTAATAACTAGCAAAAAGCTTCTCAGTATGATAGACTGTATTTTCCAGGGTTCTCACACCATTGCCATTCACTTCTCACAAGTGTCCTGGTGTTTGTCATAAAAGCATGCACATGTTTGTTTGTTTGTTTGTTTGTTTGTTTGTTTATTATATACCACCTTCTCCTTCAAGGGGGTGTACAAGGTTCTCCCCATTTTATCCTCACAACAACCCAGCGAGCTTCATGGCTGAACGTGGATTTGAACTCTTCATCGCTATGTCACACTAGTTCTCCTTTTGCTCTGCACAACCTGTCATTCCACTGTGGTTTCCCTTCACACTCCCATGCCCAATCCCAGCCAGCACTATAGTGACAGCGGTGGCAACATCACAGGTGAAAGAAGCCTGCTGCAGGCAGAGGCTCTTCAGTTCCCTATGACCATGTCTGTTGCAGAGATGAGTGATGCCCCGTACCAAGGCCACTGTGGCCAATAAACTGATACCCTGAACTGATGGGGTGAGGGTGGGTGTACAAGAGCTATTTAAGTGTCCTAGAATAGCAGGGGATGTGGGTGGCGTTGTGGTCTAAACCACTGAGCCTAGGGCTTGCCGATCAGAAGGTTGGCGGTTCGAATCCCCGTGATGGGGTTAGCTCCCGTTGCTCGGTCCCAGCTCCTGCCAACCTAGCAGTTCAAAAGCACATCAAAGTGCAAGGAGATAAATAGGTACCGCTCCAGCAGGAAGGTAAACGGTGTTTCCATGCGCTGCTCTGGTTCACCAGAAGCAGTTTAGTCATGCTGGCCACATGACCCGGAAGCTGTCTTTGGGCAAATGCCGGCTCCCTCGGCCTATAGAGTGAGATGAGCGCCGCAACCCCAGAGTTGTCCGCAACTGGACCTAACGGTCAGGAGTACCTTTACCTTTAGAATAGCAGGCCCATATTGTGTGACTGCTGAGATTTCAGTTTAAAGGTATGTTATGAGCCCATCTCGTCCTACCTTTTTCTCTCCCAGTACCCTCCTCTGGTGTATAAAAAAACTTATTTTCATTTCAAATCTTATTTGTGTGCATTCGTATACAACATTGGCCCAAGCAGAGCCAGTTTTGTGGTGCAGCAATGTATTTATTTATTTGATTCCATTTATGAATCACTTCCCATAAAATATGTTGAAGCCATTTCACAGTGTAAAATGTCATCAACAAAAACAATTCTATGTGTAAAAAAATGGGTTTTTTCGTGGGTCTACCCTGAGTATGTCTCTGTACGATATCACCCATTGATTTATGGTATATCAGTTTGATTTTTTTTTAATTTAAAAAAACCAGCAGTGCCACCCAAAATGGTATATGCCTATGAATTGTTTATGAGTTTGCCAAATTAATACTGCATGAAATAGATCAGCATTGAGTTGATCCAGAAAAAGTGTCCTGATGTGTGAAAATACCCTCTAACAAAGCATCTGGCTAGCTGCTGCACCTGTGCTTGGAATACAAATTTCCTTTTGCATTGCCTCTTTCTCTCTTTTTCCTTGTCACATTAGTATGAAGTGGACTAACAGTCTGATTGCTTGTGCTGAAGATTCCCCCCCCCACACACACTTACTAGCAAAAAGCTGCTGTTACTGTAGCACCTTCCTATTGCATAAGTAAGTGCGACTAAACCCAGAAAAGCTCAATAGGGAAAATAAGAGGTCTTACATGCACCAACTTCCTCAGGATCATTCATATTTTGTTTAAACGATTCTGATGTCAGCATTCAGCTACAAGTATACAGCTCTGGTGGCCCAAAGGCAATGGGAAGATAGGTGTGTGACAGAACACTGTAACTCAGGTCTTCACACATATCCTTTTATAAAACAGATGTGTGCATTTCAACAAAGCTTGATCTCCTGGGCTACACCACATGCTTTCATAAGCTGCTACCAGCTTTGCATAGATCAGCTGTTCCCAACCTGGTGCGCTCCAGATCTTGCTGAACTACAGCTCCAGTCAGCCCCAGCCAGCATGGCCAGAGGTTATTAAGGATGGAAGTTGTAGTCCAAAACATCTGGAGAGCACCAGGTGTGTGTTGGGGGGGAATGACTGTTCTAGATGGGGTTTTTTATAGTCTGTTTTCCCCCACCCAATAGCCTCTGAGAAGACGCCCTTGCAGGGATTTTGTTGCATCTTATTTATTTAATGGGTAAGGTAAAATGAAGCTAACTCCTATATCCAGGTTTGCATGGAAATTGTTTAACGGACTGCCTTGAACAATTCCAAAGCAATCACAACTTCATATGGACAGAAATTATCCAGCATAGAACAGGCAAAACATTTTTTTCAGAGAGAGGAAGCTTTAGCTCTTAGTATGCTTATCCAATCATCTTCCCAGGAAGGATGAGCTAATTTAAAATGCTGTTTCAGGAATGCATGGGATTGGCTTTGATAATGCAAGCAAGTGAGCATGGCATGCTGGGATTTGTAGTTTTGGGAGGGACACCAGTGTTTGTGTGGATCTTACTTGTTTTGCAAGTCTCTGTTTCTTCTGTCTGCCACGCCTTCCTTGCAAGCCTCCTTTTCCCTTATATCTAGGGTTGAATGCACTTTGTCTTTTGTGATTCTTCCTCTTATTTCCCCCTCCTTGCTTCCCTTTCCCACAATATGCTTATAAAACTGTGTGTATTTGCTTTTGCTGCCTTTGTTCCACGCTGCAGTTCTTTCCTATGAGCCCACAGGTAATTTATTTTGTTTTTTTCCTGGAAGGCATCTGCTAATTGAGTCTCTCTCTTTAATTTTGCTTCTGGTGCCAGCAAACCTTTCCCCCTTGTATTTGTGTGAATTATTCATCTCTAAAGCCTCACATCATTTGGGTTCAAATCAAAGCACTTGTCTGGCAAACAAATGATGCTCTAGTCGCTCATTTGATATGTTTACCTTCTTGTACAAATGGAATTTAAGGATGTATCACTGCTGTATTTTGATGCAAAAACCCTTGCTTTGTTTCCTGGGGCATCTACTCCTCTCCCCAAGTGCTTCTGTGGTAGAGCATTTTCTTTAGATGCTGAAAGGTCTCTGGGTTGAGTTCCTAACATTTGGAGTTAAAATATCTCCATGGGTTGGGCTGAGAGAGATCTCTGCTCAAGATCCTGCAGATATGTAGCCAATCAGGGTTGACAGGTAGTTAGCTAGACGAGCCCATAATATAAGGCAGTATTGTTGTTTCTATGTACATTGTAGTAAGAGTTTGATGGAACTTTGCATCTCATTCACCAGCGGTGAAGTGCATGCATGAGAGAAAATGTAGCTCATGGTGACAACTGCAGAGCTCTACTTTCAAAAGCACTGGGGTTGCTGATAGCCTGTCCCATGAATCCAGTCAAGCCCAGGTGCTTGGGCCCAAGCCAGTTGCGTCCCAGGGCCATAAAACAAGCTAGAATTTAAGTGAAGTGGGATCCCAGTTTATTTTACAGAAAATATTAGAAAATAAGCTTAGGCTAGAGGTGGCCAGACTTCAGGATTGTGGGATGTGTATTTGGCTTTTTAGAAGACACCCAAGGTCCACCAACTGGAGCAAAATAGTGGCAGTGCGATTCTGGTAGAACATGTTGTTGGAACACTTTCAACTTGGGAATTGTTTTCAGTAGCAGAACTAAGTTCACAGTCCTGTTGGACACAAATCAACTGCTGGCTCCCCTCCTGCAGCTTTCTTCATCTCAGCAGCCTAATTTAGAGGAGAGGAGGGGAGTGTGTCATTCCTATTGTTAAAGGATTGGGAGTCAGAATTCTTGCTGATCTGTTGCAGATCACTCAGATCTCACCAGCAGATTCTGATCTACCTAGGCAAAAGGGAAGAAAGGCTTGTTTCATCTGCCTGTGTTTATTTAGAGCTTGGGGATTCTCTAGAGCAGGGATGTGACCTTCCATTAGTCCTGGCCTACATGGCCAGTGGCCAAGGAAGTTGTGGGTTCTAGTCCTGCTACATCTGGTGAGCCACAGGCTTTCTATCCCTGCTCTTGAGCAACCCACTTGCCTAACACTCCAACTCTCCATCTCGCCTTTGTTTCCCAAATTTATTTATCTTGTAAAATTGGACCAGGGATCTATTGAGTCATTCTGGGTGCAGTTTTGTGTTGGTTATCATGCAGGGAGCTATGTTGAAGAAGGATGTTATTCACATTTCCTTTCCATCCCCATTACCTTTCCCCCACCCTATGCAGCTGAATACGGAGCTGAAGCAAAATCTGAAGGAGACAATGACCCAGAAGTACATGAAGCCGGATGAAGTGTCTGTGACTAGTGCAGTGGACAAACTGCAGCAGGAGGTAGGCTTAGCAAATAGATTTAAATAGGGTGATAAGATTCTATATCTTTCGACTATGGACAGAAATATTCCGCCAAATATGTGGAATGGTTTCTCCTCTTGCCTAAAATGCACAACAATTGATACAAGATAATAACACCAAGCCAAGCTATCTGTAAACAAACAAGAAACATCCGTAAAAATGGCAAAAGTAGTTTCTTTCCCAAATACGGTAGGTTTTATCTTAAACAATTGCAAATGGAGTAAATAAAGAGTTCACTTGTAATATATCAGAGGTTCAGTGCTCATTTCTTCTCTTTCCAAAATAGATTTTATCTTGAACAGCTGCAAACTCAGTAATAAAGAGTCCACTTGTGATATTCCAGTGGTTCAGTGCTTGGACATCGTTCTAGTAATCAGATGCTTCGTCGCTAAACTAGGAGGTTTGACAAACTGAAGGACACCATCCTCTCTCTATGCTCCTCCCAATAGAAACATGCAGATGGGGACAGATATACCCCTGCCTTAAGTTGTTTACATACTGTCTTCTCTTGTATATTATTTACTACAAAACTCGATACGTCTGATTGATGTCCAAGCACTGAACCACTGGTATATCACAAGTGAACTCTTTATTTACTGCATTCGCAATTGTTTAGGATAAAACCTATTTGGGAAAGAAACTACTTTTGCCATTTTTTTGGACGTTTCTTGTTTGTTTACAGATAGTTGCCTTGGTGATATTATCTGTAGCTGTAGTCATTGTATCACCACTCTGTTCATTCTTTTATTGTTAAAATGCACAACGGCATCTATGACATGTATCTTCTGGGCCCTTATCTCTGTGAACTAGCCTCTGCCCAGCTGGTACCATCCAGATATTTTTGCCTGCAATGCCCATCAGCCTCAGCTTGCCCTGCTGGCTGAGGCTGATGGGAGTTTTAGTCCAAACTATCTGGAGAGCAGCAGCTGGGCAGAAGCTGGTATACACAGTTGCAATTTGGACCTGCAGGCTGCTGTTGCAAGAAGATCCTATGTGCTGTGCAAGCATCTAGCTGTGCTGTGCTCTGGCCTGTAGATTCTATAAACATGGTGGGAATGAGCTTCATTCTCATGCACATGGACCATTTTATATTGCGAATTGAGGTCCTGCACACACATTCATGTGCAACAGGCTTTCTTTCCACCTCCCTTTTTTGTGGCAAATGCCATCTGCGTTGCAAAAATGAGAGACTAATTGCAAAGAAATATATACATATAGGCCATAGCTCATCTGGATTGTTTGGTGCACAGCTTGAGAGGGGGAGCTCCAGACTTCCATTTTTTTGAGTAGCACATGAAATTATCAAATTACTGTTTTATCTTTCTCTTTTTGTAAACGGCTTTGAGGTTTGTTTGCTTTTTTACAGGCAAGTGGTATATAAATTTTATGACATGAATAAATAACTATGAACCAGCCTTAAGAGATCTAGGGTTTGAGAGATACAGATTGTCTGAATGTTTGCAGAATACTTGATCACACAGAGCAGTCCCTTGGATAATCTGACTGGGCTTTCCAAATATAGATAATTTCCCCCATGCCTCCTACTTTGTACAGATCACTTTCCCATGCCTCCTACTTTGGTTAACCTCCTTGGTCAAGAGGTGCTGTACAGGGCACATGTATTATTAGCACATTGCTGCCTCTTGGCTTCATTCCTGGCACAAGAAGTCCCAAAAGAGAAGCACAAGTGCAGCTGGTTAAAATAAACAGGTGGCCATATTTAGTGGTTGTGTCTCCGAAGCACCAATCCACTTTCCCTTCACATGCCATTGCAAGAGAAAAGTGAGATACCCATCTTCATTTGGAGAAAATACGGCAGCCTTTCTGAATGTGGAAGGTGATGAAGCCTCCGCTACTTCTTTGCCACATCTTTTTCTCAGAGCCAGTAATCTCTAGTGACAGAGGTGCACGATGGGAAATCCAGTTCACAACAGAGCACAGAGAAAAGGCAGGGATTTTATCTTCCATCAAGCAGAGAAGCCCTATTTTAGGTCATTCCATCAGGGAGCACTTGTGTTGTCTGACACACCTAGATTTTTCTGTTTGGAAAACTTGGACAGGCATCTCATTGTTTTAGGCTGTTAATTCATACAGGAGAGGAAGTGCACTCAGCTGCCTAGCTTCAAGGTTACAGAAAGTTATTTGAGACTTGCCGCAGTTCAGGAAGAAGGTGAAACCTTGGCTAGTGACAGGGGAATGATTGGTTCTTACTATTCCTAGTTTTTAGTTAGCAAAACCACTTTACCACAGCAATATTTTTATACTTATGTGGCTTTTTAAAATGTTGATATTCAAGGCAGCTTTGTGTATACTACCTTGAGCCACAGAGTTGGTTTGGTATTCTAATTTTAAAAATATGCATCAGCATCATAAAAACTATTCAGCATTACCTGGTGCTTGAAAGCTTGTTGTTGTTGTTAATTCAGCTTGTTACTCACCCTTCACCACAAGGTCCTAGGTTGTACTACAGCAGTTTAAAATATCAAAACAGTCTAAAGCAAACCATAGTCACAAGAATAGGGTGGGTCCAAAAATGTACACCCCATGCGCATCCTGAATGGATATCCTGTTGAGCAACCAAGTGGGTAGTGTGAGAATGATAAAATGTGCCCCATGTGTACAGGAGAAGGAGAAAGTCAACTGTGCGAAAACTTACTGTAGCTCTGTGGAATACTATTCCCCCACCCCTGCACTCATAACCAGACTTGTACATGTTTACTCAGAAATATATCCAACTCAGTTCAGAGGAATTATTATTATTATTATTATTATTATTATTATTATTATTATTATTTGATTATTTATACCCTCCCCATCTGGCTGAGTTTCCCCAGCCACTCTGGGCAGCTTACAACATATCTAAAACCATAATAAAAACACCAATCCTTAAAAACTTCCCTAAACAGGGCTGCCTTCAGATGTCTTCTAAGTGTCATATAGTTGTTTATTTCCTTGACATCTGAAGGGAGGGTGCCACTACCGAGAAGGCCCTCTGCCTGATTCCCTGTAACTTCGCTTCTTGCAATGAGGGAACCAGCAGAAGACCCTCGGGGGAGGACCTCAGTGTCTGGACTGAGCGATCGGGGTGGAGACACTCCTTCAGGTATACTGGGCCAAGGCCGTTTATGGCTTTAAAGTTCAGCACGAACACTTTTAATTGTGCTCGGAAACGTACTGGGAGCCAGTGAAGATACTTTAAGACCGGTGTTAATATGGTCCCGGCAGTCATTCCCAGTCACTGGTCTAGCTGTAACAATCTAGATTAGTTAAGTTTCCGAGTCACCTTCAAAGGTAGCCTCACGTAGAGCACATTGCTATAGTCCATGCGGGAGATAACCAGAGCATGCACCACTCTGGCGAGACAGTCCGCGGGCAGGTAGGGTCTCAGCCTGCATACCAGATGGAGCTGGTAAACAGCTGCCTTGGACACAGAATTGACCTGCGCCTCCATGGACAGCTGTGAGTCCAAAATGACTCCCAGGCTGTGTACTTGGTCCTTCAGGAGCACAGTTACCCCATTCAGGGCCAGGGAGTCCCCTACACCTGCCTTTCCCCCCAAGAACAGATTCAACCTCAATCTGTTAGCCATATTTCAAAAAGTAAAAACCAGGACACCACCAAAATTGTTGAGGTTTGTTTGTTTGTTTTGACTTGCTTAAGATCCAGGAGAAAGCACCTTCTTTTGGAAATTCCCCCTTTGAAATCCCAGTAATGTCCAGGAAAATCCGGACGTACGGCAGGCCTACACATGCAGAGCTTCTGGCTGCATGCCTAGGGTGTTTCTCTGCAGACATGACATAAGATGGGAAAGTGCAAGGAAGGGAGGAGACTCGCTTGGACTGCAATGGATAGGAAGCACATGAGGGTACAGCATGCCTGCCAGGAATGAGTTCACTCTAGCTATGTCTCTTCTACACCATGCTGAATATTTGATCTGCTTGCAGAGAATGTAGCTTGATACAGCGAGAACAACCAGAGTAGCCTCTTCATTGACTGTCAAAGGAGTAGTAGGATGTTTATAGGCCAGCTTACACACATCCCATATATGTATAGTAAGTAGCAGTGACATCGCCATGTATAGTTTTGTTCACAGATGGCTTTATATTTAAGGAACGCTTTCTTTAAAAGAAACCAGTCAGCAGTCATGGTTATACTCTCTTACAGAAATGCCAGCTAAACCCAGCTTGGTGTTGCTCTTGGGAAGAAATGTGCATGGCCCTCTAGCTCTGCAAAAGCCCAATAGCTCTTCTGTTGTATGACTGGTGGGCTGTATGCTCCTGCAGTTGTGCAGGCCAGAGTTACAGGCATTCGCAGACATGATACCATAGACAACTTGGGTGTTTTAACATCTTTTGGCAATACGCCCTGCAAACTTTGCTTTTATGTTTGTGTGTGTTCAGTTTAAGTGCTGTGGCAGCCATAACGCTTCAGATTGGAGTGACAGCGAATGGATCAAATCTCCTGATGCATTAAACCGGAAGTTCCCAGACAGTTGCTGCAAGACAGTGACAGATAAATGTGGCCAAAGAGATCATCCTTCGAATATCTACAAAGAGGTAAGGAATCAGGCCTGAGCCGCCTCCCTCTTATCTGCAAGTTAAGTGGATGCCAGATGGCTCTGAGACTATACTTTTATCAACAAGAGTTGCATGCAAGGCACCACAGCAGATTCAGCCTCTCAATACATTCTACATTGCCTGGTGATTTTCTTCTAGAGCGTTCACAAAACACACACAAATAGATATTTATATTCCTCAGCAGTGCTGTTCCAGCACACAGGCAGGTGAGGCAGAGACACTTTGCCACCATCTTGTGGTGTTCTTGTTTTTTTTTTTTCAATTTTCATTGAAAAGGGACAGAGATTCAGACTTGGCAACCTAAACTGTATTAAAGAAAAAAAGTTTGTCCCCTTAAACTCAAAAATACTTTGGAAAGTTGTTTTTTTTAACCACGGAATTCCAATTTTCCAACTGTCAGTTGACGTTTCAGTCTACAGAGTGTTCTGCCAAAGAGTGACGGCAATGAAGCAATCATTTTTCAACAGGATTCAGAGGGGGATTAAATGATATGAGGAGCGTGAATTACTTCTGCAACTAACCTTGTTTTAGTCAGACAGAGTCAGACTAAGCCCTGTGCCTCGGGGCATGACTGCTGAGCCCAGGTGATTCTTGCTGCCCACCCCCCAGCTTCTTTTCCAAAGTGCAATAGGACATACTTTTGGTGAGAAAAGATACTCCTTTGAAAGGAGATTCCACCATTTTGTATTTCCTTCCCCAGCTTGCCTTGGCCTCCATTTCCTCCTCATTCGCCTCTTGTCTCACATTGTCTTGTTTCTACATTGTAGGCCTATTGGGGCAGGGAACTGTCCTCTCATGTAAATCACACAGAAGTACCATTTACGTGGATATAAAGAAATGTATTAAATAATATTTCCAAAGAGTTGGAAAGAATAGTAAAGTATTTACATTCTGCAACATTTGCCTCCAGTCTGCCTTTTGAGATTGACCTGCCCATGACAGGCGGCCGAAAGGAAATGTGGAAAGAATAACTTGGAGAGCATCTACATAACCAGTTTAAACACATTTCAAAACAGTCATCCCCTCTCTTTGGGAAATCCTGAGAACCATAGTTGTATGGGAAGGGGCAGGAGATCCTTTAACAAAGGGGTTTAAGCATCTTCCCCAAACTAGACCTCTTTGGGGGAAGACATAGACGTTAAATTGGTACAAAAGTAGTTATAAGTGTGTTCTGTAGATATTCCTTTCCATTTTTATCCTCGCCAGAGCTACCCTATGAGGTAGGCGAGGCTGAGGGATGGCGACTGACTCAAAGCCATCCCATGAGCTTCATAGCTCATGGGGGATTTAAACTTGAGTCTCCTCAGCACTGCCTTTACTGGCTTGAGCTTTGAAACCATGAGCCGTGTACTCATGTGCTTTCTTCCTTAGGCCACTACCCAGTGGGAATACATTTGTGGAATGATCAAACAACTTAAAAAATAAAGCTTGCCTCACACTTCAGCTAATCCTGTTATTGCTCCTGTCTGCAATGACTTGGCAAGGCAGATAAACAGGCCACCAGGAGGCCAAAGACAATATTTTAAAGATGGAGGCAGGCAGCGATTGAGCTTCCCTAACGCTGTGTTCTGCTTCATCTTTTTTTTAGTGCCTGTTGATGCTACAGATTTACAGTTGGTTGCTGGTGCTCCACTGATTCAAGCTACTAGCCCTGATTGGACTTTGTAGGAGCCCTCTGTTCAGGCCACATGTGTAACACGGTTAAAGTGAAGCATTAGGCCAAGAAATCCTTGCAAGGATGAACATTTGCTCACCTGCCCCAGCCCATTTTTTTATTTTTATTTTTTGCATTTATTTGCTGTGTGAAAACTTTTTTTCACATGCAAATCTTGAAACAGCACAAGAAGACACAAATTAAACTTGAAATTATGTCAACAATTTAATCTCTCTCTCTCTCTCTCTCTAGGGTGGCTGCATCACTAAACTGGAAAACTTCATCCAGGAACACCTGAAAATCATTGGAGCAGTGGGGATTGGCATTGCTTTTGTACAGGTATGAGCTAGTAATATGCAAGATCGAAGTGTGCAAGGTTAGCGGTTGGGAGACCACCATGCTACAGTTCCTGTCTCAGGTTTACTGTTATGAGAGTAATTGGCGACTGGGGACCTGTAAGCAAAGTCTGACCCACGGATACCTGTCATCCAGCTCACCACTGATCCGAAAGCTGCTATAGGACAGACAAACAAACAAAAAGCGCTGCAGAAAACATATTGGTAATCAGCCACAGAAGAGAAAGAGAAAGGTTTCAGGAATATCATGAAAGGTGCATTCTTCCCTAGCAGGGTCTAGGCAGGAGTGTGGCATAGCACTTGGCCAATTGCTCCAGTGATTGGCTTTAGATTGGCCTGTTGCCCACTCTGGTTCCCAACAGCACTGCATTAGGGCAAAAAGGACATCATCAATTTCTCTTTGCTATTGTCTGTAAATTAGAGATAATAGCTTTGCAGGATCCAGAGGATCCTGTGTGCAAATTGTAACCATGTAAAAGCAGCTGGAATTAAGCAGCAGTCCAGCACCACTGGATTCTGGAGGCTTTGTTGGGTTTGCTCTGAATGTGGGAAGTGATTCTATATTCCATCTCTGTGCCTTGAGCAATCTCCTGGTCATAGAAGTAGCTGTCATCTCTGATCTTATTTTTCTCTCTCTCTCTCACACACACACAAACTAAGCTCAAATATCATCTCACATTGCACTATATATGTGTGTGTGAATATTCTCACCCATCGCATAGCTGTCAACCTTTCCCTTTTTTGTGGGAAATTCCCTTATAGCAGTGGGGAACAGCAGGGAGGGTTGACAGCTATGCACCCATGTCTATTTCTTTTGCAATTTTCTGTATCTCCATGATTTGTGGCAATCATGAATTTCTGAAGCCAGTGTGTTGGCTGAGCACAGTATATCAACTAGCACTTCTAATGAGTTCTCAAAAGTTTCTAGCCCCCCCCCCCACACAAAAAGTTGCCTGCCAGCCTGCATACCTGCACTTACCTGTCTTGCCATTTGTGGTTCATTCATGGCCTCAAAAGTTGGCTTGCTTTCAGCGTTCAAATTGCTTCGCTAATTGAAGACAATTCCCACTCAATACAAGCAACCGCACAAAGGACTGTTTACATGCCTGACATTAACCTTTGACCCTGACAAGTGGCCCTCAGAAAGTTGCCCTGAATTGATTGTGGCCCTCCCCACCCCTTGGTAGAAGCCAGCTTTGGTGGTGTTTTCTTAGATGTGAGTTATCTGCTCATAATTAATAATAATAATAATAATTTTAGATTTCTAGATTTAATAATTCTAGATTTCACTGTGAAATTGAGACAGTGTCTCCCCCACAATCATTGTAAAGTTGCAATTTTCCAAAGACATATACATGTAAATCCCTAATAACCTGCGTGCTTTAAAAAATGCTACAGTTTATGGAGTAAGGGATGGAGGCGCTTCTAAAGGTTTGAAGTTGCCAGCTCTAGATCCAAATGATTCAATAAAAACAAAACAAAACACCAACGTACTATTTACTGAAGGCAAGGTTGTGAAAAACAGAAACCTTTCTGTAAAGCAGTGAGAAGGCAGCCTCTAGTGGCGAATTGTCCCAACAGCTGCTCAGACTGAGCAGTGTAATTAGAAGGGGGTGCTTTTAAAATAACTTCTTTTTCTTAAAATTCAGAACACTACCAGAATAATCCACATTGACTCTGATATCTTGGGAGTTTTGACAATCACATAGTAACTATCCATTGCTCGATTTCTCTCTTCCCTTCCCATTTCAAATACTTAGGAGAATGTTTCCTTTCCTTTACTTTTTTTTTAATGGCCAAAGGTGGAATGCGCAGTGATCTTAATGTAATCTTAATGCCAAACCAGGGCATTTCTCCCTTCCTATCATGCCTTTGCAGCTGTCATTGTAAAGTGCAGTTCACTCAGGACTGGCTCTTTCTCACTTGGGCGAGATTTTCCTTTTACTTCTTACAGAAAACAGCTATTACCAGCTGTCCAAAGGAATGCCCTTGCTTGCAGCATCACATATCTATTACAGCTGAGCTGCCCTGCTGGAGCATAGGAAGTTACCTTGTACGAAGTCATACTTTTGGTCCATTGAGCGGTAACTGAGAGGCAGCGGCTTTCCAGGGTTTTTGACAGGGGTCTCTTTCATCTATACCTGGAAATGTTGGAGGCTGAGCCTGGGACCTTCTGTGTGAAAGCCAGATGCTATCCCTGAGCTACAGACCACTGAGCTTGCCCAGGCTTCAAGATTCACCTGCTGAGGTTTCAGGTCATATTTTCTCTGTACCCATATTGGAAGCTCGGTCCCTTCTGGCTGTAAAACTCTGTATGACTGCAAGCGACCAACATTCTCTTCCATGTGAGAAGAATGAAGAGGTGCTGAGATACATGGCTTGATGCATTGCTTCTCCTGTTACTTATTGTTGTTGTTTTTTGCCTTCTAGATATTTGGGATGCTCTTCACTTGCTGTTTGTACAGGAATTTGAAATCTGAGCCTTACTAGGGAAGCTTGGAAGACCACCGCACCTGCTTGACTACACCACGTTCCATCCCGTCACCCTATCCTTTTAGGCAGCAGCACAGAAAAAATCAACCTCGCAAGGACTTCTGCTGCTTAAGGAAACTTATTCTTGGATCACCCAGTGCCTCTGCCAGAGAAAGAGAGAGAGAGATCAGTTGTCCTCCTTATGGCAGTCGTGGAGGCCCAGGGCTTACCCAGTCTTTTCTTTGTGGTCCAGAGTCACGGAGTTGTAGAATTCTTATCTGCCAGAAATGTTTCCAAGCCCAGGCCCAGCATTCAATCTGAAAAAGAGATCATCAAAGCTGCCAGGGGCCCCGGCACCTTTCCTGTTTCCCTTTTAGCTCTCTTTTAACCAAGACGTTGACTCTCCGATTGACTGACAACTAGCCCACAAGGATGCATAAGGCATTCACAGGTTGGGAGATTTAAATCCTCTCTTCCTGCACCCAGAAGAAGTGCCTTTCTGGACCAGTGGAAGTTCTGATGCGACGGCTCTTTCCCATCCAAGGCAGTGCCTCTTTCTGCTGGGTAATCTCTTCTCCCGATCTCCTTGAGGTTGTGCCTGAGAGATGGATGGACTAGGTTACCCACAAAGCCGGCTGCTTCATGCTCAGGGCCTCCCCTCTGCCCCAACAGGAGGCCCCCCTGGAGACGAGTCTTGTGCCTTTCAGGCCAGGTGTTGCAAGACTTTTTTTGTTCTGTTAATTAGAAGCCTTGGCCTACTTTTTCAAACAGACACACAAACATTAAGCTTTCTGTTGAAATGGTTTCCTGCCTCAACTGTGCTGTCAAGATAACCCGACTCTGTGGAATGGTGCAGCTCCCCTTTTCATAGGAATGAGCATCCTCTCCCAGAATGACACATCATTTAACTGGGGGAAAACATACTTCTACTTGTTTTTGTGTTGATCTTCAAAGTCAGATTAGCCAGCCAGGTACTCTCTAGCTGGCATGAAAACCCAGAATTCAGCTCTCCTATTCCCCTCTCTCATTAATTTACTGAGTATGCTTCATACCAAAATGATTTCAATTGGCAGTAAGGCCTAAAATTGCAAATTGAACTCTTTGGTGCAAGGTGAGAAAGCGGCTGGTATCTTTTGTATCCACAGCAGTTGCCTCTTCTGCTGTAGAGGAGGCTATTCTGGGAATCGCTTCCAACAACGGATTTGCTAGTTTTCCCAAGAACTAAAGGTTTTCACGGAACATGTTTTAGAAACAGAAAAAGCATCCTTGGTAGAGTAGGTGTCCAGATCCTGTCTATATAGCCTGTGTTCCAAGTATTCCTTCCCCATTCTTACATTGACCTGTTTCACCGCTGCCTCACATTTTGATTTCAGTAAGGGAGCTCTTCCGTTTATCAGCTCTTCCCACACCTCATTTGTAGGTCCAGTGTGGCAACAGCAGCATGCTGAAGAATATACTTCCAGTAACTGATGGGGAACTAGGTGGGCTCTCCAGATGTTGGACTACAGCTCCCATCATTCCTGGCCATTGGTAATAGTAGCTGGCAGCTGGCGGTCGTTGGAGTCCAGTATATGGATCCCCATCCCTCTCCTATCCCACTGAAAGTCTCCTGAGCTATCAGTGTGGCCGCTTGTGTATTGGCATCCTATAGGTTCTGTTGAAGCTCTTGCATTGCCCCTCCGTAGCCCATTCTTCCCTGTCCCCTTTCACTCACCTGCCTGGGGGCAAGAGCAATCACATGGCCTAAGGAAGCTTTTCCCTAGCCTCTGGCGCCTTCCTGACATTGCCGGACTCCCAGCTTCCATCATACCTTACTGATGGCCCTGCAGGCTATGGTCGATAGCAGTTGAGAGTCCTAACAACATTGGAAGGCACCAGGCTGTGGAAAGTTGATCTAAGCCCCCACCATCACCAGCATAATACAGGTCACCATACATTGGAAGGCACCAGGCTGTGGAAAGTTGATCTAAGCCCCCACCATCACCAGCATAATACCATCACCAGAAAAATACAGGTTTTGCCCAAACTGGAAACCTAGTCTTACGCTCCAGGATTTTCCTTAGCTGGCTAGATGTGACTTTCTCCAACTAAAGTAGAGACTAAAGGTAATTCCATCTCCAGCCCTTTGTGGGCTCTGATAGGCAAGCACTTAATATAAACACACCACCCAAGAAAGTCCATGTCACATAATTGCCTCTCATTGGTGTAGTGAAAAATGGAGTGTCCTCTTTGCTGCTTTGCTCAGGAGTTTCAGGAACAGTTCAGGAAGAAGCTGGGGAGATGTAAAGCCTGATCACACATGGTAAACGTCCTTGCAGGAGAAAGGTTTTGCGCCATTCTCACTGTAAAGGTGGGCGAGTATCTAAATTATTACAAATTAAATTGCTAAATTATTTCTTTATACCTACTTGATGTTTCTCTCCCCACTCCCCAACCTGCAAGAAAACAGAAGGTCCTGATTGCAGTTGCTTGAAACAGTATTTGACTACTGAAGTGCATTGGTGTGGATGGCTAGCTTTCTCTCCACCTCCCCCAGCTGGGAAACTATATTGTGCCATGGCAAGAGAGGGCCAGGGGTTGCCAGTCAGCAATCTGTGCTTGCTCTTTGGTTTTTCCTCATATAATAACCATGCTTTAAATACAGTTTATGTTGCTGGCCAATAAAGCTAATATTGTCTGTATTTTGTCCTATGTGATAACGTGGGTTTGCGGAGTAGCAAAACACCTCATCGGTAACAGGGACGGGGGTCCGGCAGATTGTCAACTACTGTATTTCAAATATTTGTGCATCACATGATGCACCTGACAGTACCTCCTATGATGTCTCAGTCAATATCTCCTGAAAAATCCACAAAGTGCTGGAGGCAGTTTGGTCTTCCTGCTCAGTTCCTATTTCCGACTTGGCGTCTCCTACATTGAACATGCTGCCACTTGAAAGGTGAGTATGTTTGTTGGATGCCAGGATTAGACACCCACCCTTCCTCTCAGTTCTGAAGAAAGAGCAGTGGTGACTGATGCAGATTGTCCTGTCCCTCTTTCCGTTGTTGTTTTTTTTAATAAGAATTTATTGGTTTTCCAAGAAAGATTACAAACATACTACATACAACAACACATTAAACAAAGAAAAACAAAAAAACCTCATACAAAATATAAACAAAATACATAAAACACCTATTTATCATTATCTTATTTCCAATCTACCGTATTTTTTGCTCCATAAGACGCACTTTTTTCCTCCTAAAAAGTAAGGGGAAATACCTGTGCGTCTTATGGAGCGAATGGTGGTCCCTGGAGCTGAATTGCCAAAAGCAGATTGTACTTTTTATTTTACAAAGAGAAAAGGGAGTGTTGAAAGGACCCCGCTCAGCAGCTGATCAGCAGGAGATCGGGAGAGAGATAAGAGTCCCCGGCTCCCTTTCAGCCCCGCCCTCCTTTGTTGAATGTGCTGCAGAGGGAGGTTGTTTGTTTCCCCAGGACATGTGACTGGCTGATTAGATTATCTGTCTGAAAACAGTAGAAATGGCTCCCTTTCCTTAAGATTTTTCAGAAATGTGAGTTAAACCCCATAAAAATGGGGCTTTTCCTCTTTGCTTTTCCCCCTTTGCAAAAGGAGCTTTGCTTTTCCCCCTTTGCAAAAAAAGCTGCAAACCCTTTAGCTGATCCTCAAAACAAAAACAAAAAAACCCCTAGGGCTTTTCCCTTTGCAAAAAAGCTGCAAAACTTTTAGCTGATTCTCAAAAAAGGCCTTTTGCCTTTGCAAAAACAGCAGCAAAACCTTTAGCTGATCCTCCAAAAAAAAAAAACCCCCAAAAAACCCCCAGGGCTTTTCCCTTTGCAAAAAAGCTGCAAAACTTTTAGCTGATCCTCAAAAACAAAACAAAAAACAAAACAAAACAGGGCTTTTAGAGGAGGAAAACCAGAAAAATATTTTTTTTTTCTTGTTTCCTCCTCTAAAAATGAGGTGCGCCCTATGGTCCGGAGCGTCCTATGGAGCGAAAAATACGGTAATTCAAGGGACTTCCCCCGTTCTCTCTTCTGCGTTCAATTCTAATTTACTTTAGTAACTTTGTAACTATTGTAACAATCATTCACTATTATTCTTCATCTTCAAATAACATCTTATCTTATTTCTATCAACTTATTCATAATCATAACTTCTAATATAAAAGCAAAATCTTAACTTCTTATATACTATTTTAACCTAACATTGCATAGCTATCCCCTATTACATTCACTGATTTCACTTCAAATGTCCAACTTTTCACGTTGTTTCAAATAGTCTTTAAATTTCTTCCAATCTTCTTGCACCATCTCCTCCCTCTGGTCTCGGAGCTTCGCGGTCAGTTCTGCGAATTCCATATACTCAATTAGCTTCATCTGCCATTCTTCTACTGTTGGGAGCTCTTCACCTTTCCAGTTTTTGGCAATCAAAATTCTAGCAGCTGTTGTGGCGGTGGTTGTGGTGAGCATGTTTGTTGGATGCCAGGATTAGACACCCACCCTTCCCATCAGTTCTGAAGAAAGAGCAGTGGTGACTGATGAAGATTGTTGGTCCTGTCCCTCTTTCCGTTGTTTAAATGTGGCACTCATTTTGTGTTCTGCTGGGCCCCTTGGCAGCCATTTTGTGACTCTCAAAATTCCCAGTGGCCCCCTAAGGTTGATGATCCCTCCCCACAAACCTCACCCTTGATGTAATAGAAGCAGGCTGTTGTGCAACCCAGACTATTGTGCATCAAAAGCAAACCAGAAACTCAACCTAATGAGTGAATCCCATGTCTATCCCTGGGTTGGTTCACTATTTTTGAAACTGGAATTAGTCATTCATACATCCAAAATTTCTGCACTGTAGCATACCATCCAATGCATGTGTAAAGCATATGACTCCCACCCACCCCCGATCCTGGGCACTGTTTTTTTAAAAGAGTACTGGGAATTGTAGCCCTGTGAGAGGGCAGCTACAATTCCCAGTATTCATTGAGGAAACCATATGCTTCAAATCTATGGTGTGCATGCAGCCTGGAAACAAAGGGAAGGAAGCAAACCTGCATGTTAATTCTCTAAAAAGCACCTGGAAGGAGGCACCAACTAGTTCCATTTGCCACTAATACGGTTCAGCTGCAGTGAATGCTCTGCCCCAACAAGCTGGGAGAAAGTAGTTAACAGTGCCAGCCAAGCAGTGTGAAGAGTTATCTCATCCAGGTACTAAATCATTTTCCTTTTTAAGCAGAAAAAGGCCAGACTTGGTCATGTTTATTAATTTCTTTGTACTGACTTCTGGTCTCCGTGTGGCCAATGAGCTGGCTGGGTTTGGTTTGTCAATAGTGTGATACTTCAAGAGAGAAAGCTTTACTACAGATCTGGTTAGAGAACTGTTGCTTTCATGTGCTTGGCTGATAGAGTCCTAACTCCACCCCAGGATGTGATGTGATGAGATGTTTCTGCAGAGTACCAATGAAACTAAAATATCCAGTCTTTGGTTGAACTGTCTCTGCTTCACGTTCAGATGGGTTCAGATTGGTCTGCTGAGCCCACAGCTGCTTCTGGTGTCCTTTCTGATAAGAGAGACTGTTTTAGCATCCACTGGTAGCAAGGAGCAGCATAATTTAACTGCAGGAACGACTTAAACAATCATTTAGACCTTTTGAAAAATACGGCTAGGGGAGCTGGCGTTGTTTTCTAGGCGAATAATAGTAAAATAAATACTCTCTCTGCCATATAGGCAGAGGAAATGTGCTTGTGATAAAAGCATTCCTTCCAACATTCATCGGATGAAAATGCCCCTATGCCATGGTAGCTTGATGTGCAAAAAAGGAGAAGGATCTCCTGCCCCTTTCACTGTTGGGAGAGAAGAGGATATTCCAGCAAGTACAGCTTGTAATGCAAGCAACTCCTGCTGAAATTCCAGCCAGTTCCATTCCTGGGAAGCTCAAGTCCCACACCTACTACCGGTACATGGTATTTCCTCCCCCCTCCCCAACCTTTTACCTCCCCAAGTCTAGCATGTGTTTTGCCCGATTCTTAGGGGCAGTTTGAGATTTCCAGCATTGCAATACTATTCACGTTGCAATTATGCATGCTTTATGATGCAATTTGATTCACACTTCCGGGGAGGGGGGGTCTCCAATTTTGCTCAGAGGGGCTTGATTCTGATGAGACAAGGGATTGGACTGCTAGTATGTTGCTTGTTTTTGATGGACCTTCATTCAAGACAGTTTTTCCTTCAACTAGTAAAAGTGAAGCATTTCAATTTCATGTCGAAATGTTTAGACGGGAGCACTATAATATTTTTATAACTTTAAATTTATAGCTTTAAATTGTTTATAGAATTATACCTTTAATAGAGTTTTTTAAAAAAACACACCCACAAACTAATGTGTGGTTTTCTCCAAGGCCACAAATACGTGGGAATGAGAAGAGAATAGTTGTAAACGCATGTGCATCTCCAGAAATGGGAAAAACCTCTTATTTTGCTATTAATTCCTTTCCAGCATCTGACCACTAGGTGGTGCTTGACATTACACAAGTATGTATATTTAAATGCCAAACATAGCATGCTGCAGGCTAAGAGCAAGGAGTGCTGCTTTTGTTTGTCCTTACAGTGAACTCTGCATCTGCCTTGTGTCCTGCAGCTGTGGTTACTGAATCATCCACTGCCACCACAGCACAAGTTGAGCTACCCTCTTTCCTGCAGTGGAAAGCAAACTAAGCTGGTGTCCTCATCAGCCAAGATGTCTGTGTGGGTCTCTGTGTGCGATTCATTGCTAATCCTGAATCAAAACATATGTTTTCTTAAGGACCCCATTCCTTCAATAGTGAATTGCCGGCAGAGAAAGTGTCAATCTAGAGCCCCACCCATGGCATTGATGTGTTGGTAACACTTTTCCAGCTCCCTAAGGATGGAGGAGCCATGGCCTTCCAGCCATTCATTGGCTCCAACTCCCATGAGTTCCAAGCCAGCGGCTTGGGATAGATGAGAGTCATGGCTCAACAACATGGGGTGTGTGTCTCGTGCTCCCCATCCCTGGTTTACCTGAGCCAGAGCAGTGACTATCTCAGTTTGGTAAAATCGGGATCTGTCTGCTTACCAAAGTTACAACTTGGGCTTTGAGTGCAATAGTGTGTGAACAAAGGTGTGAACACTGTGCTCTAAGATGGCACATGATTTGGGTCTTCATCCTCTTGAAATGGGTTGGAATTGTTTTCCCTTCACATGGTGAAGACATGAGGCAAACCAAACCAAACCAAACCCAAAAACATGTCCAAAGACTCTTGCTAGCTGAGAATGTAGAATTTGAACCCAAGTCATCCATGACTAAAAACTCTATGCAGAGGTTCACTCTGTCTTTGCTTCCATTAAATATCCAGGAGGCAAGCTCCACTGGCAATTATAAATATGGGTTAAAACTGCAGAGGAGAAAGTTACCTTATTAAGTCTGCATCGTCTTTGGCTCAGGTCACTTTGCATCATCTTAAATTGGATGGGAAATCTCTGGCCGGATGCAGCTACCCTCTTGGGACTCTCCCCAGGCAACACCACCTTTCCAGAAAGGCTCCCCGGCAATGCTTTGCACTCTCTCAACTGCTTTTGCCTGGCTGGAAGCTGCCCTTGAAATCTGATGATGCTTTTTGCTTACCTGGATGGAGGATGGGGGATATGACCTCTGCCTAGCTGGAATGTAGGCAACTATACAAATCGCTTCCCACTGGCCAATAGGAGACCATGAACATGGCCTGGTTCCCCGCCAGATGACAATAAAACAAGCTCAGGTGATGGCATAACTGCTGGCAATATGGTAATGTAACACATCTGACCATATGTCACCTATTTAAAAAGAGTAAGTTCCAAAGGTGAATCCCCTTCTCTCCCTCCACCAACAGATTGTTGAAACACTTTCAGCAACTTTCCCCCTTTAATCAGTGATAACTACCCTTTCATAACCCTGTTTAATTACCCTGATGTTTTTCCACTTGTGGTAATTAATGGAACAGGCTCTTGAGCCAAATGTTTTTGTTGATATTAACAGCACTGGCTGTCCAGTGCCAATCAAGTATGGCAGGCGTGCGTACACACACACACGGGGGGAGACTTCTTTTCAAAGGTGTGCTACAGGCAGATATTCAACAGGTGCATCTCTTGGCATGGAGATGCAGCAAATGGTTTTCAAAAGGAGGGAAGGCAACGATCATAGAAGGCAGCAAGATGCTGGCTGGCATGGACTGGTCTATTGTGCCTCTGACCTCCCACCAAGGAGAAAGATCTAGCTCCTCCAAGACCCCTGGGATGCATAAAGGATCTTGGATGGGGGGTATGATATTAGTTTGCATGAAATGCTTAGGTAGTCTGGAAGCAGAGCAAGTCTCTCTTACACTGCTGCTGCCGTGCAGCATAAACGACACAAAAGGAGAGGATGGCAAGCACAAAGCTGGAGGACCGGGTGAATGCAGGGGAGGGATGAAGCCCTGCACAAAGTGAGAGCAAGCCCCCTAGAGGGTGTTACTTAGTTCACATGCCCCAACCTTTTTTGCTCCTTTGCAGTTATGCATAGGTGGCTCCTTGCTTGATTGCGCCCCTTAATCCTGTTCCTCGCCCTTCAGAGTCCTAAAGAGCTCTGCAATCATGTAGGGGGCATCTGGTGATGCAGCAATGATGGAAGAAAGGAGTTTATTTGCAGCTGCTCCACAAGGACAAGAAAAATATTCCGTTTCGGAGCACACTGCGCAAAAACACAAGCTGGAAGCACATGCTCAACCTAAAAAGTATCCTTCGGCCCCAGCCACACTTCATTGATAATATGGGGCTAACAATACTTTGCAACCTCACAGTGTTCTAGCAGGGAAATACTGACTGAAAGGACTCTGCAAATATTAAATATATGTATGAGGGGGGTGGGACTTGACAGCAAGCTAAGTCCTTGGCAACACTCACATTTTACTTACTTACTTTGATGATTGACAACCTGCCTTTCGATAAAACATTCCCACATGGAATCTTAGTAATCGAAATAACTGCACAATAATAAACCATATTTCTTTTTAAAATACTAAGTATACGGAGAGCTAATGCATCTCTGAGTCGATAAAATCATCCATCCTTTTTGAATAAAAGCGTTTTCAAACCCCATTTTAAACTGAGAAGGTATGTGGTGGAGCTCCTAAGAAAGGAAGCCTCACAGCTGTGGTGCCACTCCTGAAAAGGCCCTGTTTCTCTGAGATGCACTGAGGGAGGGTCAATGGGCAGGCCCTCTGAAGCTGTGCTTAGGGTTTGGGCTTCCTTAACAGCTCTGGCAAGTTGCAGTAGTCCTGTGCTGGGGCTATTCAGTTATATATTTTTGTTTCTAGCGTTTCAGTTCCCCCATAGTGTAGTGGAGATACCAGGACTGAGTAGGAGCAGTTTACTGGCAAGCAAATTTATGACAGAGACGTATCAGTCTCTTAAGCTGCAGTTCTATACAACCCATGGTGAACCTGTGCCTCAACAACCTGCTGCTGTTGCTGCTGCTGTGAGTGTCTGGGAAGACCGCTCCCTCCTCCGGCCAACTCCATCGGGCCTAGGAGGCGGGCCTACACTCACCAACACAGCTTAAGAGGCACCGAGAAGGGCAGCCTCGGCTCTTGCTCTGTAAATTACTATTGTTTGTATAATGTATTTTACATTGTAATGTAGCCAAAGCAAATTCCAAGTATATTGAAAAATGTACTTGGCCAATAAATTATTCTATTCTATTCTATTCTATTCTATTCTATTCTATTCTATTCTATTCTATTCTATTCTATTCTATTCTATTCTATTCTATTCTTCCTCTCATTTCCCATTGCAAGCATATCAGAATACTCTGCTCTTTGATAGCATTGCAAGGGGCAGGGGTATTTCTCTCCCTTCTTGTCTGTGATAGCGAGGAAAATCACCGCCTGTGCTCTTTGGAGATTGAAGAACAGCAGGACTGATTCCTCCTCCCTGCGGCAGTGCTGGGCTGGGAGAAGACGAACCTCTTTTCACAGCGCTGCAATGGGGAGGACACCCCACTTTGCTGCTCAGCGGAAGAGCGGGGTTTGCATATTCATACCAGCCTGTCGGGTGCGTGGTCATGCTCGGTCTTTGGCAAAGCCCACTTTTGTTTTGGCCACGTCCTCCGCTGATATGCAGCCCTTGGGAGGTTGGCCAACAGCAGGTGTGGCCCCCGGGCACCCCTTGGAAGTAAACACAACTCAGCAGGGGCTTACTTCTATGCAGGATTGCACTGTTTGCCACGATGCCCAAGTAACTCTCGGAAGGGTGCATATGCCATGATCGTGTGGCCCAGAGAGGGAGTGTGGAAACTTGGTGAGTCCAGCAGTCTATCCAATTTGTTTAGGCAGGAGCCCTGGCAGGGAGTGGTCCTGGCAGCATTCCTCGGCAGTCGCTGGGGCTGTGTGGGGCTGTGAGCTGCGCTCCTGCAACCCCCCCTCCCTCCCTTCCCCTCAGTCAGCAGGGCGAGAAAGGGTCGCATGTTTGGTTCAATTCATTTCTTCCTTGGAATCTGGCCAAGCTTCTGAGTATTTAGAGAAGCCTAACCGCTCTTTAAAGCCATGTCATCAAGAGCAGCCAAGGAAATACTGGTGGTAGGCTATCTTATGACTTACGGCGGGGGGGGGGGGAGGAATGGGCAGGAAAGATAAAATGCCCACACAGTCCAAATGAAAGGTCAATTTTGGGGTGGGTGGAAAGGTTATTTTCTTCACTAAATAACTGAAATCATGCAAGCAGCAAGTATAGCATGTCTCCGGCACATAGATTTGGTGAATCACTCCGTCTCAGAGGGCCGTTTAACTAGCAGGGAATTTGAAGATTGCCTTTATTTGCTGTAAGGGAAGCACATTCCCCTTAGCATTGTGGCGGGTTCCTATTCTCTCTCGCACACGGAGCCCATTAGGGTTGGCAGCGCTCTCTCTCTCTCTCTCTCGTGGGTTTTTACCTTCTAATCACTCCTATTGCAGACAAAAGAGACTTTTCAGGGCACTTGTGAGCAGCAAGGAGCACATTCCACGTAATAAAAGATTCCTGCCCAGCCAAGATAATGATCTCTCCAAATTAAACAGTCTCCCACCTCCACCCACTGCAACCTGCCACTGCCATTCTGCCAAGTGGAAGAGCATTCTCCCCTTTGCCTCCAAAAACAAGTCCTTCCCAGCCCTCTCTTGGCAGGAAAATGAAGTAAGCAGGCCACCTCCTCCTCTGCCTACTGACATGGTGCCCTGTTCAAAAGGATATTTGAAATGAGGAGATCCTCCTGACCTCCAAGCACATTCATGGAGCTACCCCATTCAAAACAAAGCAAAACAATGGGAGCCTTGCTGTTGATTTTACTACATCACAACCTGCAGCTCACAATTCACATTTTATTTCCTGCACCCGGTGTGCTGCCAAGTATCCGCTTTGCAATGGCTATTTGGCTGCTTTCTTTTAATAGGCTTGCCTCCCACTTCTCTCCAGCCGCATGAGGCAGCTCACAACAATCACATAGCTAAAACAACACACAAATATATCAGCTACAAAACTCACAGAGGATATAGAGGCACTGTATATTTCACCCAGCACCCATTCATTCACGAGCAAGGCATGACTCTCTTTGCTGCTGAAGACAGGCACCCTTCCCAAAAGCCAAGGAGGAATCTCTTCTGGAAGACTGTTCCATGAACTTGGTCCCAGAACAGGAAGAAATGCATCATGGGGCAATGGGCTCATTCACATTTTGACTTGTCCTATATTTTGATTGGTCTGTATTCCAGTCCTCAAAATGCTCCATCTGCACTAAGATCCATGCGTTTGGTTTGTTCTACATTGTGTAGCAAAACCTATATTCGTTATATTCAGGCACAAAGCTTATCCCAAGAAAAGAACATACAGTGGCACCTCGGGTTACAGACGCTTCAGGTTACAGACTCCACTAACCCAGAAATAGTACCTCGGGTTAAGAACTTTGCTTCAGGATGAGAACAGAAATTGGGCAGCGGCGGCGTGGCAGCAGCGGGAGGCCCCATTAGCTAAAGTGGTGCTTCAGGTTAAGAATGATTTCAGGTTAAGAATGGACCTCCGGAACAGATTAAGTACGTAACCAGAGGTACCACTGTATAATGACTCAGAAGGGCATAAGGGATGAATGTAAGCAAGAGAAATGATCACATCTGTAATATATAAAATCTGCATGCTTTCATTATGTGCTCACTAATGCTATACACCTTTATATTCAGATTTTCTGGGGCAGCTTTTCTTTCCTAGGACCACTTCCTAATATTAATTATTTTTCGAGAGACATGCAAGTCCAAACGTTTTATACTAGAAGGGTGTCTTCCAAGAATGCATGTCCTCTTCTTGTATACCAAGGAGATAATCAAATATGTTATCCGACAGCTCCCCTTCCTTACAAATCCCATTTCAGTTCATCCCACTTGGGAGCTCTGTCACATCGCTGGGACTTGCCCTTTGCAGCTATCAGCATGTTGTCTTGCCGCCCCAACCAATCCTTTTTCTGGGCTGCCTAAAGAGAAAGGTAATACTTTTCTATTATGCATCCCCATGCTGGGTGCTATTATAGAGTATTTTACATTTACTGTATCTAAATTAAATCTCATCCCATTTAAACTCATCCATTTGGCTGAGGTCTCTCCGTCACTAAGTGATTCCATTTATCCACTGTTTCCGCAAGCCCTCCTTGTTTGATCCGTGAACATGATCAATACTGCAATGAATTTTCACCTCCAAAACCACTAATGAAGATTTTTGAGAGCAGCCAGCTTGAGACTGACCTGGCACTTCCTGCTCCTAACTGGCTGCATGGGTGTTCTGCATAATTGATTTGTTGACAGGCTGTCAGCTAGCTCTTCACAGCAATATTCTCAATGGAGATATTTCAGTGATTTGTCACATGTTCAGAGTGGGCAGCCTCGAGTCAAACAGGATGGTGCCTTTCCATTTATTTTCAAAAAGTTGCCATTCTCTCCGACTCTTAGATTGCTTCACGTATCCAATCAGCCTTCACTGGAGGTAAAGGATTGTGAGACTAGGTGGGTCTGGCTTTGTCAGGCGAGATCTCATTCTCTTGGCTTGTGACCTGTCAGGCTGATGGGCCTTTGGGATTGGACCCAACCTGATGCTTTAGACCACAATTCCCATCACCAGTGCTATTTTTTCTAGAAAAAGAGGTGCCAGAACTCACCACGAACGCCTCCCTTGTTCTCTACACCAGTGTGGTGTAGTGGTTAAGAGCGGTAGACTCATAATCTGGGGAACCGGGTTCGTGTCTCCGCTCCTCCACATGCAGCTGCTGGGTGACCTTGGGCTAGTCACACTTCTCTGAAGTCTCTCAGCCCCACTCACCTCACAGAGTGTTTGTTGTGGGGGAGGAAGGGAAAGGAGAATGTTAGCCGCTTTGAGACTCCTTCGGGTAGTGAAAAGCGGGATATCAAATCCAAACTCCTCCTCTTCTTCTTCTTCTTCTTAGAATGGCAATGGCGCCCACCTAAGAGGTGCCAGAACTGAGTCCCGGCTGAAAAAAAAAAAGCTCTGCCCACCACCCTAGCCATCATTGCCAGTGATCGGGCATTATTGATTTCTTTCAACAGGTGCATAATGCATAACCTGCTTTTCAAGGGACATTCTTCACAAAGCGGCTTATAAAGCACGCATAACCAATAAAATATAGTTTTAAACCATCTAAAACATACCCTTTGTAAGACCGCTAAAAGCCAACACAAAAACAACAGATCCTCAGCATAATTGGACCTTCCAAAGTGCAAAGCACAACACTGTTTCCACAACTTTGTTTCCAATTAACCACTGGATAAATGGCAGCTGTAGTCTAAAAAAAATTGGAGGGTACCCAGTTGAGACTAGATGTGATCTTGTGTGAACTGTAGGAAATCCCCGTCCTCCAGCTGTTTCCTGGGAGTGCTGCCACCCTTTCCCAGGACCTTCGCAACCAGCTGTACTTTTAAAATCCTGAACCTTGCATCTGGAGCTTCTCGACACCAAGTTGCCTCATGTGTTGTATTAATATTTATCTGTGCAACACTTTGATAAGAAAAACTCTGATGCTTTCTGATTAGAAAAGATGCTTTGTGTAGGTCTCCGCCTAAAGCCTTTCTGTATCTAGCTATATTAAATTCCCTTTGTCAGCTAAATCTGCAATTTTGTCAAAGGAGGCTATTGGAGTCTGTCTGGCACGATCTGTGCTTTATGAACCCAAGTTGCTTATCACTCACCGTGTTGTTCTTTCATAAGGGCTGACATATCGATTCCCATAAAACATTAGCCTGGCTTGGAAATGCAGGCTTGCCACAAGTGAGTGAAACTGACAAGCTGCATGAGAGCTGCCCATTCTTCCATGCAGAGGGGGCTAAAGGACGATTGCTCCTCTCCCAGGAGGGAATGTCTGCTTCTTGGAGAGCTGGGCCATCGAGGCCATTGGCAGTGGACCAACACATTAAGATGGGCTCGTGCTATGATCACCTGCATGTATGTAGCATACATAGCCGGGATAGCTCAATTGGTTAGAGCATGGTGCTGATAATGCCAAGGTTGCAGGTTCAGTCCCCCTATGGGGCAGCTGCATATTCCTGCATTGCAGGGGATGGCACTAGATGATCCTCAGGGCCCCTTCCAACTCTACAATTCTATGATTCCAGGATCCAAAAAAGGAAGTGGCTTCCATCTTACTCAAAATTGTTGGAGGTTGATCTATTAGGGCAAATGGGGCACCACTCCTACCAACCTCAGTGCTCCCCCAGAGAGCTGCACCAGTCCAGAGGAGGGCACTGCCTCTCAGTTTCCTCCTCTTCATACTTAGTGTTACAACTCAGCAGGGAGGTGGACAGGAACAAATTAGAATTACGGTAGTTGGTTCAGCGGTATTATTGGATCTGGCTCTGCCCCCTGCTGGTCTCCCTGCCTCCCACCTTACCAGTCCCAAGGGGGTGCCTCCCACCCCTGCACACAATTGTTGAAATGGGCAAGAGGATACGGAATGTGCAATGCAACACCATTTGAGTGCCAAATGAAAGGGCCATTCCAACAAAACAGGCAGTTGAGGTAGCCACTGGGGGCACCATTTGCTTAAAAACCTCCAAGGAAGGAGAGTCCACCACCTCTCATGGTCACTGTCCTCACCAAGGTTTGCTGCTGCCTTCTCCCATCACCCTTGCTCACCAGTGGGCCACAGCAGGACATGCAGCTGACAGGGAATCCCAGGGCTTGAACTGAAAACCTCAGGGAGGTGGGCAGGGAAGGGACAAGAAGGACCTGCAAAACCAAAAAGAAGGAGCCAAGAGAAACCTGGATATGACTAATGACCCAATCCAAATCTCTCTGCTGAAATAAATTGACAAGGAGTGGCGTAAAGGTTGCTCTGATCCCAGTTGTGATTTTGGGTGGTGTTGGTGAAGTGTGCACCCCATGTGTGTATATGCAAGCTAGGAGCAGGTAGAAATAAACGACATGAAAAGCAACAATCGGAGAGGTGAGATGTCTGGGAGAGCAATACATTCATAGGCTTTGTAAAGGAATTGAATGGGGTTTTGTTTTGTGTACATTCAGGCTCTGTGCATTATGCTTGCTGTAAAAGAGACGAGTCAGATTTGTCAATGAAATTGACAAAAAATATGTGCAGCACTTATCTCCCACACAGAGCCCCCAAACCATTCCCTTATCTCTAGCCTGCCATGTGATTAGTGACTATAGACAATCCTTTTGTGGCAAAGACTTTGAAAGGTGCTTCCAGCCAAAGGTGAAATCCATTGATGTCCACCTGCCAGCAGAATGGGCACTCTCAGCAGAATGGATTCAGCCTCTAGGGCAGATGAGGGGCTCATGGTGGAGTTCAGTGGGAGAGGAGGGGAAGGGGAGGTCTGCATGTGCAATGTAGGGTGTTCACCAATGTCAACCAATGGAAAAGAAACTGTACTATGAGCTGTCTTTTGAAATATTGTATTGCTCCCACACCATGGATAGCGGCATTATGACATTAAAAAATAATACCTCCTAAAACCTACTGATTAATAAAAAGCTAAACTTATTTACCATATACATGCTTTGTTTCAGTTATGAGGGTGGGAGGAAAGATATTGGGGCACAGGAGGGGAAAGGAGGAAATTGCCAGCAAATTTTAAAGGTCAACATCTGGATATTGGCACAATTAAATTGCAGCAGAAACGGGAACAACAGTCTACATTAAGAGCATTTGTTGCTTCCTTATACTTGATATAGTAACTACAGTAATGCTGTTCTTGTTCAGATAGTTTTACATATGCACTGAAGGGGCAGAGCAAAGGGATTTGTATGTTTGGCGTGCAGGCTTAGCAGAAGAGTCAGTTGTTTATAACAATAGCTTAAAATATAGAACTGGTGAGTTGTCCAGAGAGAGAAGTACACTTATCTGTGGTTCAAAACACCAGTGAGGATTCATCTTCTGAGCTCACTAAATGGTGTCCCTGAATATTTAACATGAAAAATGGACATTTCTTGTCAAACAATAGAATTGGTTTACTCAAAATTTAATCCAGAGCCTTGAATTGCAAAGATGGATAGTTGTTTGTGGTGCTCAGCCTTTAGATCTCACCTTGGAACAAAGACTTGTGTCACCTGTGCTCCCTTCATCCCTCTCCAGTGCTCTTAGCCACCCTAATTCCCCCTTCTTGTCATGTGACACCTCTCCTTAAGTCCCTGCCACAGGTTGAGGCCACACTTCTCTTTATCTCATGTTAGATGCCAGCAATGTGTCTGAGCACTGCACTTTAAACCACACATTTCATTTGTAGTCTTCCAGCTGATGGTGGGGAAAGTGGTGTGTGTTTCTGAACGATTTCACACATTGTGTTGGAATATCTCCTGAGCAAGTAGAAAGCAGGCAGCTGCTCCCATAGACCTTAGCAACCCGGCAGAATAATATTAAAAGAATGTGTGAACAGATCATCAGGAAACTTTGCTGGAATGCCACAGGTTGGTTTTGCTCCAAGATGAGCTTGGATATGCTTGCTGAAAGCAACCTTAGACTGAATGTATCTTCAGCCATTAAGCTTTCACTCAGCATGTTACATACACTTTCCGTCACATCTAATGCCCAGCTAAATCCATGCCTTTGGACCAAAGCACTTTGGGAAAAGCTCTAAACCTCTTTCCTAACTTTCTTACTGCTAGAATTTATTCTCTTCCCATTCCAGACAACCCTGAGCTATGGTTTACAGTTGAGTTGTGGCTCAGCAAGTAGGCTAACAATGAACTCTCCTTGTAAGCAGCCTGTCCTGAGACTAGCTCACATTATACATGGCCAGCTTTGTTGCTTTCATGGTTTATAGGAGGATGTCAGCTGTTAATCCTCTGCCTTTGTCTCTTTTCCGTCTCCCAGAGCTCTTTAGTGCTGACTCTGCCATTGCTGCAGCACCCGGTATAAATGTTTCTGATGCAAAAGGTTCATTTTCCTCTCTTGTATTTGCCCTGTTTGGTGGAATGACAATTCCAGGAAAGCCCGCAGGCAATTATGTTAAATTGAGAGCTATATGGTAGTTATGCTGGTTCCACTTCCCAATAAATACAAAGGAAATGAGGCATTGCCTTTATTTGACCACCTCTTCTTCAAAATGCTAAATATTACATCCCTAGATAGTGTGTGCATGTTTATCAAAATGACAGTGCATTACTGCAGAATAGTGGCAGTGCTAGTATTTAGCTTTTTTATTGTATTTGTAAAAGGCTCGACGAAGATCTCTGCACTTTAGGAGCATAGGGTGCAAAGCATCGCGTCTCTAAAGAGGTTTAAAAGTTTGTAAAGTTTATCATGGAGGAATGTGTTTGGTTGCTCATAAACAGTGGTGTCATCAATAGATGCCCACCACAGGCTATTTGGTTTATTGATGGATGCTGTTTGCTGTTCCACAACAGAAAGTTCTCTGGGCAACTTACAACAAGTAAGTGGGAGGGGGGGAATGAAATAGGACAATAAATTGTGAAATCAAAGACACAAATACAAGAAATTCATTTTACCCATAAATTTAAAACACATAGATTTGAACAGTGAGAGGTCCAGACTGCATACATACACTATTTAAAAAGTCTTTCATGAACCATTAGGTTTTCCCCTGCTGCCGAAATAGGATGTTCCATAACTGAGGGCTTATCCACATTTCTCTTTCCTTTGCACTTTCCACACTTTCTACTTCTGGGAAAGGTGTCTCATCTACTGCAATGTACTAGGAACAGCATTGCGTTAATTGTGTAATAGCACTGTTACTTGGGGAAAATTGTGAATTTTGGTAGCCCATGTACCATATCGTGCTTGGGAGTACGGGGCATCAGATTTTCAAGAAAAGCTCAGCTCTACTTAATGATCTTAAATCAGTACCAAGATTTTTAGGAGATTGCACCGCGTTGGATGTAAAAACTTCTGAAAGGCTGGCCACCCGTAAGCACAATCCTGCTGTGGATCCTGGGATTGCAGACATGCTAACAAGACATGTCAGCTGTTGCAGAATTTTTGCAGAAATTGTTTATTGCTGCCAAAGTGCTCGGGGCAGACCATTTTTATTTTTGTTTCTGCACAAACAAATCACCTTTTACATTTCCCAGGTCTCTGCAATTACCTCACTCTGGCCCCACAATAAGCACCTCCACAACACTTTCTCGTGGTCTTTATGAAATATAAATACCCCGATTTCCTAGCACAGGAGGCGGTCGCTGGAAGAGAACCAAGATGATCTGTTTACTGCAAAAATAGCAATCAGCATTGTGCATCTTTAAGTGTGTTTGTTCCTAGGAATAGGAAAACAAGTGACCTCCAGATCAATCCAATTAAGTAGCCCATTTTCTATGAAGTAACAATCAAATTAAAAGCAGCTGCTTCTTGCATTACACACCATCTCAACTGCATTAAAAGGTTTGCTTGTTTACTTCGAGGAAGCATCCTCAAATTGCCTTTCCGCCCACTAAAAAAACGCACGCATAGGAACAAAAATGCATTTTTCTGCATCACTTGTGGCAGCATGCTAAGGCACAGCAGCTGTTGCCAGTCAGGAAGATCAATTAGGCAGAACCTGCCCCACCCCCTGCTCCCAATCTGTCTCTAGTCTACCAACTCCTAACATGTCTGCACCACTGCAAGACCAGACCACATCTAGCCCAATGTTTGGTGTTTCAGGTTTGTTGGACAATATACTCCGCACACAAAGGTGCTCTCCAGTACTGACTCCTGCCCTCAAGGCCACACACAATTTTAATGTAAAAGAAGAAGAGGCGAGAAACCTATTGTGTGTGTTTACATACCCTGGGGAAGAAGAAGAAAAGTTGTGCAAGAAGAATTGCAATTGTGCCTGGGAACTTTGCCCACTGAGCACATCACATATTCATCTACTTCTAAGTCTAATTTATATCATGCTGCCTTTTTGCCTTCTAGGTAGCTTACCTTGAAGCCCTACTTTAACGATAAAATGAATCTCTCTCTCTCTCTCTCTCTCTCACACACACACACACACACACACACACCAGGCTTTCAAAATTAGCATGATCAAAAACTGACTAATAGCAGCAACACAGAAGAACACCTTAGTAAGCAAATTTTTGAAAGCTATAAAAGTCTGGTGGAAAAGATAAGGTTTGGAAAAGCTCTGAAGTTACGTAATGTTGGATTCACCAATGAAAAAGCTCTGTTCCAGAACATTTCGCTACCAACAGTAGAGGCATCGGAAGCAGTGGCTCTCCAACATATCTTGGCACCATGGTGAGCGTGTCTGTGTCTTTCATATGTGAAAAAAAAAACCTCCCTCAGGTCCAGGTTTCCTCAAACTCAGCTCTCCAGATGTTTTGAGACTACAATTCCCATCATCCCTGGCCACTGGTCCTGCTAGCTAGGGATCATGGGAGTTGTAGACCAAAAACATCTGGAGGGCTGAGTTTGAGGAAGCCTGCTCAGGTCAGTTGGAACTTTTTAATGTAAACCAGTACCTTGAACCTGACCTGGAGAACAACTGGTAAATGTTGGCGTATTTAAACTGAGTAACTGCGCAACAAAAGGCATTCTGAGGAGACTGCAAAGTATAATTAGGAGTTGTTTTAATTAAAGAAAAATAACAGAAATTACAATAACTACAAGAACGTTACAGAAACATGACCCACCACCCAGGGTACTGAGAGAGGTACGCAGACCTCCTTATATACTGTATCCGATTGCTGATACACCTTAAATCAATACAAACTTAACATCACCGGCTGTACTGCCCCACAGCTGCATAACAAGGTCAGTTCATTTCCTTCTTTCTTTTAAAGAGATACACATTTCTGTGGAACAGTAATGAACCTTAAACTGTAACCACTCAACAGTAAATAGTGCAGATCAAAAATAATTGGTGTTACATGCACTCTTGAGCCTGACAGAATTAGCCTGTTGTAAATATACTGTAAATGTGCAACTTCAATGCCAGAAACTGAGCTGGGAGAAGGAGCACCAACTTGCAAATTTGTTTGTTTCTTTTAGTGTCAAGTATTGAACCCATTGACCGTGTTACCCTTGCCACAACCACCATTTCTGTGCCATAAATGAATAAATCAGATTTCACAAGAAGGTATTGCAATGCCTACCTCTGGTTTTGTATAGAATAATGAAGGAGAAAATATTTGATTTGTGTATTCTGATTTGCCAAAGTGTGGCTTGCTGTAAAGGGAACGTGATAGTTTTGTTACGTAAGTCAGCTTCACGACGCTAAGCAATTTGCACAGTGCTGGGAGCTGAACTGGCGGGTGGGGATGGTGTCTCACCTCCGCCAAGAGATGGCAGAGAAGCCCTTTGAAAATAGAGTTGTCCCCAAAGGTCTGGTCACACACACATTTGATAACTGAATTCCCACCATGTCCCTTCTGGGACAACCAGCAAATGCATAAGATGTGAACACCGTTACAATGTTCAGAAGCAGAAAAATTGGCAGAAATGAAATGTTTGACTTCCTTAAGGATAAGGAGGACATGGGAGACACAACCAGGTTTAGAGAGAGCTTGCAACATTATGCCTTTTCAGTGTGTCTGATTGTCTGCTGGCAGCTGTGAGATCTGTTTAAAGTTCCAAATCAGAGAGAGAGAGAGAGAGAGAGAGAGAGAGAGAGAGAGAGAGAGAGAGAGACATCCATTCAGACTTAAGCATCAGGATGAAGGTTTTGCCTCATAACAGGTGGAAGAACAGGCCTGAAAGGGCAACCGCTACATCTTCCACCTGTTGCTTTGGATCTTCTGATGCGGGAAAGGGGAACATGTGGCCCACCAGATGCTGTTGGACTCCAACTCCCATCAGCCCCAGTCAGCATGGTCAATGCTCAGGGTTGGCGGCAGTTGTAGTTCTACAACATCCAGAGGTTCTGGACCCTGTAAAGCTGTGATCTCTGGGTTTGGCAACCCTCACATTCTTGTATTTTATACTACAGGCTGCAACTGTTATAGGCACGTCTGATATGTAAGCGACTGCAAACACGTGCATTGCGCCAGCCCCAAAAGCGAGCCGAAAATGTCACAAAAATGTGTGGAACAGGGTGGGGTGTTTGCAGCCTTTATCAATGGTGTTTCAAATATACATGATTTCACTTGAATGCGTGGTGCCTTGGAACGTAATCCCCATGTAAACTGGGAGTTTCCTGTACGTTGTACTTTAAATGTTTGGCTATGCTACATTTACTTACATTGGGATCTATTGAGTGCTTCTTCTTTTTCCTCAGGCGGCAGCTGTAGGAAGTGAGGCACCTCTTAGCACTTTTGGATCACGTGGCCCCAGCCATTCCAAAGGCTGAGCTGCCATCTGTCTTTCATTCTCCTACAAGCATTTAGGGGATGTGGGGCTCAACTCGCCTTTAAAGTAGCATCTCCTAGCGAATCAGTCAATGACATGACTTTTCCGATGTGACTCCTTTTAAATACGCATTTGTTTTGAGTAAGCTCTTGAGTATGGCCGAGTCCTTTTTATATTGAAATCCACGATCCTCGATAACATTTTATTATGAGGTTTTCTATTTTTGGTACCACTGTTACTTTGTCATGAGCAAAGCACATAACATTTCATGATATGAAATCATTATGGGTACTGCCGAGTTCATTACTAGGGCATCTCACTGTATTAAGAATGAATCAATAGCACATACTAATATGGCAGCGTGATACTGAGCTGGAGTTATGAATAGCACATCTAGAAATAGACAAGAGTATTCTCTGGGCCTTTGTCTACTCCTCTTCCATTATCTTGTACAATTGTTTTCTCCCAGGTGCTGGGATGGGTTTAGACGGTGATCGAACGATTTTGTTTAAAGTTGTACGGGCATCATATTGTTGCTTTTCTTTCTTGAGGTTTGGAAAAAAGACGTCGTTAAGGTCAGGCCTTGCACTCTGCAAACGCCTTCTATGCATCCTTCATTGATTTGTGCGTATTTTAGAGGCCATGCTATATACAAGAATTCACTGGAAGTTCCTTGGAGGAAGACCATTATTTGGTTGCTTGTTCATTTTCTTATTGCATTTTTTATCCCACCCAACAACAAAGCACAAACAATAAAATCAGCACACACACCCTTGCCCCAAAATCAAATCACAATAAAATGCAATGTGGAAATTTCCTTGTGCTTGGTCCGGAAACTGCAGTTGTGTAGAATGCTACAGCACAACTGCTGACAAGGAGTGAGAACCTGTCAGCATATTACATCCTTGCTCAAGGATGTGAACTGGTTGCCAATTTGTTACTGGGCCAAATTCAGGGTGCTTCTGTTAGTGTATAAAGCTCTCAACAGTTTGGAACCAGTTTACTTGATGGATCACGTTACCCCACATATGCCCACTATGGCTGCTCCAATCTGCATAACTGGCCCCTATCCAAGTGTCACATACAGTTCATTCTGCACTTGCAGTAAATAGGTTTTTTACTGTGGGAGCACCTATTGTCTAAGACACCCTGTTGCTGTGCTGTTATTGACACCCGCTAAAATACTTGACATGTAATTTTATTATGTACATTTGTGTGTGTGTGTGTGTGTGTGTGTGTGTTTAATCTGGTCATTTAATCTATATTTTGATAATTTTGTGCCTGTTTTAAAATCTGTTTTTGTTGCTATTTTTAATTGAATATTTAAACAATTTTATGTAAACTACTTAGAGATTTAAAATAAAATAAAATGGTATATGCCTAAGCAGTAGGAGAATTTGCACTCCCCCAGTCCTTCTCCTCATGTAGGTCCTCTGTTCATCTAACTTGTGCTGTTACCATCTTAAAATGAATTTGCAGTTCAGTCTCATCCAAGACAGACTGGAAGTGCCTAGCCACCTTGCCCGGGCAAGGGACATTTTACGGCTACCTGATAGTTGATACAAACCTTTGTGTCCAAGGGGAACTTCAGAAGCAGCCTTGCAGCTGCCTCCTTCAAGGTGATTCATAAATAGAGCCCATCCATTTATCTACCGCAAGCATTCTAGACCCTTAAGGTCTGAACTGTCAACTTCAGGTAGGAAGCTTAATGCCCATTACAACAAAGCTCAGATCAGGAATTGTACTTTTTGGGGGACAAATTGCCCAAACATCTCAATAGATTTGATAAGTTCACTTACCTTAAATGCGGTGTTGCAGCCTGGCCATGGACCCATGTCAGCAATCCACCAGCTGGCTGGGAAGAACTGCAGGCCTGCCTGCGGATTGACCAATGGCAGGAGGGCCTGGGTCTGGGGATTCTCCAGGGGTGAGGCCCAACTAGGCAACTGGCATCACTTGTGTCCGCCCCCCAGGGAATAAATTGACGCTGGCACAGCATTCCTCCCCAGTTTTTCCATCAGGTCTCCCAACCCCCCCCCCTTTTACAAATGCTTCTTCTGTCATGCTACGACCTTGGACATTGCGGCTATGGACATTGTTGGCCGCTGTATTTGGGGCCGGGCAGGAATTTTTCCACTTGCCAAATAGGCCCTAGCCACTTGGTTTTCGCCAACTTCACAGCAATCGTCACAACTTTGTGAGGTTAGGCATTGGGGAAGCCTTGGTCTTGGTTGGAGGGGAGGCTGTAGCCTTGGCCTGCTGCTTCTTGGTTAAGCGTATCCCATTAAAGGGGTCCGTTCCCTGCCTTGAGATGGCAGCACAGGTATACTTAGGGTCAGTATCAGTGTCCACAGCAAAGAGCTGCATCGCCCCCCCACCCCACCCCAAAATCATTTTACTGTAATAGCCACATTATAAATTATACATTTTACATGACCCAAGTACTCAAAGCACCCAGTCCCAGAGTGAGGGCAAGGCAAGGAGGGAGGGTGGAAAAAAGCACACCTTTGTGCCACAGTGCGAGAATGGTGGGAACTCCATAAACTCCATAGGTTGATAGGTAATTTTTGTGCCCCCACCCCAGACCTGCACCCCCAGAAGGGGCTGGTTTCCCCAACCCCTAGATATTCCTCTAGGATGCCAGGACTGAATGCAAAGCCCTTTCCTTTGTTCCTATTCACACTGGGAGGTTGGGTTTTTACAGCCCTTCGCCTGAGTTTTGGCTTGTGCGGGGAAACGTTGTACAAGAACGTAACATTGGGTGTGATGATGCGGAAAGGGGAGAGGTCTGGGACTGTGGCTGTGCTTAATGTCCAGAAAAAATGGTTTGGGAGTTTACATCTGTTGGCAAATACCAGTGACAAATACCAGTGTCTCATCTAAAAAGTCCTGTTCTCTAGTCTTTGATGCATGGCCATGGGAACCAAGTAACGGTAATTGCTCGGGGATGAAGAAATGCATCCAAATCTTCTCAGTGACATAGATTCTGGGGATTTGACCCTGACCCTGAAAGAGATGCTGGGGCTGAGCCCTGGCACCAAAAGGCCAAAACTAGGCCCTATGCTTCCAGTTTGATAGAAAGCTCCTCTGGGCTCTCAACTGCACCCCCACCCCCACCCAAAGCTGGCTGTTGACTATCTTCAGTTCATGCAAATAGTGTCCAAGTTAAGGGATTCGTCTTCCTCTTCAAATGACAGCCCAGAGTCTTGCTCCTTCTTCTCTCCTCTCTTGTTGTAAACAATGCAGCAGATAAAAGTGTAATAAGAACCCTAAAAGTGCTCCCTCAGTGGAACTGATTGCTTGCATGGATGCTGTCTAGTCAGCGTGTGAAGCCCCTCTCCTTAACCGAGCCCTTTGCGACATCAGCATGAGGCCATACCCATTTCACAGGCAATGCCCTCAAATGGAGCTGGCTAAATGGAACAATCCCAGAGATGCAGGGGGAAAGCATTATTCCCGGTATATTTAATTTTTCAGCCTATGGAATCTCAGTGGGCTGCTGCGTCCAGTAATTATTCTTTTTCACCCATGCTATTAACTTTTAAGTGGCATTCTCCACTGAAATTAATGGTATGTAGAGTTTACAGACACATTCAGAACACTTTATTTTGCTCTGAAATGTGTTGCTGTGTGCATTGAAACATTACTATTTCCAGCTGATATTATGGCTCAAAAAACACAAAAACAAACACCCCCAACTTATCTTTCCTCCACAATTTTCTTCTTCTTATGTTTCAGATCCATTTTCTACCAGCCATAATGCCAGTAGCATAAGTAAACAAAACTCCATGATTATTTCTCCCTCTCTCCCCGGCCCTCCCTCAAATAACAACAATCCAATCCTAGAAGTTAATTATGATCGTCCAGGAAATTACGCACCGTGGAGAAGGGTATCCATTTATCAAGGTTGCACTTACCAGCGACTGGTGTTTTTTTTTTTTGTTTTTTTCTTTGACTCAGCTGACAAGAAGAAAAAATAAAGTTAGTGATGGCCTGAGCCTTGGGCCATTTCTGGTAATAATGTGAAGCGCTCAAGCCATTATTAGCTTAATGGTTTAATTTAATAGATCATTCCTGGAGGTAGGCTTTATAGTGCAAACAGCTAGAAAAAGCAAAGTTAATAATAGCTTGAACTGCACAGATCTTTATATGGGAATTGGCCTTCAGCACTAATTATGTTTTGATTTTCAAATTTTAAGCAACACCTCTTGCTCGATTATTTCAGGTCCCCAGCTTGGATGTTTGGTGTTTCATTATCGTTTGTTATGCTCTGGAATGTATTATGGGAGCACTGAGCTGCAAACCCCTCTGGTTTAAATTTACCTGCCCCCAAATTATGTTTAGGAACGTAGCTCCAACACCGTGTAATATCAGCAAAGAAACAAAACTCCTGCTAAAATCATTAGTGCACTTATGACTTGTCCACACGCTGCAGGGAGATGCAAAAGAGGGGATTTCAGCAGGTCTGGCTCACATGACACCCCCTCTTCTGTGCAACTGTTAAACATGCCAGAGCCCTGACCCCTTTGCATCCTATGGCCAAACCCCAAACGCCAGGTTCCACCCCGCTCCTCCCCTTGAACAGGTTCAGGGTTATTGCTGCAGGTGGCTAGCTACTATTTCAGCACTTGCTGCCCCCAGTGCAGCTGCTATGGAGTGCCTGCTCCAGTCTGCAACGGCCTTGGATGAGATCAGCCAACGTCTGCAAAAAAAAAAAGTCTCCTGCAGACACTTCCTTGGTGGAACCATAAGAAGGATTAACGAAGAGATGTTGGCAGCTCTGCACTTGCTAGTTGATGACATGCAGCTCTTCGACTCCTTCATGCCTTTTTTCACTGAGCAGGAAAGCCAGCTTCTGTTTCCATTTGTAAACGTTGCCCACCAATCTATGTTGAGTTTGGTGAGTAGAGTCAGTTGCCCACAGAAATATGAACACGGTGCTGGCTATGGGCTCTGTTCTGCAGGACGTGGATGAGTAAGAAGGACTTGATGTGAAGAACAATCCCCCTGAAACCTAACCTGGGCTGGATCTAGACACATAAAAAAAATGAGTTTCAGGAAAATGCGTTATAAACTTCATTATGAGAAATCACGTTGGCGAAAGACTCCACAGAACCATATGGTGTCACAGTGTTATAATGCATATAAAACGTGTTTTCTTTACTAATGTAGCTGAATCCCCAGGCCTGTTATGTTGGTAGACTAGGAGCAACATTTGAGAGGACTTTAAGAAATGGCGTCGGCGGCAGCAACAAACACAACCATTATTCTGGCCACACACACACCCCGCCCCAGCTGGGATGCTTCATGGTTATACTGTATTGTGTGTGACTTGTCTGCCTAGTCTGCAGTAAAAGCTGCCCTTCCTTCTCTGGGTTTGGTTCCCTCCATAGTCAAGTGGGAATTAGTTGGAGTCTTAGACCACATTCACAGCATACATGCAAAGCACTATGAACCCACTTTAAACAGTCATGGCTTCACCCAAAGAATTCTGGGAGCTGTAGTTTGTTAAAGGATTCAAGAGCCCCTATTCCCCTCCAAGAGCTAAAATTCCCAGCATTTCCTGTGAAGAGGGATTGATTGTTAGCACTCTATGGGAGTTGTAGCTCTTAGAGGGGAACAGGGGGCTCCTAAAAACTCAGTACCGTTCACGAACTACAGCTCCCATAATTATTTGGGGGAAAGCTATGACTCCTTAATGTGGCATCATAGTGCTTTAAATATTTGGTGTGACTGTGGCCTTAGTCCTGCCTGTGTAGCAAGCCTTATTTGCTATGCTGAGTTGTCCATTTGTTGTTCACAAATAAATACAGCTATTGAAGTTTTCCTGACTTCTGCTTCTTCCTCATATTAGAGGCTGACCCATTGGAGTTTCCTCACACAGTGAGTATCCTTCCCAAACCCACAGGATGTGGGTCATTGGAGTCCATTTCAACAGTTTATATACCACTCATTTCTAAGTAGTTTACAGTGGGGTTACAAAAGATTAAACTGGTTAAATTAACCATAAAACGAGGGGGGAGGGAATAAATGCCAAAATTTCAACAGGAAGGGGGCCCATCTGATCTCAGCCAGGAGGGGATTTTGCAGAACTGGGCCCACAATACTGAACTTGGCAGATGAAAGCCATGCATTCATCAAAAGCACCCGCACAGAAACATCTCCAGAACTGGCTGAGTGGTGGTGCAAAATCAGCATTGCATGACCTAGCGGAGGGTTCATATGGCAAATGCTGACCACTTGTGCGCATTCAGGGTTGCCCCCCCTTCCTTTCCCTCCCCTTCTCCCATGTCTTTAATAAATCCCCAGAAAGTTTCTCTCCGGTTGTGGGAGAGAGTTGGTGGGGAAAGCTAAACCAGATTTATTATGACAGGCCAGCTCTCGGTTGAAAGGTGCTCGAGCAGAAGAAGATTAGCATTCATATGTGAGCTGACCCTGACACAACAGAGGCATTGGTGTACAGGCTGGAAGTGAGGGGCTACAGTCTTCCCTGGGTACTGCAAATTCAAGCTGCCACTCCTGTTGTTTCCCTGAGTAAACAACTAGAAGAACTGATTTGGAGGCTGCAAAACGACTCCTGAAGGCTGCAAGGGGGCTGTTGGTTGTTGTGTCAAGGTGACTGATGATGCAATAAAAAGGATCCTGGGGGAAGACCCTGGAAGGATGTCTAGAGCAGCTAGAGCAGTCTTTCAGGACTGGGAGAACGTAGCACCTGAAGTTTATAGAGGGCAACAGGCATGGATAAACAAGTGCAGGATGGGGGGGGGGGGGATAAGGTTAGCTTACTTACTTGTGTGAGGGGAACCATTAAGTTTTCTGCTTGCAGGTTAAGGAAGTGTGGCACAGGTGAAGGCATTCTCCCTCTCTCTCTGAAGAAAAGTTCCAGGGTGGCAACAGAAAGCAAACTAAAAACGCTTTTGCAGTTCATCATCAAAACTATACAGCAATATAAAGTTATAGGAAAACTGGTGCTATTAACAGCAATCCTTCTAGTTGGTTAATTGGTTTGGCAACTTCCATGCACATGACGTGTGATGCTAATTATTTCCCCGAAGAGTTAAATGATAACTAAAAAAAAACTAAGATCATGGCCACTGGTCCCATCACCTCCTGGCAAATAGAAGGGGAAGAAATGGAGGCAGTGAGAGATTTCACTTTCTTGGGTTCCATGATCACTGCAGATGGTGACAGCAGTCACGAAATTAGAAGACACCTGCTTCTTGGGAGAAAAGCAATGACAAACCTAGACAGCATCTTAAAAAGCAAAGACATCACCTTGCCGACAAAGGTCCGTATAGTTAAAGCTATGGTTTTCCCAGTAGTAATGTACGGAAGTGAGAGCTGGACCATAAAGAAGGCTGATCGCTGAAGAATTGATGCTTTTGAATTATGGTGCTGGAGGAGACTCTTGAGAGTCCCATGGACTGCAAGAAGATCAAACCTATCCATTCTCAAGGAAATCGGCCCTGAGTGCTCACTAGAAGGACAGATCCTGAAGTTGAGGCTCCAGTACTTTGGCCACCTCATGAGAAGAGAAGACTCCCTGGAAAAGACCCTGATGTTGGGAAAGATGGAGGGCACAAGGAGAAGGGGACGACAGAGGATGAGATGGTTGGACAGTGTTCTCGAAGCTACTAACATGAGCTTGGCCAAACTGCGGGAGGCAGTGAAGGATAGGCGTGCCTGGCGTGCTCTGGTCCATGGGGTCACGAAGAGTCGGACACGACTGAACGACTGAACAACAACAACAAATCAGAGACAGCTACAGTTGCAAATGGCAACAAAATATCTGTGAAAGGAAGAGGAGCAGGTTTGCTCAGGTGTGTTGCAGGTAGAAATACTGTTTGTAATGAAGTGAGAGCAGTCGTTTACTTGCTCAAATTAACAAATAAAGTTTTGAGAATTTAAATTCTAGATTAAAATTGATTACTTAATTGAGAAGGGGATTGTAACAAAAACAATAAGAATAAATAGTTTGGTGCCACTCAGGAGCTGCATGGGATTTTTTTTTGCAAACGTACACATGTGGTGTCAGGTACAAGCATGTGCAATGCCCTTAGCTAAATAAGAAAAAACAACGGAAGCAATTCTTCTGCTCTGGATACTGAAACAGCAGGCACAGATCCTTGGCAAAGCAGATGTAAAGAGCTCCAGTAAACCTGGCCATTTGGAGTGTGCAATTTTAGACATACTAGAAGAACTTTATGTTGGGAAATTACTTCCCAATATTAGACTCTTTTATGGTCATTCATCCAAATTTACTAATTCATTTTCTTTTGTAACTTTTAACTTTTTTTAAGGAAGACCCTCTACTATTTCCATTCCCACAAAGCAGATGTTTATGAATTTATACCATTTGCTCTTTTTCCAAAAGTAAAAGCTGGCTAGTTTATTACAGCACTTGCTCTTGCATTTGGGGTGTGGTGTTAGGGATAAACGCGGGATTTCCTTGCATATATATATATCTCTAATTCAGCTTTTAGAAAGCATTATGATGATACTCAGCACAGTGCTGGCAGGAGCGGGTGCAGTGAAAATGGGTCATGCAGTGGAAATCTGTGAGCTGCTGGCTGAGGCAGAGGGAGGAGGACCGAGACTTTTCTGGGATACTGCTGCATGGGGTAGAGTAGATGTTACAAAAGGAGGCTTTTGGTTGGTTGTTCAAGGCGCCCCTTCTTTATTATTTCTGGAGGTGAGGGGTGGGACTGCCAGATTCTTTTGTTCTGGTGGCTACATAGTTTTAAACCATGGGTAGGCACCAGGGCCTATTGGGGGGCTGGATCCGGCCCAATCACCTTCTAAATCTGGCCCGCGGATGGTCTAGGAATCAGCGTGTTTTTATATGAGTAGAATGTGTGTTTTTATTTAAAATGCATCTCTGGGTTATTTATGGGGCATAGGAAGTCATTCACCCCCCCCCCAAATATAGTCCGGCCCACCACAAGGTCTGAGGGACAGTGGACTGGCCCCCTGCTGAAAAAGTTTGCTGAACCCTGTTTTAAACCCAGGAGAGCCAGGAAGTAGGAGTACGAAGGGCAGCATGGACTTCATGTGAGTGGATTAAGAAGTCCAAGTAGGACCCCCACCAGATAGGAAGGGCAAACCAAGCTGATGGACTATGCGGAGGTGGCGAAAATGACCGGGAAGATCAGAAACCAGGAAGAACAGAATTTCAATAAGGAATGGGGAAAATTTATAACGTACCTTAGAGACCACTGTAAACATTTGAGCTCCTTAGCAGGATTTAAATAACACTTCTAATGTAACAAGAATTAGGAGTACATGGGTTTGTTTTTTTAATTGAGTGATTTAAAATATGCAGCAGAAAAGGATTAGTGACAAAACCCATGGAGGGGTGGGGGGAAGTCCAGAGATTTGATTGAATCTTTGTTTATTTTTTTAATTTATAATTTTGAATGTAAATTTTAATTTGTAAAATGAAATAAAAATAAATAATAAAGAAGTCCACGTAGGGTCAACGATCCTTTTAGCTACGTATCTGTGCCTTTGGTGCACAAAATTGCCATTATGGGGCTCCCAGTTCAGACTGGGATCCTAGCAAAGGGTAGGAAGGCTTTTATCCCTGTAGCCCTCCTACAGTTTCCATTTTCCCTGACCATTGGCTATGCTGGCTTGGTCTGAGGGGGAGCTGGAGTCCAACCATATATGGAAGGCCACAACTTACCTATCCCTGCTTTAACCCTTTCCCCCTGCTGTGGTCTCCAGCAATTTGTCTAGGAAAAAGAAGTCCAGCTGAAGCAAATGGGAGCGTTCCCCCCACCCAATTCAAATTGCTGTTGTGAACCCCCACCTCCAAATGAGGACCACACTGGTTTAAGCCTCCTATCCCCTGCTAGGGTCCTGAGTTAGCTGTCCCCCGCCATGCTGGCCATTTGTGTTTTTAAAAAGCAGCCCTGCATCTAAGAGCACAAATATGGAGCTAATGTGCCATAAAGTAAAGTCCCATAATTGGAATCCCCCATTTCTCTCTCTCTCTTAAAAAGCATATCGGACAAGATTTTGGTTAGGGCTGCAATACCAGGGAAGAGGGTCTAACCCTTTGTCCCCTTGCTACAGTCCGTCCATCAGATCACCCACCCGATGCTGTTATTATAGGCGTTTTGTGGGTTATTTAGGATCAGGATCATGGCTCAGGGACAAATGATAGCCCTGATTCAAACTGCCCCCCACTTCATGGAAAAGCAAGGGAAGATCAAATCACCAAACGCCCATGTAATGTCTAATCTTTAACTTAAAAAAAAAATTATATTGATTTACTAACTTCAGGTCATAATTACAAATTCAGGTGCTCAAAGTAAATTCAGCAAGAACTGAACACGTTTCTTCCCACACATTTTTAAAGGCATAAACATAGTAAACGGCATCTTCCTTCTCCGTTGACCAAATAATGTCTAATTTGACCTTTAGTCCTGAAGTAAGTCCAAAAGTGAAAATGAATTGAAAATCAATTTCCTTTCTCCCATGTAATTATTTGCCACAGGATAAGTCTAAGTAATGATCTGTGGCTTGCTCGAAACCTTTTTGACCCTCTAGTCACTTGTCCAGTGGCTGCAGGGAATTGAAACAGAATTGCTTGATAATTTGCCCAAAATACATGTATCTGAAATGAGCTATGGGTGTTACTGGCAATTATTGTGGCAAGAGTCTACTTTCAACTATATAATCTCCTCCCTGGAATCAAATATGAGAAAACTCCAGAGTGTATGGACTTTATATAGAAAAGATACATACTCCCACATAGACTACTGTATATCTGTGCCACTTAATATATAAAATATCTCTAAGCAGGGCACAGCAAATTTTAAAATCTTAAAAATAGATCATAAAACCATCAATGCAAATGTCAACCAGTACAATACTAATAAACTATAACAGATGGTAACCCCTTATTCTTCTCATACTTCTCCCAGCACCTCTCAGCCTCCTGGCTCTCACTTGTGGCCCAAGGAAACTCACAGGTCATCCCAAAATATCTCACAACAAAGAACCTGATGGCCTCACCCTAGTCTCTCACTCCAGGGCAGGTGTGGGGAACCCTTGGTGCTCTGGATGTTGGTGCACTGCAACTCCCATCATCCCTGGTCATTTGCTATGCTTGCTAGTTCTGATGGGAGTTGTAGCTTACCAACCTATGGAGGACCAAGGGTCAGGCACCAAGGTATGCTGGAGTGGCTCCAGACTGCCACAGTTGTGCCCTGTTCAGCAATCCAGCAGCAGCACTCCACATAACTTGTTCCTAGCCACAGCAGGCTAAGTTGGTTTTCCACAGGAGGCCAAATGATGGCAAATAGGACCCCCTCCACTCACAGTTCTTTCACTGGCCTCTGCACGTCATAATGCTGCTGGGAGTTGTGAAATACAAATTGAGGTCAAATACCCTGGCCAGAAAATATTTGTCGGCAGTGTACATAGCAGATGTCTACTGGTGGCTGGATATGTTGGGACATTGTCATGGAGAATTATTGTAAGCGATGAAGGAACCAGCTAGACCCCCTGCTCTTCAAAAGAAGGCCTGTTAGGACTCTGTGATATACTGTATGTTTTAACCATCATGGAGATTGTGAAAGTGAGCTCCAGTTTGTTGTCCAATGTGGCAAAGTAAAGGTAGGGTTGCTTAATCAGGACTATGGTGCTCTATCAAGCCTAAGGAAGAGATCGTACTATAGTAACCTTAGGCACTGTGATTGTGAAAAGAAAGTTTGGTACACATTAGAATTCTGAATGATGGTGCTAGGACAGTCACACTGCATTGTGAACAAGTGACTAGATGGTTTGCGCATATTGAGGAGGATGACTAAGGGAAAAGAGTTATGTAGTAAGGCAGCTGAGGTCTTTTGGAAAGAGTAAAACTATGGCATTGTGGAAGCTGGTTCAGGAAAGGCACACACCTGGGATTAGGTTAGGAGCTGCAGTGGTCTGGAAAGGCTGACTTTGCTTAAGAGAGAAAGAAGGGGGCTGATTTGCATAAGCATTGTTGGTGCCATAGAACCCAGGTGTGTGTTGTAACTACAAACAGCTTTTTAGTATATTACTGTGGTGTATAATATAAAATATGTTTTTAAGAGACCTGTCAGGGAATAGTCTGGCCCTGCTCCCTCCACTGCTGGCCTAGTCAGTGGAGTGGTAGTGTGGTTTAGTTGGAATGGGCGTGGCTCTTGTTCTGTCTCTCTGGTCTTGTTCACATAAAGCATGAGACCATGATTTATTAAACTATGATTTATTAAACTATGGCCTAGTGTTATATACCAGCCCTGCTCAGCAAATTAAGTATGTTTGTTTACTGTTAGCAAAGCACAATCTGAAACCATGGTTTGCTTTAATTACAGTTGGGTTAGGTGCAAGCCCATGGTTTGCTTATCTACCCCACCCCAGACACTAAATCAAGCTACAAAGGCATGAGGGAAGAGCAGCCAGAAAACAAATCATGCTTTGGAGAAACAAGTCATGGTTTGATTGCTTATGAGACAGCTCATGGTTAACTTGTGGGTTTGTTTAGACAAACCATGGCTTATGTGTTATGTGTGAAGCCCGCCTTATGATGAGCTGCTTCTCAAAATTCAGGGCAAATTGTAGTTTACACATGAATTGTTAAATAAACCATGGCCCAGGGATATGTGCGAACCAGGCCTATGTATATGTTGGAGTAAGTGGAAGATTGCATGAGTTGCTATGCTTGGCTGATAATCCTCAGATGTTCATGCAGCTGTTCAACTTACAATAGGACACTGCCAAAATCTGACAATGGTGTCCTACTGCATAGGACAAACAGAACAGTTTCTTAAAAAATAAAAAGACACATATCTGGTAATACAGTACAGAGAAGCCAGTGGAGGAAACATTTCAGCTTCCCAGTCCACTATGACCTTTAGTTGTCCATCCTTGAATAAAGTAATTTCATAGGGCATCTGCACTGTGAAACCCTTGAATTACAACACACCAGGCAATTCAGTGCTATAACATGTGGACCAATTTTTAGCACACTACATGCATTAATTGGCTTACCAACTACTGTTGGTTGGTGAATGTTAATGAGGTAATGAACACTGCCTTTACTATTCTGCATTTCCTTTCTTTTTAAACTCACTGTTTACAATTTCCCCTCCCTCCCCATCCAACCATGTATATCTGTGGCTGCAACTCAGAATAACACTTCATTCAACTGATGAAGTAGACTGTGCTAGTCTTTAAAGTGCCACAAGAAGTTTTCTAGGAAGCTCTAGCTCATATATTTTATCTTATTTCAGATATAGAATTGGTTGTGAAATTAGATTTTCCATTGGACCAGATTTTTAGCTGAAATGCTTCTGGGTATTACTTGGAACTGTGATGTGTTTTTAGGCAAAGACTGGGCATGTGGAAGAGAGGCCTGAAGGCAAGAAGGAGTGTCCCAAGGCCTTTACGAAGCTAGCCATGCACTGGTTAGTATATCTCAGGTCTCTGGGATGCTTGATTGTATAGAACACACCTGATTCTAAACCCTCCAAGGTGTCTAGGCTAAGAAACTGTGGGAATTTGATTCTTGCATTTCAGCTGCTGTCGCGTTCTTCCACATCTTGTTAGCAGTGGGGTGTTCCCTTGAGCATTTCCCCTCATATAATCTAAGCATCTCTTGACCTTCTGTTGACAAGCATCAGGGGATGGGTGGGAGAAGTTCAACATGGTCATTACTGTCTTGCACTTTCCTTGATGCACATCAGAGGGGTGGGAGCAGGTGTCAAAAGGACTGCTCGGATTATATTGCTAATGTGCTCAGGAAAGCATGTGTCAGGAGGCAGCCTGGATTGTTTTACTGTGGGTTGCCAACAGCATGTCAGAGAGCACCTTTAGAGTACAAAGCTTGTAAATCCTAACATGTTACAAGGGATGCTTTATCTAGGTACTGCCATAAGGAGTTATTTTGTACAGCATTTCTGCAGAAATGGCACTCCTGTTAAGAACTGTATTAGGAATACTTTTAAAAGGACTTTCTGTGTTCATATAGGCCATATTGCTCCCGAAACAGCACTGTGGGTTAAGTCTGTTCCCGTGTGTGTGTGTGTGTGTGTGTGTGTGTTGCTTTTTGTCTGAAAAAATGTTTAGGGGTACTCTCATTTTCCTACTCATATTGAAATACTGCCCCTCAATGAGGCCAAACTTAAATTCACAAAATGTTTAGGGGTATGCGTACTCCTGTGTCCCCCCCAGAAAAAAGCAGTGTATGTATGTATGTATGTATGTATGTATGTATGTCTTTCCTAAGTCCACCCATTGTTTGTGTTGCAAGTGGGGCCTCACCTGACTGAACACTTCTAGCATTCTCCATGGAAGGGTGCATTTCTGTGTACAATACACTTTACTTAGGAGCATTCCGTAGTGGAATCCCCCAGTCGTGATATGAAGTGGGGAAATGTAAGGACAGATTTACCTTTTCAGCTGCTGTGTGTAGATAACTAGCATCTAAATATTAAGAAGTGTGGGGCAGCAGCTGTGAGCAGAAGATATATATAATATATCATAAGACTCAGAATCTGAGGGCCGTGTGTTTAAGCCCCACATTGGATGTAAGTGTTCTGCATTGCAAGGGTTGGACTAGCTTATCCTCATGGTCCTTTCCAGCTATGATTCTATATGAAATGTGAGCAGGAAAGCACACTGTAAAATGGAATCAGGAAAGGGCCTAGTTGCACTACACATAATGGAGGGGGAGACTGAACACCTGGCTGCTATTTCCAACTGCAGCTTTGTGCTTTGTAATATTTAATTCTGCGCTATGTTATCACATTATGGTAAACAGTAATCTGTATTCACCTGTTATGCTATGTGGGTGTCTTATCACTGGGCAAGTGTAGCATCTGAAAACACCCCAAGACTGTCTGTCCTAGATATCTTATAACTTTTAATAGATGGGAGAAAGCATAATCATATTATCCTTATTCAACATGTTGAGAGAGGCACAGGTTTTCAATCAAAAATTCATTTACTCACAGATTTCAACTCTTTTCTAACCACTATGATATCCAATGAAAGCATCTATATTAGTCTTTGAGAAATGATTTATATATATTTTTAAAATTAAAATTTATATATGCAGCCCCATACATTCAGGCTCAGCAAATTCTTTTCTTTGTTTGGGGTGGGGGAGAAGAGAGAGAGTGAGGGAGAGAGAAAGCTCAGCAAATTCTAATTCTGTACTGCAGAAGGCAATGCCTGCCTGTCTTCCAGGAAGAAAAGCAGATCCCATGAAATGCTTGTCATAGTTTCCTTGATATTACAGAGAAGAGTAATATTTTATATAGGCAGCACTCACGCAAAAAAGTGTGGCTGATCAGATAACAAAGAAGGTAGGAAAGACAAGCTTATACTATGGAATATGCCTGACAGGCAGCTGGAAAAATATGTGTGATAAAATATTATCTTCTTCATTGTATGTAGGTAATTTCCTGCCCCCATCCCAAACCCGTCATTCTTACCCTCACTCCTAAGTTCTAGAAGCTAGATCCTTCAGTTTGTGTTTTTTTTAAAGTGTTGGGACATTAATAAAACATTGTAAGTGGAGATGGGCAAGAAGGATCACATTGTACCAAGACACTCCACAGTCTGCACTAGTTTTCTAATATTTTCTAGGGCTAATATTTATGTAGATAGCTAATCAGATAGTTCCACGTGTCTGTACTTGCTGGAATTGGCAACACTCAGTTCATGGACTGCATCAAACCAATGAAGAGGGTTGTTTCCCCACCCAATCATTTCTGCCCTGCTACCAGCGTCATCACCATGCTCCTTGAAGAAGCTAAGTGGGAGACCTCGAATGAGAAACCCTTCTTTATCTTTTGGCCTTTCTCTTTCCTCCAGTGAGAAGCCTCCTTTCCCCCCTACTGTGCTCTGCTCTCCCTCCATGCCCTCTCCCAATTCAGTAAGTGGGGAGTTCAATGACATTTGGAGGTGACAAGCAATGACTATGTGTTGGTAGGCCACATGGGGAATTTTGGTTTTGTCCCAATATCCTCCCCACCTTGAAATGACACTCAGATAAAAATGGTTGCTGTGGTTAACTATGGTCTTCACCAGCTCCCCTTCAGGCATTCCTATGTTTAGCATGAAGGTCTGGAGAATTCAAAGCATGCTCATGTGGCCATATTTAGAATCCTGTACTTGCAACCCCGATACTTGCAACTCCTGTCCTGACTCCAGGTAGGAGTCTAAGCACATTCACCTGAATGCATTTATGAATCCCCTTCAGAACTTCGCAAGGAATACAGGAATGTCTGAAGTGAATGTGGTGTGATGTGGAGCAGCAGGGTTTTCATGCATACTTCCTTCCCACTTTAAGCCTGAAGAAGGCTAGAGTGATTTGCCCAAGGCCATTCAGTCAAGGCACTCAAGAGGCATTTCCTGTTGCTGTTTGCCAAGCTATGGAACTCGTTCCCCTGGTAGACGGCCAAAACATTTATCATGCTCTGCATTGGAGCATGATTTCTTTAGTCTGAAAATACTCCTGTGGCTGCTTGGAAAATGGGATGCACACTGGTAAACTGCATATTGCCTGAAACTTGCAAGAGTTGTACTTGCTGCCCTCTCTGTGCACATACTGTAGGACAGGGATGCCAAACCTGTGGTCATTGGACTCCAGCTCCCATCATCCCCAGCTAGCATGGCCAAAGATCAAAGAAAGTGGGAGTTGTAGGGCTGACCAGCAACATCTGCTCTAGGGAGCCCTGGGTCCCTGTGGAGTGTATGTGCAGTAGAATAAGAAAAAAGACACATGAACAGTTAAGTTTCTCCTTTTAAGAGGTAGGTAAAATTTTGGTTAACACAACAGGACTACATTCACTGGATGACAGATAAGCATCTTCCTTTTGAAGCCTTGTTGTTGTTGTTTAGTCGTTTAGTCGTGTCCGACTCTTCGTGACCCCATGGACCAGAGCATGCCAGGCATTCCTGTCTTCCACTGCCTCCCGCAGTTTGGTCAGACTCATGTTGGTAGCTTCGAGAACACTGTCCAACCATCTTGTCCTCTGTCCTATGCAATATTTTTCTTTACAGCATTGGACTTTCCTTTCGCTTCCAGGCAAATCCGCGACTGAGCAACCTTTCGGCTTTGGCCCAGCCGCTTTATCAGCTCTGAATCTACTTGTATTTGTCCTCCGCTCTTCCTCAGTAGCATATTGGACGCCTTCTGACCTGAGGGGCTCATCTTCCAGTATCATAACTTTTATATGCCTGTTGTCTTTGTCCATGGAGTTTTCTTGGCAGGGATACTGGAGTGGCTTGCCGGTTCCTCCTCCAGGTGGATCATGTTTGGTCAAAACTCTCCACTATGACCTGTTCATCTTGACCTGTCCATAGCTTCCCTGATTTATTCAAGCCCCTTCGCCACGACAAGGCAGTGAACCATGAAGGGGTTTTGAAGCCTATACAGTACTAAAATACAAATCTCTTATAGAGGGGAAATGATTTAATCTGATTTATTTAATTACTGAGTTACAAATGAAAATAATAGATCACTTAGAAGTTGGTAAACAAACTGCTGCAGCACATACCCACTGACAATCTTTGTGTACCTTAAAAAAAAAAAACCGGGGCACAACCTCTGCTCTAATTACTTCCAGAGCTTAATTGCTGGAATGGAAGCATTTTTCATTTCCTATTTACATGTTTAAAACGAAGAGGGTTAAATTCTCATCTCAGTAGCAAAGAAACTGTGACTGAACATTTAAGGACCCATCACACTTCATTTCTCAAGTGCATACTATTAAACATGTTGATTTTAGTCCTCACATATAGGTGGAAAAATCCATTTCACCACATGGGGCCCAATTCCCTTCTGTCCATATAAAACTGTTTTAGTTTTATTGACTGCAGGACAGATTTGAATGTCAGTGAAGAGGATGACCTATTGTTGTTAGCTGCTCACTTTCAAAAGCCTCTCTCTGCCTTTTGTTTTCTGCAAATTTGTTTGCTGCATGTGTTCTGATAAATTTTATCTCTTGCCAGGAGGACTCCTTAAGCTTTAGTCCCCCCTCTCCCCTAGCTCCAGAGAAAGCTTTTTCATGGCATATGCCAATGAGGCTAAGGGATCCTTTTTCAGACTACTGTACTTGCTTTCTGTTATATGGCTTTTTAAAGTTTTTCCCAGGTTTGAGTTGAGAGAATTCACCCCCCGCCCAATTGCTTATGGCAATAACCAACCTTCACAAATACTGTACTCATATTCAATCCCTCCACCTTTCTCCATGACTGGACTCTTCTTTCTCTCCCTCCTCCTCCTCCTCTGTATTGCTACAGCTTGCTTCCCATCCCACCGCACTCAGCTTTTGCCCACCCTTTGAAATCCTACACTCATCAGCCTAGGGACAAAATGGGTCTGGTAGCCATGACAATAGATTGTTTGCAGTTGCACCAATGGTGCCCTCTTGTGTTGTGTACCTGCATAGGCATGATACCTACCATCTTGGGAAGGTTCAAGCTCTTACTCAGTGGTGGCGAAATTAGAGGGACATACCGGTAGAACTGGGCTGTAAAATGATCAAGGATAAAACCAGCACATCTACTAGTCAGAGAATGTAGGGGTGAAACTAAATATAAAAGATTCTTGCTTCATCTGAGCTGGCACCCAGAAGCTAACACAACCTTGTTCCCTAAAGACGCAACTTTGGATGGGTAACTTATGCACTCCAGAAGCATGTAGCCTAAAACAGAATGTTGTTTTTCCAGGCATTTTCCTAGATAATGTGGCAGGCGTACAAAACATAAGCTCTCCAACCAACTGTGAAACACAAATGCCAGAATTAATCACTTAATGCCCTTTGCATTAGGATAAAGTATGTGGTTTAAAATACAACAGAGCACTTTTAAATGAGGAACTGCTGAATGCTGGGGGAAAAAGAAGAGCAATCTCCTGCATCCCAGTAATAAATGAAAAAGGAAGCTTAACTTGTAAAGATTCACAGAACTGATGAGAATAATAATGGCTAGGAGCTTAATAATGTTCCCAGATCAGAGGGGTTTCCACCCCCCCCCCTTAAAAAAAGGGGAAAGCAAATTAATAAAACTCAATTAAAGCAGTCTTGGCAAAAGTGGACCTCTATAAGGAAGACGCTGTGCACAGCTAGCTATCTCAGTTAACTAAATAAATATCCAGTTTGTCTTCTCTACAGTGCTCCTTACCCCCATGTGCAAAAAATTCACTTATTTACTAGGGACCAAACCATGCATGTGGAGAAACAGCAAAATTCTGTCAAAACTTTTTGGGTACCAAGCTCAAGGACTATTCTGCAGCATTTATTTATTTATTATATTTATACTCACCTTTGTTCTTCAGAAAAACTGTAGGCAGCATACATGGGATTGGATTATGTGGTCTCCCATTCACACACTACCAGACTTCATCAACATTTCTGTATTTGCGGGACTCTTAATTTCTAGGACTCCAGTGTGCTTTATAGATGCATTTTCTTTCTCAAGCATGTAGGTTGCTTTCATTATTATATGAAAGACAATGAAAAACCAATGGGTATGCAAAATCTCAGAACAATCTGCACCAATAATTTCTGAGATGCGTGCGGAAAAGCAGGCCTACTTTCCTGTAACTGTAGTTGTTTTTTTTTAATGAAACTAAGGAGACTTTATCAATGGCTTTAGGAGATAGCCTGGCACTGATATGAAGGCAAGATTTCTCAGCATCAAATTTAGTGTTTGTGCAATGGTGGTGAGGTTACAGACTTTGCATCTTACTAAATAAAAGGAAAGCAAAGTTCCTTTCCTCTGTTTTAACAGCTGTGTCAAAGAGATCACCATCCAAGTGTTTATTTTCCAACTTTATGTGCCTAATGAACAGCTGGCTCTGCACTGATTATGGAACATACAAAACAGGTAGAAGCAACACCTTTTTATTTTGCACAGACAAGATAGCAGGCCTTTCACCTGCCCTGAATTACTGAATCTGCTCACCTCCTCTTTAACTGGAGCTTACACCACAGTTCTGGAAAATGGACTGCCAGTTTTGCAATGTGACATGCGAGAGAAATGGAAGGAAGAAGATTGTGCCAGCAATATACACTGGTAGCTTAGATGTTCCCTCAGTCTGAATGCAATAGATTGAGTTTGATGGATAATGCCCCCCCTTTAAACCCTCAGACTGGCTTTTCTAAGCAAACAAAATCCATCCTCCATTTTTATTACTTTTTCATATCACAAGTCATGGTACTTGTCACTCAACTGGATCTCACGTCTTTAAGATAACTTCATATAATGTAATAGTGTGGATCAACACCAGAGCGGTTATTTCCACCCCACCCCTAAAATGATAGAAAGTCCAGGAGTGAATAACTGAAATAGGTTAGCATGCAGTCAGTTCTCTTTAGTTTCTTGTATGAGAGTCTTGATTGAGTAAGAGGAGCACCACAGGATGAGATGAAGGACAATCCTTACAAAATCACAATATGGCTATAACTACAACCTTTATTAAAACTGCTGCCAGTGGCACAAAGTACAGTTTTTTTTTAAAAAAAAAATCACAATTCTCCACAACCCATGAGATTCTGATGAACTTCCATCCCTGTTTTAATTAAATCGACAGTCCCCAACTGTGTGTAAGTGGATTTCATCTTTCAGTAATTTCCTTTCAAGAGGTTAGTGGCTAGGGCCTATAGCATGCCCAGAAAGTGAAATCCTTCGCTGGACATGATGATCTGCATTTGTAACCCCCTGCAGCTTAGTTTGAGGAGTTCTAGCAGCACGCTGGTCCATATGTACATTTTTTCTGCTATTTATTTCTCCAGAGGGGCATAATTCAGGAGCTTCTCAATCAGATCCACATGGGCAAGCAGCATTCGCCGACAGCAATATCTCTTCAGACCCAGAGCATCCAAAGCATCACTAAGAACAAACAAAAAGCAGGTGTGTTTGAAAGAAAAGCAGCATGCTGAAACCTGATCCCAGCCAAATAAAGGCAAAAGCCTTGTCCATGAGATAGAAGAGGAACAATATTACTATTGTTGTTACAATTTATATTCCTCCCCAAAGATCATAGGGTGGCAGGCACAGTGATAATACCTTTTAAAAAAACTAAAACAATTTCAAAATACTATAAAAATGTTAAAATATAGTGCATAGAAGCAAGGTGATTGACTGTGATAGGGGCTGAACCCCTACTCCCCAATGATCAGACAAATAGGATTGCTATTTATTTTTCATTTCATAACATTTATATACGGCTTGATTTTAGAAAATGCTACCCTCAGAGCCATTTACAAGACTGCTGCTGTACTCAAGTTACTGTTCTCTAAGTTTCACTTTGATAACTGCTAGTTTTTAGTTTTTTAATTCATTATGACTATAAACACATTTTAACATTACTGAATGTGACAGGCTTAACTTTATTATTTGCCCATTAAAGAAGCAGATGTAAAAGTGTGCTTGAAAAGTACACAACTTCCATTATAGCCTGCCTGCCTTGAGTTTCTCTTTAAGAGCAGTTATTGGATCCCTAAGATGAAATCTCAGTCATCCGTCTCTTAATTAAGGTCTACCTAGCCACACATCCCCCCCTTATGTTCCAAGAAAGGAAAAAGCCTGGAGGGTAGGCGGGAAACCCACAAGCTTGTATGTCTGTGGACTAGTTTATGTTAGTCTTGTAACCAAGCATCCAATGCACAGATCACCGTTTCTGCTGGTACTGGGCTCCAGAAGGAGCTTCGTTCTCCCAAAGACATATAAACAAACCATTAACTGAAAACACATCTAGTATTAGCTTACTTTTACGCCATGCCTGTGCTTTGCGATTCACTGTGCTCCCCATCACAAACACTTCTGGCTTCTAGCAATCTTCAGGAGCCCTTTCTAACTTTCCTCTCTCCCAACCATACAATAAGTGCTGTTTTCACCACAAACCCAGGATGAGTGAATATGCATAGTAGGGGAAGAAGGATTACAGCAGATGGTCCACCCCAATCTAAGTATTATTTGTTGTTGTTACTACTACTACTACTACTACTGCTGCTGCTGCTGCTGCTGCTGCTGCTAATACTACTACTATTACTACTTTTTATGAATCACCTTATACCCAAATGTCTCCTTCAGCAAAGAAGATAGCAAACACTGGAAGGCTTTGGAAGCACTCTCAAACAACAGATGTAGGTCCAATATAAAGTCTTCTTACACACATATATTTCGAACGCTGCAGTAGCAGCAGGACTGGAGGAACAAAAGCTGTTTGGTAAGAGGCCATGAAGTAGGCATGGCTAGTCTAAGTCAGGCTATTGGTCCTCCTAGCCTACGGTAGTACTGTCTACACTATCAGTAGTCTTTAATGTTTTCAGACCTGGGAGCCACCTTTAACCTGGCATCATATGACATTCACAATTATTTGCAGCTACAAAGGAAGAATTGGGATCACTCCCAATTTTTAATTTCAAGCACTTAAAATAAATAAATAAATAAATGTGGTGCCTTTTTCTGCAGCTAGGCAGGGCAACAAAGGTGCCAAATTCAAGAAGTGCCAAACTGAAGCAGAGGCTGGAAAGGAAGAATTGGCTAGAAACTTACAGTTTACTTCCAATTCTACCTCTGGAATTTGGCTCTGTGCCTTCACCAATTATGATGGACAGGTGAATGTGTGCCCCCTGCATCACCTTACCAGCCAAATGGGGAGGTCTGCTGAAGAAATACAACCTGTGCCGTTAATAATGATAGCACAACCCATACAGCACATAGGCGACAATTATTCACACAGTAAATATTCTCGTTCAAAAACAATTTTCACCATTTATCAAGTTTGTGTGAATAAAACAACTACTTACAACGTGCCATGAAAACTTATAAGCTATCTAAAATAAAGTGAACTTGGAATATCATATTTTACTAAGTTATTACAACTTCTTGATTCAAATTTTGTTTTTTCTTATTTTTTAAGTAAGTTCAAGAAGAAGGTAGGTAAGTTCAACGATGTTCCCGGTAGCTGTGAAGTGCAGATGGAAATCAGGGTGCCAGCGTTCTATCCCCATTTTTCCCTAGCAGTCAATAAAGTTGAAGAGCTGCTATTTCGCCCCCGACAGGGCCAATTTGTTGGGGTTGCACCACCACTAAATGGGGAGGTCTGGCAGGATTAGTATGCCAGTGGGCCAGAGGTTTCCCAATGCTGCTCTAATGAATGTGATAAATGATCAGTGAGGGGACAGTAAGTTGGGTAACTGTTTTAGACAGGTTCTTTCTTATTAGTGCCCAGTTAACTCCAAGTTAAGGCTTTGCTATTTATCCTCTACCTTAAAAGATACAACTTCTCTGGTGTCTAACCTGACCTTTTAGGTCAGCATTAGTTTCTGTTCCATTGGAGCTTTCAATGGAGACTGATGAGCTAAGATTAGCAATGGCTGGGCAGTTGACCCACTGTTGTAGCAACACATTCAAAAAGAAGTTGAGTTTTCCCAAGTATTATTAATGTACATTTTGACATGTAATAAAGTAATAAATTTCCCATTTAAGAATTTAAATTTCCCATTTAAGAATTTTGCTCATGATTTATGCCAGGGTGGTGGTATGGGCAGACCAAGTTCTCATTCCCATTATGGGCCTACTACAGTAATTAACATTCAGTTTGAGATGTGAGGTGCTCACAGATCAAGTAGGTAGAAGTCATAAAATAGAAGCAGAAAGCTGATGAGCATAATAAGACAGTGCCTCTTGAACTTAAGAGGCCTCCAGCACACACACTAGATTTCCACATAGGATAAAATCTTCAGTACAGTGTATGACCTCAGAAGTTATTCAAATAATGATAACAACATAAATCACCCTGTCAAATATTTTAATAGAGGCTCAATAAGTTTCATATTTATTTTATTTTTTGCACTTAGGCTGCAATCCTAAACAGTGGGGTTTACTTCCAAGTAGACATATATAAGATTGTGCTGTTAACCTTTCCAAAATTGCAGAAACGTTTGGCACTACAAAATACTTTAAATAAATTCCCACACCTTGATTGTTATCAATTCATGGTGTAGTTTTTAAAAACTCTGAATGTGGTATATTTTTAGCTAAACTAATCATCAGAACTGAATAGATTTTTGAATATTTTCACCACCTCCAATATTCTAAATAACTGTCTGAAGAAACTCAATGTAAGAGAAAAACAGCATTTCCAAATTCTGCAAAATCTCTGCATCCTTAGACAAGTAAATTATTCCCTTTAGCTGACCCATTTTTTGCTACAAGAAATGATTTTAATAATATCTGACATATAGATCTGCCCTCAAAATTGTGAGTAGGCACTGAGCTAACAGACAGCTTTGCTGCAAGGGAGAAACTCAAATATGTATTGTCTACCCACTTGGTCAATGTAAAATCATACAATAAATTGCAAGAGAATCTGATTTATGCCCAAGGCATAATTCAGGTGCATTTATCATGCAAATATTGTACTAAAGTACTACTTAATCTCAAATTCTAGATCCATAAATTCCAATTCTGTATTTGCAATGGAAAATCAATTGCTAGCACAACGGCTATGATTAACTACAACCAGAAACAATGCTGCAAAGGTAAGAAAAATATACGAGACTTCTCTAGACACTAGCTAGTCAAGAAAGAAATCCTTTCCTTCTATATGTTTTTGATTTTATATTATTGTATCTAGATGTTTAATTCCTATTTGGAAAATAGTGTTACAAGGGTCTCAGAAGCTGAATAATGTATCACCCATAAGTGAAGCATGTACTAGCATTTTTCTTAAAATACACGAGCTCTTAAAACAATGTTAAAAGGTAGAAATCTGCCACAGCACTTGATACTTCGTGATTTTTAAAAATCAAGCAAGTGTTCCTTATGCTTTTCTATATAATTAATGCATTTGAAACTACCATGTTGAAAAAAAGGCTCTGAATGAGCTGGAACCACTGTTCAGATGACATATTACATGTGTTATACTCTATTTTTAGCAGCATCAGTGACACAGTAGAAATAAAGAAGCTTCTTCGTTCTAGTACACAAAACATTTTTTCATATCATCAAATTTAAACCAAGTGTTCATATCATGCAGCTCACAGAAACCTGTGCACCTTTTAAGAGCTAATTGGTATTCTAAAAAAATCAGATACTATTTAAAATGCCCCAAAATAGAATTTCAGTTCCTTTTGAAAGTGTCTAACTCATGTAACCACAGGGGGGAAAGAAGCGTGACAGCAGAAAGTTTAGGTACTTTCTAAGATTAGCCTTTAATTTATTATAGGATCTTAGATGTTCTAAGTTCTCAAGAGTTCTGAGGACTCAGCAAGACAATGGGGCCTGTCATTTCATACTACTCAAGAGAACAGAATTGTTTTCTGAAAAATGGAACCATGGCTACAAATCCTATATGTACCTGGGAATAAGCCTATGGAATTATGGAACCAAGGATAGGACCATACTGTTAACAGAAATGCAAGAGAGTTGTTTGTGGGAAACATTACACTGAAATACAAAAGAGGGGCAACACTATCTTCTGTTCATTGATTTGTTTGCCATGTCAGATGGTAATGCTTAATCAGAGCACTAGAGGATGCTTGAATATAAATGCTGAAAGTGTGTCAGTTCTTGCAGCTCTACCTGTGTGGGAGAGATTGAAATGCTCCAATTGTGTTCGACATTCACTTCTCACTTTGTCAGTAAGTTTTATATGTGGGAAAGTGCTTTCACTTAAAGTTCAGCAATGTAAGACTGAGGTCAACCAAATGATTACTTCTAAATCATCCTAAGAACTTTCACTTGAATTTCATAGATAGGCAAAGGAAATTCAAGTTTATACCATCCAACTTATATGTGCAAATCAAGCATGTTTATGGAAGGTTTTCCAATTTTCATAATTCATCTCAAGTGCAGCAAGGGATTCATTTAATCAGAGTACAACCTTCTACATTGAGCCATATCTGAGAAAAAGGAAAGCAAAGCAAAGGGTGGTTTAAAATGTCTCCAATGTAAGCTCCTCAGTAGCAACATTTCCCCCATGGAACTCTCAAAAGCCCCCTCAAAAAATCAGGCAATCTCAATTATTTGTAGGTACCTTGCTTAGGCTGCAATTCTAAGTCCACTACCCTTGGAGTTGGCCCCACTGAATTCACTGGATTAAGTTTTGAGTAGACATGACTAGGATTGCACTCTAAAATATTCCTGAGTTTATGCTTTCGTTATTAATATGGTTCTATACTGATGTAATTATTATTTATAAAAATTGGACCTACACTTCATAAAACATGAGCACAGGATAAAGAGTGTTATACATACCTTTTTGTGAATGATCCCTAGACTGCTACAAAATGTTAATGGATACTTTTCTCAAAACAGTTGTGAAAACACAAGTGTGTGAAGCAGAGTGCTTACCCTTCTGTATACTCAGCTTGCAGAAGACCAAGATATGCCTCCCATTTGTTTCCAACGATTTTGCCGCAAGTGAAGCATCTCACCGGTATGATCATTTTACACCTAGGGAAACATTAAAAACAGGAAATTTAAACAGTAAGCATATGATTTGATGTATCTAAAACTAATACCAAGCAGTCTAACCAAGGCATTTAAACTGCATTAGTTCCAAAGGCAAAGATAAGTGGGTGTGGACCTGGTCAGTGTCTGAAAGTAGGAGCACTAGAGCCCTCTTTCTGGTGTTCAGCCTGAACAGGACAGGGCAAAAAGCGTGTACAGGGCAGAGGCATGCACACTGGCCCCACCCACATTGTCCCCACACAAGCTGGCTCTACCTCTTAACTTTCCTGTGTTGAGCTTCCTGAAGGGGCTTTAAAGATGTTTCTACCTGCTCAGTGTGGGAAGGCTGGGGTTTGAACCAACAAGCTGGGGGTGTTGTGGGGCCACACCAGCATGCATGCCCCACGCTCCTTATGCACTTTTTGTTCTTGCATGCTTAGTCTGGACATATGAAGTGGACTCCTGAGAGCCCCATGCAATCGGGACAAAGTGTATATTCAACACAAAACTTAGTACAATTCTGAATATGCTCTTACATGTGCTAATCCTGCAGTCCTATGCACACTTATCTGAAGTCTCATAACAAATAAAGTTATTTAATGTATGACTTGAATGTATTGAATTCCAAGAACCTTAATTGTTTTGAAGAAAACCAACACTGGCTATAGATGCTGGTTGGCAAAACTGATATCCTTTCTTCAAAATGTCAGCGTTTTCACCTAAGTATATATTTGCATTTCACCTTTGTATAAGACAGCAATTTTGATGGGAATTTCACTGAGTCTAGCTTAATCTGGGCTGGCTGTGAATTAATATTTTAAAGCTTTATTGAAGCACAATAATCATTACTGATAACTCAAAGTTACTGATTGCCACTAATAGTAATCGTTTTTCAATTAACTAATAATTTGATAGCTCTACCGGTTCTCTCTTGCCTTTAAACTGAAGAGCATTATTCCAATAATCTAAGACCCATTTACCTCCAAGCAAAAAGGTGAATAAAGATTAAACTGCAGTTAACTGAAGAAGTGTGCATGCACATAAAAGCTTATACCAAGAACAAATTTACTGGTAGTTGGTCTCTTAAGTGCTACTGGACAATTTTTTTTTTATCTTTTCATATATTTCAACTGCAGTTAACTGCTTTTTACAATGCAAAATATATATTAGAGGTGCTCCTTATCCACCCCTTGGTTTGAGTCAGGCAGCATGCATGACTGGGTCCCTCCATGGGCACAGCCGGCAGGGGGGCAGCTGCCCCTCCCAAATCAATAAAATTCAATAAAAATACATAGCAAACTGAGGTTCTCCCCCCACCAACAAAAGACGTTCCCCCCTTAACAAACGTCCTGGCTATGTCCATGGGCCCCTCCTATGCTAGAGTGCTGAGTTTGGATGCTGGAGGAACCAAGGAGCTTGCTGGGTGGCCACCAACCAAATCAGCCTCTCAGCCTAGTGCCAACTTGCCTCATGGGATTGTCGTGAAGATGAAATAGTGCAACTCAAGCTGCAATCCTATGTGCGGACACTTGGGTGCGAGTCTCACAGCAAGCAATGAGATCCAGAGGAACAGCTTTGTTTGGAATGTCACAACAAACGCAAGTAAGACTCTTGTGGCACCAGAAAGACAACCATATATCTTGTGGCATAAACTTTAGTGAACTAGTACGCACTTGGTAAGAATGAATGGTGGCTCCTCCAAACGGCGAACTCATATATCACAATAAATGTGTTAAGTGTTCAAGGCACCAAGAGGCTCTCTTGCTTGAAATCAACTCGTCATCGTCTTGTTCTCCTTAACTCTCCAAGTAAACATGGCCAAACCCTCGCCCGCCCCAGGTTTCGGCAATACTTTAAAGCTATATAAAGAGGGGCGGGTGGCTTCCGTCCTTGCCCACATCAGAGTGCCTGGCCGGGATCGGTGGCCCCGAGTAAGATGTAAATATGATGCTACAGAAACTGGAGGAAGGGGCAGAGAAGAAACCGGTCTGAGCATTCGGAAGCGATTTAATTCCGCTTCTCACTCTTTTCTCCTTCAGAATGAAAAAGTAACGCATCATTATTTATTAGCATTACCGTTATGTTAACAGTAGCGGCGGCGGCGGCGGCGGCGAAAGCGCAGGAAAGTCGCGACTGCTACGAGATACCTTTCCTTCTCTTACTACGAGCGTTTTTGAAGAGTGGGGAGGACGGGGAAAAGTCGACAAAGGAAAACCCGGACTAAAACGGGAGACTCGGCGGACCAACTGACCTCCCTAACGGACACGCCGCGTCCCGCGCGCACCGTTGCCGCGGTTACAACCTTTGCAAATCGCCACTCCCCCTCCTCGCCGGGCGCTACTAATCCACGCAATAGGGGGGGAAAGAACTGTTTTCAGACTTCCGTAGCAGTACGCTACAGTGAGCACGTTAAGAGACAACCGCGGGAGATTTCCGCGCAGATCAGCAGAAATCCCCGAAGAGGGTTGGGGACAGCGCCCTCTTCTTTTTCGCTCTATTCTTAACCCGACCCCACTCCGAGGGTGCAGAGTGGTACGGTCCGAGCGGTACGGCGTCGCGGTTGGCTCAAGAAAGTTGCGTTCGGCGAGAGCTTTCGCGTTTCTCGTGCGCGCTGAGTGGCAGCTGGGGCGTTCGGATTGCAGAGCGCTGAGTCTGGGCAGCGGGAGCAGCTTGAGCTCGCAGCTTCATTGGAGCAAGTGGCGGCGGAGCGTCAGGTACTCCTTTCCATTCGTGTTTCTTTTCGCACTGTTCTGCAGTCACTTGTTGCTAGAGTCCCGTCCCGTCCCCCCCGTCCCCCCACCAAGCGAGAGTTTTAGAAAAAGAAGGCTGATTTTTCTGTCTTCCGTACATTGAGTTGTGCTGTTGGCTGGAAAAGTGCAACTGGTTGGTGTTGCAGTAGTTCAGCCCCGTCAAGTTTTTCCTTGCTGATGGGAGCTATAAAACGGGAAAAGATAAGGTGGGGAGAGGAAAACGGTGTTTCTCTCCGCTCCAAATCTAAATCAGGCTGCTGATGCCTTGCAGAGGAACACAGCTGCTCTGATGATACGCTACTTGTGGCGATTTCTTTCTCTCTCTTTTGTGCTGCCAAAACCCACTCAAGTTAGTGGAGATTTGCAGTGTGTGCTTGGGAGAAAATGCCTGGATGGCTGTTCCCAAATGGTGATCGCAATCTCGGTGATGTTTCTACTGAAAGCACGAGGAATAACTTTAAATGGAAACACGCTGCCAGAAAGGAGTTTTCGTTTATATTTTTTAAAAAAATCCCTTCATTTTTGAGAGCCTAGGAGAAATAGCAACAACCGCTCTTGGACATTCAGTCCAGCCAGACTTTCCCTAATGCTGCTGCCCCGGCGCTCGCTCTCCTTCGGAAATGAAAAGCCCCCCCCCCCGCCCCCAGCAAGGAGAGCATCTTCCTCCTTCCTCTCGGGTGTTAACTTGATGGATCCGTGGGTCGCTGGTGTCAAGCGAAAACTTGCCCTATATAAAATAATAAAATATGCGGAGAGTAGCTGCTTTCCAAACCTTTGGGAGGCGGAACCTACAACAGTCCTGTTTTCTTTTTCTCGCAGGAAAACAAACCTCTGTGTGTGTCTGGCGCCCCAGTTCTTCGCACATCGGTAGCCCGATCCAGTGCACGTTTACTCTGAAGTAAATTCCTGATTACGGGTACTTCCCTTTGAAAGTGCGTAGTTTTTTGCAGCCTGACCAAACCGAACCAACGTTTAGGTTGCATGCCATCATTCCTCCCCCTGCCCCCCCCCCGGTATTTCTAGGTAGTGATATATTGTGGTCGGTAGAGCCACATCCTGGTACGCCCTCAGTCCCATGCACACTTATTGGCGGGTGAACCCCATGGAACTGAGCGGGCCCACATCCTCCGGAGTAAACAATTACAGCTTACTATTTACTATTTTTATTTGTATTTTGTGTGCCACCCTTCTCCAAGGAGCTCAGGCTGGGGTGGTGTATCTGCTCTTATTCCCGCAAGGGAGATTTTGGACTGAGAGATGTTGACTGACTCGAGGTCGCCCCTTGATGGGTGAGTGGAGAGGTGAGCTGGGGACTGGTCTCCTTGGAAAACCTCGTGAAAGGAGGATTATTTGCCATAGCGCAGATTTTTTTTGGGGGGGGGGGCAACATTTCATGCATATTTTACAGTGGAATTTCTCCCTGTGAAGGAGAAATAAATGTGAATGCAGTTGGAGTTAATAATGGGGCTTCTCTACACTATGGTTTGAGAAGTGTGGGTCTAGCACAACTTTTTGTGCAGTCCTCTGTTTGGCTGAGGTGAATGGGTGTGGTCTGTTTGACTTTTCTAGAGTAACTTTGGCTTCTCTCCTGCCACTGGTGCGGAATTATATTTGAGAGTCTCCTTTAAAGGGTGAGATTTATTCACAACTGTATTTAAGAACAAACTGTTCCCGCTTCAGGGGGATTAGCATGTGGTGTTTGCAGGATTGTATCCAATGGCAACATTTTATTTGGGGAAAGAGTTATAAATCATGGGGGTGGGGAGTTTGAGGCGGAAGAGCAAATGAATAGGATACCAGAGTTTGCAAGCTGTAAGGCTCTCTGTCCTTCCACAAGCTATTGCTGTGTCTTCAGGCAAAAGACCAAGAGAGAAGCTATCAGATTTCTTTATCTCCCCCAGTTGTGTCTCTGAGTATGCTTGGCATTTGAATCAAGTGGGATTGTTATTATTGGTCCTCATTCTGCAAATATTTATCCAAGGCTGTGGGTCATGTAGATGTTTACTTCAGAGTAAGTTTCCGTGAAATCCCTGCCGCTTACTTTTGAGCAAGCACTTGGAAGATTGGGTTCTATCGCTTTCTTACTACAGACTTTATTTAAGAGACGTGCCATTTCTTGAGAGGAAAGGGAAGGTGGTGGTTGAGGTTTTTGGTGGGAAAATGGAAGTGCGTCCTGGGAAGATTAAGTCTTACTGGGAGAGGTAGACCAAGGGAAAGCGATACATTCTGGCATCTGAGACAGACCCTAAATTGGCGCCTTCCTCCCTGCCAGGTAAAAAGGGGTGAGGAAAGATCTACATCAGGAGCAAGGTGGGGAAAGAGAGCTCAACACCGGGTTCTGCTGCCTAAGAGGATTCTGCTGCCTGAGGCAGTTGTCTCACCTTGCCTCTTGGTTGGGCCGGCTCTGAGGGAACCATCCCCAACAGTAGCTAACCTGTTGCTCTCCAGACATTGCTGGACTCCAACTCCTCTTAAACCTAGCTAGCATGGCCACTATTTGGGGATGATGGAAGTTGTAGTTCAGCAACATCTGGAAGGCCAGAAGTTAGCTACTCCGGCACTACCACAAGGAAAACACCATGGTGGCTTATGGGAATTATATTGGATGGGGTGAGGGGCAAGAGTCAAGGTCTTTCACCTTACACTAGCTTGCTTAAGCTATAACTTTTACAGCTAGTGGGGGGGCAAGATCTGTATACCCCCCCCCCAAGTGCGCTGGAGGCTATTCATTCAGCAGCAGGAGGAAAGAGTCTTCCAACATCACCTCCTCACAAGGATGAGTTTGTTTGTGTGAAGGGCTGTACCTTGAGGAGTGGGTGATTTTTCACATAAGACTTTGTATCCCGAGCCCAGCCTGCTATACAGTGGACATGAATATATACTGGTGATGCTTGGGGAATCAAAGAATGTGCTGACTATGTGCCCTTTCTCATTACTGCGGACATAATTTCCTGGGACCTCTTTTTGGCCTCTATAGAAAACAGGATGCTGGACAGGCCTTTGCTCTGTTTCACCAGCGTTGTTCTTATTTTTTTTACAGCTTATCTGTCACAGCAAAAACAAGTCTTGTGGCACCTTAAAAGACTCAATAAATTTATTATGGGTGACATAAGCTTGGGTGAACTAGTTTGATGCATAACAAGTTACTCTCAGTTGGCAGATTTGGGTATAGGTCACGGTCAGGGATGGGGCACTTGTGGCTCTCCAGATGTTGTGGGATTCCATCTCCCATCAGCCCCAGCCTGCATGGCGACTGGTAATCAGGAATGATAGGAGTTATAATCCAGCAACATCTGGAGGGCCGCAGATGCCCCATCCCTGGTACAGACGAAAAACAAACAAGTAATACTGGGACAATCCTTTATATACAAACGCCTCCTTTCACTTCTAATAACTACCGTATGTAGCCAAAAATGGCATAATCCGCACCAAAAGACATTGGCAGGTTTTGGGGAACTCTAAGAGTTGCAGAAGTACAAAAAAAATCCTAAAAGTGTGGGGACAGGGAGAGGACATGCATTAGTGTGGACTGAGCATGCTCAGTGGCCAGAGAACACGGGGTGTCTTTTGGGGGAAAGAAAATGTGGTGGATTGGAATGGAGTATTCAGACAGTCATTCTCCCCAGAATACTCCATTCCAACCCACCCAGTTCCCCCCCCCCCCCAAAAAAAAACACCACTCCATGTTCTCTGGCCCCTGAACACGTTCAGTTCACGCTGGTGCATGTCTGCGTATGTCTTCCTCCCACCACACACTCTTTTAGGATTTTTTGTATTTCTGCAACTTTGGGGTTCTCCCAAACCTGCTACATGATTTTTGCTACATTTTTGCTACATGATCATTCATTGCTGTTACTGTATTGCGATTTACTCTTGGGTAATTCTGGAGTTCCTGTGAATAACCAACCTTCTACCTTAACTGCTCATCTTGTCACTTTTAATCCATTGGTGATATAGATAGGGAAAGGCCCTGACTCATTCCAAGTTATTTCATTCATTTCTTCCACCTTTGATTTATTTCTTGACTGTGTGTGTGTGTGGGTAGTGGGAGGCAATGAAGTAAACATAATCTATGTAGTTTGCGGAGGCTGTAGATCAGAGGGAGAGAAGCCAAGCTTTTGCTGAGAGACCAGCTGCCTTTGGCCTTCCTTCAATTGTCACTTAGCAGCAGCCATTCCTTCAGGCAACCTGAACTGTTTCTTTCCCAGCTGGTCCTCATAAGAACTGCAACTTTAAGAATTGGTATATGAGCTTGCTTTATACCTCACTTTCTATCCCTTTCGCCTTCTGAGTGATATATTTTAGATTGTTTGTAAGCAGCTCTGGGGGCAAGTCTAAAGGGGCAGGGCAGAAATGCTTAAAATAAATGAAAGGCCTGCAAATAACCAGGAAAAATGTGTCTCACCCCCCTTTCTTTCTTTCTTTCTTTCTTTCTTTCTTTCTGGCTCTTTACATCTCTAAGTTTGTTATTTTAAGTTGGACATTGATGAAGTTGGACACTGATTGTGCATCAAGGACCTTTTAAAACTTACTAAAGTTGGATTGAAACTAGGGTGATTGTGTGTCCTACATTACTGAGACAGTTCTTGTGTTTGGAGGGCTGTCTGGTCCAAGTTCCATTTAAAGATTAAGAACCTTAAGAAGGGAGAGCAAGGGGGCAGTGGTTAGCACCTGGACAGCAGTCTGAGCAGGTGCACAACTCACCTGGTGAGATCTGTTGTGTTTCTATGTAATTCCCCCCCTCTAAATTTGCATCTATGCATAGTCATTAGTCTGCACATTTTTAGCAAATTGTGCCATCTTGTCTCTTTTGGGAATGCATTTTCTCTGTTTTGGTGATATATGACTTCCTGGAGCTGGTGTTGCACATTAGAAATAAACATGGAGTGATGCTCAAATTGGATCATAGGCAGATTGCTGCATTCACCCTAAGAATCAGTAATGCCATGTGGTCATTGATCAGGTTGCTTGTCGTCCCATGTTTGTGGCTATCTTGCACCATCTCTTTGTGCTTGGACAGTGGCTTGCTGTTGGATCAGATTCATTTATTATTGGCAAAGCCAATAATCTTTCAAGAAATCGAAGGAGAGCCAGCATTAAAGTGATAGCACGTAAAGTTCCTGGGTCCAAAAGCTGTTTTTTGTCATCCTGAGCGGAAGGAGTTAGGCACAATGTGTCTCTTTCAAAATGCAGATTCTCCAGTAATCCCTTATTCATGGGATAGCTGCAATGCTTATCTCAGCATGAAGTGTGCATTAGGAACAAACCAGGGGGAAAATAAGAGAAGTTAAATGAGAAATATGTGTGGGTACTACTGATGTTCAGTAGTTCACTAAAATTACCATTGGAATAGGGACTAGAGTAAAGAAAGGCATTAAAAAAAAAACCCTAACCGTAGCTCCTCCTATGTTGGTCTGTTGCATTACTTGATTGCAGATTAATTAGAATCAGGTTCACTTTGATTATGTTTGGTATTGCATTAAGAGTGCAATCCTATACACTTATATAAGTGTGAATAGGATTGCAGCCTTGAAGAACTATCAGTGGATTAAATTTGCATGGATTTACTTCCGGGTAGACATCCAAAGATCTCCATATGGATCGTAAGTGGTCTGTCGTTCTCAATTTGATGAAAGCTTTTCAACTTTGAAGCAATGTGACAAGCAAGTGATGGTTTAAAACACTGCATGAAGTGTTTTTAAAGCAAGGTTGGCCAGTAACTCCCATGGGCTACATCTGGTCCCCGACTTAATTTTATTCCCCTTGACAAAATGTCCTATTGTGTTTTGGTGCAGATGTAGTACTGTAAAACACTTGCCAATAGTTTTGCTCACAAAGAAGATTGTTTTCAGGGGTTGAGTGTGAGAGAGATTCCGCACTTCCCCCTTGGATCCCACCCCTCCATAACTGTGGAACTCTTACTGCTAGATTGTGTTGTCTGTGTTATAGAGCCTGACTTCTCGACTTCTAACAGCAGAAATGAAGGCAGGGAAGCTTTTGCCAGCTGTTTCTTTTTGTGTCAGAGAAGTTTCACCAGCTAAATTTATGCATATTGGACCGCTGTTAGAAGCAGAGAAAAGGACCAGTAAGAAACAGAAGAAAACAAGCTGGCATCTGAATAGGAAAGGATGTGGTGGGTTGTGCTGCAAAAATTGCTTCTATTATCTGGAGCGCTGCTGGGAGTGAGCAGCCCCCAAGAGTGCAGAAGTTGACTGGCCCTGGCCTGTTCTAAAGAAACACGCTTTGCAAGTGAAATTAACACATTTTAAAATGCGCACTGAAATTAGCTGCACATTAAACCTGAGTGCCTCCTTGAGGTCAGATCTTAACCATTATTCATGTTGTTGGTAAGTAATACACATACCCATTAACATTCAAGACTTGCATGCACCACCAGGTCTTGATTCATTTCCTTGTGTCTAGTCGCTCTAGTTAATGTTGTGCTATTGTATTGATAAAAAGGTCTTGCAGTACCTAGGGCAAATGTCTGGAAATAAAGATTTCTCACCTTTCTTTCTTTTTTTACTTTAGAAGTTGGAACAAGCAAGCGAAGAAAACCCCTTGCTGTGCACCATAGCAAAAGGGTGAAATTTGTCATGCTTCTGCAAAACACTTAGGCACATACTACTCAACTTTCTATCCTACTTCCCGTGAGATGCGGAGAGAGGGCCCACAACGCATCCAAAGCCCCAATACACTGATGTGGCTGGATGTAAGCATACAGAGAATCATCTCCAGTCGTAGGTGGCTACTTCCATTGATTTTAATGGAACTTGTTTCCACATTAGTGTTAGTGTAACAAAACAGTAACATGGCCATGTTCTTCCCCAGCTGGTCTCTGGGATATAGGAGAGCAGTCAACAGTTGTAGTACCTCTTGGTTTACCAACTGATGTGGGAGAACCTGCCTAGAGTAGAGTGGAGCTGTTGTTTCAGAGGCCTTCTGAAGATTGGCTCAACTAGTCTTGCTGTTGGCCCCTCCCTCTCCAGTGAACTGTTTGCCTCTTTTAAGGGGCTGGTGCCTTGTTCTGCAGGCTCCTGTGGCCCTGGGAATACGTAGTCTTCTGAATCTCAAAGAGTTCTGCAAAGCCATGTGTTATAGGCTGGAAAGACCTGGTAGGAGAGATGTGGAGAGTCCTTGTTAGGGCCAGCACCAAGGGCCAGCGTGGTCGGATATCTTCTGAGAGCCTTCACCCTGGCAAGGGGCCCACTGATAAGAGCCCTGTGGCAGTGAGGAGGTAGACTCACAGAGAGTATCTTGCCCAAAGGCCTTGCAGAGTGTGGATGCAATATAGCTTGTCATCTAGGTCATCCTGTGGTGGGGTGTCAGCATTTGGCTGAGGAAAGTAGAGAGCATACTTGCATAGATATTAACTGGATAAATATAGCTGAATGAGGAAAAACACACAAAACTTATATATATATATATATATATATAGAGAGAGAGAGAGAGAGAGACAGAGACAGACAGAGACAGACAGACAGACAGACAGACAGACAGACAGACAGACAGACATGGGTGGCACTCTGGTCTAAACCACTGAGCCTAGGGCTTGCCGATCAGAAGGTCGGTGGAACGTTGGCTCCCTTGGCCAGTAAAGCGAGATGAGTGCTGCAACCCCAGAGTCATTTACGACTGGACTTAACTGTCAGGGGTCCTTTACCTTTATAGATAGATAGATAGATAGATAGATAGATAGATAGATAGATAGATATAGATGGACAACTTGGGGAGGAAGGGCAAGATGCAGCTCAAATAAAAAGGGCAATAAATAAAGAAATAAAGCACAGGGTCAGAATTGATATTTTAATTCCCAGAATACAGCTCCCATCACCCATTACTTTTTGCTGTGTTGGCTGGGGGCTGGTGGGAACTGTAGTCCAACAAAACATCTGAAGTGCACCACACATTCCACATTGAAGATCTTGCTCTAACAGCTAACACCACACTGGCTTTTTAGGATTGGAGTGTTTACTTCAGTCCAGAAAACAAGAGGAATAAACCATCACTGGGCTAATCAGAGCAATGGACTCCTGTCATGCACTTTTGACTGGTGGTGTTAAGAGGGAATTCAGCAGATGCTGCTCTTTTTTCTTTTCTTTTCCTTTTCTTATACTGTTTCTGCGCATGGTTAGATGCACCTGTTGAAATTCCTTAGCCATCTCCATCTTGCTTGTATGTCCCTATACCCTTTTGATTTTCTAATAGTTCAGTGGAGTAGTTTATGGTCCTGGTGGAAAGTTGCATGTGCAACAGAGAGCTAATAAGGCATGCTTTGAAAATGGAACTCTGTGGGACCATATTTCCCTGTAGTGTTGTTAGCTAATTTTATTGAATTAGGCCGTTCTTCGTATTGTGTGATTTCCATCGGCATCAGAAAATGAATGTGCTGCTTTGCCATCCCTAAGGCTTAAGTTTGTTAGTATTGTGTTACTTTTATTAAAGTGCTAGTTTGTCTAAAAATGGAATTTCCACTGCCCCTGACGTGAGAGTTGATACAAGCCATTACTGCTCTGTGTATAAATAATTGTGCCTTAATGCACAGCTTATATTAATGCATTTTCCGTGACTGGGTTTTGAACACATGGATTATTGACCTGATGTGCAGAAACTCCAGCCTCAACTTGAACTGTGGCAGAACCCAAGCAGTGAGTTTTTGCGGCTGTTGAAACATGATTTTTATGACTTGAGAGTGCTAATGAAGATACAATTTACTCCCCTTTGCTTACCCAAGGACAGTAATTCTCTACAGCTGTGAACAGAGGGAATTGAATTGGCACTGAGCACAGATGGAACTGCTGTGCAGGGTCTTTGGAAACCAATGGGTTATTTTCCCTTCCTTAGCTGTTGAAGTTTTCACAAACTTAAATGTCATGCTGTAATCCTTTGTCAGGAGTGCAGTCGTCTTGAAGAAATTATGTTGTTTTGAAAGTTTTTTTTTAATTGAAGTGGGTGTAAAAAGGGAGATGGTGTTTAAAGCTGAAGACCTAAATGTTTTTGCTGAGAGAGAAATCCCACTGAGCGTAGTGAGATCACTTCCAAGTAAACCCAAGGAGCATTTTGCTGTAAGGCTTTGTGCTCCCCACTTTCTGAGCTGTGAGAAGACTTAGAACAGTGTGATAGGGTCTACTTTCCTTTTGTATAACCAGAGCTTGGTGGATGGAAATAAGACTCCTGCAGCAGACAGCATAACCTCTGACCCTGCAATGGATATTCATAGAAGGCTACAGCATCCCAAGGTGCTTTATCTTCTGCTAGCCCACAGCCCTTTCTTGTTCTGTGTCTGCTCAAATTCATACTGCAAAAACTCTTTCTAGCATCCTTCTCTGAAGCTGAACTGAATGGAAGCTTGGAGTTGTTGGTTTGAAAGATGGCGTTGTGCTGTGGTGCAATATGGGCTAGATGCCGCTGCAGGGTGCAAACACCAGTCCTGCCTATCTATTTTTCTCTCAGACTCCGGTGGGTATTACATTCCAACTCTAGAGTCCTAAAGGGGCATTTGGTACATTTGTTAAGTTTTTGATCACCTGTGAATTTTATCAAATTATGGTGGTATTGTTTATTCAGACAAACAAACTCCTAACAGTATACTCATAGCTTTGTAATGCAGCAATGTAGGTTGTTATTTTATTAATTGCTTGTACTGTTATAGCCTGATGTTGCCTGGGAAGAACTACTGGATTCAGCATTTATTCTCACAAGTAAGTTATTTTCACAGGAAGAAGAAGGAAAGCAGCCTCTCTACAAATGACTATTCTCATGTAAGGAAAGGGGCCAAGGCCATGAGAGTCTGAGGAGCTTTTTTCCAGTTTGGAATGTACCTGGCAACATGCGTGCTTTGTATGTACTAGGAGGCACGCTTCCCATATGCTGCCCAGCTGAGCAAGATGCAGGTGTGCATATTTCCCTGCCTTTTAGGTGGCAGGAGGAAGACGGGCCCAGGAGCTTGCTCACAGACAGACCCAGGGCTGGCCAGGGAAAGGGAGAAGCTGACCTTGACCTTCTGGAGCACCAGACAGAAGGAGACGGCTTGATCCTTACTCCTAGCCAGGCACACTTGGTGGGCATGTCTCTGTCTCTTCCTCATCTTTCCTTGGCTGTGCATCGGTGTTCTTGAAGTTGCTGGAGGATGGGAGGTGGTGGTGAATGGTTGGGACCTGCATAGCTGTGAGAGCTGAAGAGAGCAGCCGTTGTGGCAGCAGGAGATGCCTGGAGAAGCTGTGCCTTCTCCTTCTCAGGGTTGTGGTGTCTCCTGGCCTGGCAGCAGGAACAGCTGTCCCGGGCAGCATCTCCTCTTTCTCACTCTCTCACCTCTTTCTCCTCTTTGCTCTCTCTCATGTTATGCCATCCAAGCTCAGGGCATGATGTTGTTTGCCACCCCCAACTTGCTTCCTGGGGGATATGCCACCGCTTACCCCCTAGATCTGGGATTGTTGCAAGCCTGTAGTTCTCAAGGGTGGTCAACAATGACTTGCTGTTGTTCTCTCTTGCCTTAGATATGACTGGTATATGTCCAGGGAAACAGCAGGGCTGAGTGAGCCTGTGTTACATAAAATCCTTGATAAGTTGTTTTAACTTGAGGGTCTTTGACACATGCATGTTGTTTCCCTTGTAACATTAGCATAGGGCACTAACCATTCCCATATCTGCTGACTGTCCCGCTGCCAATGCCAGCCCACAATTTACCTTCATTCACTTTTAGCTTGCCTTCTGCTAGTTCTATAGTACCATTGATAATGAGCCATAGAGGGTTCACACTTCCTCAACTTCTTAGCACTTTGATGAAGTGATAGTCCCTTGATCTTTGTGACCTTGGACTGTTCTTGGAGGCTGCAAAATGTTTTCCTGTACTTGACATTCTCTGATGATTGTCAGAACACATTTTTCTTCTATGAATGGATGATACTCCTATGGATTAGACTGTTGAGCTGGAACAGGGTAGGTAGACTGTGTGGTGTGTATTGTGTGGCAAAACTAATAGCTACGTTTGTTTGAAATAGATTTACTTCTGATCAGTTATTTGGAGTTGGAATTGTCTTGAAATGCTTGCTTTTGCATATACCGTGTTTCTCCTAAAATAAGACACCGTCTTATATTCCCCCCCCTCAACAAAACACAGTATGGCTTATTTTCAGGGGATGTCTTATTATAACCGCGTCGCATCGGTATGCTGCATAGCCACGCCTTTCCAGGCTGTTTTAATGGGAGGTGCTGCGTCATTATGGCTTATTTTCTGAGTATGGCTTATTTTTGGGGAATGGCTTATATTTCGCAAATGCATAAAAATCCTGCTATGGCTTATTTTATGGCTATGTCTTATTTTAGGAGAAACACGGTAGTTCTCTGCAGAAGGATAGACTATTTGGCTGGGCTGCTTCTTAGCCAAAGTTCAGCATGTAGGAAGATTTACATGTAGGAACCTGGAGTTCCTTTGTCTAATGAGATTGACACAACTTTTGTTTAACAGACAATTTTCTCCTATGTTGAGCAACTCAAATATGTATTTTCATGAAGTTGTAGTCTCTAATTTAGCGCTCATCAATGTGTGAGACAATGAAGACATCTTTGATCTTGAGCTTAACCCAGTTAAGTGATTCAAGTGGCCAAATAAAGTCTCAAATAATTTTATAAATTATCAGTTAAAGTGGGGCGAAGTGTGATGCATCTTTCTTCCCCGATCTTCTAATTTTCCCACCATCATGAAAAATGGAGTTTCTGTGTTCACACCTCACACTAAGCAAAAAATTGTTTGTAACCATGTTCAACAAACCATGAGATATATCACAGGCAAGCTAACAAGACATGGTGGGGGTTTTCCCTTCTTCCAAACCTTGGTTTATTTTCCCAGCTGTTCTTGCTTTGTTGAGTTTCTACAGTGGGGTGTTCAAACAAAACATGGTTGTGCAATCCTGCTGGGTTCAGACATATTACCAAGCCATACTTAAAACAAAACATATTTTGTGAGCCACTTATTTATGAACAAGGAGCCCTCAAACATGCCCAAGTATCCTGGGATGTATGGGCACATAACTCTGTTCACACAGAGCACTGTCCTGGCCTGTTGTACCTTATTTCCGCCTTGAGAGAACTGAGAATGTATTCTAGAACAGACCTGATACCAGTGGAGGCTGGTCCTTTTAGGCAAATGGTGTATACCTCAGCCAACCCCTGCTTGCCTGCCTTGTTATTTACAGCCAGTTGGTGGAACTGCATGGTGTTGGCTTAAGCTGTACCTATGGTTTGTCTCTATGCCTTCTGCCCTTCCAATCCCAATGGAAAGCAGTTATTACAGGCTGCCATTTTTCACAGCAGTGCAGTGCAAGATGGTTTGGAGTAGTGTAGGTGAGATGTACTTCAGGAATGTTTGTCCTTCGCTATTGAAGTTATCATTGAGGGATCTCTGATATCTCTGGGATCTCTAAAACACAACCAGAAGACCCACTCTATAGAGGTCCTCAATCAGTAACAAGAAGATTCACTGGCAGTGTTTCTGTTGCTCAAGGCTCTGACCTACCACTGAAAGGTCTTTGCACCTTCACCTGTTTTGTTTCTCTTTCACACTCATCCCTTGCTGAACGTTGAGATAATACAGTATACTGTACTTCCTGGAATTGCAAGCTCAGGGTATTTTGTTTTCTAATGAACATCGAATTTCTATATCTACACCCAGGCGCTTGGCTACCACCCAGTAAGTTTTATGCTGTGAAAATGGGAGATGTAGGGGTGGCTAGAGCCTTTTGCTAGGCTCCAAAAGTAACTGAATTCTGGGATTATGAAGTAGCCAGAGTGTACAGCTTTTTGCATCAAGCTTGCTGGGGTGAGCTTCAGCTGTGAAGGAAGCGGGCAAAACAGTGACCAGGAAGAGATGCCATACGGGACTTTATAAATCACACTAGTAGCATTAATTGCTTGTACCTCTTCTATGATTGTGAGATTTGTGCTTCCTTTAATGGTTTTCATGTGCAAAGAAGCTGGTACATCAGTTGATGTGGCACGGCTTGCACCCCTTCTTCATGGGCAGAAGATGCAGGAAAGATGCAGGGGGAAATGGCCAATGTAGTTGGGGGTATAGGGGCTTTGTGGCTGCAAATGCATCCTTTTCCTGTCATGTGCGCATAGTGTGGGGAGCTGCGGCCAATCCCCCCCTCCCATCATGCCCAAAGCTGTCCCACAGCAGAACTGCCTCGGCGTGCATGCTCTTCCTCCTGCTAGTTAGGAAGAGTGGAATGTATTTTGTCTTTAGATTATAGAAATAGGCATAGGTTTGTGTTTTTGTGCAACTGAGAATTTCTTGCTTTTTCTTAATCTTGCCTGTTGACTACGGTTGAAAGTTAACAGGGACTGCTGACCCTTGAATGATATCAGGAGACAGAGAGGAAGAAGAGAAGCAGTAATGCACAATTCTGCAGGAACTATTAAGGACGTGAAACAAAGCAGCAAAGATTATATTGAAAATGAAAATAATTATTAGAGTTGGTGCCTTCTGCTTTGTTGTTTGCTTCTTGGAACTTCAGCTGAGCGTTGCAAACCTTTTGAGGTAGGGAGTGCATGCTTGGCTGTTTTAGGAAGGAAAGGGCCAAAATATAGATGTCTCTCTGACAGAGAATGGTGATTTTTTTTTACCTTCCAGTCTTCTCCTGGTCCCTGCTAGTCAGAGGCATAGCAGTCCAGACCAGCCTTTCCTAACCTGGGGCCCTTCTGCTCTTTTGGACCACAACTCCCATCAGCTCCAGCTAGTTGTAGTACAAAATATCTGAGGGACACACCATGTTGGGGAAGGCTAGCCTAGACTGCTATGCCTCTGGCTTCCCACTTAGTCAAGGAGTGTACTGGGAGCTTTGCTTTTCATTGCCTATTAATATCTTCTGAATGGCAGAAAACCAGAACAAAAGAGAGAGAAGAAGAAGAAGAATTGGGTATAATCTGTATTAGCACACTGGTAAGTGCATTAAAAAAGAACCATAGAATTGTAGAGTTGGAAGGGACTCTGAGGGTCATCTAGTCCAAACGCTTGTGATGCAAGAATCTAACAGTCTAACAACACAGGCATGCCCTTTCTACTACTTGTTCAAGAATCTAGAATCTAGCTTCAAGCTTCAGGTGGTCAATAATGTTTGATTTCTAAAGGAGACTTTAATAGAGGCACTGTTTCCTGTGGTGTGCACTGCTATCAATATTCTTTGCTGGTTTTCATTCTGCTTTAAGAACTGCCTGGCTGGAGATGACAGTGGGATGATGGTGATGATGATGGGCAGTTGGGTTCTACTATATCAGGTCTGCTAAAACTAATGGCCTAGATCTTAAGTTCTCATCAGTGGATCCAACAGGATGTTCTCTCTGGAGGAAGTGGGAGAAGCTGTTTTCACTGCCACCCCTGCAACTCTCTGTGCACCTGCTAATCTGCTCCAGAGAATTGAAACACTCTCCAGAACAGTCTTGGGGCTAGGGGTTTCAGGAACTAATAATAATACAGTAATAATAATAATGGCTCCCTGCTCCCGGAGGCTGAATTGCTCAGGATCCAAGCTGTTCCATCTCCCAAGTTCAGTGAAACAAATTTAGACCCGGCTGAAGCAGAACAAACGAAGAGGGAAGGGCCCTTTAAGCCTGGCAATGTGGCTGGAGATGTCACAGTTCATATTTGCTAACTTCATATCCTTGATTTCATTAAGTTCAGTGCTTTACAGTTTGCTCTGGAAAAAAAAAGTCCCACCATATTAGGTAAGTTTGTTATGTTGGGTGCAATGAAGAACAGCTGTGGAATAAATGCATACATAATATCCATTGCCAATTTGGAAAGCGGCGCCAAGACCTTGACTCGTTTGAAAGGAGGAAAGGGGACTGTTAAGGCAGGTGGCAGGCTGTTTATTTTACACCTTGTTAATTGCTGACTGCTGATTTATATTTCAGTGGTAGGGCTTGATGAAAGGAGAAGAATCCTCTTTTATGTGCACCAGTTTTGTTAGTGAGGCCCAGGAGAAACTCTTTGCACCTTTCCACTGAGCATGGCAAGTTTTTGGCACAATTAGAAATCCTAAAGTTGGGGGGTGGGAGGCATGCAATAACTAGCATGATATAAGCAAAGATGTTTCTTGGAAGCTAACTGTAATTCTGAAACTGGTGAGCAAAATTTCCACAAATCCCTGTTCAGTGGCATTCAGGCATTGAGCTGGCATGTTGCTAATTTCCACCCTGAAGTTGGCTTTATGATTTTGTTTTGTGTAGGCAAAAGACACACCGTTTCTTGTCTTAATTGCTTGTTTCCAGAGCTGGAATCCCAGACTGAGCTGCTTTAAGCCATCTAGGCATGTCCCTGGTATACACAGCTAAGTGCGGCACACATCTGTTCCATGTGTTACATCTGTATTTTGTAGAATGCTTCCCAAAATCTCCAGCGCGCTATGGTAAGCCAAGAATAAATAAATACTAAAGCAGCCTGCGCTACTAATCTGCATCCTTGTAATTGGGTGACCAGATGCAAAAGAGAGTGGTGCTTTGCACCTTTCCTCTGAATGCAACATTTCTCGTTACTTTTTGTGAGGTCCCATCTGTCCAAATTCTATTGTTCAGATGACTATTAAAAGTGCACGGCCCCCTGCCATCTCCTTAGCATCTGGCCACTCTACCTGTTTGGCTGATGTTGCCAAAAGCTGGTAACAGAACCAGTGATGTGGGGCAGAAGAAATTTCGGAACGCTCCCCAGTGCTTCACTTTTCCCTGGAAGATAATCCATTTTGACAATTTCACAAGTCCATTTAGTAACAATGAATGGATGCCGATTGCAAATACAATATTGGGCAAGCTTGGCAGTTTCATTTCAAACAAACAAACAAACAACCTTTGTTTGCTAAATGCAGGGGAAATAAACATGTTAAATTGGATCACAGTAGCATCAGAAAGTTTTCCAATGCAAACCAGAAATTACCCATTGCAGATTTACTGTAATTGACACAGGTTATTCCCCCCCCCCTACCCGGAAGGCCAGAAAAATTCTGAGAAACTTAATTTCTCAGCTAACATCTATATCTTACATTTAAAGCACACAGCTTCCCTCAAAGAATCCTGGGAGTTGTGGTCTGTTAAGGGTCCTGGGAATTGTAGCTCAGTGAGGGATAAAGCTGCAGTTCTGCAATTGTTAAAGTGGTGTAAATGTGCTTTAAGTGTATGCTCTGGTTATCTCCCGCAATGCGCTCTATGTGGGGCTACCTTTGAAGGTGACCTGGAAACTGCAATTAATCCAGAATGTGGCAGCTCAAATCAAATCAAATTTTATTAAACGGTCACAGACCAGATCGTCCTCTTCAACTGATCAACGTAGCACACACAAGACAAACACACGAAAAAACAGCATTTCGAAATTAAGATCTTAAATAAAATTAAACGTTTGCCTTTGCCTGCACATTGTCAATGGATAGCTTATATTTCCTGCGTCTAGTAGCAGAAACGCAGAATTTGGCAACATTAATCGTAGTCTCGGAGACCCTGTCTTCTACTAGGGCTCTCAAGCGTTGGGATTCTGATTCATTTTTAAACTTGTGAAGAACTGGGGTAATAAAAGTCTGTCGTAGATCCTCGTAGAAACTGCAATGCAGCAGTATATGCAGGTTTGTTTCCACCTCCAAGGAGCCACATGGGCAAACACGTGACTCATACGGTTTGCCTTCATACCTACCTAGCAACAGGGCAGAGGGCAACACATTGAATCTGACCAAAGTGAAGGCATGTCTATACTTGGGTATTTGTAGTTTGGTCAGATAGTCTGCGGGTGAAAACCCTCTCCCGAAGTCTCTTATTGAGGTATGTTTTTCCATTTTGCTCATGTGACACTGCAGCTCTGTGTCCCTAATGCGTTGGAGCACTTGACTTTTGGCTCTCTCGTAACCTGCTGCTATCAGAGTCTGCGGGGAAAGTCCCAGGCTTCTTATCTTGCCAAAAAGGGAAGCTTTCCAGTTGGAATGAAAGGTGTCTACTAGTGTTAAAGGTGCCAACCCAGCTGGGAAAAAGATGAGTTTTAACCAATAGTGTATCCTCATGATCCACATCCGCGCATCAATAGGTAATTGTCCGACTTCAAGGCGGACAGCTGTGTTAGATACACAGGGAGGGACTCCCAATAAGGAACAATAAAATTTTGTTTGGAATGCCTCCATAGGCGCGAGATTTTTGAAACTGCAGATCTGGGAGCCATAAGTAAGTTGTGGCAGTATTTTTATGGCAAAAACCTGAGAGGCTGCCGGAACGTATTGGCCCCCTTTCCCGTAGTAAAATCTTATTAGGGCTTTATTAGTCCTACCTGCGTTGGCAATGGCATTATTCATCTGGTGAAGCCATGAGCCCCTTTCCTGAAAAGTTATTCCCAAATATTTGAAAGTTGTTACTTGATCAATAGGTTGGTTGTCAAGTCTCCATTTGTGTTTTCTTCTCTTTTTTGAAAACACCAAGATTTTGGATTTGCTGTGATTTAATACTAGTTGTTCGGCTTGACAGTAATTGGAAAGTGATCAGCTAGACTGGTGACTGGGAGTGGCTGCCAGGACCACATAACACCGGTCCTGAGAGATCTGCATTGGCTCCCCGTACGTTTCCGAGCACAATTCAAAGTGTTGGTGCTGACCTTTAAAGCCCTAAATGGCCTCAGTCCTGCATACCTGAAGAAGCATCTCCACCCCCATCGTTCAGCCCGGACACTGAGATCCAGCGCCGAGGGCCTTCTGGCGGTTCCCTCATTGTGAGAAGTGAGGTTACAGGGAACCAAGCAGAGGGCCTTCTCAGTAGTGGCGCCTGCCCTGTGGAACGCCCTCCCATCAGATGTCAAGGAAATAAGCAGCTATCCTATTTTTAAAAGACATCTGAAGGCAGCCCTGTTTAGGGAAGTTTTTAATATTTAATGCTGTATTGTTTTTAACACTCGATTTGGAGCCGCCAGATGGGCGGGGTATAAGTTGTTGTTGTTGTTGTTATTATTATTATTATTATTATTATTATTATTATTAATTATGGTGCGGATTGTGACCTCAGGTTCAGCACAGGTGTGCTGCAAAGCCTCCTTTCTCCAGAGTGTTCTCTATCCTGCTAGTTGAGAAAAAGGCCTGAAATTAATTAGTCTGCAATCTGAATGTTTTTTAGGATCAAGTCAGGGATATATAAGAAGCCACTCTACACACCAATGCAAAGCAGCAGAGCAATGCTGCTGTGTATGTCATGGCTGGCCTTTTTAAAACAACAACAACACCAGTCCTAGTTTTAAAATACCAATTTTTCTGTGGAAAGGAGATATGTGTGTGTGTGTATGGAGTTAAAATGTTGGAGCAATATATATTTTATTTTAAAGTAAATTTGAGCCTATTCCCCTGCTGATACTCATGGTGGCACAGCATAAATTATAAATGGAGTATAGCTGCAGAGGATGCACACCTGGGGAATTGTGCTGATTATTCCCCCCCCCACCCCCACCCCCAGTAATATTTATTTTTGAAAGCACATTCAAGTGAATGCTTCCAACTGGGACAATTGCCCAGAGGCTCAAATCTAGGAACCCTCAATTTAAGACAATAGCACAATATCTAGTTCAGATAATGGATTGGGGATGGGGAGGTCAACCTTCTGGTGATGAGTGATAGTTTTTAAAAGGCGGGGCCAGGATTGTATTTTGCAGCTAAAGATTGGGGGGGGCGGGGGCGGGAGAGAAGTACAGCTTTAAGGAATATAAAACAACCATTTAAAAAGAGGGAAAGGATCGCTAAAAGGGCGGGGCACTGCTATAGGGTGGGTGTGATGCTCCCAAGATTTTATTTTTAAAAGGGCTGCTGAGGGCTCCTGTGGTTGATGCAGAACAGCAGGAAACATTCAGCCCCCAAATAAGCAATGGCAGCAAAGAGTGGGCTTCATCTGCATCACTGATCACTAACGAAGAGTCAAGGGCTCTAAAACATAAAACGACTCAATGCACATATACAGATAATACAAATAACCACCTAATAATGCTGCTGATGATGAGCATTAACACTAAAAATAATAAGTAGTGTGTCCTAGTAATGAACAGTCAAGTTGCTTAAGCTTGATTTAAAGTCCTAAACAGTTATCTATATGGGAACACCTTCTCTCTTTCTCTATCTCCACCCCCCCCCCCCGCCCCATTCAGAGCTGTGCCAAACAGAGAAAATGCCTTTTTGGCTATGGTCTCCCATCTAGGACCCCCCCCCCCAAAAGGAGACTTGGCTGGCACCAATATTGTCTTCTTTTGAGATACAAGCAAAACCCATTTTGTTCTCCCAGTCTTTTAGATGGCGAGGCACTTAAAAATCTTTCCAGTTTGCTCTCTTTATTTTTCTGCTTGGTGCTTGAAAAGCAGCAGCAGCAACAACAACAACAGGTTGTTGTTTTGACAAGAGCTGTTCTGTCTATGCTCAGAGACAACTTGGTTAGTCCAAATATGCCAGAGCTGGCACTGAAAATAAGTTTCATGGGTGAACTCACATATTCCGGAGCTGAGCCCTGGCTCAGTTACGACCTGAGTATGTGGGGAGGTGCGGCAGCACTGTCACCTTACTTATACTGGCAGAGAAATGGAAGGACGTATTGGAAAAATGGAACCCAGCCTGTGATTTTTATCTTGTGATAATTTGAGATCACACACTGATTGGCAGTTCAGAAGCTTAAGGCTGTATTTCAAAATGCACATTTCAAAGGTATGTTGGCAGTTGTATTTGTACAGCTTGATTCTTTCTGATGCAGGGGGAGAAGATATAATCTTCACAAGAGCTCTGAAGCTGCTTAATGACAGCTTTTAGTGATATTTTTGGGCTTTGTTTTAAAGCAAAGCTGCCATTTTGACTTGTCTTTGGCTGAATTATCCTGTGCTGTCTGACATGCACTTTCTAACAGCAAAGCTGTTATTATGCCAGTATATTGCTGACTAATTGTGACCGCCGCTTGCGCAGAGATTCTTAGAAGATGACTAAAAGGACGGAACCCCCCCCCCCCCGAGGGACATAAAGGCTGGCTTTCCACCTTCTTTGCTTTATATTGCAATCCCTTCCTTCAGGTAGGCCTGCCTTGCGTTAATGAATAGAAAATAGCTAAACCTGTGTTGTATTGCTCCTTGCAAAGGATAGAAAGGTGCTTATGGAAATCTCTAGTCTTACTTGTCAAGTTAGTGGTGCACAGTGAATAAGCAGGGGTGGTCTCTTTTCAGAGCTTGATTCAGTTTCCTGTCTGTAGTTGATCGCAAAGCTTTTTATTAGCTCCAAATGGAAAATAGGGCACATCAGTGCTATTTATCTAGAACACCTCCCTCTTTCTCTTAGAAAGGCAATGGCACCCACCTGAGAGGTGCCGAAACTCACCAGAAAGGTTCCGGAACGGAGTTTCAAGTTCCCCCTGAAAAAAAGCCCTGGGGAATATGCACACCTGGCTGTGCTTCTGAAATAGATGGAGAAAGCCTTGCCTAAATTAAAGTGACTTGACTAATAGTCATTCATTCTCTCTCCTCCCCACAGCCTTTTCCACTTGAAACCCCTGAGAACTGAAATTTAGTGCAGAGAGGCAAGAGATCTCCAAAAGATTTTTTTGCCCCCCCCCCCACCTTCCCCAAACTATGTTTCACATGGGGGGCGGGGAATGACAGTTAAGCAGGTACATAACAGTTTTATAACTTTGTCCATAGATCTGCATAGGAGAAACTGAGAAAACACTTTATTAAGAATGGGGTGTGTGTGTGTGTGTGTGTGTGAAATGTTTCTCTTTCAGGTAGCTCATCCTTGGACTTGCAGGATAGGGATAGGCCATTTCATTTAGGTTTTGATATAAAGGCTCTGGAAATCACTCCACTTTAAAAAAAGTTTACACTGAATGGCTGCCCTGGGCTGAATAGGGGAGGCACTGTGGGCTGCTTTTTAGCCAGTAGTTCTGCAACCATGACTTACGTAGGCAATGAATCCAGGCAGAAACCATCAAGAGGAGCAGTGGATTTCAAACACCGGACTGTTCTGCCTCTCAGACAGCTGTGGTTGCAGCTTTTGTTGCTCCCCCCCCCGCACTCTGGTCTGAGTGTTGTGTACTTAAATCCTTGGGAAAGTGCCAAAATGAGCTTGCCATTTTGGCGAGCAGTTGCTCCAGCAACTTTGAGGCAGCCAGATGGAAGTAATATCACCTGTTTTTTTTCTTCCTGACGCAAACAAGTTGGCAAATACTGGTCTGTGAGTTAAATCTCCTGCTTCCCTGCTTTAACATCCCAGTACTAATCCTCTTGATTGACACTAATATATTAACTGGCAGACTGAACTCTTTGTTCCTTTTTTCTCACTGCAAGGAACTATTTTGAAAGGCTTTCCCGTTCCCTCTTATTTCGTACGTCCATGTTGTCAGTGATCCCGCTTATGCAGCCAAAACAGCCAAAACCCATATATGAGGGTAGGGTGGGCAGTGGTGGAATAGTATCTGTTGTAACCCTGACCTGTCTTCTTCTCTCTCGTTTGCAAGTGAGGTTCAGTCTGAGTCCAGGCGGCCCCCGCAGGAGAGCTGATGCTGTATTAAACTTTGTGTATGGCAAAGAAGCCCAACTGTGTGACAGGCTTGTGAGTGACAACCAGGCTCTGAAATGACAGCCTCTGCAAGTAGAGCCTGAAATCTGAAGTGAGTTCACGTTTCAGCAAGGTACAGACATGAAGGAGGGGACAAACAGGTGAACCAAAGGAAGCTGATCTGAACCCAGCCTTGATCCATTTATGAAACAAATACTTGTATAACCCCTCCAATGTTAGATTTGTTCTGTCTAGTGGCTTAAAAAAAACCCCAAAAGAAGAATTAAACAAAAACACAAGCTCAGATGCTTCTTTGTGCAGTATTAATGGGCATGGCATTGGCTTCTCTTGACAAATTAAGAGTGTCACTTTGAGTGCCCTTAGGGTGATAGACGCTGCTCAGCGTGGTGGGTCTCTCACCTTAAGCATGCATTAAGGAGACATGCTCGGTCTTGCAAGAGATAGTGAAGCTATTGCTCTGTGAATCCAGGAACCGTAGGGGTCCTGTGCTTAAAGCACTGCTCTTAAAATCACTTTCTCTCTCTCTTTGCAGTAGGGTGGGCACTCTGTAGAACAGGAAATTGCTCTTCGTTGTGTTCTTCTCAGAATGGACTCTTTTGGGTCTTAAAGCAACCGCTTTTGCAAAAGGTTTTTATATTACAGTGTTTAGAAACTATTATAGTCTAATGGGTAAATAGGAGGAAAGCCCTTAAGCCTGTCCGTTGCCTTTATAAATATGGATTTTGCTTCCTTTGTGTTTCTGGCGTATGTGTTTCATTAAAGTGCTACTGCTGTAATTTATCTGCAGCACACTGAATCGGAGGGATGGGTGCAGGTGGGGAAGGCGGGCGGCAGTGCTGGATGTGTTTCACGCACTTCAAAACTATTAGCGAAGAAGGGAGCCGATTTGTGAGATGCATTACTGGGGGCGGGGGGGGGAATGGGAAGTGTTCAGGACTGGCACTTTTATTAGGGACTGACACATTGGCAAAGGTTTTGTGAAGCTTTTTGGCAGCACAGAGAACTTCAGACAAGCAATCCAGGCTCTCCTTTTAAATTAAGGGGTTTACAAGGCTAGGCCCACTGAAATTAGTAAGCATGACTTTAACAGATTTGTGGACATATAATAAATGATTGAACATGACTAAGTCAAGTCCATTAATTTCTGAGTGAAACTTAGCTAAATACTGCCCATTGTGGATAAACACTGGACTATAACACAGTCACAATATGTTCTCTGTGTACGAAACCTTTCATGCCTCCCTGCAAAAAAAGGGGGGGGGACGAAAGAGGGGAGAAATGAAATGAAAGGAAAATGGAGAATCTTTTAAAGTTGTAGATGGCTAGCAAACAGGACAAGTTTTACTAAAAGCATGCTAATTTGTCCTACCTTTGCCAAGGCTGTCTGCTTGCAGCTTGTGGCTAATGCTCCCGGGGAGGAAAAGTGTGGACCCAGGAGGATGTTGTGAGCTGTGTACGGGAGCATATTTAGATGGTGAATGTGGGTCTTTGGTGAATTAGAACAGACAGGCTGCAATGCTGTGCTTACTTGGAAATCTTTCTCCCCCAGAAGTTTCTCCAGGGGGTTGGGAGGCCATGCAGAACAGCATGGGAAAGATGGAATTTGTGCAAATGGCCTCCATCCTCCAGGGAACCTCTGCTGGATCTCAGTCCTTCCGCAAACAGAACGTAAATCCTTTCCATCCACAAAAGAAGAGCAACTCTTGAATCCATGAGGAGCAGCCTGCTTTAAAGCCCTTCACTTTGCCTAGTCCTGCTAAGAGAGTTTTAACATTTAATTTCTTGTCTGTTGACAAGGCATGCCATTTTGCTGAGCACAGTAATATAGTGGTACGAGCTGCATGTTAGAACTCTGGTGCTCCTGGGGTGCATGATTAAATCACGTAGCCCAGCACACCAGGGAACAAGTTATTTAGGAGTTTCTTCTGGAGGGTGGCAGCAGCTCCTCTCTCTGATCTGCAGCTGCTGCTACACTTCCCTTTGGAGAGTGGGAATAGTAAAATAAAGTTTTGATCAGGAGGTCACATGATAAAGCTTTCTAGTGATTGAGAAACCCTTCCCTGACAATAGATTGATGGCTACTAAGAGCAGTGCACAGAAAATGATTGTTTTGCATTTGTGATATTTTTACAGCAATGATCTCTCTCTCTCTCTCTCTCTCTCTCTCTCTCTCTCTCTCTCTGTGTGTGTGTGTGTGTTTGTGTGTTTCTGAATAAACATAAGTTTGATCAGAGTTTCAGTTCTGGAGATGAGCTTCACCTTGCTTAATGCCTGTCCAAAAATGTTCCTCACAGCTGCCTGTCCTTCAAGTCATTTTTGGGAAATGGAGAACCTCTTCCAGCTTTGCATCAGCATGAAAGTAGCATTTGTCAAAAAAAAAATTTTTTTTAATCGTTTCTTGAAATTCTTCAATGTCTTACAAATGTGTTCACGCCTCTGGGTTATTTGCATGCAGATTGCCGTTATCACTTAATAACCTGAACTTGTGAAATTGGTAGTATCAGTCATCCCATGATAAGTCTGTCACTGGAGTCCAGTCCAGGTAGTGAGAGAGCCTGCAGACTATGTTCTGAGTGAGACCAAGAGACCTGTGAAAGGGGAGGCAGGGGAGGTTCAAGGAGAGTAAGAAAAATGACTAAGGGTCCAGCAGTGTCCTTTCTTTCCTCTGCAATCACTCTGCAGATGGTTTTGATTAAATGGCAGGTCACAATACTGTGTGATGATGATGCTCATCTTTTCCAGCTTCATAATTCACTCTTATCAGCTTACCTCTTCCTTCCCCCCCCCACTGGTGAGCCGTCAGTTTGTCACTGTAGCTGACACAGGCCCCACCTGCACTATGCATGTAAAGCAGTAGCATGCCACTTGAACCAGTTGTGGCTTCCCCCAAAGGATCCTGGGAACTGTAGTCTGTTTGGGTGCTGAGAGTCACAGAGATACAAGTCCCCAAGTGGTTTAACAGTCCATCCCTTTAAGCATTTGACTATCCTGTCCCTGCTGAGCTTCTCTGGTCATACACAGCACCCGCAGTTGTGGGCTGTTTTCAACTGTGGGTTGAACTCCTGATTGCTGATGGAGAGCCTGTTTTGTCTGCAAAAGGCAGTTAATAAGCATTTTCTTAAATCCTGTGGGTTAAGTAGTGAATTTAATTTCCATGATGAAAGGAAACTCCTTTCTAGCAAAACACTTCCCCTTCAATTCTGAATGTCTTGTAATTATCAGATTAAATGAAGTTTTTTTTTAAAAAAGGGCTTTGCACATTATACAATTAAAAAAGCTTTAATTGCGTAATGTAAATGTGGAGTGGTGGGGGAGAGATTAATAGTTGTTACTGCCATGCCGCAATAGACGGAGAATGTAAAAAAGCCAAGGTGTAGGAAAAAGCTTTGCGGGGTTTGAGTTAAAGTGAACACAAGAAGAAGCTGCTGGATCAGGCCAGTGGCCCATCTAGTCCAGCATCCTATTCTCACAGCAGCTGACCAGATGCCTGTGGGAAACCCACAAGCAGGATTCCAGCACAAAGAACATTCTCCCCTCCTGCGGTTTCCAGCTAATGCTATTTGGAGATATGAAGCCTCTGGCAGTAGAGGTGGAACATGGCCACCGTGGCATCCTTGTCCTCCATGAATTTGCCTAAACCTCTTTTAATGCCATCCCAGCTGGTGGCCAGCACTGCCTCCTGTGGGAGTGAGTTCCATGGTTTAATTATGTGCTGCACGAACAAGTACCTTATCTGTCCTGAATCTTTCAACATTCAGCTTCATTGGATGTTCGTTAGCTCTAGTGTAATGAGAGAAGGAAGGAAACATTTTCCTAGCCACTTTCACCTTGCCATGCAAGCCTTTATAAACTTCTGTTATGCCCCTTGTTATGTGCCTTTTCTCTAAACTAATAAGTCCCTTCTTACTGAATGAAATCCAATAGGGACAAATGTAAGGTTCTGCACTTAGGCAGGAAGAACCAGATGCACAAATATAAGATGGGGGACACCTGGCTTACTAGCAGTACATGTGAAAAGGATTTAGGGGTCTTAGTAGACCACAAGCTTCACAAGAGTCAAAAGCGTGATGCAGCAGCAAAAAAAGCTAATGCTATTCTGGGCTCTATTGACAGAAATATAGTGTCCAGGTCAAGGGAAGTCTATAGTACTACTCTATTCTGCCTTGGACAGGCTACATATGGTGTACTGAGTCTAGTTCTGGGCACCACAATTTAAGAAGGATATTGAGAAGCTGGAATGTGTGCAGAGGGCGGCAACCAAGATGATCAGTGGTCAAAAAAACAAGCCTTATGAGGAGCACTTGAAGGTGCTTGGTATGTTAAGCCTGGAAAACAGAAGAGGTATGTTAGCCATCTTCAAATATCTAAAGAGCTATCACTTGGAAGATGGAGTCAGCTTGTTTTCTCCTGCTCTGGAGGGTAGGACTCAAACCAATGGTTTTAAGTTACAAGAAAGGAGATTCCTACTAAACACCAGAAAGAACTTTCTGACAGTAAGAACTGCTCAACAGTGGAACAGGAGGTATCTCAGGAGGTTGTGGTTCTTCTTCTTTGGAGGTTTTTAAGCAGAGATTGGAGGGTCATCTGTCATGGATGCATTAGCTGAGATTCCTACATTGCAGGGGGTTGGGCTAGATGACCCTTGGGTCCCCTTTCAGCTCTATGATTCACCAAGGGACATGCATAGATATGGATGCTCTCTACTGAATTGCATTACAAAAACGTTTCTTCATGATCTACTGTTTTCTGAGGTCCCCAGGCATTCTATTTACAGTATTAGCAGCCCTATGCTGTGTCCTACATGCATGGGCATTGGGGAATGGCGTAGTTGACGGTAACTGCGACCTTGTCCACACTTCTGCTTCTCACATGCCTAGAATTGCCATTTGCTCTGAGCACTGAAGAGCGGTTTTCCCTTGGGGGGAAAGCAGTGGGATGAGAGAAAGTGTGGATAAGCCCTGTGTCAAGTTCTTAATAGGGTTAAGCCTGGGATTTGGGACTCTTGACACCACCATGCTGCAGTTGGAGTATGTTTTTACCCAGGAGAAATAGATGGTAGATGTTTTATTGTGTTTTTTATATTTTGCTGGAAGCTGCCCAGAGTGAGAAGAAATGTCACGTCAAGTTGTGGAACAGATGTGTTGCCTGATACTTGCATTGCTGTGTTTAGGAACCCCTGGCTTTCAGACTTTTGCAAAACAAATGTACATTGTTTTGCCGTTTGTTGTGTGCATCTTGTATGTCAACACTTAAGGCTGTTGCTGACAGGGATGCTCCATTTTCTGAGCATTTAATTTATGTATTATTTTTCTACCTTGAGAAAACGTGATGCTTCCTCAACAGCAATGGCACGGAATGCAATGTATGAAGTGTGGTTGCACATGTGTCCTTTTTACATAATATACTGGAGGTCTGCTGTGCATCTTCTGCATTAATGCTGATGTTTGAGCCTAGGAATCGATGCCACGTGCGGCCCAAGGCATGGGGATTGAGGTAGGGCAAAGTGCAAAAAATCAATTGGAGGTAGTTCTCTAAAAGCTTCCTAGCAATGGATCTGCCGCAGCAGTATGATCAATGTTTGAAGTTTTGTTAAGTTCACTGAAGGAAGCTAGAATGTTGCTTGCGAAACCTAAAGCAATTACAGCAAGGGCTGAAGCATTTCCTCAGAAGTAAGTCCCATTGAGTTAAGCAGGACAGCAAATGTGTTTAGGATTGCAGGTGTAAGAGTGCTGTCCTAAGAGGATGTACCGGTAGGTGTGTGCAAAGCATAACATCTGCTGCCCCTTCCAAAGCCCTGCTGCTTTCTGCAGGCCAGGCCAGGAGTGGGTAGATGTGCATGGGGCAGACATGCCTTTCCCCTTTAAAAAAGTGTTTTGGATCGGGTGGGGATTAATTAAACCAGCTCCAAGCTAGCATAAAGGCAATGTCCCATCCTAGGGCCTCTCTGACCTAAAAGGGGCCTTGGGTCCTTCAGATCCCAGAATGTCACCATCCCACCCCTGCCCCATCCCAGAAGTGCCATTTTGGGGCCTGACACTAACTCCAGGAGGTGGAAGAAGGAGGAGGAGGAGGAGGAGGAGGAGGAGTTTGGATTTGATATCCCGCTTTATCACTACCCAAAGGAGTCCCAAAGCAGCTAACAGTCTCCCTTCCCCTCCTCCCCCACAACACTCTGTGAGGTGAGTGGGGCTGAGAGACTTCAAAGAAGTGTGACTAGCCCAAGGTCACCCAGCAGCTGCATGTGGAGGAGCGGAGACGCGAACCCGATTCACCAGATTAAGAGACTACCACTCTTAACCAACATATGGGTCAACATATGGGGTAAGCAAATAGGAAGAAGAAGAAGAGTTTGGATTTGATATCCCGCTTTTCACTGCCCGAAGGAGTCTCAAAGCGGCTAACATTCTACTTTCCCTTCCTCCCCCACAACAAACACTCTGTGAGGTGAGTGGGGCTGAGAGACTTCAGAGAAGTGTGACTAGCCCAAGGTCACCCAGCAGCTGCATGTGGAGGAGCGGAGACGCGAACCCGATTCACCAGATTAAGAGACTACCACTCTTAACCATTACACCACACTGGTGGTAGCTTTAGGCAGGTGGATATTTCCGTGGGGACCTCCAGGGTGGAGGGTGCCTGCCCCGCTGGTGGAGCTCTTCCTAACCCCTTCCAGCCAGCATATCTGGAGGTTAGGATTGTTCTGTGGAAGGGGCTGTTGCTGAGCATTGCATGCTATGTACTCTTCCTTTGTCTTTATAGCCCCATGTTGCCCATTTTCCGATATTACTTTGCATTTTAGGAGATTTGAAATGAGGCTTGGCTTTAGCCTTTGATGATTAAATTAACAGAAGAGTGTGAGGCAGACAGTCAGGTGGTTTTAAAATCTGGATCTATCAATATTTTGTTTTAATAGCAGATTTGATTATCTCTTTCTACAAATTCTGTTTAAAAGGAAATTGAATTTATTTATTTTTTAATAAGAATTTATTGGATTTTAGTAATAAACATACACAAAATACAAATACAAACACTACAAAAACTACAAAACAAAATACACACAAACAAAACACTTATTTATGCATCCTTATCCTTTTTATGATCCTAAGTTTGAGACTTCCTCGCGTCCTCTCTTCTGCGTTCATTTCTAATCTTCTTTAGTAACTTTGTAACCTTGTAAAATCTTCTTTCTTACACCTAATCTTAATCTTACATTTATAATCAACATATCTTAAATCTTATTCTTATCAAACAAAACATCAAATTCCACATCTCAACTTCTTTTATCCTCTCTTAACTTAACTTTCTAACACTGTAGTCTATATTCCTTCTGATTCCAATTTCAAATATTAATAAATCACATCTTATCTAAGACCTAAATATTTCTTCCCGTCTCATACACCGTTTTCCCTCTGGTTTCGGAGTTCCGTGGTCAGCCTTTATAATATCCCCTTTAAGTATTCATCCTTTACCCCACCCCCCTCCTGTCCATCGCAACCCTTCCCATTACCTTTCCCATCCCCCACAAGCCCCCCCCCCAAATTCACCCTTTCCTGCTTCTTCTTCTTCTTCTATTATTTCCTTCATGCTCAATTTTAAACTTAGTATTCTTCGTTGTAGCTTCTTCTCCTCCAGAATGTAGCTTTCTTCTTGGTAAATAGTTGCTCTGACATCGTCATAAAGTATCTCTCCTCCACTCTCGGCTACATATTGCATTTTCCATGGTTGTTGTTCTTGAGCCCTTGGGCTCTCACCCCCAGGGTTCACTGTACTGTCCAAGCTGTGGGCTCCCAGTCTCTCACACCAAGGGAGCCTTTCCTGTTTTCCAACTCGTGTCTGCTCCTCTTCAGAAAATTCCTCTGGATCTACATCCTTTCCATCCTTTCCATCGAGTGGGTTTAAAAAACAGTTCGCTAAAGTAGTTCCAATCTGGGTGAACTTGTCTATAACTCTCTGCTGAAGCAGTTGACATTCTAACAATAGCCTTTGCTGAAATGGTGTCAGTGTTGAGTCCATTCTTTAAGCTTCAAGGACACCGTGGGATTTGAGTAAGCAGGAAGTGGTGAAGTCTCAGTAATTTTCCAACTGCGCAATCCAGTCCAGAGCCGCCATTCCCTGCCTGACCCAGACTCCTTGGCCAGGGGTTAACGGTATCTTTCCTTTTAGTTTGTAATCCACAAGAAGAAATAAATCAAACTCTCAGTCTACCCCCCAAACAGGGTTTTCTAAGGTATACAAAATCAGCTCTCCACTTAAAATAGACAGATCTTTCACAGCTACAGTTTTTAGGTGTTACTTTAAACTTGCCGCTGTCAGAGAGAGACGGACTTCCTCTTTTGATCTCTCTCTGTAAGCCAAATTTCAATAGAATTTGCAAATCAATTGTTCTCAGTACTTAGAGTCCTTCTTTTGTAATCCAAATTAGGGAAAAGCAAAGCGCTCATTCTGTCAGCTGCTGCTGCTTTGTGTCTTTCAGGCAATTGATAGGTCTTCAGAGCCGTGCCAGAGCCCCGCTCGCTTGAGCAGACCTTACTAGGTGGTCTCTAGAGCAGGGAAAGCACTTCTGGCTCCTGCTAGACCCCAGTCCTCAGGATGCTCTTCCTGAGGTTTAAACGGAGCCCACAGCGTGGTTGTGGTCGCTCCTAACCCGAAAACACCGGACCCCCCTCGGAGCTGAGAGAGGTCCCGACTGAACGGAATGGCGCTCCACCGGAAGTCCCCAATCATATAATATACATCTGTTGAGTCACACACAAGTCCCTAAAAGGAAATTGAATTTAATTCAAGTGTGAAATTCTCAAAACTTGAATTCCCTGTCCGTTTATCAAATCCTGAATTAAAAGTTGCGTTTACGTAGAATAGAGTTATGAGAGGAAATATCTGACCTTCACAATTACTGCATTATGAATAAGTTGTGTGTTGTGTTTGTGGGAGGGACGCAGGTGGCGCTGTGGTCTAAACCACTGAGCCTCTTGGGCTTGCTGATCGGAAGGTCGGCGGTTCGAATCCCCACGATGGGGTGAGCTCCCGTTGCTCTGTCCCAGCTCCTGCCAACCTAGCAAATCGAAAGCACGCTGTGGCAGGAAAGTAAACAGCGTTTCCGTGCATTCTGGCACTCATCATGATCCTTCGTGCACCAGTAGCGGTTTAGTCATGCTGCCCACATCACCCGAAAAACTCAGTGAACAAACGCTGGCTCTCTCGGCCTGAAAGTGAGATGAATGCCGCAAACCCATAGTCGCCATTGACTGGACTTGACTGTCCAAGGGTCCTTTACCTTTTACCTTTTGTATTTGTGGGATTCCTACTATAGATGGGGACTAGCAAGCCAGTGCAGGGACTTGGAGCCCTGAGGTGCTATCCTGTGTCTCACTAGTTCTGTCCACAGAGCCAGTGCAGTTGAGTACTATCTACCTGAAGGCAGAGGTGATTTCCTACTGAACTCACCATCCAAGGTTAAGGTGTTGGAAGCAAGCAGCCCCTGTGGGCTTGTAAGAAGGGCTTGTGAACTCACTCTAGACGTTTAAATTTAATGAGTTCTTAACTGAATAGTTAAGCCATCAAAATATTATTAGAATCTCCATACATGTTTTCTGGCTATCTGATGTAGACAATGATTAAGCCTTGCCATTTACAAGGATTGCTTGGAACAAGAGGCCGAGAAGCATGCTGGCAGCACCGAACACCTTTTATGGGGCAGCGGCAATTAAAATCTGATTTAAAAGCTCCATTTAAAACTGTAGTTAACAAAATAATCAATTGTTTCGATTAATGCCTCCGGGCCTATGCGCAGTGCTTCTTGGCGTTAAGGGAAATGATTTGAGCAGCGGAGAATCTTAAGAGATGAGGATGGTATTCTTGAACTTCATTTCCAGGGTGGGGGGGGGGGAGTTTCAAAGGAAAATCTGTTTGCTAAACTTTAAAGAAGCGCACCTTAATTTTAAAAGTTGGCCCGAAAGAAAAGCAAATGTTCAAACACTTATTTATTTATTTATTTATTTATTTTTGACAATGCAAAAAAAGTATTTTCCTAATGGAGGGAAGATTTCTTTCTTTTCTTTTTTTACCAGGGACAGAAATCCTTCCGACCTGCATCTGTTCTAATGAAATCCCTTTACCAACTTTACAAGGAATTTAAAACAACAGGCAACTGGCTTGCTGACTTGAAAGCTGCTTTGCCACTGCCAGTTCTCCTATTCCTGTTGAGCTGCCATAGTATTAATAGAGAAGAGCTTCAATTTTCTAGGGGAAAATTGAAAGGTCTTCATGTTTTATATTCATTTCTTAGAACATTCAGAGCATCCTGGCTCTTGACTTTCAGACATCTCCTAAAGCCCTTTTTCATGTCAACAGGCCTATGCAATAGCTTACCATTTTCTACAGTAGCCAGTCATTTTAATAATTGTGCAGTGCTGCTTTTAAAGGGCTTTATGCTGTACACTGCCCCAACGTTTTGCAAGAGGGTGCTGCCAGGGGCAGAGCAAGGTGGGTGCGTTGGGGGCGGGTCGTGGCAAACGCAGTGAGCAAGCTGCGGAGCGAGGCAGCCTCGCTCAGCAACTCGCTCGCTGGGTTTGCTGTGGCACTGCTCCGTAGCGCGCATGCGCCGCTCCATACGATGCATGCGGGCTATGGAGCGGCGGCGCAGCAAGCCACGGAGCAAGGCTGCCTCGCTCTGCAACTTGCTCGCTGGATTTTCCACACCGCCGCTCCATATGATGTGTGTGCATGCGCGCTACAGAGCAGCGGCACAGCAAACCCCTCGAGCAAGCTTCGGGGTTTGCCGTGGCGCCACTCTGTACTGTGCATGCACTGCTTTGTACGGCACATGCGCATGCGCACTACGGAGCGACACCCCGCCCCTGGGGGTACCCCCGGGTTTGCTGCTCCGGGCGGCCAAGCGGTTTTGTTTGCCAGTGGGTGCTGCATAAATACTTTCATACATAAATATTTATAGCCTGCCATTCGTGTGAAAATACACCACTCAGGGCCATTTACAATGTATGATAATGTAAAATTAATTAAAACGGCGCAAAACAATTAACGGAAGGGGCAGGGTCAGCAGTTTAAAAATCATTAAAACATTGTATGCCCAATGAATTAAAAGCCTGCACTATCCCTCACTGTTAGCCACGTTGCTGGGTGTTTGTATTCCAGCAACATCTGAAGGGCACCATGTTGTCTATCACTGCTTGAAGGATTTTGAACCTACTGTACTTTTCAGGGTATAAGACGAGGTTTGTTTATGATAAAATAATGTTAAGAATTGGGGGTCGTCTTATACACAGTGCAGAGGGGGGATGGGGGATTCGTTGCTGCCGTGAGCAGGAGATTGTCACCGGCAATTGGGTGGCTGATTGGCGCCTGCTGGCGGTGAGCGGGCATACGATTGGTGGCTTCGGTGACACGTGCAATTGTCAGTGTCGGTCTGGATGGTGAGCAATCCCTCCCCGAAAAGCTTAACAACTCTGGGCAATCCTCCCCCCATTTTCTGAATTTGGAGCCCCCCAAAATAGAGATAATCTTATACATGGGCGGGGTGTGTGTTATACATGGAAAAAATATGATAAGTCATTCGGGGCTTTAAAGGCAATTGGCAACACTTTTGAAGTGCGCCCAGAAGCACTACTACTGCTGCATGATCAGTATAACGTCAAAAAATGCTGATGCCATACAGTCATACAGAATCCAGTAACATATCAATGGGAAGACATGGGCTGAAATCCACATTTTGAAGTGCTCAGGGCTTTCCCTCCACTTCATTAAATACGATCTCCCACCATTCAAGGGCTATGCTTTCCCCACCAGTTACCACACCCCCTAAAGCTAGTGTGGGAATAGACTCGACTCTCCTATTTGCATACTCCATATGTTGACCCATACTGCCCTGCAAGTTGAAGGAAGGCAACAGCACCACTTAGTGGGTCCCACTGCCATTTCCTTTCCTTTACCATCCTGCTGCACATCCAGATTTTTAAAAAGAAAAATCAAATCAAATACTGCTGTGTGTATTTGCCTCTTTAAAAGACCACCCTAAACTCTTTCTTCGCTTTGTAGAGCAGCAGCAGCTCTGAATGCCTCATGGAAAACGAATCATAAATGAATAATAATTAATAATAATAATAATAATAATAATAGCAGCAGTGATAGTGGCAGGGAAGAAGGGTAACATTTCCCCAGTACTGGTGAAACTGTGGCAAGGCTTGCCCCAGAGAGAAGGGAATGGAACAGAAAATGGTGTGGAAAATTCGCATCAGTGAAATTGCTGTTTCCCCCTGCTCCATGACCGCACAGGAGAAGCCCATCATCCAAGTCATTGATAAAGATGTTGTATCTTTTTCTTTATGTGTGCTTTGAAATTATTGTGTATTCTGTTTTTGTTGTTTAATAAAAAAAAAAAGATAAAGATGTTGAATAAGACTGGGCCCAAGACAGAACCCTGTGGCACCCCACTAGTCACTTCTTTCCAGGATGAAGAGGAGCCATTGATGAGCACCCTTTGGGTTCGGTCAGTCAGCCAGTTACAAATCCACTGAATGATACATGCCATTAACACACATTTGGGAAGGCATATGGGAAGACGACCAGTTCTGTAGTTCTCTATAATGAATTATTTTAAATTAACAACTGTTTGTCTTGTTTATAGCGGAAGGAAATAAAATCTGTGCCTAAGATAGATTCAAGTTTTCCTTTCTAAACAAAATGTTATTGGTTGTGTTTTTTAGCTGCATGTGAGATAAATGAAAGAATCCCCACAGAATACAAAACTTCAATTTGCTTAGTACGTTTTAATAAACTTGCATTTCTGCTGATGCTCCTTCAATCTCATAGTGCTATATTCCAATCTACATTATTACAGGAGTAATATAAAGTGTGTTCAGCCACCCCTTTTTGTTGTGGCTTTGTGAAACCTTTCCTGTTATGTCACGACCACATCTAAATTAGATACGCATGTGTAAAACATCCTGTTGCAGATATGTGCCCGTTTTGCCAAGCTGGAATGTGAAATTGGCAAGATTATCTCCCATTTAAAAATAGCTCTTGTTCTCGGGAAGTACATTGTGGTGCTGGGATAGCCTAGTTGGTAGAGTATGAGCCTCTTAATCTCAGGGTTGCGGGTTCGAGCCCCACGTTTAGCAAAATATTCCTGTATCGCAGGGGTTGGGCTAGATGATCCTTGTGACCCCTTACAATTCTACAGTGTACAATGTTGTTATTGATTTACTGAATTCATATCCTGCCCTTCCTCCCAAAGGAGCCCATAGTGTTGGAAAGAGGGGTTCTACAGTATGGAAAAGAGAAAGGAAGCAAATCTACTAAAGCCGAGAACAATACTACTTTAAAGCATTTCAACCCTGCCTTTTGGCCCCCAAAGAGCACCCTCCCAGCTGGCTTCCAGCAAATAGATACAATGATGTCTTCTTTACAAAGAACATTAAATAACCTCAGTTAAAACAGCAGGGAATATAAAACCAGGTCAGGTACAAATAAAACAACCAGCAGCGTGAGGATAAAAAACACAAGGCAAATGAAAAACTTGACAAAATAATGAGAAGGTTTTCTCAGCCTACCTAAAACGCAAAAGCAAGGGAGCCAGCTTAGAATATGTTGTAATTCTCCCAGCATTTGGAGGCACTAGCAACCCCTCATTAAAGCGATCAGGAACAGTCCACCTGCATTGGCCTTTTCTTATGAGATAGCTTGTGGGTAGTAGTAGTAGTAGTAGTAGTAGTAGTAGTAGTAGTAGTTGCTGCTGCTGTAATGCCATAAAAGACAACTCCCATCCTCTTATTCTTCTGCCAGCCCATACCCTCGAAGAGCCACGATTTTCTAGGGACAGTCCTGGAATTATGAAAGCCATCCTGGCTTCTGATTTGATCCTGGAATGTCCCTATTTTCCTGGCCAGTGCCTCTACTGCCATGCTGAGGGAGAAGGATGAGCCAGCACTTGTCCCAATGGTGGTGGTGGTGGCTGCTGCTGCCAGGGAGCACCCCGTTGCCTCTCCATTGACTCTCCATGGCCGCTGCTGCTGGCCACCTCCCCTGGGCATCCCGTAGTGGCTGTTGGAATGTGGGCAAGAGGCTGTGGCTGCCAAGGCCCAGGCCCTTGCGACATGCCAGCTCTCTGAGGGGCAAGCAGGGGGCAGGGCTGTCCTGGGCAGGAAAAAAGGGGGAGCGGAGCACAGTGGGGAGCAAGGAGTATTGATTAAACAGAAATAAATTCTTTGTGTATCCGTGTCTAATCTTGCCCTTTTCTAAAAATTGTTTATTAGTGTGTATTTCTCTTTTTATAAATCTACCAAAGAATCAAATCAGAATTTAAGGATTTTCTCAGGATGGTGGAGGGTATGTGTGCTGTGTCCCATTGGCGTAGTGTCGGCGGTAGTTGCCCTTCTTTCGATAGGAAATGCTCGGCAGGGGGTTAGGGGAACAAAAAAAATGGAAATATAAGAATTTTCAGTGGGCTAATAAGCCAGGCAAGTTATTAGCCTGGCAAATGAAAAAGAAACAAAGTGAGAGATTAATAAATAAAACAAGAATAGAAGGGAAAGTCATAGATAAGACAAAAGAAATTATGAAGGCCTTTGAATTTTTTTTACAAATTATTATATCAAAAAGAAGAGATACAGGCTCAAGAGATTGATAAATTTATAAAAAATATATAAATTACCTCAAATCCCAATAGAGAAAACTATTTAGTAGATCTTCCGTAGTTATAATTATATAATTTATTTTTTAAGAGGGGGTGTTAAGGAGGGTCTGTTGCAGGGAGTGAGAAATGTTCCTATTTTCATCTGAGGAGTATTGGCAGGCATGCTAACCTATTGTGCCGCTTTTTCAATGCATTCACCCACTTCTACAAAAAGTAGTTAATTTGCATTTATATGCAGTTCTGAAAACCTTAGTTGGTTGTGATTTAAAAGCAAAACAAAAAATTAACCATGCTTAATTTAGGATATGGGTGGAAAAGATTTCCAATATTTCTGTGTCCTTTTGTACTGTGAATGAAATTGTGTGCTGAATGCTTTCTGATAAGAGTTAGTTATTGTATTTATTAGTTCTATGTTAGCGGAAGTAGATAGAAGAAATGCCCTTAATGGAGGGACCAGAGCGACATCTTTTCCTGAGCTTCCCCTACTTTTTTTTATTTAAAAACTCTGATATTTCTTCTTTACTGGCGTGTGGCTGTCATTTCCCAAAGGGCTGCTTCCTTGGAAAGTGGATGTTCTGGTCCCAAGAACAGCAGATTTCCTTGATTTCAGATCTGGCTTCTTTGCTCTCTGGGTACATGAAATTATTTTAAAAGGGATCTGCTAGAGCAAGAGAGCCATGAAATAGATCAAACTTGAGAATGAATACCTATTACATTGTGCTAAGTTCTTTGGACCCCCCCTTTTTTTAAAAAAACGACTCAAAAAGGTAATTTACAAACTCACATATTTTTAAATTACTAGTTGGCCCTATAAAAGGTCTATCCTGACTGCTTCTGTATCTTTCTTCCTTAATGTGCTTGGTTTTATTGTCCATTCAGCGCTAGATATGTATTAAGCATCCAGGAAAGCGGAACTGTACAGCATTTGGATGTTAGCGATTCTTTGTTTGCAAATAGGTTTTAATTCCTAATTGTGTGTGACCTGCGATGAGGAAGCTGACATTCTGAGCATAGAATGGATATATACAAAATGATCAGTCATTTGCATAATTATTCTGCAATCTTTCGGAATGAGTTTATATACAAGGAGAAGAAAAAGAACTAGGGTCAATGGGGCACAGAAAGTGGGGTGAGGTGAACAAGCCCTGCTGATAGCCAGAAGGCTTCCACACAAACTCCTTTTAAATTTTTTGAAATACACAGACAAATATGTTGAAGGTTTATAATGTAGATGTTGAAACACAAAAAACACTTAAAAATAAGTGCCCCTCGATGCTGAATCTTGTGCCAGATCCTTTATTCATGCTTTGTGCAGAGATGTGCAGAATGCTGACTCCTCTGTGTATTCCTGAAATGCCTGCCTTTTGTGTAATCCCTTCCACCTGTGAACTTTTCTTTCTAAAATTTAATGATTGGATGAGACTTTTTCCGCCACAGGAATGAAGGCTGTAGAGAGATACCTGTGGAAAGCGTTACTTTGGAACTGCAGATCGACATGGATTTCTCTGGGAAAGCTCAGTGTGCAGAATGCTAGATTCCTTTCCTGCTGTCTCTTGCTCACGGTTCTTTTCTGAAAAGCCAAAGCCAAACCCAGCTTATTCTCTTATGCGCATCCATATAAATAGCTACACACGTACAGCCTGAAACATGGCTGAGCTGACCACATTGTTTTTCTCGATTGCCAGGAAGAGAATGTGGTCGGTTTGTTTTACTGTCAGGAGAAGGTTGCCTGGTGTGCAGGCATCTCACCCTCCACTGTGATGCTTTTAAAAGGAAGAGGATAACACTTTCATTGAGGATGCCTCTCTGAGTTTTGTACTCTTAAGACAAACATCCCATGTACTGAGCTGTGTCTAATACCTAATTAAAAAGGTATGGGGGGGGGAGAAAGAAGCCAGAACCAACCACAGAGGTGAGAACTTTGTGTTTCTAATCTGCCCTGTTTTGTACGTTTCTAAGTGCTTGACATAGAAGAATGTTACCTTGCAACATTTGGTTTGTGTTGGAGAAACGGAAACTTTCCATTTTGGCGTGGTGAGCGCATGGATTTGAAATGGGGAACCTGTAGCCCTCCTGTTGTCATTGGATTGTGGTTCCTGTCACCCCTTACCTTTGGCTGTGCTCGTTGGGGCTGATGGGAAATGGAGTCAAATAACACCTAGTGGCCACAGTTTTTCCATCTGTATCTTTGGCTTGCATATCACTTTATACTGCAGTGAAGCTTAATTATGGTTTAGAAGCGAACACACACAGTCCTAGTGCAAGGAGATAAAACTGCAGCCCCTTGGCTCCTCTCCTACTGCTTGCAGAAGCTAAACTATGTTTTGACTTAGTGTCACATGAGAACTCAGGCTTGCGATTTTCCACTCTTAAAAAAACCACGAGTGGTATAAAGTCTTATTTACAGTTTGTGGTTTATTTTGAGCGAGGTATTAAACACGGGTTTGGATGTAACACCAAGCCAAACCATGACTTAGGTGCTGGCTTCACGGAATAAGAGAGGAATGAAGCAGCTGTGATTTTAGCCCAGTGTACCACCAGTATGCCCTGCATTCATCTCTAAATTCTAGCTGAATGCATTTATGTATTTCCTTGAGCATCCCATTCAAACAGAGTTTTTAAAAATCGCACACTTATGTGTCCTCCCTCCCCTGTGTGAACTCTTGGCATGGAATTTGCATAGAGCAGTGCTACTGGAACAAGAAGTGACCTTTTCCATTCCGTGTCAGTACTTAGATTACTTCCATTCCTCATTTTCAATTTGTACTTCTAACTTTCTCGCCCTTGGTGAAACACTTCACTTTGATTAGCATCCCATTTGCCATAGCTGGTCCAGAGTGCCTTGTTAGACAAACCTTGCCCCGACTAATAAAACTGCTTGTCCATACAAAATGTGAGGATAAGCTCATTAAAACGTTTGGTTAATAGTTTGTAATGCTGTTACAATGACTTGCGGCAATCTGTTTCTTCCCTTTCTATCCTGGCAAGCTTTGTGGAGATGGCAAAAGCATCGGCAGTGTTCCTGGGTGCACAAACCTGAATTAAACACTGAATTGTCATACAATATTCAGGAGGGAGAGGGTAGAAGGAAAGGAGCATAGCACGAAAATTGTGAAGGTTGTGCAGCCTTGCTTTAAAGGCAGCCCAATCATCAACTGTCCACTGATGGAAGCAGTAGACTTCTGAATAGCAGTTGCTGGAAACCACAGGTGGGGAGAGAGCTGTTATGCTCAGGTCCTACTTGTGGGCTTCCCACAGGCTTCTAGTTGGCAAGAACAAGATGCTGGACTGGATGGGCCCCTGGCTTGATCCAGCAGGTGGTTCTTATGTTCTTACATTGTCCAATAGCAATACAACTTGAATATTGTAGCAAAGAGCTTGTGCAGATAATTTAGTTTCAGAGCAAAAGGAGTGACCTCCCATCACTGCCAGTGATTAGTGCTGTACTTGCTATAGCCTCAATTCTGCAGCACAAGCAAGAGATCTTTGCAATTGTAAGATTCACCAAATGTTCTACATAGGCACTTGACATCCGGCAGCCTTTGGCTTCTGTCCTTTGGTGTTTGACAACAACATATTCGACAGTAATCGACAGTTAGCCTGCTGCAGCGTTCAGTATTTGATGTCTGATACTTAATAGTTAACTTGGATTAGACCCTGTTGTTTGTCAGCTGGTGTGCAATTTTATTTAGTAGTTGACACTGTTCACTAGGAAAGATCCCTGGAAACAGGTGATAAGAGTAAAGCAAAACAGTCACATTTTGAACACTGAGGCCAACATTTGAATTTTTGGTGTTTCAGTCAAATTTTAAAATCTGCATTTTGGGCAGACCTCAAAACGTTTAAAAACTTTAGATCAAGGATAGTCAGCGTGGTGCCTTTCAGGTCTTGTTATAGGGCCAAACCTGTAGCCAAGGTTTGCTCTATGGTGCTGTAAGCTGTGGTTAAGGAGAAGGACTCTTACCACAATCCTGGGGTCAGATGACACACGAAGCCAAACCTGGGTTTAGCTTCCATCCTGTGCTGACCTACAAAGCCCAGGGAGGAGCAAAGTCCCCTCTTTGAGAGCCTGCACATTTGCCATAAGCCACAAAGTCAGTGTAGATAGAATACTGAGCTAAGTGGACCAAAGGCCAGATTCTGTATAAGGCAGCTTCTTATATAGCAGAGCTTGGATGAGATGCAAGGCAAAGTTCCTAGTGAACAAGCTCTTCTTGCTGTAAACTGAAGGAAATAGTCTGATGGCTGTTAGTGAACAGAATACTGAAGAACAGAATCAAGCCATTCTGGTGTTTTAACCAAGTTTAATTGGATAGTTTTAAGAGATGCCACTTTAAAGTTAAATAACTTGAGTTTTAAAATAATTACATATGTAACAAGTGCTGTAAATCCCTCAAAGTGGTGGGAAACTGGATCGGGTTGGTGGGCCACCTCCTGGGTTCCCCCACCTTCGGTGGGCCATTTTAACACATGGTTGGAACCTGCCCACCTGCCAATCACTTGATGTCCCTGTGATGTCAGGTGATCAGTTTTTCCTTGGCATTGTGGCACACCATACAAACAAGGAAAGTCCAAGCCCCTCTAAGTCCAGCACAGATCAGTGCTGACTTCAAGCTTAGCTTTCTACAGAGATTGGTTGCACTATAGAATTGCTCATGTGGGACTCAGTAGTGCATCTGATCCCAGTGAGCATAAAGGCACCACTTATCAGCTGACTGGTGGTAACAGCAAGACCTGCTTGCCAGTGTGTTATTGGGCACACTCGTTAAGGCTTTCAGTTGGCAGCTGCAAATCAACCTGCCCCTCATCTCACATCACATGCGGCATCATGATTTGGAAGGAAATGGCCTCATGGGTCAAACTGGGATCCATGCAGGACCTGATTAGACCCATGGGGTGGAAGTTCCCCATACCTGCCTTAAATAGTGAAAATATTTCTCATTGTTTTGATGCCCTCTGTTTATAGCTTTCTCATCTTATTTTGACTTGTTTGATGTTTTAACAGTGGGATGATCAGGAAAATACTCCCCTTCCCAACCTTTCTTCCCATTGTGAGTTGAGTGTGTGCTTATTCTCTGGAAGCAATGAAATTGCCTAGTGCTTTTCATGCTCGCTTTATCCAAGAAGACCCTGTCCTGAAGAGCTTATCTATTAAACAAAATTGTGGATTTGCCCATGGTATCTGAGCAGATAAGGCAAAATCAAGGCAGAACACTTGACTAACTGCAGTTCCTAGATCCATGGTTTATCTGCTGGTTTATGCAGTCTCTTAGAAAGGCACGCATAGTTGCTATAAGAGGGATAATGGGACAAGGCACTTCTCTCTTGGGGCATGGCTGGCTAGTTAATTTGCTGCATGTGGACACTCCATTGGCCAGTTGTGATGGTCTGCTTGTATATAGCACAAGAGAACTTGAGATCCATGACCACGCTTAACAGAACAAAAATAAATAAGATGATGAATTACACACAGTCTCCCTCTCTTTTTTTTGTTTACAATCTCGGATTTTATCCAGTGCATTTGATGGCAGTGCAAGGGTCCATGTTGGGGAAGTTTGGAAGAGCAGTATATCCTTGCTATCGTTTTTAGACGATCAGACAGCTGTGAAATTGGTTGAAATTTAAAAAAGAACTTGGTAGCCTAATTTTTTGTGCACTGGGGGTTATTAATTTGTGTGGGGATGTTGGCTCCTGACTTACCGGTAATTAAATGAATAAAGCTGGATAAATGCTACATAACTGTTTGCCATTTGCTTAATTATGATAGTTTTCTTCTCCTGAGATGCCCAGTCCACTTTGACCACAGGATGTGAGATTTGATGTGGTTTAGCTCATTGGTTTATTCCTTTGCAAGATCTAGCCAGTTTTATGGTTCGGTTGTGACCTCAACTGAACATTGTAAAGCTTTCAATATGTGGTTTAAAAACAAATGCATATTGTCAGAGATAAGACATTGCACTATGGCATGCTGAACAGTGCTTGTGCTATTTTGGGCTGCCCAACACTGTAAAAATTTGCCTGTGATCTGCTGGAGTTGGGGGGAAGTGACCTTTTTTGCTCTTTCAAAGTTCTATAAAGCAGCAACTTTTGCATCGCTTAGATTTCCTAGGGTTAACAATGTCTCCCGGAGGGAAGATGTTTTTCAGCTGCAGGGATCTGTAACTAGACGATGCCATCTGGAAGTAGACTATTCCTAACCCGTGGTGTTTTGAGCCAGGTAAAGGCTTCTTGTTGTTAAGTGCCAGCTTTGCAAATCCCATTTCCAGCAAACACTTTTGTGCTGTCTGGATGAGGAATTGATGCATATTCAGGTGAGCCTCTTGGGCTGGGTGGGATTTTAAACAGTTTTGGAATTCAATCATGTACATGAAACTCTTCCCATTTGAGAGGCATTTGCATCCAGGTTTTGAAAAGAGCCTGCTGTCTAACAAGGCACCTGGCTGGATAGCTGGATGTCAGAATAAATGATCAGACTATGTCCTCATCTGCACTATACATTTAAAGCAGTATCATTCCACTTTAAACAGTCATGGCTCCCCCACCTTTAAGAATGATGGGAACTGTAGTTTGTCAAGGGTGCAGAGAGTTGTTAGGAGACCCCTGTGTTGCCCTCACAGAATTCCCAGAGTGGTTTATCAATCAGTCCCTTTTCCCAGGAAGAGACCACCATTCAAAACCCTGCTTTGCCATGAAACTCACTGGGTGACCTTTTGCCAGTCATTGCCTCTTTGCCTAACTCACCTCACAGGGTTGTTGTGGGGGGAGGTGGGGGAGAACCATGTACCTGCCTGAAGCTCCCTGGAGAACAGCTGGAAAATAAAAGTAGTAAATAAATGCAGGCCTCCAGGCCTCTTGACCTGTTGCTTGGAACTCTCTTCCCTCACTGGCTATGATTCATACCCCCAATATTTTCCATGTTCAGAAGACATCCCTCAACTCTTATAAAAGCCTCTAGTTTGTATGGAGGATAGAGAGGTGTGTGTGAATGGGTATACAGTCATACCTCGGGTTGCGAATGTGATCCGTGCGGGAGGCACGTTTGCAACCCGCAGCGCCATGTCTGCACACGTGTGTGACGCGATTCAGAGCTTCTGCGCATGCACATGACGTAATTTTGTGCTTCTGCGCATGCGCAAGCACTGAAACCTGGAAGTAACCCATTCTGGTACTTCTGGGTTCAGCGCGGTCCGCAACCCAAAAATGCGCAACCCGCAGCATTTGTATAAATTAGTCTACTGTACCAAGGTATCGTTTACATTCATTGCTCCACCCCTTTTGCCGTTGACGCTGCCCGCCACTGGCATGAGGCCCTCAGAAGTTTGCCCACAAGGGAATGTGGCCCTTGGGTTAAAAATGCTCCCTACCCCTTGTCTGAATGAAAATATGTCATCTCTACCTTGGTTGTTTGAAGGCAATTTTTTTTTTTAACCACAAGTGACTAGGTGAGGGGCTTTTTAGAAACTGGATTTAGGAGTAGAGCAGACTTACCAGGAAGGCAGCCATCTAGGACAGGCTGCTGAGGGGCACGATGGTAGACCATTGCAGAGTTATGACACAACTTAACAGTTTTCTATTACTAGATCCAAATGATTGCATGGGACTGGTTGTTTTTTTCAGTTCCTCTAGGTGGAAACTGCTCCTGCAGTGGAAAGTTTATGAGCCCAGAGGGAAACATATGGTCACCAATACAGGTACATGGGAAATGCTGTTGGAACTTTGTCATAGTAGAGATGGCAGCAGGAACTGGAGGGAGAGAGGGTGTGCGTTCTCATTGCTCACTGGAAGAGCAAGCTTCACAAAGCTTACGGTGCTTTGCAAGTTTATTAAAACACACAAACTCATGCATAGAACCGATCTTCCTGCTCTTAAGAAAACCTGTGCCTCTCTGAGAATACATTTGAAAGACAACCATTTGTACTGGTTGCAGTTCTGAAGCAAAGAACTAAACAATCTGAGACAAACAAGCAAATAATACCATCCTGTATAACTTGCATCCAGGCCAAACAGGCAGAATATACTTGGTCGGTTATTCCTGGTTTGTGCATAAGGCTTGGAGTGACACCACAGATGCATGCACATTCCTCTGTGACTTGGGCATGTGTGAAACAGCCAGAGCTTTCATAGCAACCTCCTCAAGCATAGTCTTTTCCATGGAGGCAGTTCACACATTCGGCTGCAACTTATCAAGTGATGTGAGATGCTGAGTGATGGGCTTACACAGGTGAATCGGCTCACAGTTTCTGTCAGGGGTGCTCTATCTATAAATAATTCATAAGAGCTCACTACCCCAAAGTAATTTGGATTTTTAAAAAATGTCAGTGCTTATGAGTTGGTTGCAAGTTCTTCCTTTGGACACATACTAAGGAGAGGGGGATTTATCTGTTTTTTTAAGAAGAGGTGTTTTGGTTCATATAATTATATAATCTTACTTTTTAATTTTGCTTCTTTTAGCACTAATCCCCAAACCTTGTGAAAAAGGCTCAGCAAGCGAGTTCAGCTGAAATGTGGTATGTCGGCAACCCACAGGACCGACCCACACATTCCCTGTTCTTTTTGCCAGCCCAGCGGGTCTTCCTGCCCTTCCTTCACACCGCTCCTCCCTTGCATCACTGCTCGCTCCCCCCCCCAGGTGACTGCCTTGAAAACTCCAGTAGCAGCACCCCTTGCAAGAAATAATTTGCTACTTGGGGCTGCTGTAAAGTTGCACAATCTATAAGGCTGTAGCTGTAGTTGGGAGGAATATAGGCTTTGCTATACATTCTGGCACCTGAAAGTTCTGCCAGCGTATCTGATGTGTCCTGGCAGTGCCTCTCTCACAGTGGTGGCAATGCCACGAGGGATATCCCTCAGTGTTCCTTGAGTGTAGGAGCTCACCCTAAGAAATGCATATAGCAAAAATTCATGAGGTTAGTCCTTTAATGCCCGTGGACTTTAAATCCATATGAAGCAGTGTCTGCTCCTCAACCTTGAGCCCGTGTCCTTCTGCATCTCTCTGTATTCCCGAACAGAGAGATCAGATGTGAGATGCAAAGCAAACCAGTCCCCCTTGAGGCTTAAGGCGACGTTGATGGTCAGAAGGAAGCAGGGCCACTTAACATTTTACTCGTGTACCAAACTACCTGCCTTGAAGGCTGCTAGTAAATCAATGGTATGTGATAACTTGCTTGAATCATTACTGAATTTCAGTAACTGAGAAGCAAGGAGGCAGGTGATCATAGTCCCACCTCCACATCATCTGGAAGGAAGGACCATACCCTTTTATAGCCTTTTTGTGTATGTAACAACTTTCCACTTGGGGTGGAGCCGCAATAATTCTTCCTTCCTGACCAACGCTCCAAAACAGGTGTGAAACTGCACACATGTAAATACATCACGGCCATTGCCTCATGTGCATAATTGTGTGTGCCAGGATTGTAGCCCAAATGCAGGAAGCGCAGGAGCTCCTATTCAGCTGCTGGATTTGTATTTGTATTTTAAATTGTGTTTTGATGTTTTTCTAGCCGCAGTAAAACAACTATAACTCGTGACAAACCGCAACTTATTTTCCTCCTGTCATGTGCTCGCTTCTTTCCAGGGTCCTGCTCTGGCACAAATATAGCTAGGCTGCAGTAATGATTTGACTTGCATTGGGTGGAGGTTGTTGAACCTCACAGCAAGGCATACATCTTTTCCTCGGTTTCCATGCACTTAATGCAGGCAGCATTTCCTTGCCCTTGGTTCCATCGTTAGGCACTTAAAAAAACACACCCCAACCTTGTGGGACATGGAAGTCCAATTTTTCATGGTGCTGGCAGGCCCTTCACATTCTCCCTCTCTCTGTCTCCACCCCCCCCCCCCCCGTCTCCCTCCCCACCTCCAATGTTTTCTTTTTTCCTACAAAACTGTAAGGGTGGATTGGGAAGCTATTTCTTGCAAGCTCCAGTCACACTGTGAAGATTTCAAGTCTGCCCTCCATGTTTCTGTCTCCCTGATGGTTTGCCTTGAAATTCTTGGCTTTTTGGCCTCAGCTGGGGCTTCTGCTTCTCTTTCTTCTCTTTCCTTTTTTATTTTTTATTTTAGCTGCTTTCAAGGCAGATCACATGAGAAATTCAGTGCCTCGCAGTTGGCAGATTAAAAAAAAAGAAAAGGCTGGGAGGAAAGATGATCAGCGACTATTTGTCTTTCAGAATGTCTTGACAGTGGTATTTCCTCAGTGGGGTTTATGCTCTTTTAAAACGATGTGGAGGAAGGATGGAAGACATCTTTGGGGGCCCTTGTTAACAGGGCTGCTGAACAAGAGTGTGGAATATTGCTGTGGCTGGAAGGTTAACACATAATCACAGATAAACTAGGGAACTAGTTTGGCCTGGCTGTGTTTGTGGACTCATGGCTCTCACTCACTGCTTATGTGGATGCAGAAGTGCCAAGGTTATGACTGACTAGTAGACTTACATCTCTTTCATTTGGTGAAAAAACAGTAATACTCAAAAGTGCACCGCTTCTTTATTCTGTATGCTCATGCTGGACTCTCAAAAGTCATTATCTAGGACTGGGGGGATCTTTTTTGGCTCCACAGGCCAGATCCTTATCAGAATTGGTGCACTGGGCCAAATCTGACAGGTGGACGTCATTACCTGACGTCACAGTGATATTGGTTGCAATGTGTTTTGACGTTTCAGCATTGAGAGGTACTGCTATAATCAAGTCCCGTCCCGTCCCCATTTCAGCAGAGAATTCCATGCAAAACTCTACCTGAATCAGGAAGGGGTTTGCATTGACTCCTGACTCCTGCCAAACTGCCAGGATTTGATGGTCACCCTACCATCTGAGGAGACGTGCAAATAACTTCTCTTTCTGAGCAGGCATGGCAGTGGCAGATGTGTAGGTGTCATTCCAACTGTACAGTTCTGTGATTCTACATATGGGGGTATGCCTGCACCATTTAAGAGCTACTGTCTCTTTTTCTACTCTTCTACATGTGGCAGTCATTATACTACACTCCCATGATGGCTATTTTGTTCCTGGTGCTGATGACACTTCCTCACTAATGTGCCTACTAGTCCCCCAAAGTTGGTGGACCCTACGATACAGTATTTCCTGTAATACACTGGTTTTCTTTAAGTAAACAGTTGAAGCTATGAGTAATGGCTTGTCACCTGATTGCTTAAAGCAGGGTCTGCTCCAATAATCTATAAGATGGTTGATGTGGTCTGATTTCTGGAACAAAGGCACATGTGGGTGGGGGGATGGCTATGCTACTAAAATGTGTGTGTGTGTGTGTACACCCATACAGCATAGGGAAGCTATTTTGCAAAGCTGTTTCCATTTAGACATTTTCTTGAAAGTTTTTTTTTTATATAGAAATTATATTTGTTGGCTGTGATCTCCAAAGATGTCATTTGGGAGCTTCAAGTATGAAAGATTTACTCTCTGCATCTTTTGTTGAGCTGTTCATGGTCTGTCCCACATATTTTCTCAGAGATGGCAAAGTACCAGCTTTATTCTAAAGTTTCCCCGGTCTATTATTTCATTTTCTGCTTTCTTCAATTGTAAACTAATTGAGTGTTTCAAAGGCATTAGACTGACAGCCCTCAAGAGATGCAAGCTTTATAATTCCACCATAGAAGCTTAGTATGGGCAGGAAACATACAAACTTGCCGGTGTGGTTCTTTTGAAAGTGTTCAGAAATTAACTTAAGGGGTATTTGCACTGGTGCCAGTTCCCAGTTTCTTGCGCTCCCACTTTGAATGATGAAACCGGAGTGGGAGGATTTTATTTTATTTTAAAGGAGAAATGACACAATACAGAGGACTCCTATGTGGACATGTCTTCTTGCATTAGCACAGATCCTGCTTGTCAACTTGACTGGCCATCAGTAGAGCTTACCAGGTGTGGGCTTTTATATGAAGTTTGGGAGCTCAGAATGAAAGCCTCAAAGTAGTGAACATTACAAGACACTTTCCCCTACCCCCAAATTCTTTCCAGGCTCAAATTTTTTATCTGAGCTGGAGAGGGCAGGGGAAATCGGCTCATCTGCCACCCCTAACTTCCTGACCCTTTCAAAATCTGGTCTCCATCAGAGAGAAATGAGAAAAGCACATACACACTTGCGCTAATACACACAAGGATCTCTCTCCTCCTTTTCAATTTGCACACCTCTTAAAGTCACTTCTATGGGCAAAGCAGTTTTAATTGTGTCTGTCCCACATATGTGCAAAACCCGAGGAAACCCAAGACCCTAGCTCAGCACTTACCCAACTTGCTGCCCTCCAGATGTTGAGCTACAACTCTTATCCTCCCTGACAATTGGCTATGTTGGCTGGGATTGATGTTGGTTGTTGATTAACAATCCCTGGAGGGCCACAGGTCTGCAATCCCTGCCATAGAGGGACCATTCCTGGGTATGGTGGGGCCATCCTTTCTTTAAAAGAATTTGCTTAGAGGTGCCAAATAAGGGACAGTTCTTGGTCTGCCTTTAGTTTTAAAAACCGCAGATCCTCTTATGGCATAAAAATATAAACTGTCCCATAGGTTTGTAGGTTGGGATTGATAAATCAATAAAGCTGCTATGAACTTCACTGATTTTGATATTTTATTGGTTGAATTTTTTAATTTGCATAATTCCCACCCACCCCACCAAAAAAATCCCACTGAAGTAGGGCTGGCTCACCCATGAGGCAAAGTGAGGCAACTGCCTCGGGTGGCAGAATCCACAGGGGCAGCAGATCTGGCCTCCAAAGAATGCATCACTCGGTGCACTCCTTGGAAGCTTTACCTGCCTCCTCCTCAACATTCCCCCTAGTGCAGCCCCTCTGCACTGTGTGGTGGGTGCGTGTGTACACCATTTTGTGGTTTGCCTCAGGTGCCAAAATGGTTTGGGCTGCCCTGCACTGGAGTAGCTTTGACATATCATGTCAACTTGTTGAATATACTCCTGAGACTCCTTTTTGGTTTATGACAAAATTTCCTCCCTTAACACTTCTTTGTTAACTTTTGCAGCCCATTATGCCACTTCCTATGGAAGGCCTCCACACTGATAATTTCTATCTTACTCATTTCTTTGTTAAGTTTGTGTTCTGCCAGTAAGCTTGGAGCGAAGAACTTCGAGGCAGTATCCCATCCAAACCCTGAGCAGATCCTGAGCTGCTTAAGTCCAGAGATGAAGCTGCATCAGATTCAGTTCTCTTGGTCTCTGGGCTCTAGGGAGGGTGGATGTTGTTGGAGGTGGTCTTCTTCCTGCATAATGATGCCATCCCAGTGGTTGTGCAAGAAGCTTCAGAGCCGGGTGTCAACTGTTATTTCTTCTAAAGCAGGCACCTGTGAGACCTGTGGTAGGCATCTCCAAGTTCCCACTCTCTCTAAGTTGTCAATGTTTAAATGACATTTCCATTTAAGTTTAAATGGTGGTTGTCTTGACAAAGGAAAGTAGTTCCAAAGAGAGTGTTAATGTAGCACCGCAGGCTAGAGAAAAGAAAATATTCTTTGCTCTAAATGAGCTCCCAAGTAAATCTGTCTTCTCTAATGTATGCAGGGGAGAGGAAATATCTTTGTTCTAAATGAACTCCTGAGTGGAGCTGCCTTCTCCTAATGTATCGTGTTCAGTGGCTACTTCAATAAATGACAGTGGCTTGTTTTGATTTAACCCTGGTAAACGAATGCTCTTGTGCCTGGCACTTCATCTTCTTGAGGTTGGTTCTTTTTGCAGCAAGGACTGGTGATGAGATTTTCTTTACCCAATCATTTTGAGATGATGCAAATATCACGGACCCTTTGAGGAGGTATCTCTAAATTGTTCCACACATGGCAGCTGAAACCACACAGCAAGCCCTTCTACTGCAGCAGTTTACCAAGTGGACTAGACTAGCAATGCTACTATTAAGGGTCCAAAGCTATGTATAGCGTGACATGGCCACTTGGAAAATGTTCCACGATTTTGCACAGCTACTGTATCCTAAGAATTAGGAACATAGAGGGCAGGCCATTGTTCCATGTAGTTCAATATTGTCTGCACTGGCTGGCAGTTTCAAGCAGGGTTTCAAGCAGAGGTTTCCCCCCAGTGCTACCTGGAGATGCCAAAGGAATCTGGGACTTCTGCATGCAGAGCATGTGCTGTGGTGCTTCCCACAAAGGATAAGTAGTGCAGTAGCATGTAACATGTGAATTATTGAATACGTGCATGTAGTAGTTGTAACATGTCAGAGATCCTAGCTGCAAGACATGTGTGAAAAATATGCACAGATATACCTCATTGGGCATGTAGCCAGCAGTGGTGGGTTAGGGGACTGTAGTGGTCTATCTCTGTTTATATATCAGATTGATACGTCTTGTGATTCCATACAGTTATGGCTGCTTAATGGTGATCAAATTTTAATTTGCCATTAGCTTTTCTGGAGACCAGAGATGAAGACATTCTCCCCAGGTTTGCTGCTTTGATGTCTCCGTAGGGATCTTTCTGAGCTGCAGGGCATTTTATATGTCGACTCAAGATTCTCTTGGCCCCACAATTGTCATGGCACGTGGTTCTTCGTTTCTTCTCTCTTTCCCCTCCCCTTGGTCATTTGCGTTGGATGCTTTGGTTCCCAGTTGGGTTGTCTGACTTTTCTGTACTTGCTGAGCTTAAATAAGCTGTGGGTGTTTGCTTTCCCTCTATCTGCAGCCAAAGGCTTTTACTCCTCAACACTTGTTTGCTTACATTCAGCCTCCTACAATCAGTGATGCAAAAGTGCAACCTGGATCTTTTAATACAGGTGACAGATCTTCTTTTTTTAAGCAGCATTTCTCATGTCTTTCACCTTCCCACGGCTGTTGTGAGCAGTGTATTTCCATCTCTTAATCCATTTGAACTGGTGGGGAAAATGCTATGTTTGTTGCTGTGAGTTAATGTTGGCATTCATTCTCAGGTGGTATACAGGGTTGGTGCTTGCTGGTGCAACAATGTGTTAAGGGTCCTATGGATGATCAGTGCTGCCATTTTTTTATTCTGGGTATCCTGGTCCCACACAGCAGGACTTCCCAAGATTCCTCAGGCTTCTCCCCCACGCCGCCAGTAGGCTATAGGAGAGGGAGTAGGGTGGGCTTTACAGGCCTCTCCATTGGCTCTGCTGAAATGGGCTCCTTCCCTCTTTGCTTTTTTTCCCCCATTGCAGTTGATCATTGTAAAAAAAAAAATATCTTTAACTAAGAAATGGTCTCTGAGTTCACTTTTTATTACCTCCCTCCCAGCTCCTTTTGTGCTGTGTCTTTTTAGGTGACTAAGCCCAAAGGCAGGGGTTCGGTCGTATCATTTGACATTTGATAAGCCGCTCTGTGAGCCTCTTGCAGCTGAGGAGCAGGTTATCGATGTTTTATGTAAAATACTAAATACTGCTTGCCTTTAGAGTGCGGTGCAATAGTACAGGGGGTCTGAGATGCGCTCCTCATTCTGGTGTGGCTCAAAAAGGTCAGAAGCAGCAAGTCTTGTCTCTCTAATATGACCTGTGGCAACTCAGAGCAGGCCAGGAGGGCCATACACACCCCTTCTTGAAAGGAGACAAGTTGCCTAGGAGCCCATTAAAAGCTTGGAGGCACCCATAAGAAAGACTTAAGCCCAGCACAGCTGTGCTGGTTGAGGCTGATAGAAGTTGCAGGGCACCAGGTTGGAGAAGACTGGTTTAGACGTCATTATTGGCCTGGGTCAAATGTGTATGGAGGAGAGAGCACAGTTATAATGACCTATTTCTCTCATCTGGAATTAGGTGTCTGTCACTCAGTAACTCTGGATTTTTCTCTCTTGTGTGCTTGCTCTGAGTTTCTGAATCTGTATTGTGCCTCTGGAAAGGAATTCTGAGCATAGCCCTTTCTCTGACTCACTTTGGGCTTGCTGCACTTTCCTACAAAGCCAAAGGTGGCTGGCTTTGTTGTTTCTTTCTCCCTATCCTGCCAAACGACAGGTGTCTTCTTTGTACTGTTGCCCTGTGAGATGTAAGGGGAGTTGTCAAAAGGAAATGGATTCCTCATCCCATCATGCTTTTCTGGCATCATTTTTTTTTTTTTTTTTGCACAGGGGTTCTTGTCTTGGGGCAGCCTGAAAAAGAAAGGCAAACCTTCACAGAGATGTCAAGTGTTGACTTCCATTGGCCAGGCCTCCTGTTGCCCATGGGGACTTCCTTTGAACCTCTGCAACAAAGAGAATCACAGCTTCAGGGAAAGTTGGAATCCCAAATTCAGCCCTTGAGTAAATTCTATAAATCTACTTATACCTGCTTACTTTACATAATTCATTAAAAAAACTGAAATTTTGACAAGTTTGGTGTGTGTGTGTGTGTGGAATGGGCCTCTGCATAGCACCGATATCATGCGTCCTGGTCACAAGAATCCCTTCTCAGTTCTCTGGCTTTTTCTCTTTTTCACCAGGCACTGCCTACATGTTTCCTCTATAATCTTAAAAAACTAGAAACTCTCCCTCCCCACCACAATAAATGCTGAATTAGGTAACCTGCTGGCACACCGGGCCCTGCCCTGTTTGCACCTTGAGGAGGAAGGAAGTGAGGAAGCCAGGAGTAGTTGCAGCTTCTCAGCATTCAGGAGGCAAATTGGCACAGATGCTGCTTTTCCCTTAAGGGTGACAAAAGAGGTGTATGGCCTGTCACACTGACGCTGCAGTGGAGGTGATGTAGTATGGCTCTGGGAATATGTGCTTGCTAGGGGAAGCATGAAGATACATAGTGCTGGCTGAGTAGTTAAAAACACTTGGTTGCGGCTTGTTCTTATAATAAATGGCAGTCTTTGGTTGTCTTGCCCACTGAAGGATACTCTTTGACCAAATAGGGCTAAAGAAACAAAAGTAGTTGAATAGGGCACTGTTCTAGGTGGGTGGGGAGCAGGGAAAGACATCAGCTCACAAAAGTGGCAAACCACAGAGGTACCAAAATAGAAGAAGTCGTGCATACATGTGCCTGTGCCTGTGATTTATTCTGGTGTGTTAGTTTGAGCCAGAGGAGCTCTTCATCAAAGGATATAATTTGGTTTATGTAAGTTACTATTAGAGGCCTGCTCACATCTCGGATATCATTTGTAGAGTCAACTGTGTGGTCTGCCTTTTTTGTTTATTTGCGTGAACATGGTGCTGACCGCATCATTTTCTCCATATATCACCGATGATGGAAACTGGCACACCAGCTGGATGCAAACTGCAATTTCTGCCTGAGAGGAGCATGTCTTATCAGCATTTGATCACAAAGCTGATTCGGAAGAAATTGCTTGCATGGTCTGCCTTCTCCCAAAAAAGTGCAGAGGCTCAGCAGGAGGAGGAGGTGTTGATATCTTGAGGAAAACAATTCTTCAGTCAAATAATGCTTTTCCTTTGTCACATTTTTGTTTTCCTTTACTCTGCCTTCACCTCTGGTTTAATTCCCCTGGCTCATCTGCCTGACTGTGGGCACTCATCGTTCTCTCTCTGCTGCCACACATAAACAGGAATGCAGGTAGCCATGTTCTTCTGTGGAAGGTCATGGTTTTATTGGCAGCAGAGGGCATGAGATTGGTAGTACCAGAGCTATAATGCTAGCTAGCTTTATAGCTGTGATCTTCTTGGACAGGCTACTCTGAAAAACAGCTTTTGAATGCATTATGTGCAACTGACCATGGAGTTTTGTCACTTACAAGATGAAAACTGTGTGCTGTTACCATGAGAGTGTAGGTGCTGCTGCTGCTGTTCAAAATAATGTTAGCACTCAGAATGGATGGCATTGGTGTCCGCAAGGTGTGACAAAGAGCAAGATCAGATAAGTTCTACAGAAACGTTTCTGCATTTCTAGTCCACCAAGGATTTAAACAAGGGCCTTGTATACACTGGACTCTGAGTAATGAGAATGTTGATAAGTAGTAATGACAGAAACTCTGCACTTGGTGACTTAAAAATGTGACACAACAGCAAAGTCAGGTGACCCGTTAAAATGACATGAGTTAAGAAAAACTTGCAGATGTTTTCGATTGTGTAAGCCTAGAAAGGAACAAGGAAGCCCTGCTTCTTGTCACTGGAAGTCCTGCTCTGTCTCCTTCAGCTTCCTTCTCCTACTCTGACATAAAAGCATAAGGAGAGCCTGCTGGACCAGACCAGTGGCCCATCTAGCCCAACATCTTGTTCATACAGTGGCCAACCAGATGTCTGTGGGAAGCCTGCAAGCAGGACATGAGCGTGACAGTACTCTCCCCTTCTGCAGTTTCCAGCAACTGGTATTCAGAGGTCTCGGAGAGCGGAGGAAGAACATGGCCATCATGGCTGGTAGTAGTCATTGACAGCCTTGTCACATCCTCTTTTAAAGCCATCTAGGTTAGTGGCCATCACTGCTTCCTGTGGTGGCTTAGTTCCATAGCTTAACTATGTGCTGCAGAAAGAAGTTTTCTTTTCTTTTGTGTGTCTCGGCTGCATTGGATTTCTAGTGTTCTGAGAGAGGGAGAAGAACTTTATCCACTTTCTCCATGCCATGCATAATTGTATAAACTCTTGTGGTTAGCTTACCTAAACTAAGATGCCCCAAATGCTGCAAACATTTCCCCTAGGTGGATTGGTCCACCCCCTTGATCATTTTGGTTGCTCTTTTCTGAATCTTTCTCAACTCTATGATATCCTTTTTGAGGTGTGGTGACCAGAACTGTACACAGTATTCCAAATGTGGTCACTCAGAGGTCCCCACACTCCTGCTGGCATTCTACCTGCATAATTGTTTTTGTAGTTTAAGTTGCTTCAAGGGCAGAGTGGGTCTCCTTGTCCTGCTGCCAAATTTGTCTTGACACTTTGTCAGCTGGGGCTCCCTGTAGCTCATAGATTGGGCTCCCCATGCTGGGTTGCTCTAAATTTATATGCCTGGCTAGTTCTTCCCAGAGGCTGTAAGAAGCCAATGAGGTCAGGAGGTGTGGCTCAAATTCACTTTAGCCCCCTGGGAATGGGGAGTGAACAATCGATGTTGATTAAGTGGAGAGTGGGCAGTGGCTGGTGAGTCAACCGATAGCAGACTCCTTGTGGGATGGGCCTTCCTTCCTTCCTGAGAACGGAGTCCGGTTTAAAAACTTTCAATACTGCTGCTAAAAGAATCTAACTACCTGGCAGTGATGTTGTTTCTCACACAGTTCCAAAGCTGTCTTCACAGTTGTAAGCATTGGAGGGTTTTTTGTTTTGTTTTGTTAAAAAATAAAGAAATAAAGCCCTGTTTGATTCTTGTATGCGCACTGCCTTGACTTGTGAATTAATTCCGCAACGCCATTCACATATGCAGTACCCTATGGCTTGCCAAGGCTCCTGTGGAGAACTAGCCCCATGCCAGGTAGGGGTTAAGTGTTCTGACAGTTAGAACCCTTAGGGGCGGGCTTAGCCTCGGTATAAAACACCCCTCCCAGTGGGCAGTAAGGGAGTTAGAGTTGAAGTGTGGGCAGGAGGAGTTGAAGTTAAGTGCGGGGAGTTGGAGTTGAAGTGTGAGTCAAGAGATAGAGCTGGGAGTTTAGAGTCTTAGGTGGATGTTAGCAGAGAGGATAAAGAGATTGTGAAACGCGTTGTTATTGATATTTAGTTTACTATTAGAGGTATTAGGCCGGTAATATTTAGAGGTATTAGGCCGGTATAGGACAACTGTTATAAGCTTCTCGAACAACCTTTTATTTATCAGCAACCACAAGCTTTGTACGCAATAAACATCTTTTTAGTTCACAATATCCTCGTCTGTGGTGAATGAAGTAAGCAGGATCCAGCCAGTAGTCTGAAGGGCTGCAGCTGGGGTCCGTGTGTCGTTGGTGCAGCACTCATAGACCGTAAAACGTCCGGGGGTGGGCTGTACAGGGCGAAGGGCCCGCGACATTAAAGTGGTGGCAGCGTCGGGACGAAAGAAAAACATTAAAGTGGTGGCAGCGTCGGGACGAAAGATTGTCATAAAGTGGTGGTCACGTTGAGATCAAAGATCTAAAGTGTTGGCAAGAAGTGCCAAGGTACAAGAAGGATATAAGGGTGACGCCTTGTGTGAAGTGTGAGGCTTAAAGAGGATTTAAGCAAACTTCAGTGAGACTCTACAATCTAGTCAGGAAGGGGATCGCATACACCTGGAAAGGGAGAAGGGGAATTCAGAGAGGAATTACCTGGCCCTAGGGTGTGGTGTGATAGCGCCTAAGACTGTGAGATTGTGAGAGAGTTACAAAGATACTTTGCGTTTGAAACTAGTTCAGGCAGAAAGGTTTATAGTGAGAGGTCGGAAAAGTACGCTGGACAAAGTGCACTGAGGCAACTTTAGGCGTGACTTTGGACCTAAACTGTGGAAACTGAGCCTGAAGAAATAGTTTAACTGAAACATCCTTGATTTAAGTACAGAAATAATACCACCAAATAAATAGAAAATGCCACCTAGAAAGACTAAAACAGCTCTTAGGGACTCACAAGTAGAAAGCTCTGAAGAAGAAAATGGGGTTTCCCAGATTGAGGAAACCAGTACTGAAACAGTTAACAAAAATCCTGCTGAGGGGACTAGTTTTAAAGCCTCAGAGGAATTTGAGAAATGGAAACTTGAGAAGGAATATAATTTAAAATTCGAACTGGCGAAGTTACAAGCTGAGGCAAGAGAGAAAGAAATGACCTTAAATATTGAGGCAAAAGAGAGAGAATTAAGGTTACAAGCTGAGGCAAAAGAGAGAGAACTAAAAGAGAAAGAAATGAAACTAAAAGAGAAAGAAATGACCTTAGCTATTGAGAGAGAAAGAGAAAGGGAGGAAAGAAAATATTTATTAGAAATGAAAAGACTTGAATTATCAGCTGCAGATAATAGAAACAACAACAATAGTTCCACACAAAATCCTAGCAGGGTGGATTTAAAAAGATTCCCTGACTTCAGAGATAAAGACGACCCTGAAGCGTTTATCATTTCTTTTGAGAGGGCTTGCGAAGATTTTGAAGTAAAAGATGAGGAGAAAATGCAAATACTGAGAGCTCGTATTAGTGGAACATTAACAGAGATTTATTCTCAAATGCCATCTGATCAATCTAAAGATTTTGAAGCATTTAAACAGTTGGTTTATGTTAGATTCGGAATTACTGCAGAACAACTGAGACAAAAGTTTAGAACAATAAAAAAAGTGCGTGAGGAAACATTTGCTCAACTAGGAGCTAAAACTACAAATTATTTAAACAAGTGGCTAGAACAGGAGGGTGCTGATTCTGTGGCGAAAATAAAAGAGGTGATCGCATTAGAACAATTTTATGACACGATTAATAGTCATCTGAAGTATTTAATTAAAGAAAGACGCCCTAAAACCATCCTGGAAGCTGCTAATCTGGCAGATGAAATAAATGAAATCCGAGAACACGCTTATGATGCCCCAAAATATAAGGACAAACAGTGGGAAACAAATAAGTTTAAGAGAATGCAACAGCCCACAAAGTTTACCACAGAAACTGCCAAGAAAATTTTTCCCGCCAATGCAAATGTTCCCCATAACACGCCTATGACAACGGGGGGGACTGAGGGAAAAGTAAATAAATATAGTGAGGGTAAAAGGCCTGAATTAATCTGTTGGCAATGTGGGAAAAAAGGCCATAGACAACTGGACTGTAGAACTGAAATCAGAACTAGGAGTGCAAATACTATCCCTCAGAAGCAGACATATTGTGTCCAAACTGTGGAGACAGAGCCAACTGCCAACGTGGTTGCCACGACAACCGAGGCCCAGTCAGAGGCTGATGAGTTACCAGTGGCCCAAGTTGTGAGGTGCTATATAATTCAACAAGATGACATGCTATTACACAAAACAGGAGAAGAAATTTGGGTGAATGGTAAACAATATAAAGGCTTAAAAGACACAGGGTCTCAGATTAGTATTGTACATCCTGATTTATTAAAGCCAGAAGACTTTATTAAAGACAAAACAATCAGTTTAAAAGGAATATCAAAACAGCCAGAAATCTTGCCAGTCGCATTAGTTAATCTGACATATAAACAATGGTCTGGAAAATGGCAAGTAGCAGTTTCACCAGAAATCCCAGCTCCAATGTTAATCGGGTGGGATCTCCTTGACCATGTACAGAGTGCATTTGTAATAACTAGGGCACAAAAACTGCGACAGTTACCTCAGGAGGAAAGGCCTGATACAATTGTTGAACTGACACAAGATACAAGTATAATGCCAGTTACAAATAGTCAAGCAGCTAGTTTTGCAGCCAAGCAGAAACTAGATACAGATTTACAGAAATATTTTCAAGCCACAGCCGTGAATACAGTATTAACCCCTGAAAGCCCGGAGCGGTTTATAGTCAACAATGGGTTGCTATACAGGGAGATTCTTTTAAAGCCTAATAGAGGGGGTAATGAAATCCACAGGCAACTGATAGTACCTACTGAATTCAGAACCAAGATAATACAACATGCACATGGCAGTATCTTTGGAGGTCACTTGGGAATCACCAGAACCAAACAAAGGGTGTCCCAAAATTTCTTTTGGCCTGGGATGGGCAAGCAAATAAAGTTATTTTGTCGAACGTGCCATACTTGCCAATTACAAGGACAAGATATTTTATTAAGCAGACCAGTAAACAGTGACAAGTTACAACTGACAGGGGAAGGTCCTTGTAAGATCATTCCAAAAATGAATGATATAAACAATATAATTCAGCATGGTGAAGGGAGGCGGGTCATGCAGGTGAATATGATAAACCCAACCCAGTCACTAAACCATGAACCCAATCTAGACTACAATAGTCACGTTGTTGAAAAAGCCTGTGATATTGGTAAAGGAGTGTCTACCTGCAATATGACCAGTGACCTATCTGTGAGATCAGTTAGAACAACTAGTCAAATTTATGATAAACCACTCATCAGTTGGAAAGATAGAAAGAAAGACGTACTGGAAGTTATAGCTGGCATGGGGTCCCATCGACTTTCTATGAAAGTGAAAGTGTTTCCTACACTAGAGATTGTGTGGTGGGAGGATGGGTACCCTGCTGCTCATGCAACGCAAATAAATGTCCAAAATGAATGTGGTTACACAGCATTAACAGGGCTACCACGTCAAAGGCATAAAAAAGTAGTCTTCAAATTGCTCGAAGTGGGAACTGATAAATCAATACAGACCAAAGATGAACTGACAACAAGGGAGATTGCTATGAGCAATAAGCAATCAGAGCTTTTTAGCCTATTTTTATTAGGTGATCACGCTTGTCTAGAAAGCTTCAGCAAGCTGACTAAAAAAGAAGATATACACAAACTTCTGAAAATAGTTCCCAGTGCATTTAAAAGCCAGACAACCAGTGTTTATGCAGCTTATGATGACCTGGAGATGTGTGTACAAGTCTGCGAGCTTAAACATTTAACAGAGATCCTGAAGGAGGGAGAGGTTGAACTAAGAGAGCTTTTGACCCTGAGAAACAAGGACTCTACCCAGCTTGAGATCCACAATCGTTACAGACGCCTCGAGTGCAGAGATCGGAATGGGACTGTGTCATCTGGCCAGGGAAGACAGCTTACATCCCATCACGTTTGGCAGAGAAAAGACTGGTGCCCCGAGAAAGATACTTCTTGCGACGGTTAAGGACGATAAGGAGCGTGAAAAGATCCTAAACATCATCGCAGACGCCTTAACACGAAGACCCAAAGACAAAGGTTAAAATGGACAGTTACGACTTTTCTTGCAATAAAGGCCTAATGCTGCATGAACTATTGTATATAATGTTCACAACTATATGTACTTTTACTGAAGATGTAACTGTTTATGCTATAGTTAGGTAATATAGGTAAGAGTTATAAAATGTTTGTGTATGTAATGTCTATAGTGATGTTTAAAATGTTGTTTGTATCAGAGGGATACTTTGGTTAGTAACTCCTCTGATACAAACCTAAAAAGGAGGGAGGTATGTGGAGAACTAGCCCCATGCCAGGTAGGGGTTAAGTGTTCTGACAGTTAGAACCCTTAGGGGCGGGCTTAGCCTCGGTATAAAACACCCCTCCCAGTGGGCAGTAAGGGAGTTAGAGTTGAAGTGTGGGCAGGAGGAGTTGAAGTTAAGTGCGGGGAGTTGGAGTTGAAGTGTGAGTCAAGAGATAGAGCTGGGAGTTTAGAGTCTTAGGTGGATGTTAGCAGAGAGGATAAAGAGATTGTGAAACGCGTTGTTATTGATATTTAGTTTACTATTAGAGGTATTAGGCCGGTAATATTTAGAGGTATTAGGCCGGTATAGGACAACTGTTATAAGCTTCTCGAACAACCTTTTATTTATCAGCAACCACAAGCTTTGTACGCAATAAACATCTTTTTAGTTCACAATATCCTCGTCTGTGGTGAATGAAGTAAGCAGGATCCAGCCAGTAGTCTGAAGGGCTGCAGCTGGGGTCCGTGTGTCGTTGGTGCAGCACTCATAGACCGTAAAACGTCCGGGGGTGGGCTGTACAGGGCGAAGGGCCCGCGACAGCTCCTTCCCTTCAGTCCCCATGAGACCAGCAATTCTGAAAGAAAAGCATCACAAGCCTGTAATAAACATGAGCTTAAACTTCTTGCTGAATTAGAGTTTATAATATGTTAATATTCTTAGTCATAAAGTGTTGCATAAGAACCAGGAATGAATTATGGGTTTTGTTTTTGTATGTGTTAAGTTTTAATGCTTTGAGTCGGAAGCCCGATCAGCCTCCAATGAAGATATCGAGAGTGTTCTCTGAACTTCAGGGAGCCTGAGAACTTTCTTGGAACAGAACTACCTCCCCTATCTAAAAGTGAGGAATGCTGCCACCAGTCCTTTTTCCTCTGAGGGCAACTTTCAAGGCAATAAGTAATTAATGTTGGTTAGGGAGATGAGGAAGGATTCAGCCCAAGGAGCAGAGTACACTGCTTTCCTCCAGTTCTTGCTAGACATGAATATGTAGCAAAGGGATCTAGACAGAGTGGGAAGAACACACATCAAATCCTATCAGCCAGTTTTAAGAGAGTTTCATTAAGAATAAGGTTTAAGAGAGTCATTGTGAAAGGCAGAATGGTGCATGAAAGGAAACAGACTTGAAATGTTTATCTATCCTTAGGCAACTACATATAAATAGGCTTTGTGTCTCCTCATGAGTAGCATCCTGGACAGTCAGATGAATAATAAGGGGTAAAGGTAAAGGGACCCCTGACCATTAGGTCCAGTCGTGTCCAACTCTGGGGTTGCGGTGCTCACCTCGCGTTACTGGCCGAGGGAGCCGGCGTAAAGCTGCTTCTGGCTAACCAGAGCAGCACACGGAAACACTGTTTACCTTCCCGCGGGAGCAGTACCTATTTATCTACTTGCACTTTGATGTGCTTTCGAACTGCTAGGTGGGTAGGAGCTGGGACCAAGCAACGGGAGCTCACCCCGTCGCGGGGATTCAAACCACCAACCTTCTGATCAGCAAGCCCTAGGCTCTGTGGTTTAATCCAAAGTGGCAAAACAATGATGGCAACATCCCACTTTTAAGAGCTCTTGACCCAGGTGATTTGCAGGTGACTCTAAGCAGCCAGTCACAGGAAAAATGTTGTTACCTCTTTTTTGCACGTTGGAAAGTGAGGCTACTGCATCATTTATTATGATTTGTTAGTATTTTATTTGTTTATTGTTTTATTTATTTCCTGCCCTTCAATCTTAAGTTCCAGGGAGGGTTACAACAACTTAAAATACAACATTTAAAACTGTCTATGGAAATGGCTGTTGGAGTTGCCCAACTTCCTTGCCAGACAGAAAACTCCACAGGCTGTGAATTGAGACTCGGCATAAATTATCATAAAGAAACGGGCTGGGGAGAGGCCAGAACCATTGCCACAAATGTGAATTACCAGCCTAGAACTTAGAACAGTGGTTCCCCATTAGACTTGAATAACAACTTGACTGCATGCTCTCTGAATGCTCTGCACTGAGACAGGTTTCAAGCTTGCCTGTATGCTTGAGTGCCTGTGTGTGACTCTCTCTGTGTGTATTCATTCAGGCATGATGGAACACAAGAGTTTCCAGAACAGGAGATTATCTGTGAGTGTGGTTAGTAGATCTTTTTTGGAAGACTATCCTCATTTTGAGTAAATATACTAGGCAAGACCAGATACTGACATAGTACCTGGAGGTGATCTGGTTGGTTAGGATGACTTTTTACCTGCTTAAACATTAACTCAATATGGTTGATCTGGGAAGTCCTACTCCATAAGATGCTTCCACATTCTAACTTCAGTAGCTGAGTCTTTGAGTGCATCAGTAGCTTATGATTTTGATTGTGGTTTAAAAGTTATGGGTTAAAAGGTTAAATTTTGTGTGGGCAGCTGTAAATTTGCAGGTGATCTTTTGCTGAAATATCTGTTGAACAGAAGATGAACCTGTGAAAGGAAAAAGAGTTGCTTTTGCTCCCATTTGTTTTTCTTCCTTTCTTGTTGGCAATTTTACCTGGGTAGTGGCCTGAGGAATTGCTTTAAGAAAACCAACACATCACACTTTTCTTCCTGTTCAAAGCAATGCAAATGCTTTACTCTTTGCTGTGTTTTGGCTGTGGGCACTTAACATTGTTGATGTTCTTGCACGCCACCCCATTCTCCAAGTGGTGTGAGATTCCAGGGGTTCCAGATGCTTACCCAGGGATCGTGTTTCCTTTTTAGGAATGAGGCACAGTGGAGACTGCGGTGTCTTTATGATATGTTCACACATATATACAACCTGAGCCTACGATGGAGGGGTTCACAGCATCAACACGCCAAAGGTGTATAGTTTCTCCCATAGCCACTGCCTTGGATTCAAGCAGAAATCAAACATTGCTCTCAAGGGCTGGTCTGACTCTCTCTCCAGTTTGCTGTTTTACATCTAGGTAACAGCACTGCAAAAAACTCTACTCCACACTCTGGCTTTTTCTGTTGAGGGAGGGCCCCCCACATATATGCCGTCTCATACTGAGCCCCTTAATCCCCCTTAATGGCTCATCACCCAGGTGATCACCTCACCAAGAGGCTAGCCTGGCTATTCCAATAATTAAATTCTAGCACTTGCTGTATCCAGGGATTAGAGGGATCTGGCACCCCAAACTCATAACAGTACTATGAAAACAAGACTCGAGGTGCTTTGTAATGTTCTTCAAACTGTTGATTGTATTATGGATATGCACTCTGATGTTTTTGCTCCTGTTTTAAAATGTCTTTTTTTTTTTTTTTTACTTCTGTGTCGAAAGTAGGTGGGAGAAGGTAGACAAAAGCAGAAAATATCTTTATTTAGGCTGGGGTGGGGGCAAATGTGCTCCTTCAGACCCCTCTGCTCTGTCTGGCTCTTGGGCCCTTTGTTTTGTTCACTCTGATTTCCTTTCTCCTTGAGTGCTTTTGCTTTGCTGTAACATATCTTTGAACTGCAATGGTGCCTCTTGCTTCCCTGGATGGAAGTGGGTGTGTATAAAACTCTGTCGTTTGCCTATCTGGTGTGTAGCCTAATACTCTTGACTAGAAGTGTCTCTCCGGGATTTCAGACTGGGGACAATCCCAGTTATACCTAATCCCCAGATTCACCTGGGACCTTCTGCATTTAAAGCAGATGCGGTGCCACTGATCTTCACCCATCCCCTAACATAGAGCTACCTCAATGAAGATGATGGAATTTGTTTCTCAGTAAGCATCTATAGTACTGCAGGTTGTGCCAATTAGCCAGGTAGCTTGTGAGAGTTGCTACTATAATGCACAAGACAAAAAGTGTAAAATAACCACTATCATTTTAATCAGTCGTTCATTATCTCATATGTCAATCAGGGATTCTAGGAAGAAAGGTTCTGTCTCATTCAACAAACACGTTATCAGCCATGGTTACTGTTTAGTATTTGGAACTGTTGTTTCTTTCTACTGCAGTTCTTAAAAAACGGATGGATCTATATGCACTACAAAAATGAATTTTATTTCCCTTGCATTCAGCTCTTGCAGAGGTACATTTCTCATTTTAATAACATTTTAAAACTGCCTGGCTTAAGGATTTTCACTTGAAAGATCTGCTGAAAATCCTTGCTTACATGGAAAATCTATTACATGAAGATATGATCTAAAATTTCATCAAACTCTTAAGATTTATTGTATCTCTTCTGACTCGAGGCATGAGTTGCGAGGGTAAGAAATATGAGGCATGGAGCCCTGAAGCAAAGGTGGATTAAAAAAAGAAGAAGAAAAGGGACAAAAGATTTGAGATCAGGGGAAATAGTCTATGTTTTCTAGTACAAGGTATTTAAAATACCCTAATTGCCTTCCTACCAAATTCAGTGCTTAAAGGAAAAATGCAAAATGAGATGGAAAAATAAAGTAATGTGAAAGTCCGGCTACTGTACACTCTCAATTTTGCAGTCAAACCACTTGCTCAGGTGAGGAATGATTGTTCCTGGGCAAGTAACTTGTCAGAACTGCTGCCCTGGGAGGTAGAAAGGGCAGGTAGGAAAACTCAGGGGGCAGAATTGCTAATAGGTTTCACTGGCCCTGGTGTTGCCTTTTCTGGCATGGCAATAATGTAATGGGGTGGGGTGGGGTGGGGGAAATGTAACAGCTTAATTTCTGTGTGTCAAAGGCTACTGCTAAAAGCATGGAAGCAAGGCCAGCCATTACAAAAAAAAGCAACATCAGTCAACAACCTTGCTTTAGGGTGGTGGGCAGTTTTCTGCACTTTCCTGCAATATTGCATTCCATGTGCCATTTCAAAAATGCTTATCTGGAGTGTGACGTGGGAGGACATTGCTAAAAGGTCTGGCGAAGGTGAGTAACGATTTTCTATTTTATCGTCTTGGCATGAGATTGGAAAATAAAGTCAGATTGTGATTAATCATGCCATACAGTGTTTGCTATGGTATTTCATGTGTTGCCTGTCAATCAATAATAAAATCTCTTCTAACATTTAATAGATAAAAATAGGGACACATTTTTTATTTTATTTTGTACGCTTGGAACACATCCCTAACTGTTCCTGATTGAAACCCACCAGATGCTTGTGGGAAGAACCGTGTGGTAGCAGCAGTCCTGTCTTTCAGATGTGGACATAATTAGCTTCTCCATTCCTGCACCTGGTCTGGGGAAGTGGTTGCTCTTTCATCTGACCCCCAAGGCCACTGACATGGTCAAGGAAGGAGGGAAACTCCACCAGTTTCCCAAAACTACCTGCCTGAAGGAATGACTATATGCTTGGAGCAGCTCTGAACCCCTGGCCCAAGCATTGTTATCTGCTGTGCTCTGATTTTGGTTCCCAGTGTGTGTGTGTGTGTTTTCTGGGAAAGGCTTGCTCTTGTCCCCAATGTCATGACTGCCAGAACCTGAGTTGACATCAGCTGTTCTGATTTCTATATGGAAATTGGATTCCTGCCGAGACTGTTCATGACTTTGCTCAAATGGAGTTTGTGAGCCAAACTGGCCATTTAAGTCAAATTGTATACCAGCAGTCCAGATGTTAATTGGGCACTTTTAATTATTAAAATGTTGGCACATGCAACCAGATACAAGGTTGCATCCATTTGTGTCCCTCTGCTTGTGCAAGGCTCTTTGCTTCAACAGATATTTCTGTGAATGGAAGGGGAAGGGAAGAGATATTTGCCAATTTCTCTTCTCTCCCAGTGCCCGCTGTGCCACTTTCCATATCATTGCAGCCTGCTGTTCTGTGAAGCAGATTTTGGGGCTGCAGAGAGAAGAGAGACTCAGCAAAAAAAAAAAAAAAAAAAAAAAAGGCTTCTCCTCCCGCCCCTTTCTGCTCATGGAAACCTTTGCTGGATCAAAGAGCTTTCCATGAGCCCACTGACACAATTGGATACAATCCAGAGCTTTTATAGTACCTGGGGGCAAAATTCTAAAACTTTGGTCATGCATCCTTCAATGCGCGATTGTGATAGGATTCCTTTCTGTGGTGTTTTGATCAATGCCTGTGTGCTTTGCTGCCCACTGGTAACCTGTAAAGCTTTTTTGGGAAAGAGAGATGGAAATTTAAGACTGCTGTTTTCTGCAAATGTGCAGTGGCCTGAACATAAGTCCAGAAATAATAATAAAAAATAGAAGGCTGCTAAAATAGCTGCAGCTCTCCAAATAATCAGCAACATTTACCCTCTTGATTGACAGTTTTTATAGAGGGCAGGGATAGAAATGAATTGCTGCTCTAGCCTTTTATGGTTTGATTTGTATTGATAAACTTGTTGTTTAGTCGTGTCCGACTCTTCGTGACCCCATGGACCAGAGCACGCCAGGCACTGCCTCCCGCAGTTTGGTCAGACTCATGTTGGTAGCTTCGAGAACACTGTCCAACCATCTTATCCTCTGCCGTCCCCTTCTTGGAGAAGAGAAGGTTAAGGGGTGATATGATAGCCATGTTCAAATGTATAAAAGGATGTCATATAGAGGAGGGAGAAAGGTTGTTTTCTGCTGCTCCAGAGAAGTGGACACGGGGCAATGGATTCAAACTACAAGAAAGAAGATTCCACCTAAACATTAGGAAGAACTTCCTGACAGTAAGAGCTGTTCAACAGTGGAATTTGCTGCCAAGGAGTGTGGTGGAGTCATCTGTCAGGAATGCTTTAATGGTGTTTCCTGCTTGGCAGGGGGTTGGACTGGATGGCCCTTGTGGTCTCTTCCAACTCTATGATTCTATGATCCTAGTGCCCTCAATCTTTCCCAACATCAGGGTCTTTTCTAGGGAGTCTTCTCTTCTCATGAGGTGGCCAAAGTATTGGAGCCTCAGCTTCAGGATCTGTCCTTCCAGTGAGCACTCAGGGCTGATTTCCTTAAGAATGGATAGGTTTGATCTTCTTGCAGTCCATGGGACTCTCAAAAGTCTCCTCCAGCACCATAGACAAAGACAACAGGCATATAAAAGTTGGTAGAGCATGAGACTCTTAATTTTAGGGTTGTGGGTTTGAGCCCAATGTTGGGCAAAAGATTCCTGAATTGCAGGCAGTGCTTTTTCTGGGGGTTCTCAAGGGTACACAGTACCAACACCTTTCTTCTCCCCCACCCCAAATGTTAAAAGAGTGGCACTTACTGTAACAACTTCATGGTGAGTACCAGCACCTTCCCCCCCCTAAATAATCTGATCACATGATTTAAAAGTAAGGAAGAGCTTTGGTTCCTTAGGAGAAATATATATTAGAAAGTAGCTTAACAAGAAGATCAAACCTATCCATTCTCAAGGAAATCGGCCCTGAGTGCTCACTAGAAGGACAGATCCTGAAGTTGAGGCTCCAGTACTTTGGCCACCTCATGAGAAGAGAAGACTCCCTGGAAAAGACCCTGATGTTGGGAAAGATGGAGGGCACAAGGAGAAGGGGACGACAAAGGATGAGATGGTTGGACAGTATTCTCGAAGCTACTAACATGAGTTTGGCCAAACTGCGGGAGGCAGTGAAGGATAGGCGTGCCTGGCGTGCTCTGGTCCATGGGGTCACGAAGAGTCGGACACGACTGAACGACTGAACAACAACAAGCTTAACAATGCCCTATAACAGATTGATAAACTCAATAGCAGAAAATGAGCTTCCCCAAGTTCAGTGTGTAACAGAAGACGATGGGCACGAATCAAGATGCAACCCAGCCCCCTTACAAATGTAGCGGAGGGCCATGAAACCTCAAGAATGGCAGTTCTCTGTGCAAACTATACATTGGTTTTAAAGTCGTCCTCAAAATATTTGCTAAAGGTTAAGTAAGGAAAGCAGCATACTGATAGAAAAAAGGAAAAAAAGTCATTCCTGGTAATGGGAGACAATAATTGGACTGTTGGTATTAAATAACCAGTTCTTCTCTGTGAGGGGTACTAGTGCAATAAATGGATATATTGGCTTCTGTATATGCACAGTACTGGAATTTAGCATCACACAAGCTTTCCTTCTGAAATATGTAGGCTGAAGGAAGCAACGGTTCTTTCCACAGCTACATTTTTTTTTACTTTTTTTCTGTTGGTGGAGGTCACCTTTGTGAATGAGCTTGTTGGGGCCTGGCTTTCTGAGACTGATAACTTATTCCATTGTAAAACAGACAAGTAAGTGCAAGATGGCACATAGGCCAAGGAACTTAAAAAGGGTAAAGGCGTTAAGTTATCTTTTAAAAAACGAATTGAGAAGTGCAGAGTAGGTAATCCCTTAGAACGTAGTAAAATATCTCAGCAGGCCAAAATTACAGTGTCAGTCTTCTGATGTTCTTATCTAAATTGGCATCTAATCTTAGTCGCCAGGAGAATGAACAGGCAAGGATGTTGTTTATAGGGATGTCTGTCTTATTGTTCACACAGAAGGTGGTAGGTGAAAATCTTCATGATCTCTAATCAAACAAGGCAATTTCAGGTGTAAACTGTTTCCAAATAAAGTCTCTGAGAAATCTGGTTTGTTTGTTTAGGACAAAAGTTATTTTAACTTAATGTGTTGCACTGGGAGATGGAAAAATGCATGGTCTAGCATCAGCTTGGCTTCTGACTTACCCAGCAGAAATGCAAAAGAAATGGGCTGCTTGCTCTTATCTTGGAACTTAGCAGACATTCAGGCCGGCCTTGGGCAGTTTTCTAGAGAAAGATCCTTGCTTTCTGTTGTTGTGAATCGTTCTGAACCAAGAGCTGCTGCATGCTTTCTGAGCTGATGTGAACATAGACAAATTACAGCAGAGGTCATCAATGTGGTCCCCTCGATAACTTGTCCTAACACCCACAAAGCCTCAAAGATCCCCCCACTCCCTGTCCCCTTTCATAATGAGGTGGTGAGGGTGATTGTCTTTTTCTCTCCGGAAAAGTAAAGGCAAAGGGACCCCTGACCATTAGGTCCAGTCGCAGACGACCCTGGGGTTGCGGCGCTCATCTCGCTTTATTGGCCAAAGGAGCCGGCGTACATCTTCCAGGTCATGTGGCCAGCATGACTAAGCTACTTCTGGCAAACCAGAGCAGCACACGGAAACGCTTTTTACCTTCTTGCCAGAGTGGTACCTATTTATCTACTTGCACTTTGACGTGCTTTTGAACTGCTAGGTTGGCAGGAGCAGGAACCAAACAACGGGAGCTCATCCCGTCGCGTGGATTCGAACCGTCAACCTTCTGATCGGCAAGCCCTAGGCTCTGTGGTTTAACCCACAGCGTCACCCGCGTCCAGAAAAGTACATACAGCTAAAGGAGGTTGTTCTTTCTGCATCCTCTTTGGGCTCTATGTGCTTTTCCTGCACTACAAGGGTGAAACTGGTGCTGGTGCTGGGTTTTCTGATGAAATTATAGTCCACTCATATGATGTAGGGAAAAAAACTTATCCACATTCCAAGATCTTTGTGTGCATTTCTCTGCCAGTGGCAGCCTGTTATACACTGCAGGAATGCATAGGAGTCGACTCCCAAGAGCCCATTTCTTGTTCCTGTTAATACATTGTTTGGATTGCTTTGATACTCTAGGACCTAACTAATGGAAAGAGAACCTCCAAACCTGCATAAGAATATACATGGTTTTCAGAGAGTGTCAATTCACCCCCGTTTCCCCTTTATGTTGGTTTTGATGCTCCAAAACATGTGATTTGCCATGTCCCATCCAAATGGATGGAGCTGGCCAGATGGCAAGCCTAATTGCAGTAGCAATCTCCCCCCATCTTCCTGGAGAATGATTTCATATTCAGAACTGCAATTTAAATCCCAGCTGATTAATCAGCCTCCAAGCCGATCATGCTAATGTTCTAGAATGTTGGAGACCAATTCGGTCTCCAGTTAACTGGAATAAGCAGAGGCATTCTTCTTGGCATCCTAAACTACTTTGGGCCAAACAATGCACAACTGAATTTCTGTTAAAGTCTTCCTCTCCCCCACCCGCTTTTGTGCACTGCTCAGTTTTATTTGTATGATAATATAGTTTTACTGTTTCTAATTAGCTTAAAAAAAACTTATTTGAATGTTTTGTTTATATAGATTTGATACTGATTTCCTCCTATTTTTAATACAAGCTATTTAAACTGTTTAGAAATTACTTTTTTGTCGTAAGCAGTATATAACTTCTATAAATAAATAAAATAGTGTGTGGAAACACAACCTGCTGTTTCCCCAGCAGAAGAAAATTACATATATATGAACCTCCCCTCCCCTGGCCCATGTGCGCATGCATGCTCAGGCACACTTGGAAAGTAGCAGCTGAAATGTGTGTGTGTTCGCGTGCGTGCGCATGCAATTGTGTGACTGGAAAGATTGCCCGAGGGAAAGGGTTTAAGTACACACACTCTGCTGTTGTGCTGAACAAATTAGCATCATCTCCCCTCAACTGTATTTCAGGATTAAGTTGGGAGACTGCATTGTGAGTAACAGAACTTAGTGGAAGGGCACAAGACCTAGAAAGGAAATGAAGTGCTGGGACAGGAAGTCACGGGGAGGGCCCTAACTCTGCTCTCCTGACAGCTTGCCCAGAGCAGAATGCTGCAAAGAACTTTAAAGTCTGTGAGTGCTGTGTTTTAATGAAATGGAGACCTGATCACAGATGTCCTGTGTAATAGTTGCTCCTCAATCTGCATTTTGAGAATGTGGGATTGGAGTTCAGGGTTTTCTGAAGTGAACATGAGGGAAACCCCTGAAACGCTAAACTGTGTTTTTCTTTAAAACTATGATTCCCGGACCATCCGCGGGCCGGATTGAGAAGGCGATTGGGCTGCATCTGTCCTCTGGGCCTTAGGTTTCCTACCCCTGCTGTAGTATAAAACAACAACAGTCTGTTGGCAGATTTCCTTAGGTGGAAAAAATGGGGATTCTTGCCCAATTGAACTCAACCCTCTGTTCAGAGCATTGTATTGTACCTTAAAAATGCTGGGACTACAATAAATTTTCTTCTGGAAATTGATGTTCCGACTGATCTTGACAAGATGAGACCCCTCCACTTAAACTTTAAGCTGAAAATGGCACACTTTTCCACTGATGAAACCTGATATTCAACCATGGATCAATAGGCATTCCAGGTTGCAAACTAGATTCTTCAAAGCTTAAAGAATGTAGTTTGCAGCCTATGATGCCCATTGATCTGTGGTTACTGCTTGAATTTCAGGATGGACAAGGGGTGCCTTTCTCCAGGTCCATTTTATATGCCAGTCGCACCCTTTCTTTGGAAACTGAGATCTCCCCAATGTTACACACACCATGCTTAATGTTTATTTGGATTCCTACATTGTATGAAATAACCTTCCAAGACTGTTTGGAAACTACTGTTGGCCCAGAATGCAGCAGGCAGAATCCTATCTGGGACTGATTGTAGTGCCTGGCTCATGTAACACCTATCCCAAAGCAACTGAACTAGCTAACAATTTGTTTCTGAGCTCCATTCAAGGTGCAGTTGTTGATCTTGATTTTGGATATCTGAAGGAGTCTCTCCTCCCATATACTATCCTTTGTACCTTCTCATCTTTTAGCAAGGCTGTTTATGCATGTTGCTTTCTATTCTAAGTGGCCATTAGAAGTGATAGCATTTAACTCTTAAGAATTGGGTTTGGTTTTTTCCTCTTTCCTCCCTGTTTCTTTCCTCTTTTGTGTACAGTATTGCCTTAGATTATAAGTCTGTGGGCAAAGACTTTTTTGTTCTAGTTCATTGTATAAAAGCCACTCTGTTAGCCTATTTGGTTGAAGAGTGGGATACAAATGCTCTAAATATAATGTCAATGGGCTTAATAATAATAATAATAATAATAATAATAATAATAATAATAATAAAAACCTTAACAGTAGTAAGTCCACATTTGTGGAATTAAAGGTGCATAAAAACCAAATTTATACTTAGGAAATGATACATGAAATTTCACAGGAAGATGACAAGCTAATTCACTTCAAACTTCCTTTATAAACAACTTAGATGGATAAACTAATGGTTTTTAGTAGTCCACTAATTAAAATTGCATACACATCCATCCTAACAAATACCAAACAAAAGAATTAGTCTTGGTTGTAACCATAGTTGTGGTTTTCTTATTGTTATACATTGATTGTGCAAAAGTCTAGTGATAAATGAATTTGTGAGTTCAGAGCTGTTGTGGTTTATGGGTGTGATAAGAAGGTAGGTAATATAGCTTGGATATCAACTTGCTAATGGTTGAAATAAAAAAAGTTTATCTGTGCTTTTCAGAGGCTTTGACTCTGAGTAGAAGATGCATTTGTATGGAGGATGAGGTTATATTTACTGTCCTGGGAAAATCTATATTGATGGTCATTGGGATGTTATGGCAAGACTAAATCTGTAGTTTGGGAGTCGTTAGGAAGGACTTTTAATTAATTTTCTAAACATTAAAAAGGGTCACATTTTGCCTACAACTCAGAATGACAGTTCATGCATTTGATGAAGTGGACTCTGGTCCATGAAAGCTTATGTCATAATATGTTGCTCCTTTAAGGTGTCACAAGTCATTTTCGCTGCAAGGGAAAATATGGCTATCCCTAGCAGTGTGAAGAACTTGGGTTTTTAGCAAATAAATTGCTTCCCTGTGATGTATTTTTCCAACTGCCTGAGAAAAAGCTGGATCCTTCTGCTGACATTTGATGAAGGTTTTGGTCAATAGATGTCTGGGCCTTTCCACTTGTTATGCCTACCAATTGTTAGAAAGCTTACTTCACTTCTCTTGTGGATAGTGTATTGTGCCACAGCTGCAGTCAACTATTGGCTGTGTTGTCCTTGGGGGAATCTGTTACTAATGTGTGTTTTGTTTTCAGGCCTCCTTCAGTTTGATTAATAACACTCATGAAACTTTTTTTTTAAAGCCTGCATAAGAAATAAGTCAGATAAGTGACAAGCATTTCTAATATCCTGTTTCTATCCCATAAAAGAGATGAAGTGAAATAAGTATTGAGCTGTGGGGAAAATTGGGACTGTGAAAGAGGGAGGGCACTTCACTCCCTGACCCCCAACATATATCAAACTGGCAAGGGTCCTAATGTCTTTCTATAAACCTATGATATGTTCTTATATGATATACAATTCTGATTGCACTGTATTTGAAAGGATATTGTAGCATCCAGCCCATCTGTTGTGTTTGACTGCTAAAGCTTTAAATAGCTGAGTCCAGGGTATACGAATGTGTCTCTGTTCCCTAGCATGGTCACCTACCCTGAATGGCTAGGTTTTTCACTGTTTCTAGCTATCCTCCTGGGCTTAGGGCTCACAGGGAAACTGGAAGCTGTCCAACAGAGTTTTTTTCTGGGCAGGCTGAGTTAGGCAAAGGTAAACCACAGAGCCTAGGGCTTGCCAATCAAATGGTAGGTGGTTCGAATCCTGCGATGGGGTGAGCTCCCGTTGCTCGGTCGCAGCTCCTGCCCACCTAGCAGTTCGAAAGCACATCAAAGTGCAAGTAGATAAATAGGTACCACTCCGGCGGGAAGGTAAATGGTGTTTCTGTGAGCTGCTCTGGTTCGCCAGAAGCGGCTTAGTCATGCTGGCCACATGACCCAGAAGCTGTCTGCGGACAAATGCCGGCTCCCTCGGCCTATAGAGCGAGATGAGTGCCGCAACCCCAGAGTCGTCCGTGACTGGACCTAATGGTCAGGGGTACCTTTGCCTTTACCTTTAAACCAAAGGCAGAGTCAGAACTATGGACAGCTCCCAGTGGGCTCTGCTGGCTTAACTGTGGGCAGACATAGTCTCAATACAAAATAAAAAATAAAAAAAATTCCTTCCAGTAGCACCTTAGAGACCAACTAAGTTTGTTCTTGGTATGAGCTTTCGTGTGCATGCACACTTCTTCAGATACAGCTGAGGCCATCTGAAGCCAAAAGTAGTCTATAGTTCTGCCTCCTTGGAGGAGCTGGCTGTGCTGTCTTAAGATGTGGAGGAGATGGGGATGCTCTTGGGGGCTTATCTGCTGAGCTGAGGAAAGCAGAAGGGCTGTGTCTTCAGGCTGTGAAGGTGTAGCATGAGGTACTAAGGGTCCCACTGCAACCTTAATGCGGCAGCTTGTGTTTCCTTCTTGTTTATATTTGTCCCGGGGTCGCGGGGGGGGGGGGAGTTAAAAAATCATGAATATTAGCTATGCCACCCACCTGCCATTATCTGCCCCAGATCCCCAGTTTCCTGTTTCTTTAGCCTACTGAAATAAAGGATACAAAGCAAGTATCCTTCTGTCAAGTAGTATTCTGTCCAATCATTTTGTGAAAAAAGGGCCTTCTGCCTCCTCCTATTGTTCTTGGCCAAGAAGGAAGTCACACCTAAGACTGACACCTGTCCCTACCTCAGTATTTATGAAGACTAGACTAACAGGGCATGTTTTGAGTTGCCAAACTCATAATATGTTGACCAGCTTATAGTGTGGTCAAGTCTGTTGCATTGCCTTTTGTCTTTGAAAGCTCTCTGTTCACCAGAATAGTTAATATAAAGTGGCCTGGAAACAATAGGTTGACTTCTTCTTCTTTTTAGCTAGTGCAATTCATTGCTGAGTCTGCTTATCACTCTGTCTTTGTCTATTACTCCTTGGAAGGAACCTCTGGTTGTCATGACGACAAGAAATAGGGACCGAGGAAGTGCTAAGCTGGCTCTTGCTCTGCTGTAATATTGCCAGTGGGTTGAAGCTCTTCCCAGTCCAAACTTCCAACCTAGCCAGAAGGCATTTTTAGGCAGTTTGGTCTTGGGGTTGCTAGGAGGCAACAGTCATTTAACTGAAGTTGCTGGACAACTTCATGGGGATGCTTGTGGGCACTGGGGGCAGAGCAGCGACCTTGAAAAACATTGGAACAAGATCCACAGGCAGCTTCTGTGACTACTCTTTGGCTTGAGCTGTGGGTCATAGCCACAATTCAACCATGGTGACTGATGCTGGTAGCCTCCTGCAGCACCTGCTACTGTCTTTACATAGTGTCTTTAACACATCCATAGTGGTGTTCACTTATCTGGAACCAATCTGGTATGATCACAGTTGCAATTCAGGCAAGTTCATCTCCTGATCATAAACAGGATTGTGGCAGAACTCAGACCTCACTCTAAACCCTCCTGGTCCCCGCAGCATGCTGGGGAGACCCTGTTTTCCTTCAGCTTCCATCTTGATGTGGGGAAAATATGTGGCAAAGGTTTCTCTGTAGTGGCTTTGATACTGTTCTCTGCTGAAGGCTCTGTACTGGAGCCCAAGTATACTGGCATCTTAGGAAATGCTGCAAATCGTTTTCGCTTACCCGGCTCGTTGACATTGAATTGATTTTTTATGAACCATTTGATGGGTGTTATGGTCTTTTAATAGTACAGGTATGGCTTTATATTGAACTGTGTGTTTACTTTTATATCACCCACCTTGAGCTCATGTAGCAATGATAACAGTAATACCTTTTGGGATTCTTTCTTTCTTTCTTACGTCGCCATCCTATTGACTTTGTTCCCACACCTCTCCTACTATCCCTCTCTGCTGTATTTAGGAGTGTTGTCTGGCTAGATGAGAGTATGGCGTGCTTTCAGCAAGCTGCCACTTGAATATTCCACTCTTCCAGACGGGATGTTGCCTGTGGAATGTTAATACTTTGTTCACATCAGGAGAATGAACTTTGTGTGTATACAGACTGACCTGGAGTTCTAAGCCATTACTAAGGGCAGTAGCTCAGTGGCAGAGCCTGTGCTTTACATGCAAAACACACCAGGTTCAGCCCTTGGCATCTCCAGGTAAAGCTGGGGAAATGCCTCTGTCTGAAACCCCGCAGAGCCACTACAAGTCTGTGACAGCAATACTGGGCTAAAGAGACAAATGGTGTGACTTCCTGTGCTGCAGAAGGCAGCTTCCTGTGTTCCTGTGACATGAAAATTGGAGGGTGGGGTGGAATGACCATGACTGCTGATGATGCAGATATAGACTCCCTTTCCTCCCTATGGGAGGCAACAATCCCCAGAATAGTATCCCACTTCTTACTGCCCTTGCCCAAGCTGGCAGCAACAAAGAATGGTGTCATGGACACACTGTTTCTAATGCTATTTAAAACCAGCTGTAGGAGCACAGTTGCATTCAACTCTCCAAGGCTGATGGCGTGTGCCTTCTGGTTGTATGAAAGGGATTTTGATGTATTGTGGGCGCCCTTTGTACTGTGCCAGTACCCTTACATGGCACTTACATGCCACATCATAGAGATAAGCACTGATGTGTTGACCATGGAGTTGGGGTGCGAGCTCTGAACATTCAGGCCTGATCCTGTGTAGCAGTAGTAGTAGTAGTAGAGCTCCATGTTGGATGCAATCCTTACCAGTGGCAGTGGCAGACTTTGGGCTTTAAAATTTCAACTGCACCCCACGCAACGCCAGAAATCAGTGCCCCCCTGCCTCTCGCCTTCAGTTGTTCATCATTGTTGCAGTGTCCTGTATGGAGCCCTCTCGGCTAAGCACCCAGTGCGTGTGAACTGGTCCCACTCCCCTAAATCATCATCTGCCAGCGACATGGTTGCCACTGTGTCTTTGGGCTGCTCCCACAGTGATTTGATAAACGTTTAACCCCATGTGGTTAGAGTAGGCTGCATGGTTCTTAAGCATGGCTGCATTGATTGGATCAGATGACATAGTATGCAGCCATGCACACAGTCTGAACTGTACAGAGCGGGAGCTCTACATGTTTCTGGAGCAGTGTGGGAGTAATTGCAGGAAGTGTTTTGTTTTTAAATTGGCCCTCAGAGTATAGGAGTGGGCTGATTTGGGGGGGGGGGAGGAGAGAATAACATACGAAACAGCAAATCATTCTTTTGCAAACTGGATCCTTTTACAGAGAAACAAGCAGTCAAAAGCTTACATAATGTAGGATCTTGCTATACCACGCTCACACATTCACTTAATACGCCCCATCAAGAAAATTCCTTTGCAAGCTGATACTATGTTTTCAAGCAGTTACAGACTGGAATAGGATTAAATAACATGGCTGCAAGCGAGAGTTACTTTATTCCACCAACACCCACCCCCACCTCCTACAAATTTACAACATTCATCTGTGCTTTCTTGCTGTTGGGACCTCTGTGTTTAGATCTCTGCTGCGAGTCAGAGTTTATTGCAATAATCAACTTGTATAAAATGACAGGAACTGGAGAAATGAAACATAAGGCACTACAGAATCTCCTGTTCCTTGCTGCACCCTTCCCTCCATTTGTTTAGATGGTTATTTTATTTGAAGTAACTTTTACTTATGCCAGTGTGGTGTGATTAGAGTGCTAAACTAGGACCTGGGGGGACCAGGGTTTAAATCCCCACTCAGCTGTTGATTTCTTGGATGACTTTGGGCCAGTCCCTTGCCTGAAGAAGAAGAAGAAGAGGAGGAGGAGGAGTTTGGATTTGATATCCCGCTTTATCACTACCTGAAGGAGTCTCAAAGCGGCTAACAATCTCCTTTTCCCTTCCTCCCCCACAACAAACACTCTGTGAGGTGAGTGGGGCTGAGAGACTTCAAAGAAGTGTGACTGGCCCAAGGTCACCCAGCAGCTGCATGTGGAGGAGTGGAGACACGAACCCGGTTCCCCAGATTACGAGTCTACCGCTCTTAACCACTACACCACAATGGCTAACCTACCTCACAGGGTTGTTGTAATGAGATAGGAGAGAAATATATATATGCCACCCAGGACTCCTTGGAATAAAGGTGGGATATAAATGGAAAAAAAAATGAAAAGACAGTTGGTTTATGGTGCAGAATTATTGCTTTCTATTTAAATGAGATTTTTTAAAAATCAGTTGCTTATTTTTGTTTAAACTGAATTTCCTGTAGCTGTTGCTCTGTGGAAACTGATTTATTGTTTTTATTAATATTTTTGAAGCACAGCTTCATTACTAGCATTGGTTCATAATCTTAAGGTCTAGTACTCTTGTTAGCAATTCCTACTCATGTATTTGAAACATAAATGAGAAAACAATGTGTCTTGGATTGTAAGTCCATGGAAGCAGCCGTTTACCTTGCAGTTACCAACATTCCCAAAAAAAATCCTCTCAGAAGAGGCAGGAGTTCACCCTGAACAATTTGGGATTGGATACGGGGGGGGGGCACAGATGGCAGGTAACTTTTTTTATTCTATGAACTTTTCTCAGGACCCAGCTTTCATCAGTGTATACTGGGAACTTCTGGTTTGCGCAATTACAGTAGATCAGTATGTTTTGTGGCTCTGGTGCAACAAACTCGCTTTAAAAAAAAACAACTTTTTGTAGTTAAGGAAGTGATGGAGAAATACATTGGGAAGCTTGGAACGAACAAAAGATGAGAGGGAAGGTGTATAACCTCCCAGCAAACAAATCAGAATGGATGCTCAGTAAAGACCGAATGCAATCTAACTTCTGTGCCAGTTTTGTGGAAGCTAATCTGGAAGGGCAGATCCTGAAGTTGAGGCTCCAGTACTTTGGCCACCTCATGAGAAGGGAAGACTCCCTGGAAAAGACCCTGATGTTGGGAAAGATGGAGGGCACAAGGAGAAGGGGACGACAGAGGATGAGATGGTTGGACAGTGTTCTCGAAGCTACTAACATGAGTTTGGCCAAACTGCGAGAGGCAGTGAAGGATAGGCGTGCCTGGCGTGCTCTGGTCCATGGGGTCACGAAGAGTCGGACACGACTGAATGACTGAACAACAACAACAACAACAACAATGAGGATGGGTGCTCAGGAAATTGGTCATCTGATTCACCCAACATATTTCACATGCCAAAGCGAGTTTCCTTGGTGGCAGGTTAGGCAAGGGCCACACCTCAGTGGCAGAGCTCACTAGTGGAGGGTCTGCTTTGCATTTAGTAGGTTATAGGTTCAATCCCACCATATCCAGGGAGGGTAATACACTAGTTGCTGCCAGTTAGTGTAGGCAATGCTGAGCCGGATGAACCAATGGTCTGACTCTGTATAAGGCAGAATATTACATTATAGGTTTGGCTAAAGCCCTGAACATAAATTTCCTCTGTAAATCCTATCTTCTAATGCAGACCTCTCCACGCGCACACACAGAGACTGGGGTGATTCATTATTGTTTTTACAAATTTAAATAGCAGGTCCCTGGGTGGTGGTGGTGAGGATCAAGACTGGGGCCACCACTTTTGATCAGAGGGATCAACCCTTCCACACATGCTGTAGTGCTGATGAAAATATCTCCCTTCCCTGCAAGCAGTTATTCTCGGTGGGAGATAAACTGCCTTTGGCTCCAATGGAAACTTTCCTCCTATGCCAAGTACCATCCTTGGGTGGGGATGGGGGAAGTCTTTGGGATCACAGTGCCAACGTCACTGTGTAAAACTCAGAGTAGACCCATTGAAATTAATGAAACCAAGTTAGCCATGCCCACCAGTGGGTCTACTCTGCATAGAACTAGCCTTGGATACCAGGCACAATCGCTGTTGAGCCATGCTGTGGCTCCCATTTTCAGTTCTAACAACAAGCAACCACCGCCAAGCCATGTGTTTAATGTAACCTGCTGTTTGGTTCATCTCAGTGACTCCTCATGCATGTGGGAAATCCAGTATACACACTGGCTTCTCCATTATCTCCAGTGCTCATGCAGCTTTTCATATCATTACTGTCACTGAAATGTTCAAAGTGATATTTCCAATTGCCAGCCTTTTGTCATGTTTTGGTAATTATGTATAATGGAATGCTTCCTCCCTCCAAAAGAACTGCATGACTGGCTACTTCTCTCTTCTATCCTGAGAGTGCAACTTCAGTAATGTTGTCTGTGTAGTGTGTCCGTTTCTGAAATATTGCTTGACAGTACGTTGCGATTATCGGCTTAATGTTTCACAGCAGACCTGTCATTCTTCTTTCTTCCACCCTTGAATGCCTTGCCTTTGTCCAGCTTCTTTCATATATTTATTTCATTGAGATGATGGGATAAAACTGATCTAGATCGCCTGTTCACTGTGCAAACATTGTGTCAGGGATGTGCAGGGTTTCTCCACTCCCTGTGGTTTTCAATATATAATAATATATTGCTTGTCTGATATATGAACCAATACACCAGAATTGCTGTATATTTTATCCTCTGATTTAATGCTCCATAACCTCGTACAAGTTTCATCAGTGGTACATGGTGATGTAAACGCTTGTTACATCAGTTAGAATCATAGAATTGTAGTTGGAAGGTAGCCCAAAGGCCATCTAGTGCAATCCCCTGCAATGTATACTTTATTTATAAGAATATTTATAAACTATCAACTCCTTTAATATGTGGAGGTGCACAATAAAATTAATTTTAATGTGGTAAAAACTAATGTCAAAATAACTGCACGTAATCTATATTTGCTTGCATATATATCACTATTTCCCTTAACCAATGATATAGTGCCAGCAGTATTCTTGGTGGTGGGTGGAATGTGGCCCAAAGACACATGGGACAGCCATCATGCCAATGCTAAGCAGGTCTGGTTCTGAACAGTTTCAGCATGGGAGACCACTTGAAAAAGCTGTCTGTTGCCTTATGTTCCATTGAGGGGAGTGGGAGGAAATAGATGGGATAAAAATGAATTAAATAAAAAGAGTGACCTTGTTGCTCTCATCTTTCAGTAGATCCACCTTCACCAACCTGGTGCCGTCCAGATGTTGTTGGCCCTGAGTAGTAAATTTAGTTTTAGACTAATGAACAGTCAAATACACACAGAGCTTTTACAGGGCAGCCCTTTGTCCCTGAACACGTTTGCAGATGCACAGGCCCACAGGTTTCCTCACAGCGTCTGTGGTGGAAAAGGCCAACAGAGCTGCCTGAAGCAAACAGGGTTGGAGAATAAGCCATATCCCAAGAGAGTGGTGAAAGGCGAGGGTAGTGGGGCTGCATTCATCAGGCAGGGCTGTGTGTAGGATGAGAGCCATTGGGGTGTGGTGGGCACTCTTCCAGACAATCAGAGATCTGTTTGCTGTTATTAAACTCTCTTTTTAATATGGAACAAACCTTCAACTCTGTGTTGCTATTTCTTGTTTTATTTATTTGCTTGTTATAGGTTAGTATCCAGTGAATTTGTCCTGTTGGTGCAAGTACTTCCACATGCATAACGGAACTTCTCCTCCATAGGAACCAAATCCTAGGGGCTGAGCTCCCTTTGCCTGCCCCCAATAAAATATTTGAGGGGGCTGCCTCCCCACGTTGATGGGCATTGCTATTCAAATGGTGTGTACGCGCCACACCATGTGATTGATTATATGGGTGCACCTTACCTGCCCCCCCCCAGTATTTTATTCAAGTTGGCACCCCTGTTCCCTTCTGTCTTCTCTCCCCCCCTGTCCACCCCATACCTTCCCAAAATCTGCTCCAGAAGGTTGGGAAAACCCCCAGAACAGATTGAGGGGGGGTGCATGGGGAGAGGGAAGGGGGGGGGTCATCCTGTTGCACATGCTTCATTGGATACAACCCTCTGTCTTTAAAGCATGTAAAACACACTGGATAATCCCTCTGGGGACTGAAGAAACACATACCAAGCACACTAGCTAACTAAATAAAGTACAACTCTGTGTTTGACAACCTCCTTCTATTGAAGAATTTTTGCTGCTCTCTAGATCTTAAGTTAACAAAGTAAGATAAAATGCCAGAAAAAAGTCCGTACAGTGTTTTGCTCAAGATGCATGTGCAGTGGTTTGAAGTATTGTGTACTTGGCATTCTTTAAAGGTCATCCTTTCAGAGTAAGATGGGTAATTACCCCATTGAGCACTCTGTTTTAATGACATCTAAAATGAAAAAAAGGCTTTCTTCAAAAAGCAGTTTGAGGACCTGGGCAGCAGATAAGCCGGACTGTGGGTTTTGCAGGAAGTTTTAAGTATAATGTGTCAATCTCTCTTGCAAATGTGTGTGAAACATTAATGCATATAGTGGCTGGGTGGTTGTTTTAGATCACTTTAGTTTTAGCCTAAGGCTGCCCAGCTCTTTTAGAGGGGAAAATGGCATATATCTGCATATATTACTTTCTATATATGAACATTTTACCATCGGTGTGCACAGAGCCAGAGCTTTAAAAGACCATTCCTGGGTTTTTGCCTTCTCCTTCTTTTAGAATAAGGAAGAACAACAATAAGCCCACATTAAAGGTAAAGGTAAAGAGACCCCTGACCACCAGGTCCAGTCGTGTCCGACTCTGGGGTTGCGGCGCTCATCTCGCTCTATAGGCCGAGGGAGCCGGCGTTTGTCCGCAGACAGCTTCCGGGTCATGTGGCCAGCATGACAAAGCTGCTTCTGGCGAACCAGAGCAGCGCACGGAAACGCCGTTTACCTTCCCGCCGGAGCGGTCCCTATTTATCTACTTGCACTTTGACGTGCTTTCAAACTGCTAGGTGGGCAGGAGCTGGGACCGAGCAACGGGAGCTCACCCCGTGGCAGGGATTCGAACCGCCGACCTTCTGATCAGCAAGCCCTAGACTCTGTGGTTTAACCCACAGCGCCACCTGGGTCCCTTAAGCCCACATTAGCATTTATTAAAAACAAAACGAAAACATTGGCAATAGGGGACCTTATTCCTTCCTGCAGTAACAGCATAACTTTGATCCAGTTGAGCAATAATATTCCATCGCATGTGAGACTGCTGTCCTTTTAAGAAGCTGAGAAGCATACTGCAGATTCTGCCCTCCTCAAAAAACATCATTATAATGAGGAGCTACACCTGTGATTTCAGCCTTTCTCAGTCCTCTTAAGAGACATGCCCAGCCTTGTTTGGAAGATGGTCACCTCCACTTTCAGCCATTATCTTTCAGGTATGTGTAGTTTTTAAAAGATATATAATAGCGAGCATCCAAACTGGTATGCTCACTAATGAAATACACTTCTAAAGCTACTTTTACAAAATGCTTTTAAACTGTGGGTGTTTCTTTTTCTGTGCCGTATTTACATTTGTTGTTGTTGTTCAGTCGTTCAGTCGTGTCCGACTCTTCGTGACCCCATGGACCAGAGCACGCCAGGCACGCCTATCATTCACTGCCTCCCGCAGTTTGGCCAAACTCATGTTAGTAGCTTCGAGAATACTGTCCAACCATCTCATCCTTTGTCGTCCCCTTTTCCTTGTGCCCTCCATCTTTCCCAACATCAGGGTCTTTTCCAGGGAGTCTTCTCTTCTCATGAGGTGGCCAAAGTACTGGAGCCTCAACTTCAGGATCTGTCCTTCTAGTGAGCACTCAGGGCCGATTTCCTTGAGAATGGATAGGTTTGATCTTCTTGCAGTCCATGGGACTCTCAAGAGTCTCCTCCAGCACCATAATTCAAAAGCATCAATTCTTCGGCGATCAGCCTTCTTGATGGTCCAGCTTTCACTTCCGTACATTACTACTGGGAAAACCATAGCTTTAACTATACGGACCTTTGTTGGCAAGGTGATGTCTTTGCTTTTTAAGATGCTGTCTAGGTTTGTCATTGCTTTTCTCCCAAGAAGCAGGTGTCTTCTAATTTCGTGACTGCTGTCACCATCTGCAGTGATCATGGAACCCAAGAAAGTGAAATCTCTCACTGCCTCCATTTCTTCCCCTTCTATTTGCCAGGAGGTGATGGGACCAGTGGCCATGATCTTAGTTTTTTTGATGTTGAGCTTCAGACCATATTTTGCGCTTTCCTCTTTCACCCTCATTAAAAGGTTCTTCAATTCCTCCTCACTTTCTGCCATCAAGGTTGTATCATCAGCATATCTGAGGTTGTTGATATTTTTTTCCGGCAATCTTAATTCCGGTTTGGGATTCATCCAGCCCAGCCTTTCGCATGATGAATTCTGCATATAAGTTAAATAAGCAGGGAGACAATATACAGCCTTGTCGTACTCCTTTCCCAATTTTGAACCAATCAGTTATTCCATATCCAGTTCTAACTGTAGCTTCTTGTCCCAAATAGAGATTTCTCAGGAGACAGATGAGGTGATCCGGCACTCCCATTTCTTTAAGAACTTTCCATAGTTTGCTGTGGTCGACACAGTCAAATGCTTTTGCGTAGTCAATGAAGCAGAAGTAGATGTTTTTCTGGAACTCTCTAGCTTTCTCCATAATCCAGCGCATGTTTGCAATTTGGTCTCTGGTTCCTCTGCCCCTTCGAAATCCAGCTTGCACTTCTGGGAGTTCTCGGTCCACGTACTGCTTAAGCCTGCCTTGTAGAATTTTAAGCATAACCTTGCTAGCGTGTGAAATGAGTGCAATTGTGCGGTAGTTAGAGCATTCTTTGGCACTGCCCTTCTTTGGGATTGGGATGTAAACTGATCTTCTCCAATCCTCTGGCCACTGCTGAGTTTTCCAAACTTGTTGGCATATTGAGTGTAGCACCTTAACAGCATCATCTTTTAGGATTTTAAATAGTTCAGCTGGAATATCATCACTTCCACTGGCCTTGTTGTTAGCAAGGCTTTCTAAGGCCCATTTGACTTCACTCTCCAGGATGTCTGGCTCAAGGTCAGCAACCACACTACCTGGGGTGTATGAGACCTCTATATCTTTCTGGTATAGTTCCTCTGTGTATTCTTGCCACCTCTTCTTGATGTCTTCTGCTTCTGTTAGGTCCTTTCCACTTTTGTCCTTAATTGTGGTAATCTTTGTACGAAATGTTCCTTTCATATCTCCAATTTTCTTGAACAGATCTCTGGTTTTTCCCATTCTGTTATTTTCCTCTATTTCTTTGCATTGCTCGTTTAGAAAGGCCCTCTTGTCTCTCCTTGCTATTCTTTGGAAATCTGCATTCAATTTCCTGTATCTTTCACTATCTCCCTCACATTTTGCTTGCCTTCTCTCCCCCGCTATTTTTAAGGCCTCATTGGACAGCCACTTTGCTTTCTTGCATTTCTTTTTCATTGGGATGGTTTTCGTTGCTGCCTCCTGTATAATGTTACGAGCCTCCATCCACAGTTCTTCAGGCACTCTATCCACCAACTCTAAGTCCTTAAACCTGTTTTTCACTTCAACTGTGTATTCATAAGGAATTTGATTTAGATTGTATCTTACTGGCCCAGTGGTTTTTCCTACTTTCTTAAGTTTAAGCTGGAATTTTGCTATAAGTAGCTGATGATCAGAGCCACAGTCAGCTCCAGGTCTTGTTTTTGCTGAGTGTATAGAGCTTCTCCATCTTTGGCTGCAGAGAATATAATCAATCTGATTTCGATGTCGCCCATCTGGTGATGTCCATGTGTAGAGTCGTCTCTTGTGTTGTTGGAAAAGAGTGTTTGTGATGACCAGCTTGTTCTCCTGACAGAACTCTATTAGCCTTTGCCCTGCTTCATTTTGAACTCCAAGGCCAAACTTGCCAGTTGTTCCTTTTATCTCTTGACTCCCTACTTTAGCATTCCAATCCCCTATAATGAGAAGAACATCCTTCTTTGGTGTCATTTCTATAAGGTGTTGTAAGTCTTCATAGAATTGGTCAATTTCAGTTTCTTCAGCACTGGAAGTTGGTGCATAAACTTGGATTACTGTGATGTTAAAAGGACTGCCTTGGATTCGTATCGAGATCAATCTATCATTTTTGAAATTGCATCCCAGTACAGCTTTCGCCACTCTTTTGTTGACTATGAGGGCCACTCCATTTCTTTTACGGGATTCCTGCCCGCAGTAGTAGATATGATAGTCATCTGAACTGAATTCGCCCATTCCCGTCCATTTTAGTTCACTGATGCCTAGGATGTCAATGTTTATTCTTGCCATCTCATTTTTGACCACATCCAGCTTACCAAGGTTCATGGTTCTTACATTCTAGGTTCCTATGCAATACTTTTCTTTACAGCATTGGACTTTCCTTTCGCTTCCAGGCATATCCGCAACTGAGTGTCCTTTCGGCTTTGGCCCAGCCGCTTCATCAGCTTTGGATCTACTTGTACTTGTCCTCCGCTCTTCCCCAGTAGCATGTTGGACGCCTTCCGACCTGAGGGGCTCATCTTCCAGCGTCGTATCTTTTATATGCCTGTTGTCTTTGTCCATGGAGTTTTCTTGGCAGGGATACTGGAGTGGGTTGCCAGTTCCTCCTCCAGGTGGATCACGTTTGGTCCAAACTCTCCACTATGACCTGTCCATCTTGGGTGGCCCTGCACGGCATAGCTCATAGCTTCCCTGAGTAATTCAAGCCCCTTCGCCACGACAAGGCAGTGATCCATGAAGGGGGTATTTACATAATGACCTGTAGTACACATGTTTTTGAATGTCAACATTTTGTGCTCTTCAGAAATTCTGAACCCACTCAGTGTTAGTGCATGTGAGGCCAATCCATCAGCAGGAGTTTCCAGATTCTAGTTTCTCTGTGGAAAACACTGACCAGGCTGGAATCTGTTCCTAGGAACAAGGAAACTTGTGTTCATTGATTAAATAGCCACACTTCCAGGGGCTATCCCTTGAATTGCATGGCTGTTAGAGGTGGCAGAAAAGCAATTCTGTACCACAAGAGGTTATTTTAAAGTCATTTGTGGCCCTTGAATTATTGAGGTTGCAATCCTATATCCTCTTAACTGGGAGGAAGCCTCTTTGAAACACAGTGGGACTTACTTGAGTGTAGGCATGTATAGGACTGTGTTGTGAATCAGTAAAGCCAGAGCCAATTTTGTAGAAAAAGAGGTGCCGGAACTCAGCATGAACACCTTCCTCCTCTTAGAATGGCAATGGTGCCCACCTGAGAGGGGTCGGAACTGAGTTCCAGCAAGTTCCGACTGAGAAGTCGCAGACTGCAAAGCATTGTGGCGGCGGCGGCGGCAGCGTGAAATTACAGCAGCAGCAGCGCTGGCAGCCTGCAAGGCCTCGCGGCAGTGACAGGGAGGGGCAGCAGTAGTGGTGGCGGCCTGTGAAGCCTTGCGGCGGCAACAAAAAATGGTGATATGGTGAGATTTTAGCTGGTGATATAGTGAGGTTTAGTTGCTGATAACATTGCAGTATTTAGCTGGTGAGTTAGCGCGATGTTGGAAACCAGATAACTCCTAGCCCTTACACACATTGTGATTCGTGATATATTGCCAGCTCAGATATTATGAAACAATTATCACAATTATTCAAACCGGTGTTGGATGATATATTGATACCTGTATATCGCCCAGCCCTAGTAGACAGTTGTACAGGAGACTTTTCCACCCCCATGCCCCAAATTGATGAATTATTTTCAGACACTCCGATGGCATGCATCTAAAAACTCAACGGATTTCGTTTCTAAAGGGTAATATTAGGAGCAACAAGTATTAAATTTAAATTCATTGGCTCTAGAATGTATCCTGCCAGTTGTGATTTGCTTTTAGACCCCTCTTTGTTATCAGTATTTTCTTAGAACATTTTTTAAAAATAAAAAACCCAAACTTCTTGTTATTAGCTACCTTGAGTCTTGTCAGAAAAAAGTGGGGGTATCACTTACAGGATTGATAGCCATATAAAGAAAATAGTTGTTAGGCCTGTCCATTGAGACACTGCAAATGATAAAGCATCTGAAGGGAAATAATTTCCATTGCAATTTGTACCGGTCATTAGTGATATCATTCCTGACACTTGCTGTATTGTCTCCTCCATGTCAGAATGAAATTTAAATATTTCTGCCGACAGTAAAAATAAATGCTTGGCTTGTCCAGAATGCATACCAGATACTGATAGGAGGAAGATACTTGTGCCTGGATTTTTGTCTTGTCTTTGGTCCCATGGCGCAGAGCATGGTGATGCTGAGACTGACCTGATAGATTGTTTTGGTTGTCGTCTGCCTCCAGTGCTGGAGACAGTTTGCTTCGGGATACCAGTTGCTGGGAATTGCAGCTGGGAAGAGTGCTTTTTTGCGTAGGTCCTGCTTGCAGTCATCTGGTTGGCCATTGCAAGAATAGGATGCTGGCCTAGCTTGACCCATCTCTTATGTTCTGTATGTACTGATGCCCAATGCGCTTAACTACAGTCAGCTTCTTCTATTTGATGACTGCTTGTCAAAAGCTGCAGCAGTTTAGATATTGCATCTCTCTTACAGTAGACACATTGGTGGTGTTTGCAATAAGAATGGCACAATCTTTCCCTAATTTGAAAAGCAGATCCTTGAGAAGGGCACGGGAGCTTTTTTTTTTTTTATTGGAGGCTAGCTACCGTATTTTTTGCTCCATAAGACGCACTTTTTTCCTCCTAAAAAGTAAGGGGAAATACCTGTGCGTCTTATGGAGCGAATGGTGGTCCCTGGAGCTGAATTGCCCAGGGGCCAAAAGCAGATTGTGCTTTTTATTTTACAAAGAGAAAAGGGAGTGTTGAAAGGACCCGCTCAGCAGCTGATCAGCAATAGATAGGGAGAGAGATAATAGTCCCCGGCTCCCTTTCAGCCCCGCCCTCCTTTGTTGAATGTGCTGCAGAGGGAGGTTGTTTGTTTCCCCAGGACATGTGACTGGCTGATTAGATTATCTGTCTGGAAACAGTAGAAATGGCTCCCTTTCCTTAAGATTTTTCAGAAATGTGAGTTAAACCCCATAAAAATGGGGCTTTTCCTCTTTGCTTTTCCCCCTTTGCAAAAGGAGCTTTGCTTTTCCCCCTTTGCAAAAAAAGCTGCAAAACCTTTAGCTGATCCTCAAAAAACAAAACAAAAAAAAAACACCCTAGGGCTTTTCCCTTTGCAAAAAAACCTGCAAAACTTTTAGCTGATTCTCAAAAAAGGCCTTTTGCCTTTGCAAAAACAGCAGCAAAACCTTTAGCTGATCCTCCCCCCCAAAAAACCCCAAACCTCAGGGCTTTTCCCTTTGCAAAAAAAGCTGCAAAACTTTTAGCTGATCCTCAAAAACAAAACAAAAAACAAAACAAAACAGGGCTTTTAGAGGAGGAAAACCAGAAAAATATTTTTTTTCCTTGTTTCCTCCTCTAAAAATGAGGTGCGCCCTATGGTCCGGAGCGTCCTATGGAGCGACAAATACGGTATAACAGAAGGTCAGGCCTACGCTGCTTGCTGCCTCTTCTGTACTGCACTCCTATCTGCTCTTCAGCTCAGTAGACTGGAAGAAAACCATAGTAAGACACAGGTGGGCTCCAAGTGCTAAAGGGTCACTGTTAACTATTCTGCACTCTGTGTGGCACACTTGCCAAGAAGATTGTCCACCTCTGCTTGAGGCAGATCCATGCTATGCACAGGGTCTTGTAACTAAGGAGAGACTGTATGACCTGAGTTACTGTTGTGTCGAGCACAGCAGTATGGTCAGGATCTATCAGCTAGACTCTGATTCTGTAGCCTCAGCTGCTGTTTTTAACTCTTGATCAGTTGTTGTGTTAAGTAAGGACTGGTTCCTGCTGAGGTTTAAAATAGTTATTACATGGTTTTTGTTTTAAGCCACCCTGTGACTCCTGTGAGAGGAAGGGCGGGGTATAAGAATAGTGAAATACTGTACAATAAATCATATGCAAAGATACAGTCATTTCCTCCCATATAGTCATATGCAAAGATACAGTCATGCATAGTGTATGTGCATGTGTGTATTTTGGTAAGGTCATCCCTGACCTTAAAGATGGCTAATTACTTTACTGCAGCTTGTGCTCACTCGGGAAATCTCCTTTTCCACCACCACCACCCGCCTGCCCATCCCTTGCAACTGTGTTTTTACAAAACTCAAACCAAAACCACTGTTGGCATCAGAATATTTTCGTTCTGCCAGAATTCACTGCCATGTGGAAGAATTAGGCTTAGGCAGTTATCTGCCAGTGCGTGTCGATTATGTGTGGCTCAGTCTGACAGACTTCACATCTGCTGCCTGCTACATACTTCCAAGAAGAAGACTGTTGTGTGAAGGACATTTTGGTATAATTGGGGATGACACAGGCTAGAGCAGGTACATACCTTTTGGCCACTCTGAACTTTGCCAGTGTGCTTCCTCTTCAGAGAATGAGCTTTGTCCTGTATGTTCCTGAGAGTATATCTATGGAGGACTAAACGTGGATGTATTTCTTCCAGACAAGGCAACACCTTCTCAGCTGGTAGAGCATGAGACTTTTAATCTCAGGGTTGTGGGTTCAAGCCCCATGTCAGGCAAAAGATTTCTGCATTGCAGGGGTTGGACTAGATGATTCTCACGGTCCCCTCCAACTCTACAAGTATGTGATCCTATGATAATTGGGAAAAGGTGGAGCGGTTTGCACTGCTTTCTGCTACCTCTTCCATATCTTTGCCTCAAGTTTCTTGACGGGGGCATAATCTTTTGTGTGATTAGTCTGATGAGGAGAGGTCTAGCACTGTTGCCTATTCTGACCTCTATCCGCCGGTCCTTCAAAACCAACTGGAATTCAAACTAGATCCTCCAATCCCAACCTACACTTTGTGGTGCACTATTTGGCATACTGGTGCTATTTTGAAAAGAAAGGATGGGTGGAAATCCCCCCATAAGCCCTACAATGCTGCTGCTATTATTGATTAATGCTAGGAGAAGGGTGCTCATATGAATAGCAAACACCCAGACACTGAGGGTTAAAAGCAAAATTAAATGCTGCAAGACAATGGGTCTGAACCAAACCCTCAGGTGTTTCTGCAATATGGATAATGAATAGGGAATCCACAAAAGTATCTTGGATTTTTTTCTGACTCAATGATGCTCAGAGTGGACCCACTGAAATCAGTAGACAACTTGTCCTTCTAGAAGAAATGGGAGGAATCCTAAAAGCAAGTTGCAGCTGTGTTCTTGCACATTTTACTTTTTTTAGTACTTGTAATACCCCTGTTTAGGTATGAAATCATTCTACTTTCCCTCATACTTCTACCTCCCTCTAAATGTGGTTTTGTTCTTGTTTACTGTAAGGTGCAATTGAATAAACAATACCCAAATCATGTTTCATTAGGGCTCCTGCACAGTTGCATTTATGTTTTTCTTTTGAGCTGTTAGGTCTCCAAAACAATTGAGGAGCATGTGGTGCTTATTAAAGATTACTCAATAGGTCAGCACCATTAGGGGCTCTCAGGGATGGGGAAATGTGTCAAGATGGCTGCCAAAACCGAACAGCTGGTAGCATGGGAGCTGGCCAGCTCTGGATTAATACTTTTGAGGGTTATTTTTTTTTGTAAAAGGAAAGTACATTCAATGCACAGCACTGCTTTTGAAAACGATTTTTATAGCAGTGCAGGGACTAAAGTATTGAGACTTCCGCAACCAAATGGGATGTGGTAATTGAATAGCAAAATGTTTTTTAAAACCTGATTCATAGTGCACATTATGCTTCGTTTCTGGATTTAGAGTCTCTAACTTGTTCCTGTTCCAAAATACTTGCAGCAGTGGTTCTGCACATGTGGAATTGTGGTTAGGCAAGACTACATCTAAAGAACTAAATTAGACATGGCTGAAGATAATCAAATTCAGAGCTGATTCCATCTGTTTAGAGAAATTGATGCTTATGTGACGGAGGTAAAGGCAGAGGGACAAAAATAGCGTAGATATCTAAAGTCCCATATTTTAAAAATTAAATTATTGAGATAACATTAATATCAAATGACAGATTTAATCTGTGAACCCAGCATAGAGGACAGTGTTCTCTAAGCAATGCTTTCTTTTAGTCGGGGAGGGGGGAGTTATGTGTGTGTACTGTGACATATTTGTTGACTACATCATAATAGGCATTCTTTGTAAATCATAGCGGACTTTATAAAGAAATTTGGAGAGCAGTGTTGTTACTTAAGAGGGATAAGGCTTCATGCACTAAACTCATTCACCCTAATTGGGATGAGCACTCTCAATCCCACAGAAATCAGTAGGATGTTTTCGGTGCAGATGTGACTATCCAAGTTGTCTCAGAATTTCTCTGAAGACTCTTCTATATAGCTGGACTTTATCCAGTATGCCAAACTTCTGAGTTTATATCCTATAATTTACTCCTGTGTGAACCAAAGAGCACAAAGTGTCTGCATTCAGGAGAATTAACAAGAGATAGATTAGATTGGTATGACTGAGAGGCAGCAGTACACTTGTTTCACAAGCAGATTTTGACTTCCCTGGGGTGAATCCAGAGAGACTGTTAGCAGAAAATATCAAGAGTTCTATTTTTTGCTTTGTCAGAGGCCATAAGCACAACATCACTCACCTTTAACCAACCGATGTGGAAACAGGATGCTTTGCTTTCTCAGACATGATTTTAGGGCTCAGAATGGAGGTTGCTGATACCACTCTTTATTTTTTTGTTCTACCCAAAGCAGTGCACTCATTCACCTGATGTTTCATGGTACCACGAGAGACTGCCATGCACCTAATGAATAACCAGCTCATTAATGCTTTGTTCCATGGGGAAATCCTATACAAGAATTACTCAAGAGACATCGAGTTTCATGCCATTACAATGTGAGCCTGAAGAATTAATCATTATTCAACTGTTATTTTATAGTCACCAGTTAATGCAAATAGATTATTGATGCTTATAAAGAGCAGGCTGCTGAAAGGAGTGAAAAGTCATGAAGTCTGCCTCCTTCTATAAGCACCATAAATTGGTGAATCCCTGTCTTCACATAGGAAATACTAGTCTGCAGCAAGGATTTGAACTCAATACTATGGCTACAGTTGACAGTACAAAAGAGATGTGGTTCCATTTGCAATGTTTTCTCTTATCATTGGCTCGGCTTCTGGGACGAAAAGCCTTGAATCTAGCTGTAGATACTTACTTGCAGACTTCTATTTAAGCACTTACTGTGCAGCTATAAACAACAATGAATTACATTGCAACAACCCTCCTTTGAGGGGAGCTGCTTATTCTGTGCCTGGCACAGAAATGCACCAGGCTGCTGAAGGAAGAGCAGAGCACTCTGTGCTCTTCTGCTAGCCCTGAGGAAGCTAGTAACTTCTGTGGGTAGAAGGCTGATGTAATATACCTGTAGTTACTGCAAAAAGTGACTGCTCTCAAAGCAGAACACTGGATGCAGCCAGACAAATGGGAGAGGGAAAACACTCCAGTTTTTTAATCTGGCCAGAGTAGTAGTTGCAACTGAGGGGCATCAGCTATTTGGCGGGTTTTTGCTCCTCTTCTCAACAGGCACCTGGTTCTGAAAAACGTGGGATTGAGAGTCACTGCTGCTTTAATTTTTTTTGACTTCTTGTGTCAGATGGCATGAGTCAACATGGTATTCCATCCTTGTACTCATTTTAATATTACAGTGGTACCAAAACGTTCCAAAACCAAGGCGCGCTTTCCCATAGAAAGTAATGCAAAACGGATTAATCCGTTCCAGACCTCTTAAAACAACCCCTAAAACAGCAATTTAACATCAATTTTGCTATCTTAACGAGACCATTGATCCATAAAATGAAAGCAATAATCAATGTACTGTACTATAAAATAAATAAGACAGTATTGTAGATGATAAAAATTATAATTATTTTTTTCTCTCACCTGCACTGATGATAGTCATTGTTCGGATTGGGGGGCTTTTATCCATTTCCGCAGTCGCACAATCAATAAATCAGTAGCTAAACTGGGTTCCGCACAGTCACAAAAACAAATTAACCAGCTTTAGCTGGTGCATCAACTCCAATCTTTCCTGGACAGGGATAACTTAGCTGCTGTGATTCTTGCACTGGCAACTTCATGTTTAGACTCCAGTACTGGGCTCTGTGTGGTGCAGGGAAGGCTGCATCTGGTGAGAATGTTGCAGTCTGGATGATGAGTGGTGCTCCTTGTTATGTATTGAAGTTCTCACCCTAGGCCAGTAGGGGTGTGTGTATATAGTTCATTCTACTGCAGTTTTCACTCAGGTCCGCACATGCAAATGAAGGATTGAAAAGTGACGTTCAGGGATTGGGTAACTACAGAAAGTTGTTGCTGTTGCATTGTAGCTGAGTTCTATATAAGCAGGCTGCTGAGCCCTTCAGCTCACTTCTGTTCCAGCCTGAGAATAAACAAGAGCTGCCTGAAAATCACTGTGTCGTCTGCTGTGTCCACCCACAACTTAATACTCCTTACTAGGCATGTCAAGAGACCAGGCCCCTTGCCTTATGCCAGTATGGAGGGATCTTCATTGACTGCCTATAAGCTACCAAGCCAGTTTTAAGGTCTTGTTGCTTCCATATAAAGGCCCAAACATCTCTGGACTAGGTTACCTGAAAGACCAACTTGCCCATCACCACCTGGCAAGAATGTTAATGGAACAAATGGAACCCAATTACCTCTGTCATGGCCTGATGATTATCAGTGTGTACGTAGTAAAGCAGAGGCAGGCTTCCCCCCGGTTGGCATCAGAGAGGGCCCATCTGTATCGGCATTCTGATGGCTTCTGGAGACGTACCTGTTTCCACTGGCACCCCCTTGATTTCTTGACCTGAATATCCTGTCCTTCAGTTTCTGTATTGACTTTATGGTACTGCTTTAATTATGGATATTTAGATTTTAATGGTTTTGTGTATCTTGAGTTTTCTATTGTTTAAACCATTTGAAAATCTATGCTGGTATCATAGTAGATGAATGAATAAATAATATAAATGTGAGCCTGTCCTTAACATTTGTAGTAACCTAATTTTTAGTAGCAATTTATAACATAACATAAAATACTTGTTTCAGTTAAATCTATCTATCTTTCTTTCTTTCCTTCCTTCCTTCCTTCCTTCCTTCCTTCCTTCCTTCTCTCTCTCTCTCTCTCTCTCCCACTTGAACTTCTTCTGGAGAGAGAGAGAGAGAAAGAGACTCTGACTCTATACACATTTCCCTGCTGATGACCAACAGATTTATATTGTAATACAGTAGAAATCTGGGAACCACCTGTGCAGCTAAAATGGCTTCTAAAGATAAAATCTATTATGCCTCTTGAAAGGCCATTTTGGTCTCCAGAGGAAAAAGGCAATTTTGACTTGACTGGGACCTCATGTATTGATCTTACACAGGAGGTGTTAACAGAAGAGAGAGAGATTAATCTGAGGAAGAAGGTGTTCTCTCTGCCTTGTGGAACATGCCCCAGAATGGTTCTAAAGGAGTGAAAAAATGAATACTTATTCTTTGAAAGAATGTGCATTTCATTCTTAAACTTTTCCGAACTTCAGCTGTTCATAGGGAGGAGCCAGTGTGGTGTAGTGTTTAAAGTGTTGGACGAGGACTTGGGAGACCAGGGTTCAAATCCCTACTTGGCTATGAAGCTCACTGGGTGACCTTGGGCCAGTCACTGACTCTCACCCTAACCTACCTCACAGGGTTGTTGTGGGGATTAAATTAGGGGGGGAGGCATGTACACTACCTAGAGCTCCTTGGAGAAGAGGTGGAGTACAAGGGGAAAACAAAATCTTTTGTGCTGTTCACAAGGCGTTTGGCTTGGCAGTCATTTATCATAGCACAATATGCAGTTCAGTAACCAGCAGTTTGCCAATCGACTTCCGCTCCCTTTTTATGTGGCCTTCTGGAATAGCTGAGCAGTGATGCACTTGCTGGTCCAGCTTTTCTATCCCAGACCCAAGCCAAAAAGGACTACCCTGACTTGCAGCGAAAGCAGGCTTGTTCCACGGCAGAACGACTCACCTTCAGGACTCACCTGTCACAGGGCAGCTATGACTCTTGCAGCCTGGAGCAGCCTGGGCCTCAAAGCCATCCCTGTAACTGTCAGGTGGGGAAGCCCCACAATATCTTTGCAGGCAAGGGAAGTCTCAGTCATCCATTGCCTATTCTAGATTTCTGCCACAAAGCCCTTCCCTCTTCCCATTTTTCTTCTTTTTTGAGGGGGGGCAGGGGTGAAGAGGAGAGTTTGGGTTTGGGGATTCAAAATAGCATGGGAGCGTTTCTCTGTGTGGTGAGGCTGGCAGACGTTGGTTGAATATATGTTGGACTTAAATATATAGCTCAGCATTATCAAGCATGGGTTCCCCACTGGAAGGGGTGAAAACCAGAGCATCCTCAGCTGTGTAATACCCACAAAACTGGTCCTGGAGTTTTTGGGAAGGTGGCTGCTGTTGTGGCTTCCTCTGGCATTATAACTGGCAGCCCAAGATGCCACAGAGACAATTGTATTGGTCTTCAGAATGGGGACATAGGAAGCTGCCATATACCAGGTCAGACTATTTGTCCATCTAGCCTATTTCAACTGGCAGTAGATCTCCAGAGTCTCATGCAGTGAGATGTCTTTCACTGCTATATAAATACTTTCAAGTGGATATGCCAGTTGACCCTCCATATGCAAAATAAGTGCTTTGCCACTGGCCGGTTCCCCCTCCCTGACCAACCTCCTGGCTAAGGCTGGGAGAATTGCACTGAATGCGAGACACCTGCATATGAATATATTTATCTCTGGGCTTTGGGCAGTCTGGGTCAATGGACAACCTTCTGGGTAGTAAGCTGTGAAAATATGTGCTAGATCATTGGCACAGCTTATAGGCTTCAGGGTCCAGGAGCACAGATGATTTGCCATTAGATACTAATCCCATCATATAATATATGCATGCTTCAACTCGGGATGGAACTTCCAATACTTGATAACTTTTTAGGAAAAACACCTGCCTACTGTTTAGTGATGTATGATGCTTTTCATTATTTAATATCCAGCTGAAAAAACCATTTGAAAAGTGTGGGTGCTTGAATACCTCCCCTGCCAGCAGTGTTCAGGCCTCTAATTATTTTTCTCTCTGGTAACAGCATTTTTCTTACTGGTTAGAACACCGAACAGTTTACACACACACACACACACACACACACACACACACCGAGAGAGAGAGAGAGAGACCACACACATGTGCCTAGTTTCAAGCCTATGGAAAAAATTCTTTTGAACTCAATAAGCTTTGGATCAGACTTCTTATGATTTTTAGATTTTTGCCTTTGGTACAAAAAGCCAGTCAGTGGGCTCAGCAACCATGCTGCAGGAGTCTGAGTTATGCAGCTTAGGCTCTATTATACATTATTTGCAGAGTGCCAGATTTGCATATAAGCTAAACAAGCTATAGCTTAGGGCCCCACTCTCTTGGGAACCCCCCAAAAAACTGGATGTACATTTCCAAAATATAAGATACAAACAAATAAAGTGGCTTTAGTTCCATAAATTACCATATAGCATATATTCAACACAAAAAGCGACAATTTGTTGTTGACAAAGGACAGCTGGACATATAAAGAGCCCCATTACCTTCAGTAGCTTAGGGCCTCATCAAACCTAAATCAGGCCCTGATTATTTGTAATGTATTATACGTTTAAAGCAGCATCGTGCCACTTTAAACAGTCGTGGCTTCCCCAAAGACTCCTGGAAACTGTAGTTCAGGTTTCTGAAAGTTGCCAGAAGACCGCAGTTCCTCTTACAGAGCTACGGCTCCTAGAGTTCCCTGAGAGGAAGAAGCGACTGTTAATCCAGACTGGGAATTGTAGATTTGTGTGGGAAAACAGGGGTCTCCTAACAACTCTTGGCTCCTCATACCACCTGCAGCTTCCAGGATTCATTCTGGGAAGCTATAAATGTATGGCCTTAGAAGCTGGTGGGTTTGTACTTTGAAAGGTTTGTGTCCATTACTGAGAGCTGTGGTAGCTGATGTTGGATAAAACATGATATCACAGTTTCGAAAAATGAGCATGTGAAATCTGTCTCCACTAAGGTTTGCTTTCCCATCTCATCTTACAATTTTGTTTAATCCAGGTTCTGTTGAGCCTTTTGTTTTGGCTTGAAATCTATTTTTGTCCCCGATTGTTTTAATATTGCTAATCTGACTAAGGGACGTGTGTGTGTGAGAGCGAGCGAGAGAGTTTTTAAGATAAAGGAGAGTTCCAGGCTTTTCTTTGTTATTAACATACCTTTCTCTCTCTTTCCTCCTGGGTTTGTTGGTCATGGGGTTATTACATTTTGCAGGAATTAGTTTAAGCAGAATTTCAGAGCGAAATAGCTGCAAGGCTGCAGCCCTACTCTCACTGGTGCACTTGGGTTTCTGTAGCGTTAAAAACAGTTGCTAAGATGCCTGGGAAACAGCATTCAATATCACTGCCACCATCGATTCTTAACTGCAGTGGCCCATAACCTTGGATAAGATTGTCAGTTTAGTGGATCTCACTCCTGAGTAATGTATATAGGTTTGCAACCTTGGCTGTTTGCAGATATGACACCCTTAAATGTCCCTTTCATCTTCTTTCTTGCTATTTGTATTGCATTGCTTTGTTGGGATAGAAAACAAAAAGGGATTTAAAGTGAAACCTACCCGGTACATTGTAACCAATCTCATTACAGGCTATAGAAATGCAACTAGCACTTCAGTGTCATTTCAAAAGACAAAGGGAGCTATCCTTCTTATCAATATCCCCCAAGTTCCATTGCAGCAAGATGCTGGGGCAGAAAGTTCAGATTTGTATTTTCTTACATGCAGTGTGCAGCCAAAATCATGTCTGTGATGACCATCGTCCAGCTTGGCTTTTCCCAGTCTGTGGGTTATGGCCCACCAGTGGGTTGCAAAGGCTGTGCGAGTGAGTCACAGACTTTATAAGTAAATGCAAAATAATTACTGCTTGTCCTTAAATAGTATGAACCATCTTGGTTGTGAGTCCTGGAAGACCTTTCTCCCTGCCTTTTCCACCTGGCCTGGGAGAGTGGGGCTGACTTTCAGCTACAAAAACTGAGGCTGCTGAACAGACTTTTGGGCTGGGGTGTTGTTTAGGGGTTTTTGTTGGAAGAGGTTATTGCTATTGTTGCTATTGATTTTTTTAAGGGTTGCCATATGTCCGGAAACAGTGCCTGAGCGGAAATCACTTAAATGTCTGTGAAAATCCATGTTGAAAGTGTAGATTTTTGCAAATTTCCTTTAAAATAGCTCAAAATAATAATAATTCCAGCATGAGAATGAGTTTGGCCAAACTGCGGGAGGCAGTGGAGGATAGGGGTGCCTGGCGTGCTCTGGTCCATGGGGTCACGAAGAGTCAGACACGACTGAACGACTGAACAACAACAACAACAAGGAGGGTTGCCTAGCACCATTTTTCTGGTCTTTTCAGTAGCAGCAGAAGACTTTTCTGTTCACCTAGGGTATTGCTGCATGGATCTGGGAAGGTTTTTTTCATTCACATCTCTGTTTCACAGCTTGATTGTTAAGTGATGGCTAGAATTTGGTTTAATTTATTAACGTATCCTAATAACTGTGTTTGCATTTTAATGTTTGCGTTTTATTACATTTGGACCTAGCACTGGAAAATTCTTCAATATGTTCTCAGCTTGAAATCAGTTGTTCAGAAGAGGTTTAAACTCAAGTTGTGCTGGTCTAGGTTGACATAAGCATGTAATTATTTAAGTGAATCTGTCCTGTATAAATATGTGCCCTGTGCTTTAATGGTATGCTGATTTTCTCCCCTCTCTTTCCAAATTTTGTGGCATATACTGAGGGAGTGCTGAGTGACATAAAATTACACTTTTTATGGTCATTTTGAAAGCACATCCTGTCCTTGTAAAACACTGAAAGGCATTTTGTTTTCATTAGAGCTGTGTGAGTAGGTTTTAACAAGCAAGTATTAACCAAGCAATTTGGAGATAACATTTGCAGCACAGCAGAGTGCTAGCAGTACAAATTTAATGGCAGCAATTGTCCTAAAAATCTGGGAGAGATTTCAGTGCAAAAAGGAGAAAGAGCCAGGCACTGAAGACAGAACACATGAAGGAAAGTGGGTTGTAAGAGGTGCTGGATAGTATCTTGTTCCCAGGAAGTAACGGAAAGCTAGTTTTTCTGCAATATCCTAAAACTATCTGAGGCTGCAATTCTATACCCACTTTCCTGAGAGTATGTCTCACTTAAATCCAGAGGACTTACCAGTAGTGCAATTGTATGCATGTCTGTATATAAGTAAGAGACTGAACACCCATATATGTGGCCAGAATGTATATATTGGAAGCATTTTTATGATAAATATAAGCTCCATCTGATGACTGTGGGCATGGTGTATTTAAAAGATGTGGCTTCATGATGTTTTGACAGCAGTTATGTATGCTCTTTATGGTGTATCTAACCTCTGCAGTCAAGCCTGTGCTGTTTCCCCATGTGTCTGGATGGATTGGGGCAACATGATCTGTACAGGAGGCTCTGTTGTAGTGATGTGGGAACTTTACCCAAGCCCAGTACCTTAACTTCTCTTACAGGAATTTACCATACTTCTGACTTAGCCCAAAGTGCTGAGTCAGAAAAACAGGATATTATTGTGCAAGCAAGTCATTTGTATAATGACATCAGTAACTGATTTTGCACAAAATGCCCCACCATTGGTACCCATGGCAGTGTTTCTGTACATAGGATGCTTAGTGCTAAGGTTTAATCTTATTATGAGTTAAGTTTATAACTGCTGCAACTGGATTTTTGTATGGACTGAGCCAATCCTGATTGGACCTCCAATGGGCAGGGACAATTGGAAGTGCAGTCCGAAACATATGGAGGGCACCCCCAAGTTGGGAATGGCTGAGTTAGAGGCATAGAACAAGCACAATGCTTGTTGCACTACCCTAAAACCGCCTCTGCTGCCATCTTCATGTTTGGACTCTGTAGTTTATTGCTCACTCTTAAATTCTCAAAAGCAAGTTACTGTTTTACATATATTTGCTGGAGAACTTTGCAGTGAGCTGATTAGGATCCAGTCATTGTCCATATAACAGTTAAAGCATTTTGTGTATGTGCAAGCTTCTTTGACAGATACACTGTACATTCTTTCAGATGCTCTATCTAGGCTGTATCCATGTATCATCAGAAAGCTAACTGTTTGGAGTTAATTAATTCAATTCCACATAGAATTGCTTTTACAGAATTGAGGCCTAGTGTCGTGCCCCTTGCCTTTCTGGATGACCACTATTGGGCACAGCATTTCTGCGTATTTTGCAAAACAGCTGTAGAGGACATTATTCATTATATTACCTAGTGCCATCTATATAACTATCCATAGCTTTTCCACCCAGCCAGAACTCAGTTCTGGTACCTCTCAGGTTGGCGTCATTGCCAATACAGTATAAGAGACCAACAGAGGTATTCATGGTGAGTTCTGGCACCTCTTTTTCTAGTAGAATAGCATTGTAACTATCCTTCTGAAAAAAATACCTGTTTGAATTTAGCCACAGGAAAACTTATGTGACTCAATGTGAGTTTGTGTGCTTTTTGCTATTAGTCGAGAACAATGATCTTACTTTGCATATTTCTGGTGGCAGCTGGGAAATTAAGAGCCAGGTTTGTGTCTTGACACTGAATGCCCTTTTCTCTAAAAAATAATAGCTCCTCCAGTGTTAGGTGAGGTGACGCCTTTTCACTCTCTTAAAGGCCACAGTGACCACTGCTTATAACTATTGTAGTATTTTGTTACATAGATATTCATGAAAGGGTTAATGTTGGTATGATTTCCAGTAAAGAAAAAGTAGAAATTTACAGAACTCTAGTCAAATAATGGCTGCCTGCATTAGAAGTTACTGTTCATTAATCTTCATGGTGTGATCACTTCTTGCTCTTAGCATCTCAGCTCCTTGCCTAGGATTTTGAGTCATGGTAGCATGTATTCAACCAGCCTTGAAAATGGAAAAGCAGGTAGAAAAAATAAACAAAACATGAAATTCACCAGCTGAAATGGATTGGCTGAAAGGCAATGCTGCATTCCTTACCCTGGCACTTGCCTTTTTAGGAATTCTCTAACATTGTCTTTCTTGCACTTGGAGATTCTACAAGAAGTACTTTTCCTGTCAACACATCCAGTTAAAACAGAGTTTTCTTTTCTTTTCTCTTCCCTGCCAGTGACTTATTAATTAGCACTGTCATAGTACCTGGAAGAGCCAAATGAAATAACACATCTCTTTGCTAGGTACTGTGCTTAAATATAAAAATTATAGTCCCCGTTGTCAGTAACCTATAATCAAAACAATTAAAGCAATCAAAGAAAACAGGCTAATTATTTTAGTAGGTAAAACTTTTTGATATTCACAAGACCACATAATATTGGTTGTTTAGTCCTTAACAAGGATATAGACATACACGTTCTAAATAGAATGTATGGATCATGTATATTAAACGATATGCAATTTATTTATAAATAAATAAATAAAACTTGGTTCAAAGAGAAGGAAAAAACAAGCTTCTCTTGTTTTGTTTTTTTATTTTAAGAAGAGTATTTAGAGTGGAGTAGCAATAGCAATGCCTTTAAACATACTATGCTGGGGAAAAATATATATACATGACCACCACCCATCCCATATTTTACGCAACCTTTGGGAGTAATCTGCATTCATTTATGTTCCGCATGTATGCTAAGATTTGCAGTGATACCCAGCCTTGTAAGTTTAATGACTGCAGGAACGTGTGGTGGTGGAGGACATAACCTGGAGTCTAGTTTTGTGGGCTTCATATGGTGTACAGAAAGTTATTTAAAAAGGCATTCTGTGCCCAGGCTTCTGCATTTTGTCTCTCCTTGCTTCTCGTGGTGAATGTGCTGCTGCTGCCCTCTGTGGAGCAACTACCAGGACGGTCCCTTGTCTGGGCTGACCCAAAACATTTCCTTGCCTAATTTGAAGGATGAGATCCCGCTCCTTTCTTTTCCTTATGCAGAAGGTGACTGGCCTGAGACTGTGGAGTCTCAAGTCAACACTGGCAGCAGGACAGTGTCCTCCACCGTGCTTGACGGCACAAGGCTAGCTTCAGTGGCCTGTGTCCTCCCCCCCTTTGCTGCTTATCCTTGTCTTTTCGCATCTCCCTCAGTCTGCCCAACGGTGGGGCCAGCACTTACCCATACTCATCTCTGCAGCTCCAGCCTCCGTCTGTGGGAGAAGGCTGGGAGTTGACTCGCAGCTCTGTGAGGCTGAGCCGCCCTGGGTTTCAGCTTTCAGGAGGCACTGACAAGTTCATTTCCTGTGACGGGAGCTGTTATAACATTTGTCTAGCTGCTTGGTATGACAGATTTGAAATGAGAGAGAGTCTTCTTTGCTGCTAGTGTACACGCTGTTGATTTTGACTGAGACGTTGAATAAATTTCCTCTTGGGGGCACAGCCAATAAGAGCTGGAGTAATTTTCCTTACCAAAGCAGGGACCACGTACTTAGAAAGTGAGTGTTGGGAAAGACAATCAGAGTTCTCAGTGATCTTGTTGTGAAATGCTGAGAAGATAGCTACAATGCACTTCCTAAACCATGCAAAGAGAAGGAACTTCTTGTAGTAAGCTGTTGTTGTTGTTGTTGTTCAGTCGTTCAGTCGTGCCCGACTCTTCGTGACCCCATGGACCAGAGCATGCCAGGCACGCCTATCCTTCACTGCCTCTCGCAGTTTGGCCAAACTCATGTTAGTAACTTCGAGAACACTGTCCAACCATCTCATCCTCTGTCGTCCCCTTCTCCTTGTGCCCTCCATCTTTCCCAACATCAGGGTCTTTTCTAGGGAGTCTTCTCTTCTCATGAGGTAGCCAAAGTACTGGAGCCTCAACTTCAGGATCTGTCCTTATAGTGAGCACTCAGAGCTGATTTCTTTAAGAATAGATAGGTTTGATCTTTTTGCAGTCCATGGGACTCTCAAGAGTCTCCTCCAGCACCATAATTCAAAAGCATCAATTCTTCGGTGATCAGCCTTCTTTATGGTCCAGCTCTCACTTCCGTACATTACTACTGGGAAAACCATAGCTTTAACTATACGGACCTTTGTCGGCAAGGTGATGTCTTTGCTTTTTAAGATGCTGTCTACGTTTGTCATTGCTTTTCTCCCAAGAAGCAGGCGTCTTCTAATTTCGTGACTGCTGTCACCATCTGCAGTGATCATGGAACCCAAGAAAGTGAAATCTCTCACTTAGTAAGCTAAGTTACTCTCACTTAGTAAGCTAAGTGAATACAAAGGCTGACTTTAGCTCTTGCTTGGTGGTAGTAATTTCTGCTGGGGGAATGACATTTCTGACACCTAGGCTGTGGGTGGCAAAAGCCACTTTCCTGTGGTATTGAGTAGACCCCCAACTCCAAGAGCACCAAGCACCCTGACAGGTGTTTATGCACAATTAAGGAAACATCTTCTATAATAGTGTATGATTTGTGATTTTAGGGTAGAGGGTTTTTTGCTTTTTATTGTATATATTTATAGTGTGTGTGTGTGTGTGTGTGTGTGTAAAAAACTGCAATATGCAAGTATTTATGAATAAGAATAAAAACAATCCATTATTTACAAACAAATCTTTAAAGCAGGGACATTCTTACTGTGTTTTGTGAGTGAGAGTTTAGACTTTCTAAATGACCTAGGAAGACTTGAGTGCTCTAAGCGCTTCCTTAGACCCTTAGAAGTGTGCCATAAATTAAAGCAGCCCTCTGGATGTTTTGAGCTATAACTCCCATCATAGAATCAGAATTACAGAGCTGGAAGTGACCCTGAAGGGACCTCCAATGGGCAGGGACAATTGGAAGTGCAGTCTGAAACATCTGGAGGGCACCCCCCAAGTTGGGAATGGCTGGGTTAGAGGCATAGAACAAGCACAAGGCTTCATCTTTGATGTTTCTAGTTATAGAATCTGTTCCACCAAGGTCCAGAAAAGTCCTTGATTGAACACATCCTACAGAAATGGGTTCAGTGTCTGTTGAGAGTCCAGGGCTGTAACATTTCTCAGGAAAAACAAAACCTAACAGTCATCAGGAGTTTGTTTTGCAGCAATGTACCTGTAGTATAAATCTAGAAACACATCAAATTTAGTCTGAATGAGAGTATGAGTTGCATGGTATAACATCAACCTTTAAAAAAGTCACCATGAAAATAAGCAAAGCAGTATAAGCAGGCTATTTATCCTTGCAGTCCGATGCAAAACATGCAGAGTCAAGTAGGAAAAATGGGCTTTAGATGAGGCTGCTGGGGTTACAGAATGGCAAAAGCATCGCTTTCAGTGAGTAAAATTAGGAGGCAAACTGTTCTTAAGGGGTGAGGGAGTGCTGAGCTTACATGGTTCTCTTTGGATATGTCCTCTCTGATTTGCAGAGTGTGCTCTTGCTTGTACATAACTCTTTGATGCTAAGAATTCACAGGTGAGTCCTGGGTACAACCATTCATCAGAGAGCTTGTCCTTTTGTGCTGATTTCCCCAGGATCTGTGTGTGTTCCTAATCGGTGTCCAATAGTGTTGTGCTGTCAAAGAGGGATGTCGGTTTCAGAGCAATTAGCTCCTTTCTGCCCAGGAGGGTGCAAGACTGCTCTGGAATACTCTCTCACTGCACTTTGGAGTCCCAACTGCTGATTAGTCTTTCCCAGAAAGCAGTATTCCAAATGTATGTAGTAGCTAAGTAGTCGTTCCCTACCTACGGGGGGGGGGGAATACACAGTATATATATTTTGATGTTATAGCTAGACAACAGTTTTTATGGTAAATCACAGGCATAGATTTAGTCGCTGAAGAGAATGCACATGGGCAGCATTAAAAGCAAGCATGACATAATACTGTGAAGTTGAAATTGTCTAGGAAGGCAATTGCTTAAGAAGTATGTGGCTGCCTGGGGAGTGTATAGGGAATCCTGTTGTAAAGTTGCATCTGAAGGTTCCTCGTGAATGTGAGTTCTTTCCCTTCTGAAGATACCCATAATTCATTGGTGGCCATGTTGTATTCTTTCGAATGTACTTTTATCTGATGCCCTGTCCTGATGCCAGCTGTTTGATGGAAACTACTGAGAGCCTGGTACTACTTAGCTAGAGCAGAATGAGAGAACAGCTGCCTGCAGCCATGCTGCCCTTCTGGGCTCCGGCTGCCAGAATGTTTGCTTTCATGAGCATGGATGTCAATAGAGCAAAGATGAGACATCAGTTTTGAGCAATTTTTCTCAGCATGGAGCCGAAGCTGTCTTCCAGATAGGCTTAAGATTTTTGTGAAATAATATCCCTCTTAAAACCAGGAACCACTGGGCACAAACACTACATAGCATGTAATACTAAATATTTTGACATGGTGCTGGCTGTGCTCTTGAGTCTAAATGGAACCATGCGTTGGTGATGCACCATTTAGTTATGGCAGCCGAGACACAGCTCCGAGGCACTGATGCGCACAAAGTCAATACAATTGGAGGGTTTGAATTGGTCCACCCACATCTTGAGTTTCCCTGAGCTTCCTGCTGAAGAACTGTTCTGTAGTCCAGGGGCCTTCACACTGTGTTTCAGGGAACCCTTAGGTTTTTAGGAAGCTTATCCAGAGTTCTTCAGTGCACATGTACAATAATGGCAGACGAGGTTCCCTGAGAGATAGCTTGTCTCCTGTCATGGGTCATCTCTTACAGTGGGAGTTGGGAATCTGTGGCTCTCCAGGTAGTGTTGACTCCAAGTCCATCATTCCCAACCACCATGGGATGATGGGAGCTGTAGTCCAGCATCAGAATCCTGAGGTGCAACTTAGGGTCAAAGTTCATATGACTGGCAGTCAATTATTCTTCCTCCCCTCAGTTTTCTTTCTGAACAGGAAGCAGTTGCAGAAAGTCAGGAATAGAAGATTGGCAGGGAGAGGAGCTGCTTAGCCCTTCCTGCTCCTGCCATTTATCCACTGATATCCTTTCCTACCTGGAAGAGGGGGAAACAAGGCCATGGCTGCCACTCCTGTGAATAGTATATTCAGTGTCCTTTCATAACTGGGAAGAAAAGCAGCTTAGGTAGTAGATACTTTTCAGCAGCAGTTGGCCAGAAGAGAAAAGTTTGAGCAGAACAATAATACTCCCTCAGCTCCCTGTCTCTGGAGTGTGTTTTCAGCTTCCCACTCCAGCTTTTTATTTTAAAACAACATAATAAGAGGAAAGAATTATGGAACTGTCAATCACACATTTGTTTAGCCCTAGGAAACCCAAGTTTGCTCTTCATGGGCCTTCGTTGCATGGAGTTTGATTGGACAAGTAGAAAGTAAGAGGAGTCCAGGGGTATCTGAAAAAAATAATTGTTTTGTTAAAGACATTGTGTTTCTCTTTGGACAAGTATTCATATGCCACTTGTAACAAAGCAACCAATTGTGTAGAAGTTTCAGTAAGCTATGGTTGCAGAAGAAGAGTAACGCATAAATGGATCTTGTCATTGTTTGCTGTGTCCAGAGAGGTGTGAAGCCTGTGAAATCAATGCAGAACCCACATGTCTGTCATACATAACATTCCCAAGTCATATACCGTACATACTCGAGTATAAGTCGACCCAAATATAAGCCGAGGCACCTAATTTCCCTACAAAAATGTGGGAAAGCTTATTGACTCAAGTATAAGCCGGTTCACCTTTGCCACTGTGGTAGAGGAGGAACGAGCAGCCCAAAGCAGCCCTTTGGGCTGCTCCTTCCTCTTCCTCCTTTGCTGCTGTGGAGCTCACCCCGTCGCAGGGTTTCGAACCGCCATTCTTCTGATCAGCAAGCCCTAGGGCTCTGTGGTTTAACCCACAGCGCAATGTTCCCTTGTGTTATACAGAGAAGGCTGGGATCCTGTCCTGTTTAAGCAGGAGCCAGGGAAAGTGAGCACCTGTGGGGTTTTAATACTTCCTTAACTGATAGGCTTTCTGCCTTCTGGGGTCTAAAGTTTGCATTTATGCGAGCAGTTCAGGAATGGAACAAGCTGCCTGGGGAGAGTAAAGAACCACCATTCTTGCACACTTCTTAAGGAATGGTTGACTTGAGTATAAGCCGAGGGCAGCTTTTAAAGCACAAAAAGTGTGCTGAAAAACTAGGCTTATACTCAAGTATATACGGTAGCAACAAGCAAATGTAAAGCAATGCTTCTGGAGAAGGGTGAGTGTGCATGGCTTGCATTCAGCTCCTAGGGGGTCCTCTGCAGCAGTGCTGGTGAAGTGGGGAGGAGCACAGTGCTGGTCTTTTGTGGGTTCCACCCATGTGGCCTGGAGCTTTTGATGTTATTTGAGCAATGTGGGGGAAGTACAAACTGCAGCAGCTCTGAGTGGAAGAATGCTTGAAGGGAACTTTTCATTTCGTTTACCCATCAGGGTGTATAGTGCAAGTCTGTCAACAATCTTATTTCAAACTTTACATTCAAAAATCTGTGTGTACAGTGGTACCTCGGGTTACACACGCTTCAGGTTACAGACTCCGCTAACCCAGAAATAGTACCTCAGGTTAAGAACTTTGCTTCAAGATGAGAACAGAAATTGTGCGGCGGCATGGCGGCAGCAGGAGGCCCCATTAGCTAAAGTGGTACCTCAGGTTAAGAACGGACCTCTAGAACGAATTACCGGTAAGTTCTTAACCCGAGGTACCACTGTACTTAGACTTGTAGAGTTGGAAGGGACCCTGGGGGTCATCTAGTCCAACCCCCTGCAGTGCAGGGATATGCAGTTGGTCTGTATGAGGATTGAACCTGCAACCTTGGCGTCATCAGCGCTGCTCTCTAACCGACTGAGCTAACTGGTAGGTTCAAATAGCAGTCTATATATGGAGACGATAAGTTAATGTGATGTCCTCATTGTTCCAACATAGTCCAGGACTGGAGTTCATGTCATCATCAAAACATTTTGATTTTTGTGCTAAGTCTGATGCGAGTGGGTCTTGGGAGCTTTATCTATTGGAAACACCACTGGTGCTAAAAGGTGTAAATATAATTGGGAAGCACTGCTGTAGAATGTGAAAGAAATAAGCCAAAAGAGTATATTGGAAAGGGCCAGCTCTAGAAGGTGACGGAATACGTAGCAGCAGAGGGGAGACCACATAGATAATTTATAAATCTGTAGAGACGGCTGTCTGTAAGTTTAGACACAGTGTCTTTTATTTGGAGGCAAAGTCAATAGTCAAGACTTGTCTGTTAACCATGATTCTGCAGTTATTGATGGGGGTAGGTTTAAATCCCACATTGCATGTCTTAACCTTTTTCTCTAGGATGAAAAGTGAGAGAAGGAATGAAACAGGCACACTGACGCTGATTTAGACTTACGGTAATTTCTGAAACGTGCCATTGTGTTTTCTAACAGCAACACAACAAGGGAGGGGTAGTGCTTTCAGATTGGAAAACCTTTCATGTAGATATGAATTAGCAATGTCTGCTATCGAAAAATGTCCAAGGGTTGAGTCATGGGCTCCCTTCCTTTTTTCTACCACGCAGTGAAAATTAACATTTTCTGGAGCTTGAAAATCCCACAATCTCTAGAGTCCTTTCTGGAGGGTTTTAATTAGATGTTCAGTGAATTTCTCAGTCTTTTATGTGAGCATTTTCAAAACACAGGGAAGAATTCGTTTTATGATCACGTTTGTTTAGTGGTGTTCAGTGAAGCTGCATGGGCTAATGTGTGGCCTGTGTGTGCGCTTGCCAATGTCATGCTGCTCACAGTAATGGATATGTGCTTGCCGAAGCTCCACCCGGTTGGCTTTGACTTGCAGCGCACATTTTCAGAAGAGGTCTATGATCCATTAGCAGCAGGGAGCTCAGGGCTATTTGCTGGCCAAGGCTGGGACAACGTGCTGCTGCAGCTGATTTGAAGAAAACTTGCACAGTACAACTCCTGGCAGTTATGTGTTTTAGCATGTCCTTTTTCATAGCCAGCTCCACTGTTTTAAAAGAAAATGAGTTTCGGTGACAATGAAGTAATGCGTGGGTTTTAAAAAAAAATTAGTGGAAGAAGGCAGGCAGGCACAGGAAGCTGCCTTATACCAAGCTAGACCATTTGCTCATTGACCATTTGTTCACCTAGGTCAGTGTTGTGGGTAACCTTTGGCCTTCCAGATGTTGCTGAACTACAGTTTGCACCAGCACCAGCAAGCATGGTGAACAGAAGTTCAGCAACATCTGGAGGGCCAAAGGTCCCCCACACCTTGTCTATAGCGGCTGGTAGTGACTCTGTAAGGTTTGAACATGGGACCTTCTACTTGCAGAGAATGTGCTCTGCTACTGAGCTACGGTCCTTTCTCCACACGTGTGTTTTCACGCAAAGGCATGGAGGAGCATTTTTTCATTCTCTGTCTCCTGGAATTCTGATCCACGGAGAGCCATATTGCCAGTGACGCCTCCGTAATCAGGTTTCTAGAATTCAGGTGCCACTGCTTAAATTTACCACATTATCTTCCAGGGGCCAACTTGAGACTGAATCAGTGTATGGGCTAAATTACAAACAGATGTCAAAGTAAGCTGCTATAAAATGCTCATATATGTCAGGGCTTTCTCGTTCTTGGAGTGCCACAATAGAGAGAAAATAAGGAGCAACATTTAAAATAGTCAAAGGCCAGTAGAAAAGCAAATATTTCTCTTTGAAATTATATATCTTGCTGATTCACTTTATTATAATAATTTAAACAGAAAAATGATATCTAGTGGCAATGTTTACTGTGAAATTCATTAGTCATCATTTCTGCAGAGCATCTTCCTCTTCAGCATTAGATGATAATTATTCAAGAGTATTGGAGGTGGGCGGAGGAAATTTGGTTGAAGAGGGAAAAAGCCTTGTTTATTTTATCTTCCCATCCCAAACAAGTCAATGGGATGGAGAAATCGAGCAGACTGGACAGCTTTTAGTCTTTTTAAAGGAAGCTCTTGTAGAAACTGTCTGAATATGCTAGAGAAGAATCAAACCCCATATTTTAAAATGTTATCCCCCCCCCCAAAGCATGCAACCGTTTTTGAAATGCCAGTTGTGAGGGACTTTAGTGAGTACTCATAAGGATAGTCCGCTTAGCTTACTTGGTAGGCGGCGTTGCGGCCGGGCATCAGGCCCCACAGGATCCGGCCGGGGGTGGAGATCATCGCTCTCCTTGTCACTGTTTGGCTGTGTTGCCAGTGCTGGGCAGGGCCTAGCCCAGGGGTGCCCCTCACAGTCCAGTCGGCACCGGTGGGGGTGGGCGTGGCCTTTGCCAGATCTCCCACCCCCCCATCTCTTTTTAAGCTTTGCCTTGATAGGACCTTGCTATGGACATATGTTGGCTGCCATATTTTGGGACCAGCTGAACAAAATAACACAACACGATGGCCAATAACAATGGCACTAGACACTATAAACTAATACAAATGATCAGAAATTGCAACCAAAATCTCTAAATCTTCTTCACCAGTCGCGGTAGAATAATTCAAAAGTTCATCTGTCACCAAATATTGCCGGAACGGAGTTTCCGGATAGCCAGTCTGTTTCGTTTAATGCTTCATCAGCCAATCTTGATCAATTCTTCATCAGCCAGACTTGTAAGAATTGATATGAGAAGGATGAAGTTCAATTTCTTAACAAGCCAATCTTACATGTAAGTAAATATAAACACTGTAGAAAATATGCTCTGGATCAGTGCTCATATAATACTGTAGTCAGTGACACGAGTCTGTTTACGGAATATTTTGGGACCAGGCAGGATTTTTTCCACTTGGGAAATTGGCTCCAGCCATTTGGTTTTCGCCGATCTTGTAGCAATTGTCACAACTTTGTGAGTTTACACATTGGGTAAGCTTTGTTTGGGTGAGGGGGGGATGTTGTAGTCTCCACCTGTCCTTCCTCATTAAGGGTATCTTGTTAAAGGGATCCTGATGCCTGGATGTGGGCTAGGGGTATGGCCCTCGGGGACCCCTCGGGCTGCCCCTATTCAGTGTTGTCTGATTGTTAACCCAAAGCTGTTTTAGCAAAGAGACACAATATGCCGAGTGATGATTTATGGGGAATGAAGAGTAGTTTGCTGGTGGTGGTGTGTGACACAGAGGGATTTCCTTGTGCTTCCACCACTCAAATCTCCCCGACACACACTTCAGTTAATTTGTTTCTACAAATATACCCCTATGTTGTGTTTCGCATGTATTTAAAATTGCCTACTACTTCAAAGGGCCATTCTACTCATGATACTAAGATTCCCTGTTCTTCCCCAAAAGGACTTAAAGATTTGTCAGACAGCTACGTCCTCTCTGAGGACACGTCATAATAACTTCATTAATTTCCCGCATAAAATGAAAAGGCTTTATGGGGTATCTTACTGAGTTTCCTCATTGCTTGTTTGATTTACAGCCTGACAAAATGTCAGAGACAACAATCTGGCCTTGCTTAACAAGGGCTGGGAACGTTCTGTTACCTAGTTTCTACCTTGGTTTTCTACACCAGTTTAGCACCTGAAACTGCCAAATGTTTTTGGCTACGGTCCTCAAAGCGGCGAACACTAAAACTACAACAAACACAAAAATACAATAAACCAATCCAATAAATATAAAATAGCAGAAATTATAAAATAGCAGAAAGCAGGTGTACTGCGAATCACGTTACACATTCATGAGTTCCGTGTGTGCTGTCCTCACAAACTCAAATGCCATCCGCAAACAGTTGCCCAGACAGTAGACTTTTCCCTAGAAACAGCTACAGATGTAGCAAAATCTCTACAGTTGCTCTCTAGGATGGGGCTGGTTGCTCAATCTTCTGGCTCCTCAACAGACTGATGTTTTCCAGGGGCAGGGGCAGTAAAGAAGTGCTTGAGAGGCTACAGTTGGCATTCACCTTGCAGCCAGCCATGGTCTTCTTACTGCTACCTGCCTCCTCTCCTGTCATGTTGAGATTCCAAGGGCCTCTTGCTCATCACATTCCTCAGCTGTTTACAGTACCAACTGTACAGCTGGAGAGTGGGGAGGGCATCTGTAGATTGCACGGAAGGTGACTGAGAAGATGGGATGCCGTATGTGAGCTGGTGCATCCTAAGCAAAATAACTCTGTAGTAATTAAAAGAGAATGCACCACTGAAGTACTGTTTTCTCCAGCTCTTGATCAAACATCTGGCTCAGTATGACACCAAATGCTTTTTATGGGACCAGTGTTAGATTGCTTGGATTTGGTGAGAGACCTTGTATTCATTTGTAAAAGTTAATACCAGTGATATAAAGTTGCTGATAATTTGTTTATGCCGATGGTGCTTGTCACCTGTGATGTTCAAGTGTCTTTGATTTAATTTCCGGAAGGGGAGGTGCCAAAACTGAAGACTGTTTTCATTGGTGGGCTGTAATTCGCCAGGCATGCAGAGTGATGGAAATGGAAGAGCTGCCAGGATTGGAACCTGAGTTAAGAGCTGAGCATATCTCAGAGGAGGGCTCAGAGGAAAACACTGGATGTTTGTAGTCCAGTAGGGCCAGGGTCTGTGTCAACGAAGCTGCAATAGTGATTTTGGGAAATTCAAGCAGGAATGCAGACAGGTAGACAAGGGGATCGGAGGGCCAGGAGCCTGGCAAGCAGGGATGCTGGAGAGGGATATTCTTTTGTAAATACTTGTGGCAACAATGCCAAAGACATGCGCTCTTTCTGAAATGCTATGAACAAAATTTTCTTAATGAAAATATGATCCTTTATTGACAGGGATGGCATAGTTCTGTTTTGAAACTAGGACCGCTTAGGGTAACTTTACACATGATGATGCTGTGAAAATAAAACTAGAGTAAAACCAGCAACAGATTGCACTGTAACTGGAAAGGATGGAAAAAGTACTAAAAGATAGACAATACAGGGAAAATGAAAATATATTCTCATGGCACTAAAAATGCTGCAATGTAGGTGCCAGGTGAGTCTCTCTAGGGAGAAGAAGATGAAGAAGAAGAGTTTGGACTTGATATCCCACTTTTTACTACCCGAAGGAGTCTCAAAGTGGCTAACAATCTCCTTTCCCTTCCTCCCCCACAACAAACACTCTGTGAGGTGAGTGAGGCTGAGAGACTTCAAAGAAGTGTGACTGGCCCAAGGTCACCCAGCAGCTGCATGTGGAAGAGCGGGGAAGCGAACCCAGTTCACCAGATTATGAGTCCACCGCTCTTAACCATTACACCATGCTGGCTCCCTACACCATGCTGGGAAGGTATTCCACAACTGGGAATCCACTACTGAAAAGACCCTCCCTTTTATAGACACCTGCTATACTTCATTTCTATTTTGTTTTGTTTTGTAAGAGATCAATCTCTTTGTTACAACTCCAGTATAAAGTGTTGCACATGGAATAGAAACATAATGAGAAAAGATGAGAAAACTGGATGCATCCATCTGTGTATTAGAGAATTACCATGTTAAAATCATGTGTCTTAATCTCATGCCCACTTTCCTTCCTCCTCCTTCTTTGAACAGTTGTACAAGAGAGGACAATTATTGCCTTGGACCTTCGGAGGCTGTCTCTGACATCATTCACAGACATCTTTACCCTGGTGAGTTTCCGCATCTTATAATAGTCAAGGCAGCTAAAGTATTTTTAAAAGCAGGATTTTGTTTACTTCGTATTTCTTCTGCAGTAATAACCCACTTAAACTTTTATTGAACAGCTTGGAAAGACCAAAGTTGGAAATTCAGATCGCTGTCTTGAATCTCCTAGTGGTGGTCTGTTCTAGCAGCTTTCAAATGGAAGCCATTTATGTATCTATGTGTTTGATCATTCTTAGAACAAAGCTGTTCTTCATAATGACACCTTTAATCTGAGATGGTGCTGTCGTTCTTCACATGTGAATACAAATCATTTGCTTAAAATAAGGGAAAAACCTAGGGGGCGGACATTAAACATGTATGATTAGACATCTCCCTTTATAAGTGTTAAAACAAAACTGGACAAAGCAAAAAGAAGAAGTGGAGCAAAACGGTAGGGAAATAGTCCTGCAATGACTTCAGTATAGTAGACATTTAATAGATTTTTCTTTCCATCTATCATTTCTGTTCTATGAAATCTTCTTCAAAACGTTAATGCTTTGATTTCCCCCCTTTTCAGAGGCTCTTGAGAGATTCCATGGGTTTCGGTCCCTGATTTATCCTCTTAACCTCCTTTGAAAATACTAAGGAAATGTTTTTTCCTCTTTTTCTAGCCTTTATGAAACGATTCATTGACCTCTGTCAGTCTTCTGATCTCTTCCAGCCAATAAATCAGTGGAACATACAGAGCCATCGTAAAGCATTAAATCTTTCAAAATGCAGTTTAATGGTGGTGTTTTCCTCCAGTGTACACAGCAGACATCTGTGCTCCCTGTGTTTATATTGCCATCTATCTTTTGGTCAATTTAAAAAACTTCAATGAGTTACAGTGCTCTTGGATCTGAACTCCTCGCTGTGCGTTCATCTTCCTAACACCCTTGTAATGTAAGGACGGGCCGTTTTCAGCTTACATCTGGGAATAGAGCCATAGAATGAGGGAATTCAGCCACTAGTTCTAGAGGTGTAGGAAACTGGAAATGAATTTCTGGAGTTCCAGTTGAGTACCTCTTAGTCATGGGACTGCATTGCTGTATTTGCCTAGAATCTGGAGAATGTATTTGAGTATGCACACAAATGTGTGTGCAGGCCCATAAACACATGAAATACCATGTAAGAAATGCCTATGTTTCCATCTAACAAGAACACCATATTTATATTTTGTATATTAATTCATATTTCTCTATGGGACTACAGCATTTAAAAAGAAAATAAATTAAAACCTTAACTTTTCAGTTGTTACCTTTATTTTAAACAACACCCCCCCCCAAGCCCATAGAATTGTAGAGTTGAAAGGGACCCTGAAGGTCATATAATCCAACCCCTTGCAATGCACAAATATCATTTAAAGCATCTATGAGAGGTGGCCATCCAACCTTTGCTTAAAAACCTCCGATGAAGGAGACTCCGCAACCTCCTGACAGAGTCTGTTCCACTGTTGAATAGCTCTTACAGTCAGAAAGCTCTTCCTGATGTTTAATGCCAATCTCCTTTCTTGTAACTTGAATCCTGCATTCATTTACCTGGGAGTAAATCCCAATGGATGCAGGGGGTATTAATTTTGACTATACATGCGTGGGATTGTGTATGTATCACAGTTTATAGACTGTCCCACATTGCAAACTGGGCTTTACCAGAAACCTACCTTCCTTCTCCCCCATTTAGTTTAGTTTAACATTAAATTTGAGGAAGAGTTCTTTGTCAAACTCTAATGCTAGCTTGATACTTTGCAACTTTCAGTTGCTCTTTATAAAGGTGTTGCTATACTGCTGCTGGGCTGTTGTTGTTTTGAGCTGTATTTTTAATGGGCACACCTGACATTTAAGCCTGAAAACATACAGAGACATGGGAGGCAGTGGGATATCAGGATGTGCTGCACTTGCTGTTTTGGTATGTATTGTCCTGCCATGTTTTCTCCTCACTTTCATAAGCTCAGCTGGCTTCCCAGTGTCCCTGTGCCTAGATAGAATTCATATATGCTTACATATTGTATATATCACAGTAGACACTGTGTGTGTATGTGGAAATGTGTGTGTGTGTGTAATATATATTGCTTGTGAACAGTAATGCGACGGCAAAAGTTATTTCTAAAGGTAGTATGACACTAGGATAACCTTTTGTAAATGTGTCACTATTCCTCTAACATAGCAAATGTCATTTTTTGTGGTATATGGGTGCCCACGGTCATGGAAATAGTTTTGCCATATAACACGCTCCTTTTTCAGCTGTTAATGGCAGCTCACATATCTAAACCTTTAATTTTGCCTTACTTATTGATTTATGCATACGTAGTTCAAGAAAGTAAAGCAACTTGCATACCAACATAAGAAGAGTCCTTTTGGAGCAGACCAAAGGCCCACCTGGCCCAGCATCCTGTTCTCACAGTGGCTAAGTAGATGACAAGAAGGACTTGAGTTTTTTGCTTATGCTTCCCAGCAACTGATATCCAGAGGAATACCACCTCTGATATTGGAGGTGGTACACAACCATCAAAACTAGTAGCCATTGAAAGCCTTGTCATCCATGAATCTGGCTAGCCTCCTTTTAAAGCTGTCCAAATTGTCAGCCTTTACTACAATTTGCGCTAGCAAATTCCATAATTTCCCCCTGGGGTTTTTTTTTTTAATGTGAAGAAGTGCTTCCTTTTGTCTGTCCTAATTTTCTAGCATTCAAGTCCCCCATTGATTTCTCACCCAAGCAGGCTACAGAGGCTGGTTGCTTTAATTTCAAGAATTCTAAAACTCACGTGAACCTGAAGAGTGCTAGGACATGTATGGCTCGTTTTCTGTGTTTCATTTGAAGTCAGACAGTTGTGCTTTCTTTGAGTTTGCATTGAGCAGGAGTTAATTGCCTTGGTTCAGAAGAAGTTTAAAAAGGTGCCTGCCTTTTGAGGCAGATAAAACAAAGGCGAGAGCCTTTGCCAGAGCTGGCTGGCTTTGCTTTTCCAGCACACAACAACATCTTGTTGCAGGTGCTTCTTTTTATTCCCCACCACCACCACCACCTCCATTAATCTCACAGAGTCTAGTCCTGTTTTGCCGAGATATTGATCCTTAGAAAAAGCTGTGATCATAAGCCTTTACCCAGTATAACTTAGGAAGGAAAGGTAACTGACTGACAGTGGTCTGTTGTGCATGTAAGTGGTCTTTATTTATATACCACTGTATCATAAAAAATACACCACAGCAGTTTATTACTATATAAAACCAAACCATAGTATGAAATCATAAAAAGCAAAAAAAAATTAAACCAAAAGAATTAAAAGCAAGCATCAGCAGACCATTGTGGTGGTTGTACTCTTAATAGTCTGTATATGCCTGGCAAAATAGAAAAATTATCAGCAGACATTTATTAGTTGGCATGGAAGGTGCCCACTGAATCTCTGTTGGCAGAGTGTTCCACAGGACTGGGCTGGTGACACTAAAGGCTCAGTTTCTAGTCATCATCAAATGAGAACAACCAGAGAGCCTCCTGTTTGTGGGATTTAATGGAATTCTCCATGTACACTAATTTATATGTGCATGAGAATCTGGTCCATGAATACCTGGGCCCTCTTTGACAGTGTACCTTGATTCTTACTGTATCTGCATATCTGGGAGAGGTTCACACACATTCCTTCATCCAACTAGATTTTATTAATATAGACTGGGTTGGCATATTCTTCTAGGATCAGATGAGAGGTTGTATGCACCAGGGATGGGGAAGCTGTGACCCTCCAGGTGCTGGACTACAGTTGCCACCAACCTCAGCCAGCATGGTCAATAGTCAAGAGATGATTGGAGTCCAACAACATCTGGTGGGCCATAGGTTGTCCATAGAATAATATCATATAGGACCATCTTTCCATTAAGCAACTGGGCTTTTCTTAGCAGGACCCCTAGGGCTGAGAGAACCACAGTTAAGTATTCAAAGTTATTGCTTCCCCACCCAATTGCCACCTGCTTGCTACTACTAATATAGTGGCTCCTCCTTCCTAGCTCCATATTCCTTTCACATTCCCTCTCAAGCACATTCATGGTCTTCAAGATAAATAAGTTCCCAAGATCAAACACAATGGGGAATTCCGTATAGAAGGCAAATATCACAGCCCCTGACCTTCTTACTGTTCTGCTTTGGTGGTGATCTCACCAGCAGCAGCCCATTGAAAAGACTTGATCCTGGAAGACTTGCTATGGCGTTTCTAACTTTCCCCAAAGCTCTGATGTGCCACTTGTTTGTACCATTGCCAGAGGTAATTTGGACCTCCCAGCAGCAATTCTGGGAAGCAAAGGGAGATGTCAGGAAAAATAGTCCTCCCCATAGCCCCCAGGTGTCTTGGTAGCTACACTGTTCTTTCAGACTGCTTATTGGTCTAAAACTTTCTCCTCTGCTGTCAAGTCCACCATACTAACTTTAGTCTACTATCTGGGAAAAGCTGTGTCATGCCACAGACTAAGAGCCGTTAGACCAGGCATAGGGAACCTTCGGCTCTCCAGATGTTTTGGCCTACAACCCCCATGATCCCTAGCTAACAGGACCAGTGGTCAGGGATGATGGGAATTGTAGTCCGAAACATCTGGAGAGCCGAAGGTTGCCTATGCCTGCGTTAGACTCTTGCCAATGACTTGGGCCTCTGTCTGGTGTTTTGGTTTGTTTCCAACAAAGTCTTTGTGCTTGTGGAATGACTTCCACACATGCAGTGGAACTTTCCCTCCAACTTTCCCTCCCCCTGCCCACCTAAAATCTGCCCTGGAGGATCAGGGAGAGCTTCCCCCCCCCCCCAAGAGCAGATATGGGGGTGTGTAGGGTGGAGGAGAGTTTTGTTGTATGAGTAGAAGTTGCTCCATTAGTGCAAAATCTTCATTGGATACAACCCTTTGTTGTGATCTGGAGACAGGAGGGATATGAAAACAACCCCAGTCAGTCAGGTGGACTGAGCACCTCCTGCAGACTCTGCTTCCTCCACCACCCCCCCACCCCGCCAGCATCCCATCTCTGGTGTTGGCCTGTTGTTACTTAGAGCTAAAAATAAGTCTAATGATCAATATATTCCTATGCTCTTTGTTTGAAGCTTTCATGTCAAACTGAAAGGGAGGATACTGATAACTAGAATTGTAGGCTGTGCGTCCTTCATGTGTGTATCGCACTGCCCACAACACACACATTGATATGCGCACTGAGGGAATCATTAATGTCTCTGGCCAAGTGTTATGAGCTGAGTTCCCCACCCCGGACAACTTGTGAGCACGCCTTGAGAATTCACCCACTGTTTGCGTATCTTTGATAAATGCAGATTGATTTTAGAAACCAAAAAGGAATTGTATATTAAGATGCAATGGTCTTGTGTGGAGTTATCAAAATTGTTAAGGCGCTTGGATACATGAAAAGCAGAAATTTGGTATGCACATCATCCGAGACAGCCTGATTACTAGAAAAGTCTGAAAAATAGGACGTTTTTATGCTTCTCACTCAAAATATTCCAGCAATGGGCAAGTCGAACCACATGGAGTAGAGAAGCATGCAATTTCCCCCTTCATTCACTTCAACAATCCTCAGATTGTGGGAGGGGGTATTTCAAGTGGCAGGCAGGAGTGACTCTGTAGAATAAAAGCACCATATACAGCACTGTTCTCATTCCTATATGTCGGGATTCTATTTCCCTAGAAACCAAGTGAAAAAGGAAGAATGAAGTCTTCATTAAGGCAACATTCATCCAAGGAAAAAATATATAGCTAACGTTTTGAAAAGGGGGGGGGAGGCTTTCCCTCCTTTCTCCCCATCCAAACTCAGTTTATTCTTTGTGGCCCTATTACTTAATTCCCTTTTTGGAACCATTTAAATTCCTCCTCCTCTTCTGAGTGAAGGAGTTTTTATATTCAAGAATCTTTCCTTTGTCGTAACCAATATTCTGTTGCTTTGTAACGCTAACCTTCTTGGCTAACTCTCCAGGCAATATTTTTCTTTCTGTCATTTACTGAAGCTGCATGCTTGATTGTTCTGTATATCTTCCTTATCTGTACACATTTCCCCAAAGCTGATTTCTCCTAGTTTTGCGTTTTATGGCCAGATCTTATTCATGATTGGTGCTTACCTCCTCCCCCCCCCCCCGCCCTTCACATTTAAGAAGAAAAGTTAAGGTCTAGATAAAGAGACGTGTGTTTTTAGGATTAAGTGAAGAAAATGCTAGGGCCAAACTGCCCCCCCCCCGTTTCCCTCCTTTTAAAACTGATAAATGGTGGTTCAGATAAATGCCTGCACAATACATTGGTAAAGCAATAATGTTTTTTTCCCCTTCCTTAAAAAAAATGAATACACCAAATGTTTTGGGGAAAATCTGTTCAAAGGAAACATAAATCTTTACTTGCTGTTCATTTACTAACAGATCCTTCTCCTGAGATGCTCTATAAGAGGAGCCTATTACACTCATTACGCGTGTGTATGTGTGTGTGTGTGTGTGTGCACGTGTACACAAGCAATAGCTTAGTGTATAACTCATCCTTTGCAGGAAGAAGAGCCAAATTGAATCACTGGCAGAGCTGCCCGTACTGGGCAAGGTATACCATTGGGTTGACTCTGTATCAGACAGCCTCATACATTCATGTCATAATCAGGAACACGTATCTTTGTGAAAACCTGAAGGACTAGTTCCCTTATGTACATTTGAAGAACATAAAGCCTGAAAAGGAGACACCAGGGTTTCTGTCTCTTAATATCTCCATGGCACTCAGTTAGTGAATTTACTCAAGCTCTGCTGCTTTCTACTACTAGTTGAGGATCTGGCCCCAGTACTTTGGAGAGTGTCAGCTTCAAAGGAAGACACAGAAATTGACGGCTGCATTTTTCATTTCTCCATCTAGTCCGGCAGCTGAGAAAGAAACATCCCACTTCTGTGGTCACATTGGCCTTATGTGTTGTTCACGTCAGCAGACCTTAATGAAGCTCTTGCAATGGATTGGAATTCAGTCTCCTTCTAGGTTGTCGGGTATATTGAACATCCAAGTGAGGGGGAAGTACTGTAGGAGAGAACACAGTTGGGGGAAATGCAGAAAATGTGCAAATTTAGGCAATGTATATTATGAATCACTATTCATTTTCTTTAAAAGTACAGAGGAAGAGGGGAGATTTCTAAGCTACAACTTTTGAATACTTTTGTGAAGAGCAGGAGATGGGTGGAGGAGGAGAGCAGTATGCAATATGACTAGCAAAAATAATCTCCATGAACAAATTCCATTTAAATGTAAATTACCTAAAGTGATGGTTTTGGAAGCATAGTCTAGAAAAGCAGAATCATTTCCCCCTGTCCCTGTCCCCGTCCCCACCCCACCCCACCCCCATTCAAATATGTGATTCAGGCATCTGCACGTAGCTAAAAATGACTCCCAAACCCTCCACCACCTACTATGAAGTTCTTAGCAGTGGGCTCCTCCAGGCTGTTCCCCTGAAGCAATGCCTGCAGGTGCTGACAGCTGAGATGTGAGCTTCAGTTGCCACAGCCCTGTTGGTGCCAATTAGAATCCTGATGACTGGCACATACCATCTTGGCAGTGCTCTGTGCTTTCTGTTTGGGCGACCAGCTGTATGGAGCCCCTCTCATCCCCTGCAACCTTCTCCGGTTCTCTAAACCTCGCCAAAAACAGGGTTGGGAGATAAGGAAATAATCATTTTTCCTGAAACCCCTTTTCTGTGTGAAACACAGAATTAGCTTCCCTCAGGCTGTCTAATGAAAAAAATTAAAAGTGTATGCCACTGCCCTGAAACCTGGTCTTAGAGTGCATTCAGTTGCAGAGAATAGTGCATTAGTTTTCTTGACTATAATGCTAGCGCTTCTGTTCCATTTTCTAACGTTCCTGAAGTGCTTGTTGCATTACTGAACTGTGGCTTTTTGAAAGATACACCAGCATGTCATGCTAAAGTTCACTCACACCAGTAGGCTTGATGTGACCCAACAATTGAACAGCATCACTACTCTCCGCACATGTGTGCTTCTGTTTCCCCATAATTCACTCATGAAAAGGGCAGGAAAGAACTGTGTGCTGGTGTACCAACCCAAATTTCATCACTTTACACCCCACAATTTTCTGGATTATTGTGGTTGCAGGCGGATTTTTTTCTGGAAGCAATTACAGTGGTACCTCTGGTAGAGAACAGGATCCGTTCCGGAGGCCTGTTCGCAACATGAGCAGAGCGCAACCTGAAGTGCCGCATCTGTGCGGTGTGATTCAGCGCTTCTGTGCATGTACAAAGCGCGGTTTCATGCTTCTGTGCATGCGCGAAGCGCCAAACCCAGAAGTAACCTGTTCCGGTACTTCCGGGTTCGGCGTGTTCGTATCCCATGATGAACGCAACCCGCAGCGAATGCAACCCAAGGTATGACTGTAATACAAAAATGAATGTTAAACTTCAACTATGTTCTGGTAGATTTATGGAAGTGGCTTTGATGTCACATGTAGGCCCAGATATAATGCAGAAATTAACAGTTAGAGAAATGGAATAAGTTACTGTGTGAATGCAGTCTTCAATGCCACCAGTGATGCTTACTGTAGACTATAGACTTGGTTGTTTCCTTTTTCTAGTTGGGTGAATATTAGCAGAGTTTGACAGTCTGCTCCAAGTTATTTGTTTTCCCAAACCACTATCTGAAGTTGTGAAATACCGGTACATATTCCCTTGGCTATTTTCTTAGCGGTCACAACTGGCTTGCCTTGCTGGCATATGGAACTTAGTGGAGTTATTGTGTCTAAAGATGCATACAGCATGCATGTATGTAAATGACCCCAATATGCTGGTGATTGTGCCTCATTCCTTTCTCCAAATCCCATTTAGTTCAGCATTTGGTTCTCACAGTGGTCAACCAGGTGCCTGTAGGAAGCCCATAAGCAGCACCCGAGTGCATCAGCTTCTCTCCCCACTTGTGATTCTCAGCAACTGGTATGCAGAGATATTGTGCCTCTGACAGTGTAGGTAGATCATAGCCATGGGTAGGGCATTGCCATAATTTATTAATGATACGTACAGTTTGATGCATAATAGCAAGATACTGCAAGGAATTAATTGTCATCTGTGTGGTGAGTTTCCTTTGTGTATATATGCTGATTACTCTGTACATTTTTCACCTTGTCCAAGTTTCTCCAAAACTTTCCTGGAGAAAAGAAGCTGGCGGCTTATTGCTCTTCAGAGACTTGAAAATAAGACCTTGCATAATCAGGGCTGTCTCTAATATTAGGTAGGGTGAGATGGCTGCTTCAGGACCTGGGAGTGGTGGTGAGGTGTTGGGAGACTCAAGTTGTTTGTGCCACCTGCACTCCTTAAGCTAACTTGTTTCCTTCAGGGGCAGTGGAGCACACTGCTGAAGAGACAGTGTTGAAGAAAGAGTCGACCACCAGTCTGATTATCATTGGTGCATGGATGGGGCATGGCACAGCATCATGTCCCTTGTCCTGGGCAGCAAAGTGCCTTGGGCTGACTTCGAGAGCTGAAACTGTTAAATTAGTTGATATATAAGATTTTTGAATTGGAGGTGGTGGCTCATTGTAAGGAAAATGGCAGTGACCATGCTACCCCACTATAGGTTGCGTAAGCTGGTCCACCATAAAGGACCTCCTTAGTCTTGAAATAAGAAGGGTGTTTGTGTTGCAGGTTGCTGACTTGGGGCAGATTGAAGGCACGTTGGAGAATATTAAGCATGCTTTATTTAACAAGGCATCCTTTTTAAACTGTCAGACCCAAAAAGACAGGAAAAGAGAAACCTTCAAGAAATTACCTTTTACTGGAACCTTATTTGCCCCTACGGGTTCCCACGGTTGTGCCCGGTGAGAAAACATGGAAGCAGAAAAGACACCTGAGGCTGCTGGCTTCAGAGAGAGAAAGATTTATTTTCTGCATGCAGAGGTACCTGCGGTGTTCAGACAGCCAAGCAAGTACAAAACTAGTCAATTTTCAGACAGTTCTTATAGACAGTTCCCTGGCTCATCTTCCCACCCCAGAAATCTTCCTCTTGTCCATATAAGGAACATTTCCTGTTGTACATTTCCTGTTGTACATATAAGGCAAAATGACATTTAGCCCTGAGTTGGTTCATGCGCACTCCGGCAAGGCCATCCTATCTGTGACCTAGACAATTCCTCTCTGTGCAAGGACAGTTACTCTCTGTGCAAGGTTGACCTTCTACTGTTATCTCCAGACTCTTAGTCATAGCTTGCCAGAAAGAAGTGCAATGCAGATCAAAGTTCACAGCTTTACAGAGAGGTTTCCTAAATAAAAGCTTAAAAAGTTCTTTTATACTTCTGGACTAACAATACATTCAGGTAAATATATACAGGTTAGCTAATTAACCCTTTCATTACCAAACTACCATCTTTTTCAGGAAAACTTTTAAGAGATTTTGACTGTCAGAGATACATCTCTTTACTTCTATAATGGGCTTTATACAGATACCTAACTTGATGGTCCAATGAGCCCCTTAACAGTTTTCATTTGCAGAGACTAAATGTGCCTGCTCAGTGTTACAATGACATTGTTGCTGCCATTTATCGTTATGTTTCTGAGTATGTTCTTGATACATAGAAAGATAAAGGATTATGGCTGGAAAGTTGTGAAAATCCTTGGCATTGCTTGATGGAATTTCATACTCAGAATTATTCTGTTATTGTGCAAGTAACTTGTTTTTTTCTCATGGCTTGATGCTCACATACCTCCTTTGTCTCTACATACTCTGGAAGCAGAACTTCTCAATGCCATGAGCTAAGAGCCTTACCGTAGGCTGTGTGTTTTGGAAGTACACTTTATCGTGTCTCCACAGATAAAACAAGTATCTGGGGTCTAAGTCCTGTAATAGCCCCAAATCATCCCAGCCATGAAAAGCCTTGGTTCTTGATCAAGTGCCCTGATGGTATTCTCCAACTCAGTGGGTCTTGGTTATGTCAGTCAGGGAAGTTATAGTTCCATCTGATATATTCTAGTAATATTACTGCTCATGGTATCCCACTGGTGATAACAGTGGATAGTGGTATATTGATGTGCTTCATTATAGGAGAAATGCATTATAGGTAGTAGAATGGCAGAGATGCTTGTGCTTTCTTTTCTAAAGTTTACTTTCAGGTTGGGAGAAAACTTTGGTAGCTGAAGTGGGAGACAGCCCCAGAAGCTAAGGAGTGTGTAGAAACTGATTTAAACTTAGAAGGATTGACTGCAGCCTTAGTAGCTTCTCTACACTGGTAGCCAAGTGGGAGGAAATGGTTCTCTGTTGATTTTTAATCATCTTCACTGCTGATGTGCATGGTGTGTTGGTAACAGAACAGCAAAACCTATCAGGTTTTCACGGGGCCATCTTCCCTGGAAAAAAGAAAATCAAGAGTTTATGATGACCAGTGGTTGCAATTTGTTCAGGACTTGCCCCACAGGGTCCTATAGGGCTCTCCCCAGCCCTCCAGTCCTGCCCTGTTTGTGTATCTGAATGAGATCGTGCATGCTGTGCCCTTGTATAGTTACGAAACCCCATAGTGTGTAGGGTACAGTGGGCTATTAAGTCAGTATATCACCTCAGCTGGAGGAGAATAGGATTATTAAAACTGGATCTGGACAAAATCAAGATAAATGATGGTTGCCAAGTTTTGTGGACATTGTGGGGTTTAGACTTCACTGACCACAAAAGAAAGCACCAAATCTAGGTTTATCATGTTCCCACAGGTGCCAAGCATCCTACCCACCAAGGGTGGACATTATGCTGGTTTGCAGCTTGCACTGAATTAACACCGTTTTTTGTTTTGTATGAAAGCTCTGTGTTTGTTGCTGATTATAGAACCCTGAATTCCTTAAAGGTCACTTATTTCCTCGCATCACACTGTGATCATCAAGGCTGACATAACGCCATCTTAACAATGCCATCTATGCAATTATAAATTCCCAAGGTGTGTACAAAGTCATCATGTGGCTGTTCCTTTGTTATGGTGCACCTTTCTCCGAAACATCTCCAGGAAATGGTTTTTAAGCTTTTATTTCAAATGGCATTGTGGTTTGAGTAAAACAGCACTGGGCAATTCTTTCAGTTGACATAATCTTTCACTTGGTATTTTAATCTTTCTCCAATTTTTAGTGTTGGTATTACGTGCTTTGAGCATTTTAGCTGCTGAAATAAATTAATGCATCAGTATCGCCAGCCCTCTGATAATTTTATATAGCTGGTGACAATAAACGTAAATTAGATACATTGAAGTTTAATAAATTGAATAATACATTTATGATTAAGATTTAGTATGTTGAATAATTTATCCTTCAGTGACACCGGCAGCTTCTAGCTTTGGAAAGGAGTTTGAACTTCTGTCCAATCGAAACAGAGCTTTATGACTTCTTATGGCACATCATTCATTGCAAATGATTATGCAAAAGGCTGCAAATAAATATTTTCAGAGTATATTTTCTTCATGCAGCACTGATTTTAGCAAAATGATAAATCGCCTTAAACTGGAAAGTGAACTGTGTCTCAGTGTCAAGATGGATTATAATCTTAAAGGTGACCTGAAGATAAAGTGTGTTGGTCTTATGCCTTTCTTCTCACATCTTGTGTTGCATAAACATAGTCTACGAATTTATTTTCCTTTTACATTAGAAATTTCAATCATTCCACATCTCCAAAGCTCTAGTTCAAGGAAAATGAAAATCTGAACATGTTTCAGGACTGAGTCACATATTCCTGAAAAGTGGGTTTCAATCATATTTCTTCCTCAGTGTGGTCCTCCCACAAGTCCCTCAGCTGTTACTGGAGAAGGGCAATACAGGCGTCCCCCCACTTACATGGGGGTTACCCTCCAAGCCCTTGTGTGCATAAGTGGAAATTGCATATGTGGGGAGCACCCTCAAAAAAGCCTCTAAATGCCCAGTTTTTCCTGCTTTCCAGCTATCTCTCCTGCTCTCTCTCCAGTCCAGACTAAAATATCTAGAGTCGAAGTTCTGGGGCTGGCTGGAGGCTGGAGCACACGTGGGAAAGTGGCTGCTGCTGCTGCGCTACTCTGTGTACTAGCTGTTAGGCAGGGGAGGCTGAGCAGCCTAAGCAAAGCCCCACTGTGCCTCTGGTCTCTCTGCGGCTTCCTTTGCCCTCACAGATGTCCTCTTTGAGTTCCAGGGAAGGTCTCCAGCATGTTCTCTCTCTCTCTCTTTCTTTATTTCCTGGCCCATGTTTATATATGACACCTGTGAATTGATGGCACATAAGTGGGGGCTGCCTGTACTGGTTTTTTAAAGCAGTTGTTGATGAGAGAGCGTAATTACATTTTAGTGTACACACTCAATTATTTCATCCCACTGCTGTTTCTGGTCAAATGGGTTTATTAGTTTAAGACTACAAACACGTGCAAACACCCCTTTACTGGGATGATAATGGAATGAGTGTCCTGTTAGTAATGATGCAATGGAAGTGCATTGAACACTTGACAAGATGAGAGGAATTGCTGTGACTGGAGGTTAGTGGTGTGTAATTATAAATTGGACTGGATAGATGTTTCTGCTCTGAAACTATAAACTGAGGGAGCGAGGAGTCTTCAGAATAATATTAATAATGATGATAATAAAAAATTAAAAATGCTAAAAGTCAGTTCACAAATGGCGTGGCTGTGGAGATTTCTGTTTCCAGTCACTAAGGGCAATGGAAACGGTTGGGGGCCTTGGACAATTCACCTATGAAGGAAACTTACAAAGTCTGGGGTCTCTTAGTTTAGAAAAAAAAGGCAAGTAAGCCATGATTGTGACAGAGGTGGATATGCATGGTGCAAAGAAAATGAACAGGGAGCAGTTTTTGTCCCTTTCTCATGATCCTGAACTCCTGGGTCATTCAATGAAGTTGAGCACTGGAAGGTTCAAGACTGACAAAAGGAAAAACTTCTTCTCGTGGCGCATAGCTAAACTGTGACAACAGGATGATGTAATGGTTAGCATCCTGGACAGCTTAAAAGCAGGATTAGACAAATCCTGGAGGGTGGGGCTATCAACAAATACTGGTCATGGTGGTTGTGTTCTGGCCACTGTGGGAACAGAATGATGAACTAGATGGACCCTTGGTCTGATTCAACAGGGATGTTCTTATGAAATCATTATTCAGTGTTAATGGACTAAAACCCATTAATGGCAGTGATAACAGCAACAGGTGTGCTATCTGATGGAAGAACTACACTTTTTTTGTTAGTAACAAAATACAGTAGCAATATGAATGCTAGGAAAGTTGGATGACCTACAACTGAAACACTAGTAGATCCCAAAGAAAAAAGGGATAACAAATGCACATTTTATGGCATGCTTAGGTTCTTGAGGCCACTTTTGTTGTGGAAGGGGGACTTGCTCATGTTTTCCAAATTGCACCTGTTGGGCTACAAATACTAATGCTTGAGATAATGGTTTCTCTCTCAGGTTGAAAATACCATACCTTACAAGCTTGTTGCTTTAGGTTGTATAAACATCGTGAATAATTGTGCATTTGCAGCAGGGTCTTATCTGCACTTTTCATGTGTTCTAAGACTCTTAAGGCAGGTTTGGGGGCACATAAATGACAGCTACATCCCAAAAGAGCCCCCAGAAAGAGAATGAGGCCTGAAATTGTATTCCTGCTCTTGCCAGATAGTGAGCCAGTTTTCAATGTGTGTCTCTTCCCTGCCACATCCAAACCAACTCTCTCTCTCCCTATCCCTGTTTCTGCTTGAAAATGAAGTAGCTTGCATCTTGCATAAGCTGAAATGCATTCACTGGTCTTCCTGTGTATTTTTCCAAAATGAAATTTCCAAATGGATTTCAGCTTTTGGCCATCTCTGGTCACAAGCCTCTCACCCACTGGGGCAAATTAAGGCCCTCAGTTTCATTGCTGCCTGCCTTTAATCTAAGCCTCCTATGCCAAGCTATTGTACTGTACTACCTAGTTATCTCCACCTTTCCCTCTGTTGCTCCTGCCACAGTCTACTAAATACAGCCCAGGTGTGTGACAAATTGTCTTATGTGGCTATATTTACCTAAAAATGTGCAGAAGAGAAGAAGTTCCGTTCTCACTGCCCTGGTTAGCCATTCCAGTTTCCCTGCATTATGCATATACGGGCCAGTTTCCTTTCGTGTATTGCTTACAAAGGGTTTTGTCACATTCTCATTATTTTTTCGAAAAGTTCCTGTTAAAATGAATGGTAACTGGATCAGATCCAAAATCAGTGCCTGCAGGTGTATTGTTATCGCATGAATGGGCCCACAGTGTAGGTATTTGAGGCCCTCTAGTGTCTTGACAGTGTTAGATCCATCATTTGGTAGGAAAGATGATTATTCAGCTTCGGAAATGGATTGCCTGCCCTGTCCAGCAGCCTAGAGCAGGTGACAGTATTATAGAGATGTTACTGCTCCCATTGCTTAATCAGTGGCAAGCCATTATCATCATGATGAAATTATTTCATGGACTGGGGTTGGTTGCCCTTGCTTCTGATCATATGTGTGTTTGCATGAGCATGTCCTTAAAGTCAGAAGTAAATCACCAGAGGATACTGGTGTCTCTTCTTTCAAAGTTCATTGATGAAGGATGAGAGTGCATTCAATGTGGGAAACTGCTTCGGCTCCTTCTGGAAGTATTAATATATATATAATACAAATGCTCTTTAATTTCTGCAGCAGAATGCCTGATGGGGTAAACTGTAATACCTTTGGCAAGTGTGAAGTGCACACTTTTATGGAAAGTGAACATTAAAAAGCAATATTGTAAACACTGTATATAACTTTGCTTATATGTCAAGGCAGAACGAGCTGGAAGAGAAAACCAGCATTTAATAGATGCCTGCAAATTGGAGGAATTAAAAATGCATACATTTGGTAATGCCCATCTGTTACTTTATTTTGCTAAACTTATTCATACGATTTAGTATGCAACTTGGAGGGCAAGATATATATTTTTGGAACGATGTATATTTTCCCTGTAGCAAATTAGGCCTTTAGGGGAACAGGGAACAAATTCAACTGCACTTACTGCAAATATGCCTAGTGGAAGCCCAGGAAAACTGGTGGGAATGTGTGCTCCTTATTTCGTTTTTCTTTAACTCTGGCTCAGTTTTCTTCCATTTATGCACTTTTTGTGTGTTCTGGAAATTTAGCACTGAAAAATTTATAGGTGTATCTTGCACATCTTTAAACCCCTGGCTTCTTTTGTGAAAGTGGCAACATAACATTCTGCATTTCAATTCAGTGCTTTGCCTTTAAAACACAGGCAAATTGGTTAGCAATTATGTCTGTAATTTGACAACTTAGTGCTTTAAGCATATTTATGGATGTGTTTGAAATTGCAAAATACGTCATTTGCAACATGAAGCTGTTCTGAGGAAAAGATTGAGTTCCCCTGACAGCATTATGGATTTGGGTGTGTACAGTTCTCCCCTCGCATTATAGCTCCCATCATTGTGCATTCCAAATGCATTTCAGACTTACTGTTTTGAGGGATACATTCCAGCATTGTCTTTTTTTTTTCATTGAACCCCTGTCCTTTGCAGAGGATTCTGGGGCATATTCTAGCCCAAACACAGTTAAATGTACGGGGGACTGGACAGCTCTGTTGGAGCTCATGCTTCCTTAGGTGAATTAATAGTGCATCTACCAGAGATCTAGCATTTATTCTCAGCCCCCCCACCCCCGATTCTTTTTCTACAAGTTAGTTTCTTTCCCTCTCATTCTCATACATTTGCCACATTCATTATATCATGACTACCTTTCCTCATTGCTATAGGGAATAGTGATTAAATGGTTAATGCTTGAGGCTGACAACTAGGGTAGGGGAGTCTACGGGTTTGTCTGCACCATAGTTTACTGTGTGTTCTCATCGGCTTACATTCTCATTAATTTGCATAGTCCTCAAACAACACCTGTCTTGATGCTTTTCCCTTGTAAATTTGGGTTTACCCAATACAGCGATGATCTAATACAGGGTTCAGCAACCTTTTTTCAGTCGTGGGCTGGTCCACTGTTGCTCAGACCATGTGGTGGGCCGGACTATATTTTGAATTTTTTAAAATAATAATGAATGGATTCCTTTGCCCCACAAATAACCCAGAGATGCATTTTAAATAAAAGGACACATTCTACTCATGTAAAAGCATGCTGATTCCTGGACCGTCCGCGGGCCAGATTTAGAAGGCGATTAGGCTGCATCCGGCCCACGGCCCTTAGGTTGCCTACCCCTGATCTAATATGTTGGGGACAATCTGGCTCCAAACTGCTTTACTTGTGGTCATAGACTATTTGTTTCAGTATTTTGCCGTAAGGTGGATCAGTGGTCACTTTCTGCTATTCCCATTTTCTTGCCCACTGCTTTCCATGCATTCATTTCTTTTCCAGCGGTGCTGGTAACTATTTCTGGCACACTCCTGGACTATATAATTTCCCCCTTTGATCCCTCAGATTTGCACAAAACTGAAAAACTGCACAAGCAAACCACATTAAAAATTATTAGCAGAGAATTTACAACTGCCTGATGGTGGGCTTTTGTGGGTGGGATTTTTTTTAAAGGTGTGTGCACAGCTAACTGCATGCATGCTCTGTGAATATGTAATTGGAATAATAGAATTTTTTAAAAATAGAAGGCTCTGACAAGCAATAAGGGCATACCTACTGGTATGAATTGAAAGACTGAAGTTGCTCCCCATATACAAACCAAAATGCATTGCCTGTGGTGGGTGGACTACCGTGGTCCAGATTGAATGGGGAGGGTGTGGATTTAACAGCTAAGTAATGCTCTTATGTGAACAAGTCCTGAGCCTTCTAGGTTTTTTGAATTGCTTCCAGGCAGTTTGGAGGGCATTTTTCCCCAAAGTATTATTTATTTTATTTTATTTTTTCAGAGGACAAGCCTTATATTCCCATAGCTCCCAAAGTCTCATTTATAGGTCTCTACCTGTATAAGGGTGACTTACCAAGAGACATACATCACCAGTTCTCATGAGCTTCTCATCTCAGCCCTGCTAAATATGTTGCGTGAATCATCAGAAGCACACATTCCAATTTGATGTGTTGCCACAAGCCTTCTTAATGTGTGTTGATCCAGCAGGGTGCCAGATCACGATCATTTTGCCTGTGATAAATGAGTCAAATTGCTATATGCATGTTGCAGACTGGGCTAGGTGGGGAAATGAAACTGGCTTCTCACACAGTGTTTTTGTGAAGCAGGACATTAGGTATTCTGGACTCATAGCTACACTTTCTGCTTATGTTGAAATGCAGTAGAATAGTAGAATCAAGCTTTGTTACACATCTGTCCTGTTCTTGGCCCTTTGGCAATAACCGGCTTCTTCTTCTCGCTGTGCTTCCCTCGTGAAAGAGGTTTCCATTTTTCTGCCTCTTTCTTAGGGCACTTTAGAAATTCTTTAGAACCTTGGTGGACTTGGTTGAGCTTACATTATTGCTGTGAGATGGCCATGGGTGGTGTGCATGTTTCCTTTCCATTAAACATTTGTCCAGAATTCTGCAGTCTCCCCAGCTGCCTGCACTTTCTGATCTGAAAAAGGTTCATGGGAGTTGCATGGCAATGTTTCCCCCTTATGCTTTAATTCCAGTATGGGAAGCTGGGGAAGCCAGCTTGCAAGTGCTTGATTTCTTTAAAGGTAAAATACGGTACTTAAAAAAAACAACAGCAGCCAAATGAATAGCTGTCAGGTGCATAGTAGTCAGACCCTCCTAAGCTTACAGGATAGCCCAGCTGAAGGCATCATGGCATTTTCGGGAACTGTAGGCACCCAGGAAGACAGCAAAGTACAGACCACCAAAAGAATTTGTGCAATAAAAGAAAAGAAACACCTCTTAGGCATCTTGAAAGCAAGTGCAAACAACCTCTGCACCTCAGTGATGAGAATGTCACTGAGGATATTTGCAGAGGATGCTGGAATAGGTTGACCTTCAGCAAAGCACTTCTCATTACGATATGCAAGAGTGCATGATCGGGGCAGCTTAACACAGTTAGGGTAGGCTTAAGTGGAGATCCTGAATATGCCCTCTTGTTTTGTGATTTTTAAAAATGCCATGTTTGTTTCATTTTTAAGTAGGCCTGCTTTAGAAGTATAAGTCAATTCTTGCCATACTATTCTATTTCTGAGTCCTTCTGTTTCTTTACTAATGCACACAATCATTTTGGCCTGGAATGACCATATAAGTTTCATCTCTTTCCTTTGTGCAAAAATGTTTCATCTCTTTCCTTTGTGCAAAAATGTTATGGCAAGATTTTTCATCAAATCTTCATCATCATAACCCTCCACACAGTGTGGAGGGTTATGATGATGAAGACAAACCAAAGTGCAGTAAGAACAATTGCCACTAGTTGTCGCTCAATTACCATTTAAAAGTTGGAATACCTTTAGGAAAGAATTGCACTGCAGCTGCTCTTGCCAGTGGGGGGGGGGGAGCAGCTTTTTCATGTTCAGCTGCTGTTGAATCTTGATTGTGGGGTTTACACAGATTCCTAAATGTGTAGGAAACTCTTTTTCTCTTTCAGATACTTTTGTTAGCCAGAAAGATGTTCTCTCTCTCTCTCTCTCTCTCTCTCTCTCTCTCTCTCTCTCTCTCTCTGTGTGTGTGTGTGTCTCAACATTATCAGGCTTCCTTTTTAACTTTAATGTATTTGGCCTGGATACAAAAACGTTAATTGGAGGAAATTAATGAATACATGGTGGGAATATTACATTAGAGGAAGGGCCATAACTCAGTGGCTGAGTATCAGGTTCAATCCCTGACATCTTCGGGTGGAACTAGAAGTGTCCCCAGGCTGAAACCCAGAGAGCCACTGCCTGTCAACATTGACAGTGCTGAACTGGGTGGACCAGTGGCCTGACTCGGTGTAAGGCAGTTTCCAATATTCCCAATGCTGAGAGAACAAACACAAAAGTAGTGAAACATGTGGGTCAAGTGATGAAAGAGAGACAGACAAATAAACAAACAGACAGACAGACGGTGCAAGACTTTTAAGATGATTCTGCTTGAAGTGGAATTGGAAGCCAGCTTGACTTCAGCAAATAGGTTTGGGTGGTAAATCTGTTAAGATAAATGTAATAGGATGCTAGTCAAACTGTTGTGTCCTCAAAGACTTAGTGAATGTTTGTAAAGCCTACCAACCCAGCAAGCTGCTACAACAGATCTTTTAAAAAGGCATAGAGTTTATGAACACTGAAGCCCTGAGGAAGAAGTCGTCACTTAAATGCAGATGATGGAGTACCCTATGTGCTCATCTTAATGGATGCCGTTGCTGCTTCCTGAGCACCTTGGGGGGGGGAGGGTAGATCAGTATAGATTGTCACCCTACATTATTAGTATTTATGGCATGAATTGCCTAAATTTTCTTTGCAGGCCTTGATTGCACTTGGTGTTCTGCAATTATCGAGTCAGAGGCAGTTTACATATAAACCACGGAAGCCGAAATTACAGGGGAAAATGCAAAATGTGGCCTATGTACCGGTATTTGTGTGTCTGTATGTGCTGCTGTAGACCATTGCTTCTTATAGTATCTGCTGTTGCAGGAAACTAGCCAGGGTCCTCTTAAGCATTTCCGGTGCTGTGGTGCAAAGATCCCTCCGGCGTCCCGTCCCCCCGAGTTGCGCCCAGTCTTGCAGGGCTGGAGGAGGCTGGCGAGCGGCTCCTCAGCTGGCCGCTTCCTGCTGCAGTGGCCATGGCACATGGAGGATCTGGGCGCCTGATGCCTGGTTTGAAGACAAAGATGGTTAGCAAGAGGGGCGCCGTGTGTGCCTGCGCCTCAACCTATTGGGTGAGCAAGCACACCGAGCGAGCAGGCCTGCACTGAGCATGTGCTGCTCCCGCCGAGCCCCACAGAATTCAGCGCCTGTAGGCTAAAAGGGAAAAAAATGAGCCGATGCTTGGCGGGAGTGGCACATGCACCCTTGCTCACTCAGTGTGCTGATTTGGTGTTCCCGGGACTCTTCTTGGCACCCCGGTGCCCTGCACCACTAGCGTCTATGGGTAAGATGGCCCTGAAACTAGCTTGAAGATTGACCTTGATGTGCTTGTTAAGGTGCGTGTCTAATGGGACTGCTGGAAGTTCAAAACATCTGGAGGGTTCCAGATTGGTGAAGGCTGAGTAAGCTTGTAACCAGAGTAGACTAAAACAAGGAGACTTGGGTTCAGATCTTGACTCAGCCATGAACCCTACCTGTGGCTTGTCATACTATCTTAGCTTAACCTTTGCTAAGATAGGTTGTGATGAAAAAATGAGAGGAAGACCTATACTGTGTACACTGGCCTGAGCTTCTTTGGATAAAGGCAAGATTGAAATGAAATAAACCAATAAATAGAAGGAAAAACTGAGCAAGGCAAGGCAGGGCAGGGCAGGGACGGGACAAAGTGAAACAGATCAGAGAAAATGTGATGGGGTATGCATGTGCATCTGTAGAGTATGGTGGTGGGGATGGAGGAGAGACCAGTCTGTTTTGTAAGCAGCAAAATGTTTATCAGCACAAAGGGCTGAGCTGGTACAGCAAGTGGTTACAGGGCTAAGCAGAGATTATAAAGCCAATTTGAACTAATTCTGCTGTAAGGGGATACTGTGTAAAGAGTCTTGTTTCCTACATCCGAGGTTCCAGCATTTGTGTGGTGGTGGTGTTGTCAGTACATTTGTTTGTTGCTTATACAAAGATGTCTCTAGGTGACTTTCATAGACATTTCATACACATTGTATGAGGTACGTTTTCTTTACATTGCAATGTAGTCAAAGCAAAATTCCAAGTATGATTGATACTTGGCCAATAAAATTATTCCTTATTCCTTATTAAGAAGCAACCAAGTTGTACAATAAAACAGTGTTTTTCAACCACTGTTCCGTGGCACACTAGTGTGCCGTGAGATGTTGCCTGGTGTGCCGTGGGAAAAATTGTGTTTATTTGATTCCTATTCAAGAGAATTACTTTATATATAGTCAATATAGGCACAGAGTTAATTTTTTTAACATTTTCTAATGGTGGTGTGCCTCGTGATTTTTTTCATGAAACAAGTGTGCCTTTGCCCAAAAAAGGTTGAAAAACACTGCAATAAAACAAGCCCAACAGGAGCGGGTACCTGGTATTTTATTTGCTTCCTTCCCTCCTTTTCTTTTGCTTGCAGCAGTTGGTATAAGATGGGTTGGGTGGCACTGTCAAAAAGTCCTTACTCCTGGTGGTGCTCCACACAACTACAACAACAACAAGAACAATTTATTATTTATACCATGCACATCTGGCTGGGTTTCCCTAGCCACTCTGGGTGGCTCCCTACAGAATATTAAAAACACAATAAAACAAAATACAAACTATACAATAAAAAGCAGAAACTTTTTTAAAAAGTTACATTTATACTAAAATTAAACTAATCCCCAGCCCCAACTAAATGTTCATCCCACCCCCAACAGAGAAAGAAGAAATAAAACAATCACAATTTAAAAGGCCACAGATTAAAAACTATTTAAAAACATTTTTTTACATTTGCCCCAGTTTGTTCCAGTCAGTCTGGGCTCCTCAGGACTCCCAGGAGTCTCCTATGCTGAGCAGAGTGAGTCTGGTCTCCGCCCCATAGGCCAGGTGGAAAGGGCCTTGCAGGGTGCGGCTTTCAGACTCACGGCAGGACAATGTCCTTCCGGTCTCCCAGGAGTCTCCATGATGTAAGGAAGGTTCTTAATGCAGACCCAGGCCCATAGAAATGCAGGCCTTGTTCTTCTGTCAGCCCCCCTGTCTCTGCCATTTGGCTTTAGAGGTACAGTGGCTAACTGCCAGAATCTAATGGTTCTGGTGCCTTTTATCTAGCTGAATTCCAGGCAAAGTCTGTGGGATACGTTTCTGCGTACTGTCTCTTACTTGGTTTAGAGGTATATCAGTTTGTCACATTAGATACAGTGGTACCTCGGGTTACATACGCTTCAGGTTACATACTCCGCTAACCCAGAAATAATGCTTGAGGTTAATAACTTTGCTTCAGGATAAGAACAGAAATCGTGCTCTGGCGGCGCAGCAGCAGCAGGAGGTCCCATTAGCTAAAGTGGTGCTCCAGGTTAAGAACAGTTTCAGGTTAAGAACGGACCTCCAGAACGAATTAAGTTCTTAACCCAAGGTACCACTGTATGGAAATGGTGGGGACTGAGGCAGATGGCTCTGCCTGGTTCCTGTAGAAGGACTGCCTTTCATATCACTATGAGAAAATGTGTGCTTACACAGCTACGTACTTGGAAGAATTTGTCTGAAAACCAATACAAGGGGAGCTTTCCCTTCTGCTTTCATTGTGGATTGCTTTGTGTTAAAAAATGTATCCTACTCCACTCATAAATCTGTCACACCATTCCTTTGTTTGCTTTCTCTGATGGCAGTTTTTATTCCGCTGCATGCTGTTTACTGCATGGTTTTTGCAGTTTTAGAAGAAAAGCAGAATGAAAAGTCCCAACAGGAAATTAAAAGTGCATAAAACCCTAAAACGGCTTTAAAAAAAGAAAAAAGCTAGCGGCTCTGACTCTTGTCTTTAAATGAGCCACACTTAATTAAATCTTAATATTTTTAAAGAGCTTGTTCCATGAGGGATTTTTAAACTCCAAGTGGTATCTGCTGTTCTGCCAGAGCACAGCCTTACTGTGTGTGAGTGAATATTTGCAGTAATGTTTTCTGTTGATAACAGTTGTACTAGCCCGCTACTGCTGATACTGTCACCGGAAGTGCTTTTTATGTTGCTTCCTGAGTTTTCTGGATGTTGATGCTAAATTAAACCAGGAACAGTGTCACACAGTCTTAAATAAGAAACAAAACCACTATGTCTCAGCTAAGTGTCTGTTGCACCCCATACAGATGAACCCCATTAACTGAGCTATTATGATGTCACAGGTTTTTTAAACTTCTGTCAGATCAGTTTAGAACTGAAGAAACAAGACCAAATTTATATTGACACTATGGTTGCTTCCAAGTTCCAGGCAACTTATTTAATAAGCATTCATACTTAGGAAGACCATAGAAAGTGCAGGAAAATACCGGTAATGAAGAGTCATGGAGAAATCTACCTGTCTGGGCCCCCTGCCTTTACATTGTCTAAGCAGGTATGATGTCACTGGGACCTGCACAAACATATCATCATTGCCTTGATATTCTGCAGTTTAGTTACCCAAGAACAAGGGTCTACACTGCACACTCTTCCCCTTCCCCTTCCCCTCACATCATGCTCAAGAGTTAGCACCTTGTTCCTGGTGTCTTTAAACAATAGTTTCCTTTGCCATCTGAAACAGGGAACTGTGTTGTAATGTTGTTTTACTAACCAAGATATACAGAGTCATGGTTTGATCATGTGGTGTGTCAGATGAAGGGCTCTTGGTACTTTCTAATAGTCGGTTTTTTGTTTTGCATTTTGTGTTGCATGTGGAATAAACAACAGAGGATTTACACTAGTGCAGGATTATTATTTTTTCCATGGATTCTGTTATGTTCCACCCTTTCTCCCAACCCCTCATGCTTAAAAAGTCAAAAGCCATTTCATCCTTCTAGTATGAGGCAGTAAGGGAGCCGGTGTCGGGTGTTTTTCCCTCTAGCTTTACATTTTCTGTGCTAAAACGTTCAAATTTTGCCAGTTCCTTCCTTCTTTGCAGCTAGAGTAATTATATCTATATATTACACACCCACCCCAGCTCTCTAATTAAGGGCCAATCAGATTAGCAGGGGTGAAAAGAAAAAGCAGTTAATCAGGTGGAGACCAGCAGGAGGAGCCTTAAAGAAAAAGAAGAAGGGGAAATAGTGATAAGAAATAGCCCCACCTGCGGAGTTTCTCCTACTCTTCCATTCATCATTCTTTTTAGAAGTATTTTTTTCCCTGTAGTAGGAGAAAGCATGTGATAACTGATGGGGTAAAAAAGTTTGATTACACAAGAATGTCAGTACCATTCCTCCCCCTCTCCCCCCACGCAAAATGTGGGTGAATGAGGCATGGCCATTTCATACGAAACACCTCATCTGGAAGAACCTACAGTTTCAGATCCTGGTTAGTACTCTGACATTAAATCACAGTTCCCCATTTCAGATGTAACAGGAAATTGCCCTTTAAAGACAACAGAAGAGAAGGGAGAAGAGGGGCAATGTGGGCCTGATACTGATTCCCAGCTTAATATACTATTAAGCTTTATGAACTTTGTCTGGAACTCTGAATCCAATTTCCACCTGCTTTCTAGTTTAAGTGCGCTCTCTCTCTCTCTCTCTCTCTCTCTCTCTCTCGTGTGTGTGTTGTTTCATGAACTCTTCTTCTCCCACACCTTTGGTTTTCCTTTTAATCATTCTGTTAAGGAAAACACACTTTCTTGAGAAGCTCATCAAGCCCCCATAAATGCTGTGCATCTCAACATTTACCCTCAGGAATTAGCAATTGATTGATCGTCTCTCATAATTAGGTTTGCAGCCATCTGAAGCCACAAGAAATTTTTTGGAGTCTATGGTTGGAGTTATTTAAAGTAGCTGTGTTTAACAACACCAGGCCTTTGGGAACTGCGCTGATTAAGAGAGGAGTGCCAGATGTCTCAGGTACACTAGGTATCAAGGAGGGATTAATTAATATTTTGAATAAATATGTAATTTTCTCTACACAAGTCTCAGGCTGTGCCTAACAGAAATGTTAGAATCCATTGCCAACATTCTTGACAGGAAACCCGCCAATTAAAAAATTACTTTTTTATGTACTTTGCAGTCCTGTAGGTGGAATGGACCCATCAAGGGCACTCTGACCTCCTATATGCAACATTTTTTTCTTTAAGGCGATTTTGTCTCTGGAAATCAGGTTACATGAACCAACCTTCATTCCCCAAGCTCTGAATCACAACAATTAATAATATCAATAATGTTAATATCACTTTACATTTTATATAGCTCTTCAGAATACACACATGCACGCTGCATACAGTTTCTGCTTTTAAATTTTTGCCGGGCTCACATTGTGATGAAGGATGGGTTGAAATATTACATATTTAATACGTTGCCTCAACAATCTTTGCATCAACCTTTGTTAGTTGGTGCTGCTGTTCTCCTATTGCAATTGAGCGTTGGAGGCCTCCCTAAAGCTATAGAAGGCAAAGACAAAATTTGAACTAGTCACTTTCCCAGTGTAAGCTCAGCTTATTAAATTTATGTATACATATAGTTTCTGTAGGTAGAATGTAAAATATTACAAATGTTTCATTGACAATAGAAAAATGTATAAATGACACTTAGGTGAGTGAGATCAAGTTTAAATTATGAATGTGGTTGCCAAGCCATGGCTCAGCAAGAACCAAGCCAGCCCCTGGTAGGAAGATTATGGCTGCTTCCTGTCCTGCTGCCGCCACATTGCTATAAGCTAAACCATGGTTTGGCTTAGTGTTATATCCTGTTCTAGACAAACTATGAGCTGTAGCCAAGTTTTGTTCAATGCTTTTCTGTTCATGGCTTGGAGATGACAAGCCAGAAGCCTGGGTTCAGCTGTATTGTTTGGCTTAGCTATGGTCTAGCTCAGAACAGCATGGGAGCAGCAGGTTCAGGGGAGAAGCAAAGCAGCCGTGATGTTCCTACTGGAATTTCACATGTTTGTTAACCATGGGTTGGCTTAGTGCTATACTGTATATGAACTGGTCCATGGAAATAGAAAGATATGGGATTTAAGTCAACTGGAATTTTAAGAAGGATAAATGTAAATAATTTCCTTCCTCATAAAATGATCCTGTTATTTAATTCTAGAAAATATAAAATGCTACTTAGACTGTAAGCAGAAAATTAATTATTAACAATATTTTGCCATATAGCTTCTAATAATGGATGTGGGTTGATGGAATCCTGCACTTAAGTGCAAGATTCCCTTAGGCACTATAAATCTGAAGGGAAATGTTTGGTGCAGAATTCAGATTGGCAGTGATGGTGAATTTCTGGTGAGCTCATTGGATACTCAGGGCAAGAATAGGATGAGAGGCAGGGCATAGAGACTGACCTGTGTAAGGACTGGAAAACAGAGATTGGTAGAGGATAGTCTATGTGGACATGCACTATATTCCCTGATTCCTGAAGGTTTAGCAAGAAGCCTTATTCTTATCACATGCTGACCACATATTTCCAAGCTTCTCTGTTGTTAGAAAAGAGAGAAATATATGTAGAAAATGAGAGCTGAAGTTATCTAGCTGCGTGTCTGCGCCAGATTATCTGACTGCCAGCCTTGTGCCATATAAATTTATGCACTGACTAGGTAAATTTTTATTGTATTTATTAATTTAATAAATTTGTTTACCAGCCTTAATCCTGGTAGCCTCCCTGGGGAAAGCATTCGGAAAGCAGGGGCCACCACAGAAAAGGTCTGTTCTTGTGGTGCCACCCCCTGGACCTCTTGTGGAGGGGACACACACAGAAGGGCCTCAGATGATGATTGCAGGGTCCAGGTTGGTTCATATGGGGAGAGGCAGTCCTTGAGGTATTGCCGTCCTGAACCATTTAAGGCTTTAAAGGTCAAAGCCAGTGCAGTTGGCCAGGTCTGGCGTTATATGCTCAAATTGTCTTGGCTCAGTGGGCAACATAGCCGCTGAATTCTGCACCAGCTGGAGTTTCCAAACTGTCTTCAGAGGCAGCCCCATGTTTAATGTGTTGCAGTAATCTAATCCACAGGTTGCCAAAGCATAGGCAACAGAGGTTAGGCTATCCCTGTCCAGATAGGAGTGCACACAATCATGAAAATTGTGCAAGGATAAACCTCTCCCCCACCGGGCATGGTATTTTATACGTGGTGGCTTGGGGATAATAAAACGTAAATAGCTGGAGGATGCATTTTCCACTATTAAAAATCAGTTTATTGGTGATTTTTCTCTACGTAAAGTTAATCTTAAATCTTGTTAATCTGAGCTTTGATTACATGTATGCGTATACACATGCTTGTTGAAGCAAAAATAACTCTCATACATTATAAGAGGAACCACAGCCATTTAGTTAATTTCCTCTTGCCTTTATAGTACCATAAAGCTATTTTGCAAGCTGCCACTATGAAGCTCAATAAGAAAAAATGGATTTTTTAAAAAAAGAAAAACACTGGAAATCACATCTTTATGTGAGAGTACCTTTTGTTACCGCTGAACTTAATGGTCTAGTTTCTGGACTAATCTTTTCCTTAAGCTTTTTCTTTCTTCCTTTCTTTCTTTTTAATCCTCCAGCAAGGCATCTTGCGGAGAAGTATGTAGGTGACCAGATATTCTAAATTTTGGGGGAAGATAGTATGTTAAATGTTAAATCAAAATAAGCTGGAAAGCATGTCAGTGGAATTGAGTATCACCAGGAGATAATTTCTCTGTTGCTAGATAAAGGCTATCATAAATCCTCAGTGCTTTTGTATAATATCAGGGGTGCTGAGCCTGTGGCAGCGTTCGTGCTAAGGCGGCTTTCTTTCTATTATCCTAAATGACAGGTTCCATTATTATTCAGTACATCTCATGAATAGGAGCGCTCACCAGGAGGCTGCCCAATAGATCTTTATTGATCTAGGTCTAAAAAAATAAATAAATTTGCAGCTAGCCTTGTAAAGTACAGTTTTCGGCACTGGTTTGAATTCCTGACAGAAGTGATACCAAGCAGTCATGGCAGGTTTTATTACCTGTTCTTATACATGCTCATGCAAACATTTATGACTTTCCAGGTGCCAAGGGAATGGCAGCATATATGCAGCCAACCAAAGTGGCAAATAATCGCCTGATTCAGTCTGTTTTGGTATCCTTAACAATGGGCCACTCAGCTACCTGTTTTGAATTTTGCAAAGCAGTTCGAGGTCAAATTTTCTCAGATCTGTGCCAAAATTAAGGCAGTTCTGTTGGATGTCTCTGGAGCACTGTCTAGTTACAGCCGGTGAACTCAGTTTCAGGGTTTTTTGTTTTGTTTTTCAGTTGTACAGAATAAAGTGGAAAAAAGAAGAAAAATGTGCAACATATACTAATACACATATGATTATTATTAACCTACTATATTCTGTATAGACATGTTCTAAATATCAATATACTTATCTAAACAAAGTCTGTGTCTATAAGCAGTTTCAGTGTCTATAAGTTTCAGTTGTTGAGGCCTGAGGTCCTGTCACCTTGGCAGGCAATAATGTTGAAGCTCTGGTTGATCTCTGGAATGGAGAAATGACTAGGGTGGTTGACATGATCACACCTGAGCGTCCCTTTCCATAGAGTAGAGCCAAACCATCTCTCCGGTATGCTGGATCCAGGCCATATGGAGGCACATAGACTGTGAACAGGACATAGAAGCTAACTGGTGTAAAGTGAATATGGTCTTTTTGCCCCAGGTCCATGGGAGATGAACATTTTGGGCTGTAAAAGCCTCAAAACAGTGTAGCACTTGGAAACACCAATGGCATCCAGCAGGCTTTCTGTCTGCGTACCTGCTTCTCCCGTGCTTCAGCAGAGTTTGCAAACTTCTTTAGCGCAGCGTTGGTGTGTGCCTCAGATTCTTGCCAGCAATATAAAGTCCACAGACTCAAGCTTGTTCCTAATCTAGAAGCTTTATTTACATCTATAAATCACAGACACTTCCAGAGACACGGAATACATCTTGTCCTGTCTCCGGTCAAAACCAAAAGTCAGAATGTATACAGGCAGAAAACAAAAGTGTCACATTTCACATAGGCTTCCGTTTACAGCAGATATACCCGGATGTGTGACATCATCCCTGTGGGCAGTACGCACCTCTTGATCTTAAGCTCCAAACCTCACAGTTTCATAGTCTGCATCCTTTGCAGCTGGGATGGGGAACCCGTGGCCCTCCAGATTCTGTCAGAAAACTCATCAACCCCAGTCAGCAATGAGAGTTGGAATCTAGCCATATCTGGAGGGCCTGTCCTTGCTCTGCAGCTACTAAAAATAATTAAGGGACAGTCCTGTGCATTTACGACACTCATATTCATGGAGCTTTTAAAGGCATGGATGGTTATTGATTGATTGCTGCACACCAGAAAAGGTAACATCAAATAAGGCATGCTTGCATACTGATGCTACTCAAGTATCTAGCTCAGTGTTTTTCAACCTTTTTTGGGCAAAGGCACACTTGTTTCATGAAAAAAATCACAAGGCACACCACCATTAGAACATGTTAAAAATTTTAACTCTTTGCCTATATTGACTATATATAAAGTAATTCTCTTGAATTTTTCCATTTTTCCCACGGCACACCAGGCAACATCTCGCGGCACACTAGTGTGCCGCGGAACAGTGGTTGAAAAACACTGATCTAGCTGCACCTCAGGCTGACAAGCTGCTTCACCCCCACCAGTGACTGAGAAACCCAGTTCCCTATAACATGCAGATTTCATCTAGTTTGGATTCTGCTTCACTCATCTTCAGCCACTTGACCAGAGTGACCAAATGCTGTTTCAGAATGGAAACTATAGCTCAGTATTATAAGAAAATGAGAGTTAAGTGTCCTTGGCCTACTGATGACATTACACTACAGATCCTTTGGCAATCACTTCCAGCAGTCTCGTGTGATGATTGAAATACAATTGACACTGCAGATCAGGTCTGCATGTTAAGGATGATCAGGAACAAAAAATATTCAGCAAATTATCCATAAGGTTTTTGTTTTTACTTGTGCCATCTTTCTTTAAGAAGGAGCTTGCCTGTTTACTTCTGCTGATTTTTGCTAGAAGGCTCCAATTTATATCTGCCTGATTACATTCCCCCACAAAATCAAGCTTAGGTAGCATAGGCTATAATTTAAACTTAAATCGCAAATCAGATGTATATATTACACAAAATTCATACCACCTCTTACTTCCATTCTGGATATTAGCATTTTTGTTACAGATTTTCATCCATATTACATACCTTTCATTTAAAATTATGTTTTGAACTTCCCCCTGACCGTTTACATGATCCTCTCACAGCCTCTTCCTGACAAATTCATGGAGGAGAGGGCTATTGATGGCTACTGGTCACAATGGGTCTGCCATCCACGGTTGGAGGCAACAATGCGTCTTGAGTTCCAGTTGCTGGAAACCACAGGAGGGGAAAGGGCTCTTGTGCTCATGTCTTGCTTGCATGCTTCCCACAGGCATCTGGTTGGCCACTGTGAGAATAGATGCTGGACTAGGTGGGCCATTGGTTTGATCCAACAGGCTGTTCTTAAGTTCTTATGTTCTTAGGTACAGGGTTAGGGCTTCTGAAATACCGCAATACTGGCTCCTCTCCCAGCATCGATGGGCAATAACTTCCACTGACTGACTAGCTGTCTCTTGCACACTGCCCTAACTGTTCCTGGATCTGGTTTCTGCCTCATGTTTCATGGAACAGCTGGAGGGGTGTGATGGGGTTGTGAGTCCCTTGTGGTCCTGGAGTTTGAACTTGCCAGACTGTGAATCCAACTAAACATATGGAGAGCTTTCTGGGGTTAAACACTGTTTGACAGTGGGACCGGACTCTCTTGGAAGGTGGTGGGCTCTCCTTCACTGGAGGTTTTTAAGCAGAGGTTGGATGGTTGTCTGTCAGGGATTCTTGAGCTGTGATTCCTGCATTGCAGGGGGTTGGACTAGATGGCCCCTGGGGGTACCTCCCAACTCCACAATTCTATGACACCTAAAATGCTTTTGTAAGAGTAATAAGAACTTCTCAGAGTCCTGTATCACCTTAAAGACTAACAAATTTATTATGGAATTGCAACATTTAGGAGTAAAACTCAGAGCAGGCTGCCAGGGGACAACAGTACTGTTCCTCAAAAAGGTCCTAGCAGTCTTTAACTAGAAAAAGCCATTTATTATTACCTTGGGGCTACTCTATTCAAGACATTATTGTTGCATGCATATGATGTATTGGATATTTTAAGGGTTTTTTGCCATTATATATGTTCCATAGCTTGGAACAACCGGAGATGAAGTGTTTAGACTGGACAGATTTTACTTGGGTGTTTTATAGGCAATTTAATATAAAACAGTTTTTTTTTATTTAAAAAAAAATGTATAAGATACAGCATGGGTTCTTCTTCTTCTTCTTCTTCTTCTTCTTCTTCTTCTTCTTCTTTTCTCTCTCTCTCTCTCTCTCTCTCTCTCTCTCACACACACACACACACTGCCTTCATGACTTTAAAAAATCCTTGAGACTATTTTCCACAAACCAATTAATCTGGATATACATGTATTTAAGCTGGCCTTGGTCATGTTGATTTTTTAAGCTTTATTTTTGGCTCCATTGGTTTGTGAATCAAGCCAAGCATTGCTCTGTGTCTCAATTTTCCATCCATAAAGTGGTGATGGTTTGTGTGTTTTTTAACAGGTGTATTGCGAGGATTAATGAATGTAAGCGAAGCACTTGGATGATGTAGCGGGGTGGCCATCTGTGCATCTAGATGGATGGAATGGTGTTCTCAGATCAATAATCCAGAACTGGCAGGAAAAAAACTATATTGGTGTTGCCAGAGAGTAAGAAGGATAGACTCTGATAAAGAGAAAGAGGTCTCCTGATCTTAGTCATGGCTGATGACAGTCAATAACTATTTACACTCGCTAGCTCCCTGTGTGCATTTGTCACTGGTGACTACCACTGATCCATGGAAAGCTTGCTACTGCGTGAGTGAAAATCCTCCTTGCTCTGATCCGTACTTTTCCATCCCTTAATTTAGCACCTCATTCCCTCACTATATTCATCTGTACACTTTCCCTCTCTCCCTGAGGCCACCTTAGCCTTTTCTGTTGCTACTAGATTCATATGTTTTATTTAAGAAAATGTAAGTCTAAAAATATATGAGGTTTGATATTGACGCAATGTGTTTCTTCTTGCATCAGCTCTTGAAACTGCAGGTGCACTCTGTTCTGAAATCTACACAACCCTGAAATGGTGATAATGTCTGGGTGGTTGGGGGATGGGGTGGATGGCTCACCTGAGAGTAACTTGGGACATTATCTGAACTTGGTCCTGCTGGGATGGACTGATGAAGGTGTTGGTGTAATGGGACCATAACAACAACATTAATGGTAAGGCAGTGCAGCCTTGGGATATTCTGGCTGGGCAAACATCCCTTACTTTGACTGGCTCAATAGAAAGCACTTAGTACTTAATTTCCAAAAAGAGAGGTAAGCCTATTGTGCTTATAGCATTACCAGAGTGCATGACACTTTAGCACAGCACAGCACAGCACAGCACAGCACAGCATAGCATAGCATAGCATAGCATAGCATAGCATAGCATAGCATAGCATAGCAACAACAACATCCTTGTTCTCAGAAGCTTACAGTTTGAGTTTTGACTGTATGGGGAGGCAACAGGAGGAAATTGAGAGACAGTTCATATCATAGGAGACTTCTCTACATCAAAACAGTTTTTGTCCATCTAGCTTGATATTGTCTACTGTGCATGACAGTGGCTCTCCAGGGTCTCAGGCAGAGTGTCCCTCTCAACTGCATTAAGCCAAAAGTTTTGAGTTTGTGCTGGGATTTAATTAAAGAAAATGATTTAGCACCACACAGCTATTCTAGAAGCAGAGTTCAAGGTATAAAGTGCAGTAAGGGAGGATGGGTCCCCCTCCCCCGAAGAATAAATGGTCCTCAGCTACTTGGGATGCTAAGGTTAGAGAAGCAAAAGGGCTAAACAGCTTAGGGATTCTTAAGGGGTACATTGAAAAGCTTTGTGCAGGACCCAGGCTGGGAGGCTTCATGAAAACAATCTACCTCAGACTGAGCCTTAAACAGGAGCTGCAGTTCTGTCCACCTTTTCCTTTAGCAGCCATTGTTGTTGATGGAGCAGCGGATACTGTGGTTGCAATGCAGCTTCTGAGCTGGAGGCCTTGGAGTCAGTGGGGGGCAGTGTGGCACCCTCAGGCTGGAGGGTCCGAGCATCATGGGGTCCTTCTTGCCTAAGTGCTGTTGGAGCTGCCCCTGTGTGCAGTTTCTCCTTCCCCTCTGAATCTCCTCTGAGTCTGACCCCTGGGTCATGACATAGGTATTCCTTAAGTCTCTAGGTATGTTTATTTTTGTTAACTACACTTGGCTTTTCTCTCAAATCTGGATGAGCACCACCATTTGTCTACTTTGGGCTGCTTGCTGTTTGAGGTATCTTACCAATATTGTTGTTGTCCCCCCCCCCCCACCAATGAGGCATGTTTTCCCCCCTCCTCAACAAACATTCTAACAGATGGACTGGCTGTTCCTTTCTATATTTATTAGCCATCTTTTTAAAAGAAGAATCCTGGCCTGTGCTGGTGAGTGAATCAACAGTGACCCTTGGTGGCTAAATGTGCTCAGTGCTGAAGGTTGATGGCACAAACTTTCTTTCTTCGGCACCCTGGCTTCATGCTGTATGGAAACGCCTGTGCTATATTTGGCTGTCTGAAGCAGCGGGTGTTTTATTTTTGAGTTTTAAAGCTAAAGCATTTTTTGCACCACATGGGGAAAAGCTTTATACGTGCATGGACTTTAATTGGGGGAAAAAAACCTGGTGCCAAATTCAGCATAGCTGTAATGATTCTGTATTAATAGCAGGGCTGTTCAGCTTAAAGTTGTACACTTCCACCTACAAAAGAGCAGTCTCAGACAGAGAAATTACATCACAGTGCTCTCAGTCCTTTCTCTTACTCAGAGGGTGCTGAAAACTACGTGTGATGTCAGCATTATTATACTTGGCAGATATCAATTTGTTTTTAGGGCATCTGATTTCTGACTCCCTTTTTCACCAACTAGTATTTTAGTCATTTCTTTCAGATTTTTGTTAGCTAGCTGTTCCTCATAAGCACTTGATAGGAAACTGTGCAAATCAATGTAAATGGAGTTGTTATGTATAGATATTCAGCCTCTACATGGGAACTTGTGAGCCATTTTTGTGGATGAAGCTCAGATAGTCCCTTTTCATTCAAAATCCAGTTTGCTTTGTGTTGTTTGCTTTCTCCGCCCCTAACCTTTGGCAGCCAGAGAGGACTTCAATTTTTATCATTACTGTACATTGGAGTCTGTTCTACAAAGGCTGTCACACGATCCAAGCAAATGGCCCTGAGGAGGCCACTGTGAAAGTTCATGGATGGGCCTAAAGTGCAGCAATCAGAGGTATGGAGGCAGATCATTGTCAAGGCAATTGCTTGAGGGTGGCAGCTAGCTGGCCGCATATTTTTTTGTCACCCTATCTGTACACAATTGATTTGTCATTGTTGCCTGGTCTTTCTTTCTTTCTTTCATACCCACACTTTCTCAAGGAGCTCAAGGTAGCACATATAGGTTTCCTCTACCTCATCTGATCCTCTCAACAACCCTGTGAGGTAGGTAAGGGTAGGCTTAGAGCAGTCCTTATATATCTCCCCCCCTTTTGTGCTTTCCCCTCTCATCTTATCAAGTGGGGAGCACACAGCCTTAGAGCTTTTGAATTTGAATGTAACAAAAAAATTGACCCTGAACCATGAAAGAGAGAGGGGAGGAGAAGATGTTAAGCAGACATTTTTAGATGTCTGGTTTAGTTGCCATATTTTTGTAGAGCTGCAACATTACATCCTGATCGCTCCCCTATTTGTTTGCATGTTACTTCAGGCCACATAAATGTTACCACTCAGGTCATGGAAAGCAAATACAGTATTGTAACGAATGAAGCACCTCTTTTTACCTCAAGTATGCTCTTCAGGATGGAACTTTATTGGAAGTGAACTCCTGTGACTTTAGTAGAATGCAAAGACATTTTGCTTAGGCCAATATCACCATCTTGATTCACACATGTACTTATGAATTGTTTGGTATCTCATATGTCACCTTAGGATAATCCCAGACCCAGAAGATTTAGTCATTTTTTTTTTGTCTTAATAGACTATTCCAGGAACTTCAAACAGATCTTGGCAGATGGACAGAGGTACAAATTTCTTGTATGAGGAGAATATCAGTGATTAAAATTAATATAATTCCTCAACTGCCCTATCTTTTTATGAATATTACTTTAGGAGTAAGTCATAGAAGAATAAATGTGACAGTACTTGGTCTTGCTTGTGTTTTCCTTTTTTTCAAATGGGCTAACAAGGCTGCTCTGTGGTACTGTTTGCTACAAGGAAACACCATTTCTCCCTTTTCAAAACAGTTACATACTTTTTTTGCTGCATTGAAAAGGGGGAAATGGTGTTTCCTTGTAGCAAACAGTACCACAGAGCAGCCTTGTTAGCCCATTTGAAAACTAGATTTATTGCTGATAAGGTAACAAAGACAGAGCAATTAAATCTAATTAAAGTATAATGAATATGCTTCAGTACTGGAACAGAAAAGGAACTGGATGCTTTTTGCTCAAATCCTTGCTTAAGCAATTGTTTAAAATCTGGTGGGTATACAAAGGGAAAATAAGCCCTGGCCTGCTTTGTGCAGCTATTACAATGAGAGGATTGGAAGTTTGGGAAGGGTGTGGTGTAATAGAGGCTGAAAAATCACAATGGCATGGCCTTATTAAAAATTACAGCTAAATTATGGGAAGAAGCTGGTGGAAAACTAGGGGAGTCTTTAGCATATGCGCCGCCGGGGTGCGAAGATCCGCCCAATGCCCCCAAGTCTGACGAGCACCGCCATTGTGAATGACAAGCGCCGCCACTGACGCAGCGCGTCTTTGGGAAATGAGTGCACATAGTCAAAAGTCCTTTAGTGAAACAGTAGGTATACATTTTGGTAATACCTAGGTATACAGGTATATGTATTTTGTTTTTCTAGCTTGATCAAAATTATTTATTTATTCATAACAGGTAGATAGTTAAGAGCTTAGGCGGTTTCAGCAGTGGGTGCCTGGCGCCCCCCAGAATTCGGCGCCCGGATGCCCCGCACCCCTTGCACCTCTGGGTAAAGACGGCCCTGTGGACAACATATTTCTGGATTTCATTATTTGCAAGTTATATAGATAGATAGATTAGATTAATTTGATAGTAAAATATGGTTTATAGAGAGAACAAACTCAAATGGGTATACTCATGTCAAGGCTCAAATCCAAGAAGGAAGGAAGGAAGCTGTTTGACCTGAACTGATCACATTGCTGCAGTTGTTATGAGGTATAAATAAATAAACAGCACAAATGCTTGCTTTTAAACAATTTAATCCTACAGATAGCCAGGCATGGGCATGTGAACCTTAGTAGTTGTAAATCTTAAGTCTCTTTTGACACAGACACACACACACACACACACACACACACCCTCTGAAATACCATTCCGAGTCTTGTATTAAATGTAGCATTGCCAAAGAGCCATTTATGAAAGCCTACAATATTATAACACAACAGTTCATGAAACGGGAGTCATTTGCATGCTTTGCAGGTGACGCGGGAGAGTAGGGTTCTTTTGCTCTCGGCAGCTACATTCCCTTCCCTTACCAGCACCTGCAGTATCTCTGCACTCATTCCTCTTCCTCTTTCAACAGTTGGGGGTGTTCATTTGATTTTGGTAGTGGTGTGGACTGTGGAGGACAGAAACTCAGTAGTTTGAGACTTTGTTGATATGGAGGGGGGAAAACTTCTGCTGACATTCTGGCTGTCAGAGACATCTTATTATTTGTATGTGATCCTTGATTTGGTTTGGGGCCCTCCACCCACTTGCAAAGCAGGATGCAGTAAGAAAAAAGGATGTGTGTGTGGGGAGTAAGAGATGATAGTTTCACACACTAACTGCCCATATTTCTCCCAATACTTAAGAGGATTTCAACCATGTCATGGGTCTTATCATTCCAATAATGAACAAAGAGACTCATTTATTCTGTAAACTGTTTTGCTGCCTCCCTTCCCTGTTCCTTATCATATTTGTGAGTTTAACTCAATATGCCATTTCCCAAACTCTCACAACCCCTCTATAGATGGTGAGTCAAATTTTTCCAATTTGTAATTAAATGTCTGTGCAGTACCAGACCCAAACGATGGCAGGTTGTATTATGAGCTATTATGTCTGTGCTATTGAATCTGTGATGGCTCATTCACATATGCAAGTCATTAGCTGTCAAGGGAGGAATGTGCATGTGTGAGTACAGCCTATATTTCAATGTGCTATGTTGTACTACCCTTGCATTTTAAAATGTGGATTAGAAGGAGTATCTTGCAGCTGGGGTGGATTTTGGGGCTATGGGGGATTGGTGTTTAGTAGGGTTCTCATGACTACATATTGTTTCGCAGTGAACTGCTTTGTCATGCTCACAGTGAGACATCCACAGATACAGAGTGTTGCTTGATAACTAACTTGTCTAACAAGTTACATGTTTAGACAACTATATGAAAGAAGCATGTGTTGTCCTGTGTTGGTTAAAAGCTAGGACAGAGTGCTAACATTTCTCCCCCTGAAAAATCTTTGTGTGCATTTTTTTGTATTTTTTTTTGGGGGGGGGGGCTTTTTCATGGGGTGAAGGAATGCTGCAGAACTATGGTACTTCACCACCCATGACACATGTAGGCAACCCATATCTGTGGCCCTCATACGCAGCATTCAGGTACCACCAGCAGTCTCTTTGAAACACTTGACTGCTGCAACTTCTGTTCCGTTTTGTGTGTGTCTGAGATGCATGCTCCCCCCCCCCCAGTTAACAGTGACACAGGCAAATCCAATTGGTTGTATTATGAAGTGACAACATCACTGAGGGCAAATGAATAATGAAGCTAGTTCAGAGTAATGTCTATTTGAGAAAAGCACTGCTCTCACTCTGAGTTAGCTTTGCTTGCACCAAGTGACACGGCATGTAGCTGAATGATATCACTTTTAAATAGAGAAGGCATTCTTTTGAACAAGAAAGGGTGCTGATGCTCCAGCCAATCAAGAGTGCACACAGCAACAAATTAATTTGTTTGGAGCCCCTTCTGGGATATTTTCTAGCCTCATTGAAAGCTCTTTATTTCATGCCTACTACAAGAAAGAAGATTCCACCTAAACATTAGGAAGAACTTCCTGACAGTAAGAGCTGTCCGACAGTGGAATTTGCTGCCAAGGAGTGTGGTGGAGTCTCCTTCTTTGGAGGTCTTTAAGCAGAGGCTTGACAGCCATCTGTCAGGAATGCTTTGATGGTGTTTCCTGCTTGGCAGGGGGTTGGACTGGATGGCCCTTGTGGTCTCTTCCAACTCTATGATTCTATGCCAGAAATGTTTCTTAAGAGACCTCAGTCCCATTAAAAACTGAAAACGCACAGAAGTGAATTACACTTCACACGTGTCATTCTAAGCCGGGGTGGGCAGAAGGACTGTCAGGTTCTACTGGTAGATCTCTGGGTGCTTTGCATTAGATTGGCAGTGGTTTCTGACTCACAACTGTTGAATACCATTGACAGCAAAACGCCTCCTCTTCCCCCTTACGTTGCTGCTACGAAGAAGCCTAACCAGGAGTGGACTTTTGTGTGAAAGGAGGGTGAGCTCCTTTCTGGTACTGAAAACAAATCCCCAGGCTTAGAACGTGCCCAGAGGCACTTTGTTCTTTAATTATAACTACTGTATCTAGCTTTACACCTGGTTCTTTCCCCAGAATTGTCATTGATAGAGCTTGGGAGTCTGGTAAAAAAACAAACACACAAGAACAAAGTAGATCTAGCAAGCCTATAGTATGCCGGTCCATGTTCTAAACAATGACAAGGCACCAGCCTTTTTTGAAGATGCAGCCCTGCACAAAACCTGTTTCTGTGGCGGGCAGGGCGATCTGGATTACGTTCCAAGTGGAAAGGGCCCTTGCTGCCGCTTTGTTTCGGGAAATATGACATCTACCAGAACTATGAGAGTTAAGTTTCAGTTCCATTTGCCAGTTTCTGTTTTGATCTCTGTGATATTTCCCCCCCCCCCCGAAAAAGAATTGAAGGGGGGATTTCAGAAGTCAGGGAAGGTTGCACTGCATTTAATTCATGTGAATTCCCTACAGTAGCATTAGATTTATTGTTGCTGGATTCTCATGGAGAGAGCGTAAGTCAGAGCAAGGTTGCCAAAGACAAATAAATCAATGGGTGACACCGGAATTTATGGTCCACTGCAGAAAACAGAATGGGAACCATGATTTATTTATTTATTTACTTTAATAAATTTTAAAAAATAAAATGTGGCATTATTTATAGAGGTCTGTGGCAGTGAACGATGACAGTTCAATTTGTTTTTGTCTCTGTAGTAGGCAAGTCTTTCCCTAGCAGTAGGCCCTGAGCTATGGGCAGTGGTTTATGAATATGTCTATTCAATGATTTGTCTGTTAAAAACTATATGTTTAGGCATAGGAGAACGAGATGGGGGCTGCTAGGCAGGGTCAGATTGTACCCATCAGAATGAAGTCCGTTAAGAGAGATAACCGTGTTATGTATTCGTACTGTCTGCACGATTTCTCTCAATATGAATACGATAAAGCCAAAGGAAATATTCTTTAAAGAGCTTCTGATTTCCCTCTCGTCATTCACAGTGGTGGCTTTAGTTATCAGGCGATAACTGCAACAAACATGAGGTCACTGAGTTGTGAGCAAATGTAGCCCATCTTCCAGTTGTGAACTTTAATCATCCATTTGTACAACAGCTTCCAATTGCTTTACAAGTATCCTCTGAATGAAATACTAGCGGAGGGGAGCTTGCCAAAATAGTACCCTGGTGCATATATTTTATAGCTCTGCAGTCTTGGGAGGACTATAGATACAGAAATTCAAGTGTTATTCAGACCTTGTAGGGCCAAGATGACAGATAGACCCTGCCCTGGTTAGAGGTGAGTTCCATCAGTAGCATTCTGCTGAGCATGGCTGAATTATAATGGTGCAGTTGCAGCAATTGAATCAGGGCCCAAGATTGCAAGGGGGACCAGACTCTGAGCCTTCTCAAAAACAAAAAATAACTTATGTCCATAGTAGTCCTGGAAGTTATAAAGCAAAATGTGCTGGCAACTTTGAAAGCAATTTATATGAGATGAACCAGCTGGCTGTTCCCATCTTACAGTGGTTTTAGCCAATGAATGAAGTCAGGCTGATGAGTGTATTGAAAAATCCTTGTAGTTATCTCCATAGTTTTGCCAGTGGGGTGGAACACTGGAAAGTGGGAGCAGGTAAGAAGAATAAGAATAAGAATAAGAATAATTGGCAGTTAGGGAAAATATGGACCTTGCTTTTCCTTACCATTTTACCTATAAAAGTAAAATAGCATGTTAATTATGACAATAATGAAAGTGAAAGCAGATCACTCTAGAGGCCCCTCCCCCCAGTGGCTACAGGCCTAAGATTACTTCTTTTGGATTATTAATCTCCTGGGTGTTTCAGAGCGCATTCAAACACAAGGGGACAATACTTATTCTAAGGTGTCTTTTTTCATGCACTCCTTTTTTGGGGAATGGGGCTCTTCTTTTGGAAACTGTGCCAGGGTCCCCAACCATTTTGGTGCTGAGCCCCTCTGAAATTTGACCCTGGCTAAGGGCTCCTTCACGCTTGCTAATGGCTCCCTAAACCAAGCACCTTGGCAGCTTGTTGAACTGTGCTCACATAGAGGTGACATGTATTTAAAGTGACTCCACATTCAAGCTGCTGCAGTTTGTATAAACACATATCATTTCCCTATGTACCCCTTCCCTTTTTGGGGGTCTCCCTTTTGTTGAATTCATTATGTAATCCCTTAGGGAGCAGGGACTGATTGTCTTGTACTCTTGTAAAACATTGTGTACACATTGATATAATAACTAATGTAATTTAATTCATTAATGAACTAACTAATATTGAAAATTTGTCAGTTATTTAAACTAAATGCTCCTCTCTATCCCTCTCCTCCTTTCTCTCCTGCTTTGAATATCTCCTTCTGAACTTTCCCCGTATTTCTCTTCACAACCTGTTAGAGGTATTTCTCCTAGGAGCACCTTAACAGAGATTATAGCGTGCAACATGTGTAGAGACCTCGCGATCCTCCAAGTGCTAATACTAGCTCAGTTGACACAGTTCAGTGGTTAGCACTGCTAATATAATTCTAAGTCATCCGTTCCATTCAGAAGATGTGTTGAGAATATAGTTGTTAATTAGGAATCAGAAGAGCAGGATTGATAGCTGGAGAACAAATGAGGCTCTGGGAAGAGGCTTCCTTTGAGTGTGACTCAAAGTAAAAGACTTACCCATTATTCATACCAGTTCCACATTGCAGGGCAAAAGCCTAGGTGCTATCTCCTCATCCCCCCCCCCAATCCTACATTTTTTACTATTATGATTAAGACACACTGCTATTCTATTTGGGGAGCATTTGTTGTGTGAATATTTAGTTGTGGGTATTTTTTTTAAAAATACATCTGAGTGCATCTTTTCTTATCATACACATACATTGATATCCCGTATAGTTATTTATTAGCTGGAATATCAAAATTGTACAGGAACGAGTATTTTTGATCTGTGCCTACAATTTTATTAATCAATATGGGGAGAATCATTTCCAATCTATTCAGTCTAACTACATCAAGGACTGGGTGGGGTGGGGTGGGGGAGCGGGGAGATCCCAGGCACAGCCTGTGGTAGAAGCAAAACAGGGAAGGTGGCTGGGATTGGAGCCTTTGCTACATCCATGAGGTCGCACCCACACCATACATTTAAAACAATTCTGTACCACTTTAGCAGTCATTGCTTCCACCAAAGAGTCCTGGGAACTTCAGTTTGTTCAAAGGTGATGAGAGTAGGAGACCCCTCACATATGAGCAATTCCCAGTGCCTTTAACAAACTATATTTCCAGGATTCCTTGGGGGAAGCCATGACTTTAAAGTGGTATGAGTGCTTTAAATGCCTATTTAGAATTTTAAAATCCATTAAAACATAAGTATCTAGCAATCTTTCTCACACATCTTCTGCTCATATACTTTAAAGGCTGTCAAGTATATTTAACATGTTCACAAATTGGATGTGGCTTTATAGGAGAAACCTGTTTTATTACATTGTTGTTGTTGTTTTTGTTGTTGTTAAGCTGCTTTTACAAAACTATTGTAATTGCTTCCAGCCCACTGGTGATAATTCTTTATTCACAGTAGTTTTGCATTAGGTCTGTACAGGCAATTTAACATAGCACAATAGAATCACAGAATTGCAGGCTTGGAAAGGAGGGTCATCTAGTCCAACCCCCTGCAATGCAGGAATCTCAACACATGGTCCTCCATCCAGTTTGAAACCATACTGGACCCTGCTTGTCTTTGCAAATGTGCTAGCAGTTTTATTGCTACACCAGTAGGATACATCCCCAGGGTATTCTTGTAAAAGCTAAGGAACAGGTAGGGACACGAAAGCACACAACTAAACTACGACACTACAAGTTTCACTCTAAATACATCATGAAGTCCCATTGATTCAGTTCTCCTTTCACTCCAGTTCTCTGCACATTTACTGGGAAGCAGATCCCATTGAGTCTTGTGGAATATACTCCCCAAGTAAGATAGTTTTGGATTGCAAATTCACTTCCATGTAATGTGCTTATGGCTTGGGTTCTTAGGCTTATGATTTCTTCATGTTCGTTACATCTTGCCTCCCGGCCGATACCATTTTGAAGTTCAATGTGACTATAAGAGTTTGGAGCTTAACTTTCCACGTGTAGTACATTGGTTGCTGGAGTAGCTTTCCGTTGGTGTTCTTATCTGCTATCAGTGCAACTTTTGTCTTTGCAAAGTGATGGCAATGACAACTGAACACACACACACTGGAGTGGCATTTTGTTAATCTTTTTGCTGGAGGCACACTTGCTACTCACTCTTTTGAGTAAAGGAAAAATGATGACAGCATTTATCTGGTAGAAAAACTAAATTTCATGCTTCCCCAGGTTTCTTCCTGGTAATGTGTTTTCCTGCCTGTTTGGACTATGAATGCGAACAAATACCTAGGGGGCCAGCCTTCCATAGAAAGGGGTTGGATTAAAACACACAAACACATACATTTTCTTTAAACATTTTTAAATGGGCTCTGGTTGGATAGCTATGATAATTATCCCTGCTCAAATTTTCCAGAGTTGTTACGCTTATATATCCGTGTAAGCTCTATTTTGAAGTTGCAGCAAACCTACTTTTGTGTGCTTTGAAAGCCAATGTTAAAATGATTTCTTCTCTGGAAGCTTCTGATATCACTAGAGAGTATCTGGTAACAGAAGAATGGGAAACTGGATCAAAGTATGGACATAATGAACAATATTGAAAAGGCAGATCAGAAATGTCAATTGCAAGGCTAGTGAAAATTAAAGGTTATATTTGGAATGGATAACAACTTGTTTTTCCCACACATCGAACAATAAGTCCAGGGAACTGGAAACTATTAAATGTAATCATTTAATTGACTTCTAAGAGTATAAATCTTTAGAGATTATTCTTGTAATGGCTGATTACTGACTGTTGTCCATGTGGTGAATAACATTTCTGTATGTTTTGGATTACAATATACATTCAGTAACAAAGTTTTCTGAATGTTAGGCTGAATATAATAACTTAACAATACAATCATATTCATTGTTTATTTAGTTAGTCCCACTATGTTCAATGAGGCTTACTCTCTAGTAACTGTGTTTGTTTGATTTGTATCCTGCCCCCCCCCCCCGCTCCAAAGGAGCTTTAGCCTACAAGCCAAATCTTCCGGCTTTGGAAAAGGCCGTTACTTTTCCTTTCCATAAAATGGGGATAATACCACCGACTTTGTTTGCGGGAGTTAATGATACAACGGTGACAGCCCATTTTGCCGCATTAATGTGCCATGTTGGTGCAGGTGCAATTAGTGGTAGATTAGCCCTTGTTGCAGACGTCTGTCAGTTTGCAAGTGCCAAGGGAATGGGGCGGCTGTGGCTCTTGTGCATTGAGATTCCAAGCCATGCTCCCAGCCGTTGCAAATGGATGATCCCATTCTGACCATGCTGGCAGTGATGAATTGAAGCCCTTGAGATACAAGGCTGAGTAGATGCAAGTGACCTTAACTGACATAAAAAAGAAGCCTTATCTATATGAGAGGGGATGCTCAGCTTGTCAACCTCTGCTGTCTGATACAAGAAAACAAGGGAGGGGAATGGGGATGATTTGCTCAAGTACAAGTTGGCATGCTGGAAAACATCTGTGAAAATGCCCAGCCAAGCATGTATTTCTAATCTACAGCCCAACAAACAGGGGGAAGTGTGGTGTAACTGCTTGGTGATAATAACTGCTTTTCCAGGTGTATGTCTGTACGTTATTTCTTTCTCTTAGCACAGTATTTACTTGTGTAGTTATATTATTGCTGCTTTACCTGCCACTTTTTTAAAACATGTAAATAAGAAATAAATTTGTAACTGCTGAAATAAAACTTGCAGAGGGGCAAGAATCTAGCTATCTGAGCATTTCACTGATACAAGTATGAATTTAAGCACACTTACTTTTGCCATTTTCCAAGGAAATGTTGGCAATTTGCATTTAGTTCTCAACTCTAGTGGGTAGGGTGTAGCATGATGCAACTCAAGAGCACTGTTTTCAGGGTTTGTGTATGAAATAGTTTACAGGCTTGTGTTTCATCTACATGACCTCTGTCCACATATGGGTCCTCAGTTCCCAAATGAAATACACAACTTCCTGATCAGCTGGAAGAGGCAATGTACACAAGGGGCTAAAAGCACTATTATGTGTCCCAGGATTGTTGTGAGATAGTCTGTAGCTGCATTTCTGCAGTCTGATTTTGGACAAATAAGCTTGCAGAAAACTAAATAAATGGAGCACTTGCCTCCTGGATAAAACCTAATGTAAGTGAATCTTATAAACTGATGCTTACAAAAAATAAGTTAGCTAAGATTTTTACAATTTAATTTTAAGAAGTAAGGTAAGATTAAGAACATTTCATTTGTATCTAACCGCTCTGTGCTTATGCATTGCTGGGATGCTCCTTAAAATTTTCTGTAGATTCATGATAGTCCTTTTGTGAAATATGCTGCTTTGTATTAGTTCTGCTTTTATTCTCTATCTAATAAGATCAAGCAGTTACAAAATAATCCTTCTTCTTCTTCTTCTTCTTCTTCTTCTTCTTCTTCTTCTTCTTCTTCTTCTTCTTCTTCTTCTTCTTCTGTAAAACTGTCTCCCTCCATCCCTGCTTTATTTAAATACCTGCTGATGTTTAAAACTGCATTTTTGTCTGCTGTTGTGCAACCTGCATTCTCTTTTGCTGCCCTCCCTGTCCTGACTTTGTGCACATCCAGGGTTGTGATGTGGCACTACAAATCCTCCTGTGCAATGATAGCCTTACATTTTTATTTGTATAGAAAGATAAAGTCCTCTGCCCTGCCCAGGGTGATTATTTGTGTAGACCCCTGCATTATTTGCAACATTTTTCTGTCTGTTCCTTTGGTCTTGAAGCAAGCTCTCATATCCTGTCATCTTCTTAGATTCAGATTTGGAAATCCGGCTAAGTAAAGGACTGTGCTAAACTTTGTCTGTTAAAGATATGTAATCCAGCTTCTCCTCTGGAATTTAAGTAATGTAATGGGAAAGAAACAGCAGTTGTCTTAGTTGTTGGCTGTAACAATGCTGAAGACAGCATTGGTTATATATCATGACCCTAGGGTCAGATTTCCCTTTTTCAAAGAATGAGGTTGGGGATTTGATGTGGGAGACGGAATTGTCCTCAATGCCAGCTCCAGATATGCAATGAATGGCTGTGCCAGTATCTCTCTAGCCTAAGCATGTTTTGTTGCCGTCCTTTGACTCAGAAGACTCTGAAGCAAATTGGCGGGTTCTCAACAGGGCCATGCTCAATACCATGCGCCGAATTGGCAGATTCTCTATCCCACATCCTACCATCAGGGCAGATTCGGCCGGCATATTTGGGGTGGGCGGGGTGCATCTTACACCTGGTAATGACCCCTGGCTCCGCGACTTGCGACAAGTCCTCAGGGACTGGGTAGACAGAAAGGTTTGATGGCAGAGTATGGGTAATGGTTCCTCGGTTGTGGGATTCTTGGTGGCGAGTCCCTTAAGGGCCTCGAGTGGCGGTTTTAGGCCTTGGCAAAGTATCCTTTAGTCTATCATCAAGTTGGGGGGGGCATTCATGCTCCCTTCCCATGCGGTGGTGCTTGCAGGGCCCGTTAAAGGGCAAAACCGGGAGTCCCTGGCCCTAGAGCGGCGGCATGTAGGTCAAACTCTTGGTTAGTGGAAGGGCATGCTGTGTAAGTTTGTGTTTTACAGTCCCCTCCCACTGCACCTCATTAGCCTGCATATCCTCAGCCCAAAGGGCTGAGAGGGTTACCTGCCAAGGCCTGTGCCAAGTTTCTCACTTCTGAGGCTCAATAAAGTTGTGGCCAATTTGAACCCATACTCTGGTCTCTTGTCTCATTCTTTGAGGGAAGGGGTAGGCACCACAGACAGGGTTTAGCGCGTGTGCCCACAATCTCTTCTGCTCCGTTGGCGTCTATGACTGCTAAAGCAGGCCAGGCCCCTTTATGTAAAGAGGCTGCTCTCATGGTAGGCAGAGCCAACAACTGAAAGAGTCATGCAGCTCCTCTTTACGGCTCAGCCTCTAGATGTCAGCCTCTGAAGAAACACCTGAGCCCTGTTATGGTGTCTCCAGCTCAGTGTCAGCCCACCCATGAGGCAAGGTGAGGCGACCACCTCAGGCAGCAGGCTCCACAGCGGCCACAATGTCTGTCTTTTTTTCTCCACCCCCCCCCCCATTCCTGATATAGATATTCTCTTGCCCTTTCTTCCTTGGCAAGGAGGGGGTGCCATTTTGGGGTCTGCCTCAGGTGCCAAAATGTCTCGGGCTGTCTGTGCTCCAGTGTGAGCCCTGTGCTTCTGTACTGCTGAGACCATTGCTCCAGAGCAGAACTCCCCCCCACACACATTTATAAACAAAAATATAAATAATAAAAAAGAAAAAGTACTCATTTCTCAGTGTGGAATAACAATATTGTAGAAACATACTACAAAAATAGCTTTGGTGTCATATTCGTCATCTCCCATGCTGCCAGCTCTTAATCTGTAGCCTAGCTGATCTCACCTTGTAGCATCTATTGAGGTACTGGAGAGAGGCATGAAATGATGTAGGTCCTACATCATTTTAGGCTATGTAGAGCAGCCATTTACTCTAGGCAGCAGAAGCACCCAGATGGCTGGCTGTGAGAAGTGTTCCAATTGTAATCTCTGATCAAGCTCTTTATCTCCTAATTCCATCTATTAATTGGATGAATGGTGTTAGCTTTACTCATTTGTATTCTGAGGAGATTGGGTCTCTAATGCAGAAGCAACACATCCAGCTGAACCAAGTGGTATTGCTGCCCTACCAAATATAGTGGTAAAAATAGATGAAAACAGCACTCATTTCTCTCACTGAATTGCAGTATAGTAATGGTAAGAAGTATAAAGTGGACTTTTGACATGGTTAGCCTTGTCATAATAAGGCATACAAATAAGCGGTCAGTCTTGAACTGTCACTTTATTGCTTATCAGCAAAAAAATGTGCAAATAAATTGTAGGATTATCAGCCCTTGGCGCAGGTCCTGGACCTTGAGGGGTGTGAGGTAAGGCACTGCCTTCAGTCAAGCTCTGGGTAAAGGAAAGAACTGCAGGAAAGCTAATCAGCCAGCGTGAGTCATGTGGTAGTGTCTGGTTCCTTTAAAACAAGGCTGGCTAACCTTTGGCCCTCCAGATGTTGCAGGCTACAATTCCCATTATTCCCCTGGCTGGGGAATGTGTGTGTGTGTGTGTGTGTGTGTGTGTGTGTGTGTGTATATATATATATATATATATATATATAATCTGTGCTTACTGGGACCCCAGAAGGCCCTTGGCACACTGCTGCCAGCACCTGGCCAGCACAATGACTATGCAGCATTTTTTATTCTGCTTCCAACACCACTCACTGTCTTTCCCACAAGCCTCTGGGATGGCATTTTAGCAGTGGGTGTCAGTGATGCCACTTTTGAAAGGAAGTGAAGCTGTCCACCATCTTAATTCACCCCAAATGCAGTGCTTTACCTATAGATCTATAAATGTGATGCTACATATTTCATGGAATTATAGAATTGTAGAGTTGAAAGGGACCCCGACTCATCTAGTCCAACCCTCTGCAATGCAGGAATTTCAGCTACAGCAACCACACTTTATCATCTTGGCCACCCTCCTCTGCACACGTTCCTGTTTGTCAGTATCCTTCTTAAATTGTGGTGTTTAAAACTGGACACAGTACTCCAGGTGTGGTCTGACCAAGGCAGAGCTATTACTTCCCTTGATCAGGACACTATATTTCTGTGGATGTAGCCTAGAATAGCATTACCTTTTTTCGCTGCTGCATCACATTGTTGACTCATGTGAAGCTTGGGGTCCACTAAGACCCCATGAAACTTTTCACATGTACTACTGGAAAGCCAGGTGTCCCCCCTCTTATATTTATGCAGCTGGCTCTTCCTGTCTAAATGTAAAACTTTACATTTGTCCTCATTGAGCGCTTGGGGCCATTGGCCAATACCCAACCTGGCCCAACAACACATGAAGGGCCATAACTTAGTTAACTCTGCTTAGAAAGCTTCCAGGTTAGGCTTGGCCCTTGCAGAAGCAATAATTTAGCATGCTGAAAAAAGTCTTGGACTAGACCCATTCGAACATGATGAAGTTAGGTCCATTAATTCCATTGGTGAACTCTGAGTAAAACCTGGTTGGATACCATTTGGTGGTGGTGGGATTCTGAAGTTTACAATCTGTTAAAAGACAAGGGGAGAGTGGTGCCATTTCAGGAGGGAGGGGAAATAGGAATAAGAAAGGAGGAATAGTAAGAGTGTTGTCCTGACTCCAGTCAAGACAAAATTTCTATCTGCCTTGGTTTCAAATTTATCTGTGAGAGGACCCACAAGTGCCCTGTTTAATAGCGACCAATCACAGGATATGACAAGGACTCTTGCCATCTCATTGTGCAAACATCTATAGTGGACCTTGCAAAATGCGGACAATATGGATGTCTTTCTCAGTGTTTTGAAGCAGGAATTAAATCTTGTAGAAACCTGTTTGCACTCGACTGAAATACTCCCTGTTGCTATGAAGTCCCCCACTCTGACTCTAATTTTGTTGTTGTTGTTATTCCCCTTCCCTTGCTTGCAGCGGGGAAAATGTCAGTGTTTTCAAAGCAGAAAATAAATGAAAGAAATGAGGCCTGGCAGTTCTAGAAATCAGTTTTCTGTAGTTATTTGGTGGTGTGCGGAAAGGCCGTAGGAGCTTACTTATGCATCCACATGCTCCATATCTTAAGACATTTCATTAGTTCTGTACACGTATAGGTAGTGCGGTGATAGACACATGAAAGTAGCATGCGAATTGGGCCACAAGAGAAAACGGCTTGTTGCAAATCCTTGCCTTAAATGTTTAATACTCTGTTTATTCAAGACAAAGTGTTTCCATCAGCCCTAGTTACGTTGTTTACATTTTTAAGAAGCGGGGGGGGGGGGGATGATTGAAGTGTTCTTATGCTTTTCTGAAAGAAGTCAGATCTAGCCTGCCAGTTCCAGTACAAAAGGGGGTATCTCACTTGTAAGCGAATGGGAAAGGGCATGTGAATGTGGGACTGTATTAGATAAAGAGGGTGCATGGCACCCTCGTCTCTTTTCTACTGCTTTGTCCCACAGAGAACCCGCTCTGTCTGCAAAGGTTGTGCTATGGCTGAAGGAAAAGAAAGAAAGAAAGAAAACTGTCTAAACTCACTTGGGAATTTAATTGAAATGTACTATGTCTGCAACCAGCAGGGGGCCCTGACTCTAAGCTTTCATTTTTTTAAAAAAAATGCAAGTCTAAATAAAAAGGTAACCAAACTACCCAGCAGGTAAGCAAGCTAACCCCCTGGTTACTTAGTTCACTTGGATGAGCTCTCTGCACCCAGAACGCACTGGGTGCAAGGCTATGGTTTAATGGTTAAATAAATAAAAATGTTTTTCTTCTGTAACAAACTAGCTCTGCTTTTGACTGAGAGATGCTGCTATGAGAAATCCGCTGATGGAGTAGCAGGTTTGGGTTTCAACATAATAATATTATTTTTTTTGGTGCTGCATGCTTCATAGAAAGCATTAATATAGTTGTGTTACCCGAAGAGTTGCAGGCTATTTAAAGTGGCAATAGCTCTTTAAAAGACCTGGTTAATTGAATGTCAGGAAGAGTTACAGAGCTTGATCAGTCACATTCAAGCAATGTAATAGCTTTTATTTATTTCACTAGTTCAGATGTCAGCCTCTAGCCAGGGATACTGGTGCAGTAGTTAGTATGTTTTTACCTTCACTGTTTTCCTCTGCTGCTCTTAATTGCAAAGGAGACAGGTGGAATTTTTAAATTAGTTGCCCTATTACTATGTCTAAAGAGGCTTTTTACCGATATAGAAGCCACTATTGTTGCAGAATGCATATGTGACAGGTAATTCTCCAGCTTCCTTTCCAGAGAATCAGACATTGGACAATCAAAAGATTCTCTGGAGATTTATGAGCAGATCCTATCGGTTTCAAGAAATTCCTTCATCAATCCCCAAGGCAATTCTTCCCCCTCAAATCCTCCGCAATGTTCTTCCATACTTGGCTAAATTGACTCTTCAGACCCTTGACTTGTTTTACCTAATAACAAAGGATACTGACCTGTGTGAGTTTGTGTACTTGTCCTTCTGTGTTTAATACGAAAATGACACCCAAAAGTATTGTGAAGGTCGGTTTCTTTGGTGCATAGTAGAGAGAGAATAAGGAGCAGAGAAGAGGATTCATTGTAATGCGGTTCTCTGCATCCATCATTCATGGCTTGACTTGAAATATCATACATAATGTAGAAAGTACATGTAAGAGTACAAACTCCAGCAGCTATATAGGCTCCTTCTTGTGATAAATCATCTCATCTCACAGTCCTGTTTTGAAGTCTTGGTTCTGTATGCTAGCTTGTGAAAATGGATTCCCTCCCTCTTGTGTTTTCAGAGGGTGGCAGGTGGGCCTTTTAGTGGAGAACAGTATGTGGCAAGGTGAGCTCTTGGCACGTCCAAGATGCTTATTGATGATGCTAAACTGGAATTATTGGGTTATCCCTTGGGATGCTTAGCTAATGCTTCTAATTTCTGGTGATATCCTGGTTCTGCCCATTCTTTGACCAGATCTAAAGGTAAGGCTGGGGTGGGGGAATAGATACTCCTGCTACTGGCTTAAAATAGGGCATAGGGTAATTGGAGAACTCTATTACTGCATATAGTAGGCTATGGGAATGGGCATATTAGTGGACAGAAATTTGACATGCTTTGCCAGTATTTTTGGATGATCCAGAGAATATGTAGAATAGATTTCCTCTTGCCAGAGAAAATGGAATACAGACTGTAAGGACTTCACCACTACACATTTAGTAGGAAGGAAATGGATTTGAAGAAGGAAGCTTGACTAAAATGGACTCCAGTGTACTTGAAAACCTTCTTTCGTCCTATTTGATGACCATTAATTGTCCATTTATGTGCTCTCAAGTGCCTACCAAAAATCACTACTTTAGTTTGGAGTAATTAATACAAATACGCTCTTGAGAGCAATAAGCCCCAAACTTCTTAAATAGGCTTTGCATGCCTTCTTCGATAACTGAAACTGCCTTAACATCATCACGTAAGACAGCACTTTACACTGCTGAGCTGGGGAATGGGAAACTTGAGGACTAGAAGGTTCTTTGATCACTGACAGATGTTGAAGAGAACCAAAAGCTAGTTGTACTCAACACCTTAGAATCATACAATCGTAGAGTTGGAAGGGACCCTGAGAATCATCTAGTTCAACCCCCTGCAATGCAGGAAGATGCAGCTGCCCCATATGGGGATTGAACCTGCAACCTTGGTGTTAACAGCACCATGCTCTAACCCATGGGTAGGGAAACTAAGGCTCGGGGGCCTTCTCAATCCAGCCCGCGGACGGCCCGGGAATCAGCGTGTTTTTACAGGAGTAGAATGTGTCCTTTTATTTAAAATGCATCTCTGGGTTATTTGTGGGCCCTGCCAGGTGTTTTTACATGAGTAGAAGGTGTGCTTTTATTTAAAATGCATCTCTGGGTTATTTGTGGGGTATAGGAATTTGTTCATTTCCCCCCAGAAATATAGTCCAGCCCCCCACAAGGTCTGAGGGACAGTGGACCAGCCCCTGCTGAAAAGGTTTGCTAACCCCTGCTCTAACCAACTGGGCAAATCAGGCACTTGTTCTTGTTTATGTTCCTTTGACTGTTCTTTCCCCAGTATTTTTAGTTTTATTATTTTATTTTATTTTATTGATTTTACTCTATTTCCAGTTGTTGTTTGGAAGCTAAGATTGAGAAGCAGAATACAAATATTTAAAATGTGTAAAATAAAATGTAATTTGCCACCTGCCCAGCTGTGTTCCCAGTTTTGTTTTGATGTATTAAGTCCGTATTATAAACAGTAGACCTTTTATCAAGGGTGGACTGCAATTCTTACACTTAAACACACTTAGTGACTCTATTCTAAACTTATTTATTTTGATAGCCTTATTGAGTAAAGTGGGGTTACTTACAAGTAAATATCCTTAAGAGTGTACTGTCTTGAATAACTTGTCTCAAAAGCAGTGTCTATCCATAAGGTTGCAAGCTGATGTAAAATTAACAAGTCAGTGTATTTTTTGTGCATTGTACAGTCTCTGTGCATTGTACAGCTGTAGTGTATTTGGCTATTAACTGGGCTAAAGTAAAGCACCAATCTCTGGTAATTCTCCATTCTGGAAGCCATTCTGTTTTGCAATTATTTGATTGGTGTCAACCCAGTATTCCAATTTAGTTAACAAATAACAACTATAGATTCAGATGAGATGTCCAACAGAGTAATGGGCCTGTAATTCTTGGGCTGTCTCTGTTTCTCTTCTTGTGCATTGAGATTATTATGCTATCCATTAGGCAGCAAGGCCTTAGAATCGATGTAAATAAATAATTTAGCCTCCTTCACTCAGCGGAGACCTTGGACTGTTCCAATAGTTCCTCTTCATAACCTCTGAATTTGTCCCCAAAGCTAACTTAGCCAAATCACGCATTCTATTGACACAGGGGGTTGCCACTTTTTAACTGGCTCTGCTGCTGTGTTTTTAAGAGAAGGCTGATGGAAGAAGTCAAGCAGGAGAGCCCTTTATTGGCATGAAGACAAGACTTGGATGGGCAACCTTTATGGCCCTGAGGGCTTTATTTCGTGGTGCTAGTAGTTGGGACGAAACACTTCCATGCATTTGGCGCACACATCCATAGGCCAGATATGCACAGGCACACTCCTCAGCTCTTCCCAGTTCTAGTCAGCTGGGCAGCAAGGAGGTGCAAGATGGGCAAAGAGGCTACTGCAACTGCATGCCTCCCCTATCCCTCCCATTTGGTGCTGGCAACCACACTCCCCTCTGCCTGCCCAAAGGGCGTGGAATTGCAATGGGAAGAAAGGCATGTGGGCAGAGTCAACTGTATGCGCCTTCCTCCCTAGGTAAATTGCAGTCACCACAGTCTACCAAACACCTGGTGAGCTGAGGGGTAGTGCGGATTTATTTTGGCACCGGGACTGGGCAATCCATAGTGGTTCACAGGGAGAGCCTGTGTCATCGGGCTGCTGTTGGCATCTGGAGCCATTGGCAAGGAGGCAACTGCAGCTGGGGTTGGGACAGAGCAGTCCTATGGTGGTGGTGAGGAATTCCATGGCAGAGCTGCATTAAAACTGGCCGTGCTGCTGCACGGAAGGGGTGCCGGTTGCTTGCACCCGCCATCCTGGGTGGATGGGATGCTGTGTGTGCACCGTGATGTCATGGTGCGCATGCGCTAGGGGGCCGCCCCCCGCCCCAGGGGGGTGCCCCCGCTTTGCCACCCTGGGCGGCAATGCGGCTCGCTACGCCCCTGACTGCATTTTTTAAGATTTGCTTTGAGAGTGTCTTTTGTTGTCCGCTGGCATTTCGCTTTCCATTCTTAAGTTGTGAATAGAGTAGTTGCTTTGGAAGATAATAATCAGGCATCCGAACAACATGACTAGTCCAACAAAGTTGATGCTGAAGAATCATTGCTTCAACACTGGGGATCTTTGCTTCTTCCTGTACACTGACATTAGTTCGTCTGTCTTCCCAAGTGATACGTATTTTTTCCTGTCTAGTTTTCCCCTAGTTTTTGTCTAGTTTACCCCTAAGAGGTCTCATGGACCAGTGCTAGCTGATTTCTGAGAATATACATTGCTACATCTTGTGTTTTATTTCTTTAGGATTCATGATTTTGTGCTTAGTAACGGAGTTGCACCCTCTTTTTTCCTGTCTTACGTGAGGATTGAAGTAATTCACGGCACTGTCATACCTGCATTGTAATCCCTTCGATGAGATGTGTGGGAAACCTCCTGTCTTCAAGCTATTGATCTTTGCCTCCACAAATTCTCATAGGTAATTTTTCTGTAATGCCTAGATTTGGTTTACATATTCTCTGCAGTGTAGCCTTTGCAGTTACTTAAAAAGCTGACGTAAGTAAGACAAGAAGAGACTGACATTTCAGCTTCAAGAGAGCATCAGTGTGTGGTTGTCCTGTTTCCTTATTCTCATTGATTTGAAGGATGTTTGCTGGGTACAGGTTATGGTCAGTGGGATAAAATAATAATGGGATTTATGACAGAGAAATATGTCAGTTCAAGGGATTAGAAAGACGGACTGGTGGGGGGGATCTAACTGTGAGGACTTTGAGCCTTCAGTATCACCCCCCCTGCATTCTTTGTTACAGCACCTGTTAGAACAGGGAAAAAATATTATTGGTACAATATATTTGCATTCAAAACATTTTTAATGCTGCATTATATGGGGGGGGACTGCAAAAATTACATTTGGAATATACAATTCAGTTGTTGAATTCTCACCCCTGTGTTGCTCTTGAGAAGAGGACGTGAATTCTGGCGACTAAAAGCCATTTGAATGGACTTCTGTTTGGAAATGATTGCTTCTGATGCTTTTGTTTTGGTGCTGTGCTGCTGATGCTGCTGTTACCAGCAATCTTCCTTGCTCTCACATTTTGAATCTTATCTATAGCCTCACATTTTACTACTGTTGCGATAAATTTCAAGGAAAGTTCTTCAGACTGTAGTGGTTCCCTCCTCCGCCCTCTACTCGCCCGCCTCTTTCGCATAGACAGGATTATTGTCAGTAATTAAAATAAACCAGAAAATTCAGTGGGATCAAAGCAGAGTTTCTGGCAGAAGTTCAGGTGTTTTGCATGTTAACGGTAGATAAGTGTGACAGTTTTATTGTAATGGCTGGGGCTTTGCTTATGTATGTGATGCTGTTGTGTGTGCTATAATGGCCTGTTCAAAGATTTAGGTGAACAGACCGTTCTTGATCCATCAGGATGAATTAACCAGGTAAGGTGTAGAGAACCAGCTAATATCCACCCCCTGCCCTGTGATCCACCATGTCACAGCGAGGATTACCTGTTTGAATGCTTCCCCACAAAAAAACCAAACTAAAGCATACCTACACATATCTCCCATTAGGTGCTTTCCCCCCTATGCGCAGGGAGGTAAGTTTAGTTTTAAAATAAATATAGACAAGCATATAAACGTGATCCCCCCACTTCAAGTATACACGATACAATCCAATAAAAGCACCACAACTGCTGTGTATGTAGATTACAGTAGTCTCTTAGATTCAGGCATAAATATCACTCTCTTTCACAATTGGGCACAAGGGCAGGGCCGGCCCATGCATGAGGCAGACTGAGGAAGCCGCCTCAGATAGCAGAATCCAAGGAGTGCCTCCACAGGCATCCCCTCGGCAGCCACCACAAACGCATAAGTAATTAATTACCGGTAATTAAAAACCACAATTAACATAATTGCTAATTGTGTGAATAGTTCATCAACTTTGGCCTTTTGGAATTGGGAACCCAAGTTTGAGGTCATAATTTGTTGTATCAGTGCTTGCTGTTTGATGATCAGTTCCCAGGCCAGGGTGCAACATTGTCTGCAGATTTTTGGTGCCTGCTGAAAACATTCTTGTTTAGACAAGCCTACCCAGATGCTTAGAAAGCTGAGGTAATTTCAATCTGTTCTAGTATTGTGGGGGGGGGGGGTTGTAATTTTTACTTTATTTTATTATTTTATCTTTTTATAAACTGCTTTGAAGTCCGCCCCCCCCTACAGTCAAGCAGTGTATAAATTTTATGAAATAAATAAATAATAAATAGCTTTCCACCCCTATTTGGCAAAACTGAAAGGGAGGAGGATTACAAACTTGCTGAATATCATAAAGTAAAATGTGCCAAGCTAAACCCAGAATCCCAGCCCTGCCATGTAATTTCGCTCCCTGGTAATTAGTCATTCTTCACTGTTTATATCTGCATTATTATCAAAAACCATGCATGCATTTCTTCCTCAAAGTGTTTCATTGTTTCCCCTCATATGCCAAATGCGAGGTGATATATATGCTCATTAGTAGTTTTATATCTCATCCAAGGGAACTGTGTTTGCATCTTTTTTTTTTTTTTAACAGAATGCCCCATTCTTTTAATCGGGGTTGACATATAGCCTGTAGAGCTAAATTCTAGGCATACAGCCCAGCACACCTTTAAACATCCTCTTTGCCCTGTAAGCTGAAGGACTTGCACAAGAAAGTATTTCTTCACATACCACAAAGTTAATCTGTGGGATTTGTTCCTAGACGGCGTAGTGATGGCTTTAAAAGGAGATTAAACCAATGCATATAGGATAGGGCTGCTAACCATGATAGCTGTGTTTTGCCTCCACTCTCAGGAGGCAATATGCCTTTGAATAGCGGTTGCTGGGGAGTCCAAGTGGGGAGAGTTGGTGATGCACTCAGGTCAAGCTTGTGGGCTTCCTGTAGGCAACTGGTTGACTGCTGTGAAAGCAGGATGTTAAACTAGATGGGCCTTTGGCCTGATCCAGCAGGTTTCTGCTTATGTTCTTAAAAGGTAAAGGTAAAGGGACCCCTGACCATTAGGTCCAGTCATGGACGACTGGGGTTGCAGCGCTCACCTCGCTTTACTGTCCAAGGGAGCCAGCATACAGCTTCTGGGTCATGTGTCCAGCATGACTAAGCCGCTTCTGGCGAACCAGAGCAGCGCATGGAAACTCCATTTACTTTCCCGCTGGAGCGGTACCTATTTATCTACTTGCAGTTGGACGTGCTTTAGAACTGCTAGGTGGGCAGGAGCAGGGACTGAACAAAGGGAGCTCACCCCGTTGCGGGGATTCGAACTGGCGACCTTCTGATCAGCAAGCCCTAGGCTCTGTGGTTTAACCCATAGCGCCATCCACGTCCCTGCTTATATTCCCACCAAACTGCCAGGTTTCCCTTTCCTCATAAAGGCTGCAATGCCGCCTTAGCTCCTCATACAGTTAAATATTGCGATGAGGGCTTCCCTTTATACTTGAAGCTTCCACTCTTTAATGGCATGAGCTGTTCTACTACTCCCTCCCCAGCTTTTGGTAGTATTTGTGAGGAGCAGATGGGGTGGGGTGGGGAACATTGGTCGGAAATGCACGGTTAATGCGCTTGATTTACATAATTAGAAAACAACTTGCATAAATGGATTTGGGGGGCCTGGAATGTGGCAACTTTACATTTCACAGCGACCCAAGATACATAACATTTAGCAGGTGATGGAGAATAAATTGTAGGCAAAAGGTTTTATCAGCTACATTTTGTGTGGCCAGCCACTATTAAATGAACAGGAAAAGAGGCAGTACAAAAAAAATGGCAACCCTGTTTGGAACCGCAGAGCAATCACCTTGCATAAAATGAAGCTTGGGGTGGGCTGAGGAGAAAGCAGTTTTGAAGAAAATATGTTCAGCGGTTTTTAGCACAACACTCCAGAGAATCTATTGTTAAAGTTTCCCTTTTTAATAGGAATTTCAATAATTAATCATGTTTTGGCAGTTTGGTGCAGATTATCCTTCTAATAGCTTTGTTTATACTTACAGTCTTTTCCCTAAGGGAGGGGGGGAGCTGTTGTTCATCCTCTTTTCTACATTAGACAAATGTCAGTTTCAGTTACAGTGGTATTTTGCTTTATTTCCACAGCTGTGCAGCACAATCCCATTCACGTTCACTCAGTGGGACTTATTCACAGGACAATATCCTTAGGATTGTTGTTTCAGTGATGGAATCTGGGGATGCTTCCAACCTGACCTAACTGAAGGTGGCATTTAGAGTTGAAACTACTGGTGGGCTTTTCAGTGTTAAACACACCATTTGAACAACACATGGCAGCCTTGCCTTCTAGTACCAGCGCTCTATTGTTGTCACTGTTGTCATCCTTCCCTTGACCAGAGTTTTAATAGCCAAGGGATTGTGGAAGAGCTTCCAAAAGAATGAAAATCAATATGCAGTGTGCATACTAGAAATTGTTGGCCTAATGGTTGTCTCTGTTTTAACACTTCTGCAATTGGACCAGTGTACACACCTGCAAACATTTGAAAATTGGTCTTGACAAGCAGAACGTGCTACAAAACGTTGCAGTGCGTGGAGTGCAGCTGTTAATTTAGCCATGTGTTAACTCCGTTCCCTTCCTCCATCTCTCTTGTTTCCCATTTCTCTTCCCCACAGCTATCAGTCAGCATTCTCCAGCCAATGAGCACACTCACTTCTGATTACACTGCATTATTTGAGGGGTGGGGGTTTTACATTAAGCTAGTTTTTTTTTAAAAAAAATCATCTTTTTTGTACTTCTGCCAACCTTGATGTACCCTAGAGCCTGTTGAAACATCCCTCTTGTGGGTAGGTGGTGCCATTTTGGCGACATAAGGACCACCACTCAAAAAATTGAGATGGTGGTTAGTGCATACGATTATATCCCTGCCAGACACTTACCTGCCTGTTGGATCCTTGCATATGTTAAAGATGCCCCTAATCCCTCCACACATTATGTCTGCACACTCCTGTTTAGTGAGGCTTCATTTGGATATTTTCTCTTCTTGAGAGGACTATTGTCCTTCAGATACAGCTGTAGATGTCTTAGAGCTTTGTAAAACAGGACAGATTTCTGTGCATTTAAGGGGTATAAATACAGTGCTCAAAATGAAGTGGACTTCACCCCACTTCTTTTCAAGTAGACCTAAAATCCTCCTCCAATTCAGTAGGCATAGTTGAGTTTCACCAAATTTGAAACAAATGGACCCCTCTACTTCTTTCCCTCTCACTTCTGCTACTGAATGAATCAAAATCCATTGAGTTTCTTGTAATCTCCCCATGTTCACCGTGTTCTCATTATGTATATATTTTTAAAGAGAAACATTCCCTGAAGGCTGAATTTTCATTCATGCTTTATGGATTTTGTAGTCTATTACTGCATAAGCAGCTGTTCACTGCATTTTTATGCCGTGTTTCTTTTGGGAAGTTCACAGCTGCTTTTAAGGGGCTTTCTTAACTAGACCTACTACGTTTCTACAAGAGAACAGATCAAAGACCCTCAGATTTCTAGATTGTTAAAGAAAAATGCGGGGATTCTTGGTGGAGCCCCCCGCGTGCAGGACTAGGTCAACTGCACACGGGATTCCAGTTGCCGGGGATCTGCGGCCAGCGCCTCACATGCGTTTCCGCACGGGCACCGGCCAAGCCTGCGAACGGGACGGCCGATGGTTCCGGAGGTTAAACTCAACACCAGCCGTTGTCCACCAGGCTAAATCTGAAGGTGCGTGAGTAGTCTGACGAAAAGAGTGCCTCGTAAAAGTACCCGCGAGCACTTGCTACCTCCTAAATTGTTCCCTTAGTTAATGTACCCAAATAAAAGGTGGCCAAAACTACGGCCAGGAAAAAGCGCCCATAGACCACGAAAAATAAAATTGAGACGAAATAAAGACAATCACTGTTTCTTTTAGATGGCTTTGGCTGACCCGCATAGGCTATTACCTTTATCTATACCTAAGCTATTCTAACATTCCCTAGGCTAGCCGTCCCTGAACCGCCAATTCTTCCGCAAGTTCTAGGCTACCTAAGACTAAAGCTATCTAAGCCTAAACCGCCAAATCTTCCGCAAGTTAACCTCTCTACCTCCTGCACGCGCTTCCAACCCAACCAACCCAACCAACCCGATCCCCGAAATCCCAACTATCTACATCTAAATCATCTGAACCCTAACTCTGACTGTCCGCCTAATACGGGGAGCCGCAGCCTTTTATTGACAACCAAGTGCAACGTCATGATCGATAAATTTACCAATAGGAACGCTGTTGCTGCCCCCCAAAAAGGCGGGAAGCAGATTAACTGATCATTCACAATTTGAACCTCTGGAACCAAAAAGTCTAGGCGGAGGGATCTCAGTGATCTCAGTGGCGAGACGCCTACTGAGCCCTGCTTTCGCTTTCACTTCTAAACGGAAGGATACATAAAATAGTGCATAACATTAACATTAACTTAAAGCAAATAATCACGGGTTCAAAGGAACCCACAAAGTATATTCCCACAGAAAAAAACACTTTTACTAGTTGTCATTTACGATTTAGAGATTGCCCTGCAAGCTCACAACCTGTCTTAACCTTCCTTGTTACTTCAGCTTCAAAGCTAAATGAAGTTTTGACTTCTAGTTCAGGAACACTGGATTTTGATACTCCCAGAATCTGTGACTCATAATCTATTGCTGTTGAGTGCAGACAGATGAGTGCATCTGTTAATAGTTTTGTTTGCCACAAACTAGCAGTCCTTGGACTAGCTGCACTAAGCAGACCCAGAAGTAAAGAGATGTCCATTCTGCAGTCAGGAAGCTCACAGGTTAGGTTTATTGAATTTATAACTTTCCACAACAAAAAGACCTGAAGCAATTTACTAGGAGAATGAAATACAGCAATAAAAATGCATAAACTTATTTAAAACATAGATTAGAAACACACAGTCATTGGTGCTGCTCAAACGTGGGTCTCCATGGGGAGAGAATTCCATAGATGGGGAGCTGCTACAGAAAGGCTCTGGACCTCCTCTGAGAAAGGCCTCAAATGACTATTTTCAGGGTCCTGGCCAGTTCATATGGGGAAAGGTGATCCTTTAGGTATAATGGTGCCAATCTGTATTATCAAGGCTGAACCACCCATGAAGTGATGTGAAGCAGCTACCTCAGGCTGCGGAAGTGCCCAAGGCACACAGGGCCCCCACACTCCACCACCTTTGTCACTGGCAGAGAAGCAGTACAGGCATTGGCGCTGATTTCCCGTGAGATCTGCTGGGGGTGGGTGGCACGATGGCGGAGGCAGTAGAGTGGGACAGCACTTTCTGTTTTGCCTCAAGCATATGATGCTTTAATGGTTGACCAGCATTTTTAATTGTTATATTATTTACACCTTCTTGTCCAACTTAACAATCTAGCTTCTCTGTTCTGCACTAGTTGTAGTTTCAGAACCTTCTTCAAAGGTAGCCTCATGTGCTACTATGATCTCACATGGTCATTTTTTTATTTTTACTGCTGTTGTTGTTATTACAAGCATTTTATTTTATTATAACACTTATTTGAGGCCCTGTAAAAACTCTCAGTGTTATTTAGAGAAGCAATTGTCTTCTCTAGGGACTATTCTGGTGTTTCAGAGCTTTAATATTGTGGACTGAAACATAAAATTACATGTCTTATTTACTGTGTAAATACTCTTTTCTGCCAAACATTATTGGTATAGAAGTTTGCAAACGGTAATCACGCGATCACATTTTGTAAATGGATTAAATTACCTCAGATTATTTTTCTGCGCCATTAAGTTGTCCTTGTGCTTTCACAATGGGCAGCATTGTGGGTCTAATGATGGGCAACTTCGGATTTGCTATTTCCCCTTCCAAACAGAGGACTGTCCTCTCTCTGCAAAGTAGGACATAGGACCATCCTAGCTAGTAGACAAATTAATGGAGGATAGGGCTATCAATGGCTACTAGCCATGATGGATATGCTGTACCTCCACAGTTGGAGGCAGCAATGCTACCCAATACCAGTTGCTGGAAAGCATGGGAGGAGAGAGTGCTCATGTTCTGCTCCCTGGTTTCCACAGGCATCTGGTTGACCACTGTGAGAACAGGATGCTGGACTAGATAGTCCATTGACCTGATCCAGCAGGCTATTCTTACCTTCTTATGTGCCTTCAGCTGTGCTTGATTTGAAGATTTGTAAGCAAACACAAATGTTACAGAATGCCTTAAGGGCACCCAGAAAAGAATCAGAGTCCAGGTAAGGAAGTTCTTGTAAGTTTTCATTGCTTTGGGAAGTGGAAAGCCCATAGCAATATGCAGAATAGTTGACTCTTGCCTCTCCAAACAACAGCAGCAGCAGCAACAACAACCCATTTTCATCCTGGTTATGCGCAAGTTCACTTTTTTTGTCTAAGCCAGAGATGAAGAAAAGAGTGTTGACGAACATTTCTGAAGCAGGAAGCGAGGCAAATATATTAGTGCTAGATAGACACAACTGTTTAAGCGCAGAAACAAGCAGCGAACCAAATTTATGCCTGCGGCATGAAGAACGAAAGAAGAAAAGGTGGCACTCAGTAGCTTCCCCAGGCTCCTCATAAATTTCAAAGTGGTGTCTTTCCTTTTTTAGTAGCCTGTAAAATGCAACTGTGGGACCATTAGATGTTGTGCTGGTGAAGGTGATAGGAAATGAGAGAAGAAATTTCCTGGCCCCGGACGTTTAATGATTTGTCAGTCAATTAACTGGAGGTCAGATGTAGCTGCAGGCTGTTAGTGCTACACTCCAGCAGACCATGTTATCAAATTCTTCTGGTTTGTGTCTTCGAAGAGGCAGATGTTTTGAGCCTGTGTGCGTGTTTGTGTGTGAATGTGAATTGTGCCACATTTTGAATTATGAACACACCCATTTCATTTGTAGAGAATGATGCCATGGCACATTGCTCTTTTTAAAAGGAAAAAGAGGAGGCATAATTGATGTATCTTTTCCTAACTGCTTTGGATGATTGCAAAGTCTCTCTGGGGATATATACAGTATACCAGCAGTCACTGGTTACGTTTAGTGCTGAAGTACTAAACCTACTTCAGACAGATAAATAGAGAGATAGATAGATAGAGAGATATGGAGTAGGTTTAGTACTTCAGCACTAAACGTAACCAACGATTGCTGAGCTTAGTGAGCCATGGCAACTGCTTATTTGGCTAATCATAATATTCTTTCCACCATGTCCTGCTAAGCTTATTGCATGGGTTTCTGCATTTTCTGCCTGTTTACTGTCCTGCTGCTGTCATATACAGAGAGAATCTGTCTTTCTTGCAGCACATGAATGCGAAGGGTCGCCAAAGAAACTATACCAAGCATCAAAATAAGAGGTGCCTCTGGCATTTCTTGCTGCTCTGGGGTCCTTGGACTTGGGAATTTTGCCATTGAGTTTATTTTTAGCATAATTAAATCTGCAAAGCTGAGGTTTATGAAGGAAGTTTAATTCAAGTCTACAAAACTTCTGCCCACTAAGCTGAAAGTAGACTGCTAGGTACTTCCCACCTAGTTTTACAATTGCAGGCAAAACAAAAATGAGGGAGGCGTTATCAAGCACCTGGCAAGTGATAATGTTTGTTTGTTTGTTTATATCTCACCTTTTTCTTCCAAGGAGCTCAAGGTGGAGCACGTGGCCCCACCCACAACCTAATTCCCACAGCAGCCCTGTGAGGTAACTTGGGCTGACAGACAGTGTCTGTCTAGCCCAAGTGATCTTTACGGTAGTGGATTTGAACCCTGGTCTCCCAGGTCCTAGGCCAAGACTCTAACTACTAAATCACTGAAGGTGCACATGAAAGCTCATACCAATAACAAACTTAGTTGGTCTCTAAGGTGCTACTGGAAGGATTTTTTTTATTTTTTGTTTTGTTTCTACTAAATCACTGCTGGCTTGGTGGGCTGCATTTACCTTGGCATGCGACAGGTTGTGTGACAGGCCTGCACTCCATCTTTGCTGCCTAATTTAAGAAGAACTCGGATGAAATAAAAGAGAAATAGTCAGAGATGTAGATAAATGTTTTTTGGGGGGAGTGGGCAGCTTTTGCTAAAATTTGCTAGAATTAAGCTGTTCAAAAGTTACTGGTACAGATGTGACTCCACAAATATACCAAAAACAAAACACACCCAGCTCTATTTTGGGTGGTTTTGTTTTGTTTTTTTATTGAAGAAAAAAAGCAGGGCTGAGGAGATGGAAACAGCATGTTAGCTTGACATTGATGATGATTTAAGAAGTGGTGACAGCAAAATAGGGATGTATGAATATGCCTCAATCCTTTATGGCATTAATTCACACTTTCTTACAGTATTTTCAGTTCCAGTGCAGTTGGTTTATTTTGCAAAAGCATTTATTCCTTTTAATCATCCACTGATGCAGATACACACCCACACCCACACACCCACACAAAATAGACTTGCATAGCTCATCCAACAACAGATCCATTTACCTTCATTGTGTGTTCCCTTTCAAAGTTTATGAATTTCAAGAGGGGCAGCCCCCTTTGTCTTTAAGGTGCCACAATATGTGGTGTTTTGCTGCAAAATAATAAATCAATGAAGTGCATAATGACCCATCACAAAACCATATATCCTGTCTACTCAAAATTAAGTGCCATTCCATTCTGTTGGGCTTAAAGGTAAAGGTAAAGGGACTCCTGACCATTAGGTCCAGTCATGTCCGACTATGGGGCTGTGGTGCTCATCTCGCGTTACTGGCCGAGGGAGCCGACATACAGCTTCCGGGTCATGTGGCCAGCATGACTAAGCTGCTTCTAGCGAACCAGAGCAGCGCACGGAAACGCCGGTTACCTTCCCACCGGAGCGGTAACTATTTATCTACTTGCACTTTGACATGCTTTCGAACTGCTAGGTGGGCAGGATCTGGGACCAAGCAAGGGGACCTCACCCCATCGTGGGGATTCGAACTGCCGACCATCTGAGAAGCAAGCCCTAGGCTCTGTGGTTTAACCCATAGCGCCACCCGCATTGGGCTTACTTCCATGTAATTAGGATTAGGGCTGCTGTTTCCTTATATTGATGAGATGACAGTTCAGTATAAACTTGCCATCCCATCTCATTTCCCTCACTAAGCCATCAGGGAAGGACAGTTTAGGACCCTGTTGATATTTTGCTCATGTTCCGGATGGTATGAGTATCATGTATTCCAAAAATGCCTGTTTTATAAAGAAAATGCTAATGTTTGTGCATCCTGAAACACAATACTCAAAAGAGATGTCACAACACATGAAAGAAGGTCACCAAAGAGATTGCTTCTTTCCATGTGAAAAGAACCAGTATTCAGGGATGCACTCCATTGAGTTTTATTCCCTTTCCTGTATCCTTATTGGAGGTGGAGAGTGGAGTTGGGAACAGGCTCCTACATGTAATGCTAAACTGTGGTTTAGTGCTAATGTCCAAAGACAACACAAGGACAGCACAAACTGAACTGCTTATAGACAGCGAATTACACAAGTTTGTAATAGCAGCAGCTTGTTGGGGGGGGGGAGCACCATGAGGAATCTTTAAACCCACTGTAGAAAAGCCTTTAGCCTCTGCAATCCATTTCCTGGCCTCCAATCTGTTTCTGATCTGTGGATTTCCTTTAGCAAAAATCCCTGTTGACACTTCCTATCATGTCATGTTTATCCATCTTTAACCAATCTGTTCTTAACTACAATCTCTCTTAATTTGCCTAGTAATGAAATAAGGATTACTAACTTGTATTGTCGAAGGTCATCCCCCGGAGGTTCCCCTCACCTCCAACATGATGTTATTTCATTGTATTGCGGTGGTTCACCACAATAAGACCCTTTTCTTTGTTGAGATGTCTGTGTGGTGTTAATAAATCCTATTGAGATATGGGAAGGTTTATTATTATTATTCTCATCAATTCATCAAACTTGTTTAATGTAAGTGCCACAGTCTTCTTAGATCCAAGCCTATCTGAAAACCTATCTGAAGGTGAAAACTTTTGCTGTTTTACGCTTAGGCTGTTAATAGTTTTGTAATGTGGTTTTGAAAAAAATAAATAAATAGGGCAATTGATCAGGTTACAAATCAAAATATCCCAACTAAGATATACAGGTGAACAACAGTCACTACTAATTGCATTATGGCTTCCATTAAGCTGAATGTAATTAATGCCACTTTGGAAATTGCTGCAGTGAGGACAGTCTGCAGTTTAATTCTTTGTGGAGTGTGAATACAACGTTCAGTGTGGAAATTTAATAAGTGTTAAATTTTCTATTATGCCTCTGAACTTCAGAATCCAAAGCAAAGGACTGTACTGTTTTTATTGTAAATAGAATAAAAATAGCATTCAGACATCGTACTAAACCATAGTAAGAAGTCTCAGCGAGCCTCAGCTAATGCACTACCCCCCCCCCCCACATTTCTCCTCCAGCATAGCTGTGAGATGAGAAATATTTGCTTCTGATTTTTACTAGCTACAGTTTAGCATGCTGTTCAAACCCTAAATGGTGGTTAATGTTAACTATGGTTTGTTTAAGCAAGCTGCTTCATAATTCAAAGTTTTAAGTTAGTTTTTAAAAAACATAGTTGAGAGTAACCACAGTTTGTTAGGTTTGGGTGACACAACAACCCATGAGGCAAGGTGAGGTGACTCCCTCAGACAGCAGGATCCACAGGGGCAGCAGTTACCAATGTAGATCTTTTCCCTCCACCTTGTTCCTGATGTAGATCTTCCCTCACACCTTCTTCCATGTGGTGCCATTTTGTGGTCTGCCTCAGGTGCCAGAATGTTTAGCTCTGGCCCTGACAACAAGCTTCAGCTACTCTAAACTGGAAGGAAGAGCTTCCAAACTCCTCTTGAAGCTGGAGTTGGGTAGTGGAAGCATGTAAACACAAACCTTGCTGTTACGTATTCACATTGCTCGTTTGAACTGGGCCCATTCATTATCGTCAACAAACTTTATTAATGTGTCTCCTAGATTTGTGCAAAACCTAACATTAGATTGTGGCATGCCCTCAGTGCAAATTTGTATTTTATTATTTATTTGTGATATTTTCTGTGTTTAAAGGTGAACGTATTCTCAAGGCAGTGTATTAAAACAAAAAACAAAAATAAAATATGAAGCAGTAACATATATATTACAGTTACAGGTAGGTAGCCGTGTTGGTCTGCCATAGTCAAAACAAAATAAAATAAAAAATTCCTTCCAGTAGCACCTTAGAGACCAACTAAGTTTGTTCTTGGTATGAGCTTTCGTGTGCATGCACACTTCCACAACAGTGTTTAAAAAAAGCATTCCAAATAATAATAAAAATATGAGTAGCAGTTGAAATCATAAAATACAAAGTAAAGCTTTCTATTTGTTTTTCAATACACTTACAGCCTAATGAATGTATGTCTACTGCATAATGAATCACTAGGCATTATGTTGTAAAAATGGTGACATGCCCATTTAACAGCAATATTGTCCAAAAAATTTAAGAAAACAAAAAAGTTTGTACTTTTCCACCAACCAAGTGTCTAAAAAATGCAATATGCAATACAGAGTGAACCACATTTCTGCCTCCCTCCTCATGTTTCAGACACTTCATCGATCAAATATTTGGTATGCCAAGACCAGTCGCTGAAATTTTCAGATTTTAAATGACAAACCATGAAAACAGGAACCAGAATGAGTTGTGCCTTGTTCTAGGGGTTCCTAGACCAATACCAGCAAGTTCTCTCTCTCACACACACTGCCACTTGGTATGGTTCAAGGAATGACAAGTGGCAAGGTGTGCCAGTAAGAAGAAACGTGGACATGGTGGCCATTGGTTGTAGGAGAGAATGAGCCAGTGGGAAAAGAGCCCAGCATGAGACTCTTGATCTCAGGGTCATGAGTTTGAGCCCTGACTTTGGGGAAAAGATTCCTGTATAGATGGCCCTCATGGTAGGATTCAACCCTATGATCTATGATTATTTATATAGTTGTCCTTTGATATCATTCACTTCTTTAATAGGTTTCTTCAGTTCTCATCCTAATTTAAGAATATTCTTAAATGCACATTATTTCTTGATCTGACTCTTGTCCTGTACTTGTCTTGTTCTATGGAAGCTCTTAATGGTAGAAAAGACAGTACTCCTGCAATATTCTCTTTCGTGCAAATTATGTCTTTCAATAAAATACATTCAATAAAAATATCTTCCAATAAAATACTCTTCAACTGAAACCTGCCTGCTTAGATTGCTTTTTAAATGAATTCTGGGTAAACAGAACAGAATGTTTGCCTGAGTCCCCTTGTTCTTAAAGAGTTAAACTAGTGTGTGTGTGTGTGTGTGTGTGTGTGTGTGTGCGCGCACACACACACACACACACACACACACACACACACACATGCAGCTTCAGGCAGGCTATTAGCCTTTAAGTATCTTGTCTTTGAGGATTAGCCTGGACTGTAATAGTCCATTATTGATGACTTCAATCACACTACACTAATTCTCTAAGCAGTTGTAACATACAGTGTGCTGGACCAATGATTCCCAGTTAGCTAAGTACTGCAGACCCCCTCTTTTTCAAAAGCCAAGCCATAGACCCCCCTACTTTTGAAACTTTTGACATCTTTGTGGTAGTTTTTGTTACATGAATGTTGCCACAGATACTATGGATGGGTTATGTGAACAACCTGGTGTCTGCGGACCACCAGTTGAGAACCACTGTGCTAGACTAATTTTCAGACTTTCGTTTTAAATGTATTTCCATCTGTGGTAGGTATGTTCATGTGTGTGTGGTGGTAAGATGTGATGTCTCATCTGCTCTGCTGTGATCTTAGGCAAATGTTTGCAACACAACTAGTACTGAAGCTGATAGTACTGTGGACCCCAAGGAAATCCCAAGCAGGTTTGCAGATGGGCATGCTTCCTGTGTCTTAGTTACTTAGGATCAGGTAGCTGGTGCAGATCTCAAGTGTTCTCAGTCTGTTATGAGGTGTGCAAGCTTCACAGTTTATGGTTGTGGTGAAGCTGTGGGTGGGGTGGGGGGAATTGGCTCCATCGCTGCCACCAAGCCTCTGACTTCAATGCTTAGCTAGATCTGAGCACCCAGTACAGGAGGCTTTTGGAAAGCAAAGTTGTGTTTCTTTTACTTGAGTATGCAAACACTAGAAACTTCCCCATTGGGAGAATACTGTTATAAGAACTTTAAGGTCACACACACACACACACACACACACACACACACACTCATAACTGTATATATAAACCACATGTCTGAAACCCCACAGATTAGGTACTGAACAAATTGACCTCAAATATTTCTCTGCAAGGTCAAAGTGGGAAACCTCCCCATTGTCTCTTTCCTCACAAATCCTGTCTTAAGGGCACCTTCAAGGCATGAACAGGGTGAGAGCCTGTGACCTGTGACCTACATTCAGGAATTAAGTAGTTATAATAACAAAAGAGTGACCAAAACCCATATAATGCAATCAGGTAACTTGCCAGACAGGAGATAAACAACGCACTCAGATTTCTGTTGTAGGCTGCCTTTTCTGTGATGTACCTGTAGGTATGATGTATCTGGGGGGTGGTCTTGGACTCCATGGTGGGCAATTTAAAATGTCTATATAAGGGCTTGCACGCATGGCTCTGGGTCCTCCTCTCTTCTGCGTGTGGGTGAGCACCCTGTTGCAACATTTAATAAAGATCAGGCTTACTAGCTGCTTTGCTTCTCAATATTCTCTGGTTGGTCTGTGTTATTTTCTCCTACCGAAAGAGAACCTTCAAAAGGACTCTATATGGGCTCTTGGGTACCCCATAAGGGAAAAGGAGCAGGTTTTTTTAAAAAAAAATTATATCAATACTTAGGAAGGTGGTCTTTTTGCTTTGACATGTTTCCATGGAGACACTTGTGCTTTGTGCTTTTCGGCTTGTTCTAATTTGCTGCAATGTGTGAACCTTAGGGGTGCATAAAAATCTATCGCCTAATGCTTTGTTTTCTCATCAATACTAATTCAGTACTCATATATTGCTCACTTACTTGCAGTATTATGCTCATGTACCTGCTTGTTTTGCTTATTGACCACGTTGCAGAATATTGATCACCTCCACTTTTCCTCCAGTTGTATTCACCACCTTACTCTCTTGCCTGAACCTCCTTGGGCTGTTGGCCATAATCTAACGTTTTATTGGAAAATTAAGATTTTTGTATTCCCCTGTGAAGCTATAAAAGTTTTTCCGTCTATGTTGGAAATTTGGGAACAAGAATGAAAATTACTTCCTCCACTGTGAAATGTCTGCAATGGCTTAATAGTTGCTTTTTCTCTGATAATCGTTTCTTAGCCCCTTCCTTCCTTCCTTCCTTCCTTCCTTCCTTCCTTCCTTCCTTCCTTCCACACAGCATAGCTTTTTGCATTTGTTTGCAGTCTACGTTTGAATGTAGTATTTCAGATTCCTAGTCTGTCTTTTGTATCAGCATTTCCCATTCCAATACAGACTTTGCATATACCGGTAGTTATATTTATTTAAATACATATTAACTACACTTCCATAGAAAAATAGCAAGGTGGTGTACAGCATGAAAATGCAATTGTTCAGTCGTTCAGTCGTGTCCGACTCTTCGTGACCCCATGGACCAGAGCACGTCAGGCACGCCTATCCTTCACTGCCTCTCGCAGTTTGGCCAAACTCATGTTAGTAGCTTCAAGAACACTGTCCAACCATCTCATCCTCTGTCGTCCCCTTCTCCTTGTGCCCTCCATCTTTCCCAACATCAGGGTCTTTTCTAGGGAGTCTTCTCTTCTCATGAGGTGGCCAAAGTACTGGAGCCTCAACTTCAGGATCTGTCCTTCTAGTGAGCATTCAGGGCTGATTTCTTTGAGAATGGATAGGTTTGATCTTCTTGCAGTCCATGGGACTCTCAAGAGTCTCCTCCAGCACCATAATTCAAAAGCATCAATTCTTCGGCGATCAGCCTTCTTGATGGTCCAGCTCTCACTTCCGTACATTACTACTGGGAAGACCATAGCTTTAACTATACGGACCTTTGTCGGCAAGGTGATGTCTTTGCTTTTTAAGATGCTGTCTAGGTTTGTCATTGCTTTTCTCCCAAGAAGCAGGCGTCTTCTAATTTCGTGACTGCTGTCACCATCTGCAGTGATCATGGAACCCAAGAAAGTGAAATCTCTCACTGCCTCCATTTCTTCCCCTTCTATTTGGCAGGAGGTGATGGGACCAGTGGCCATGATCTTAGTTTTTTTGATGTTGAGCTTCAGACCATATCTCGCGCTTTCCTCTTTCACCCTCATTAAAAGGTTCTTTAATTCCTCCTCACTTTCTGCCATCAAGGTAGTATCATCAGCATACCTGAGGTTGTTGATATTTTTTCCGGCAATCTTAATTCCGGTTTGGGATTCATCCAGTCCAGCCTTTCGCATGATGAATTCTGCATATAAGTTAAATAAGCAGGGAGACAATATACAGCCTTGTCGTACTCCTTTCCCAATTTTGAACCAATCAGTTGTTCCATATCCAGTTCTAGCTGTAGCTTCTTGTCCCCCATAGAGATTTCTCAGGAGACAAATGAGGTGATCCGGCACTCCCATTTCTTTAAGAACTTGCCATAGTTTGCTGTGGTTGACACAGTCAAATGCTTTTGCGTAGTCAATGAAGCAGAAGTAGATGTTTTTCTGGAACTCTCTAGCTTTCTCCATAATCCAGCGCATGTTTGCAATTTGGTCTCTGGTTCCTCTGCCCCTTCGAAATCCAGCTTGCACTTCTGGGAGTTCTCGGTCCACATACTGCTTAAGCCTGCCTTGTAGAATTTTAAGCATAACCTTGCTAGCATGTGAAATGAGTGCAATTGTGCGGTAGTTGGAGCATTCTTTGGCACTGCCCTTCTTTGGGATTGGGATGTAGACTGATCTTCTCCAATCCTCTGGCCACTGCTGAGTTTTCCAAACTTGTTGGTATATTGAGTGTAGCACCTTAACAGCATCATCTTTTAAAATTTTAAATAGTTCAGCTGGAATATCATCACTTCCACTGGCCTTGTTGTTAGCGAGGCTTTCTAAGGCCCATTTGACTTCACTCTCCAGGATGTCTGGCTCAAGGTCAGCAACCACATTACCTGGGGTGTATGAGACCTCCATATCTTTCTGGTATAATTCTTCTGTGTATTCTTGCCACCTCTTCTTGATGTCTTCTGCTTCTGTTAGGTCCTTTCCACTTTTGTCCTTAATTGTGGTAATCTTTGTACGAAATGTTCCTTTCATATCTCCAATTTTCTTGAATAAATCTCTGGTTTTTCCCATTCTGTCATTTTCCTCTATTTCTTTGCATTGCTCGTTTAGAAAGGCCCTCTTGTCTCTCCTTGCTATTCTTTGGAAATCTGCATTCAATTTCCTGTATCTTTCACGATCTCCCTCGCATTTTGCTTGCCTTCTCTCCCCCGCTATTTGTAAGGCCTCCTTGGACAGCCACTGTGCTTTCTTGCATTTCTTTTCCATTGGGATGGTTTTCGTTGCTGTCTCCTGTATAATGTTACGAGCCTCCATCCACAGTTCTTCAGGCGCTCTATCCACCAAATCTAAATCCTTAAACCTGTTCTTCACTTCAACTGTGTATTCATAAGGAATTTGATTTAGATTGTATCTTACTGGCCCAGTGGTTTTTCCTACTTTCTTCAGTTTAAGCTGGAATTTTGTTATAAGAAGCTGATGATCTGAGCCACAGTCAGCTCCAGGTCTTGTTTTTGCTGACTGTATAGAGCTTCTCCATCTTTGGCTGCAGAGAATATAATCAATCTGATTTCGATGTTGCCCATCTGGTGATGTCCATGTGTAGAGTCGTCTCTTGTGTTGTTGGAAAAGAGTGTTTGTGATGACCAGCTTGTTCTCTTGACAGAACTCTATTAGCCTTTGCCCTGCTTCATTTTGAACTCCAAGGCCAAACTTGCCAGTTGTTCCTTTTATCTCTTGACTCCCTACTTTAGCATTCCAATCCCCTATAATGAGAAGAACATCCTTCTTTGGAGTCATTTCTATAAGGTGTTGTAAGTCTTCATAGAATTGATCAATTTCAGTTTCTTCAGCACTGGTAGTTGGTGCATAAACTTGGATTGCTGTGATGTTAAAAGGTCTGCCTTGGATTCGCATCGAGATCATTCTATCATTTTTGAAATTACATCCCAGTACAGCTTTCGCCACTCTTTTGTTGACTATGAGGGCCACTCCATTTCTTTTACGGGATTCCTGCCCACAGTAGTAGATATGATAGTCATCCGAACTGAATTCGCCCATTCCTGTCCATTTTAGTTCACTGATGCCTAGGATGTCAATGTTTATTCTTGCCATCTCACTTTTTACCACATCCAGCTTACCAAGGTTCATGGTTCTTACATTCCAGGTTCCTATGCAATACTTTTCTTTACAGCATTGGACTTTCCTTTCGCTTCCAGGCATATCCGCAACCGAGCGTCCTTTCGGCTTTGGCCCAGCCGCTTCATCAGCTCTGGATCTACTTGTACTTGTCCTCCGCTCTTCCCCAGTAGCATGTTGGACGCCTTCCGACCTGAGGGGCTCATCTTCCAGCGTCATATCTTTTATATGCCTGTTGTCTTTGTCCATGGAGTTTTCTTGGCAGGGATACTGGAGTGGGTTGCCAGTTCCTACTCCAGGTGGATCACGTTTGGTCCAAACTCTCTACTATGACCTGTCCATCTTGACCTGTCCATAGCTTCCCTGAGTAATTCAAGCCCCTTCGCCACGACAAGGCAGTGATCCATGAAGGGGGGAAATGCAATACTAAAACAATTACATCATTAAAAAAAGCATTGATATCCTATCTGTAAAACTGGTTGGTTAAAAAAAAAAGTGCCAAAGGCCTGTATGAAGAGTAAAGTATGAAAAATAAGGTTAAAAGAAAGCGGGGGTTACTTCTGCCAGACTTCTCCTGGCAAGGAGTTGCACAGGGCAGGGCCTGCCACACTTCCCTGGTGAAGGCTGAATGAATCGCAGGAGCATGGGAGACCACCAAAAGTGTCCCATCGGAAGATCTCGGTGTTCAAGGTGGAGCATATGGAATCTGTCAATCCTTAAGGGACTTTGACCCCAAGTTGTTGAGTTCTCAGTGCCTGATTTTTGTAGCCTAACCTAGGGTGAAAGTTTTATATATCATTACTGTGGTCATAAATGGGAACAGTAGGATTTGGTGGCAACGGGGGGATTTTGGAATTGGAATGCTATAACAAGGAAGCATATTTGCTCTGCTATGTGCATCCTACATTATTAGCGTTGTCCACAACGTGACAATAGCATGCAACACTTAAGGCAAGGCTGGGGGAGCTGTGGCCCTCCAGTTGTTATTGGTCTCCAGCCTTAGCCAGCATGACCAGTGTTCATGGATTATGGAAGTTGTGGATCAACAATATCCAGAGGGCCATAGGTTTCCCCGTACTAAGCTCACACATAACTCTTCATTTTTCTTATGTCTTTCCATGTTTTTGCGCACACCATCCTGTTTGCTCAGTGCATAACAGCCATCCCCACCCCACTTCAAGGATCATGTTTACCAAATCACTAGTTGTATTACCATTAATAGAGCTTCAGAAGGAAATAAGTGCCTTTGAATGCAGGCAGAGTACATTTTCTTTATTACCAAATAGCCAAGCCCTCCACCCCACATCAACAGTATTCATATATTGCTGTTCTAAATGAGTAGAATAATCCCTTTTACCATTATTTCAGTAACCTAAATATACATTGAAAATGGTGGTTAAGTGGTTGATACCTACAGCTAGTACAAAAATGGAGCAAGCTATGATTGTGTTTTAAGAACAGCCAAAAAATAAAATAAAATGCAGGGATATAGTAAAGTGATTTTATCAGGATGAAAGTTCACACTATGATCTGTCAGCTTTTGAATTAGAGAGCTTTTCCTTCAGACTGGTTGCAATTAGAAATGGCGAAAATAGATATTTCTGGAAGAGGGCACAGAATTTAGCCCAGTCTGCAATCTGTTCGAGTGTTAAGATGACAGGAGAAAAAGTTTCCCCTCGACTAATTAAGAACAGTGTCCTATTTATTTATAACATTTCTGTTCAGCTTTTTGCCAGAGTTGCTCTTCAAAATTGTACAGTAAAAACACCCTAATAAAATTAAAACAGTGCAATACGACTTGAATTAAAAGTCTTGCATTATTGTTGCATTGAGGGTAGATAAGCAAATCTCAAGCATGATTCTGAGCATGCCTACTCAAAAGTAAGCCAAATAATTTCTATAAGTAGTGCTTACTCCAAGTGTGTATTTACCAAAGATCCTATTCTGGAAATACATCAATGCTTTATTTTATTTTATTATATGTATTTTTTGACAAAGTAATAATAATAATGGACGCAGGTGGTGCTGTGGGTTAAACCACAGAGCCTAGGGCTTGCTGATCAGAAGGTCGGCGGTTCGAATCCCCACAACGGGGTGAGCTCCCGTTGCTCGGTCCCAGCTCCTGTCCACCTATCAGCTCGAAAGCACGTCAAAGTGCAAGTAGATAAATAGGTACCGCTCTGGTGGGAAGGTAAACGGTGTTTCTGTGCACTACTCTGGTTCACCAGAAGTGGCTTTGTCATGCTGACCACATGACCCAGAAGCTGTACACCGGCTCCCTCGGCCAATAATGCGAAATGAGCGCCGCAACACCAGAGTCGGACACGACTGGACCTAATGGTCAGGGGTCCCTTTACCTTTACCTAATAATAATAATAAATAAAAATGTGCACCCTACCCATGAGACCATTCCATTGTAACTATCCAACCTCCCAAAATTTCAACACCTCTTGCGATGGTTTGACCCCTTTCCGTTTTAACGGTACAAATTCTACAAACACCTTCCATATCTCCTCAAAATCATTTCTCTTGCATATTCCCCATCTTACCTTAATGGCACATGTTAATCTATCATTAATAGCTTATATCCCACACCTCTTTATACCATTCTTCCATTTTATATTCTGTTTGCCCCTTCTACTTCCTAGCTATAATAACTCGTGCAGCTGTCAATAAATTTGTGAGTAAGTCCTTCATAGCCTGTGAACCTTCCACCACATCGTAAATTGATAATAATGCTACCTCTGGAAGTTAGCATCAATGTTTTTAGCTAAATCAAGCAAAAGGTTTAATTGGAGCCAGACCTTAGAACCAGAAGCTGGCTTGAAAGATGCCATGGCTGAATCACAGATGTATAACTTCTGAACATTAGCAGGGTGGGGATTAAATATGTTCTAGTACCTTCCCATTTGGATTAAAGTAATGTTGGGGCTTCCTGTGTGGTGTCCTCAATTCTCATGGCACTTACCAAGGTCCACTGCCCTTCCTCATTTTTAACTTTTAAAAGAAAAATATGCCCCTTTTTGTTCGGGGGTATTACCAGCTTTTTTGACAGTCCCACCCCACTATAAAATGGAAATTTGACAGTGATTATGACAACAGCCCCCCCTAAGTTTGGGGAACTCTGCTCTAGTGTGCTATCTTTGGGGCTGCCTTTGAAGACTGTTCTAAAGCTTCAGTTACTGAGGATATTGGAATGACTGTACCCTTCGCTGCTGAAGTCTGAGAGAGAGATCACAACACCAAAACATGGATCGGTGTGGTGATGCATGAACGAAGACTCTTTAATTGCTTTTTTGCATTAAAAAAATATATTTTCAGAGTGGGCACAGCCTACAGTGGAAGAGCCTCCCCTGGTTATAATCTGAATTTTGGAGAGGTAGCTTCTACAAGCAGAGGGGAAGGGCAAAAGGAGTCCATTAATCCTTCCTCCCAGAACATTGGCCAGACTATGCCAATTGCTGTGGCACTCCTTGATTTCACATTATTATTTTTTCCAGGACTCAACAAGGCTAGTAGATTTGCTCTCTGGACCTGCCTTCACCACTGCCATTTGCTATTGTTTGTCGGCTTTCTGTTCCTTTTTCAAACAAACTTTCATAGCCACCTGCATACAGGGAAAGAATGCCAACTGTAATCAGGTGGCATTGACCGCTTCCTTGTTAGCCAGTAGGGGACTTGTGCTCTGTTGCTGGGTCCTGGTAGATATACCTTCTAATTGGCAATTAATTAATTTGGACACGTTTTTCTTTTCCAGAGTGTTTGAAACTCACAGACTTTGAGGAGCTCCTGCTGTGGAACAGTTCAAGCTTGGCACAGGCACAGCCACAAATCAGGTACTTTATTTTTTAAGATTAGATCAAAGCTAATTCTTGAGCAGTCATTACAAAGTTTCCTAAAGAGTGGGGAGGCTATATTCTAATTTTTAAAGGAATGCTGTGGGTTATTTTGGGATCTTTGCATAGCCAGAAGTAGCCCATGTGGTCTATCTTTTCATTATGTGCCAGCTTGAAGCCCACCATCTAATCCACTAGTCTTCAATAGGTGGATCGGGACCCGAACCTCTAACCCCTGGTGGGTCACGACCTGATCCAAGGTGGGTCACAACAGGAGCACTATATGGTGTAGGAGCATATATATGGTAAAAGATAAAAATGCGTCCCCAATTGCATGTTTGGGTTATTATTGATATTATATTCATTAAATGTGTAAACCACCCTTTATCCAAAGACCACAGGGTGGCTCACAACAACAAAAATACAAAATGAGAACATAAAAATGAAGCAAAAACAAACCAACAACCCTCCTTTCACAAACACATTGAAAAGGCCACATGGTGTTTCCTTAGCCAAAGGCCTGGCTAAAGAGTTAGAAGGGGTAAAAGTGGGGGCCCTGGGTCTGAAAAGGTTGAAGACACTTGGTCTAATCCAGCCCAGAAAGAAAGTGCAAGACCATTCTAATGATGGGCCTTTGGGTCACAGCCAAGCTGCAGAATAAGATGGGTCATATTTTTTTTTAAAAGGAGTTTTCTAATGGTCAGTGGAAGAGGCGGGGGAGGAAGAAGGGCCAGCGTGGAAAGGAGTTGAGGACATGGGTTGAGGACATCTCTGCAGGATATTGCAGGGGAAGACGTTAAATGTTTTCATCACCTGGAATGCAAATGTGCTCTTACAAAACTTGTATTTGCAAAAACAGTATCAAATTGAATGTGGGGGGTGGGTGGCGGCAGGGTGAGGCTGAAATGCATATCCCAAGGGTCCTCTTGGTTTTGCAAAGTTCTTGATTTCCCTTTTACTGCTGTATGAAATAAGGCCACCTTGCAGGCTGTTAGTGGCAGGAATTGCTCAGTTTTACAGTTCCTTGCTTTTTAGTGTTTAAATTGTCTTAATTTTATGCCTCAAGTTTATGCCTCAGCTCTCTGCACTTAATAGGCTGTGTTAGTTTTTATTCTTCTTTTTATTTTTTCCCCCAACCAAGAATACATTGACATATTTATGAAAGAGTATATCCATTTGCTGGTCTAAGGGTGTGGGAGCCCAGGACTGGAATCTTAAACTATTGTGCATTGCAACATATTAAATGGGAGAAAGGGAGAAAGGAGGGAGGACCCTGATTCCCACCAAGCTGCCCATCCCAATTCCAGCTTTGAAAAAAGGCTTTCTTTCTGCTAGGAAGAATCTAGCTCATGACACCTTTGAGACCAAAGCAGACAGTTTGGTTCACTTCAGATCCACTCCGCTGTAGACCCTGGCCTAGGAATAGTGGTGCCATTCCTCAGCACTGAACTGGCATGTGTCTGGGTCCCAAATCTGGGGCTGTGTGTGTTACTATTTCTAAAGAGGTATAACACGTATGAAGTTTTGCTTTAAAAAAGCAGGTGCTATCCTATTTGTGAATGACAAATCCATTTCACCTTAACTTTGGACTCCCTCTCCCCTCCGCACCTTGTAGCACACAACTTCTTTTTTAGATCTTTCTCTTATCACTCTAAAGATCTTCTGCCAGCCCTGTCCCTGCAGTATAGATTCGGCACTTGGCAGGGATCCAGTCATTGGTTTATGTCTGCCATGTATCCTTCCTGTCACTTGAAAAAGAAGCTTTCCTGAATGGTTGTGTGTGCTTGCACTGCTGCATTGCAACCTTGTATAAATTGTGCTCCCAGACTTGCTGCTAACGCAGCAAATCCTTTTGTCGCCCAGGTTGTACGTGTGCCCTTAGAGAGCATCCGCTGCAGTCTAAGTGATTTCCTTTTACATACCTTCCCGGGGCATCACGTGGGTGAATTAGCTAATGTTTGTAAAGCACGCCAAACAGAAGAAAGGTCTCTGCAAGTGCTTGGCATCCTTATTACATAACATACAATTAAATCCGGCTGCACTGTACAAAGCCCACTTCATGTGAAGTGCTGTGTATTTCAAATTAATAGATTTCAGAAGAATTGTATTACATTCAATATGTTGTAAAGCAATCTGTGCCAGAGACTAGGAGATCTCCTGTGTTTTCCGTTGTTATGTTGAATTGCTGTTAATTGCCGCATTTGCAATTTAAATTCTTATGTAACAGAAAACCAGAATTGCTAGGTGCTGTACTGCCTCATGTCAAACACCCAGCTAGCACACAAATTCTTTAAACCTCTTTTGTTGACCACAAGCATTACACTTTCCATTTTAAAGTTCAGAATAGAGTAGTTGCTTTGGAAGACGATAATCAGGCATCTGAACAACATGACCAGTCCAACGAAGTTGATGTTGAAGAATCATTGCTTCGACACTGGGGATCTTTGCTTCTTCCGGTATACTGACATTAGTTCACCTGTCTTCCCAAGTGATATGTAAAATTTTTGGGAGACATTGTTGATGGAATCTTTCAAGGAGTTGGAGATGGCGTTTATAAGTGGTCCATGTTTCACAAGCATACAGTAAGGTTGGTAGTACAATAGCTTTGTATACAAGCATTTCGGTTTCCCTGTGAATGTCCCGGTCCTCAAACACTCTGCGCTTCAATTGGGAGAAAGCTGTATTCACCAAGCTTAGGTGATGCTGGATTTCAGCATCAATGTCAGCCCTTGTGGAAAGGTAACGGCCCAGGTAGGAGAAGTGATCAACACTTTCTAACGTTACACCATTGAGTTGGATTTGTGGCACTGCAGAGGGGTTGTTTTGTGCTGGTTGGTGCAGCACTTTGGCTTTTTGGATGTTGAGCAATAGGCCAAGCTATTCATAGGCTTCTGTGAAGATATTTACAATGGTTTGGAGGTCATCCTCTGAGTGTGCACACACTACATTGTTATCAGCATATTGAAGCTTTATGGCAGAAGTTATGGTAACCTAACTCTTTGCTTTCAGCCTACTCAAGTTAAAGAGGTTTCCATCTGTTCGATATATGATTTCTATCCCGGTGGGGAGTTTCCCTTTGACAGTGTATAGGATCATGGCAGTGAAAATAATTAATAGTGTTGGGGCGATAACACAACCCTGTTTAACACATGATCCCACAATGAATGGTTCACTTTGAGAGCCATTGTTAGCTGCAATTGTCGCTGTCATATTAACATGGAGGAGCCAAAGGATGTTCACAAATTTATCTGGGCAGCTGATTTTCAGAAGGACAGTCCACAGGACATTATGATTTACAGTGCCAAAGGTCTTAGTCAGGTTGATAAGTGCCATATACAGGGGTTGCTTTTGCTCTCTGCATTATTTTTTGAAGCTGTCAAACAGTGAAAATCATGTCACTGTCCCCCTAGAAGATTGAAAACCACGGATTCACGGAGGGTAGCCTCGGATATAGTTAGGAGACGGTTTGCAATAATTTTGCTGGCTGCAGCTAATAAAGAGAAAGTCACTCATAAATGCCAGTAGGGACTTCTGACAAGAGCTTCACAAGATCATTTTTGATAGCAAAGCCTACTCCATGTATTCAATGTTCTTGTTCAGGTAGACCTTTCCAGAAGAATATGTAGCCTCCTCTTTCTACCTTCAGTTGTCCCTCTCCTGCTCTACGAGTTTCTTGAAACATTGCAATATCAACGTTAAAACGTTGCAACTCCCTTCAAATGATGGCAGTCACTCTCAAGGCAAATCTTTAAAAAAATGTAGTATAAACACCAGCAATTGGGAAACACTGGCCTGTGAGCGTTCCGATTGGAGAACAGCCTTTACGAAAGGTGTTGTCAGGGATTTGCCTTCTCCTCGCAATGAGAGCCCGGGCGGAGGTCCTACTCATGAGGAGAGCCAGGGCAGGAGTACTCCTCACGAGGAGAGAGGGGAAAGAGATCCTCCGAGGGGGGAGGATCAGGACAGGGAACTTCCTCGAGAGAAGGTCTTGCTTAGGTACAGGGATCCCCAGTCACTGCTGTCATCTGACTCCTCTCAAAGCCTGTCACCAGAGCTCACTCCCATGGAAGAAGAGGAGGAGCAGACGGTCAGGGATGCAAGGGAGAGACCCATAACCGCCAGCCAGACACGATCGGAGGGAGAGTTGCAGCTTCCGGCACGGCACAGCGTAGAGGGGCTAGGAGACCCAGAAGACATCGTTTCAGGGTGCCGAGGCTTTGGTGCTGGGTGGGAAACAGGAGAGGAGCACTTCCGGATTCTTCAAGTGACTGAGCAGTCATGTTTTTAGCTAGCTATGCACTGTAAATAAGTATGCACAATAAAGTAGTCTTTAGAGTAAGAGGACTCTGTCATTACTTGTGAGCAACCCCTTGGGGTATCCTGACAGGTGTCATGGACTTTGAAGACACTCGAACTCAGGACGAAAGGGAGATATGTGATAAGAGGAAGGCATGTTTGGCAAGCCTAAATATCATGGGCTAAGGCAGGGACAGCCAACGTGTTGCGCCCCCCCCCCAGATGTTGTTGAACTACAAAAGACCCAGCAAGCACAACCAATGATCAAGAATGATGGAAATTGTAGTTCATGGGTAGGAAAACTAAGGCCCATGGGCCAGATGCAGCCCAATCGCCTTCTAAATCTGGACTGCAGACGGTCCAGGAATCAGCGTGTAGAATGTGCCCTTTTATTTAAAATGCATCTCTGGGTTATTTGTGGGGCATAGGAATTCGTTCACCCCCCAAAAAAAAATAGTCCAGCCCCCCACTAGGTCTGAGGGACAGTGGACCGGCTCCCTGCTGAAAAAGTTTGCTGAGCCCTGTTGTAGTTCAACAATATATGGAGGGTAGCATGTTGGCTTGTCATGGGCTAAGGCTAGCTTTGTTTCTTCGCATGGTTGTCTGGCTACAACCTGGAGAGCAGTCTGCTTAGTAGCCCCAGAGCTGCAACAGAAGACGCAGTGGCAACTTGCCCTGGCCTGCTTCTCTCTTGGTCATGTCACCCTCTCTCCCACTGCACCTCCTTGAGCAAGCAGAACTCTGATGTTGCACTATTGCAGGTAGGGGGAGATGGTGGGCAAAGGCACCAGCGGGGGAGCAGGGGTCAGAGGAGGTGTGACCGCATTATCTTTTGCAGCTGTGAACCTTTCAAAGAAACAAGATGGTCCTCTGGGTTGGAAGCCTAGCAGCCGGAGCTTTCTGCTGCATGTGGTGCCATAAACCAGTGTTTTTCAACCACTGTTCCGCGGCACACTAGTGTGCCGCGAGATATTGCCTGGTGTGCCGTGGGAAAAATTGTGTTTATTTGATTCCTATTCAAGAGAATTACTTTATATATAGTCAATATAGGCACAGAGTTAATTTTTTTAACATTTTCTAATGGTGGTGTGCCTCGTGATTTTTTTCATAAAACAAGTGTGCCCTTGCCCAAAAAAGGTTGAAAAACACTGCCATAAACACACATTACCTGTGACTGTGTAAACATGCAGGTCCTTTTAAGAAAGTGATACCCATGTAGGAAAGGAGACTAATGGGAAGCAGCCCTCACTTTCTCTTTTATAAAAAGCATCTTCTCCTGTCAGTTGAAAAAGGGATGTACTTTGTTTTTTTCCCCTTATATGCTTTTCAAGATTAACAAAACTCTTCTCTAATTGATTTGGTTTCTGTAGAAAAAAGCATGCACCACCCAAACAGTTCTGAGAAAGTAAGCCCCCTGCCGCCCCAATTTGTGTGGCCTTTGTAATTGATAGTGGTTAATTCTCATCCACGGTGAGGCTACTGGTCTATTTCCTGCTCTCCTTCTACAGTAGAACATCTACTTAAGATGCTCTACTTGTATTTTATTGCTCTCTGGCTATGAGCGGGAGCCCCCCCCCCCCCGCAGACTGGGAACTTCCTCTTGGCAGCTGGAGCTTCTAAATGTCTATAGACTAGAGTAAGGAACACTGCAATCAGCCTCTTTAGAACCTACAGGTTCCAGGAGGTATTTGGGTATATCTTGAATATTTTATGCCCACAACATTGCGCCTGTGTAGTGGAGGGGGCATGCAAAGTCAAATATCTAAACCTGAAAGCCTGCATCAGAGCTGAGATTGCTGCTTGTACTTACACAGAGCCTCCTCTGATCAGTATTTTGCCTTTGCAGCCTAAGTTTCATTTGCCTTTGTAGCCAGAAGGAAAAGGAATTGCTCAGTGAGGATTTCACTGCTTATTGATTACTGCCATCAAGTGAGATTGCAGATGCCACTGTCCTGTCATTTGCTAGATATGTGTACAGAATGTGCGCCGGGCTGCCTGTTAACAGCAAGGAGGGTTGGAAAAAGAAGGATTTGGGGTGGGTGGGCGCACATGGTCGTTCATCCTCTTTCTAATGCTACATCTCTGTATATCTCCACAAACTGAATTGTGAGATGAGGGGCATTATCACTATCACAAAAAAAGAGAAAGGCAAGGCTGAGAAGCAGGAGTTCGGGTGGGCAGAATGTTTCTTCTTCCTTTTTCTCCTCTGAAAGCAGTTGCAGGTCCCCACTTGACACGTCTTACAACTGTTTAATAATTCAGGCTCTCTGTTTGTTTGTTTGTTTGTTTGTTTGTTTGTTCCTTTGTTTTGTTTGACCTAGGCAGCAGTGGCAGCTTGGCAAGGGGCCCATTCTCTTTTCACTTTCCTGGTGCTGCCCATCAAACTGATGAGCCCTTCTTTGTGTCCAATAGAGAAAGCGAACTGTTCTAGACAGCCTAGAGAGCATTTATGTATTGTTGGTTTGATTCAAATTATATAATGTATAACAAATAGGAGCACATTCATTTGTATGATTGGAATATATAGTTGGGATTGACAGGAAGTCTAATTGGTTTATTTATGTTATTGGAAAAAACTGTTTTTGGTAATTTTTGTTTTCTTTTTGTGTGTGTGTTGTTGTTGCTGTTGTTGTTGTTTTTGGTTCCCACCCCTCTCTTTGAGATGTAATACCTTTAGCATAAATGCACAAAAGTATTGTATATAAGAGACATAACGTAACGTATTGTAACATAATTTCGTTTATTATTATAATATAAGAACATTAATAAAATTAAAATTAAAATAAATAAAAAGTAATTATTTATATCTTGCTCTTTTTCACAAAGGAGATCAGAGCAGCCTATGCAGGAAAACAGTATAAACAAACAAGACCCACAGCAGCTGAAATGTCCAGGAAGGCAGGGAATAAACTAGGCTATATTTCACCCGGGTCAAAGACCCAGTTTGGCACCCCCCTATGCGCATTTGTGTACAATCACACACACACACACACAGAGAGAGAGAGAGAGAGAGAGAGAGAGAGAGAGAGAGGGAGGGAGGGAGGGAGGCTGGGAGCCTCAGTGGTGCCCCTCTGAAGGTATTACCTGGGGCAGAATACCCAGCTAGCCCCCCCCCCCCAAATCTATGACTCTGCGGGGAGGCTCTAAAGCCTGATTACTAAGAAAAGTTTTAAGTGCTCTCTCCACCCCCAACGCTTTATCAGTGAAAGAGCCATGAAGACATCCTGGGAGAGGGAGTTCCAGAAGTGGGCACCCTATAATAGTCCTCTCCCCACCCCCATTTATCTTGGTAACTACAGTATTCAGCCTCGCCTTTTATAACACATATAGCACCTGTTTCAAATAATATAGAAGTTTGTATATATGGGCCCATGCCCAAAGGATTTTACCACCTATCCTTTAAGGCTAATTAGAGTATAATAATCTATTTTCTTCCCCCTTCCTTTTTTTTCTTAGAACAGAAACAAAACAAACAGTAGTAATCTTTAAAAAAAAAATTGCCCAAGCTGATTTAAAATCCAGTATATCTTCATAAAAACCAGGGATTACAGCTCTAATTATGATCAAGGATGGGCTGAAGATTCCCATAGCACCTGTTTAATCAAGAGCAAAAGGCTTGCTGTATACAGCAGGATTTTCATGCTGCATGCATGGTGACAAAACGCAAGGCATGCACAAACCCTAATATGAAACTTAATGTTGGTGTGCTCAGTTTTATTTCGAGGTTGTATGTATTGCCCCTTGCTTTTCCATATTGGTTTATAATAACTTAAGGTGATATTGACACAATCTAGTTCATTTTGGTTTGCTGTGTAAGAATACTGCTTGTGTATGTGCTTGCACTTGCCACCGTGCGTGTGTCAGAGAGGGAGATGTGAACCTCCAGTCGTACAGTACCTTGGTTTTTGAACAGCTTGGTTCCCGAATGTTTTGGCTCTCGGACGCCGCAAACCTGGAAGTGACTGTTCCAGTTTGCAAACTATTTTTGGAAGCCGACTATCTGACGGGGTTTCCACAGCTTCTGGTTGGCCAATCAGAAGCTGCACTTTGGTTTTCGAACATTTTGGAAGTTGAACGGACTTCCAGAACAGATTCTGTTTGGCTTCCAATGTACAACTGTATGGGCATATATCTAATGCCTACAACACTTCCTTTTGAGGATGGAAGAGCTACAAAAAATGGGAGATGTGCATGTATCATGGCAGAAAACCCATATGTGAGTCTATTACCTACTAATTGCACATGCTATTATTTCTAGAGCCAGCCTAAGCTGAACTGGGAAGTTGCTGGTGGCTTTAGGACTGCTTATGTTCTTGTCTTGCTGCTTCCCCCTGGGAAACTGCTCTTTAGCACTCAATCGGAGAAAAAACAGTCAGGTTTTCCCTTCCCCTGGGAAAGCCACTCACACCCTTGCCAAAAACACAGAAAACCCCTCAGACCTGTGCTTTCTAGGCACGGGACAAGAGGAAGTGTGGACAAGCCCCCAGTCTCAATGTGTCCTATCGCCATTAGCAATATTGACTTGTAGTAGCAAAGAGCTGTGGTATGCTTTGTATGCAGTAAATTGATTTCAAGCATGTAATCCAAATATATACTGTAGTTGCCTTTTCTGGAAGCGGTCATGCAAAGGCCATAAAAAATTCCAGCTGTGCAATTTCATGCCTGTTTCCTGAGACGGGAGTTCAGTGTGGGACTTCCTAATACAGTACATGTGTTTCAGATTGCAGGGTGAGTAGCAACAGCTCCAGAGATTTATTTTTGTTGCCCTGAGAAACTTTATTTCTAGTTTGCCGCTTTATTATTAGAATCATCTGCTTCTGTATTAAAGGCTTGGTTTTTATTGCTGCCTAAAAGAGTGATTTTCAGTCTTGCAATTTGATTTGTTTCCCTTAAATGTGAACAACTCAACAATAGTCAGATCACTATTAGAAGAAGAAGAAAATAATCTTGGACTTGTTCATCAGCTTGGTCTGGGATAGATCCTTCTGGAGAAAGAACTCATGATCTGCATAATGCAGGTGACCTGTGCACACATACCTGGGAGCAATCCTAATTGAATACAACACATGTGTGGAGCCTTGGGGGATGCCACAACTATGATGTTGAATGGAAGGCAAGAGGCTTTGGCATCACACAGGGTGCCACTGAAATTTGAGATACCAAGGTCTGCCACTGAGCTCTCTGTCCCCTATATCCAGGTCTGCAAACATACCGTACCTATTATACACATTTCAGAATTGTTAAATGTTATCAGAGCTTCTTATAACAATGATTTTAAGAAAACAAAACAAAAACAGCACCAGATGATTTGAAGCCTGTTAGGCTAACACATGTCAGATCCTATGATTTACACCATGGATAGGCAAACTAAGGCCCGGGGACTGGATCCGGCCCAATCACCTTCTAAATCCGGCCTGCATTCGGTCCAGAAATCAGCTTGTTTTTACATGAGTAAAATGTGTCCTTTTATTTAAAATGCATCTCTAGGTTATTTGTGGGGCATAGGAATTCGTTCTCCCCCCCTTCAAAATATAGTCCGGCCCCCACAAGGTCTGAGGGACAGTGGACTGGCCCCATGCTGAAAAGGTTTGCTGACCCACCTGCACACCAGATGTAGTCAATGTTTGTGAGGGTTCCAACTCCAAAAAGGTGGCATCTTCCTTTGCCTCAAAAATCCTGTTTAAAGCAACCAAGGATTTGATTTCTCGTCCTATTGAAAACATCAGTCCTTGTATATTGATCTTTTGTGCGATCCATATTTCATGCTACTTTTGCACATATCTGGCTGATAGGATTGCTGCTGGCTCTCATGGTTTCTGTGTTGCTTGCCTAGTATATTCAACACACCATCAGAGGAACTCTGTGGAAGCTCTTTTGTGCATCCAGAATAAATTGTGTGGGAGCGATCATAGCACTAACCAAGCCAACTGGGATACATGCAGAAGGGATCTGAGATGCATATTCTACTTCTCCTACCAGATTAATCATAGAAGACATGAGTACTGACATCTTCTGTTTGCTCTAGCCACTAGCCATCTCAACCTGCTCTTCCTGCTTTTGCTTATTGCAGTTGGTGTTTTTTTGTTTTGAAGTTTCATCTCAAGCAAGGGCTTGTGAAGATGGGGTTACTGCTTGCTTGCTTGCTTGCTTGAATGCATGACTAAGGCTAGAAACCTGGAAAATAACTGCTGTCGTACTGCCTACTGCAGGGGGACATATATGTGTTTGCATAAGAAAAGTCGAAACAGTTTAGCAGAGGGAGAGAAAATAAAAAGCACAACAATAATAATATAAAGGAAGCTTTAAGCAAACATGTCCCAATTCTCCTTTCCTCAGAAATACATTTTGGGAAGTTTGTGTGTATCTGCATAAACAAGAAAAAAGAATGGTGTACAGAAAAAGAGAACAAGTGCAAATATTTGGCTGTGCATAGACTTGTCTGTAAGAGGGTGGTGTCCAGGCAAGAAGATGGGCCAGACTATCTAGTGATGTGAATTGTTCATATTCACACCTAAGCATTTGAGCCAAAACCAAACATGCTTTCTGAGTGAGAAATATGACACAATTTCAGCAATACCTATTCCCTTCTTGTCTTTTTCAATATCCTTCCTCCTTTTCTCTAGCCTTCTTTCTTTCTTTCTTTCTTTCTTTCTTTCTTTCTTTCTTTCTTTCTTTCTTTCTTATTGCTTCTTTTTTCAGGTAACATGATGTGCTCTCTTCCTCTGTCTTCCAAGCTGGAAGCTCCTTGTCTGATTCTATTTTTGTGGAAAAGGAATAAAAACAAATTTTTAAAGTGGATTCTGTTCTTCTGGTGGTGGGAGGGGGGGGAGAGGAAGGGAGGAGGTTTTCTCTGCAAGTTTGCTTCTTATCCCCATATTCTTTTCTGTGTTTTAGGGAACCTGAAAATGTCTTCTGATTCAGAATCATGTGCTTTGGTTTTTGCAATTGGGAAGAGTGATTTCAGGAAATGTGGTACAAAAAAATCTAGCTTGGTGGTACTGTATATGGAATGTGTATATTGGCATATTGATACTGCACTAGGGGTGATGGTGAGAGAGGCAGAAACAACTTCAGGATTTGGGGCAGAATGAATAAAGCAGAAGATGAAGAATTTAGTTTTAGGACAGGGATGTCTAACCTGTGCCTCTCCCAGATGTTGATAAACTACAATTCCCATAATCCCTTACCATTGGCTGTGTTGGCTGATGGGAGTGTAATTCAACAACATCTGTAGGACCACAGGTTTGCTACCCCTGTTTTGGGAACAACCAGCTTTGACAAATAGGTTTTGTTTTGTTTTTTAATAAAAATGTTTATTTGGAAGCTTGACTCTTTAGCCTAAAATCCCTGTGTGTTACATCTAGGTTTCTGTGGCTACTTGGAATTGAGGGAGAAATGTACTCTACACCTGCACAAAGGCCCCTTACACCAGGGGTCCTCAAACTTTTTAAACAGGGGGTCGGTTCACTGTCCCTCAGACATTGTCAGGGGCCAGACAGAAAATTTGGGAGAGTGGGCTGGCGCGCTCACGGGAGCTGGGCGCCTTGGGAAGCTGGGAGCCTGCAGGAGCTGGCCAAGAGTGGTGCGCACTGCCCGGTGCACCTCTTCAAGGAGCATGGAGATGGAGACAATGACAAGCTGGTGCCTGACTTGCAGCTGCTGCCCCTTCGTCTTCCTGCTCCCCGGAGGTGAAGGCTGCCAATGGGAGCGTGGCAGTGTAGGCCCCGCTACATCACGTCGGCTGCCAATGGGAGCGTGGCAGTGTAGGCCCCGCTAAGCCCTAGCCCAGCCCAGCTGTCCTCCTCCAGGAGCACTGCAGCTGCCCCCTTCACTGGGATGCTGAGCGGCAGCAGCCACAGGCACCAGAGCGGCGGCGGGAGGAAGAGGTTGAGCAGCGGCGACTCTGCCAATCAAACGCCACACCTGGTTTACCTCAGCGTGGCGCAGCGCGGCGTTTGATTGGCAGAGACGTCCCCACGCTAAGGTAAATCAGGCACGGTATTTGATTGGCAGAGCCGCCGCCACCGCTTGGCCTCTTCCATCGCAATCGGCGGGTGTCTCGGCTTCACGGCAGGTTCTTAAACGGCCAGGCGGGCTGGATTTAGAACCCTAATGTGACCGATCCAGCCCGGAAGCCGTAGTTTGCCGACCCCTGGCTTACACATTTTCCAATTGAACCCTAGCTTCTTTTAAGCTCCAATCTCACTGAATCACCAGTGAAGTCAGTCATATTGTTGCTTATTTGCTAAGTGTTGCTAATTTGGACAAAAAAAAAGGCTCTATACCAGATGACTACGACTATGGAAGTTTCTTGTAGTGACTTTTTGGCTTAGATTCTGAAAGCTGGGAAACTTTGGAGAGGCTTTATGAAATGTATAAACAGATACATCACAGGCATATTCTAGGCGCCTGCAATCATCTGTCTGTCTACAAAAGTATACATTGAATTGGCTGAGTAGCTTGTGCCTTTCTCTCTCCACCCCAGCCTTTCCAACACCATTGCATTGGTGTAATTGGGAAGTCTCAACTCCAAGGACCCTTCTAGTCTGTTACTAATTTGTAGGTGGGAGTCAGTTGCAGACCGGCAAATTCAGATTGCACCATTAAGTGGATTTGGTGCTCTTGCACAATAAATCCACTTCCAAAAAACCTGACATTTTTGTGGCCAGGAAGGCAGTGGGCAAGTGTACTGGAAAATGGGGGATAGCAATTGATGATAATGTGTTCCTTCCTCCATTCAAATCAGAGTGAAGGCTCAATAAGCAGCTGGTGTTGTATAACCTCCTCCCAAACTTTGTGCAAACAAATCAGGATGACTGCTCAATAAGTAGTCTGGAAGTGCCCCAAGTCTTAGTGTAAGACCATCCACCCTGTTTTCCTCTGTCCCTAATCTATATCAGAACTGAGAGTACCAAATAACATTGCCTTTGAGCCTCTCTCTCAGGTAATGTTCGAATTCTGTAGAGCATTTCCTGAATGTCATTACGCATCCACAACTTTCCACAGATACAGATGGTCAGATCGGTGTCAGAATAATACATTTTGTGGTACAACATTCACAGCTCACTCAACAGAAGCATATTTTATTATCCTTATTGTCAGCAAATCAGTTGATTTTATTATGGCTAAATCTACTATAACTATACCAATACTGACATAACATAATAACTTCAGTTTGCTTCCTCTCTCCTTATATTTGTTAAGGTGATGCAAAAACCAAGCTAGAGAGTTTTTTTGTTTTTGTTTTACATTTTACATTGTTGCATTTTTAGAAAGCTATTTCCAGAACTGGAATTTCATTCTAAAGATACTGGCTCCTTCCTTAGTTGCTTACAGGATGTGAATGCCACATGCTATTTTGGACTTTCAAAATGCAAGCATCAGTTTTATTCAGTAGCGACCAAAATGGTCTTCATCAGCTACCAGAAAGGAAGAGTCAACTTAGTTTATAATTATCTGCATAATATTTACTACTTGCCCCTTACCTCAATGATCACAGCTCTACTGTAGCTGTCTGGTATATCCCCTGACAAAATCACTATTCTGAAATCTTATAGCCTATGCATATTTCTCTATCTAATACTTTTACACGCCACCCCAATCTTTGAGCAGAGAGAGACTCCAGGGTTTCCAAGTGCTTACCCAGGGTTGGGTTGCCTTGGAATGAAGGTAAGTGGAGACTGTGGTGTCTTTAAGATATATGGTTTTATTTACACATATATGCACCCTGAACACAGGATGAAAAGAGTTCACAGCATTAAAAGCCCAACAGATCTCTTCTCCATTTGGTTTCCAGGGGAACCTCAAAGTACAATACAGACCCAGCACAGAACAGGACATGCCCCTCTGTCTGCAGCTTCCAGCATTTAGATTTCCAGCTTGCACAAAACACAACTCTGTCCATTGACGGAACAAAATAAAAAAATTCCTTCCAGTAGCACCTTAGAGACCAACTAGTTTGTTATTGGTATGAGCTTTCGTGTGCATGCACACTGCTTCAGATACACTGAAACAGAAGTCACCCTTGTATATAGTGAAAGGGTGGGGAGGGGTATTACTCAGAAGGGTGGTGGGAATGGGTGATTGGCTGATAGGGGTGGTAAACCAGTTGACGACTGTTAACGACTGCAGCTAGTCTTACAGGAAAAAGCAAGGGATGAGATGTCCAAAAATAGCTTTATCATGTATAATGAGATAATAATCCAATGTCTCTATTCAGACCTGGTTTCTCCATGGTTTTAAGTTTGGTAATAAGTTGCAATTCAGCAACTTCTCTTTCCAGTCTATTTCTGAAATTCTTTTGTAATATTTGCAAAAGATCTTGTATAGAATGTCCTAGGAGATTGAAGTGTTCTCCTACTGGTTTCTCTGTCTTGTGATTCCTGATGTCAGATTTATGTCCATTTATCTTTGGTGTAGGGTTTGGCCTGTTTGTCCAATATAGAGAGCTGAAGGGCACTGTTGGCATTTGAAAGCATACACAATGTTAGAAGATGAGCAATTAAATAGTCCTGAGATGATATGTTTGATGTTGTTGGGCCACATCTGGGTGTATGTGGCAGCAAAGTTGGCATCTGGGTTTATTGCAGGCTCTGATACCAGTGTCCATGTTAAGTCTTGTTGCTGTATTATTGTGGGTGAGGAGTTGTTTAAGATTGGGTGGCTGTCTGTAAGCAATGAAAGGCCTTCCTCCCAGAGCTTGAGAAAGAGAACTATCATTATCTAGGAGAGGTTGTAGATCTCTGTTGATGCGTTGAACTGTTTTAACTTGGGAGCTGTATGTGATTACTAGTGGTGTTCTGTTATTTTCTTTTTTGGGTCTGTCTTGCAGCAAGTTCTCTCTGGGTATCAGTCTGGCTCTGTTGATCTGTTGTTTAACTTCATCAGGCAGATATTTTAGTTCTAAAAAGGTTTGCTGTAGATCTCTTAGGTGAGAATCTCTGTAGAGTTGGAACAGATGCAGCTGTAACGTAGGGCCTGGCTATATACAATGGATTGTTTGGGATGGTAGCTAGAAGCATGTAGATATGTTTGTCGGTCAGCTGGTTTACGGTATAAGGTGGTGTCTATGTGTCCATCCTGTATTTTTATAGTAGTGTCCAGAAAATGTATTTCTTGCATAGATTGGTTTATTGTTAGGTTGATGGTGGGGTGAAAGTCATTGAATGTCTGGTGGAAGGTGTCCAGGGTCTGTTGACCATGTGTCCAGATAATAAAAATATTGTCAATGTATCGCAGGTACAAGAGAGGTTTGAGTGGGTAGGAGTTTAGGAAACGTTGTTCTAACTCTGCCATGAAGATGTTGGCATACTGTGGGACCATGCAGGTCTGTCCATTGTTATCCTACATAGCAGTTAGATGAACAGGGTGGAGGAAAGGCCCACCCATTTGTTCTGTGGCACAGAGCGACTTCTTTGGATATGCTAGATTGTGGTACCTTGACAAACAAACTAGTTTTGCAACCTTCCTCTTATGCATTCTATCCTCATAGATATAGGGTCCCAAGAATTGGAAGGAACCCAAGGTATCATCCAGACCAACGACTCCTAAACTCATAACAGTACTATCAAGACTATGCCACAAGTTGTTCACATATAATCCATTATGTTAAATAAGAAATGTCCATTCTGTCTGTGGGTGCAGTAATCTGCAAGAACAAAGTCTGTTGAATTGTCCCTAATCACCTGTTGACAGGTATTTAACATACTTGTTTTGTCCAGATTCATTTTATCTTACCAGATTCCTTTAACCTTTCCTCATTGAACTTTGTTTCCAAGCCCTTCACCATCTTTGTCGCCCTCCTCTGAACACATTCCAGATTGTCAATAACTTTCTTAAACAGCAGTTATTGACAAATTGCGTATCCGAGCTTCTTTCTGGAATGATATGTTGACTTAACTTCAAGCAGATGAGTCTATCTGTCTTGCCTTAACAGACTTGTTGTGAAAACCACATTGAAAGTCAAATGCTAGGAGTGAGGTCTGATGGGAACGAATGGTGTATTGGATACTGGGCTTCTTAAAATCTCAAGATGTATCCTACAGTCCTGATGCAAAGGACCCCAGAGGGCTTCACAATAGAACCCTTTAACTGCCCCAGCAGTCAAGGTGTCAATCTTTATATTCTTTCTGCTTCACTGAGCTAAACAGCCACAAAAAGCCGCCATCAGTTCCCTATGTAGTCAGTTGTGCAGAGATGAACAAAGCCCTGTCAGCTATGAATCAGGGGATCTGACGCCAGTATTATGGCTTGTTCTGATCCTGCTTCACGTCAGCCGTCAGCCTAGGAGAAGTGTGGAGCCTTTTATAAACAGCTGTTGAACTTTCTGAAACACGGGGACACTGTGATTTCAAAATAGACATTCCTTTTCAGGAGAATTGATCCATCACAGTGTGTTTCAAATTTCCACACACACCAGCTTGTCTATTAAGAAAACTCTGCATCCGGCACAGAACCCCTGTGCAGTGAAGAAGATTCTGGAACACTTTCTTGGTTTTCCAATCACTTCAACAAGGATTACTGATCGTGCCTGTTGGACCTTAGTCCATGTGTACTGAGAACATGCTCTAGAACGTGCTTAACATTCTTTTCTGAGGCTGTGCTCTGCAGGAGCAGATTGACAGTGATAGGAAAGCTGTTCTTTAGCAATTCATGTCTACCCTTCTTTTCACTGAAGTATTCTCTATAACTTCCTAAGAAACTCAAGGGTTCCTTGGTGCAGAGTTTGAAGAACAAAGACCATGTTATGGATTGGCTAAGTGTTACCACTAAGCACTTGTAGCTCATCACTTAAAATGAATCAGTCCTTTCAAACAAAGGTCAACACATAGAAGTATCTTACGAGTTAGAATAAATACTCTGAAGGCAGAATGCAGTGGTGGTATACCTTCAGCCTGTTGACCTAATGAGAGCCTCCTGGCCTCTGACATTAGCCTGGGAGGCTGTTTGGGGCAAACCGCTTGTACCTTTTCCTGTGCCTGACATCAGGTGTGGGAAAGTTCAGAAAGAATTCAAACCCTGGATGGTGACAGAAAAAGATGGCAAATTCAGAAAGCGCCGAATTCAAGCTATGAAGAATCAACTTGATGTCAGGTGATTGGCAGGTAGGAGCCCCCTGCCCAAACAAAGTGCCCTGTGAAATATTGGCCACTTTTGAATCTGGCCCTCAAGCTAGATTCTCCATAACTGGCATGATAGATAGCTAAATGAAGGTGGTGGGTGTTTTTATCTGTGCTCATGCAGTGTATTCTGTACTCAGCCACATCACAAAATTGAATGAGGTGGTACAATTATGTATATGCACACATGCAATGATTAACCTTTCATAGTTTCTCCAACATTGTTAGTGATATGCTGAGGCTTCATTTTGCAATGTCCATCCCGAAATGGCTTCAGTTGACCTAATTTTTCACAATGTACTGAACACCTCTGCTTCCATGGCATCTCAAAATGGTCTCATTATAAAGAGGTCTGAGCATCTAAAATCTCTAGCTGTTTTTGATGATTTAGGCCTCACTGACTTTAATGAAAGATAACATCAGCTTTCATTACCAAGGCAATCAATCCAAGTTCAGCTCTTGGTTAAGTTAATGAAGATATAAACTGGTTGAATTTAGAAAGCAGAGACCATCACCCATGATTTTTATTGCCTTGCTATAATTCTTGTTTGCCTACCTTTCTCAAAAAATAAAAATAAAAAAATGAAAGGGAACATTTCACATACAGCTTAAAAAATATCTCCTATCTGATTCATCATTATTCTCACTTTGTGTGCCTGCCTAGGATCTTACCAGTCCTGTTCAAGATTTTCTGAGAATTTATATGGCAAGAATCCAGCTGCTTTGTATTCAAATTTAACAACTTTGTGAAAATGAGGCAGGAACTGAGACAATCAAATGCTTAAAAGTTAAGGGCAGGTATTAAGTTTTACTCAGAGTAGACCTCATTGTAATTAATGAGCCAAACATAATCACATTCACTAATTTCTACAGATCGACTCTAGGTAAAACTTACGGTAGTTGAATACCATCATGTATTCTTAGGTTGGAATTGAACACTGCACTCATTGTCAGTGCAAGCATTTTTGCTTGCCAGGCAGAATGATCTTCCCACCACGCCCATTCTGGGAATTTTCCTGACACCCCCTTTTCCAAGCCAATTGGGGAGTCTGCAGGGACACACACGGGAGGAAACCCCATTGAATTAGTGGGACTTGTGCTGCCTCCCGCTAGCAACTATTTAGTTGAATCTGACCCCTAAGGTTGTATTCAGCTAAGTCCTACTCAAGAGTAGACAAATTGAAATTAATGAACCTAAGTTAGTCATTTCCATTAACTTCAATATGAGTAGGACTAGCACTTAATACCATAGCTCACAAGCAGCTTTTTTTAAAAAAGGAATTGTCTGAACCTTAGATCATATCAGCTACCCTATGTTCCCATACCATCAGAAGCAGTGACTGCACCATTAACTCCCCTTGCTGCTACCCCAGCGTATTAAAAAAACTGTTGGCTCATTACAATCATTGCTTTTATTGCAAGGACCACTGTTGGCTGATCCGGTATGGCAAAATGAATAAGAGCAGGAGTTATGAGGAAGGAGTCTCAGCTCAGATACCACACATTCTGTTCTATTTGGAACAGTTTTATGTGTTTTATAATTGCAACGGTTTTATTTGGTTTTTATAATTGTGTAGTTTATTGTTGAAACCCACCCTGGGAACTTAAGGTGAAGGGCAGGTAAGAGGTCTTATAAATAAGTAAATAACTCATTAGGGAGACTTAAACAAGCCACTGTCACTTCGCTGTATGAAATATGAGGATAATCAGTTATGCTGGCCTACGTCACAGATTTAGCCTAAAGTTTCCTGAGATAATGAATGTAAAGCACTTTGAGCATTTATTATTTATAGTGCTCTTTCCTCAAGAATCTTACTACTATCGTCAACCTGCTTTGAGGGCAAGAGGATGTTGTAGGAGCGTTTTGGAGCGTTTAATACATCCTTCCCAAATTGTACTGTTTGTGGAGCACTAGGCTAGGGTTCTCCGTGTAGCATGCATGTTTGGTGTATGTGGTGTTAGGGGAGGGGTAGCACCTCTGGTAGGGGACACATTGTGCTCCTTCTGGGGTGGTTTGTCCACCTTTATTCCCCACCCTGCACTCAGCTCTCACCTGTGGCTCCTAGAAGCTGTCAGCATGCAACAGCGGCCCAAACCTGGGAATGGCTTCGACTGGCCGGCTAAACCACATGATGGTAGCTGATGGCTCACGAACCCTCAGTGAGTTAGGGTCTTCCTCTGCAAGCTCTGATGATGAATTGAGCAGACGAGACCAATAGTGGGTTCAATGGTCAAGAATGCAGTTTTTGCACATGCTGCAGAGGGAAATGAGGGGCAGGTGGGGCTTGTCAACCTGGGAAGATAGCCCATCTAGGAGAAGGAAAACTCTGATCCTAAACCTCTGCTGCCTTGTGGGATATCTTTGGGAGAAGAAAATGCTAAGGAGTAAACCCTAAACAAATCTGGAGTGGAGTCCCTAAAATGGTTGGATGGCACCTTGTACGCCTCCTTCTGGCAACTCCTGCAGCCAAGCTGGTGCCAAATGTATTGCTCTGCTGGGGAGGTCACTTCAGTGCTGCTTGCACAGTGGTTTGACTTCACCACCGGAGGTGCACTCCATTGTCTCTCAAGACAGATGGATGCCTACAAAATGCATAAGCTGAACTTGTATAGAAGCTCACTTTGATGCCAATGATGCCTGTTTTTAAATCCAGAATTACAAGTGCAAGCTGTAATAGTGGCACTGTTTCCTAGGGCAGTCTTTGAACCCAGAATGAAATCCACAAGCCACACCCTCTGACTCCCACAAGAGTTAGCCAAATCATGCTCTTCCACAGCATTCTCCTAACTAAAGGGGCTGCCACAAGTGGAGCTTTCCCGCTCTTCTTCCCCCCTCTGCTGTCTTAGCAGAGGCAGCCCATCCTCACCATTCCTATCATTCTTTTTGATACTTCCAATTTCTCTCACACACTCTGCAGCAATACACTCCTCCTCTTCCTCTTATATATTTCCATATTCTGCTGGCAGAGTAAAAAAAAAAAAAGAGCTTGATGGAATATGAAAGCTGGAGAGTGTATTTGTTAAGAAAAGTCCCTGAAGCAATTGCTATCCCTGCCATGGTGGTGACTTTATCATTGGGAGATGCAGTGCTGTGAAGGGTTCCTTCCATCTCCTTTGTTCAGCCATTTAGCAGCAAGAGCAAAGGGATGGGCAATTGGTCTTCGTGTTCCACAAATGTTTGGGAACACTTCATTATGCACCATACTTTCTCATAATTGAGATATTTATTGACTTTGAGCCATAATCCCGCAAAACTCATTCAATGGCATCCAGCATCTTAGACTCATTAACTTTTTAAACTGGATGCTTGTTTAGATAACTTAGTTGGATTGTGTCTGAACTTAGATCGTACACAGTTACTGGTGTGGAAATGTGTATCTAAATATTAAACAGACCCAATCTGGAGTAGGGATTGGTTTTGCATGAACCACTATAATTACTATTGGAATGAAATTCATCACCAGTTGAAGAGAATATACAGTGGTACCTCGGGTTACATACGCTTCAAGTTACATACTCTGCTAACCAAGATATAACGCTTCAGGTTAAGAACTTTGCTTCAGGATAAGAACAGAAATCATGCTCTGGCGGCGCAGCGGCAGCGGGAGGTCCCATTAGCTAAAGTGGTGCTTCAGGTTAAGAACAGTTTCAGTTTAAGAACGGACCTCCGGAACGAATTAAGTACGTAACCAGAGGCACCACTGCAGATGGCATAAGCATGTAAATGAGAAAAGAAGAATGGGGAGACAAATATAGAATAAGGAAAGGAACTTGGTGTGGTTAGGGAATTTTAATATTGGTGTTCTTAATGCTATATTTTAAATTGCTTTTTCAATGCGTTCTCAATTGCAGAAATATTTTACCTGTAAAATAAGGTAAAAGCTATATCTTTTTGCTTGGCTCTTAAAAAGGTAGCTTTTTACATTTTTCACCGATGTCTGTAGATTATAATGACATAATCTTTTATTCGGAGTAAAGTATTGACAATTTTACTTTCTAGCTGTTGTATTCTCCTCATGTCCTGTTGTGCTCAATACACTGGGTGGTGTAGGAACTGCAGCATAAATCCTTGACTTGGCAACAGAAATTCCATCCAATTATCTTACTGGCTGGTCTTTATTACACTTCATCTGGTTTTCTGATTTCATTTCATGTCTGCTGACATCTGTTCTGCAAGCGACTCTGGCAGGCATAGATATTTATAGATATACAGATAGATGCACATGTATGTATGCATAATAAATACATAAGGCAATACAATCAATTGTGGGTTATGATACCACCTATTATTGTACAGAAAGTGAGTTATCATTGCTTTCCCCCCTAGTGGCATCAACTCTTAAGATGGCTAAAATAAATGGGGAAAAGTGCAACAAATTAATTCAGAGAGCACCCATTGCAACAATCATTCAAAAGTGAATGAGTTGACTTGACAAGCTCAATTTTCAAAGGAATCTCTATCAGGGTACTACAGAAAGGCAGCAAGTGAGGAATTCTACAAGACTCAATTTACCAAATGTCAGGTCGGTGACATTAATTTTCAGGAAGAAGACCAAATTTTCCAATGCTGGAGATTTAATTGCAGGTGTGACTCAGACTGCATGTGCTGCAGATGGTAGAAGCTCTCTTAATGCTGGCCTATGCTTATCTCTCTCTTTTGGGGAGTTTTTCTTTTCTAAAAAAATAAAGTATTTCTCTTCTCAATAAGTTAATAAGTTAACTTGAGGTACATCGGCAAAATTGTTTCAAATTGGCATTAGCTGTACTGTACATATATAGCTTGTTGCATTCCTGCGGGCAGGGGACACCATTGTTCAGCTTTGGCATACATGGAATGGGTGGCTGAGGTTATCAAAGTGGTGGGTTGGTGTTTGGCTTGTTTCTTTTTTACTTTGTATGCATGTTTCTAAGATTTCATAGACGAGTTTGGCCAAGATTGCATTTGGCAGCCAGTTCTCGTATAACTTTTTGCACTTGTAGGGTGGTAAAAGTAAGTTGTGTCAGGGGACACATTTTGAAGTTATCGTTTCATATTGGATGTAATTGTTATCTTCACATATCATATGGAGCTGAAAACATGGTTGTGTTTACATGTATTGGTACGCCAGGATTCTTGGTTTAATAGACCATATACGATGCCTAAGTTGTATGCTGATTGGTCCCTTACCAGTTATGGTTTGTTAGGGTAAAACAGACCCCTTCCTCGTTTGCTTACTTGCTCTTGCCAGAGAAGGAGTGAAGCAGGAGTCAACAGGTTCTGTGTACCAGCATGCAACTCATTTTATTATGAAGTTTTCATTTTATGCTGAAGACACACCTCTTTACCTCAGCCTTTGACAACTGATATATCTGTTTTTAGGACCCACCCTATTCTATTGACTGAAATTTGTTTTAACACATTTAATATTGGATCAAATATTAAATGCCTCATGGTGAAGGATGGGTATAGACTGAGGCAACTGCTGTCAGAAATAGTATAACCCAGAGACAGGTTTTCACCTCAGTGAGAACTAAGCACCCCCCAAATTCCTTATCTGAACCATACGTGTGTAGGCGCAAGTTGTGATACTGTTTTGACAAAAAGATCACGTGGCCAAAAACAAAGTGAAAAGGGCAGGGTGGAGGAAATGAGAATGAATCAAGCGTAAAATGAGAACGAATCTATCCCATCTTTGCATATTTCCTGGAACATTTTATGACAAGAAGTAGACAACAGTAGTAAGGCAGACTGTTTGCACAGCAAGAGTCTTAAATGGTTTAGGAAAGAACGAGAGTCCACAATAAGAACACTTTAGCAAGAGAATAAAGGTTTCTGGTACAGAAACGAGCCTACTTTTTTCTCTGATATCCATTACACATTTTCTAGACACCACCCCAACCCAGAATTTATAGACGCTGCTGCAAGGCAGCTATTTCCAAGCCAAGAAAATCCCAAGATGCTTGCATCTGTCTAGATGTCAGGGGCATGGTGTGGAAAAGATATTTCAAAAGTGCTAGTCATATGAATGGTTGTGGAAGAGGCAGCTTGTTAGAGAGGATTATGTGAGATGTTAGTTATTACTTCACTGGCCAGCTACCAGCTTCCCAGTGTAGAGAGACAGAAGAGCAAAAGCAAATCAATGGCAATTCACCATGAGTTAGAAAAGCAATGTTTAAAGTTTGTACTCCATATTTGTTTGGTTTTTTAAACAACAGATCTAAGCATATTGGAATTGTGAGTAACAATTTTCACTTCTGTACATATTGCTTTAAGGAAACCATTGCTTCTAGTGCAGCTCTGAAAAATGCATATGGAAATGAAGAAAGCAGATTTATTTGTAAATATTTCAGTACTCCTTTTCTTTACCTTAACGCTTAAGAAGTTCACAATGACAGAAAAAGAAAATGGAATTACCAGATTAAGATTACCAAATTAAAATAATAAAGCAAAAAAAGAAAAGAAAAAGCTTTTCAAAAGTGCAAGGGCCTATGTGTGCCTCTGAGTAACAGATGGTCTACATTCTCAGAGAAAAAGACAGGAACACAAGTTAGGTGTGTGTGACATTATATAATAATGTGAAGTCTGAAGGGACTTGTCAAAGAGGTTACATAGCTGGAAATAATGAATAGTTAATGATCAGTCAAATTCTTGGCCCTACATCTAGTATATTTCATCAGAACTATATAGTAAATTACGAGGCAAATCCCAATAGAGTCAGAATTTGATTCTGTTGTAGAAATTACCATAGCACTGTGTAACTTTCACTCAGAGAGCATAATCTGTGTCTTCCATGTTTGGGGCTAATACCCCAACAATTGTACTGCTTGTTTCTGTATACAGGTGAAACTCGAAAAATTAGAATATCGTGGAAAGGTTCATTTCTTTCAGTAATTCAACTTAAAAGGTGAAACTAATATATGAGATAGACTCATGACATGCAAAGCGAGATATGTCAAGCCTTTATTTGTTATAACCGTGATGATTATGGCATACAGCTGATGAGAACCCCAAATTAACAATCTCAACTTTGGGGTTTTCATCAGCTGTGCGCCGTAATCATCACAATTACAACAAATAAAGGCTTGACATATCTTGCTTTGCATGTCATGAGTCTATCTCATATACAGTGGTACCTCGGGCTACAAACGCTTCAGGTTACATACTCCGCAAACCCAGAAATAACGCTTCAGGTTAAGAACTTTGCTTCAGGTTAAGAACAGAAATCCTGCTCTGGCAGCGCAGCGGCAGCGGGAGGCCCCATTAGCTAAAGTGGTGCTTCAGGTTAAGAACAGTTTCAGGTTAAGAACGGACCTCCGGAACGAATTAAGTATGTATCCAGAGGTACCACTGTATTAAACTCCAGTAGCTAATGAAAACAGTTGCTTACATAAATGAACTTTTCCATGATATTCTAATTTTTCGAGTTTTACCTGTATTTTATATTCACAGAAGACTGTGTGCAGACTGAAATGTTCTGCTTCAGACTCAAGCGTCTAAACGAATCTAGTCCACAAAGAACAGGATTATTTTTTTTGCCCTGTGATTTTTAATACTATTTCTTCAGCCCTCTGTATTAACTGCCATCTTTAGCAATGGGCCAAGGGGCACATCTCCCTCCATTTTCAGACCCCCGTGTAATTGAAATATCTGTATCATTGATGCTTCTGAAACACCAGCCCCAAGAATCAACCGAATTTATCCTCCGTCATAGCCAAGGGACACACTGTGTTCACTATTGCTCTCTTTCTGGCATGTCAGGCCTGGATCCCTCTGTACTGCCATCCCAAAACAAATTAAGAGACTGAGGTGATTTTAGGATTGTTGCCTGAGGATATCATTTCAGCTTATCAAAGTCTTGCCTGGCTGAGATGAAGATGGCAGTCCTTAATTGTATCTCAAGGCTGTAGTGGATTCAGGCCAAACATAAGTTTTGGACAGCAGTCCTACTCAGGTGAGGCACTTGATGTAATGAGCTTTATGCTGTCCTATTCTTCTCAGCTGTTTTCTTTAGTAGAAAAATTGAAATAAGCAGTCAATCCCTATCTTTCTCCTTCTGTAAGTTTAAGATCCCTTCCCTCCCCCACCCCACCTTCAGAGCCCATTGCTTGCTCAGGCCACAGCAGCCTATAAAGACAATTGATTTAATGTGGCAGCAGAGGTGAAGGAAGAGCTGTGTAAGCTGACGGAGCTAGGCTGATATATAAAAACAGCTCCATGCCTCATAAACCTAGGCTTATTATTAGCAGGCTGAGTTAGATCACAAGATGTCAAATGGTGAGCTTGAGAGTCCATTACACTTTAATTCCTCTTTGCTTTCCACACAAGAAAAAATGCACCAAAAGTAAGTTTTTTTTAATGGCATTTAAGAGAGAACTCTGCTATTTCAGGATTATTATTGAAAATAAATATCAATGTACATATTTTTACCTAGTAGGGGTAATGGGCTCCAGAAATGAAAGAAGTTTAGTAGAAGAGGAGGGATCCTTTTTCTGGCCTCATGTGCTTTTAATTTTATGTCAGGCAGAAATCCAACAAGTGTAGCATTCGACCATGAGGATGGTATAAACTTCGAACTTTATGAGAAACGGTTGAGGGAGTTGGGTATGGTTAGCCTGGGAAAGAGGAGACTGAGAGGATATATGATTGTCATCTTCAAATATCTCAAGGGTTGTCACATGGAAGATGGATCAAGCTTGTTTTCTCTTGCTCTGGAGGGTAGGACCTGAACCAACAGTTACAAGTTACAAGAAAGGAGATTCCGACTAAACACCAGGAATAACTTTATGTTAGTAAGAGTTGCTTGACAGTGGAACGGACTCCCTTGGAAGGTGGTAGAATTGCCTTCCTTGAAGGTTTTAAAGCAGAGGTTGGGTGACTTTAGCTGAAATTCCTGCATTGTGGGTGTTGGACTAGATGACCCTTGGGGTCCCTTCCAACTCCACAGTTCTATGATTTTTATAAGCAGTCTAGCCATAAGCTTTCGAGCTTATGTATAACAAAGCAAATGTGCTATTTGCACATTGTACAGTTTCTGTGGAAACACTAGATGTAAGGTGCATACGTGGTGTATAAACTGGCTTGCTTATGTAATTTTTGGCTTGTGAAATTATGAACTTTAGAAATTGTTCAATAAGTGCAGATGATATGTTACAATTTTGACGTTGCTTCATAAAATAAATCTCATAAGCCTCTAACCTTGTCTGAACATAGAGGGAAAGGGCTTGCCTGATTTATTGGGGGAAAGCCTTAAGCTCTGGGTGACATTAGCAGTGAAAATGTCAAGTTCTGCAGTATGTAGTACATAAGCATGCTGTAATTTCACTGTACTTAATGTTATGGAACAATAACCAAGGCTTTGTATGGTTCTACTCAGTCATTTCGTAATACCAAAGGCTGGTCTATTTATCACACGGGGATCTTGAGGAATGGTCTCTGCATGATAACTTCATCTGCCAGTGAAATAAATAAATAAATAAATAAATAAATAAATAAATAAATAAATAAATAAATAAATAAATAAATAAATAAAATTTACATGCCACTTTTATCTTCTGAGGATCTCAAGGTCATGCACATGGTTCTCCTCCTTCCCATTTCATTCTCACAACAAACCTGTGAGGTAGATCAGGTTAAGAGATGATTAGTCCAAGGTCACCCACACCCAGTGAGCTTTATGGCTGAGTGGGGATTTGAACCCTGCTCTCCTAGTCCAACACTCTAACCATTACACCACATTGGCTCTCAGTACATAGAGCTGACAACCATATTTCGCTTCTGCATTACATGACAGTCCATTACATGTGTTATGATCCTGGGACCAGACCACATCTTCAGGGGCTGAGGCTGCAGATTCAGAGTGGGACAGGGAATTGTCTCCAGGGCCAGCCCCAGGTGTATTTGCTAATTCAGAAGCTCTATTGCAAAAGGAGCCCTTTGTGCCAGTATTGCTCCAGCTCCAGGAGGTCACATAGCCCTCCTCTGACTGCAAGAACTCCAGCTCAGAAGTCCTAGGGGGAATCACAGTCTCATTTGCTCTTATTTAAAGATCACTCTGATGTTGACTGCTGCTGAAACAACATTTGAAGTAACCATTCTTATGCATGTTGCCATCCCAATCAGTCACACTGCACCACATTTTGGGCATGTGACAGAATATTGACACAGCCTTTTCAAAACAGCAGATCACACTGAAGGCAATTCTTAAAATATATATTTGGAAAATAAGTCACCTTATTTAGCAACATGTTATCAAAGTTAGCAAGCTGAGTGATATGGTGGGCTTATAGTTCTAATTATTCCCAATTGCTGAGATACATTAAGGGTACATTGCATTTCGGGATCCCTTTTCGCTATCCTAAAAAATTACCGGTATTCTTTGAGGATCTGTTTCCAGGCCCTCAGGTCCCAGACAATGGCTTCTCAGTTTTTAAAGGGAAGATTTTGCGAGATTTCATATCTGTGGTGCAAGACCTTCCCTGTTTCTTGTTTATTTTCCAATTACATGTAAAGTTTGCCTATGATAATGGCAAACTTTTCACAGCAGGTTGTTGTATCAGGTTTAAACAGATAGGTCCATTCCACATGACTTCTCCATCCTTTTCTCCTTTTATGTCATATAATTAGATTGTAATCATGCCTGCAAGGGTGACCACAACTGAAAATATACTTTAATACCTCTGATCCCATCATAATTTCAAAAGTAGATTGTTATGCATGCAGTCTTTAAAAATTGGTTAAATTATGTGACAACCGTCATTATCACATTGACATCATAAAAGTTGAGATTTTAGGTTTTGTATAAATTTTATTTCCAATTTTTCATGCACATTTGTTATTATTCTTTCGTTGGATTTTCATATTTTTAACTTGTTTATTTAATATTAACAGTGGCTATCAGCTGCACAATAAAGTGATTGGCTGAAACCATCTTCTTACAAAGGTTAGAATTATTCCACCATGACTGAACTTTGGTGAACCAGTGATGCCTTGCAATCCATTTCCCCCCATAGCTTTACAATTCTTTATTTTGGTATTGCACACTACTGAAAGTAAGGAAACAGATGTACTGTACAGCAAACTAGATTGCTTTTGTTCCTTTTCTGAAGGAAATAGTAGTGATGGGTACGGAAGCACTGGAGATTGTAGCGCTCGTAACATCTCATATGGGGATTAGGTGCCATTTTTATATTTAATCTAGTGCAGCACCATGTCATGGCTTGACACCTCATTTCAGACTGGCTTGTAGGACCCTTGGCAGAGACAGAGGACCACAGAGAATACAGAGTGGATTAACTGAATTTATATTGAAGATATGTCTCCTTTCATCATAATGGATTTCCAGTCAATGTTCATTAATATGATTCATGTGGAGAAACGTAGAACCAAATTACATCCATGTGTGTGTGAAGTCCCTATGGAGGGATAACTGCCTGCTTTCTTTCTGCAATAAAGATTCAAGGCCCTTCCTCAAAAGTTCCTTGCCAAAGACTCCCAAGTAACACCCTTACAACAGAATGACCTCCGACCGACTCTTAAAATGGAAATTCATTGTAAGAACCAATTTCTGACCCCCTCCCAAATCCCCCCTTTCCCCTGCAGCCCCAGAGGATTGGGGGATCCTCCTGAACAGCGTGGGAGGTGACACGAAGGACATGAAAATTGCCTCTGTCCCCCTTTCCTCTAGCAGGATTTGAGTCCCTTTCAGGAATGGAAAGGGGTCTTTCAATTCAGGGAAGGGGCATTCTGAATCCAACCCAGTGTTCATGACTCCAGTTCTTACTTATTCCTTTGTTCAGTTACATATAACTAACTGCTCAATAAAATTTAATCCCAATACTGTAGTGGTATACCTGCTTGTGTTTACACATGCAAATACAAGGTGCTCGAAGTCGACATAAGAGACTTGTAGAAGAACAGCAGATGATAAGAAGAATAAGAATATTTGTCCCCCACCCCTCTGGCTGGGTTGCCGCAACCAGTCTGGGCGGCTTCCAGCACATATAAAAACATAGTAAAACATTACACCTGAAAAAGCTTCCCTATACAGGGCTGCCTTCAGATGTCTTCTAAAAGTCAGACAGTTGTTTATTTCCTTGACATCTGTTGGGAGGGCGTTCCACAGGGCAGGCGCCACTACCAAGAAGGCCCTCTGCCTGCTTCCCTGTAACCTCACTTCTTGCAGTGAGGGAACCACCAGAAGGCCCTTGGAGCTGAACTATGGGGGTGGAGACGCTCCTTCAGGTGAACTGGGCTAAGGCTCGGAAATGTACTGGGGGCCAATGTAGATCTTTCAGGACTGGTGTTATATGGTCTCGGCGGCTGCTCTCAGTCACCATCCACATTCTGGATTACTTGTAGTTTCCAAGTCATCTTCAAAGGTAGCCCCACATAGAGCACATTGCAGTAGTCCAAGCTGGAGATGGATAATGAAAACATGCAGTACTAGCCTGAGTGTAGTAAAGTGAATTAATTAAACAGTGTTGAGAAGAACATGGAAACCAAGTTTAGTTTCAAATGTCAATAGGCTATGATTTAAAAGAAATAAATATTAACAAAATTTGGTTTTCTATTTTTGTTCCTCGGGTTTCCAAAGATAGCAAAGAAATCTCACATGGAAGCAATTGTTTGGCTGTGGAGAAACAGTGTTAACCCAAATGGGAACCAATTTATTTCTGTGGAGTAGAGACTGGCCCAGTGAAAGCATTTCCATGAACCTGAGTGGAGTCAGCTTGACTCAAATTGAGATGTAGCACAGGCCTCTCTAGCGCATCACTTGGGCACATGGGTTTTCCATTATGTGAAATGAAGGATGTGTTCACCCTGACTAAACTGGGCTTGTAAAGGATAAAGGAATCATTGGCTCAAATTCTATATCCTGTCTTACATGAGAAAGCTGCCTGCATTATCTGATCTCAAAGTATACAAAGAAGAGAGCAATTTTCTTTGCTCACCCTTCCTGTTTATTTCAGAATATGCAGTATAATCAGTAAAAGAAAAAGGTAATAGAATAACATAAACCAGGGAGGGTGGAAGGGAGAGACAGAAGAGAGAAGGTCTGGCGGCAAATGAAATGTGTTATTTCCAGCTAGCTCTGCATAACCAGTAAAAGGAGACATAAAGAAGTTTTCAGTGTGAGGCAGGCTCATAATATAAAAACAAGCCATCAAATTTTAGTGGAAGCTAAAATAAAGGCTGCAGTATTGGAGGGGGGGGGAGAACAGATTCATGTGGAACATCTTTAATGGCAGAAAGAGAAGGAGAAAGAACATGAGTGCATGTTTAGTGCATATGCTTTTGTTACAAAAACCATAAGCTTATGCTGAAAATCGCCTCAGATCTATTATAGGATCCAAAACATGGGGGGGGGGGCGGCGAGTGGGCGGGTTGTTAATTATTTTTAAATGCAGGTAGACAAGATTGGGGTCTATTTGAATCTTTTATACAGCTTGAATTAATACTGGGAAATGTGTAACCATATGGTTTGACTATGTAGAGAAATAAGATGTGACACTAGAAGATCCTTGATCGGGCTTTGTGTGTGTGTGCATATATGTGAGTATTTGTGAATTTTTTTTTAAAAAAATGTAGTGAAACAGACGTACAGTTTATACAACAGGGCCTGACTGTTTTTTCCCCCTGCCATTGTAGCAATACTATGTGTATTCATGCATACCGTATATTGCAAACATTACCAAGAGAAAACTGATGGGAAGTAATGAGAGAGGGCTCCCAGGCATTTGGAAGAGAACTTTTAATTTTTCTCCTTTATAGTATTTTCTCCCCTTGGGTTTGTTTGCAGGCTGCAGGCCTATTTGTATGCTATCTTTGATTGCTGACATGTGCATTAAAAATACCTCTTGTGAGGTCTTAAGGCACCTAACAACAAATTGTAATAAAATAAAGTTGATAGTTCATGAAAGCACCTAGATGCAGCAGTTTTAAAAGAGTAAATAAGCAGCTGCTTTTAAGCAACAATTCTGATTAAAAGGAAGGAACTAAAAAAATCTAAGAACAGTTAAGGACCAGTTAACAGTTAAAGAGAGCAGCATTTGCACTGAAAAGACAGCCATGAAGGTGTCAGACATAGTGAGCTTATTGAAAGCTTCATGAATTTGTATGCCACCCTGGCACAGACGCCAATCTAATCATTCCAGTTTTTCTAAACGTGCAGGCATGAGCACTATACTTTTAAGCTGTTCTTTTGCCGCTCCCCGTGGCTTCTCAATTTTAATTAAGTATAAGTTCCCACTGTTTTAATTGCAACCAAGAGACAAATGTCATCTTCCCCAGCTGGCAACAGAGTCCATCTATTGGAAATCAAATGCAATTCAATCCCTTTCTCGTCTGCAACTTACTTAAAATTTTAAAACCACAGGCCGGTTTCCCATGCTTTCCCCCAAAGCAGCATAGATTCATAATGTGGAAGCCGCCCAGAGTGACTGAGGCAAAACACTCAGATGGGCGAGGAATAATAATAAAATAATAATAATAATAATAATAATAATAATAATAATAATAATAATAGACACTCCTATTTTCATCAGAGAAATGTTGGAGGATATGTGTCTTGCCTTTGTGAAACTGCAATTCTTCTTTAAAAAAATGTGGCGTGGCCTGTGTTTATCTCAGTTCTGTGTTCTACCACCACCAACCCAATTACTCCTATCTGCCCTATTACCTTTGACAGAAATTGTACCCAGGTTAGGCAAATTAGCAGGATGTGTTTTTGCTAGAAAGGTGGTGATGCTTGCAGGGAAATTAATATTAAGTATCCGATTATTATATGCAAAGTAGATCTCCCCTCTTTCTGTTGCTATTAAGTATGAAAACTCTCTCTAGAGATACATAATTTTTGTTTAGTCTAATCTTACAGTGGCTGGGACAACACAGTCAGATGGACAGTATATAAGTTATAACAACAACAACAACAACAACAACAACAACAACAACAACAACATAATAATAATAATAATAATAATAATAATAATAATAATAATAATAATAAATTTATTTGTACCCTGCCCATCTGGCTGGGTCTCCCTAGCCACTCTGGGTGGCTTCCAACAAATATTAAAATACATTAAAACAACAACAACAAACAACAACAACAACAACAAGTCAAAGCCAAACATTTATACAGGTCTGCTAGCTATATCTGAGTGTGTATTTCAACTTTATAGGGAGCCCACATGAAAGGACAACGACTATTTCTCTTTTTCCTCTGGTATGAAGTGAAAAAGATGAAGCTGGATAGCTTAACTTAGTATGGTTGAGAGGTTGCCCTGGGCAGCAAGACCAGAATATTTTTTTGAACCCTGTAGCATAACTTTTAGCTTTTTTTAGAAGCAAGCATGTCTTTCAGGTTGCAGGAAAAAAAATCTGAGCAGTTTGTTGAATGCATTGCTCACAGTGATGGTAACTCTAGCCCAGTGGAAGATCCTGTGATCATAATCGCTCACAGAACAAATACTTTCTCCTAGCCTCCAAGGGCATGTGAAAGAGCTTACAATTTAAGAAGGAAGCCTCGGAAGTTATAAAAATGGAACATGAGGAGATGAGATGGCTTTGGCCAAAGCAGCAGAAAACGATGGGCCAGGAAAATAAACACCTGTGCAGCATGAAGGCAGAGGGCCTTCTCGGTAGTGGCGCCCTCCCTGTGGAATTACCTCCCTTCAGAGGTCAAGGAGATAAGGAATTATACGTTTCAAAGACATCTGAAGGCAGCCCTGTATTGGGAGGCTTTTAATGCTTGATGTTTTTATTACATTTTTAGATATGCTGTAAGCAGCCCAGAGTGGCTGGAGAAACCCAGCCAGATGGTCAGGGTATTGTTATTATTTATTACTAGCTGGCCTGGCTACGCGTTGCAGTGGCTTTTTTTGTGAAATGGAAAAGGAAGATCTATATATATATAAATGTAAACTGTCCATGCCCACAGCTTCTCCCATTGAATTTCCACCTGCCTCCTCTCCATCTTCCCCCCCATTTCAGCCTGCTACCTTCCCCTCCCCCAGGGGCGTTTCTAGCCCCCTGGCTGCCAGGGGCGGCAAGCCAAGAGGCACCCCTGGGGGGCGGGGCATTGCGGCATGTGCATGCGTCATGACGTCATGACGCACGTGCACAGCGCGATGCCACGCCCCTGGGGATGCCCCCGCAGGGGAAAAAAAGGAAAGCAAAGCGGGCGCTTGAACGCGCCAGCTTTGCTTCCTTTTCTCTCCCTTTTGGCGCCCAAAGGGGCGGCCGAAAGGGGGGGGGAGAAGCAAACAGGCGCGTTTAAGCGGCCGTTTGCTTCCCCCCTTTCCCTTTTGGACGCTTCTTTCGGCGCTGGCTGGGCTGCGCCTCTGCAGCCCAGCCGGCACCGAAAGAAGCGACCAAAAGGGGAGAAAAGCGCCCGTTTGCTTCCCCCCCCTTTTCATTTTCGGACGCTTCTTTCGGTGCTGGCTGGGCTGCGGCTCTGCAGCCCAGCCAGCATTGAAAGAAGCGTCCGAAAGGGGAGAAAAGCGCCAGTTTGCTTCCCCCCTTTTTCCCCTTTCAAATTTCAAATAGTTTGAAAGTTACAACAGTTTAAAAGTGAATAGCAAGTGCTGGAGTCATATGTTTCCAACCATTTTGCAACCACCCAAAATGCACTGGAAATCTCTCCTTTTAGCAGCTGAGATTATGCAAAAAATGCAAGGATATTGCATGGCTCTCCATTTCTCTGGTTGTGAAGAAAATACATTATGTATTCCTAAAAAACAAAAACAAACAGATTTCAGTGTTCCTTTTTTTAAATTACTCGTTAAATTCAGCATATGGTCATTGCCAAATTGACACTTCCTGGATGGAGTCAGAAGAAAAATTACCATTGTTGGAGAGAGCAGGCTGAAGATAGAAAGACAGTTGGTGGAGAAAGAGGAATTGCTATATTCTGTGACTTTGTGTTTGAAGTGCTACAGCATATTCTTGCACATGGTGTGCTGTTAAAGGTTTTCGTATGAGAGGGGAGCTGTCATGACTTCACTTGATTTGCAGGCTCTGTCTTGGCTTGTTTCCTCTAGTGATCATTTGTGCATTTCTTTTGAGAGCTGTGCCATGTTCATTTGTTATCACAGAAAGCAAATCAACAGTGGTTAAATGTGGTCTAGGTGATAATACAGTTGGGTAGATTCAGAGCTGATTGGAAAACAATACTCAGAGGTCTGTTTCACATTTAACAGTAAGCCAAACAATTGCTTATTGTAAAAATAAGCAAGCATGCTGGTGCCTGGATGGAAAATTAGAGCTGCTTCACTCTTTCCCTGGCCCTGCAGCTCCCACACTACCCGTTGCTAAACAATGGTTTGGCTTAGTGTTAGGCAGGTCAGAAGTGTAATGTGGCTGCAAAAAACCATGGATGTGGTTTTAGACTGCATTAAACCATAGTTTCCAAGTCACAAAAAGTAACAGTTTCACTTTATTCTGCACTAGTTAAATGCCATCTGGAGTTGTTCATTGAGTTCAGGACACAGAACATTAAGAAGGATTTTGACAAATTGGAATGGGTTCAGAGGAGGGCAGTAAAGATCATCAGTGGAGTAGAAAACAAGTCCTATGAGGAAAAGTTGAAGGAAGAGAAGACTGAGGGAGAACATGATAGTACTCTAGTCTACACAATATGGCAAAGACTTGTTCTCTTCTGTCCCAGAAGGCAGGACAAGAGATAAAGGGCTGAAGTTACAGGACGGTAAATTTGGCTGAACATTAGGAGATTTGTTTAACAACGGGACTAGTTACTTAGGGGCCATGATGGATTTTTTATTATTATCCTATATTGCATTGTCTTTTGTGGAGCATTTGAGAAGATTTTAATACATAATACTTTTTTTATTAAATATTTTCTTGATTTACAAAAGTGTGTGCAATGTCTCTCGTATTTTTCCATGTAACATTTTTACAAATCAGTTTGGGTTGTTGAGACATTAGCGAGAGAAGGGGGAAGGAGGTGGGGGGATGTGTGAGGTGGGGTGACAGTGTTTCTATTTTCCTTAATGTATGTACAAGACAATGACAAAAATCTACTACAGCATACAAATAAGTATGGCTAACCTGATCAAAAACACCCACCCACCCCACTCACACAGGAAACCAAAGATCACCACAGCCAACCACAATGAACAATCACACCCTATGCCAATCCCGACCTCTCTCACAGCCAAAGAAGCACAAGCGAACAACAGAGAACCTACACAAACAACTCTGACACCAAACCCTAAATACATAATACTTTTATAATGGGGCCGACTTTCACCCTGATGAGTTTTCTGTGGTGAATGGCATTGTTCTGGAATGCTAGGGATATCTCCCTGAATCAGATACCACCTCTGCATCCATTCCATTAAAGAACCTTTATCTACAGAAGCAGAACATAGCACATTAATATAGTTTTGCCGTTGTCTGGGAAGCTCCAAGTTATTGCTGTCCTCTGCATCTCCCACTGTGCTCTACAATGGGCTTCCAGATGGCTTTTCAGAGACTAAGCTTTTTGAAGCAAGGAATGATGCCCTTGAATAACTCCCAACATTTGCTAATGGAGTCTGAGTAGGATGCTGTAATGCTTCTAAGTGGCTACTTAAAATTTCTCCAGCTATCTGCTTTTATTTGAATAGCCTGGGATTTAAAATGCAAATGTGCATCTTTTTATAAAGTGCTCTGTGATCAGTGGTACAGTTAGGTAATTTTAGACAACGGGCTTGATAGTCTCTCAGGGCCCACGTGTATGGTAGCGTGTATTTGAAATGTGGCAAGTCAGCCCCGCTTGGCTTAGGGGCCCTCCTTCGTGTTTTGCTGAGTGCAGCCTTGGACTCTGCCCCAAAGCCCTGCCCAGACAGCACCATCATCTGTGCGCTTTGTGGTGGTGCTTTTGCAGCAGGCGGTGCTCTGCTCTTTTTAAGGATGAAGGCAATGAAACTGACTGGCTGATTTGGCCAGTTTACACCACATATGGATTTTAACTCCTTGCCACCATCTGGTCCACTCTGCCTAGCTCCTCTCATCCATGCACACATCACAGATGTATTCATAGAATCATATATTGTAGCGTTGGAAGGGGTCCCAAGTGCTATCTAGTCCAACCCCCTGCAATTCAAGAATCTCGGCTAAAGCATCTATGACAGATGGATGGAATTTTGATAGATGGAATTCTGGCTGGAAAAGTACACAGGGTTACCAAAGGGTTAGACTGGTGTGTTGCTGATGTCACCCATCAAGTATCACACACAGTGCAGTCTGGAATTGCTGTGAATGTCACATGCAGCTACCCCAGCTGGGAGCAATTCCATCCCTTTCTGGTAGCTGAAGTATGTGTTCCTCCCTGAGAGGAGAATGCTTGCTGTGCATTGCCAGTGGGAGAACATATGCTATTGATCCTTTCCAGCCAGTCTCAAACATTCCCCCCTTGTCCTCTTGTATTTGTTGCAAGTTTCTTCACATGTGGGGCGCTTTTCTTTCTTCTTTTCCTTTTGGTTCTCCTGGTTTCTGCTTGGCTCTTGCTGCCAGTTGGTATTGCAGATTCCTAATACAATGGTACCTTGGGTTACATACGCTTCAGGCTACATACTCCGCTAACTCAGAAATAACACTTCAGGTTAAGAACTTTGCTTCAGGATAAGAACAGAAATTGTGCTCCGGTGGCGCAGTGGCAGCGGGAGGTCCCATTAGCTAAAGTGTTGCTTCAGGTTAAGAACAGTTTCAGGTTAAGAACGGACCTCTGGAACGAATTAAGTACGTAACCACAGGTACCACTGTAATGGGTTCGACCAGGCTTATTTGTTAGGGCCAGCTGAGGCATCAGTTCACAGAGCTGCTGCCGAGAGCTTGTTGAATGATGTTAAAATCTGCATGGTTTCAGCTAATTGGCATTTCTCTTACATTTCATTTTCTCTGTGGCAGCCAATTGTCCTGAAAGGTGTCAAGGGAAAATTAAATGGCAAGTGCCTCCCTCTCCAGAAACTTTGTGGGAAAGCACATCAGCTCTGTTCTCTTGTCACGAGTGCTCGGGTCTTATTAGCTTTAATGGGAATTAGCTGTGCATACACCGCTGCCGGGTACGTGCTTGGAGCACAACGCGCTCTGTGGCTCCTGGGTGTGTACCAACCCTTATCTTCCATTTCCATATGGATGGTGTGGAAAGAAAAGCTCCTGCAGAGACAGATCCATGCCTCCCCCTTAAGGGCTTGTTCTTCCGTCCCTCCTTCTCCCCCTGCCAATTCCCCTCAGACCTTGATGCAGCTCATCCCCCTTCCTTTATAACAAGGCAACAATAGAAATGCAGGCTATGTTTCAGCCTACTGAGAGGGGAGAATAGATCACTCCTGTGCGATGTGGGCACCTCCCACTATTTATCTTCTGGCGTGGAAGGTCTGTTAGATGATCAGAATTATGACCCCCTAAATCATGGAAGGTTGGGAGAAATTAGGGTATTGTTTTTAAAACTACAGCAGCTGTGCTATATAGGCTCTTCATAAATTAGAGATGCGTAGGATGAAAATAGGAACTAAATGTTGCAACATTTACATCGACAGAAAGCATTTCTTCTGGTGATCAAAAACTAAATGGCCTTCCTGCCATTTCTGAGGATGCTTATTTTAAGATGCTGATTTAGAACTGTGCTATGAATTTAACTCAGTTTGTATTTTGGCTAAATTAGTTTTCTGAGAGAAAAGCGACCCATTTCCCAAAGTTCTCATGCCTGTATTGAAACTGTGTCTTCCTCACTTCTGTATTCTGCTGGTTCAGAGTCTGCCATGCTTTTCAGTTCTTCCTCCTAGATTTCCCCTCTCATTTTTACAGGATTGCATGCAGTTTAAAGCACTGAGCATGTTGCTTCTTCTTCTGCTGCTGCTGTCACAATTGCTGCTGGCTCTGTTCCTGCTGCTATTGCTGATGGCTTCTTGACTTTGATTTCCTTTTTTTTTTTTTTTTTTATAAGATTTTATTATTTTCTAATAAGACAAAAGAAAAACATAACATAAACACCACTATTAACAATACAAAACAATACAAAAATACAATACATAAACACAGCACAAAAATACAATCAAACAATTACAATAAAAAGAAACATATACAAACCTTTAAACTAACACTTATCCTCTTACTTTCCTTGGTACTATCTTCTCTATTTTAGGGGACTTCCCCCATTCCCTCCACTGTCTTCAAAATCATGTATATCTCCTAGGTAGCTTTGTATCTTATTCTATTCACATTTGCTCAATTTTTAATGTGCTTTACTTTACTTAATCATATACCTAATCACATATAAATCTTGACTTAAACACCAAATCTTAACATATTTTTTAACAAATAAATCTTTCACACAAAAATATCTTCCTAACAATTTTATCTAATATAAACCTACTAAAGCCGCTATTCTATTTAATTCTGCTCAAATATTCAATTTTACTGATTTAACTAAATAGTCTTTAAATTTCTTCCAATCCCGTGACACCTTCTCCTCCCTCTGGTCCCGGATTCTGGCGGTCAGTTCTGCGAGTTCCATATACTCCATCATCTTCATCTGCCATTCTTCCACCGTTGGTATCTCTTCGCCTTTCCATGTTCTTGCCAATAGGATTCTAGCTGCTGTTGTGGCATACATAAAAAACACTCTATCCTGACTGGGTATCTCTTCATTTGTTATGCTCAGAAGAAATGCCTCTGGTTTCTTACAAAAGGTAACTTTCATTACCTTCTTAAGTTCGTTATAAATCTTATCCCAGAAAGCATTTACCGCTGGGCACAACCACCACATATGAAAAAAGGTACCTTTCGCATGTTTACATTTCCAACACACATCTGACATTTTGGTATTCATCTTAGCTATCTTAACTGGTGTCAAATACCATCTGTAAACCATTTTCATTATATTTTCTCTTAAGCTATGACAAGCAGTGAATTTGATACCTTTCTGCCACAATCTCTCCCAGTCATCCATCATGATATTGTGTCCTACATCTTTCGCCCAATCTATCATTGACGATTTAACCAGTTCATCTTTCGTATGCCACTCTAGCAAAAGATTATACATTTTGGAAAGGTTCTTAAAGTTCGGTTCTATCAGTTCTGTTTCCAGTTTTGATTTTTCTACTTGAAAACCAACTTTTTTGTCCATTTTAAATGTTTCATATACCTGGTGATAGTGCAGCCAGTCGGGGACCTGACTTTTCACCTGATCGTAACTTTTTAGCTTGAAAGAGTCCCCTTCCTGCTGCAATATGTCCATATATCTTAACCAATTTGCAGACATGTTCGGTCTCTTATAGGCTTTGGCCTCCACCGGAGAGATCCATCTAGGGGTCTTTCTCTCTAACAAGTCTTTATATCTAGTCCAGACCTGATACAAGGATTTTCTAACTATATGAGACTTAAAAGTTCTGTGGATCTTAACCTTGTCATACCAAAGGTATGCATGCCATCCAAACATATTATCATGACCTTCCAAGTCCAATACATCAACGTTCTCTAGTTTAAACCAATCCTTTAGCCAGCAAAAGGCTGCTGCTTCAAAGTAAAGTCTTAAGTCCGGCAGGGCAAAGCCTCCTCTCTCTTTAGAGTCTGTTAGGATCTTAAACTTGATTCTTGGCTTTTTGCCCTGCCATATAAACTTTGATAAGTCCTTTTGCCATTTCTTAAAGCAATCCAGTTTATCCAAAATTGGTATGGCTTGGAATAAAAACAGCATCCTTGGTAGGACATTCATTTTTATCACTGCAATTCTTCCCATTAACGACAGTTTCAGTCTTGTCCATATTTCCATATCTTTCTTTATTTCCATCCACAATTTTTCGTAATTGTCCTTATACAGGTTCAAATTCTTGGTTGTGAGGTTGATACCTAGATATTTTACTGTTTTGACAAAATTGAGGCCAGTGCCTTCCTGTATTCTTTGAATTTGTTCTGCACTCATATTTTTTCCTAAAACTTTGGTTTTCTGCTTGTTTAACTTGAAACCAGCTACAAGTCCAAATTGTTCAATTATTCCCAAAGCTCTGGGGACACTGCTTTCCGGTTCTTGCAGGGATAGCATCAAATCGTCTGCGAAGGCGCGTAATTTGTATTCCTTCTCTCCCACACGAATTCCTTTTATCTGTTTGTCCTTTCGTATCATATTTAGGAGGACTTCCAGGACCGTAATGAAAAGTAAAGGGGAGATAGGGCACCCTTGTCTTGTTCCCTTTTCGACTTCAAACTCCTCCGATATCACACTGTTTACAATTACTTTTGCTCTTTGTTCTGTATAGATGGCATTAATTCCATTCAAAAACTTTTCGCCAACTCCCATCCTTTCCAAATTCTTTTTCATAAATGTCCAAGAAACTTTGTCAAATGCTTTCTCTGCATCAACAAACAATAGTGCCGCATCTGTATTTATGTTTCTCTCCAGTTTTTCTAAAATGTCCACAATAATTCTCGTGTTATTACTAATTTGTCTTCCTGGCAAGAAACCTGCTTGGTCTCTATGTATATAGTCTTTCAACACTCTTTTTAACCTTGTAGCCAATATATTTGCAAAAATCTTATAATCCACATTCAAAAGGGATATTGGACGATAATTTTTCATTTGCGTCGCATCCATATCTGGTTTTGGAATCAGTGTGATAAAGGCTTCCTTCCACGTCTCTGGTGCCCTATCTCCTTCTAATATCTTGTTGCAAACTTCTCTTAGTGGCTGCGATAGCCAGTCTTTCAATGTCTTATAATATTTTGCTGTTAATCCGTCCGGTCCTGGGGCCTTCCCCAATTGCATGTTATTTATTGCCTCTTCTATTTCCTGCGTCGTTATTGGGTGGTTGAGAGTAATTAATTTTTCCTCTGGGACCTTTTGCAATCCGTTTTTTTTCCAGAAATCGGTCTATTTCTGCTTCATCTATCTTCTCCTCCTTGTACAGTTGCTTGTAGAATCTTTGAAAACACCATCTGATTTCCTCTGGTTTCTCCACGTTTTTTCCGTTTACTACCAAGTTATTGATGACATTTACCTTTTGTCTTTTCTTCAATTGCCAAGCTAGTAATTTTCCACATTTATTAGCCGATTCGAATGTTCTTTGCTTCATCATTTTCACTTTCCATTCAATGTCCTGGTTCATTATATTGGCATATTGGGATTGCAAGTATTTAATTTCTTTTTGAATTTTAACGCATCTGGGATGTCCTCTTAGTTCCTTTTCCTTTTCTTTGATTAATTTCAACAATCTCTCCATCTCTGCATTTTGTTGTCTCTTCTTTTTTGCTTTTTCACTAATAAGAAATCCTCTCATTACAGCTTTACTTGCATCCCAAGCAATTCTTTTCTCCACTTCGGAGCTCCAATTTATCTGAAAATATTCTTTCATCTTTTTCGCCGCTCTTTCCACTAGCTTGGTGTTTCTCATCAAAGCGTCATCCATTCTCCATCTAAAAGAGTCCTTGGAAATCATTTTTAAATTTAGCTGTACAGGATTGTGGTCTGAAAGAGTTTTAGGGCCAATTTCTGCCTTTTGTATTTTTGGAGCCAATTCATTCGAGATCCAAATATAGTCTATCCTCGACCATGACTGCTGAGGTTCGCTGAAATATGTTGCCTCTGTATCTGTGGGGTTTTTTAATCTCCAAGAATCCACCAAATTCAAATTGTCCACCATTTCAAAAAAGGTCTTTGGGAGTTTCCCATCATTCGTTAATTTAGTTCTTTGAGATCTGTCCATTAATGTGGAAACTGCACCATTAAAATCTCCAAGGCAAACTAATTTGTAATCCAAATAGTCCAACAGCAAGTCATGTATTTTCTTATAAAAGATTGACTTTCCATCATTTGGTGCATAAAGTCCCAGAATCAAAAATTTTTCGCCTTGTACGTTAATTTCAATTGCGATGTATCTCCCTTCTTCATCTTTGAATAGCTGTCTTGGGCTGTATTTCTCCTTTGCATAAATCACTACTCCTCTCTTCTTGACCTTGTCCGATGATATGAACTCTTGGCCCAATTTTTTATTCTGTAATAATCTTCTGTGACGTCGGGCTATGTGGGTTTCCTGTAAACATATTATATCCAAATTCTTCTTTTCTATGCTGTAGAACACTCTGCGTCTCTTTGGCCTCTGATTCAATCCCCGGACATTCCATGTCATTAACTTGAGCGCCATTTTCCTTTCTCTAGTCTTCTCCTCCAATTGCTTCTCCTTTCTTGTCTTCCTCTGGATCTTTGCCTGGACTTGGTGGACTTGGTAGTGGTCCCGGCGGTGGTGGGAAAACCTCTGGAAACCTGTAGAATTGTGCTGGGTCGAGTGGTGTGCCTTTAAATTGTTCCAGATGCTTATCCAAGAACTTCTGTTTCTCCGCCAGGGACCTTATTCTTATCTTTTTCCCTTCAAACGTAAATGCCAGGCCTTCTGGAAATTCCCAACTGTAGGGGATTTTCCTTTTTCTAATCTCAGTTGCCAAATCGTTGTAAGGAACTCTTTTGTCAAGGAAAAATCTGGGGATATCCTTATAAAAAATTACTTTGTTCTGCTCTACCACCAGGTTGTTTCTGTAATGACAGTCCAGAAAGAAATCCCTATCGTGTCGATCGTGACACACAATCAAACAGTCGCTGACTGTTTTGTTACTTTTCTTTCCTCTGGAACCTCTTGGACCAAATCTGAAGGCCTTCACTATGCGCGCTGAGACGTTTATCTCTTCTATCTCCCAAAATCCTGAAAATAGCTTCACTATGTAGTCTTTTAGGTCTTCCCCTTCCACTTCTGGAAGATTTCTTAGGCGAATGTTGCCCTCTCTTTGATGTAGTTGCAGAAACGCAAGGGACTCTTCCACAGACCTCTGTCGTGTTCCAATATTCTCTATCTGTTCCAAATCCAAATTGTCCAATTTTTCCTCCACCTTTTTTATTTTTTCTTTGACCACTTTAATTTCCTCTGAGTCCTTTTTCAAGGTGGTCACCTCTTGCCCAATCCTGTTAATCTCTTCTCTATTCTTCTTTACATTCTCCTCAATTTGCCCAATTGATTTTTCTAGGGTCTGCGTAGAATTTTTAATATCAGCTTTTATATCCGCTTGAAGTTTTTCTATCGCTGAATTCACTGCTGTATTTCCTGATGAAACTTGATCTTGTGTTTGCTTCAGCCCATCAGTAACGCTTTTCAGTCCTGCTGCAATTTCTGCCACACTAGCAACCAATTTCTCCATTTGTTCCTGTAGAGTTAGGGAAACAGAGCCTTTTCTTTTCTCAGAGCCAGTTCCTTTAGATCTAGTTTCCATTCCTTGTGGGCTCTGCAACTGTAATCTCAAGGTCACTCCAGTTGCTGTAGTAACAATCTCAGACATTCACAGTAGAAGGCCAACAGTCCCAAAAGTAAACACCAGGTGGCCAGCAGATCAGTTCTGAGAACAAAGAGGCTGCTGAGCCAGGAGCCCACACCAGTCCCAAAAATCCAACTTTTAGGCAAAGAGTTTATATTCCAAAGTATAAATTCCTTAAAGCCAAGAAGAGTCCACTTTTATGTAGCCCAAGTCAGTAACAGTTCTTAACTTGCAGTGTTACCACCAAAGTTTATAAAGTAGCTTGTATCTGGTTACAAAGAAGTCAAAATGTCTCCACTGGTAAACAGTCACTGAGACACCAACAAAGAAAAAATGGCAACAATATATCACAGCCCGCTACTGACCCGGAATCCTAATCCAGAGGGTGAGGGGCGTCTTCTTTTGCCATATCAACTGTTTTTAAGTCTTAAAACAAACTTTAAGCAACTTTTGAACCACTTTTAAAAAGTTTGGCAGAGTTCACAAAACTTTTCCGTTAGTCGCGGCTTTGATCTTTTAGCGCTACCAAGCTCGCACGAACAGTACAAAGGGAACAGGCTTCCTTTTGCAGTTCCTCTGCAAGTAGTGCTCTTTAAACTTGTAAAAATAATCCAATTCTTTAACTTACAGAGTTTCTTTGAAGTTTTCTTTGCAGGAAGTGCCGGGTGCTCGAGTCTGGCGGGATCGCTGCTTTGATCCTCCGCAGGCAGATGCTTCTTCAGTCCCGTGCCGGCGCTCCGCTCGCCCGATTTTCCCCCTTACGAGGGTCAATCGGGAACGGAGACGGCACGTCTGGGACCCACGAAGCTCAGGTCCACGGGACGCTCTTCCCGTGGCTTTAAGGGACCCGTGGCGCAGGCACGGAAGTCCCTAAAGCCTAGCGGAGGACGGAGCCATCGGACTCCCGTCCGCCATTGACCGGCACCTAACCGGAAGTTGACTTTGATTTCCATAAACGTTATTGGCTGTGCTGTATTGGCCGATCCCATTCAGCACACAATGTATTGTGATGCCCTGATGTGCAAAGGTGCAGTAATGCTATAATCATAGTTCAGCGTAGCTCTACCAACATTTTGATAAAGGGAGTGAAAGAGGATTGAGGTGGTGATCAGTCACACTATATAGGGGCTAAAAAAAAAAAACATGGATTGCTTTTACACAGCCTGACACAGAATTCTAATCTGAAGCACCCCTCCATTCCCCAGTTATAATATTCTTCAACTTGTGCATGAATGTGGATTAAGCCTGAATATTTAAGAGTTTTGCTAGTGTTCCTGTGACAGCATCATGCCGTAGCCCATAGCTGGAGGGGTTCTGGTATTCCATTGACAGCTTTTCCAGTTACAGCCTCTCTCTCATGTTCTTACATTGGTGACAAGGTTAGTAGATTTCCCCCTCTTCCCTACAGCATGTCAGACCATTTCTAAGTCTCCCCATTCTCAGATATCACTTGTTCATTTCCCTAACATTAACGCTCACATCCAGATTATTGCTGTCAGTTATAGCAAACACTGCATGTTTACAAAGGAACTCCAATAAAGAATTCTATTTACTTCTCTAGCCCTTCTGACTGTCTCTGAGGAAAATAGCAATATTGGTAATCATGTGCTTCCAAAGAGAGCCTCATCTTCACATGCAGACCCACTTCTTTCTTTCGAGTTCATATCACATAAGAACAATACCATCTGATTCCCTTCTCCCTGCAACAGATGTGTGATTCATCAAGAGCTTGCAAGGTGTACAAAATTTTCCTCTTCCTTTGAGAGTTCTGTATTGTTCTGAATGTATTGTCTCCACTTTGTGTTTGAGAAGGTCTTCTGAATATTCATCTTTAAAAATCCTTTTTCAATAGAAGATCCATTCCCTAAAGGTAAACTTATAATGGCTTCATAGAAAAATGTATTTTTTTTTTAAAAAAAAGTTGGAATACAGAAGGTAGTAGCAATCCGTGTGCATTTAACAGACACACCTTGTTTCAGAAATAATTTCTGTAGCCAGATAAGCTCCTGTCTCTTCCCTGCCAACTGCAACATTTCTAAAAATGTTTTATTGAGAACCAGAGTCAAGATTTATTTATTTATTTGTATATTTATTTCATTTTTATCCCACTTTTCCTCCAAGAAGCTCAAGTTATAATAGAAGAAATGATGACAAAACAATAATCTGGGATTAAGATTGGCCACAGCTTTATTGATTATAGATGTAAGTAGGGTTTGGCATAGACATTGGGCTTGTATCCTAAATCAACCAGGAACCAGCCTGTCTGCTGAATGATTACTCCTTCAGGGTACAGGGATCTCCCCGTGACAGAGATAAAATGAGGTGATCCTGATAGGGTACCATCGGGGTATTCTGTGGCCCAATGGCTCCTGTCTGGACCATTGGACAGAACTCCCTCTGGTCTCCTTTACTGGAATATCCTGAATCCCAGTTCCAATTAGGGGTGTGGGTGTGGCTGCCACCCCCACCCCCCTGAATTTAGACTATGGATCCAACCCAATGCCTTTCTCCCACCAAAGTTAGGACAAAAAGCAGAACCCCCAGATATGCCTAATTTGTCTGCAGGCAAATTTCTTCCTGGCCCATAGATGCCCAATAACCATTGTCTGATTGCCAACTGCTTTGCCCATTCCAAGAGCAGATGACATTTATACTGGAAAATCTCGTGAGCCCCTGTGACTGGCCACACAAGATGATGTCAACTGGCCAATGATGACGTCAACTGGCCACACAAATGACAGATCCCTGGCTCCCAGTGTCTGAGCTGGACCATAACTACCACTGTCCCTAAAGTGGTAAGTGGTCTTTGCATGGTCTAAACTACTGAGCCTCTTGGTCTTGCCGATCGGAAGATCAGCAGTTCAAATCCGTGTGACGGGGTGAGCTTCCATTGCTCTGTCCCAGCTCCTGCCAACCTAGCAGTTCAAAAGCATACCAGCCTGAGTAGATAAATAGGTACAATCGTACCTTGGTTTAAGAACAGCTTAGTTTATGAACAACTTGGATTAGGAATGCTGCAAACCCGGAAATAGGTATTTTGGTTTGTGAACTTTGCCTTGGAATAAGAACATGTTTCGCTTCCCGTTGAGTGTGTTTCATTTGTAAATTGAGTCCCCCGCTGCTATGGGAAAGCACGTCTTGGTTTACGAATGCTTTGGTTTAAGAACAGACTTCCGGAACAGATTAAGTTTGTAAACCAAGGTACCACTGTACTGCTGTAGCGGGATGGTAAACGGCGTTTCTGTGCATTGTGGCACTTGTCACTGTGTCCTGTTGTGCCAGAAGTGGTTTAGTCATGCTGGCCAATGACCCCAAAAGCTGCCTGTGGACATACACCGGCTCCCTTGGCTTGAAGCAGGATGAGTGCCGCACCCCATAGTCGCCTTTGACTGGACTTAACCGTCCAGGGGTCCTTTACTTTTACTAGTGTCCACAAGTACTTATTTGCATTAGATTTAAACTTGGTAATAGCAGGAAGCACCAGTCTCACATTTTTCTGTGCCCTTTGCATTATGATATTTATTTATAGCAGTCTCTAGGAATTATGTATGCAGTAGTAATAGCTTTTAATAATTGCAGTTTTTGTTTTGTTTTTTACTTTTGGCATGCAGATCTATTAATTTAGGACTGGTTGTGACCTTTTTGGTACATCAAGCAATTTTCAGAATGGTTAGCATAGTGAAGATACTGGAGACTATCCCTCTCCCAGGAACCTGATACCAATGGATATTTTTAGATGCATCAGACAAATTATAGATTACAACCTTCTTTCCTTTTGAGGGAAAACTCCTTTCAGGGTCAGTTGCCAAGGTGTGGGGCCACATAACAGGTGGCCATGTGCTGATGCAATTATGCTTTTATTTTTTATTTTTTTGCATATGACCAGCTCAAAAGTGAAACAACGTTTAACATCTGCTTTGGAAGTTTTGCCATAGTATGCTAAATCCATCTGCATATCACTTTTAGTTACATTACTTGATTGGTTGTCTGTTACCTCACTAAGCCTATAGCTACTACTTCCATGGCTTCTCTCTCATCAGCCTCATGAGTGCCTCTGTCTGGCATCAACGTTAGCCATGTTGTACATGAGAGTTCCTTTGAAGGCCTGGCCTTTTGTGTGGTTGCTGTACTGAAGAACAGAAGACTTTGCACATACTGGGATCAATATGGGAGCAACTTTAAGAGGCAATCCTGAAGTATGTATAAAGCAGGTCTAATAATGGAACAGGTATCTTATGTATCCTTAACAGTTTGCAGTGTAATCCCACATTTTCCTTGAAAGGAAAAGACATAGCCAGGTAAATTAGGAATTTCTTTATTCACAAATTTCATAGACCTACTCCTATTGAGAATATGTCACGTGATAGAATTTTTAAATTCACCGTTCATTATTTTACCTACATTAAAGAGGATGCATACATAAAGGATGATGGAAATCTGACTCATTTTACCTGAAAAGAAAGTCTTCCCATCCTATGTGTAATATGTACCAGGATTAACAGCATTTTGCAAAATCAATTAGATATCAAGGAAGGCATAACTGAAAAGGCTTGGCCGAACTAGAGGCTAGGGCCTTCGAAAGAAAAGGGCTCAGTTATTTAGCAAAATTTCCTGTCAGATCTATTATTTTAAGTTAGTGCTGTGTCATGATAAGCACACGCAAAGTCAATTAATCATGAATTGCACACACAATTCATAGTGTCTTGGATGGTTGGTTAACAAACATTGTCCTCCTGAAGAAGGGACTCGTTTATCTCTCTAAGCAGAAAGAAACACCTCTGAGGTCATTCGTCTTGCTGACATGTGCTGCAAGCTGCAACTCTAATAAAGAATGAAAGCCCATTAGCAGAATATACATATGATGACTTCAGAAACAAATTTTGCATTTGTCATTCCTATATGAGGGCATCAGTGCTTAAGTCCCAATTCATATGAATGATGCTTCTTGCTGCCTGTCTGAAAACTCTGCTTGGTACCCTTAGACATCCTCCCTATTGTGTGTGGAGCTGCTTTTTTGTGAGTAGCTCCCATGCCTTTTTGAGAATGTCTAAATGAGGATATTATTATACAAGGAGGATATTATTATTACATGTTTATTTATACCTCACCTTTCCCCCTAACAGGGACTCAAGGCAGCTTGCAGATAAAATATGAACAGCTAAAACATGGGGAGAAAGTTTTAAAACATCAATTAAACATTAATAGAATTGGAATGAAGCACAGTGGCCAATATATGGCTTATTTACACATATATACAACCTGAGTTTATGATGGAGGACTTCACAGTGTTAACACTCCAAGAGGGTCTTGTTTCTCCTGTAGGTACAGCCTTGGATTCAAGCAGAAATCAGCCACAACTTTCTCTCTGCCTTTTCCAGCCTGCAGCTTTTTGCAGCCAGATCACATAGCAGCAAACTCTCAACTCTTGCTTTTGCTCTTCTTTCTCAGAGCTGGAGGAGAGGTCCTGTCCCTTCTCCTTGACTTACTTAAAGACTCATTAGTTTTATCTGAAGAAGTGTGCATGCACATGAAAGCTCATACCAATAACAAACTTAGTTGGTCTCTAAGGTGCTACTGGAAGGAATTTTTTATTTTGTTTAGTTTTACTATGTTTTCTTAATGGCCCATCACTTTTCCTTTTGTTCTGTCTTAATGGTTCATCTACAAGGCTTATATTTTAACCCTTGCTAGATCTAGGGACTCAGTGTTTGGCACGCAGAAACACTTAACCGGAATCTGAAACTGGAGAGGTGCAGGTGAAGAAAAGAGCGGGGAGCTGCTGCACAGGCGTGAGAGAGCCACGGGGGGAAAGGTCTGCTAGCAAGATGCTGCGGCGGAAACCGACACGGCTTGAACTGAAGCTGGATGACATCAAGGAGTTTGACGGTGCCCGCAATGAACTTGAGAGTCGTAGGAAGCACAAGGAGGTGGACGTGGTGGGAGCCATCGATGGTGAGGGTGCGCTAGGACTCAACACTGATAATAAGAGCTGGGAGCAGATGACACATGACCGGATTGGCTACAAACCCCAGCCCAAACCAAACAAACTCTGTTTAGAAATAGCAGAAGAGACTGAGCTTCTCTCCTCTAGGTTTTAAATGGAATTCCTCCTCCAAGCAGAGCAAGTCTTGCTTTCCCTACAAAGATGGGATCTCTGCCTTACTTGATGGTTTCTTTTGTGCAACCTTGCTAGGCTGCCTTGCTTATTAAAATATTTGTTTTAAAACAAACAAACAAACAAAAACAGGAATCTGAAATTCATGACACAGGGAAGTCTGACACCCTCAAACTCATAACACTATATATATCATCTATTATACACATGGGTAAACTGTCTGCAGGAAATAGTGATTGTCTTAATCTTTCCCTCCAAAATGTTGACCTTTTGGAACCTGTAGTCTTTATTAAAGGCTGGTTAGCTACAATCATGCCCTTACATGTTCCAACACCTTTTACCTGAAAAGCCTTGCTACCTTTATGTGAATTAAATTTAACCCCTAGTTGTTGTTCAATTGCTTTACATAAATTAACGATTTCCGTACAGAATTTTATGATTATTATGGAGGCTAAAGCTTCATGATAAGGGAATGTGTACCAATTTATGCGAAGCAATGGTTAATTTATTAAACCATGACTTAGAATATTGTGCAAATCATGCCCAGAAGCTTAAATATGGTTTGTTTGTAGCCAATAAACTATGATCTGAAGCCATTGTTTTTACTATGATGTAACATTCTTTGTGATCCCAGCACCCTTTCATAATCATGTGGCTTGACCATCACCAAGCTACAAAGGCATGAGTCAAAAACCACTAGAAGACAAACCAAATTTTGGAGAATCAGCCCATAGTTTATTTGAATTTGGTGAGGTGGGGCAGCTCATGGTTTGGTAAACAAACCATAGCTGAGTGTTATGTGTGAATCAGACCATTGTCTTTGTCTTAAGTGCAGTCAATGGAATCTGAACACACAATTTTCACTTTCTCTCCCCCCCCCCCAGTAGCAGGGGGCACATCAAAATCCAGTTTTGTAGTGTCTATCCATAGTATTTTTGATTTGTTTATCATCACTGCAGACTGGTGAGGTTGGTGAATTTATAACCCCAAACTTTTATAAGAGTAAAGGCTTACAAAGGCTCCTCCCTGTTCAATGTTTTGAGAGCTTGAGTTTTATTTTGTGGTTGTGACTTTCTCTCTGTGTTAAGTAATTAAAAATTAATCAATGACTCAATATTTGGGAAACTATAACAAGCAAGAAAAACACAACACAATATACAAAGGTTCTATTCCACAAGAAAAATAGTTTGCCAAGTATAAAGAAATGGAATCAACAGGGAAATGTGCCTATTCTACTGTATTGTGAGGGCAATTTAAAAATAATAATTGAGAATGTCCCTCCAGTATTCATGCACTAGGAAGTTAACAGGCTGACTGCAATTCTTTTTGATGATGTGCTTTTGTGTATCTGTGAGAGACAGAGATGGCCACAATCAGATTCAGAATGATGATGATGAATGAATGTATTTAGCATCAAAAAAAGAGATGGATGAAAGTTAGCAGACTACCGCAGCCAATAGATGGCATAGTCTCTTTTCATTGTGCTGGTGCTGGCATGATAAGCATAATCTTTAATCTATTACTGATGCTCTTTTCCCTAGAGTTACCTTGTGAAATTGTTTCTTTTTCTGCTTTTTACAAAACATTGAAGGAAGAAATGTGGATTAATGTGGATTATTGTTGGTTTAACATGACTGAATGTGTTACATCTGTAAGAAATGTTGAGATGTGCTGTGTTTTAATAAATTAGTAATGTCTTGTTTTTTTAATTTTTATTGGAATTTTATTTACAACACAACACAAGCCCCCCACCCCCCAGTAATGTCTTATTAACAATTTAGAAAATACATTTTATTAACAAAGTGCTTTAGAACATGTATTGTTGGGCTAGATTATCCTGAGGGTAGCAACCATTGAATCTTATTTCAGCCTCTGAACATTTAAACATTTAAAGCAGAGTTCCAAGTGAGTTGAAAGAGCAGAAGGACCTCTGGCAAGACTCCCTTCTCTTTCATCCCATGAATAAATTGCAATAGCAGGATGGTTATGAAATCTAACGTCCTGTGATTATGCGGGGGCAAGCTAGCCAAGGATGCTTAAAAAAATGTTCCAATTGGTCATCTTGCTTCAATCTTCCACTGGAAACTGCTCTGAGAACTCTGTGGCTTGTCAATTCAGATGTCAAGCCCCGCTCCCTGGGCCCCCCAACCTCGTTCAATGCCAATGAAGACTAATAAATGAATAGAAAGAGAACCTACCCACAATAATGTAAGTTTTCTACTCTCCCTGCTCTCTCTCCCCACCTCTCTTCTCCACCAACGTTATACTGTATACAACATTAAAGTCTCACATTGACTATAACTGATCTGTAGAAAGGACTTTATGATCTGAAAATAGAGACGATATGTGTACTTCTGTAACCCAAGAAAATCTTTAACGAAAACAGTTTTTTAAAAAAAATGTCAAGCCCATCTGAACTGACAAATTGGGATTCACAAACTGTGGTTTCACATCACACTCTAGTGAAGCCAAAGTGATGTTTCTGTTTTGCATTTTGTTAAACCATATATAAAAATCTGAGTTAAATTTCAGAAATCAAATGTTGTTGCTGCCAACCCTAGTGCTGCAGGATGAAAAGCTTGAAGTACATAGCAGTGCATGTGTGAATTTACCGTCTGTTTTATACTCTCATGCAATTCAAGGCTTTAAAAAGATGGATTGTGGAAACAATGCCAAAGCACAAACACAGCCCAGTTTCTCCATATCTGCACAATCCTAGCAGACAAGAGAAAGGAACTTTATGTGGCAGGTCAGGGAAGAAGAAACACAAATTCCATTTCAGATTAATAGGATCACGTTAACATGCACTGTAGGTTGCCCTGTGTTAATAAGTGTATTTCAGTTTGTTAGTTAGACTTTATTTTTATGCCAGAAATGGCGAAACTTACCGGAAAAATTAGAAATCAAGACAACAAACCTTAATGCAATTATGGAAATGGTTTATTGAATATTTACAAATAAACTGTAAACAGATAAGAACATTGGCAAGATTATTGTCATAACCTGCAGTTTTATAAGAGTATATAAAGTAGATGAATAAGTGAGTAAATTAAGTTAAAATGGAATATGCAGAAAATATATAAAAAAACAAATTTAAAGAACTGCAGAAAGAGGGGGAAGGATGTCAAGTTTTGAAATGTTAAAATGATTGTAAAATTATATAAAGTATAAAACTGAAAATCATAAATGAAATAATAATAAAGACATTATTTTTATGCCACCAAGAAAGCCCCCAAGACAGAGTACAAAGGTGAACAAAAAATACAGATTCAACCAGTAAAATGTAGCCTTCAGAATGTTAAGACAACAATGTCTGATAGAGCTGGAGTTAAGCGCTTCTAAGGTCCCAGACGGGGTGTGTGGCAGAGCAGGTGGAAAAGCTTGCCCCTTTATACTCTCAACATAGTCTGCCCCCCCCCCGCATGTAAGCATGTGATGTCATTTGATTACCCAACTTCCTAGGTTCCTTTTTTTTTACAGTCTGAGTGATCTGTGTAAACTGCTAACTTTCAGAAATATTTGGGTTAGCCATCCATGCACTAGAACAGTATTGGAGGGAAAATAACTCTTGTGGAAGAAAAACAGGGGAAGGGATTTTACCAAAGATTGGTTAGAGAATCATCAGCAGAGAAAGTCTGCAGGCAAAATGAAAACAAAGATGAGATTCCTTGTCTCCCACTATAAGCTTTTTGTGGTTAAGATAAATGTTGCATGTCACATAGTCTTTTAGGGCTCTTCCCTTTCAATTTGCTTTGGGAGTCTTATTTATCCTTCTAGTTTCCACTTGTATCTGAAGTCATCTGTAGGTATTTGTTACACGGCATATTTGAGACTGAAGGCATGAGCGGATGTGTCATTCCTAATAACCTTACCACTAAATCAATGTGAAGAAACTTGAATGTGCTACACTGAAATTTCCATGTCCCCAGAGGGTGTCACAAATCTGCAGTCCTTGCCAGCTCAGACATAATGGCAAACTATAGTTAAGTAAGCTTAAACATGGCTTACTGAAATGTCTGAACTGACAAACCATCATTGTGGCTGTAGCTGTACAACTTGAAGCCACTGTGACTGGTTTGCCATGAGATGGAAAAAGAAAGCAGGTGTATAGCACAAACCATGGTTGGGCAAGATGCTTGCGTGCAGTGCTAAGCAAAACCATGATTTATTGCAAACACGAGTGGCTCCTGAAGAGAAGATTGGCAGATTTAGTCCTTTGGTTCTGCTGCTGCTATACTGCTTGTCTTGGTTTGTCTTGCTTTAGATACAAGCCATAGTAAAAGTTTGTTATATGGCTTACCGCTTGTGTTTTGTCCGGAGAAGACAAACTATGAGCCCGGGTTCAGATTACACACAATAAGTCAAACAGTCACTTAGCTCACTGGAGGAGGTTCAAAGTGACCGCAACCCCCTCTCCAGGAGCTTGCACACTTACATGTTTGCACTAAGCTATGGTTCCACTGAGCCTGGCGTGCTCTGGTCCATGGGGTCACGAAGAGTCGGACACGACTGAACAACAACAACATGGTTCCACTGAGTGTTATATGCAAACGTGGTCATTGCCCTTTTTTTGCTTTCAGATGGGCAATAAATTATTTCGAGAGACATTTAAATTGTTAGAATGTTAGAAAGTGACTTTAAACGTTTTGTAGAGTAAGCATTCCATATGGAGACCACATAAAGCAAGCAAATACATGAGACTGTTCATTGTTCGTTCACTGTGCATTCTTTGTAAGTGAAATATTGCTTTGACAAATTTGATGTCCCATAGCTCAGATGAATTGTTTAGTTTTCTTTCCTGTCCTATTTCAGTGCCTTTAGGGAGGATATTATGTGGATGCTTATCTGATTTTTATCTTCACAGTAGCCTACTAAAGGAGGTTAACCTGTGAGTGACTTTGCTCAAAGTCAACCAGTAAGCTCTATGGCTAAGCAAGGGACTTGAAAATAGATCTTCCATGTCAAAACCCAACACTCTTTGTCATTGACACCTCGTTACTTTTATTTCAGGTTGTTTCCCACTCCTTTATTCCAACCACCAGCTTTCCTTTGCCCAGTTCCATATCCTGTCCCTTAAATCTCCTTCCTTCACCATACCAAACTGGCTTTTAACAAGCTGAAGCTCATGGTCTTCTAAATTCAAAGCTATTAAACAATCACTGCATAATCACTTCTTAATTAAAATTGTTGGGTTGGATCCGATTAACAGAGTGCTAATAATAGAGACTTCTGCTCATGCAAGTGGGTCTTGTGAAGAGAACAATTTCCCACCAATTCCCACTCACAAATATATCCTAGAGGTTGGAGAAGAGGGTAGGAACTGGACAGGAAGCTGTGGTGGGATTGATGCAAATTACTTGCCCATTCTGTGAGCTGCAGCCTCTACTGAAATGTTGATTCTTCTACCAGTGGAAAGGGTATTCTAGATCCAGGTCAATGTCACTGTTCACAGGCTTATGTAGTTCATGGAACTGAGGACATTAATAACACGCAAACATCTTTTAAAAAGAATTTAAGCAACATATAATTAAACTTTGTGTTTTGTTTTGTTTTTAAATTTAAAAAATCAGGAGGGGCAAATTATTGTATATTTCTTGGTGAAATGGCGTAATTCAAAAAACAATGATGATGCTGGTACAAACAGGTAAATTAACTCTTGTAATTTGTTCACAATCTCCCAGCTGGAACAAAATGGAACCATTAAAATGTTTTCTGCAGTAAACCAATATTTCAGCTGGTTTGAGACCCTGATTAAAGCCGAGCCAGGTCTACTGCTATAATATTAATAGCTGTGGCAGCTTCTGTGAAAATAGCTGTTAAATGGGGAGTAAAAAGCCTTCCACACTGCCAAAAGTGTAATAAAAATGGAACTGTCAAGTATATAATGTTGTTGGCCGAAATGATTGTGACTTTACGATTTCCCAATGCATTGAGTTTATTTGATGTACGAGATACTAGTGTTGTAAGAGGTTAATATAGAGCCTTGACTGGGGAGACTTAAAAAGTGATAGAGCAGAAGATGGAAAGTTTTTACTTATTCCATAGATGGGACAATCCTTAGTTGTGTGCTATTCTGTGGTCCCCATCCTACAGTTTTGGTCAGGCCTTGCAGCCTGTCTGAGGAAGAGAACTTGATTAGAATTGATTGTTGTGGTGATCTCTTCTACACATAAGTACCTGTATTGGGGATCTAATGAAGAATTGATTATCTAACTTTGCTAATCTGCATATATTGAATATTTGTGCAGCTAGTTTTAGTCCAACCATTCCTGAGAGCTCTGGTTAGATAACAGTGCAACTGAACACATTTATAACACCAGACATATAAAATATAATGGATAGAATAATGCCCCTCTACCCCATCAATTTAAACCTGGCCAGAAAAACCCCATGCAAATAAAAATGATTCTGTGCTGCTTCCAAAAGATGCTTAAAGGCTTGATAAGGGGGGGAAACACTACCATTAAAACTTATCTGCATGTGTTTCATGTTCTGCATTCAGGTACATGCACATACTGGTAGAAGAGCGTGATTCATCGATATCTGAGATATTATAATGATATGCTTCTAAGCCAGGCACATTGAATTGTGCCTGAAAATCAAAGGAAGAACCAGTGCAAATAGAGCTCTTGTGTAATATAGTCCTATCTTGGCCATCCCTTCTTTTTACACATATTAAAAATGACCACCATATACCTTATCTCGACAAGCCCTTGAGGACTCAGAACTGATATTACAAAGTCTGGCTGTAATTCAAAGAGTTTAGTTAGCTACAGAGAAAGGAAAGAGGCACTTCTGGGACTGCTGAGAATCGTCTGATGACCCGAACAAAGCATTTTCAGATGCTTGGTGAACATGTTTTCTCTGTAGAGCAGCCTTTCCCAACCTGGTGCCCTCCAGATGTTTTGGACTACAAGTCCCATCAGTCCCAGCGTGGTTTTGAGAGCTGTGTAGCCTAAAACAGTTGGGAATGCGCCAGCTTGGTGAAGACTGCTGTAGAACATCTTTTAAAGGATGCATAAGCAACATGACAGCTGAAGATTCCTCTTTCCTTTTGGCTCTTAGTACATGGAGGAGAGCCTGCACCAAATTCTCTAGGATCCTCACCAGCCTACTATACCAATTGTGTAGGGGTTGCTGCCAACTGCATAGTGATGCTGCACTCGTATGGGTAGCATCATTTTGCCTATATCTACCCAACTGTCTACCAGTTAATTTAGTTCATTTATTGAGCAATTATACACTGTGTAAGAAATTTGAAACAAACCGTCATAAGAAATAATGATGGCCCTGGACATCAAGCGGTATTTGTAAAGCTAAGTGAAGTAACATGGTGGTGGCGATCCTGTGCACACCTACTTAGGAGTACCCTTTTGAATTTAGTGGGGTTTATTTCCAGGTTAAAAATGCACAGGATTGCATTATGCAAGAACTTGATTTCTGAATTTAAAATACAGGTCCTTTGAACTAGTGTGATTTCAGCTTGGGGCACATGGGTCCCCCACAAATTCCTGCATTTCATTTCTTTTTAATCTACCCCTTTTCCTTCTAATTTATAGACATGGTTCTTGCATTGGTATCTAGAGATGGTTTTTCCTTTGCAGCAACACCTATTGTTTAAGAGCATGTATCCTTTAAGTATAGACTGGAGATACAAATATCATTTACTTTGAAAATTAATAATTCTTGCACATACCCAGCAAGTTACTTAAGGGACCACCCATAAATTATGTCATGTATTCAAGAGGGTGGAACAGGTATAGAAAAGTGGCAAGAAAGTAAGTACTTATTACTGGTTTAAAATAGGCAAGGGAGTCGTTAAACAAAAGACCTTAAAGTGTGACATACTTTATGGATAGTCCCTAAGCATATTTTCAAAATGGCTTCACTCACATTCTTAAATGAATTAACTTTGGTTGCTTCCAAACATAGAGCTCTTATTGCTGTCGAAACATGGATTTTTCACAATTGTTTAGAAGTGAACATTACATAAGAATGTAGGAAGAACCTGCTGGCTCAGGCCAGTGACTCATCTAGTTCAGCATCCTGTTCTCACAATAGCCAACCAGATGCCTGTGGGAAGCCTACACGAAGGACATGAGCAAAACAATGGAATTAAAATGGAAGTTATACACAAGCACAAGTGTGAAATTACCCAACAATGCCTGCCATACAACCAAGATCTTTCTATAATGTCTACTCACAACTGAGATCTTTCTACTATTAATTGAAAGCTTCGTGTGTTCTGGCTATGCCCATGTTGTTGCTTTCCTGCAGCACGGTTGACAGATGAAGGCTGAATTGCCCCGTAATTGCCTTGGCAATATTATCCTAACCACCCTCATCAGCAGAAGGCCTGGGCAAGGACTTCTGCTTGTGTAATGGGGCTTTCTCCACTCTCCTCTCCTGCATGTCCCCAGAAATTGGTGTGTGTGTGTGTGTGTGTGTGTTGGGAGATGATTCCATCTGGCAGGCTGGAATGTTTGCACAGTCAGAATTACCGGTATTGAAAGAGCGAACATCCAATTCCGCCCCTGCATATTAAATCGTCTTTTGTTCCCTTTGTGTGTTCATATGCATGTTTGTTAAACTGCTGCTTCATTTCCATTTCCCTTTTTCTTTCCATTATAGTGAAATAGCACTATTTCACCATAATGGTAAATAAAAAGGGAAAATAAATAATGAAAAGAAACTGGTAGTATAATACCCAATCTTTGGGGAACACTGGGTGATTAAATAAGGGGCAATTCATCACTGATCTTCTAGCTGGACTGAGTAGGAAACCAGTAAAATTGGAAGAACCTATACAGTGGTGCCCCGCTAGACGAATGCCTCGCTAGATGAAAAACTCGCTAGACAAAGGCATTCGTCTAGCGGAAGGCTGCCCCGCTAGACAAAAAAGTCTATGGGGCTGCCTCGCAAGACGAAAAATTTTCATCTTTTTTTTTCTTTTCGTTTTGCGGAGCGCGGCTGTCATTGCCACTCCGCAAGACGAAAAACCTGAATTATTTTCGTCTAGCGGGGCACCACTGTACTGTAATCAGGAAGCTTTACATTTGACGGAATAGTTACTCTAAAAACAACCTGTTTTTTAACAGCAAAAATCCTGTCACAAATCAGGCCTGGAAAAACTAAAGGATGAACAGAATGCAATGATTTGACGAAGATTCACTGTAAAAAGTTGCAATTCCAAAGCAACGTTTGTTGATTGCCTTAACTTATCTATTTCTCATATCCAAAGTCTGGTTCCCCCACCCCCACCCGCATTTTGAAGAAAAGGGTAATCAAAAATTTGCTAAACCAAAGGTTGAGTGCTTCTTTTTAATCTTTAGGCCTACTGCATTGCAGGCTGTTTGCATTCAATGGAAGAGAGAAAGCACAGCAAACAATTGCAGATATGAAAGTATTTATCAGCCCTAAGCTGCCATGTTTTATTAGTTTATATCCCTACCTTCTGGCTCCGTTAAATTTGCAGGTTTGTTCGGAATTATTTATCAATTGAATGGTAACCGCAGTAATAAGGAAGATGCATGATACAGCTTATGTGCATAAGTAAAAAAGCTTTGTTTTTAAGCACACTGCTCAAAATTCAATTAAAAGGTCTGTTGAAGTAAAGGTGATTTGTTTTACTTTTGCTCACTTGCTTTTGCTGCAGCTCTATTTAGCGAAGTTAAAATGTGAACCATTTTTTATTACAGTGTAGTGGGGAGAGAGTGAGAATGCGCACAGCAACCATCCTGTTCTTACCAGTTTATCAATTAAGGATTCCAGCTGGGAATTTACACATTAATAGAGGAGGATGTAGGAGAGTATTTCCTTCAAAAGCTGCCATTGTATGATTTATTTATTCTCCTTGGTGGAGTCTGTGGCTGCTGCCATTTTAACTACCCAAACTACAGACAGAAATAAATTTCCACTTCACACTAGCAGTAGATGAGGGATTCTCAGGAGGGGAGGATTAGGGAGGGATCCTTGCGATTTACTCATTATAGAAGACTGATAGGAGTGATTCATTTCTGAGCAGGTGGCATGGCACACTGCACAACGGGAAGACAAAAAACAAACAAACACAAAATTGAACCTCTATTATTACCCCCACCCATCTGACTGGGTTGCCCCAGACACTCTGGGTGGCTTCCAACACACACACACACACACACACACACACACACACCATTAAAAAACTTCCTTGTGCAGGGCTGCCTTCAGATGTCTAAAGTTTGTATAGTTACTTATCTCCTTGGCTCGGGGGTCACATAACTCTATACCGTCCAACAGTTCTCTGTTGAAATAGAGATAGCCTACCATACGCTCCAAATTTTCTCCATTGAAAATAGGGACATCCTAAGGAAAAGTGGAGCATTCTGGGATCAAATCAGAAACCAGGATTGCTTCTGTAAATCCGGGATTGTTCCCAGAAAATAGGGACACTTGAAGGATCTGAGAGTCTACTTGGCCAAATATGTATTGAGAATATTGGTGTGTGCACATTAACAGAGGCAGTGTTAGGATCGTCCTACTCGTGTGTAGGACTCTGGCAGAGACACATGCCCGACTGGCATGTTCTCTCCCTCCTGGTTGATCGTTTGGGAGCTTCAAAAGCTTTCTTCTGCCCGAACATCACAACGACTGATACCAAGAAACATCAGCACACTTTGGGATTCGCAGAGTATTTGCAGTATGCACAGCATTTTGGCTAACCTACTTTTATTTACCTACAATACACTTGGAGCATTCTGCCTTAGCTCCTGCCTCTTTCTCATCAGACAGCAAAGAGAGAAAGAACAAAGGACTATAGCCCCACTTCACAGAACACAGTAACACAAACATCCTGTCTCCGTTACTTCCCACACTGTGGAATGAAAACATACACCATCATGTGATATAGACAACAATCTCATGACTGCAAACACGGAGCAAGAATCCTAACAGGTAGGGGATATGCCAAGCTGAAAAGTAACTATCCTGGAAATAAAGAAGAGTATATAAAAGCTGGTAGCAAAACCTCTTTTTGAAATTGAAAATAATATTTGAAATTCCACTGGGGCTTTGGAGAGTTCAGTGCATCTTTCATATAAACTGGAAATTTTACACCATCACATTTATCTTTACAACAGCCTCGTGCGATAAAAAAATTATCATATTTCATTTTCAAAGGACAAATCTGGAGGCCATGGAGGGCTGCACAAGCGCTCCAAATCTGCTTTAGTTGTTTAGTCTGAATTTGCCAGTATGCCATTGAATCCCACCTGCAAAATGTGATAATGTCTTTGCTGATCAATTGGTGGCTGGAGGAGCCCTTCATGTATGGGAGAAAGCATCCTAGGTGCATCAATAAGTCTTTGGGGTGAAAGGCTGTGCAAGGTAGCCAGAGTGGGCCCCTGGATTGCCTCTTACCAGTGTTGGCAAACATCTGTTCCAAAGTGATAATTGAAGGCCAAGGAATAAGTAAATCGTTTAAGTGGAAGAGGAGTAGGCAGCAAAGGTCTAGCTCTTGCTAAATGAAACCTATCTTGTTGAGTTGATAGGAGCAGATCAGGCCAAACCACGAGGGAAGAGAGGGGACATATTTGTATGTAAAACTCCAGTTAGTATTGGATGTTACAGGGTTTTTGATTTGATACAGAATGATCCAACATTAGCATTATGCAATGTAAGCATTTTGAATTTCCCAAGATGAGGTTTTTATACTGAATGTTTGGTGCTCGCTTTCTGGCATTTAGTGTTATTGAATGTTTACTTCTGAAACAAAATTACTTGGGCCACTGCCAGCTTAGATGTTCAGTAGCAGGAAACATGTTGTGGATTGAAAACACACACACACCATGAGTTGTAATCTTTAATCGTGCAGGGCTGTTCAGAGCTGTGGTGAACATTTGCAACTTCTGTTTCTGTATGTCTGTCAGATGTCCATAGCCACTGGTCAATCTGCTGGGAATGATGGAAACAACAGGTTACAGCAAGGACAAGGGCTGCTGTGATCAATAGAATAAATTCCCACTGGGAAATGGACTTTGAAGTTGCAGGTACAAACTGAGGTTTTGCTTATCCTTGTTTTTATTAGCACAGCAAAAGCACATATTGGACATGGATTATAATTTCTGCTTCGTTGGGGATACAGCACTCAATACCTTAGAGGATATATTTTGGTGATATTCAGAGATAATTTTGTCCAGGTTTTGCACCTGCTATTCTTTGTTCAACAAATAAGGAATAAGGAACAAGGAAGGAAGGAAGGAAGGAAGGAATAATTTATTATTGGCCAAGTACATTTTCCAACATACTTGGAATTTGTTTCGGCTACATTGCAATGTAAACATACAAACACTGTTCCACTCACAATACAAAAAAGCAAAGAAACCCCACCCATAATTGACCTCCCCTTCAGCTACACAACTACGAATTTAACAATTTAATGGCACAAGGGAAAAAACCTGTTCCTGTGCCTGGCCGATTTTGTATATGAAGTCCTGTAGCGACGTGCAGGTGGAAATAAATCAAGCAGATTATGATTTAAGGTGTTTTCAAACCAAGAATATGGTTGCAAATATTGTAAAACTGTACTTAATCCCTGAGCACTAAGGGAATTGGGCGGGCGGGGGGGGAGCACTGGGTCTGAGGCTGCCTTCCTATGAGAAAATGAAGAACAGGTACCTTATGTGAGGAGCTCTCTGTTTGCATTTGGATGTGTGTGCAAAAGGAGATTAGAAAACAATTAACTGGAGGACGTGGAATGAACTTGCTGCTTTTGAATCTGCTCTATTTGCTCCCCCATCCCCTTTGCATATACTCCTGAGGGAGCAAGGATAGCTATGGTGAAATATTCTTAACAGCACTGACCTAAACTTCCTTACTTAAAAATAAATTTAATGTGGCTTGCTTCCTAATAAGCATGCTTAAGGAGTACAGCCTCAGTTAGACTTTTATTATATCCTGCCTATTTAAAGGTAAAATATCAGAAGTCAGTGTTGCAGGCAAAAACAACAACAACCCACTTAATATAACACTGCCGATATTGTAGAACTAAAAAACACACACACCAAGAACTCTGGCCAGAAATTTCAATACTAGGAATAAATCCTACTCATGAGTTGCAGTCAAATAAAGAAAATACTTATGTGAAGAAGTGTGCATGCACACAGAAGCTCATGCCAAGAACAAACTTAGTTGGTCTCTAAGGTGCTACTGGAAAGAATTTTTTATTTTGTTTTGACTATGGCAGACCAACACGGCAACCCACCTGTAACTAGTCTAATAAAGGTATATATTCTGGTAAGAGTTACAGGCTTGTAAATTCTAACAGAAAAACAGCTTTAAAGTCACATACGTATAATTCGTTACAATGTAGAACATAAGAGGTTTGACTCAACAACAAATGATATAAAAGTCCATATCCAAAAGTATTAAAAAGGTCGTTTTGTATGTGGAGCCGGAGTCAAGAGTCGATTCAAAGAAAGAACCCAGGACAGAGCCCTGTTTCGGTATGAACACCTTCGTCAGCTGGGAATATCAATAATGCATACAAATATATCAACATTCTATAGCAATGCATCAAAATTCTAAATTATCATAATTTATAAATTTACAGAATTATGTGGCATTTGGTTCCTTACCTAATGTGTGAATTCGTGTTAGTTAGTAAAGTACCAAGTGGTTCTATGTTTTTCAAATGTAGTGTCTGGAAATAATAAGTGCCAGCAATGATTATATGTTTTAAGTCAAAGTAAACATTATTAATTATGAATTGTAAAACATCATATAATTTTTGGGTTTCCTCACCTATGTATAAAGCGATCAACGTGTCTCTATGTGTTTATATATCATTTGTTGTTGAGTCAAACCTCTTATGTTCTACATTGTAACGAATTATACGTATGTGTCTTTAAAGCTGTTGTTTTGTTAGAATTTACAAGCCTGTAACTCTTACCAGAATGCATACCTTTATTTGACTGCAACTCATGAGTAGGATTTATTCCTAGTATTGAAATTTCTGGCCAGAGTTCTTGGTGTGTTTTTTTTTTATATTGTAGCACTGGCAGCCACTTTCCCAATAACTCCATTTTTAGCCCTCATCAGTCATAATGTGATTGGTTCAATATTAGAATCATAGAATCATAGAGTTGGAAGAGACCACAAGGGCCATCCAGTCCAACCCCCTGCCAAGCAGGAAACTGATGTATACATCAGCTATACATTGGATCTTCCAGCTTACTGTGTATTCCCTTGTTGCTTCTCTTATCATTGGGGAGGGGGTGGATCTGGATTTGGCCAAGTGCAAAATCCTTATCTCACCTGGAATACTGGAACCTAGGGAATGGACACTTCCTATTCTGCCCTTAGACTTGATTTGGCTGTTGAAGCTGCCCAGAGTGGGGTACAAACAAATTACTATTACTATTATATTACTACTACTACTACTACTACTACTACTACTATTCAAGTGATTGAGATAGAATGTGAGTTTAGGAGGCATGCTCCATGTATAAAAGATTGTGCACATTTGGTTTCCTACACATGCATCACCAAAATATAAATGAGCTCCTCATTTCAGAAACAAGAAGTGATGGTAAGAAAAATAGACTTGCTTATTGAGGAACTTGTTGTTTTTTAAACTGAGTGTCTGTTGTTGCTTCAGCTCTGCCCCTTTTCTTTTTATTAAGACAGTGATATATTAGAAATTGTTTGATTATAACAGAAATAGAAGTGCTTATGAAACAATAGAAATGTAGTTGGCACCATTTTTTTTAATAACTGAAGGCATTCACAGAGGAGTGCAGTTTAGAGGTTTGATTCAACAAATGTTTAATGGACTTGTTCATATCAAGATCCCACGAGTATTTAGCATCAAACATAACTTAATATACACCCATGGAGGAAAATTGTCTTTGAAGCAGCCCCAGGTCTGTGGCATTCTATAGAACTCAGCAGTTGTTTTTCATGCTACTGCTGTCAAGTTCTGTTCCTCTGTGCAGCAGAAATCATGGGCTTCTGTCGTGACTTTAGGATTGTAACCGAATCTGCTGCATAGAATGTGTGTATCTGCTGATAAGAATTCATTATATTGTCCTTTTAGGAGCTACAGTGCTTTCTGGGGAGATAGTTTTGTTTTAGCCCTTCTGCATTTTGTGGGTGTGTCTTATTTGAGGGATTGCAGCTTCCTGTTCAGTAGATATGGTATTATCTACAGTTACTCATGTTATGTTACTTTGTATTATACACAGAAAGCTGCTGAGTATTCATCTGTTACGCTAATGGCCCTGGATGATTGGCTGAGGTGTGTTGTCTCCTTATAGTGGAATATCTCCCTTGATTGGTTAGAACAGAGGTTTTCAACCTTTTTGAATCCATGGTTCCCTTGATCAACTACATTATTTCTGTGGCAACCCTGTGGGGCTCAGGAGCCCAGCTGTGTCAGCCCTTGCCTGCAGAGCTGGCAGCCTCTCACCCTTTTTCGAACATCCTCCCTTGTGGAGTGTTCCCTCAGTCTCCTCTCCTCTCCCCTCTCCTTGGGAGTCCTCTGGGCAGGTGTTGCTGCCTCCGCTAGATTGCTATTCCACATGTCATAATATAGTGGCCCAATTTGCACATCACATTGAAGCAAATTTTGATTTAATGTGAATGAGCTGTATGGTGGTGCAGGCTGCGCATAAGTTTCCATAGTGTTCCTCCCTGCTGTTGGACTGAGCTTTGGGGGTGGGGAGTGGGATGCTTTCTCCTGGGAAAGTGCCTAGTTTGCCCTTCCATAAATAGTATTTGGATGGGCAAAAGGGTCATTCTCAATGCAAAAAAGACCTGGCTTATTAGAATGAGGTCTACAATTGAACTGTGCCATGGTTTGCAGACTTAAGGTTGCTTTACCCCTGTTGCTTGAAACTTAATATTTCATAATTTTTATGTCTGGAAAGAGCATTCTTTCCTCCTCCTCCACTTCTTCCTTTTTCTTTTTTTATATCAAGTGGGGGATAAAATCAAATTCCTAAAAGAAATACTGTGTGCATATGAAATTAATCTCCTTGTTTTGGAGGAGCTGTCCCTAAAATGTTTACAGTGAAAAGTAAGAAATAGATTACACACACCCACACACACCCACACATGCATACACCCACCTCCCATGGATCAATAGCCTGACGTTTTGATTGTTGTCAATAATAGCAGAGTGTAAGCTCACTTTTTCCTGTTAGCAACTGTGCAGTTTAAAAAGCTACATCAAATGCCAGAGAACCATAGATCCCTAAAACACATCCTGAACTAGTTGGGAATGGTTTTTTCTTTAGAAGTCTTTATAGAACAGAGAGGCTGCGGCTGGTCAAGGGTAAAAATAGTTCCGAGTTTTCAACTGCTACATTCCTGCTGGAGCCTGAAATCATGAATCAGGACTCCGCTCAGACACTGCAAGGCTGAGCAAGGGAGCTGTGGTATGTAAGGCAGGAGGGGAACAAGCAGCAAGCCGAGATGAGTGTACCCACAGCTTCGCTAATCCTTTGGGATGGACCTGTCTTACTTGTGCAGCCCCAACCAGGTACAGTGTGTGTAGTGTCGTCTTGGGTTCTGGTGGCTCTCTCTAGCTCCGTAATGCTGTAAAAACAATGATGGCATGGTCTGAACTGTGCAAAATGTTTAATTTCCTCACCCTCAACCAAATTCAACTTTCTAAGGGCTCTGTCGTTGCACATGTTAAAGCTGACAGAGCTTTTAAAGTCCTATGTGTTGGCTAAAGTTTTAGATATGCACCTTCTGGCCACGTGCTGTGCTTGAATTTGAGTTCACCTATGTTCCTAGTTCTTAGGGAAAGTTTCCAGCCGCCAATTGTTTTGGGGGAATCTAGCTACTGGAATTTATGGAGATTCCAAGCCGCCCTCACCTGGCCAGAAGCATGATAAAATTAGCACTACTTCCAAGGCAGTTTTCAGCAAGAGAAGTTGCTAGGCATTTGGTTTTAGGGAGTTGCTGGAAAGGAGTCAGTAAGGCATAAGGATGTAATTTTATTTGTATAATGTATATGTATTTAACTGCTGATGTTATTTAGATGGGGGGGGGGGAATTAGTCCAACTGGTTTTTTTTAAATTTCTGACTCCTATCAATAATGTTAATATGTACTCTATGTAAACAGTTTAGAATTTTTTACACGTTAGCACTATACAAATTCTGATAAAGTCATTGTTATTTATTATATTGAATATAAATAGATAAATATGGTAAAATGTTAAAAAGGAATAAGTCATATGAATTATTATTATTATTATTATTATTATTATTATTATTATTGACTTAATAAGATCAGGTATAACTCAAAGTATAATTGATGTTACATCCAAAGATCACAGGGCGGTTCACAGCATAAAAACACAAAATACATAATAAAACAAAAACAAACCATTATCCCCCTCCCACAAACACATTTAAAAGGCCATAGAGTGTTTAATCAACTGAATACCTGGTTGAAGAAAAATGTTTTCACCTTTTGCCTAAAGATATGTAATGAGGGCGCCAGGTGAGCTTCCCTGGGATATAAACTTCATGTAGAAGGATCATCTCCCTCCACCAACTTGGCAGTACTTACCTTCTTATGAATCTGTAGTTACATGCCCTACAAGACTGGTAGTATGACCCCATCATCAACACACAGTTGGTATTTTTCAGGTGGCCTCATCTGGTTTGCGCCAGATGATTAACGTCCTTCTAAGTCTCCCATACACTGTACTGACATTGGTCTGGTTTGTATGCAATACTAAGTCAAACCAGTGCTTTTTTTCTGGGCGGAAGCAGGGGTATGCATACCCCTAAACATTTTGTGAATCCTTGCACTTTTGTCCATTTACTGTATTTATTTTTCTGGATTTGAACTATAAAATGGTGATTTTCTGGAGTCAAAATGAGAGTACCCTTAAATATATATTTTTTTAAAGAAAAAAAGCACTGACCCAAACTATGGCATGCTATAGTGTGAGCTAAGCCATGGTTTGACTTAGCATTATGTGCAACTGTGAGCTTGTGACTTGTGGACCACAGCACAGCGGGCTAAGGTTTACTGGGTGGGCTAAGGTTTCTGGATGTGTAAGACCAGCGTGAATGATAAGACAGCATTTTGGAACTGAAAACAGCCACAACTTTATTGATTATAGATGTAAGTAAGCTTTGGCATAGGCATTGGGTATGTATAGGCATTGGGCTTTGGCATAGGCATTGGGCATCAATGGCTGGCCACGTGGGTCAACCACACCCTACCACGCCTCCTCAGCATCTGCACCAGGCCATAACTGCTTCCCCACAGAAGGGTAAATGGTCTTCGACTAAACAAGATTTGCTTGTGGTTGATACTCATGTTATCTTTGCGGGAGACACACCACAATCTCTCGTTCACATGTAAAACTAAGCCACACCATGACTTAGCTCTCTGTAGTATGGCAGCAGCAGGACCAGGCAAGGAATGCAATGGCCACCATTTTCTAAATGGGTACTTCCATGCTTGCTTGTTCATGCTAAGCCATAATTTGGCTTGGTGTTCTGTGCAAGTATAGCCATTATACTTGGGCTTTCCAGACAGTGTTTTATCTACCCTGCCTCTACTGTCATTCCTCTGTGCCTCATAGACATACAGGGAACTACCATAGCATTCATTCTGCAATTAAAAAAGGGGTCGTGTGCAATGCATGGGCATATTCCATTCTCAAAACAAACAAACATGTAGATATTCCCCACTAGCAACAAGGATAATTTTATGTAGCATTGAGCCAATCAGGATTATGAGAGACTGTGATCACTTGCCCTAAAGATGGCTCTGACTTACTAGTGGCAGATATAGAGCATGACAGTTTAGGGGATTTGAGAGCTTGGTTTGTGTATTTGTATTTTATTGATCATCTGAAGAGAGCACAGTCATGGCAACCTTTTGTGTTAGCAAAATCCCTCTGACACATGATATATCCATAGCTTTCTTCATTTAGGAACGGGAATCTTACAGAGCATTGCAATTATAAGGTTAAGAATCTTCCACGCAGCATTTCTGCAGAAGGGTGTGGATTCTCATTATTTGTGTGTGTTTTTTCCTGTTCCCTGTGAGATACCCTGTTGTACTATCAAAGAATTTCACCCAGTCCCAGTATTGCATGACAGGCAAATCTCCAGCAGTTGCAGTGTGGGTGTTTCACCTGTCCCAAAATTTTCCTATTAATATCCAAAATGCAAAGGGTATTTGTGGCATTTGCTGATAGTTTACTGTACTGTTAGTATCTATGGGAAACCTGCTCTGATGCTATATGTCACACACCTCACTTGTAAGACCCTGATACTTTTTATCGCCTCTCCAGTTGTCTTTTGAATACAGCCTTATACTAGTCTACTGACATTTCTGCAAAGGACTGGGCACAAGCTTATCTTTAAGCATATGAGTAGTTTCATAGCCATTCCACTTTGTTATGCCCAGAGTGAAGTAGCTATTTAAGAGCTTGGCACGATCAAGGCAACACTGCACTTTTGTAGGGTCAAGTTCTAAGCAAAACTACTAAGTTTAGTGACACTGGCCAAGTCAGGAATTGTATTCAGCTTGTCTTTTGTCCTTATGACCTGTAGTCCTGTGAGAAGCTTGTTAGCTGTGAGCAGCATGATTTTTCAGGCTGTGGCAAAGCATATCCCTTATGTAAGTCTGTTAATATTTAGTATTTGTTATTAGTTAGTGTTTTCAATTGCAAAAGCACTTGTCCGATTAATGACATGTGTGTATATAAGACATTGAAATAAGTGGGCGTAAGCACATTTAATTCTGCATTGCATTATGACCCATAAGTAGAAACTTAAATCTTAGGGAAATCTTTAGAATGTATGCTATTGCTACATTCTCAAATTGTTGGAGTAGTTGTAAACAAGAAGGGCATTATCTCCACATGTGGTGGGCTTGTTCAGCTGAGAAATCTTGGAAGGAAGTAATCATCCAGGCAATTAGACAAATACTGCAATTAGACATAACTTGAGAACCTGCTAAGCACCTTATGAGGTTGTTTTAAACATTTTGTTCTGGATAAATATGACAGATTAGCAGCAAATCTTATAGTAGGGGATATCATACTGAATATTTGTCATTGCAGTGCTTCATGAACAAACCTGTTTGGAATATTGTGAATAAGCAAGATTTAGTAATGATATTAAAATGATACAAGAATAATATCAAATGGACAAATGTGAAGCAAACTAGGGTCGACCAGGCTTTATGTTGGGGGCAGAACCTCAGTTAGTTAAGTATATTTATTGATTTACTTTATTGGGGGGCACTTGATCCGCTCCCCCTTGGCTATTACCATGCTTGCAAAGGATGCTCTATAAATTTCCCATTACTTAGGTCCCAACTGCACATGAACAACAGGCATGCATGAATTCCTGAATTTCTTTCAAAAAGCAGCTGCAGTCCACCCACCTTTGGCAGGGGGAGAAGGACTAACGTTGTACCATTTTCCCAATGAACACCCCCGCCCCCAAGTATTTAACTAGTAGTGGTATATCGGACAGCTACTGGGGCCAAGACAGTTTCACCCCCTCAATGCTTTTTGAGGGGACCGGGCTCTTTGTGACGTGCGTGTGACGTCAGGACATCGTGTTGGGGCTCCCTCAATCAACTTCAGAAGATGGCGCCTCTGAGTAGAAGAAACAGGGCAGAATGAGAATGCTGTTAGGTCTTTCAGAAAAGAGCTGACTTGAAAACCTCTGCCTGCTTGCCTCTCCCCTATTTTGTAAATGGGAGTGGGTCTTTATGTTCAATCATGGTCAAGTGTCTGCTTCTCCCTGGTCTGCCTGTCACAGCACTAATGCAAAAAGGAAGAAAAGGAATCATAGAGCTAGAAGGGAGGGTCATCTAGTCCAACTCCCTGCAATGCAGGAATCTTTTTGCCCCAACAACAACAACCTTGTTGCTTCAAGGAGCCCCCCCCCCCACAAAAGCACCTGATGCCATCCAGTTTATAAAAAACACCATTTCCTTGTGCAAGAGACTTCTATTTGTCTGCCACATTCTGTTTTTAAGCAAACTCCTTTGTTTTACCTTAACGCCCCTCTCTATTTCCCCACATTGCTTTCCTTAAAGGTAAAAAGACTTCACTTAAAAAACAACAACAGCAAACCCTTGGCAGCCTTCCTGTGCTTATAGGAAATCCCAGCTGAAAATGTCCCAGGGTTTCCAGGAAAGGCAAGTGCCTAGGAAGGCTGCTGGTTGCAGACCAGCAGAGAAAAGATTTGTAGAATGAAAGAAAGTGCACTCCCCAAGTGCTCCTTGGCTGCCTTGAAAGGAAGGTGTGTGCAAACTCCTCCACTGAAAATTTCTCTCTCCTTGGATATTTTTCAAGCACAATTTCTTTTCTCATTATTGAATGGAGAATTGATGGAAAATAATGTGGGGTAAATTTTTGCATAGCTCTAGTTCTTGGCTTCATTATCCTTTGGAACCAGCAGGGTTGCCAGCTGGACAGCTGCAGCACTGACTTCCCTTTAAAAGGCCTCCAACATTGCCCCACTCCTCCACCGTATATGTAGCTTAGCTGCATCTTAAAGGGGGGGGAGCAATGGCATGGTTGTGTGTCCGCCACAGCAAAGCTCCCCCTAACTTGTGCATGCACATGAATCCTGACTATATTCTTCTGTTATTTCTCTGAGATTGCCTTAGAGAGTATTACTATGCTCATGGGAAAATACACTTGGAGATCACATTGGGGTGTGTGTGTGTGTGTGTGTAGAAATGTCCTGAGATGCCTAACAGGAAGCCAAGAGCATTCTGGGGCTTGAATTGTGTTTGTTTTTGGCACACATTGAACAAGGAATGGCAGAAACTCCAGGCAAGTTACTTAAGTAGTTTAACTCGGGTTAAGGGTCACTTTGGATTAATCCCAAAGTTTATTTGGTAAAATGTTTTGTTTTATCTAAATTAGCATACTTATCTTTAATGTTTGCTTTAATAAGAAGCTGCAGTTCCTCAGCACTTCTTTTGCTTTATCCTTGCAACTGCATGTGCTTTTCCAACATTGATTTAGCCTCCTAGGAGCCATTTCAGATAACATGGAACGTGCTGCCAAGTTCTTATCTTGTCTGAAATAACCCTATGAGGTAGGTCAATGGTATTTATGGGGGGGGGGGACATTCCTTGGCTGAACTGCCGAATATTCCTCAAGATGAGAAATGGTTCTACCTCCACTGTCACAGCATTGTGCCTTTGAATACCAGTTGCTGGGAGTAACCGATGGCCAGAGTCCTGTTGTGCTCATGTTCTGCTTTGAGGTTTCCCATAGGCAACTGGTTGGCCACCGTGAGAACAGAATGCTGGACTAGATGGGCCATTGGCCTGACCCATGTTCTTGTTGCTAACACTATCTCATAATGCCATACTCTCCCAAACAAGGACACACATGTGCTTATAAGGCCTCTTTTTCTCTCACAGATGGGCCTGCTTGCCCCGGCCCCCCAGGATTTCCCCCCAAATCTGTTCTGTGCTTTTGCAAACGTTGGACTTTCTCCTAGTTTGTTGATACCTCCCTTTGGTTTGGGGTTGGTGCCATGTTGGCTGTGTCAGCAATGACATTCACCTCCTGAACATTATTTATATTGGTTTTTCATGTTTTATTATATGAAGGACATAAAGGTGTATAATTGTTTAAGAGCTTACACAAATGGTCTTCTTTCACGAACAATAATGAATGATTCTATGATTCTGCGAATGGGAAGGAACCTTATATGATATCAGCATTTTTAGGTGGGATGGGGAGAAGTAAGCCACACAAGCCTGGGGGTTCTTCATTGTTAATGTATGTAGCACCAAGCCACAAGTTTGCATTATGTCTGGTGCCGTTTGTGCATGGAGATGACATAGAATATCAGTTTGGTTCAGGATTAAGCAGGTGGGAAAAGATTTTCATTGCGTACAGCTGAGGTTTGGAGGCTTTTTTTGCCCCTTAGGACGCGGGTGGCACTGTGGGTTAAACCACAGAGCCTAGGGCTTGCTGATCAGAAGGTTGGCAGTTTGAATCCCCATGATGGGGTGAGCTCCCATTGCTCGATCCCAGCTCCTGCCAACCTAGCAGTTTGAAAGCACGTCAAAGTGCAAGTAGATAAATAGGTACCGCTCCGGCGGGAAGGTAAACAGCGTTTCCATGAGTTGCTCTGGTTCGCCAGAAGCGGCTTAGTCATGCTGGCCACATGACCCGGAAGCTGTACGCCAGCTCCCTTGGGCAATAAAGCGAGATGAGCCCCACAACCCCAGAGTCATCCACGACTGGACCTAATGGTCAGGGGTCCCTTTACCTTTACTTATTCCTGCATATGCACAGTGATACCGCTTCGGGGACCTGCAGAATTCTAGAAACAATGTGCATGGCAATGAGTGCAATCAGTTCATGAGACCCTTGCAGGCTACAGAAACAACTGCTGTTGGTATCATTGGTTCATGCATGCATGGCAGGGCAGTTCTTTTCCCATGATTGATGTGTAATGCAAGTCACTGCTGGCAGCAGAGGTGCTGAACAGTGAGGGCGTTGGTAAGCTTGGGTGCTGTCTCATTTTGTTTTAGTACACGTCAGTCTGCAGCATCTAGCAATCTCCCATCCTAACTAGCAGTTCCAGTGCACTAGCAGGGCATGCGCTCTCCTCTTTCAACTATTTCTAGCTAGCATTTCCACCACAGAGTGTAAGACTCTGTTATGGATCATGAGCTAAGAAATCCATCACATGAGATGTGCGCGCTCATCGCATTTTCTGTCTATGAGGCTGTGGCATAGCTAATAGCTGAAGAGTCTTATTCTGGCAATGGGTAGTTTTTTGAAAGCAGTAAAATGTTCGTTCACATCATGGGTAGCTTTATCCGCTGGATGGTGAGTTAATGGAATATTAAGTGTAGAAGATGACCTTTCATTGAGAGTGAGTTATGAGGGCGAGAATTGTGACAAAAGTCTATTGCGTTTCTAAAGTTGTAAGCAGAACTGAAAGTTAATGCCATTTTGAGAAAAGTTCACTCAGGAATCTATCTGACAGAGATGCTTGGTAATCATTTTAGCTTCAATTATATAAGGCCACATAAAGTATTTGCTTGGAAATTCTCATGCCATAAATACAGATGGCAGGTACTAAAACAAATTGTCTCGTAAAGAGATGCTACAAAACAAGGAAATGAAACACCAAGTCCTGCAGTTTGTGATCCAAGGTGAGATGGAGGCAGAAGTAGCCGCATCTCTCCCAAACTCTTTCCCCTCCTTTTCCAGATTACTTTTGACCCTGTGCGGGGGGAAGTGTGTGTGTGTATGTGTGTGTTGGCAGGGTAGGTGGATAGATCACAATAATATTCTGGCCCCACCTACTGCTTTTATATTACATGAACACCATAATACTGTATTGTGAGGTACCACTCCAGTGTCAAAGCACAATATGTCAGCTGTACATTTCTCTCCATAGGGACTGTTAAGAAGTAACTTAAAATGTCTTTTCCCAAAGAGAAACAAAAACATTGTATAGGATGCTGCCTGGGCTATTAGCACTTCCAGGAAGAGAGAACCTTCACACATTTCCCCATTTTATTCATTCTCATAGTAATAAATAATGTACTTGCTTTTCACAAGTGTAGATGTGCTGAGCCAGGCCTGGATGACTGTGGTATGCAATCCAAACTGACTTCTTTCCTGTGAAATGTTTAGCTGGAGAAGGGAGGGCTTCTCTTCCACCCTGAATCAGAGAGCTGCCTATTTAGAGGAACTGCAGGTCTATCAGTGTGGGTGTTGTGTGCTGGAGTGTGGAAGCACTCTTGTCCTAGGGCCATTTCATTAGGCCTAGCATGCTAGGTCATTCTTGTTTCCTCTGAGCTTTCCTGCTGGTGGGACTAGAACTATTGCTGACATGTGAATGACTGAGTGTCATAGTTTTTGCAGGAACACAGAGAAAGCACAGGATGTGGCATTGTGCACGGTATGTAGCTCCCAGAAAATCTCAGCCGTTGTTTTAAAAAATAAGTTTTTAGCCCATACATGTGGGGAAATATGCAATGGATAATGCCACATGGTGTGTGCATCTGAACGAAGTCTGCAGTTCTACAGCTTGGATTCCAAATCCTGGGAATGAATTAAGCACTGAATACTTGCTTCTTGTAATAGTTTGCTTATGTTCCTGTTTATAGACCTGTCAAAGGCGTTTTCTCTAACCTAGAATAATGGAATAGACTTTTGCCTACTATTCCACCGAGAAATTTTCTCCTTTATGAACTTTTTGTAGAGAGGGAGGGAGATATGAAGTCATTCCATCTTAATGTCTCCTCCCTTAAATACTGTATATTGTTTCCAGTGTAGTAAACCTCCATAAAAAAGTAATAGCTTTAGCTAACTTTTATGTTAACTAAATGGGCACACCCTTTTCTCTCCCTTCCCTTTGTTTTTTGCTGATAAAATATTGCTGTGGGATTGGATTGTTTCATTAGGGTAGTTGAAATCGTGAAACTCAAACCGAAAATAGTGTGACAGATGGGAAGAGAAATGCTGAAGACTTGTTATACTGTATGTCTGTGGTCATACCGTCTGTTATGTAGACAGGTGCCTTTTAGTTCACCTTGTACATCTGTAGCCTTAGCAGCAGGTGCTGCTTCCAGACAGCTGAATAACGCTGGTGTGATTTCTGAGGAATACAGAGGACATCTTGTTGTATTGTTGCCATAAGTGAGTTTGAATGGGGGAGATGGAGTCTGTGTGTGTGTGTGTGTGTGTGTGTGTGTACATGTGTACGTGTTGGAGGTTTGGAAGATGGGAGAATGTCCTGACAAGAAAGGGGAAGATGAACCTTTCAACTCTGCTTGGCAAGGAATAAATATGAATAGAAAGGTGTCTTCCCTGCAACTGACAGTGCAGATTGAATGTGAGATGACGTGTCTCAGAAAGACAGGGGCACAAGTTCACTTTTGAATGGGGGACAATCTGCCAAACATTTCAGAATAAAATTAAATATGTAGTAGGTGAGAAGTCAACATATCCCCCCCCCCCCGTTTTTGAAAGGATAAGTGACTTTACGCAGTTGTCAGAAAAGCTGTTGAGTTTGAGTTTTCCTTTGCCAGCCCTGTGATGAACTGGGGGTTCTGGTCCCCAAAAACGTATGCCTTAATAAATGTGCCAGTCTTTTATGATGCCACAAGACACTCTGGTTTTGCTACAGCAGACTAATATGGCTACCTGCTATGGAATTTGTCAGGCCTGGCACCTGCTGAGATGACAAACCACTTGAGTCTTGAGGCATCTCTTCTCTGGAGGTGTAGCCATGGTTTCATTTTTCACAGCCAACTATGAGTTGCATTTCATTGATCACATTGAGTTTCATATGAATTGCATTTCATGTATCTGAAGAAGTGTGCATGCACGCAAAAGCTCATATCAAGAACAAACTTAGTTGGTCTCTAAGGTGTTACTGGAAGGATTTTTATTTTATTTTTTGTTTTGTTTTGACTATGGCAGACCAACATGGCTACCTGCCTATCATTGATCACAGACAAATATCAAATACCATGAGTTCTGTTTTTGAGATTCCCTTTAGCTTGGGAGTGAGATTCATCATTTTGACACCTACAGGCTGGAATTCTCATGCTTGAGAATGAGAATTCTCATATATCCAGTGTAGAAGAGGGCTGGAAAAGGTGTCTTTATAATTAGTATATGGTAGGTATGGTTTATTTCACCGCATACAGTATCAGTCCAAATAACAGGGAATGTGGGTAGTTGTTTCTTTTGCACAGCAGAAACATAAAAGACTGGCATGTGTCACAGAGCTTGCTGGTCAGTAATCACACAATTCAAAGTTAGAGTTGAGTGTCAGGCCTAATGAGTGCAGCAGCTCATTTCCGGTGGTCGAGAGCCAGTGTGGTGTAGTGGTTAAGAGCGGCAGACTCGTTATCTGGGGAACCGGGTTCGCGTCTCCACTCCTCCACATGCAGCTGCTGGGTGACCTTGGGCTAGTCACACTTCTCTGAAGTCTCTCAGCCCCACTCACCTCACAGAGTGTTTGTTGTGGGGGAGGAAGGGAAAGGAGAATGTGAGCCGCTTTGAGACTCCTTCGGGTAGTGAAAAGCGGGATATCAAATCCAAACTCTTCTTCTTCTTCTTCTTCTTGCTCCATGAAATCAGTTGCTGAGACTGAAAGTCCCCACCTCCCCACAGCCACTTAAGTGCCCTCTTTTCTGGGGCTGTTTTCAAGCAGTCAGAGACTGCGTCTGTGTGCAGCCTGTTGCCACACCACTGGTTCTGGGAGACAGGAGGAGGGGAGCTTGTCAGAGAAGGAGGGAGAGACACCCATGACTCTTCACCAGCCTGACTCACCTCTGCCTCTTGACCTCACTCCTCCCACTTGCCTGCTTCATCTTCTGCCCACAATTCTTGACTTCTGCCTGCCACAGGCTCTCCTAGCTCACTAAGCCCTGTCACCCCTTGAGCTTCTGCGATCTCCTCTTTCCACTCTTCTCCCTCTAACCACCCATTGTTGTCCCATCACCGCTCCCCAGACTAAGCCTTCTTCCCTTGGTGGTTCCCCAGCTGCTTCTTCCAACTATTCCTCTGCATCTTGTAGCAGGCTTCCTGGGGGCATCTGGCTGGCTACTGCTGGAAGCAGAATGCTGAACTCAGTGGATGCTTGGTTAGCTCCATCGGAGCTCTTCTTATTAACTGGGGCACCTCCAAAGGAACAGGTTCACTTTTAACTTCAAATGCTCCCTCCCCAATCCCTTCCAGGAAAATAATTTTAAAACATAGCACATTCTTATGCAAGTACTTGATCAATTGATAGTAAGAACGCAAGAGGTGTCCTGGCATATTTAGTCCAGCATTTTCCCCCATATTGGCCAGCTAGATGCCTGTGAGAAGCCCACAAGCAGGATATGAACTCGTTAGCCCATGAGCTCATTTTCCCCAGTAACTGGTAGTACATCCTGTCTGACTGGACCCTGCTACCATACAGTTTCATTATATGACCCCTGGTATTATAAGTGAGTGAGGAAAAACCCATCCACTCTCTGCTTACCATACCTAATTTTATACACCTCTCTCTTGAAACCTCACCCTGCACTTGCCTTTCAATCCCCTAAACTAAAAAAGCCCTAAATGTTGTCACCCATACACAGTATTCCAAGTGTGGTTGCTCTGTAGATTTTTATAAAGGCATTACAATAGTGGCTGTTTTATTTTTGTGTCCTTTCCTAACAATCCTAACATGGAATTCACCTTTTCCACAGCTGCTGCACAAACCTCCATTGAGCTGTCTCCCATAACCTCAAGCCACATTGATTCTTCTTCGGATAGACCTGTTCTCCTATAGGCTTCATAATTTCCAATATTCTGTAGCTATATTTGTTGGAAATGAGCCATTTCCTCTTCGTGATACTATGTGGACCAAGTGGTTTCTGTGGGGGAAGAGGTGGGAAGCTTGTCTTCAGAATCACCTCACTTGGAGTGAAATAAAAAGGGCTATTTCTTACTCCTCTTAGTCCCACAAATCCTCCTCTCAGTACTATGCATTGGCTACTTTCATTCTCCAAGATCAAGGGTCCATTTAGACCACAACTCTTCCCACCAGTAGACAGTCAGATGCCACTGGAAAGCTAACAAGCAGGGCATGGTAGACAGAACCATCGTCTGTCATTTTACCTAAGTGTCTGGTAAGCAAAAATATACTGCATATCAAGTTAGAGGATCCATTCTTAGCTGTCCAAGCTAAGCGCCTTTGATACATTTGTCCTCCATACGCTTGTTTAATCCTTTCCTAAAGCCCATCTAAGCTAGTGACCATCATCACATCTTACAGCAATGAATTCCGTAAGTTCATTATGCATTATGTAATGGAATGCTTCCTTTTGGTGTCATGAACCTGTTGGCAATCCATTTTTTTAGATGACCGCAAGCCCTAATGTTTAGAGACAAAGGGCTTATCCACACTTCCTTCTGTTCCACTGCTCCCCCCATACCCCTGGGGAAAACCACTCATTAGTGCTCAATCAGAGCAAAAGGCAATGTGGGTTTTCTTTGGTTTGGCACTTGCTCTGATTTAGCACTAAAGAGCGGATTTTCACTGGGAAAGGTGTGGGTCAAGTGGAAAATAACTTGTACTTTCTAGGCACAGGACAGGCAAATGTGGACAAGCCCAGAGAGAGAATAGTTCCTCTTTGTTTTGTGTACGGTCTTGTGCTCTCACACTCCCTGGAAAGACTTCTTTTGTGTTTCTTGGCCCCTTCATTTGTATTGATACCTTGGGGTGGGAGTAGAGGAGATGTATTGTGGCTCAGTGGCAGAGTACATGCTTTGCAAGCATAATGAAGTTGTGAAACTGAAGGTCACATGCAAATATTCAAAATTCAGGATCACCAACCTTTTGGGACCTTGTGGGGCACACTTGCAAACCAGACGTACTACTGTGGGCACCACAAATGTACCACAGCCAAATGCACAAATGAGCAAATAGCAATGAAAGCTGGTGTGAGAGTGTGAGCCGAGTGCCTATCTTGAACAAGTGAGGCCAGATTTCAGCTCCCCATACAACCTACTAAGTTGTCTGGTTGACCTTCAGCTAGTCACTATGCTACAGGTTAATGAAGCTCAAAGACAAATTGTGAAGACAAAATTATTATCACTTTAAAATGATGCCTAAGGCACCTCTTGCATTGCTAGGCACCGTTCCAAGGGTTATAAAAAGAAAAGTCTCTCGCTACAGACTCACATTAAAGACTGGACACCTCAGAGGAGGAAAAGCAAAGGGTGAACGATGAGCTCAATTCAAAATGTGAGGATGAAGGGATGGGTTTTTAATAAAGGTTTAAAATTAGAAGCTGAGGGAGCCATGCAATGTTCAAGAGGTACAGCATTCCAACAGAAGGGAGCAGCAACGAAAACATGGCACACTTGTAATGCCAAAGTCACGGTACATTTTCCAAAAATGGGGAAAACCTTGAAGGAAAGGCAGTATACAAATGTGAAAATACATGAATGTGAGCTGTGCAATAATAAAATACAGCCTGTGGGCTTGTGACCTTATAAATATTGTTGGACTCTTATTTCCCATCAGTCCCAGCCAACATAGCCAGTAATCAGGGATGATGGCAGTTGTACTCCCAACATATGGAGACCCACAGGCTCCCCATCCCTGACTTAGAGATATTGGTAGTAATTTTGAATTATCCTGCTGTTCATTATGCCTGTGTGTTAGCTTTATCATCCAAACTCTTAACTTTCCAACTCTGCGGCTTTGAGGAAATAGCGACTGGTCTTTAAGATTTCAAGCTCACCCTGGCTGTAATGCTATGAAGGTAGGGGCTAGGTAATGTGAATTGGGTCTGATAGTTAAATGGCATGTTTGGAAGGAAATCCAAAAGAGTTGACGTGAGGAATTATGTGGCAAAAGGGATTGAGAGAAAGAAGAGTGGTGTTGGGCGGGGGGGGTTGGGAGGCAGCCATTAAAATGCCAATCTCTTCTCAGCCACTTGAAATTGCAGCTTAAATTTAGTATCATTTCAAAGCTCAGAATAATCTTTTATATGACTTGGAGCAGAAGCTACGTTTTCTCTGTGGTTTTAGAGAATATTGCCATTTAAAGAGATGTCAGCATTTTCAAGGAACTGGAAATTGAGTTGCTCAGAAAGTATAGCGCCCAAGATGGCAAAGGCTGTGTGGAGTAGGGATGCGGAATGGGAGGAAAGCGTTTTCTTCAAAGCCCTCTCCCCAGTCATGACATCGGGTAACACTTTAAAGTGACTTGACGAGTGACACAGGTTTTTTTTTTTTTTGCAATAAACTTCATATCTGAAATACAGCAAACTTATTCTGCCAATCCTCCTCTTCCCCTCTCTTGCAAACGTTCTTTTTTTGTGTGAATGTGAAGAAAAACATATTGCGCATTATCAGCCAATTTCACACCCTAGCTAATTTGAACTACTTGAATCTAAGCTTCTTCTTAAAAAAAAACACGCACACAAATTGAGGGCACTTAGTTTGATTCAGTGGGGTTAAAGTTGGTTAAATCCTAGTCCTATTTTAAACCAAACGGAAATTAAGGCTAAAGGGGTCCACAATGCAGCTAGCACTTTTGCCCAAATCCTTAATTAGATTGATGTTTTGCCGTGTCTCACAATTATGTGATTTCCCCCTGCCTTAATTCCCGAAATCTTCAGTTTTTAAAAGTTCAAAGCAGTTGCTGGGCTCCCCACTCCCACTTTTTTTAAAAGTTCAAAATGTTGCTGGGCTCCCCACTCCCAGTTTTTAAAAGTTCAAAGCAGTTGCTGGGCTCCCCACTCCCAGTTTTTAAAAGTTCAAAATGTTGCTGGGCTCCCCACTCCCTTCAACCCCAGCCAGCATGGTCAGAAGCATGACTCCTGAGCCTTGTATCTACAACTCAGCCTTTACTATTATTTGCTTAAATAAATATAGTTTCCTTACTTCCAAGGAAAGGTTATCTGCCTGCATGTTTCGGGGTGGGAGCTAGGATATTCTATTGCCTGCATGTTTCGGGGTGGGAGCTAGGATATTCTATTGAATATCCAAAATGGTGTGTCCCAGGAGCAGTCTGGCAAAAATGTCTATTTGTTACTTAAGGACTGCAGTGTCACGATTTTCATTCCTGAATAAGCCATGACTGCAAAGTTTTACATCATGAAGCTTATCAACAGAGCTGTACCATTTAGTCAGCGAATCATTTACATCAGTATATTTACTGATGAACTATTGTAGTCACCTGAATTAATTAAGGAACCCCTTGAGTTTGTAGAAAATTTTCATTATTTCTAATATAAAGGTAAATGTAAAGGTACCCCTGACCATTAGGTCCAGTCGCGGACGACTCTGGGGTTGCAGCACTCATCTCGCTTTACTGGCTGAGGGAGCCGGCGTACAGCTTCCGGGTCATGTGGCCAGCATGACTAAGCCTTCTGATCAGCAAGCCCTAGGTTCTAATGTAAGTGCTTAAAAAAGGAATTTGGAATAACCCAGAGTTTCCCAAGCTTAGGTCTCCAGCTGTTTTTGAAATACAATTCACTTCTTCCCTGACCACTGTTCCTGCTAGGATGATGGGAGTTGTAGTCCAACAGCAGATGCAGACCCAAGTTTTAGAAAGCCTGCTGTAACCCTTCAGGTAATGATGGGCTACAACTGCTGTCTTCCCTGACCATTGATCATATGGGCTGAAAGGAGAGGGGAGTCCATCTGGAGGGCCTTGGGTTTCCTATCCCTGATTTAAAACAAGAACCACAGGTGTCAGCCGCCATCTTAGAAGTGGCATTCTGCTTCTGTCTCACACAGAAACCTTCCAGGCAAATCCAAGGGAGTTGCTGTTACAGACATAAAGGTAATCTCCTGTGTTTTTCTAACTACAGTTCCATTCACATGCAGATTCAACGGATGGATTTATAACTCATACAAGTAATGGATTTAAGTTTCTGAAATCTGTTCACATACTCAGCTGTGCATCATCAGATGTTTACAAATCTGGCCAAGGACTTTTGTGTGTGTGTTTTTTGAACCCCTGGGAAAATTGAATTGTTGCCCTTTTCCCGTCCCTTCTTCCACATCAAACTTGGTGTCCTGCTGTCTCCTAAGCAGCACAGCAGCAGCAAACTGAAGGAGGAAGTGTTGACCAATACCATTTTCTCATTTTTTTATTTTTGAAAAAGTGCCTGTCACTTCTTTACTTCCCTTACAACTATATCTATGCTCTTGGCAGCTGGTGGAGATCAGAAGGCCCTGGAATGCAGGGGATACCACTCAGCTGATGAGCTGCCGAGCTGCCTCCAAAAATGCAGGCAGGCGTTTGCATAGCTGAAGCAGCTGCCCCAGGATCTTGCCACCCCCAGGCGGTTGCCTGCTTTGCCTCCAGTGGCTGTGCCGGCCCTGAAGTGATGCATATGCAAGAGTGAATCAGCTCCTTGATCTTTTTTCATACCAAAGGTTAGCTTGGGCAATTTTCTAGTTCGTGTATCATATACTTCTAGCTTTTAAAATGCCCTTCTCACACCACTGAGGGCTGGTTTAATCCCTGGAAATTCTTGGAATGCCAGGCATAAGTCTGAGGAATGCTTCCTGGGGATCTCTGCAGTGAGACAATATGACTGCAATTAAAAAGAAAAATCAATTCGCTGTGTGGGAACTGACTCTGAGGTATTAAATGTACTGAAAATGCCTGTTTTCTGCTATGTAGACTAGCAGGTTCCTTAGAAGCTTGCCACTCCGATGTTTTTCAGCAGTGCATGACAGAGTTTCAATCTTCGCCTTGGAATGCCAAGAAACATAGAAGAGCAGAGACAAGTCTGGAGCTTTTCTTTTCTTAATTGTTGTCAGTCCCATCTTACTCTCTTGCTTTGCCCAAAACATTGATGTTGGTAGCAAACAGGCTACTGCTCAGATGCTCACCTTGTAGGGTGAGGTGATTTCATTTGGAGTCCCCTGTGAAATCCTGCTTAGCGGCAGATTGGTCTCTTGGCAGGAGAAGCTCAAGCACAGATTACTCTGTCCTTGTTTTTGTTCTGACTTGCCAAGGCTCTCTCTGAAAGACGGAATGACATTGCACGATGCAAATAACCCATCTTTACCTAATAATGATTCAGACTGTCATTGTGTGGGAAATATTCCAAGAGAATTCAGAACTCTGTGGCATCACTCCTCCTCCCTCGTTTTGCATAATATATGTATTGACAAAGTGGTACTTTATCCATTCCCATCTGGGTTCCTGGTGTTCTTGGATATGGCAATCCCTCCTTACAGCCTGCCATGCCCCGAGTACCAAGAGAGAGAATATTAGCCACTCTGGGGTGTGAAACATAAATCTGGGGTGTGTGTGTCTAAGGATAGAATTTAGTCTGGTGAGCTACTGCGGACAGTGTGTGCTAGTGCTTCAGAGCTCTCCTCAGGTGCAAAAAGGGACAGGGGTGTGCAACATTGGCTACTGTGACTGGTGGGTACTATGAAGCCTCCAGATGTGCCAGGTCTTGCATAAGTGCTACAAGGCCTGCTTTTGTCTGTTCAAGGCAGCAGTATCTCCTACTCACTCAAGCCTTCAAGCCAGTTCTGGTCACCTCTTAGGCCTCATTTCCCTTGGGTTCTAATGGGCTGCTGTTGCCTTTTGCTCACCTGTCCAGGTCAACCCCTTGGCCCTAGTCCTAACGGACATCTTGTCTGCCTCTTGTCTGATACTCAACCTTTCCTTGCACCAATAATAGCCACTCAAATAATTCCATCAGTTTAGGCTGGCTCAGCAGCTGTGGCCTTTCTTGGGCCACAGTTAAGTGATGCTATGGCAATATGCTGTATGTGAGGCTGCCTTCAAAGATTGTCCAGAAACTGTATTTAGTTCAAAATGCAGCCTCCACACTGTTGACTGGGACCATGTTTTGCTGATATTGAAAGAATTTCACTGGCTTCTGGATTGTTTTCAAGCACTGCTCAAAGTGCTTGTGTGATTACCCCAGATGCCTGATGGGATATCTTGGGTGGGGTGGTCCAACACATGGCCCAAGGGCTGCATATGGACTATGAGGCCTTTTTTGGTGACCCTCTGTAACATTTGATGCCCCCACCACCACAGCCCTTGTGCTGCCTTCCCAAAGCTGGGTTAAGGTAGGTACTGAGCTTTGTGAAGGAGGTGTGAGGGCTCTGACAGGGTCCTAGAGCCCTCAATTCTCCTTCCCAAAGTCTAGTTAGCACTTTCCCAGCTTTGGGAAGAAGGTAGGAAGGCTCTAGGACCTGCCAGAGCCTTGTGTCTCCTTCCCAAAGCCAGTGTCTCACTTTGGGAAGACAGCATGAGGGCTTGAACAGGGGGTGTCAATTTTTGGGCTTGCTCCTCCCTCCTGCACAACAAGGCAACATGTGGCCCACGGGTTCTGTGTTGAAGTACTCCTGCAGCCTACTTGGTATGAAAAGTTGGACTGCCCTGTTCTTGGAGGTGGCTCAATACCACAGTAATAGCAGCTCAGCTGCAATGTATACTGCAGATCAGGAAAGGTACCACCAGTGCCCAAAGGATGCCAGCATGTTTTAATAAATCAAGAAAACTACTAGGCATGCGAAGGCTTCCCTCAGATAGTGATTTGGGGCGTCAGTTCCCAGCACCCTTAACAAGCTACGCATTCCAGGATACTTGGGGGAAAGTCATGCATTTTAAATGTGCTTTAGAGGCATGGCCTAGGATTGAACTAGTGGAGGAGAAGGCTTCCTGTCACCACCTCCAGTTCTTGCATGTTTGCATTCAGGAAGGCATGCGAGTGAATTTTGTCCAACTGCAGCAGCACTGTCCTTTCAGGGATTTGCAGACAACTAAGAACCCAAAAACAGAAAACAAAAACTCCACCCTAGAACTGCCTCTCCATTTTGCAATTCCATGTTTGTATTGTGTACAACTTGCATTTTGAAAAATATATATCTGTGCATGCATGTTATTAACGAATGTGTCAGTTAGGCTGTAGTGCTGGCAGACGTAAGCGGAGGGCTCTCATTGCCAGCCACTGATAGGAACAGATGCAGTGGCAGCAAGTAAAGAAACCAAGCAGTAGGAGAACTGCTCAGAAACAGGGGGCCTCTCTTGTAGAACTTGCACATGCTGACATATCCAAGCTGTCTTTGAGATTCAGATCAACAACATATCCGGCAATCCTTCTGGAAGTCGTTTCTCAACATACTGAACAAACACATGCTAATGCCTGTTTACCCACCGTAAAGAAGTGAGCAGTTTATTGCTCTTGCCAAAAGGGAGTTTTCCCCATCTTCCACGTAGGAATAATGAAAAGGAGGCCATGATCAACACAAGGTGCTGCTAGTGTGGGCTGGCTGACATGCCAATTCTGAGTCTCCCAAGTGTTTTCTTTCTTACAGCTGTCAGCACATTGCTACGGGGTTTTTTTTTTGAGGCCTTTCATCTTGGCTCCCAATACATTGGGTCAAGCGATCACTTCACAAGGTGTATGACACTGGGATCAACACTAAAAGTGCTGAAAATGAAATACGGAGCCTATGGCAGCACTGAAGCCAGGGTGTTAGCACAAAACATTTTGCCACTGTGTCAGCTGGTATCTTACTTTCTACTCTTATATTGTTCAGATTGCCTTCACTCAAGTCATGTACTGCACTGGGTCAGAGATGAACAGTTTTTGAAAGATTGCAGGGCTTATTCCTCTGATAATACCTCTGTTTTTAAATCTGTATTCAGGTTGCATTTGATGCTATCAACTCCTTTGATTTCTGTGTGCTTCTGAAAAAGTCAAACTCTTGGTACCACTTGAAATGGAAAGCTGAAGGATGGAGGCACCCTCTATGAGTGGCTTCATCTCGGATCCTTGCACACAGATTTCATTCTCCCTCTCTTACTTCGCACGAGTGGAAGGAAAGCTTCTGGACAGCTAGGTACAAGTGTAAGTGAGATCAAGAAAACTAGGCTAAGAAGGTGAAACCCATGTTCTACCTCATGATCATGTGCCTTGAAACTCATGCTTCCATTTCTTCTCTCCAGAGTGACTTTGAGAGGGGACAGTTTGTAGGGCAGAAGCAGTTGGTGGGTGGAGGAGGGGTGTTTAGGAGGGAGGGAGCCATAAGGTCAGAGACAGCACACTTGCTTTGCATGCAAAAGGCCCTTGGTTTGATCCCTGGCATCTCTGATTAAAAGGATCTACATTGGTACCTTGGTACTTAAATGGTTTGGCTCGTGAACAAATCGTCTCCCGAATGTCACAAACCTGAAGTAAGTGTTCCGGTTTGCGAAAGTTTTTTGGAAGCCAAACGTCCAACGCTGCTTCCGCTTGAGTGCAGGAAGCACCTGCAGCCAATCGGATGCAGCACCTTGGTTTTTGAACAGTTTCGGGAGTTGAACAGATTCCTGGAACAGATTAAGTTTGAGAACCAAGGTACCACTGTAGTTGCAAATGATAGACCTCTGCCAGAGATTCTGGAGGGTTGCTATTAGGACTCATCTATACTTTTTTGGGACCCAGGTGGTGCTGTGGGTTAAACCACAGAGCCTAGGGCAAATAAAGACCTTTATTTGCAAACAAAAAGCATTCCCAGCACCACTCTTTCATTGATATTTCAATAATGCAATGGGGGCAGATAAGAATTTCAGTAAGATCAAAAGTTGAAAAAGAACTGGCATAAATCATTTGTTGTGGTTGGTTTCTAAACAGAATATGTGTAGCAATGTTCCGACAAGTACCTTGTGTGTTTGAGATGAAAGGATTTGTTGCTTAGGCATTTATAACTAGCATAAAGGTAAAGTGACCCCTGACTGTTAGGTCCAGTCGTGGACGACTCTGGGGTTGCGGCGCTCATCTCGCTTTACTGGCTGAGGGAGCCGGCGTACAGCTTCTGGATCATGTGGCCAGCATGACTGAGCTGCTTCTGGCTAACCAGAGCAGTGCACGGAAACGCCATTTACCTTTCCACCAGAGTGGTACCTATTTATCTACTTGCACTTTGATGTGCTTTCAAACTGCTAGGTTGGCAGGAGCAGGGACCGAGCAACGGGAGCTCACCCCGTCGCGGGGATTCAAACCACCGACCTTCTGATCGGCAAGCCCTAGGCTCTGTGGTTTAGACCACAGCGCCACCCGCTTCCCACTATAACTATAACAAGCATAGGCTCTCTCTGGTATTTCAGATTAATATTCTTAATAATTGTAATCTCCCCTCGTGCCCAATCTGAAGTGTGGTTTGCAGAAAGTTTGACAGTTGGATGGATTTCTTAGAAGAGGAAGCTCTCTTGCTTCACCAAAATCCATTTTGTAAAAGGCAAATGGTTCATAAGTGCCCCACGATGCATAGATTCTTACATGTGAAGGCGCCAATTTTCCTCTCTTATTTTCTTGTCAGAAAGCAAATGCCTTCCTAGCAGGATGTTAATGGCTGCTGATTATAGGTCCTAACTGATGGAATGGTGAAGGTCAAGTTAATTTCCCCCAACAGACAAGGTATGGCATGGGTTTCCAGGGCAACCAGTGCTATCCCACCATGCTGTCCAGAACACACGTTGAAATATAAATAAATTGAAATATAAAAAAAAACCCCCCCAAAAAATGTCAAAGCCTGTGTAGTATCAAAAGGCATGTGTGCATATGGGGATAAACTGATTCAGGGATTCTCAAACATTGCCATAAAGAGTCTGAGAAATGTTTTCAGGCCTTCCCAAGGCAATGCTGACAAAGTGCGAAGTTGGCTGTCAGGTGAAGAAGGGGGAGGAGACATTTCCCCTTGCGTCAAACTGTGACAAGTGGACCTGACTTATATGAAAGATCCAGGGAAGTTCTTAAAACCGGCAAAAAAAAAAAAAAGTTTTCTCCATCACCCTATCCCTAAAACATCATGAGAGAAATGGCGCTGAGTGAAGGAGCAGAGCGGGAACAAGCTGTTCCTCCCTCTCTCCCCGCTTGCATTCTTGTGCCAGGTTGCTCCATGTACAATTTGCCTAGTAGAATTCCCTCCAGAAAGGTGTCTTATGGTTCCTGCCCTGGCAGATGAAATGTCCGAATGTTATGCTGCATCTTGCATTCACAGAAGCCTGCATGGTGGTAACAGCTGCTGAACATTTTAACTAGGGGTGAGCAGAGTAGTGTATTTCTAGGCCATGTCATTTTTTCACATCGGTCCTTATGTACATCCTAACCTATCTCTGCACCAGTCCGTGAAGAATAAAGGATAACTGCATTCTGATCCAAGGATTAGTCCAGGAAGTGTGGGTTGAGTCAGTCTGATTAAAAATGCAGACCACATTAAATCCTTGCGGAGCCCAAAATGCAGTTGCTGTATAATTTGCTTTTAACTTGAGCAAGGTATCTGATTAAAGGTGTGCGAATTCTGCACTAGAAAATTCAGGTCTTGCCATTTACTTCCACTTCATTTTCCATTTGTCTTGGCTCCCCGATGGAAACCTACTTTCCTCTGCCGAAATATAGGCCAGCTTTTAAGCTTCCAAACGTCATCGACACTTCTGAAGATTTTGCCTTTTGGTGCCCTGTGTGTGCAGCTAGATTGGTATGGGTCCAGGGCAGCAGGTAACATTAAAAGAAAGCAGCTGTCTCCAGCATTGACTTGACAGGAAGAATACCATAGTTTTTATAGTGGTTGTGAAAAATTTCCATACCTGCATCAGGATGCTAGAAACTTCTGCCTTTTTTGCGTTAAACTTCTTTTTTTCCTAAAAAAAGTTATGAGGTAAACTAAGAGCTGCAGTGGATTTTTTAGACCTACTTAATTCTGTTGCAATACTTTTAAAAGAATGTACTCAGGAGAGCCATAATTCCACTTACCCTTGGCATAGGTGATGGAGGGAATGGGTTAATGGGGCAGAGGGGAACAGTTATGTGTAATGTGATAAGCATGCTTGTTTTGTGTCTACCTAGCACACAGGAGCATCCCTTATGCCAAGGTGTCTCTCGAGAGTGTTTGTACTGTGTGCCCCGGTGCCAGTAATTGCTACAGTGCTCTTTTCCTAATAGCTCAGGATTGATTTTTATTGCATTGCCCCTTTAGGAATACTGGATTCCTTTCCCCAAAAGTGCATCTTTATATTAGGGATTTTATTGAAAATGATCTCATCTTGCCGATTCTCTGGCTTGTTGCAGGAAGAAGAGATTGTTTTGCTTAGTCCCACACTTTGGTATTCATTCACAAGCTTGGCACCAGTATCCATCTGTAGTAATTTCTATGATCCATTCATCAACCACATGCTTTGTGTTGCATTATTGATTTTTTTTTTTAAACTTGGTCTGCCACCATTCCTCAGTTTTTATCTCTTGAATGAGAAGAGCTCCAAAAATTGCAGGATACCTTTCTAGCAGGGGTAGATGAAGTAAGTGGCATAACTGGGCAGCCATCTCCCCAGCCACCACTGTATGAGTTGCAGTGGGGTAGTGGAGCAGGACCAGGGTAGGGAGCACAGCTCTAGTACTTTTTTGGCAGCAGGAACAATGATGTCATCTGCTGGAGCACCAGAAAAAAATCTCACAAACTCCTTGTGGAGGATCCTCCAATTAGGCATGCCTACATGGGCTTGAGCCACAGCTCTAGGGGCAGAGGTGATTTTATTTAAATATGTTTTTGAAATCAATCAGTTGATTAAAGTCTGCCCTTCACACAAAGGTCCCAGGGCAGAAATACAAAAAAATAAAAACTAACATTGATTTAATAATATCAACTACTGTACAACAATATACTACATACACCAAATACAAATAAAAAATAAAATAAAAAATCCACAGTAAAACTGCAGGTAACTGAAATTGCAAAAAGTAGAGTCAAACAGGCAGTCTGATCTCCCACTGCACTTCACCCAAAGGCCTGGGTGAAGAGTTGCAACTTCACCTGCTGAAGAAATTACAACAAAGGTGGTGATTAGAATCACCTGGGTGGGGGGAGGTCACTCCACAGGTGTAGAGATTCAAGAAAGGCTCAGCTGCAAAAGGAAGGCCTCATACTCCTTCTGGCCCAGGAGTCGTCAATAGCCTGCTATGGAAGCTTCTTCCATGAGAGGATGCAGTTATGTGGCTCACCACATAGGACAGTGTCCAACAGTTCCTGATGAATGTGGTTTTTAAAATAAAATCTAGGGAGCATGACCTGCAGAAAATGACCCTCGGTGTTCCTTTGATGACTATGCACCCTAACATTAGGTTTGTGCAGAAACTGTCAGTTTGCTGTTAGTATATTGATAGTTGTTGGCAAAAGACTCTTGGAATAGAGCTGGGATATGCTCTGGAGCCATACACACACAGTAGTTATTATGAAGTGATGGCTGCCAATCTCCTATTGCCTGTGGAGTAAAGTTAATAAAGGTGCAGGATGCTGGACTGGGTCTCTTTTACTGCCATCAAAGGATCAGCTGCGGTAAGTACTAAACAAGCAAATAATGTGAAAGTCAGTTGGGCAGCAATTTTAATTTAACTTTGCTTTGAGATAAAGTCATAAGATAGGCTTATGAGTGGGTTACCTTCTCAATTATTATGTCCTGTGTTTTTAATCCTAGCTCAGGCTACAAACTGTTGCTTTTATAGCAACTGGCAACCCCCCCAAAAGAAATAATTACAAGGAATATGCATTCATACTCAGATTAAGATTGAATAATCCCACATTAAAATGATATTATTATTATTTCCAGTTACTGGTAGGTAGCCGTGTTGGTCTGCCATAGTCAAAACAAAATAAAATAAAAATTTCCTTCCAGTAGCACTTTAGAGACCAACTAAGTTTGTTCTTGGTATGAGCTTTCGTGTGCATGCACACTTCTTCAGATACATGAACACGGAAGCTCATGCATGGACACTTCTTCAGATACATGCACATGAAAGCTCATACCAAGAACAAACTTAGTTGGTTTCTAAGGTGCTACTGGAAGGAATTTTTTTTTATTTTGTTGTTGTTGTTGTTGTTGTTGTTGTTGTTGTTGTTGTTATTATTAGTGCAACCTTCCCTTAATGTTGGGGCAGTATGTTTCTTTGTTGGTGCAGCTTTTGAGCTGTGTACTACTGGAACAAAGGCAAAAGGGGTCAATTGATGCTTGATAGAAGGTGATATTGCAGGGTAGGTTTGCTTGCTTGTTCAATGTGAATTCCTATACAAGATGACCCATAAGAAATATTCTAAGCTTTAAAAAGAAAGCTGTTGAAAGCAACCCACAACATGGTGACAGGTGTGTATGTAGGGCTGGAGGAAGCCTTCTATGGCATCTAATCAAGCTACAGATGGAGGTGGTCATGGCAGGCAGGAAATCCACGTTTTAGAGCATCCCAAACAGATTGCTGTCTAGCCTCTGCCTGCAGACCTCCACCAAGGGAGAGCACCTCCTCAGTTTCTGTTCTTACACAATAAATAGGGAGATAGTGAGATAATGTGCAAAATACTTTGGGTGCCCAGTATATTTAATGGGAAAAGCTCAGTTCCATTACTAAACTGCAAACAATGGACAACTAGAAGATCCAGTATTCACTAGTAGCCACTTGGAAAAGTTTGACAGCTCTCATTTGCTTCTAAGTCAGTGGGACATTTAATTTATTAGTAAATTCCTTTCCATTCCCATGACAGAAAAGGATCGTGTCAGAGATGGAATTCTTGTGAAAATATACTGTGTAAACTATGTAGGGTTTGGAACTGGGCAGCAAAATTCCTTGGGCAGAACAATTGACTGCACAATAATTCCCCTCCCTGAAATTTTGTGGGCCGTTCTGGTAGCTGCCATGTTTTGCACAACACATTATGATGGCACATCACAATAACACATCTATCTGTGGCAAATAACACAGAAATGATCTGATGTGAGGGATATGCTGTTCAAAATTGTGAATTTCCCTCTTATCACAAGGTGTCTTTAGAGTATGAGATTACAGTGGTAGCTCGGTTTAAGAACAGCCCTGTTTACGAACTATTTGGTATATGAACTCTGTAAAACTGGAGGTAGTGTTCTGGTTAGCGAACTTTACCTCAGTCTACGAACTGAAGCCAAATGGTGGAAGGGCACCGACGGTGGGAGTCCTCATTAGGGAAAGCGTGCTTCGGTTTAAGAACGGTTTTGGTTTAAGAATGGACTTGCAGGACGGATTAAGTTCATAAACCGAGGTACCACTGTATTCACTTCGCTCAGTTTATTATCTGTTGTCATTTCTATTTCTTACACAATCTCCTTCACCATGAAGTCCCTGGGCAAGTTACAAGATATAAAAGCACAGTTCAATTAAAACTGCAGTGAAACAACAAAGTATCACTGAGAAGTTTAGAGAGTTTTGTATTTTTGTAAGTGGAGTGTCTAGAAGTATTGGCAATGCTGCCGTGCCTCTTCCTCTGGGTATACTAAATATCCTTTGTGAGGTTTTTTTATGAAACTTGTGGCCACCTGTACACGCTAACTGGCTCCGTGTGGGCTATAGTTCATGCATTGCTTTCCTATATAAATAATATTTGTGGTCTTGTGTGATTTGTGCTGTCATATGTGATTTGTGTATATGGCTTGACATACCAGAGGGAGCAAAATGTTTCTGAAAGCCAGCTATTGATTTATAAATATCAGAAGCAGAAAGAGTGCCGAAGGATGCAATTTAGTGGCTTCTCTTTCGTGCATACTTGATATGCCATAACATCTAGTACCATAATCCGCTTTGCATCTGCGTTATAATTCACTGGACCCCTGTGGAGAATCACTGCTTTGGCTTGTTGAAACCTGGAAGCCTTGCTAGTGAATGCTGCACTGCTGTGTGGCCTCATTATCTTCAGTGGATTTTCTGGGCCCAGTACAAATGTATGAGGGTTAGGTCCTCTGTCAGGATGGAGGAGAAATCCACAGAACTTGGATTTAAGAGGGGACTCTCATGATTTGATCCAAGAGGATCATGATCCCAGACTGGATCATAAGTCCACCTGTGGATCCCCTTAAGCAGTCCAAGGCCTCTACCACTGCCTCTGTCCTTTCAACTATCCCCCCACCTTTATAAAAAGCTCTGGTCTGGGTCATCCAGAAGGTTTTGGGCTCCAGGCAGAATTCTGTCAGTTTCCATTGGGAAATCTGTCAGTTTTGGTTTTTTGCAGTTTCTCATCTTTCCGATCTTAAGTTCAGTTCTCCACATTAGTTTGTATATTTTCAAAAAATGAAACAAAAGCAGAAAAGTCCCACCTCCTGGTTGCCACCAGATATGTAGGCAGTGGAACAAGCAGGAGGACCTTATCTGCCCCTCTCAGTGAACATGCAGGCCTATGTGGGAGAGGGCCTAGGTAGCCAGGTCCAATGCTGGTCAGGGCTTCATACGTCAGGAACAACACATTGAATTGCTTGAATGTGCTTAAACTTACACACAACATAATAACTTCAATACAACAATAAATATACATAGCAGTTCATTACAAGAAACAGCCTAATAACAATTCATTTCAAAAATCCAAATAAACAATTATTTTCAGTAGTACAAATATTATACATTGACTATAAAATAAGCAATGTTCATAGTTTTAAACACATGTCAATAGATATTATTTATAAATTTTAATCCTGAGTCAGAAATTTTCCAGCGTAGTCAGATATTTAATAAATATAATCAGTAACCAATTCCTCAAAAGTAGCAAGTATGGTAAACAGAAGCCAGATTTCTCACAGATCCTTTCCCCCTACTATTCCTATTGCTACCCGGTATATACTTCTTCATCCCTCTCTTGGCACATCATAATTTGTTTTGGCCAGTGACTTTCTAGCACTCAAACCCTTCAACTCCTGTTTGCACCAGACCAGGACTGCTATTATCTTACATGGTGGGGTTTTTTTGTTTTTATTTACTCTTCACCACTTCTGTAGAGCTGTGGTCTAAACCACTGAGCCTCTTGGCAGTGGCAGAGCTTCATGCTCTGGCACCATGGGGCAGAGAGCAGGTGGGGGCAGGGCTGGTGCGCGTCTTGGGGGTGGGATGTGCCGCCTGCAGGGGCGTGGTGCCCAGCGCGGGCAGGGAGGGACAGCCCGGATTGCGCTGCTGGTGGCACTGCGCTCCCCCCGCACTACTCTTCCTCCGCCAGTCCCCCTTGGGCTTACTGAGCAAAAGGTTGGCAGTTCAAATCTGCATGGTGGGATAAGCTCCTGTTGCTCTGTTCCAGCCTCTGCCAACTTAGCAGTTCAAAAGCACACCAGTGCAAGTAGATAAATAGGTACTACTGCGGCGGAAAGGTAAACAACATTTCAATGTGCTCTGGCTTCCATCACAGTGTCCCGTTGCACCAGAAGCTGTTTAGTCATGCTGGGCACATGACTCGGAAAGCTGTCTGTGGACAAATGCTGGCTCCCTTGGATTGAAGTGAGATGAGTGCTGCACCCCATAGTCGCCTTTGACTGAACTTAACCGTCCAGGGGTCCTTTACCTTTTTATCTCTGCTAACAGCTGGATTTTTGAGGTGTGTGACAGAAAGGCAGGCCCCATCATTCTTCCATGAAGAGTGTATTATCTGATGGTCAATTGCACTGCCTTACTATATTGCAAATAAGTTCAAAGGGAAATTCTGAACATGGGGGAAAGGTAGCATGAGGAGTTTTCTAACAGAACAATCAATTTTCATGGGCACCAGTCATTTTGAAAGTTGGTGCAATAATGGATCCCTGAGTATTCTTGTAATTAGGCTTTTGTTCTTAAACCAGTAGGAGCACCCCATGGGTTTTAATTAGAGCTATTCAGTATTCATTCAAGGAGCAAGGCAAGGTGCTGTGATATATTTGACCACCGCTTCTAGTATCTGGATTAGATGAGCCTGAATTTAATTTCAGTTTTTTGTTTTTTTTAAAAGTCTCATGGCACTTTAAAGGGTATCAAATTTTATTACAACAAGAGCCAATTTCATGAGGTGCATGGCATGTGATCCTGGCAGAGTGAGTGAGGAAGTGGGATATGTGTAAAGGGGGAAACTACAAAGGTTGGAGGTAAGTGATAATGAACTGTAAAAAGTACAGACTGTGACTATTCAAGTAAATATATGAAAATAAATTCATATGGTTTCACTCTGTCCCAGGATCAAACTTGATCCCCATTTAATTTGCAATTAAAATTGCAAAGGAGGGCAAAGGAGGAATGCTTCTTGCCTCTCTCCTGTTCTCCCCTTTCCTAGAACCTCTGGATGTGGCTTTACATAATAATCCTAAAACACAACCGTTAAATGGCGAGGACCACGCTATTGGCATACATGCTGACAATAGTATGGCTTGCAATCGGTCCCATAAGTGCTTACAGAGCTTAAAGAATTTGGATTGATCATAAGCTTGAAAATGAATATGTCAAAGACAGAAATCATGTATCAGAGTGTAAGTTATAAGGTTCAATGCCTGGTTTGGTGCAGTCAAAGTTTACAGTTTGTCCCAAACATGTTATATATATGGGAGTGTATCTATCAAAAAATCTATTGTATCTCATAAATAATAATTAATGCAATTTACCCTTTTGAGCCCAGTTTAGAAGGACTTTAAGAGCTGGTTGAAACTAAAATGTCATGGCTTGTTTATTGAAGTGTGAACTTTAGAAAAAATTCCTTTTTTATTTTCCAAATGCTGCTGGTTCTGATAAAATAGGTGCTAATAGCTGAACAGATGTGGAAAACAAATTCCATCTCCAAATAACTTTGAAATCTCAAAGTAGAATCCTTGCAGCTTATATGTCCCCCCCCCTTTTTTTGCATTATGTGTTTGTTGCGTTCATCCTGAGAACTGAGCTTTCCTCTGGGGTGGTCACCACCTGTTCTCACATAAACACAGTAACTATTGAGCCTCCGAAGTGAATATCACTGGCTTAGTGATATTCCTGCAGCTACCTGGAGATGACTGCAACAGTCACCTCCCAGTGTCGTTGTCAAGAGCTGAAGTGTAACAGGCCCTAAGAAATAAAGGGACTCTTCTGATTAGTTGTGTGCCTGTGAAGCAACATGCTGTTTCCAATTATTTTCTTTGCACCAGGCTGATTGGAGATGAGGTTGATGCTATTAGAAATGTAAAGGCTCTCGATTTACTTTGCCAATAGAAAAGGCTGTTCACTCCGTTTCAAATCTCTATCACTCAATCAGAGTGGATTTATACTGGGATATTTCTTCTGCCTCAGCTGGTGTCCCAGCCAACTACAAAATAATCAATGTTAAGGGTGACTGTCAACATATAATTGCTCTTATAGTAAAACTATAAAACACTGTAATTAAGGCTGTTAGTTGTTACAAGAGCAATTAACAGTAAAGCTGACCTTCCACTCTGGATAGCAGCTTGCTGGCACCAGTTACTACAGTTGAAATGTGGCCCATTGCCATTCTTACTTGGCAATTTGCCTCTTTGAAGTTGCAGTTATTGTCCTCAGCTAATTGTGAAATACCAGGTTCCTTTTTGGCATGTTTGCCGTTTCTGCTGTGGTAGCAATTGGAGGCTTGTGCAGTGATCAGAAAGCCACTGTTGTGGCTCCACAAGGTGCCTCTGTGTAGTGAGTGATGGACACTTCCTGCCCTAAAGGGTTTTCTGTCTAATGTACCAAATAGACAATGGTGAAATGACTTCCCTAAAGCCACACTGCAGCCTGTCAAGTGGCAGATTGGAACTGTGAATAGCAGCCAAACACACTGACTTTCAATCCTGTGTGCTTTCTCTCTGTTGCTGGCTTGTACAAGCTTGGTAGCTCATTTTCATGTGTTATGATCTAATTTACCCAGATGGCCTTGGGGATATCCAAAAGGTTCAGATAAAAGTTTAAGGTAAGTTTACAGACCGGTTTTTTCGACATTGCAGTTTTTTTTTTTTAAAGAGCTAACTGAATATGCATTTTAGAGATTATTTTCGAGGAGGAAAATGATACAGCTTTTTGTGTTGTGGGTTGTTATTGTGTACTGGTGGCGCCACTCCCTCTGAAATGGTGTGCACACTTCTGACCTCCCAAATTTCAGGCTCAGTGCTAAGAAAACTTATTATTCGACACAGTCACTTTTAAGCCGAACAATATGTCAAAGTGATTTTAACAGTTACATAAAATATCTGCAACTCCTATAGTTGCAGCTCGTGCCTTCGTCAGCCCTAGCTAGCATGGCCAATGGGTTATGGGAGTTGTAGTCTAGCAACATACAGAGGGCCATAGGTTCCCCATTCCTCATCTGTAGCATTGTGTGTCCTGCACCCATCACAAACAGTAATCTTGGCTAGATTCTGCCCACCCACCCACCATAGGCTATCAACTCAGAAATATTACAACTACTGCAGCAGCTAACAATCTGCTGGAATGATGTTGCAGTGCATAAAGGGCAATATTTAACAAGCCAGCCAGATGCCACAGAATCTCCAGCTGCAGGGACTACAGATCTTACATCTTCCAAAGGAGCCATCCCAACTAAGGATGCCAACAAGCAGCAGTAATATCAATTAGAGTAACAATAAATGCATTGTATATAATGTTAGCGTTGTGCTGATGTTTGGAAGTTTGCATCACCCTGCAGAATAAGCTGCAAAGGAACCCGCTTCAATATATATAATACTTTTTTGTTCCCCCCCCTTTTTTGCTATTGCCTTTCTAGCCTGTATATATTTTCATGTCTGTGTCTGCAGCTGTATCAGATACAGGGGGTACATACATCAGGTTCAGGCCAGGCAGGATTCCTTCTGGTAGCTATCGCTTTACTGGAAGTACATTTTCTATAGTTGGAAAAAGGCAGGGAGAGATACTGTGAGCTTTTTGTTTTTGCTTTGCTTTTAAAATCTCCATTCAGGTTTCAAGTTATTCATAGTTTTTGCCTGCTCTGAACCTTGTTCCAGGGAATTGTCTTTGGGGAACATTTGGGAACCCCAGACACATTTAACAATTGTGTTTACTGCACAGGGAAGATGATAGTAAAGCTGGCCTCGGCTGCAGTATCCATCCAATGCCCATTACTGCTCAGGAAGAAATAGTAAACATAACAATGGTCTTTTTGTAATGCAATGGGCATTCACTGTGAATATGGATCAGAAGCTGGAGCTAACAGTGTGAGGTGACCTCTGGAACACCTTGGCTGTTTGCCTTCCGGAAGGAAGGGCCTGAACTCTGCCAGAGATGCTGCTGAGGAGGAGGAGGAATCATTTGCAGCCCAGCAGTTAAGCACCTGCAGTTCTTTGGCATCCATTATACCAGAATAATATGAACTGCTGCTTTGGGGCTGGCTGAGGACCAAAGCCTGCTAGGCCAACAGGCAGAGGGCAGGAAGAATACCTTTGTCCATTCTGCTGCAGTACCAGTTCAAACTGCAGGATTCTAGCTTTAGCTCATAATAATAAAAAACCTGTGAGCTTCAGTTAATCTGTTGTTAGTGTTTTGCATAGAATAAAGTCCCAGGATGGACTTGTGTGTTTATTGCATACGCTAGAATCTCTGTGTGTTTTAATCCATGGAGCGGTGCTATCTGCCACATGTACAGGCTCACAAACAAGAGCAATTAATTACCATTGTTCCTCATTGTTTGTTATTGGAAAGAACTACAATTAATCCCTTTGCGTGTGTCCTTGCACAAGTAGGGAAGACTACCACCCAAACAAAATAATGCCAACTTGGTGAATATAAGTGTAAACTATGAACAATTTGAGCAGTTAAGAATAGCCCCAGTAACAAATAGGGCCACAAGCTTTGTACTACCAGTAAACTTATTTCCCCAACAGATAGGACACAATCGGACCACCTAGGTGCTTGGAAGATCTTTTAACAGTCTCCAGGTATTTTATGGGTGAGTGCCCTTTCTAGGGCACTTCCAAATATACCAAAAAGAATGAAACCCAGGTCTTCTCTTTCAGCTCCTGCTTTTTGGTTGCCCACTAAGCACACAAAGAGAAAACACCTCTGTATGCTTTCCTTTTGATAACCTGGCCTAACCTCTACACCTCAAATGGATACCAGCAGGGCTTTTGGCATATTGAGGGGTGTGGGAAGCTGGGACTTTTCCCTGTTAGGTTCCTCAATGCTTTTGGCAACTCCCCTGCTTTGTACATTCATTTCCTGATATTGACCTGGATTGCATGTCATGCTGAGCCAAACCATACTTTCTTTAGTATGTGCAAGCATGTGGGCTCCTGGGGATGAGATTGAGACCTCTTTGCTCCTCCCCAGTTGTTTCGCTGGTGTGCTGTGTTGTCAAGCCATGGTTTGGCCTCGCATTCTGCATACCATTGAACCGTCCTCTTTTAAGCAGGACGTCCCGGAATCACAGAAGCCAATCCTGGCTTCTGTTTGCGTCCCAGAATGTCCTGTTTTTTGGTTCGGCACTCCTGTTTTGCAGCTTCTGACTTGTATATGCCAATTCCCAGCAGGAAAAGGTGCTGCTAGGGCATTCCCACAGCCACCTCTGCATTTCGTTTTTCATAGGGACACAGGGAGAAGCCTTATACTGAGTTTGACTGTTGTTCCATCTAGCTCAGAATCATCTGCACTGACTGGCAGAGTGTGCTGGCCCCAGGGGTTTGTCCGTGAAGCGAGGTCCAAGTCCAGTGCTGGGTCTAGGGGTCCAAAGGAGGTCAGTCCGGCGGGGAGCGAGGCAGGGAGCAGGTCAAGGTTCAAGGCAGCTGCAGGCACGAGGTTGCAGGTCAACCATACGTTCACAGCTAAGTTGCTCACGCAGCTGGGGCTGGCTGGCTTTTATCTGGCCCTATGCTTAGGGCGGCCCCGATCCTCTGGAGACTCACCTCTCCTCCGGGCCTGGAGGCGAGCACTCCTCCTGTAAGCACTTAGCTCTCTTCGCCTCTCTGCCCTGAGCCTCTGCAGCTCAGGAGAGGCTGGTGGGTTACTGGACCCAGGGGCCGCCTCAGCTTCCTCTGATGAGGCTGGGAGTGGAGCACCTGCAGGCAATGGGTCCTCCCTCCCATCAGGAGCCAGAGCAGACTCCGCTGATGCCTGCACCTGGGGATCCAGCACAGGTGGGGATCCTTCAGGCTCAAGCCCTGGCCCTGGCTCAGCTGGTTCTGGAGGCGGGGAATCCTGTGCAGGCTGGGATCCCTCAGGTTCAGCATCTGAGTCTGACTCCCAGGCCATCACACAGGGGCTTTCTATGGCTTTAGGCAGGAATCCTTCCCAGCTCCAATTGCACATGACGGGGATTGAACCTGGGACTTTCTGCATGCAAAGCAGCTGCTCTGCCACTGAGCCATGCACCTTCCCCTGTTTGCCTACCTGAAGGTAAACCTTTCTGCCTTTGGGGAGGGGAAGACAGAGAAGGCAGCAGGAGGATAGGGAGCAGTTCTTGAGTGCCCATGGATTTTGTGTATGCTTGTTTGGTAAGTGTACAAAGTCTAGACCCCTTTCATTGCAAACATGGGGGTGCTCTTTTATCTCTACTTTGAACTGCAGATTGGGGCCTTGGTGCACAACCACAATATCTGTGCCCCATCACCACCACGAATAGTGTTATTTGAGCTGGAAATGTTAATAAAGCCATTTTGGAAGTCATCTGTTCCAAGAGCAGAAAGAAAAATCCTTGTGCCTATTGGGACCTCAACACAGGGAGAATAGCAACTTCTAAGAGTGAATTCTCAAAGCCACAATATTACTGAATAATTTACAGTCTAGCTATGGGAAGAAATGTTTGCATTAAGCATTAATTAGATTGGTAGAGATTTTCAAAGGCACAAAGGACAAATTGTCTTGTAGCTCTTACTGAAAGCACAGAGAGTTTTGTGCCTAGTTTCCATTTGGGCATTAAAAACTCCCCATTTGTTAAACGCGTATTTGTGCGCTTTTCAGATCCCCTTTTCAGGTTTTTGTATGTTGTAAAGCAAGCTAAAGAAATTGAATACGATAACTCTCTGTGGAGCTTGACCCATCAAAAATATGTGTAATTATCTATTATATTTCATCTTACATACTGTACCTGGAATGAAGTTGAAAGCCTATTAGATCACCAGCATTTTGTATCTGAATTGTCTAAAATAGCTTATGTGCTGTGGAGTTGGGGGGGGGAGGATTGCTGTGGCTGCTCAGGAACTTCAGAGGAAGTTAGATTGATGCAAGAATAGCAGATTGATTGGATCTTGTGCCTATGAAACTGGGGCTATCCCCTGTTTTACCTTTCGTTGGTTATTAATTTTCTGATGTCTGCAATGCTTTATTAAGAAAAAGTATGAATAAACTGGAGTTACATAGTTCATCCAGCTATGGAAGAATTACTCCCATATGAGCAAAGGCTTTTCTTCATCTAATTTTTATTCAGTCCTCCCCTACCTCCCACAATGATTGCAATGAACAGTTTAACTCTAAACATTCATATTAAAATTCTGTTTGAAACATACTGCCTGATTTTTGCCTGGATGTGCGCTTCCGTTTACATGTTATTATGGCTATTCAATAATTACGGCCCAAAATACTCAAGTTAACTTCAATGTATTGTCTACCAAAACAAAATTAGAGTTAAGAAAACAGGTGCATAGGATTCAGAAAGGATATTTCTTGGAACACTGCTCCAAGTATGTCTAAATTCTGAAAAGTGCTGAAATATAAAGTTGGGTCGTGGATCAGTATGTCCATTAAAATGTAGTGCATGACTCTGGAAGAACTAGGTGGGTATGACTAACATGTATAGAGCCTTCTCTAGCCTCCCCTCCTCTGCTCTGCCAAGGTAGGGAGTCTCTGTGGTTATTGCTAAAGGTATTTGCCAGGAGTCCATTAACTGCAGTGGGGAAATTATGTCCCTTCTGGCTATTGCTGCTAATGGATATTGAGCAAGCAGCACAGTCTGCTTTCTAAGGGGAGGCAAGTGCATTGGCTCAAGATAATGAAAGGTCTGGGAATCACAGCCAGTGCAAAGGAAGGATTGGTTTCAGTCATCCATAGAGATGTAGGTGTGGCACCAATACAGACATCCACAAAATGAATGATTGCTTACTGACTCAAAAGGGGATAGAGTTGCCATGCCAAAGGTGAAGGCTCTTGAAACCTGGATGAGAGGTTAGCACCTATAGTTGAGAGGATTCTCTAAAAAGGAAACCCATAGAAGGAAGGAAAAATGAAGGCAATACCCAGGTAGAAACATCTACACAAACCCCTACTTCCTACTCTTTTCAGCAAACTTGGTCCCAATTGGCAGGCCAAATTTTTGTTGTAAGTAGTGACCGTATGGCTGGTTTTATGTTGTGTGTGTGTTTGTTTTTTGTTTTGTTTTGTTTTTGCTCTAGAGCACACTGTGGTCCAACATTGTTAGCGTCTGATCAAAGTGGTTTTGTCCTGCATTTTCACAGAGTGAATAAGGCAGCCACAGAGTGGGAAATGTAGCAGTGATGTTCAGGGAGAGGCTAATTCATGTGGTTTTTGTGTTGCGAAGTTAATGCAAGTTGACTTTAAAAAAAGATTTCCATGTGTTGAATTAGGCTTGCTGATGTTGCCACACATAATCAGGTCACCACTCAGCATGTGCCTGTTCAGCTCTCTTGCCAAAAATCTGGTAGAGTGTGATCTGAACGAAACATCCACAAGATCCATACAGCACACCCAAACCTACTGGGAATGTCAGCTTGACTTCACAACTTAAGAAAAAGGGATGTGTGAACTAATCTTAATTTGCCAAACCCAGGAAGGAAGTTTAGCCAATTTTGAATCTGAACCTAGATTTCTCATACCCTCCATTCTAGCTCCTTACCATTTGTACCAATTGACTATTTCCTTTTTGTGGATGCAGAACATGAATATTCAGAAGTGTAGTTCAGAATCCCTTTGGCCAAGAATTAAAGTGGATTTTTCCTCTCTTGGAAAAACAACAAGCTGTTTCTGCCCCTCCCCACTTGCCCCAGTATTTGAGCTGTTGCCATCCAGAGTGCAGTCATTTGAATACTGTTGTTGTTAAAGATGTGTTATATGAAATTAATGTCATCACAGAGTACTTTTTATTTAATTTGCAATAAAAAGTAGTCTTTGGGGCCTCTTAAATATTTGACCGCTACTCCTTTTAGTGCCTGCTTGCCTGCTAGCACCATCTCCCTCTCTCCCAGAAATTGGACGCAGTGTTCCAAAGAACGTATTTCTTTCCCTGCAGTTTGTTTGCTGGATGAGAACTTTAATGAGACAGATAAATAAAATAAAATGGTGGTGGCATGGCTTATGTTAGCTCTCCTGGCCCAAAAGAAAGAGCAAATACAAAAGGCAAGAAGTGTTTTACTCATCCCCAGAGACACAATGTCTGACTCTGATATGGTAGGTAAGTATGAAGTCATGGTACATATTTGACATAGGATCTCTTCTCTCATCATAACACGCAAGGGCATGCTTACTGTAGGAAATGTGTTAGATATGATTGTATTTATTGTTTACCATATTTATAGACTGCCCCTTAGTTAGTGGTGCATGCTCTAGTTATCTCCTGCTTGGACTACTGCAATGCACTCTACGTGGGGCTGCCTTTGAAGGTGACCTAGAAACTGCAGCTAATCAAGAATGCAGCAGCTAGACTGGTGACTGGGAGCAGCCGCTGAGACTATATAACACCGGTCCCGAAAGACCCACATTGGCTCCCAGTACGTTTCCGAGCACAATTCAAAGTGTTGGTGCTGAACTTTAAAGCCCTAAATGGCCTTGGCCCAGTATACCTGAAGGAGCATCTCCACCCCCATCATTCAGCCTGAACACTGAGATCCAGTACCAAGGGCCTTCTGACAGTTCCCTCCCCACGAGAAGTGAGGTTACAGAGAACCAGGCAGAAGGCCTTCTCAGTAGTGGTACCCACCCTATGGAACACCCTCCTATCAGATGTCAAGGAAATAAACAACTATCTGACTTTTAGAAAACATCTGAAGGCAGCCCTGTTTAGGGAAGTTTTTAATGTTTGATGTTTTATTGTGTTTTTAATATTCTGTTGGGCGGGGAATGAATGAATGAATGAATGAATGAATAAATAGTTGTTGTTGTTGTTGTTGTTGTTGTTAAAAGGGCTCCCAGGGAAGCTTATAGTATAAACATACTGAAAACAATTTACAGTTAAAACAATTTAGGTCTGAAAAACAAATCCAAAAACCTGTAGATGTAAGAAGCTCTATGTTCATCATGTTAATGGATTCAGCTTCATATGGTACATGAGCTATCACAGATCAAATCCGCAGGTAGAGCTTTTATATCCTCTTGCATGCCACACCTGTCAGTGAAGTGTATTCACACATTCAGCTCCTGTCAGAATGTGAAGAGAATAAGAAATCAACAGAGGGAAATGGACTTTGAATCCTTTACTATTACTAGAGCAAAACACTTCCACTCCACCTTGTAATATGTATATAGACTATAGAAACTGCCCTATATTTGAAACTGCAAAGATGTACTTTCCCGCTCTACAGCTGGATCCTCGGGTGTAAATTTTAGAAAAGGAATGTCGATGTTGATTTCAACAAGGTTAGGAAATATTTGGTGGTCATTTTCCAGATGTAAAAGTGTTTTGGATGCAAGTTTTGTATTTCTGTTTTTGAAAGCATTCTTATGGGTATCCTGTGTCACACATGGGACTGACCCAGCTGCCATTTTAGTATAGCACCTGCAGTGAGATGGAGAGTTGTGTGTCTCCCTGGGGCTGCTGTCAGTTCTACATGGTTGGCAGACCAACAAACAGAACTCAGAATATGGCAGGTATTTGAGCTCTTCTTCCTCTTTCAACTTCTGAAAATCATCATATCTCTCACATGTGTATTTAACTTTCTTCACATCATAGTTCCATGGCAAAAGTATACAAACTTCCTCATGCACAGGACATTGTATGACTATTTCTAACCTACCTTTTGGCCACAAAATAGGCCTCCACCCCAAAAGGGTTGAAATTATTGTCTCAAAACAAAAATGGCTCCAATCCACTGAACACTGTTCTCCTGTAACTTCCATTCATTTGGGTGATTTTTTTTTGCTTTACAGTTTGTACTGATACTGTCAAAAGAAGAAATAAGCTCTGTTCCAGAATGTTGATAATTCAAGATTTTTTCCTAAAGTGGCCAGTGCTGGGGGACAGAAAAATGTGAAAGTAGTAGCTATATAAGGCCAGACACATTCTATAGAAGGAACCAGTGACAGAAGTTGACCTAATTTACGTCTTGCCATTTAAAATTCCAGTTTAAAGGCCTAAATCATTTCTGAGATTACCAGACTGATGGCATTCAACAAGGTTCAAATTTCAGTTTATTTTATTCACCTTCATCAGGAACACTTCCAGTGCTTTGTGTGTGTGTAAGAGAGGTGGACTTAAGTCACTTCGTTTTGCTTCTTTTTTTACTGCCCCTGGCAGATATTGTGTTGGCTTGATTCCAAAGAATTATTCCCTACCAACACACAGAGGGGCAGGGTTTGTAATTATGAAGAAGCCATCTCTTTTCCACCAGGAAAGCTGAAACTAAAGTTAATAGAGGTCAAAACACACATACAGGTAAAGGTAAAGGGACCCCTGACAGTTAAGTCCAGTTGCGAATGACTCTGGGGTTGCGGCACTCACCTTGCTTTACTGGCCGAGGGAGCCAGTGTTTGTCTGCAGACAGTTTTTCCAGGTCATGTGGCCAGCATGACTAAGCTGCTTCTGGCAAAACCAGAGCAACACAGAGAAACACCATTTACCTTCTCGCCGGAGCAGTACCTATTTATCTACTTGCACTTTTTGGCGTGCTTTCGAACTGCTAGGTTGGCAGGAGCTGGGACTGAGCAACGGGAGCTCACCCCGTCGCAGGGATTCGAACCGCTGACCTTCTGATCGGCAAGCCCTAGGCTCAGTAGTTTAGACCACACTGCCACCCGCGTCCCTTGCTTTCTAATAAGTTGTTTTTTAAATGCACCAGTGTTTTGCTGTGTGTGTACTACAGTACAATATGTAGCAAGAGTAGTTTCCATGTCTGTATGTGACCAATTTATATATTGCATATTACATTCCTCGGACCAAATTCTTTACATGCAGTGAACCTTGCCATTTTCTTCTGAAACCAAGCATGCCATGCATGCATGCATGGAAAACCATGAGTCTGCATACAGAAGCTTGTGTGCAGCATCCCAGGAAAGCAAACACACCTCTGTGAATATTCATCAGAAGGGGAACTTCTTTTCTTCCATTTGAGTGGCTTCAGAGTTGTCAGGGAGAAAAAGAACCCCTGCTGTTTTCTGAAGGTATTTTTGGATGAGAGAAGCCACATCCAGGAAGAAAGAGGGAAGTGCTGATTGCACTCTAGGCAGCTGGCTTCTTGGGTTTGTTTCCTCCTCTGATTCCGGTGCATTCCTCTTTCATGTTAATGTTTAGTATTATTTTTATGTATTGTTTTTCTTTCAGATAGTCTTCACTAAACCACTAGATTGTTTCATGTTTCCATTTCAATGTTAACTGCTCCAGTGAAACTTTCTTTATAAGCTGATTATAGTTTGGAATGCCCATCATTTTTCAGTGTGCTTTACCATCACATTCATGCTCTTAGAGCTTATTGCCACACTGGCCGTCTACTTTTAAATGGAATAAACATTTTTAATGACAGTTACAGGTGGGTAGCCGTGTTGGTCTGCCATAGTCGAAACAAAATAGAAAATTCTTTCCAGTAGCACCTTAGAGACCAACTGAGTTTGTTCTTGGTATGAGCTTTCGTGTGCATGAAAGCTCATACCAAGAACAAACTCAGTTGGTCTCTAAGGTGCTACTGGAAAGAATTTTCCATTTTTAATGAGGCACGGATAAAATCTGCTGCTGCCAAAGTTAATTTTTAAAAGTTCTTCCTCAGACCAGGATTTTCACCAAGGAAGCTAATAACCGGTTCAGCTGAACAAAGTTTAGTTGAGTATGATTTCCATTATATGACATCATGAGAATTAATCAAACTGGTGTGATTGTCATTGTTTTGTTAACTTTTCCTTATGGGAAAGTAGGTGTAAGCTCCAATACTCCTTTGTAAAAATGCATAGAATTGTTACACACACACACACACACACACACACTTTTTTCCAAAGTGGAGAAACCAGGCAACAAATGTGCAGAAGGATATGACAGCAGTTCAAAGAGGCCCAATCACAGATGGGCAAAATGCATATGCCAGAGGCATTTGGAGACTGACACCATGCATAGGTATTTATATGCTAATTCTAGAAGCCTTTGAGCCAAGATGGATGAGCTGGAGGACTGGGTTTTAAAGGAAAGCATAGCTATAGCAAGTATAATGGAAATCTGGGGAATGGAGAAAAGCAGTATGACATGATTATTTCTGGATGCAAACGCTATAAGACAGGCATGTTGAAGGTGGTGTCACCCTGTACATCAAAGAAAGCATAGAGCCCAACAATCTGGAAACTGCAGGGCAGTGAAACTCTTCCAAATAATTGCTAAGGATGATGATACAAGCCCCCAGTATTAATTTAGTACTGGGAAAGTGCTATCATTGCCCCTCCACCCCCATTGACCAAAATGCCCAGTGTGATCTTGAGAAGGAGAATGACATCAAGGAGACGTCAAAGGAAGGAAATATTGTAGTAATCGATGGGTTCAGGCAATCCCACGCAGACTGGGTAGATGTGTGTCAAAGTTATGCCAAAGAGGTACAATTTATTGATAATCTAGATGCCTTGATTCAAGTAGGTAGCCGGGTTGGTCTGCCGTAGTCAAAATAAATTAAAACAATTTTTTAAAAAGATAGTTAAAAAGACTCTTCTTAAAAACCTAAAAACTCCCTTAAAATAATCAAGTCTTCAAAAAAGTTATATGATCTAAGAAAGTCTTTAGAATTCTTCCAAAATAATTTAAAAATTATAATGCAGCACCTTAGAGACCAACTGAGTAGTTTTAGGTATAAGCTTTCATGTGCATGCACACTTCTTCAGATACACTGAAACAGAAGTCATCAGACCCTTATACAGTATATAATGACAGTAATTGATTGTAAAGAGAGTAAAAGATGCCTTAGAACAGTTGGTGGTTGGAATCAACCAAAGGGGTGGCAACTCTGAACTTGATATTAAATGGGGCCCAGAATCTGCTGCAATATAGTATATGTGTGGTTGAACCATTGGAAACAGTGACCACAGTGCTATCAAATTCTACATTTATGTAAGTGGAAAGTTGCTAAAACTTTTGACTTCAAAAGAGGAAACATCTCAAAAATGAGAGGGTTTCTAAAATGAAAGAGAAAGACAATATGGTCAAAATCTCTCCAGAATGCTTGGAGGTTATTAAAAACCACAATAATGGAAGCTAAGATAGATTATATACCCTAGGTAAGGAAAGGTACTACCAAGGCCAAGAGGATGCCAGTCTCATAGGCGTGTGATTGGCCACTGTGATTACAGGATAGGTAGGTGATTATAGGTAGATGGGCCTTTGTTCTGATCCAGCAGAGATCTTCTATTCCCATGCATGTATTGGAGGCCTCTAGAGCCAGGTTATCTTCCTTTATGCACAAGCATCCTATTTTGCTTCATAGTAAGGGCCTTTTTGGGTTGTTAAAAAGAAAACATAGTTTGCCAATTGCTCATCTTTTTTTCTTTTAAGGATGCAGGACATGGGAGATTTTTTCCCCCTTAGTGTAACCTGTGAAAATGCCCTATGTTGATGCGAAACAGAAGTTGTAGCTACTTATAAAAACTTCAGCAGTGTATAATAGCTTTGTTTCATTTTTCTTGCTTTGTTTATGGGAGACAGAGGTCACTTTGAATCAACCTGCTTTAAAGGCAGACTGGAGCGGACAATAAACATTGTGGAGATGGTAGCATAGGACTATTACTTCTACAAGCTAATATTGTATTGTTTGAATTCCATTCTTTACTCCCACCTTGAAATCTCTGCTTTTAAGACTCCTTGAAAGTGGTTGCTGTCTCAGGGACTATAGTACCTATTGAGAGTTAACACTGATTTTTGTGCTTGATTGAATGCTTTGTACTAGACAGTGAGAGCATTTGTACCGTACGTGTACCTTTGAATTGCTGCTGCTTTGAACCTTAGCTGATCTCCCAGGTTAGAAGATGCACCGGCATGCATGATGGCTAGCATATAAATTACATTGCCGCTGTAACTGCATGCAGGAGGAGTATAGAAACATTTAACAGCGAGACTCTTCTGAGCAGAAATTGGCTTGCACAATAAGCCAAATGTGATATGCACTTCTTTTTATTATTGATATTAGTATGAGTGCAGGGCTTCAGCTTCTTTATAGAGATAATTTGCAAGGGCTGCTTATTCATCATTAGAAATAATACAGTGGTACCTCAGGATAAGAACTTAATTCATTCTGGAGGTCTGTTCTTAACCTGAAACTGTTCTCTTCTTTTTAAAAAAGTATTTTTTTATTAAAGATTTTCTTGATTTACAAAGGTAGTGCAATGTCTCTCTTGTATTTTTTTCCATGTATCATTTTTACAAGTCATTTTCGTTTGTTGAGACATTAGGAAGAAAAGGGGGAAAGAGGTGGGCGGGATGGGGAGATGGGTGGGGTGGGATGACGATGTTTCTATTTTACTTAATATATGTAGGGTTTGGTGTCAGCGTTGTTTGTGCAGGTTCTCTGTTGTTCACTTGTGTTCCTTTGGTGGGGAGAGAAGTCGGGGTTGGTGTAGGGTGTGATTGTTCATTTGTGGTTGGCTGTGGTGGTCTTTGGTTTCCTGTGTGAGTGGGGTGGGTGAGTGTTTTTGGTCAGGTTAGCCATATTGATTTGTATGCTGTCGGTAGATTTTTGTCATTGTCTTGTTGGGCTGTGTGTATGATGAAGGGAAACCATACCGGGGTGAAGGTGACCTGAAACTGTTCTTAACCTGAGGTACCACTTTAGCTAATGGGGCCTCCCGCTGCCACCACACAATTTCTGTTCTCATCCTGAAGCAAAGTTCTTAACCCGAGGTACTATTTCTGGGTTAGTGGAGTCTGTAAACTAAAGCGTCTGTAACCTGAGGTACCACTGTATTCATCTTTGTGTTTCTGAGGGAGATGGTGCATAGTGTGTAATGTGCATTGTCAGAGTAGACATGTAACTGAAATATATCGGGAACTCTTACTGCATGTCTACTGCTGTCAGTGACGACATGTGTTAACAGGCAGAACTACATGTTTCAGGCTTGCACCAAGGTTCACAGTGCACCATGGGGAAAACTTAACAATTGATGTATAGAGAATTAACAGTGAAATGAAGAGCCAGTATCACAGTAATCCAATAAACTGTTTGTGACAGAATAAGAAAAATAAAACCTGCTAATTACAAGGATCACACTAAGATTGGTCTGGCAGCTGTTTGGTTAAATCTACAGATGAGAAACGGAATCAGGATGGATAGAATAAGGAGTCACCTGCTGGTGGTACTAAGGCAACTGGAGAAAAAGCAGAAAAGTCTGACACCAAATAAAGACAGGGGAGGCTGATAAGGGGCAGGCAGGCATACAGGGAGCCTAGTTGGATTTGAAGGAGGAATTTAGGAAGTAGATAAAACACAAATGCTTGTTGTAGGTTTGTAGCAAAGGTTTGTTTCTAGCCACAGCTCATGATTAGTGAGGAGAGAGCTCTACCGTAACTGCAAGATTGGGTTTGGACAACACGCTGAACTCTAGGAGCCCACAGGGCTTCCACTGGTAGGACTCATTAGTTTAATCCCACCCAGTATCTATGTTTGTGTTTGATAAGACCATTTGGGTTGGGGAAAGAGAGAACAGCTGATTGCCTTTATTTTTAATAAATTCCTTGTAGTTCAAACAAGTACATGCCTTGCAAGGATGACCTTGCAGAGATGGTTTGCATCATCACGATATATGATGATATATGATATGATATGATATGATATGATATGATATGATATGATAACCATCTTCAAATATCTGAAAGACTGTCACATGGAAGATGGAGCAAGCCTGTTTTCTGCTGCTCCAGAGGGTAGGACCCAAATAAATGGATTCAAAATACGAGAAAAGAGACTCCAGCTAAACATTAAGAAGAACTCTCTGATGGTAGAGCTGCTCAACAGGGGAACATTACCTCGGAAGGTGGTGCGCTCTCCTTCACTGAAGGTTTTTGACAGAGGTTGGATGGCCATCTGTTAGGGATCCTTTAGCTGTGATTTCTGCATTACAGGGGGTTGGACTAGATGACCCTTGGGGTACTTTCCAACTCTACAATTCAATGATTCTATCTTCTATTCTTTTTCTATTTTACTGTTTAATTAAGCCAAATTCTCTTTGATTGCCTACTCAAGAAAGATAATTCGGGAAAGAGGTCTGCTTTCAGATTGTGTATGTTCTTTCTGCATCAAGGCGTTTAAATTGCTAACCAGTCACTTCCTCCTGCTGCCCAATGATGTATTTCATGTGATGTGTGTATTATATCAGTGATTCCTAATCCTGAGGGACATTAGTAAACCATAGGACATGGGTAGGCAAGCTAAGGCCCGGGGGCCGTATCCAGCTCAATCGCCTTCTAAATCTGGCCCACAGACGGTCTGGGAATCAGTGTGTTTTTACATGAGTAGAATGTGTCCTTTTATTTAAAATGCATTTCTGGGTTATTTGTGGGGCATAGGAATTGGTTCAGCCCCCCCCCCAAAATTAGTCCGGCCCCCCACAAGGTCTGAGGCCCCCTGCTGGAAAAGTTTGCTGACCCCTGCCATAGGACTATGAGCTGTGCATGTTCAGTGCCAGTCACCACTATGCTGCTGCACTTGAAATCAAACCAAGGGGCCTCCATATATGAAAGAAATGAGTCCCTGCAGACTGAACTGCAGAGTCACAGCTTCTCAACTGAAGCTTGTATAAACTTGCCCAAAAATAGCACCCATGGTGGACATGCATGCAGCATTAGTGAAATGCCCTGAACAGAAGAGCTTTGCCTTTATAGTGAACAAAAGGGGGGAGAATGGAGAATTCAGCACTACACTGCGTTCTCCCCCCCCCTTTGTTCACTATAAAGGCAAAGCTTAGAAAGCTGTTTATAGTATTGTTGACTCCAGAAAAAGAAATCAAACAAAGTCCAAGAGAAATCTCTCTCTCTCTCTCTCTCTCTGTGTCTCTCTCTCTCTCTCTCTCTCTCTCTCTGTGTGTGTGTGTGTTTGTGTGTGTGTGTTTACTTTCCATGGTTTCGCATGGCTTTCCCGCACTTTTCTCTGCAGGGCTATTCTTGATGTTCATGCTTTATTTTAGTGTCTCTAGCACATTAGAGCTTTATGGAAGCACCAGCAATGGTCCTGTTTGTGATTAAATCAAGAGAACTGGCAAAATGTGGCATCATGGCAGCAGAACATGATCTGGTTTTCTTTCCCAGAGTCATTTGCCTGGACCATGGCCCATAAGATAATCTTTCCTCCCATGTAAGCCTGAAATCCCTACTGCTTGCTGAATTAAGTAACAGATGGAAGAGACCCCACCCCACCCCACCCCACCCCACCCCACCCCACCCCACCCCCTGGACCTGGTCAGTTTGGTGGCGTAGATGGAGGCTCCCTAACCTGTAAATGGAGAGACTACCCACTGCAGTCAGTACTAGAAGTATCCTAGAAGTATCTCTTCATAGTTATATAAGGAGGGAGGATATCCACCCCGACTCTCACTTGCCCAAAGTAGTATCATCCCTGCTTGTCCCATCCACATAGCCAACCCGGGGTCTTTGTTGGATCACTTGGATAGTGGAGGTGGCATGCAGTCTCCATGTTTTGTTTCATTGATCCATTTATAACATATATGTCCTGTTTTTCCTTCATGGAGTTGAAGGCAACATGCATGCCCCACCCCCATGTCATCCTCACAGCGACCCTGTGAGGTATGCTAGGCTAAGAGATGGTGACTGGCCTGGGGTCACGGGGTGAGCGTCCCAGAGTGAGGAGATGAAGTTGCGTGCCCTTTCCAGAGCAATTTTTGGCACACTTTTTTTCTTCATGTGGCACTGAATTGGGAGTTCTTTGAGTCTGCTGTGAGGGGGCTATTTGAGAGAGAAACCTAGCTGTCAGGACAATCAAGTGAGTGATGTGTTGGACCAGAAAAATGAAGAAGTGAAACACAGACCTCCCCACAGTAAGGGATCATCTCAGCAGCAGCACAGGTATTCCATTGAAGTTTAGGGGTGCAGGATGGGGGATGAAGAGGGAAGCAGCATCTCCAAGTAAGCTTAGGAGTCCTTCCTCCATAAACAAGCACCTCGTACAAGACTTAATACGCTCCCTGCTTTTGGGGGCAATTACACTTAGAACATCTGTAAATTCTGTGGCTCCTTCCTAAGGGACCATAAATCTAAGGAGCCAGTGGCAGCTGGGGTGATTAAAATCCCACCCCATACACCGGACAGAGTGAGAATGCAATTATCTTTGGGAACGTCTCTGGTTAAATCCGGAGACACATATACAGTAGTTTCTTCACCTGTACACCGATTGGTTAAAAGCAGCTCATGCTGGATTTGCTATGAAGAAACAGAGGGGAAGTGTTTTGGGTTTTTTTAAGAAGGTGATGGAGGGGGGGAGGGAGGGAGAGTAGCGTAGCGTGAGAGTAAATTTGATTGGCTGGGGAGAGGGGCATGAGCCGGGGAGAGTGCTGAGCAGGCATTCATGAGATACAGTAAAGAAAAGCGTCTCTCCTCCTGCCTCTCGCTTCAGATGCAGGAATGGACCAGGAGAGCTGGGACTGTGTTAGTAGCACAGGGGAGCATGACTGGATTGGAATCTCTAAGGAGCGACAGCGCTGTGAATGAAGCACGGGTCGCTCTTTCTTCCTGCCGTGGGCTTCCTCTGTGCGAAGGGAGACGGGGAGATCATTTAAAGGGAACTGAGCATCTCTGGGCAGAGCAATGTGGCCAAGAGGAGCCGGGCACGGGAGCTGCTTGCCTTTTGGATAATCCCTCTTGTTCTTAGCCTCCGTTCCGTGCAGCGTCCCTGGTTTTTTGGTTTTTGAGAGGCAATGTGGAGTCAAGACTTTAAATGGCATTTGGGATAAAACAAAAACAAGATCACTTCTCTCTCTCTCTCTCTCTTTAAAAAAACCAAAGCAAAACAATTTGTTTGGGTATTGTATCTCTCTCTTTTGCTTTTCTTTTCTTTTTGATAGCAGGGGGGAGGGGGCGATTGTGACACCAAAGAGGATGTTTGCTGTGCAGGAGAGACTTCTCAACAAGTAAGCGCGTTGTTTCCTAACTCTTGGCTGAGCAGGCTTCTGTTAGCCAACTGGCTCCATTGACAGCACAATCTTTTTCTTTTTCTTTTTCTGTTTTTTTGACTTCCTTGTCAGGATGGTAGGCAAAAGAACAGCTGGCAGAAAACAATAGGGGGCGGGGAAACCAAATAAAGGAAACCACCTGCAACTTGCCCCCCCCCCACTCCCAGTAAAATAAACCTGCAAATATCATTGTCAGTAATAATTGCGGAACACTTTTGACGTCACCATGCGCAGATCTAGCACGGATGAATCAACCTACCACAGGAGCCCTTCTTTGGACAGCAAGGATTACAGTTTTCCAAATGGCGCCTTCCGTCGCTATAGCAGCATGTATGGCGGCCAGTTTGGGGCCGCGAGCAACTCTTTTTTTGGATTCCATACCAACCCAGGCCCTAAGGCCACCAAGGCTAAGTACACATCCCCCAAGGGGAACAAGTATGTGGTCTTTTACTTGGATCTCTCCTTTATTTTTCTTCTAGAACTGAAGAGGTGCAGCATGGCTCACAACTGCCTGCAGTGCATTAAGTACCTCATGTTTGTGTTCAACCTCCTCTTCTGGGTGAGTATGTGTGCAGGTGTGATTCCTCCCCCCCCCTCTCTGTTGCCTCTAAATTCTATAGATTTGCTTTCCTCCAAACTTCAGGGCAGTGTGTAATGGCAAAAGTGAAGAACTGGGTACTGTTGTGCACTTGATGCAGAATGAAGTGGTAGGCTGAGGTGGCAGCAGAAAACTGGACTGTTGCACTTCAGTCTGTAGGAGGAGGAGTTCCGTTGATCTGAAATGTTCTGTCCTGTAGAAAAGAATAAAACAAAGCGACTTCCTTTCTCCACTAACAGACCAGGGAGAAAGGTTTCACATATTTCTGTCTCTGATGCTTGAGTTTCTTGCATATTAGAGCCTTTTTTTGTGAGGAGCATTCAAAAATATGGAACCCCCTCCCCCACTTTCACCATGAAGTGGTACCGTCCAGAGTTCTGCCACTTCATTCTGTATCTGGTGTGCAGAAAGGCTTTCCCTCTCCCTCTTTCTAACTCTTAAGTTGCTTGATGAGTTGTTACAGGACCAAGAAAATACAGGTGTTTCCCATGTTCCCCTTTCCCTGTGTTCTTTATCGATTTGGTTCAAATGCATGCATGCTTAGATACTGCTCTGGAGTCTGAGAATTCATTGTTTGCCCTTGTTCCACTTCAAGGTGCCTGCATGCTCAAACCTAAGTTCAGCTTGGTTTGCAAAGGGATTCTCTGTTGTAAAGGTGGTTCTTGTTATGATCTTGTTGTTCTGTGACACAGAATTGTCTGGATCAATATGCACATCATAGGGGTGCACGTGATGAGGTGTCCACCTATGCCTGGCAGTGTCATCAATAACAGTGATACTGCAGCTGCAATAAAGTAGGTTAGCAGGCAAGCACTCAGCTTTCTGCACTGAGCAGAGACTTTGCATCACAGAATTAGATTTTCTGGGAGAGCGCTGCACACCCTGATAGCAACTTCCTAGCCCTGCTTTAAGCTGCCACGTTAACTTTTATCCCCAGGAGAGTATCTGAAGATGCAAATCTGATTGGAATTTTGCTTTCCGAGGGAAGACTGTGTTGGTGCAAAATCAGGAACAACCCGGATAAACTTTTCTTTTGGAGGAACATCAGAAGTTTTGCAAAAGCTGCTGGAATTGCCTTGCACTGTATTAACACAGTCTTACTGAAAGCAGCGTGATTCGGTTTGTTAACCGGCTTATGTGGCATGTTTGCTTGGGTGCCAGTGGGCCAGCGTGTGGAGAGTGAAGTTTTTTTTGTTTGTTTTTTGGCTGGTTGCAATGGCATATGACATTCCTACTGTGTGGCATCCTCATTTATGCTAGGGAAGTGCTAAGCAAAGATAAACAAATTCATGTAAACTAGCCCTCATCTCAATTAATCAGAATGTGGTTAAAGAAATTGGGTGGGGGGGGGCTGTAGGGATTAGTAACTGGCAGTGCCTGGCCCCAATCTGGAGTGAATTCTAAGTGGCACCACAGTTGCCCAGTCACGTTCCCTGTTTGCTCACTCCTCTTGCCATCACAGACAGAGGGGAATGAGGTTTGAGAAGAGGATGGGGAGATAGCGACAGCTCTGGCCTTCATGGGGGTGGGAAGGAGAGGAGAGGTGAGGGGTTGGATAGCTATTTAAAAATTAAGGCTGGGCTGGCTTCACCCACCACCCTACCTTTCTCAAAACACTCCCCTCTATTTCCCTGCTTTACTCCTGTTGCAGACCAAATATACGTATATTCAGCATTGGCTCAGTTCCAGAAGAGAGTTCTGAAACACAAGGAGGGGAACTCCATTTAAGCTCGGATAAGCTAAAAGAAAATATCAAATCTGACTAGTCTGTTTTCTAGTTCCTGATTCACACACACTGCTGGGATCCGAAATATCCCCTGGTGTTTATCCCAGCTTACCCCAAAGCTTCCTGACAAGTCAGGGACTGTGATTCTCTTGTCCCTTTAAGCCATCCGCTTCTCTAAGGCTTTTGTCCATTTCTGGTGGAGTTTCTTGCTCAGCCAGCCAGCTAAAATGTTATATGCAAAAGATAAACAAGAGGGCTGGCATGAATAGCCACCCTTAAGATGATGCACGGTAGAGCCTTAAAGGACATTCCCTGCAGGTTCTCTCCATTCATCCTGCACTGTAGTACATGCACATATTTTTTAAAAAGGAATTACTGCTTGCAACGTGTGTGCACTTCCAATGGGATGACTGCAGAACATTTCCTTGGGATATTTACCAATGTAATTGCTACTATGATCTTTCTGAACAAGCTCACTACAACCACCACGGTCTTTCTTGCATTCTTCCTTTTCTCAAGGTCTTGGTCAGTAGAGTGCAGGTGTTATGAGCTGTCTGTGTCCCAAGACTAGATCTGGAGAGCATGCAATAAATTATTTATGATGCTAGTGTCCAATTGAGGAGCGGAAATTTTCATTATTCCATTTTTGTTTATCTGTAAACCTCTGGGGTTTCTTTTGCTTAGCATCAAAAAGTCATTGTTTTAAGAAACTAGAAATAGCCTGTGTTCTTAAATGCATCCCCGGTCAGTCATATATTAATACATTCTTCCTGTTTCACCAGATACAACTCAAAATGCCACCACAAAATCATTTGTCCCCAAACAAGCAAGTGTTCTTCGCACAAACAGAAGCAACACCTTCAGTCTATCAGGGCTGCTTCCCTGCCCTCCACCCCACCCCACCCCAATTCATGTTAAGTGGAAAGATACAGTGGAGAGCAAGAATGTAATACTTAGACTTTCAGTTACCCCCAATCATTTAAGGAAGAGGGTACACCTCCCACTTTTCAGAAAACAAGTGATTACAGGTATTCCTCACTAGCCAGCTCACAGGTTCTGCTCAAGTGAATAGCCATTGTTGTAAAATATGCATATTTAGAAGGTATGCATATCAAAGACCCAAATCTGTTTTTTTAAAATAAAATCTATATAATTGTCTTGTTTTGATATTGCTATGTTATTAATTGAATTTAGAACAGCAATTACCATGAATGCTCTTGCAGTGCTTTGTGCATTGTAGCTACCATGGTGCCCCCAAATATGGTGGACTACAACTCCCATTGTCCCTGAATATTTGTCATGCTGGCTGGGGCTGATGGGAGCTGTAGTCCAGGACACCTGGCAAGGTACTGTTGGCTACCTCTGCTGTATGCAGTGCTGCTCCCAGTTAGAGTCAAGAACACTGAGATATATAGATCAATGTTGGGACTGATTCATGTTGACTGTAGCCAAGGGTGGACCTTTGCACCTTGCTGGGCATCTCTTGATCTGAAAGAACTTCTTCTACTGTGAGATACCATCTAAAGGGGCTAACGCTGGCCCTTCTCCAGAAATGGACACCTCAGTTCAGAGATGTGGAACCAATTGCTGTCCAGATGTTGCTGAACTACAGCTCCCATCATCCCTGAAGATGGCCATGCTGCTTCAAGCTGATGGGAAGTATCCAACAACATCTGGATAACCACAGGTTTCCTATCCAATTCTAATTGTTCACTTGGTGTGAAGCTACAGGATACAGGGAAATGTGTCGACGGGCATGGAGAGGTGTGTGTCTGTCCTAAAACTGCTGAAATTGTGTGAGAGAAGGGCCAGGTACAGATAAATTCCATTTTATTTCACAAGTAGTGTGTGTAGGGGCATGGAAAGGGTAGCAGCAAAAATGGAAATCTGATCCACCCATAGGGGAAAGTAATGCATCTGCTGTCCCAGATGAAGTAATTTGGAGTCATTTCCCCCAAAATTTACTGGGTTATCCCTTGATTAGGAAAATTTATAGGGGAAAACCAGAAAGGTACCTTAGGTTTGTGGGGAACATCATGTGGATGATGCAAATTAAATGGGAATGCAAACAACTGCAACTACATGTTAAACTCTGGCATGGATAAGCCCTTATAATATGTGTATATCATATACACACCATAGGGCAACGAATTTGGCAGGATGAATTGTTTTGTTGTTGAAGTGCACTGCATTGCGGGATTTGTAGTGTTCATATTGTGGAGCTAACTAATTGCTGTGCATCTGTTTTGTGTATATGTGAACATTTTAGAGATGCATGTGATTTATAGGCTCTTTGGAATTTGGAGCAAGGGAGCTACAGATCTATCCGTTTGTGGACACACAGTATCAATTCTAGGATGTAGGCAGCTGAAGAAGAGCTAGATAGAGAGACAGCAGGTTGCTCCAGCAACAGGTGGTGAGAAAGTTGACACAGTCTTGCTGAGTATCATGCTCACATTTGCTAAAGGTGACAAAAAGGTAATAGACATGCCAGTGCAAGATCAGTGATACAGTGTTTTCCTGGTTTTAGGGGCAGGCAAATATTTTGCATCGGAGCCATGTCTAACTTGAACACTGCTATCCCTTACAAAGCCACACAGTTGATAAGATGCTACCAGTCTCCTCAGGGCAGAATCAAAGAAAAGTGCTATTGATCTTGTATAGCACCACCTGCTGTGCATTTAAGGGTTGTGGTGGATAATAGGCTTTCAACCCATATGCCTTCAACTTTAGTCACCACTTTTCCATTCCATTTGTGTATGTGTGTTTATCTTTATCTATATCTATATCTACATCTATATATCTATCTACAGGTATATCTATATTCACCCTGGCTCCCTCTGCCTGCTGTCCCCCCCCCCTTCCTAAAACATGCTTATTGTGGAAAAGGGTTTGTCAGTACAATAACATGTTACCCACTAAAGCATTAACCCCACAAACATTTACATTTTAAGCAATATAAAATGTTTAACTTATGGAACCCTAGGATGCAATGCTGCTCTTTCTCTAGTTCCGAGAAAGAAAAACGTATCAGTTTTAGTCACTTAATTCAACAAACATGAATGACACGTTGTCGACATTGAAGCACAGTATCAATAAATAATTTGCTGCAGAATCTGGAGGAAGTTAATACAGTATATGTTTCCTAAATACAATCAAACAATTTCAGCAGATACCAGCTACAAAGTATCTAGGCAAATATGTGTTTTGTCGCACTATAGACCAATAAATAGAGCCCATGATGGGTTGGAGCTACAGAGATGAGGAAGGCTTCTTAGGAAGCAGGTTTAACACCCACGCCCGTAGTTCCTTGAAGTTCCCTATGCTTCCTTCCCTATGAAGATGTGGAAGTTCCCTGTGCTTCCTTCCACATCTATGCTTATGAGGAAAATAAAGCAGTATGCATGAGAATCCTGTTGTAGTGAGGTCAAAGTCTGCTATCAACACCCAGCGCTGCTCGATCTCCACTTCAGAGGGATCCCACAATAAGGGGAGGTAGGATGCAATATGTGTTTGAATGCAGAGTGCTAAGACATTTGGTGCACCTCTTTTGTTAATTACAGGGGTCTCTGTGGAAATATATTTTACATGGGTAGGTAAGGGAGTGAGCATCTTGTCTAATTGTACTGGGCAGTGGCCTTTACATTATTAAATGTGGAATTTTGGCCTAAGTACATTCCCACCCATCACAATCAATGACACAAGATACTTGCTTCCCTGCCCTAGCTCTTGGAGGATACTGATTTGTGTCACTCTGGATTATTATTTCTGATGGCAATTGAAGTAATTGAAGGGTCAATATAACATTTCCTTCCTAAATAATTTGCACAAACTACGTGGGACTTGGTCCAGGTGAAAACACTCCATCAGTTCTGCCCCATGTCCCACTAGTGAGACTTTGAGTAGAGCTCACATGTAGATCACAGTGCTTCAATCAATGCCACTTGTCTAGTCTGCGTTATTTCCGTCTTAGAGAGCAAGCAGAATGAATAGGAGGTTGTGGGGGATTTTGTCCTTTGCATCTCTTAAGATGGCAAGCCAGTCTGCTGCCCTTATTAGGATTTGTGTTGAAATGTCACAGCTGAGCTCCTTAATCTCTGGAAGAGGAAAAGCCCCCAAAAGTACAGGCACTCCAATGTGTGCTTAACTGTAGGGGCAGTTTAATCCTAAAACCGATAACTGGTTGGCTGCTGAATGGATAAAGAATTCAGTCTTCCATGTGCTCCCTGACCTCCCCCTGAACGTAACCACTGGGTGGTGATAGTGAGACATTACTTGGCTCCTGAGAGACCTCAAGGGGGAAGGGAACTGTTCAAAATTAAATTAGAGAGGTTTCAGCACAGCACCTGCTGCTATGTGCATTTTCATATAGTTCACTGTGCATGAGCAAAGATTTGTTTGTGCTGCTTTTCGGCCTGTGACAGAGAGCAGCTAAGTTGGATAGAAATTCTACTCAGTAGCATCTACTGGCACAATTGCAAACAGTGCTGCAAACTATTATCCATGTTGTAAGGCAAGACGTTAAATAAAAAGGAAACCTCTACTGAATGGTAAGGCTTCCAGCATCTCCATCATGACCTTCATCCTAAAATCTCATCAGGGATGTAGTTCTGTGGAAATTATAGTAATTATTTCAAAATTAACATCTATAGATATAGAATCATAGAACTGTATATAAATTAACATATGCACATTTTGTGTCAATCTGTGTCCTTTCTTGGTAGTGGTCAGACTATCAGTTTGTAAAATGTATGGAATGGTGGGGTGGTATTCCTCTGTCCTGTATATAATTTATTCCGCAGCAGTAGATGGCACTGTGAACTGAGCCAATGGCACAAAGGCATTTCCAAGCCTGTGTCTGAAAAGCAGACAGTCTTTTTCTTCTTCTTCAGTGGTTGACAACTCAGGCTAAATAAGGCCACAGTTCTAAAATGAGCCAACAACGGTTTTATCCTAGGAGCATGTAGGAAGGAAGGATCACTTGGAAGAAGAAGAAAAAAGATACCATAATGTTATTTTAAATTGCACATAAGAGATAATGCTGAAAATGGCTTCAGGCTGATCCATAGCACGAAACCTATTTGCATAGTTGGCTAAATCAAATATCCTAATTTAGGAGCGAGATGTGAAAAATACTGGCATTTCCTGAAAAGGCACTTACCGTTTCTGAAAACTCTCCTACTACACTCTCTGCTGAGATAAAAATTATCTTTCATTTTTAAAGTGTTCCGTCTGCCAGAAAAATGGTAATATACTTTATATTTAGATGAACAGGTGAAAGATATGCAGCCAGGTAATCTGATGCGACACCTGCCCTCCAGCAGAGGGACCCTGTTTGCTACCCTCTGGTGTTTTTCTTACAGTTTTACAGTACTTAGTTTGGAAACACCTGGTTGGCCCTTGCCCAGGTGGATAGACGGTGTGCTGTGGAAACAGTGATTTAGAATAACAGTCTGGTTACTTTTTCCAATGTAAAAGCCGTTTTCTGTAAAGAGGACATTCTTTTTTCATATTTCCCTACTGCAGTTTCGCTAATGGGTGAACTGCTGAATGCAAATTCAATAAATAAGCAACTGCCTGTGAAAAATGCTGCTGTGGCATTTGATTTTGAAGGATCTGACCCTAATTTCTTGAAAACCTTTTTTTGGGGGGGGAGTACTGAGCTCACAACCATGAGCCAGTAAATGTGGGGGCAGCAGGGAGGGAGGACAAGCAGGCTGGAGAGGAAAGCATATGTACCAGTATATCCTATATCTGGTAGAAGTCCTAAGCCTGAGGTTAGGTCAGAGGTAGAACACCTATTTATGCAGAAGCCCCAGTTCCATCCTTGGTGTCTCCAGTTTTAAAGGATCAGGTAGCAGGTGATCCAAAAGACTTCTTCCTGAGACCTCGGAGAGCTGCTGCCAGATGGAGCAGGCAATACTGGGCCAGATGTACAATTAGTATCACCTGGCAGAAGGCAGCATCCTCTGTGTGCAAAGATGAAGGCCCATTACTGCATTCAAGCAGATTGGATTCTGTGAAAAGAGCTGTGATGTTTCTCCATAGGTGTTAACAATATGTGCAGCTAGGAAAAAGCTGGGTACCTCTTTGGATTGTTCTCTATCCCTAGTAATGGAAGGGGGGATTAAAAATAGGCTCTGGCCTGATTCACCTTTAAGTTGGTTGTAGTACACAGGAGCATAGGGAATTGCCTTATACTGAGTCAGACCATGGGTCCATCTAGCTCAGTATTCTCTGCACTGACTGGCAGCAGCTCTCTAGGATTTCAGGCGGGGTTCTCTCCCATCTCTACCTGGAGATGTTGGGTATTGAACCAAGAACCTTCTGTGTGCAATGCAGATGCTCTACCACTGAGCTACAGCCCTTCCCCTAGTTACTAGGAGCCAGCTTGCAAGATTAAGCATCCTTGCCCTCACCACACTCCTCTTGCACCAGACTTACCCCTGCCCTACTCTGTGCATTTTGTACCACCACCACCACCTTTACTTTTTGAATATATCTACAGTTCTTTTTGGGATGCGGGTGGTGCTGTGGTCTAACCCACAGAGCCTAGGGCTTGCCGATCAGAAGGTCGGCGGTTTGAATCCCCGTGACGGGGTGAGCTCCCATTGCTTGGACCCAGCTCCTGCCAACATAACAGTTTGAAAGCACGTCAAAGTCCAAGTAGATAAATAGGTACCGCTCCGGCGGGAAGGTAAATGGCGTTTCTGTGCGCTGCTCTGGTTTGCCAGAAGCGGCTTAGTCATGCTGGCCACATGACCCGGAAGCTGTACACTGGCTCCCTCGGCCAATAAAGCAAGACAAGCACCGCAACCCCAGAGTCGTCCACGACTGGACATAAAGGTCAGGGGTCCCTTTACCTTTACCTTTACAGTTCTTTTATTCAGGTTAGAAGTTAACTCGCTATTCTCTTAAAATAACCAAAGATGCAGATTCTCGACATGGGTTTAGGAACAGACCCAGGAACAGAACCTAGTTGACAGTGATATGCATTATGCCCAGCCTAGATAAGTTGGACAGGGGAAAGTTGTGCATGAGAGGAGGTTGGAAGGGGGAAATTGCACATGGCCCCACAAAATGCCTCGGCCTGTGTTTCAGCATCAACTTTGGAGCTGGCCTGTGATAAGTGCAATCCTCATGTTGTTGTAGTAGTTGCAGAAGGAGCTAAAACAAAAAAACAGAACAGAACAGAACACACACATATGCAGTTCATTGGGCACAAACCTTTCAAACTGAAAAGCCACTGAGTTTAATGAGAGAGTTAGTTAAGCACTTACTTATTTGCTACTGAAATCAACGGGACTTGTTCATACTTCAAAATGTACTTACTTGGAGGCCAAACAGACATGAATATGGAAGCAGAGGTGGGGGAGAAATTGGGTCCAGTTTCCATTTATAGTTGAGCTTTGCCAATTTGTGCTTTCCAAAATAATACCTGAACTGAAACCCAGTCATCTGTTGAATTTTTGCACCTCTCCAGATTTTTCAGTGCAGTTCTCCAACTAAGGAATGTATTCAAAAATGCACATAGTTGGGTAAAGTGTGCATAAACATGTATATATTTGTGAAACTAGCACACAGAAAATATTAGATAAGGAGAAATTGCTTTACAAAACTGTGCATACACGTGTACATATAGGGAAAAATACACACTAAAATGCTGCTTAATTTTCAGGTGGGCATTTTTAATAAGTAATTTCAAAAATTGATATGGAAATGTGGAGAACTGAACTTAATGGTGCACATCCTGTTCTGGGGGTTCTCCTGACCCCTACAGAGCAAATTGGGGGGGGGGCATGGGGGAAAACAAGGAGAGGAAAGCCCTATTGCCCAAGCGGAAGCTCCTTCTCAGGCTTCCCCTGATGGAATTCATTAAGTGCATCTCACGCTAAGCGTGGAAAATGAGAAATCAAAATCTGTGTATTCACCCATCCCTTTATGGGAGATGCATGTCTAGGATTCCCTGCCCTTTTTGAATAAAGGAAAGCATAGATTGGGTTGGGGAAGTGGCACTGGGGGGGGGGATAACTTCCCCCATTTACCGGTAATTACATGTCTCCAATGCTGCTTTTTGCCCTGTGGTGGGGAGAAATCACTTAGTATATGTACACAGTATAATGAACTCCTGAATAAGAGGTTCTGAAACCCAAAAGTATGCCAGGTTTGAAATCGGTATTGCACTGATTGCATAACTTTACTAGGTAGTACATATTCCGAAAATGTGGAAAGAAAGGGAAATGTTTTGTGGAAAGAAAGGGATTTGTGTGTGTGTGATGGTTTGAAAACAATGTTCTATCCATTCTGTTAATGTAGGAGTATTAGATTAGGAGCAGGAGTTGAAAGACACTGCACAAAACGTATTCATGAAATGATTCAATTAAAAAATGATAACATTTTCTGATCCACAGATGCTAAAATATAGCCAGCTTATGTTTAGAATTTTCTGTCATGAGCATTTTTAGGTCAAAGGATTCTCCTACCGAATTGCTGCTTTCTCCGGAACCGGAGTTCAAAACAGCAAGCTGCATCTAAAGCCACTGGGGAACATGCCAATGTTTTAAAAATTCATTTTTGTTTATTTATCATCTAATTAAAAGAAAGAACCATACCGTGAAAGAATTACATTTTTGCTAATAACATCACTTGTGTATTAGAGTACAATGCCCCCTTTTACACATGACTGTATTATTGGCCATTCTCAAACTGAACTGACAAATGCACAAACCCTTATGCAGCTGCTTCCCACTCCTTATATAGCAAGTGTTGTACTTGGGACACCAAAGCAATGGGCAAACTCTGCCTATTACCTCTGGTACAGGGATGTTAGGGTGTGCAAGATGCATCTCTGTGAGATGCTGTGTAGCTCCAACAGATCCCCTAGAATCTTGTTACAGTGATGCACATTTCATCAGTTACAGAATAAAGTCGTACCTTGGAAGTTGAATGGAATCCATTCCGGAAGTCCGTTCAACTTCCAAAACATTCGGAAACCAAAGCGCAGCTTCTGATTGGCTGCAGGAAGCTTCTGCAGCCAATCAGAAGCCCCGTCAGATGTTCGACTTCCAAAAATAGTTAACAAACTGGAACAGTGACTTCCGGGTTTGCGGCGTTTGGGAGCCAAAACATTCGAGAACTAAGATGTTCGAAAACCAAGTTACAACTGTATAGAGCAAAATCCAGCCAAAGTTAAATGTTAAGGCTGCAATCCCACACACCTGTGCTTGAAGAAACTCCCATTGAAATCAAAATAAATTTAAAAATAAAATAAAATTGTTCAGTAGCACCTTAGAGTCCAATTAAGTTTGTTCTGGGTATAAGTTTTCGTGTGCATGCACACTTCTTCAGATACAAAAGCTTATACCCAGAACAAACTTAGTTGGTTTCTAAGGCGCTAGTGAACAATTTTCTTATTTTTTTATTTATTTTGACTGCATCAGACCAACACGGCTAGCTACCCAAATCTAGAACCATTGAAATCTGTGGAACTTGCTTCCAAAAAAGCATTTGTAGGACTGCTACACAACTCGCTGATTTATCAGACAGAAAGTTGAGTATTTGTTTAACTCTCCCATAGCTGTCTGTGCAAAGTGTGCAAGTTAAAAGTGCTGAACCTTGTTATGAGAATCACACTTGCAGAGTATAAAGACACAATTGTGGAGATACTGTTTAGAGTGAATATCTTCTTTAAACTAAACTTTATTAGGCTCTTGCTTTATAGTGGGGTTCTTACATGTCACTTTGAGGTACTGTAGGTGCCACTCATGTTTAGTTATCACAAGGTGGTGGGGTGTAATGCAGCCTTGGTGGCCACAATCCCTTGCAAAGTGCTTGATTTTAACCCTTTCCTAACTAGTTGTGATTTGACTGAACCCCTCATTTCAGCTGCTTTTTTAGCCTTGCTAGTGTTTTTGACCATTCTTTACATCACAAACAGGAGCGTGGAACCATGCATGAGATAAAAGTTGCTGTGGAGGAGCTTCAAGGGGAAATCTTTCTCTGTTCCAAATCACCTCTTCCCAAAGGCACTTTGCAGCAGAGGAAGAACATGTTCGAAGTGTAAGATGCCGTGATTGCTGACTTAGAAACAAGGTGCTAAGACTGTATAAAGGTAAAGGGACCCCTGACCATTAGGTCCAGTCGCGGACGACTCTGGGGTTGCGGCGTTCATCTTGCATTACTGGCCAAGGGAGCTGGTGTACAGCTTCTGGGTCATGTGGCCAGCATGACAAAGCTGCTTCTGGCAAACCAGAGCAGTGCACTGAAACACCGTTTACCTTCCTGCTGGAGCGGTACCTATTTATCAATTTGCACTTTGATGTGCTTTTGAACTGCTAGGTCGGCAGGAGCTGGGACCAAGCAACAGGAGCTCACCCCGTCACGGGGATTCGAACCGCCGACCTTCTGATCAGCAAGCCCTAGGCTCCGTGGTTTAACCCACAGCGCCACCCTGTATATGTGCCACTAAATACTGAAGCTGCTTAAGAGGAAAGAATGTAGACTTGCCATTATGATTAGATATCTACCTGCAAGATGTAGTTTTCTCCATCCGGGATAAATTCGACACTGTCAGACAAAATTCCTATTAGTGTTCCATTTTTTCTGTAATGACTATAAAGACAAGAGAGGGAGAGAGAATAATCTCTCGCATGGTGGGAGACAGTTATTACAACACTGTGACACACTCCTGCCTAATGCAGTTTCTCACCTATGAAATGACAAGCTCTAATGCTCTGACAGACCTAGCATTTTGGAGAAATGAGAGAGGTCAGCATTATGGAGATATAGTGGGCAAATTTTCCTAACTGCAAGTAGCGTTTAGTAGGTAGGGTGAAGAAAACTCATCCTTACACGTGCTAATAGCAAACTCAGGCACTATGTAACTGCTAAGGGGCTAGGAGGTAAGAAGAAGAAGAAGAGTTTGGATTTGATATCCCGCTTTTCACTACCCGAAGGAGTCTCAAAGCGGCTAACATTCTCCTTTCCCTTCCTCCCCCACAACAAACACTCTGTGAGCTGAGTGGGGCTGAGAGACTTCAGAGAAGTGTGACTAGCCCAAGGTCACCCAGCAGCTGCATGTGGAGGAGTGGAGACACGAAGCCGGTTCCCCAGATTACGAGTCTACCACTCTTAACCACTACACCACACTGGCTCTGATACTGGCAGCCTCTGGGAAACCCCAAGAGTTGCAGTAGTGGGGAAATATATATATATATATATATATTTGGGAGGGAACCTTTAAATGGACAACTCCCCCCCCCAATAATTCAGAAAGAACTCTGAGCATGCTCAGTGGCAACAAAATGTTGAGTATCTGGAACTGGGAAACTAGATGGGGTGGAGAATGGAATAGGGTATTTGGAAAGATGACGTGATTGGCTGGAACATTGAACAGGAATGTCCTGCGCAGCAACATTTTGTTGCACATCCCCAAAAAATGTTGCTGAATGTTCATGAATATTCAGTAGCACCACATCTGTTCACTGTCACAGGCGTGCATTTTTATATTGAACATAGAGCAAAGAATGAATTGTGTTTGTTTTTAGCCTTCCTCCATGTTACTTCCATCTTTGGAAGTGTCTCTCAGGCTGCACTCCTATGAGCATTTACCTGGAAGTAAGTCCAATTGAACTCTCTTGGGCTTATTTCTGAGTAGGCATGCACAGACATTGCACTGCTTGGTGTTTCATGAGCAATAAGCCTTTCTGCTTTCTAAGTAGGGCAACCATTAAGGAAAATAAAATATTCTGGCTACTATGTCTATGCAAACAAATCCTACCTGTGTCTCTCCCTCTCCCAATAAATTAGGCATGTTTTGGGCATCCTATTTGCAAACAAGACATGATTTTTTAAAAAAAATTAATTAAAATTTCCATTTCCTCCCCCCAAATTACAGTATAACATATATCATAATTCACCAATCCCAAATTGTTCCCCCCCCCCGGACTTCCCTCAACCTCCTTTTCTAGTTTGCTTTCACACATTATCAAATCCTGCTTATTTCCTTTCCATTCATTTTTTTATATTTAATCTAATAATTTATATAAATTTTGTTATTTGTAAAAGGTTACTCAAAACCCGCTAATGAGTCCAATTCTTTGCATTGTTTCTGTAGATAAGCCGAAAATGGTTCCGAATCTTCTTTAAATGATTTTTTTGTCCTTATTTCATAGCCTGTCAGTTAGTTTTGCCATTTCGGCATATTCTGTAAGTTTTCCTTGCCATTCTTTCATTGGTATTTTATCGCTTTTCCATCTTTGTGCCAATAACATCCTTGCCACAGTTGTAGTATACATAAAAAGTCAGTGTTTTCCCTTTGGCAAATCTTGACCTAAAATTCCTAACAAAAAACCTTCTGGGGTTTTAACAAAGGTTATCTTAAACATTTTTTCCATTTCATTATATATCATTTCCCAATAATTCTTAACTGTTTTACAGTTCCACCATAGATGATAGAAGGTACCTTCCGCAAACAAGACATGATTGCTTGTGGTGATGGCCATGGACTTGGGTGGCTTTAAAAGAGGGTGGCTGTGTCCTACTTCCACTGTCAGAGACAGTGTGCTTCTAATGCTAGTTGCTGGGAACCTCAGGAGGCAAGAATTCTGTTGCACGCAAATTCTGCTTTTGGAATCCTCATAGGCATCTGGTTGGCCACTGTGCGACTAGGATGCAACACTTGGTGGGCCTTGTAATGTTCCTATGTATTCTGACCATAATAATCAAGGTATGGACATATAATCAAGGTCTTGGTCAGAACCTACTGCTTGCCCCTATTGCTACTTTGACCATGTGTGTCTTTCAAAATTAACATTCAATGTTCTTGATCAACATTGATACCCAATTTTATAGGAGAGTTACATTGTACTACGTAACTAAGAGTTTAATCTCTCTATCAAGGGGATCTGGGTGAGCAGTATAAACAGCTCCCACATTTTATTTGATCACGTTCACAGAATTAGAAAGTGATTTTCCATTTTGGGAATTAAATATCTCTCATTTTATTTAGAATGTGGAATTTGAAAGGGTCTTTATATTTTCTGAGTCCCTTATTGGCGGGAGTGGGAAGGCAAGGTGAGTTTGGGAAACAGTATTTTTTTTCTCCTAGTGCCAGGGTTGGTTAGCGTCAACTGGTGAAGCATGTCTACATGGTTCACAGGTGCCTGTTAAAATCCTGTGAACTTCCATTTGCCAGCTATGATCGCTGCAGAGGCAGCAGAATATTCTATAAGGCTTGGGAACCAGAAAGCAGATAAGCAGAGCACCGGTTTTTTATTATGCTTTTAAAATCTAATGTTTTCTAAAGCACTCTCCTGAGGGACATATTTATGACTTGAACCTTGAGAGTTAGTGATTGCGGTACCTCTTGATTACCCAATTGGATCAGAAAAGTTTTGTAGCGAGGAGGGTCTTGTTAAATATTATAACTTCCCTCAAATCATTTCTTGAATCAAGGCACCAGGGATCCCTAGTGCTAGCCATTTTTTTTCTGGTTCTATTATGCCAACTCACTCCATCTTCAAAGATTGCTTTGTAAATAGAGATTGCTCAGAAGAGTGGAATTCCTGGTCTTGAGGATTCCCAAGAAGGCAGAAAAATTTGGTTAGCATCTGTCCATCACAGAACTTCCCCAAGGTCAGCAACTCCAGCAGTGTAAAAAAGACGGGTAGTTGAACTTACTGAGAATAATTTGACAAATATAAGGGGGGAAAACACACATTGAAGTGATACAAGTGACATCCTAGTGATTCGGACCTAATCTGATGTTTTAGGTGCCCATAGAGATGCTGGTTGTGGTTTGTTTTCGTTTTTAACCTGACTTCTGATTTTTTCTTCTCCCCACCCCCAGCAAAAAATTGTGGGTAGTTGCTGTTGTAGCGTCAGATCTTAGGAGCTGGTTCTAAAGTGATATGGTGGTGCTTTGAAACAATGTTTTATTTTGGTTGCTTTGTTAAATTGGTTGTTCACTGATGACCACATTTCTCCCTCTGATCTAATTGAGGGTGTTCTTGACTCCCCCCTGAAGGATAATGGCTTCTTCTTCTTTTTTGTATATCTAAGGATATTTTATTATCGACTCACTGCAAGTTAAGAAAGATTTCTTACATTAATTACCTCCATACTCTGTGCTGGCTGCATAATACAATACATATAACTGTCGATGTAACTCTGCGACTTCGTTACATATCTTTAGGCACCTGGCAAAAACATTCCTCTTCTCCCGGGCCTTTGGTTTCATTAAACAATCTATGTTCTTTTAAACTGTGTGGGGGTTGTTTTTGTTTGTTACTATTTCATGTATTTTTATATTGTAAACTGCCCTGTGATCCTTGGATGAAGGTCGGGATAGAAATTTAATAAATGATAATAAAAGCAATACCTTGGCTGGGGCAGGTAGCTGGGTTCATGTCTCCATTGATATCTCACCTTTTCTCCAAAGAACTCAAGGCAGCACACATGGTTTATGGTTCTCTTCCCTCCTATTTCATCTTCACAAAGAAGCCTGTGAGGTAGGTTAGTGGCTGGCTCGAGGTCATCCCGTGAGCTTCATGGCTGGGTAGGAACTTGAACCCAAGTCTCTCTAGTCCTAGTCTAATACATAAGTACATAAGAAAAGCCTACTGGATCAGGCCAATACCTATCTAGTCCAGCATCCTGTTCTCACCACAGCCAATAAGATGGCATGTGCCCTCTCCCCTCCTGTGATTTCCAGCAACTGGTATTCAGGAGCATTGCTGTCTCTGACTCTGGAGACAGAGCACTGACAAACTTAATCCTCCATGAATTTGTCCAATCCTCCTTTAAATTCATCCAAGTTGGTGACCATCACTGCCTCCTGTGGGAGTGAGTGCCATAGTTCAACCACTGTGCTACACTGGCTCCAAATATGCTGTTAACAGGATACACGGAGAGTGTCTCTCATTCTCATTTGAGGTGTGATCCATTTTTGCCTGTCCTGCCTATCTGGCTGTTGACCTTCCTTATAAGACCTACATTTCTGGAACTTTGTATTCAGGAGACACAGCAAATACTTCACCTTCATCATTTCAGCAGAGCAATGTCTGCTAGTCAAACATCTGAAAGTTGACCTGAGAAAATCTTAGCAGACGTCTTCTGCATTAAATAAGGAGCTTGCGCCATGCATTTAAATCATACAGCATGCTCACTATTTTTTATGGCACAATAGTGCATTATGTTCATCTTATGTTTTGTAATTAGAAGGTGGAACATATGGGGAACTTCCTCTCTCTCTAGTTTTGTGCCATTAAAGTAAACTACATTGTGCCTGTGTGCACCATGCTGAACAGGGTGGTGTCTTGTTGGAAACAAGGTTTGCTGCAGTGATGGTTTCTGTAGACAGTGGCAATGCTGTTTCTGCACATAGATGGGTTCTATCAGTCTATACTTTATGCCCTTGTTTATGCCATTTAGAAATATCTAGAAGATAGTGGGGGCCAAAGCTAATGAGTTGAATCATTGTTTACTTCCCCATGGCACCGCTACGGCCACTGCTTTCTTCCAAACTCCCTTCTGGTTTGCACTCCTTTTTTTTTTTAGCTTTCCAACCCAATCTGCATCTGGAACAGCTGCTTCTTATCATAGCCATGTTTCACCCCAATACTCGTCTTTCTGTCTCTTCTCCTGATTGATCCAGGATCATTAGGGGCCCCCTATTTTAGGATCTCAGATTCCTTCTTTGCTATGCAGCTGGGGTAGAAGACATACGGGGGGGTCACTTTTCTGCAAATGCTAGGATGTTGCACTTGAATAGCTTGTCAGCTGTATGTCAGCATCAAATCCAGTTTGGCCATTCATGGTCTTTGTGCTGTAGCAGATTGTGTTGCAGTTCTAAGTTGGTGGCAATCTCTCTTGGGAGGTTTGAATGTATAGTTTTAATATAGTAGTTGGGTTTGCTGCTGCTGCTGCTGCTGCTGCTGCTGCTGCTGAAGTCTTCTATCTAAAAAAGACTTGTGGCAATATAAGCTTCTTGAGAATGCAGATTTCCTATTAACCCTTGAATATTCATAAATCTTTGAAGTGTGACATTGTGAAAATGCAAATGTGCAGTGAAGCAGATATTTGCTGCCACAACTGGAAAAGCTTTGTGATGCTTATGGAGAAGAGCTCAACCAGGCTTAGGTTTGTGTTATGTTTCTAAGCGAGAGGAATGCATGTGTATTTAGGAATCTTCCTTTGTTGTTTTCCCTCTTGTACTCATTTTAAACATTTTCTTTCTAGCCTCTAATAATAATTTAAAAAGCAAATATAAATAAATAAATAAATGGGAGGGGCAGGGACCTTGGTGGGCACCTAGAGGGTGGTTTCAGCATTTCAGGACGCCATCGTCCTCACAGTCGCTTTCCAGCTCTACTGTAACCAACAAACCAAATCTATTTTGGGGCAATGCAGGTGAGGCTTTTGAGATTTCAGATCTATTGGAAACTACTCTTTATTTTCTATCCAGGTGTAAACTCTTGAAAAGCAATGGCTCATAGAAGGGCATTGTAACCCACCCCTCAGCTGTGAAACAACCTGCCTCCCCAAAGATTTATCAGAGCCTGAGCTGCTTTTGGAAGCTGAGAAATCTTTAAATGATCTCAGTCATTCATAATTCCAAAGTGGTACATCTGATTAGGCCACCCTGTTTACCACTTGCTGATATTTGTTTAGAACAAACACACAGACACCCAAATTGAACCACTGCTTTGCTTTCTTTTGTTTCAGCCCTGCACTGAAATAATGCCATCATTTATATTTCACAATCCCTCTTTAGGTACTAATTGGCTTTAGCAAGAGACTATTATTGTGACTGGATTTTTATGCTGCAATCAGGAAAGATTGAATCCCCGAACCCCTTTATGTAAACTTTAGCAGTTAGATTGTGAAGAGTCCAGGACTCTGTGTGTGTGTGTATATGTGAAAGAGATCAGGTTTTATATGCATCTAGGAGGGGAAAAAGCCGTCTGTGATGTAGCATAAAGTTTTGGAATAAATTGGATTTGTTTGAAAGGCACGAGAGATGTAACTGGGTCTGTAGAAGCAATTTACAGCAGGTGTGGATAAGCATGGACTAATTTGCAAAGAGAAAAGCTGTGTGAGAGAGAAAGAGATGCAATATGTTGCAAAGGGAACACCAGAGTGCAGCCTTCAACAATATCACCATGCAGGGCTTGGCTTCTAAAAAGGGATACCATGAGCCCAGCTTGTTGATCCTATAGGTTTGGGCACAGGCTGTGGTTACTCAGTAATGAGGGGAAGGTACTTGGAACAAATTTAGCAGAAGTTTTCTCCTAATGCTTGATGCATTCCAGGACCTGCCCATGGTACTGAAAGCAAATTCCAGGTCAGAGTCATAACACACAAAAATCATTTTCCTGTAGTGGATGGTGCATCATCTTGCATTCCCTCATCCTGGGTCAAGTTTACTTAAGAATTGGTATATCTAGACCAGGGTTTGCCAAACTTGGGTCTCCAGCTGTTTTTGGACTACAGCTCCCATCATAGCTAGCAGGGATGGTGAGAATTGTAGTCCAAAAACAGCTGGAGACCCAAGTTTGGCAAATCCTGGTCTAGACCACAAGGCCCTCCATTCTCCCTCCATATAGAGGTTTTTACAGTTTGCCTTTTGAGGCACTGAAGGGGATCACCCCCTTTCAAACTTTGCTTTGAAATTCCTTACTATTCTGAAGTGAAGGGCACCTGAATAGCCAGACAGAAGCTCCAAATGCAGGTAGATTTGATTTTATATTATAAAATATTTGCAATTTAGAAGTAGGCTGAGAATACTTCTCAAAAGGTCTCCTGTGAACTTTTTGTTCCATCACATTTGTAGTAGAGACAATTGCAATGTTTTACAGAACCGCCATATAACTTTGGCACTGGTTTGTACATTTCAAAACCCTTAAAGTCCTGAGGAATTATTGGGTTTTCTTCTTGCTTCTAGTAAAGACCATCAACATTTCTGTACATTGGCTGAAACAATCCAAAGGCTACTGGCCAAACCCCAGACATAAGGCAACACTATCTATATAATGCATATATCTTTCTATATATGTTAGCTCTATTTAATGTTAGCTCCCTGAAGTCTGCCACACTTGAGCACTTGCCAGTTTAAAACTGTTTTGGATAGGAAAGAGTTAGGCACAAGCTTAACGTTCTCCCATCTGGCTTAGCTATTTTACAGACACATACAATTGTATATTTCTCTGTTGCTCTGATGGAAGAAGGAGGCTAGACCTGGAAACTGTTGTTGGGTTAGGGCTTGTCACATAAACTTGCTCTTAGAAGTTAATTGCTTTGAGAGAGCCCCACCCCCACCCCCTTTGGTGGCTGTTATATGTCTGGCTGGTGGTCTTGATATTTTGTCTTTTGACCAAAGATAATTGATAGTGCACAAGCTAATGCCTTCTAGGACCCAAGTTCAAAACCTTCTACAAGGCTGAGTTATAGCAGCACGTTGTGTGAAGAAGTCTGAGCATAGTCTGGTTTTCATATAACTTCTACCTCCAGCGCTTTTCAGTGGTGACCCATTGCTGTTATTATTTGCTCTGTAGCCCATTGCATGCTTCCTGATAAGCTCCATGCGATTAAAGCGTGGATAGCTGATGTGGTGCCCTCCAGATTTTGTTGGACTAGAACTCCCTTCATCACTGACCATTGACCATGCTGCCTGGAGCTGATGAGTCCAACAACATCTGCCACTTTGGCAGCTCCTGTATTAGAGGATGATACTGCTGCCGTTCATATCGGAATCATAAGAGAGAGTGATGCGGATGGCTAACAGCAAGCCAGCTTGATAGAAAGGTTCAGCTTGTTTCCAAAAGCTTCCTTCTGTGATGTCCAAGTTTGATATTTATTGTTTAAGGGATATTGGCTCCGTTTTCAAAATTCTTCACAACGGGACTTCTGCTCACAGAAGAGCTTGAAGAACGGATCTTTACTAAAATGTTTGATCTGTATGGTTGGGAGCATCTAGATTTCTTTGTTCTAGAGATCTGTGCCCACATGAAGTAGTTCATGGGAAAGATGATCAAAACAGCCCACTTTGCAAGCATTGCATATGCTCAAATGCAGAGTACTTGGCTGTGTGAAAAGGCACAGTTCTGTGCCTCATTAATTCATTAAATTCCTCTGCAGGCCACAAGCGGCTGCAGTAATGCCGGAGAATCAATACTCCTCTATACTTCCTCTGCCAAGATTCATTTTCCTCGGCTCCAGTTCAAGCAAAGTGTAATGTTGACCTAGTCTGAAGGGGAAAGATACATAATTAATCTTCAGGTTTGATTCCCCACCTTCCCATCCCCCTTGTGATCCTCTGAGCTCTTCATGAAGGCAAACTGTTCATATTTGGGTTAAGAATCAAATGTAAGTGCTATTTCTCTTGAGAATTCAGTTGCTGGAAACCTGGAAAGGGGTGGTAGAGGAGGAGGATTTTATTTAATCAGGCTGCCCATCTTGAAAATGGACTAAAGTCCTCCATGAACCAGCAGGACTCAAGCCTGCATTAATTTTCGCACTCTCCTACCCTTGTCCCTTCTCCTTAATTGGAAACTTCCTTATTGCTATGATTAATAATGCTGCCTGGAGGCTAGCATTTCCTCCCTGTCCTTCTGATAAGTAATCTCCTAGTGCTGCTGACAGGACTGCTGCCCACAGAATCAATTGTTGACATGTGTGGCCTTCTCCCAAAGGAAGGACCAGTGAATACCAATGAGGGGAAGGAAGAGTAGGATCTCCCTAGGGAAAATGCAGCCAAGGGTTTTCAAAAGGGGTTGTAAACTTGAGTGCAGTGCTCACCTAGAAAAGAACGGAGCTGAAATAAGAGTATGGGGAGCTTCAGGTTTTTAGTATCGCTTAAGTCAAATTTGATGGAGTTGTATATAATCTATCAGTATGAAAAAAATTATGAGTAAATCATACTGCTGGAAGGGGTTCTAAAGGCCATATAGCCAATTTTCTGCATTAAGGCTGGATGATGTATCCCAAAACACTCATGACCCTCACACACACACTGAGTGAGCTTCTACTTAGACTCTTTCATACCCTTAATTGTTCAACAACTTCCTGATGGCATAACTAAGGACTCTGTTCTATGAGTTTCCTTTCCCTCTTGATTAGGGAATACCATGTTGTTATGGGGTGCTTTGCCTTTTTATTACATATATTTCAAAATAGAATTCCATGCCACATTGTTGCTGATAGTGGTGTTTTCTCACTACCCTTAATATTATAATTATTTTTTAAAAGAATAAATAATGAGCCTTTCCAAGTTATAAACCATGTTGTATGTACTGTCCAACATTCATCCAGCTATTCATCCTGCCTTGGGTGCTGTATGTGATTGAATTAACTTTTGTCCATTTTCTAGGCAGGGTCTTAGACCAATGCATCCTCCTCCCCCATCTCTTCATCTGTATCTTCTCTACATTTATCATCTCCCCTGTGCCATTTGGCTATAAGTAGACCTTACTGCAAAGAGTTTGTATTGAGGGAATCTATGCAAGTTAATGATTTGGTACAAACTTATCTTGATTTCTCCTTACAGCCGCCTCTTCTGTTTCCAGACCTTTTAACCTGCTCTGTTGTGCGGAAATAAACACCAGCCCCATGTGCTTTCTTATCCACTCCAGAAATGACATTGCTTGTGTTATTTGTCTCTGGGAAGCTATTCTTCCTTTTTGTAGAATGTAGGCTGATTGTTACCTTTCACTTGCCCACTAGACTCATATTTGACTTTAGGATTTATTGTAACTCTGTTTATTTCTGGCTGCATGAATAGACCTGGCTAGGGCATTATTCTACAGCAATGTATGGCATACTATCATGTGCTTTTTGATTCAAAGTAATTTTCTGCAAGTTCGTGTAAGTAGTTGCTATGCTATGAACCTGCAACGAGAGGAAATGAGAATGCTCTGTAGCCACTATAACTATCATAAGGCTTGGTACTGAGCAAAGAATTTTTACTGAAACTGCTCTGCCTTTCTGTTCCTTCTGTTATTCTGAGAATGAATCAAAGCATGTGAACATTTCTATTTAACTTTAAAGAAGCCAATGTGCTTATGGCACAATCACAGAACTAGTGTAGTTCAGGCTCTGTTGAATGTGAATAAGCTTGGCGCTGAAGACACTTCATGTAGAAAGATGCTCCAGGAGATGAATATGTTAGCTTGAGAGTTAGGTTGATCCAGGCTTGGTTGTCATGTAGTTGATGTAGTTGTAGTTGTTGTTGATAATGATGATGAAATCCCTCCTTGGCCACAAAATGTACTGGCTTGACTTTGTTCCTGTCATTCTCTCTCAGATTAGCATACCACTCAGAGTCATCATGAGAATTAACAAGAGGTCCATGGCTACCCTGAGCTCCTGAAAGAAACAAGATAAAATTGTAATAAATCAATCAAAATATGCAAATAAAGAGCAGCAGGGGTTTTGAATTCTGTTCACCTATTCTAGTAATGGGAGAAAGAAGCAATGCATCTACGTAAGAGACAACATAGAACAAGACAACTGACTTTTGCTGATATGTGTTCTCAGCTCAAAAGCTGAAGAAGAGGCTGTGGAGTAAGTCAACTATACTTAGCAATGCATTTTCAAAGTTTTTCTAACTAATAGCCTTCCAAGCACAGTAGCTTTCTTAGCCATATCCTCTTTGGGTACAACTTTGTATGGAGAAGGCAAATTGCTAGTTGTCCTATTACCCCTGCTTCCCAGAACAAGATCAAGAGGGAGCAAAAGGGGGATGTGCCTTGTGCAGCAGGTTAGTGGGGTTCCAGACAGCATCCTTCCTTGACGAGAGGAGGAAGGTGTGCTGCAGTATATGCTTATTGATGTTCCTCTAAAGGTAAAGGTAAAGGGACCCCTGACCATTAGGTCCAGTCGTGTCCGACTCTGGGGTTGTGGTGCTCATCTCACTTTATTGGCCAAGGGAGCCAGCGTACAGCTTCCGGGTCATGTGGCCAGCATGACTAAGCCGCTTCTGGTGAACCAGAGCAGCACACGGAAACGCCGTTTACATTCCCACCGGAGCGGTACCTATTTATCTACTTGCACTTTGACATGCTTTCAAGCTGCTAGGTGGGCAGGAGCTGGGACCGAGCAACGGGAGCTCAACCTGTCATGGGGATTCGAACCGCCAACCTTCTGATCAGCAAGCCCTAGGCTCTGTGGTTTAATCCACAGCGCCACCCATGTCCCCTACATTCCCCTTATTAGAAGAGCTGGGATGGATGGCCATAGAAAGACCTGCCCCAGGAAGAGGAAGATGAAAAGCCATGTATTTGGAGCTTGGCCCTGGTCGGAGTAAGCTGCAGTGATGCCAGGGGTCAGGGCCAGTCCTTAGCAAAGAAAGCCTTCCCAATTCTGGTTCGGTTTTCAGGAATTTACTCAGTAATTTTACCCTCCCCAAAAGAAGACAAACCCTTGCCACCTCTCCAAAAGCCATTTGCTGTTGGGATGCTAAATGGGGATGCAAAACAAGACCATTTTTGAGGGGAAATTGAGGCCACATCTTTATTGGGAAATCAGGAGAGCATCTAGTGGAAGAAGTTCGTTCAAAAGTAGGGAACGGTGAGAATGCCCGTCTCATATGTAGTAGGGGGAGGGAGTTCCAGAGGGTAGGTGCCACCACACTAAAGGTCTGATTCCATCATAGTATGGAGTGGACCTCTTGATGCAAAGGTATCTGCAGGAAGCCCTCTCCTGCAGAACACAGTAATGAACTACAGTAGGTGCATAAGGGATGTGACTATCTGTTAGACATCTTGGTCCCAAGCTGTAAGACTGTAGCAAGTCTTGCACATATAGCCAGTATCAGAAATCTAACTGAAACTACTTGCTAAATAGAACGAGCAATGTAATCTTGCGTAAGTGTCTGACCATACGTTAAATTGCTCCTAGCATAGATTAAATCTGTGTATTGACCATTATTAGTTTGCTTTCAATCCATGCTACTTAATCTGGGCAGGCTATCTCAGGCATGCATGTAGAAAGTATGGCCCCAGCTCAAGACTGGATACTACAGTGCAGCTTGGGGACCCTTCAGGCTTATTGGAAGTAAGGATGATAAATAAGAGCAGGAATTTGAAGAGAACAGTCTGGTCTCCCATGGAGTAGACTTCCTACCAGAAGAATATAAAACAGATGCTCTGGGTAGAGGATATTTTTCACCTAAATAAAGCTTCTTAGAGAGAACTCGCTGATGGAATCTAATTAACTAAGGCCTAGGAGAGAAACGCAAAACTCTTCTTAAGTGGAATCGTTTACTGGCAATTTGATTTGAAATCAAGTTACTAGCAACTGCTGATTGGCTTTTTATCTCTTTCCCCCCTTCCCCCCCTCCCAAAAAGAAGATTCTGAACAACAAAATGCATTCACATAGTTGTCTGGCATCATTAACAGTTCTCTCAGATTTGTTTTCCCCGTCACTCTGTGATGTGCAGTGAACTGGACCGATATCAAACCAGGCTTAATGAGTGATTGCTTTTAAAACTGTGGTTGCTTTGTGTTTTTGAGAAGTTTCATGAAGGAGTTATTGTGAGCTTAGAGATATCTACATACTGATTCACTCCTGTCTTACATGACTCCTCAAAGCCTTTCTGGAGGTTGTGTTGTGGGGTTCCTCGGCAGCACGTATATGCTATTGTGGCCATTTGCAGCCAGAAAGGGGAATCCTCCCTCCAGGTGAGAGAGGCCATGACTTACTACCAGTCTTCTAAACCATAACTTATAAAATTACCAAACTTTTAAAAAGGGTTTTGATCCAATGAATATTGCAGCCAAATTAATGGAAACTTTATGGTGTGTGTGTGTGTCCATGTGTCCACTCAGTCATGAAGCTCATTGAGTGACTTAATGTCACTCACAATCTCACAACGTAATCATGTACTCTACTGTGAGCTCCTTGGAGGAAAGGTGGAAGGAAAATAAATAAATACTGTATGTGATTTCTCATTGGTTTCAAAACAGGCTTTAAAACTACTAGAATCTGGAGATATCCAATAAAGCTGAATGTTGAAATATTTAGGACAGGCAAAAGAAATACTTCTTCACAGTATTTAGCTAAACTGTGTTATTCAGCCCCACAAGAGACAATGATGGTCACCAATTTGGATGGCCTTAAAAGAGGATTAGACAGCTTCATGAAGGATGAGACTACCAATGGCTACTATTCATGGTGGCTATATTCTCCTGTTATTGCTTTCACTTAGTTTTGATGTCGTATATTGTGTTGCCGAGTAACCAAAGCCCAGACAAGGACACAGGTGTCACTGAGTGGGAAAATATCCCCCATCTGCTCTATTGAGTTAGTTCTTCAGCTTTGTTTTGTTTTGTTTTTTTCCTAAAGGACTAATTTCAGCAACAGGCATCCTTGCAGCCGCATAGTGGTTTTTGAGCAGTGACTGTGAAAGGCTAAATGGCAGCCGCAACAGGTCACAGAATAAGGTGCATTCAGTGCATTCAGCACAACATTGTTGATTGTGAATGAGATACACTATACATCCTAATGGCAAGCAGCTCAGCCAGCAGCATTTGTTATTCTGCCATGTAACTCTTTGTTCTTACATTCTGCAGGGGTTGTTGATCAGTGTGCTTAATACTGATTTTATTTTGTTGGGATGTCTTTTATAAGTGAGAGAAATTGGATGTGAGGAGAATTAAGTTAGACCCATGCTGGTGGGTGGAGTTTTAATTAATGCAAGACCACAGACATGCTTGGAGTGTGTGTATACCTCATTCTGTTACATGTTCTCATCTAGTAAGCCCATTATTTTGCCCTGCTGACCAAATGTTGCTAGTGGAAATAAATAACTATTGCTGATTTAGATTTAGTTATATACAGTAACTATTCCAGTTCGGGTACGTACATACAAAGCCCACCCTTGGTAGCCCCACTGTCTCTCCTCCTCTTCCTCTTCCCCAGTCCATGACATTCAATGCACAAATTCTTGCTACACTGACACTGCTATGGACCTGGTTAATACTTTCAAAAGAGAACATCAAATGTATCCTTTTAAAGATACACAGGAGTCTCCTACCCTAGCCTTGTACAGTCGTACCTTGGAAGTTGAATGGAATCCGTTCTGGAAGTCCGTTTGACTTCCAAAATGTTCTAAAACCAAACTGTGGCTTCAGATTGGCTGCAGGAAGCTCCTGCAGCCAATCGGAAGCCCCGCCAGACATTTGGCTTCCAAAAGAATGTTCAAAAATCGGAACAGTCACTTCTGGGTTTCGATCGTGCAGGAGGCAAAACGTTTGAGGACTACGCTGTTCGACTTCCAAGATACAGCTGTATTTCCTACTTGCCCTCTCTCCAGTCGATAAAACTAATTGTTTTATACAGGTAATATTTATTGATGGGTGGCTACCGTATGTGCCTTTAGTAACAATAATTAATTGAATTGGGAGGCAAGAGTTTGGGCGCTGTCAGCTGCATCTGGCTTAAATCAGTGCAGCTGTGTTTGTGGATCTGGCCTGCAACTCTCAGTACCTTTCACAGAAACCTCCAGAAAGCTCACAGGAAGCTTAATTGGCTTTTATTTCTGGTTAGCCCCTTTCTTTTGTATTTCACGGTAATGACTCCCAACTCGCACAGTTGTTATACTTGTACCTTTGGAACCTCCACCAACCATTCTCATTCCATGCTTCAAAAGAAGGAGCACTTTCTAAAGTTCAGTCAGCCCTTAGAGGATACAGAGGATTGGTAATGAAGTCACATTTATATATAAAAAAGCAGCTTCTCCCTCCCTAAATTACAACTGTGAGGCTTGTACCTGAGCAGATGAGCAAATGATTGCAAGACTTCTGTTCTTTCCAGCTCAAAAAGTAGTATACATGCTGTCAGATGAGTAATCAAAGAATGTTGCCTGAACTGATTAATTTTAGGGGTTTTTCTACATGTCTGAACATGCTGTCATGCCCATGCTGACATGTTAGTCATGCCCATTAATTTAATAGGTCTACTTTGAGTAAAATTTATTTGGATACAACTTTACATTCCTCTCCCCCCCCCCTCGCTACATGAAGCTGTTAGAAAAAATGCAAGATCTGTTTACTGCTTAACTAGGCTTCATAAAAAGCTCTTGTTAGAGAAATTTGAGGGACCTGGCCTTAGACAATCCATGCTAGACAGAAGTGCTCTAGATCTAGTACTACTGTTCTGGGAACTGGGGTTTGGACTGTATGAAATGGGATTATAAGGTGTATAGTTTGGGAGTGCTCATGGATGTGACTTGGCTCCTAGAATCCAAGTTAATCACTGTGGCCAAGAGTACTTTTGCAGAGCTTAGGCAAGGGCACCAATTATGCACATTGTTGGAGAAGGTGAACTTTGCCACAGTCATGCATGCCTTAGTTACATCAAGGTCGAATCTCAGTTATCTTTCTCAAAGATGCTCACTTAGTACCAATTCTACTAACTTTTTGTGCCAGCTTAAAAAGCTGTTATTCTCAGATATTTTTAAGACATCTTCTCCACCACTTTATTAATAGTTTATTAAGGTGTCATATTTTAAATATTGTGTTGCTAGCAAATTTTCTACTTCTCTGTTTTATGGGGTTTTTTTTAATTGCATTGTATAGTTTTTATGAATGTGTTTATTATAGTTATCATATCTAAAATTGTGCTGTAAACCTTCCTAGCATAAGATTGTATGAAAGCACTCTAAATAATGATAATGATGATAACTATTGTTATTATTAATAAAATTTATATCGTGTCCTTACTTCCAAAGCCCAGAGCAGCAAACACACAGGCGACAAAACATCTAAAAACATATATTTAAAGATATCCAGTACAGGTGGAGACTGGGAAAGATCTCTACTTAAAGGTGTGTTGAAAGAGGACAGTCTTCTGTAGGTGCCAAAAAGCAACAGAGATATGTAGCGGGAAGCAATTCCAGACAGATCTTCTGGTACGAAGTGCTCTGCAGAAGACACAGTGGTTGACTTGGTGTATAAGGGGTGAGATGACCTTTCAGACATCCTGGTCCCAAGCTGTAAAGGGCGTTTTGATTACTGTCTTCCCACAGGTCTCTAAAAGGTCTCCTGAAGGAAGCATTAGACTGGCAGAAGTGTGCTGCAGAAGAGCATGGGAAAGGTGTTACATTAGCCAGGTTTGCAAAGTGCCTGGCATTCTGCACTTACAGGAAGCCTCATTGATGCAAAATGGATAAGTTTGGCCTGGATAAGGCTGGGCTTTGTCTGCAGAAATGCAGCTTCTTCCAGGAAAGCTCTTTAATGCTTCAGTGATATTGCAAAGCACATTTTATGAGCTGCCACCTGCCCTGTTCAAGTTCTTCACTCCTGCTTTATAGTGTGTGTCGCTTAAAACTGGGTGCTGAATCTTCCTCTCTGCATAGAGACATTTCTCTAGCTTTTACCATATAACAGCGACCTTATTTTAGTATCTGAAGAAGTGTGCATGCACACAAAAGCTCATACCAAGAACAAACTCAGTTGGTCTCTAAGGTGCTACTGGAAAGAATTTCCTATCTTATTTTAGTAGCTGCAGATATGCAGAAAATAATTTCTGCTTTGCCAACTAAGAAAAATTATGGGCTTTCATTGAATGTGTTTGAAATGTCTGATATGCAATTTATGGATCTTGCATGACATTTTTTTTGTTTGTTTAACCTTGCATGACTGTTGACAATGACATCTTTTTGTTGGAGTCTATGACCAATGAATTTGGGTTACAAAATATTATTATTTAATTGTGCAGATGAATTGGAACTGTCACAGAAGGTTTCCATGTGTTTTTCAAGCACTGCAGTAGTATGTCTCTGTGGGTTTGTGGAGGGAAGGACAATTTTGGTTTCTGTGTTTTAAAATTTGGTGCTGACTGGGATGCATGTTGCATATTGATGCACTTTTAATTAACACTAACTACAAGCTTTGTTTTTGATGGGAAAACAGACCTAATAATTTGCTTGAGGCTCCTGAAAAACTTTTTAAAAAGAGGCTGGCACTAAGTAATTAAATGTAAATGCCAGAGCAATATGCCATGGGGACATATTGGTTAATATCCAATTGTGCTGTCCCACACATGCAACACACCACTTGTACATGTTTTGAGGCAATAATGGGCTGGAGGTGGGCTGAAAAACTGAAACTGGATGGGGGGGGGGGAAGTGTTACGAGATCCAAGTTCTCAAGTAGAGCAAATGGGGAGATGGCCTGTTCTGGATGGGGTTGCTGATTGTGAAACATTCCATAGTTACTCTTCATAACATGCCCTCTCTTTTTTTCTGTCATTCTCGTTGCCCTGGTTTGCATCTGTTCTATTTTTAATTCATCCTTCTTGAGCATGGGCGACCCAAACTGGGCATGGTATCCCAGCACTAATATCTTGACTTGCTGTAGTTGTCAACTTATTTAGCTGCTATACAAAAGAACAGAAAAAACCCATTTGATGAATCCAGAACTTGTCTAAATATCAGAAGGTTCGCATTGCTGTGTGTGTGTCCTGTGTGTGTCCTGTTCATATGAACCATACAAAGGTGTGTACTTCAGTTTGGGTGTTCTGTTCTTGGTTTAGATGTCACATTTCAAGGTCATTTTTGCCTGCCGGCTCAGATATTATTAAAAACCACTCAGATATAAATAAGCCACACTGAGCCAAGATTTTCCTGGTTCATCTAGCAATGTGCCCTACTTCCACCTTTCACCAGCAGCTGTCCTTTCCTTTTTTAATTAAAATTCTCTCCCCCTCCTTGCATATTTCATTTCATTGGCATACCACAGGGCTGTAGTTTCAGGGTTTGTAAAGGAAAAAATGTTATTCATTGATGCTTAGTGAATCCCAGTAGCCTTTGTGAACTGTTGTCAAGGTCTGATGTACTCTGTAAAGTTTTTTTGCTGTCCTTTTTTGCATTCTGAAACTTTCAAGCTGCTGTAAAGATCAAGGGGATAGCTAGTGAAATCTCCTAGAAGTTAAATGTAACATTCAAGGATTTAAATGGGTCTTTGTGGTTTGCTCTTACTGTATGAAGCAAAATGAATACTAAGGTCTTTGCTGCCAATGTGTTAGCTTACTACTGTGCTTTTTTTAAGGACTGCTTTCATCAATTGTTAGGAGCATATTCTCTGTTGGTTTGAATCAATGCAGCACCAGTGTCTTCAGAAATCTTTGTGTCTTAAAAACTAGCATAATGAAGAGCTGGATCATTTTAGCTGAAGCTGTTTTTGTTAAAAACACTTGTGGCAAAATAGTATCTCTGTGACCTTCCATAGGTGTTGCATAATGCAAAATTATTAATGCAATAGAAACCATTAATTTATGTTAGTAAGTGTTATATTCAGTTTCTGCACTCTTTAGGAGTGGAATTCGGACTTGCCACTTTTCTACTACTTTGGAAAGGCAGCCTGTATTGGCTCTGTGCAGATGCAGTGCTTCTTGACCATGGTTTAGAAATTGTGAGCATTGCTCAGCCTTTCACATTCTTTCTCTGCTTCCTTTTCCTCATTCCTCTTCTTTTTTCCCTCCCTTCCCCATTCAGTTTTAAACTATGCATAACATTTGGTCTGCATTGGGTTGAAAGTTAATTATGTTTAGCTTTAAAACATCATTTGAAACCTGCTTTTAACTTTGGTTCACACTGTGGTTGGTGTTGAGCATGGTTCCAGCCATAGCATTGAGCATGGCACCAAGGTAAGGCTCTGCATATATAACAGCAAAGGTGGGTTGAGTTCAGAATAGGGGTTAAACTGTGACTTGAGCCCATACTTCAATGTACAAGTGTGGAAAACAAAAGTAGAACTCAGGTTAGAATAATGTTGCAAGTTTTAATTAATTATAACTAATATAAAATAGGCTAAAGTTCAATTTCCTTACATATAAAAATGGGAGAGGGTGGGAGGAAGAACATGCAAGCCTGAGGGGTGCTCTTGACCTCTTAATGACAGATAAATATTAAGAAATAGCAGTTCTGCCTTGATCTATTGGGATTTGCAAAATTGATGAAGAAAAGTTCCATGTCAGATTTTAAGACTTTGATTTTTTTTTTTTTAAAAAAAACTGAGCCTGGAGGAAAAAGGGATAGTATAGGCAGCAGACTAGGAAGGAGGATAACTCTGAGAAAAAGCATAAAACAAAGGAATATTGTGTGGGAGGGTAGGAGAACAGCAGTTGTGGAAAGGGGAGCCTGTGTTATTGTCAGGCAAAGCTGTGTACTGTACAGCTGAGGTAACTTTTAGAAACTGGGAGAGTGTGGGACTGGGGAAGACACAGTTGTAGCAGAAGGGGTGGCAAATGGACTGTGGTGTTTGAAATTACATGCTAACCTGTGACTCCAGTTCCCACCAGCCCCAAATGGACAGGGATGATGGGAATTGGAGTTCAGAAACATCTGGAGGGCTACAAGTTCCCCACTCGGAGTTCATTGTTTTTGTGCAGGCCTTTTTTAATCAGTTTTTTTAAAAGCATTTTCTTTTTGTCTGGGTGGTGATGTATTGCACTTTGTGTGTGAAATACAAAATGTATTCTAATACAATTCCTTTCTTCTGCTTTTCGGAAAGGAGAAACAGCAGTGCATGTGGAGTAACTTCCCCTGAAATCATTTCTGAAAGTCTAATGAGCAGAGAATGGCTTTGCTTTCTCTCATCATGCTTCTGCTATAAACAAGTAGTAACAAGTTGGTTATGAGGCATATGGAAATGTCAGAACGTTATTACCTTAAATAGTTTTTTTTCTGCTGTGAAATGATCTTTCTCTTCCACATCATTTGAAAAGAAGGAAGGTTTGAGTTATGTTGACAGTCAACATTTCCTTGCTCTCAGACACTTGGGAGAAAAGGAAATGGGTGTTGCAGGCATGAATAAAGAGAACTGGATGTTGCTTTTGAACCACCACCTGTGTCACCTTGCCTTAACACACACGTCAGTGCCTCAGCTTCCTTATAAACGAAATACGGGTGGCTGTTTTAACCCCACAGTCCAGCGTAGACCAGTACACCCAAGTCAGAGATGAGAGTGGTACTTACTGAAGAGCTAGGCTAGCCTTCTGTTGGTGATCAGGGGCCCACAGGGGAAAGCCTGCTAAATCAAACCCCACAGCACTAGGGTCCATAGAACCAGAGACAGATACGTCTCACATATATTTTCCCTGGGCTCAAGGAACTAAGAACCTCAGACACCACTTTGTCAGGCCAGCAGCACAGGAAGTACTCATTGGGTGGCTATGGAGTGCAGGAGTGCATTGGGTGCCCATATTCAGGTCAGAGAGTTGGCCCTTTTAGGGAATCTTGTTCTCCAGCAAAGTGGATAGAGCATGACATAGAGTGTGCACAAAAGGCCTCGGTTCGCTTCTTGTTAGAGCAAGTTGCTGCCTAGTTGCTCTACTTGGTGGTGTGAGAAGTAAACTGACTTGCTTGGTGTGTTCCCCTGTGGGACCAGAACAGAAAAGAAAGGATACTGTGGCCCTTCGCTGTTGTTATAGGTGTTAATGCAAACATATTTGTTAATCTACCCTCAGAAAGTGATTTGAGTGTTTCACACAGTTAGCTGAAGTTCAACAGTAGAACCTACGGTATTTTGATCTCGTGTTGGTACTATAATGATATTTAATTGCATACATCCCATTCTTTCTTCAGAAAATGTTGAATTGTGGCTCTCGGGCAGTCAGGCACCCAAGCACTTCCTTGGCTGAGAGACCCTTCCTTAGCTTCAACAACATCGCAGCTTTTGAGTAGGACTTGTTTTATGTCACCAGTTGAGACTCTTAAGTGGATTTGTGCCTCGGGGGCGCCTGTTTTTCAACGGCAAAGAATTATGGTAGTTTTATTTTAGAGTGTTGTTATTTTTACAGCTCTTTGTAGTATTTCATGATGTTTTGTGATGTAAGTAATTTGGATTATCTTGTAAGAAAGACAGGTTATGAAGTGTTTCCCCTCTCTCAATAAACAGCATCATATGCCTTCCAGCCATTCTCTTTGGGCACGTCCACAAGGCAATTTATTGTGGACTCAGGTCTACTTATGCATCCATTGCCTCCTTCCCCCAGTAGTGTCCACATGACTTCAGCCTCATCAAAATCCCACCCCACCCCACACCCGCATTTAATCCAGATTTACCATTTCAGTGATGGATATATATATTTTTAATTTATCAGATTGGTTGCAGAGATGGTTGATCCAGATCAAATGGAAAAATAACATGGAACAGTACTTTGATGATGACAACATCATGGGGATGCTGTGTAAAACTTGTAGACTTGAGCAGCCCCACACCAACAATAAAATGCCATGTGGAAGTGTCCTTAGTCTATTTTTAATGCATTTTTTACATTTGCTTTTGGCTGCTTTCACATGAAACACTTAAAATGCTAACTAAATGTTTGCTGCTATCTCCATGCTGGCATCGAACTAGTCACTGCAGTCCCAGTTCAAAAGTTTTGTTTGTGAAGTCCCTAACTATATCACTTCTTATTGCTGTTGTCTGGGAAGCCTAGTGAGGCCAAAGTAGGGATGGAGAACCTATGCTCCCCCAAACCCAATATTACTTGACTCTAACTAATAGAATCATAGAATTGTAGAGTTGGAAGGGGCCGCGATGGTCATCTAGTCCAACCCCCTGCAATGCAGAAATATGCAGCTGGCTCATCATACCTGTCCATTGGCAGTTGGAGGGCACCACATTGGCTACCTCTGGATACAGATCTGAGTTCAAAACAAGTGGGGAGGGGAGTAAAGATTTGTGTGTTTTTTATTTGTAGTATTAGACAGTAGCATTTATGTCTGGCTAAATTTTGAAAAGAAATGGCATGCCTCTGAAAGAGATTTTTGCCTGTGAATTTTCATGTTGTTGCCAAATTTGTCATTGGATAGAGAGTAAAAGCCTTGCTGCATGGTCATAGTTCATATGACCATGCCACTAACAAAAAAAATTGAGCTGTACATGACTAGTAGGTGGATGGACTAACTGTTGATAAGGATATCATCAGAGATATTAATTGAGGACCCTTTATTAAGAATTCAGCCATTTAAAGTGCCATGCACCTTGCTGCTGAATGAATGAAAGAAGCCCTTGCAAGTGATGTGAATGCAAATTCAACGTTTTTAATTCAAAACAAATGGGGGGGGGGGCTCATAATAACTTCCGAATATGAATCTGCCTTTGTTCTGCTTGAATAATAATTTGGAAAGGGTAGAGTTCTCTTAGAATTTCCCTATTACTTTAGACTTTAACAAAAATGCATTTAAAATAATTTCCATACTTACCCACATGAATGCAGAGTGGAAAAATCTTTCATTCCATTCCTGTTGATGCTTGTATTATGCCATTAAGTATTTGACTTGTGGTGTTCCTATTACCCATTCATTGCTAAAAGTTTAGGTTGCTCTCAGAGCTACCATGTTTTACACAGTTTTTTGTTACAGGTGGGTAGCCGTGTTGGTCTGCCATAGTCAAAACAAAACAAAATAAAAAATTCTTTCCAGTAGCACCTAAGAGACCAACTAAGTTTGTTCTTGGTATGAGCTTTCGTATCTGAAGAAGTGTGCATGCACACGAAAGCTCATACCAAGAACAAACTTAGTTGGTCTCTAAGGTGCTACTGGAAAGAAATTTTTATTTTGTTTTGTTTTGACAGTTTTTTGTGTTTTGACCGAGGTGGTGGTCATAGCTAAATGGGGTTCCAGCCTGAATGGGAAAGAGGCGGGGAGAGGGAGAGAGAGAGAGAGAGAGAGATTGAGAGAGAGAGAGAGAGAGAGAGAGAGAGAGAGAGAGAGAGAGAGAGATGCTTGTGTTTGGGGAGGCAAGGCAGGCAGTATCAAAGAAGGTTAGATTGAGGTTCCAATAAAGCAGAATGGAAAGGCAAAGTTCAAGTCCCAGCTAGCACCCTGGATGTGTGTGTATGTAGCTCAGGCTATTGAGTCTTAGAAGCTCAAATGTTTCTTCTGCAATAAACAAACCTCAACCCAACTTTAAATAGAACTGTAGCTCAATTGTGTGTGTAAGGTGGGGGGCAGCTGGCTGACTTCACCTCTGGTAAAAGAATCCTCTTCAGTTAGTCAGCATTTACTCTAGTTCAAGGGAGGCCATGGCTGTTGTGGGCTGGAGTCCATGGATGACGATAGGCTGGATAGATGCTGGCAAAACAGGCCCCTATTGTGCTGGTACTTCCGAAGCGGTGGGGACATTTTGGGGCCAGATCTGAGAGCAGTACTGCCTCCCATTCTCATAACCCCTTGGAAGTCACAGGTGTCTCCCCTGAAAGTCAGACCCAGGAGCACGACACATTGCAAACTGTGTGAGGTCACACGGAGGCTGTCACCCTATTGGTGAAAAGAAGTTCATAAACCATGAGGGTATCACCCCGGGTAGCTGGAAGGATTTATGAGCTCCAAATTCAACATTGAAATTTTCCCATCGTGCTGCACGAACCATTTCTACCCTGGCTTGTTCCATGCCATCGTGGCTGTACTGCCTAGATTCAGTATGCTCACTTGCAGTGACAACTAGAATCTACCTGTGGCATATGCCAGAAATTCTGGTTGTTGTACATCACATCCAGTCACATCATTCATTGGGACGGCTGTTGAGTCCTCCCTGCAAAACACACACTTCAGTTGCTGCAATTGGTACACTGTTAGACCAACTCTTTCAGTGCCTTTTGCTATTAAATTCCTTCCAAGTGTTCAGACTTGGCTGCTACCAGAACAGCAGGTGTCTCCTGATGAGATTTGTGTTTGTGTCCATGTTCTGGTGCTCTAATAGATTAGTTCCTCATCCTTTCCCCTCCAAATTGTTTTCTAACTTTTATCTGCCACAGCTTTTGAACAATAACTGGGTTTTGAAAAAAACCTCTCTGAGTTCCCATTTGGGCTTTATGTATGCAGCATTTCTCTTACCTAACTCTCTTTGGCTCTAGCTACCTTCTAATAAAACAATTTAATGATCTTTCCTAGATCCTTCCCCTTCAATTTGATACACCCTAGTTGTCCCAGAGTAACTCTTGATCCCCAGCAGAATGGATGAATCCCTGAAATTCATTAAAACAAATTAATCTCTCAGATTAACAACATGCCTCATTGCTTTTGTCCTGCCTTGACTAACAACTTTTGACAAGTAAATTATTGGGTCGGTAGCCCTTGCAAGATGGAGTGAATTTAGGAAATTGGCAACAGTTTCAAAGCACAAACAGCTTATTGTCATGAGGAACATGGCAGATTTGCAGGGAAGCTGAACCCAATTATCCATACCCTCCTTGGGTAATGCCAAGCTGTTGGAGGCTAATTGCTTAGAGTTTGGGCCAATTTATCAAGACATTTTGTGTATTTCTAAACAAGCTTTCCCCCCATGGCCTCACTCCTCTGAAATGCAGTTCCACATTTGAATTTTCAGTGTGGCTTTTGTTTTAATTATGCCACTCCAATTGAATTGGCTGGCTTGGGACTGATGAATGAATAGCTTGGTGTCGCACATTAGCACTTTCATTATCTGGGAGGGGGGTTGTAGTTGTTGTTTTGAGCATGTTGATAAATAGCTGGCTTCCACATTTATTATCCTAAATGAGATGTCTTATGATAGTCAGTCCACTGATCAAAAGCCATTGCTTTACTCCACCACATTGGCAACATCAGACTCCATTGTGCAATTTCAGTTGGCCTAATTGAGACCTTGATTAGGCTATCACCGTGTTAGCAGTTCTGGGGTTTAGTCAGGGAGTCTTGTGCCTTGAGACTGGGATCTAACCTAGTGACCATTCATGGACTATTTGTGCTCTGACCTTGGAGTCCTTATTCAGGCACGAAAGAGAACAGAGGTATCTTAACATCAGCCGCTACTTGATTAGCCAGGCAGAGTGCAAACGTCTGAAGTTGACAAGACACCAATAAAACTGGATTGATTGGACCTGGTAGAAATTCTAGAAGCCTGTCCTTTTGCCTTTGCTTAGTTAACAGAGCCTTACAATTGCACAGAGTGAAGGAACTGCCTTAGGCAGCTGATTTTGGCTCCCATAAAAGAGCAGCAAATGAGCACTTATTTAATTTATTATTGTTTATTTACCACGGGGGAAGGAGAAGCATGTGGGGTTTTCTGCCTCAGGTGCCAAACTAACTTTACTGGTTGGTGAGTACTATGTACCTTTACTGTGAGTGACACAATTTGCTCCTCAGCTGCAGGCAGCAAAATATCTTTGGCTGGCTCTGACTTCAGCTTAACTTTCTTGACGTGAGAGGATTCATTCTGCAGTCTGTCCAGTAATGGTTAACATACATCACTGGAATTTATCTACATTTTAGTAGGAACCTTCTGTTTGCATTTGGATGCCCCTTTAGGGCACATAATATGCTCAGATATTCTTAAGAGTGCAACCCTATACATGGTTACTCAGAAGTAAGTCTTCATTTAATCAGGCTTCACCCCCACCCCACCCCCACACTGATGTAGATATGTAAAACAATTCTTAGTATAATAATGGTCATCACCCAGGAATGGATTCAGTGTCTAGGGGATCATAGAATCATAGAATATTCTTTTTATATTAAATTTCTGGCTCAAGCCCCCACCCAGGAAACCTTGGGACTCCCATTTGGATGTCCAAGTGGTAGCCTTCCCACAATACACACTTAAGGTGTATATACAAGCAATTGTATTTATTCAACTAACAAAAGTAGATCAACAAGATTTTAACGATTAGGGAGCAGTACACAAATAGATTTTAGTCTAGAAAGTTCCATCTTCTTCCAGAGGCCACTAAGATTTGGGGTGAACCACCATTAGCACTCTTAACTGAGGGTAGGTACCCAACAAGGAGGCACAAGTGGTCCAAGCACAATTCTATTCATTAACTTACTCCAACAATTCCAATAAAACATAGAGTGCTACTCTATCCAGCATGTAAATGAATGTGGTGTGCTGGGTTCAGAAACTACATTTTTTCTGTATCTTTTGCTTTCACTACTCAGTGGAATGTATTATATTCTCTACAACTTTGCATTAGTATTTGCATGCATATTTATATTCCACCATCTTCCAAGGAAGTCAGGGTGATATTTGTGATCCTCTCCGCAGAATAAATTTGTGAGGTAGTTTAGTCAGAGAGCTAGTGACTGGTCCAGTGAATCTCTTGACTGAGTCAAGATTTGAACCCCAGGCTTACTCCAACACTCTTAACCACGACACCACAGTTGCTCTGCAAGAGTTCAGCCTAAAGTATAAAATTGTAGCCTCAAGCACTATGCTGGTAGATTTACCAAAAGTAGTAGTTCTAACAAATTATATATGCTACCTGAATCACCAGAAGACATCAAGATGTAGACCACAGCTGCAAGGAATACTGTCTTATCAGAAACTGAACAGCATGTACACACAGTAAGAAAAAAGAAAAATCACCTCATTTTCTTCTTCCTTCATGTAGTGTATATAGGAGTTCTGGAAATACGCAGAGTTTGATTCATTTTAATTTAGTCACCCCAAAGGAAAATCTCTCTAAGACTGGATATTTTACTTTTTTCTCTACTCACTTCTTTTGATCACTTATAAACCTTCCTTTGAAGCTTTGCAGGTTTCAACTGATTAAGCAATCCCTAGGAAAAGGATTGCCTCAGTTTAGCCCCTTTTCTTTAATGTTATTCTTACAATTGTGTCTTGGAGCTGGTTGACATACGTATGTGCGCAAACTATGTTCATGCATGTATTCACACATACATACACAGTATAATACTTGCAAGCTGTAATACATCAGTCAAGGTACAAACTGATTAATGTATGTTGACTTTGCAATAAGGTATTTGTGGCTGGTAGAGAGGGTGGAACCAAACAGGGCAGGATCAGAGTAATAACTAGGATATGAGAATGGAGTCATCACAGATCTGTCACATCATATCAGTTCTACACTTTACACAGGAGTCGGAGCATGAATTCAGGTGCAAATCATTTGTTGACTCGTCAGGTGACGAGAAATCAAGCTATGTATTTGCATGTGTGAAGTGGCACCAGCTTCTGATCCTGCCATAATTAATGCTGGATGATCTTCAAAAGTTAATTTTCTGTTGGAGTGAATCACTATTTTATATATCTCTTGTAAGTGGTGTTCCTACTGTTTTTCTGCTTCGTTTTTATTTAACAGGACCCTTAATTGTTTACAATACATTCCCAGCAATCAGAGAAGGCATGCATATATATATATATATATATATATATATATATACACACACACATTTAAAAAAAACCAAGTATGAAACATTCCATTAGCATTCATTTTAATATAGCTAAAATCATATCAGATATCATTTCAGCCCCCCAATCACTTAACCACAGCCACCAGACTAAACAGAAATGTCTTGAAACACTCTGAAAATGAGTTTCACAACTGGAAATGGTAACCATAATAATAATGAGAAACTCTAATCAAATACTTTGGGTTTGTGTACAATAATGAGTTTTCCAGCTCTTGCATTACAGAGTCTATTATTTCCTTTCCCATTTATTATTAGAAATAATTATGTTTCTTTTCCTTATATAATATTAAATTATTGTTTATGATTTAGAAAATTCTCATGGGGTAGGCTCAACAGCACAATCCTTTTCTATCACACCATTCGCAGATCAACCCCTTTTCTTGTTTTAATAACTGTACTTCAGTTTTTGCCACTGAGTTCTTGATTTATGGGAAGTTTTTTATTTATTTATTTGCTGCTGTGATTCAGTGAACTATGTAATGATAGTTCGTATTTAATCTCCTAGAATAAATCCTGCATTTATTTCTGTAAGAGTGCATGTTTTTCTCTAAAGGTTACACGAAGATGCATTGCTATAAAAGACCCAACAGCATCTGGGTAATAATGTAGAATTAGAACTCCTGGAGTCAAGACGCAGCCAATATTAATATCCTGCCTTTAAAATACACACATATTACACAAGTAGCTTACATTGATTAAAATTGTAATATAAATATATACCAATGCTATCAGCAATAAACAGATCACTCAAGACAGGGTCAGTTATCTTTAGTATTTCAGATCCAGCTTAAAAAATAAAGTGTCATGCACACCTTTAGGAAATACAGTGGTACCTCGACTTACAAATTTAATCCATTCCAAATGCACATTTGTAGGTCAAAAAATTCGTAAGTCGAAAAAAGCAATTTCCCCATAGGAATGCATTGAAAATGAAAAATTCGGAAAAATTCGTAAGTCGAGTAAACCGCATCTAAAACCACCAACGGATGTCCTTCGGATGTCGAAAAATTCGTAGGCGTGCAGGCACTTTTTTCATTTGTATGTTGAAAAATTCATATGTCGAGTAATTTGTAAGTCGAGGTACCACTGTAAACCTTAGGTGTAGGAGGGTCCTGCACTGCTCACCCATTCATCCCTTTTGCCTTTAAAATGGGATCCTCACTTTCCTCTTTCTATGCAAGTAAAGCAGCTGTCGTTTGGACCTAATGTCACCTGTGACAAGTCAGACCTCCTACAGGTGAAACTCGAAAAATTAGAATATCGTGGAAAGGTTCGTTTCTTTCAGTAATTCAACTTAAAAGGTGAAACTAATATATGAGATAGACTCATGACATTCAAAGCGAGATATGTCAAGCCTTTATTTGTTACAATTGTGATGATTATGGCGTACAGCTGATGAGAACCCCAAATTAACAATTTCAACTTTGGGGTTTTCATCAGCTGTACGCCATAATCATCACAATTATAACAAATAAAGGCTTGACATATCTCGCTTTGCATGTCATGAATCTATCTCATATATTAAACTCCAGTAGCTCATGAAAACAATTGCTTACATAAATGGACTTTTCCACGATATTCTATTTTTTCGAGTTTCACCTGTAATGTTGGAGTTTCGGTGGTGTATTACAGGCAGCATGAAACTTAAGGCTGCCATTCCCATCCTGGTTAGGACATACCTAGCAGCTGCTGGGAGTGGGGGGCAGCCCCCCAGTATTTTCAAGAAGGGGGCTGCCCCCAAATTCTGTGGTGATCTTCAAAAGGACATGCCAGGACGAATATGCTTGGCCCTGCCGCCTCCTTTTGAGAATCACCAGCGCTGTTCTTATTGTAGTGATGTGTGTGTGTGTGTGTGTGTATGTATATATATATATATATATATAATGTTTAATTGTTTTTTAATGAACAGTTTTTCTGTGTTTTGAGCAGTTATATTGCTGGAAATTATGACAAAGAATCAGCTTTTTGATAGGCAGGCAGCTCAAGTCAAAGATTCTAAGACAGTATGTAATCCATTTAATTTCCAGATCTATGTTTGGGCCTACACTACTTGACATTTTCCTTTTAATAACTGTAATAATGTGAATGATTGAATAATAGAGGCTTGATGGCACTGCCAATCTAATCATCTTACTTTTTTAAAAAAATTTTTTTGCATAGGCTGCTGTTACAGTACAATAATGACTTTGCACCGGGTTACTCTGTGCAACATTGATTGAATATTGCAGACGACAATTTAGCATTTATATTGATTTCCCTCCCAACAAACATGATTTAATGCTGCACAGCAAAGTCATTTCAAGCAGGAACTATGAATGAACCTAGTATTAAGAAGTGATACAAACCGGCAGTGGTCTTATAGAATTTTTTGATAAGAAATTGACTGTTCAGAATGAACACATCTCTGTATTGGAATAATAATCAGTTCATTTTTTAAGCAGAGCATGTGGCAAATTCTTAAAACACATTGAATTTTTAGTTCAAAAAAGGGATCAGCTGAATATCCAGACAACTTATTCTTATAGAATAAATAATTCCATTGAGTAAGTGGGGTTCATCAAACATATCTGTAAATGAGGGGGAGATTCACAATGGAGGTTCTACCATTAGGCAGAGTGAGGCAGCAGCCTCAGGCAGCAGGTGCATGGGAGGTGGGAGAACAGTAATGAGTCATGGCAGTGGGAATGCTTGAGAAACTAGGTCTTTGAAGACTCTGATAAAAACTGGTCTGATTTGTACCTTCCAGACTGCTATGCAGATCAGAACTGGCTTTCACATTTCCTGAATAATATTCCTACCTCAGTACATTTAGAAATGTGAGAGAAATTATTTTTTTAATTGCATATTTTATGAGAAAACACATTTAAGAAGAGTATTTAAATATGTATTTTAATGTGACTGGGGAAATGTGCATATTAATGTGGAAAGGGGATGGCATGGACTGGAGCACATGCAAAAGCAATACTGACCATGAATAGCCTTATCTTCCCCTGTCCCTGGATGCAGGCATGTCTGTCCTCGGTACAAGTATCTGAGTTTCTGCTCAGCTTCAGAAAGACACAATTAACTAGTGCAACAGAAAATATATTTGAACAGATACCGAAAACTGCATTTTCCATTGGTTCTTTCTTGTTTTCAGACATCATCTGAAAAGAGAAGGTCATGCTACTGGAAAACTGCTTTCTTCAATAAACAGGGGGAGGAGGTGGGGGGAGTTCAAGGGATGCTAACTTCACATGGGGGAGTGGAGGTGGCAAAGAGTACAGCTAGTTCCAAAGTATGCTTTTTAAAGACTGTGTGTTCCAGAGACTGACAAATTAAACTCAACTTATAGCATATAAAGCAATTAAAACTGGGAAACATTGTTGAAGGTTATCCTGAATATTATTGTTCCAGAAATTTGTAAAGACTACATTCCAACATTATTTTCTGTTTGATTTCTGAAACGATTCTTGCGGAACATGTTAACATTGCTGAAAGAGTTATCCAATATCCCTTTAAGACAGTCTGCAGTGGATAGTGTTTGTATTCAATGCAGTCTTTCCATTCATAGAAAGCTCTTTGATTCAGCGAAGACTTCCACTAACAGAAGGGTGAGGGAGGTGATTCTGGCTTCCCCTCCTCCCTGTGCTGTCCCCTGCACATATTGAATCTGATCCGGAGGCTTGGCCACCCCCACCCCCCGCAATATCATGGCAGTTGCAGGGGAAAGTTGGGATATATGTAAATCACCTCCCTCCCTTCCTCCCTCCCTCTATTAGTTTACAAAGCTTCTGCCGGATTAGAACATTAGAACATTTTTACTCCCCCCACCAAAAAAAAATCCTCATAACAACACCCAGCCTAATTGGTAGAGGAGAAGCCTTTCTAAAAGTACAGAATTCAGCCAGGTATAATTCATTTCATGGAATAACATCCAATTTTCTCAGCCACACTTCACTTGTGTGATGGAACATCCCCTTTCTCTCTGCCTTCCCTTGGCCCAACCCACTTCTATTCCATTGGTGAATTGATACCATTGGATTTCATCCACTGAAATACATAATTATTCGAATATGGCAGCTGTCTCAATAAATTAGTATATCAATGTGGGGGCACCTCATTACTTACGTTATTCTCATGGGGATTAATTTAAGGATGGACTCAGCCACTGAACCTCTTTTGAATGCCAGTGAGGTGTATAGTGTTACAGAGATAATGAGTCAGTCCCCAGTGAAAAATGCTTTTTCTTCACATATTGAGCCCACCCACAACTGAACCATCTAGATCAAATGGTGTGGTTTCTAGGCAGAAAACACTGCAGTCTCTCCTCACGGTGCCCTAAACATGCTACTTGGGAAACATCACTGGCACTAGTTTCCAAAAATAATATTTTACGTCTTCTGAGGTTAAGGCTACCAACAAAACACCCACCAAATTGCTCCGTCTTGGCTGGTCCCTTGAGTAAACTATTGAGAAATGTTTCAAACTGCCAATAAGATAGTATCTCTGGTTGTTTCAATGGTTGCACTAAAAGGTAGTTAAACTTGGTAATTTGTAATGGGATGTGACCTTCCTTGGCACTTTTTCAGCAGCTGCTGTAATATATAATTAATTAGATTCATTAAAAAAAACCCGACTGCTGCTGGTGTGCCTGGGACTAAAGTTTCCTCTTTTTTTGCTGTGATTGTGGAATGTAACTAGAGCTGAACCAGAACAGGTTTTTTTGCCATTTCATTATAACCTGCCTTCCAATTCCCAAATAGGTGATGAACGGTGCAATCCAGAGCTTGTTTACTCAGAAGCGAGTCCCTCCTGAGTTCAATGGGACTTACTCTCTACTTAGTAACTGTGTTTGGGATTGCAGCCTAAACATGGGGTCATTGCTTGGCTGCACTTAACAAAAACTTCCTTAATTGTTGCTAAAAACGTTAGGTCCCACCCCCTTGAAAAATGACATACACCATTACGCCAGTATTTTTTAAAAGAAAGGGAATCATTTCCAGTTTCCATGCACAGCTGCTCTTAAGATCAGATGGGAAGAATACCTAAGCCGAGGAGCTTTTTACTGCACTAATACTCAACTCTGGAGTCTAACTAGTCTCTCTGCATAAACCCAGGGAAATCTATGATCATGGAATCATAGAACTGTAGAATTGGAAGGGACCCCTTGCAGTGCAGGAATCTCAACTAAAGCATCCATGACAGATGGCCATCCAACCCCAGCTTTAAAACTTCCAAGGAAGCAGAGTCCACAACGTCCCAAGGGAGTACGTCCCAACTGGACAGCTCTTACCATCAGAAAGTTCTTCCTGAATTTTAGTCGGAATCTCCCTTCTTGCAACTTGAAGCTATTGGTTCAGGTCCTACCCTCCAGAGCAAAACAGAAGAGGCTTGCTCCATGTGACAGCCCTTAAGATATTTGAAGGTGGTTATTGTATTTCCTCTCAGTTTCCTCTTTCCCATACTAAACATACCCAACTCCTTCAACCGCTCCTGATTGCTTAATAGCCAGGGGTAGCCTATGTGGTGCTTCCTAGATGTTGATGGACTCCCATCACCCGCCAGCCAGCATGGCAAGTGGTCAGAAAGATCGGAGTGGGAGTCCAGTAACATCTGGAGGACACCAGGTTGGCTTGCTCAATTGGATTCCTTTTTCCAGTGGCCAAGGAGCACCACCTCACTGCTCTCAGCAGTAGCCATTGACAGAGTAATTCACACTGATTGCATACAATCCCTGCTTTAAGCCATTCAAGCTTGTCACCATTGCCACATCCTGCGGCAGCAAGCGCTATCCCACCTTTCCTTCAAAGAGCTCAAGGTGGCATACACTGTTCTCTTCCTCCCCATTTCATCTTCACAACAACCCTGTGAGGTAGGTTAGGCGGAGAGACTGTGACTGGCCCAAGGTTATGCAGTGAGTTTCATGGCTGAAGAGGGACTTGAACCCTGGTCTTCTATTGCATTGTAGGAATAAGTACACCTTTAATACCTAGAGGAATTTGCTGAAATTGTTAACAATTCCATGAAAGACCTTTGAAAGTTGTTGTTTTTAACTCCTCTACGCCGAAGCAGGAATATTTTGTGTATGTGTGTTTAGGGGGATCACAAATATTTTTTGAACTCTGTTGACTGTTGACTTGATTTCTCTAGCAAGAGCCAGGGCAGATAGGACGGTGTTTGGAAGGCGACAACAGGAGGGATATGGTCCAGTGGAGACCTATGGCCCTCCTTTGAAAGAAAAATCATAGGCTGCCTTTAGAAATAATGGGATCTGACTGGCTCAGTCTTCCTGCTGGGAACTTGTATTTCACGCTGAAGAGGTTTGTGCTATTAGCGGTGTGAAGTATGGAAAAAATGCATAGCCGGCTTTTGGGAGCTGGCATCTCCTCTTCACTCAGCTGTGAGAAACACATAATGTCATTTTCCTCCCTGAAATCAGCATTTAAATGTTTCATTAGGAACAGTCAAGCCTTGTCATGTGCTCAGTTGCTCCTTGCAGTCCCTGTCCTCTCCCTAGCCGCTTCTCCTTGATTGCTTGTCACTGCTAAAAGACATATTCGGCCTCAAACAGTGTTGGGTGGGTGTGGGGACGTGGAGTGAAATTACACAGGGGGTCTCTGTAGGGCAAAAGAACAAGGACTTCTTTCCAGGAACTTAAGCTGGATAGAAAGTGGTTTCATGTCCTGCTGGGCAGTGGTGTATGTAGACAATGTAGAACAAAACCGGGGCTCCCTCGACATGTTGTAGCCATGCAATTAAAGGGGCAGCAGGGCTTCATGGCTGGCCTCGCTTCCAAGGACATGCAGCATTTTCTGGCGCCACCACCAGCATCCTATGCATTAGGCTGGGGTGTCTGCAAGGGAAAACACTTCGCACATAAAGTTGGCTTTTCTGGGGAGCTGGAACACTGTGCAACCAGGGTTCCAGATCTGAGGAGTTGTATGTGTACTGTATAGGCTTTTCCCTGCAGCATCCAAGCCTAACACATGGATGCAGGGGCAGGAAAAGCCATGCAGTGTTCAGGGTGTGGCTAGTGGCGCAGCCGCACTGTTCCTTTAGTCATGTAAAGTCCTTTCATGCACATGACATATGTGAATCGAACTAAGGAGAGAACAAGATTAGAATGCAAGCCAGGAGTGAGCCAGATGTGGCATGTGAAATGTGTGATCCGTGCTTGGAAGAGACAATACTTAACCCAACTATTTTCTTACCCACCCAGATAAAAATACATGTCCCTTGCTCTCTCTCCCCCCCCCCCCCCAATTTAGTGAGAAAAGCAGCTGGGGATGTGGGCATTGATCGAAAACATGGCCAGAAGGAAAGAGTTAACCATTGCTGCTTCCCTCCCCAGTGCTGCTCTAATCAAATTTGCAGTTCACCACAGCTACAATTTAGGAGTGTGTTTTTGGTGTTGGTTTTTGTTTTGTTTTGTTTACCATTGAGATAGAGCTCATATATTGCCTGTATCAAGTCTACTTAGGCCCTCAGTCTCATTTACTTAGGCAAGGAAAAGGTTTCTCTTGCCCCAGAGCACAATATGAGGTTATGTGAACATTTTCAAATGCATCTGCCTGGAAATAGCCTGCTCATTCAACATTTATTCATCCTAATTTTCATCACAGTGGGAAATAACCATCTCACGGTCAGGATTTCCGTACTTGAATTGTATGGAACTTTGATCTTTCAAGAATCAGCTAATTATTTTCATTTTGAAAAGGGGAGGTTATCTTCATGGTGTGGAAGCTACTCGCAGTGCACCTCCTTTCCATACCGTTCCAGTAATACCAAAATACTTCAACCTTGTATGAGGAATTCAACCTAGCTCTATGGCAATCATCTTCTCACTGCAAACATTTCAGCTTGCTAGATGGAAAGATGCCCTCTCTCCACACACACCCCATGAGCTTTTTTGGAGAGTCTCCCAAACCCCACCCAAGCCAATCGTACAGGGTGCGTGGAGGAATGAAAGAGGGGAAAGTCCCACTGTGGAGACAGAATTCCTTGTGCAAGGCTTCCATGACAGAACTAGACCGGGGCTATGTATCAATACATCATCCAGGACCCTTTTGGGGGACACAGCACAGTGGCGCTTTCACCCAGCAGTATATTATGGGTGGGGCTTGCCTGCCGCCGGCTCCTTCCCTTACTTCTCTGCCTTCTTTTGTTGGCAGCAGAGGGAGCTGAGACGGTTTCACCCCAGCCACTCTGGGTGGCTTCCAGCATATACAAAAACATAACAAAACATTAAACTTAAAAAACTTCCCAATACAGGGATGCCATCTAAAGGTTGTACAGTTACGTATCTCCTTGACATCTGACGGGAGGGCGTTCCACAGGGTGGGTGCCACTACTGAGAAGGCCCTCCGCCTGGTTCCCTGCAACCTCACTTCTCACAGTGAGGGAACTGCCAAAAGGCCCTTGGTCCTGGATCTCAGTGTCCGGGCTGAATGACGGGGGTGGAGACACTCCTTCATGTATACAGGGCTGAGGCCATTTAGGGCTTTAAAGGTCAGCTCCAACACTTTGAATTGTGCTCAGAAACATACTGGGAGTGTAAAGCCTGTAAATGGTGCAGCACACACATGGATATAATTTTCATACTGTCCTCTAATGCTGTGTGGAAGTGGAACACATTCACCTTCAGAAGCCCTCAATACCTGGTAGTGAGCAGTTATGCAGTTTTTACAAGATTATGAGTAATGACACAAGCTTGCAGTATAACTTGCTAGCGGTGATAATATAGGCAATTTGTGAGTCCTGCCAATTTCAAGCTCTTGTATTTTCTTCTGCATTGGACAAGAAAAAAAATGTTCTTATTTCCTTTTTCATGCATATTGTTATCTGCTCTGGGCTGCCATGATAGGATGTCTAAGCATGAAAAGACAGTGGATAAAATCCCGACTTTGTTGGGTTCTGTGTTGAACTACACAATGCAAGATTTATGGGAAACAAGGAAATGGGACCTCTGTACCAAGTTCACCCTCCTGCTTTAAAATATGTTCTCCTTCCCCCTTAACTTATCCCAATATCACAAACTTATGTTTATGATCTCAATAGCAGGGAAAATACTGCTGTATAATAAGATTAGAATCACTGAGTAAGTGGTAGTACATACTGCACGTTATGGATTGGGAAGGACATTATCCAGTGCACATCTCCATTTTTGTCCTGAGTAGCCAAACTAACATTTTTTTTCCTCTTAGAGGAGAGTTAGAGTCTTCTCCCTCCACTCTAAAGTTCTTCCAAATTGTGGCTACTTTTAGAAGTAGACCATTTCATTGGGAGATCTAATATAATAAATGACATCAATTTTGGCCCTTTGAGCCAAGATTTCAACTCCTAGAGAAGGATGAATGGCCAAGGGAAAAGCAAGTAAGTAATGAGTCATGACAGTACTCATCAGCCACAGGTTAATTAGAGAATATAGAAGCTCTGGCAATTATTAATTCAAATTGGAACGTACCTGGCGATTAATGCCTTATGTTAATTAATCATTGCTATCAAGGAAATTGCCACTTACTGAATTTAACTGTCTTTTCACCTCTTCTTTATTTTTATTCTTTTGCAGTTCAGGTATGATGGTGATGTGCCTGTATCAAGATAAAAAATCATTTCATTCTTCCAAAGAATTCAGAGCCCACATCTTGTAGATTGTATTGGGAGCATATGCACCGTGCAATCTCCCGGGGACTCTGATCCTATCTTGTTTTCTTCTATCCTCGCTACCAAGCACAAGTAACTTATCACAGTTCAATATACAGTTGTCACAGACACAGTCCCTTTGCAGTATGAATGTTGTATTATAGCTTGCAAATATTTTGCAGACAATGGAAAGGAGAGTGCCAGTGGGTAAAGTGTGTGCTTATCTTGCTCTATATGCAGCTATGAGTGTGTGGGAAGAGCATTCTGTCCTGGAAGGGCATTCCAGACTATATACATGAAACATTTTCTTCTTGAAACGTGTGGCTTTTCATAGCAGACCAATTGATTTCACATAGTAATGATGGGTGTAGCCAACCTTGTAATTCCATGGAAGGTGGTGGGAGACCATTATATTGCCCTGCAAAAGCTAAGGGCCTACAGCTGGCAAAGCATAGTGACTAGGAGTGTGAGCTGCGAACCAGGAAATCCCCAGTGCAAATCTCATGGCAGCCACAATCCTTACCAAGTGGGTTTTTCTCGACTAGTTCAGACATAAAAATCCTGATTGCTAAGGAAGGGCTGTAAAATCATGAACTCATTTCCCACTTTGCCAGGACTCTCCCCCAGCCTAAAATTTGGTCAACAGATTTTAACCATAATGCATGTGTGTTTATTTATTTTAAAAAATGCTTCTAAACTGCTGAGTGTGAATCCTAGCAAGATGGAGGCACTATGATTTCCATGTATGAGAAATGGGTCAATCGCCTGCACTGGACAGGGCTGCACTCCCCTTGAAAGAACAGCTTTGTGGTTTGGAGGTGCTTGTGAATCCAGCTTTGTCAATGGAGGCTCACATAGCCTTTGTGGCTAGGACTGCTTTTCCCCCAGCTGCGACCAGTAGTACAACTCTGATTGTTCTGGACCAGGGAAGCTTGGCTCTAGTTCATGACAGGATTACTGCAGTATGCTCTGTGTGGGGCTTCTGGTTTAAATCTCACTTCGCCCATGAACTTGCAGGGTAAGCCAAGCATAGCCACTATCTCTTAACCTTCAGCTGCTGCAATAGTTATCTCGTGGTTCACATATACATAGTGTGGCCCTATTTCTAGATTGGGAAGGAGATGAGCTAGAAGGCAGGCCAGATAAATTTGGGAGCTGATGTGCCTTTAGAAGCCTTGTAGAAGCCTCTTACACACATCTAATGTGCCTCTCCATGGTTTCACTACAAACTACTAAAGGTTGCTGTGCATTATGAACATTAGCACCATTTCCCCCCCTTCCAGAAGTACCATAATGCGCATATCCTGTGCTTGACACACATCTTTAATGCTGGAGATGTTGCCCTCTGAGAGGCAAAAGAATTTGGTTCCTTTTTCTCTCCAGCTGTCCATCTGACACTTGATGCATAATTAACTCAGAGCTTACCTGCTCTTCTGCCTTTTATCTACTGACAGCATCACTTTTTCTGGTTTCATGGTTGATGGGCTCTAACTAAAAATTAGTTTTGGATACAGATGTCTTCTGTAATGCAAACCTACCTTGATTCCCTTCATCTGTTGGAGTAATTGGCCACTTACAATTCTACCTTCTTCTAATTCCCTCCTCATCTTGGCCATCCTAACAACAGAAAGGCAATTGATTGATGTACCTGTCTATCAGTGACATCAAGCTTGGAGCAGGCTTTGAGTGGGCAGGGGGAAACACTGGGAAGGAGGCTATTTAGCATCCCCCTCCCACATCTCACATTGTGGGGACACTGATTATGCTCTGCTGCTAAAGTTCTTTCTCCTCCTCCTCATTGCGTGGATTGTCATGTCTGTTTCTTTCACTATTATGTGATAAACTTTGCAGCAGAAACAATAATAAAGAGCCAGGTGGTTTCCCTAATCTGGCTCCTTTTTGCACAAACCATGTTCTGGGGGCTTCAGACAACACCTAGGTCCAAACGTTGGGCAGCAGTAGGGCTGTAAGAGCCCATTGGTAAAGCATGCGGGAGGGGGGGACCTTTGGCCCTCCTGATGTTGCTGAACTACAACTCCTATAGTCCCTGGCTGTTTGCCATGCTTTCTGTTCAGGGCAAGTCACATAACCTGTGCCTCACTCTCTCAGGGTGAGATCTTGTGTGGCATCCAAAAATGTGGCTTCTAACAAAGCACTTTTTGAGGGGCAAGAGTGCAGAGCAAGAGCGTGGCACCCAAAATAGCCACCAAGATCTCGCACCAAAAAATTGGGATGTCCCACTTTTGGAACTTGGAAAGGTATGTGCTCCTGCAGGCCTAGCATCTACACCCAACATGCCTATGCACCTTGGCAGAGCCCAATGAGGTTGCTGCCTTGCTTGCTGGGCCCCTGCTACCAATGGTCACCCCCATCAGCTGGAAGGAACCCAAGGTGCTGCTTGCTCCAGTCAAGAGGTGGGCATTGCTTTGTAGGGTATAAATATGTTGTCTGTCTGGCTCCAGCTGAAGCTGTGCAGTCACTCAGATCCCACCAGGTTAATGTTGCAAGCAGCTGGTTTCATTGTCACTGCCTGGTAAACGCTGGTAGTTGCTGCAGGACTGCATCTACCAGTGGGGGTGGGAAGGGGCAGGCAAGTGACAGCAGGGGATGTGCTGGGGGTGGGAGCCATAAGTGGGGGGTATATGGAACACGCTCCCAAATTTGCTGCCAGCCCTGGACTGTATCTGAAATTCTGGAGAGCTGATGCCAGTCAGCACAGATGACACTGCGCTTGATAGACTAATGGTGCAACTCGGTACAAAGGCAGCTTCCTATGTTTCTAACTTGGGTTTGCAGCTACCCATTCTCCGTGTTCTCTTTTGTGAACCCTTTCTGTGACAAGTAGAAAATAAGGTTATCCATTTCTCTGTGTAAAGGCAGCAGAACTGTGTGCTTGAATGAACTTTGATGGGTGGCCTTCGTTTTCAAAACTCTGTTTGAGCAGGGTGGGGAGGATTTCTTGGTTACAGCAATGAACAATAGCAAATATGCTGTCCAGAAAAAAAAAACAATTTCCAACAACCCAATGAAAGACAGAGGATAGTGTCATAGTTTTTGTATACCACATCCACCCTGTAAATTGAAATTGCCAATAAGTGGCTTATAATGACCGATAGGGACCACTGGCTTATTGTTCAACTCTATTTGTAATTCTTTCATATAATTTGAATGGCCAGCCATGGGCTCCTTGGCATCCTGCTTGTTTTGCTCACTTGCAGAGTTGTGGCTGGAGTATCCGCAGTTTGCTGTGTTAAAGGTTGCAACCCCAGCCCTGCTTTATGAAGAAACCGATGCATAATGAGGATGCATGCAAAGACCACTTTGAAATATTGTAATGAACAAGGGAGCTCTTGCATGCGTGGCTCGAGCGGCTGAATCAACCTGCCGACCTTTACCTCACCCTTGTCGAATTATGATAATGAATGCGAAGATCATGTGGTGTTTGACCTGTGTTGTACAGCTCATTTGTTCGTGGAATGAGCTGCTCTCTGCTGAAGGATTCTGCAGCAGTATAAACGTGTCTAAAACTAATTACGTGAAAAGAAATGTTTATTTTTATGAGAAACAGGTTTTAGAGTTTTGTCTTCAGCATCTTTAGCTAGAATGTCAGGGAAGCACAAGTTAAGCAATTTACTGTGTAAAGAGGAGGCATTAGCAATGTATTTGATTAATAAGATGTACTTTTTTATTCGACTCTTTAAGCATTACCCAGGAAGGGCACTTGATCTTCCCAAAAGTGATTCTGTAGTAACCAAAGAAGACATAGAATTACAATTTTTTGGGTTGAGTATCCCCACCCCCACCCCGGTGCAAGGCTGCTTGCTAGTGACTAGCAGACATTCCCCTCCCATCTTGATTTGGAATAGGACCATTTCATTTCCTTGCAGGCAGCCTTCTGGGTGGCAACCGTGAGTGGGTAGAGTAAGGGATGTGACTCTTACACCTGTAGGCTACCTTCCGGCCACATAGAAACCAGAGGTTTCTTCTACATACATACACACACATTACCACATTTAAAGGACACATTCCAGTCAGGCAAAGCATTTAAGGAGGCACAGAACAGGACTGGTGAGGAATTTGGCCCGGGTGGAGTCCTGAGGGCAATTGGAGAGGCCTGAAGGGCTGCATTTGGTCCTCAGGCCTGAAGTCCCCACCCCTGCCCTAAATCAATCAGATTTAAAACTGATCCCATTAAAAAATGGACCAGCTGTAGTGGGGGGTATGGCATATTGGGAGTGTGGCAGGTTTTGGAGCCCTCTCCTCCACCTACCAGGCATGTTCCCTGCTACTTTCTTGCCTTTCCAAAGTTACTGAGGTGAATGCTCCAGGGATGGCTGTTACTTCCAAGGCTTCTCAGTTTAAGCCCTAGATGCTGTTGGAAGCATGCAGTGGCAGCTGGGGCCACCAGGAACTACAAGATGTGCCTCATCCACAGTCCCTGGGGCTTCAGTTTTAAGGTACTGTTGCTACCAACTGCTAAGTTTGAGAAATGGAAGGGAATGGTGAAGACAGAGGCGATCAAATTCTGGAGAGTTTATGGGTCCAATTTGTGGGCAGACCAATGAAATCCACTCTCTCAACCCCTCATTTTCGGATTCCACACCATCATACTGTCTGCTTGGGGTTTTTAATGTTTTTTTGTGTGTGTTCAGGTTGGTCGATCTGCTTTTGGTTAGCAGGCTAATGTTAACACAGCTTTTATTATTACTATAAAAGGGTGAACAGCTCCCTTACCGGAACAGGCAGTTATCAGTCTGACACAATATTTCAGCTTTGACAACAGCTGCTAGGATGCAGGGATTAGCAACCCAGCTCCCATAGGCATCAGGTCGGTGGCTCTTGTGTATTTTTCCATTTTTATTTTTATTTAAAAGGAAACTTGTCTTGGGTGTGTGTGTGTGAAATGACAGATGTGGAGAGATTTTTTTCACTCATGGAGGGGCTTTTCTGGATGTGTTGGGCAAAGCTCAGGTACGCTCCCTGCCTCCCTTCCTCTCTCTGATGGAAAGAGATGCACTTGGGCAGATATATATGTGCCATCTCTGTGTATGTGTGGTCTGTGGAAGAGAGTGAGAAATACACTTTGGCAGGGAGAGAAGTCTATTTGGCTATGCACATGTACTGCGTATGCGTGCATGTGTGGAAAAGAGATGTATGTGTCTGTAGAGTGTATATGTGTGTTGAGTGTGTATGTGTTGTGTGTGCAAGAGAGAGGGAGTGTGGTGTGGCCAACTTTGTATATTTTTCCTGGTACTGGGGATTGCTCCCTGTTATTGGACAGCAACAGCATCTCTCTGTTTGTGCATATTTGTGAAATCAATCAGGACCAGTAGGACATAGGTGATTTCTCATGTGGTTGGCCGGCACAGGGATGGGGGTGAAGCATCAATGCTTGTACTGCCTCTAATTTTGCCATGCTCCAACTAGCCATTCTTTTGTGACTAGTGCCCGCAACATGTTCCCAAGATTAGAAATGTGCTCACAGGTCCAAAAAGATTGCCAACCCCTGACCTGTAGCATCTGTGGGCTGATTTCATACCCACATGCATATCACTTGTTGTTTCATTACTTGCACTTAAAGATGTGAACTGCCTTTATTGAAAAATACTGCTTTTGAGTTGTTATTGTTGACAAGAGAGCTCTATGTGTTGATCTGTGGTGGCTGTTCTGTACATGTTTATCATCATTTGGTGTTGCATCCATTCCATGATGAGTATGCATGCAATAACTTAACTACAAGGCAAAACAGGAGGAATTGTATAACATTTGACTCACTATATCTGTTAATCAGACTCTCGACATCCCTCCCACTCCCAAGTATGAGGTAACAACCATGGACGTCATCTTCTAATGATAGCCAGAATGACAAATAGTGACAATAATGACTGTTAATGGCAACAATTACTTTTTCATTGACTTCTTGACTGCAGCTTGCTCTCCCCCATCAATTAGTTCACAATTTTAAAATGTTACACATGTTTGTTTTCCATTTCATTAAGCTCCTGCTTTTGTTGTGGTGAGAGTGTCTAAATATATTGCAGCTTATATGAAAACAACCACTTCCAAATGCTGCCGGAATTGTTTTGCTATCTGTGTTGTGAACTGTAAACTGGATTGATGATGCTCTCTGGTGTAATTTGTATTGCTGTGCATTCGGTTATGGTTTGTAAACCTTTACTGTTTTAAAAGAATTTTGTTAAAGCTCATGGCTAAATAAAGTATCATCTTCAATTGGGATTAGTCTTGGCTTTTAAAAAAGTGCTTCCATTGTAAGGAAAGTTGGTTAGCCATGTTTCTGGCATTACAGAAGGCGGTACAAGCGTACACTATTAGAAGGGCTGTCAGAGGACACCTGTCTCTTTAGAGGAGTCCTCTGTTTAATGGTCTGCCCCATCCAAGTCTAGTTTAAAGATAAGGAGAGCAAACTGGGACCTTTGGGTTGCCCATCGCCACACTAAAACATTATAGCATTCCCCCTCCCCCGAAAGTTGCATCCATACATATAAATGAGCATATGCAAATTTCATTCAGATCTGTGCCTTCTTTTTTGGCAGTATGTAAATGGCCCTTCTTTCCTTTTAGGCTTCTGCAAATCTGCAGCTGCAAGCAGTCAGTGGCGCTGAGAAATGGCTTTTTGGTATGGCCTAGGCTAGAGAAAATAGCATTGAATTTAAAATTTGTCTTCAGGGATTTTTTTTAAAATGCTTTTTATTATTTCAGTTGGTCTGGAAAAATGCACATCAAAATTCCAGACAATTGTTCAGGAACCCATTTATTTTAATCAATATGTGGGATTTCCCCACAGGCAGAAATAAATATTAAAACTTGATTTATTGCCTTTTGTGTCATAATGAAAATCTGATGCTAATTTTTGTCCGTCCCCCCCAACTTTTGTAGAAGTGAAGAGGCCTACAGGTATGGAAATGGTGGGGACAGGCTGAAGTATGTGTGTATGTTAAATTAAGTCTGAGTATCATAAATGTATCATAAATGCAAGGAGATGGAGAAATGATGCAAGAAGCAGCAGCAGATAAAAGGGAAAAAAATGAGGCAGGGATGATGATGATGATGATGATGGAAGAAGCAGAGGGCCGATGAAGTTGCCTATCACTTGGGAAGCAAACCAAGCTGGTATTGGTTTAAAATTTGCACATATAAATTAGCATATGCAAATTGAATGCAAATCAGTGACCTTTTCTTGCTAATTTATTTCCTCTTTTAACGTGGTGTAAGTGGCCACCCTACAGTTAGGTAAGGAGAATTCAATAGTTTCATATGCATTTTCTGCTGTTTTGAGGGTACAGTATTTACCGTACTTGCCTTGCTAACATGATTAGAAAAAGATCAGATTAGTTTCCATTTGGAGAGAGTCACTCCCACTCTCATGTACTGCTGCTTTTAATTACTTAGAGATTGTGTAATATTTAAAGTACTATTTTGTTCTTATTGATGTAAGCCACTTAGAGTAACTTCTTTTGGGAAAACGATATAAAACTTTTTTTTTTAAAGAATCAACCGATACAAATAAGTACATTGAAGTTTGTCCTTTTGGTGAAATGGGTGCAGAGTCTGGGCTTCCTGGCTTGAGGGAGTATTGGTGGGCCACATACAATACACAGGCTGTTTGTTGCCTATATCGTCTTTTGAATTTTTCAGTTGCAATATCTGGATTTGTTTTATTTTGAACCTACAAAAGAAGATAGTTCTTTCATCTCACTTTAAAAGATGGAAATATCAATTTTTCGAAGGGCCATGTAATAAACCTGTACAGCAGGAAGAACATTTAATGTACTCTTTTTAATCTTGATAGCTCGTTCTGCAGGTGTGAAGCTTTTTTGGCAAGTGTGCTTTCTCGGTCACAATCGCTTTAATGAAAAAATGACTTTTCAACAAAGTAAGAAGAACTAAGTGCCTAAACTCTGAAAATCAATAGCAAATCTCGAATCCCATCAGCAAACACGCAAGGGTCTTCTGTTGCTCAAATCCCTTTTATTTTCACCTTTAATGAGGTAGAAAGTTTTTCATTTGACATACTGTGCCCTGGCCTTTTCACAATAATTGACCTGGACCACTGGGCCATGCCTTAATAAATCTCTTGTTTAAGAAAAATGGGAGAGAGTGTGACAGAGAGAAATTTATTTGTTCTATAACTTGTTAAATTTGATTCCCTTGTTGGAATTTCATGGTTCTGTTTTGCATTTTTGCTTCTTTGCCTGAACTGGATTTCCAATATAGCATGAAGAGTATAATCAAAGTAGCGTGTGAGTGTCCAGTATGTCACTTGGTTTTTATTCTCTCAAGTGATTGGGTATTTACAATATACTTAGAAGCCTGAAATCCAGAATGCAAAACTCATACTAGGAGGCATTCACATTTTTTGACTTCACACCCGCATTACCAATTAAAGCCTTAGGGTTGTAAACAACAAAGTTGACCCATTTGTGCAAAGACTTCCACTTGTGCAACAGAACTTTCCTTCCCTCTCCTCTGCCCTTGCACCCCCATAATTTGTTCTGGGAGCTCAATCCTCCAGAGCAGGCAGGGAAGCGGGTAGGGAGAAAAGAGAGGGAGGACAAGTTCTGTTGCACAAGCAGAAGTTCTTGAGCAAATGGGGCAGCTTCCCTGATTACAAGCCTCAGTCTCCGCTTCTGGTGTGTATTCCCAAAATTCAGTTTGTATAATACAGATCTGATGCTGATAAAACAATACAAACCAAGTAGAAAAATAGGTTCGCCTGGGACTCTACATCTTGTGACATAGAAGGAAGGCAAAGGAAAACAGCAACTCTCATACAGTCGTCATAGATATTCAGAAAGAACAAAGATATGTCAGCCACAGCAATCTGAAGTACCTGCTACATGGAAGAGAGATTATGGATTGAGATTACTGTATCATTTCTTCTTTTTTAATTAAATGTAAGACATAGTTGCAGGATGTGCCACCTTTTATTGTCTGAATCCTCTGCTCTTGCAGTTGCGATCAGCAACCATATTCTTCTCATCAGCTGTAGGTTTAAAATTGGGCACACACAAGGGTATTGGGCAGTGTGACTGGACCCAATCAGATTTGGAAGGAGAGTTAAATAGAGATCAGATCAAACTCTATTTCTGTCAACATATGGAGGAATTTGTTTCCTCTTTATTCTTGTATTGAATGTGTACTGGAAAAGATCTTGCTATGCTTTCGTGAGCTACTTGTTTGACATCCTCAGCTACAAAACAAACACACACACACACAAAAACTGACGATGGATTGGAATATTCAGGTAGGTAGCCGTGTTGGTCTGACGCAGTTGAAATAAAAAATTTAAAAATAGTCCAATAGAACCTTAGAGACCAACTAAGTTTGTTCTGGGTATAAGCTTTCGTATGCATGCATACTTCTTCAGATACCCTTCAGATAGGTTGGAAGGTTTTATTTTTGTTTTCTAATTGTTCTTTATTGGTTAAAAAAATTCCATATTTATACAAACATTGTGCAATATCACTGAATGGATGTGAGGGTGATCTCGGTGCGACATCTGTCACCCCATTTATCACCAGGATTGGAAGGTTTATGATTCCATCCCGCAATATAACAAATGGACAATGAGACACTTTCATCATTAAAATAATGCTGTAAATAAAAACAACAGCAAAAAAACTAAATTTGATTGTGTAGATAAATAATAAAATAAATAATAAATACTAGTTGCTAAACTGACTTCCTTTTTTTCCTACTTTTTTTTTCTAAGTTGAAGCAAAACTTCTAGTTGTCACAGCAAAGCATCAGCAGCACAGCTAGTTTCCCAACCTCCTCACCCAGAATCCCTTGCTCTCAGAAATCACCCTCACCCCTACGTGGTCCTTTCTCGGAGGAGGAGAGCCCTGCAGAAGCCCTGCATGGGCAGCAGCTTCTGCTGGCCTGGGCAGCAGGGTGTGGCAGGGAGGCAAATTCACTCAGCTCCCATGACCACAGCGTGAGACAATGGGGACAATTTACCTGGTGATTGGGCCTGCCCTGAATGTAAAGTTCTAGCACATAAACTCTGCGACCACCCGCAATGGCGTCGCCGCCGGAAGTCTAAACTCTGAAAGAAGAAAAGGCTTGCTCAGCCAATAAGAAATGGAAAAGGTCTGTGAATAACCCAAAGCAAAGTGAGCTTTACCTCAGTGGGTAATATCTAATGTTAGTCATGCTCTGAGTATATTATTTGAAATCTATGGACACTAAGTGATTTTGGAATCATGCCTTTGTGTGCAAGTGTGTGTTTGTTTGATCATGTATTGCATATAGTTTTGGTTACTTAGTTATAGGAACTTTGAAAGTTGTATTATACCAACCAGTTGATCCATGTTGCTCAGTAGTAGCAACAGCTGTCTACAGTTTCAGGCAGGACTTCCCCCCAGACTACCTGGATATGACAGGGATTGAACCTGGAACCTTCTGTATGCAAAGCCTGGGCTCTACCAGTGACCTATGACCTTTTCTCAATAGTCCCATCTTCCCCAATAATTCCAGTAGTCTTACTTTGGACTGTTAGTGAAGAGTTCCTTTGCAGACTTTGAATGTTAAAGAAGATAGCAGTTCCACTTTAGCCAATCATGGTTGGTTTTTTTTTTTCTTTTTGGCAGGGAATGAAATTTAACCACAGTATAAATCGCTTGCTTGCTGTTTGCTTCTTCTGAGGTGATAATTCAGCCAATGAATTGTGCTAGACATAAAACATTGATTCCCCCACAATTATGCATTTTGGTGCAGAGTTACAGCATGATTGGCCCTAAGTATGCAAGCTGCAAAGCTGTTTTCAGCACTGGTTCCTTGGCATCTGCAGCTGATAACTTGGCAATGAATCCATTTGCAGGTGCCAACATCGTTGAACGAGATAGAATAGTTTTTAGGTAAAGTAACACACCCTAGTGTAGATCTTTCTGTTTCAAAGGCTAAATATCACATTGCCCTTTTGCAGAAATCTATCATTTCATTTTCTGTCAGTTCTTTGTTCCCAGAGATATCAGCTGTTGGTCTGAAAGACTCAAGGTCTCACAGAGGACACAGGCAGGCTGTCTTGAATGAAAAGATGGTATTCTGACCTAAGCATGCTTTTCACATTGAAATTAAGAAGATGGAACTAGAGAGCAAGGCAAGGGAAGAAGAAGAAATGTAACCATTTACAGAACAATTACAAGTCCCCTTCTTTCCTTTTCAAATTAAAGTAGGGGTTTTCTGTTTGTTGTTTGTTTTACATTCTTTTATTAGGGAAGCCACATTATAACGAGTCAGACCATTGGTCTACCTAGGTCAGTGTTGATGAGCAATGATCCTCCAAGGTTTCAGGCAGGAATCTTTCCCAGCCCTAGTTGGAGATCCTTTGCCAATGACCTACAGCCTTTCCTCATATTATGTATCTCCCTGGTAAATCTGCTTTCCCCTACTTTAAGGTTTTATATTTCCTAATCATTGGGTGTCAAGTTATCTGAGCCTACACAAAGTGCCTATGTGCTGAGAATGTAAGGATGTTTCCATTAATTTCTTAAAAATCCTTTATTTGCTTTCAGCTCTATATTCTTACTACACCTATTTAGTACACCTATATAGTAAGTCAGATTTAACAGACAGAGCCACATGTAGTATATAAGAGGGTACATGCTGCTACCTGGGAAATGTTTATTCTCTTCAAATTTTGCCTTGTAAATGTTTTAGGCTACATGTAGGAGAATGTAATAACATGCATTTCCTATGTGTATAGCTCTGGTAGCTACTTATCCTCATGTAGGTCAATACCGCTGCCTTGAATGTGACTCATAAGGGTCAATGTATAATATATGGTTGCCACTTCTTTGTGGATGGATCCAGTGTTACACTGGCACGATTCGTCTGAATGAATAAGTGAATCGTGCCAGCCCTATACTCTGATGTCTTGTAAACTGCTGGCTCTTATGATTATCGCTCTCCTTCCTGAGGGTTTTCATGAACCCATTTCATAAAACTTAGAAAGTGTATATGAGAGAAGATGCTGCCCTTGCTTTTGTTGTGAGCTACACATGGAATTTTGCAGTCCCTGGCTCACCCTGGTCTTTGGTCGAAAAGACGACGTTCCCTCTTTCATGCATGGGGAAATTGGTAGCGTATATCTCACCCATTTGGATATTTGTTTATATTTATTCATTCATTCTGCTCCCAAGACTTGAAAATATATTCCAGAACTTGCCACAGAAAGTGTCATGCTGCCTGAACTGCTCTAGCTTCATGAACAAGAAACAGCTTGGGACTTGGCTTTGAATTTCACTCTTTGTGAAAACACAGCAGGGGGAAAAATTGCACTCAAGAGCAAACCCTTCCTGTAATGAGGCCACACTAGCACCGTGCAATGTGTACTTTAAGGCATGTAATTTGGAAAAGTCTCAGAATGAATCTAAGCCTACCCTATTTCCAATTTAACACTGCAAATGTTGCATAGTTTAGGTTTATATAGGTTTTCTGTTAGTCCCCTGGAAGTTATTCACTGGCATTTTTATACTGCTCTGGAAAGAACCTTGTCGGCTTATCAACTGCTTTGTAAGGCTTCAGAGGTCCTTAGGTACTTAGAAAACCTGTACAAGTTGTGCCTGAGATAGGGAAAGAGAGTTCCATATATGGAGTTCTCACAGCATGGATTCACAGAATAACACAAAAATGGTGTAGCCTGTGGCTCTTCGTATTTCTCTTGAGTGGTCTGCTAAGCCTTCTTACTCTTGGCTTTTTGTGGGGGAGAATGAGTTAAAAAATAACAGATGGAGTGAGTTTTAACCTGCAAAATAAAATAAAATAAAAAGCTGAATATAAAAATATTTTTATTTATAAACATAAACAACTCACTCACTCCCCCCTGTACACACACAAACACCAAATAAATTAATAAATAAATTAATAAATAAATGGAGCAGTACAGAACACAGATAACTAAAGTCTTTGATGTGTCAGAGGTATTGATAGAGGTAGTTTAAGATACCCAAATCTCTCCCAGACAGATGAGTTTGTTTCTTGGGACCAGAAGTAATATGTAATGAAGTCCCACCATATGACATAAAGATGTTGTGCGTTTTCTGCACCAGTAAAACTTTCAAATTAAGAGTAATATTTTTTTCCCCTGAAATGGGTATTGTCCTCATGTTCTTACACCAGAGCATGATTTGCAAGTTCTTTCAGTCTGCCCAATTTTATGTGATTGAAATATGAGCTGTGTTATGTCACTAAATCATTTGGGCATGGAGAACCTGTATGTCCATCCCATTAATTCAACAAAGTAAGTTCGGGAGACCTAATAATAATCTGGTTTTCATATTTTAGACGTTTCTTTATAGATTTCAGGCCAAAATTTGGAGATCATTGGGCATTCTCACCATAAGTGGTATACAAGGTACCTTTCTTGAAACAAAAGTGAAAATAATTTACCAGAGTTATTTTTTTAAAGATCAGTGAATCAAATTTGATTTGAATTCAAGTTTATACCACACACAATTAGAAAGTTTTTTTATTGGCAACGTTGTTTAAAATGTAGCTATTTTGCCCCAAATCCTTGCTCCTTCTTAGTGGTTGGTTTTAGCATAGTTCTGTATTTTGATGCTGTGGCCTCTCATTTTGCATTCTGTATACTTGGGATGCAGCTGAACAGGGAATGAGGGCCAGGTTCTCTGTGTATTGCTTCTGGCTTCTGTCCAATTGGAAGTGCCTTGTGGTGATTATTACATCGCTGAATAATGGCATTTAGCCTGTGTGGAGGGGAAAGGAAGCAGTTTTATTGGCCTTGGCTGCAGCGAAGGCTGTGCCTCTGCATATTAGACAAGTCATTAACATGTCCTGAGCTAGATTTTTGCCCTTTGTAGTAAATATATTGTACGTGAATATTTTAACAAACTGACATGTTGGAAAATGAATGTGTAGCTGAGGCGCTGTTCAGATGAATGCGAAAGGGCTGTTGTTGCCTCGGGTGGGAACTGCCTGGGCTCTAGCAATACTGAGAAGTGATATGAAGGATTATGGGGAACGGTAATCAATGTAGCAACAGGCAGCATATGATTATGGAGGGAAAGTTGGGATGGGGGAGAAAGAAAGAGAGAGAAGCCTAGCACTGTTTCAGCGGGGCCAGCCCTACTGTTAGGCAAGAGTGTGGCGGCTACCTCAGGCAGCAAATTTGGGGTGTAGTTAAAGGGAAGCAATGGTTAGATACTAAATTTAGTACTGATGTATTTTTAGTGCCTTCGAGAGGGAGAGGCGCTTTGCCTCAGTTGCCAAAATAAATGAACTGCCCTTGGGATCTGTGTATGTTGAGTGAGGGGGCTGCAAGGAATGTCATTTCCTGCTTTGCCTTGGGGAGTGTAATGTTTTGGGCCAGAGTTGTGTTCAACACAGGCCGTTTTAACAAAAGTATTGCTTGAAGGATGTGGGAGACAATGGAAGCTCTCGGGCCTTGGCTTGATCGTCTTAATCGAGAAGATCTACTTAAACAATAACTTAACTCTTCTTGACCAAAAGAAGAATAAAAACTGGAGAAGTCCTAAAGTTAGCAAAGGAATCTGAAAACATGACCCACAGATGGTGACTTGAAGAATCTCTTTGTTGGTTTTCCTCATTATTACTTTATTTTTATTTTTTTGAAGCATTTTTATTAAAGATTTCTTGATTTACAAGAATCTCTGTTTGTTGACTGTAGAGATTTAGAGAGGGACAACTGCCGTTTTAAAACATCCTAAGGGACACTCTATCCAGGAGGAGGAGGAGCCTTTAAACACACACACACACACACACCCCACAACTAAGTGATGTCATAGTGTAGGTAGACTTCTGGATTTAATGGTTTTAGAGGGGGTCTTTAGATATGTTACTTCAAAATGTAGTAAGTCAGCCCATCTACATTTGGGGGTCTACCTGCTCATTCTGCTGATTGGGGCCCTGGGTTTTGATATTTTTCACTAGTGACTTCATCAAGTTGTGTCTAGGATTTTGTGATGTAAATTCCTATGTACTTAATATGATGTGAGCAGAGCAGTTGGTATTCTTAACAAAATGTGATTACGTGGCACAGATGTCCTCCTTTTGAAAATTGTAATCTGTGGCTCCCAAGTGGACAGGAAGTGTCAGAAACTTTTCAGGGCAAAGAGAAAGAGTGGATATTTTATTAACAAGTGAACAGTTGGCACTTCTGCTTCTGAAACAACAATTTATTTCCAGTGGACAAGATGTCCTTCTTTGTGTGAGACAATCTGATTTTTAGAGAAAGGGAAATGCTTTACTGCTCCACAGACGGTATTTTTGTTGCACCTGAGGAGGCATGAACAGTTTACCTTCATACTGAGTGCTTTATTATACAGAACTTCGAGGATTCCTGCAATCTAGTCCTGGAGAGGTAATTTATAAAGTTGCGAACTTAAAGCTCAAGGGCTTGTTTTCAGATGTAGGACTATTGGTGGGTGTCATCTGGAAGCTGCTAGCACATGTCCTTCGTGTATCTCTTGCCTTTTCATTAGTACTAATATTGATTAGAGGCAATGCAGGCCTTAAGAGTAAATAGGTGCTTTGTGAGCTTTGCTAACTGTGGCTTGTATATATAAACAAAAATCCTGATCTCTCACTTGGGAAGTAATTTTGTTCACTTAGGTTGACTCTGAAAGTGAATTAATTAAATTGGAAAACACTTTTACCAAAGACCATGTACCACCACGAGTGACAAACTGCACCATTAGACATAACAAGGATTCTGAAGCATCATTTAACTTGAACACCAAGTAGGCAGATAAATTGCCTTTGTGGAAGTTCTGCTGCTTCTCTTACATTAGTGAGATAGATACTTGTCAGTTTGGGGGAAAAGCCTGTCCTGCTGTCTCATGCCATCTCAGCAAGAAAAAGAAACATTCCAGCAAATGGAACCCCCTAAATGCCAGCCATTCATTATGTGCAGCACCTCATAAAAGAAATCCCATCAGATTGTGATGCAGCCCAGGACGTATTTTCATACAGTTTGGTTTTCAAGTTAAAATATGCATGTTCATTGCATGAGAACCTTTTGGGAAGCATTTAAGCAAATTCTATGCAAACTGAATGGGCTTTGCTGCTTTATGTCCCAGCTTTTTGACCTCTGCTTTTTGTGAAGTCAATAGGCAAGGTATAGCTCTGGGAAATACCTGCACCTTCCCTGAGCTATGTCTGGCCAAGCTTGGGAACCTCTGTAGGCTTGCCCAGCTCAAGTTGTTATGTATTGAAGTTCTCATCCTAGGCCACTAGGGGTGTAGTGTATATTGTTTCACTCTGCCCACCGTGACTGCAGTTCTCACTCATGTCCACATGCAAATGAAGGATTGAGAGTGCCGTTCACGGATTGGGTAGCTAGAGAGAGTTGTTACTGTTGCATGTTGTTGTTGTTCAGTCATTCAGTCGTGTCCGACTCTTCGTGACCCCATGGACCAGAGCATGCCAGGCACCCCTATCCTCCACTGCCTTCCGCAGTTTGGCCATACTCATGCCAGTCGCTTCGAGAACACTGTCCAACCATCTCATCCTCTGTCGTCCCCTTCTCCTTGTGCCCTCCATCTTTCCCAACATCAGGGTCTTTTCCAGGGAGTCTTCTCTTCTCATGAGGTGGCCAAAGTACTGGAGCCTCAACTTCAGGGTCTGCCCTTCCAGTTGCATGTTACTGAGTACTATATAAGCAGGCTGGCTCAGCCCTTCAGTTCAGTTCTGTTCCAGCCTGAGAATAAGAGAGCTGCTTGGAGAATCACTGTGTCGTCTGCTATGTCCACCCACTACTTAATACAAATCACTTTAGGGATGAAAGCTTACATAGAACATAGAAAGGCTGCTTTCACTGTGGGCACTTACTGCGAAATCACCATGCCTCATTCACTCACATTTTATAGTTGTTGACATAATGATCATCCATTTGCAAACTTCCCATATTTCTCCAGTGCTTTTTACATACCACAGAAAGTCAGAATTCCTTTAAAAAGGAGAGAACAGAAATATAACCTCCATGTGCACAACTCTTCCGCCTTTTTCAAGAGGCATAGTGACATACCAGACAGCATTCATTCGCTATAAACTTTTTCAATGGGCACCATTGTGCACCCTGTTAATTTTTTAAAATAATATTTTAACTAGCATTAATGAAAGCGTTATAGCGCTGTAACACTGTGATAGTAATTTATTTATAAAATAAAACTTTCTAGTCAACGCTATCTTAGCAATTTAAACACTTCTAATCTACACTTCTGGGGGAGACTTTTGAGAGTCCCATGGACTGCAAGAAGATCAAACCTATCCATTCTTAAGGAAATCAGCCATGAGTGCTCACTGGAAGGACAGATCCTGAAGCTGAGGCTCCAATACTTTGGCCACCTCATGAGAAGAGAAGACTCCCTAGAAAAAACCCTGATGTTGGGAAAGATGGAGGGCACAAGGAGAAGGGGACGACAGAGGACGAGATGGTTGGACAGTGTTCTCGAAGCTACCAACATGAGTCTGACCAAACTGCGGGAAGCAGTGGAAGACAGGAGTGCCTGGCATGCTCTGGTCCATGGAGTCACAAAAAGTCGGACGTGACTAAACGACAACTAATCTACACTTGTTTCCTGCTTGGCAGGGGGTTGGACTGGATGGCCCTTGTGGTCTCTTCCAACTCTATGATTCTATTATTCTACTTCTGATCCAAAACAAGTGTTAAACACTGGGTTTTGACCATTCATGGGTGATCATGCTTAAACGAGTGTTCAAAAAAGGGTTGGTCAGAATTGCCCTCTGTTTCAACATTGACTGAGCACATTTAACAAATCACTGTTCCCAGAATTCTTTGGGGGAAGCCATGACTGTTTAAAGTGATGTGCTACTGCTTTAAACATACAGTACTGTTGGGGCCTAGGAGACTCCTACCTGGAAACAGCTAAAGCAGGCTTCCTCAAACTTGGCCCTCTAGATGTTTTTCGCCTACAATTCCCATGATCCCTAGCTAGCAGGACCTGTGGTCAGGGATGATGGGAATTGTAGTATCAGAACATCTGGAGGGCCGAGTTTGAGGAAGCCTGAGCTTTAGCTTATTCAGGTGAGCTAACTGTGCTTGGTTAGGCAAACCTGGTCATACCACTTTTGACTCAATGGATTTCAACAAGAGGGTGTTCACTTATGCAGGTGAAAGTCAATATTTGATAATATTAACTGAGATATCAAATCAAATTTATTACAGTCAGCGACCAGCACACACATATTAAAACATAGTCGATCAGAAATACAATCTAAAATATATTCTAAAAATTTAGTCTAACAGGATCTATCATCATTAATTCATTAAGTAAAAAAAAATGGGTAATAATTACGCTACATCTGATAAATGAGCTACATCAAATAATAAATCGGTTTCTTCTCTAACTCTGACATAAAATAGTTTGGGTGCCACTAATTAGGGCAGACCGAATCTTAATGGTGTTAGCACAGAATTTTGCCACCTTGGCTGTCACATAAGAATTGGAGTCTGAGAGAAGCCATTTTATATAGAAATCTTCAGATCGTCCTGGGAAATCGACCAATACAACTGAGATATGTGTGTGTATGATTCAGCCTGTTGCCTCCACTACTTTTGAAAACCTTCACTGTTTCTGAGAGAGGGAGTAATCTGAAGGCACCTGTTTGGGTTTCAAAGCAGACCTCAGCTTCAGACCTCAGCTGCTCCTGATTGCATGTGTTTGAAGTACTTCTGATACCCTTGCAGGCTATCAGAATGATACTTGACAACAAACAGGAGCTTTCAGTGTGTTTCATTTGCGATGAGGTGCTCCTCAAAACTTTTTAGATCCAACTGCAGTTTAGGCTGTTGTGAAAGATACCCCAGATCTCTCTGCGGAAAAGAAATGCCACTTTAATGGAACCAGATCAGCAGTTTAAGTGCATTACTATTTTATTAGACTGTATTGTGAAGTAAGTGCATAAGTGCCGATCAGCACTTCTCATTTATACTTGGGTTTTTATAGGGGTTATCAACAAGGCAATGTGTTAAAAGCTCAGTTGGTCTGGATCAGCATGTCAGTGCATTAGTGGTGCATGTAAATGCTTAGATGTTAGACTCCTGTGAGACTATTGAAGTATATCTCTCATTAATCTTTCCATTCCTGCTTTGTGTTGCTTTCAAGTAACTTGGTGGATCTCAGTTATCATCATGTATAGGTGTTATTGGCTGTTTTGTGGACTTGGTTTTAGAAAGGAGTAACATACAGTTGTAATTGATTCTTATTTCCCTTTCCTCTTTCTGAATATAATATGTGAATATTGAAAAGAGCATTTTTTTTTCATTTTCTTTTTCCTTTCAAGCTTTCAGTATATAGCCCAAATGAACCAAAAGGAATAAAATAGTGCATTTATAAGTACAGTAAATATAATACAATGGGGGAAAGTAGATTGTTAATGAATATGACAATATGGAGATTATATTGATTGCTTACATAGGCTAACCCTATCATATAAACAAATACGAGGCATAAATAGCAGACATGAGAAAGCCATAAATTCATTATCCTGAAATTTGATGTTCCAACACTATATAAAGAAAAACCATCTCTCAGTGAACCTGTTGGCTTGAGTGTTTTGAATGTTTTGCTTAGGACTTCCGGCGGCTGACGCCATTATGGGTGGTCGTGGGTTGCTTCGGCTGCGAAGCACCCAGCTCATCCCGGGGGTTAGGAGCCCTGCAGCCGCATAGCGGGGCTCCGGTTGGGGTGCGGGAAGAGCGTCCCGTGCCCTGGGCTCCCCGGCTGTGCCCGTTGTGGCTCCAAACCCTTCCCCCGCGCCCCCTGTAAAGGGGGAGTGGGGGTGAAGGGACTACGGAGCCGGGCTTTAGGGGACATGCCCCAACCGGGATGGAAATGCGGCGGCAAAGCCTGTGATGAGCGTCTAAGTTCTACCTGTCATTAAGGAGCTGATAAGAACCCAGAGGCTGTGAGTAATTGATTGACTCTTTGTATCCCTGGAACGCTCTGGGGGAAAGAAGAAAGGCAGCCCGCCTCCCTCCCTTCGAGTGGTGAAAGAGATTAACCCTTTAAGTGACTGCTGCTACAACAATCATAGAAAGTACTTGGAATTTAAAAACTGAGTCTGTTGAGATCTCCCTTCGGGGGTTAACTGGGGAAAAAATATCTCCGTTTGAAGTTTTGGTCTTTACACTCCGGCTTCGGAGAAATGGCGGCGACTTGGTATGTCGTGGGAAAAATTGAGACAAAGGAAGGAAGAGACAGAAACTGAAATCTGATACTCACCCTCTCTCTCAAAATGCTGGACTTTGTGATCGCACTGGCATCGAACTCTGGTTTAAGAGATGAGGAAATGCTCACTATTTTGCAGATGGAATTGCTTAATCGGAAACTACAGGTCTTGAGTGGAATTATTCATAAAAAGGATGTACTTTCCACAGAGGAGGCTTTTCAAAAGTTCTACACAATGGAAACAAACTTTTGCAAAGAGCTGGGAGAGGTGTTTGAAGGATGGTCTGAGATGGCTGGGCAACTCCGAATGGAAGGGGGGCCGGTTTCTGGGGGTGGCAGCCCTGGAACGGGAAAATTTACAATATCCAGACCCCGAGGTGGCAGCTCGGGGGCAAGGGACATGGAATTAAGATTTTTACAAGAAGAAGGAGCCAAAGAATCGGAGGGGCCCAGATTGGAGATGAGGAACGCCCTGAGGCTCGATGCTGGGTTTGTTGTGGACGCTGCCTGGATCTGTGGACACTCAGAGGAAGACAATGGGAGATTTGGCTATGGAGAAAGACAGAAAAAGACAATGGACAGAGGAGGAGTGGGTTGAGGTATTAAATGTATAATCTAAATGGTCTGCCATGGCATCCGAAATCCGAGTGTGAAGTCTGTTAATTATAAGATTATTTTAAATAAGCAAGGAGATATTGAATTTTAAGTTAAAAGCAGCATGATAAAGGACAGAAGAAATAAGTTTAGCTATAAGAATATTTGGTTATGATTTAGGTTATATTGCTAAGATGGAGATAAGTAGGTTTGTTTTTTTTTAAGTAAAGTTAAATTTTTTTATAGAGAAAAGTTGTTAAGGAAATAGTATATTGAATTAAAATCGAAGGTGAAAAGGCAGGGGAAGTCAAACGTCAAGATTCGGAACTAGAATTTTTTTTTGTGTAAGGTATATAAACAAGAAGAAGAATCCTGACTTTATGTGTATTTGTATTTGTTTTTGTATTTGTAGGTGTGGGGTTGGGTTTGTGTTATATTATGAAAATGCTAATAAAATTCTGTTAAAAAAAAAAAGAATGTTTTGCTTAGTCCTGGAAAAGTATGGTGGTTTTGTTTAGAAAGCTACCTTGCAGACTTTCCTTAACCATTATGTAGTGCTTGGTAAGTCTGACGATTTCCAGTGTTCTGCAATGCAAAGTGTAACTGTTAATAATGAACTTAGCACATGTTGTAGATCAAGTTGTTCAGTTTCAGATTCATGAGATGGTACCCTGTAAAAAGTAGTACAGTAGAAAGAACTTCAGTCTAAAACTTTTGAATATTTTTTTAAAAAATCATACAATCTGCTTTTGGTGCTTGGTATTTCCAGCAATAATCAAATATTGATTAATAGGTTTTGCTCAACTTAAAAGGAGTGAGGTGTCATTAAATATGATTTTGAAAAAGTTCTCTTTTTTGTTTTCATTTATTAATATTGAGGAAACGTTATTGAACAACCAAACCCATTTTTATTCCTGCATAGATAAGCTCGTTGTATTTCCCCCCTTTAAAAAAAAAATGAAATAAGGTTTGATTATGGTTCAATTGCTGATTTGCCAGATAAGATATCATATATTTTACTGATCAGGTTTTTTAAAAAAATAAAGCTGATATTCCAGTTCTTGAGCATTGCAATTTCATTAGGGTGACCCTGTTTTCCAATCAATTAGGTAACAATATGACACATTTCAAAGAATTGGTAAAGTAAAGGGTAATAGCCTTCCAGTAAAATAGCAAGCTTATTATATGATATTATATGTTTGTTAATGATCGGCTTACAAATTGGTAAAATGAATTTTCAGCACCAAGTGCAACATTTCCCCAAAATTGTGTTAATTATTTTTCTCTGTTTGCTCATAAATATTATATATAGAGGGGCGGGGGAGGTAAGAGCTGATGGTCCAGGCTTTAAGTGTGGTTAGAATTTGCACAAAACTCTGTTTATTAATTTTGGTGTTAAAATAAAAAAATGCAGCTTCTCCCACAGCAGCCATGGCATAGTAATATCTTCCAAAATTCCATTCATAGTCCTTTCAGATAATGGGGTCTTACCTTTATAAAAGTCTTGTTGAGGGGTTTTGAACTGGCCTCCAATATTAAATTCTTCCAAGGTCCTGTGTAGGAAACCTCATTCCACCCAATCAAAGGCTTTTTCAGTGTCCAAAAAGAAAAAGTCATATTTTTTTTGATGAGGCAAATGCAGCTGATGAATAAGCCTTTTGGTGTTGGGTTTTTGGTCCACAGGAGATTTTATTAACTTGTTAAACCTTTTAAGTTGTTTAATCAGCTTTTGTTGTTCATGGGCCAGATTCAATTCCTGCTAGCAGGAGCCCATGAAAGGACTTCTACAAATGCAGCAGGGCATTCCCCACCTCTTTCCCCACCACTCCTCCTGCCACAAATTGTCTGGAGGGGTTAGGAGAACCCCCAGAACAAGAGGGAGTGGGGGGGGGTGTCGCTCTGTCTGGCAAGTTGAAATGCTTTTCCTGCTGGAACGATTGCAGTTGTTCCATGTTGAATCCATTGGTTCTTGATTATTGGTTTGGAAGTTATATTGGATGGCCAGAGCTTGACATTGAGAAGTCTTTGCCAAATTTAGGTATTACTGTCCCCTGTGCTTCTGATTGTGGTATGTTTTTTATTTTAATTAACTAATTTATTGTGTTGCTTTAATATCCAGCTATTCCTTCTTTAAATTTTCTATACAGCTGTGCAATGAAACCATAAGATCCTGTTACTTTGCTATTTCTAAGACTGGTGATATTTCTAATAATCTATTGCTCTGCAAATGGAACTTCTGGCATTGTTGTTTAAGGATAATTAAATTTGTGTAGCTTGATTATAATGAAAACTCATTAATTACTGCTTCAGAGGGGTTTTGTGATGAATAAAGATCCTGATAAAATTGTTGAAATCATTGTGCTACTTTGGCTATTCTGTTTTATAGGCAACTCCGGGGATCAATTTCTTCTTCTTTATATAAGATTTTGGAAATGTTGAGGGTTTGTTATTCAAGCTGTCTTTGAGAAACTTCATGTGGTTCTCAAATTTACAGCCTTGCTTATTTGACCATAAGACTTATTCTTATTTGACCATAAGACTATCATGTACAGTGGTGCCTCGCAAGACAAAATTAATTCGTTCCGCGAGTCGTTTCGTATTGCGAAAATTTCGTCTTGCGAAGCACGGTTTCCCATAGGAATGCATTGAAATTTAATTCCCATAGGAATGCATTGAAATTTTCGTCTTGTGAAGCACAACCATAGAAAAATTCGTCTTGCGAGTCACCTAAAAAATCACAAAACCCTTTCGTCTAGTGAGTTTTTCGTTGCACAAGGCATTCGTCTTGCAAGGTACCACTGTACATTTTCACAGTGGTTTTGTTTATGGAGGTGTTATAGCTTCTGTGATCCTTTGGTTTACTATGTGTTAGTTCTTTTTAGAGCACTGTGAATTTGGGGGGGGGGGGCAGCTCCTGTATAGACTTTCACTGTGTCCCATGTAACTGGGCAAATTACCTTCAGGTAACTTGTTGCTGAAGATATACTGTTAAATCTTCATTGTGGAAGTGAGTGCTATTTAGTTTCCCAATTGTCAAATTTGGAGAAAGTGTCACCAAAGCACATAGCATGTGTGTCGGATAGGTTTCCTTTGTGTATCAATTGTTTGCATGACCAATAGAGGGGTACCAGGAATAAATGAATACAGAAGTAGGAGTTCTCTACAGATGAAAAACTACAAACAAACAATAACCTTACGACTGGGAAATCTCCACATGCTAACTACATGGTTATTCTTAGTATGTTTAATAGACATTTTGGTAAAGAGTTGTGTCCATGATATTATTAGCTGAGCAGTCAGATTTAGAATACAAAACTCTGTTACAATCTCCTATTGTTTTCCATGTGGTGAGAGCATTCTTTTTTATTTTATTTTTTGCATCATTAGTTTGCCTAAGTATTCAGCTTGTTTAATATGAGGTGCATATAATGCAGACAAGTGTAACATGTTGGTTTTCAGTAGAGATACTTATAATTAGATAAGTACCTAAATTGTCAAAGGATATCCCTTTATAATTAAAGCAGAGCTTTTTAGCATCATCAGAAAATATTTTTGTTGAGCCTCATGTTTGTTATTCTAATTTTTTTCTTCTCTATACTTGATATGTATTTGTTGTAAGAAGACGTCTGGTGTTCTCCTGCTTTAATAGTCTCGAGTGTTTCCTCCATTTATTAGGTGTGTTGTCCTTTTACATTTAATTTAAAGCAAGATTGTCAAAGAGTGTGCAGGTGTGCTCTGTTGAACAGGAATTTTTATGTTGTTTGTCTATTGCCTTTTAAGTGTACATGCCCCTCACCGCCCCATTTATTCAGCTATCTCTAACATAAGCCTAGAAGGATATTTATATGGAGAGAAATCTGGTGAGGAGAATCTATGAATCCTGGTGTTTTGTGCTGCCTTTCATTCATTACTTTTTAATTTCTACTTCCTAAAGAAACAAACAACTGTGTTACAGATGCTTTAGTAGGGATTCCTGCATTGCAGGGGGTTGGCCTAGATGACCCTCAGGGTCCCTTCCAACTCTACAATTCTATGATTCTACAAAAGAGAGTCTACATCAACACAACACCAGTGGAAGCAGATCGTCTGTTTTGTTATTCCTTTGTGCTGCTTGCAGTCTTTACTAAGTGAGATATAAATAAAGATGTTTCTCTTCTGATTCTTTTAAGCTGCGGGATCTGTGTGATTTGTGTCTTGAAATGCTGGACCTCTGGGCTGCTGGGCTCCAGGGAATATACCAGAACCTTTTCTAATCATACAGAGAATATGCTTCCTCCACTCCAAACAATAGTGAGAGCCTGCCTGACTTGAGAGAGACTGCTGTCTGCTTTCCTTATTGTCATTCCACAGAAAATTGACCTTTAGAGCCAAAGCAGACAGAGCCATTGTTATAAGACTCTTGAAGAATTGAGGCTCAGTGCCAGGATGCCTCTGAATCTTTCCAAACATCTGCTCTTGAAAGAAATATATTTTGACTATATATATATTCAATCAGAAGTTGCTTTATTCTGTGAGTATTATGGAGGAGGAATTTTATCAGGTAAATCAAATATCTTGCAAAGGAACCCACAGGTTGTTGGTATATGAAATGGCTGCATTCTGATTTGTTTCAGTTTTGTTTTGCTGGCTTTAAAATTAAGGCAGCCTTGGAAAAAATGAAAACAAATAAAGTGCGATAGTGGGGTTGTCGGTTTGTCAAACAGATTATATCTGCATTCTGATTATGGAGATAATTATTCAGGATTAAAATGAGTGAAGTGAACAGTATAGGAAATGCAGATTTGATCTGTTGCCAAAGCATATAATTTAAAATTAAACTTCTTCAAGTGTAAGACTGTGAAGAAGAGAGAGCATGATGTAATGAATGTGTGTTGGACTTTTTGAACAGTGAGGCTTGGGTTTAAATCCCAGCTCAGCTATAAATCTCACAGAGCTTCAGACCTGGTTCTTGCAATGTTGGTCCATAGTCAGGAAGCTCAGAAACCCCATAGAACAAACCCAGGAGGTTTTATAATTATCAAAGAACTTGCCCAGCTGTGGCCTATTACTTTGAAGAGTCTTCCTTGATTAGTGTGGTTAATCTCTGTGCAACTGGACTCTGGTGGTGGCGGAGACTGAAACCTCCACCTGAAATCTTCAGGTTGCCATTCAAAACCTGCTGTAACCTTGAGTCTCTGACACTAACTTGCCTTGAGCAAGCTGATCAGTTGCGACTGCAAAACACATTTCCCTTGCCCACATAGTTTGAAATTGCAGGCAAAGAAAGCAGCTCCCTTTGGGGCTTGTTGTAAGTGCTGGGTTCTGCTTACAGCAAGCCCCATTTTGGGTAGGAATCAGCTGCAGTATGGAGTTCCTGATCAGGATGTTTAGAAGGTGTTGTACCTCCGCCCTGAGATGACCTCTGAGTTCCACTGCCTGCAGGCTTTGTTTGTGCCTCTCCAGAATCAGGTAAATAAGATCTTACCATTGACCATCTCCAGATGACTGAAGAAAGGTGAAATAAATTTAAAAATTGTCCAGTAGCACCTCAGAGACCACTTAAGTTTGTTCTCGGCCAGTAAAGCGAGATGAGCGCCGCAACTCCAGAGTTGTCCGCGACTGGACCTAACCGTCAGGGGTCCCTTTACCTTTACCTAAGTTTGTTCTGGGTATAAGCTTTCATGTGCATGCACACTTAGTCAGGCCTACTTGGCATGGGAGAAACAGCTTTCAAGGGGCATTATGGCATGTTCTCTTAGAGGAGCAGCTCCTTTGGCAGCATTTATAGGTTTTTTTCCCTTGCTGTTCCGCTCCCCCACTTCTGTGCCTGTGGACACCTTTCCCAAGGACTACAAAATAGGTTCGACAGTGTTGTGGGATGCAGTGTTTGGAAGTAAGATGCTGCAGAAAGTTTTTACCCTGGACACATGGCTCTGACTGTGGACTCTCCAATAGGAGGCACTACCCTGAAGGAGTTTCATGTCCCCCGAATGCTTCTGTGAACAAAGTTCACAGGAAAAAAAGTGTTGGTTTTCTCCCACCAAGGATCCCTGCCTACTGAACACTCCTCATATTACACGTCGCTGCAGGCTGTTTTCTGCCTGCTGTGCATTTAAACTGATCATAACAATATACATTTATGCAGTGATTCCAGGGTGGGTGGCCTTTATTTATGGAACTTTCTTCCAATCTCCCAGAATGGAAGGCCAAAAAAAAAAAAACACACACACACACACACACACACACACAAAAGATCTTAACACAAAGCTCAGCAACTAAAAACAGAGCTAAGGAAAAAATATGTGTTTAAAAAATTACTCCCTTTTAAAAAACAACAAACAAATACTCCAGTAATATATCCATAAAATATGTTATAAGAAAAAAAAACTGCTCCTTTTCCCTTATGGGGTACCCAAGAGCCCATATAGAGTCCTTTTGTAGTTTCTCTATCGGTAAGAGAAAATAACAAAGGCCAACCAGAGAATATTGAGAAGCAAAGCAGGTAGTAAGCCTGATCTTTATTAACTGTTGCAACAGGGTGCTCACAACCACACACAGGAGGCAGGAGAGACCCAGAACAAAGGTGTGCAAACTGTTATATAGACGTTTGAAATTGCTACCCTGTACCTCAATACCACCTCCCAATACATCATACATACATCATAGAAGTGGCGGTCTGCAGAAAAATCCTGTCTGGCAGGAAACCTGTTGATGGGTGAGCCTAGCTATTCTTTTGAGATGACAAATACTAAAATCCTGAGTCCAGGTCACAGGCCCACCCTATTCATACCCAAATGTGCCCTTAAGGCAGGATTTGTGAGCACAGAGATAATATTTGAGGTCACTGAAAGAGTCAAAGTGGCTTTAGGACTGTTTTCCTATACTGTTTCAGATGTGGTTTATACATATATATGTATGGTGCTGGAGGAGACTCTTGAGAGTCCCATGGACTGCAAGAAGATCAAACCTATCCATTCTTAAGGAAATCAGCCCTGAGTGCTCACTGGAAGGACAGATCCTGAAGCCGAGGCTCCAATACTTTGGCCACCTCATGAGAAGAGAAGACTCCCTAGAAAAGACCCTCATGTTGGGAAAGATGGAGGGTACAAGTAGAAGGGGACGACAGAGGACGAGATGGTTGGACAGTGTTCTTGTAGCTACCAACATGAGCCTGACCAAACTGCGGGAGGCAGTGAAGGATAGGCATGCCTGGCATGCTCTGGTCCATGGGGTCACGAAGAGTCAGACACGACTAAACAACAACAACATGTATGTGTTTGCCTGGTGCATTTATGAACATTTATTTTATATCTTAGACCTTTTAATTCTCATAACAAATATATTACAACATAAGCCAAAAACATTTCCACACAGAGGTGTTAATCATAATAAGACCAAAATAAGCATAACAATTTACAGTAATGGGATTTGATTCTTGTATATAAGACTTAAAACCTTATTAACAGCTAACCTGGGCAAACACATTGCTGTTCACCAGTGCAATCGTTTCCTAGGACAAAGAATATAACTTCATTCACCATATAGATTTGCTTTCTTTCCACATGCTCTGATAAACTTCTTTTAAAAAAAAAAAAAAAAAAAAAACAACCCACCACATGTTTTCCCTTAACTCTGTTTTTGGCTGCTCTCATCAAAAGACACATGAGGTTGCTAATTATTAAAATAATCAAACAAACCATGAGAGATCTTGAGCATGACGCTCTTGCATTGTGCCCCTTTTTTTGCCCAGATAGGTTTATTTCCATTATAGCATTGCGGTAGTTAATTATTGTTTTTACCGGAAGCAAAAATAATCGATTCATGAATGCCTAAAGCACACAAGTTGCTGCTGGCGGGAGGTGATATTTTGCCTTCAGCACTGCTAGTCATTAAGGGGAGATTACTATGCATAGTGTCAGTCAGCATCAATATGGGGGCTTAATAGAATTAATAATATTTGCATCAATAAGATTAACAGAAAAAGAATCTCAGGGTAATTAATATTCTAATTAGCAGAAGCACCAGATTTGTTGTAGTTATCTGCTGCAAGATCGGGTTATAAAACCAACCCTACTGGCAGGTGTGGATTCAGCAAAGCTTTTGCCTTCAAATATTTTAATTAAGCCAGCAACTTCTAGTATTGACAAAAAAAAAGACTTTTTACATTGACACAAATTGCATGATTACTTGGATTTTTATGGAACAACATACCTTGTGGGATACCTTTTTTCACCCATACCTTGTGGGAGCTGTGACAATTTTAGGACAGTTCTGCAGTTGGTGATACAGTGCTTTTCCCATTTTCTAGGTATCTTTTGGTGGTGGTGCAGATTACAGAATGCTGCTGTTAAAGCGTAAAGATAGCAGCGTAGACATGGAAGCGAAGTCACAGATTGTTTGTCTCATAGAGTTCAATTTTCATGTGCAACAAGTCAAACATTGACTGACTGAAGCTTGCCAACTTGTACTCTAGAAAAACTGCATGACTTTTAATAAGTGCCACATACCTTTACTAATTTGTGCTTGATTTTTCAGTTCACTAAAAGCAAACATTTTAAAACAGTTGCAAATGCTTGCAAGGTGGAGAATGTGTTGCTGATAATATGCACTAGTGAATTGGTGTTCCATAACACTAGTTTTTCATCAGGTCAAACTGATATCAATCGGAGTTCATCCCAGAAACAGAAAAGTATAATTTGGGCTGAAACTAGCAAGCTTCCTTCTGAGGGTGGCAAGACCGACCCTGGAATGGGCTCTGGGAGGGAGGGGGCAGTTGTCCAAAAAGGAGAGCAGGGTGGCTTCTATATAGTCCAAAGTTTTCTGCTGGTCACTGGAGAAAGGGTTGGGGATGGCAAAGGGATCCCTGGACTCTTGAGCAGATTTGGAATTACCAATTACCCCAACGGATCTAAAAAATGTTACCCTTGCCTTCATTTGGAAACCATGGGTTTGAGCATAGCTAGGGGTTTGGCTATTGAGAGGATCACTATCCTATAATGTAGTGGCAAGCATTTTATGTGGCTTTTAAGCAGACTACACTTAGAGTATTTGCAGGACAAGGTGTCCCAGTTACCTGTACCCACAGAGATGGCTGTAACTGTGGTGTCTGAAGGAATTTGCTTGAATGATGCTATTGGGAGCCATTTCTGAAATCCAAGGAGCAATATCCCACATCCAATTGAGGTGCCACTGCTCATGAAATGACACGATACCATTACAGTGTTTCCTGCAGGAGTAGCCTTTCTATATAACATTTGAAGATACTTTGAATTTCTCAGTTTGCATTTGTAATACTGAGATAACATTGCACAGTTGTCTTAAGTAGCTAAATAATATTGCATTTTTAATAGGGCAGGAAGAGCCAGACACTTTCTATAGGAAGCAATATAAAAGCATACCAAATAAGCATGCATTTATATTCCCATCGTTTCCATATTTGCATTAGGAACATAACAGCACGTTGAGAATTGGTGCTTAAGAAGTGCAGTCCTTAGGAATAATGATTATACAGAGCAATGCAAATATCTCTCTGCTAAGGTCCTTACGATGTCTGCCCATTTAATTGTCTCAGTTGCACATAATAGAAAATAATGTTTACATTGCTTTGGAAAGAGAGTGGTTTTAAAATAGACTCTGCTACTTAGGGCACACTTCTTAACAGGAGAAAGGTTACTGAGAGTGACATCCTGCCATAAGAATCTGGCAAGGTAGTTCATTTCATCTGAAGAGTCTTGCTTTGCTCGACCTCCCCAGGAGATGTGTTCTTTGAACCCAATCCTCTGACAGCCTTTAACAGCAAATGTTTCTTCTGGTTCTGTAGGAATGTAAGCCTGCTTTTCTCTGCCAGAGTCTGTGTGCAAATACACAATGGAAACGTTGGCCCAGACTATCTTTTGATGCATCCCAGTTTGTGGAGCAGATGGAAATATTTGGCCATTCTGCACCACCTTAGTTTGTCTTCCTTTGCCGAGTTACCAATATTGTTCTTCCCGTTAGCAGTAATACTTCCCAGAGTTACACCTTGCTTAGAGAAATGCACCACTGTATATAATCAGCATGAGTAAAAAGCAATAGACTAGTGTGTCTGTAATGCAATGGAGTCATTAGCCATCTGTGTGTACAGTGCTAATTGGAAGTAGCAGAATGCACAGGCGCAAGGCTCTGTTTCCTATCTTAGGGAGTTGCCAATGGGCTGTAAGAGCCACAGCGATTCTGAATGTCTCTGACCTATCACTACTTCAATTTTATCTTCGCCCACTGTCATATTTTTTACTAGCATTAGTAAATTTTCTAGACACTGTGCAAAGATTTAAAAGACGACATGGCTTTGCCCTGAGGCTTACAGTCGAAATAACACAATGTAAAAGGAAGGAGGGGGGAAGTATAAGGAGAGAAGAGAAAAAGCAAGCCATTTCAGGTGCCCAAAGGTTCTAGTTACAAAATGGCCAGGTAGAATTGGCTGCTGAGGAGAAAGTTCTGAGAGCGGAGTTCTGGTTCCAGCTGAGCTGATGGAGCTGCCTCTACCATCTCATCTCTCCCTGTGCTATAACCAGACAGAATGGCTGCTAAAAGAGAACCTGGGGAGAGGAAGAGACAAACGGCAACTGGGTCTACAGTTTTCATCCATCTCTGCTTAAAAAAAAAGTAGCAACCCTACCAGTTTGTCATATCTGTATGTAATCAGAATAAATAAAAAGATGTGGAACGGTGGATGGCATGGTGTGAGGAGCTTGAATGACCTGGGCTTTTATTGGTAAAGCTTTTATGGCTAGGTATGTATCCCCAGGCAAATGCTTGTAAATCCTTGATAGAAGGTCAAGATGGACCCATCCCTCAAATTCCACTTGCCCCCAATGAGAAATTCAAAATTGAATATTAAAAAATGGGCAAATAGGCACCCTTGTACTGCCTATAAAAGTGGCAAGGCTTAAAAATGAAGTGAGATGGTGCAGTGATCCAGGACTAGCCCTAGGATAAATAGTGCCTCTCCCCAACCCCTCCACATCTGTTTTGCCATGTTGCCAAGTTGCGCAAGACTGCAAAGCATAGCAGCGTAACAGACTTCATTGCTCCCACGCTTTCCTAATAATCAGGGCCTTTTTTCCTGGGGGTACTCAAGGGTACGCAGTAGCGGCAACCCCCCCCCCCTGAGAAGAAAAGCACTGGTTAAAATTATGGCACTTACTGTAACAACTTCATGGTGAGTGCCATCCCCTTTTTTTCTAGGAGAAAAGCAGTGCTAACAATGTTCAACAAATGACTCAGAGCTACCTCTCAATAATTTTGCCCTTGTGCACTCATAAACACTAAACACTAAACTTCAGGTTGGCACCCAGGGCACACACCCCGCTCACCCTCCTCTTAAGGCTGTCCTTGCAGAGCCCCCTTCTTTGAAAGCAAGTGGAGTTTCCAAACTCAGATGTAGAGGCTGTGGAGACACCACAGGTAAGAGTTGCTTTCAGTGGGGTTATTGCACATTCACATGTCTCACAGTCCACAGAAGTGGCAAGATCACCATTTCCTCTAAATACCAGTTGCTAAGATTCACACGTCACGAGAGGGCTATTTCACTCGTGTCCTGCTTTGGGGCATCCCATAGGCATTTGATGAGAACAGGATATTGGACTGGATAGGCCATCTTATGCTCATAACCTGCTACTGTCTTGCTCAAACCTGATTTCGTAAGTCTTCCTGGCAGGAATAAGTTGCAGTCTCAGCGATTCTCTATGATATACCAAAGAATTAAAATGAAGGGTTGTCATATTAATAAAATGCAGTATATACCGGTACATACTTTTGATTACCGTATGCTGTATCTTCATGTAGACTCACTTAGAAAAATTCATTGTCTTAAAAATTTCTGTCTTTCTTACATCACATGGCAATAGATCTTATAGTTGAATGCACTGGTTGGATAATAACCTACACACAATTTCAACCTCACGTTTATCTGATGGCAGAGAGAGAGAGAGATGCAAACATCTGTAGATTTGCTCTCCTTGTTGAGGGAGAAGGTCTCCTAACACTCCTGGAACTACTCCCCCAAACAGTTTCATTTTCTTAAGATTCCTTTCAGTTTTTGCTTTTGCTTTTTGCCATGTTTCTGGTCTACAGTACAGTATATGCAGGGTTGGGTTTGTGTGCTTTGCTCATGCAGTGATGGTGATGATGATTGCAATGTTGTTATAATGAAAATGGCTTAATAAAAAGGACGAGCCTTTTTGCTTGGGGTTCCCAGGAAATTATATGAGCTGTAACAAATGCGTCCTCAAGGTGTTCTTGAATAGCCTCCTCGTGGTGTGGTGGTGTTTTTGTTTTGTTTTTCATTTTGTAGTTTACAAACAAGGAGCATTCTGAGAATTGTAACTAGTAGGAGTGAGAACATACAGATAATTATAGCAATCTAGTTGCAGCGTTTCAGCATGGATGACGATTCATTAGTACATGCTGGTGGTGCCAGCAATTTTGCTCTGTTTCATTACTAGGCCTAGGAACTTCCTACTGAAACAGTGCTAACATCAACAAATGTTTGTGGAATTTATACCCATCCAGTAAAATCCTCAGGACAGCTTACAGAATTTTGAAACACAACAAAGCATTTTTAAGATACATACCAAAAACAAATCAGAAAAGGTTACTGGATGGTGCTTGGAGCCATTCAGTGTGTTTGCTTTACAGTATGTAGGTGCTATTCCTTGCTTCAGAGCAATGATGGGGAACCTACTTCCTGCTCAGGGTCCCGTTCCCTCAGGAGTAATCTGTTAAGGGCTGCATGCTAAGAGGCTCTATATACAATTAAGTGGTGTATGAATTTTGGGCTGTATTCAACTATTTTATTCAGGAATGAATTAGCATTACAAAGTTAAGTCAACTAATTTCAGTACAGTAGGTCTATTCTGAATAAAAATTAGTTTAACTTTGTTAAATAAAACAGTGCTGGCAATGGATGATGCTAGAGCCCAAAGTGGACAGGGCACTCCTTTTCTCTCCCTCTCTATGCCACCTTATTTTCCCTCTTCTTCCTTTTCAGGCTGGGGCTTCAGACACAGGTAGCTCACACCTGCTCTCCTTTTTTTAAAAAAGATGCATATTATTATGAGGTCTGCCTTGAAAGTTGTATACAAAGACAAAAAAAATATGGGTAGTACATGGTACAGGATGGTACAGGATGAGACATGATGTCATCAGTGTGTGTGTGTTTTCATGTGTGAGTTAAGAATGTCAAGGCTTTCTGAGATATCCTCTCATGAAGTGAGTTGTCAGTGCTCTTTGTCATTCCAGAGGGAACTTGAACAGTGTCATGGGTGGAATTCAATGTCATGCTATTACAAATCTTCCATCTGCACAAAGATTGCAGCTTGCCCTATGGAACGAACCCCAGCCTCCTTTTGTAGATGGGGAAAGTGGGGAAAGCAAGCCCTCTTGCACAAACAGAAGTGCTTGAGCAGGGCTTCTGCCATTGGGGCTCATTGGGTGAATCCCACTCATTAGCTCTACTTTATTGCAATAGAAGATGGGATATGCAGTTAGCTAAATCAATACCTAGCCTGTATAGGAAAACACAAATGCAAACCTAGTTATAATCTTTTTTCTTATAAGTGAAACTCTTGTACTTTTGTTTTGCTAATTTAACCTTGATTGAAATTCAGTAGACCCACTGTAGGCCAGATGCAGTTGCTTCAGGTGCCAGATTTAGCCTTGGGGTCTCCAGTTGGCCATCCCTCCTGAAGTCTAGAGGATAGAATGGGGTTAGACTAGCAAACACTTTGTAAAAGGAGTTGAGGGCTGCCATTTATGATGAAGGATTATAATTATACAATGACCTGAAGGAGAGTTTTGACAAGCATTCTGCCGCAGACGTTTTGTAGCGGAATATTTTATTTATAAGCCTGAGTCTTTTCCTTGACACTGTCTTGAGACGCATTAAAAAGTTTCTAGAGTTGAAATAAACTGTTCACAAGGTTTTGATGCAAATTTAAGCAATTGCAAATAACAGTTGCATGCTATTTTCATTGTGACTAAATAGACATAAACTCCAACCTTATTGTAAATTATTTAGGCAAAATGGCGTTACAAATCTGCCAGCAGTCAGCACTGCTACTGTCTAGGAGGACAACAGACTGGGCTTATCAACATTTACTTTCTGCCCCACTCTTCCATGCTCTCTGTCTGAGCATGCGTTGTTGCTTTCTGTCCCACACTTTCCCTGTGTTTTCCGCGGATTGCTGTTTGCTCCGATTGAGCTTTAAAGAGCGGGTGATCACAGGACAAACACACACACATACAAACACATACCGGCTTGGACATGGAATGTTAAAGCCTAGATGTTTGCATGGAAAGAGTGGATGAAAGGTGAGTGCAGACAAGTCCCCTGAGTGAGGTGCAGGAATGAATGGAACAGAAGGGAAGGATGCAGGGCCTTGAGCTAAGAAGAGGCAGTGGACTTATACGTAAGATTTCCATGAGACTAGAGAGAACAGGTAGAAAGTGCCAGCTAAGAAGGGAAGCTCAGGCTGGCACTCACCCACCCACAGCTGCAGCTGGTCTTTATAGCAAGATACCCATATTATTTGGTGTGCACTTCATTATTTGGTGTGTAACATATTTCATCTGATGATGATTCAAAGGCATAGGATAGAATAATAGAATTCTTACCTCCATTAAAAAAAATCAAATGTGGGTTTTCTCATGTTGTGACATGCTGAATATTTAAGCCCAATAGTAGTATAGTTTAGCTAATAGTATAGAGAATGAGAACAGCACTAGGTCATCAATCAATGTGACATTGAGACATATTTTGGAGCATATTTGTTGGATCGTGCTCTGCATCCACTTTAAAAGTGTGCCTTGAATGAAATGGTTGCATTGCAATTATGTGAAGTTACGTGGAACCATGCTACTTACCGGTAATTCAGTAGGCTGGGCAATGTGGCCATCACAACCTATACTTGCAGCTTCCAGCACATTAGGAAACAACCCTTTAAAAACAAAACACCATGATACCATAATCAGGTTGCAATAGTTTTGATATCCTGCTTTAATAAAAACTGCAATCCAGTTTTGATATACCCTTGATTAATAATCCGCTATTGCATTGTGCTTAAAATATAGGGCTCTGTCCTATGAAAATGGAAACATAATGTCCTTAATAGCTCCATAGATGGCTGAAATGAAGTGTGCAATGGGTTCTTATCATATTTTCAAGTCAATGTTCTTTCCCCTAAAGCAAAAATAATTAAAATAAGGCTCTGAGCAGCTTTGCAAAGGCAGAGTGGTTTTGCATGCATAATGGAGGTAGAAAGATGATAGATACTTAACTGAGGAAATTGACTGGAGCAACACTTGTCTTAAAACAACTGTAGGAAGGGTTATATATTGTTCCATTTACCCGGAAATATACAACATGACAAAGATAAATGTCAGCAACCAAAATGCAAAATTATGGTTGAATGTGAAGTTGCTAATAGAACTGGCATGGTTAAACCAATAGTAGGGTAAAAAGTGATTGGAATAGTCTCTTAAATTTCACATTATACAGAAGCTGCCTTGGATATTATATGGTGTGTGTTTGCGCAAAATACATAAATCAATTAATTCATCGCCAGGAGCAGTAAATGTGTACTTCAGTTAGAGGTGGTCTATATGCATCTAAAAAGTCATGTTTTCAATCTGGCAGGTAGTGTAAGCTGCTAGTGTATTGGAATCCAAGACGGCTGACATGAAATTATGCTTTGATCAATATTTCAGTTGGCACTAGACTTAGAAAATGAACTCCAGTGGCAAAGCCAATGGTGTGTGAATCAAGGGGATCAATCTTAATATTTCTATCTAGATAGCCTTATTCATTTCAAAAGTATCTACTGTTTTGTTCATGATTAGTTACCCAAAAAAGTTGCAAAGTTGCTACACCAGCTCTGTTTCATATGTGTCAACAAGAAACCAGTTTTGTTGGCTGGGACTGCTCCTTCACCCATCTTTATCATTTGAGGTCCAAGTGGCGTCAGTGGCAAGGAATGCCCTTTTCCAGCGACAGCTAGTTTGCCAGCTACAGCCATTCCTGGAACAAGGTAGCCTGACCACAATTTCACCTGCTCTGATTATCTCCCATCTCAGATAATGCAGTGCACTTTATCTAGGGCTGCCCTTGAAGACTATGCAGAAATTGCATCTAGTGCAAAACGCTGCCACTAGAGTGCTGGCTGGCAACTTGATGCACAGTTGTTGACATCCATCTGTCTTGGGAGACAATGGAGGAGTGCGCCTTTGGGGGTGAAGTCAATTCATTGGAGCAGGCACCCCCAGACTTGGCCCTCCAGATGTTTTGGGACTACAATTCCCATCATCCCTGACCACTGGTCCTGTTAGCTAGGGATGATGGGAGTTGTAGTCCCAAAACATCTGGAGGGCCGGATTTGGGGATGCCTGCATTGGAGAGTTACAGTGCTTGCGTGGCTGTAGAGACTGTTACAAGACAGACATGTCTAATTGCGGCTGGGGCAAATGAAGGCATTCAGCTGCCCTGCTGCAGATTCACGATGGCATTTCTTCTCTCTGTGCTCATTCCTCCTCTTGTCACTGCAATGGAGGCACACCCTGATTGTCTCCGGGCACTGTGGTCATCTGCAAGGGATTCACACACAGCGAGGTTGATGTTGCCAGCTTTCATGTCACGTTTGCAGACATCTTTGTAACACAGAGTTGGTCTGCCAGTGGGCCTGGTGCCATTTTTTTGATCCAGTATGGTTGTGTCCACAGAGTGGAAGATGGCAGGATCCCCTAGTAGCAGCTGGAATATTGAGCAAAATCTGAATTCACAGTCATCTTGGATTCCGATATGGTGGCTAATCTGCACCTACCACTTGGTTTGGCAACGTGGCAACACATAATGTGTAAATGAAAGCTGCTGGCTAAGAGACCATGCTTGAACCTACCCTGCAGGAAGATAGATGTCTCTGTTCCAAATCTCTGGTTCTCTCATTCCACCTCTTTCCTTATACACCCAGAAAAATCTTACTACACTCCTTTCTCTTTATCCTCCGCAATCTTTGTTCCCTGGTTTCTTTCATACTGTCTTTCCTTCATCTCTGGAAATCAAACTTTTACGTTTGGAATATAAATTTAAAGGGTTTTACTTGCTCTTTTCTTAATTTGGCATAGAATGTACACTACATAGAATGTACACTTAATTTGGCATAGAATGTGCTTTAGGAGAGGTAGAATCCACAGAACACATTCTACTGAGTTGTCCCTTTTATAACGATTTAAGGCAGTATCTCATAGCCCCATATTTATCTCAGTTTAGCTCTCGTTTAAGAGAAAGGCAGGTAGCATATCTGCTGAATAAGCCCACCGGGAAAATAGCCTTATCTGTGGCTAAATTCCTCTTCCTGGCACTCAAGTGTCGGAAGCGCAAAATCGAATGTCTCGATGTGGGTTATCTGTATGACGTTTACTAGTGCTGTCCTATTTTTAATTTTTAATTGTGTATCCCTCTGATGTTTTTAGTTCTATAATTTTGTATTGAGAAATGTTTTTCTTCTTTCTGACTATCGGTCGAATAAAGGATTTGTATGTATGTATGTACACTACACAAGCCTCCCTTTACTTCTATGTATAAATTGAGAAAAGACATTCAAGTATTTATGAGGATGGCTGAAGATATAGGTCTTCCAGTTTTAATGCTGTGTTGTACAACAGAACTGCAGTGTGACCTTTAGTCAGGGGTCCAGTTCTCCATCTGTAAAATAGGGATAATAGTCGATCCCCATCTCACATAATTGTGAAAATAGTACAAATTGTCAGGCAATGAGAATCTGTGGAAATAATTCAGAAGTCACTTACCTTAAAGTAGCACTGCTGAAAGCAACCAGCCCACTCCAGGGAAAGCAATTTTGCAGTTTATAGGTTGTTTTGTAATGGGGGTTGTATGAATAACACTTGATAGAATTACAGAGCAATATAATTGAAGTTGAAAGTAAACTCATACAGTGAAGTGGGTTTCAAATTACATGTCTTGAAAGGAAGTATAAGTAGATGGAATGCCATAGAAATGTATGTGCTGAAATTACACTGAGAAGTGTTTTGTTTAGAATGTCCAGTTTGAGATTCTAAAGCTTTGGTGTCCTTGCTGAACTACAATTGTTTTTTGACAGAGAATTGATCCCTGATACTTTTGAAGGCACATTATCCTTTCTAACTTGCTTTCCCCAGCCCACCCTGGAACCAAACAAAATGTGGATGCTGATTTTGGAATTCAAATGGGTCTCATTCTAGATAGGTCATAACATTTTTAATTACTTTATTATTTATTATGTTTACATTCATTATTTTTTTAGATTTACATCCTGCTTTTTTGACTACCAGATCCTATCAGATCGTCAACTACTTTTAACTACTGTCTACATACCCAGTTGCTTATGCCTTAGACTCACTATGAGTAATAGTTCTACTGCAGCCTATTCCTCTCCAGTATAATTGTTCCTTTCCTATTGTTTAGTAATTGATTAAAGAAAACTCACACCGTTTCCCCTCCTGGCTACAAACTACTGTTCACATGCACTTGCATGTCCCCAGAGCAACAGTTTCCATAGGCATCACCTTTTGCTGGGTGTCCTCTGGGGCTGCAGAACTCTTTTAATGCCCAAGGAGCTAAATAGAGAGGAACCTTGTGCTGTTCAGCATGAAGCAGTGCTGTACCAAAATTTTCTCCTGCATTTCCCACAGCCATTCTATGTCAATTTATTGAAGGGGGGAATTACATTTAAATTTATCAAGGGGGAGAGAAAATTTTGGTGAAATTCTCTTGAATGTGGTCTTGTCAATCTTGCCTTACTTTTGAGGTGGCCAAAATGCCCTTTCATTCTACAATTGGTCTTGTTGGTGATCTGCACTCTGCAGCCTTCCTAGGTGCCTGCTCCTTAACTGAAGTCCAGGGCAAGACAAGTCATAATGAGTTAGTTTCTTCCATAGGGCTTTTTTAGATCAGGAAGGGTGGGCAGCCTGGGAGGTTACAGAATGCTGGGATAAATGTTTACTGAAAAGAAAAGAAAACACGCACACACATTCACACCACCCTTGGCCATCTCACAATGAAAATTTAAGATCGCCTCCCCTGCAATGTTGACATTTTAAGTGCCCTGGAAATGAGGCAGAAAAATGAACGCCTTCTTTGCAGAGGAATAACACTTTCGAAAAAGTTAAAGAGAGATTTTGGCACAGCATCAGCCTAAAGAATCTTCCATTGGTAGGTATAGAATGAGCAGCTGACTGGATATTGTGCTTTCTACTCTCTTTATTTTGGGGCTAGGGATCTGCTAATGTCTGGGGAGCCAGGTGCTCTCCTGCTTGATCTTTCTTCCATTTGGTATACTTTGATTTGCACTTAAGTCACAGATCAAAGTTACCAAATCCATATGGCTAAAAGCAAAACAGATGTGCCTCCAGCGTAGCAGGCAGTCATCAGCAAGGTGTGTCAATACAGTGGTCAATAAAGCACTAAGTTGGACACCACCTTACCCTTCATCATGGGAAGAATCCCTTTCAAAGTGGAATGACATCACAATTCCTTATGGGCAAACTGAACTTTCATGGTGTCATCAACAATAGCTTCACTCTTCCGTTGTCCCAGGGAACACAGTAAGTGAATCATAAGAATCTTGTTAAGATAATCTGATACTGCCTCTCTGTCTTTATTGACTCAAGTACTTCTTACTGGAAACTTAATTCTGCTAAAAAGTTGAAGAGAAGCGATGACCTTCTCAACACACATTCAGGAACAATTAGCTAAAATGGCCTATTATGGCTGATGCAGAGATTTTTCATGTATTTTGAGTAACTGTAATATAGTTGTGCTTTCAGAGTGATTAAATATGAACATCTGTTAATATTGAACGGATTTGTTGAGCAATCATATAAAGCTTTACTTACTTCAGAATAGGAAATTAAAAAACATCTTTTAACAACTAAATTGTGAAAATAAGTTCCATTTCTCCCATAATCCAGCCAGATTTCCCTGTTACCCTAGCCACAGGTTATTGTGAAACTCGTATGATACAGCAAACACATTTGCCGCATCAAATTATTCTCTGATGCAGAATACACAGGAGGGGGAGAGAAAAGAAACTAGAGTAAAATGGTAACGCCCTGTAACTGGAAACTAGAATAAATTAGCGAGATGTAAGACTATTGAGAACTTTTAACTCTAGTTTTAGAAGCCCCCAAACAGAAGTGTATGTGAACCTCTTTTGTAATTTTACTTACAAATTGGTTTTGACTGACTAAATAACCCTTTTCTCCTTAGGTGCTTGAAAACAGTATTTCTTCTGCATATATAGGAGAGTTGTTGCTCTAACTATTGTGAAAGTCTTTACTCTGCTGCTAATTTGACCCTCTGAGATTGGTGGAGGCATGATCTTTATGTGCCTTCCAAGAGTTGCAAACTGTAGGATTTTTGTCTTTCTATCTCAATGGAATGTGATACAATGGGGGAAAGGAACACTACTTTTTAACTGTTACTAAAACAGATTTTAAGTGCACAGCAACTCTAGGTATGCACTTTGTACCAAAATAACATTTAAAGCTTATTCAAAATGAGAGAGCGAGAGAGAGAGAGGAGCAACAAAAGTGGGAAGCATAAAATGGCGACCATACAATATATTGCCATGTCCCTCTTGGCAGCCATCTCTGACATATTTCATTCTCACTACAGAGTTCCTTGTCACTAAATAGTGTCTTGGCTCCTGGAAATTAGTGTTTGCATAAATGTAATTGAGCAAATGAGAATTCATTTCTGAATAAGCATCTTAAAAAAAAAAACCCAAACAGCTTATAATATCTCTGACCCAACAGCTTTGTGACACACGTCCAGGAAGCCTCCTCGTCCTGCGCTTGGCAGGGAGGCAGATGTGAGCCATGAGTCACAACCAACACGCAGGTGGGGCCCATCCCAGCTCTGCCTCCCAGTTTGTTTCTGCGCTGTAGCCCACCTGCAGGAAAGAGACCTTTCTGGGGGAGCAGCACCTCCCTCAGCGAGCAGGTTTTGCGAAAGAGCCCTTCCAACTTGCCCTCCTCTTCAGCTGGGAGGTGAGGTGCCAAAACTACAATGCCCAGCCTGCAGCTCAGGAGTAGGAATGTTTCCCAGCAAGACCATGCAATCGAACGTGAAGCAGGAACACTCTTGGGCTGCCTTCTGCAGCTGGAATGTGCAGTTTGGAAGTTTCAGTTTGGAAACTTCAGTGCGTTTAACCGAAAGCAGCTCCAGCAGTAGCTGAGGCTCGGAGGCAGGGAAGCATCCCATGCCTAACTTGTGCCCTGGGGCAAGCACCCCAGTTCCCCCCCCCAAGCTACACCACTGGTGCACAGCAATTCCTCAAAGTTGAGTACATTCTGCTTGTATGGAATTTGTGAGGATTTTTGGATCTGGTTGAACACATCATGTTTTGGGTTATTCTACCAGTGATCGTTGTAGAGTTGAAGTTTGATTGAGCCAGCCATTGAATTGTGCTGTCTTCTGTACCTGCTGCTTTGGGAGTATGGACTATCCTTCAGTGAAGGTACAGACAGCCATCTGTCAGGGGCACTTTAATTGCATCTTGCACTGCCCAACCTGCGTTGAGAAGTGGGTTGGTCTACATGACCTCCAAGGTGCCTTTCAACTTGTGTTTGTTTCTATCAATTTGCACAATGTTGCCCAATTTCCTAGGTCAGATACCAGCAACACATAGTTTTCTTCTCCCTATTCTCAGCATGTCTTCCTTCCCATCACTGATTAAATAAAAAGTTTATTTAATTCTGCTTAATTGTTATTTATAAAAAAAAAACTACCTGGGAGTCAAGTGTGGTTAACAGGCTGCAGTTTGTCTAAACCTGGCAAATACTTCAAATTGGCATAGCCACAACAGAAAGTTCTTCTTGCATTGTCCAAATTGCACACATTGTAGAAGGGATGGATGCAAATGTTCCTGTTAATATTTCAAAACTTTCAGAGCTGTGTGGGGATGGCAATCTGACATTGTCACTGCCATGTGCAGGCTCAGCTAAGCTTGTGTTCTCCCTTTGTCCCTCCCTGCTGCCTTGGTCTGTGTTCCACCTAGAACAAAAAGGTGATTGTGTACAAGGCAAGCTTGTTTCCCCCCATGTAATTCAAAGACTGGGGTGAATGTTCTGTGCAATTTTCCTAATAGTTTTGTGTGAGGTTTTTTCTTTTAAGTACAAGCAACAATGATCTCAGTGTGGCGAATTAAAACCCCAGGATACAGGGCCATAATGCAATGCCTACCCAGATAAATGTACAGTACACCAGCCACATCCATTCCTGCTGTAGCCTCCCATCACATTTGGTGTTTTGTGTTTTGAAGAGGAGTGAAATGTGCATGTTTGGTAGAACTTTAAGGGCAAAAAACTTCCCTTCTGGTCTCCAGAGCTGTTCCTAGATAGTGGGGATAGGTGGGTAGATCCTGTGATTTTTCTTACATAACCCTTGGGAAGTGTTCAAACTCTCCTAAACTAGGTAAAAGGGAAGGTAAAGTACCCCTGGACTGTTCAGTCAAAGGCGACTGAGGTGCGGCGTTCTTCTCGCTTTTCAGGCTGAGGGAGCCGGTGTTTGTCCACAGACAGCTTTCCGGGTCATGTGGCCAGCATGACTAAATCACTACTGGCACACAGAGGACCGTGACAGAAGCCAGAGTGCATGGAAATGCCATTTACCTTCCCACCGCAGTGGTACCTATTTATCTACTTGCACTGGTGGGCGGCTTTCAGACTGCTAGGTTGGCAGAAGCTGGGACAGAGCAATGGGAGCTCACCCCATCACACTGATTCAAACAGCCGACCTTCCGATCGGCAAGCCCAGGAGGCTCAGTGGTTTAGACCACAGTGCCACCCACTCCCCTACACTACTAGTATACCAGTATAGGAACCAGTATGGGGGGAGAGAGATTTGACTTTCTACCACATGTATGTGCTATTGGGGGGGAAATTGCCTAATGAGTGGAATATATTGCACTACAGTACGCTGTGAAAGTTATCTGTGCAATCCATTTTGAGGGGAGGAAACCCAAGGTTGTCTAAGGACATTTATTGGCACACACTGCCTAACAGCATTAGATACATTGTGTGAATTTTAAAATTAATGATACAGAATCTTTTGCAAGCTTCACTAAAGCAGATGAGAGCAGGATCGCCTTTGAATTATAAATTCAATGACAGGAACTTCAATAATGAAGGACTAGTGTAAAATAACTTCTGCCCTTTAATGCATTGCAACATCGGGAATCTTTGCTCATCTAATCCTTGCATTAAAACTCGGGAGCCAGCTGGGCTGCTGTAACCCTTGTGAAACAAAATGGGGAAAGAGCTGTAAATGCTTCTGGTGAGTGGTCAAACCATCGTCTTGTCATTATTTGACAATTCATTAGGTCACTTTTGCTCCCCCCCCCCAATTTTCTTCCATGAACACTAAAAGGCAGAGTTGCGTGCAGTAGGAGTTGCAGGGAAGGGCCAGAGCTCAGTGCTTGGCGTGCAGAAGGCTTCGGGTTTGACCCCCAGGTAGGACTGGGATAGGAATAAGGAAAAGAGGTTAGGGTGCATATGAGGCACTAGACACAAGCGGTGATCCTGAAGGTTGGAAAGGAGGACGATTAAGAGATGGTGTGTGAGAGAGACGGGTGTATTCATGCTAGCTGGGAAAGGAAGCTGGGGCTAATACTTACTATTATTATTATTATTATTATTATTACTTATTTATTTATTGGATTTATACCCCATCTTTTCTCCATAGAGCTCAAGGTGGCATAAATGGTTCTGCCCTTCCTCACTGAATCCCCACAGCAACCCTGTGAGGTAGAGCAGTGTTTTTCAACCTTTTTTGGGCAAAGGCACACTTGTTTCATGAAAAAAATCACAAGGCACACCACCATTAGAAAATGTTAAAAAATTTAACTCTGTGCCTATATTGACTATATATAAAGTAATTTTCCCACGGCACACCAGGCAACATCTCGCGGCACACTAGTGTGCCGCGGAACAGTGGTTGAAAAACACTGAGGTAGAGAAGGCAGCGACTGGCCCAAGGTCACCTAGTGAGCTTCACAGCCGAGTGGAGGGATTCGAACCCTGGTCTCCCAGGTCCTAGTCCGACCCTCTAACCACCACACCACACTGGCTCTGCAAAACCTGCCCTCCCATGCAGCTATACAACTCACCTTTTAGACCTTTCCTCTGCAGGCATTCCTGTCACTTGGGTAGGCATCCCAGGAGGCCTAAGAAATAATTCCTAGAATCCTCCCCGACCCTCCCGCAAAAGTGAACAATTGCCTGTAGAAACTTCTGAAAGCAAGTCACTTTCTGTTCATATTCATCTTGAAATGGACGTTTCGGGGCCTTACTGGGAAGGGGGATGCACCTAAATTAACTTGTCTTCTTCAGCAACCCTCTCACCTTCTGATCTGTTGTACCTTTAAAGGAGTGCAAATGTTTGATAGATCTCTGGAGACAGAAGAGAGCACTTTTGTTATATTAAAAAAAAAAAAGTTGTGCCATTTTAATTTGTGAAGGCAGAAAGCCAATTCGGCCTGACAGTTTAAGTGCCCACATAATAATAAACGAAATGCAGATTTTATTTTCTTTGTGACCGTTTCTCTTTTCCTTTCAGCCCCTGTTGGGACATAACATTGGAATGCCCTTGTTGCATCTGGTTTTCTTGCAGAATATTGGAGAGCTTCCAACCTTTTAAATTGCTCCAGCTTTAATTTATCCCACTTCTGATGTTCTCCCCTACCGTATATCTCATCCCCCCACTATTTCCTACCCCCTTTTGCTCTTAGAGACTATATATTTATTTAGCAAAATATTTTAAAAGCGGCCTGAATTTATGTTTAAAATTAGTTGTCAATGTTATTATCCCTGTGAATAAAATATATGTTGTACATTTGAGAGGTGGATCGGTAGTGGGAAATGACTCATTTCGGGAATATTTCCAGTAATACAAAATGGTGAAAGAAGTAATTCCAGCACCACCCATCTGTGTTCAAAATGACTTAAATGAAAGTCAGCTTATTAGAAGGGCACAAAGGATCTATTGAATCACAAAAACATTTGCAACCCCAATATGTTTGTGCCAACAATATCCATGACACCAACAATGTTTGGAGTGGTTGCAGCGACCACTGGTTTCGGGCTGCAGAAGCTGGTACTGACTGGGAGCTCTGGCAACTTTTCTGGGCAATTGCAGCAATGCAGATAATGAAAGCTGGGTCATTCTTATTTTCCCAACCAAATATATGCTGGCATTTGTTTGGATTTGGCTGTCTATGATGGTGCAAGGGAGGGGTGTTTGAATGCAGGTGAGCCCTGCAGGTAGGTGAAGCCTGAATGATTTCAGTCCAGGTCATTAGCGGGTAAAGGCAGGATCTTCTCTGGAGTAATCCTTGAGACTGGGTAGGCCTTAATACAGTGGTACCTCGGGTTACAGATGCTTCAGGTTACAGACGCTTCAGGTTATAGACTCCGCTAACCCAGAAATAGGTCCTTGGGTTAAGAACTTGGCTTCAGGATGAGAACAGAAATCGCGCGGTGGCAGCACGGTGGCAGCGGGAGGCCCCATTAGCTAAAGTGGTACCTCAGGTTAAGAACAGTTTCAGGTTAAGAATGGACCTCCAGAATGAATTAAGTTCTTAACCCGAGGTACCACTGTAAATGAAAAGGCAGCACTGCACTCCTCAGAGTGCCAAGATGTGGCTCATCTTTGCTCTGCCCTTCTTCTCCATCCTGGGCCAACTGCTTTCCAACACTCCGCAAACCTCCATTACGACAAATTGAAGCAGCCCGTCGCCACCTTAAAATTCAGGTGCCACATTCATGTTTCACAAGGAACCTGCTTTTTATGGCTAAATTTTATGTTGGGAAATGGACTGCAGAGGAGAGCTCTGCACATTAAGGAACGCCATGAATTATGCACGAGGCACAGCAGTCGGGCAACGGCCGTGCCTCTTTATGAGCAAAAGAAAGCGATATTAACAATTTACACAGGGCTCGAGCTCTTATTTTTCACTGGGGGAAGCAATAACAGGCCATGGTGCTGGGAAACAAGTGGTGTGTGGCTCCTCCTCCTGGCCCCTAGGGGGGCTTTCAAAAGTGATTTGGCAGCAGGAAACAGAAAACCAGTTTGAGCACCATGAGGGGGGGTGAAGTGCGGCAGGAGGGAAAGGACACGGCAGTTTTGTAAGTCGTTTGGCAGTGCTTTGCGAGAGTGTCGGGACCGGAGCCAGGCTGACAGATCTGTGCATTTATCCGATCTGTGTAATGGGGCTGTAAGGCCACTGTACAAATTGGCTCATAGACAACTCCTGAGAGAACCACATCTATCAAATCCATAAGGAAAAAAACTGAGAGCAGGGGTCTGGGTGAGGGGGGGGGTCACTGGTAATCAGGCTCATTAGCTGCTGTGATGTTTAAAGGGCCAGAAGGGGGGTGCAAGGACTCTCATCAGATATCCTTGCTTTATGCCCAGGTGGGCTTTTCTGTCCAATTGCCCATTGCTCCTGGCTCTTTTGATGCTCACTTCTAGATGCGAGAGAAGGGGAAGTGGTAGCAAAGTATTTCCATTCAGTAATGATGAAAAGAGGCAGTTTTGGAGATTTATCACTTGGATAAGTGACCTAAATTGTGAAATTTCTATACACTTTGCTCCCTTTTAATGGCACATTGCTTTCTTTATGCCTGTCTGATATTTTCTATTCATAACAATATTGACATAAAACTAAACATAAGTGTTTTTTTCATGCCAGCCAGGCTATGACAGATTTGGGCATTAAGATATCTGGTAATCAAGATTATTTAGGGGAAATGTGTTAGCTATATTTAGTCCTATGGGCCTTTCTTTTTGTAGAAGTGTCCGCTTCTCTGGAGCAGAGGAGGGAGAAAGGTTGTTTTCTGCTGCTCCAGAGAAGTGGACACGGGGCAATGGATTCAAACTACAAGAAAGAAGATTCCACCTAAACATTAGGAAGAACTTCCTGACAATAAGAGCTGTCCGACAGTGGAATTTGCTGCCAAGGAGTGTGGTGGAGTCTCCTTCTTTGGAGGTCTTTAAGCAGAGCCTTGACAGCCATCTGTCAGGAATGCTTTGGTGGTGTTTCCTGCTTGGCAGGGGGTTGGACTGGATGGCCCTTGTGGTCTCTTCCAACTCTATGATTCTATTCTATTCTATTCTATTCTATTCTATTCTATTCTATTCTATTCTATGTAACAGGTTGGTTCCCATGATACATCGTACAGCAACTGAACTTTGCTGACAAATTTAGTTAGGATAGCACAGTAATGTGGCAACTTTGATTTATCACATAGTCCACTGATATTATAGCATTGGTGGCATGGACAACTTCTGGTTGATTCTTTCAAATTTAAATTTTTTCAGGGATGGAAGTTACCTACAGCTAAATAGATCTCTGAATGTGCATTTATGCGCAAGTGAACCTACTGTGTATATGTGTGAGTAGTTATAAACACTGTTGCACTTCTGGATACATATTCCCTTTTTAAAGCAAGGACAGCATATACAAACAGAAGTGTAACTGTTCTTTGAAATTCACACTTTTCCTAATTTCGCAATGCAATTATTCAGCCAAACAATGTGTACAAAAATGCATATGCAAGGGGAAAGTGTGCATAAAAATGGCAATATTGTGATACTAACACGCCAAAATACTTTATATTAGGGCAAATTGCTTGCAAAAAAATGTTATACAGTGGTACCTCAGGTTACATACGCTTCAGGTTACAAACTCCGCTAACCCAGAAATAATGCTTCAGGTTAAGAGCTTTGCTTCAGGATAAGAACAGAAATTGTGCTCTGGTGGCGCAGTGGCAGCGGGAGGCCCCATTAACTAAAGTGTGCTTCAGGTTAACAACAGTTTCAGGTTAAGAATGGACCTCCAGAACGAATTAAGTTCTTAACCCCAAGGTACCACTGTATTACTCAATTGTGTGTACAAAACTGTGTGTGTGTTGGGAGAAATTCACACTAGCATGCTGATAACTTTTCATGAGGATTTCCCTTTTAAAAATGGCTATCTGTTGTAGAAAGATGGAGAATTTAAGATTGTAAAAATAAGGGAATTGGGGGGGGGATTAACAGATCCTTCCATCTCTCCTCTTAACCATCTCCACCTCATATACTCATTATTTCTATTGGAGAAAAATAACAGAACCCCTTTAATTTGGCCCTATCTTTACCTCCTTGATTAACAAAAACTTGTGAATGTTACTTAAGCACAGAAAACTGTTCTACCCAAACCAGAGAGCATAAGCGCACTGCATGAGACTTCCTTTATCCCACCAGGGTGGGGCATTTTGATTACTTATAGGTGCTGTGCCCAGTTCTTCCCTTGATGCAGCTGCCAAAACAGCATATGCAGAGGCCTGTTTGAAAATTGGCAGGAGAGGAAGTGGGTCAGCTGCTACACATGCACACAGGCCAGGTCTTCCGGGTTTATTTGTTCCTCTTTCAGATATGCAGCACATAGCGTGGCATCCTATTAAAACACTGATTAGAATTATGGTCAAGCATTTATGACTCTTCATCTAATTAGTGTGCTTTATTGGCTGTAGATTGCCAAGCCATTGGTTCAGGACGTAAAGCATCTCCTGCACACATAACGTAAAAATACAGTATCACTTCCAGTATGGACTCACAGTGAAATGTTCCAGTTTACGTTTACTGTGGTGTGTTATCTGCGAAGAATTAAGCCATCCTTCTTTAATGCAAACGGTAAATTGCTTCCCTAATTGTTTTCTTTGGGGCAAAATGTTTTCCTAATGTAATTACACGTGTATCCAGGGGACATATGGAGCTGAATTATGAGGTGCGACCTGCCCTCGGTTTTCATTTCTTCTCAAATGCCCCATAACTCTGTTGTAGGTACCTCTTTGGGGATAATACAGTTGTATAAGTAAAATAGCAAGACAGCCAGTTCAACGCTCTAGGTATTTCACAGAGTGTACAAGGCTACTTAATTTTTTTCTTTTCTTTTAAGATACTTTTTCTTTTCTTTCTGGTCTCCCTTGGACATGGAAAGCGTTTGGATGCTGTATAGCAGGGATGGCTAGCCTATGGATTGTATACAACCCCCAAGAAGCCTCTATTTACCTCCTGAATCCCCCCCCCCAAGAAAGGGCACATTTCTGTGCTCCCACTGTAAGCCAGGTGCCCTGGTCTGTGTTTTACTTGCATTTGATTTGTTTTGAGGGAGAACTGCCTCCCCATCACTTTGCAATACAGTGGTACCTCTGGTTACGAACTTAATTCGTTCTGGAGGTCTATTCTTAACCTGAAACCGTTCTTAACCTGAGGTACCACTTTAGCTAATGGGGCCTCCCGCTGCCACCGTGCAATTTCTGTTCTCATCCTGGGGCAAAGTTCTTAACACAAGGTACTACTTCCGGGTTAGCGGAGTCTGTAACCTGAAGGGTTTGTAACCCGGGGTACCACTGTACTGTCATGGAGATAAGGAGGTGAGTCCTCCCTCCTCTAGGCTCATCTATACTATGAGTTCTTGGTAGACACTGGGAACAGATACTGGCTGCCCATAGAACAACCACCCGTGCTGAGCACTAGCCGCTTGCTTATCATCATCTGGAGAGTTCACAAAAGCCCCGTGAAGGAGTTGGTTTAGATCCTCCTCTCCACCCTCTTTCCCCATTGTATTTCAGGCGTTAACATAAAGGAGCAAAGCCGCTCTGCTGGTGCTCCCTAGGTTTCTTTTTTCCAGCTCTATTGGCCTCCCATTCAAACATTAAGCAGATGGTAATGATATGCCATGGGTGCAATAGGTAAAGCTAATGCTAGTTTCCCTTGTGTTATTTTTATTTCAGTTGAAAATAGCTTATGCGCCAAAAGGAAATCAGAGGTTCTTGTTCTATATCCTTTAGAGTGTAGTATTGTAGGAAGCAGATGGTCCTTTATGAATCTATATAGCACATCAAGAGATGCCCCCTAAAACTATTACTAGGAATATGATTTATACTGTATTATTTTCTCTTTAAGCATATAAATGGTAAAACAGTGTTTACATGCAGGGGTTGTATTTGTCTTTCCAGGCCTCTCCCCTAAATGTTATTTACTGTGTCTTCCAGGAGAAGCACACTCACATAAGAGATATTTTTGCCACACATTAATAAGTATTATCTCTTAATTCTTTGGTTGCCACTTAATTAAATTGTCGCCTCTTGTTTTGTTTCTGATATAGACTGATAACTGCTTTGCTGTAGGCTCAGGAAAGTATTAAAGTGGTTTACGTTGCTGGCCTGACTTAAAATGCCAAGCAAAAAATGAATTGTATCCCCCCCCCTCCGAAAGAAAAGTCTAAGAAAGTAAACAGCTATTATTGTTCACATTGGAAATAAACTTCTTTCCATAAAGTTAATTTTCATAATTGTAAATGAAGCAAAATCTCTATCCTAAGGGGTATCAGAGTGGAGGAGCAGTATCCAACATTCCATGGCTGCCAATAAACTAAGGCTGAATCCTAAAACTTACCAGGCATCCTCCAGTGACTTTAATTGATGCAGGATACGACTCCTGATCTCCAGCAGCAGTGCCAGGCAATCATACGAGGAAATAATAAGAGCCAAGCTGCCATCTGCACATTATACTTCTCTGTCTGCTGTAGCAGGAGGACAGCCTTCCTGGGTCCGGCCAATGGTCCTTCTAGCCCAGAGCCCTACTCCTGACAATAGCAGCCCACTCCATATGCCATTGTGGAAATTTAAAGTGGAGCAGAGCAATCACGCCAATTTTCCAGCAGGCTAAGATTTTAGGATTGCCCAAGTGATGAGGTTCATCCTGTCTGTCTGTCTTAGCTTGCAGTTTGTGCATGTTCTTAGGTTCCATTCATATCTGTATTATTATTAAAAAACAGTATACATTATATGATATAGTGTTACACTATACCCCAACAAGAATGTCCATATCTCCTGTTTTTCAGTGGTTAATTCTCTCTTTGAACAGCCCTCAGAACACAGTCTTCTATTTGAAGGGCTCCCCAGTCCCAAGTCTTGTTTAAAGATAACCATCAGAAGGGAAGAGAGCAGAGGCTTTGAGGATGCGGAACAGTTGCCACCTAGACTTCAGATTGAGCAGGCACATGTGTCACAGTCTCACAGTCTTCCTCAATATGGAGTGATGCACTATATTTCTTGTTACTTGATAGTTGTTATTTCAAAATTTGCAGTGTCACATTTCTCCCCCCCCCTTTATTGGGTGAAACTGTTTTCTTTTGGTAATGTGCAAGTGGCCACCCTAACTCCAGGTCAAAATACCATGGGAGGAGACTGCACTGTTAACTCCTTAAAAAAAAAACAAAAAAAAAAAACATTCCACTTCTTTCATAGTGTCTGGGATAGGATGAAGTCCAAAAAATAATAATAAATAGTTAATCAGATGTTATTTAGTTTGTTTTATGTGAAAATAGGGGGCATATCATCTTCACTCTTAAGAATTCCAAATCCAAGTTTGGCTTATTTCTTTTAACTGATGCCGTTAATTCTTGTGGAGTCCATAAAGCATTCCTAAAGTGTGGGCTACATGGACATTGATTGAAGGCAGCACGATGGCCCCAAAGCTAAAAAAAAATCTGGTTCCTAGATCAGATTTTTAACTTGGCTAGCTTTCACTTGGCCAGCTAACAGATCCCTCTTTTTTCCAACTTCTTTTCTGCATCCATAAAATAGGAATGAATACTTGCGGTGTTACTATTCTGTAATATTGTGTGCAGCATTAATATTGTACACAGTGTTAGAGGAGAAGATCCTCAATAGGTAAAAATATAAATATTGAGGTATTCTGACAAAGCTATGGCACTCTTTCTGAGCTGTTTTGAAAAGTCCCATGACAGTCCCAGAGATTATATTGCAGAACTTTTGCTGAAATGCAGAAACCCATTTGTTATACCTAAGCAAATTGTTTTTAAGTCTGGGGCTCTGATACAGCAGGGGTGCTTCCTGATTAGTTAAGGCGTTGTTCAAGCTTTCACCCCCTAGCCTAGACCATCCAGGTCTGTAAACATCCTGTCATTGCAGCGCTTTCCACTACTATGCTGACTTTACAGTTTTGGCAACAGGGTTGGCTCCATGAGGAATTGAAGTTTGCAGAACTTGGAATCAGGTCACAGAGCTAAAGCTCTAGCTTTCTGGCTTATATATGCCGGAATAGTAAGGTGCAAGTCAAGTGTAAATACTATGCTATAAACCTTTTAGGAAGATCTCATTGTGTGTGTTTCCCCCATGCATCTAAACAAAAACCTCTATCTGTACCTTTCTGTACCTGCTAATCTCATCCTCACCAAGAAGAATAAAGAAAAAGGGTAAAATTGCCATGGTATGAATAATTGTGTTGATTTCTTATGATGTACTAAAAATGTAAGGGTCTTTGGAACAAACATGTCCTGAAACTCCATGCAAGATAATCTAACTGAGCCACTTCAGAGCAGTAACAACGTAAGAGCATTATATTTAGAAACAGGAGCATTGCAAATAAAGTTCCAAAATAACACCCCAGAGCAGCAACCCTGAGATAATTAAGGTAAAGCGATTTTCTATTTAGAAAGCAATTTTAACTGCTGGTTGCTTCAGCCTTCCAGTTTGCAGTAGAAGATCTATTGCGCACAATATGTTTGTGCACAATAGATCATGGTTTTGTTCTTTGTAGTCTTACAGAATGAGACTTGAGCTTTGGGGACTTCTAAAATGTTCACTGCAGGGCAGAGTTTATAGGCCCCACACAAAATCTGGCTTCGGGGGATTATTATTATTTTAATTTAAAAACAAAACAAAACACAACTGACCTGTGTGGCAAAGAGGTTGGAGAGCTATACATATACCAAAGTTAAACTGTCATGCCATGCCATTCAGGTAATGAGCACCAGTACTGAATGCTGGAAAATGCCTTCACTGGCTGCCTGTCTCCCACAAGGAGTATCATTTGTGGTCCTGGCTCTGAGTGCTAATGTTCCCCCCGTAGAGTGTTGACACTCTTAGAACCACTACTTACGTATGCAGAGATGCCATTCTTGGTATCTCCTTCCCTTCACAAGGAATGTATGCAAACTGCCTCATTCAAAGAATCATAGGGGTTGGTTTGTATCTTCATCAAGCCAAAAATTGCCTTTTTATGGTGTGTTTTCCTCCCCATCATGTGTACAGTGATATGAGTGACTCAGATATCCCGTGTGTACCCTTGATTCAAGTGGAAGGCTTGTCCAAATTGTGCCTCTGTGCTAGCCTTACTCAACCTGTTGCCCTCCATATGTTTTAGAGATACAAGTGCAAGACGTGATGAGATTTGTTGTCCAAAATATTTGGAGGGCACCAGGTTGAAGGAGGCTTTGTACATATGGCAGGACTCAGCTTTGGCATCTTCCTTCTGGAATATGCAAAATAAGAATGGATGAAAATGCCATAAAAGAGCGAGTACAGGATGTACTTTCTTCATTTGAGCTTAAGTGCAGAGCAGTGTGCTGTGCACTATTATCTGGTGGTGGAAGGTGCACACCTGTTCCATCAAACAGAGGATGGACTTTGCTGGGTGAGCTTATGAACAGGTGCAGAGGATGGAAACATATCCAAAGGTCACCCATGCTGGAAAAAATAAAGCCGTTTATCTACCAATCTCTCCCTCAGCACCATCTTAGACATAGTAAGCTACAGTGAGTCAGAAGGTGCACTGTGGAGGGGAACAAGAAAGCTTCAGGCATACACTGCAGGAAACCCTATACATCCGTGTACCCTAGCCTTAAGGGTCATTTCATATGTCATAAAGTAGCACTATAGACTGAGATTCATGATGTATTTATTGCCCCCAAGCATTTATTCTCTCTGTGTAAGGTCAGATGTAAAGTAACACATGGTGGGGAACCTAAACCCCTCTGTGAAACACAAACATATATGTCAAAAGTTCCCCCCCCTGGTTTTTGTTGGTTGGTTTGTTTGTTTTTAAATTATGCATTTTCTACCTTTGAAGGGTTTAAAACTGGGGTGTGTATTTACATTTATATTATGTTTGGTTATGTTACCCTAACAATTCCCCCCCTCCACATCTCTATATATAAATATAATAGAGGCTTATTTCATGTGAAATTACCATTAAAGTGGGAAGAATATTGCAAACTGTGTCCTCCAGGTATATAACTGAAGTGTAGCGAGTTAAATGAATGTGCCTTAGGTAACACAAGGAGCATAGCAGAGGCCCTCAGAGCCCGAGTTTCTCACCCTTCCTATTTCATAGATTGTACTTTAAAAAGAAAACCCTTCCTTGGTTTTCATTTAAAGTTGCCTTTATCAAATTGCCTGGGTTTCTTTATCTGGTCTGCCATGCTTTGATGTTTGGCTTGTTTACACCATTCTGGTTCAGAGGATCGAGCCATCAAAGGGAGCCAGGCTGAATTTTTAAAATGTCAGCCAGGAAGCCAAGTTTTATTGCTGCCAGTTCTCCGAGAGCACTTCATAATTTTTAATTTCTCCTTCCTCCAGGTGGGTACAGTCTAATGCTAACAATATGAGAGGGAGCATATCCAGCTGTGTAGCGTGCAGTCCCTTAGTACCAGGTGGTACTGCTATTAGGCTGGCAGTGTGCACTCCTTATCCAACCATCATCATCTGCTCTGCTGTTGTTTTGATCTTCACTTGAGTGGGGTGCACCTGCTGCAACCTTCATTTCCATTGGGCCAAAAGTCTTGAGACCTTGAGACAGGTGACAAGATTAACCTTTGCCTTCTCTGTAATTATAACAGCAAATGGAAGTGGGTTTAAAAAAACAAAACAAAAAACGGGGAGGGAACATTGGCATGAAACTGAAAACAGCCAGCCTGCCTCGCAGTAGGGAGAACATGCATTTCCTAGCAAGCAAGCTGCTCTTCAGTAAAGCAAGCAAGCAAGCAAGGGCATTTGCTTCCAGGAAGCAGGTGCACACTCCAGGTGCAGGTGAGGACGGATGGAGGATGGATATGTTGAGCTCTGTGTGCAGACTTCCATGAGATCCTTGGCGAACTATCTGTGCCGCATCCATTTTCCTAGGAACACGGCTTTAATTTATTGAAGTTTAGCTGCCTCATGCAGTCATGAACTAGAGGAGAATTGTTACAGAATTTTGAAGCCGTGGGGAAATGCCCCATAACTTCTCTCTCCCTCGGCATCAGCCCCTTTTGTACAGCAGGTGCAGGAAGAGTCTTGGCTGGTGTTCTCTACGCACATAGTGCTGTGGAATGTTAAACAGAGAAACTGCAGGATAATTTTACTCTAGCGTGAAGGAAACTGCAGAGAGGTGGGAGGTGGGGCAGAAGAGCTCTGGCAGGTGATGCTTAACACTCCAAGAGTCTCCCTGCCTCCCTCCTGCACAGGGTTTAAGGCCAAAGGCAGCATATGTGTCCAGAGGTGCCGACCTGTGCCCAGCGCGTATTGCACTTGTGTGACGTCACATCATCGGGAGGAGGTCCAGTGTGGCGTGGCTTCAATGGCTGGCAGCTCTTCCTCTTTCATGCTCAGGGGGAACCAGCCACTGAAGCCACACCATACTTGGCTTCCTGTGCCCCCTTTCCCACAGATATTGAGGGGGCCAAAGATACCTCAGCGCTATAGAGTTGGCACCTGTATGTGTGAATTTGCTTCCTTCTCTTTTAGTCCTGTGACTATCAAGGGGCTTTGCAGTCTCGCCTTCCCAATGGGTTTGTGATTGAATGGTAAAGTTCTCTCACACAACTGTGGCTCAGTGCAGAGTCTTCTATTGGGCAGAAGGGAAGCAAACACCAAGTCAGCTACACCTGGGGGTCTTTTGAACCAGTGGCGTAATTCTGATTTCATGCTGTTTTTGGAGCAAGCTTGGAGAGTCTCTGCTGTGGGTAGAGATCAACAACAAAGCTGTTTCCCCTGCTCAGTTCCTCAACTTTCCATGTCTGTGTGTACAGAAGGGAGGTTGCATATAGGAAGATGCTGTGGCAGGCAAACAAATAAAGCATTTGAGTTGGAAGACACTCAAAGTGGAGAACAGTATTGGTTAAGTGCAGAGTCTAGAGAAAGCAATTACACTCAGGCTGAGCTTGCCAGCACAGAATCCTTGGAAGCAAGTTTAAATGCTAGCCCAAAAACAATGGAAGTTCTTGCAAGGAAGCAAAGACCTGTGGGTGGGTTTTTACCATATGCAACGTTAGAATGGGGGGAAGTTGGGTTCATTTGGCTTGCATGCACGCTTGAGTCCTGGAAACCGTCATCTTTAGAAATGAATCCCTGGAAGGAAGTCAGGGAGAAGAGGGTTCATTGACTGAATCCAACATGCTGGGTAATGGTCATGTGGCATGTCTGTGTTGTGTTTATGACTCTCTATAAATGTCACAATCCTGGCAGTTTATCACTTAATTTCAGCAGAAAATATTGCATGGCTCCAAGGATTCCCAACATAGAAGAGTTGGAACTCATCCATGAAAAAGCAAAACAGGGAAACTAGAACGAGCTGTCTCCCTTAAGTGGAATATGAGATTACTCTGTCATAAATGACATGCATGTAAAACACTATATAATTACAGGTTGCTTGTGGGTGGCTAAAGGAAGCTTATACGCAGATCTTTCTCTTCGCATCCCTGCCAGCGTTTCCATTATGCTTCATATTAGAAATCTGGTTTCTTTCTTTTTTGGACAAAACTTTTTAAAATTACTATTTTTTTGTAACTTTTAAAATAGTGCCTGCTATCCTGAAGAAAAAAAATCAACGCAATGCAATTTTGATGAAAATCCTTGCTGAAGTCCCCTGCTCCCAATCATGCCTGAACATCTATTGAAAAACTGAAGAGAAGACGAGGACTAGTTCCCCTTCTGCAAATTAGAAAAGAACAGGTTTTGCAGTATTCCCTTTAACATATTAAATGAACATCCCTAGTCTTAGAACATCTTAGTAGTAGATGTGTGGAAGATGGTTAGAAACACAGTGTGTACAGATTTACATTTTTCTTGAGTTTGGCATTCCAACAGGCAATACATAAAACTCAGCTTTTCCTAAATGTGTTATTTTGCTGTCAGCTTTCTTTCAGGCAAATGACATTAGTTATATATTTTAACAGTACAAAACCATGCGGTTCCAGTCCAGTAGACAAGAAGCGTCTTTTTCCAACCATAAACAATTGACATCTTTGTAGCTATTAACTTCATGATCTGTGATATTTTGTATGCAAGTAAGAAACATATATTTATACATGGCTTGACAGGATTATTAATAAATGTACTTGATAAACAGTAATATTGTTGGTCTCAAGATGGTCGATAAACGACTTGTCATTGTGAATAAGATTTACTGAGCTGTTTGTTGCATCTGGTTTCATATAATTAATATTGCGCATAGCAACCAGCTGCCAGGGTTTCTTTAGGCCACAAAGCCTGCATTGCAGGGATTTGAACAAGATGGCCCTTGGAGTCCCTTCCAACTCCATAACTCTGTGTTTCTGTTACTGTAACCCTTTGCATGTTGTATGCTACCTTCAAATTGTGCCATAATGCAAGGTGTGCCAATCACACACCCCAGATCTGCAGTCTTGTATTATTGTTCCTCGTCTCTTGGCATCTTTCTAATGGACTGCCATAGGACCATAAACACACTGGTGCCCATTGTTGCCCATTGTCCACCTGTAGCTCCATGGTAGAATAACACAGGGCTGGGTAATTCATTACAGCTGCTTTGGAGGTGCTGCAACTATGTTCCCTGTGAAAAATTATTTGTTGGTGGGAGTCTCTTCAACTTACTTCCACCATTGTCCCACCCATAAGTGCATCCAATTTGTGAGAAAATTAACAAATTGAACGGTGGATGGATTTGTTTAATGCTATTCAAGCTTCTTTTAGAATCATAGAATCATAGAGTTGGAAGAGACCACAAGGGCCATCCAGTCCAACCCCCTGCCAAGCAGGAAACACCATCAAAGCATTCCTGACAGATGGCTGTCAAGCCTCTGCTTAAAGACCTCCAAAGAAGGAGACCCCACCACACTCCTTGGTAGCAAATTCCACTGCCGAACAGCTCTCACTGTCAGGAAGTTCTTCCTAATGTTTAGGTGGAATCTTCTTTCTTGTAGTTTGAATCCATTGCTCCGTGACCGCTTCTCTGGAGCAGCAGAAAACAACCTTTCACCCTCCTCTATATGACATCCTTTTATATATTTGAACATGGCTATCATATCACGCCTTAACCTTCTCTTCTCCAGGCTAAACATACCCAGCTCCCTAAGCCATTCCTCATAAGGCATTGTTTCCAGGCCTTTGACCATTTTGGTGGCCCTCTTCTGGACACGTTCCAGCTTGTCAGTATCCTTCTTGAACTGTGGTGTCCAGAATTGGACACAGTATTCCAGGTGAGGTCTGACCAGAGCGGAATACAGTGGTACTATCACTTCCCTTGATCTAGATGGTATACTCCTATTGATGCAGCCCAGAATTGCATTGGCTTTTTTAGCTGCTGCATCACACTGTTGACTCATGTCAAGTTTGTGGTCTACCCAGACTCCTAGATCTTTTTCACATGTACTGCTCTCAAGCCAGGTGTCACCCATCCTGTATTTGTGCCTTTCATTTTTTTTTGCCCAAGTGTAGTACTTTACATTTCTCCTTGTTTTAACTTAAACACACACACACACACACAGTGCAAAATCAGCAGCAGACAGATTTGGTTGTATTATCTAGAAGTTACAACTATTTCATCTAATTTCTCCCTCTTTCTGTCTCCCTCCCTCTTCTTCCTTTCTTTCATTTTTGCTATCTCTAATTTTTCTTTTGTTTCCGTTTTTTATCTCTTCCATTGATGCCTTGCAGACTATTGTACTGGTTAACTATAATTGCTGAATTAATCACATTTTCAAGGATATATTATTATTTTTAATGTTCACTCATATAGCATTTCCAATGGGTACACTGTTTGATACACGTATCATTATAAAACAGATACAGATTTATCTTGGGAGGGGGAATCGGGAATAACGAATAAAGATGACTCAAAATGGCTAGAAAAATCATAGAAACATATCTACATGAGCTGAATAGAAATTTAATTCTGAAATTTGAAATTGTTTTTAGAACATCTAATGCATAAAAAACCCATATTGTCTTCTGTAAATTTGGGGTTCATGGCTGTGATTTATGTATTTTTACAGGGGTTCATTGAATGCCACTCTAAATGCAGAACAGCAGAACATAAAACTCAAATGTTCCCTACCCAGCAAATGTACATCAGGCATATCCACAATATTTTTTCAACCTCTCAAAAATCTGCACTCTTGATGGGAGGTGGTAGCTGTGAGACAACCAGTGTGTTACTTTTTCATTTTCTTGTCTGCCAAAATCCCATCATAATGCTAATGCTGATCATTTATTGCTAGTGCCCCCAGCCTGGGCCTTAGCACTTCGCTGCAGCTCCCAGCTCCCTATCATCTAACCCCCTTCTGAGATGCCTCTACTTGCTCTTCAAAATCTAAAGGAGATGCATCCCACTAGCCTGAGCATCCCTGCAGTCTAGGTTTCCTTCTATAATCATGGCCTCCTTTTCTGTTGTTTCAAAATGTAATTTGTGGCCTTTTAAACTGTGTGTTTGGGGATATTGTTTATGATTATCTTATTTTTTGTGTGTTTTTATATTGTAAAGTGCCCTGTGATATTTGGATGAAATAATGTTAATAAAATAATACACGACTGAGCGACTGAACAACAACAACAATAAATAAAAATAAATAAATGCATGAATAAATAAATACATAAATGTTTGCCTCCTCTGCATATACCCTCCCACATTCTGTGGCTGCAAGAGCTGGCAAATTGTATTTTATCCCTACTTTACACTGTTTGGTTCCTTCCTGCTTTGATAATCTAGGCAAAATGGAGAAAAGGCTGACACTTTGGCATACAGCAGCACAATTTGCTTTGCTAAGGGCATCGTTTACTAGCTCTGAATATAGTTCGATAATTTCCATGGAGTGTGGTAGAAGTGCCATTGGAGATCCCTAAGGGCAGAAGTTGCTAACTTGCAACACACCAGATGTTCTTGGACTCCAGTGCCCATTAGCCCCAATAGTTTAGTCAATAGTCAGGGATATGGGGTTTATAATCCCAACAGCATTTGAAGGGCCAAATATTAATTATGTGATTTATCTTTGACACTCTTGTGCCAGAATAACTTTCCCCCTTTTCTGGCCCAATAACTCTTGAAGCTCTGTTGCAGAAGGTTAAGCAGCTACTGATATATCTTGCTTGCCGAAAATAAATGTTAAAAGGAATTGAGTGGTACCATTGACCAAAGAACGGGTACCCTTGCTCTTCTCAATGCATTTCCAGAGTAATGCAGCTGTGCATTACTGTAAAAGGCTCTTTTCGCCTATGAATTAGGCACTGAGCATCCTTGGTTCCGTTATAAATATCCCCATCTTTCATTTCACTTTGCTTGCAGCACTAGTTGTGTCACAGGTCTGAACAATCTTTAGCAAATTGCCATTGTAACACCACTTCTCTCTGTTTACAAAATTAACCATGCTTGATTTCTGCTGTGTTGGGATACAAGAATGTTACACCGTGAGCCCTCAGGTCTGCTTGTCAGAATTAATATTTCTTTTTCCTAGCCTAGTAATTGTGAACTTGTTTTTGTCAATTTACTAGTGGAAGGAGCCAAGTTCTTTGTAAAACAACAGCAGAAATAAAAAAATCCATTTTAGGATCAGTCCCAAGAAGCCCTAAGAGAAAGCAGGCTAGTTGCCCAGAGCTTTTGCGCTGCTGACTCCCTGGAATTTGGTTTTTTTTTTACTTGCTATCACAAACTGTACTCCTGGATGCTTCTGTTTTCTCAAAGTAGGACAACCAATAAATAAGAGGAGGGGAATTCTAAAAGATAATATGTGGAAATAGTCCAGAGGGCCTTAAAATGCTAACTTGATACTCCTCTCTGTCTCTCATCTTAACTAGTCCCACTGCAACTTTACCTTGGAGTCTATAAAACTGCCCATGTTTTGAAAGACATGATAATTCTTCTGTAGGCATTTGTCTTACACATTTTCCAAAACATTAGGGAGAACCAGGCTATCTCTGATAGCTAACGTTTGGGAATAATTGGCTTTGATGGGAGGCTAACTGTTGTGTTGACCTTTGTTCAGTGTTCCTCAGAGGTCCTTTCAGGAATGTATTCTTCTTGGCATTGTCAGTACAACTCACATAACGCTTAAAAACACTTTTAAAGATAATGCCTTATAGAGCCACATGTCAGTATAGCACTGGCTCAACGAATTTGGAGTCCCTCAGTATGTGCCCCCTTCTAATCTCTTAAGAGGCACAAAATGCAAACTGAGATTCTCTTATGCTGCTTCTGATTGTCCTGGCTGCAAAGTGAGAGTGCAGGTACTGCTAGGATGGTGTGCCCTTTGCTGACTTTGGACTGTCAGTAAATTGGCCAGCCTTGCCACACTTTGGGGTTGGCCATGTATCGGCATACTGCTATAGTAGGTATGCTAATCACTTAAGAAAATATAATGTTAATATACATTCTAGCCAATATCTGAAGCCCGTGCCTGGCACCTCAGGCGAACATCAGGAAAATAGGTGAGGTTGGTTAAAGACTATTGGGAAATGATCTACCATGAGTTTTTTTTTTTTTTTAAAAAAGTTCAGTCTGAAGTTCCCAGTTGTCAGAAAAAAATATTTATGTATGCAACCGCAGCGGCTCGAATTTTGCTAGCCCAAAGACGGAAAGTGAAAAAGATTCCTAGTAAGGAAGATTGGCAACTTAAGCTGATAGAATTTGTAGAAGCAGCAGGTTATAGAATAAGAGAGCAAGGATATATTTTTCCAAAGAGGAGTGGAATTTTTTTCTGAATATTTAGAAAATAACTGTACAATTGAAAATGTGGGTAGCATTTAGATAAATTCAACATTATGGTAAATATTTGAAGGATGTAAAATGGAGAAATGATTAGATTGGTTATGGTAAAATATGCAGAAATGATAGATAAGTAAAATGAACCATGAAAGGGAAGGAAGTCCATAGTTACATGGTATTATGTAAAATGTTTATTTTGAGATGCATAAACTTAAAAATTAATAACAATTGTTATGAACCATTAAAAAAAGGAAATAGGTGAGATTTGCTGTAGTACTGTGACTTAGAAGGGTTTGTGAAATGGTGGCGAAGCCCCTTGTATATTCTTTGGACCACTGAGAGTCAGAGAACTTGAGCACACTTGTATGGTGGGTGCATGTTCCATTTCCCCCTGTGTAAAAAGAGAAGCCTTATTTGTTTGGGCAGATGCCTCTCCCATCTGTAATAATGAAAATGCTCTGTTTGCTCATCTTTCAGGAGGGTGAGTTTACATTTCAAATAGCATTCCATCCTGAAAATCAGGATAAGTTGAGGATTAAGAAATGAGTTGTGCCAGGAATGAGCAAAGTGTTCCATATCTTCTCAAGGTTGAAAGTACACCGTGCTTTTCTTTGCCAGCTCACAGGAGATGACCGTTTGTGAGCCCCAAACCACCAAGCATCAGCTGTATCGTTGTGCCTATTTAGTGGAAGGTCTTGCTGCGTTGATAGAGAAGAGAATCTTTTTGTTAACAAACAACAGGGGCCTTCTGTAGAGTAAAAGGGAAAAAATGCATGTCAGAATTAAAATACTGGTAGAAATAGTAGTGAAGCAGGAAATTCATTGCACTCTCTTTGTACAGTAGCATTTTCACCTGCTATTCTCTTTTCTTTTATGTGGTTTGAACTTTTGCCTTTAAACATAACTTCACTCTCAAAACAACAAGATGGATTGCAACCATCTCCCCCCCCCCAAGGCAGTATGCAGTCAGTTCAACCTGAAAGTTAGGGCTATGTGGTTTAATTCTGCAGTCCTTTCCTGGGAGTGAATCCCAATGTACACAGGGAGGCTTTCTACTTCATTAAGCTGAACAGGAGTGGCCTCTTAAATTACATTGACAAGGGCTGATTTAGTGGGTCCAAAACAGGGGGTACAACTGCTGCCCAAACATATCATGACCTGTGGCATTGCACCAAAGAGTCTTTCCCCACATTGCCAAGACACATGGCCCTCCAGCTGTTGTTGAACAATTATTCTTGTCACACAAACCTGTTGACTTGCTAGGGCTGCTGGGAGTTGGAGTCTAACACAGCTGGGGGCTGCAGGTTCCCCACCCCTAGTCTAGTACGTTTATTATGCTAGCAGTTATTGCCAGAACATTCGCTGTAAGCCGTTTCATAGCATGAAAATGGGTATGGATGGGGATAGGTGAAAGATCAAGTTAGATGTAACTTGCCTAAGCACTGTCCTAAAGGTATTTCAACTTCCATGGACTTTCCATGCCTCATCTGATAATATAGTAGTAATTTCTGATAGGAAGCTTGACAGAATGGACTTGCTCCCTATATCTTGCACATAATTCTGTTTGCAGCTGGGTGGGTGCATACCAATGACCCAGTCATATGATACACTCTGCAAGCAAGCAAGTGCTTCAGACATAGTGTACCAAATGCTGGGTTTTTATGATGCCCTGTTGCCCTATGCATGGGGGCATCTAATACCCTTCCGGAACCTGCTGCCTTTCCTGGCCCAATTGGACCCTCTCCCCATCCAGTTAAAAGTGCTAAAGTTAACAGCAGGGAGATCCTCATTCATGCTAAAAAGAGTGCCAGGAGGCTTTAGGATCCTTCAACCATCTTATGGTATTAGGCATGTTTAGAGCTTAGAGGTCATTATCTAATTAATCTTGGGAAAGTCAATTAATTTGACTTAAATCAATGACTTATTTAATTAATTTGGGGGTATCCAGTGGACATGTGATCAACTGGATCCAAAATAATTAAAATTTGGATAGTGGGCAATATCTGCCCATCACTAGCCAAGTTACACATGCACAATCTTCCCATCCATCCATGTGTTTTATAGTACACGTACACACACACACACACACACACACACACACCAATTGTAAACTGATACACACTTTATCCAACTAAAAACATACAAAAGTTTGCTGTAGTAAACATGTAAAGTGAGATTTAGATTTCCAAACAGTTATTGACTGCAGCTACCTAGGATGTGTCTGCTGGACATGTAGAGTTATCCACACAGGAAACACACTTGCTCTGTGAGGAAGCCATGAGAGAGTAATCCCACTGTGTTTAGGAAGAGTACGTTGTGCTGGGTCCACAGAAAGTTACAGCCATGCAGATACTTGATGTGCAGAACCCCTGTGTACATTTGAAAGTTTGGGGAGGAAATGGAGCATCTGCAGAGCTGGGCTTATTGCTTTATATGAGTATGTCAGCACAATCAGCACAGGGAGATGCGCTGTACCGTTCCCGATGGAGGTGAGCCATTGCTCACCGTTTCCGAGCCACCAAGCATTTTCTCCCCTTTATCGTCTGCTGTGTTGAGAATGTCTGCCAGCAGTTGGGTAGCCTTTACCCAGGGTCATCACGTTTTTTATTTCTTTCTGGTAGACCTGGACAAAGTATTGAAATGGTTGTGCTCCACCAGGGACTCTTCAAGTCATCTGAAGGTGAGCTATTAGAAGGAAATCAGAGTGCTAACCGCTTTTTATCCCCTTTGCTGTGTTTCACCTGTTAAATAGTTAATGTGATAGTAATGGAGCTCTCTAAAAGTCCCCCCCCCCAGTATAGTCTTACTCCAGGCACTTACTGTTCACGTTCATTGAGCATTAGGTTCTTAAGGGGTCATTAATTAGAAACAGTTTCTTTATGGCGAAGTTGCAGGTTTTACATTGCCTCAAGAAGCACATACTGTTGAATGAAGCAGAATACCTGGCTTTTCTCTTCACGGAGCCTGACTTCCCGTTCCTGTTGTTAGTGATGGAGAAGGGAGCCCTGCGGCTTCTCTCACAGGTTCTCCTCTGACAGTGGCGGACGTTGGTCTCTCAAATTTCAGCAATATGATGCTAAAATTTGGTGCCCTCTGTCTCTGCCCAAAAACTGCCTCTGCCTCTGAGTTTTGAACAACCCAGAAAGGATTCTGCAGGCAACTGGGGTCATGCATTCACAGCTGCAATAGCAGCACAGTGAGGGATTGCTTAATGTATCATAAAAGCCCTGCTGGATCAGGCCAAAGGCTGGCCTAGTGCAACATTCTCTTCTCCCAGTGACCAACTAGATGTCCATGAGAAGCATTCAAGCAGGATATGAGTGCACAGCATTCTCATTCCCTGTGGTTTCCAGCAACTGGTATGCAGAGGTGTATGGACTCAGATAGTGGAGAGAGGACATAGCTTTCATGGCTGGTAGCCTGTTGCTGATGTCTTTGTCCATGGAGTTTTCTTGGCAGGGATACTGGAGTGGCTTGCCAGTTCCTTCTCCAGGAATGGTTCCATCACCTCCTGGCAAATAGAAGGGAAAGAAATGGAGGCAGTGAGAGATTTTACTTTCTTGGGTTCCATGATCACTGCAATTGGTGACAGCAGTCACAAAATTAAAAGACGCCTGCTTCTTGGGAGAAAAGCAATGACAAACCTAGACAGCATCTTAAAAAGCCGAGACATCACCTTGCCAACAAAGGTCCGTATAGTTAAAGCCATGGTTTTCCCAGTAGTGATGTATGGAAGTGAGAGCTGGACCAAAAAGAAGGCTGATCACCGAAGAATTGATGCTTTTGAATTATGGTGCTGAAGGAGACTCTTGAGAGTCCCATGGACTGCAAGAAGATCAAACCTATCCATTCTGAAGGAAATGAGCCCTGAGTGCTCACTGGAAGGACAGATCCTGAAGCTGAGGCTCCAATACTTTGGCCACCTCATGAGAAGAGAAGACTCCCTGGAAAAGACCCTGATGTTGGGAAAGATTGAGGGCACAAGGAGAAGGGGACGACAGAGAACGAGATGGTTGGACAGTGTTCTCGAGGCTACCAACATGAGTCTGACCAAACTGCAGGAGGCAGTGAAAGACAGGCGTGCCTGGCATGCTCTGGTCCATGGGGTCACGAACAGTCGGACATGACTGAACAACAACAACAGCCCATTGCTACACCAGAGGCAGACAATGCAAGGTAAAGGCCTGGCATGCCTAAAGATCTTTTGCACAGTGAGGATACCACTAGCCCCGCTCGCACAAGAGCCCCCACAACACAAACGGTGATGCCAACGACAGCCATTTCTGTCCTCATTCCCTTTTGTTCATTCAATTCTTCAGTTAGTTAAAGTTCTGCCTGTCTGTCTTGCATGTAATTGGTTATCAAAATGAAACAGATCTAGTAGTAGTGGCAGACAGTGATAACGGTTGTGGTAGTTTATAATGTGGGTGCACCCCTCATGTAATCTCTCCCATTTTTGTAGGACAGTCATGTGGAGTGGTGTCTTGGTGTGGGTGTGCACCAAAGTACAATAGAGTGGATTACCTGGTTCATACCTTGATACTTCGCTGTGGCAAGGACTGCTTCATGCAGGGGATTTTGAATGTTTGAACCATGGCTTTAACTCACCCACACATTTCCCATTCTTGCTGTATGGGCAGCTAATTGCAGCAGTGAACAAATAGCAAGCTTATTATTGGAACATTGCCGCTTTGAAAAGCAAGTGCTAGAGCTTTAGAGGGCCATGTTATTTCCAGGTGTGCTGTGTAAATAATATAGCTTCATGACGTATTCTTATGCTGTGATAACTAACAGCAGTGACTACACAGAAATTTTATATATGAAGAGCCATGATGGCTGTTCAGTGTTGTGAGCTTGGAAATAAGTTTATTTAATTTATATAGACATACTTATTTAATGGTGCTTTATTGAAGAATGAATTATTCTGAAGGAACCCTGAAAAGTTTGTATAATATTTATTTCTCCTAGGTTGCTCTTTCCATCAGGGAAATACCACTTCATTTTAGACAAAGATCACCCTACAGTATTGAAAATCTGCTGAAATCCCTCTTTCCTCCCACCTTCCCCCCTCCTCAGACAGCAAGGGAGAGTATGTAAATAAAGCTGGCAAACATAAAATTGCAATAAAGTGCAGCCACTCCATGAATTTATAACATGAGGGGGTAAAGTAATAAAAAGCTATAAATTTAGTGTCAGTCAGCCTCCTTTATCAATCTGTGTAAGCAGTGTGTACATGAGGCAGTGCAAGAATAGGATTAAAGCGTCATGTATATATACCCCATGGGAAGTTTGCCAAGATTTCCTGTCAAAAGTACATCTAATGCAACTGCATAAAAGATTTACTGGCACATTCAAAAGGAAAAATAGCCAAGACACCAAAAGTTAGCAGATGTTTCCAAAAGCAAAGGAAGGATTATTCAGTGTTCTTGAACCTCGTGGTCCTGCAAGCGTGTTGCTTCCTTAGGCAATGAATTTCAGAACACTGGAAAAGAAAACTGATGCAATAGAAAGAACAGGGCACACCCACAAACTCAATTTTGTGTTTCAGTAATCTATACCTGAGGATAACCAATGAGGTCTAGTAAGCAGTGATAAATTTGGACCACTTAGGCTGAGGTTAAAATCCCTGATTTTCTGTGCAGCTCAGTAGGTATCCTAGAGTATGTCACACTCTAGCTAACCTGGCTTCCTATGCTGTCCCGAGTTTCTTGAAGGGTAGGGAGCAAAATGTGACAAATAAGATGGCTACATAATAATGGCATTTGCTCAAATACAGCAAATGAATTATTTGTCATTTCCCTTTTTCTTAAACCCTGGAAAATTAAAAAGCAACTTGAAACTTATTTTGAACTTCTCTTAGCTTTATACTGAATTTCAAAGCAATCAGATGATGTCTTTACTTTGTGAAATGTCACTACTTGTTATTACAGTGTGATTATTGTTCATAAGCCTGCTATTGATCAAGTCAATCAATGCCTCATGCTGCCAGGGTGCTTCTTGCCACAAGCTGCATGTTGTTTGAAGAGTGTGTGTTATAGCTATTTCTCGATAAAGAGCAAGTTTGTCATCTTACAAACTGAAGATGCAGAAAGTGGCTGCAATCAGCACCTTTATTTTATGGAGATTATTAACATTATTCATGCTTGGAGGCACATGAGCATTTCATATTTCAGCATCCTAAGCATCTGCATTAATTCAGAAAGCGTGTTTCTGTGTTTGTAGTGGAATGCATACCATTTAATGCTTGAAAAGTCAGTTAAAACATACCGGTAATCCTTTGCTTTGATGAGGAATTCAGAGAGAGATGGTTGCGGACCAGATCCAAGCACTCTTGGAGAAAAGTGTGTTTTGTGTTTTCTTTATGTTGCGAACCGCCCTGTGATCTTCAGATGAAGGGTATACAAATTTAGTAAATAATAATAGTAATAGTAATCTGGGGTGGAAAACGTTGTTGCTTGTTCCTAGAAGTAGCTAATCTTTTTTTTTCTTGCAACATACAGTTTCCAGTCATCCAAGGGGTTAGATGTACTCTTCTAGAGGGTGTACTCTACTTAAAGAAATAGTAAGAAGACAGGAAGGCAGCCAACACTTAGTATTATTTCCTTCAGATTAGTTTTCCATGGAGCTGTTTTGTGTAAGACACAGAATCCAATATGGGCTGTTATGAGTCTTTGGCTTCAGTTTGTGAATTATTAGATAAACACTTCAGTATCATTTAATGGCAAATCGGGTATCATTCAAGTAAGTTCTTCATAGTACCTCCCAAAATATGACGTTATGCTAGAGACAGAGAACAAATGGGTGTGTGTGTGCCTGTGGCACTGGTTTATTTCTGCATGCACATGCCTCTGGCAGGGATTAAAGATATCAGATAGGTTGCCTGTCAGGCAGGAGATGGGGGAACCCCAGTTATTACTCAGCCAGAACTATATTATCTTGAAATACATGCAAACCATTATGAGGAGCGTAAGCAGTAAGAGTACAGAATTCACATTTGAAAGTGGAGGAACTCCATTTCAATTCAGCATGTAGACTGATGGCACTGTATAAATGGCTTGGATCCTAAGTTTCAGCTTCATCGAGAAATAGGATCTAAACAAATAATAACAGCTTCTGTTCCTGAATAGTATATATTAAACATGCTAGCACTCAGATCACACCTGGAGTATGGTATCCAGCTCCGGGCAACACAGTTTAAGAAAGACATTGACAAGCTAGAATGTGTGCAGAGGAGTGCAACTAATATGATAGCTAGAGGGATATCACATGGAAGATGGAGCAAGCTTGTTTTCCTCCTGCTCCAGAGGCTAGGACCCAAACCAATGTAATCAAGTTACAAGAAAAGAGGTTCAGACTAAACTTCAGGAAGAACTTTCTGGTTGTAAGAGCTGTTCAATAGTGGAACAGATTCCCATGGCTGGGGAGACCCAGCCAGATGGGCGGGGTACAAATAATAAATTATTATTATTATTATTATTATGAGAGCTAGTGGACTCTCCTTCCTTGGAGGTTTTTGAACAGAGGTTAGATTATCATTTGCCATGTATGATCTAGTTGAGTTTCCTGCATTACTGGGGGTTGGACTAGATGACTCTGCCTTGAGGGTCCTTTCCTACTCTACCATTCTATGATGCATCTTCCTGATCCCTGGTTCACTATCTATTTTGTAGTGTTGTGAAGCTGTCTGGACTTGCATACTTAATTACCATACAGTCAATCTACTAAACTTTATTCTAGTTTAGCAGTTCAGAAAATACCTTGCTAAGTTTTGGAACCAATCTTGCAAGCATAGTGGATCTTATAACTTTCTTTTAACCTTAAGATGTTCAAGTGGCATAAATTAAGCTTAAAACATGAACTAGTCTGATAGAAAAGTAAAGTTGCTCTTGAAAGCCATCTGCATGCTATTAAATCCAAAATTAAGGGCAGCGATACATCTTCTGTCAAAGTCTATATTTCAGCACCAAGGACAGCAGTCCAGAATCCTGCCTTGAAAGCAAGTCTTTCATTCAGATATATGTGGCTTATTTGGGGAATATTTAAATTTGCAAGAAAGCTCTTTATAAGTCCTGCATTATTATACTACCAGAGATCCTTGTGAACTAACACCATCCTTTAAAAGTCAACTCAGAATGAGTAAATTAATTGTCAAAGTTCATATAGGGCTATAAGTTACTATAGGTTTATCTTCCTGATGATTTGGCTGTTTGTGTGTTTCACAGTGGCATTTTCTTCCTTTTATGTAATAATTTATTTCAACATTTTAAAGTGTTATCTTTACTGTCAGGCTACTCTATGATTTGCACATTATCAGATTTTATAAGCAGTTCAGCAGGCTGATTTGTATGCTACACAAATACTTACGTGTTCTACCAGAGCTGCCTTGGAAAACATCAAATAATTTTGTGTATAGGGATTTTGATCACTTCAGTCACCTGTAGCCTCATTATTTAAAACCTATCCCTTATTATAAGCCACATTTCAATATATTTGTCAGGGGATATGGCCAATTTCTTTCTTTTTATTGAAGACATATTATTATCTAGTGGGTGGTCTGAAGGCCAGAAGTGTATTTTTCTTTGCAAACTGTGCAAATCTTACTTAATAAAGCTGCAGTCTCCTGGCATTAAAAGCATCCCAGTTATGGGGCCCAGGTACAACTGGTGCATTTCATTAAAAACCAAAATACAGAGAGGGATATAACATTAAAATGTGGATTATCTCCATCTCCTAGAACAGGAAAAGTTTGTTTCCATTTTTTTATGAATGAAACTATGGACAAACTTTCCCACACCTTGTTAGGGTCACCAGGGACCATATATAATTGCTTTAAGAGCCAGTTCTGGCCAGTGGGCTACAAATTAGCAATCTCTCTTTTGAGCTAAGTTGTTCCAGTATCATTGATTTGCTTTCTACCCCTTGGGGCTTCTATAAGGAATAAGCGCTCCAGAGTACTGCCTGCTTATGACCTGCCATTTTTGGTTGCCATTTCAAGATATTGAACTTGACCAGTTTGATTTCAGAGCTCATAAATCCAACCTTCCCTTTGATTGTGTTGATTTCATTATGGTCAATCCCAGCTGCATTTTTGAAATACCATTTTGAGAGCAGATGACTCAGTTTTAGCGTTTTGAAGTTTGCATTGTTTAAAACTGGAACCTGAAATGAATTGATTATTTCCACCCGTTCCCTATCACATACACACACTTTATATTCCTCTCCCTTTTTGTCTTACATATGTATTCATTGTACATTTTCTGTTGAAACTCATCTCCTGTTCTGCTTAAATTCCCTGCTTCATTTTGATTAAAATTTGAGAATATGCAAGTTTAGATGCTGTGACCTTGTTAATCATCACCTTCAGAGTATTCTATTCCAGAGGGGTAGCTATGTTAGTTTGTTCCAGGAAAAACTTCCAAGAGTCTCATGAAACGTAAAGGCTAACAAATTTATTGTGGTACAGTTTTTGTGGTCTGAAGATTCACTGCATGAATGTAGCTACTGAAGAGGCATCTATTCCACAAAACCTTGTTAGAGCTTCTTTGTTTTTTAACTCTTTCTCCTCTATGCTAGTACTATTGATAACTATCTTCCCCTGTTATAAAGGTAATTGGTTTAATCTAAATATGATGGTATGACACAGTATAGGGAATGAGGCTCGTTTACAGTGGTGACAGATATGGCAGACATTATGAGGATAAGAAAGTGCCTTATACTGAGATTCTGTTAATCACAAATTGAACCTGAGACATCCTGCATGCAACGCATATGCTCTACTGCTTAGCTGCACCCCTTCCCTGTTGTTCATACAGTACTGAAGCAATAGGGATTTTGCTTTTTTCTTTCTTGGAGAACCTACAGATAGTACTTAATGAATACTTCATGAGCACTCTACCATGTTTCACTGATCACATGAGTAGACCACTCGTATAAGCTCTTAACTACCCAAATGAGCCAATTCTGATGTATTAATCAGCCGAAATATCTGTAGTAATATGACCTTGACCTCTGTCTACAAAACCAGGCAGCAAAGGACTTGGAACCCACAAATATGAGCTTAACTTTCTACCCAGCCTCTATTTTGGCTTCCACTGGCCCCTTCCCCTCATCTGTATCCTCTGTCATGCACAGTGGGGTTGTGGGAAATGCAGGAATCTGCCTCATTTGTACTGGTGTCTAGAAAGGCAAGAAATGGTGGGAGAGACTTTGCCTTACTTTTCCAAATCTCATTGCACCGCTCTTCCAAGCTCTCTGTACTTGTTCAAAGAAGAAGTAAGTTTTGCTTCTCATTTGCATTGCAGTTTGGAGAAAGCAAAAAAAGGCATTCTCCTCTTTTGCAGTTTATATTCTCAAAACATTACTGCAAATGAGATAAGACATCCCCAGCACACATACACTTGAAAGAGAAGCATGGATTTCTCTTTATCTGCACTGCAGTATGGGCAGGGGGGGGGGGACTAGCCAGAGAGAGACTTTTTTCCTTATCTCATCCAAATGGCAGTGCAAGTAAGAACTTGGAGGAGTGTATTTAGGCTCTTGGACATCCTTCTTGCCAGAGATCCAGGAATGCCCACCTGTGGTAAGCAGGTGGGTGGATTTTGTGAGTTCCTGATGAAAGCACACGAAAACTATTATTGTGCTATTTTGCAAACTATTTAAAAAGTAGCGGGGGGGGGGGAGACCATGGCAAAACCTCTTGGAAATGGTCGTCTTATAAAAGATACTATGTGAAAGTTTATGGACACCAAAACATTGTTTGTATTGGCAAACAGAATAAAGTTCGAAGCTGTAGCAGATGGCACTGCCGAATTATACATTGGCATCTGAAAAGTTGGGCAAGGCAATGACTCTGCAGCAGGTCCATTGCACTGTGCTGTTTCTAGCACCCTGTAAACCGCACATTGGCCAAAGCTCAAACCAGGAACAAAGCCCAAGGCAAAGCTACATATATTGGAGTTCTGGCTACATCTATTGGATTTCTCTCGTAAATCGCTGTTTGTAGCTCAATACAATGAGATCTTCATACAGCAGTCTGACATGATTCCAGTTCTCCAAGACTGATGAGGAGACATGGAAGCAAGTCAGGCAGTGTCAGAACTTGTACTTGTCTGAATACTAGTTACTGAGAAAGTGGGGAGAATGCAGTTGCTCTCAGGTCCTGCTTGTGGGTTTCTTGTAGACATCTGGTTGTCCCCTGTGAAAAAAGAATACTGGACTAGATGGACCTTTGGCCTGATCTAGTAGAGCTGTTCTTATATCACCCAGGCAGGCAGGGCAGGGCTTCCATGGAATAGGGAGGGGTGAAGACAACAGCAAATAAGCTACTTGAAGACATAAAACAATAGCTCCACCAAATGAAATGACATGAACTTCTGCACATAATTTTCCTGAAGGCTTGCTAAATAGTACCAGATGTACTCAAATATATGTTAAATAGCATTGGGCACAATATGGAACCTCACTGCACAACTGCCAGGGAGACAAAAGACAAACACCCAATGCTATTCTTTGAAACTGACACTGGAGGCAAAAATAGAACCACTCTAAAACAGTGCCTCCAATACCCATCCCACTAAGTCAGCTCAGAAGGATACCATGATTGTTGTTGTTCAGTCGTGTCCGACTCTTCATGACCCCTTGGACCAGAGCACACCAGACATGCCTATCTTTCACTGCCTCCTGCAGTTTGGCCAAACTCATGCTAGTTGCTTCGAGAACACTGTCCAACCATCTTACCCTCTGTCGTCCCCTTCTCCTTGTGCCCTCCATCTTTCCCAACATCAGGGTCTTTTCTAGGGAGTCTTCTCTTCTCATGAGGTGGCCAAAGTACTGGAGCCTCAACTTCAGGATTAATAGTATCAAAAGCCCAAACAAGGTCTGTCCTTTTCCTGATAAGTGTCATCCATCAAGGCAACAAAGGGCAATTCAGTCACGTAACCAGCCCAGAACCCAGATTGAAATGAGTCAAGATAATACGTTTTGTCTGCAAGTATTGTTGCACCATAAGCTGGGACCACTCCCTTGTGCAAGGATGTGTTGACCACACTCTGGATCTACTTGGCAGGCTGTAATACGCCAAGACGGGCAAGGGTTGAGGAGACACATTGCTGTCTGCATTGTCACAAGGACCTTGTCCAAGCCAACAGCTACATAAACTGAAACTGAAGCAAGGAAGTTGCAGCAGATACTGCACTGAACACCTCGATTGTTCACTGATGGAAGCAAGCATAACAAAAATGTGGATGTACTTGGGTTTTGCAGGGAGGTTGATATGTTCTTATGCACAATTCCAAATTATGTACTGGTTTTGATGCTCAGAAAACCAATCTGCATCAGCACTGCAGATTGTAGCTTTTTGTTTCAAGCTAATTTTTCAAACAGATAACAAGGATGTGAGATGGCAGGCTAAACAATTAGTTTCAGAGAGCTTTTAATTTTTAATCACCACACACTGTTTATCATCTTCAGAGCTGCAAGGAGTGGCAGCTGTAATTCTCTGTGATTTACTCCATCCCATACATCTGAAACTCATTCTATTCCTCAGGGTTGTAGCAAATCTTGATGCAATGGGACAAAGGAGAAATAAATGACACTGGGACAAAATGAAGGAGTGTGAAAAGGAAAATACAGCAAGCAATAGATTTTGTTGTGAACTAACGCCATGAGACCCGTCACGGAGAAGCAGCTGTTGTGTGATGTGTTATTACTTACGGTCGTGCAGCCTACGTGCCAGGCTGACTTGCTATGAGTTTGGAAGGGAGGTTGAATGTGGCTTGGAAGCAAAGCAAGCAGGAGGAAAAGCACAGTTGGTGGGGGAACAGATCATCTTGTTCCACTTTGGCACAACATACCATAACAGCTTGCAAACAACTTCTGCAAAGTTCGAGGAACACTTCCCACTATATGTGTCTGTGTTTGCTTAATTAATTAAAATATTTGAAACCCATCTTCCCCACTCCTCAAGGCAGTTTACAACAAAATGGTAAAGCACTCTATTCAACACACACAAAATACATTTAGAAACCAAAAAGTGGAGCAGTGCTGACTTTAAAAGTTTTCAACAACACAGCCTCCAAAAAGTTTGCCATCCTTCTGTCCAAATAGATGGATGTCACTAAAACGGAGGTGGGAGGGACATAAAAATGGCTTCTGGGCAAGGTCATTCCACTATGTTGGGGCAACCAGAGAGATGGCTCATCTCCTTGCAGCTGATGTTCTGACTTCCTGAAATGAAACAACTTGGAATGAACCTGATTATCAACAGGTGGGTGGCCTCAGAAACCCATGAAAGTCAAAGCCAAGTAGAAAGGTCCATAGTTCAGTGGCAGAGCATCTGTTTTGCGTTCAGAAGGTCCCAGGTTCAACCTCCAGCATCTCGTGTTAGGGCAACGAATGTTCCCTAAATGAAACCCTAGAAAACCAGTGCTGGTCATTGTGAAGACAGTACTGAGCTAGATGGTCCAGTGGTTTGGTTCTTATGTTCCTAGATGTATCATACCTGGTAAGTCAAGTAAAAAGTAGTAGACAGTTCCACTTTAGTGTGCACTACAGTACCTATGAAACTTGCCTGTCAAACATCTATGGGCTATCTGTACCTCTCAAGAGCTGAGCTATTGATGTGAGGGCAGCAGTACAATGCTGGGGTACCAGGAAATAATGTAGGTTTTAGGAATGCCCCCCTCCCAGCTTTGGAACTGAGGTTCACTTGACAACATTTGAGCTTCCCCTTTTTCTTTAGTTCATCTCTCAGCAGACATTGTAAGAGGAGGCAGGAAGTGGCAGCTGGAAGGCTGTTTAGCAGCTCTTACTTAGAACTGCTTGGCTATGCTTTGAACCTGCTTATGGACTGGAATTTTCACTGCCTTGCTGTGACCAGTCTCTCCTTTAATTCTGCCTGGTGTGTTTGCCTGTGCCTGCTTATATGGGCCCTTCAGCTTTCCTTCAGAGGTACCTAATCTCCCAATGTCCCAGTTTACCTTTCTGGGAAATAGTCAAGCCTGTGGACCCTTCCGCTCCTGTTTTGGAGGATTCTTGCCCCTTGGGCCACTTGAACTTGGCTATCATGCAAAGTCAGATCTGTACTCCAGAACCCTCTCACCTCAGCTGCTGCCTTGTCAATGTCTCAATTGTCCAGAGCAGCAATAGGAAAGAATTGGCCCTCCATGTTGCTGCACTTCAGCTACCAACATCCCTGACCATTGGCAAAGGCCGGCTTAAGCTAATGGGAGTTGGAGACCAGCAACCTTTGTAGGGCCTCGGGCTCCCCACATGATGGCCTTGGACTCGGGCTTGGACTCAGAACCAGAGGAGGCTCAGTCCGCATCGGATCCTCTGCCGCAGGCATCAACTGAACCTAGTCTGGGGCCTGATCCTGAAGAGCCTCAGTCTGCTCAGGTTCCCCTGCAACAAGCACCAGCTGGGCCGAGTCAGGGGCCTGAGCCTGTCCTGGCTCCAGGTGCTGAGGATACCTCATTGCAGTCAGCTGGGTCATCAGAGGCTGTGGCAGCCCCTGGGTCTAGTAACCCTCCGGCGTCTCCTGAGCTGCAGAGACTCGGCTGAGAGAAGGAGGGACCTGAGTACTCGCAGGAGGAGTGCTCGCCTTCAGACGAGGCAGGGTGGTGAGTCATCAGGGGATCGGGACCGGCCATTGCCTCCGCAGAGATAAAAGGGCAGTCAGATTCCGCCCCAGGTTGTGGGAGCAACATTGCTGCTTGCCAGATCCTACCTGTGTTCCTGTTCCTGACCCTGCCTGGATTCCTGCCCTGCACCCTGCCTTGACTTCTTTGGACCAACTCCTCATTGACTCCTTGGACTTCGGACCGGACCGGACTTGGACCTTGCCTCTTGCATTACCCTTGGGACCAGCACACCCCACCTTTGGACCAGAGGCAACATTTACCAAGGTGTGGGGACCATATATTTTCTGTATGGCAGTACATGTCAAACTTGATTTGTGACACCATTGCCTCCCCTCCCCTTGCACACACTGATTATTCCTTCGTCTTGCATCCTTCAGCATGTATTAGAGCAACAGGCGTCTGTTACCATTTCTGTGTGAATCTCAAGTGGCAAAAACATGGATCCCATTACTTAGAAGTCCTTGGGTTTAGGTCTATTTCTACTGTCAAACTTCAGTGTTAACACATAAGGTGACGCACTTCTTGTCCTTGATGCCTATGGAATAAGACAAGCTTGAATAAGATCCTTATGGCCACTTAAAAGACAATCTGGTTTAGATATCTAATCCATCTAAGGGGGGGATGTGTGCAAAAACCTCACCATCTTAGCTAATGGCAGGATTTAACTGTTGTGTCTTAAGGGGATTTGTTCTCTTGCATGTACAGTAGTAAGGACTGGATTTCAGCTTGGTGAGATGAGTGAGAAGAGCTGTTTTATTAATTTGTCCCCACCCTTGCACATTCCCACCTCCGAGATCAAGGGCCTGCCCATTCACAAAATTGTGCTGGTACTGGAAGGGGCCAGTTTCCAAACACTCATTTCATGGGAGATAAGACTAAAATACAATGAATGTCCCTGCCCCCCCCCAAATAAACTGAGTAAAAGACAGAGGTGGGGTCTGAGCCCCCAAACCACTTTATTGAATTCACATTGCTAGGAAGATCCTGGCACACAAAAACCTCACAGCCAATGGTAGCCTCCTTTACAGTCAGTTTTCAGAGCCAAACAGAATAAGAGTTTTGCTTGATCAGACACATCCAGTCCAGCATCCTGTTCTGAAGAATAGCCAGACAGATGCCTCTGGAAAACCCGTAAACAGGACATAAAGGCCTTGTTGTATACTCCCGGTACTTGGTATTCTCACGTATATGTACTCTGATTGTGGAGGTTCCATTTTGCTATAATTGCAGATAACCTTCCATGTACATGTCCTCTATTGATTTCTCTAATCTTTTAAAAATCCATCTAAGCTAATGGCCCCCACTGAGTCATGTGATAATGAATTGTATAAGATAAATATGCATGGTATAACATAGTAGTTTGTTCTGAAACAACTGCTAGTGAGTTTCACTGAGTGGTCCCTGAGACATAGGTGGACGGGTAGGAGGCTTGTTGGGCAGGCAGACAGTTGGGGAGGAATTGGACCATGCCATGCTCCCAGTTAAGGTATGAATTGGACTCAGAATAAACTATTTCTGAGATTTGGGGCAGTTTTTCTGAGCCACAGTTCTAAGCCTGCTGAGGGGAGCTCTCCCTACCATTAAAAGCAATGTTTGTTTCATGTTTATGCCTTTAAACAATTTGTTCTTCCAAAGTCCTTCTTTGCTTGCCTCCTCATCGATGTGCATTTGTTTTGCCGGCAAATGTTTCTGATTTGGGCAAGATTCCCATTTTTAAAAGGAAGGGTTGACACTGCTTTTAGCGATGTAAAGGCTTCCTTTTAAAAATGGAAATCTTTTCTTGAAGGGGTTTAACTTCCTCTAACCCCACCCTCATTTCCTTTTTAGAAGTCTTCTCATTTTATTTTAAACTTGAATTCCCTTTCTGAAACTAAATGCAGCTGTGTGAGACTTTCTAGGCAACATGTGTGTGTGTGTGTGTGTGTGTGTGTGTACCTTCTTTTCACTGTTATGTTGAGCAGTGCTGTGGTCACTATTCCAAGCAGAAAACAAGATCTATGTGTTCCACTGTTCCAGCCAATGATGAGCCCATGTGATTCTGTGTTCATGTGAGCTTTTGAGGATGCTGGGGGTAAATTTACACCTGGAAAGTGTGTGTTCTTCAGGTCAGTGTCTTCATAAGGTACAAGGCCAAGGAACTAGAGCTTGGAGTGCAGTAAGCAGAAGATATTGCTCTGTTCACTAGGTGATACTGGAAGACCAGGATCCCTGTATCCAATCCATAGGTTCCCTTTTGCCAACAGCCATGTTCAGTGTTGCATACATAAAGGTAAAGGTACCCCGACCATTAGTTCCAGTTGTGGATGACTCTGGAGTTGTGGTGCTCATCTCGCTCTGTAGGCCGAGGGAGCCAGCGTTTTTGTCTGCAGACAGCTTCCGGGTCATGTGACCAGCACGACTAAGCCGCTTCTGGTGAACCAGAGCAGCACACGGAAATGCCGTTTACGTTCCCGCCAGAGTGGTACCTATTTATCTACTTGCACTTTTGACGTTCTTTCGAACTGCTAGGTGGGCAGGAGCTGGGACCGAAAAATGGGAGCTCACCCTGCCGTGGGGATTCGAACCACCGACCTTCCGATTAGCAAGCCCTAGGCTCTGTGGGTTAGACCACAGCACCACCCGCATACATAGTTGTATTCAAAGGTGACTGCACTAGCTGAAGTGCTTTTTCTTGGGCCAGACAGGCCACCTGATTTTCACCAATCCCATTTACCAATTGCACCCCTCTATTCCATATCTGCTACTGTTCCAGATGGCCTGTAACCAAGAGAAGCTTTTGAGAGGCATGGGGAGGCTGCACAGGGTAGGAGGGATTAGCAGAAATCATGCCCTGCCTTGCAGAAATGCTTCTTAGAACCACTAGTGACTTGTTCCCCACTACACCAGCAATAGGGAACCTGCAAACTTCTGGATGCTTTGGACTCCACCTCCCCTCAAGCCGCAGCCAGCATAGTCAGTGGCCAGGCATGATTGGAGCTGAACTTCAATAACATCTGGAGGGGCATACGTTCCCCATCCCTGTCCAATTGGATGTTCAATTCTGCTCCTGAAGAGGACTCTTATGTACTGTGGACACACAGAGTCCACGATAGGGTAGGCCTCATCTTCAGACCTCCAGTTCAAGGTGGTTCTGCTGTTACTGTCACCAGGTCATGAGGAACAAGGCAGGCTAGCAGAAGAAGGTGTTGCTTGCCGTGTCTAGCTTTGCCCACTATGTGTTGTATTGACTGTAGCGCTAAGGATGACGTTCCGTCAGTGCTGTGCACCCTCTCCCTCTTCTCATCCTATCATTCACCCTCTAAATCTGTTCTGTGGGTCTCCCGACACTCCAGAGCACATGTAGGGATGGTGCAGGGAGAGGAAATGGGGAAATTCTGATGCATTCGTGCAAACCCTTACACTACCACAACTATTTAGTTGACTGCCTCCCTATATGTACCCTCTAGGGCAGCGGTGGGAAAAACTGTGGCCTTCCAGATGTTGCTGGACTCCCAACTCCTGTCAGCTTCAGCCAGCATGGCCAATGGCTAGGGATAATAGGAGTTCAGCAACATCTGGAGGGATACAGATTCCCCTGTCGTCAGGGTCTTCAGAAGTAACATGACTTAAAAGCATTGTCATTATAGCTTTCTGCTGAGTTGAAAACACTCAAACCATGCTGTGTTTTTAAGGCACCAAATTGTTCCCATGTCCAGGATATAACAGTTGCAATTTTACGAGGGAAAACATTTAGCTGCCAAGATCATGGACAAAGTGTAACTAACAACATGAACTGAAAACAACCTGGGGCGTAAAGAGGAAGTATTTTTGATTGTGTGCAGCTTCCCACTCCTGAAACAAAGTATTTTTCTAAGGAGATTTTTGCTCTGTTAAAGTTGACACCTTAGAATGAACAGCTCTGACTTTTTTTTTCTAAGACTGTCAGCGCATGTTGTGAACCTGCGGAGTTATAGGAACAACAATTTAGAGTTCCTAAACAGCAGAAAGGGGCCAACTATTGCTGTTAGAAATCTTTCTTAATGCCTCTGAAATAATATTACAGTATAGTGTAAAAAGAAAGAGACAATTTTATTTTCCTTGGTGTTAAAATTGTAGTAGAATGTGCTCACAGAAAATTAACTAGAATTATTCTGAGAGCATTGCATTCTCCAACTAAGCCCTATAAGCAGATGTAAAATACAACTGAATAGAACAGATTTCCCCCCACAACTCCTTATGTATAATGCATGACCAGTATTAGCTGGGTTTTTGTGTGTGCTGTTGTTGCAAAAAATAAAATAAAAAAAATCTTAAAGCTAAATGAGAAGGCACTGCAGTGTGTGTGGATCCTAATCTGATAACAAACCCAGGAGCTGTTGATTAGATGCATTTTCTAGACAATAAAAGCAATAAAGACCACTTAGGGGCACAAAGACCGTTAGGATGAACAATGAGGCAATTTCTACCACCATATTATAAAATGTGTGCAGAACTGAAGCACCCAATTGAATTCTTATATTTGAAGTTACTTGGGATTACTCTGTTTACAGTAGTGCAAGATCAATCGAAGCCTGAATAATTTACTTTCTAACTTGTTTAATAACCAAGAATCTCTAAGTCTGCAACCCCCCAGCCCCGCCCCAATGTTTGTGTGTGTGGCGATCACACAGGGTCCCCGGTCGTTTAATGGACTATTGATCCCTGTGCCACCACGGCGCTTCACTGCCACCAACCAGGATCCCCTCCCTGGTAATCACTGTCACAGTAAGGGTGTGATTTTAAACAAAAGAATAAGTGTTTATTTAAAACATCAACAAACTTAAGATATTGGTTACATTGGTATATACTTATTCTTATCTCAACCCTGTTCTGATCCTACACTCACCACTCTACCTCACCACCAACCCTCACAATCACCAACCACCCACCAACCATCTGCTTCAGTCAACTGCCCTTAACCAACTCTCTAACACCAACTGCCTTTGTTCAGCTGCCCCTAGCTCCTCCTCCCTCTGTTTATTGGTCCGCCTAGGGTCAGCCACTTAACCCTTTACTTACTCCTGCACATTCATACATTCTCTAGGAAGGGCAAACGCCACAGTGTGTAAGAGGGATGGGTGTGCAAAGCAGTGATTTCATGGTTTACTTAATGTATAGGTGAAGCAAGTCTGCTTCTAGAGATGTAGCTGAGTTTTGTCATTCCTTGGCTCAGAAAATGATTCTTGGTGACTTGCAATTCTTGTCTTAAAAACAAGGTGAACGTTTTGATCTTCAAGTTGTTCTCTGGCTTACCCACTTACCAGCTCTGCTTACTTGGTGATTACTCTAGCACAAGGGTCAGCAAACCTTTTCTGCAGGGGGCCGGTTCACTGTCTCTCAGAACTTGTGGCGGGCCACATGCATGTGCACACGCACACAGGGAAATTTTTACAGGGTCTTACAGCGAAAGGCAAGGGGTGAGGTGGCTAAAGATAGCTTTTCTATACTGGAAAGAGAAGTGGCTGAATTGCAACTAATCACCAAACTTAAAACCATGGAGAAACCTGGTCTGGACAAAGACATTGGATTCTTATCTCATTATACATGACAAAGCTATCTTTAGCCATCTCACCCCTTGCCTTTCCCTGTAATACCCTGTAAAAATTGCAGTCGTTAACAGTCATCAACAGGTTTTCCACACCCATCAGCTGATCACCCATTCCCACCACCCTTCTGAGTAATACCCCTCCCCACTCCCTCACTATATTTAAGGGTCTGGTGACTTCCATTTCAGTGTATCTGAAGAAGTGTGCATGCACACGAAAGCTGATACCAAGAACAAACTTAGTTGGTCTCTAAGGTGCTACTGGAAGGAATTTTTTTATTTTATTTGTTTTGACTATGGCAGACCAACACGGCTACCTACCCGTAACTGGAACCATTTAGAACATCACATCATAAGCCCTCTCCGTACATGTGTGCTTTCATGTGCTTGATACAGGAACTCATGGGAGGGGAATTAACCAGAGCTGGTGGCGCTCACAACACTGTCTCATAATTCCATCTGTGCCTATGGGCCCCACAAAGGTTAGCCACCCCAATCTACAAAGTGCAGCAGCATCAATAAAAAAGAGAACACCATACTAAAACATGAAGCAAGGTACCAATCCACCAGCAGAAAAACTGAGTTCTAAGAATTTTTAAAAAAAAATAAAAAAGGAAAAAGGAAAGACTCTGTCAACACCAGTTTACCTGTACACGTTTTCAAGAAAACAATTCACCTTTTCAAAATGAAGGCTCTCCTTCACCTCTTGGCAACTCCAAGGCAGCTCACAATGAAGAAGAGTTGCCCTGCTTACATGAAAGTCCTTCTTGTGTTACCCCTCTTCAGGCTGTCTGGAGAATAAAGATAAGGAAGAGAAGTGGCAGTATATCTGCTGTAATTGGGTAAGGAAAGAGGAGGTGTCAAAAATAATTATTCAGTACAAGCATTCAGAACTTGCTGTATTTTAATTCAAGGTGGGATAAATGCTGCCGTCATCAGGAAGCTAGCCGAAGGTGTCATCTTTGATAAACAGGGCCTGCTTCACACATTTCCTGCAAAATCAATATAGGCCTGGTACTTATTTGCTAATATATCATGCCATCTTAGCAGTTCTGTTTTTGTTTTTGTCACTCTTTTGTTTCAGTGATTAGTGTCTCCTTTCACCGTGACAATTTGGGGGCTTTCCGGAAGACAGTAAAGCTATCAAAACCAGCCCTGTTAGAGGTTTGGTTTTTGTTTTATTCCACACAGCAGCAAGCTCTGAAAACTGTCAGGAGTCATTGTTTCATCACTCTTCTGTGAATTGTTTGGCACTGCAAACAAGAAATGGTGGGGAACTAGCGGAAGGTTCGGAGGAGGGCAATGCATTAATAACTGAGCACAATTATCCATAAATCGCAGAAGCGTGGATGTCAAGGGTAAAATATCAAAACAGACAGGCATCAGACAACCCTGAAAACAAAACTTTTTTAGCACATTTCTGTGTTTGTTTCAAAGTCCCTTGCTGTTTTATTTCTTACCAATGTCCCACCTGACCAGAAATCCCTCTTCTAGTATCCTTTACATGCTGCTGCTGCTGTTGTTGTCATTTAGTCGTGTCCAACTCTTCGTGACCTCATGAACCAGAGCACGCCTGGCACTCCTGTCTTCCACTGCCTCCCACAGTTTGGTCAGACTCATGTTGGTAGCTTCAAAAACACTGTCCAACCATCTCATCCTCTGTCCCCCCCTTCTCCTTGTGCCCTCCATCATTCCCAACATCAGGATCTTTTCCAGGGAGTCTTCTCTTCTCATGAGGTGGCCAAAGTATTGGAGCCTCAGCTTCAGGATCTGTCCTTCCAGTGAACACTCAGGGCTGATTTCCTTAAGGATGGATAGGTTTGATCTTGCAGTCCATGGGACTCTCAAGAGTCTCCACCAGCACCATAATTCAAAAGCATCAATTCTTTGGCGATCAGCCTTCTTTATGGTCCAGCTCTCACTTCCGTACATCACTACTGAGGAAAACCATAGCTTTAACTATACGGACCTTTGTTGGCAAGGTGATGTCTCTGCTTTTTAAGATGCTGTCTAGGTTTGTCATTGCTTTTCTCCCAAGAAGCAGGCATCTTTTAATTTCGTGACTGCTGTTACCATCTGCATTGATCATGGAACCCAAGACATGCAGACATCCTTTACATGCAGTACCTGCCAAACTATTCACAATAAACATTTTAAGAATGTACATAAAGAGTAACGAAACTGCATGAAAAGCAGTTGTTTTCATATGGCCCAATAGTCCTTAGAAAAGGCTCAGGGATAAATGTTTATGTTTCTTAAAGGCAAGGAGGCTCAGAGGAATCTTTGTATGAACATTGCATTCTACTAAGTAGAGGCCGCCACCTCAACTTGGCAGACCTCACCATCCTCATAGATTTCAAAGTGTAGTATCAGGCAACTGTACATTTCTCATTAGTATACACTTATCAGGGGAAGTGGTAGAGGACATATTTTAGTGCACAGAATGTGTTTGACTGCATTTTACCAATAATTTTTTTTCTCTTCCATGATAATAAAACTTTTAGCAGCAATCTAGTTATATAATTGTTTCAAGAATATACTTAAGACATTAATGGTTAATATAGCATCTCCCGAGCCAAGGAGATAAGTATCTATACAACCTTTAGATTTGAAGGCAGCCCTGTATAGGGAAGTTTTTAATGTTTTATTATGTTTTTATATACATTGGAAGTTGCCCAGAATGGCTGGGGCAATCCAGATATATGGGTGGGATAAGGTAAAGGTAAAAGGACCCCTGACCATTAGGTCCAGTTGCAGATGACTCTGGGGTTGCAGCGCTCATCTCACTTTATTGGCCAAGGGAGCTGGCGTACAGCTTCCGGGTCATGTGTCCAGCATGACTAAGCCGCTTCTGGCGAACCAGAGCAGCGCATGGAAACACCGTTTACCTTCCTGCTGGAGTGGTACCTATTTATCTACTTGCACTTTGGCGTGCTTTCGAACTGCTAGGTTGGCAGGAGCAGGGACCGAGCAACGGGAGCTCACCCTGTCACAGGGATTCGAACCACCAACCTTCTGATCAGTCCCTGTTTTCATCAGAGAAATGTTGGAGGGTATGCTGGTTCAGACAGAATCGTGTGTGTAAATACTATGTGTGTAATTGTCTGAATAGTCATATGATGTGTTCTTGGCTTTCTTTTTTCCTAACATCCTCTAATTCTAAAGATTTTCTATGACGCCTTCTTTATTTTTACAACCCATGCCCTTCTTGCAGACATTTAGTTAATACTTTCTCTATTGTTTGAGTGAAAATGGCACATCTGTCTTGCATGCATAGTTTCTCTTTTGGCCTTTTGAGATGGGTAATGTGCAGTTCTAAATCTCAGTTTTGAAAGGCAAGGAACTTAAATGGCATTATTCTGTGTGACTGGTCTCATGCAAAATCCCTTTTATTTTGTTTTTTTCTGCTTAATTTTTGGCATTTCTATATGAATCATTGGAAATGTTAGCATTTGCTCATCATTATAAACCACAAATTAATCAAAGTTTGCTGTGTAGACTAGATGCACACATTGACTGAAGGCTAATCCAGACATGATTTTACTCATCTAGTTTGCCCTTGCGGATCAGTTGTTTTAAACAAATAACTTGCATGGGGATGAGGGCGATGAGAAAAGAGGGATTTAAGTCTTTGCCCCTGCCATGGTTCTAGCTGGAATCATAAACCTCCCCCTACAAACCTGCTGTTCATAGTAGGATGAATACTCTGATTGGTGCCAAATTAATTCAGTAAAACAGCTAGTCTAGGAACTGGGGTTTCACCTACACTGGTTAGGATAGCATGTCCCTTAAAAACACAGTTTCATAGCTTGGGGGTGCTCCTGGACTTAGTTCTTGACCCTGGATGTCCACCCTGACTTTGGCCGGGGAGGGCGGGATATAAATAAAAAAATTATTATTTATTATAGTTGGGCATTGTGGCCAGGAGTACCTTTGTGCAGGTTAAGTGATGTCCCAATTGTGCCCATTCATGGAAAAGGGTAGTTCTGGCCATGGTGACAGAAGCCATAGTTACAACAAGCCTTGCAATGTGCTGTATGTGGAGCTGTCTTTGATGAGTGTCTGGAGAAGGTCACATTTGCTCTCTGCCCTCATTTTTCTCATCCATGAAACTCTCCCCACAACCAGATCGAGAGTATGAGCCTGCGGTACCATCTCTTACTTGAAAAGCAGCTTTATTATTTCCTGGTAAAGGAGCTTGCAATGCAAGGCTAGCTACCAGCCCTGTATCTTGCATACACAGTATATGATTTGGATAATGGTACTGGATTCTGAAAGAGTCTCATACTGGTGGTTCCTTGAAGACACACCTCCTGTTGGAAATGAGATGGGACGGAATCCAGTCCTTGAGCAGTTTTGAGAATATGACTGTCCTTGGCACACACACACCTCAGTTGGGAAAGGAATAATAGAGGAAAGATCTGTGCATTATTTGCCAACAGCAGAGAGCAAGATTGCAACTGGTTACTGCCTTGAAATTCCAAATATCTGAACTGCCTTCATTATTTTGTGACTCTCTTTTAGTCTCCAGCTACACCAAGACTTCATTAGCTTCTCTCAGTGTGTGCATGTCCTTTAAGCAAAAAATGTCAATTTGAGCAAAAGCACTCTGTCGAAATCCTTGGGCTTAATTTCCAATCCCAGCTGTGTGGCACTCTTTCTTCATGAGACTAGTCCAAATTTCCATATCTTGCCTGTGAGAGGGGTGATCACAACACTTCCATACTTCCTGCTCATTCTTTCTCCCTTGTCTCTTTCATGTGAAGGCTTTAAGGGATCAGAGTCTCTCGCTTACTATGTTCATAAATGCACCCAGCATAACTGTGCATCAGTCCTAATGGATGATACTCTACCAGGCTATGTGCACTGTGTGATTTCGATGAATAGAAATATGCATAACTGTAAAACTAATTACAGCTATATTTTGCACTTCTTGGATACTGCTACGTCTGCTATTAGTGATAATGAAGGATACTGGTGGTGATGATTATGATAATAGCTTCCTTGGAAGTGCAACTGTCTAATCTTATGTCTCATTTTGTTTTTGTTTTTTCCCCTAGCTGGGAGGCTGTGGGATCCTTGGAGTTGGCATATGGCTAGCAGTTACCCAAGGGAACTTCGCTACCCTCTCTTCTTCCTTCCCTTCCCTGTCAGCTGCCAATCTGCTGATCATCACGGGGACTTTTGTAATGATCATTGGCTTTGTGGGGTGCATAGGAGCCATCAAAGAAAACAAGTGCCTCCTGCTCAGTGTGAGTATAACATAATGGTGGTTCTGCTGCCTACCTGCATCCTGCCTTGTGGCCTCTGAGTGCTTGGGTTGATATTGAATTGATGCACAGTGTTTTCTTAATGTTGGTTACTGTGCATTCTTAATTGCACAGTCACCTCAACACCATATGCTAGAAACAGCTAACTGTTTTTGTCTGGGGTAAGACATATGCACCTAGAATGCACTAATTATGAAGAAGAGGAGGAGGAGGAGTTTGGATTTGATATCCCACTTTATCACTACCCGAAGGAGTCTCAAAGCGGCTAACATTCTTCTTTCCCTTCCTCCCCCACAACAAACACTGTGAGGTGAGTGGGGCTGAGAGACTTCAAAGAAGTGTGACTAGCCCAAGGTCACCCAGCAGCTGCATGTGGAGGAGCGGGGAAGCGAACCCGGTTCACCAGATTACGAGTCCACTGCTCTTAACCACTACACCACACTGGCTCTCCTTGAATGACATTCAAGATACATATTAAGCAGTTATGGATGATGTGGTACATGCCGATGTGCATCTAGGAGAGCCACCTAGCTAACAAAATGGCAACTTAAACCAAGACTCTTAACCCTTGAGCTAGATAATGAAAAAATTTATAAATTTAGACATTTAAAGATGCAAGTGGGAGCACATCAGTAATCTGGATACATACAGTACAACAACTGTAATTTTTATTACATTGTTATTTGTTTATTTCATAAACCATAGCCATCACTAATATAAAGATAAAAATGGCAATCCTGTAGAGCTGGTTGTCCTGTTTTTAGTTCTTATCTATGATTTGCTTTAAACTATCAAATATATGAAATATTTTAATAATTTTCCTGGAATGATCATGGAAGAAAAGAATGTGTAAGTTGAGTGAGGGTTGAAGAGAGTCCTCCCCACATTCAAACATAATGCAGAGCTGTGGGTTGTTCTTCAGTCCTCGCCTCTCTCATATAGATGAGGAGAGAGGATTAGGAGTTTAAGAATTAACATGGCTCATTCTCAGTTGCTTTAATCATAGTTTATATGATCATCAGAACTGGGTGGTAATGTGGCAATAGGTGAAATCATTGCTTTTTTCATGGGGGGACACAGCGGTACATATACCCCTAAACATTTTGTGAATCTAATAGGAGAAGAAACTAATTCTTTTTTTAAAAAAAGATAGTTTCTTCTCTAGCACGGTGAACCATCAGTTCCGTTGCTACCCCTGATGACAGCCTCGTTTCCTGTCATGGTGTTTCCTGAGTCTCAGACAGAATGAGAGTACCCCTAAACATTTTTTTAAAGAAAAAAAGCACTGGGTGAAATATCATGTAGTGTTAGGGAGCCAAAATGAGATGGGGTTTCACGAGAGTTCCTTCTGTTTTTTGTTGTGTATTTTATGCAATTATGGTATTTTGTTTATAATTCATTTTTAAAATCACATGGAGTTTGGAGTACTTTCTCAGTCATAGATAATGAAAAACAATTTTTCTATGATTTTGGGGCTGACAATAGCAAGTGAGCTGAATTTCCCCCTTTGACCTGGGTGACCCTCCCATCTCTCATGTTTGAAATAGCTGCTTAGCAACCTTTGCCTCTTGTTAAAGTTTAGGGCAGTGAGCAGAACTGAATGCTACTTTTCATTCTGGAGCAGTCATTCCCATTAAATCATTCCAGTCAGCACAATTTAGAGCAGGCTGAAAGCTAAAAATGAGAGGCAGAAGAAAGTTAGCTTAGAGGCAATTTTGTTCCCATTGTTTCTTGATTTTCTTGAAGTACGGCACACCTTAAATTGTACCCTGCCATGTTGGAGAGGAAAGCTGTCATCTTGTCCTCCTGTGCCTCGTATAGTGTGCAGTGCCTATGTATGCGGACAGTGGGGTTGTTATTTTTTGCTGGCTTTTACATCAGTGAGAAAACATCAGTGTGGGGCTTTGGGCCCTGTACAAATGTATTCAGGAAATCCCCAGGGATACCATTAAGCAGATTGGTGAAACTCGGCTACATAGATGTTTAACACACGTTGGTATTAACATAAAAGGCCCTGTGCAGCTCAGCCCTGTCCACTTATATGCCAAAATGGCTTCAAAATAGCAATATGGATTCTGACTTGTTAACCACAAGCAGTTTGGTTCCAGTTTTCATAGGATAGAACTGTATACAGCAACGTAGGCCCAAGTCCCTGACTGACTTGGGAAATCCAAAGCTAAAGCAGCCCCAGCAAGTCTGACAGCACTCACCCACCCCACCAGCCCAGGAAATTGGTTCCATCATCAAACTGCTTTTTTTGCACACCTCTTCAAATCCCCTCAGTATGTTTTGGCTGTGACATTCAAACTGAGCATTTATTTTTATTTTCTGCTTGTGTTGGCCTACTCACAATAAGCAACGAATGTCATGGCTTGAATTTAGAAGAAGAAAAGAAAAGAAAAGCACCCCGAGTCTACTAGGCGTGTGAATTGGCTTTCAGGTGCCATTTTTTTTAAAAGGTGCCCAAGCTTCAGAGTCTCATCTGTGACAGGCCTATATATTAAAGGGGGGGAGGAGAGAAGAAAATGTACTTGAAATAGGCTTCTAAAAAGCATTCTGTTTCCAGTGCTGGGCTTTATTGAAAGAACTGATGCTCAAAACTCTTACCAGTGACAGGGAATTTGACTAGCGAGATGTTAAAAGGTGTGTGAGGGAGAATGGTAAGAGATTGTCCTGTGAATGATTTTCTGTCCATAGTTTTCCCACACAAAGTTGTAGGTATTGATCCTTGTCTGGTGTTTCAGCTTCTGTTGTTTTAATGGCTTGAGACAGGAGTTGGAAGGGAGGGAGGTGACATCTGTAAGTCAGTTGGCTGGCAAGAGGCATCCTTTGTGAAAGAGCTCTGGCTTTTTTTGCAGAGCATGCAAAAAGTTCCAGGTTCAGTCTCTGACATCTCCAAACAAGGCTGAGGAAATCACTGGCCAGAAACCCCAGAGAGCTACAGCCAGTCCACTTAGAAAATGCAGCAATAGCTGGACCAAGGGTCCAACACAGCATAAGGCAGCTTCTTAAGTTCCTAATTTGCCAGAAAGGAAGAGGATATTTATCACTGACCTATAGTTGTTGAGTACCTCTTGGTCTAGGGATGGCCTTTTGGGGAAGGAGTGTACTGGTGCTTCTTTTCAAGGCTTCCAACACGATCCCTTCTCACTCAGTCAATCCCTACCTGTTTGCCCACCATGTCTGGCTATTGACCATGTTGGACTGCCAAGAGTTGGAGTCCCATAACAGATCAGCAAAAGCTAATCTACACTGCCTGGCTGCAGCTTTCCAAGTTTCCAGACATGGGTCTTTTGCAGACTTACGTGGCGATACAGAGGAGTGAACAGGGGACCCTTGGTATGCAAACCATGTGCTTTGCCACTGAGCTATGGTCCTTCCAAACTCAAGTGGACAAAGAAACCAAAGTCCTTTCTGGATTGTGTAGCACTTTAGAATGCAGGTGGGGGAAATCACATCTTTGGCTCCTACGATCTCCATGAGGAAACCAGCATATCCAGGAGAATGAAGGTGATGGTCCTACAGCTGTTGTTTCTCCCCGACCAGACTGGACATTGGAAGCTGCCTTGTACTGAGAAAGAACATTGGTCCAGCTAACTCAGTGTTTTCTACAGTGACAGGCAGCAGCTCTCCAGGGTTTCATCTTTCCCACACTTACATGCTGGGAACTAAACCTTGGACCTTTTGCGTGTAAAGCAGGTGCTCTATCACTGAGAAAATTGAAGAAAAAGCAGACCTCTTTCTATGGATAATTGTAGATGGACCTCTTCATTGCCTGTGGACTGAAAGGTACTAATTCCCCTCTCACTAGCTGAGTTCTTTCCAAGCTCCCTTCCATTCTCCTTCATTCTTTTACAACGGGAGTTATTTGAAGTTCATTTTTCAGAGCCTAGCTAAAGCCAGAGGGTCTCCCCACACCATGTTCCTCTCATTTGTTTTAATTAGTAGGCAGAGCCATTGCTGAAGGCCCAGACAATGAGATGTAAATTAAGATATAAAACCCTAGATATAACCCTTAGACATAAACCCCTTTTCCCTGTTAAACTTCCCTCAATCTATTTTTAGCTGACCTGAATAACATATGGGGACATCAGACCTTTAGCTAGGATTTGAAGAGCAGTTCAAATTGTTGGGTCTTCTAACAAGACACAAGATCCTCTATGGGATAGAGCAAATCAGTTGTTGGCAACTTGTGCAGTCTGTGGACAGAGGGAGAACCGGGTGTGCAAAAATAAATCCTCAGGAAAATTTAGTGAATGATGCTAATTGCAATTTTCAGTGGGCTAGTCACCAATCCCTTCTTGACTCTTTTTGAGGGGGGCGTATCTGCTTGCAAGAGAAGTTCTCATAAAAATAAGCCCTACTGAATCAGAACAGGGGCCCATCTAGTTCAGCATCCTGTTCTCATAGTGGCCAACAAGATGCTCATGGGAAGCAAGCCAACAAGCAGGATCTGAGCATCCTCCCTGCTCCATATTACATAGAACACAGCAATCTGCCTTATGTTGAATCAGAACATTGGTCTATCCAGCTCAGTATTGTCTACACTGACTGGCAGTGTCAGCCCTGAAACCCCCCCCCCCGCCGCCCAGCTGTGGCCACACAGTCTGCCCTGGGAGCCCTAATCTGATCCATTGCCTCAGGTATGGTGCAGGATGCTATCCTGTTTCTATTGTAAGAGTTAACTGCCAGTCCAGTTGGCTTCTGTAGGCAGGGAGGCGCTATCTTGTCCTTCACCTCAGGCAGCAAAATATCTTGGGCCAGCATGGTGTAGTGGTTAGGAGCGGTAGACTCATAATATGGCGAACCGGTTTCACACCTCCGCTCCTCCACATGCAGCTGCTGGGTGACCTTGGGCTAGTCACACTTCTCTGAAGTCTCTCAGCCCCACTCACCTCACAGAGTGTTTGTTGTGGGGGAGGAAGGGAAAAGGAGAATGTTAGCCACTGAGACTCCTTCGGGTAGTGATAAAGCTGGATATCAAATCCCAAACTCTTCTTCTTCTTCTTCTTCTTCTTCTTCTTCTTCTTCTTCTTCTCTCTGACTGTAAGGCCTGGAGCTGCCTATATTGCATTGTTGGGAAGGGAGCATTGTTCTTAACTTTTGGCTAACACATTTCCCTCTGATCAGCTGCCTGCATTTCCTAAGAAAGCCTTATTCTTACTTTACACCAGTGTGTCACACAGAGATATAGGGTTGTATTCAAAATAGCACTAAGTTCCTTCAGTGCAAGGATTTCTCCTTGTACAATGGAACACTCTCCCCTTCTCCTCCCCATGTGCCCCCCAAATTTGAGGAGTCATTCAGGGGGGAAGTCACGGTTATTTAGCTGAATGCCATACCTTTCCCCCACCCTTTTTATTTCACATACTTTGCTTGCTGTGAGGCATTGCATTCTTATAACTACGATTCAAACCTGGCTCTTCCATTAACTGCAGTGTGAGTTATATAACCCAGGGAGGTGGCAGATTCAAGATCTATATATGTATCTGCTTTGGCATTTCAGTGAAACAGCTAAAAGGTTTCCTTATACAGGAGGCTCCTCAGCTGCTGCGACTTCTTAGAGCCCCCATTAAAGTCTAGGAAATAAGCCAGCTTCCTCTTGCTTAGCATCTGGCCCACTAAATCTTCTTAAAGGGTTCTTTGCTTCTTTATGCAGTAAATATGCCTACATTTTTAAAGTTCAGTGGTGCTGTCTGTTTAGAGCAGATATTCCACACCACTCTGAAATCCTCATTTTTGCAGTATTGGCACCCAAGACCCGTGGTTTCTAAAGAAGCATATAGCTGGCTGTTGAATCCAAGGGTCAGTGTCTCTTGACCTCCTTTAGCCACATTGGAGAATCCCAGCCCTAAATGTTTCAGATGGTACAGAAATGTACTCTGAGTGCTACTTATCTAGCCCCAGCAGCTGGTTGCGTTCAGAAGCAGATGGCGCGGCACTTGTATGCCCAATGAGGTCAGGGCTTATGATGGCAATCTGTAGATCCTTTGTTTCCCAGGGAAGGTTAGTAATGAAGGGGATGCTAAAGTTAGTGCTCTCTTTCTTTGAATTAACATTCAGCTATTCTGTGCCTGTGGCTAAGTAGCTAAAGCTGCATTGAGTGCATGCGTTGACTATGACAGAGATCTGTGGTTTTGGTATTTTATGACATTTTATTGATTTGGAGTCTGTTTTCTTCCAAAAGTCATAAAATACAGAAAATACCATAAAATGCCAATTAAATCTGCTGTCTGACATACATTTCTAGGGACCGCTTCCCCACTCTAGATTGCTAAACTAATAATATAAAATGATTCATGTTGGAAGCCCAAGTGAGAATGTGGTGGACTCACTCACCCACTAAAAACCACAAACTGTGATTTATGAGTCTTTTGCATTTTAGAAACTGTGTTTTGCTTCTGGAAACAAGTAGCAAGTGCTATAGACCTTAAGCTATCACATATTGTCTAGTATGCTACATATCCTGAACTTGTACTCAGCCCTTACATCAATTATGTGTCCCCCCCTAGTATTAGACCACCAGCCATAATGCTCCAAGTCCAACAATAAGAGATATTTGCACACCTGCCAAGGGCATGTGTAATTCTCAGTGAGTACCAATAATCTGGAGCAGGGTGTAGAGTCTGTGGCCCTCAGATGTTTGCTGGGATCCAGAATAGCCAATGTGGTCAGCGATAATGGAAGCAGGAGTCCAACAACATCTGGCTAGTTACTGATCTAGATCTTACACATTGCAGATGATGTGGTAAAACTGTCTTGGCTTCAGCACTTCAGCTTGCAGGTGGGAACTGACACAACCAACCCTTCATATAATAATGGTGCTAAATATACTAACAATAATCTCTCCACATAGAAACTTAATACACAAGGAAGAAGGCTTCCTAGGATTGCATAGTAAGGGTGGAATGAAATTAAGTTTTATTCGGGATAGACTCATTGAAATTAATGGGCCTAACTTAGTAATGTTCATTAATGTCTGTGGTTCTACTCTGAGTAAAGCTTAGTTGGATCCCACTCTTAAGTTGGAACCATTTCACCTATCATCCAGTTTTGTTTGTTTCCATGGAACAGCCTGTCAAGTGAGCAGGCCATTAGGAGAACCCCAGCAATAACCTCCCAGCAATAGCCTTCAGAAACACCATCCGCTAGGGAAGGGAAATGGTTAGGAAATATAGACAAGCACACTGAGAGAGGGCAAAGATTAAAATATTAATATAAAATTGCAATGAAAAGACAAACAACATCCTTATGGAGGAAGGAAGGAAATATGGCAAGGCGGGGATCTAAAAATGAGTTAGTCTGGAAATAAGGGTTTGATCTGGGAAGCAAACATTGGAGGCAAACATATGCCAAGCACTTGGCACACAGAATTAGCAGCAGACAAGCAACAGTCCCTTGCAGTAATAGCTTTCACAGTGCTCTCCCTCCCACCCACCACCCACACCAATAGATATCACTAAGTTGTGACACTGTCAAACAATGCCCCATGACAGAGGTTATTTTCTGTAATTCACAATACTTGTCTGCTATGTTTGCAGTGGCAATTGGTCAACCAAGAGTGTGAGCCATATGATTAATGTGTTCTGCGTCTCCTCCTCCTTCAATCTAGTCCAAAATTGCTAAGATTTTGTTTGCTTTCAATTTAGTGTTAAAGTAATGCAATCACTGAAATAAAAGTGACTAATAATGTTAGTTGTTGACTGCATTCACACATGGCACTACACCCTAGACCATAGTATTACGTACATGAGCTCCAGGCTCATGTCTATGAGCTTAAAGCTGAAATAAAATCGATCGATCCAGGCTCATACACTCCTCCCTCTCCTCTTGTCCTCCACCTTTCACTTCTCTTTCTGCTATGTTTTTTTTTCTCATTACTTCTAAACTCAGACAAACTATTGCACATGCTACGAATGGTTTATTCTTTGAAATGAATCAACTCCAACCTGTGGTAAATAATCTTAGCTTGTTTCAATAAACCCTGGTGAAACCATGGTTCAGTAAACCAAGGTTTCAGTGAACCACCACCATCCTTTTATTTGTATGCTGCCTTTCCATAACACTGCTCAAGGCAGCTTACAACATACTTAGAAACATAACAAAAGAAGTCATAAACAATAAATAAAATACATCAAAAAGTACACAACCAAACTGAACAATTTCCACATAAATCATAAGATTTTAAAAAATAAATACAAAAAATAACACCCACAACAACCAAAAACCCCTAAACAATACCCCAACCCCATGGGAAACCATGGCTAGTTGCTGCTTAAGATATGTAAACCAGGCCATTGTATTAGCTTAAATTAAGTGCTTGTGGGAAGAAAAGAGGCTTGCAGGACTCAAAGGTTGCAATGTGATTCGAGGAAACCCTGTTGTAAAAGTAGTAGTAAGTTGCAGAAGAAACTGCTTCATGTTCCTCCCCTTGCTCCTACAGAATCGTAGCACATAAAGGCTTTAAAAAACAACAACAGCATAGTGATTGTTAGCCTATAGGTACTCCCTCAGCAAACTTCTCTAGATACCATCTTAGCCATGGAAAACTTCTGTGGTGAAATATGTCTCACTGCAATGTAAGATTAATCTTCTTTATGAGCTTCTGTGTGGATGGTTTGCATTGGGATTGTGTTGTCTCAGAGCATAAATCTTCCTTATATCAGCAGCCTGCAGTCCCACTGAACCACAGCAAAGTGCATTTTTATTCTCCTCCTTATTTATCATTTGAATTGGGAAGCCTACTTGAAAGCAAACCGTAAGAATTTTTAGTGGTCCATGCCCTGAGCCTGTCTAGTCTTCATTGCACTTTGGCCCATTCCAGTTAGCCTTATAACCTGCATATATTTCCATGTTAGAGCATAGCAAAAGACGAGACTGTTTCTAAGGGTGGGTTTTAGGGAAATGAACAGGGGTAGAAGTGGCTGGATTTACTAGTGGTTTGGGGTTTAGCTACTTAGTACATATGCAGCTTCTTGAGGGAAGGTGGTGCTGTACTTTCCACAGCATTTTTAAATTGGGATAAAGGGTCAGCAGTGCCTGCTATGGAAGTTGCCATACAAATATGAAAGAACATAAAAAGTTGGCCTGCAGCTGTGACTCTTTGAAGTATATGCTCCTTGTTCCCTACACTCGTGGTTCTGATTTAGGTTGCATACACGTGGCATTTTATTCTAGAATCAATGGTAGCCCACACACAATCTAGATTGAATGTTTTTATGTATGCCTATTTGAAGAAAAAAAAGATGTAGGCAGTCTTGAAAGGTGTGTCAAAACAAAATAAAAAATTCTTTCCAGTAGCACCTTAGAGACCAACTGAGTTTGTTCTTGGTATGAGCTTTCGTGTGCATGCACACTTCTTCAGATACACTGAAACAGAAGTCACCAGATCCTTAAATATAGTGAGGGAGTGGGGAGGGGTATTACTCAGAAGGGTGGTGGGAATGGGTGACTTCTGTTTCAGTGTATCTGAAGAAGTGTGCATGCACACGAAAGCTCATACCAAGAACAAACTCAGTTGGTCTCTAAGGTGCTACTGGAAAGAATTTTTTATTTTGTTTTGACTATGGCAGACCAACACGGCTACCCACCTGTAATTGAAAGGTGTGTGTATGTGTGCATATCCACACCTGTCCAGTTACATTGTGAGTGGGCATATCGTCACTTGACTCACCTTGGACTTGTGCAGGGAGGAAAATGCATGAATAACCTAATCAAGGGAAAGGAGTTCAAACACTTATCTGCAAACCACACCACCCTTTGTGGACAGCAGAATCAATCTACATTAAGAGCAGCAATTTGAGGACATAACTGAGGGGGGGGGGACTACAATTGGTTAGTGTGCACACGGCCTCATATCATATGTGGATTTGCTCTCCAGATCATCTTGTCATGACTGTGTCAAATTACATGAACCGGGGCAGGGCGGGCGGGGGAAGCGACTGTGTCATTTTCCCCACATCACAGAATGTTGAAATGAACAATATGCATGTAAGATCTTGATACACATCTACTGCAGTTACCCCTGAATTTGGGGGAAGCTGGATGCAACACAAGTTCCATTTGTCACTTTTGAAAAGCCTCTTTTTTTCTCAAGCCATGCCTGTAGTTGCATATGCATTTGCTGCTGTATGTTGTTGGTTTTTATCAGAATAGCAGGGGGGGGGGATGAGAGTAATGCCATTTTAACTGCTACTTAGTTGTCTAATGCTGCGTTGAAGTTGATCATCAAGGATTATTTTTATGGAAGTGGAATTGGCTTGCTTAGCAAAAGCAGCTCCCTAGGGAACAAACAAAAAGACCAGAGAGGCAGCAAAGGGTTTATTTTCTGCAAAAGGAAAGCGGACTAGAGTGGGAACAAGAGAGGATTCCCTGCAGCACTTGGGGTGGGGGCTGTGCATAGGAACAGCAGGAGCCAGCAAGACCCAAATACTAATTTGCTTTATATTCTTAAAAAAGTATGCTGCTCAATTAAGAATCGGGCTGTCTCACCTTTCCTTGTAACTTCCCCTGTTGCAGAATGCAGCACACGCACACAGAATAATCCTCCTCACTTTGTACCACATATACTGCTTGAGCAGCAGCTTAGGGAGAGGCTGGCGCTTTGAAATAGCAAACGCTTATGTCCCCATTCCTGCCCTCACCCTCCCCCACACATTCTTTTGCAGCATGTTCAGTTTCCCTACACATCACATTTTCAGTACAAATTCAGCAATTGAATATGTCAGGTACCATTTATAAACGGCAGACATTATGCAGAAAATAGTACGAGCCAGTGTGGTAGAGCTCTGGGTTCAAATCCCCATTCAGTCCCTCAGTGACTTCGGCGCAGTCACTATCTCTCAGCGTAGCCTACCTCACAGGGTTATTTTGAGCATGAAATGGTGGGAGGCGGGTGGGTGGGGCCCCCGTTCATATTGCCCCTTAGCTCTTTGGTAGGAAAGGTGAGATAATAAAAAGCAGTGTAACAAAACAAATACATAGAATGACATTGACTGCTTAAGATTTAAATTTTAAGTCAACTGAAACTTAGCAGCACAGATCTTGACTAGCAAAACCCAGATATTATTCCCCCTCCCCACATGTCAAATCATGTAATACACTTGTGAGGCCTGATTTTGGAAACAATTGTCAGTAGCTCTTTTTGCTTGCCTCATGGCTTCTGAGTGTGTTAGGGCCAGACGAGATGTGACCAGGAGTGATTCCCTCTCTCTTTTTCTAACCTTGGGACACTGGAGGTCTGAGTGGAAGGGGGGGGCTAGTTAACCCTTTCCCCTCTTTCCATTAGCCTGCTCAAAATTACCGTATTTTTTCGTGTATAAGACTAGGGTTTTGGTTTTTTTTAACCAAAAACATAGGTTTAAAATTGGGGCTCGTCTTATACAGGGGTAGTGCTGAGGGGTTTTTTCTTAATTTGGAGTCCCCCAAAATAGGGGGCGTCTTATACATGGGGGCATCCTATAGACAGAAAAATATGGCATCTCCCAGTTGCTTCCCCTCTACATTCACTTGTCATTTCCTATGAGGAAAAAAGCAGCAAGGAAGGTTGTATTTCATAGGAAAATGCCTGGCAAGGAAAGGATTGAGTTAGTCTTCTCCCATGTTATTCCTCACCCTCAGATTTTCAGCTTTGGGAGGGGTTTTTTTAAAAAAAAATAGTGGAAATATACATATGGCTACCTGAAAATCCTAGTTTGATAGCCCTCAGATACATTATCACTACAATTTTATTTCAGCAACTACCAATATTAAAAGCATTTTTTAAAATACCTCACTTATGTTCTTAGTGCACCTGGGAGATTTAATAATGTGCCTCAGGACTGAATATTCCGCTACTTTTGAATGTTTAAGAAAACTCTGTCTTCCCAAGAGCCTGCCTCTCTCTCTCTCTCTCTCTCTCTCTCTCTCTCTCTCACACACACACACACACACACAGAGAGAGAGAGAGAGAGAGAGAGAGAGAGAGAGAGAATATATTACACAGATGTGTACATAGAGGAGAGCCACCCTTTCTCCAAAACAAGATGGCCAAGTGTTACTGCAAAGTTAGATAATGGAATATCTGCCAGGCAAAAGTCTGTGAAAACAGAATGAATGTCTGCTCTTGCTGAAGCTAATGCAAGCATCACCCATAGCTGCAGTGCTTGCAGGTCACTGATGTGGTTAGAGCCTTGGTTCCCCTGATCAATTCTTTGACCTCTTTCCATATGAACCTCTGCTGCAAGGCTAATAATATTGTCTGTACTTTCGTGACTTTGGCCTAGTTCTTGCTGATGGACTTTGCAGGTGGGACTCACATGACTGAGTTCTTTTCCACACATAGAAAATTGGGTGTGTGGTGTGAAGAGTTTTCTATGCACAGGCAATTTTCTTATGTGGTGAAACAATCAGTCATGTCTCACCTATGTCAGAAATGGTACCATTCAGGCAAAGCTTTACCTCTTCAGTGAAAACTAGGTCTGATTCCTTCTATGCATGAATGCATATGCTGTGAAGATGAAACAAATATTGATGTCTCTGGGCTTTTGTTTCTCTCCCACCCATTCTTCTCTTGACAGTTTTTTATCATGCTGTTAATTATATTTGTGCTGGAGCTCACAGTCGTGATTCTGTTCTTCGTCTACACCGACAAGGTATGTCAAAATATTTCTTCTTCTTTTCTTTCCCCTTCAGCAAATTTGTTTGCTCCCTTTCCTCATATAAATAAGCCATGAAGCCTTTGCCTTGGCACGCATACCATGTTTTCTTAAGAGACCACCTCATATCAGAAATAGTGCACTCAGAGTACAAAAGTGCTCTTCTAGGACTTTGGTCCCCTCCCTCTCCTTCTCAGTTCAAGGTCAGACGTATTCAGACATATTAGCAACACATTTATGATTTAAATACAGAGAATTCTAATCAGGGAAGGCTGATGAAAACTCATGCACCAAAAGGCAGATAGTAATCACATTAAGATGTTCATTAGTAAGGGTACTTATGTTACTGTGAAAGTTTCCTAATTGGATATTGTTGTAGACATTCACCAGGAAATGAGAAATTGGGCTTTGTTGATATGTAAATGTTGGCATTTTTTACCTGGTTTTGTTGGAACTGTTAACAGAGAAGGCTCCTTTGATGATGCTGTCAATATGTCTCTTCAGACTAGCTCTACCTAGACGACGAGAAACAGTATTTACTCAGAACTGCAACTGTAGCTGTTAGGCTTTGTATACACTAAGGCATTAATGTGTACAAATCTGATTTTTCCATGTGCCTCTTTGTGACATATCATCTGCACGTTAGTGCTTTCAGTTTAAATCTTTCTCAGTGTTTCTCGTACACACTGGTAGGTGGTGCCTGGTAGGATGTATTCTGTGTTGTTACTCCTTCCCCTCAATTACTGCTCTTTGAAAGTTCTCAAAGCCTGAGGCCCTTTGTAGGTATGCACACAGTATGCATACACCTTTTTTTTTTTTAAAGATGTTTTGTTCATGGAATGCCACAGCAATGAGCTTTCACCAAATGTTTCAAACAAAGCAGGCAATTTTGTACTTTTACCTTTTTTTTCAAATACATATTTTTCAATTTATGGGTTTTGCACAAAACAGCAGTTTCAAAAAGAAATACATATATGTGGGTTGTGCCTGCCCACCCCACCAGGTAGAGAAGCAGCAACCCATCAATGAGCTCCTTGCCAGGGCAAACAAAATACAGGTAAGCAGATGCATGGGCACCTTCAATCCACAGACACTCTGTGAATACCACAAACATAGAAAGCTGCATAAAACCATATATTTTACAGACAAGTGCATATAGCCAAGGTGGGGTGGGAAGTGGGATTTTGATAAGAGGGATTTTGAGATACTGTAAGTGTTCTTCTTTTTCATTTCAACCTTTACTTTCCCACCTCCTGTTGATGCAAGAGCAGTTCTGTGCAAAACAGCTTTTCTAAAAAAATAAAATATGTGCCTTCAGCAACAACCTGTGGAAATAGACATGCTGCATGCTTTCTCTTGGGCTGATGAAAACCAAATGGCTAGGTTGTGCTCAGGAAATGAGGAAACAGACATTGGGGGGGGGGTGATAGATGGCACCCAGCAAAACGTCACCATGCACATTTTTTTTAAAGTCCACACAATGTGTTTCAGTGTGCCAGTATGTGGGTAGCAAGAGATGTTATGCTGGATTCCGCTGCCCCCATTTTATTGGATTATCCATGGATTTGGAAAACCCAAATCAATTGGGGGGAAAGCTGCAGGCTGCCACTAGGATGAGATGGACATCATATAGATGATGTGAAAAATATGCACACATGGGGTGCATCAAATCCACTTTAAACTGCTGTGTGCTCATAACCTTAATCCCTGTGCTTTTCCTGATCTTTTCTTCCTGTTTTAAGTTAAATTATCAGCTCCCCCTTTCTTCCCTTCCCATCTCTCCCTCATTGTCCAGCCATGGAGACTAGATAACCCCTCCCCCCCCCGCAGTTGCTGGCTTCTCTTGCCAAGAGTAGAGGTTCAGCAAAAAGTCTGCCCCCTTGCTCCCCGATAACCTGGTGTGAGTGAAAATATGGTGCAACAAAAAGACACAATCTGTCCCCCACCCCACCCCAACCTCCTTGCTTGTCCCATGTAGCGAATTATGAGATAAAAATGCTTAAATTTCCTGGCGCTCGCTCTCTCTCTCTCTCTCTCTCTCTCTCTCTCTCTCTCTCTCTCTCTCTTTCATTACTCACTGTGGCATTCTAGCCAGTGTTGGCAGGTTCCCATTGGGCCTGGTAGAGCAGAAGGCAGAGAGACCAACAGCAGAGCAAATGGTAGGCAGAGCCAGCTAATTCTAGTTTTGTCCATGTCCTCCTCCCTACTGAGTTCCACATGGGCAAAACTGAGACTAAGGAAGAGGAAGCAGGCAGGCAGGGCTGCTCCAGGGCTGGTAGTAAGAAGGTAGATAGGAATTGAGATTTAGGTTGGTGGGGCAGTGCCCTGTTTGCCCTAACAGTCCCCCCCCCTTCTCAGTCCAGTATACCTGAAGGAGCATCTCCACCCCCATCGTTCTGCCCAGACACTGAGGTCCAGTGCCGAGGGCCTTCTGGCGGTTCCCTCATTATGAGAAGCCAAGTTACAGGGAACAGGGCAGAGGGCAGAGTGGCACCCGCCCTGTGGAACGCCCTCCCGCCAGATGTCAAAGAGAAAAACAACTACCAGACGTTTAGAAGACATCTGAAGGCAGCTCTGTTTAGGGAGGCTTTTAATGTTTAATAGATTATTGCATTTTAATGTTCTGTTGGAAGCCGCCCAGAGTGGCTGGGGAAACCCAGCCAGATGGGTGGGGTATTATTATTATTATTATTATTATTATTATTATTATTATTATTTTATTATTAATTTTGTAACTAACCTGTGAGGTATGTTTGGCTGAAATGGACTGATTTACCCCAGGGTTTCAACATCCCAGCCCAGTAGGTTAGTCACAGTACCACAGAGACTCCTCCGAAAGACCCAGAATTGTGTTTGTGTTCCAAAAGAAGCCAATTGCCAGAGAGATGCACGTTCAGAGTTACCATGCCAGGTGATTTATATTGTCAGTGCTAATTTTAAATTACTCACATGCTGTAATAACTCATGAATTAGCTGTTGCCTCTTAAGAGGCAGGCTTGTGCATAATAGAAAACAGATTAATGAAGGGATCTCTACAGCATGCAGCAGTATTCAAAAAAGAAGAAGGGGAAAAAAAGAGCTAACACCACACTTGGTATGCTAAAAAGGGGGAAATAATGAAGAAAGTTATAGTGTCATTATGTGATTCGAAGCCTGTGTGTGTTTGGAGGGGGTGGTGTTTACTGGGAATAAAGCATAGAGCTGTCCCACTTCACAAGCACCCCTCTGCCCTAATCTCTGAAAAGACAATGGAAACCGTTAGAAGGACCAGGGTGAGGTGGTATTTCAGTGAGATTGTTTGGGGAAATAAAATGTTCAGAGCAATATATATGCAGACTACATCAGTGATAGGCCACTCATAACAAAGGCAACATAATTAAAAGAGGGAAATAGTTGCAAATTGCTATGTGTAAGTATGTAGTCTGTTCAAGCATTGCATTATGAGGTTTATGGTTATATTATATTGCACTGTGCTTATGACACTGAAATCTTGCCCAAACAGTGTATTGTTGTGAGGTTTTTTTGCGGGGGGCCCTAAACCCTAGAAATTAATAAATGGTAGTATTTTGATTATTTGTGATATGAATGAAAATAACATTCTGCAGAACTAGGCCAGACTAGGAATCTCTGAGCTGGGTTATGCAAACTAACCTGGCCTAGCAGAGGTGTTAACACAACAAAAGGTGTTGATGGCTCATCTAAGAGGAATTTTGGGTCTGGGCAGAAAGCGGTTGCCAAGGTGATGGTGTGTGTGAGTGAGAGGTCACAGGAAAAGAGTCCTGGAAAGAATGAGAGAAGAAAGACAGAGATCCATCTTGGGCAGGCTGGCCGAAGGCTGACTGAGATGTCTTTGACTCCAGTGCTGCACTGCTATGGGGAAAAGCCCAAGCTGTAAGGTATCAACTCCCTCCATGCAGACTGTAGGTGTCAATATGTGAATAAATCATATTTCTTAAAGCTACAACAGTCTCTGACGCGTCTTCAGTTCTCCTAAGGAGCACAAACAGTGGGTGAGCACCTGGAACCTTGCTACTGCTTGGCAGAGAGAGGGGGGGCACCCAACTTTTGTAACAGTATGTATCAAGGAAGGATGAAGGAGGGGGTTCTATTGTTTCACCTTCCCCCCCCCATATTCTTCCAATTGGTTAGCTGAGCGAGTGGGGTGGGGAGCATTTCTTTGAATTTGTTCCTCTTCTTCTTTGCTTGATGCTCTCCCCTTAGTATCTCCATCTCAACAGAGTTAGTTACCATTGGCTGACCAGCCTGCCTGCCTAGTAGCTAATGGCACAATTTCAGATAATCTTAAAAAAATATTTTCCTTAGCTATACAGCCCTTAACTATAGTAGAGAGGTCAGATGGACATATCTCCAGGGTTCCAGTAGTGAAGCAAGAGGTGAGAATGTATATCTGTATGGATTATGTAGCTTTCACTATAACTAGGAAATATCACTTATTCCTCTGTGTTACATGCAGTCCAGTTGTAGCATAATTTCTGGCTTTAATATTAATATTGTATCTTTTCCAGAATGCACCATTAAAAATGTGACTTAGCCACTTTACAATTGTGGCAAAAGGTTATTTTAAAATGTATCTAAAATAGAAAACAAAAGGCATTATTTAGATTATTTAGATTGCATAAGGATATCGGGCTACTGGATATTAAGCTACATTTTGGTTCTGTCTTCTTTATAGAAATAATAAAATGATCATAAAAGGTATGGCCAGGTATTGTATTTATTGAAATCCTAAAACAGTGACCCTACAATATTTGAAAGCTCAAAACTTGCAAGTGGATTTAGAACTAGTGAATAGTTTAATGGCTATAACAAGACAAGTTATAGCGTCATTATGGAAATCACCAAGAATCCCTTTCAATTTCAAGTTGGTATGAGTGAGTTTGAACAGTAGCATTTTTGATGATGCTTACATATTATAAGAGATTTAAGAAAGGACATTTGCCAGACAAGTTTATTAAAAAGTGGAATTCATTTATAAATCACTGGAGCATGAAATGAAATATCAAGATAGTATTTTGTCATATGCATTATTCTCATTGATGTAAGTTTGGGCTATATGGATTGGTGTAGGTTTCATTTATACTTTATAACTATTGTATTTTGACAAAAGATGGAATGATTTATGTTTTAGGACAATTTCTTTTAGATGTATTTGTCATTTCACATAATAATAGTTGTTTCATGGGAGACTCTTATCTCTACCCTCCTGGTAGAACATAGGTGGCTAACTCTGTAGACACTCAGCAAAGGACTTGGTGTATGTATTCTGCCTGTGATTCTTTGACATGCTTCAGGGAGGAATGAAAGAAAAGTCAACCTTCAGTGGCAATGTGTACTGTTGTTCCTCAAGAAGGAAAGAAGGAAGTGCCAGGAGGTTAGATATGAAGTACAAGTTAACCTTTTCAAACCCAGCTGTCCTTTGTACCCTGATACCTAGTTTTCTATGAAGATGGGGGGGGGGCTTTGTTAGTTGTGTGAGTGTCCGCTTGCTGACAGTTTTAAATGGTGCTTCCAAGAAGTAGATTTAACACATGAGCACTAGGCTTCAATGTCACTCTAAAGTATTACGGAATGCACTGATTGAGGATGCAATCCTAACCCCATTTATCTGGGAGTAAGCCCCAGTGAATTCAGTAGGACTTGCTTCTGAGTAGATGTGGTTAGGGATTGTGCTGTAAATGAAGTTGTGCAGAACAGCCCTTTAAATAGAGAGCTGCCTTCTGATAGCACTTCAAAAGAGAAGTGTCCTCTGTCAGGTAGGACCCTACATACCATCTTTAGATTTGTGTGCCCAACCTTCTGCTGACAAGAAGGGGGAAATATTATTTCTTCATTATTTTGTGATGAATACTACCAAATGAGAACAACTTTGATTTAGCTCACCAAGTTTCTCTCATTAATGGAATGCAGCGAAATAGCTTCAAAGGCCTGGAATATTACCACTCGCATCCAAAGCAAGGAGAACTGGGTTTATATCGCTAATAAATCAGGCTCAGTTGGTGTCTTATGTACTGCATGTATCTAGCAATCAAGATGGTATCTGCAGCAGAGAGTTCTCTTGATCAGTGTTGTTATGCACAGTTCTTCCTTGATAGAAAAATAAAGATGGCCACTTTTTGGCATTTGGGAAAGATAAGCAGAAAAATCAGAAAGCTTCCTGTTCTCCCCTAGCTCAAGTAACATTAATCTGATAACTTGATCTCACAACTCAAATCATAAATGACATTATTTCCAGCTGGCATTTCTGTTTTTAAAGGATTATCTCCCTTCAGACACTGATCATTTCTGACTTTTAAAAGGAAGGGTTACATGGACTGAGTTGGTCTTTGAGCCTAATTTAATGCACCTGAGACTTGCACTTTAATTACATGTGTTCCCAAAAAGAAAACTACCCTACAAGTAAGAAACTGAGGTCTGCTGATTTGCACTAATGCAAATCAATTTGTGATAGATTTTGCTACTTCACCTTTTCATGGGGATCTCCTCTTTGACCCTTCTATTGCAGCCTATGCAGAAACTGTGTTAAAATTGGATCAGCAGATTATGAAGTTTGAAGGGACCATGCCTTAAAACACATCTTTATATTAATACGCAAGTCATCTGTTACAAAACAGACCCTATCTATGTAACTTGTTATGAAACATGATTCAGCATTCAGATTGCTATTATGTACGACAAAACATACTCACGGTATGTTGAGAGATAATATATTTATTTATTTGCTTTACAAGAGAGACATGCAGTACTGAGTATTATGAAAAACTCTCAGTGAGTCCTAGAACATTGTTTAGCTTGCATCAGTTCCTTTTCTTTTCTCATTAGGGAATTTTTCAGAGTTACTTTAATGTTTCCTAAAAGTAGGAGATGCCACTTATACTGAATCAGTTACGTCAGTCAACACTTCTGGGTCACAGAGAGGTCTCTTTTACCTGAAGTTCATTAACTGGAAATTGTAGGGATCAAGTCTGGGGCGCTGTTCATGCGAAGCCTTTGCGCTGTTCCTGAGCTAATGGTTTCTCTAACTCAGTTCGATTTCTCCAGTACTTTATTATGTGACTATGCATAAGTCGCAAGCTGGGCAAAACAAATATTTCTTTTTGGCTACATCATCTCCTTCAAGTCTTCTTGACTTACAGGTTTCTAAATAGAAGAAAATGCCTTAGGGATGATGGATAAATAGCACAGCCGTGATCCCTCTCTTCAAGACCTTATGCCAGCTGCCTGCCACAGTTCGTGTTCTAGCTCTCTTTTAAACCTCTTCACTTCTGTTCTTGACTGTACTACTATTACCACCTCGCCCTCATTTCCCTGACATACCATTAAAAAGAACCCAAAACTGCTGGCATAGAAATTATAGTGAAAATAATTACCCCCTACTTCGTGCCCTGGTTACATTTTGTTGCATTGGCTCCTTACATTTTGTGTTGTGAGGTTTAACATGTATGCAAAGAGGGCCTGAGTTAATTCCACCAAGAGTTAAACCCATTCCCGCCCCCCCAGAGGAAAATACATGCAATTTCAAGAAGACCCATCTCACTGTCCCTGCCATAGAATTATCACAAGCGTCCCATCATATCACCCTTCCATCAGCCTCACTCCACCCATCTGAAGGGCAAATGTGAGTGTAATATTTTCAGAGTCACGGGGCTTAATACAGGCACATTGTTTTCAGAGTGTTGACTCTGTAAATAATGGGTCAGTAATAACTTATTCTGCCCTTCTACATTCAACAGCTGTGTTTATATTTATATTTATATTATGGATGTTCTACCAAAGGCAAAAATAAAGACTAGATTTACTTACTTTTTCAGTGTTATATATCATTCCCTATTTGGCTTATTTAATCAGTTGTCCCCCATTCTTCTGATTTATGCATAGAACTTTAGCATCGCTATTTAACACTTCCAAAATGAGAATTATAAACCCAGCATTCTTTTATTTTATTTTTTTACTCAGTAAAGGAAAAGGTCAAAAGAATTCTCCTTTACAAATACAAAAAGTGAGAATCAGATTGTAGTTTTATTACGGAGATTCGTGTTATCTGACCTAGCTTGTATTTGAAATCTCAAGATTTGCAAAGATGAAGTTGAACATCCAATTAATGGTTTCTTAGGGCAGATCTTGATGCTATTTTGGAAAGTGTGTATTTCCACAAGATAATAAGAGAAAACACAGGCAGGAAACCTAACAGGGGAGATCAGCAGAAAAGGAGAGTTGATTCACCCTTCCTGTGCTCACCAGTTATCCCATACAGATTCCCCACACCCCTTGGCTGGGGAAAGCATCAGTTTAAAACTGTCAAGGGGGCATTTATAGAGAAAAGTCCTTCCTCCTTGTAAGTGATGCTCCCCTCACACATTAGATTTACTAAAGAAACATGAGTTTAGGTCTTCCATGTTTTCCTCATAACGTCTGGTTCCACCTTTAGGTGCAAAAGTACATGGGGGAGGGGGCAGGATTCTCTCAAAAATTTGTGTCTCAAAAAAGGAGAGAAAGTAAAAGTGGCTGTCAGTGCTGGATGTCAAACTCCAGGGTGAGCAGGATCCCTTTGAGAACCGGGCCACAGGTTACATAGGGTATGTGAGGCAGGAGGAACTTGGCCTGCAAGTAAGTGGACAGGCCTAAATTATCACTTACTAGGCCACAAAGAACTGAGTGTTATATTTTGTTCCGGTTTCACAGGCCCATTGAAATCTAAGACTATGACTGGAATGGGGTGAATTCTCGTCCCTGAAAGCGCTACCACATTAGATGTACATGCAGTGATGTATAGGTCCTTCTGAACCCAGAAGAGGGCAGAATGGGGGTGGAACAGGGGGCCGGGCGTGCTTATGCATGCTCTGCTAATGCACATGGGGGCTGGTAACAGAATCCTCACATGAAATGTTGTTTCTTCATCTGGGCACTGTCTCCAGATACTGCGCTTTGCGAGTGGCAGCTGCCTTGTACTGCAAAGGAAACCTGATGGGAGGAGCAGAACTTGGATCTGATTGTAGCACCCTTGTTTGCAGTATGCACCCCTGAGGCCATACATATTCACCTGGAAAGTTCTGCAATTCCAAAGACATCTGTTGTGGTGTGGAGTATGCTAGTAATGGACAGACACTCTGACCTTAATTTTCAGGACTGATGCCAAGGCAAATGTGAATCTGTACCAATGGGCAAAGTGGCCTACATAAAAGAAAGACACATTGAAAGACACGTGGTTTCATTCTTTTGGGATTAGTGCAATGTCTCAGAGAGGCTATTGAGAATGAATGCGCCCATAGCAAAATTAAGGAATGAATTGATTTATTAATCAAGTGCTGCGTAAGGTGAATAATTCAAACTGTTCGTACCACTGTAACAGTTGTGGCTACTAGCCATGATGGCTATGTTCCTCCTCCACATTATTACATATTGTGAATACCTATTGCTGGAAACCACAGGAGGGGAGAGGGCTCTTGTGCTCATGTCCTGCTTGTGGGTTTCCTGAGGGCATTTGGTTGGCCACTGTGAGAACAGCTGGCTGTTCTTGCATTATTAGTGCAACAATTATATTCTAAATAAAGATTTCTGATCAGTGCAAATAAACCTGCGAAAGAGAATTGTTTTATTCTTTCCCTAATTTTATTAGTCCAGTGCTAGATTTAATTTCCCACCCCTGCGAATGCCCATGCTATTAGATGTGAGGATGCAGAATGGTGTGGCAGTGTCAACAAAAAGAATGATGGGCACATGCAGACACAGGTATTATTTAAATACAACTAGACATATAAAAAGCATTAGTACTCCCTTCTGGGAATTCCTGACCTTTGGTGCTCATGGCTTAATGGAATCTCGGAATAAAGCACTAATGCATTAAAAAGGCTCTTATAAACAAAAGAAGAAGAAGAAGAAGAGTTTGGATTTGATATCCCGCTTTTCACTACCCGAAGGAGTCTCAAAGCAGCTAACATTCTCCTTTCCCTTCCTCCCCCACAACAAACACTCTGTGAGGTGAGTGGGGCTGAGAGACTTCAGAGAAGTGTGACTAGCCCAAGGTCACCCAGCAGCTGCATGTGGAGGAGCGGAGACACGAACCCGGTTCCCCAGATTACGAGTCTACCGCTCTTAACCACTACACCACACTGGCTCTCAGTTCCATACCAAAAGTTCAGTTCCATACTAAAAGTTACAGTTTCAAGTCTTGGAATCAATGCACCTGCTTGTTACAGGTAGGAAATCCCTTGATTCATGTAAAACAAACTCAACTTTTTGATTCTCATTGAAACCTTCATTTGACCTTTAGCTGTGTATCAACTGTTTTATTTTATTTTTATTTAATTTTGTTTCAGTACGCATTTTATATAGCAAAAACTACCTTCCCTGAATTCATTGTTCAAGTGCACTAAAATATCACAGAATCATAGAATTGTAGAGTTAGAAGGGAACACAAGGATCATTTGGTCCAACCCCTAGTTAGTTAAAATACATAAACCAGAATCAGATGTAATCCAATATTAGCAGTGATATGACCCACATAGCATTTCATGGAGAGCAAAAATTAAAAGTGCATGCAGGTCCTAACAGCATGATCATATACTATGAAGTGCACCTCTCATTAATTCTAGCAGGGAGCCACTCCTATATTGACAACAGGCAGCTTCAGCCTTGCTTCTCACTGTAGACTCCCATTAAAGCCATCAGATAACCACAGCAACTTAAGAATGTGTATATGAAACCAACCCGCCTCTCATGTGAGGAGGCCCCAACCACCACCTCTCCCTCCCTTCCCTGGCTCTCACCCAGAGATGGGGATCTATAATGAACACAAGAGTGCTCCCTGCCCCACTGTCCTCCAGGGGAGAGCCCAAAGGGATAATATCCTTAGTTGTCTCTCCTGTGGCATACCCTCCGACATTTCTCCAATGAGAATAGGGACATCCTGTTTAAATAATAATAATAATACCCTGTCCATCTCACTGGGTTACCACAGCCACTCTGGGGGGCTTCCAACATATATAAAAACATAACAAAGCATTAGACATTTAAAAAACTTCCCAATACAAGGCTGTCTTCAGATGTCTTCTAAAGGTCATATATGTACCTATCGCCTTGGCTTGGGGTCACATAACTGCATACCCTCTGACATTTCTCTGATGAAAATAGGGATGTCCTAAGGAAAAGCGGAACATTCTGGGATCAAATCAGAAACCGGGACAGCTTCTATCAATCTGGGACTATCCCTGGAAAATAGGAACACTTGGAGAGTCTGCTGTGGAAGCTGCAAACCTCTGTGGTTTGCTTTCAGAGTTTCTATTGCTGCCCTAGTCAAAATTCCTGCCTCCATTTTTAACCTCATTGTTTGGATTCTCATAGTTGTTTTACACAATTGTGCATTTTATTTGTGTCATTTCTTTTGCATCTTCCTGATACATGCTCTTGCCTACACCTTTGAAATTAGGTAGTCAAACCCAGAAGAGTAAAACAGTTAACATGAAAGCAATTTTTCATAACCTAGTACAATAAATTAATAACAGAGGCAGAACCAACCATGGGTTGGGGGGCGGGGAGAGATGCATCAAACGAAAAGAAATTATTAGTATTGTGTATTGGAACAGACAGGACATTTTTTATTCATTCCAAGAGCATTTTGAAGTGTCACTATATATTTAAGCCAACATAATGTGTTGACAGTAAGCTGTTCTGTATACATAAAACTGTTAAACAGAGTATAAAATGAATGTTCATGTGCTGTGGACTCTATATGGGCCAGTAGATAACAGCCCTCATCTCATATGTTGCAGTTGCCAATGAAAGTAAATATTTCAAAGTTACCAGAAATAATAAATAAGTAACAGGTTCTAGAAATAGCACTTAATTAAATATAGCCTGAATCCACTGTTGTTCTCAACATTTAAATGTGTGGAAGAATTCCTGTTGCAGTAATAGTCTTTGTGGTCATGTTATATGCCCCCAACTTGTCAGCTTGATTGAGTGATCAAAAACATCCAACTTAACTGATAAAAAATTGAAAATCTGCACGCTAGATGAATTTTAACAATAAATAAATCTGTCTGCATTGTTAACATTAGACGTTTGGAATACAACAAGCCAGCAGCTTATTGTTGCATTACATTACAGGGGTTGCATTCTAGGGATCTCTCCTGAAGCCAAAATCATGTATCATCAACCCATTGGTTTCAATGGTGGGTGGGATTGCCAAAGTCATTTGCCGTGGAATCCTGCCTCCTTTCTGCTCCTTAAAAGAAAAAAAAACCACACACATAAAGCTGAATGCATACAAGTTAAATGTGCATAAATTGCGGGCTTGCTGTAGTCACAGTTTGTATAGGTAATATGTGGCATCACGTCATGGTACATCCCATATAGTGCACAAGAAAGTAAAATGTCAGACAGATTTTACCAGATGGCTAAAATGTAGTAATAGAAAGATGAGTAGTGTTTATTGAACATAACGTGGAGAGGAGAGGGAAGTTACACATCAATGTAAAAGAATGGGTTTGAGAACAGGTGAACAATTCAATTGAAATAAAGTTAGTGGGTGCATATTGACATAGGTAAAACAGCAGAAACCCTAAAGAGGAAGACAAGAGACCATAGTTCAGTCGTAGAACAGGTCCCAGATTTAATCCCCAGCATCTCTAGGTAGGGCTGGGAGAGATTCGTGTCTGAAACCCTTGAGAACCATTGCCAGTTAAGACAAAAGTGAGCTAGATAGAGCTAGAGGCAGCTTCCTCTGTTCCTAGACCACAAAGCATTTCTAAGCAGTGGCTGCATTCCAAGAAAGGTTAGTCCCCCTCTTGCATCCCATCAGTTACAACTAACTTATCCCATTGGATTCAGTGAAACATTATTGTGACAACCTGTTTCTGATTTAGGGATAATAGGTGATACCCAATGTTAGTCATACTCAAAGCAGACCTATTGAAATCAATGGAGAAGTCTTTTTTATTTTAATAGATCTACTCTGAGTATTATTTAGTTGGATATCAACCCAGTGTTTTAAGGAGTAATAATTCCCCAGTTTTTATTCATGCATTGCAAGGATTCACCCCACCGCACCCCGCTTCTATTAGCATGGCAGGAAGAATACATTTCCCAGCACTCAGATGGCAGTATTGGTCACCAGAAGGAGAAAAAATCTCTTTCAGCTAGCAATAAAGTTTATAGACTAACCTCCATGGCCACTGCAATGTTAGCATAACATAATCATAAAACAGCAGCATCCAGGGGGAATGAAAAATAATGCAGGCATACCACTTACATAATATAGTTTGATTAATTAAAAAGGAAAATAAAAGGAAAAAATAGAAGATGGACATATGCACAATCAACAAAAATTCAATTAGCAATTTGCCAGAAGGGCAAATTTAGTAATAGCCACAATAATACATATTTGTTCTTTCCCCCCCTCTTTTTTTCCTTTAGTAAAATCTAATTGGCATGCCAATAGGATTGTCCACAGTCAGATGAAGCTTCTTGTGGAAAGCTTCCCTCTAAACTTGACTACAAAACAGTAAATAATGTACAAAGTCTGCCACTTCCCCTGTATTATAAATGCATTGTTGATTTTCATAGGTAATATTATTCACTCTCTCGTGGAACACCATACTAGGCATGGAGTACAATCACAAAGATGTAAAAGCATATCTCAGCCTATAATCAGAGAGAGACTCATCAGTCCTATGGCCCCACTCACTGAGATTTGCCAACCACAGAGCAGATTTTAAGTTGTTTACTATATCTTGGTCCTCAGTTTCCAAGATTTTCTGTTAAATTTTCTGTTGCATGTTTGAATAAGTCAGATCAACTATAGAAAATTCATTGCATCACTTTCTAATGGACTGCAACAAGAATTCCTTTTAGTACAAATGTAATTTTCTAGTTTATGGTAAAATCATAGATGTTGCTCTGTTGAACATGGTTGTATGACCATCATGAACTCAGTCTGGCTACCATTTTTGCTATCACTAGTGGCAAACAGAACAATTCCTCTCCCCTCTGTATTTACAATTGCTTATTTGTTCTTTTGGGACATGGGTGGTGCTGTGGGTTAAACCACAGAGCCTAGGGCTTGATGATCAGAAGGTTGGTGGTTCGAATCCCCGTGATGGGGTGAGCGCCCATTGCTCGGTCCCAGCTCCTGCCCACCTAGCAGTTGAAAAGCACGTCAAAGTGCAAGTAGATAAATAGATACCACTCCAGCGGGAAGGTAAACGGCATTTCCGTGCGCTGCTCTGGTTCACCAGAAGCGGCTTAGTCGTGCTGGCCACATGACCCGGAAGCTATACACTAGCTCCCTCGGCCAGTAACATGAGATGAGCACCGCAACCCCAGAGTCGGACACGACTGGACCTAATGGTCAGGGGTCCCTTTACCTTTACCTATTTGTTCTTTATATGTGTGTGAGACTATTCTATGCATCCTTAAAATAAATATTTTTAAGCTAGAGTCCTCCCTATTGAGCAGCGACTTGCATGAATGCTCATCTTGTTCTTTAAACAAATTAAAAGTGGGGAACACCAGCACAGCTTCTCTCCCCCATCATTAAGCCTTTGTGATTATTCTGTTCTAGGCAATGGTCACAGGTGGAAGACTGGGTTTCTAGCCTAAGTGAGGGCATGTACTAGTCACACATTCCTGGGATGCAGGGGCACGAACTACTAGTTCAGGAAAGTCAGGTCCAGCAAAGGCTAGGTTCTAGCAGGCCAATGTCAGACATGTTGAGATCAAATTCTGATGAGCAGGGTCAGGTAAAGTAGAGTCCAGATTCCAGTGAGGTGTGCCAAACAAAGCAGAGGGTAGCTCCTGCTGAGCCAAGTAATCCAAAGCAGAGACCACGGTCTAAGAAGGCAAAGTACCAAAACAGGGAGCACTTGGGATAGTTTCAAGCAGACTCTAGGTAAGGCAGGCTTGAATATTGTTCCAAGAACTATCATACTGAGCCTTAAACAAGACTTTTAAGAAGCTTCCCACCTCTGATTAGGGACATCAAAGGCTGTTTCTGAGAACAAATCCTCTTCATGGTGCTCTTCTGAGGATGGAGAGTTGGAACCCTGGGTTGTGACAGCTGTTTGTTAGACCAGTTACTCAACACCCCTCTCCCAATCTTTTGAACCCTGCAACTCTGTCCAATCATTCTAACGTAAGCACCATCTTGTTAAGGAGAAGCTGGGGAAGGGAAAAGGCTGTAGCTCAGTGGTAGCTCATCTGCTTTACCACCATGGCTGTCACTCTTGATTGGAAAGGCCATTAGCCACACTTGGTCTTCCATGTCCTTCCCAAGCAGTGTCTCTAGGCCACTAAAGGGCACGTATTATTAATTCTTTTTTCTATCACTTTCAGATCCTATAGCAGTGCAAATTGGAATATTTAGTAGTATAAGATGGGAAATTATTTAAATCATAAGAAATGGGGGTGGCCATTAAAGCACTGAAGTACTTTGGGGGAAAGAGATTATTGATTCCTACCCACCCAGAGATTAATGAAAGAGGGAGTAATGAAACATGTCAGAGAAAAGACCTTATGGCAGGGAAAGAGATGTTAGTTCGATCCTCTGCTTGACACATTAGTTTCCTTCATAGGCATTTGAAGAAATGCTGTAGTAAAACCAGAATTAGGCCAAATTACTAAAGCAATATTTAACTGCAACCTTTTCAGTGGGAGATACAACAAAAGTAATGCTGTTATTTGACAGCAGCAAAGGATAGAACATGCTGCAGTTTCCTTCCAGGACTGTCGCCTTGATGAATATTGCAGTCAGCAGAGAAGGAGCATCTGATATGTTTTAACAAAGCAATGTAAGACTTTCCAAGGGCAGAGCACTGAAATGAGGAGTGAGGGAGAGAAATAAATTGATTTTCTCAGGGGGTGGGGGTGATGAGAGAAGAAAGCAGAAGGAAAATAGCTGCCAAGAGCCACCAAATGTATTGAAAAGATCGTTTAATATTTAAGTAATAGTCAGCTAAAGTTCTCCTACTACCAACAGTACAAGCCATTCAGCTATCAGGTGTCAATACACTTCGGAGGCTGTGCTCAGTGGAATGTGGCCGCACTGGCTGTGGAGTTTACAGTCTTGTTGGATGCTGATTTATGTATAAGTAGCAGAGGCAACCTTTTCATAACGGCTTCTGTTACCACAGATGAGCACAAAGAGGTGACAGAAGATGTATTGAAATAAAATAAAATGAGGCTCCCTTCTTTCCTGCTCTGGAAAATGTCAGTTTTGCATATACAAGATAATGATGTAGCTGAAACTGTGCTCCTCAGATCTCGTAAACAACATCTGTATGACATCCATTTTAGAATGCTTTTTGGGTACTGAGTCATCGCTCCCTACTATGTGTCATCATTGGTGAGTCTTTGCAGCAGCCTTCCCCTACTTGATGCTATCCAGATGTGGGCATGACAGCGCTGACTAGGGCTGATAGGAGTTCTAGCCTAAACCATTTGGAGGATATATCTGGCCTGGCAAAAGTTGCTTTGCCGCTTGTTTGACTTTTGCCTGAAGAAGAAGAAGAAGAAGAAGAAGAAGAAGAAGAGGAGGAGGAGGAGGAGGAGTTTGGATTTGATATCCCGCTTTATCACTACCCGAAGGAGTCTCAAAGCAGATAACATTCTCCTTTCCCTTCCTCCCCCACAACAAACACTCTGTGAGGTGAGTGGGGCTGAGAGACTTTAGAGAAGTGTGACTAGCCCAAGGTCACCCAGCAGCTGCATGTGGAGGAGCGGAGATGCGAACCCGGTTCACCAGATTACGAGTCTACCGCTCCTAACCCCTACACCACACTGGGATGTAGTCCTGTTGGGATGCATTTTGGCTTGCCTGCTGATAAAACAGAGTGTGTGATGATTGATAATATTGCCATTTATCCATTTTAGACCCCTAAGTATCTTCCTCCACACCAGCAGTTCTGATAGCTGCCTTGTTAATTTATTCCATTTGTCATTTATTTAGCTTATGTTATATACCCCCATCTTTAGGGAAAGCTCCTCACAAAGTTGCCTTTCAGGAATTAGTCATTCAGTTGATGAGAAGAGGAGAGCCAAGACTGAAAGTTGGGATGCAACAGCAGTTCCTCTGATGTCAGCCTTCGTAGATGTGTGGTTTTTAAAAACAGAGATTTATTTACCCTTGAGAATAGGATGTTAGACTACATGGGCCTTTGGTCTGATGCCACAGGATTCTTCTTATGTTCTTAGAGTATGGGGCCCTGTAAAGCAGGTCACCCTCTAAACTTTTGAAGAATTGAGGCTTGTGCCTTTAAAAACACCTACTTAGAAGCATAGCTAATTTATGAAATGTGCTACCACAATAGGTATTAATGGCCACCAACTTGGACAGCTTTGAAAGGGGACATACTATCTTCAGAATCACAGGCAGTATGCTTCGGCATCAATTCCAAAGCAATTTTCCATTGTTTAGACTGCATAGTACTAATTACAATTTCCTGTTCCACACTTCTCTAAGTTAAGGTTACCAGATTTTTTTCAATGAATCCGGGGACACTTTTCAGCTTCCTACTAAATAGATGGATTTTGTCAGGGGACTGATTTGTAAATCTGGGGAGTGTCCCCGGATTACTCTAAGTTCCTGAACATCTACCTTACCAAAATTAATTAAGCATTTATAAGCAGCAGTTTTAAATTTGGTTTTCTGTACGGATCCAGTAATTCCCTCCTACAGTTTAGAAGATGCCAAAGCACTCAAAGCAGATGGGACATAGATAGACACCAACTATAGATGTTGTAATTGAAAATATTGCCATTCTGTACTCATTGGTAATTAATACTTAAACTGCGTAAAGTAGGAAGTGATTTTTAAAAATCTCCATCTAAGCTGGTCTAGTATATATCTCACACCTTCTACCCATTTCTTTCACAATAAAAACTTACAAGGATCAAATTATAGCTGACAAGCTAATATATACCATGTCTCTAGCTGCTAAAACTGAAGGTGGTATAGGTCATTTTTTAAAAATCATATGTAGACCCCAATGCTAACCATCCAAAGTGAGGTGTTAAATAAACAATCTCTTCTGAAAGCAGAAATTCACCGATCATTTGTATGTGCTAACAAATATGCCTCATAATATAGACTAATATCTGGAAATTTCTTAATGTTTGAGGTGCCATTGGACATGGAATTGTTGGAACAATATAGGAAAGAAAACTGAAAATGATAAAGAAAAAAATCCTTATTTCCCACTGCATTTCTTTAGGGGAAATGACTCTAATTTTTTATTTATTTAATGATTTATAAGCTGTCTGTATCCCCCTCAATAGGGGGCACATGGCATTTCAAGTTTCACAGCTTCTCCAGGCAAATAATGATGTGGTAGAACCAGAGGGATTAGTATTTGCCTGTTGAAGATAAACTGGAGATGAGGGTATGAATTTCACTTACATAACACTCAAAGGTGAGTAATATTGGGATGGAGTGTGGATGGTTGGACCTCACAGTGTGCGTATCTATGACCAGCCCCAGATGTGGTGACTGGAGCCAGGGTCAACAGTGTAGCTGGAGCTAAAGCATTCATGAGGTCTGATGTTAACTCAGTGACGTATTGAGTCACTTGCCAGTAACTGGTCCTATGCATGCAGCAGGGTGGGGGCTCGCAGCTAGATCTCCTCCTCCTTTCTGACAGCCAAAAAGGCTGCAACTTAGTGCTTCCTGTCTGGTACACTGCCACTGTTGCTCCTCAGGCCCAAGGTGTATGCATTGGATGAGAATCAGGGTGGAAGGCAGGCCATGAGGTCATGCAAGAACAGGAAAGGCATCTTTGCATTGGGGCTCTTGAGGATGCCTTTGGACTGGTGCAAGTTTCTCCATGTCTTCCGTGAGAGCAGGGCCCTGAATGGGATCTCCAACCTCTTCCTCTGATGAAGACCCTCAAGGTCAGCTGGGACCTTGACACATACCCCTTTGAGCCAGTTATGAGAGCTGCAGAATACCTTGCTAAACCTTTTCGGAAACAACCAGGTTGGGTTCTTTGTATCATTCTGAAGGAGCAGCAAGAATTGTCTGTTTTCAAACCACAATACTCATTTGCTTCATTAATATCCTCTACACTAACAGCGGCATGGACTGACAAGCAGAAATGATGGCGTGTGATTGAAAGCAGAGCTCCCCTGGGAGAGCCCCAATGAGGATTCTCTACTTATTCCTCATTAGTCCTGAGCAGGTCTGCTCATGAATCCTGTCACCTTGGCAGCAAAAGATCTCCTCCTTGCTTTGCTGTCTGTGGGAAAATGAATTGCACATGCATTGAAATTCATAAAGGCAGACTATTGCAATTAATTTTCCTAAAATCTCTCTTTATATATTTAGTTTGGAGACAGGAGGGATAGAGAGCAGAGGAGGCTTTTAACTGTTATGAATTTGAAAGCACAGTCTTACGCCGTCTTCGCTTTTTGAGATGAAAAATTGTCTTTAAAAATGAATCCCCCAAAAAACTTAATTTTATTTTACATTTTGAAACTAGCAAGAAGCTGAGGGAGGGAGCAGTACAAAGTGCTATTAATGTCAAGATTTCCATTATAGATTTATCTGACATGTGGAAAGAAATGGGTAATGTGGTAGGCACAACTAATTTATTGGGGAAATAGAACAATGCCCTGCATCCAGAATAAGTTAGTTGAACTTATGCTCACTGAAATCAATGAGGCTTAAGCCATGACAAACATGTCCCATTGACCTCAACAAAGAGTGCAATCCTATGTGGAGCATGGGGTGTGTGCACACTCAAAGTGGCAGATCTACCACAACTCCCAGGTTCCTCTGACTCATGTTGGTTAGGGACAGGAGTTGTGCAGGGGGTACAAACTTACCTATTTTTTTGCCACACAGATTTCGTTTTTTAAACCCCCCCCCAATTCTATTAGTTATGCCCACAAGGCTCTTCTCCATCAGTGGAGAGGCACCTCTGTTGCTTCCTAGCTTCCTTCAGCTGGGAAATCTAAACGGCTAGGATAGCACTACTCCTTAGTCATAACCCTACCCTATCTGACAATTTTGTCACAACAAGACGTATGATAGCAGGACCACATCTGTGAAGTGTGTGTGGTACATATTGGTAATGTTACCTATCCACCATCCATGCATCTTCATTTTGGAGGCACCATTTCCTCTCTTGGTGTCCTTGGTCCACTAGATTTTGGTAGCAAATTGAAAATTTACACCTCACTTGTTTCTCCATAAACCAAGCCCTGAATGAGAGTTACGCAAACGAAATTACTAACAGTACTTGATCCATTGAACACTTGAAGTCAAGTATCTGCTAATAATAATAATAATAATAATAATAATAATAATAATAATAATAAGGCTTTGCTTTAGAAATATTAACTGGCATCTGGCTTTATTGCAGGCAGTGTTTCCTTGTAACCCTCACTATTGTGTAGCAATGGACTGCATAAATGCTGCCCCTGTGGAGCATTTTTAGGTTGTGCCCTGCAAATAATTCCTCATTTGACTGAGGATTATTTGCTGGGCATCAACTGTGAAATTGCTCGACAGCAGTTGTTGCCTAATCTGCTATTCTCCATTTAGTGGAGGTGGGCAAGCTACTCTGAGTGCCCTTGCTCCACCCGTATTAGGACTTTAAAAACAGGCAGTTACTGAGAGTGCGGAGGTCAATTGTTTGTTTGTTTTGAAAAAAATAAATAAAGGCTTTTTTAAAAAAGGAGCAGCACAAGCTTTTGTCCTGCATCAAGGTTTGCTTAGGCATGACAGGTTAATGATTAGGCTGAGGAGACTCTAACTCAGCTCATTTGAAATTGGTAGTGGACTCTGCATGAGTCTGGTGGTTTATCCGCACAGAAGGCCTCATTCTTTTTATTACTCGCTTTCCCTTTCTTCCTTTATTAGTGATAAACATTATGTTCCGGTTTCTCCTGTAAAAATCAGCACTGACAGGTTCTCCAAGTGTTTAATGAGCCTTTTAAAACTGTAGACATCTTGCACATTGTTCACAGCGTAATGAGCTTGTTTTGCTTGCATGCCATTACATTCATACGCTTGCTTGCTATATTAGTACAAACACCCCTCAAGATGCTAGCCAATCTGTGTTCCACTGTAGCCCCCTTCTCTAAGGGGAAGTGGGGCATATCTCTAGCTCTGCCCCAGACATCATCACACAGCTTCTCTCTCCTGAGGTTCACACATTAAGCACTGGTGGCTGTGTAGGGAAACCTGAGTGCTGCATAGACCTCTGTGTGAGCTGGAGCCCTCTGATATCAGGATTCCAGCCTATGTGGAAAGAGGTTTGCTCTTGTAGTCTGCCACCAGCAGATGCCAGTGGCTAACAAGCGGGTGTTAGGACCAGGAAGCAACAGGCCCATAGGAGCCAGAGCCAGCTATGTGATCCTGCTTCACCCTTATTCAGGTGAAGCTCCCTTCATGTGATTAGCATGTGAAGGGGGCTTGCAATTTGCCTCTTTTAAGACTGCTGCACACCTTTTGGATAAGTAGCTCCTGAGTACAAATAATCATGACTTTCCAGTGTATGTAATTAGTACACTGAATGCACTACACATACATACAGTTGTGAAACATGGTAACATGTATGTATGAAATTTCAGTGTAGGAAATCCACATCGTGTAAAGAAAATACTATACTTGGATGCATAGTGGGCTTATTTTTGTTTTTGTTCTTAAGCTTCTGTCATTAGCCTCACAAATATACTCGTCATCTTGAAAACCTGTTTTGAACTTGAGCTGGGCTGATATTTTCAGCACAGCTTTTCTCAGCAATTTGGGATGAATAGAAACTGCCTGTGAAAGCAGAGGGGAGCCTGGGAAAATATCCACACACCCCTTTATTTCTAATGTTTCACACTTGCCCTGGTCACACGAGGTTCGTTTTAAAGCAGACACAAGGTGTGCTGGAACCTGCCCATCCTCCTGCAATTCCTGATGGAGCTGAGCAAGATGTTGATTAGACCATCCCCATCAGCATTCTGGCCTGCCCTCAAGCAGGAAGGCCCAGTTAGTTCTGGAATTACTGACATGCAGCATACCTGGTAAGCCAGGTCCTTTCCCCTAAACATTTTGGTGTATTCCCCCTACTCCCTCGAGAATTTCCCTTACCCCTTTAATGGGGGAGAACTGGAGAGAGAAATTAGGCTCAGGTGATGGTGGGATATGAAAAAGGGACTCTCTAGCTAACCGGAGTGAATAGCTGATTGACTTGGGAGCAGAACCCATTTAGGGGTTTGAAAGAGATAATCAGCACTTTGAACTGAGTCTGGGAATAGGCAGTAGCGTGAATACAGAAGAGGACTTGCATGCTTCCAAAACCCAACTCCAGTCGGAACTTTACTAGCTACATTTTGAAGTATCTGAAGTTTCTGGTCATTTTTTGAAAGGCAGCCCATTGCTTTTTAAAAGATGACGTGAGCCTCTTTGAGTTTGTGGAAAGGTAAGGTATATCATGCCACCCTTACTTCATTCAATCTAATGTTTTTAATGTAAGAGAGCAGAGTTTCAAATTAGTGACTCAAGGATTATCTTAAGTAAATAGAGAATATATTTGTTTTGGAAGTGAAGGTTGGAAGCTGTGTTTGTTTGTTTATGTATGTACATTTGCCACACCTGTTTGCAAGCTTTGTTGGCGTCTGTCTGTCTCAGGAGACAATAGAGGAGCGCGCCTTTGTGGGTAAGGTCAGTATGTTAGATGGCTGTAGTGCCTGCCGTAGCTGTAGAGACCTATGTAGGAGAGACATGCTTTGTTGCAGTTGGGGCAGATGAAGGCATCCAGTTGTGCTGCTGCAGATGCACCATAGCGTTTCTTCTCTCTGCACTTCTCCCAGTGGTCATTTCTCCTCTGGTCACTGCCATAGATGCACAACTCAACTGCCTGTCTCCAGGCACTGTGATCTTAAACATCATCTAAAAAGACTGACACTATGATGCATGATTTGCCACAGGAAAAGTTCAGGGGGGGGGGGGAAGAGAAGTCTTTTTACATCCACCCATTCATACCTTTCTATCTTATTTCATTGTGAGTCACACTCCATTACTGTCCTAATGTTTCTATCAATAAATGATGGATTTGCCAATGGTGGTTTAAGTTTAAAATTACTTGTGAAAGCTTAATGAAGCCAGCAAATCAGGAATTATATTTCAAAGAAATTGCCTGTGACAGTTAAAAACTACAAGGCCAAAGTAATTTCAAGGGTGGCACTTTCTTCATCATCTCTCCTTTGCTGTTGGTTATGAATGGGGTAAAAGGGGGGGGGCTCTGTAGAAATTGCTCTTAACCTTCGTAGAGGAATTTAAAATCACTTCTTGCCACCAGCCAGGAATTCTCTGGTACTCTGGATTTATTCTCAGCATGGTGGGATAGGCAGCTTTTTAACCTGAGAAAAATAAAGCTTGCATAGGGCGTCTAGATAACAATGCCATCCTTCCATTTGTTAAACTTCCACCTGCTTTTATTGAGACAAGACAAAATGTTCAAGATTGGCTTTTAATGAACTGTCTTAAGCTGGCTTGGGACACAGTTTTTCATGTTTATTATGTTTTTTATGTTTTTGATCTGCTTACAAGTTAGTGAATGTTGCATTTTCTCTCTTTAAAAATATTTTAATTGGTTTTTCAAATAAGATTTTTTTGAAAAAAGATACAACCCCCTTTAATAAACAGTTCCCACCCACCCATCTCCTCTGAGCCACAGAATCTTATGGGAAAACCTTGTTGCAGAGTTTCAGGTGTGAGTCTGGTGGATGCCACTGTAACTGGTATTCTGTTGAGGATTTGATGAAAGGCTACCATGTCACTATAAAATGTATTCTCAACAGCCACAAAATTTCCTTTGCTGCAAATGGAAAAACCCCTTTTCCCTAATCTAATGATTGTTGTTGTTGCTTTAGTAAAAACAAAAAAAACTCTGTTGTACATGTGGTTCATCCCATTTTAAGGCTAATATCCTTCCCTACCACTGCAGATCCTCCCCCCCCCACACACACACCTTGAGACTGGATCAAAGGTGTGTAGGGAGCACTTCTTCACCCTCTGTTCCAGAACATGAATTGCCTGGCCTGCTGTTTGTTGGAGCACTCCCCAGTATAACAAGATGTGTCTTCTGAATTTTGACCATATTTCCCATTATTTTTGGCTATTAGGGTGTCTGGAAAACTTGTGTGGCCAATGTCAATATTCTATCCATTGTGGAAGAATTCTACAAATTTTGAATTTTTCCATGAATTTTTCCAAGGGGTGGGTCACATATTTTATTAGATCTTCTTACTTCAGAAGAAAAATCTTCTTACTTCAGAATATTTTTTTTTATTATTTTGGCATGTTATACCGGCAAAGAATCATTTCTGTCACTAGCATGCTGGTGAAACTACTTTAGGAGAGGAATGGATTGCCCTTTTGAAGAGGGGGCAATCAAAAACAAATGAAAGCAAAGTAAGTGAGAAGTTATCCTGTCCAGCATAGCCCATGGAGTTGCCCCTAACCCCTTTATCATTTGTGACAGATCTACCATTTTGTGGGAGTCTTTGCTCATTCCGGTGAACGATGAGGCAACTCACCACTTGTGACAGAGGCCACTTCTGGGTAACCTTAATCATAATTGACAATGGCTTAGCTCGCCTGACTTGCCATCTAGATCCATTAAATGCAGTTTCTGTGGTGTGGTGTCTGAGCTTGTCTAGCAAGGAGCCACTCCTGGGAAAACATCTGGCTTCAGGTGAACATAAGGGTTTTGAAGTGAAATAGAACCCATTTTCTTCTTTGTTTCCAATTAGTGTATGGGCCCTTATTTCACCATTTGCTGAAATGGCAGGATGTGCTGCAAGTTGTTTTAGCCACTGCTGCTGCCTTTGGCCTAATGCAAAATATTTTATCTACTGTATTATCTACTATGGGGTCACGAAGAGTCGGACACGACTGAACGACTGAACAACAACAACTGTATGTCACAGACTGTATCCACATCATTCATATATATATATATATATATAAATATGGTGTACACACACACACACACACACACACATCCTGGGAACTGTAGTTTGCCCCTCAGAGCTACAGTTCCCAGCACCCTTGGGAAATTACAGTTTCCATGATTCTGTTGGGGAAGCTATGTGCTTTAAGTGTGATTAAAACTGATGATATGAATATGACTGCACTACATACAGCCTGATCTGTTTATTTGTGAGCGCTCTAGTTGGGGAAGCAGCTTCTTGCCCTGGGCCTTGTGAAAGTTGCAGGGGGAAAATAGGCTAAGAAGTTTTGCGCTCAGTGGACTTGCCACTTGTTCAGATGATTTCCTTCTCTTACTTGATGGCATGGAAAATAGCATTTATGCTTAAGCACAAATTGCAATTGTAAATTCTTTCTTTGCCTAACTGACCCTTAAAAGGTACAATTCTAAAGGGAGACTAACCTGTGCAACCTCATGCGTGTGTTTTCCTATACAGTGAGGGGGGTGGGAGTATTTGATCCCCTGCTAAATTTGCCCGTTTGCCCTCTGACGAAGAAATGACCAGTCCATAATTTTAATGGTAGGTTTATTGTAGCTGTGAGAGACAGAATGACAGCAGGAAAAACCCCAGAAACCCAGAAGACAAAAGTCAGAGATTGATGTGCATTATAATGAGTGAAGTAAGTATTTGATCCCCTATCAACCAGCCAGATTTCAGGCTGCCTGGTATCTTCACTGTATGTAACGAGCTGAGATTTGAAGCATCTGAGGATGGGTATTCCAGCATGACAATGACCCAAAACACACGGTCAAGGCAACAAAGGAGTGGCTCAAGAAGAAGCACATTAAGGTCCTGGAGTGGCCTAGCCAGTCTTCAAACTTTAATCCCATCGAAAATCTGTGGAGGGAGCTGAAGGTTTGAGTAGCTACACATCAGCCTCGAAATCTTACTGACTTGGAAAGGATCTGCAAAGAGGAGTGGGACAAAATACCTACTGAGATGTGTGCAAACCTGGTGGCCACCTACAAGAAACGTCTGACCTCTGTAATTGCCAACAAGGGTTTTGCCACCAAGTACTAAGTCATCTTTTGCAAAGGGATCAAATACTTACCCTTCACTCATTATAATGCACATCGATCTCTGACTTTTGTCTTCTGAGTTTCTGGGGTTTTTCCTGTTGTTATTCTGTCTCTCACAGCTACAATAAACCCACCATTAAAATTGTGGACTGGTCATTTCTTCGTCAGAGGGCAAACGGGCAGATTTAGCAGAGGATCAAATACTTTCCCTCCTCACTTTAGCATTTCCATAGCAAGGAAATCAGTTGTTTAGTACTGTTTCAGCCTCTCTCTGCCATATATTTTTATGTTCCATTAAAAAGGACATTGTGTGCTATGCATTATGAGTGGAATTCAACATCACTCTTCTAGATGTTCTGTCTGTGTACGTCGTCCAGAGGGAATGACCTCCCCTCCTCCCTCTTGCACTGTTCTGGGGGTTCCCCTGACTCCCTTCAAGCCAATTTAAGGTAGTGCATGGGAGGAGGAGAGAGGAAAAAGCCCTGTTGCAGAAGTAGATGTTTGTTGGTACTGGTTAGGTGAATCCTGCCATGTTTTTATGTTACTTTATTTTTGTAAATCATCCTGTGAGCATTTTTTTTTTGTGAGGGGCAGTTTGAAAATGTGCAAATAAACAGACAAATAAATTGAGTTCAGTTAGTAAATAAATTGGGCTAATGTAAGTGATAGGGGGTTAAAAATCCTGTACATCCAAAAAATAAGGTTCAAGTGAACACAGACATATATTCAAAATAATATGATATTAAGTTAGTTAACACACCATGTTTGTATCACTATTGGAGAATGTGAGTTTAAAAACAGATTAAGTAAGGTATTGCATTATGTGAACATATTAAAAAAAATCTCCTTCCTCCTCAGTGAATGTATTCATTGCCTTTTTCATGTGTCTCAAGGTGATTTGCAAACATATAAAAGCAGCTGAAATAATTTTTAAAACAGTACAAACAACAACAACAACAACAACAAACGATGAATTCAAAAACAGTGCAAAATGAATACCCAAGGCAAAGAGACCTTTTCATCCAACAGGAGAAGCTTGGAATAGTGCTTATAAAGCAGGTATTAAGTTGCTGTTCTTGCAGCAGTTAAGATAAAAGCTTGTTAATATTTTAGCCCTGATTTGCCAAGTAAATCTCTAGGCAGTTTTGAGTTGAAAAATGCACAGGTAAGGCATCAAGGCCTAAGATAACTTCAGTGGAAATGTCTAGTAAGCACCACTTTACTTGCTTTGCACTGATGCAGTAGTTAAGGCAAGAGATATTGGTTTTTCAGTTCTGATTTTTTCTTACTATAGGAAGGGCCAACCTCCAAGAGTGCATTACCAAAAGGAAGGTCTGGAAGGTACTGTCTCTCAGAGGGTGGAATCAAAAGGCAAGCCAAGTTACCTGCAGAAAAAAATAACCCCGAAGGGTGAAAGGTAGTAAGGTCATTTCTAGAAAGTTTGGGAAGGCAACATATCCAAAGTGATGGCATCCAAAGATTCACCAGGGAATGAGTACAGCTATAAGAAGTCAGGAATATAACAATCAGGAGAATGATACCCATAGGCTTTGTGTTTTATTATTATTAAAATGATTTGAGTTACTTTTCTGTGACAGCATTCAAAGTTGAAATACAGATATATTCTACCAATAAAAATAATGATATAAATTCTCAAAACAATCAGTTATAAAATGAGCAATAGCAAAAATTTAACAAAACCCCAAGACCAATACAGTATGTGGTTTCAGGACCATGGATAGTACTCACTCAGCTAAGTTATCTCAACAAGGTCTTGAGTATACCGTGTTAGGCTGCATATGTGCTATATACATTTGAAGCATATTACTTTCGTTGGAGCTGTAGTTTAAGGATTATGAGAATTGTAAATCTGTGAGTGGTGAACAACAGTTCCCAGAATTCTTTGGGGAAAACAGTGTGCTTTAAATATATGCAGGGCTACATAATCATTAACTGGAGGCCTTTCCTCTTTGAGTGCTTCCTTCTTCTGCAGCTGTTGGTTCCTTCCAGGTAATGGAGTTCCCAGCGGTGGGGATTTTCCCTCAGGGGTTTCTTAAGCCCTCCAAGAGTCTGTGGGCCACCCATCAAAGTCTGATAGCAGAAATATCTCCTCGGGGCTCAGTAGAGGTTGTAGTATCTGCAGATTCACTTGGGGTTGATTGGGCCAAGGAGTGGGTCCTTTTCAGAGCTGCTGTTGCCACAGGACTCTGCCTCCGAGGAGTCCTGGGCCAGGAAAAGGACCATTCCATGATCAACTGATTGTCAGGTGACAGTCCTATGTTTTTAATACTGTGATTCAATTGTGGTCTATTTGAAACCAACACTACTTTACTAAAGTTTTTTCCAAGCATAGGAGAGGTGAAAAAGTGTCATTTTAAGGTCCATGGAGTGCATATTTTCTGATATCATTTCCCCTCCCACAGAGCCTTCATCAGGCCTTCCCTGCCACCAGGAAGAGGCAGGGGTTGCAGATTGCCCACCTGCCTGGATGAGATGATAACCCATTCATACCCTGAACAAAAACACCTGGTTCTGCAAAGCAGCACACATCAGGGTGTGTTGGGGGCATTCTTTTATATGTTCACCATGGACTTTGCATAGTGCAGAAGTTGACACAAATCATAACGGAACATCTAAGGCTGAGAAATTTTTGCACCATCATTGCCCCTACACCAATGCCTTTGTGACTCGCTACTGCCTTAAAAAATAATAATCCTGCATTTATTATGTATTAATTTTTACATATTATCACTTGCCTTTGAACCCTGTGATCATACAGCTAGGCAGGATACAACTATTTTAATTGGTTAACACTTGCTGGGACAAAAACAAAACAAAACAGGAGGAGGTGTGTTTTTTGGAGCTGTTCCCAAAGTCTAAACGTGCCTGTTTCTTGGGCTCTGCTTAAGCATGATGAAGTTTTATATGTAATATGTACTACAGATTTTCAGGTGTATAGCAGGACATTAGAACTATCCAGTTAAAATTGTCCTATGGATGAGTAAACAAATGAAGCTGTTGGAGAAAGAGAAGAGTCAAGCTATCTTGAAGTGTATTAAATTAGCAATCTGTTCATGAGGTCTGTACAGATGGTTGCTCTTTTTTTATTCTTCCATATATTTTGGCAGGGAAAGGAAGGGTCAGTCAGGATGTATGCTGTGCCCTGTAAAATATTCTGCAGATGGGTATTGCATGCAGTTTATGACCCCAGATTTTTATCTTTGTCCCCTTCTGCTTTCCTTGATTTTGAATGAGGTTTGTAAACACTGTGCCATCTTTGATTGTTATGAATATGAACCCCAGCTTGTCTCCCAGCAGGATTCCTTGTGAAAGAGAGATCTGAACCTTAGGTCTATGACAAATGCTGACTTTGATAACTGATCTCGTGGGCTGTTTGTTTCATTGACGTCCTGATAGAACTGCAAACAGAACTGGCATTTATTTGCCTTGGGGGTTGTCTTGTCTGCATTTTCTGGGCTGCACTCTGCTTCCCCTTTTGATTAGCTTTAGGCAAAGAAGGCAAGAGCTCTTAATTGGGCTGGCCCATTATGAGTGGTCCCATGGTATTTGCTTTTCTGACATGGCATTGCTCCCAATGGGCCACTTTTGAGGGTCACTAACAGCTTGCTGCGTCTTATTGAAACTCAGTGGCTGCTTGAAGTGGCAGTGAAGCATTTTTTTAAAAAAGGGAAAATAAATACTAACTGAACTACAACTATCTGCCACCTCTCATCTGTCAGGCAAGTTGTCTCTGGATTATTATTTTTTTAGAAATTCCACCTAGCCTTCTAAGATCACAAAAATCTTAAGTGGCCATTAACCCTCCACCCAACTTAAAGAAATAGTTGGGCTGAATACCTCAGCCTGACACTAATCAGAAACGAAACTTTAAATCACACTTTTAGTTTCAGCAACAGGTGGTGGATATATTCAGTTCCCTCACTATTTTCCAGATTCATGTCAGTCTTGTAGACAGCACAGTAGAAAATTTGAATAGCCTTTCCTTGATGTCCTCTGACTAACATACGTAGAATAACTCCATGACCAAGAAGACTGTTCTATCCAGTTGGATAGATCCTTCTACATTTGGGTTTGGGTGTACACTTATGCAACTAAAACTGCAATGGAGGCAGCAATGACGATGCGCCCCACTCCCAGGTTTGCAGAGTCTTGGTGCAATTACACAGTCAGGAGAGCGAGGTACTCTGCTCATGTTCAACACACACTTCCCATGTTCTAATGCTAGATCTGACATTAAAACAAGTTATTGCATGTTAGTGAGTCTGCAAAGGAGAAGAAATGACATGTGTAGTTTTTATGTAGCCAGTGTTAGAAAACTGAGATATGAAAGCTAGGAGCTAAATGGCACCTTAATCCTAGGTTAAGGGCGCAACAATGGAATATCTAGGCTTTTTTATAAAAAGAATACAAAGCTGAAAATGGATGAACTGCAGATAAAATATTATGTTCATTTTTCACATGATCTAGTCCTTCCCCTGCCAACCCCCCTAATATTCTTAGGAGGGTCTCTTCTCCAGTCTTCAGAGTGTAGTTGGAAGTGGGGAGACAGAAAAAGGTCCTCCTTTCCTTCCACTCTGCAGTTTAAATCTGAAATTTTAGGCGCAGTACTGCGCCCAGAGCTCAGAAATTGCTTGTGCTAATGAAAGTCCCTGTCACAAAATGCACCTAGAACAATGGGAGTTTTGAACACTGTATGGAGTATAATGATCTCATGGTGTTTTCCAATTGCATTTTCAGTCCAAATGCAGATGTCAGCTTGAACTAGCTTGGTATGACTTAATTTCTCATACAATCCAGCACTTGAGTTGATTCCAGGTTATCATGATGGTCACATTGGGTTCCTATTGGGCTCCTATTTGGTTCTATCCTTCCTTAACTAGTGCTTTGTGAAGATGTGTCCAAGGCACGCTTTGTGCAATATACCAAGCTAAGTTAGGCAGTCTTGGTATTGTATCACATAATGTGCCATTGTGCCCAGGGCTAGAAACATTCCTGACAGCCACCATACAATAGCCTCCACCATCCCGGTGGCCTCCAGACTTTATGGACTTCAACTCCCAACAGCCCTAACAAGTATGGCATGCTGACTGAGGCTGATGGGAATTGTAGTCCAAAACATCTGGCGGTCACTGGGTTGGTGAAGGTTGTGAAACAAGGTCAGCAGTATAGATTAGATTAGTAGTGTAGTGAAATCTTTGCTGAGAATAGTAATTCAGATAGAGGACTCAGATCTGCAAATTTCACCATCTTATTCTGATTATTTATTTATTCATCACCTTTTATCACAAAGGTCTCAAGGTGACTTACAATAACACAAAGAAATAACATAAAAACTGCACGCACTAGAGCATAATATAAACTGATCACACTCTAATTCCTAACAATTAACACACACTCCAGTTTCCCAGTGTGCATAATCACTATAAAAACAACGAACCAACAAAACCATAAAGCAGCAGAAGAGAATATTAACAATTAAGAAAACCATTTTAATCACTGTAGTTTGCTGTTTCAGAATCAGCAGTAGGGTATTTTTGATTCTCAAATAGTATAATTTTTATCCCCAAGTTGTACAATTTTTGTATTAATACTTTCCCCGCTTTGCTTCTGTTAACTAAATGGATAATACAGGTAATTGACACAAAGGTTATTCTCTTGAGATTGCTTCATTGAATGGCTCTGTGGGCATAGGGCCGATTCTTTCATCTCTACATAAACCAAAAGCTCTTCCTTTGCTGTCTGACAATTCCTGCCTGGGATTATATACACAGTGTTTCTGTTCTGCTCAATTTAAAATCATACAGTGGTCATTAGTTTTAACAATGGAAATGATGACTTTCCCTGTTGATCTGCTTCTGCCTCGTGTAGCCTTTGTAACAGCTAATTGGAATTCTATCTCTATTGACAAGTTCATCCCCGGTTGTGGGGGGTTCCTGTTCTTTGCTTTGACAAAACAAGTTAATACCTGGCTGTTTAACATATATGAAGGTGTGTCTGGCGCCCACAATATTTGACATGATTTGATGTTCCCGCGCCAAGAGTGAATTGATTATTACAATCACAAAATCAGTCAGCATTAAAATGAATAGTAGGCTACCTTATTGTCCATATAATATATGACATGTATTTTCTTCATTCTTGATTTCCACAATTTCCACCCATGTGGTCTTTTGTGAGTGGTAGGAGCCCCTGCACAGCTGATCCTAAGATACCTGCAGGATTCAAAGGTTGCAGCCTTTATGGTGATGTAGGCCCTATAAATGCTCAGTCACCCTAGTAGTAACAACCCATTAGAACAGCAGCCTCTCTGTTCAGCAGCAGAACTGCTACATAATCAACAGTAGGCCAAGACCTGACTATGTGGTTTTTCTGTCCCATACGTGCATGTTATGTCATTTTCCATTGCAGCTTAAGATTTTGTACTGCCCTGCAAAATATGGTATTTTAGCAACCTACACCTTTGTCACACCTAATTATTATCTCAGCATCTTAAACTGCTGATTTTCACTCGTGATTTCTGTTTTTAAGCTTGGGAAGTAATGCCTTGATATTGCAAATGCTTTCTTCTGCCCAGCAGCATGCCAGGTTAGTTTGTTAGTCAATATGAAATGCTGCCAGCTTAAAAAATCATCAGAAGATCAGACAGCAAGTTGCTTTATTTTGGGATGGTGGAAGGGAAATAACTGAAACACAGAAAGTATAAATGAAAAAGTACAGCCATGTATAATGATTTTATTTATACAGCGTAAGACAAATTTCTTAAATTGAATGTTAATCTAAAACAATTCAGATCCGATCCCAAATTAGCCTCCCCCCTGGCAGGTGTGCCTTTGATATATTTTCACATCCAGGACTTGGTGCAGCCTTTATCCTAAAATAAAGTCTCTGTGTAACGTTCACTTTCATGGCCAGTTCATGTACTGAATAATGTCCTAGCCCAGTATTAAGCTGTCCTCATCTAGTAGTACAATCAATCACATCTTTTCCCCGGGAGAAAGCAGGGCTCCTGCAAATGACCTTATAGATTAGGTGCTCTCTATTTACATTCAATTTCCAGCTCTGCGCTATCTGTAGAGAATGATTATCAAGGCATGAAATTAGAAGTTTCACCCAGTGGGAAACAATTGGATATTTTGTCATTTCTTTACAGCTTCTTCTCCCTTGTTAGTGGGGAGGAGGGAAGCAATCATCAGAAAGGTCAGAAATATTTACTTACCAATATCAAGACACTGCCTAGGAGGCTTTCTTCAGTATGAAATAATTGCTGCTTGGGCTCTCAATAATTGGGAGGGTGGGGGTGAAGGGAATGTGATGCACTAGAGAGCAGTGGGGCCTGAAATTAGAATTTCTGTCCACAGGTGGGAATCCATGGGAATGCTGCTGTTGAGCTCAGCATTTTTATTTTTATTTTTAAAGAAATCAACCCATGCTTCCTTCATCCAGACATTGTAGCCCAGTGCTGGACAGGAGTAATAATGACACTAAGGACATTGTTTCTAAATAATAAGGGATGGGTGTGTATTTAATAAACAAAGCCCTGTGATGCTGAGGTACAAAGAATCTGCTCATAGTGTCTATATCTACATTTTAAGTTCCAGTGCTTTCTGGAAGCTGTCTTTCCACAGCTCCTCCTCCACAGGGAGGCAAAAGATCCATGGAGTCATGGCCTCCACGTCCCCCTCTGCCTCAAAGCTGAAAAGTCTCTGCATTTTTCTCCACTTTCATTTTATTGCTTATTAACATACTTAATTTCTTTATTTTGTTGTAAACACTTCAAGACTAGTTACGTGGGAAGCAATGTACAGTGGTATCTCTGATTACGAACTTAATTCGTTCCAGAGGTCCGTTCTTAACCTGAAACCATTCTTAACCTGAAGTACCACTTTAGCTAATGGGGCCTCCCGTTGCCGCTGTGCTGCGATTTCTGTTCTCATCCTGAGGTAAAGTTCTTAACCTGAGTTACTACTTCCGGGTTAGCAGAGTCTGTAACCTGAAGCATTTGTAACCCAAGGTATCACTGTATTCATTTAATAGGCTTCACCAGGAATCCACCAATGGCCCCCTCCTGCTCCCAGAGGGCATCATATGGCAGCCACTGACTGAAGAGCTCTTCTGTTAGATTTACATGCCCTCCGGATTCCATGGGTCACTCCTCTTTCCCATATCCAGGCAAAGGGTCACCTGTAGGACTGATGACCAGGACCACAACACCTTCAACTACCATTCCTCTCAAATCACAAGAGGCAGTCAATATCACTGTTGGCTTCACAACCCTTTTTATATCTTCCCTCCAATGCATAAAAACTGGCTGCAGCAGCATTATGTTTCCTCCAGAGTCCAAGCGTCTCCTATATCATTCTGCCTTTCCCCAGCTCTAAACACAGATAACACTACTTTCCTTCCACCCTGCTGCTGCTGCTGCTGCTGCTGCTGGGAGGAATGTATTGATGCAAATGGAGGTAGAAAGACTACTACAGCACAAACTCTTCCTTGATGTCTTTCTTGGAACTGTTTCACCCCCAGCAGCTGCCTAAAATATTTCTTACTTTCTCAAATACAAGTCACTGGAGCTGTGTGAACGTCATCCGCCTGACAAGATTCAAAAACTGGGGGGGGGGGGGGGTATAGCTTATTATGCACCATTGTGTACACTGGATGGATGGATGGATAGTTGGGAGTGGGAGAAGAAAGGACTACTCTGAATGTAAGCACATATATGCCCAAACAAGGACACCAAAAAATGAGCCTCACACATATGAACTGATCTACTGGAAAATAAGATACGAGGCATCTGGTTAGTTTTAAATATTAGTTACTTAAAAAAAAACAATCTTGCATGTTTCACAGTAGCTCAGATGCTCTTGTAACTGTCATTGCTTATATGAGTTACATTATTACAATAAGGTAACATTTTAAGCATTTTGTAATCTGTAGCATATTTATCTGCATCATACCCTGAGCTATGAAAGAGACTTTATCTCAGTTTTGCATGTACAGAATGTTTTGCTCTTCCCAAGGCTATTTTAACTTTTTCTATTGTATCTGGAAGCCGCCTTGAGTCTTGGTCTGGGGAAAAGGGCAGGATATAGTAGAAATAAGTATAATAACAACAACATCATGTATTTGCTAGAACTCTTGAGTATGGTTTGTAAAGTCAAATCAAGAATGGTGGTGTTTAAAGCAGTGATAATGGCTAATCATTCAGAATATTCAAGCTGGTAAACATTCATGGCACAAAGCTGGTGTTGCGAGCTGCTTGCATTTACTGTTTTTAACCAGGTATTCTGAAAACTGGGCCACACCTGGTGGTTAACCTGCTTTTGATCAGTCCGTGGTTGATACACCTTCATGCCAGACATCATGTATAGTAACTGATAGCAACTATTTCTTCAATACAGTGAGAATAATCCATGCAATATATGCACATATTTGTTTGGGCTTTTTAGCACAGTGGGAAGGGGCTCAGCCAGAAAAATCTGCTGTGCCTTGATGGGTATTCATTAGCCCATAAACTATTTCCTGTCACTCGGGTTGACTTGTGTCCTGGGAAAAGGTGAAGATCTCCCAGATGTTGTCACCTGCTGCTACTGATTTCTATTTATACAAGTTGCACATTAGTGATTTTCTTACATGGTACAATGTTGAACAGAAATGCATGGTTAAGCAATCTATTATGGGAAAATGTGTTAAAGCACACCTGAGCTAACAAAATATTCCTCTGGATCCTTCAGGCATTTTACAAATGTTGACTTGGGGTTATTAAAAATTATTGATCTGAAACAGGGCATGAAGATTACATTAAGTAGGGCAACATCTGAATCCTAGTCAGAGGGATTATCATGCCGTGCAACTGTGTCAAATGGTTTGCAGAAAAGCAACCTTGGCATTTTGCATTTCATTAAGTTTGCTGCTTAGACACTTTTCTGCTTTTTTTTTTTAGTTTGGGCACTCCTATTCCATATTAATCTGCAGGTGAACTGTAGGTTGATATAGCAGCCACCTATTATGAAGATCAACATTTCCAAGCTGCCTTATTTCCAAGCTGGCATATCTTATTTACCTGTCAGATGCCTTCAATTTCATGGCTGCCTTTTTTGCACTCCTCTTTATTTTTACTTCCAGTTTATTTTTTAAAAAATGTGTGTACTTTGTTATCAATTAACTCCATTACGAAGGAAAATGAGTGCCCATTTACGTTCATTGGTCACCCAGGGAACTCATTTTTATCCCCTTGGCTGTTCCTTCAGCAGAGTTTTCTTCTCCCTTATTACATGATCCAAGCCAATGAGGTATCAGATAGTGTGAGGATGGGAAATTTCCACATAGCCTGTCAGATTTGTCTACAAGACACCAGCAAGCTAGTTCAGAGTCATGGAAAACGCTTCCTGTGCTAGCTTCATGACGATGCCACCATAGGTAATTAGAATTGACTGCATAGTGATGCTATATAGACATGCAAATGCAGAAGGCAGGATATATTTCCTTGACACTTAGTTGAATGAACATGGTTCATAGTGCTTCTCATGGGATCAAAATGTTTGTGAAAAGTGGCTTCTGCATGTGATCTCTCCCCTAAGTTCTTCACGTAGAAATAACCATTACAGTCATACCTCATGTTTACGTTTGCTTCATGTTACATTTTTTCAGGTTGTGTCCTGCGGCGACCCGAAAGTACTGGAAAGGGTTACTTCCGGGTTTTGCCGCTCGCACATGCGCAGTAGCGCTAAATCGCGCTTCACGCATGAGCACAAGCGCCAAATCGCGCCACGCACCTGCGCAGATACGGCGCTTCAGGTTGTGGGCTTTTCACATTGCGGACATGCCTCCGGAACGGATCCCGTTCGCAACCAGAGGTACCACTGTAATCAGAACGATCCACCTTCATGTTAAAACATTTGTTTTTATTAAGGTGAACTGCTACTGGAAATGTGATGCCTAAAATGCATCTATCCCACTCTACAATATTGATGTTCCACATTACTGAGCTATTCCACACACCCTTATTTTAAAACTTATTATACAATTCAGAAGGTGCTAAAAAAATGTAAGGAAGGAGGCATCTTTTCTACACCAGAGAAAGCAAGACAGAGCCTAACAGTGTTTAGATCCTCATCAATAAATATTCTATATATAGCAACATTATTAGGTAAAGAGGACTGAATGAATGGAAAAGGCCAGCATTGTTCCTTCAAAACTTCCTTGATACAGTGGTACCCTGTGTTACGTACGCGATCCGTTCCGGGTCGTGCCACGTAACCCAGGCGTACGTAACATGAATGAACAAAAAAGAAAGAAAAATCCAGAAGTTTGCATGTTTTTGCGCTTCTGCACATGCGCGAAGTGCGCAGAACGCTTCTGCATGCCCACACGTCGTGCGCGCTCCGTGGAGGACTTCCGGGTCGCAGAGGTGCGTAAACTTGAACGTACACAACACAGAGCGTACACAACATGAGGTATGACTGTACAAACAAAGCCAGATGCAAACCCATGGCTCAGAGAATCGGAGAAAGAGTCAGGATATGGGCTAGGTGCTGAGCCATTTTCACATCAGATGCATATTTGCCCGGATCCCACCTAGTGCTTTCTTTGCCACATTTTGCACACAAATCCCACCTTCAGTGCAATCATCACCATGGCTTTTCAGAGGAGTCTGCTTTAAAATTGTCATTTTGGAGTTTTCAAGGTCAAGCATACTTACATGCAATTGTATGTGCTTCATTTCCAGATTGATAAGTATGCTCAGCGGGACCTGAAGAAAGGGCTTCATTTATATGGAACTGATGGAAATATTGGTCTAACTAATGCATGGAGCATCATACAAACAGATGTAAGCTTGCGTTTTTGTTCTTTTTATCTTTTATCCATCTGCACACAATATATCCTTTTGGCTTTGAATTTCCAGCACAATGGGATTTCATATTGGTTTCTAAAAGAGTCTGTTCTTGGGACTGCTTCAGCCCTATAAATATGTGGCACTTATTAAGCATCATGTCCCTGGTACCCAGGTACTTACATGAACCAGGACATGTAGCCTAATAGTCCTTCCACATCTGCATCAAAATTTACCTGCAGTGGATTCATTAGCAGCTTTGGGCTTATTTTCACCTGCTCTTCTTCATGCAGACAGACATGGGCAAATTGTCTAAAAGCACCTATTTTTAGTAGCATGGGCAGTGAAAATTCATTAAAGGGGGTAGAACCAAGCCACTCCATCTCGCGAGTGGTTTTAATGCACAGGAGATGTCACATTTCCATTATAATTTTGGAACAGTAGAGGATACAATGGGAAATGAGCTCATCTGGTCTCTCTGGCAGTTTATATGGTAGAACCTTTTGATTTCTCCATTTTTGTCTTCTTTGCCTGAGGCACCTTTCCATATGTCAGGGAGCAAAGGAGGAGAACATTTCCCTTATCTGTGTATTTGTTTAATCTATTGTATACCGTGATAACGTACCACTACTTGGTGGTGTGGACTTGGGGAGTTCAAGATATGAACTCCATCTTAGAACTTCTAGGCAAATTGTGAGCCAAGACCAAACCTCTCTGGAGTTTGGTATCAGTTTACTACTAGCTCAAACCTGGCTCTGGTCCCAGCTTCAGCCCTTTTCACAGTGTCATCTCTTATGTTCAAAAATATTTATTTATACTGTTTCTGGTAATAAAAATAATAGTAATAAAACAGTAATAAAAATAATAAAAAACACAGCAAACCCTATAAAACACAGTAGACGCAAAATGTACTGGGACATGCCTGACAGTGACAATAAAAGGGCTACTGCTGTGACCTTCATTAGATGGTTACAGCATTGTGGATACCAATGGCTGTTGTATGGCCATCTGTCAGGGATTATTTAGCTGGGATGCCTGCATTGCAGGAAGTTGGACTAGATGGCACTTGAGGTCCCTTCCAATTCTACAGTTCTATGACTCTAAAACCCAATACATAAAATAAAACAATTTTTAAAAATTCTGAATGCGTTAATCCATAATAAAAATACTAAAATATTATTTCAATATGCAATGCAGTTTTTAGGCTGTCTGATGTGCTCTGTGCCTTCCCTTGATGTGAGTAATTGCTCCAGATTTACTGCAATTAATCACTGGGAATCCTTGTGTTTAAATATTCCTTTTGTACTCAACACAATAGGAGAGGTTTGTTATAATCCCAGTGGCCTGTTCTCTTTCTATCTTGAGTAGCTTACATTGTCTGCCAAGATTCCTCTTATACATTTTCATGGATGTGCATTCCCAATCCTATATTGCTGTGACATATTGCTTTGCACAAATGGGAAATGCTATTAATTTTAGGAACTCTGGAAGAGCAAGGAACTAAAGGAGTTATTGCAGGGAGTATATATTAATCCAATTTCAAGAAAGGTAGTGCAAAAATAATAATCAATAACCTATTCAACATAGCCCATGGGGGGCGAGAATATGGAACCCCTTTAAAATATATTGTGGCTGTAATAAGACATTCAATTACTCAAGAAACTAATTCTAAAAACAAAAACAAGAGCCCAGTTTTGAAATACTGTAAATTATATTGGATTTCTCTGTTAGTGCATGTGGCGTTCGCACAGAGCCTCCGGTCGTTCCATGGACTATTGACCCTGCACCACCACGGCTTATCTCTTCCACTGCCACCAACCAGGTTTCCCCGGTAATATATTCAGACTCAGTCAGGTTGTAACATATTAACAAAGATTCCAGTTTATTGTGAACGCAAACAAGTTTTAAATACTTTGAAACACCCTCTCCGTCTCCCCTGTCTCTAACTCACTCTGACTCCTATGCCTCCCACCCACAAGAAACCAACCGAACTAACTGCCAAAACCCCTGTGTTGAGCCTTAAACACAGTTAGGCTCCACCCCTGGGCTTTCTTATTGGTCAGCCTATTAACCCTTTATCTTTCTCCCCCAGTACAACATCTCCATAATGAGTGGGCAAATGCCACAGTGCAATAGACTTGATCCTTTACAAAGTAATAAATAAACATCCACCTTAGAAAATTTTATCCAGGGGGATTTGAGAGGCAAGAATGCACAGCAGCAAATCTCCCAATCACTAGGGATGAGAGACCACCACAAATCTGTTTAGCACCACCACCACCCCTTTTTTCCTGTGTGAACAACATAGTTACAAATAATTTTGATCACAGTTGGTATACCACGCCTTTCCTTTTATTGTTCCGCAAGATGGTACTGGGATACTTTGAAATTCAAGTATCCAACCAAGCTTTTTTTTGTTCAGAATTGCCACATCCCAAGTAGTGATGAGTGTTCCCTTGCCTGCAACTGACCTCCAATGCTTTCAGAATAAGATAGTTATTTCTTCCTAAAATGGGAAAATCACTCCCCTTACTCACACCCCATTGTGGTTGTGAGTGAAGTGGGGTTCACTCCCTCTACTCCATGAGCCTCTAAGGCCTCTCACCACGTCCTGCCTGTGAGCCTGCAGGTTTCGTGGATGCAGCAAGTTAGATGAAGACTATTTTGAAGCCTCAGCAGGAATATCTCAGAATGGTGAATGAATTCACGTGCCCAGGCAGCGCAGTGCTGTAGGCTGTATTTCAGGTTTGCAGACTGGAGTGTGTGAGAGAAGCCTGAACTCCTCCAGAACATTTTGCCTGCTTAGCCAGAACTGTAAATCACTCACCTTCACGAGGCACTAAAATGCTCATCCACATGCTGGGAAGGTACGGTGGGAGAGATACAAATCAAAGTTTAGTACTCTGCTACTTGGAGAAAAGTTTGCTAGCTGCAATCTCAGCTCCCAGATCATGAATATCTCTATTACTAACTGTCAAAGACAATTTCAAGGCAGAGTATATGCAACTCTGAAGCCACTCATCTTTACAAAAATGGTTTCATTGCTGTAACCATTTCATTTACTGTTCTTTATTTTTTTTCTAGTGGTAATAGCATACTTGAAAAATAATATCATTGCGCTTTGGTGTGCTGGAAATCCAGTGATTGATGACAATCCATTTGCTGAGTCATGGGTTTTTTATTATAAAATACCAAGCAGAAGAAATTAAGAAAAGTTTTTCCTGCTAGGTTTCCTCTACCACCACTATCACATTGACATAAATGTTAGTTCTTTCTCATTTAACACTTTCTTGGGCTTTCATTTATACCTAACATAGGGTTAACTCAGTGGTTCTGTGCAGTATGTGGACTGGATTCTCCACCCTCTGGTGGGGATGTTTTCTCCCCTGAATCTCCAAGGCCAGTGGAAAGAGCAATTCAGAACTATTAGGATTCTGGCAGTGCTACTTCTACAACTCCTGATGTAGGCAGGCTTCTTATTCTTGCCACTTTTTTGCAGTGGTTGAACCCACCAACTATATGACAAGGAGGTGCATTTCTGGAAGTAAACAGTTCTTTCACCCACCTGACCCCCTATGTTAAGATTAGTGAGTGAGTGACATGCTTTGATGTCACAGTGGACCTGGGAAGACATGGGGACACTTCTGGCTGCCGCTAGCTTAACTGCTTTGATAGACAGCCATACACTAGGTGTCTAAATGCTAGGGGGCCTTTGGGAAACCTTACAATTCTAAGGTCAATTACAAAAAAATTATTAAAATATTGACGTGTTTTAATTTTATAAGAAATTAAGAAAGTGCTGCAAGAGAATTGCACTGAATATTCTATGATGATGGAATACCTATTGAAGTCCATTGGTTTCCCCATCTGGTTTGCCAGTGTCCTTAAGGCTTCTAAGCCCTTGCATGTCCTCCTTGTCTCATGGGCTTTCCCCTCTTTCTTTTTTTTCAGTTCAGATGCTGTGGAGTGTCAAACTTCACCGACTGGTTTGAAGTTTACAATACTACACGGGTGCCAGATTCATGCTGCTTGGAATTCAGTGAAAACTGTGGTCTTCATTCCCCAGGGACCTGGTGGAAAGCTGTGAGTAGCTGTGAAAACTTAATTCTTACTTTAACCAAGCTGACCTAGAATTGTACAGGTTACGGTGGAGAAAGGTAAAAGGGCTTGGGCTTGCATAGTTGCCAGATGCTGTTATTTCATGATCTAGCATGTGTCAAAAAGGCTGCAATGACACATTGACCATGAATTTGTATGATTATTTGACAAACAGCAAAGAAAAATCTTTGCTGACAAGATGTAAAATAAGCAGCTCACCTTAAAACACACACAGCTAGAGCTAGAGCGTGTTGTTAGAGTAAGATCTAAGAGACCATTGCAGAACAAGTTCTGGTGGTATAGTCAACACATGCAGATTTCCATTATGGGTGTGAGCTAGCCTACAAAGGAAAACCCCCCACAATATATTTTCTAGGAAATATTTCTGCAGGACCAGTGTATTATGGCACCCAACTTGGGAGTACAGGTGGTTGACATGTCCCGAGTGTTGTATTTGGAAGGACAATGCAACAAACAAACAAACAAACTGCTCATCCAAGAAGCTTGCTGGGTGATCTTAAGCTAGTGTCTTCCCCAGTTGATGTCACAGGGCTTTTCCAAGGACCCAAACCCATTGTTACAGAAAGGACAGGTAATATCTATTTTATTTATGCACTGGTTCAACAGATCCTACTATGCAACTGTTAGCACTCATGTTTGATATACCAAAAGCAGAGCCAGGGGATCACCAAAGAAGTATCTGAAGAAGTGTGCATGCACACAAAAGCTCATACCAAGAACAAACTTAGTTGGTCTCTAAGGTGCTACTGGAAGGATTTTTTTGTTTTGTTTTGACCAAATGTAATGTTATCTTTCTACTGTACAGTTGCTATGAAGCCAATACAAGCTGCTGCATCAATGGAAATATTTTTGTTTGAGCAGTAATTGCCTTATAGTTGCCTTTGCACAACCCACCATTGCGCCTGTGCTTGAAGTAGAAAGGTTTACAGTTGAATTTAGAAATGTAGGTATTTGACTCACATTGGATAAAGTGGGGGTTCGAAAGAACTTGCTCCTTATTACTGCATCTTGCACACAGCATGCATCCATTTCTTCTTCAGATGTATAATGTTTGAACCCTTAACACCACACTTCATTGTAAGCGAGCCCCCCACCCCCGGGATATTGCACTTCCAGTGAATGCTGAAATAGAGCAAACTGTGTAATCTTGAAATGTCAGTCTTGTCATTACTACTTGTGTCTTTTGACTCCGCACACACCAAAAATTCATGTTTCTTGGTAACCAAGTATTCTCATGGTCTTTCTTGTTTCTCTCTTTTAAAGCCTTGTTATGAAACAGTGAAAATATGGCTCCAGGAAAACCTGTTAGCTGTGGGAATTTTTGGACTGTGTACAGCTTTGGTTCAGGTAAAATTTTAACTTATTGCTGGGGTGCTTTCTGTTGGTTCCTACATGCAAGGGCAGTGAAGGTTTTAAATGTCCCTCAGCTTTTCTCTCTCTCACAGAAGTATTAGTCTAATATTGACTGTCAGGCCCATAATAGGAGGGCTCCCCCAGCAAAAACTGTACACGTGTGTGTGAGAGAGAGAAAGAGAGAGAGAGAAAGAGAGACACATGTCTCTCCAACTGCTGTCCTCCATTAAATTCGGAGGCCCATTTTGGTGATTTCCCCCTCACTGCTGCAGCCCTTTCCATCGCCTTGGGGAACCCATGGATAGCTAATGTGTGGAAGGGGGCTGCACCTCCCAGGTCTGTACTCAGCATCTAACCATAGATCGCAGGAACCTGGAAAGAGAGAACTTCCTTGTTAACAAGGCTGGCAGGGACTGTGATGTTGGTTGGGGACACTGCCAGGAGACACAGTTCCCCTTCTGGGAGTAGGACTAATGTCTTGCATCTCTTAAGGGCAGCCTTTAATCCTGCAAATTACATGCAGTTAGTTTGCTTATCTTCTATTAACATGAATGATGTTTATGCTGCTTTTCTGGCATGAGCTCTGAAGCTCCCATTCATGTGAGTGGGGAGAATTTGTGAGCAGATGCTGTGTAATTAGCCAATATGTTTACCACAGTCTCCTTTTAGCTCACCCATCCCACCATGATTCTAGATTAATTTGTTTACAAGCAAGTGCACTGAACAGCACCTCTTTCCCTGTTGGACACTGGAATCCCTAGGACAGGCGGTGGGGCAACTTGTGACCCTCCAGATGTTGTTGGACTTTAGCTCCCATTCATCCTAGCCAGTAGTCAGGAATGATGGCAGTTGCAGTCTAGCGACATATGTCTCCATGCCCTAGGACAAGAATGCCCTCCTAAAAGAATCAACAGCTCTACCTTTTTGGAGTGTTTCATGTGGTCATAAGCCAAGCACATTCTGGAATGCCAATGCCATTAGTTTGGCACTGGCATTGGTTTATAGGGCCCTTGGAAGCATCTCTTAAGTTACTACGTAGTATTCCCCATGTTAAACATATTATGCTCCAAGAGTCAACAGTAAAGGACACATTGAAATATAGGTAATAGACCACTGTTGAGTTGCATGTCCTTTAATCTTGATATGCCTTTTGTACCTACAGATTCTTGGACTGACATTTGCAATGACCATGTACTGCCAGGTTGTCAAGGCAGATACCTACTGTGCATAAAAATCTTAGTCAACGTCTGTCAGCCCATGGCTCACCTCTCTACAAGACAAAAGAGGACTCTTCTTCATGCTCATACTTTTTTTTCTATGTAAAATAAACTGTGTATAATCTTCTCTGGAAATTTTGTGACTCACCTTAGTTTGTCACCATCGGAACTCAGACTTGCTTGGACAAAGGAAAATATTCTCTAAGTAACAAGAAAGAAAGAAAGATTGTTCCCCTTTTGCACAGACTGGCAAGTGGGAAGAGGCTGCTGCTTTCATTTTCCTGGAGGCTGCTGGCAAATAGAGAATCAAGTTGTAGCAACGCGAGTGCAGAGGATGTGGAGGTTCCATTAAACTGGAGTTTGTCTTTAACAACAGCCAGTGTGGCGGATCAAGGAGCACACTTCTGAACTCCAGATTTTACCGTGTGGAGTGAGATGGCTTCAGGAAACTTTTCTACTTAAGGAAGTGGTTTCAGTTTTGTGGCCTCTGAAGTCAGCTCAGACAGGATCTACCCTGGCCTACATTGTAGGTGGTCTGTAAGCAGAAATTGGGTCCTGTCTTGTAGACTAAATCACTAGTGGTACACACATGATGTGTGAAAATTTATACAACAAATGTAGATTTATACACTCTGAGCAGTTTAAAGAAAAGTAGTCTAGCAGCTGCCTAAATAAGTAGGGAAGGGTTCTATCCTGTTCTATATTCAATGGGACCATGCATTCATTCAAAAGGAAATAGTAGATTATTATCTCTTGGAAAGGACATTTTGGCCATTGGAAAACACAAGAAGCAAGGAGTTGTCTTTCTGTCACTGTCCTCTGGATTTTCTTTTAAATGTCATTCCAGTTTCAGCTTACATTGTGTTTCTCATTTCCAGGCTTGAAGTACAACAAAGAGCTTTAAGCGACTTATCACTAATATGCCATTTCATTAATTTGCTCCCTACTAATTTCATCTTCAACTAGGATAGGCTTACCAGGCATCCATTAATATACACTTGTTTGAGTTGGGTTTTTTGACCTTGTGCCTCTATTAAAAGAACTAAATCAAATTATCTCTAGGAAGAGTAAGGACATTTAATTTTCCTGCTAACATAGGTAGCCCTAGTAATGGCTTTGAATTGCCAAAAAAGAGGTGAAATTTTACATAGGCATTTCCCTGTTTCTTTTGCAAGCTTCTTGTACATCCCTTTAACCTTTTGCCTGCTATAATATAGGCTAGTAGAGCCAGAATTTTGCTGCACACCACCTCCAATCTCTGAGCACTGCAAGGTTCCAGGCACTGGCACAGCAGAGACTGTGGTGTCTTTATGATATATGGTTTATTAACACATATATGGAGTGGCTCACAGATTAACATCCAAACAGGGCCTATGTTTCTCCCACAACCACAACTTTGGATTCAAACATTGCTCTCCCTTTCTCTGCAGCTTGCTGCTTCACTTCTAGGCCATACCACTCCCACTTTTAACTCTGGCTTTGTCCTTCTAACTAACAGTGAGCTAAGAGAGGGGCTCCATCTATTTGTCATCTTGCACACCTCTTAATGGTCCATCACCTAGGTAAGCACCTCAACACAGGAAGCTAGCCTGGATCCAGGGGGTTGAAGGATCTCTCATACAGCCTACTTCCTTCCCCCACCCTACCAAACTCATAACAATATTCTCTCGCCTCCTTACCAGCAAACATACAGACCCAGGTGCTAGTGTGGAATGTCAGGTCCTCTCTATGCTGGCAAACTGCAGTGTGTAATCTGTGAGCAAAAAAAGTAGTGATCAGTTCAGCTGGCCATTAAAAAGAACATATTAGCATGTGACACAAGCATTTTAGTATGTAAGCAAGCATCAAGAGAAACACACTGCCATAAATCTGAGAATTTGCTCCAACCCCAATAGTTTGTACTGAGTCTGCTCTAGTCACACAACAAAGCCAGCATGTAAACCTTATTTTTACAAGCTAATGAGCCATTACACGTAGAGTTACCCTTCCTGATTTTCTCCCCCTTGGACAGCTGAGGGGCGTTAACCTGCCATTCCCATTCTCCCCACCTTCAGATTCAGCTGCTCCTTTGTGCTTGCCATTCTGCCTGTTAATATGCAGTCCTGGACTGGAGCATATAGGAATATGCAGATTAATTCCCACTATTTATAAATCTGGAAAATCTCATCAGATGAGTTAAACTCAAGTGTTATCATAGCTTTAATCTTTTCTTTTGAGCAACTCTTTGGCTGCAAAGAGTCATTCAGTAGAGTTAATAAAATATAAAAAGCTAAATATGCCATTGGGTGTTAACAGTCAAGAGCTTATGTATCACAGGTAGGACTGGCAGAAAACCATCTGAATTCTGGACAGTTGCCATCAGTCAATATAGACAGTAGTGCGCTAGATGGGTCAATGGTCTGACTCAGTAGAAGGCAACCTTTCTATGTTCCTAAGAGCCTTGGACACCACAAAAGATTTGAGAGGGGGAAGCATGTAGTCTCAGCACCCACCCAAGAACTATGACATAATAGCAATATTGAGAGAGTCTAGAGCCTTCTTGCCTTGTACATTCAAGCACACTATTGCTGACATCACAGCTAGGCTATAGCACAATTATACATGAACTGCAGGTGTGGGTTTAGGGGCCCATTGTCTACAAGGTTTTGCATCAAAGCAGGACGTATATCCTGCCATATGAGCAAAGAGCCAGAGGCAAGTTGAGAAGCAGGTAGCTATGGGAAACAAATAAAGTGTACAATAAAAACTAGGAAGTAAATTTCCCACCATGCATCCTAATCGTTCTCACTACCCCTCATCCTTAGTGTAACTTGTGTGAGCTTTTAATAATGATGTCCTCAAGCAATAGCATCTCTCTCTCTCTCTCTGGCACTTGCTTCCTTTCCCCACCTTTTTCTTACATATGAACAGATTGCAACTTGGGAGTTCCCTTGCTGTTAGTTGTTGTCATGGTTCATTACCGCCGTTGTATTCACAAGCATGCCTATTGATAGCTTGTGGATTTGCAGAATAATGGAGTGATGGAATACATTAATAAAACATTGGTTCCAAAAAGATTAAAGACAGATGAAATCTATTTATGGAGGTCCCCATCATTAAAAATTAACACAGCAGTCCTAGTGGCTCAGCAGATAAAAGCACAGGAGTTGTGCTGTAGAGGTGAATGGGACAGGACGTTCCCACAAGAGATCTTAAGTTAATCCTTTTGTAGTATTGCCTCCAAAGAGGAGGGAGCTACTATTGCAAAAATAAATGCATTTTTGGTGCTCTCTCTGGATACTGCAGTTCTGCTGAATGGATGCTGCAGTACCAGTGTGCCGTGTGGAAATTTAGATGAGCAGTCCTGCTGCTCTTCCAGTGAATCCTTGTCATCTATCACAGAGATGCAGGGATTGCCATTTCTCTACCAGCAACAAACCATGCAAATGGCAATATCTATAGGGCCGTGCTACATTTAAGCAGCAGCGATCTGTCAGCAAAACTCATTATCTTGTCCAGAGTGGATTTTGATGCCCAGGCTTAAAGGGGTACTCTGCTACGCCTTATGAAATGGATAGAGAAGTCAAAGTTGAAAATGCATGCATCCTTGTCATATTGTGTTCAACCATTGGAATTGTTTCCAAGCTGCTGATGAGATATGTTCCAGAGCATGCAAACCCACAGTGTATTTCACTTTAAAACCAAAGGAACTATAACTGACCAGTTGAAGGTTGAGCCCAGTTGTGAAATCATCTGCTTAGAAGTAGCTCTCTGGACACAACACTGCCAACCTTGGTGCTAAGGCAAACAGCGGCTGCATGTAATGCCAGAAACAATGCAGTTCAAGAGGAATGGAGCTCATCCAACACCAGCCGTCAAAGGGAGGAATCTGCAGCTAACCTACAGCTTACACATCCTGCAACCAACTCTTGCCATAATCTCTCACCCGCTGTGTTCTATTAGCCAGCCACTCTAGTCCTCTATTTTTTTGAGATGAGGAAAAGGAGTTCATTTCTGACTAAGCCACTCCCTTGCTCATGAATCCACAATAAGCAACACCCACAAAAGATTTTTTTAACAACTTTCCCTGTGCACATGCCCCACACAACTAGTTTGTTAGCCAGGCACGCATTCAGAGCAGCATGAAAGAAGCAAGTGCCGCTGATTTTCTATGTCATGATAAGCACAGGGCTTTTAAATGTACAACATGACCAAAGCCATTTAGGGTTCAGGTGTTGAGCCTGCCCCTAAATATAAAGGTTTGGGTCCTTGGTGCTTCGTTTCTTGTTTATGGCCCAAGGGCTTATTGTAATCCCATCAAAGTCAATGCAAATTAGGATGTGGGTTTACATTTCCGTCTTATCATTTGTTGGGACTGTGTTGTCTTGTGTCTACTATGAATATACCTGATGCAGTGTGTGCTTTAAATATACTGTAAAAATAACTATTGATAGCTGCCCAGTTTTGTTAACTGTCCGGGGGAGGGGAGAGAAGGAGTACTGAGCTCCCTACCACACAGAATTAATGAACAATTACTGATGTATAAATAGATCTATGACACTTATTTCATCTTTCCTTTTAACTGTACCGCTGTTTGGCCACAGCAACAAAAGTGAATTTGCCATACATGCTATGGATGGATACGCACCTTATAAATAAGAAGAGGCTTCTTAGGAAGATAGTGCAATGTTGTCTCAGAGGTTCTCGGGCAGAGGCCTGTTGCGGTTAAAGCTTTCTGTATATAACGGGACAGGATTCTGCGGGTGAAAAAAGTACTGCTGTCACCTTTGGTTCCGAAGGTTGTGCTCTAACTATGGCACAAAAAGGAAGGGGGAGAGGCTTACTCCCAAGTAACAGGGCAGAGGAGTAGCCTTAGACACTTGAAGGCCATTTTGCAAATCAAGTGGGGCAGAGCCGAGTGTGAAATTTAAGTGTACACTGGCAAAACATCTAGGCTAGACGCCAAACAATGGCACATGCAGTTTCCCCCACCTTAAAAGGAAAGAAGAGCAGAGAAACAGTGGGGTAGAGGAGGGAAAGGATCTGCTAACCCTTTCCTCCCCAGTCATTTCGTTTCTCTCAAAACTGCCGTTCCTCACCTGCTCTTTGTCTCACAGGTGAAAAAATGGATTTACTATTATGGAAAGAAAAGCACCTTGAAGAGTCAAGAAAAAGAGAGCAGAAAAAGCTGCTTGAGGAATACCCCCCTCCTCCCAGCTATTCTTCCATTCAAAATCATAGTCTCTTGAGGCTCTTTTGCTTTTTTAAAAAAAGGGGGGGGTGGGGAGGCAGGCAAAAGCTGCATGTGACTCCCAGTCTCATCTGGTTTAGCCCAGAGAATTACAGCAACCTTGTTTTTGCATTTTTAGATGTGCACTTAGAATATCTCAGGTGGATACCTGAAAATGTAATGTGCAAAGAGGCCCATGTGTCCTGTTGATGATGTGAGAGATTTGAGCTCATTGGAGCCTACACCCAACACTTTTGTAAATGTTGTCCTCCATTTTGCAAAACATTTTCAATTCGTATGTAGCTTTATTTCATTTCAGGTTCCATTTTAAATATAAATTGTTTCCAGTGTTACCTGTTCCTGATCATTGTAGCTTTCCTTGAGTTTCTTGGGTAGTCTTGCTGCAACAAAAAGGAATGGTATATTTTCATGCACCTCATAGGAAGGGGGGAAAGCTATACATTATTTTTTAAAAACTTATTAAATATTCTTTAAAGTTTACAGTGGAATGTGTTTTGTATTCTCCAATAACTATGTATAAAATTATAATATATGCTGTCATACCTAAAATCACTTTCAAGTTTTATTTACGTGGGGAAAAAATATATGGCACATTTCTCTATTCACAAGTTTTAATTCCAATTTTTTGCATGCATGGAGGAAGTGGGGAATGGGGGCTAGAAAAAAATGGCATGTACAAGGACAGTACTTCATGATACAGAAAACCTGTGGTTCAATTTTATTACAACAACTCTCTCTCTCTCTCTCTCTCTATATATATATATATAGTATATGCAATCTGGCCTACTATTGCAGAAAGGAAAATGCAATTACATGACTCTATTAAGGATTTGTTAACACCCCATGCATACAACTGTTTTATACTTCACCTGTCCATGCCTAGTGCTGGCATTAGTGTGGTACATTTGCCATATTGTAGGTGCATGGTTTCAACCATAGATTCAACTAAGATAATAATGATTTTAATATGATTCCCAATGAGCATTTCACAAAGTTATCATATACTTTACACAAGCTGGTGTTTGAAAGAAGGTCCTGATTTGGTTTCCCATCCAAACACAATACCACCAAGTAAAATGTTTGGTAATAATGATTCACTATCATCATTATTTGTTTGTTTTATAGGCTTCCTCTCTGTCAAGGCACCTAAGGCAGTTTAGAATTTAAACACTAAAACAAATACATTCTATAAAACCAAGACAGACAGAATCCTCCTATGTCAGCTGGGAGTCGATGCAACATGCAGTCCCTGGCCTGGGCTCCCTTGCTTCTGCCTTCCCTTGGGGCACGAAGGTATTTGCAGCGCCCAGGGAATAATACATTTATCACCATGGGGAAAGTTGCAAGCATACATTCCTAGATTGAATACTGTTGGCAGGGTAGCTGCTGTGGTATGCAGGCAAGAGTTTCCATTTCCAAACAGTTTTACATCACTAGTGGTAAGTAAAAAGAACCAGTGGTGTCTCCACTGTGTCATAGGAACAAAGGCGGCTGCTTTATACTGAGTCAACTGGTCCAGCTAACTCAGTACTGTCTGCAGGCAGTAGCCCCCACACCCTTCCGGGTTTCAGAGGGAGGACATTCCCGGCCCTACCTGGAGATGCCAGGAATTGCCCATGGGACCCTCTGCATGCACACCATACTGAGCCATGGCCCTTCCCTTCCCCTCACTTCAGTTCACGCCAGCAGTTTCACTTCCCATTGAATTCATTCCTGGGTTACCACCATCACCAATGAAACTACCGCGTCTAATAAGGGGGTGGTGGTGGAATATTTGTCATCATTCACAGCACTTCCAATGCGTGATTGGAAACAAGGATGTATGAAATACAATTTTATGGAGTCCACCAAACTCAAAAGTTAAGCACTGATGCACACAGTGTAGCCACAATGCATGCCTGACACGCAGCCTTAACACAATCCCAAAGGATCTTGACCAACACAAGTAATGAAGAATAAGTGGCAAGTGAAAACCTAAACAGATAACCTGCAGAAATCACACGGTCATAACGGCTGCTTCCCATTTTACAATTTTCAGCCACAAGAGTTCCTTCATGTGACTTCTGTGATTCCATCACACAATGTTAAATAATAATAAAAAACTTCTTATGTAGGTCATGACCAGAAGTATTCGTGTACAATTGTCATGAAATATTGGCATAAATGGGTCTGATTCTGAGTATCAGCAGGAATATGAATGTCAGTTATTTAACCCTTCAGCTATATAGATTTTCAATAAAGATCTGCATTTGCCTAACCACAATAAAAGTAAATTTGAAACTATCTAATACATAGGGATTACCTTGGCATCCAACAGATACCTGCTTAAGGTGTATTATCAATGGGTGGCTTTCAAGTAGGTCATCGTTACTTCATAGGAGGCAGTGCAGCTGGACTGTATTTATTTTGCGTTTCTTTTAAATTAGAAAGTCAAAGGAGAGATAGGAAGAAAGCAGACGAGGTAGGCAGATAAGGTTAAAAAAAACAAAACTAAAACAATTCCCATGTTGCTAAAATACTATTAAACTACTCAGCAGAGTTTTAGTCTTCAAGTATTTTTTGTACAATTCTGTAGAATCATGTTAAAGGAAGTATTATCTAGATATCATACACTTAACCCAGGGAAAATCCTTATTTGATCATTATCTTTCATAGCTACATTTTGTCTAGAATTGTTAGTATGTACAATGGCAGCCATACCATTACTAACATTAAAAAGTTTTTGTACAAAGTAGAACATAAAAGGAACATGTTAAAAGCTACAGTTGTTTTGGTATCTATTTACTGGTATTATTCCCCTGAAGTGTAACGATTAAACCTTAAGTCTATTAGTTTAGGCCCTCATTGAAAAGGCACTTCAGAAATATATCTGATAAATTTACAGTTCATAAGTTTAAAAGGTGGAAGTTTATGAGAACCTGTTCTGCTGCTTTTCCCTTCCCTTATCACAAATTCAATAACTGCCTCAAAGCTCTTTCTTATCTTTGATGAATCGATTGTTGGTAATCTATATGGAAAAATATGCCAAGATGCTTCCATATATCATGCAAACTACTAAATGTATATGCATAACATTAGACTGATCAAAGCTTATCCTTTCATTGGGAAAGTTAACAATGCTGAGAGTTCTCTGCCCTGGAATTTCAGTATTTGTTGCTGTTTCAATGCGAGTATTAGAACTAGAATTTTAGGAAACTGAAATATGGTTTTATTGAAAAAAGTAACACTATCAGATTAATATCCTAGAATGTACACTTCACAATTAGCAAAATGTGACAGTCTAATGCCAAGCAAAGGTAGTCAAAAGGTAGTCATGCTTTAGCCCCATTTAAATCAACTACATGCAAATTAGTTTTACTGATTTTACTTGGTTGCATTTTCTTGCTTTCTTATTTTATTTTTTACGGACATTCTCATGTCCATAAAAAGAAATTCAGGTGACATATTAAACAAAGAACCCAACCGATTCAAATGTGATGAGGATGCATAAGGTATGCTGGTGATTGCTGCTGGAGTCAAAAATATATGTATTTATTTTACAGATATTCCCATAACAATGCCACACTCCTGTTTCAACTCCTTGAGTTATCTTGCAGTTCTTTAATTTCATTGCATTTTCTTCAAATGGTGCCCTGAGAAATTATGGTATTACTTTACTCACACAACTTGACCTACTTTTTTTGGAAGTTCACTGTGACACATGTCTGTATTTTGGTTCAGTTGTTTACCATGCCTGTTAGGAGGTAGTTTGGTTAACTTTGGTAAGCTTTGCTTGAAACATCTCATAAAACCTAAGAAGTAATTTGTATTCAGTTCACTCTGCTGAATGAGGAGTTGAAGGAACATAAATTACACTATGAAAATTCTTTTGAACTCATAACATAAAGCTTTAGGGCCACCTTCTGGTAATTTACATAACATCCAAATGCTCTTCTGATTAACAACTTGCTTCACTAACTCCTCAGACATAGTCCCCAAGAAGCTCACTTGAGCCAGTATTTTCTTAGTCTTTTAAGCATCCCACTCAGGTCCTAAAGGCTAACGCTGCAGAGGAGTGGGGTTGGGGACATGGACTACGTGATATCTTCCTGCTACTTGTTTAAGCTTGTGGAAAGGATGCTTGGATCTACTATAACACACTGCTGCAAGCAAATGAGTCAATTGGTATTTTCAGAACAGGGAAGGCACACCTCCATGGAACATGGCTGCAAACTTATTTTTATTGCCATACCAAAGGGTAGCAAATGACCACCCACACCAGTCTCATCTCTCCCCCTCCCAACCCGGGTAAAAATTCTCAGCATATTTGATCAATCACAGTGTGGTGTGACATCTGGGACATGAGGAGAGGGAGGCAACCAAGCCTCTACCGGGTAATATTGCCTACTTCTCCTTTAATTGCAGATACAGCAGGGAGAGGAATAAAATGCCCACTGAATCATCTGATGCAGCTGCCTTTACAGGGAATCCAGATGGTCCAAGCTTTCCCTTGGCTTAGGCTTCTATGAGCTGAGATGTTAGTTGTTATACGTGTTTCAATCACAAGTGACATTGTGGGCCTCCTAAATGGAGTTTTAAAAGTACTGAATGGCATCGCATATAAGCAGGCCAGATATTAACAGGCAGAGGTTCACAATGATCACAGGGAGAAGAACCTTGTGATGGGATCATAAAGCAGCTGGTTTGCCACTGGTGCTAACAGAAAAGTTAGCAAAGTGTCTAGACTCTAAACCCAGGGGGAGGAAACCTGTGGCTGGAGGGCTAGATGCAGTTCATCTGGCTCTGCAGACACTTTGGGAGCTATGCTTGCACTCCACCCAGCCCCACTGGAATTCACTTCTGTTTCGTGTGTGTGTGTGTGTGTGTGTGTGTGTGTGTGTGAGAGAGAGAGAGACAGAGAGAGAGAGAGAGAGAGAGAGATGGGATAAGGTAGAACATATAAATAAAAAGTCACACAATCCTGCAAGGTGCAAACTGCACCCACCACTGGCTGCAGACCCCACAATTAACATTCCCCATAGGTCAATTGCCCTTCATAGGAAAAGTTTTCCTTTCCCAGTCTAAGATGGACAGAGGCCTAGCATTTTTTTAAAACAAACAAAAAAACCAAAACCAAATAAAATAAACTCTGCCAGTAAGAATAAGACAAGGATGAACATAAGAGAGGGGAAATGTAATACCGGAAAAACAAATGATCCACACAAATTTGGAGAGCACATCATACCTGTTTAAAGAGAGAAATGGTGCTGTGCAGCGCAACTGGGAAGCACAAGGCAAAGAGTGGGAGGCCACATGAGGCAGGGCAAAGACTGTACTAAAAGGTAAAGCTAAAGGACCCCTAACAGTTAAGTCCAGTCACGAACGACTCTGGGGTTGTGGTGCTCATCTCGCTTTACTGGATGAGGAAGCCGACGTTTGTCCACAGTTTTCCCCCGTGTCATGTTGTTGTTGTTGTTGTTGTTGTTGTTGTTGTTGTTGTTGTTGTTGTTGTTAAATTCATACTTCTACCCCGCCCTTCCCAATCCAAAAACTGGGCTCAGGGCGGCTAACAACAAATATAAGACAATGATTAAAACAACTTTAAAAAATCACCAGGGCTAACTGGCCAGGTTAGTCATGCTAGGCCAGTAAGGAGACCAGAGAGGAATTTTAATGTAAGGACCCAGAAGGGTTTCTTCAAAAAGAAGGGAAAGGGGAAAGGAATAGGGGATCAGGCTAGATTAAAGGTCAGGCAGAATAACTCTGTTTTACAGGCCCTGCGGAAGGAGGTCAGGTCCCGCAGGGCCCTAGTCTCGTGGGACAGAGTATTCCACCAGGTCGGAGCCAAAACTGAAAAAGCCCTGGCCCTTGTGGAGGATAATCTGGCTTCTTTTGGGCCCGGGACCCTTAAACTATTGTTATTTGTGGACCTTAAGGTCCTCTGTGGGGCATACCAGGAGAGGCAGTCCCATGTGGCCAGCATGACTAAGTCACTTCTGGCGAAACCAGAGCAGCGCACGGAAATGCCATTTACCATCCCACCAGAGTGGTACCTATTTATCTACTTGCACTTTGACGTGCTTTCAAACTGCTAGGTTGGCAGGAGCTGTTACCGAAAAACAGGAGCTCACCCCATCGTGGGGATTTGAACTGCCAACCTTCTGATTGGCAAGCCCTAGGCTCTGTGGTTTACACCACAGCGTCACCCACGCCATACTTGTTTAAAGAGAGAAATGGTGATGTGCAGCACAACTGGGAAGCACAAGGCAAAGAGTGGGAGGCCACATGAGGTAGGGCAAAGACTGTACTACTTCCTCACAAATTCACAGCAGAAGCCGGTGCAGGGACTGCCACCTCTGCCACTGTGGGTTGGTCAGTCCTCGCACCACTTGCCATGCAGAGACCTAACAAAGAAAACAGACTCTAAGGATATTCAGTCATTCTGCTCTATTGATTAATTGAATGCTCCAGTGCCTTGTTTACGGGAAGAGATATTGCTGCATATAAACGGAAATAATAGATGACACTTCTATTATTATTGCTGAGGGTGCACAAGGCTTTCTCTTTCTAATTTAGCCGGCTCTTCCTCTGATGTTACTGTTTCGCTCAATGCTTTACAGTGCATTAAATGCAAAATTGAAACGTAAATTGAAAGTGCCAGCACTCCGCATAAATATATGCATAGTAATCTTGTGGAAGCATAGCGGAGAATTTGCATTTAATTGTTCCGAGAACTATATTGGCAATTTTGGGTTCATTTATTCTGGAATGCATCATTTACTCTTTGGCGGTATCATAGGCATCCCTACCTGAAGCCAGGCAATACAGGGATGTCTAACCTAGAAAGTGGAAGCTGGCTATAAACAGGGAGGACCACTCAATGCATAAGGTTTAAAACTGATCTGCATCCTGAATATCCCTCAAATCTCTCCAGATTTATCTCAGCTTTCATATCAGATTGCCTGTCTGCTTCTTCATGTCACCACATAGTGAGTGACTCTGCTTATTTTAAAGTGCCAGAGATTGCTTTACTCATTCTCACCCCTTCTCCTTTTTCAAACTCGCTGACAATTGTTTCCATGATACCACTTAATAAACATCAGGATTTTAAGAGGTGAAGGAATTACATCCATGCTCAGGTTGAGCAGATGCCCTCATACAAACAAATAATGTTCCCAAAATCCCACATGGCAAACAGATAATGATGCCCAGGAATGGCAAAGATGATTTATATTCATGAAATAGGGAAAGAAAGGGATTCCCTAGCGGTGCTGCAGAGAGACAGTGCCTAAGCATATTTACAGATTATCACTGGGGGCTTTTAAACCCTGCTGCCCATTTCCATTAATCCACAGAGCTGCCTGCCCAATTTCACATTGGCACACTCTCCATATAACAATAGAGAGCTTATTAAATATTAAGGCTTTAATCTTAAGTACTTCTGTGTGATGGAGGAGTCCTACACACTGCAAAGACAGTCAATGTTTACCACATAAAAAGTTATCTTGCAAAGACACACTAAAAGCAAGTAGCCAAGGACTATGTCAGGTATACTCAATTGGTTTAACAGGTGCAGCAGGCAGGATGCATTAGCCCCATCATTATCAATACTGGCAACGGGATGCTTGTTAAAGACAGAAGCTCAGAATCCTTGTGACTCCAAATGCCCAATTTGCAGCCTCTGTGCTGCCATTTCCCAGCTTTATATGACTATAGATGGTTTTATGTGAGTAGAAGCTTCATGTCTGTAAACCAAATACAAACTTTCCCCTCCTTTATCTGACCCTAGTCAATGCAGGAATCAATTACAGGTGACATTTTCTTGGAAGGCAGGAGTAACTCAAAAGGTGAAATGCAATGTAGAAAGCTCCTTACTGGGGTGGCAAGCACAGGAAACTGCCTTATACTAGGTCCATTTAGCTTAGTACTATCTCCACCAGGGGTGAGCAACAGCATCTGTTCAGCAGGCCAGATTCTTAGTTCCCCCATTCTGGTCAAGTGGTGTGCATGGTGCCTTGAAACCATGATAATCAGCTGTCAGGTCTTCAAAGCACCGCAATGGGCTCTCAGCAAACACCAATGATCAGCCCAAACTCATGTTGGATCAGACTGGCTAGACACCCAGGGGCCATTCCAAGCAATGTGATGTATGCATGCTGCAAATGTGGTTGCAATCCAGCCCAAGGCAAGTGCGCCAATAGCAGGGAGCTGGGATTCATTGTTGCTCTGCCATTGTACACACACAATTGCTGCTGCATGTTGTATGTAAATAGCAGGCAAGCCCTAGGATCATTCTTGCAACACTAAACCAAATTAGCATGTCGCTTAAAACCAGCCATGGATGAATCATGCCTCATATCATCCACATGGGCACATACAGCAGAATGAGCTGCCAACTTTAGCTAGCACAGAATGTTGCTGCCCATAGATTATTAAATGAGTGAAGGCTAAGGAGCAAAGATATTGTACCTATTCTGAAACACCTACATAGGGCTAACACAGTTGGGTTTTGGCCTCAATTCAAGGTGCTTTTTTGTTTTTGTTTTTCTAACCTTTGAAGTTCTACATGGTCTAAGCCCTGATCATTTCAAGGAACACCTTCCCCAATATGAACATCCTGTGCTACAGGGTTTAAAGAATTGCCACTGTGGATCTACTCAAGTTTCCATATTCTGGTGAGGTTGGATTATCATTTCCCAGGAGCACGGCCTTCTCTCTTCTGGCCTTGGAGCTATGCTCAACAGGTTTGACCTGCAAAGCTAACTCTAAACCAGCTATTAGCTGATTGGCACCGCATTGACATTGGAGTAGTCCATGGGCAGGTACTATTTAGATTCAAGCCGTGTCTGCAAACTGATATTTTTCTTTTACAGACAGCTTTGCTAGTCTGCAGAGGAAAAATACCCATTTGCAGGCACAGTCTGAATGCAAACCGTTCCTGCAAATGGAGAAAGCCAAGTACACTGTTAGCTTTCGTCAGCTGATCGGCGCTGACAATGAGCTCCTTTGAAGTTGTCATCTGACGTCATGATGAAGTCTGGTGATTGATAGAGTGATCTGCCCACCTGCCACTTATGGTCACCAGAGTGTGGGCCATTTCTTGATCCAGCCCTCAGGCTCAAAAATGTTCCCCAACCCTGGTCTAAACCACACATACTTCCTGGTCACTGCTTAATAAATATATTTATTACTTATCAGGAAACTCAGTCAAACTTGGGTCACTCTTACCACGCACATTTCACTCTTTCTCTCTATTGAATTCCTTCCCACAGTCCCCTTTCAACACACAAAACTTGCAAACAAACAAAACGTTGCAAGGCCCAGTCCTTGCTTACAAGATAACAGGCGATGGGTGCTATCAGGTAGGCTGTTTATTCATGCAAAATTTGGCTGCTATCCCACACTTTCTAGCGCAATTATGGTGTCACTTTTCTAACTGCAAAAAAGGGGGGAGATAAGAAGAGTATCAGAAAATTGCACAGGAAAGTGAGGGATAACAACCTGGCAATGTCATATATAAATAGGCAACACTGAATAACTTCCATGCAAGTTTTAAGGAATCATATCAGCATGAAGTCTCACTAGGAGGATAATCACAATTAAACCAAACTCGAGAAAGAAACGTTAATAACCTTGGCTCTTCAGAAATTGTTGATCTTAAAATTTGCTATTATCCCTAAAGCTTTTAGCGGGACTCATGATTATTTGTAACACATAACAGAATAATTATGGCATCGTATTTCTTAGAATCATTAATTGTAACTAAAATCAAAGAGTGTGCTAATAACAGTTTCAAACCGGGAAGCATATTCTAAAATCTTCCCCAAATTACTTTCATAGAGTAAACCTTTCAATATGTGAATTGACACAATCACATGTAACTTATGTAAGCCCAAGAAAATAATTACTTTGATAACCTATTGCTGAGGAACAACCCACGGCACATTAAATGAAATAAGATAACGTTTGTGTTTCTTTATTGGTTTCTCAACTATTGAACTGCTTTATAATCTACATTCAGCAACAGCCAAGTTGAATTTGCTGTAGCATCCCTCTGTTTGCTTCCAGACAAGGTTTGGTAGACCTTTCTTGTCATAATGGAATTCCTTTTCCTTATCGCTCTAGATCTTGATGTCTAACTTCACCCTGGCAGCAATAAATTGAAAGTGCTCTGATCAAATCCAAATGGGCAGCATTTATCAAGAAGATAAATACCCAATGTTTCAACACCTTTGACAGCTGCTGGAAATTGGAACAAAAACTATTAGGATCCCACCGGCTTCCAGAGTACTGATAAAGAGGACATCACTAAGGGAAGAAGCATGGAGAGCTAATCAGGGAACGTCATGTCAAGAGTTGGGATACAGAAAAGTGCATTAAAGGGGATGGAGGGATGGTGTGGTTCTATTGGGATATTTTTTGAGGGGACTATTTTCTGGAGAGTGCAGGCTGAACGGGCATTGCTACTAGTAGAAGAGTGTCTTCAGAAGTCTAAGAAACCTTTCTTTGTATTTGAATGTGTGCAGCCTATGTATGGCATTTGTGAAACTTTAAAAAGAAGAAAGAAAAAATAACACTGATAAAAAAAAACCCTTTGAGCTACTTTCAAACTTTCCACAGGCTCAGAGAACATTTTAGCATGCAGTGGTTTACTGCATCAATATCATCCTATTCTGTCAGTGGCTCCAGCCACGTTGCATGACATGCTTCGGCATTGCTCTTTGGACCACCAAAGAACATTCACATTTTAAAGTCAAGTTATCCAATGTCTGTGTTGCAGAATACTGATGGCCAAAGGAAAGTTCACCCTGTAACTTTCAGAATTTGCTACAAACCCCAAAATCTTATTGCCTGAATAAGGCAACAAACAAACGCACACACGTTAAAAATATACAATACACATCCACTAAGAGCAGTAAATCACAGAAAGCTTAGACTTTTAAATAGTTTCAAAAACACAAATCGGCTCTGTAAAGTGTTATCCAGGCATCTTAGCCCTATTTGGGCATTAATTCTACTCGCGGGTAAGCACATATGCCAACAGGGAGTGCTGCCAAGCCCTGCCTCTGCTAGCTCATCACTTTCCTCCAGGTTGGTTTGATTTATTATATTTCTATGCCACTTTTCATTCAAATGAATCTCAAAGCGGCTTACAAAGACAATAAATAACAATATCATAATAAACACAGTTAAGGCTCCCTACACAATTGTCTCGCAAACACAGCCTACCTATTGCATGTGTATTCTATTTGAAGCCCTGATTTCTGATCACAGCCAGAATTCCATATAGATAAGTACCTGTTCTTGGGCCCTGTCACATTCTAGCCCTTTTTTTCATCAGTGGCTGTGCCCAGCACTCCCTTCCTAGGGAGGCCTGTCTAGCCCTCTCTCAGATGTACCGGTACTTCCAACAGGAAAAGGCAGGCTAGACAGATCTTTGGTTTTATCATGGTGATTCGATTTTTTCTTAACAGCACAACCTTCAGCAAACTTGTGTCCCCATATGTTGTTGGCCTACATCTCCCTTCAGCCAGTGGTGGGTATGGCCAGTGGTCAGGATGATGGGACTTATGGTCCAACAATATCTGGGACCTGGACTGGAGAAGGCTTTTCTAATGTGATGAAGAAATGTAACCCAAGGTGCTTATGTAAGATACGGGTTGATTTTGTTCTCCTATTGAGTTCTATTAGACAATGCAAATGGGCAAGCCTGACCTTATTCCGACACAGGAGTCTTCTCAGGAAGGATTAAAGAGAAGAGCCGGGCTTTTCTCAATGGGGTGATGCCCTCCCTCTGGAAATCCTTGCCTTGGTGGCCCTGCCAGACTCATTCCATACACACCTAGAGAAAACTCATCAAGATGTTTCGAGTTCAGAAGTTTTTGGAGGGAGAGGTTAACAGACATTCAGGCTTATTTTACTGCTTATGTATCGCTTTAAAGTTTTAACTGGGTTTTAAATCAGTGTTAACATTTTATGGATTTTTTTAAAACTATTGTTTATTGAAAGCCTCCCCGAAGGCCCTTTTTATATAGCGGAATATACACCCAAATAAATAAATAAATAAATAAATAAATAAATAAATAAATAAATAAAGTTCCATTTTAATAATATAAAACCTACCCCGCTACACCCAATTTGTTGCATTTAATTTTATAAGCAGTTAAAAACCTTTTTGTCATAAATCTACACTTTCATAGGTTTTTTTCCAACAATCATGTCCAAGAATCTTCCATAGGTACAACTAGAAAACTGCCAAGGTTCTAGAGGCACTGGAACAACCCTAGAAAGGGGATGCAAAAAGCAGGATCTTTCACTCTGAAACCAATCAGCTAACCCCCTCAAGCATGAGTCTTGATTATATTACGCTAAGGCACACAATCATAAGTGTTATTACGGGCCAATTATTCAGCCATTTTTGAACCAGCTGTGGTCTTTGACTTTATGACCCCATGCAGCAGTTAATTTCTCTGGCTGATTGCACGCTCTGCATAGAAACCATTTCTGGTTTATTTCTTCCCCTTTCTAAATTCACTTGATTCCATTTCCAAACAGCGCTTCCTTTTGCAATTTATTTTGCAATGCAGAAAGAGGGACTGATCACTCTTCAATATGAAGATGTATGAAGTACATCTATTACCTGAATCCCTAGTACTATAGAAAACCAAGCAATGGGTTTATTTCTAAGAATGAAACGGGTTAACTTTACACCTAGGGCACTTGACCATTGTGTTTTGTATTTTTTTTCCCCATTTTCCCATATGCTAGCTATTAATTTCTTCATCTGATGAAAGCAATACAGTATACAAGAACCAGCACCACCACATACAGACACGAGAAACCAGCATAGACCAGAAATAGAGTGAACTGTCCATCCTTGCATTTGACCTTCATTAATTTAGTGCAAAGAAACTGCATGTTTTTTTAAAAAAAAATAACTATGCACCATCCCTTCACATCATGAGAAGCAGCTTCTGAGCTTTGATGGAACCCAGAGCTTGAAATTCTCCAGTTGAAAATATTCTTGCATTCACTCTGCTCAGATGTGGGGTGGCATCTATTTCAATTAAGCACAACTTGCTATGTTTAAATGCTGTTCAACTAGCTTGAAAGTGGGGGGGGGGGAGGCTAAGCTTTCTCCAAGAAAAACTCTAGTTAAAACTTTGTGTATGTCCCCCTACTATTTGCATGGTAACAAACTTGCAGATACTCCTCTGTGTGGTGGGGGTGGGGAAATAAAACATGCACACATGAGCAAAATGTAATTCTACATTGCGAACAGTTATTTGAACAGAGCTCGAGATATTACAATTGGCTAAAAAAAAAAAAATTACAACAGCGGAACACATAACTCACTGGCACTGCAGCTATTTCTCCAAACGAAAGGATGACCTGCCGTGATTTAAGTATTCCAATCTTCCTCATAATAAAGAATACAGTATTCTCACTAATAGTTCCCTCACGAAGACTATATCGTATCTACAGTGCACAGAAGGTGGTGATATATGGCAGTGCTTGCAGCTGGGCACAGAAGGTGGCACCAGATATGGCAATGAGAGCACATGTAATACAGCTCCCCTGTTGGCCTCACTGAGCACTGCAGAAAGGGCAAGATGTAGCTCATCGGCAGAGCGTCTGCTTTGCATGCAGAAGCTCCCAGGTTAAATCCTAGGTATCTCCAGGTAGGGCTGGGACACAGCCCTGTGTGAGGTCTTGGAATGTCACTGCCAGTCAGTATAGATTAGGGGTCCCCAAACTAAGGCCCGGGGGCTGGATGCAGCCCAATCGCCTTCTAAATGCGGCCCGTGGAAGGTCCGGAAATCAGCGTGTTTTTACATGAGTAGAATGTGTGCTTTTATTTAAAATGCATCTCTGGGTTATTTGTGGGGCATGCCTGGTGTTTTTACATGAGTAGAATGTGTGCTTTTATTTAAAATGCATCTCTGGGTTATTTGTGGGGCATAGGAATTTGTTTATTTTTTCCCCAAAATATAGTCCAGCCCCCCACAAGGTCTGAGGGACAGTGGACCGGCCCCCTGCTGAAAAAGTTTGCTGACCCCTGGTATAGATAATACCAAGCTAGATAGACCAATGGCCTGATGCAGGTTCAGTTCTGAAAAAGCTTAAACTACAGGACACTTCAAAAGCTCCAAGAACTTTCCTCGTCCCTTATTGATCACAGTTCACTGCATGGGCAAAAGTGAGGATTACAAGCCCCTCTCCCTCTCAGACAGTAATGTTGGTGGAAAGGAACCAGAATCCCATCCCCTTCCCACCCCTGGCCCCAGGAGACCTGAACTTTTCATTAGTTTCCTGGAATATGGGGGCTGTTTGGATTCTTTTAAATAAAAAACCTCAGCTCTCCACATTTCAATCTATACCAGATAAAAAACTGTGTTAGCCCTCACTTCAGCTTCTCATGTTTTGGAGAACGGTTGAAGAAAAAGCATGAAGCGGCGCTCAGATTATGTTAATTGCATGCAGCAAAACCTACCTGTTAGCTGTGGCCTTGGGCTGATCTATTCCACTGAGATTGCAGCATGTTGCCTGACTCCTCCTGTACTCGAGTTGCTAACAACTGCAGTCACCAAACACATTGCAGCATTTCTCAACTGCTTGAAATTCATCACCCAACTGAAATAAGCACTGGCAATCAAAGCCGAGAGCCAGTAGTGACCCAGTGCTAATGAAGATAGTGATGGGATTTTTAGAGGCAAATATCCGCATTAATGATCTCGTCACTTCACTTAGTTACAAAACAGCTGGCGTAGATGACATGATACAGAGGGATCAATCCATCATCGCACTTCAACCTTCCTCCGTGCTCTTATTTCATTACCCATATCCTGTTACAGGAGCTACTGTAAAATTCATAGCTTTGGGGGTTGAGGATTTTGTCACAAAGACCAGCAGGGGTGGCTCAAAACTGTCAAAGGGAGACCTAGAAGATGGCAGCTGCTGCCATCTTAGGATCTCTGTGTGTAGCTATTTATGCCAACGGAAGATAAAATACACAGCTGCAGGAAATGTTAAACGGTTAAGTGAATGGAAGGGGGAAGAATCTAAAATGGATGCAAATTCAATTCTGTTGGAAGGAAAAGCTTCCCACTTAGTAGATGTTCAGAGGCCACAGCCTAATTTGTTAATGGACAGGGATCACAAGCTTTTATAAAGGAGGTAGTAAGACTAGTGGCTAGGTTATCAAATGGCCCTAACCATATGGTCCCAATGTACTGTCCCATGCACAACTTGTCTGCCAAGCCCCCTTTTTCAGTTATACCATAGCACCTAATTACCACCATCCCTGCTCTCCACCCTGCAGCTCCAAACTTCTCATAAACTGAACCCTCTTTCCACGTGCCATTGCTTGCCATCTAAAATCCTGTTCCATGTTGGAAGAGATGCCCCCACATCCACACAGTTTGGGTGACACTTGTTATCCAAAAAGCCTCGTTTTACACTATGGGCCACTGCTGCTTGTTCCATACATTTCCACCTTGCCTTAAAGCCTGGCAGATTCCAAACTCTCACTTCTCTTGCCACTGAAATGAGTATGGAGGAGGCAGAATCATAGAATCAATTTCCCTGGAGCAGGGGTAGCCAATGCTGTGCGAACCAGATGCTGTTGGACTACAATACCCATTGTCCCTCATCATCCTTGATGGTGGGGGCTGGGGCTGATGGGTGTTGTAGTCCACCAACATATTGGCTACTTCAGAGATACAGGCTAGCGTATGAGTGGGGAGATGGTTCAGTTTTGCCCTGTTTGCCTCAAGATACAGTTATAGTGGTTTCCAAACAAGCCTCTACACTGCAGTAGTAGCTGATGGGTTCAGGCTAAAAGCAATAGACCCTCTTATTTGTGGGAGGGAAAGTGGGGGCAGTCTGGGATTTATATTGTACTTTAAAGTCCTTGTGTATGAGGCCCCTATCAACACATTTCTGAAAGCCCTAAGAGATATCTGTTAGGCACTCAAGGTAAGATTCCAAAGGAAAGAGTCATTAATTCTGTATAGATAAGGTTAAGAAGAAGAAGGAGAGAGACAATAAACATTTCAGAAGCTTTTATCTGTTGTTACCCAAGCCTTAAGGCTAAAAAGTAAGCCATTGCCACTTATATAAATCCTGTTAAAATTTAAAATGTGGCTGAAAGGTCTTATTTATTTCATAGCACTTTTCATGTAACACTCACCCTTCTGCTTCTGTGTTGCGTAAGAGATGCCAGCCTCTACTTTTCTTTTTCACTGGGAGACATATCAATGATCTTCTGGTTTGATCAGCTGGCCAACAATGCTACAGGCTGAGGCCTCCGTGCATAAATTGAAAAGCAACAAGGAAGCAAGTTTCTCCACTTGCAATGCCCAAGCAAGTGCCACTCTGCTATTGATTCACACATGTCTACTACAACGCTAGACTAGCTTTTGAACCTCAAGACTCAGCTTCAACATTTCTGATATGTTTTCACACAGTAGGCTTGTTGTCACTGACATACTGATAAATAAACTCCTGTTTTCGTTTTGTTTTGTTACATGGGCTTCCCACGTGCATCTAATTGGCCAACAGGATGCTGGACAAAACAGGCCTTTGGTAGGGTTCTTCTTAGGATTAGAAAAGCTAAAAGGTCCCTCGGGAACCTAGATGTTAAAAAAAACTTTGTGCCCTCCACTTATGAATGGACTCCCAAGGCTCATCAACCCCAGCCAGTGTGGCCAATGGCCAAGGATGATGGGATTTTAATAACATCTGGAGAGCACCAGGTTGGGAAGGCTCGGCTAGGTGGATCTATAGGCCAACTCATTACAAGGCTGTCTCAAATGCTTGATTATCTGTGCAGTCCCTTCCACTCCCCCCCCCTTAATTAAGAAAAGCTTAATTAAGAAAAGCAGGGGCTTGTTTTGGCTCTACGGTTGTTTTGTCTCCTCTTAAATGCCTAACTGCTAACACAAGCAATTTGGAACAGCCTAATAACAGTACTGAGCAAAACTGCGTTCTCACAATGTTTTTCCCCAGACAAATAATGCTTACTTATAATTTATATTTAACTTGACAAAATGCCCTATCATCTTAGAGTTACCGCTGGTATAAAACATTTTAATTATTTCAACAAACAGCAGAAGTTTCCTGTGCTACACTGTGGTGCTGATAGTCCTTTGTCTTCATATTTTTAAATGCACGGAAGATAATGAAAGTCCACTGCCACTTTCTCTTTCCCAGGTATGTTATTTATCACTCTTGCTAACAAAGAACGCGGCTGGTCAAGAGCCTATCAACTTGAAAATGAAGTGGAGCCACCCACAAATAAGCTGGTGGTTTCGAGTAGGTAGGGCTGGGTAGAATGTTTCTGCCCAGTAAAATTCTGGAGATTTCTGGGGGCTTTGGGGGCCCAGGAGCACGAGACTTTCCAAAGAAGGATTCTGGGTGCTGTTATTGTGGACTTAGTTGGTCTACAGTTAGTTACAAGGTGGTCTGAGGGCCCTTTTCCTTCAATCCCAGCAAGCATGGCCAATGCTGAGTGGTCATGGGGGCCGTAGTCCAACCAGCTCTGCAGGGCACGATGCTGGGGAAGTCTGGCCTAAAGGAACCAGACGTTGGGCAGATCAAATGAGTCTGCTTAGGGGCTTTGAAAAAATGGGGGACGAGGTGGACCAGCGACAAACCACAAATACTGTAGAAAAGCCCTTGGATCTCATCAGACTCAGTCTTGATGAACAAATTTATGTAAAAATGAGAAATGACTGAGAACTTCGAGGCAGATTACATGCTAATGACCAGCACTTAAATATGATTTTGGGTGATGTTGAGGAGACTGTGACAACAATAGAAATTGATGAAGAAACCTATGAAGAGATTTATAAATCTACCAAAAGGAATATTCCGATGCTGTTTGTCCGAGGAGATGGAGCTGTACTTGTAGCTCCTCCACTGAGGGTTGGCTGAAACCATGAAAAAAATGGTCATTTTGAAAATGTTGGACCTCTGGACACTGTCTTCTGATGCCCTTAAACATTAAGATTCTGCCCTTAATTCTGAAAGACCATCCACACCTGATTGTTGTGAAGGCATAAGATCATTTGGCATATAAGTTGATATAAGGGTCCGTCCCCCCCCCCCCGAAATAACTTAAATGCAGGTGTCTTTATGTTTCAAATCGGTGGATGAAACAATTTTAGTTGCGCTTGTGGCCGCTGATCTTTTTTAAGAAATAAATCTGGTTGGGGTTTTTTTTGTAAAAAAAATAATGAGTCTGCTTAGTTCCTGTTTGTACTGGGTCAGCTTCTCCTACAATAAGCAAACCACCTTAAAGTTGCCCACATTTAGCAAGATGCCAGGATCGGACACCAACACCTTCTTGTGTTCAGAACAGAGAAGTGCCAAGAGCTCTGTGACATAGGGATATAGGGACTTTTCTTCCTCCATTTATGGAGAGGAGCATGCCAACACCACATTGTGGTCCTTTTTCTGTCCCTTTAGATGTGGCAGCTGTTTGGTGTTATTCTGTGCCATGATAGCAGCCATTTTGTGAGTATGCATCCAGAGCACTTTTTTCAAAATTCCAAATACAGTATGACCCCGAAAGGTTGCTATTCCTGTTCACCTACAGTTGGTAGGAGAACAGAATTTTAGAGTGGGAGTTGAAACCAGTTGAAACCTGTCCTTTCCCCGTCTATCAATCTCCCCTGTCCAAGGGCCTGAACTGAATTACTCAGGCCCTGTTCAAGGTTGACTGACACCTAGAACAAGAGCAGGGGTAGGCAACCTAAAGCCCGTGGGCCAGATGCGGCCCAATCGCCTTCTAAATCTGGCCCACGGATGGTCTGGGAATCAGTGTGTTTTTACATGAGTAGAATGTGTCCTTTTATTTAAAATGCATCTCTGGGTTATTTGTGGGGCATAGGAATTCGTTCATTCCCCCCCCCCAAAAAAAATAGTCCGGCCCACCACATGGATGCTGGACTGGCCCACGGCTGAAAAAGGTTGCTGATCCCTGAACAAGAGCACTCCTAGGGAGTGGGGATACACAATTTAATAAGAAAACGAACAAATAAGAGCTGAGGGAGAATGCATCTGCTCTTGCTTGAAACAAATGGAATGCAGTCTGGGCACTTATCTGAAAGAAACCACAGACTGAAAGTGAAGAGGGGAAGAAATTTACCTGAACTAGCCTCCTTGGTCAGGCTCCTGTGCCCTGGACTTGTAGTTAACATCAACTACACATTAGTCATCTCTGTGACTGCTTAATGTGGTGGTGCTTAATGTGTTTCCCTCCCATTCAATATCCTTCTTGGGTATACAGGAGAGATTGTCTAATTGATGTCTGGAAAAAGGGCAGTCCTGAAATTAAATATGGAACCAGACATTGTAGTAGCGGTTGGTGCCTCAAAAACACCCCCACAACTCTTGCTCGCTATGTTCTGGTAAGACTCTACCAGTTGGATTTACAAGGCAATCCTAAATTTTAGCTGGCCAGCTACAGTATGATCTAGTCCTTGTATGTTGCTAGTTCAGTCAATTATTAGTTCTTCATTTCTCCCAGGTCTTTTGAAGATTATAAAGTCCAATCACAATCATGGAAAGTTTTTTTTTCTTTTGTTTTTAATTAAGTGGATGTTCTGCGGTACATTGTTAAGAGACTCCTGCAAATAAGTAATTCCAGCTATGACACCGCCACCAACAAAACTGTCTCCTTTCAAGCACATTTGAGAACCCAAATAAAACAGATTGATGTGCACCTCATCAAACTTGTGCACATTGCAAATGAAATTCATGCACACTGATCATCAGATTGCAAAACAAACCAGTGGAAGGGGAAATGAACTGAACATAAACATCTAACACAAAGTGAGCACTCTGCAAAATAGCATATTAAAAGCAGAACAAATTCCAAAGTATAAGTAACACACTCAGAATTTATATGAAGTGAACACCATCCAGATTGAAAACAGAATAAACGACCATATACGCTAACAACAAACTCATTCTCCAATTGCCAATCCTTATGATTCCAAAACTGGCAAGCTCAGAGGAGCTTCAAGGTTTGCATATGTACAAAAGGCTTTAAGTGGGAAAAACACAAAGGGAGAAGAAAAATAAGCCCTACCTGGACCAGGAAAACAGAATGGAGTATGCATGGGATGCAATCCTGAACAGGAACACTCTACACTGCAGCATTATATTATGGGTTCAACAGTCTGAACAAGAAAAACCTTAATCAACAAGTTGCTGAAAGAAGCATGAAGGTAACACAGGAAAACAGTAACAAATCCAGGAGAACCAGTCAGGAACAAATCTGGAAGGGTAAGGCAAAAGGAATGACATGCAAGGGAATTATCTTTTTTTTTCTTGTTCCCAGATTGGGGGTTGGGGGAGAACAGTGCAAAGGCATTGGGCTGTAATCATTTAATCTTTACTCAGAGTAGACTCATTGAAATTAATGTAAGTTTATCATGTCCATTAATTTAAGTGGGTCTACTCTGAATAAATGTTAATTTAAAACAATTCATAATAACCACCTTTTCCCTAGTTGTTCCCAAATTGTAGGGTTTTGATTTTTTGGGCAGCGGGAGCCCCCTACAGAGGCATCATCACCACTTTCCCCTCCTGCCTGGCCCACAGCAGAGTTAGTTCCCAAGTTGTATGGGGATAGGAGAGCACAGTGGAAATGTAGAAACACTGGGTGGGATTTAACTAATGACTCCTGTCAGCAGATGCTCTGCATAAGGACGTGTGGAACTGGGATTTTCCCCCTTTCCTCCCCGATGCATGCCTCTTGCACCCTCCAAAATTGGCTCAGAGGTGTGTGTCAGGAGATCCCTTTGAATAGCATGTGAGGAGAGGAGAGGGGGATCGTTCCACTATTAATAGGCATTAACAGTATTGGGTCATATTTGCCATCCTGTATTAAGAGCTCCTATTCATTAAACATAAGGATGAAAATATGATATGTATATATAAAACTGTAAAAAGCCACAAACAATAAAAAGAGCTCCTATTCATCTTGCTTGTTTCCTATACTCTGTGCATTAGTATATAGATAACTGAAACCACAAGTCATTCCCTCCATCTGATTTCTTCTTGTAGTTTCCTGCCCTGGAGCATCACCTCAGTTTTCTGTGCATCAATGAAGCTATTATCCCCAGTACGAGGTGTTTCCCTGTCATCTGCAATATTGTCTCCCGCCCCCTCAGGATTTAGTTTCAAACTCTCTTGCCAGAAGGCCTTCCTTAAGGAAGCAGAGACCATGGTCTAAGAAGTCAAACTCTTTCTGACGACACCACCTGCACAGCCAGTGGTTTAATTCCTTTCTCTTCCTGGGCCCTGACCTTCAACAGGAAGGAGTGTTGAAAAACCACTTTTGTGTCCCAAGGCCCTTCAGCTTCCTGCACAGAGTCTCATAGGCCCTTGTTATATGTTGAAGGCTGTGTCTGGCAATATCGTCTGCACCTACATGAATCAGAAGGAAGGGGTTGTGGTCAATGGGCTTTATAAGACATGGCAACTTTTCTTTCACATCATGAATCTTTGCACCTGGAAGACAGCACACCTCCCAAGACATCCTGTTACCTCTGCACACTGCTGCCTCTGTCCCCCAGTATTATTTCAAATTCCTTTTGACTGGACCAGCAACCTTCAGGTTAAATGAATAGAAAGATCCACATGGCAAATTACAGCTGTATTGATACAGCAAAGTGAGGCAGGGGCCTGATTAGGAAAGCTGTGGGATACTTTATAATACACATGGAGTCAAGAGGCTCCAGAAGTGAATCAAAGAGGTGAAAATCAATGGGACTTTAATCAGCACTGGATTGCAGAGGATTTATTTGCTTGAAGACAGCAGATGTAGGCAAGCTCCCTGCTGTGATTAATTAGTGGGGCGGGGACAAAAGTACAACCATTATCTTAGCAAGTGCTGTAAGTGGAAACAGGAACACCAGCAGGTCTTTAAGTACGACCACATAGGTGTCTCTGGCAATGTACAATATTCCTGTCCTCTCTCTGTGCAGTCACATTCCTAGCATTCCCTCTGAGCAGTGGTATCAGACACTTGCGCTTCTTCACTTAAAAGCGCTTTTTCTTTTGAATGAATACATGCAATAAGTATATGAGGAACATTTCTTCTTAAAGAAAGCTTTAAATTAAGCAGTAAATGAAGGCAACCCCATAGCAGAATATTTAAGCATTAAAAAATGCTAAAAATTATTAGTGCCTCCAACCTCCCAATGTTCAGCCTGTCCCTTCTCCAGGTGCTTTCTTCTTGGCCCGTGAACTTCTCTGCACAGTAATTATTTTATTTATTGTGATCTGAAGGTCCATTAGACCACCATCTTGCTGAAGCTATAAGCAGGTATGGGTCTGATCAAATCCTGGATAGGTAACCACCTGGGAATCGCATGTGAGCTGTTTTGGATTCCATGGTGGAAGAAAGGAATGATATAAAGGTAATAAAAGAACTATAAAAAAGGAATAAATACACATGCCACCTTCTATCCAACGTTTCAAGGGCGTTTGCAAAAAAAACAAAGCAACGATAAAAAGCGACAACAAAACCAGCAGCTAAAAGGTGTGTAAAAGCATAGTAAGTCTAAAATAATTAAGATAGAAAAATGCTTTTAAATGCCTGGGTAATGAAAAAGATTTTTGCCTGGCTTTTGAAGGATGGCAAAGATGGCACGAGGCATATCTGCTAGGGAGGATAGTCCATTGTTGAGGTGCTAGTTCTTGCCCTCCCTCTTTTTTTTTTTAAACAAAACCCTAATTTCTGATGGAGGTGACATTTAGAAGTAAGCAACACCAGCACTTTGAATAAGGCCCACAAATACACACACAACCAGGGCAGTTTTTTTCAAAACTGGCAAGATACCATCCATGCAAGCAGTGCCAGTCAAAACTGGACCAAGGAGCACCTGCAAGCTGCCCCTTCAAGGCGAAGACAACTCCATCCTGAACTATTTGCCCACCACCTGTGTGAACTTGAGAACTATCAACCCAAAGGACCCCTATCTTGTCAGGGTTAAGATTCATTTTACTGGCCTTCAACCAGTCCCTTATCAAATCCAGGAAGCAGCTGAGCACTTCCACAGCGTCTCCTGACTCAGATGCCAAGGAGAAACAGAGCTGGGTGTCAAGAGCATACTGGTGGTACTACACTCCCAAATCCCCAGGTGGCCTTGAGGAATCCCTTCTGGAATCTTGTGCAATCCCATAGCACAAGCACCAGATGGCCAAATAGAAGTGCAACCCTCTGCAAATCAGAAGTAGAAGCACCGCAATACCATGCCACCAACTACCAGAGCCATCGGAAGGATGCTGTGGTTGATCGTGATTTCCAGAGGAACAGCCAGGTTTGTCACTTGGATCAGCAAAGAGCTGTGTGTCATCCACGGATGGTAGACTCAAAAGCCAACATGAGGAAAAGCGAGAATCAACAGGTTGCTGCCCTCCTGACATCTCCCATCACATACATTATCCAATCTGTCAAAGTGCAACTGCAGGGATTGAACATTTTTAAATGGCTGTATGATCAAGTGTACTTCAGGCACTCAATTTAGCACTGGAATCTTATGCATTCTTACCTGTGAGTAGGTCCCACTGAATGCCAAGGATCGGCTTGCAAGTGTTACACCCTGACTTAGCTTTATACATGAAAAAAGAACTAGTAAAATAAATACCTCTTACCTCCTCTTGCTGTAGTCAACTCTCCTGTAACCTTGTCAGAACACTGGAGTTGGCAGCTGTCCTTACTTTACCCATCTCCATGCACTACATGAAGCGCAATAACTCAAAAGATACTCTTTATTGGGAAAATTTGAAACTGATTCCATATAAATTACATTGCCCCCCTCCCCACAAAAAAATCCATCCTGCACCCCCCCTCCAGCTCCATTTGATTGAAGATGAAATGTCAATGAAAAAAAGGATGTGTCATATTTTTAAAGTAAGTCATAAAAATAATCCAGTCCTTGGCCAAGTTCCCAGATGGCGATTCCTGTGCCCAGTTCCTTTGCAAGCTCTAACCGCAGTTGGATGGACTGCAAAACACAAGAGACACATGAAGGATAATTAATTTTGCTGAATATAGACATTACGAACTGATCAGCGGCGGGGGGGGGGGGGGCGTTGCACAGAAACAAAAACTAAGCAGCGTAAATATCTTTCGTTTTATTTCATAAGAAGCCATTAAACTGAACAGCATTTGCTTTGAATTTTTGTCATTAAGTAATCTGACAATTTGTTCCTAGCAAACAGAAGAATGTAATGTGCAACCAATTTATTCAGCTGATGTATACATCCTGCCTTGGAGTAACTGTATATAAAATAAACTCGCACTTTGGATGCATTCCAACTCCATTAAAATCAGATTGAGCCTTTGGCCATATTCCTTTTTGTTTCCAAAACAGAAGGGTACATACCTTTAAAGTTGGATAGAAGACCGCATGCTTGCCTCCTTTACTTCTACAAAGCACGAAAAGAGAGAACAGTTATGAAAATTGATATTATCATGAGACGTACATCTTGCCTATTTTATCCCGCCCTGAAATTGTTTCTTTCCAGGGAACAGAGAAGGGAGAGACAAAGAATTATGGGTTGTTTGTACAATAAAATAATGAAGTTCATACTAAGAAAGAGTGACAGAGACAGAGACTGTACTTAAAGTAGACTGCAGGCTGGGAAAAAACTCAGAACTAGCTAAGTTGTCCAGAAGCAGCTTCTAGTATAATCAATGGCTGATTGAAGGGCAAAGGGTTTTGAAGGTGAGCATAAGTTGTTTAAACTTCTATGATTTCATTTCTTGGCTTCTGCATTTAGTTTAGAATCTAGACTTCTCAGCGACTGCAGGTGAGATGCTTCACAAGTGGGCATACTTTTCTGCCGTGTGGGTAGCCAAAATCCATCTAAAGTGAGGGGGTGGGAAGGTGGAAGAGGAAAGTGCTTTGGTCAAACCATTATATAGTCCAGTGGTCATTACCTAATGGATAGAAAGGAGAGGAGCAGAACAGCAGCTGCTCAGAAAGGGGCACATGGTGGAATGCCACACATAATGTTTTGCTCTTTTTCTGAGTTGTGCCCTTAAAAGGATCTAAAGGCGAATGGTAGCCCCTTACCCCAACCTGCACTGCTTAAATTCAATGCCTCTTGGCATTCAATTCTCTGAGAGCATGCTTAGGGCCAAACTACATGTTATTCACAATTTTTTCAAAAGCTCGCTTACATTTGCTTACTAACACTGCCATTTGCACCCAAAGGTGCTGTTTGCTGCAAACAGTACATGTAGGAGCAACCAGGGAGGGGTGATTTTCAAGTAGGGTACCAACATGGGGCTCTTGCAATTAAAAAGTGGCCAGTTTAAGTACGCCACAAGAGACATTGGGCAGGATTTACCTAACAAACCCTGTCAGCGGAAGCCCTAAACAAGGGTTTCACTTGCGCTGTAGGGGTTTTCCCCATCTCTTCCCCACCGTGTTCTTCCAGACCCCTAAAATTGGCTCAGGGAATGGGGTCAGGAGAAACCCCAGAACAGCATGTGGGTGGAGGGGGAATCTTTCTGTCTGGCAAGCTGATATACTTGTGGAGACAGAACATCTGTAATAGCCCAACACTTGATTTCACCCTTTGAAAGCTACTTTTTGAGAATAGGTTGGTGTCTAATTTCCACTAGAAATTTACAACAAAATAATGTGCATCCTGATACACGTGCATAATTTTAACTAGACTGCTATTAAAATCAAGGGTAGTTTCACAGTAACTCCTCACTGAATCCTCTTATTTTCCTTAAAGGAGTGGCACGTGTCTACTGCAAAGGTGGCAAAATCCTGCTATTGATCTAATTGCACTGAGTATTGCTGAACTGATTATTATGCTGTTTTTTACTTTTTTAAATAAAACAACAACAGTTTTTCATTCCTCTACTTAGAGTAAAGTAAAATCTGGAGGCAGCTGCTCCCATGAATTTTGTTTAAAAATAAGCAAATGAATACTAGAGTGTGGGGGACATTTTATGATTGCAACTCACTTTTTGTATTCAAAATAGTGTTCAGCTATTTGTTCATCCCAAACCAGCTTAGGTTTATGCTCCTTCAAGATTTCTATATACCTAAAAAAGGGAAAAAAGAACAGAATTCCTGAATTCTCTCTAAAATTTATATATAGCAACAGTAACATTATATTTTAAAATGACCACCTTCCAGCCACACATTTATATAGTTGGAGATGTCATGTACAGCATCAACCATACCATGTAGCTTCTTATTGCGAAGAGGTGCACCATAGCATGATCATACATTTGGTATTTTCTTTTACAGTTCATTATGTGCCCTCCAGTTCTGGTAGCATTGGAAATTATTATTTTCTTTCTTTTAATTAGCTCTCTCCTTTTTTGTGAAGGGAAACAAGCCAATCATGTTTTATAGACTATGTCAATATCCCCTTCTTCTGTACATTGAGAAATATTGTGGTATTTATATTTCTACCTGCTTCCATTTTCAGTTCAGTACCAGGCAATGTACCGGTACACTATTTATCTATCATCTTTTACAAATAAGCATCTCACAAACAAGTTTTGTCCATTTCTGGTAAAGCCCTAATAGTGGATGCCTTCCTCCTTTTCAATTCCATTTTGCAAATACCCCAACTCTATTGTTCTTCCAAGTGGGTGACCTTCATCCCCTGCCCTCTACTACATTCAAAAATAGAACAAGGCAAATGCTCTTTGAAGATGAGCAGAACTTTGTCATGTCAAAATTAATCAACACCAACTTTCATCTTTCGCTTTGCTTGAAGTCTTTCACACAAGAGTTCTTTCCAGTATGGCAGCCCTTGGTAGGGAAGTCTGAATTTTCTTTTACTGTTTGCAGAATCTCTGGTTCAAGGAGCACCACCTTGGTCAATAACGGACATGGATTTTTAAAGTCCTATAAGGACTGTGTGTTTAGTGACCCCTGTAACAGCTGGAAATTACAAGGAAGAACATCAAGGCTACATTCAGATAACTTGTGTTAAGAGAGGGGTTATGACTTCCATGCTCATTGTGGTAAGCATAAGGAACTGCATCCTTGATGCAGAGAATCTCCCTGCTGTTGTACTGCAATTCGGAGGTGCCTGGAAGCACAACTCAATGGTATGAATAGTCTTCCCAACACACACACACACACACACACACACACACACTCCAGCTTGAAATTAAATAGGAAGGCTGGGGTTTGTCTTGGCCCTGTGCTTCCAAGGCACATGGAAAGAACTGCAATGCAAAAGGACAGAGATCATCTGCTTCCTTTGCATTGGATTCCAAAGCCCTCCCAATGCCTCTGAAACGCAGTGGAACTGCTGGACAATCCCCACACATCCCTTTGCAGCTGCAAGCTAGAGAGCTTGTTTATGTGGGTATTTAAAGCACAGCAGGAACACTGCCCTACTGTCCTCCATAACGTGGATGTGGAGATCATCTCTAACCTCATGTTAAGATTCAGAGGCACAGCCTGAGGCCAAATGCAATATGCTGCTCCTTAAGGGAGGTGCAGATAGCTGTTGACCCCAAGTTTCTGGATGGCTATTAAGGCCAGAAAACCTTGTGGGCTTCTCTTTGTGCCAAATAAAAAGCCATTCTACCTCTTCTATTTCCCCCTAAGTTGTGTTAAGAAACCATCTGCCCCATCAGTGTAAGGTTTTAGTGTGACAGATATTTCTCTGCTCATCATTTTGTTCAGAGCAATCAACCTTAGCTATATATTTTACTAGAAAGCTTCCATTTCAGATGCTACAGACATTCAACTGATTTCCATCAAATAATAATCAGCTTTGCTCATCCTGAAATTTCAATCAAGACTCTCTCTCTCTCGTGCGTGTGTGTGTGTGTGTACGCACGCACGCACAGAAGTGGAGAAGTGCAGTCTCTTCTAAACTGGAGAAACTTAATTTCTATACATCTAAATCCTGAACAGAACTACAGCCTTTACAGGTGGTTAAAGGCAAATCTTATGTGCCCACAATTCTTCTACACAAGGTTAGAGAGGTCCAACCGCACCTTACTGGATAAAAATCACAGAAGTGAATACTTCCTTTCCTTTGGGCCTGGAAGATGATGATACCAACACCTAAAATGGGTCTGAAAGTCTGCACTTCTAGGGGTTTCTGCCTTTTATTGCTGCCACCAGTGCCAAATCAGCTTTGCCAGACAGCAACAGCATGGCTATCGATCAACTGACAGAGCCCTAAGACGCATCACAAGTAGTGTTGGTCTGTTGCTGAGCTGGTGAGAGCACTGAGAAGATTTATTTGGATAAAGTGGCTGTGACCTTGAAAAAAATCATACATGTGGTTATTGCAAAGGAGATACAGTGACAGGCAGATGCAGGATAAAAGAAGGTAGAAGAAGAAGAAGAGGAGGAGGAGGAGGAGGAGGAGGAGTTTGGATTTGATATCCCACTTTATCACTACCCTAAAGAGTCTCAAAGTGGCTAACATTCTCCTTTCCCTTCCTCCCCCACAACAAACACTCTGTGAGGTGAGTGAGGCTGAGAAACTTCAGAGAAGTGTGACTAGCCCAAGGTCACCCAGCAGCTGCATGTGGAGGAGCGGAGATGCGAACCCGGTTCACCAGATTACGAATCTACCGCTCTTAACCACTACACCACACTGGCTCTCTAGTAAAGTAAAAACCACAAAGGGGCTGATCTTCTTTCTGTACTTGCTCCTAGCCTGGGTGTCATGGCTTAAGATCTCCAAGCTCCAGCAGTCCACATGCACATGTGTTTGTGCTACCCCATGCCAAGTCACTGTCAATTATTCTTACGTGCCTCTCAGTGCACTAGCAATACCACTGTTTATAACAGGGCTCCAATTACATATGGGATTGAGCAATTTTATTTAAAATTGTGGCATCAAACCCCTGAACATAAATAAAAATATTAAGGTAGCCAGGCCCTTAAAGCAACACACATTCTGATGCAATTAACCATGAGAGAAAAGGTTCAAAAGGGGGGAGGACTTCTATGATTTCTGAAGGGTGCTGTATGTAGAAGATGCACTTTGGCTGGGATGTGAAAAATGCTGTGGTTCTTCAGCATTCGAGACAGGAATGATCTATAATGGGGCAAGAAAAATTGTCTATTGCACATGACCTCAAATCTCTACTTCGAATTGGAAGAAAAATCTTCCAATACTTTTTTCTTTACCAAGAAAGAAAGAAAGAAAGAAAGAAAGAAAGAAAGAAAGAAAGAAAGAAAGAAAGAAAGATTACAGCTGGTAGAATGTGCAGAGGCATATTTTAAACTCTGCACTTTGGGTTGTGTTCTTTTAATCTACCAACTTCCAAATCTCTCCACCATCTTTATTAAGGAAAAGTCCCACTCGTGGAAGTGATGTCACAGTGATATCAGATTGCCAGTTGTACACTTTCAACTGCCAAGGCTTTCCTCAAAGATTGAACAGATTGTAGTTCACAATGTATGCTGAGAATTCCCTGCTGCAGAAGTTACTTCAATAGTAAAGCCCCAGCACTGTACATGCTAACCTCAGTGGCGATTAAACCTATTCCTTCCACTTCACTTGCATTACCTATCAAATGTAAGCACTTTATTGCTGAGGCTATGTGCTGTATTTTTCCGTCTATAAGACGCCTCCATGTATAATACCCCCCTCTATTGTTGGGGACTCAATTTTAAGAAAACGAGGGGAGATGGCCCAAAGTTGTTGAGCTTCTCCCATGCAGCTGCAGGCAGGAAACACTCCCTAGATCGTTTCCTGCATGCAGTGGCATCAGGGGAAGTTGCGCTCCCACCAACTGGCTGGCTGGCAGCACACAGCTTCTCTCCCCCATGCCACTATCCGTGTCCTGGACGACCCCATTTTTTGACACAATTTTTGAGTCAAAAAACCTTGTCTAATGCACGGAAAAATATGGTACACACTTAACCACTTAAAATGCAGTGAAGCCATTCCCTGTCCCTACCCCCCTTTGCATTTCAATTCACATTTGCACCTTGCTATACACAGATGTCTTCACCTGTGTTACCTGTTTGGTTTTCCCAAGTCTGCAACCGCTCTGGAGCTCCTGTTTATGAAGCTGTCATCTGCCCAGGTGTGCTCCTCCATGTATGTGCAATGGTGCTCTCAAATGTATGCACCTGGCTTAACCATGAAGTGAATGTGGCTTCAGTTTCCCAGCTGGACTGAAACTGGTTTGATGAAAAACACAACTGTACAGTCATACCTCATGTTGAGTCCACTTCAGGTTACGTCTTTTCAAGTTGCGTCCTGCAGCAACCCAGAAGTACCAGAACAGTTACTTCTGGGTTTCGCTGCTCGCGCATGCACAGAAGTGCTAAATCACGTCGCATGCATGCGCAGATGCAGTGCTTCTGGATGTGAACGCTTCAAGTTGTGGACGTGCCCCCGGGATGGATTACATCCGCAACTCAAGGTTTCACTGTATTTCTCGAGGAACTGCAAAATCAATATGGACTGTTGCTAATGTCATATGCATGCAGCTTCAAAAACTAGCAATGGGAGACAACTGGATGCAGACTAATTGGTAAAATAAACACAGCCTAAATTACTGCTCAGTTTTTGCTGTCAGAGAGGTGTGAACACACCCTTTGTTAGAGATCACCATCCCCTCTGCATTGTGCAGGGCCCTCAGAGGGGTGTGCTAATAAATGTCACAGCGGGTGGCATTTAAGCTACTGGGTAAACACAATTTGAGAATAACTGTGCCATGTACCTGTGAGCTCACTGAATAATTCAGGAGTCCTATTAAAAAACAACAACAGACGGTTCAAAAGTGTTCTCACCAGCACTGTGTACTTAAGGCATACTTTATTTGAGCAGTTAAGCAGCATTAACGTTTTAATGAAAGCAGTGACCATATGTAAACCTTGACATTTCTAAATAAAGTTTAATGGGACCCGGAGCAGCACTCACACAGTGTAAGTACACAACCCTAAATTTCTTAGAGCATTCTCTTCTCAACAGCTCCCTCTCCCCACCCCGCCATGCAAGCTGCTTTTCAAGCTCTCATAAAATAAAAACACTTGAGTCTTGTACACATATGCTGTTTCACTTTTGTAAGTTTCTAAGTTTCACTTAGAAAAGCTGTCAAGTAAGGAAATTCTATATAAAACAAAACAACAACAACCCCAGAGAACCTATTGCCGATTCCATGCACCACTGTAGATTGTAGTCACAACCTCTCCATCACTCACCATATGGGTGGGGAACTAACAGAGAAAGTTAAATGCTGCTCTAAAACACTCATACAACTGATCCAGTAACTTGAATTACTCTGCAAAATTTAACACTTAAGCTTCTACGTTAACGGTGCACAGATGCTTAAAATTAAGAGAAATGTAAATATGTTATGACACATCAAACTTACTTTTAAACTGATATTCTTTTTCCAGGCAAGTGATACCATGAATTCATAATTACTTATGCACATTTAATGCATCGTTCTGCTGTTACGTTGGTTAACTTAGTCCGTGTATTCGCTTCTTACATGCTATTTTCAGTTACTTCTTCCGCAGCTAAAAGGTAAGCAAAATTTCCCTTTTTGTTTCTATTACCAGTGGCAAGTGTTAATTAAGCTTTCCCTTGCCCATACTGCACTTCCCTGTTATTTTCAAAGCATCAGGGCATTGGGCTCTACAGACTATATCCCGATTTCTCCCCTCTAGCATTTGTTCAGTAAGCCATATATTGTTCTTTTCAGTTTATCCATTCTTAACACTTGACAGGTCACTCTTTACAGTGGGACTGTTTTTGACAGGTTAGCCCACCTTGACAGAACGGTAAGACTGTAGTTTTTAAAAAGAAGAAGAAGAAAAGCAGTCTGGACATGCTGCAACCCATAGAAAATACCATTTTTGTCTAGTGACCAACAGATTAAAGGTAAAGTCATTTAATTTGCCAAGGCCAACCTAGATCCAAGCAATCCCATGAAAAACACAAAACTGGCATCTAAGAAATGAGATGCAGAGTATTGTTCTCTGTACAGAATGAGGGAATAAGCTTGTTTACTTAAGATGAATTGGCTTTGATCGTTGAGCCTACTCTCTGGTCTAAGAACAAATGATATCAACTTCTGGTGAAATGCTTCAATTAGACTGTACACTGAAGTTTATTTCCAGTATTCACCTCAGTTTGGAAGAGGGTACCCCTGCATAAATACACATCTTCATAGAATTTAGAAGGTTTCTATTAGAATAAATAGGTTAAACTACCTTGCTTGGAAAAATAGCAAATTGTAGCCTGAGAGTTGCAATGATCAACAGGCAGCCATGATGCATAATTACACCCAGTCACCCTGCAAAATGATGGCTGATGAAGGAATTTTAAATTGCTTAGCCATCAAACATGTGGCACTTATCCTAAATTCTCCCAAGGAGCAGAGCGTTGAGAGGCCCGCCTGGAATCACTTGCTGGGAAAATGTGTAAAGCATTAATTATTGCTGCGTCAGCCAACTAATTAAGAAGGCAGTTGTTGAACAAGTCATTTATTAAGAAAAGTACCCTTTAAAAAATTGCTTGTTAAGAGATGTTGATAATAATTATTGATTTGGGAGCTCGTATAAAAGTATTAAGATTTCATCAGTTTGTTAGTTTTCAGCAGCTTCAATACTAGACAGTTTAGGCAGCAGATGATTTGTGCTGGAATAAACAGAATTCTTCAAAACCAATTGGTTCATGTGCTCTAAATGGTATTTCAAATTCATGCACCTTTGGTGAAACTATAATTCAATGAGGAGATTGTGGTTGCAAATCTTGGAAGTAAATGGTCAAATTATTGGGATTAATCTTAATTTGGCTTCTTCTTCTTTTGAAGATGACAGACTTTGACTGCCAGTAAAACCACATGTTATGCATTTGCTGGTTGTCACCAAGATTCTGTTAGCTACTTGTTTGAAAACCACAATACCACCATATATTAAGGAAGGGCTTTCATAACATAGTGCGGAGAAATATCAAATGCTTTTAGTGCAGCTGATCATGTGGCTGAAGAGGAAAGACATTTGAAAAGAAAAGCAGCTTGTCTAGTCCAACAGGCAAGTGTGCTGTTTCTTTTCTTTTCTTTTCTTTTCTTCCACACCTGTATTGCTATCAAGAATTGTAGCCTGAGCCATTAACAAGCAGCTTACTTATAGAAATTTGCACATTAAGGATATACCATACTTTTCCATCTATTAGATGCCCCCATGTATAATTTTTGGGGACTCAAATTTAAGAAAATGGGGGGGGAGAGATGGCACAGAGTTGTTGAGCTTTGGGGAGGGGGGAATAGCCAGGGTTGCTTAGCTTTTCTTAAGAGAATTGCCGAAAATCACTCATATACACACATCACAAAATCCACCTCCCGTCTGTCACATTGCCAGCAGAAGCTGCCAATTGCCCGCCCAACTGCCAGAGCGTCACACAAGCGACACAACCCATTGACACAGCAACCAATAACACGGACAATAGTTGCTGACAGCCGCAGCAGCAACCATCAACCATCTACCCTATGCACTACCCATGTATAAGACGACCCTCCACTTTTTAGCATGATTTTAAAAGAAGAAGAAAAAACAGTCTTAAATACGGAAAAGAACAGTACCTAGAGATTATTCCTGGGTACTAGATACATGAACACTGTCACCACGCTAACAACAAGTGATGCCATGATCTATACAATTACCTCACCCGGAATATGAATTTGCCCAGGTTTATTCCAAATCAAGCATCATTTCCCTAAGAAGCTCTTCTCTCACTAAGAAAATGAAGCAAGATCCTGCACAAGCACATACAAATAGCAGAGTTCTCAGGATGCTTTGTAAGAGCACCTGCAAACACACCTATGATGAGGGAGCGCTAAGCAAAGCACACAAAAATTAAAAGTGCTTCTCAGCAAGTACCTTAAGTCCGTTTCTGTCCAGGTACAAGAGTGCTGTACACTAGAAAGCTCCCCACCCCCCTCCAAGAAAGGGGGTGGCTCCAGAGAACTGTATGTAAACGCAAGAAAGCTTCAGTCCCTTGGCCAAACAAAGAAACCTCTCCAATCCAAAAAACTACATGCTTAGACCAAAACCCTTCTTATACTCTCTGCAAGTTCTCTGCTTTCTAGATCTTTTAGCACCTATGGTGGTGACAATACAATAATGATTACATAACTATTAGTGAAGCAAGCAAAGACTTAGGACAGGGGTCAGCAACCTAAGGCCCATGGGCAGGAAGCGGCCCACAGAGGCCGTGTGACCGGCCCACAAGCTGCCCCTGAACTGAGCCGCACGCTTGGACGCTGCGGCTTCTGCAGCACCGCAAATTGCGTTTGCACATGTGCAGACGCCAAAAATTGCAGGCGGGCACAATCTTGCCCACAGAGGGATCTCCGTGGGACCGATCCAGCCAAAGCAAGATAAACCTTGCTGACCCCTGACATAGGAGTATCTTTAGTTTTGTCCTTAGTTCCCTGCAGACTTAGAAACCACATGGCTTGGGGACCCTTGCACAGCTTTGGCTGAACTATTCTTAGTGTCTAGGGCTTGGGACAAAAAGAAGAAGAAATTACATGTTGAAAGATGCAGTTGAAAATGACACAGTAATATGAATAATGCACATGAATATATTAGTTTATAGAGAGATTTCTTGAAAAAAATATAAGGTCCCCCCCCCCCTCCTGAAGTTCTTCAAGAAAGCTTTCCATATTCAGGAGAAATTCTCCATCTTGGAACTTAAAAGATATGGGGGGGGGGTACATCCTGAGGGTATGCATTCCTCAAGGATCTTGAAGTTTCAGTTCTCTGAACCTTATTCCCTCCATCTCTTTACACCCCCTCCCCCAGGCTCAAAGGAATCAAGTGGAAGGCTGTGTCACGGCACTCCAGATTTAACTCTGCTGGGAAGGGAGATCCGGCCAAAGTAGTGTTGCTCCCCAGTGTGCCTTCCCTTCCTGTTTATGTTTTGCTGCCGCCAGGTGAAATGTCTTTATTCCTCCAGGCTGCCTTTCACCAAACGGTCTAAGACTCCTTTGTGTCTCTTGGTGCGTGGGGCGACTTAAATTAAATTAAAGGCTTTGAGGTTTTATGCAGTAATGTTAAAAGTTCACTGGGAAGATGATGGTGTTTGTTCTTAAGAAATAAAGTGTAAATGTATGGTTGCATGCACACAAAGCAATTTCCCAAGTGGAGCAAAGTAAAATGGGTTAAGTGCATCCAGCTTTTTCCTCACTAGGCAGTCCCTAAGTTAAAGACTTCTCCTTTCTTCATTCTCCACTGCAACAGGGTTATCCCCTTTTCTGAGATCCTCCTGATCTCAATGTCAAGGAAGACCCTGGCTAAATTATAGCATGGAGTTGCCTTTGATTTGCCCCTCAATCCACAAACATTTCAAAAGCTTCACAGAAAACAATTGCCTATGGTAGATATATCTTATCTTCCCTTGATTAATTTGTGACACCTTCCAAGTTATTTTTCTGGATCCTTCAAGTCATGAATCTGGCCACAAATTAACCCCCCCAGTCACCTTAGAAAATACTTAAAAGATTTTTATTTATTTTTTATAACAGCCCATTTTCTTCACAGGCTGCTTTTATATTTTAGATAGATGATAGATAGATAGATAGATAGATAGATAGATAGATAGATAGATAGACAGATAGATATATAGAGACAGACAGACAGTTTAACTAGCCAGTTAAGAGCACATGCCTGCCCACTGCTTCTCCTCCAAATGCTTTTTGGCAGCATGAGAGCCATGTGCAATGACCATCTGCAAGGGTAGTCTTCGGTTCCTTATTTTTGTGTTTGTGTTTGTCTCTCTGTGTGTGTACATTCTTCTAAAATATATTTTTCAGTCAACCTAGGAGGTATTTCTAGTCTGTAATCCTGTCCTGTTTGCAGCTTCACTACCCCGTGCATCTCCAAACCAGCAACCCACTTAGAGGGAATAAGACTGCTATTTTGCATAAAATGCAGCTACCTGTATGAAGATAAAGATGCAGGGACTCAGAAATGTCCACTGACGCTTAACAAAGTTAAGCACCTTTGAATCCTATAGATGTCAAAGGGAGGTTTAGACATGCTTAACTCTCTTCCAACTGAAAACACTGAGACTTCAAAGTCTAACTTTGGCCAGATAATACGCATTACACTCACTATGTAATAACTACTTTCAATCAGAAACCAGTTGCAACGTAGATATGCCATTCACACTGGCAATACTCTATCAGCAGGCAATTTCTCCCGCTTGTGCATCAATACAAGAACAGCATGGTGGAAACACAGAAAATGCTTTTGATTGCATGGTTCGGTGGGAAATTGCAGGCACTGTAATAGATCAAGAAAAGTCCAGTTGGTAAATCCATGTATGTGTAGGGGTCAAACTAAATATACAACACAGGAGATCTGTGATCAGATCTCTTGACATTTTTACTGGGAAAGCAAGGCAAAGTACTGTGATTTCAACAGAGTTCGCAGCAACTGCTGAATTTTAATGTCAAAACAGTATTACAACCTATCAGTTAATAAAGGTCACAATGTTAGCATGCATCAACTAATGGGGGGGGGGCTGCAAAGCATATCCCCTGAGAAACAAGCTATTTAATAGTGGCCTAAGGGATGCGGGTGGCGCTGTGGGTTAAACCACTGAGCCTAGGGCTTGCCGATCGGAAGGTCGGCGGTTCGAATCCTAGCAACGGGGTGAGCTCCCATTGCTTGGTCCCTGGTCCTGCCAACCTAGCAGTTCAAAAGCACACAGTGCAAGTAGATAAATAAATGGCATTTCCGTGCACTGCTCTGGTTCACCAGAAGCGACTTAGTCATGCTGGCCACGTGACCTGGAAGCTGTATGCCGGCTCCCTCAGCCAGTAAAGCGAGATGAGCGCCGCAACCCCAGAGTTGTCTGTGACTGGACCTAATGGTCAAGGGTCCCTTTACCTTTACCTTTAAGTTTTCATAGGCCAGAGCCTACTACAAGAAGTGTAAAACACAGATTGAACACATTGCATATACACATGACGGCGTATACAGAAGAAGATAAACCATGAAGTGATAATTCATGATAATAGAAATGTACATCCAAATTGCTAGCGTGTGAATATAACATACACAGCCAGGTGATTTGCTGAGGCAGTAGACACCAAGAGAACAGAAGGACTGAATAGGAATTCAGGGTAGAACCTGTTATAACCTGAAATAGCTTTATAGAAGAAAACAGAATTCTAATTCTTGATTTCTATTCTGTTATTGATTTCTCCCCAAGACAAGACATCGGGCCTAAGCTTGCCCTTTGTCTGATGCCAAAGGGCAGGTAACCATTTGTGCGAAAGGTGTGCATCTGGCAAGAGCAACTAGGCTGTACAGTTTTCTTGGGAGAAAACAAATCTGGAATTTAGCAGCCATTTTGTGACTGGTGCTCATGGCACACTCTCAAAATTTGAAATGTACCCACTGGCCCAAAAAGGTTGACCAATCCTGCTCTACTTGATTGGGAAAAAACGGAGAGAGAAATGTTGAATGCAATGTTATTGTTCTCTGGAAATTATTGGGTGGACCCAAATGTGCTTGTGTGAACAGAAGGCACTTTTGCTCATGGAAGGCAGCCCTCCAGATTTCTACTACTTTACACCTCTCATTGTAGGTCTGCATCATGCCACAGACCATCATAGAGTTGGAAGGGTTCCTGAGGATCATCAAGTTGTTGCATGTCTCCTCCTCTTACTTTCCCACATTTCCTTGCCCAATCCAACTAAGGAAATCTGCACACAGAAGCAGTTGTTGCATGCACATCACTTACTGAATCAGGAATCACAGATCTAAATCACATGGACCACAGAGTGTATGTATTAACCTGAATGGGTGGCATCAGTTTGCACTACCCTTCTTTCAATGGAATGCACCCTTGGATGTACATCCCAATGTGGGTGTCCGTATGGACGCACACACAATTGCACATCACACTAAAAGCAACATAGCATGACCTGACCTCATCGTTTAAAATATCTTAGGGCAGGGGAGTTGGTAGCACAAGAGTAGTGCAACTGGAAGTAGGGAGGAGGGGCAGGATTTTCCTACATGCCAGAAAAGTCCCTTCTAGCCCTAGGGACACCAGAAGGTTTGCAGGTAGGATACCCCATTTAGAAATGAGAAGGAAAATAAATAAATAAATGGGGGGGGGCTTATTTGTGCTCTATTTTTAAAAATGAAATTTTAGCTCCATCACTAGTAGAAGAATAGCTCCCTCTAGTGCATGAGTGCTGAAAGAAACCAACCGAACAACTGAATTTGTAGCTTCAGCAGAGTATATGTATCAGGCTTATATGTAAGGTTCAAAAAAACCTACACTTTTTACAGTTCAATTCCAGTAAACAGAGCCCAGTCCATCTCTCACAAACTATGAAAAGCTCAAGGGGACAAAACCCTTCACAGACAGGTCATGGAGGTTCAACTACTGGTGGTAGACCAGTTAGGTAACCTGTGTCCTCACCCCAATGAGCCCCAGCCAGCACAGCCAATGTTCAGGGTTGATGTTCAGCCCAACCATCTGGAGGGCTACAGTTTCCCCACCTCCACTCTAAGAAAATATTAGTACTGTTGAATGTAATGGGTTTGTGACTCAGATGCTAGCCTTGACTAAATGACCTGTTAGGAAAGTAGGCTGTGTATATAATTGTTTAAAACCAATTCACATTATGCTTAATGAGCACATGCATTTATAAACACTCTGCTTTCTGTATAGCTTTTAGGAAAATCCTAGAGTACCCCACACTCATCTACATAACTGCATTATTCCCTAGGATTGGAAGCATTCCCATGGGTCTATCATCATGGACTTCAAGGTAAACCAATGTTGGACAAGTAAGCAGAGCTTACTGGATATCCAAGATGCCCACCCCAATCTGAATGTGGAATGTTCTCCCCAAAGAAGCATGCCTGGCACCAACATGTTTAGCTCTTAAGTGCCAGGCAAAAAACATTCTCATTTCCCTGGGCTTTGGGAACTTCATGTGGAGTGATTTATGGCCTGTTCTGTGTTCATATTTTTTTATTGGGGTGTGTGTAGGATATTTTCCTTATTATTGCTGGCACTGGATGAAAACATTTAGCATTTCTGTGTTTTATGGGCAGTATTCTACAAATGAGTCCCATTAGCGCAAAAAATTCTGCTTGTGTGATGGGCCTTCTCTCCTCAAATTCTGCTGTCCAAGCAGAAATCCTTGTATTTACAAAACATTCATGAAGTGCTATGTTGGATGCAGCACTATACTTTTTATCTATTTTGTGTGTGTTTGGTTTTAAAACATTTACTAATAATAATAATAATAATTTTTATTAATACCCCACCCTTTCTGCTTTAAAAATCGGGCTCAGGGCGGCTAACAGCAAATATAAAACATTGATTAAAATGTGACTTAAAAACAGCATAAAATACAACATAAAATGCAGCCTGCCTCAATAAAATTCAAAAATTCAGGGGCCATTTTGGGGGGGGGTGAGGCCACAGGCCTCTTTATATTTTTTACTTCCTCTTCAGAACTGAGAATAAGCATAAATGGAGACTGAAAAAATGTCACTCACTGAAGTATAGCCCTGGTGATTTTAGTATTTCCTCTTACAATTTTGTACTCGTTGGTGATGGCCGAGGCAAGGTATTTTAGAGGTTATATCTAATTTGTCTCGGCTGTTCTGTATTTTATATATTTGTCTAAGACTTCTTTGTAAAAATAGTACACAAATTTATAAAATAAAACAATGCAAAATAATGCATCCCCACCTGGAAATAAGCCCCATTGGATTTACTTCATAGAATTGTAGAGCTGGAAGGGCTGCCAAGGGTCATCCAATCCAACCCCCTGCAATGCAGAAATCCTAGGTGGGCTCAAACCATCAACCTTCTGGTTAACAGCTAGATGTACTGACAACACACAGGATTTGGCTGCACATTATCCTGAGAACTTGAGCTCAATCTGCCACTTTGCAGTTTTTTAAAAATATTCCCAAACTATGCTCAGACAGTTAATGATAATCCCTCTTGCATTGCTGGATATACAATAACTTTAATAGTAAATGATGTAAGTTCAAGAAAAGGAAGCAATCTTAGATAACAACAGCTATCTGCCAAGTCATCTATGCCCTTTTCACACACACACACACACACACACACTCCAAAAGCTTTGGGGAATCTTCATTCATGAATACAGCGCACCTTCCAGCAAAGCATAACTGCATATTTTTAATTTGAAAAAGAATCCCACTGAACTAGAAAGGGAAGATAGAAGAAAACGTTCAGCACTACATATAAGGCATATGTTCCTGTGAGCAAAAAAGAAAGAAAAGTTTCTGCAACATGGCTATTCTTTAAGAAGTCTTCCTACCCAAAATGTCCAATTGCCCTCAGCTTTTCATACTACAGAGATCAGCCTTGCTAAGTAGAGAACTTGAAAATATTAACCAAAACAGAAGCACTGAATACTCCCGCTGCCGCCGCCGCTGCTGTTTTCCCTGTTAAGGCAAAGGTAGACAAAATGGTGCCTTCCATATACTGTTCTGCTCCAACTCCCATCAGCCCCAGCCAGCATGTCCAAAGTTCAAGGAAGATGGGAACATCTGGAGGGCATCACATTGGCTGCCCCATACTACAGGGTGGGGAACCTGTAGGCTTCCAGATGTTTTTGAGCTCCCACTTCCATGTGCCTGCGCTAGCATAGACAATGATCAGGGGTGCTGGGAGTTGCGGAACAACATTTGAAGGGTTACAGCCTCCCCATCCCGGCCCTGCTGTAACCAAAATCGTTATAGCCCAGCTCAATGAGTGACATCACCCTGAGGAGCGCTGCTAGATGCCGCCCGTGTTACACAGCCCTGCCTGGCCTCAACTGGAAGGCACATATTTAGTGTCGCCAGCCCCATGGTATGCAATGTTCTACCAGCAGGGACCCTCACTTTTATCTTCTGGGTGCCTCTTGAAGACCTTTTTATGCCAACAGGCCTTGGCAGCTGTTTAATTTTAATAGCCAGCCACCTTAATGATTATCTGTGGAGTTTTTTTATTGTGTTTTATACCTTAACATTGTACACTGCCCTAATATTGCATGTTCGGATGGTTTAGATCAAAGAACACTTTTATAAAAATAAATAAAAATAAAAAATCTTCCCGGCATTACAATAGAAAGGTGTGAACAGATCTGACAAATGAGACACCCTGTGGCCAAACAAACTAATGTATGCACAATCGGGGGTTGACCGTCTTATTTATACTCCAGGTATCTCCATTTATCTTTCAAAAAATAATAATAGATACATAGTAGCACAAGAATATCAATATCAAAATAATATCAATAATAGATACATAGTAGCACAAGAATATCAATATCAAAATAATATCAATAATAGATATGTAGTAGCACAAGAATATCAATTACAGTTTTGAGTTTATAAACTACTATGAAATCAGGCAACGCAGTCCTTTGGCGAGCCCAAGAAGTATGCTTGTATTTTGGTAAGCGCCACTTTTTCTGTTTTGTTCTAAACTATACTATGTGCCTTTGCTGGGAACTGCTTTACTTATTTTTGTAAACTGTATAAGACTAATAGGCTCTGGTAAACCTATTGTCTGTGAATAAATGCATGTGGTCCTTTTCAGAGATTCTAAGTTAGCAGTCGCCATCATGTCTTGAGACAGTTCCCAAGTGCCATACATTCTATGGCAAACGATGAAATGCTAACTTTGTGCCCCCTTTTGTAAGGTGCAGCCCCTGCTGTAAACACGCTTGTATTTATGCTATGCTAGTCTTGTAGTCTTCCTTCCTTCGTACAAGCTGATATGAAACTGGCATTTCCTTATCAATATCTTTATGTGTTAAACAATACCAGGGTAAAATGTACAGTCCTTCAAAATACAGGAAGTTTGCTTGCCTCTCATCCACCTAGATAACCACAAACATACTGCCTCTGCAAGGATTCTATTATTGCTTATCTGCATTACAGAGGAAGCGGGGGGGGGGGGACACCACTATCCAGCAAAGCAGCAAAATAGAGAAAGGAAGCCAGTTCTCTCATTATTTGGAGTGATTTGATCTTCAGTCCAAGGTTTCTGGGTGGTATTTTTCTTTAGCACAGAAACTCAAATTTAATTGTAATTCCGAGTTCAGGTGTGCATATGATTCATAATAATTTGAGAGGGAAATGGGTGGAAGTCTCAATAACCTGGGACGCATATTATAATTTCCCATCATCCTGATAGCAAACATATTTCATTTAACAACTGAGGTCCTGGCCTTTTTGGTTCACTAACATCCTAAACAGATTGGAGTGATGTCTCTCATTTATACAATAGCTACAATTAAGTACCAATAATTACACACCAAAAACTAAGCTAACCCAATTTATCATGATGGGAGCTGGCCCCAGCTGAAACACACAATGTAATCTGATATGCCATTAGCACATCAAAGCAGGATCCTGGTCCAAACAAACAAACATATTGCCAGTTACCTCTCTTAATCATGACCATGTTTGCAGGTGAGGGTTTTTAGTCATTTTTAAAGAATGTTACAATAATCGGAAGTTTTTAAGCTGGAAAAATAGCATGGGAAACAGCTCATCCGACTCACAAGACCCTTTTTTAAACCTTTGATGGTTTATTTCCTTTTGGGGGGTTTATTTGTTTCTGCTTTAAAAAGCTTAGTGCTGAAAAGTGAATGAGGTGGAGAAATTAAGATAACACATGCTGTTGGGTCTTTCAGTTCACTATACTGTACTTTTTCAAAAAGTATGCATTTTGTCTATGCATATGCATACAGATCAAGAGGGAGGTTGAGAATAGCTGAAATAAAAGATGGAAGGCCTATTTTTGCCAAAGACAAGAACATTATAATTTGGCTTGATCTTTAATTGACTGTGATTTCTGTGATTTTTATTCAACTAATAGAGGTTAAGTCAACAATTCACTATTCCTCTTCACCCACAAATATCCAGGCTTTTTAAAGCAAACTAAAATTAGCCACACTGAAACCAGTGAAATGAGTTATTTGTAACTTTAAAAAAAAAAAATCTTTTTCATTGTTTTCAGTGATATTCAGACTGAATTAATACATTTGTCCATGGCTTTATAACCATGGGTTGATATCCAATGAAGTCATATTCAGAGTAGACTCACTGATATCTATGGACTTCTTATTTCAGCAGGTGTACTCCGAGTATGACTATCACTAGTTATTACTCATAGTTTAATAAGGGCATAGATAAGCACCATAGCTGTGTGCTCCTACCCTCCTGCTTTGCCTTTGTCATGGTGAGCCTACATTGCATTAAGCTGTACTACCTCATTGTGTCTGAATGATCTCTTACTTAATATTCGTTAACAAACCAGGATAATAAACCAGGATCTATTATCCAGATTTGTAAACCAATATTAAACTTGAGTTCCCCAGTTTGGATACAGCAGGGAGCTTAGTGCAAAGCAGAATGTGAAAGGGAAGAGGGAGGGGAGGGTCAAGGAAGGAGCACATAGCAACAGCACTCATTCATGGTTCTGTAATTCATGGTTTTTCCAATCCCACTTGCTAAAGGTAGTCATACCAAGGCTGTGTTTGGACATTCATCTACTACTTCATGCCCTGGTTTATGAAGCGGTGGACAAACGTAGCCTGAGTTGTAACTCAAGTTGGATTGGAGCCACAATGTCTCCGTTCCTTTGCAACGGTACGTTTCTTGAGTGTACCTCTTTGAAAGAAAACTGAAGCCACTGAGAAAAGCAAAGCAAGGCACAGCACAGTACTGCCTTATGAGAGAACATTTGCCAGTTTGGAGGAGAGAGAAAATTGATCACCCTGTTACAGCTGTACAATTCATTCATGGCAGGAAACAGGGGTTTTGTTAAGGAAAAGAAGTAATGCATGTACCCAATCCATCACAGAGAAAACTGAACATGGTGGCAGAATACTAGCTTCCAGGAGAAACAGACAGGCCACCTTTCATTAGCAGAAGCAAACACGGAATAATTTAACTCTGCCACTTCTTGAACTTTACTAATTGGTTGCTGAAGTTACTCTGCTTCCAAATACATTTTAATAAAATTATGCAATCACCATGTGTGATAAGAACTAATTACTTTTATGACTTATGCATCCCAGAGAAATTATAAAGGCTAATGAACCTTGCTGTTGATTTATCACACAGGGTAAGTCCGAAACTTAAGTCAGTCACCAGGAATTGATTACTGTTTAATGAATGCAAAACAGCACAAAGGTATTTATTAGTGATGAAAATGTAGCAAATTGCATGTTGCCTGGAATTTATGTATTAATTTGCTCAAGACTGTTTCAGGAAAAATAAAATTAGTACGGAACAAGCAGGTTACTTGTTAGGATTATATGCAACTCTTATGAATTAGACAGAAGAAAGTCCTTAATCATGTCTTTTGGAGTCCTCCAAAGCCCTTTATAAGCATTGCCTAATTAATGCTCTCTAAACTCTCATTTTCTTGATGAGAAAATAGGCCAAGATGTTTAATTATTTGTTCAAGGTTACCAAGAGTTGCCGATGATGATGAACAATGTATCCCTCTTGAGAATTTCATTGTTTTAATCAACTACAAGGTATTTGCATGTGGAGTGCCTTCTGACCTTGACTTCATTCTCCCTTTTAGTTGCAATGAACATGTAAGAAAAGAAGAGGACCCAATCCATGATAACTTGCTGAACCCCAAGTTACAATGCGCTAATTACAAGTCAACTTTATTACAAAATGTACCTGAACATTTTTTCGGATTGGTATGCCATATTAAAGATAATTCTTGGCATAAATCAATTTAAAAATTTTTTTATTAAAAGCTTCAACCAATTATGTATATCTTTGTATACATATGTTTTATTAAATCTATATTGCAATGACCAGTGGTTGTAGCCAACGACAGTTTAAGTTTCAAGTTTCATATCATTACCATACCTCTGTATAAATAGGCATCATTATCTGTACTTTACTTCCATTTGAAGAGATTATACTTCTGCTATCTGACACTGCTGAGACTGCAGATGTCTCTTCCAAAGTTTCCCTAGCCTAGCTCATTCACCTTTCTGGAAAGACATTTTGAACTAAATACATTTCCAAGTACTTAAACCTTACTGCAACTTACACGATGATGATGATGATGATGATGATGATGATGATAATTTATTATTTGTACCCCGCCCATCTGGCTGGGTTTCCCCAGCCATTCTGGGCGGTTCCCAACAAATATTAACATACATTAAAATGTCACAGATTAAAAACTTCCCTAAACAGGGCTGCCTTCAGATGTTTTCTAAATGTCAGGTAGTTGTTTATCTTTGACATCTGATGAGAGGGCGTTCCACAGGGTGGGTGCCACTACCGAGAAGGCCCTCTGCTAGGTTTTATTTTATTTGTTTTTTTATCTTATATTTTGGAAATGTACATCCAGGTTTTTTTCCCTTTAAAATTTTTTGGGGGGGCCCAAGAGAGTGGGGCCCTAAGCTCAGTGGCGGAGTAAGGCTCCGCGGTACCCGGGGCGGCAAAGGAAACGCCCTGGGGGCGGGGCGTCGTGACATCACATTGTGACGTCATGACGCTCCGCCCCCAGGGCGTTTCCGGGGGTGCCGGCGCCGCTTCTGCAGCCCTCTTTTAAGCCGAAGAGCTCGCTTTTAAGCTCTCCGGCTCAAAAGGAGGCTGTGGAAGCGGCGATCCGATGACAGAGTGCGCCTGCGCGTGCAGGCGCACTCTGTCGTCGGGCCGTGCGCTGCCGCTCCCAGGGTGACGGAGGGAGCGGCAGCGCGTGGGAATGGTGGGAGGGGCTGCCTCTTGTCACCCCCACGTGCCGCCGTTCGCTCCGTTGTCCCAGGAGCAGCAGCACCGCACACACCGTGCGCTGCTGCTCCCGGGGGGACGGAGCCAGCGGCAGCGCGTGGGGCTGACAAGCGCCGGCCCCTCCCACCACTCCCCATGCTGCCGGTCACCCCGGGAGCAGCAGCGCTGCACTGACGGGGTGCTCCCTCGGCCGTGCGCTGTTGCTCCTGGGGTGACGGAGGGAGCGGCAGTGCTTGGGAATGGCGGGAGGGGCTGCCGCTTGTCACCCCCATGCGCCGCCGCTCGCTCCGGTCGCCCCGGGAGCAACAGCGCACGGCCGAGGGAGCACCCCGTCCGTGCAGCGCTGCTGCTCCCGGGGTGACCGGCGTTGCCTGGGGAGTGGCGGGAGGGGCGCCGCTTGTCGCCCCCACCCGCCGCTTGTCGCCCACACCCGCCGCTTCTCGCCCCTGTCGCCCGGGGGCGTACCGCCCCCACCGCACCCCCCTAGCGACGCCCCTGCCTAAGCTATAGCTTGTTTAACTTATACGTAAATCCAGCACTGCTCCTACATTTCGTAATGTTCCCCCCTTCAAATACCAAAGAGTTGTGAGCAAAAAGAAGATGGGGCCCTGCAAAGCCTATGAAGGTAGGATACTTTTCATGCAAAACTCTTGTTCAACAAAGGAAGTTCCCAACCTCACAATCCAAGATGAATATTCATCATGCCATATTAATGCTGAGCAATCTTTCATCTTAAATGACACTCAGTTTAACAATTCTTATTTCCCGAAGTTTATGTTAAATCATCCAAAAGCAAAAGGAGATGAATACTGTTTTTCTCCCTGTCTGGTTGCTATTTGATTGTATACAGAGATGACATCCCAGATAATAAGGCAACTTGGGGAAGTGTACATCCTCAGACGTAAAAAGACTATGCCGTATTTTTAGCAATCTGCGCAAGACTGATGAGTCCACAGTCATGTTGAGAGATTAGTGAGATGTGCGGAAAGGACAGAATAATTTCAGGGACTGTTAACACAGCACGACCAAGCAAACAGACACACAGAAAAACACCTTACGTATTGGTTTCCAGGTTAAGATTTTTAGTGGGATCCCAAGATTATAATTATTTAAGATATTACCTGCAATATTCAGTTATGGGATTAGCACACCCACCCACACACACACACACACACCCCTGTTAGGAACATAGTGGTGAAAAGCAAATCTACCACCACTTCCCACAATTAGTGGCAAACTACAAGTCTTAAAACACTTGTGAATATTTCTTCCAGTCCAAAGAATGTTTCAAGAGATGCTAAATATAAATGCTACTACACATGTCATGTTTGGGGTGGGAGGCTGGGAGAAGTTCAATTATTCACATAAATATCCTGATCGATATTTTGCAAAATTATTTCCAAATGAAAGTGTAATTATACTTATACCCCAGTTTTCAGTCAAGATTGGTCCCCAAAGCACCCAATAAAAGTATGTCTCTACTATGAATCAAGCAGCTCTCTTAAGTGTTCAAATGTATATCCTCTAAAAGGATCCAAAACCTACAGAAAGGTCTAAAATTAAAGGTCAGAGTTTCTCCAGTTACAAGCATGGTTAAAAATATTGCCTTGACCAGTGCAACTGAAACATATGCCAGCAGACTATCAAGCAGACATGTTCAGGACATTGTGCACAAAAGCTGGCTATATCCTTTATAGGCTGGATCACAACCTATTTTAATAAGTAATCTATCCACGGAAAGCCTCTTCTTCCAGTTTTCAAAACAAAATGTATGTTATTGACAACTTCACTTGTCAGACTATAAAATGCATCTGAATATACAGCCAGGACCAGAAAGATGAATAAATTTATTCATAAAAATTAATAAATAAATCTTAAGGTAACTGAATTGCTGGTGGGTTTTTTGTGACTGCTTTTGCTTTACTTATTAAACAAACAGAATTATCTCCCCCCCCCCCAAAAAAAATTCCACATCCCAGGCATAATTTGGCCGCATGTACAAGACTGGAGATAAGGCTGTTATATTTTCAAATGTCATAATTTGGCCTTTTGGATGACTGAGCATATTTTGAATCATTTTCAAAAACTTAAATAATATCAGCGCCTGTCAGTTGGCTAAGGCAATTAAAAGCATTATCTCTGCTCCTACTTGCCAGATGCAGCTATTTTAAATATTGGCTGGTATGTTAAATGTCCCTGTGTGTAAAGATTTTAAAACTATGTAGTTTTTGACATGCTATGGAAGCTCTTAACATTCAAAAGCCTTATCCCAATTAGGGAAGGCATTGGTTCCACTTGGGTCAACCTTGGGTCAACCTTGTGGAATTTCAAATACAGGTGAAGACTGAGGATATCTGAGGGCTTTTTCACTGAAGCCATCTGTCTGAATTCCAGTTTCCAATATACTTTATAGGGCAAGAACCAACCTTGCCCTTTCACGAATGGACAAACTTTTTCATGGAATGGATCACATACATATTTTTCGCTCCATAAGATGCACTTTTTTCCTCCTAAAAATTAAGGAGAAATATCTGTGTGTCTTATGGAGCGAATGGTGGTCCTTGGAGCCGAATTGCTCAGGGGCCAAAAGCAGACCCCGCTCAGCAGCTGATCAGCAAGAGATCGGGAGAGAGATAAGAGTCCCGGCTCCCTTTCAGCCCCGCCCTCCATTGTTGAGTGTGCTGCAGAGGGAGGTTGTTTGTTTCCCCAGCGACATGTGACTGGCTGATTAGATTATCTGTCTGGAAACTGTAGAAATGGCTCCCTTTCCTTCAGAAGCTGCAGAAATGTGAGTTAAACCCCATAAAAAATGGGGCTTTCTTTTCCTCTTTGCTTTTTCCCCTTTGCAAAAGGAGCTTTGCTTTTCTCCCTTTGCAAAAAAGCTGCAAAACTTTTAGCTGATCCTCAAAAAAAACCCAGGGCTTTTCCCTTTGCAAAAAAGCTGCAAAACTTTTAGCTGTTCCTCAAAAAAAGGGCTTTTAGAGGAGGAAAACCAGAAAAAAAATTCTTGTTTCCTCCTCTAAAAACAAGGTGCGCCCTATGGTCCGGTGCACCCTATGGAGCAAAAAATAAGGTAGGTATCTGGTTGGCCACTGTAACAAAAGGATGATGGATAGGCCTTTGGCCTGATACAGACGAGGTCTTCTTATGTAAGGGAGCCCAATGGAGCAGGTTTAAAATGGTGGGAGGCAATCTTTGCTGATTCCCCCTTCATCTGCAGCCTCCAAAGTCGCATCCTACAGTGTTCCAGAAGTCCCCTCAATCTTTAGGACTTTAGGGCAAAAACTGGAGACCAAATCTGCAAATATCTCCTACACTTTTGCACCAGTGGGAACATCCTACTAGTTGAATGATGCTCAAGGGAAGTGCGGATCCAGCCCATGGATTTTGCATTTTCCTTACTGAACCCCCGTTTCAATAGGAGAAGTCATATTCCTAGTATACAGTCCAGAGAAGTTAAAAAAAATGGACATCTGAAAGACAGCCTCTAAAGTGGCTCAAAATAAACTGTATGTCAAATCCTGCTTTGATGCATTTTTGTGAGTACTGAATACATCAAAGGGAGCTGTTGAGCTGAGTGACATAAACGCAACTGCCTGCCTCAATGAGAGAAATGCAGGCAAAGTAAATGAAGTAATTTTTGAATGCTCATTACCTTAGTGAGGTCAAAAACAAAACAGGGTCTTGCTAAGAAAAAATAAGTGGGCTTTTATATCCAAAGCAGCATGCAAAACAATGACATGTTTTCATAGGGAAATGAGATCTATGAGAGTGCATTATATCTAATGAATACATCCCATTATGTGTTTTTTTTTCTAGCCTGCTTAGAGCTTTCTACTCTATTTGTGGTTGAATACTGAGCAACCTACAACAAATAAATCCATTTTATACCACAATGGACTATTGGGTCATCTGGCCCAGTGCTGTCTACTCTGACTGGCAGGGCTCTTTGGTGTCTCCATCAACAGCTCCGTGACCCTTTTAACTGGACATGCCAGGTACTGAATCTGGGGCCTTTGGCATGCAAATCACATATCCTGCTACCGTTTTTATGGCACACAAACCATCTATTGGGTCACAGCATCCAACATTATCCAGATACTGATCTTCAAAAACTTAATAAGCACAGGGGGGTATTAACAGAATGCCATTTGCATTTCACTCGTTCCCATCACTCCTAGAGATTAATTTAGGGAGTTAATGTCTTTACCATCCTCCCCTCCGATTTAATGTCTGCTACGGTCATTCATTTTTTAAAAAAATGAATTACTGGCAGTTATCATTTTTGTGGTAGATGCCCAGAGATCAACCATGAGCTGTGTGGAATGGAAGTTGCTTCTTCCTTGAGAATGGCCCTTCCAAGCCTCATTAATAGGAGCTGCCACAAAATATCATAAATCACCATGGCATTGTTGTAGCATATTGTGCTGAAGAAAATTTCCATCTCACAACCATCACAGACAAGGGAAGGGAAGGGCTTCTGTTAGAAGTTCCCTTACTATCAATATTTCTCAGACACAATCGTCTAAGAAAAAGATGACGTGTTGTGCAAATAGATAGGATCACTCTAGTATAACTGCACTTATGGGTAAGTATTGTTATTTTTTTTCCAGCCAAAGACACTGTCTCTGGTACCAAGTGATCCCAGGTGGAAAAAGGCCAATGTGGGATATACTTACCTCTTAAAGGTTTGGACTACCTCTGAACAGGGGAATTACAGTAGGATAGATTCAAATGGCCTATTTATCCCAGTAAAAATGTAAACGTGTTTCCCATCTATCATCTAGTAACTCAGTGTTGCTCTGCCTTTCCTTATTGTGTATTAACTTTTATGCCCTTGAAACTTCCATTTGTCCCACACAAATTACTACACACACGTTTTATGGCAGCTTAAATCAAAACTGCATATTTTGTTCTTCACTGCACCTCAGTCTCTGGTACCCCAAGCATCGGGTTTAATGAAATACATGGTTTTTTTTTCAAATGACCTGCTTTCTCAAGTCTCTGCACATCATTAATATTCTCCAGACTGCCTGCAAGAATTTATTAATTCATTTGAAATGCATTTTCCCTAAACAAAGAAGAAAAGCCTGCTACTCCTTCACCTCTTGCACTCCTGTCAACAACAACATTAGTGAAAGGCAAATACTTATATCTAATACTAATATCTGAATTGATCCATGGAGTGTTTTGCAGATTGTTAAAGTTTATTAGCCATCACAGATTATTAGGAAAAAAATGTTTAGTTGGCTAATTACTACAGCTGTTGCTGTCAGCAGTGCATGAGCTTCTTACAGCACATACAGAAGAATCAACTCCTGGAAGCTTCTTACCAGCAAGACAATCTACATTGCAATGCATGACTCCCAGTGCAAATAAGCTGTACATCCAAGCCATGGGGGACCACTAATAGTGACTCCCCGAAAGACCTCAGTGATCAGGCAGCAATATAAGGGAGTAGGTGGTCCCTGAGATATTCTGGACTTAAGTTGTTAAGGGCTTTTAAATGAATACAAGCACCTTTAACCTGGCCTGGTTAGAAAATTCTAATCATTTATTTGCAGGGCTTCCAGAAAACAGAAGGCCTTTACAGCATTTCTCCCTGCCCCACCCCTCACAGTTTTTATTTTGATTACTCCAGGGGGTGGGGCAGGGAAGCATGCAAAATTAGCACCACCATGATGAGTTGTGTTGTGGGGTTTTTAAGCCACTCTCTTGGAGGACTTGAACCATTTTGCCTTTCAGTACATCTGAGCAATCTTTGCCCTGTCCAGAATAAAACACATTATTAGTATTCCCCCTCCAGCTCCCTCTGCTTTGTCTGAGTGTGGTATCTTTTGAGCAAAACTTGAAGTAGCATTAAAAGAGCTATAGCATCTCATCACTTTCAGGTATGCTTACAATCAGAGGGGGAAATGAATTGGTGATTTATATATTAGTGATGCTTTGCAACAGCTAAATTCACAGAATTAATAAAACACAGCAACATATGGCTCAGAATACAGTCCTACGGAATAATTACATTATCCCTGTGCTTGAATAGCTTATTTTGGGAGCTGCATTTCAAGCAAATGAGAAGTGCCAAATACAGGAATAAAAAAAAGTTTAAGTCTATTTCCAGTACACTAAAATTACAAATATTTTATTCTGACGAGGTATTAAAGCATTATGCGCCTGTATTTCTTAGAAATTAAACTTTAAGGAACTCATAGCAGGAGAAAATAGCAACAACGAGCTGCAACGTTATAGTGATCACTGGCCAAAAACAGTTGGTAATTTCCAGTAACTCATCTAAAGGACTTTTTGAACTGGAAGAGTCGCAGCTTAGTGGTAGAGATTAGTTATGGAATTTGCACCCACAATAAGTAGTGATGGGCAACAACTTGGATGGCTTCAAAAGCAGATTAGACAAATTTATGGATGATATGGCTCTCGATAGCTACTAGCTACAATGGCTAGGTGCCACCTCCATTGTCAGAGGCAGTGAATACTTTCCAATGTCAGCTGCGGGGACCACAAGTCAGGAGAGTGCTGTTTGCACTTAGGTCCTGCTTTCAGGCTTCCTGTAGGCATCTGGTTGGCCACTGTGATGCTGGACTAGATGATCCATTGGCCTGATCCAACAGGTTCTTCTTACGTTCGCAACCCAGAAGGTACCAGGTAGGGCAGGAAAGATATTCCTTTCTGAAACCCTGGAGAGCTCCTACCAGTCAGTGTACGTAACACTCAATGAGATGAACCAATGGTCTCTCACTATAAGGCAGCTTCTTTTGTTGTTCCTTAAAGCACAGCCACATGGCCTCAATTCTTTTCCAGGTCATATGGAAATAAGCAGAGTTGCCTAACAGGCCTTACCTTTTAAGAGAAAATAAGATGGTGCTTCTCTCAAACAAAAATTATTCACAGTCGTGTAGAAACAGAGTGTTCAGTAGTCACTGGCACCTAGCTAGGTTGCTGAAGTCAGGAAGCAAGTTTATCCTATGTGATTCCTCAAAAATCTTACCAGCCCCATAACTTCTGCAAAGCAAAAGCTTTCCAGTTCACATTTTGGGGGGCTAATTCATACACTACTACATGTGAGCCATCTCAACCTGTCCTTCAACATATGAAGGTGTCCACAAGGTGCAAGGTCTACAGAAGTTTAAAGGAGAAGTATGGGGTGGGGTTTGAAGGCTTTCTTGCCTTCGTTCCTTCCCTAGCCCAGCTGCTCGTGCCACCGGTGTGAGACGGGAAAGACAAAAGCCTCTTGGAAGCAGCGCGCACGAGAGAGCTCCTTCAAAGGGTGTTTTTGCACAGGGCTTTAATACCCACCCAGATGATGAGAGACTAGATATTGCTGCCGTGGCTGCAAGACATTTTTCTCTGCTAGGAACAGGGTTGAGCAGCCAATGCAGGATTAAACCCTGTCCTTCTGCCCAGAGCTGTCTTAAGGGGATCTGCCGCCCTGGCGCGGCTATCCCTCCGGCGCCCCCGCCATGCCGCCTCTCCGCCGCCTCCCTCCCGCGCTTGCCGCCCCTTGGGAGGGGGGTGGGCGAGCGGGGGGTGAGGGGCGTGGCGCTGGAGCGGCGCGGGGCTCTGCGCGCCCTTCCAGCGCTTCCGGGATGGGAGGCGGCGGCGGGCGGCTTACAGCCCGCCCGCCGGCGCGCGAGTGCCCGCCTGCCCGTGGGGGCGGGGGCGGGTTGGGGAGGAGGAGCCCGGTATGCCGGCGGGCTCGCGGGGGCGCCCCTGGGGCGCCCAGCGCCCTGGCGCACCGCGCCACCGGCTTCTATGGATGAGACGGCTCTGCTTCTGCCCATCAGCTGACTTCACCAGTGGTTGGGGGGAGGCTTCACGGGCTAAATTGGACCCTGTGGCAGGCCAGGATGGGCCCATAGGCCAGAATTTCCCTACCCCTGAAATAGACCATATAAATAAATAATTGCAATGACTGTCAGCTGCAGGGGGGAAGTAATACAATGATTGTGAAAATTGCAAACAAACAAAAAAGCATGTGGTCAGCTAGAAGACATTACACACATTACATTTCTTCACATGGGCACATGTATGGCCAAGGACAGAGCTGCTTTACGGGGGGGGGAGGGGGAGAGAGAGAGAGAAAGAGACGGGACGTAGTGAGTGAATCAGCCCAAAAAGACTATTGAATTCGAAGCTGATAAAGTTTCACAAACCAAAATTAGACTGTCCTGGCCCGCCTCTACTGCTCTTAATTTCAGTAGCATTGCTAATTAAGGAATAGAAGCCCATCTGTTTTCTACAGAGTGTAACTATTAGGTTTAAAGTTTCAGCTGAATTGTATCACAGGGCGCTTAATTTGTGTACACGGTTGCAGTCACTGCAAATACAGGCAAATTTATCACTCATCTGTATGCATGAAAATTTAGGCCTGTAATTTCCATGTTGAATATTGCTTAGTGATCAGGCTTCACAGACTGATGAACATAATTTCCATAATGAATCAGGAGCAAACATAAATCAAACCATACATACTTACAAATAAGAGAAAGCAAATTAACAGACCTACTTTACAAACCTCAAGAGATGCTCACACTTTTGTTAGGAGCTTGCTCTGCACAAGACTAGCACAATTTAGAGAGTGAATTAGGGGGGGGGCTAGGCCAAGATTTGCAACTGCAAGTGCAATGCATGGCATTGATACACAATACACCTAGATATCAGGGAATTTTAGCTAAACCATTAAATGAGTGAGAGTGGAACTAATTGAGTGGAAGGTTAATCTGTATTAAAATGCCTTCAGATGTGTGGTATTTAAAGATTGCTCTCTTTAAATGCTGATGAATTCTTTCATACAAATATTTGGTTTTTTTCCATGCCAACGTTGTTGTTACAATTTCATAGAATAGAATCATAGAATCATAGAGTTGGAAGAGACCAGGAAACACCATATCTTAGAATCATAGAATTTCTATAGCACCAAGTTGTGTGCTCTCTTGATGGGTTGTGCAAATGCATTCAGGTAGAGGATGAGGGAAGGACAGTGACACTAAGCACTTTCAGATGATCTGTTAATGGAACATTCATCCCGAATTGCTTGAAGTGAGATAAGACTACATTAGCTATTTAATGAACATTCATTGTGATTTGTCTGCATTGAGATCACTGCTGTGTCAAAGCAAGTGCTCTCCCCCACACTTTCCAGTGCATTTTCCCTGGCACCTGCCTTATCACAAAACACCAGATCTTTGGGGGAAGAGCATTTGTTGAGGAAGACCTCTCAATCAGCTGTAATTGCACATCCTGAATTTGCTGGTATGTGACTGAATCCCACTTGAAAATAGTGACAGCCTGGAAAAGCCCAGTGATAGGAGAGACAGAAAAGTGATATAACCCGAAGCACACCTTATAGGACTTGCATAATACATTTTTCTCATATGAATCCCCTCAACAGGGAATCAGCAGTTGGCGGGGGGGGCGCTTATGAAAATAAGTTTAGAACCATATGAAACTGTATTATTGGATACGATTCTATTGTATTGAAAACTGTAAATTTATGCTAAGATGTAGTGGAGGGTGGATTGAAGATATAAACTGCATAAGTGAGAAAAATATCCCAGCAGTGAACTCTTCAGTCTATAAATGCCCGCTTAGAGCAATCATAGCTAGCAGCAAGTTACTGCACAAGAAACATTCAAATCACCAACCTGGTTCCTGGAGAGGAACAACTGCAGAATTTAAAAATGGAGGAAATATACTATTCAGCAGCCTAATCCTATTATTTTGGCCAAGAGCCAATGGACACACAGCAGCAGAATCAAAAGCAGGATAACTGCAGGGACAAAAGCTAACACAGCACAGCACAAAAGACAGGTCTCGATTCAAAAAAAGTCCTTTTTGTTCTCTATTTAGATGAACAGGAAAGTGCAAGCTCTCCTTTTCCTATTTTACAGCTTTGCAAGCCAGGAAGAATTTAGGGAATCAGCTGACTGGGCACCAGAAGTCAACAGTCCAGGCTTCTTCTCATTTATGTCATAAAGAATAACCCAGTTGTTAACTTACACCCACCTTTTCAGAGCTCTGTGTTTCACTCACTTTTTTTCTTTACCCCAGCGCACTCCAATGTAAAGCACTCCTTGCCAACCAACCCGCCTTTTCCTCTTCCTTCAAAACTGCACGTTAGCCCAAGGAATCTTTGAGCCTTTGTCTGCCACTATCCCACCCCACCCCACCCCACCCCCAGAGATTTCTGGGTCACGTCTAAATGGTAAGTCGCTTGAGTCTAATATGATCCTAAAGTATAATAATGATGGTGTAGCTTACCCAGATAAAAGTGTACTGCTAGGACATAATTCATTCTGGTGTTATTAACTCATGATACGTACATGGTGGTCACATACAGACTGGCACTCAGATCTTATTACAGAGCCTGTGCTAGTACAAAAGCTAAAGATTTTTTTTAGCTGTCACAACAAAGTGATGGAGGTGCAGACTTCTTCCTGAGACACATCATCCTGAGGAAGTCAGAGCAGGGGGAGGGTGGGGTGACAGTGATAATGAAGCATCTGCAGTTGCAAAAACAATTCTGAAGTAGGCAAGGAGTGAGAAGTGGAGGAGAAGGAATGGGGCTGGCAGGCAAGTGGCAGGGCAACCCTTGGCCACCTCTGAAATTAGGTAAAGGTTGTGATGCATCATTTGGGAACCCCCTGGGCAGTGCACAGCCTTGGATTTTCACCCTTCAGTTCAGCTTAGCAGTGCCTCCAGTGGTGGCTTGCTAGGCTTTGGCAATTTCCCATTTGGTAAGTCATGGGCAGATAACAAAACAAGTGGTTTATTATGTCCCTGACAGGCTTCCATACATGACTTGTTTGTTAGTTAGTTGGTGGGTCACAAGTTGTCTGAGCCTGCTTTAGACCCATAGCAATTCTACTTAATTCACGGAGTGACCTGTGAATACAATGAACCACAAACATCATAACAGATGTCAGTGTTACTAGCCCTATTGCTTTGTGGCACTGTGGTCTAAACCACTGAGCCTCTTGGGCTTGCCAATTGGAAGGTCGGCGGTTCGAATCCCCGCAATGGAGTGAGCTCCCGTTGCTCTGTCCCAGCTGCTGCCAACCTAGCAGTTCAAAAGCACACCAGTGCAAGTAGATACAGTAAATAGGTACTGCTGTGGCAGGAAGGTAAACAGTGTTTCTGTGCGCTCCGGTTTCTGTTACAGTGTTCCGTTGCACCAGAAGCGGTTGAGTCATGCTGGCCACATGACCCAGAAAGCTGTCTGTGGACAAACACTGGCTCCCTTGGCCTGAAAGCAAGATGAGCGCCACAACCCCATAGTCACTTTTGACTGGACTTAACCGTCCTGGGGTCCTTTTCCTTTACCTCTACCTATTGCTTGGAGTGTAGCATGATCCTTCAACTAAATCACATCAACTAGAAACAAGAAGAGAGTGTGTAGTGTAGAGCAGATATGCCTATTTTTTCACCACGCTGGAAAGGTAAGGACTTAAAACATACAACACACACTTCTTAGGCTATCACAACCATACTTGGGTGCACATAGTTTGTTAAAATTTGCTGCTTGGGAACACAAATACAACTTGAATAAAACTTGCTGTGCAATTTGTGTGAACACTCACATTAATTTCCCCAATAGCCGCAGCCTCATTACTGCCAGATTTGTGCATCCCATTATGATGCTGACATTGGCATTTGTGTGATTAGTGAGGAAATTACTGATTCATTCAGATTTAGCATGATCTTTATTGCTCTTAATTAAGCAACGGAATGTGAAAACTGTTATGACATTTTAATTATCTGAATGCAATACAATTTGTATATTTTCTTTTTTTAAAAAAATATACATCTGGTGGGATCAGTATCTGGATCAGTTACAAGTAACTGACTAACCTTCTGCTGGAAACTGAATTTCCTCTGCTCCATCCCGCAATTTCATTATCTCTTGTTAATAATCATCTATGGCAGTTAAAGAAATGAATGCTTATCCTTCAAGATCCAAGATCTCTAGGATCTTAAAATAACTACTGTGAAAGTTTAGGATGGTTTTTACTCTTTTACTTATTGATGATATTATCCATGACAGAAGTTCCCCCAAATTCTGAACTCTGTTGCATGGGGGACATCTACAAGTGCAGCAGGCTCTGCACAGCAGATTTTCACCATCAAACATCTAGAGGGTGGCAGAGCAGAAGGAGTCAGCTATTGAGCGGTTCCAGCTTTTCCCCTCATCGCATGAGCAATTCCATAGGACTATGTGGCATCAAAAGAACAGTCTCTCAACTAGTGGCAACTGTGGTGCATTTTGTTTGTAGTGCAGAGATGGGCGACTTGCTTGACTACAACTCCTGTCATTTCTGAGCAATGTCCATGCTGGATGGAGCTGATGGGAGTTGCAGTCCAACGTCATTTAGAAGATCACGTTCGCTATCTCTGATGGCCCCCATCTGTGCTATGCATTTAAAGCAGCATTTAAACAGTCATAGCTTCCCCCACAGAATCCTGGGAACTGAGAGTCATCAGGAGATAAAGGTGCTGAGAGTCATCGGGAGACCCCTATTCCCCTCGCAGAGCTACAGTTCTCCAAATGGTTTAACAATCTATCCCTCTTCCCAGAGAACTCTGGAAACTGTAGTTCTGTGGGTGGGTGGGAATACGGGTTTCCTAAAAAATCTCAGCACCCTGAAACCGCAGCTTCCATGATTATTAGGGGAAAGCCGTAGCTGTTAAAAGTGGTGGCATAGTGCTTTGAATGTATAGTGTGGATGGGGCCTGATATGGTAAAAATATGTTCACTGCAAAAGTCTAAGCCAGGAATTACACATTTATATGCTAAGCTGTGGGATGCGGGCGGTGCTGTGGGTTAAACTGCAGAGCCTAGGGCTTGCCGATCAAAAGGTTGGCGGTTTGAATCCCCATGACGGGGTGAGCTCCCATTGCTCGGTCCCAGCTCCTGTCAACCCAGAAGTTCGAAAGCACGTCAAAGTGCAAGTAGATAAATAGGTACCGCTCCAGCGGGAAGGTAAACGGCGTTTCCGTGCGCAGCTCTGGTTCACCAGAAGCGGCTTTGTCATGCTGACCACATGACCCGGAAGCTGTACACCGGCTCCCTCGGCCAGTAATGCAAGATGAGCACCGCAATCCCAGAGTCGGACATGACTGGACCTAATGGTCAGGGGTCCCTTTACCTTTACCTATATGCTAAGTACATGAGACTAGAAAAACCCAGATTGTTTGTAACAATTTGAGCAATTCTTATATGAATGAATGACTTGGAAGAAGAAGAAGAGCCAGTGTTTGGATCAGCTTGGGCTCTACATTGTTTCATAAATTCTAGAAGCTATTTGAGCGCTGCCTACATGCTGCCTATATGTTGCATGGTCATGGAAATTCACATGGGAGAAAAGCTATTGGGATCGGAGAATGATTTACAACAAAGCAATGCACAGAAAGGGTTAAACACCCCCCTGGCATACACACACGGCTCCTTCACTTCAAATTTCATCACCTGAAGGTGTTTTCTTTTCTTAAATGGCACTGGAGCTCTTATGTGTAGAATGCAGTTCGCCTCTCATATAGGAGCTCTTGGGACTTTTTCCATCCTCTCTCAATAGGCAGCATTTTCCCAGTTAATAAACAAGTTGCCATGTTAAAAGGCAACAGCATCTGCGCAACAGCAGCCTCCTCTCCCAAGCCAGTCGTTAGTGGTGAACTGTAATTTGCTAAAACACTTTCCTAATGTTTGGTATGAGTTCAAGCAGAAAGCATATTGCTCTTTTAAAAATGAAGTACTCTCCCAAGATCAACATTTTTCTCCAAAGCTAATAGGTTTGGGAATAGCTGGGGGTGATTTTTGGGCTACCAATCCTGATCAGGAATTTCAGACTTAAGGACAAAGTAACATACAGCTCATATGCGGAAATATTCTGGAAGTTTGCTGTTCTCTAAGAATCTATCTGCTTCAGTCGCAGAATATAGTCTTAGGAGTTGGGGGTGAGGGATGGGGAAGCAGCCTTCCTGTTGAGGTGGTTGCCTAGCCTGGGTGATGGACCATTAAGGGAAATCAAGAAAAGAGGGGCTCTGCGTGAAATGGCAAATGGGTGCCCCCCCCAAGCTGGCTGTTAGTTAGAAGGACCAAGCCTGTGAACTTTGAATTAAGTTAGAAGACAGTTACTGGCACTCATCTCGCTTTATTGGCCGAGGGAGCCGGCGTACAGCTTCCGGATCATGTGGCCAGCATGACGAAGCCGCTTCTGGCGAACCAGAACAGCGCACGGAAACGCCATTTACCGGTACCTTCCCGCCGGAGCGGTACCTATTTATCTACTTGCACTTTGACATGCTTTCAAACTGCTAGGTGGGCAGGAGCAGGGACCAAGCAACGGGAGCTCACCCCATTGCGGGGATTCAAACCGCCAATCTTCTGATCGGCAAGCCCTAGGCTCTGTGGTTTAACCCACAGCGCCACCCGCGTCCTACACATAACAGTAAGCAGGGAAGAAATAAATTAAAGGACTGACTTAGTATTACATGTGAACCAGGCAAGGCAAAGCAAGAACAGTGACAGGTGAATCTGTCAATTTCTATTCCTCTCCAAGGCCAATATCACACCATACATTTAAAGCATTATTATACTACTTTAAAAAGTCATAGCATACCCAAGGAATCCCATAAGCTCTATTTTGTTAAGCGTGCTGAGAGTTGATAGGACTTTCCTATTTCCCTCACAGAGCTATGATGCCCAGAGTAGTTTAACAATCAAGCCCCCTTCACAGGAAACTAGGAACTGTAGCTCTGTGAGGTGAATAGGGGTCTCCTAACAATTCTTAGCAAACTACTGCTCCCAGAATTCTTTGACAGAAGCTAAAACTGTTTAATGTTGCATCATACTGTTTTAAATGTATGGTGCTAAAGTGGTCCAAGTCTTCCTCCCCCCCCCCCAATCTTAAGTTAACTTTTTCTCATTTTCACAGCAGTCTGCAATTTAAAAACAACAAAACCTCACAAAAAATATATCAACATTTTAGTGTGACATTCTCCAGATACATAATTTTTTTCAAAGCAATTCTTTCCCTAATATCGCACAATTTTGATAAGCTATTTTCACAAACACATGGAGAAGAGTGGTGGACACAAATTGTTTATGGCTTACTGTCATGTGTGAACTGGAAATTTGTATGGCACAGTTCTCCATTACACCCTTACTTGGTTATTACACCCAACATGGTTATGTTGATTTATGGTTAAAACCATCATAACATACTGATGCCATTAGACTGTATAAAACGTAAGAATTACAAATCATTTATATTTTACAATAGCTTCAGAAACAGTAAAGTAGAAGGAGTCAAGCAGATTTTCCATTTAAAGCAAAGTGTTCCTCTGTTCAGCTATAGCAATCAATCAATCAGCTGCCTAATCTCATGTATTCTAGGACTAATTTACAGGGGGAAAGAGTCTGATAAAACTAGTCTTCCTGCAGTAAATGATCTAATTTGAGAGGATTGCTCCTTCCTCCAAGACATATTGATTTAATAGTCTATTTAAACTTTATTGGTAGGAAAATACATAGAATAAAAGAGAATGCAATGGATTACAGAGCGCGCGCACCCGCCCACCCACCCTGGAGAATAATAGCCACACACTGCAAATACTTCCACAAATGTGCTAAACTATAAACAATAAGCTACAATTCTCAGTGGTTTAAACAGTCAATCCCTCTTCTCAGGGAACCCCGGGAACTGCCACTCTTTGAGGAGAACAGGGATCTCTTAACAATTATCAGTACCCTTAACAAACTGAAGTTCCCAGGATTCTTTGGGGGAAGCCATGAGGGCTTGAAGCAGTGGCCACTTTGGAAACAGGATGCTGTACTAGATGGGGCCATTGGCCTAATCCAGCAGGCTCTTCTTCTGTTCTTATGGTGACACTGCGTTAAATGTGCAGTTCAGAGGGGGCCTTAGAGTGGAATCTCAGTATTATACATGCACCGAGTCATCCTAAAAGTTAATAGAAAGACAGACCCTCTCTCTCACACACAAAAACCCCCAGAATGGCTCCCACTGAATTCTATGGAACAAAATAAAACAGGCTGCCATTTGGGAGTCAATAAGAATAAAACCTGTCCTTATTCAACAATGGCTTGGTTTGAATATGACACTAAGCCAAACCACATTTAGGGTAAATGTGTGAACCCTCAAAGAGGGGTACCAACTCTCTCCACACTAACCATGAGCTGTAACCAAAGTTTGCCCTATAGGTTATGGCTTGTCTAGGAGAACTTAGGTTTGGACTAGCATTTTGCTAGTCAAACTAGTTCCTACAGTATTTCACTTCCTCCACATAATCATAGGAGTTATTTTCACTGGAAGGTATGTTATGTAGTAGAGCACACACTCACTCAAAGCTGAGAAGTTTTCTCAAATTATCACAAAAGTAGGCAAATTTTAGAAAATCAGAAGAAACCTACTCTTTAATTTAAGAGATGAAGGCATAACTGAGAACAAAATTTTATCTGCTGAGGAAGTAACAATATTTATCCTTAAAATGTCATGCCTTTTTATATGCAGTCTGTCATGAAAGGGAGATGCTATTGTAACAGCTATGAGGGATAAAATAGTCTATCAAGATTTTCACAATTGCTTCTGCTGAAAGAATTACGCCCATAGAAGCCACCCAAAATTTTAAAACAATGCTTCCCCTCCTCCCACTGACGTTGTATCTGAAGTGCAAACCCTCCCAAAGTAATGAAAATGGTTTTTTTATAACTGCAGTATTATTATGGCTGCCTCCCTCACTGGAGTACAGTCAAAATTAATATGAAGTTGTCACTTTGCAATATGTTGGGCATAGGAAGCACATGTTCACTTCTTATATTCAAGGACTTGGAACATTTTTCTGAAAACCTTTGATCTGAGTTCTCAAATCAAGTTATAGATACATTTCCTTGGCGTAACTGCATTTCAGTACCTTAAAACTGAAAAAGTACCTTATTTTCCCCATCAAGATGGAGATCATGCAAATGTGGAGGTCAAAAGCCAAATCTGATTTTTGTGCCATTACTGTTTTGAGAAAAGGCAAGTCAACTTGGTTCATCGATTTCCAAAATTCAACAATGGTCTATGGAAAACTATTTCAGCACTATGGAACAGAATACATCGGGCAGCCTTCCACCTTCTTGTATATTAATGGACTCCAACCCTGCATCATTCCCAACAAGCATTGCTAATGGTCAAGGACTGTGGGGATGGTAGTCCAACAACTTCTAAGGACACAAGACTAGGGGAGGCTGCATTAAGCCACAGTAGCTCTTTTCTAGTAACAGAAGTAATATATGGACACTTTTTGGTCTGGTGTGATGCTGATCCAGAAAACACAAAATGCCTACACACAGCTCTGAAATGCATCCTTCAAGAGAGTGAATTTGTGTCCAACACCTATTATTTTATGAAGTTCTGCATTCACTGAACACAGGGAATGGCGAATTCAAACAAAAGTTGACAACACCGAATTCTACCACACTGGTATCCACAAACAAAAGGTGGCCCCTGAAGCGTTTACTCTGCAACTACCACTGATCACCTGCAGGAACAAACAAACAAACAAACTCCCTAATGCACACAATACAAAACTGCAAGCAGGTGTCTCTGAAACATCTTTCAAAACCTTTTCAGTTCTTCTGCCTCCAGTTTGTATAAATTCTTTCTTCCTAAGGATCCCTGTTTGCCATCACATTTCACTCAACCTTCTCTGTAACCCAGTGCTCAATCTAAATCCCATATATTCTATGGGCTCATCACCTCTGGGCCTGCAACTATGTCTAATGGTCATTGAACCACTGTGGTGATCTCTAAGCAGGCGAGGAAAACTATGCTAGCTGCTTTCTCCGCTTGGATGTAATACAGCAGCAAGATGTGCCCAAAAAGAAAAGTGCTCAATATCCAGCTGCCATCAGCTTTAGTTCCTTGCAGTGCAATAAGCAGGGCCAGCCATCGCTAATCATTAGGCAGAGTGATGCAATCTCCTCAGGCAGTAGTGGCAGCCTTCCCACCACCAGGAGCGGTCATTCCTCCTAAGCTTCCTGGCCTGTCTCTCTAGAGAGCAGAGCTGTGTGTGCTAGACATATTATACACCGCCTAAGGTAGTAGAGGATGCCACCCCATTGCCAGTGTTGAAGAAAGGTTCAATTATCAATCCAGCCACCTTCTGCACATAGAATGAGGGAGAGCCATCTTCTTCTTTGCTTCAGACTTCTAAATGTCTTGGGCTGGCCCTCATCCAAGTCTTAGCAGTTCACTTTCCACTCTTTAAAACAGATCCTCTATTCCCTCAACATTCATCTTCAGGTTCTTTAAACTTTCATCACTTCTAGGTACTACACGAGGAAAGATTTCAAAAGATTTCTCTTCCGTAAAGCACATCCCTATACGTGTGTACACTGAGCGTTGTGGGAGTCCGCAGGCATTTCTCCATTCCGAAGGCTTCCATCTCAGTCAAAAGACACACAATTCTCCATAAATATTACTTTACTGAAAGCTTGGTGTGCCTCATCCTTTGCTTCACTGCAATATGTTTTATTTCAAAATGCCCTTCACTTACAAAGCTTTGACCCATTCCTATAGAACCCAGGTTTTTAGAGTTATGGATACTTCTGCAAGATGTCAGATGAGTTAATGCACCATCAACCCTAAAATACATAGGTTGCTGTTAACTCTGTCATTCCAGAGCACTTTCAAAATCTACAATACCAGTGTGACAACCACAAATATACAAAAGTCTGTGGCTTGCTTACATGTGGATGCTCTTCTATTAAAAACATTTTCTTTTTCGTAACACATTGACTGAGAAATCCTCTTTAACAACAGCAAATACCTCAACAAATTTCAAAAATGTTTCTTCTTTTCTTTATGTCTGGTTCTGACAGCTTCTGATGGCTCATTTAGGGCCACCAAGAAATTGAGGTTTTGACCAAGCTAACATCACTAAGTGCTTTCAGTTCCCCCATATGTACAATGAGTGGTCTATCAGACCCGTTTTTAATTAGAAACTGAGGCATATTACCTGAATGTGCATAATAAGTTCATTCTGACATTTCAGTTTTCAAGGGGAGAAAGCCAATTACAAGTGAAATAAACAAACAGAAAATGCCGGAGAACCAAGTCAACTTAAAGCACAGCATGTTGTACAAGTCACATTTAATGTTCTGTCCGTTTCAGCAAAAGGAGACAAAATAGCAAAAGATCCATGTTTAGAATTTGTAATATGCCTCTGTTGCTCCTGCTCACGATTAGGAATGTCTGATCTTGGTTCTTTTGCTCCACCTTGTCTTATAGCTGGTCTGAAGAGCTTTTGCTCCCACTGATACTACACAGCTAATTACTGGCGCTATTGACTGGAGCTAAAGATTAGACAGGAGACAGGATAACAGGAAAGAAAATCTTTAAGCATTCATGTTCACCTCACAGTATCTCTGCTGGTGGCAACCAGCAACAAAAAGTGAACACACTTCTTTGAAAGTTCAGACACGTCATGTGCACACACACAAAAGCAAGGAACTTCTCTAGCACCAGGGTCGAAAGTTGCAGCAGGAGACCAAAAGCCATCAGATTGCTCATAAAAATAACGTATGTACCTAAAAGGTCAGGTCTACAAACTTTTTTTATTTAAAAAAATGCTTTAAAATGGTTTAACAGCAATGCCTCCTTAAAGAAAACTCGAGAAATTCTGTCCTGGTAGCTTAAGAGAGCTTTGGGATTAAAATGTTAACTCCAAAATACAATGGCACACTCAGATCTACAAGTAAACAATGGCCACAATCCAGAGAAACAGGATGGAGAAGATACTTATGCAACGCACCTTAATTCTCTTTTGTCCCCTAAAGCCACTATACCACACCTCCTATCCTTCTGGCATGAAAAGCAACGTGTGGCACTGCTCAAGGAAAGGGGGAGGAAACAGACCCCTTAGGGTGCTTATAAGTGTGGGTTTGTGCTGGTATTACAGCCTGTGGTTTAAGCTGATCAGTTGCGCTCAAACGGACAAGCATTAATAAATGTTAAGACAATTCAGATATATTATAAATTCTTCTGACTTAAGGATTTCCAATTATAACTTTAATGTGAAACTAAGTTAATGTGCTTAGCTTTCAGTGCCTATAAGCCTCATAAGTCTTGTTTTTTATTACGATTATGCCTGTCAATGTGGCAATTAAATGTGGACAGATTGAGCAATCACTTACTAGAAAAGATAATTGGTGAAGGTGCAGAAATGGAACAAAAAGTTGTGTGATCAAACAATCATGCAAAAGTGACAGAGGCCCAAGATGCTGAATCAGGTAGCAAGCAAATGCTAAAGGCCAAGCGAATCTAAATTTCACCCTACAGTTAAAGGGGGAGGGGAAGTGCTGTGTGTGTGTGTGTGTGTGTGTGTGTGTAGATCACAAGCTCTGTAGCCTGCAGCAGCAGCCAGGAAACTAAACTAACTTGCAAGCACATGCAGAAAGAATTCTCAAATGTCAGACATAACAAATAAAGGAGCATTTACAGACTCACACCCAGCAGGATCTCCATTTGGCTAACACTTTAAAGGTTTTTAAGGTAACTGTTTAGCAAGCTGTATCCTCTGAACTTTATGTAGAGGAAATAGCAAAAATCAAAGATACCCTCAAAGGTCTTCCTTGACCCACCAAACATCCAATGAAGGTGAACTATTAACTGAACAACAAATGTTATATGTTGTTGTTTAGTCGTTTAATCGTGTCTGACTCTTCGTGACCCCATGGACCAGAGCACACCAGGCACTCCTGTCTTCCACTGCCTCCCACAGTTTGGTCAGACTCATGTTGGTAGCTTCAAGAACACTGTCCAACCATCTCGTCTTCTGTCGTCCCCTTCTCCTTGTGCCCTCCATCTTTCCCAACATCAGGGTCTTTTCCAGGGAGTCTTCTCTTCTCATGAGGTGGTCAAAGTATTGGAGCTTCAGCTTCAGGATCTGTCCTTCCAGCGAGCACTCAGGGCTGATTTCTTTAAGAATGGATAGGTTTGATCTTCTTGCAGTCCATGGGACTCTCAAGAGTCTCCTTCAGCACCATAATTCAAAAGCATCAATTCTTCGGCGATCAGCCTTCTTTATGGTCCAGCTCTCACTTCCATATATAGCATTATATGGCAAGAATAAATGTTGTGGTACACCTGCAGCAGTGGTAGACCGGACACCTTCATCTGCCCCTGCTGCAACAAAACATGTTTCTCCTGTATCAGTCTCTACAGCCACAGCAGGCACTGTAACTCCCCAACAGTTTGACTTCACCCGTGAAGGCACACTCATCCATTGTTTCCCGAGACAGATGCATGCCAACCATCCGGTGGGAAGTCCCACTGCACACAAGCAGAACTCATTCTGTGCATAAAACAACTTATTCCATCTTTTTAGGGCTTGCTCACCTATGACTGTTCGTATAATGATTGCACCCAGATGAAGCCAGCCACTTTTACCTGTACACTACTACTGCTGCTGCTTCATTCCTTCCTTTGCACCAAGAAGTCAAGAAGTGTTTAGCTAATTCTGAACCTGGAAACTGTGGTTAATAGCTTCTGAAAAAGCAATGGTATTAATTAAGCCAATTTAAAACAAGTTTTCATATCTGGGCTTTTAAGGAAACTATTGTTTCCTGTTGCAATAGAACTACAGAACTGTGATTAACTGAATCCTTCCTGGCTTGTTTCCCAGTTGTATAAGGGAGGAACAAAGTGACTGTACATGAGAGTCAGCTAACTGAGCCAAGATATGATTATCGAAACATAGAGACTGCAACATAAAGTAATGGCTTGCACACATGGATGAGCTATCATAGGCAGGCAGAACTTTGAAATTACCACACAAAACTCAAATACAATGCTTTGCCCAAGAAGTCAGTTCACACATTCAGCCACAGTCATTTGTTGAGAAATCAAGTGATATGCATGCAAGTGTGAACAAGTCCTTAGAAGCTATTCTGTATTTCTGGTTGAAGTTCCACTTACCAGAAGCATGGATTTACCCATAGTTAAAGCTGTGCAGGAGGCATAAGCTACAAAGTGTAAGCCAAAGTTACTGCAAATGCAAGCTTTGGCAATTATATGGCTTTTCTCATTTTCAGTTAATTAAGTTTTAGAAAATAAAAGGACTAAATGACCAAAGAACATCTGTTTCTATGGACCTTTATTAACCCCAATATGCAGTGCTATCTATTGGGTTTGGCAATTATGAAACATAATAAAATTTACAGGAGAAATGATGTTTTTCACTTCATTCAATTGCACCTCACTAAGACAAGCAAAGCATTGCAGTTGACTAGTCCATTGACTATAAAACACAACACCCATAGGCTATATGTCAAAGGAGGAAATGTCTTATCTCACTTTAAGGAAACACACCAAAAAATTTCAGTACTGTGCAGCATTTCCCAACTGCTGATACATATTCAGCCCAACAACTGTAAATGTGCCATTTCAATGCTCCCTGTAAAAGGACTGTGGCACAGCTCAGAGGCTACAGGAGCCCACAGTTCATCCATATGGATGAACTGAAGTGAGTCTCACAAACTCATTCCCTCTCCCTTTTTCAGTTCTTTCACAGCCACAAGGAGATTGGAAGCTTCTGCTTTAACAAACAACAACAACAACAACAAATCAGTTTCCGATGACATCCAAGCACAAGGAACTGTGATTTAGTTAAACTATGGTTAGTAAGAACATTATAAACATTGTGACCAAACCTGGTTGATGTCCATAGCTACTGTTCATGATGGCTGCATGCTACCTACCTCCAGGATCAAAGGCAATATGCCTCTGCATACCAGTTTTTGAAGACACAAGTACTAAGGGAACGGCTGCATTCATCTCCTGCTTGTGGGCTTCCCACAGATATCTGGTGATCCACCATGAGAACATGAAGCTGGAGGAGATGCCCTTGTGGCCTGATCCAGCAGGGCTTTTCGTATGTTCTCTATGAACTCAGCTGCAGTGTTGTGCCTGCCAATATGCAGCCAAATGGTTAAGTCTCTGGCAAAACCTCCCTTGCTATTCACATGCGATAGACATATTTAAGAGCCCTTGCCTGTATACCAAGTTGTACACAAGAGGCAAAGGCAATAGATGCAGCAACAACAACCTCTCAGAAAGTCTAAGTATGTGGATAATACAAGTGTTACCAATATCTGCTCTCTGTAGAAGTGATTGACAAAACCTGGGAAGACTCAAGAATGATTGTGCACCTGCTGTTCTACAGCGGTGGTGTCAAGAGTCCCTGCCCTCTGGCATCTATTTCATCAACCATACAAATTTCTCTATCCTCATCTTGTTTGCCAAAATTGCTAGTTGTGGTGCCAAATGTCTTCTGGTTTTGAATAAGATGCAGCTAGCAAAAATATCCCCAACAGCATTATTCAATGACTTCATTCACTGCACAGGGCTGAAAACAACCAATCAGTGTGAATATGCAAATGGGCCACTCTGCCTAGCCAGCTGCTTTCACTAAGCCTCACCTGTTAGCACAATCCTAAGCATAACGATCCAACACTAACTCCCAATGAGTTCAGTGGGGTTTGCTCCTAGGAAACAAGCTGTGTCTACTTATTCTAACATGAAAAGAAAAGTATTATGCAATTTAACTCTATTTTGACACCAGTCAATATATCATTTCAATCAATGACCTTGCTAACACATCCGTATCTCCCCACAGATATGTTGCTGTAAACAAGCCATTGCTGCAAGCAAGCCACACCTAATAATTTTACTGGTACATCTGCTCACCACCCCCACAAACATTGGGGGGTACTGTTCTCCGCCCCACTAAGGTCACTTGCAGCTATACCTTTAACATTCTTCATTACCATAATTTGCAGGGAAGCTCTCACCTCTAGCCTTTCTAAGTATCACTTTTTATTACCCACTATTTACAGCATGGCAGGCGGCCAATAAAGCTCTCAGTGGAATTCTGCATCCTTACATAGTTTGCAAAGAATCTTCCTTTGTCTTTGAACAGCACAATTCAATGTCAAATCTCTTAAATTTTCAACTTACAATTTATTATATCAAACCTTCTTTAGTGTGTAAACCGACATAAAAGACCTACTCAAGATTCTTTTAAAGAAGTTAAGGGCACACGGCCTGATTTTAGAGTCAGTTTTGAAGATATTTCAATATGTCCTCATTGACACAAAAGGAGCTATTACATTTGCACTTTCACTGAAGTTAATCTATGAAACGTTTGATGTGCTTCTCTCTTAGTTTCATAGGGCAAATAGTTACGCTTTGTTATATTTAACTGGAGGACTTCAGAAAAACCTTTAAAAAAATATATTGCAGATTCTGCAGTTAGGAAGGAGAGGGAACTGGAATTAAGGTGGAAAGGCAGGAACACACCCCTGACAGCTGGGAATGGCTTTCTCACCAAAAATGTTTTATCACATAGCTCAGTAAAGTTCAACACTAGGCACAAAATACATGTGTGTGACTGAGCAGTTTACCCAGTCTTTCAAAGTATTTCAGAAAATGTCTGATCACAATATTGCTCAAATTAAAGGCATTTTAGCTATGTGGTAGATAGGGCAGGCAAGGCACTATCAACTAGGGATTGCCAACCTTTTTGGGCCCAGGAATATTTGCAAACCAGAGAGACTGTTGTGAGCACCACACACACAAACCGCAGCCAAGCACACACCACGACCCATTCCACTGGCTACAACCAAATGCTTATTTCAAGCTGACCTTAAGGGTGGGGGGTGGGTGGGGGTGATGATGACGATGACGATGATTTATACCCCACCCATCTGACTGGGTTCGCCCAGCTACTCTGGGCAGCTCCCAACAGAACATTAAAAAAGCGATAAACATCAAACATTAAAAACTTCCCTAAACAGAGCTACCTTCAGATGTCTTCTAAAAATCAGATAGTTGTTTATTTCCTTGACATCTGGTGGGAAGGCGTTCCACAGGGCGGGCGCCACTACCGAGAATACCCTCTGCCTGGTTCCCTGTAGCTTTGCTTCTTGCGGGGAGGGAACCACCAGAAGGCCCTTGGAGCTGGACCTCAGTGTCTGGGCAGAACGATGGGTGTGGAGACATTCCTTCAGGTATACAGGGCCAAGGCCATTTAGGGCTTCACAGGTCAGCACCAACACTTTGAATTGTGCTCGAAAACGTACCTGGAGCCAATGTAGGTCTTTCAGGACTCTTATTATGTGGTCTCCTCGATGAGAAGAGGGAACAAAGGAACCTGGTAGGAGCCATGGAAGGCCCCTGCAAGACCATGTGTGCTTGTGGCCACTATAGTGGCAATCCCAGTAGAGGTATTCAGAAGTGCAAAGGACATATTTAAGCTCATGAGTGTTGCTGTGTATCTGTGCTGGTATGAAGAGGGCTACAATTTCCAAAGCTGATACATAATAAATTATTGTCTAGTGCATGAATATGCTATCCATGTGCTGAATATTCAGCTGGAAATGTCTACACTTACGAGCTTCATTTCATCTGCTGCAGAAATAACTTTCCATATTATTAAAGCTGCTCCTGTGCTAAGAGAAGGAAAGGCTGAAGAATTCCACAGCATTATGACCATATTATTACAAGCCCAGTCCAGGACTCAGTGACAACGCTGTTTATCCCTTAGCCCATTGCCAGATCTTAATTCCAAACTAATTCTATACAGTCTCGCACTTGCCATAATTATGCACATCAGGCAAGAGAATAAAGACATACACATTGGGCAATGATGTGTTAGGGGCTGGAACATGGGCCTAGGGAGAAGGTTAAGAAACAGAAAGCCCAGGGGGCAGGGTAGCCGAAGGAGAGGGGGCAGAGCAGGAGTAGACAGAAAAGATACAGACGAGAGTGGAGACAGATAGAATGTACAGAGCCCCTGGGTGGGAAAATGTGCCAAAGAGGCATGGGGTTTGCGACGAACCTCCCCTTCAGACTCTCCCCTTGTTACTAAGTGAATTTCTAATCAGGTGTTCCGGGTCAAATTTCAATCCACCCCACCTGTCCCTCTGAGGTCTGTCTGTGATGTCAATCCCCTTTTATTTATAATCTGGGAATCTCTTAGTAACGGGAGTTTTCTGGTCCAGCTGGCGTGGCCGGTTATATCCTCTGCTCTGGGCTTCGGGGGGTAAACTCCTCTTTACCTACCGTTCAGGGTCTCTCTCTGGATCCCCCACTGTATCAGTTAGCTAAGCCCTCTTAGCAACTCTGTGGCATTACCAAGGTTTCTGCCCACTAGCCCCCCCCTCAGTGAAATTCCAAGACACAAACTATCACCCTGCAGGTCAGTTTTGTCTTTTCCCTGAGTTCACTTCCTCATGAGCATACATAACTCGCTGGACCAAATAAACGACGATTTTCTCTTGGGTCAACAAAAGCAAGTCATTATTTCTTTCAGAACATAACGGTTTCAGTAATTCAATCGTTTATAAGCTTAATTTCATTACAGCGTAAACTCTTTCTTTCGGCATCACATACTCATCTTCAACCTACCCACCACTATTCTGGCCCCACACCCTCCTCCTTCCAGTCACCACACACTCTCCCTCTCTCCAAAGCTGCTCCCTCCTTTTAAAGTGTGGAATGTCCCGCCTCCCACAAGATATCTGCTGCTCAAACTGGGGTGCACATTAACTCATAAAACACTGTGGGTTTCTGAAAATGTGGACGAGAGTGGAAACAGGTAGAATGTACAGAGCCCCTGGGTGGGAAAATGTGCCAAAGAGGCATGGGGTTCAAAAGAAGGGACCAGATAGGAAGAAACCCCATTATTTCCATTTGTTTGCTGTGTTTGCATATATAATGGGGAGTGTAGGGTGTAACAGCAGCCCCCAATCCCAAATTTGTTGTTCTAGGCACTTTTCTTCACTAACTTCTTGACTAACTTCTCCCCGTATTTGTGCTATGACTTTCAGTTCCATTAAGTGCCAATATTCACTGAATTATCTAACTCCAGGTGAGAATCTAAGTTGGGCAACACCTTAAGTAATGCTTTAAAGCCTATTCCACCAATGTAAAGACCTAGAGGGTTAGTTGATTTGGTGGTGTTTTGCTTTGTTTTGAATAAGCTTACTGTTGTAGAATTGACTCCAGTATTCTTTTAACACACCCTGGTATCAAAACTGCAATGAAGAGTAGCTGAAATTTTTCTAAATAATAATAATCAATAAAAACATGCAATCAGGTGGCTCTCCCACATCTAACCTAGCCCCAATTTTCACTCAAGACAAAAATAATAACAAAAAGCAGCTTTCTAGAAACCTTACTTGTTTCCAATTATTGGCTCCCCAGAAGCGCTGAGTGCAGAGTAGTCCATGCCATAAAAATTCAGTCCCAGAAGAATTTTACTTCTCCACTTGGCTTCTGGATCCAGCATTTGAACACACGCCCGCATCCAAGGTAGAGGGGAATTAGGGCCAGGCCTGGAAATCAACAGCAAAGAAATAAAATATGATGTCAAGGGACAGGTTCCAAAAAGAAGCAAAAGCATCTTAAACCAAACCTTTGCTCTAAGGAGATCCATAATCCCCAAAACAAATTACATTGCTTGCTAGGAGAAAGGAACATAGAAGTCAGGCCCATTGGTCCATCAAGCTCAGTATTGCCTACACTGACTGGCAGCAATCATTCATCTCGCTCTATAGATAGATAGATAGATAGATAGATAGATAGATAGATAGATACTTTATTGTCATTGTACATAGTACAATGAAATTGAATGCCACCCCACATTTACAGCCACACATACACATACATACCATCCATCACAACTCCCCAAAGATCATATCATTTGGTTACAGCATTTAAAATAGTTATAGCTCTTGGTTAAAAACTTTTTTTTTTTGGTCTATTCGTTCTTGATTTAATTGTTCTGTATCTCTTGCCCGAAGGCAACCGTGCAAACAGACTATATCCAGGATGAGATGAATCCTGTAAAATGTTGTTTGCTTTTCGGAGACAACGGGAGCTATATAGTTCATCCAAAGATGGGAGAGGATGACGGATAATCTTTTGGGCTGTGGTTATGACCTTCTGGAGCATTTTCCTGTTGGTGACTGTGCAACTGGCAAACCAAGCACAGATACAGTATGTAAGAATGCTCTCTATGCTGCCTCGATAGAAGGACACCAGCAGTCGCTCACTCAGATTGTTCTTCTTTAAAAGTCTGAGGAAATAAAGTCTCTGCTGGGCCTTCTTTACCTGAGCAATAGTATTAGCACTCCAGGTCATACCCAGCTCGATAGTAACATCCAGAAACTTGAATGCAGCCACCCTCTCCACCCGGTTCCCACCAATATACAAGGGCTGAATGTCCGCCATTTTTTTCCTGTAGTCCACTACCAGTTCCTTGGTCTTAGCGATATTAAGGACCAAATTATTTTCTCCGCACCAACCACAGAGCCGATCCATCTCATCCCGATAGGCAGACTCATCCCCCTTGGAAATGAGCCCCACCACAGTGGTGTCATCAGCAAACTTGTTGATTTTGTTGCTAAGATGGGTAGCTGTACAATCATACGTATAGAGGGTATAGAGCAGGGGACTCAACACACAACCCTGTGGGGAGCCGATGTTAAGGCTAAAGGCTGTGGACATATAAGACACTACTCTAACCCTCTGAGAGCGGTCTGACAAAAAGTTCAAAATCCATTGCTCAGGAAGTGTAAGAAACCCCCAAAATCAGTGCCCTTCTGAAATCATTAGTTAAAATCAGTGTAGTTTTGAAAGGGTCCGTCTGTCGTTTCAATTAAAAATTGAATTTAATTGTATCAGAACACAGACAAAAAACTTGATCACAGGCACCATCATGCAAAATTTAGTTACAATATCTCAACATGAGTCCAAATGCATAGCAAACAGCTTTCCAAAATATATAGATGTACACAAACATAGGTCCAGCATTCTTCACACATACATTTTTTCTATGTTCCAAACATATCATTTTATATTTGTATTTCCAAGTTCGCTTCAGCCAATTCAAGTAAAGTGTTGCTATTGGTTTTTTCTTTTTTAAAGAAAGGATCCTTGCATCCTTGACAGTTTGCCTTCTGTTGTAACATTTTCCTTGCCTCTTTTCAATATGCCTATCATTGGTGGAAGGCATCTGAAATTATACAACTCCTAAAGGAAAAAAGCAGTACATTCTATGTAATATGGAATTCTGTTTGTACATTTCTTGGACAAGCCACTGGATGATTTCCCTTATCTTGTGCACACACTTCAAACTGACAGTTGAGATAACTAGATACAAATCCTTAAGACACCATTTGATAAAGTGGGAAGAAAATATAGGGTGTATAGAGAGCAACTGTCAGAACTGTTTCAAAGCAAAGAGGGAGAAAATGTAAAATGCAAGATTCCTTTTTTTAGTTCTTCATCCTCAGAAGCCATATTGGACAGGGATTTTAGAGGCTTATTTGCCAATCCAAAAACAGATATAAGAAAAGCTAATACGGGCAAGCCAAAAAGAATGGAAGCCAATGGAAACCATACTCATACTAGACCAACTGAAATTAACAGACAAGAAACCTGTCCATTGATTTCAATGGGTCTACTCTTGAGTAAGGCCAATGGTAGGTACTGCCCAATATATTTATAATGCATTTTCAAATGAAATGCTGAGGTGGGGAGAAGTATAACATAAATAAATAAATATAATAATTAAGTAAAATAAATAAATAAAGCCTGGCATCTGCCCACTGCTCTTCTAAATGGTACTGATTAATTGGGATTTCTGTGAACTCCAGGTAGGTTTCCTGATGTCACTACTACATCCCTAAAGTCCAGTTCAGTGTACTACTGTTTTCCACCGTCATTGCCTTACCGTTGTGGTGCTGAATAATCATATGTCATGAGGCTGAAGCTGTCCACTATTGGGGCTAGCTGATCAAATTCTTTCTTTGTGAAACTTCCCAGCTGATTGGTTCTGAGAGAGAGAGAGACAGACAGACAGAGAGAGATGTTTATTTATACAAGGTCGTCAGCATGCCTGGTGCTTTACAGAGTACAAGAGGACCCGTCTCTGCCCTGAGGAGCATGCATTCTTTACATTTGACACAGGGGAATCAACAGAAGTAGGGTAAGCTGGGAACAAAGATGCAGTAGTTTCAGTTGCATAAGAACATAGTGAGAGACTGGGCTGGATCAGACCAAAGGCTCATCTAGTCCAGCATCCTGTTCTCACAGTGCCTATCAGATGCCTATGGGAAGTCCACAAGCATGGGAACTCCAATAGTATTGTCCCTCATTTACAGTTCAACATGGTAACTAGCAGGTTGCCAAACGTTTCACAGAAAACATGGGCTTTGAGGAGGGATTTGAAGGAAGTGTATTACCCCCACCCTCCATTTGTTCCTCACATGGACTTTGAGAAATTCTGGAAATGGCTTTGCCCCTGGCATAGAGAATATTTTTTTCCCCATCCACTTAGGCCTGAACCCAACTGAAGTTAACTGGGACATCTGTAACTCTTCTTTGGGTATGAAACAAGCTTCTAAATGTCTTGGCCAGGAAGGGTTAGAGCATTTTATGGGGAAACTGGGAACTTAGAGAGAATGTGCTCAAGTTCCAGAGCAACATATATTACTGGGGTTCTTGTCTGGAAATCCTGAGCTTTGGTGGAAGGGGAAGCAGAAGAAAGAAGATCAGATGACTTTGCTTCTGCACTTGGAAGTATTTTACATCCTGGTTCTAAATATTTGCACCTCTATATCCAACTGTGATGGAATCACAATTCCCTTGCAGTAGTTAAAATATCATGCTAGTACCACTGAACCACTAGCCTCAGCCACAGCACTTTCTTGGTCATTGCAGCCTTAAAATGAGGGCACTGGTTAATGTTTTGGTTACCTCTGGACAAAGCTTACATTCAAATGGAAATGAATCCCAACCTTTCCCAAAGGCTCAGGACAAATCAACATTTTGAGACATCAGAATACAATAATGTAATAAATAATATACTCTTCTAAACATCACAGTGCTAAAGGCACAAACCATAATGCTGAAACCCGAAACCCTCAATGCAAAGCATGGGAAATCTGTCAAGTGCCAGGAAAAACCCACACTGATGTGGTCCAATCAGACACTTGCATTCTGCCTTCCCCACCCAGGCCAACATAACCCATAAGACTTGTACTCTTGCCACTGCCACTTTTTTGGCTTGCTCCCGAAAAACTGTGTCGCGCTGCAGCCTCAAGATGGAACTAGATGTAATGCTGCTCACTGAAGTATTTATTTATTTATTTGGTTCGAGTAATGAAATGCGTCCCATAAAATATCCTGAAGAGGTTTCACAGTGAAGACAAAAAATAAAATAAAATAATCAAAACAATTCCATATGTACACAAACAAATTTAAATCCAATACAGAAACAGGGTGGGATAAAAGGTTTGTTGAAAGAAAAAAATGTATTTAACAGGTGCCAAAAAGACAACAGAAGCAACGCCTGTCAAATCTGTAATGGGAGGGAATTCCAAAGAGGAGGTGCCACAATGGTAAAGGTCCAATTCTTTACATTGTGCAGACTTCTCCTGCCGATTGCAGTGATTGATATAAGGGTTGAGATAATATTTTAGGTATCCCTTAGCTCAGCATCAAATTGGCAGCCAGTGTAACTACAGTCGCAACAGTGTGAATGGCATTTTCAGTGCAGAGAAAATAGCAGGCAGGGGCCCCTCCATACTTGCTGTTTGCACTGGAAGGGAAGTTTCCATTTATGTTAATAGAATTTTTCTTTCCAATGCAAACGGGGGGGGGGGGGGAGGATAAGAGTCACATTGGAATGCTAACCCTGGGGCAAATGTTTAAAGCCCCTTTACCCAAACCCAGCCACGGTCCGATCTGGATCTTTTCCCCCCTACACACACACACACACACACAATTTACTTATTAGAAACCCATTCATGAAATTGCTAATTGTGTGAATGGTATTGTGTCCAGTTTGCTCCCTAGGCAAACATGCGCGCACACACTCAGTAGAAATGCAGCACTGTTCCACATTACCCACTTTTGAAGTATCTACACTGTCAGTATATTTCTAATACATAAACATGCTATGTTCCTTGAAACTGAGCTTCTTTTTAAAAAAGAAATTATCCAAGTGCATTCACAATAGATTCAGAACACAATACAAGCTAACAGACCAGAGCAGAAGCAAAGCACCAGTTTTTCTACTGAATATAGAAACAGTCAGAAACTGACATTAAATTAATAGAAAACAAGCACATTACCAGTCTTCTGTTTACACAAACACATTTGAATTTTTTGCCTTGTTCAATTAAAGGGTTCCAGCACGGAAACATCAGACCTAAGCTGCTATTAAAATAAAATCTAACCCTTTGGAATCATTTAATTCTTATACAATTCTTCTTCACAGCCAGTCTCCAGAGATGTTAATTTAGTCATGAAGCACCATTTTAAAAAAGCAAACCAGGACAAGTGATTAAAAGCTGCATTTCTAAGGACACTTTCCTCAGAGAAAGCACCACCACTGAAAACAAGGAGAATGTATCCCCAAATAAACATGCATAGAATTACACGGCACATCTATTATTATTCTTGCGTAACAGGCCATGTGAGACAGGAGACATGCAGTCTGCAACTGCTACAACCAGCAACTGCTTACAGAATGTCAAAATTGGATTATTAATGATAATATTTAATTACAGGTGGCTGGCACCTTTCCCTACTAATTGTAAAATGTAATATAGGAAGCCCCATGCACATACATCTGTATCCACATAGCCCCCCTTCAAAATGAAGCCAAACACATAGCAGCAGGGGTGCATGTTTGGGAGATGTAGACGTGCTTAGGGGCAGGGCCAACAGTATGCATTCTCACTACCCCCCTCATGCATTCAGTACCCATTGGTACCATATGCCTGAATAGGTCTAGTCAGCCTCCTCATTCTGTGCAATATGCAGACTGGATATTAGTTTGGTTCAGGTCAGCTTCCTTCTAACAGGTATCTGAAGTCAAATGTTAAATAGTGAAAACCATAGAAGAGGACATTTCAGATCATTACAAGATAACCAGTCACCCAAGAAAAACCATGGTTCGTTGAGCTAAAGATTTCTTAAACATTATCAATTACTTTTCTTCTATATAAATGTTTTTAAATGGTACAAGAAAGGTATTTGAACACAGAGATTGCAATCCATGATAGTAATTATGGGTACATACCTATATGGTGCCTAAATGCTTTAACCCATGGAGCAAACAACAGCAGTTGGGAAAGGAAAGGAAAATTTGGGGGGGAAGCAGGCATGGAATTGTTAATTTCCTCTTCCCACAGCACAACCCTGATCCCATCTACAGCCTCTCAATGGGCATTCTGAGCTTTAAACATACATGTCCCATGACAATAATAGGAAATACTTTGACTAATAGTAGGAAAGCTACAATATAAGCACTTGGAGCTGGATTCAACTTACGCATTCTGCTAGTGGAAGCCAGTGTAAGGACTCCTGCTAGCACAAGGGAGCTTCCCCCACCCATTGGGTTGGGAGAACCCCCAAAACAACTCATGGGGGGAGGGGGAGGAGAGAAAAGGGTGACCATTCCATTGGGCAAGCAGAAAGATCATCATTAATATTACAATTGTGCCATTCAAATGCTTGTGCTGACGGATCAATCTTGTAAGTGCTGCATCGAATGATCTTTAATTACAGAAGTCGCAGTAAGAAAGAAGCACTTTCGCATGAAAAGTTGGGGACAAGAATACAAGCCACTTTAAAACTAAGTGTTCCCATTTCGTGGTGTCATAAACTGTACTATGATGTAGAAATCAGCCCCAAAAATAAATCCAGAGAAACAGACATCTTAGCCAGTGATAGAAAAAACCATCAGGACTCCCGCTGTACCTTAAAAGCAAACAAATTTTAGGGCAGGTATATTTTTAATAGTTACAAAAGAGGCCCCAAAGCCTACTGGTAGCCTCGAAATATAAATTAGCTAAATGAGAAAGGTTTGAGGGGCTGGGGAACCAGAACTTTCAACCAGCTGAGGCACTGCATTAGAAGCTAAAAACCACTTATCTGCTTAAAGGGTAACACAAATGCAATTTTGCACTGTCATCTCATTGGGCTGAAAAGGTATGTGCAACGATGCTGAACTAAAAATATGTCTGAGTGACATTTTTCAGTCAGGTCAGCAAGCCCCGAATATAAAGAACACAGTGGCAACAAAGGCAATTTGCCTCTGACAAGAGTTTAACGTGCGAGTGACTACTTTCTTTTCATGTACGCTGCAGCCACCTCATGTTCCAAGAACCAATAATTTAGTTGTCATATTAAGGAGCAGCACTTTCCCAACAGGAGTTCAAACATAAATTAAAAGCAGTCACCCCTTCCGGGACTTACTTGCACCCATCAGTCTTCATAGCAGTTATCTGGCATTTGCTGCACATTTAAATGGCAAGCACTGTATGAATGTGTAAAATGAAGGGCATCTGTTATGTTACAACAATCTAAGTGCCTAGAGGCAAAACAATTTCTTCCCCCAAACATGGCAATATGCATTTGCAATGAATATATTGTTATCATTTCAGAGCGGGGGCAGGAGAGGAATATAGCTTCCCTTTATCATGCACTGCATTTTATTGTGCATTATATCACTTTACAAAGGTTAGAGGAGCATAGCATTTAATGAAGATGGGATGCATCTTTGTTAAGCCAAGGAAAATATTTTAATAAGCAACTTGTAACCTAAGTAACTCTTCCCCACCTACTCTATTATTGATTACACTAATTACTTGCAGTACACACATAAGGATCCCAGATATCTTGTTTTTCCTCTCTGGGTTGAAGAGAAAAAATATTTTCAATAATGCTCATCAGATGAGTCACATGAATAATGAGCTTTTATTTTAGCTCTCTGAACATTATTTAGTTCAGACCAATACTGCCTCTAGGTGCAAAGCAAATGACGTACTCTAACTTAATATTCCCTTGTCAAGCGTAGGAAACCTCTGGCTCTCCATACGTTTTGATGCATTACAAATCCCATCATCCCTTGCTACTGAACATGCTGGTTAGGGCTGGTGGGAGTTAAGAGTCAAACAACATCTGGTGGGCCACAGTTTCCCCATCCTGGATTATGTGATTAGGATTGGCATACTGTATCTTATTAATTACATCTGTATAGCACCCTGGAGACATTTGGGTGTAAGGGCAGTTTAAAAAATATCAATAACTACATTGGCATGTGGTCTTCATGGCTAGTCTTTAGGCCAGCAGCAACAGCATAAGGACACAGTGACTACCAGTCTCTCGCTTCTTCAGGCAGACAGAATTAGCATGTGGTCACAATGGCCAGTGTTCAGACCAGCAACATCACCAAGGTCACAACTGTCAGTCTATCTCCATCAGGCATAAAGACACATCGGCCAATTTCCCTGAGAAAACTTGAACTATCTTTTATCTGAATATGTGAGTGCCAAAGCTCTCACACCTAGTTCAGATCGCCTCAGTTCTTGCACCACTGGCACCCGCTCTGAGCGCTTTATGTGAAGTAGCTGCCAAATGTGTAGCCAGATAGCTTAAGGACTGCTGCAAACCACCTTTGGATATGCACTGGGCTACCAAAAAAAAAAAAAAACCACCCCCCCCAAAAAAACTATGCATACAGTGGATCACTCCAAGCTGCAGCTGGCATGCAAATTAATTGGAATTTGCCATCACACCGTTAGAGAGCCATCTGTATCAATCCTAAATTGAAGTGCCCTAACGAGATGGAGCTTACTTAGGGAGCAGTTTTGTATAAACTGCCCATGTAGATATACCCGGTTAATCTGAAGAAGTGTGCATGCACACGAAAGCTCATGCCAGTAACAAACTTAGTTGGTGTCTAAGGTGCTACTGGAAGGAATATTTTTAATTTTTATTTTGTTTCGACCCGGTTAATGTGTCACTCAGCTCTCCACAAATGCCACTGCAATTAAAAGATGAGATGCTAACAAAATCTAAAGCAGGGGTTGTCAGTGCCATGCCTGTGAGTGCACATGCACCCACAAAGGCCTTCCATGGAGCCCACAGGTTCCCCTCGCCTTACCCTACTGAAATTCGGCTTGTAGCCAATATAACCAGTGTGGTATGTGCTTGGCTGCAGTCGGTATGATGCCCACAACAGTTTTTCTGGTTTGCAAATGTGTCAGGCCCAAAATGTTTGGTGACCCAGGTCTAAAGTGCAACCCAGCTGTCCTGGCATGGAACCCTGTGGGAAGCGGGTCAGGAACTGAGGAAAGGGAAGGATGTGAAGGCAGATGGGCCCTCCCCCTACCAACCAAGACACAGGAGGGCTGAATGCCCCTTAGCACAGGACACTCAGTAAACTATGTTGAATTGTGGGAGTACCTGCTTTTCCTACTTGCCCCATCATTTCCAGCTTATTTGGGAACAGCTGCTGATCTGTTTTGATATGGTTTTAGGAGGGCTTTGAGGTATCCAATTCAGTTTCCTTTTCTAATGCCAGTGTTAGTCCAGGGCTCGAAGTTAACAATTCCTTGTGGGAACAGTACATTGCACAGCTTTGTGCAAAGGTATTAGCACATTTACCGATGTAACAAATAGTTGGTTATTACTGTACAGGGTTGGGGGTAGAAAAGACAACCCAGGAAGCTGATCTTAAAAGCATTTGAGAAAAACTGGCTCAGACATGGCTGGTAAAATGAGAGGCAGGTGGTGGGGAAGAGAGGAAACTCTCACAGGGAATCAAACTAATCGCTTTACTGGTACCTAGCAAAAAATAATACACAATTTCAAAACAGGAAAACACTTGGTAAGGAATTTCTGCTGGGCAAATTTCATTGACCTCTATATCTAATTGGTCTTTAAACCTGATTAGACCAACCTTTTTCTTTTCTTTTTTTACAGCTAGGGAATAATTGGATCAACCTTTTATTAAAAAAAGAAAACCAAGGGAATAATTAGTTTAAAGACAGAAGAGTATGTGTAGAATATGTGTCGGGCTTTTTCCACAAAAGCCAAGCAATTTCCTCTCTAAAAGTGATACCATAAGATACAGAATGAAAAACTGAGTCAATGGGCTTGAATAGCAAAACTATATGTGGGATACATTGAAGATATCATTATACCCTATGATGAAATATACCCTTTCACTGAAATGTTTGTGTTTTTTGAAAGTGGAGTCAAAGATTAATGCAAAAAAAGGTGGGGAGTTGCTGCTCAACAGGAGAGTGCAATCTTCACTTTGGAAGCAAACCACCTATGAATTATCTGACTCATGACATTCCCAAAACCACCATTATACAGGGGACAGTTATCTGAGGGCATGCACGGTATAAAATGAGATTGCTTAATACAATGTAATAGCTCAGCAGCTTCGTACATGGAATTAACCTTGCTCCTTAACTGCTGCCTCTGCCCATTTGGAGCTCATCTGAAAATTTTAAAAGAAAGATGACAACGAAACAGATGCCCTTTGGTGAAGAGGGAAGAAAAGCTCTGCATGCTACCAAGCGGATGACTTCATCTAAGAGGCAAAAAAGTTTCCATTTCTGATATTACCCAAATACACTTTAAAATAGTGAGCATAAAACTAAAGCAATTCAGCATGGAAGAGAAAAGAGAGAGATGAACATTACCTGCTGCTCTTCCATACAGGCTTTTAACATAATTTCAGCTGATTTTAGTCTCCTTTTTCAAACACACCTAAAGAGAAGGCCTAATTTTCTGTGAATATTCTATGCTGATTTGAAGGGTCTCATTCGTATAAGTGATTAAGCCCATAAGATAGCTGGTGCTTAGTTTCTCCAGCTGAAATATCCTCAGTTTATCCGGTAATCTAAAATACACATAATGTGCATACAAATTGCTGTGTACATGCATGAAGGGACATTTCATGAGCCATAACAATCGCCATGACTCAAAGTCACCCTGCTATATATGGGTACAGCCATAGGACTGCAACCCGTTCTTCTGAATTGCATGCAGACTTACTGGTAAATCTTTTGTAAAACACTTTGAGGTTTTTCACAATCAAGCAGTGTGTGAATTTTATGAAATAAAAACAGCAGCGACAAATACAACCATTAATGTTAAAATGTAAGAGCAGGCCTGCTGGACCATGCCAAAAGGTCAATTCAATCCTGCTTTCAACTTCCCACAATGCATACCCAGATTCCTCTGGAAGGCTAGAAGTGGAGCATGAAGGCAGTAGCTATCTCCTTCTGATATTCCTCAGTGGTATACTACTGCCATCTGGAGATTCCGCACAGCCATCGTGACTGCTATTGGTACACCTCTCCTCCATACATTTGGTCAAATTCCCTTTTAAATCTATCTGAACAAATGACCATCTCCACAACTTGCGGCAGTGAATTCGCTAAAACAATGATGCACTGTGAGAAGCAGAAAGGGAGGAGGAATTAAAGAACCTTTTAATGAGGGTGAAAGAGGAGAGCGCAAAATATGGTCTGAAGCTCAACATCAAAAAAACAAAGATCATGGCCACTGGTCCCATCACCTCCTGCCAAATAGAAGGGGAAGAAATGGAGGCAGAGAGATTTCACTTTCTTGGGCTCCATGATCAATGCAGATGGTGACAGCAGTCATGAAATTAGAAGACGCCTGCTTCTTGGGAGAAAAGCAATGACAAACCTAGACAGCATCTTAAAAAGCAAAGACATCACCTTGCCGACAAAGGTCCGTATAGTTAAAGCTATGGTTTTCCCAGTAGTAATGTACGGAAGTGAGAGCTGGACCATAAAAGAAGGTTGATCGCCGAAGAATTGATGCTTTTGAATTATGGTGCTGGAGGAGACTCTTGAGAGTCCCATGGACTGCAAGAAGATCAAACCTATCCATTCTCAAAGAAATCAGCCCTGAGTGCTCACTAGAAGGACAGATCCTGAAGTTAAGGCTCCAGTACTTTGGCCACCTCATGAGAAGAGAAGACTCCCTAGAAAAGATCCTGATGTTGGGAAAGATGGAGGGCACAAGGAGAAGGGGACGACAGAGTATGAGATGGTTGGACAGTGTTCTCGAAGCTACTAACATGAGTTTGGCCAAACTGCGAGAGGCAGTGAAGGATAGGCGTGCCTGACATGCTCTGGTCCATGGGGTCATGAAGAGTCGGACACGACTGAACAACAACAACTGTGAGAAGTGGTCTTCTCTCCTTGCTCCTGTGCCTCCCCACCAAAAACAATCCTGACTCTGTCAAAAACCAGCCCTCATTTGAAAGACATTATCCAGTCAGCACAGCTAGATATTTTGGAACACTGTGTTTATGATATTGTACACCATGTCTGCATTTCAGTGTCGTAAAGCCACATAACATTGTTTGAATATTACTGTATATTCCACAGGCCTTAAGACTTATTATCGGTAATAAATAAATAAAAATCATATCCATGTTGTAGAAATACATGGTGTTTATTTACTAGCTTGACTTCATTTATTCTTTTGCATCTTCTGATTCTATGGTGCTGAGCAAAAGGAATTATATGTAAGAAACTTCTCTTTATCCACTACCTCCACACCAGGCATAAAGTTATAGATAGATAGATAGATAGATAGATAGATAGATAGATATTATTTATACCCCGCTCATCTGGCTGGGTTTCCCGAGCCACTCTGGCCGGCTCCCAACAGAATATTAAAAACACGCTATCTCCCCCCGCCCCCGCCCCCAGTTATCTTTTGACTAAAGGAAGAGGCTCCAAAGAGTAAGAGTGTGGCTAAGCACCTAAAAGCACAGATCCATGACTCCAATTTCCATTAAAAAAATTGCATATGCTACTTTATATCTATAGGTGTCTATATTAAGAAATTAAGATGGTAAACAGAGGGGTCTCACCAGCACTGCAGTTCATAGTGCACTCAGTTATCCAATCTGCAAAGTTTAAAAAAAAATTAAGGGGAAGGAGTAGGAGACCCAGGGCTTGGATCTCCCGAGTCACCTCCTAACAATGCTCCTGTGCCAAACATTTGAAGCCCTTTTCTGGCATTCAGAAAGAACTTGTGAGGGATCAAAGTGGGGCAAACATGCAAGCCTTCCCCACCGTCCAATACATAGATTTGTAGACCTATTAGTCAGGGCAGTACATTTTGGGTATACAGGCATCCCCCCACTTGCACACAACCACATATACGTGTGACGCTGGTGGTGGGACCATTCTTATCTCAAGACTTGGGCACCTTTGCCAAGAGAGTTTATTAAAAGCTTTTTGAAAGTCCAAGTATATACAATCCAGATACGCCATTTGCCATTTTGCTGTTAAGACTTCACAGATATCCTTCATGTGGGAGGGACAGGAAATTCAGCATTGATGGGAATTTCCCAGTAAAAGCCCAGGTCTTCACTTTCTTTGAACCACACTCATCAGGACCTTCACACATCAAGAGTTATGGATACTACATTCAATAATTATGGCAAAACACATGGGCATTACACGCATAGCACGCATACAAAAACATAACCACGGTCTGAGAGGAAGAGGGCTTTTCTGTTTGTTTATCTGACTTTCAAAAGCCATCAACAGGCAGCAGAATTGCTGCTCATCTCATTAAACTGAGAAAAGCTAACAATCTGATAAGGTTTATTTTGCTGAGACTGCATAGCTTTAATGTGCTTCCTTCAAAGTTGTGAGGTGTACAAAAGGTAGAGATAAAAGACAGCTGCTGAATTTTAACTTTCAACAATACTTGCCCTGCTTCCCCCCCCCAAAAAAACAATTGTTTTGCTCAATCAATAAGCCCCCCCCCCTTACAAATGCTTTCCTATAGTGAGGACAGCACTACAGTCAAACTAAAGCGCTGCAGGTGTGATGAGACCGAACATCTACCTACTTGAAGGCTGCATTTCCAGGATACTACTTGTGCTTGTTTCCAAATGGAAGAAGCCTTTTCAGTGAAACCAACAAGCCGTAGCAAGTTTTTATTGCAGGTTACTGGAAATGTTCTGATAGACAAGGAGAGTAGTAAGTTATATCATTGCTTTTAATAGCCAAGCAAATATTACTGTTTTACTGCTTGTCTGCAAGTGGGTTCACCCTTGAGGGTAATAAAAATCCCTATAAAAGAAATACAGACAACCTGTCCTCATCTGTGATGTTATTTATGATGTACACTCAATTGAAAGCAGCCTTTAATGTCCATGCTTTCTAAATAAACATATCGTCAACACTTGCTAACATCCAGTATATATCACAAGAAGTAGATACCTCTTTCCTGAATTGCAGAGTACTCCAGCAAGTTCTGGTTCAGTACTCCAATTCTCTCTCCTAATAAGCAGTGTGCTGTATCAGGCACTCAAAATCTCCATGGTACTTCTTACTGGACAACACCTACAACAAAGTTGCCATACGTCCAGCTTCTGCCCGACATGTCCTCTTTCTCAGCGTAAAAATTCCTGTCCATAGGATTTTTTAAAGTAGGCAAAATGTCTGTGTTTTTTTGTTTATGTGTGGCAACACAGTCTTGCACCCATAGCTTAGCCGTAGAGTACATGCTTCACATGCAGAAAGACTCAGGTTTAATTTCTGGTAGGGGCAAAGCCTCTCTGAAACTTGGAAGAATCGTTGATGGACAGTAGAGACAATAGTGAACTAGATTTGTGTGTGTGTGTGTGTGTGTGTGTCATACAGTGATAAGCTATGTTTTTGTTTGTTTGTTTGTTTGTTTGCTCCTAAAATGCAGTTTTCAGCTCAGATTATTTTCACATGCTGGGATCACCCAGGAAGGCTAAAGCATGAGAAAGTGTATATGTTTACAATTTGTGTGTAAGTATACTTTTTGTATACATTTTTAAGGTGGGAATGTGAACTTCTAAAGCCTACATATAGTACGGGTATTTACAATGAGAGTCGCCGTAGCGAAGTCGGCAAGCGTGTTCCCTTTTTCGCTCTTCAAAATATGGTAACCCTAACCTACAATACATTCTAGCTGCAATGCTAGAATGCAGATGAAGCTGAACTCCAACTCCCATCTGCCCTAGTCGGCTTTGTCAATGGTCAGGGGTGATAGAAGTCATGGTCCTACAATATCTGGAGGACACCACGTTGGTTATTCCTGGGATAATACATCACTTTCCCCAGGTATTTCTTCTTGCTCCCCTCCACAGTATTTCTAGATGCAGCACCCTAAAACTCTCCCAGGGGAAGTCAACGAGAACTGTCAACATTTATGGGAGTGAAGGTGGCAAGACACCCAAGAGCCCTGGAGAAAAGGCCCTTTCTGTATGTGCAACTGCTATCCTGTACATCAAAAACTGGCACATCAGGGAAAAGCTTTCTCCCCACCATGCTAGTTTTCACACTCTAAAGTCATGTGAAACCCCCCACTTGCTGTTTGAAGTGGTACACACCAGGAACAGGTTTACCATCTCATCTGTCATTTATGACAACTAGGCCCAAGAGATACACTGGAGTGCCATTCATATACGCAATACTATCGACTTCATAGGGCTGCTGTGAGAAGAGAAAATCTGCAAAGCCCTTCAAACAATGCCATATGCTAATTTTGTGTTTTGCATATTGAAAATTAATGCTAAATTGTGGTAGTGAGTTGCCCAAGGCCATGCAGTGAATCACTTGTTCAGCAGAGATTAGAATTGGCACTTCTCAGGTTTTTTTTTATTATGTCAGATTTCTGTATTCCACCTTTCCATCAAAAACAATCACATGTCTAAGGCCAGCACTGAATCCGCTATAATCATTGGTTATTCCACCAATTATGCCTACCCTGAATTCACTCAGTGTAAAAACCTTGTGGAAGAACCTGCAAAGGTAACCCAATTTTGATACTTTCCCTCCATGTGCCTTTAGTGGAATTTAATGAAATATCTTACATTTTCCAATGTTAATTCCCCCCCTGCCCCCCTTAAGTACCAGTATTTTTCAAGCCCTTATACTCTTCCTTTAACATAACATTTTCATCAATTTGATCTTAATGTGAACTGAACTGGTATGACAGCAACCCATTAAAAAAGAGCATCAAACTATGCTCTTCCTTTTAGGTTTTAATCAGGGCAGAACACAAAAGGAGCACTGTTTTAGCCACTGGGGGTCCTGCTCAAAAGGGTGATATTTTACAAAATAGTCTCAGTCTACCTTATCAGGCTTGTACCAGGTATGGAGTCTACAAATGTTATTTGATTCTTTGCCATATCATTTTCTATGCCTTTTGCTGAATGGCTGATTAAATCTACTCCAAGTCCAACACATGAAGGATATTAGATTATTAAAAGTACACTTTCCATCATTTGTAAAGGTTAGACCCAAATTGATTCTAAAGTGACAATGAATAAAGATGACATAGTATTAAATATGCCAATGAAAAGCAGATTCCAGCAGGAGCTCAGTAATTCTATGAATCTAATTTACCACATATTGCCAGTCTAGCACTTAAAAAAAAATATCAAAGAGACAAATGAGAATTTTTATGGATTCCGCCTACAAGGCAAGAGGAAGTCATTTCAAGCTAGTCAGCTAAACCATAGTTCAAGATGCTGGGTGTGAAGTGTGCTTTCCTTGTATGAGAAACAAAAAATCTCAGTTTTGAATCTATGTAGCGTCAACATGTGTGGCATTTTACAGAACAACATGAGCAAAAACCACAGGTCTGTACCAAAAAGTTCATGATCAGGGCTGTTACGCATGCTACAATTCTACAGGAGGAAAAAATATGCAATGTGTTCATAACTCAGCTTCTTGAAAATGTCACCTTTCATTACACATGCAAGACAGTTCCTAACCCTTACAGCTGCAACAAATATGCTTGAACATATATGGGTGGGCATTGCCAGCTGAAATCTCGGGGGGGCAGCCAAATAATCAGGAGAGGGGCTAAAGTAGCCTTCAGTGCTCCATGTTCTTCCCTACTATGAAATTGTACATGTTTATGCAAATAATAATTAATAATATCAAAGAAATTAGGAATAATATCAAAGAAATTAGGAAAATATACTTGATTTTCATGATTTATATTGACTGTGCTATTCTGCCTTTCTTGGTACAATATTTGGATTACCTGGGTGCCTTTTCCCCCTTTTAGTGCAGAGTACAGGGAACCCCTTCTCTGTTCTCTAGATACCTGCAGCTAGCACATGCCAGCATTACCCCAGACCAGAAAACAGAACTAGGTAATTGTACTATCTTGTTTGAATGACATTGGAAGTATTGTTCTTTTGGATTAGATACGTTTTCCTTACCTACAGTTACAGGTGGGTAGCCGTGCTGGTCTGCCATAGTCGAAACAAAATAGAAAATTCTTTCCAGTAGCACCTTAGAGACCAACTGAGTTTGTTCTTGGTATGAGCTTTCGTGTGTATCTGAAGAAGTGTGCATGCACACGAAAGCTCATACCAAGAACAAACTCAGTTGGTCTCTAAGGTGCTACTGGAAAGAATTTTCTATTTTGTTTTCCTTACCTGCATTCCTGAAATCTTCTGCTGCTGTAAGACGACAAGAAGAGCTCTGCTAGATCAGACCAAAGGGCCCATCAGCATTCTTCTCTCATAGGGCAGCATCCAATGAAATGGATGACATTCAACTAAATAACTGAACCAGTGCAACAAGTTTTGCTTGCCCAGTGTGAATTTCTCCCCCTCTCCTCTCCCTGTGCACAACCCACATCACCCCCATATCTGTACCAGTGGGTTGGGAGAACCCCCAGAACAAATTAAGAGAGCACACAGGAGGGGAATAGCATTCTTTTGTGCAAGGGGAAATCTCTGTGGTAACAGAACGTTCCCCTTTAGTATACGGTGATTATACTTTAATCCAATTATGATAAATCTAATGGGCTGGAAGTCAGATTATATTGCTGCAGTGGTTTCCACTGGCCTTAAACATGGCAGAATTCAGAACTATTTGGCAGTCCCTGTCCCCTCTAATTTCAGTATCATGCACTTAGGGGGAAGTGCTCAAACATATGCTAGAGACCAAGAAGTTGCTTATGGATTTCCAAAAGGCCTTTATGCGGAAATCCACAAAAGAATATTCATTCTTAGTAATAATGTACTCTGCAGGGCAGCTAATGCTCTGTAAAAGTCACTCCATTTGAGCTGGCTTGTCCACAATTGTCCACTGAAAAATACATCTATGTACCAAATCATGTACTGTATAGAAATTCTAGCCAATTCTATTGAGTCAAGGGGGCAAGAGAATATTAAATTTGTGAAATTGCCTACATTCTACTTAACATTCAAAATATATAAATGCATTTTGCAAAGTCTATTGTTTGCTGCAATTATCCTAGATCTTGAAAAGAATGCATTAGCTTCATGATAAGCTTTGTGGTAATAATGACTGATAATGTAGAAGCTGCAAATGTGTTTAAGAGCACTCATTTGCTTTCTGTAGCAGACTACAATTAACAAGCTGGAGCAATCTGCTTTAAATCTAAAATAAGGAGATAAAAACTTGACTGATCCATGTTTCGGCAATTCTTAACTGGGATGTGCTGGCCTCCTCGTATTTTTGTATTAACAACCTTGTGCTGTGTCCAACATGTAAAAAGCTATATACAGTATATAGTATGGCTAACAAAAATAACTACTCAAGAAGAATGAAGAATCTCAACAGGAGTTTTAAATATATATTTTTTCAAACTTTACTTCTGCATATTCTCTCCCTGCAACACAAATATGAAAATGCAACTGTCTAATTAAGCATTTTAAATGCTGAACTGTGAGGTGCTCTATTGTTCTAAAAGGTGTTTTGATGGATTGTGCTTTAGTTGTGTTGTTGCATTTTATTTTGGCCAAGCCATTTGAACGCCGCCTTGGGATCTAAAAAGATGAAGGCCAGTTTGAAAATAATTTAAATGAATAATAATTCTACAGTATCCTGTGCACTGAGCAGCATCATGTACAAGGTGACAGGGCCCGGGGTTCTTGCACTGATGTACCGCAAGCAGCACAGATGTTTCACACATGCAAATGCAAAGGCCAGTGCAGCTGTGCTCTGTAACGCCTTACACAACAGAGAAGTAGCGGACGAGGGCAACACATTGTAGGATCAGGTTAGGAAGAGAGTGGCAAGGCTATCAACAGAACAAACTACTGGGTGATGCAACTGAGTCCAACATCACAAGTATTGAAGTTTGAAGGCCCAAACCCTTAGCAAGCTGCAGGACCCAGACTATGAAAGGGTGACAGTATTGCTTACACCTTTGCAGGCACTCACAAGACTGAGCTGTAGGTCTGCATACCAAGAAGGAGGCTGAAGTTATTTTAAACATCTATTCAAAACTCAGTTTCAGCTGCCAACACTGAGATATATAAGTTCTGTATCCTCTTCATCGGACACCATTGAGCAATTGAAATACATATGGCTAAGAAGGGCTAATGTTTCATCTAGCCAGCACAGGGATTGCATAGTTCCTCTGCCAAGAGTTTAAACTGTGTACAAACCATAAAATTATAAATCCAGGAATATTTTTAATACAATAAGTAAGCACTGGGGAGATGAAGAAGGCACAGATTAAATGCAGGTATGTACTGCACAACTGGCCAATTTGTATAACCATGTGCTTTTCAGTTTGCGATCTTCCTTTCCAACTGTTTTGTACTAATGAAGGCAGCTACTTAGCTTAATTGTTACAAAACAATTTACCGTGAAGTGGGCATTAGCAAAATTAAACATGTGGCAGGGAAATTCAGTTACATGAAGATGGCCTTTTGGAAGTGTCTGCATTCCTTCTTACATCTCCTCATTTGACCTGTGTTTACTGCAACTATACACGATGGTTTGGGTCAAGGCCAGGGGGAGTGGGGCGCAGCCCACCTCCAGAAGTTGTTGGACTCCAGCTCTCCATCAGCCCCAGCCAACAGGACCAGGGTTCAGATGGTACAGAAAGTGTAGTCCCGCAACATCTGGATGGCACCACCTTAGCCACCCCTGGATTAGGAGATGTATGGTTTTGCATACCATTACAGATCTTATTTCCTTCCAAAATTTTATAATCCATTTATCAATATAAAGACTTTAATTAAAGTCATTTCCTTAGCACTGTCTGGCATACATACCACTTGATAGTTCTTTTGCTCGCTTGCTTCAATATTTATTAAGTGCCTTGATTGGGGTTTCATAATGAATACATGGCTCTTGCCCAGAGGGATTAAATCTTAGCACAGACACATTTCCTAATCCAAGCCTCTTAAATGTGTCCCTCTCTTCTTCCCCAAGGTGCTGAGCCTGGCATTTTTCTCCAGCGGTGAAGAGGGAATACACTCTTCACTTTTCAGGCTGCATATATACGCTGGTCTCTCAGCAAACATTAAACCCAAATAGTTTGAATGAAGCTGAAAATAGATTCATCTGGGATTTTCTTTGAAAATAAGACACTCACCCAGGCATGACAGTGGGAGGGATGACAAGCATCAGCTTCAGCCGCGCCTGATGCAAAGCTTCCGAGAGGTGAGTGAGCAAGTGAATCAGACCCCTGTAACAAAAACATGGTGTTAGGTCTACAAGTAAGAAAACTAAATCGTGGAACAACCTTTTCTTTTAAAAAAAAAAAAGTTATCAGCGTAAACATCTATGCTTGAATCAGGAAATACTCTTCCTTCATTAAGCGCTGAAGATACACTCTAATAGGACTTGGCCCTGCACAATCCATTCTCTCTTTAAATAGGATGTAACAGGAGATGACAAAAGAGATACTTTTATTCAGTCTTCATTTTAGGACAGGGATGGGGAAGTTGGTTCCCTCCAGATGTTGAGTTTGGAGTACAGCAACCTCTAAAAGGACCAAGTTTCCCCATCCTGGTTTATGTGATCAAGGAATGATATGCTGTATTTTATTGATTGTATCTGAATACTCCCCTGGGAACATTTGGGTTGAAGGAAGATCAAAGGAAGATTGTGTTGATTATAATGGTAATGGTAATGGTAGCAGCAGCAGCAGCAGCAAGTGACCACCATTGTACTCTCTCTTCTTCAGGCAGGAAAACTCAGCATGTGGTCACAATGGCCAGTCTGCAGGTCAGCATCTTCATCATGAGGTCACAATGGTCAGCCTGCCTTCATCAGGCATAAGGACACACTGATCAGTCAGTGTCTCTTCCTGGAGGAAGCAGCAGCAGCAGCAATTTGTGGGCACTGCAATCTGTTGCTCTCACTCCCATAAAGAGGCTGGCAGAAGCAGGATCATACAGGCACAGTTCGTCACCAAGGTCAGTATATGCATGAGCCTGAGGACAGGGACTCTTCCTCTTAGTAAGGTGGGCAGAAGCAGTATGTGGGCACAATGGCCACCTGGTTCTTATTTAAATGGGAATAGAAGGGGAGTGAGGAAGCTGTGGCCCTCCGGGTGTTGTTGGACTGCAGCACCTGTCATCCCTGACCACTGGCCATGTTGCCTGGAGGGCTACAGGTTTCCCCATCAGTGTTTGAGGATTAAGGTACATATGTTCTCTTAATTCCCAGCTCTTTTCTTACTATCTGGGCCTTTCCTTCTTCCCCATCTTCCTCGGTAACCTAGTGGCCTTATCACATGGCTGGTCATGATCAGGGATGCTTGGAAGACATTCAAAGAAAAGGGAAATCTCTGCTTGGACTTCCCTTTTCCTGGCGCTGTGTTACTCTTCCTTGCAGCAATGGGGAAAAGGAGGGGGTGGCAGTGTTGGGCTCCCTTCCCCTCGTCCCCAATTAGCCCAGATATGACATGTTTGCAGTCCCACAACCAGCAACAGTCATTTAGTACATTGATGTCAGAAGCCTTTTAAGTACCTGAAGGTGTTCCATTAAAGGTGGTTAAGAGCCCACGCTCTGCCAGTAAAGCCAAGAGGCAACCGGTTGAGAAGAAATAATTCTCCTACATTTTTTCTGTCATGTTGCAAATGCATCTACACTTGCAGTAGCCTCACGGTAATGTTCTATTATCAAATATCTAAAAGCATTAAGTAAATTATATGCAGAAAGGGTGGGTGAGAAGATGAGATCATCCTCCAAAGAGGGGAATAAAAGAATATTTAGCTATCTCGGCTTATACTGGGTACCCTTCAGATATTTGCCATTACCTCTGCTGAAAATAGCTGGTGGTGCTCAGCCAAGTTTTATTCAGAGTAGACACACTGAAATTAATGAACATGACTAAGTTAGGTCCATTAATTGCAATAGGTCTACTCAAAGTAAAGCTTACTTTAACACCACCCAGTGAATCAATGGATTTAGCTTAATCAGCCGACACTGCATGTTCATTCCATGAGCAATCTATGAAGATATGTGGACAACCTCTTCACCAAGATAGCTCAGTCAGTAGAGCAGGAGGCTTTTAATCTCGGGGTCATGGGTTTGAGCCCCACGTCAGACAAAATATTCCTGCATTGCAGGGGGTTGGACTAGATAAACCTTGGGGGTCCCTTCCAACTCTACCATTCTATGATTCTGTGAATGGTGGGGAGACGCTCTCCCCTCGCTACATGAGGTCATCTGCTAACGGCTGTCCTGATCCCTTTCTTGTGCTCTGCAGCTTTGATTAGGGGTAATATTTATTCATGGGCTGTGTAGATGAGTATACCCACTGGCACACACAATATAAAACTAAAACATAGCATCTGCAATCTGGATTTTGCTGCTGGTGTTTCAAGCACTGTTTTCAGGGCGCCACAAAACATAACACCACCTCACTACTAATGTGGGTTCAAAGAGATTTTACACAGAGAGAGATAATATTCATCAACTTGACATTGTTTTTTATACTAAACTTGGTATTGAGCAGTTTACCCGATTTATGGCAAAGGTGGGAGAAGGATGGCAGCTTCTCTAGTAAGAAAAATCGCCCAGAAGATTTAAGTACTGGCAGCCTAACTTGTCAAGCCATCTCTCTGGCCTAAAAGCACTCCTTGCCAATTCAAGGGATTAGTGGTTAACGCTCAGACTTCATTTACGTGTACTCCCATTTGTCACCCAAAATAGATTATGTAAATCAAGCATTGCATGCACTCCGCCATCCCCAAACGGCCCTCGCTGAGTGCCCATTTAAAAACATCCAATAAATTACCGGTATATGTCTGCTCATCTCAATAGTAGACTTGAGCGTTTTAAGACCATATTTTTCCATATTATCACTGTCAACTCAGAAGTGAGGGAGGAAGGAAAATGCACACGCTGCATTGCATTTTTTAAAAGTATAATGAGGCTGGAGCAAACTGTCGTCATGGCAAAACACAGTTAAATATTCATTTTGTCCTTTGCTATTGTCAAATTGAACTTTCGGGTGTTCCTCTGAAGCACATGGCACTTTGAGAATCTACCCAGACCCAATTAAAAGGTGAGGTATGTATTTTAAACTTTCTGACCTCGGTTCTCTCCTGAATATACAATGCTGCTGGTCTCTCTTCCGCCTTCTCACCCTCCCTCCCACTACACTCTTGCTCAGACATTTCAGGTTTGTCCTTCTTGAAGCTGCAAATGATGCTGACCTCAGCAGAACATTTATTGCAGCTCACAGTATTTGTTGCATTCCTTTTAGAGTCTCAATTTAACTATAGCTAATGCTCAAGTTTGATGGTTGCTGCCCCCCCCCCCACAAATCAAGGATTTCCCAGAAGAATAAAAAAATAAAAGATCCAACATCTGTGTTTGTAGACAGCTGACAAGCAATCTCAGTTCAAGAATGAGTTATTGCTGTTTGTCCTTTCACTGCTCTAGGTAATACCAAGGAAGGGACTTACAGTAAGCCATTGATTAATAGGTTAAATTTCCAAGGCTCAGACTGAAGTACTGATGTGCCTACAGAAGTTTTGTTCTTTTCTTCCCACAGTTAATAAGATACCTGAAGGTCAAATGCAGATGTTCCTGCAGCATATAGTGAAGGCAGCACTTTTCAAATAAACTATGTGATTGTGGCACCACCTACTGTTGAGTATCAGCCTGAACAAAATTATAGGTGTGGTCTTGTTTGCACAGAATCAAAACCATGCCTGTTACAAATACCAATCTAAGGCATTTTCAATGCACTGAATTTTAAAAAGCAAGTCATTGGGTGGCAGTCAACTAAGTTTTACTCAAGAGCATGCCCACTGACATTACTGAACAGAATAATAATAATGTATTACTTGTACCCCACCCATCTGACTGGGTTGCCCCAGCTGCTCTGGGCAGTTTCCAACAGAATATAAAGAACACATGATACACCAGGCATTAAAAGCCTCCTGATAAAGAACACCATATAATTGGTTCTCTCTTTGACAACTGACAGGAGGGCGTTCCACAGGGCAGGAGCCACTACCCAGAAGACCCTCTCCCTGATTCCCTGTAATTTCACTTCTTGCAATGAGGGAACCACCAGAAGGCCCTTGGAGATGGATCTCAGTGTCCAGGCTGAACGATGGGGGTGGAGACACTCCTTCAGGTATACAGGGGTGTGGATGTTTAGGGCTTTAAGGGTCAACACCAACACTCTGAATTGTGCTTGGAAATGTATTGGAAGCCAACATAGATATTTTAGGACCAGTGTTATATGGTCCCAGCAGCCACTACAAGTCACCAGTCTGGTAGCCACATTCTGGATTAATTGTAGTTTCTGAATCAGCTTCAAAGGAAGCCCTAGTGCTAAGCCAGGTCTATGAATTTCAATAGGTCTACTTTGAATAAAACTTAGTTAACTATCATCCAATGTAATCATTTGCAACTAGCAGCTCGCAAAAGGAAAATGGTAAGACTCAAAACCTTCAGCCTCTGACTGCTACAACCTAAATACAGAAAAACAATGCACATCCATAGATTGGAAGAGATATGATTAACTTAGCTGTGACAAGAGCACACACCACAGTTAATCCTTGGGCTCGTATATTTCCCTCTTCTTCATGAGCAGCATTTAAGGTTCCTCCACTTGCACACGAAGGAGAAGGGAATGCCTCATTGTCTGCATAATGTTATGTGATGGGTTAGCATCAAATCTGCCTGGGCTTCTATCCACCATAACAGCAAAATAAAACCTAGCTTAGTATGGTTGAGACTTTTTCATCTCTGAATAGGTTCAAAAAGCAGGGAAACAGATAGGCTTCCAGTTTTGCCACTTCTACTTAAATGTGCCAGGCAGGTTTCAAGACAATTTCTAGGACAATAGAAATGAGTAATAATGTTGGCCAGTTCTAACATCCACACCCCTCCACTATACCAAATCACCAGGGGAGTTCAGATTTCTCAAGGTCCAGTCTTTGAAGTTTTATTTACTAAGATACATGCTTACCTACAGTTAGTTTACTTAAAAGGCTTCTAATAGCAATCCCTACAATTGTCCAGAATGGAAGCTCATTCCTGTACATTCATATATTTCACTTCTACAAAATTATTATTATTATTATTATTATTATTATTATTATTAAAGTTTGGAAGCTTTGTTCTTCTCTAGATCTATCCACTCTGTACATAAGTTAAATACTGATAATAAGATCAGCAAATCTTAATTATGTTAGAAAATGATTCCTTGGATGTTTCAGGTACACATCTTTGTTTTCTGTTTTAGGTAGTCAGTAGTATTTGTAGGACTAAGAACTGAATTCCACTGCCTTTGGCTAATCAGAAAAAAATGGTAATGCTATTGTCCACATGACTACTTATCCTAAATTTTAAAAAGAGAGAATAATCAGAGCCCAATTAACCTGGAGTTTTCTCCCTTTCAGACCACTTCAAGCATGATTACTACCATCAGCATATAAATATTGGGAAAAGAACGAGATGGCATTAATCCAGGATAAACCTTCCAATAGTTTCAGATCCCTCCCTTAACTTCCCATGGCTAAAGAAAAAATTACGATCCACTAAAAAGATCAGTGAATAACAGTTATCACAATACTGCCACTGTGTGGATAAGAGTAAGAACAGCACATCATATTTCAAGTAGCAAAATCCAGTTTTGTTTGGGTAGGAAACAAGAACATAATTTTCCTCTAAACGTAATTATGACATGAACTAGCATGCCCAGGGTTAGAAACAAATAATGTTTGTTGAGACTGTCATTGTTCACATCCAACACTCCCCCAGAGTGCATGGAACCAGATGCATTGATCCGAGTTCAGAAACCCTGCGAATATAACTGCTCTGAACTCAATTTCAAGTAACTAAGATAGATTTCATGCATTTTGAGCCTTTCTCCTATCTTTGATGCACACGTATGAAATACAGAAATGCAGCTCTAAACAAATTTGTATCATGATTCCATGTTTTTAAAACAGATTGATAGCCATGTGGGAATGTGAATTTACAACCTCATTTCCTGCATTATTTGTGTCGCATCTGAACAAATGTGTTATCTTTTTTCTCTCCATAGAGTAGTTGCACACATTTGGGTATGGCTTTTTCATATTTTAAGCTTTGTTGAAGCATGGCAGGGAAGCCTTGTCATTCATATATGCAGATTTCCTTCACCATCTCCCCTCTCTGCACTCCAATGAAACTGACATGATCATCAGGGAAAGGCTTGTCAGCTCCATAGACTCCAGGCAGTAGAATGTGCTAATTCAGAGTCTTGTGTAAACACAAGCAGCTTGTCATTGCAGCTGGAGTCACAATGAGAAAAGGACAAGAGGGCTGAACTGCTCTCTGTAAGGATTCTGCTGGTGCTGGCAAACTCCCAGAAATCTGATGAGTGGCGGCAAATTTTGGGACAGCGGCTTGAATGCTTAAATTGCCACCTACACTCAACCTGTATCATTATAGGAAGCCACAGGAGCGGGGAGTGCTGTTGTGCTTGGGTCATGCTTGCAGGTTTCCCATCTGGGTAGCCACTGTGAGAACAGGTTGCTGGACTAGACGGGCCACTGACATTATCCAGCAGGCTCTTCTAATGTTCTTTTATACATACAAATGCTGCAAAATGTCACAAGTCTTCTGTGACCTCATCCAAAGGAAACCAACCACAGGTAACCGTTGGAAATCTTGAAACTTCTCACTACTTGGCAAAATGGGATGCTCTAGAGACTGATTTCAGTATTGCTTCCTAAGGGGTTGCTTGGGAAGTGATTCTACCAGACAAGAACTGCTTCCTGTTTAGCTTCTTAGCTAGCAAATAGATCTCGGCACAAAAAGGGCACATGCCCCAAAGTCCTCTTTCTCTTATGGCTATTAGATGAAAGTAGAAACTTTTACTACTCACCTGACTTTCAATGGTGTCTAGTTGTGACACTGAAGTTTTACCTGTTATACTTTGCCTTTTTAATTTCTGGTTAATTTTGTTTGGAATGTCTGACTTTGTTTCAGGATTACATAGGTTTGGAGTATTATTACACACCACACTGGGAGTCCCGAATCAAATCATATCAACAACTTGAACAAATTCCGCTCCCTGCCTCCAAAAACAGTACATTTTCCCCCCTTCAGAAGGTAATAATGCCACCCCACGCTCAAAGAACTGGCATGTTCTACCTACACTGATGATGAAGTTAATCCATCACTCACCTTCTCTGAAAACAGCTTTTGAAAACATTGTGATCTTGATAAAATCCCACTGTCAGGTCTAAGAGCCACATTAAGGCAAAGGGATTACACCTATGGTACTTAATGATTGTTTTTTCTCTGGCATCAGCAGACACCACCAACATTACTCTTTCAAGCAAGGTGACAGGCCTTTTTGCAACCTGAAATTGTTGGACAAACAGCAATCAGGAGATCAATGCTAATCTTGACTATAACACCTAAGATTTCTTTGTTGACGTCTCTACGTCTCTACCGTTAAGAATTGCTGGGGCCAGATCTGACAAGCAAAAAGAAGGAAAGAAACGAGGCAATGTGACAGTGGGAAAGAAGGCAGAAAGCTGGTGCATTTATCGTTTTGCTTAAAACAATTTCCCCATACCCTTTTGCTTGACACCTTCTCGTCTTACCTGATTTCGCAGATAACCACAAAATCAGTGGTAACCTGTTTGCACATGAAAGGCATTGCAGCATATCTCTCTCCCATGATGCTCTAATAGTTTAGGGATATTTAGGCTACATGGATAGAGAGTCCAAGAGACATCATCTTTCCAGGCAACCATTACCCTTAACTCCTACAATCACACCTGTGGATTCCTAATATGTGCCCTAGATTTTCCTGGTGTAGCACACACTGAAATAGTCACCACACAACAATAAACATCAGAAAATACCCTTAGTGGTACCTACTCTGTCAAGATTCTTGACCATAACTGATTTACACAGTACTCCTAAGCATGTTTACTTTTGAAGGAATCCTATTAAATCGTCGGTGAAACTCGACATACTAAAATAAAAAGGGAAAGTAGCATCTTGAAAATCCTGGACTTACGTTTGCTTCTGATTTCCTAGCTGACTCCAAACTTCAGCCACAAAGCCATCAAAATTCTCATTCTAGAATAATGGAAACATTGGAGATTGTAAATTTACAGTGGAACCTCGTGTTATGTACCGTCCTCCTTGTGAACACTGCGGGTTACGAGCTCCGCTAACCCAGAAGTAGATGCCCCTTGTTGTGAACTTTGCCCCAGGATGTGAGCTGAAGTTGCGCGCTGGCAGTGCGGCAGGCGCCATTAGCAAAAGCGCACCTCATGTTACGAGCGGTTTCGGGTTACAAACAGGCCTCTGGAACGAATTAAGTTCATAACCAGAGGTACCACTGTATTCTGAACAAATATCATTGTGGTTATTACTTTTGATGATGTTGAAAGTTTAGACATCTCATAAAAAGAATCCTGCCTTTGCCTCTTAATGCTTTGATCAGGTGTAGGTTATTCTTTTTCTGCTGCTGCTGCTGTTTTGCCATTTAATTAGATGCCTGTGCTTACTGATTTTGTTTTAAACTATGTTGTTATTTCATTAATTTGCTTAACTGGACACCATCATGTAAAATGGCTGTTTATGTAGTTTTTATAAATAAGGCTATGAATTTTAAACACAACCATGCTGCCCATGTATACAATGAAGTATCATATCAAGCTGCTTTGAGGTCTTTTTTTACAATCACGGTGTATTAAATAATAAAGTATCAGTATGCACTGAGTCACCTAGGGAACTTTTATGTAAACACAATTCACAACCCCTGAGTTTAAACATGCCAGGATTTAGCCCGCCTCCTTTACACCCACATTCCACTGAGCACCAACAACACATTTACAAACTTACTTCCACACCTAAGAATCAAGCTTCCTTTATTCACTTCTTTTAAAGCAATAATTATTAATTTTAAGACTGCCAACCCCTTTTAGATCAAATCTCAGATCAATTTTAAATTGCATTTATTATTGATTCTGTATGTGTCTTTTTTGTGTGTGTGTGTGCTGGTCTTCGACCGTAATAAAGTACTACTAGTAAAACCTGTTTGTGACATCTAGGCCAGGCATCAACAATTTTACGTGGTCAACAATTTTAAAAAAGCCACACCGATACCGGCTCTATATTTCTCCAGAGGTAGGCTTAAGATACCTTGGCTATTTGGATCAGGTTGCTGGAAAGCTCTTCTATCTCATCTTCACTGACAAACACACTCTCAAAGTCATGGTAAGTCCAGCCTTCAAACAAAATTCGTGGAACTGAAAAAATACAGAAAGAGAGAAAGAGAGACTAGAAACAGTCATTAATTTTCTACGCTATTAGGAAAACTGCTCACTTGAAATATGTATTCCACCCCTTCTCCACTACTAAAACTTGTTCTATCCTTATTAATGTACTTCAGGCGGAAATATATGATGAGGATGGGGAAACTGTGACCCCAGCAGCTGTTGTGGGACTCCATCGGCCCCTGTCACCACGGCCAATGGTCAGGGGTGACATGAGTTGCCGTCCTAACAAAATCTAGATGACACAAGTCTTCCATCCCTGGTATGTGGCACCTTTATTGTAAGTATAGCAAATTTAAGGCCAACACTCGCTTTCAGCATAAACATTTGGAGCTCCATGTGGCTGCCCATATGCACCGAGGCTCCAAATCATGCCACTTTTACTTCAGATTTTGGGGTATAGAGAAGGAACACATTCTTCCATTAATCTTCCATGGGAAACAGATTTCTAGACCAAGATAAACATCAGAACCCAGCAAGTGTAGGTGGGTAGGAAGCTACAGCTGATGCCAGTGTAAGGCACTGGAATGGGGTGCTGAAAGGGCAGAGGAGGGCTAGTCAAGGATCCAATGCTGGTCCATTTTGTGGAAAGGGGTCTGATCCAGCCCCGCCCACTGCACTATCATGGAGCTTGTGAAACAAAGGACACATTTGAGCATCCCACACACAGGTGGAATCTACACACATATAAAAAACACTATGAAAATGCTTTTTTAAAAGAAAGTTTTGAAAAATGCATTGAAATTGCGATAGCTCACAGTTGCCATCTAGTGTCACATTTGTATACTGAACTTTACAACACACTTAAAACATTTTATTTGCAGCTGCATAGCTGAGTCCACACAGCTATTGATCTTGAATGTGTGATATATGGGATTTGCAAAATACAATTTTCCAGTTGTGCTAAAAAGAGAGAGGGCAGAAAGTCTACTACTATGCTTTAAAAAAAACCAGCCTGCCAACTAGTTTGATCTGCATTTCCTCTTATGTACAACTAGTGTGGCCTGGGACCTATCAGTGAGAAAGCAGAGATTTCAGGAGGGTAGGAAATGGAGGAGGGGTGTAATATTTCATTTCCCAATTCCTGAAATCCCTCCATCACCACCCTGGTAATCCCCAAGCTGCACTACAAGATTCTTGTTCCAGGCTGACTGAATGACTTCTGTTAACACGGACAGCATTTTGTTGTGAATCCTCAGCGGTCGATTACAATTTCCCAACTACAAAGGCAGCAGGAAAACAGACCCAGTCATTATAAAGAATGACTGGGACAATTTGGCTAAGGCAGATTAGTACAGAAACCCAGAATGGTATGACACAATTAAAATTAATGCTTCCGAAGTTGCCCTACAAGAAAGGGTTCAATTTGTGCCAAACTCACATTTCAAAAATTATGAACATTAAGAGCCCTACTGGATCTGACGAAGGATCCATCTGGTTCAGCAGCTTGTCTTCCAACTAAAGGCCCATGGAAAGACTGCAGGCAGGACATGAGGGCAAAAGGGAGCCAGGGTCCATTGGGGCTAAAAATCATAGAACTGTAGACTTGGAAGGGGCCTTGATGGTCACCTAGCCCAACCCCCTGCAAAATATGGAAACTTTTCTACAAAGTCACCTATTTTGATGTTTTTGGCATTCTTCTTCACTTCTTTCATCCAACCTGTTAATAGAAAACATGAAGACCAAATATGAACCTGTCTAATCACAAAGTGGCACATTTTCAAACACAAATATGTCTTTTATAATTTTTCTACTATGCGACTGTCAAAGAAATAATGGCTACATGGATCATGGTATAAAAATCAATGGTCTCTACACCACCAGAGATGTATTAACCATTAAGCAACCAAGTGTTGCCGGCCCAGAGTAACAAATATGCACACGTCCTCCACTCACCCTGGTCATTTCTGCATTTGGCCCATTCAGGAAGGTAATAATAATAATAATAATAATAATAATAATAATAATAATAATAAATTACTGTATTATTTGTACCCCGCCCATCTGGCTGGGTTCCCCAGCTACTCTGGGTGGCTTCCAACAAATATTAAAATACATTAAAATGTCACAGATTAAAAACTTCCCTAAACAGGGCTGCCTTCAGGTATTTTCTAAATGTCAGGTAGTTGTTTATCTCTTTGACCTCTGATGGGAGGGCGTTCCACAGGGCGGGCGCCACTACCGAGAAGTAAACACTAACATAGCTTTGGGATTATTCAAAGCAGAAAGCAGCATACCAAGGTTCCTCACTGCAAGGCACCAGCCTTCAAGCACTGGGTACCACTGGGCCAACCTACAGCACCTGATGGATTGCTTACTGCCAAGTCGCTACATGCAGCGTCATGCAAATTGACCACCAGTTGGAAATGGTTGGCTGTGGCTGCATAGGCAAATAATGGCCAGATCTCCTTAATTTCAATAGGTTGACTCTTATGCATTCTCTGTTTTTAAGTTGTATTATGTCTCAATGTCAATTTGTAGAACAGTATTTCCCCCCAGTGGGTTCTATATGAGAGTGGGAAATTTTTATGTTACAGTGGAAGTTTGCAAATATCAGCATTCACATATGAATGCCGAGAATCCTGCCAAATTTTGTGAATATCCGAGAATTCAGAGATGCATTTGTGTCACTGTTCACTTTAGGGGAGACTGCTACAATGCAACCAAAACATTACATTCAGATGTGGGAGGTATCAGCACACTTGTGGGGGGACCCCAAGTCTGCAGAAGTGCAACAGCACTTTTAGAGAGAGGTGAACCAAACAGCCCAATAACCAAGTATATTCTGTGGACACGAACTGCTGACTGACTGGGTGAGTGGGGGGTAGGGAATGGAATGAAATGGAGTAGCTGGAAAATGGAACAGGAGCACTCCCTACTGCAATTGTCATAGAGCATACCTGTCAGTAACCACATAGTTTAAAGTTGGAGTTAATTCTTTATTAGCAAAAACACAGTCTTCACTGATTTGCATGAGTATCATGCCTAATGAGCACAGCGGCTCATTTCTGGTGGATGAAAGCATGAATTCAGTTGCTGATAATAAAGGTCCCTGCCTCCCCACAGCTGTCTGTCTCCTCCTCTCCAGGGCTTTTTTTCAAGCAATGGGAGACTGCACTTGTGTGCAGTCAATCTCTCCTCCACCCTTTTCATGCGTCTCCAGGTTCTGGGAAACAGAGGAGAGTGGAGCTTATTGCAGCAGGAACAGGAGACACATGTCACTCTTCAGCAGCCTGACTCATCTCTGCCTTTTCACCTCCCACTCGCCAGCTTCTGATTCTGATTCTTGACTTCTCTCTGCTACAGACTCTCCCAGCTCACCAAGCCCTGTTACCTCTTCAACTTCCTACATCTCCTCTCAGTCTTCTCCATCTGACCACTCATTATTGTCCCATCACCTCTCACAGGGCTCTGAGCCTTCTTCCCTTGGTGGTCCCCCAGCTGGTTCCTCCCTCCATTTCTCTGCGTCCATGAAAGCAACATTTTGTTGCAGGTCCTACTTGCTCCTTTTAACAGCAGTCTCAGGTGGTTGAGTTTCAACAGGAACAGAGCCAAAATGGAATCACCAAGACACAAGTGATGCTCAAGATGCTCAGGTGAAACCCACCGTATGCAGAAACACCAAACATATTTTAATTGGGGGTGGGGAATCCCAAGCAGGGGTGTGTGACTGCAAATATTCTCAAAATTCATGGATGATGAGACTTTGCACAGGAATGTCAAAGTTATCACGTTTTTCAGGCATTCACTGTTAACACGCACGCTTGTATATGCACCTATCTTAGCTTTTATTGTCTGCTACTACATGCATCCAATGAAATAGGAAATGGCCTGAAAAGACTCGCATCACAATAAATTGTTTAACTTCAAGGTGCCGGAATACTTTTTGCCTCTGAATGAATTCAGCATCAGAGTTATAATTGGGAGTTCCTAGCTCAAGCCAACATGCTGGATTATGACAGAGCTAAAGCATACTTTGTGTTATAGAGAATGCATCCAGTTATTCAATCAAATTTTCTGCCGTGGAAGGAAAGCATTGTATAGCATCACAAAATGCATGTTAACACTGGAAAGCCAAACAGCAAATGCACTAGACACAGATCATGGGGCATGGCGTATCAAGCACAAAAGGAAACCTTGGTCAGCATCATGGAGCCCTGTCACCTGGAACCTCTCCTTGCCCCTTCTCTTCACCTGCAACCAGACTGGCGAGATAGTCGTAAATTTGCTTCCAAATATCTTAGCAATGTCATAGCCATGGCTGTTCCACTGGAAAAGGGAGAAGGAAAAGGTATTAGGACAAAATCCATCACAAACCACATTATCTACCACCTAGAATTGTATTAAATGCAGGGAAGAGGACAATGGTCCCAATTTCAGCTCAGAACTTCCATTTGCAGCAACTAGCCCAATATATTTTGTGGTTTGAAGCAAAGGACAAGATGACCTTGTTCCTCACCACCTAGGCCACTTTTATGTACTGGAGACGTAGTTGTAGTTTACTTAAATACTGACAGCTCCAAAAGTACTCTCCATTGCACCCAAGGGTAGTTTAGACGGTTCATTACATGTTTGGCACACACAGATCTGCTCTGCAACAGAGGGGTATAGCCAGGCGGCTTGGAAGAAAGGGCTTGGTGGGAAGGATGCCCCTGTTGCCCACAAGCACCTGCCACCTGAGGCAGCTACCCTACTTCACCTAACGGTAGATCAATCCCCAAATTTTATTCGAAAGAGAGAACGGGAAATCCTACATATATACACACACAAAGCCACAAACCATGCAACAGATACCAGCATTCCTACAACTAGCTACATCCCAACTTTTTCATTTTCTCAGTACTTACAGGTGTTATGTAGCCCAAAACATCTCCCCCAAAGTGTCGTTCTCGTGCTTTTTTGGCACAGTAGCTTTTGTACTCTAGGATAATATCCTTCGTCTTTAAATCAGTAGAAACCAGGCCACGGTCTTGCACTCTTTTATCCGAATAGTGAGTCTGCCAACAAACCATTATCGTAGATTTAATTACAACTAAAGAAAGCATCCATGTTCAGAAGCAGTCTGCTCCTAAATACCACTGTAAATATATCCATATTTTATTGCACCCCAGATATGATGGAAGCAGCCAGTCTTGTTTAATCATGCCTGTCTAATTCACATGCACAGTATGATGTGGAATGGGGTATGAAAGGGGGTGAGTAAATAAAAGAAAGAAACTCAACCATACCACCCTTTTCCCCCGTCCAGCACCATGTTAAAACTAGTGTCACACCCACCACCCAATTTACACATGAATCAGGGATAGTTCAGGGAGTTTGGCTCCAATTTATTTTTGCAATATTCAGTCACCTTATAGGCAAAGGTTAACACCACTAGGTAAGAGTACAAAATCCCCCAGAGTGTCCAATATGAATCTTTGCAAAAATTCCAAGCCATCAAGCGGCTTCTCCTACCTTTTCCTCCAGGGTTTTTGAGGCAGCTTTTTTGGTATCTGTCTTTGACAACGTAGCATCAGCCACCTGAGAAGCCAGGGCAAACACAACAAGGCTGATTGTGATCCATCTCATGACAGCTTGAGCTATTCCCGTCACCTCCAATTTCTTTAATGAGGAAGATAAAAAAATAAAAATAAAACAAGGAGTTTGTGAGACGACAACCCTACCGGAGAATAATAAGAGTAGCTATTGCCAAAGGAATGTTCTTCAGTGGCAAAGCACATGTATGCCAGGCTCTGTAAATTTAATAAGGATCTCAGTGAAAGGAGGAGGGGAGTCTGCCACAGAGACCAAATGCCAGTGGGATGGAGACCAGGGATGGGGAAACATGTGACCCTCCAAGTGTTGTTGGCCCTCTTTACCCCCGAGCCCCCTTTCTCTGCCATTCCCTTTCCCCGTTATTCCCCTCCTTGCCAAATGCATTAAATTAGGTTGGGGGTTGCATATGGCCCTTGATGCACAGGCTCCCCTCTCCTGCTTTAAGGCAACTTTGTATATTCATAACCGAAATGCTAGCTGGCATTGGCTGCCAGTTCATTTCCGGACTCAATATGGCTGGGGGAACCCAGCCAGATGGGCGGAGTATAAATACTAAAATTATTACTATTATTATTATTATTATTACTATTATTACTATCATTATTTAAGGTGCTCAATCTAGTGTCTGAAACCCTAATACATGAAAGAACACCTCCTTCACTACAGACCCTCCCAGTTGTTAAGATCAAGGACCACCTCTCCCTATATGAACTGACCCACACTCTGCAATCATCATCTGAGGCCCTTCTTCATATGGTCCCCCACCCCCGCCACGAGAGATCCAGAGGGTGCCAATACGAGAATGGGCCATTTCTATGGTGGCTTCCCGCTTATGGAATGCTCTCCCCAAGGAGGCCTGCCTGGCACCTTTGTTCCAAATATTTAGGCACCAGGGAAAAAAACCATTCCTCTTCTTCCAGGCCTTAAACAATTTATGGCCTTTTAAACTGTTGGTTAGGGGTGATGAAGTTTTTGTTTTTATTACGGTATTTTGTGGAGGAGGGATCATATTGTAAATCGCCCTGTGTTCTCTGGATGAACAGTGGCTTAGAAATTTAATTGGTGAAGGGTGGGTAATAAATGTAATAATTGTAAATAAAGTAACAACAACAGCTGATGAGGGGGAAATAACATTTGTCATTGTTAGGAAAGAATGTTTGCCTGCAACTCCTACACCACATGGGACACAACTGCAGTTTCTGTAGTGTAATACTGGTATCAAAACAGCCCATCAGGTTGTAATTTTCCTAAATGTACTGTACAAGGTGCCTCTAATGCAGTCTTTAAGACATATTATTAGTGGTGGTTGCATGGTTGCAATGCCCACCCTGCTTCCAAAGTATTTACATTTTAATTTATCCAAAGCAAACTAGGTGAGACTGGGGTAAATTTATAGAGGCCATTACTCTGGGAATGCCAGGGCCGTCTTTAATGTATCCAACACTAGCCTAAGGAGAAAATTTATCTGCTCTTTAGCATATAATACAACGAATAAATAAAACAAGCTTGTTTTAGCTGCAAATTATCCTGTCATGCTTGCTTGCCAAATTCAATAGCTTTAAAGCCTCTTCTCAGAAATTGCGCAGCCCTCCTGGTCACAAATCAATGAAATAATTACATTTGTTACCCTTGAAGGTACCATAAGAGTGTTGGTTTTGCTGCAACAGACTAACCTGGTTAATCCTTTGGAAATTATAGGCTTCATTATGGGACTCCGATACTACTTGATGAAGACTTGCAACTGTTAGCTGATTAATCAGTTAATTAAGGCGATTATGAAAAATAAAAATCTGATTTAACAAAAAGGTGCCATCTAGCAAGTCATCGGATGTTTAATTTTTTAAAATAATTTTTTACCAAAAGTGCTAATATAAGATGTCAGTTTCAAACACTACTATAAAAGAGACATTCTCTTCATGGGAGAGATGGAAATGCCTTTTCCAATACGCCAGATACACCACATGTGTATTATCTAAAAACAATGGAAGCATTCAGGGAAGGGCTGAAGTTCAGTGATGAAGCATCTGTTTTGCATGCACAGGGTCCCTGGTTCAATCCCCAGCATTTCTAGGTAGGTCAATGAGAAACCTGTCTGAAACCCTGGAGAGCTGTTGCCAGTCAGTGTAGACAATATTGGGCTAGTGGAACAATGGCCTGACTAGGTAGAAGACTGCTTCCTGTGTTCCTATGTAACCCCTGGCCTCTACATATGGGACTGAGAAACACCCTCGTCTGAAAGTCTGTAGACAGTATGAAATTGCAAATGAGAAAAGCAAAAATTCTACGGGGGGGGGGAGCATAGGGACATAGAAAGCTGACTAAGCATAGGAACCTAGAAAGCTGGTGTTCATGCACCAGAACTTCCTCCACCTTCGCAGAGATTAGATTGGGGTGGGGGAAGTTTCGTTGTGCAAGCGGAAGTCCATGCCCAAACTCAACAAGATCAATGCTTATTCCTATTCCATTGCCCACCACAGAAACACATTCTAGACAGCCTACAGAAGCTGCTCACCTACACTTTCAGTAGATGTTTTGTAATTGTTACTAATGTGCACACACTTGAGTAAACAGATAAACAAGGCATCTGAAAACAGAAGTTTAGGCTGAGAGATAATATTGGGGGCAGACAGGATGAATTTAGTTATTTGACAGTGAACAGTCAAAGAAAAACAAATTATTCCCGAGAACAAAATCCATGAGGATTTTGCCGAAGGGATTTATTATACATATCCATCTCTCACCTTACCATGAATCACACCCAAGGCAGCTAACAACAATAAATTGGGTCCGGCAGCTCACTGGCAGTTAGTGCACAGTGCTCTCAGGACCAGTGAAATATGGTGCCATCAGGCTGCCCCACTCACCAACCCAGCAGCCGCATTCCAAATACTATTCATGAACACTTTTCCACAGAGACTTTACTCTTACAGTGTAATCCTACACAGGTCTACTGAGTTCAATGGGGACTTACTCTCAAATAAGTGTGCATGAGATTGCAGCCTTAATCATGCTGTCGCTTCACTCAAGTGTCTTTTCCCCTCATGGTTATCTCTGCAGGCCAAGTGGGAAACCTTATTCCTCTCACTTCACCTGCCTTTACATCATGGCTTCTGTGAGGACAAGTCTCACAACCTCACTAACTTTTTTGAGTTCTCCGAGTGTGTCAAAAAGCATATGGACAGAGTAAGGGGTGTAAGAAGTAGGGTCTCCCCAAGGATTGGTACTGTGACCTGCACTTCTTTAACTTGTTCATCATTAATGATCTGGACTTAGGGGGTAAGCATTCTGGTGGCTTTGTTTGGAAATACCAAATTGTTCACTGTGTTTAAAACAAAAAGGGATTGCAAGGTGCTCCAAAAGGAGATCTCCACACTGCATCAATGGATATTAAAATGGCAAATGCAATTCCATGTATAATGGTGAAGTGATGTGCATTGGAGCAAGAGAGACAGATTTCTCTCTCTCTCTCTCACACACACACACACACACACACACAATATGAGTGTGGGGTCTTAACTGATGGTGACTGACAAGGTAAGAGAAATTAGAATCAGGTTGGATAGCTATATTAAGATCATAGCTGTCAAGTTTCGGATTTGAAAATAAGGGATCAGCAGTCTCAACTATCCCGGGGACAGTCACATGTCAGTGGTGGGCGGAGCCAGAAGCAAAAGTGGGCGGAGCAGCAATGTAAACTCCAAGCGGGCTCGGGCTCAGAGCGGAGCAAAGAGGAGGGCAGCCATGTGCTCTGCGCAATGGAACCCCATCGTTGTCTTGTCTGATCCCATCAAAACAGGACAGGAAGCAGCAGCTGCTCAAAGGCACCCAGGCTCCGCCCGCCAGCTAACCCTATTGGCCGACTGAGGGGCTCGGCGGCAACGGACAGGGGCTGATGCAGGGGGAGGAATACACCCCCCTTTAAGCACGGGAAACGGCTCCCACTTGCTTTGAGGGCTGAGGCTTTTCTCTCCAAGTAGGCGAGGTCTTCCCACCCAGTCCCTGGCCAGCAGGGGAGGAGCTGCTTCCATTAAAAACGGGAAATTTAAGGGAAATAAAAAATAAGGGAGAGCAGCGGGAAACTGCTTAAAATAAGGGAGAATCCTGGGGAAAACGGGATACTTGACAGCACTGATTAAGATGCTGGCCCAGTGCATGGCAGCTGTGAAAAAGGCAAATTTCATGCGAGGGATCATTAGGAAAGGGACTGAAAATAAAACTGCCAGTATAAAGCCATTACACTATACAAATCTATGGTGCAACTGCACCTGGAATACTTTGTCCAGTTCAGGGCAACCATAATTATCACAGGGTTCTGACAATTCTCCTATGTGTAATCTCCCTCTCCCATAATAGTCGAACCCAAGAGCAATCCATGAAGCTGCATGATGGAAATTCAAGGAGAGCCAAAGTACTTCGCACAAAGCATGGCTGAACTATGGCATTTGCACCCACTAGGTATAGTGAAAGCTCTCAACAGCTTTAAAACAGGGTTGGACAAATTCACGAAAGACAGGCCTAAAGCTATCAAGGTGTGATAGCTGTGTGCATTACCTCCAGGACCAGAAGCAGTATACTACTAGATACCTGCTGCTGGGAATCACCAAGCGAGTTGCCAGCCTCCCACAGGCACCAGATAGCTGCCCACTCCGAGAACAGATTGTCCAGCTAGATAGACCTCTGGCCTGATCCAGCAACAGGGCTCTGTTTGGGCCCTGAGATGGACTCCCAAATGGCCCCCTGCTCCCCACCATGGAGGATGGGGTGAGGAAAGATTTACATCGAGAATAGGAAGAGGGGTGGCAGTCATTTGGGGGGCGCCTCAGGGGGCGGCCCTGATTGCCAGTCCCAAGCTGAAGGAGTGGCAGCTGCTACAGACGTGCGAACGTGGCTTGTGAGCTGGGAGTGCATAAGTGGAACTCAACCGACAGGAAGCCTATCAGGAAGGGAGAAAGTGTCGGATGCCAACGAGCGTGCAGAGAGAATAAATGGAGATGAAACGCGACAGGAAGGACACAGGCGTCCGCAGTCCACCCCCTACCCCCCCACCCCCGCCAGTCTTAAATAAGGCGGCCGCCCGTGGAAAGCAAGACGGAATTGCATCCGAATTACAAAGCAGCTCAGGGATCCTCCTTCCCGCCTTTCGCCTCTTTAGCGCAGGAGCCCGAAGCGAATCGCTCCCCATCCTGCGCTCGCTTAATCAGAGGCGCGTGACGGCGGCGGCGGCTGCAGCTGCAGCTGCCCCAAAGACTCCAGGGCGAGGGGAAGAGCGCGGGGCGGGCGGCGGGGGGCGCGCAGGCTGCCTCTCGGTCTCCCCTCCCACCTTGTCAGTGACTCGCGCTCGTGCCCTCGTTTTCCCTCTGCAAACCGGATCTTCTTCAACTCGGAAGTGAAAACGGCGGCTCTGGAGCCGCGTGGCTCACGCCTTTTAAAGGAGCCGCCTTAGCTGCCGGAGAGCGCTTCTTCCCTCACAAAGCGAGAAATGAGAGGAGCAGGGGCGCCCTGAGCCCCGCTTGGGGTTGCGGGAGGCAATCTTGTGCGCGCGAAACTCACTGAAACAAGCAGGACTAACTTCAGAGTCAGGGACAGGAAGTATATAGTTATGCCTCGCGCAGATAATCGCGCGGTGGTCAAACATTACAATCACAAACTTCCCTTTCTTCTTTGGATATTTAGGACTGCAAGGCAAGGGAGCGCACGAGCCCGTCTCCCTGTTTCCTCGGACGTAAAGTCCAGGTAGGAAACACAAACCCGAGAAATACTGAAGCTTTACTGAACATCTGCCAGGGTACACCAGCCTTCTCCAACCTGGCGCCCTCCGCGTCGCGCTTGGTTATCACAACTCACAGCCGGCTGGGGCTGATGGGAGTTGTAGTCCGAAACATCTGGAGGGTACCAGCTTGGGAAAGGCTGGCGTGGGAAATGCAGATCAGACTCGGTAGGCCTATAATGAAGCTCGCTGCGTTCTCAAGCAAGTCTTGCCGATTTCCTCGGGGTTTCCTTCCAAATTAGAGAACATCCCAAAGGCATCTCTTAAATAGCTATGTTCGAACATGGCGGTTTCTGATCAATTTCCACAAGCTCTACTGGACTTTATTTCCCCTGAATCAAAGAATGTTGACCTTTACTCGGAGGTAGCTAACGTTGCTTCCTCCCAAGCAAGCAGCACAGATTTGCTGCCCTGATGTTTATCTGGGCAGATAATCAAATATAAATGGACAGAAATTGAATTTTCCTTTTTAAGAATTGCGTGAGCTTTTTTCTTTTCTCTCGTTTTGCCTTGCTAGTGGCTATTGTTTTGTTGTTGTTGTTGTTCAGTCGTTCAGTCGTGTCCGACTCTTCGTGACCCCATGGACCAGAGTACGCCAGGCACGCCTATCCTTCACTGCCTCTCGCAGTTTGGCCAAACTCATGTTAGTAGCTTCAAGAACACTGTCCAACCATCTCATCCTCTGTCGTCCCCTTCTCCTTGTGCCCTCCATCTTTCCCAACATCAGGGTCTTTTCTAGGGATTCTTCTCTTCTCATGAGGTGGCCAAAGTACTGGAGCCTCAACTTCAGGATCTGTCCTTCTAGTGAGTACTCAGGGCTGATTTCTTTGAGAATGGATAGGTTTGATCTTCTTGCAGTCCACGGGACTCTCAAGAGTCTCCTCCAGCACCATAATTCAAAAGCATCAATTCTACGGCGATCAGCCTTCTTTATGGTCCAGCTCTCACTTCCGTACATTACTACTGGGAAAACCATAGCTTTAACTATACGGACCTTTGTCGGCAAGGTGATGTCTTTGCTTTTTAAGATGCTGTCTAGGTTTGAGTGGCTATTGTAGTGGGAGGTTAAAATAAAACTTCCCATGCAGAAATTTCATTTGAACACAAGTTTTCAAAGGTAGAGAGTATCCTTGTTTCATAATCTGAGCATAAACATGGAAGTCCATTATCTCTTTTGCCTGCACCATAAATGCAGATTTCCGCACACATCTTAACCAGGGCTGCTTATTCCACACAAGTACAGAAGTGAAACATAATGTGGTTCCTGAAAATCTCAAGTTTCCACAAAGGAGGTTTCTAGCTATTATGTAGCAACAAAGCTAGACAGTAAATGCCTAAAGAAATCTCAGAAAAGGAGGAGTGGTTGAATCAGATTTTCAACAGGCACAAAGTGGGGGATTGTGTCCAGTGCAGATGAGCAATGGTGAAGTAAATTATGCAATAAAATAAAAACAATTCTGATTTGTGCTGCATTTTTAACTTTACATTAGGCTCCGAGTATTCACAGTTCTGATTCTTGCTTCATGGCTGGCTGCTTAATTGTTGCAGAAAATATATTTTGTCAACACTTAGACCAAAATATTTTGTACCTGAGAAAACGTAATGCTTGGCAGTGTTAGATTGCCACTAACTTTCAATAGGACTAATTCTGAATAGACTGGTTAGGATTGTGCTGTTACCTACTACTAATAATAGTTTTTAAAACTATGGTGCAATACAAGTACAGGAAATTTCCCTTTTTCTAGTAGATATATCAGATAGTGCAGCCTAATAATTTTCAGCACATTAATCAAAGGACGGGGCATATAATATTCTGCAAAAGCCCTAAATAAAACCATACAGATTACAGAGCACAGAGCAAGATTCCCACAGGGTGTCATTGCAACAACGGCCTCCCATTCCCTCCCTCCCACCACTCTGCTATATGTGAATACTTCCTCTTACCCAAAAGGCATTGCTGGGACACTCTGTTCCCTGGAATGGTAGGAACAGTTCCTCTCACACAGGACCGGCACCCACTCCACTGCAATTGCTGACCAAACACTTTGCCTTGCAGGATCACACAGTCCCAACACATAGAGCAGAAGAAGCTACTCTTGCGCATACACAGTTCAAGCACAATCCCCAAGGTCTCAGTCACTGTAGTCTCCACATCCCTCCAGGGCGCTAAAGCACCAGCACTCAGGTGGCCCCACTTACTTTCAGCTCACATCTCCTCACCTGTTGTGCAGCCAGGTTCAAGGACTTTGTGCTACAGCTGCTGCCTATTGCTCATTTGTTCTATAGGCTGCTCTCCCACAGATACACAATATTTTCCCACACACTGTTCCATGCAGGCCATGAGACAGGCCCATCTTGTCACCAGCAAGGTGTGTGATGGCTTTTAATGGGTAGGAAACATGGGTATAGCCAGGATTTTTGTTAGGAGGGGTAGGACTTCTGTTTGGGGGGGGGGCAGAACCGACATGATTGGTCAGTATTTCTATTGTTTCACTTGATTGGGGGGCAGTTGCCCCCCCCCCCCGGTCTATGGCGAGGGTAGGAGAGGATATAATTTTTTCGATTTACCCTTCCAGGTGCCCCTGTGTGAGAGTTTCAAAATCCCATCCTTGGCAGCAAAATTAGGAATTAGGCTACAAAGTCTCCTTTGATGCAAGTCCAGCTAACCAAGTAAGCTGGCTTCCCACTTCTTACCCTTGCTTAACAAAGAATAAGGCAACAACTTGTAAAGTAAGCTTAAAAATAAGATATAATTACTTTATAATCAAGCATTGGTTCACAGCAAAGGCTGCATTCAATGCTGGTCAAAGGAAGAGAGAAAAGAGAACAACAGGAAGTACTATCTGCTCCTTCCTCTTTAGGCGAGGAGAAATTACATCGCACCAAACCAACTCTACCTACTGTACCTGTATTTCTATGTACAGGTAGGTAGCCGTGTTGGTCTGCCATAGTCGAAACAAAATAAAAATTAAAGAATTCATTCCAGTAGCACCTTGTTGTTGTTCAGTCATTCAGTCATGTCCGACTCTTCATGACCCCATGGACCAGAGCACGCCAGGCACACCTATCTTTCACTGCCTCCTGCACCACCAGATATTGTCTGACTCAGACACCCATCAGCCCCTGCCAGCATAGCCAATGACCAGGGATTATGAGAACTATGGTCCAAAAACATCTGGAGGGCCACAGGTTCAACACCATTGGTGCAATGGTTACCAAGATTGTTGAGACACATGAAGATATCCACCCTTGAGAGAAATTCTTCTCTTGCAGGGAAGTGCATGTTCCTGGCATTCAAAAAGCAACCATAGTCCTGTTCAGTAGAAAGAGGGCATAGCCCATGCATACCAGCTGCTGTTCCTATGGATGCTGTCCACACATGCACCACTTCCAACCTTCTTGGGTTCAGTAGGATGGTCTGAAGGGGAATCTTAATGACATTTGGGAACATATACTTACAAGCTGCCCTGCGAGAGGCAACACAGAGTTTAAGATGGAGATTGACAACTAGTGCTACCTCCCTGGACTAGATGCAAGTAAGAAGGCAGGTAGGTGGGGGCTGACCAAAGACAGAACAATCTTGGTGGGGCAGTGCCCCATTTGTCCTAAAGGACCAACCTCCACCGGACTTCTGCCTATGTTCATCTATGGGATAATGCATGTGATAATACTAGTGGCAAAGACACAGCTTGCCAGGGGAGAAAAGTGTGAGGAATTACACATTTCCATGTTCTAGATCGTGTACAGCTTATTCCTCAGAAGCATTTGCATTTCCCTCATTCTTTACAGTCTCTGTGCTTCTCCTCTTTAGTGCTGAACAGCAGAACCTAAAATTAAAACAAACAAACCCACCTGTAGACATCATTGTCCCCTTTTCCCAGCAAGATTGTTTTGCCTTCAGCAAGGCTTTTCCCTCCTGCATTCTCTTACTGGCCAGTCTCTCTTCATTAGGCAAGTTGTATCAGCAGCAGATCACAGTGCTTAGTATTCACAACTAGTATCAGCATGAGATTACAGTGGCCAGTCTCCTTTTATCAGGTGGGCTGCATCAGCAGAAGGTCACAGTGGCCAGTCTTCAGGCCAGCAATGTCATTATGAGATCACAATGGTCAGTCTTCAGGCCAGTAACATCATCACTGAGGACACAGTGGCCAGTCTGCCAGTCTCCTCTCAGGTGGGGAACATCAGCACAAGGTCCTAACAATCAGTCTCTTTTCTTCGGACATAAGAACGCTGTGGTCCCTGAAGCAAGCACCCATAGTAACAACATTACTCTCACATTCACACTCTCACATTCACACATTGTGGTTGGCAAAAAAAGGACCAGATGGGCACAGTTTCTTTGTCAATTAAGTGGGTATATACTGGTACATGAGCATGTGGGCACAGTTTATTTCTCTTACCAATATGATCAACCACAGTGTAGAGCACAATAGCTACCAGTTTCTCATATTGAAATGGACAGCTGAGTGTGGATGTAGCAGTTTGAAGGACCCTGTGTGCTCTAGATGTTGCTTGACTCTAACTCGCATCAAGACAACAGGGCTGGAGCTCATGGGAGCTAGAGTCCAAACAACATCTGGACAGTCACAGATTCCACCACCCCTGAGATTATGGGAAGCAAAGGGTTGAACAGCACCTGGAGGCAGAGGCAGAAAGCAAGGTATGATACACAAGTACATAAGAGGACTTCATCTAACAGCAAGTGTCCCAATGCTAGACTAAAAGAGAGAGACTTGATGACAGGTGGTGGGCAGAGGAAAGGGAATCAAGGGGAGAGGTGAAGTTGGGAGCACAGTGTGTGGACAGAAGTAGTGATATTCACCCTGGGCATGGCAGCTCCTTGCTCAGAATCACAGGGCAACTCACAGAAGACCAGCAATGGAAAATCAATGTTCAGGAACAACAGTAGCTAGGGAAGGGGGGGGGGACCAGGGATGCAGGAAAGCAAGCCAACAAACTGGAGGAAGGAGGACATTAAAATGTAAAAAATTTTAAAAAGTAAAAACAGAACCCAAGTAAAAGTAAGGCCTTCAATAGGGACCTCATTGAGGAAGGAAACATAGCAGGAGGAAATTGAGAGGCACTGGAGGGAGGAAACGGACATGCCCTCCCCACACAGAATTAGCAGCTGACAATGTCCAAGCAAGGCTATAATTGTTTTTTACAGTCAGGGCCGTCTCTACCTAGGGGTGTGGGGCACCCGGGTGCTGAATTCTGGGCGGTGCCAGGCACCCGCTGAAGCCACCTAAGCTCTTAACCGCCCCCTAGTGTTATCTTTCATTTTTGCACAATCACAAAAAACTGAAGACGGAGCTATCGCTGCCGCTTTTTATTTTTTCATGTTAGCGGTTTTCGCTGTTCCCCTCCTTAAAACCTCAACAACTTTTACCTGCCCCCCCCAATTGGGGGCACTGGGTGGATCTTTGCACCCTGGCGGTGCATACGCTAAAGACAGCCCTGTTCAGTGGCCCTACCCCAACCACTTTGGGTATTCCTAGTAAGTGGTATCACCATCAAACAAAGCCCTATGGCAGAGTTACCTGTGTATACCACAGGGTCTACCTAATGTGTTTGCACTTAGTATTCATTCATTCATTCAAGTTTTTCCTTTCAGTCTCATAGCAGTGTAGGAAATCAAGGTTGTTGAGCTTTTCTTGGGAAATCAATGGTAAAAATACCCTGTAAATAGGAGATTTTGGGGGACAAACTTCTGCTGGGGGGGCAGAACCTCAGGTAATTGAGTACTTTCAATGCTTTTCAATAATATGTGTAGATGGGGGGCAGCAATGATTGTAAAATCAGTGAAATGTATATATCTGAAAAGTATAAATAAATTTATTTATTTTTTTTAAAAAAATAGTTTTGGTCAATACAATACTAAAATGAAAGTGACTAATTTTGTTTTAGTTATGCATTAATTAAAACAAAACACTTCTCTTATTGCTAAGAGTCAGCCTTCCCTCTGTTGTGCAATTACTCACACACTATTCTCAAATGCTCAGAATATTTGCCCATTGACCCCAAGATATCTAAGGGCAATTTCAGATGTTGGTTTGACAGTTTGCCTGCTGAATTCCAGTAAAAAGCTAAGAGCTTATCTTTCTCCTGCCTGGTGCATCTCTTACTTGGGCTTATTATAAGCCTGTTGAACTCAAGTGGCCTTACTTCTGAGTAGGCATATATAGGATTGCACTGTAAGGCGCACCTTCTCTCACTTTCCTTTTTCCCATTGGACTCAGCGAGACTTACTTCTGAGTAGAAATACTTGAACATGCGTTTGCTTTTTAAAAAGTTGTGGGTCTGACTTTTGAGTAGACATGCGTGAGATTGCGCCCGCGTCAGTAACCCGAGAGCCAGCGCCTACGTGCAGCACCTCTCCATCCCACGCTAGCTAATTTTGGGGGGAAATCCCCGCCTCCCCGGATTTCCACGGGGCGCCTGAAGCTGCTCTGAGCCGGCCCCGCGGCCCCCGTCGCCCATACCCTCCTCCGCACACGAGGTGGCGCCTCGAGGCCCCGTCTGGCAGCCGTCGGGCTGGGCTGGGAGGCGACGGAGCCGAAGCGCCGCGCTTGCGCTCAGGAGCGGCGGCGGCGGCGGCGGCGTGGGCGGAGAGGCGGCTTCAGAGGCTAAAGGTCCTTAGAGCGAGTAGCGGCGGTGGCAGCAGCAGCAGCGTCCGGAGGAGCAGCGGCCGCGGGAGCCTTCGCTTTGTCGCCAAGATGCCGGCTGTGTCGAAGGGGGACGGGATGCGCGGGCTGGCCGTCTTCATCTCCGACATCAGGAACTGTAAGCGAGGCAGCCCCGGACGAGGAGAAACTGGGGGGGGGGGAGTCCCCCGTTGCGCTAGTAGTGGGGAGGGGAAAGGGAGGTCACTTGGGCAGGGGCCGTTAGCTATGGGGAGAAGCGGAGGGTGGGGAGGTGTCTGGGGGGCCGGGGCTGCCACTGTCGGGCGGGGCTCCCGGGGGACTCTCCGGCTCGCCCGAGTCTTGCAGTGACTTGCGGTTCCTTTTCCTAGGAAAGGGCTCCTCGGCTCAGAATTGCGGAAGGCGGGGGGGGGGGGGAGGGAGGGAGGGAGGGAAGCGGCGTTCCTTCTCCATAGGGCTGGGGCGGCGTGAACTCGGATTCCTCCAGCAAGGAGGGGCCCTGTTTACAAGGCTTGTGGACGTGTTGTGTGGAGGGGTGGGGGGAGATGAGGGCATGCCTGTCAGACAGGGTTGCATTTGGATCCTTTGCAGAAGAGAGGGAAGGGGCTTGTTTGCATGTGATAGCGTGGCTGTTCAGGATGGGGGGAGGAATTGTGGGAGGTCAATATCCTGGATCCCCTTCTCCCTTAAAATATCTGGCTGGCTGGCTCGCTCGCTCACGGAAATCCCTAGTTGTTGTTTCTGAAATAGCCTTAGAGCTATGGTGGTGCTAATCCTGTATATTTTGATTTGGAAATCTGGGCTGGGCTGAATCGGTCTCGCCGGTTGGCTACCTTTATAAAAGGTGTAGAGAGCCAGGTTATGTGCTAGTTCACATCCTGAAAAATGGGTCCCATGGAAAGGTGCAAATGGTTCCTAATTTAGGTGGGTAGAAAGTATGAGAGGCGAGGAAAGAATTGCACTGTGACCAGTAGGATGGAGGTAAACATGAGTATTGGGAGCGGAAAAAGGCAGCTGGTGTAGGGAAGGAAGTATTTCTTCCCCCCTCTGGGAAGTCTATGTATGAACCAGGAAACTTACTCCAGTATTATGAATATGCATGTTAGTGGTGTCTTGTGTGCAGAAAAGCACAAAGCAGTAGGGCAGGTACAGTAAGATTGCTTTGGCTTCTCTAGTTCCAGCTCTTGTCAAAAACGTGTTTTGTTTTTTTTAAAGCCGTCTCCCTAAAAATGGCCACTATCTCTTGCTTTTTAAATCACTTACAATATGTATGTGCTGAAAACGTTTACTGAATAGCTTTCATTGGCCTACTAAAATGTGATGCATTTTAGAATAACCTAATGTAGCTGAGTTGGCCTGCTCTCCAACACATTTGTTGCCTAAATGACTGTTTTAATTCCAAAACAATAACAGTTGGAATGGCACAGGCTGAATTGCATGCATTTAGAAGCCAAGTTAGTTAAATTGGTACAGTTTCTGTGTCTAGATAAGCCTGCAGTCATCTGAGGTTTTTGCAAATTCCCTGCTGCGTCCTAATCTTCTTTTGGCAGTGTGGCCACTGTCTTCAGGAGATACTTAAGTGCAAAGCTGGAGAGGCCTGTCTAAACTGGTGAACTGGCCAGTGTTAATCTTAAGAACAGTTTCAAGAATACTAATGGCCTTGTGTAGATATGCCAGCACACACTCCACAAATATTTCCAACTTTGAGGAGTAAGTTCCATATGTTTCCTGTCAGAGAGTACTGATGCTGCACAAATCTGTGTATAAATATTATTGTTGCTAGAAAGAAGTTACCTGGCTCCAGGTACCTTAGAGTTACCTTTTAGTAACCTGGATGAAAAGGGGTGATTTGATTCCTAGGGTGCTTCAAGAGAAGACAGCTCCTCCATTAACCTAAGGCCAAATCAGGATGTACAACATGAAGTATCTCAAAGTAGTAGTACTTCTAGCACAGGAGTGTCACATAATGATGCCTGGCTATGTACTACTAGTTGATTTATTATTATTAGGGAAGTTCACAAGATTTTTTAAAAAATCCTTATATTCCACTTATATTAGTTGTTGCTGTAACAGAGTTTGCCACAGCTTCCATTTGACTGTGGGTATTAGGCACACTGAATCAACATACCCATCACCTGCAGAAAATTAAAATACCAACGTTGCTGTGGGAAACCACTGTTCAAAAGTGACCTTTCAGCCGCTGAGCATATTGATGTTGGTTATGCTCTAGTGCTAGAGTACAATTGAGAGCTATTGCCCAAATACCCAGTTTGAAGAAGCTTGTCTGCCCAGCCTGATTGATACACAGCTTAGCTGCATTTTCATTTGTCAGTGCAGTTCTTGTTATACCTATTTGGAAGAAATTCCTCTTCACCTGCAGATGTAACCGACATAGTAGGACTTTTGTGAAACTTCCTTCTGTATTTTGAGTGTATGTGTTGAGAAAACTGTCTCTCATCCTGCATACTAAGTGGAAATATATTGAGCTATTGGAATAAAATTATCAAAATGCTTATGTTGCCAACATGAATTCTTCATGTATAGTTGTTCTCCCCCCCCCCCCCCGAGGGGGATTACTTGAAGAAATGTTTCATAATCCTATAGTAAAGCTCATCTTCTGGGATCCATGTCCTGTGTTCTGTATTTTGACAGGCGGGGGGAAGAGGCAGTGTTGAGTCAGACCACTGGATCGGCATTAAATTTTGACTTTATGCAGATCTGATGATCTGACTCACCACTGCCTGTCAAATTGCAGCAGGAGGACATGAATCCAATATGATTAGCTCAACTGTTAGATTCCTTCATGCCCCCAGCATATAAAAACAAAACCTTAGAGGTTTATAGTAACCCAATCCTTTAAGCAGAACATTTAAAATGTACATTTCAGCTACTTAATGCCTGGGGAAGGAAATTGTCAAATTGGTTGTGTCTCCCACCTTCTGTATTGATTTAAAATATCCTTTAGATCACAACAAAAATCACACTGTGCCTATGTGATGGGAAGCAGTAAAAATAATAACCTGCAGTGATTAGAAACGGAGAGGACAATTTTTTGTGGGCTTTTATTTTTAAATAATCTGAACATACCTTTATCCTACTGATGAACCTGGTTCTTCATTTCTGTTCCTGCTGATCAACTTCAATAGCTATGCAGTAGGGGTGGCCAACTCCCAAGAGACTGAGATCTACTCACAGAGTTAAAAACTGGCAGTGATCTACCCCCTGTTCTGGGGGGTTCAGGTCAAGGTTGTTGAGGTATTTTCTGGGAGAAGGAAAGCCCTGTTTTTTAGGGGTTCAGGGCATAAATGTTGAGCTTTTCGTAGGGGAGACAAACTGGTTGAGCTTCTTTGGGGGAGCCAGTGATCTACCAGTGATCTACCACAGACGTCCAGTGATCTACCGGTAGATCACAATCTACCTGTTGGACTTGCCTGCTATACAGTATGTAATCTACTCATTCCTGAAGTTGCTGAGGCCCTGCTCCAAGCATCCCTTCTAAATGCCAGTGTGGAGGGTAACTACTACAGGGGAGGACATTCTTGGTAGTGGTGCCCTGGTTTTATATCTGCCTCCCCAGAGGGATTCACCTGGTGCTATCTTGATGGTCTTCTCAATGCTAGGTCAAGGCCTTTTTATCCACAGAGTCTTTTCCTCTGGAAAGGATGCTTATAATTGATGTGCATGTAATTGATGTGCATGTAAGCAGCATGTTCCGAGCTCTTGCTTCATGTGGAATATATCAGTGTTTTTCAACCACTGTTCCGCGGCACACTAGTGTGCCGCGAGATGTTGCCTGGTGTGCCGTGGGAAAAATTGGAAAATATATAGTCAATATAGGCACAGAGTTAATTTTTTTAACATTTTCTAATGGTGGTGTGCCTCGTGATTTTTTTCATGGAACAAGTGTGCCTTTGCCCAAAAAAAGGTTGATATGCTAAGTAAAATATCTATTAAATCTAGATGTTATTAATGATATTTAAAATGTGCAATACGTTGAGGCTTGCGATTAATGCTGCAGTCCAATGTGGTGATGGGCATAATATAAAAGAGGGGGGAAATGTGTGTCTTAAACAGAAAACGGCTTTTTCTTGTGTTGCTTTGACTTTCAGTTCAGCTAATTTCAGCAACACGGATGGTTTTTTGCAAGGGGAGAACAAACCACTCCATGTACTCAGTGATGTGTTTATATAATCAAGGATTTGGTGGCTTGCGTCCTGAAATGATATCCCCTGTTGATCAAGACACACAATTAATTCCACATTGTTCCATACACACTTCTTTGTCACTGTGGGCACCTTCTGCACACCCTAATTAAGCACTTCCATCTGACTGCAGAGAAGGCTGGCAATGCTTGTTTGTAACATCTGAGGCTCTGCTATGTCTGTGGTGAATTCTGAATTATCTTCCTGCCTTTTTACCTGGCATACCAGGATAACTATTTCTTAAAGACATCTATCATAGGGTACAAGTGATGGTTAGAGGAGGAGCTGAAGGCAGCTTTATAGCTTATGGATACTATAGGAAGCACCAGTGTTTCCAGCTTTGGGTGGCATAAAACTATTGGGAACTGATAATTTTACACCTGACTTGGGCCTCTGAATATCCCTAAAAGGTAAAGTAACCTTGTTGTTAAAACTTGAGGGCATTACTTTGCCTTTCTGTTAATGGCGCTCGTACAGAGTGGGGCAGCAGTTGCTCTCAGTAGGAAGTCCGGGAATATTCCAAAGAAACCTTATTCAGAAGCCGGCTTTTTCTCCAAACACTGTAGTACCTGAAGTTGCAGCACTCACAAGGCACCACTGCTAGTGATGTCTTCCCCTAGAGACTTCTCTGTAAGGCTCCCATAATGTATTGGCAGGTCCAGTCCAGCTTTTTTGAGTAATTGGTGCAGATAAAGGATTAGAATAATATGCACTGATCTCCCGCTCCCTACAAGAACTCTAGTAGTTGCATTCTGGGCCAGTTGAGTTTTTCCAGGTTGGCCTTAAGTAGCCCTACACAGATTGCATCTTGGTAATCTGCACCAAAGGGCACAGATGTCTGGGCCTAGGTCCAGCCTCTCCAAATCAGAGCACAGTTGGCAAATCGGCTGAAGTTGTAAAATGTGTGTTTGACACTCTGATTTCTGTCTGTTCCTGCTTTGCCCACAGTGTTTCTGAATGTTGAGTATGGGGAGAGAAAGCTGTATGGTTTTATCTGCCTGTCAGTGAAAGAGGCATGCCTCTGCAAAACATAAGTGCTCTACCCTTGTGGCCCATGCAAACAAGAGAGTAGCACAAGAATAACTTTGCTGATGTGCTGTTGGTTAAAGTGCGTCTTCCTCAAAGTTGCCTCAATCTGTAGAAAACTCAAATAGCCCCCTTCCATAATTTATATGTACGTATACTTGGGCTCTCTGTGCATACTTCCCTTCTCCTTTTCTATACTTTGTTTGATTCTTGAAGTGGCTCTACTTGGAAATGGCCATGGCTGGAGATAGAAATCAGATGAACTCATCGCAAACTCTTCAAGGCATAGCGCTGTAAAGTTCCAAGTGGAGCCATCATCAGTACTGATGTCATAAAAACAAAACACTTGGTCCAATCCAAGGCCCTGTATTTCTGTATGTTGTACGGGACAATAATGCAATGAATATGACTTATTCCTCTCGGGTAGCCATGTCAATTTTGTACAATTCCTTACTGCAAGCTTTGGTAAATTGCCTCCTTGAGCGTTAGCAGCTTCCTTACTGGAGAAGGAGTTCCCCAAAGTGCTGATTGGTTATGCTAAAGCAAACAAGACCTGCCAGAACATAAGTATTGTTCAATGTCACTATGTTAAAAATTAAATTAAAAAGTTGGTGGTAGGGTGATGGTGGCAAGCGATAGTCTCCTAATCACATTCTTAGTTGTCCAGCAAATTGTTAGAAACACAAAAGGCAGAACTTAAAGATGTGGCTGCCGGGAGTCGGGAGGATGGTATAAGATTAGTACAAAATAATTTTTCAGTTTTCCTCTTCCATCTTGATTTAAAGGTATACATGGCAAAAGATGAAAGGAGGAGGGAGGGCCTTTTTCTTACTCCTAAGAAGGTAGTTTGATGCACATCTCTTTATAGATTTTTTTTTTTGGGGGGGGGGGAAGCAATGTAAAGCCTGTCACTGCTCCTGAGGAATTGGGATACTTGGATTGGGTGTAGTCTGTCCAAATAAGCCTCTTCTTGATTTAAGTGGAATGTAGGTGGTGTTTCTATTCCCACTTTCCTGAAAGTAAGTCCCGTTGAACTCTGTGAATTCTGACTATATAGTGTTGTGCTATCAAATGCTGGATTGCTTCTGAAATAGTACATTGTTGCTATCTTCATTGCAGTTGTTTGATTTTTGTGTGTGTGTGTTTTTTAAAAATATGAAATTTCTATGTTGCCTCAAGTTTTGGAGGAGTGAGGTATAAATGGAATCCTGCAGTTAAGTCAAAAACTTTAAAGGGAGGGGATCCAGTGATGTGTTAACAGAGTTCTGCAATGGGGTATTCTGCCCTATCTTTGTACTGCATTTAGTTTTGTCTCCTTGAAAAGCAGCTCCTGAGATTATGGGACAAGGAAGAACTGGCAGAAATGGAGGGGTGGCTTTTGGTCAAGCAAGAAACACTGTGGATCCCAGACGTAATATATTCAAGTTGAAAAGCAATGTGATGAGCTCTTCCTCTCTTTTTACAGTAAAAAGGGTGTTGTAAGTCATTGGCCGCTATTGAAAATGGTCATTATCTAGCTATGTGAAGGCTTGATTCCCTTGCCTTTTTGCAGCCTTTTGCAGTTGATTGTATTTGCACTATTGAGTTGCCAAATCCTTATGGAGGGAAATGTATGTGGTTGTAGACTGTCAAGTATTTTGTTCTACATCAGCTACTTTGCTTATTTCTGATCTTGCATCTACACCCTTATTAAATAGGCCACCTTAGAAATGGTAATTAAATCAAACTTTGTGTTTACATACAACTGAAAGATTTTTTACTTGACTGGCAACAGTGTGATATGTTTAAGTAATTGTGTTTTGTCAAGTAGTATTACCATAAACATGGATGTTGCTCCAGAAAGGTATCTTCCTCTCCTCTACCCCTCTACTCCCAAATTATATTCTCTTTGAGGCAGCCAAAGCAACAACAGTTAATGATTGGTTTCAGTGTTTTTCTCCCTGCCTTGCTCCATTAAAAAAGCAATTTTAATAAAGTAAGTTTGTGGCTAAAATAGGTAGCTCAGTAAATGAGGCGTTTTGGATATATGGAAAACATAGATTATGCACCAGTTTATCACTATTGAGCAATCGGGACTCACAGAAAGCTGGTTTTGGGGGACTTCAACATCCATGCTGAAGACGACTGGCTCTGCAGTGGCTCAGGACTTAATGGCTGCCATGATGACCATGGGGCTGTCCCAACAAGTCACTGGCCCAACGCATGTGGCAGGCCACATACAGAACTTTGTATCCTTAACTGGGTAGGAAGAGGGTAATATGAAAGTGGGAGATATTGACACTCGTCCCTTGTCATGGTTGGATCACGTCCTGTTGAGATTTTGGCTTTCAGACCTTTTCCTCCACAGACGCAGGAGACCTATTAGGATAGTCCACTCTCAGAGGGTGATGGAATCAATGGGTTTCCAGACAGCTTTGGGGGATTTTCCAGTTGATCTGACTCGTGTTCCTGTCTAAGCTCTGGGCGACCTCTGAAACGTGGGAATGGCTGTTGACACAGTGCTCCTGAGCTCCCTCTTCCATTTTGTGGAGCCTACTTGGCTTCCTGGTATATTCCAGAACTTAGGGCGAGGAAACAAGCTGGGAGGTGGTTCGAATGTGAGTGGAAGAAAACTCTGTTCAAATGCAATCAAACATCATTGAGCCTTCTAGTGGCAGTGGAGGCCGCAAAGAAGGCATACTTTGCTTCCTTCATTGCATTCCCATTGTGCCATGTGGTGCAGCTTTTTTGGGTAGTGTGGGGCCTCTTACAGTCTGGCCTGAAGGAGGTGGCAGAACTGATGGTAGCTCACTGTGACTTGTTTGCAAAGTGTTTTGAGAATAAAATTGCTTGCATCCATCAGGATCTTATTACAGCAAATGAATCTCAAGGGGTGTTTAGAGTACTGCCTAGTCCTGTTGCGTTGGATGAGTTTTAGTTGGTAAGGCTTGAAGATGTGAACAAGGTGCTTGGATCTGTCTGGATGACGACTTGCGTTCTGGACCCTTGCCCCTCTTGGCTCATATAAACTACCAGAGAGGGGACAGCTGGTTGGGTCAGGGAGGTGATTAATGCCTCCCTGCAAGAAAGGGTGGTCCTTGGCTGCTTGAAGGAGGCCGTGGTAAAACCACTCCTCAAGAAACCCTCCCTGGATTCAGAAAATCTAAGGAATTACTGGTCAATGACCAATTTCCCTTTTGGAGCAAGGTTCTTGAGTGGGTGGACCAGATCCAGGCGCTCTTGGAGGAACCTGATTTTGTAGTTCCGTTTCAGTTGGGGTTTAGGCCCAGTTTTGGCACAGAAACTGCTTTTGTAGCCCTGTATGATGATGTCTGTCAGGAGAGACACAGGGGAAATGTGCCTCTGTTCATTCCCCTTGACCTCTCAGCGGCTTTTGATACCATTCACCATGGTATTCTTCTGGAGCACCAAATCCTTTATGGTGATTCTGGTCCTGCTTGTGTGGTTGTTTCCGCAGGGTAATGCTTGGGGAGTGCTATTCTGCCCCCATGGAGCCTTCAGTGTGGGGTTCCTCAGGGTTAGATTTTATCCCCTATGCTGTTTAACATCTACATGAAGCTGCTGAGTGGGGTTATCTGTAATTTTGGAGTACATTGTCAGCAATTTACTGATGACGCACAGCTCTACTTCTCCTTTATATCTGCTGGTGTGGCAGTGGATGTGCTGGACTTGCCTCGGTAATGGACTGAATGAGAGCCAGCAAACTGAAATTCAATATAGATAAGACTCAGGTGCTGTTAGTGGGTGATTCCCTGTTTGATGTTCAGGTGGCCTCAGTGGTGCAAAGTGCCTTCCATCAGCTTTGGCTGGTGGCCCAGCTGCGTGACAGGGACAGCCTACCATAACTTCTGTTGTCAAACAGCTCAGGACCACAATACCTCAAGAACTGCCTCACCCCGTATGAACCAACCTGGAACCTGTGATCATCATTTGAGACCCTTCTTCATTTGTCTCTTTGTGAGAGGTCTGGAGGGTGACAACATAAGAAGGGGCCTTTTCTGTGGTGGCTCCCTGTTTGTGGAATGCTCTCCCCAGGGAGGCTCACCTTAGGTGCTAGGTGATAATGTTTCTCTATAACTAGGCCTTTGACTAATTAACATTCTATGCTCTTTTAAATGGGAGGTCGGATATTGGTTTGTTTTTGTTTTACTATGTATTTTGTGTTCTCTTTTTGTATTTTTATGTTATGAACCGCCCTGTGCTCTCTGGATGAAGGGTGGTTTACAAATTTAATAAATAATAATATAAATGAAAATAGTGTGTTTTGTAAGAAACTTATGGTGTGTAACAAAAATAGCTATAGTGACATGATGGAAGGACAAAACAATTCATACAAGTAAGCAATGCCTTAAAATATGGCAAAAAGAATAAATGGTACTTGGTAAGAATAGAGAACATACATAATATCATCATAAACTTGTACAGAACCGGGCTTTCTTTATCCAGTATTGGAGAGCAGAGCACTTTGTAGGAGTGATGCAACCATGCTATTCAGTAGACTTTTGGAACATTTTAACTAAATACCCTCCGATAGTGAGCTAATTCTGGCTCTAAATGGTTTTTCTTTGATCTTGTTTGGTCGGATGCCACCTGTGACCTGGTACGAAGGGCAGCAAAACTAAATATTTATACTGGGGGAGCCATTTAGTCAGCACTCTCTTCTTGTTAGGTTGATCTCCTGAAGTGGATTGACTTACCGGTAGCTTTTTTTAAACCCTCTTGCTAGACTAGGCCTGAACTCTGGCAGTTTTGTTGTTGCCTCTCAGTTCTGGATGGGGAGTCACCAAACAGTTTTGCAGTGCTTTATGACTAGCACAAGCTGCAGCTTTTTGTGGCTTTTGCCATGTTATAACTGGTTTGTTTTATTTATATTTTTCATTTCTGCTATTTAATTATCACTTAAAGGAAAACACTAAAGTGGCATTCAGCATATTAAAACAATACAACATTTTATATTAAATACTTATGGACCAGAGAATGGCTGGGGAAACACAACCAGATGCCCGGGGAATAATAATAATAATAATAATAATAATAGCATTACTAGGTAACATAGCAATAAAATATTGCAAATAAAAGCATTTCCCCCCAAAGAGGAATAAGACACTGTTAATCTGTCTGGGAAACCCTGTTACAAATAGGAGTTTTCAGCATCCTCTCTTGGGCAACTGTCCCTGCTCTTATCTCCTGAATAAACCTCTGAGCATTTAGGAATTTTCTGGATTCCAAGTCTCCAGCAGTAAGCCAACCAAATAGTCCCCACCACCCCACCCCACCCCACATCCTTGCAGAATTTTCTTCCCAAACCTCCTTGGTCTGATCATGACAATTGGTTTACACAACCCCACTGTATTCAGACCACACCCCTCATCATCTGAGGCAAAGACCAAATCTATGTTACGTCCTGCTCTGCGTGTTGGGCCAGTGACCAGCAGAGACAGCCCTGTGGAGTGGAGGCCAGGTGGGCAAAGCTAAGTCAGATCAACTCTGCCCAGTTTACCCACTCAGATCTCAGGAATGCACGCCAGGCCAGTTCCCTCATCCCCAAATCGTGGATGAGTGAGATCTTAATATGGACCAACCTGGAATTCAGTAACAGAACCACCAGTGTAAGGGAGCACAGTGGGAGAGCACAGTGGAGTCTTCTCTTGGGAAAGGGGCTGGAGAAGGGAGCAAGGCACAAACCACTGAAATTCCACCTTCCACAATGACCCACCCCTACACCGTTGCCATATTTCCCTCTGCTTGATAACACTGTAATAGGGACACACACACACACACACACACACACACACACCCATTGCCCAAATGTAGCCTCCCTATCATGCATTCTATCAGACTCACCACTAGAATGATGATTAAACAGCAAGAACATTGGGCATTGGTGCTGTCAGGAAACACTGGAGTTTTCATATGCCAACAGACACACTTCACTATAAACAAGTGACATTGATGGGAACTGTGCATGTGTGTTGTGGTGTTTGTGGACAATCTGGAAAGGTGGGCTTGTATATCACACTGATTTTTCAGTTGTGTTCTGGGCCACTAAGTGACCCAGAACAGTACCAGCGGCCAGCTCTGTGAACAGCTTTTGCCTTCCCAGGGGCCTGTGGTCTTAAAAATAGCTTTTCCCCTCCAAGGCTTGGTTGAACATATCATTTGAAGTTAATTGTGCAAAAAAGAGAACCCTCCAAGGGCAAGTGCATTTTTTAAAAAGGAGAGAGGAAAGTATAGCTCCAATGTAAACATGGTAGTTTTTTTGGGGGGGGGGGTTGTCCCACAGCCTGGCTGATTTAGGCTTGAACACTGAATTCTGGCTGAACTGAGCTGTCATGAATTTCTCCACACTTATTAGCTTGTTGTTAAAAAGGGATTGGCCATCTGTAACAAAAACAAGAGGAAGCTCTGTGGTGCAGTAATCTGCAGGGAGCACATCACAAAGATAATCCTCTGCTGCTGAGAACAAATAAGGCAAAATAAACCACAAAGGCGTGGGGGAATGACTTGTCGATCAGACTTCGGAGAATGTTATTTCTAAAATTAACAAAGTAGGCTTGAATAAATAAGAAAGTTGGGGTTATCACTTGTGTACTACGTGAACTGCAATTGGAAGAAGTGCTGTGTTTAATAGCTGCAAGAGCCAGACTTGGTTGGAAGGACCTGTTGTTGGTTTTTTTTTCCTGTTTTGTCTTTCTTTGTGTGTGCATGCAGTGACTGGTTTGCGCTATGAAGCATTGCCAAAAGGACTTTAAAGTGGGTGGGAAGAAACCTTCTTGCAAAACCTTTCCCATGAAGGTGATTCTCAGGGACGGGGTGCAACTGTTTGGCCCCTCATCCCTCCTTCACCATTCCCTCTTCTGCCAATATTGTGAGTGATATTTCTTACCAAATAAATTTCCCATATTTTTCCAAATATATCTCCCCCCCCCCCCGCACATATATTATGGAAAATCCTAAGGTGGGCAGGCTCTATGTTTCAGGATCCACTGATTTTATATTTATTTTATATTTTTATTTTACTAAAGATCCTCTAATTTGAGCCCCTGCAAAAGACATTTTGGGCCTTAGAATTTGTTTTGAATACCAGAACTGAAGGGAGCTCACAGTCTTTCCACACAAAAATCTTCTCTCTCTCCTTTCTCCTTCTACCTCCCAATTGTTTACCAAAGTTCCTCAGATCACCTAGAGATCTACTTCTGCCCATTCCTGATCGATTCTTGGTGATTTGGATGACTTAGAAATTAATAGTGAACATGATGCCTCCATGTGATGAATCTCACTATGAACACACAAAGCCAGAGACGCCCTGGTTTTATTTGCATCTTCAGATACTTTAAAAATTGGAACTGCATTTTGAGGAATTTGCTGTGGGTTACAAGGACTTGAGTGTTTTGGTTTCCCGCCCCCTCGCCCCAATTTTGTGAAAGTGAATACAATGATGCCTTTTAATTGTATATCTAACTTGCCTGATTCTGGCAACATTGTAGAAAGAGGGTTGCTGGATGTTCCTAGCTATCTAAATGACTTTTCAAAGGAAGCCTTCTGTTAATCAGGGTTAACCCTGTTTTCTGGGTTTGAAGGATGGTAGGGAAGGGGGAGGATAGTTAGTGGCATAGCATTTTTGTTTCCCTTTCATGGTAATGTGGGGAAATGGGGGCGGGCGGGCGGGCGGCAGAACGACTAAATATACCGAGGGTAAATGGCATAAATACCTGACTTAATGTTTCCCATCTGGTTCTTATGCAAATTCTAAGAATTATGTATTTATTGCATCTGTCAACCAATTAAAGAAAGCTTAGCTGATTATCTGATTAAATTGCACAGGAGAGAACTGACAATAGTTTATAGAGAGACTGACGTTGAGGTGCATTGATTGATGGCTTTGTGCTGGCGGGGAAATCCTTCCATTTGCACAAGGAGGAGCACCCAGTTCCCACCACCATGTCCTGCTACCCTGGGTGTCCTACCACGTACTGATCCTGAGAGTCCAGGATCAACATTTGTGGGGGGGGGGGCATGCAGTCGGTAGGATGTAATGTCCAAAATTGTGTGCCACACCTTGAGCAAGGAGTGGCACAACTCTTTGTTCTTTAGATCAGTTGTTCTCAATTACTGTCAACCACCTGTTTTTCAAAACACAAGCCATAGCCCCCCTACTTTTGATAATGTCGATGTATCTATGGCAGCTCCCTAATTGGGAACCACTGCTTTAGACGATGGCCAAGTGCTATAGCAGTCCTAATTTTGGAAGAGGTGTCCTCTGCCCTCTTGCGCACAAGGAAGGTATGCATCTCTTTAGAAGATGCTTGTCACATCTGTAGCTTTTGTAAGTGCAGTGGTACCTTGGTTCTGGAAATCCGTTCCGCTCTTTCCCATAGAAAGTAATGCAAAACGGATTAATCCGTTTCAGACTTTTTAAAACAACCCCTAAAACAGCAATTTAACATGAATTTTGCTATCTAACGAGACCATTGATCCATAAAATGAAAACAATAATGTACTGTACTATAAACTAAATAAGACAATATTGTAGATGATAAAAATTAAAATTAATTTTTTTCTTACCTGCACAGATGATAATCAGTGTTTGGATGGGTGGGATTTTATCCATTTCCACAGTCCATCAATCAATCAATCAATCAATCAATCAATCAGTAGCTGAACTGGGTTCCACACAGTCACAAAAACAAATTAACTGAAAAAGCCTCAAAAACAAAAACGCAAAATAAATAGCAAAAACAAAAGTGCCTAACTTAATCCGTTCCGGAAGTCTGTTTGACTTCCAAAATGTTCGAAAACCAAGGTGCAGCTTCTGATTGGTGCAGGCACCCTAGAAACAATAGCCGCATCAGGCCACATCAGACGTTTGGCTTCTGAGAAACATTTGAAAACCAGAACACTTACTTCTGGGTTTTTGGCGTTTGGGAACCAAGGTACCACTGTACTACTAATTTTAAAATCTGCTGCTTGCTTAGTTGGAGATACCTGTTATTGACAAACATGTTTTTAATGGTGTAATTAATTATGTCTGTACTGCTAGGATTTATGAAAATATTTTTACTGCTTTTAATGGGATTATTCCATTAAAATAGTGCAATAGTGGCTGCCCAGCTGATTATGTTGGGGCAGTGACTTGATTCCCTTCCCTTTTTGTCAGTTCTCCATGAGTACACACAATTCCCTTCTGTCACGGGTATTTTATTGACTTTGTGTGCGCACCTCATTAGTCACCCAGCGCATTTTAGGCATGCCAAGGGGACACTCTTGGTCGTTGGGGATCCAGTCTGTATGGTGGGAAGTCCACCTTCCACATCTGCATACTTGTCATTCTACATGGCATGGTGCTCCTCTGTTACACCTGCATGCTAAAACTTCTTCGTTTTGTGCATGAGCATGAAGAGAGATGATGTGCATCATTCCATGGCTCTTCGCATAACAGCTGATTCTTCTTGATTGGCTCATGTTGTCAGCTGACATTCTGCTCCCTAGATCATAGCTGGAATGTATGTTTAGATTTAAAAAATACTGGTAAGTCATCTTTGGCAATTCTGTCATCAATTTACAATGATGTTATTCTTTCAAAGTTGGCCCATGATGCTGCCTTGCCTCTGCTGCACCTGCCTCTTCAGAAATCTTGTGTTTAGTCACTTTGCTCAAGAACTAACATATTTGTGTGCATTAAAAAAAGGGATTCCCTTACTTATATCCCAAAATAAGGCTTTCCGTGCTTGTTGCTCAGCAGAATATCTTTGGGGTTTTAATTTATGAGTCTTTCAATGAGTCATGTATGAGGCACAAAAGGGACAATGAGGCACAAAAGGAAGCTGCTTTTAAAAATACTACACTCTGAACTGGGTTCTTTCTGTGTATTTTCAGGTAAAAGCAAAGAAGCTGAGATAAAAAGAATAAACAAAGAATTGGCAAACATTCGGTCAAAGTTTAAAGGTAAGTTAACTGGTACATTGTTGCAATGCTATCTGTTCAAAACAAGAATTTATTTTCATGAATAAAGTGATACAAGAGCACAAACAAATGAAGAACAAGGGTCCAGACTCACAGACTCATAGGCATATACAATTATCAAGTTGGAAGGGACCACAAGGGTAATCTAGTCTTCTGTCCTGCTACCACCTCTGACCAAACAGATTTTTGACCAGGAAATGTCGTTCAGATAGTTTCTGGTGGTTGCCGAACTATGAATATTGTTCAGGATAAAGGCACGGAGTTGTCTTACTGGATTCAAAACAGAACTGTGGCTTTGTTACTGAAGAATATGCTGTTATCCATGTGCTAAGCAGTTGACTACACCCTTGTAAATAAGTAAACAAGCAAGTTTAGGGCAACTAAAATATACAGGACTTCTTTTTGGTACCTCTAGCTTGAAAGGGTAATAAGCTTTCCTAACGGTTTACATGGAGATGTGCAGATGAATGCTCCACAGGCTTGTGTTACTGGAGGTCTGTGCAGGCCCTGCAGGTATGTCTTACCTCAGTTACCATGGGACTTGACTAGAAAGGTTCAGAGTAATGATTCTCAATAGTCCGAAGCTCTCTGGCATGTTAGTTAAATACGGTAAACTGTTTTGTAATCCCAAAGTAGTTGATTATTACTTACTTCCTGCTGAGAGCTCAACTTGCCTCCAGTTTGAGCACTCCTGTGTTACTTTTCTACCCAGTGAGCAAAACATTCAGATCTTATCATAAAGCCAAAAAAAAAAGAGTTAAATATGTATTTCTTTCCATTCAACTGCTGGTTGTTGCAGCATATTCTGTGTTCTATGGTCCATTGAATGCAAGGGAATTTCCTATCCATAGTGATTTCTAGAAATGTGTTCTGGCTTTTTGAACACTGTCCAACACAGCCCACCATTTTCTTTCAGTAAGTTTGGAGGTGTATTTTGCATAAAAAAATACATACTTTTACCTGCTTCTGCAGCTAAACGCTGTCCAAAATGGTTCACAATGAAGCATTAAAAAAAACAGCAATGCCAATTATTAAAAACAAACTCCAGTGTAATAAATGACACAGCAGTAATACAACCCAGTCTTGCTGTGCGTTTTTTGTAGAAGATAGGCCATGTGGTGCAGTGTCTTCACTGTCCTGTGATAAGAAAACATTTCCTAAAAACACTGCTTGGAAAAGACGATAATGGTTTGTCTCCTGGTGCAGATGCTACTATCTGCTGGATTAGGTGTTTCCCTTCTTATAAAAGAATGCTGATCCTCGCTCCATTAGAAGTGAACAAGCCATTTCCTGGCACCCTGGGCTGAACAAAGATGTCTGCCAGTATTTGAAATCTTGGGTGCCTGCATTGTATTGGTAGAACAGCGGCATCACAAAATTTGTGCCACCATTCTCCAATATAGAAATTAACAAGGGTCTGATCTGAACATGCAGTTTTGGCCACAACCTTTCAAGCTGTCTTTTATGGACAGAAAGATGTGCCTGCTGAATGCAAAAACCCTCATACACCTGGGAATAATTATGGACAGCTGTACTGATCAGTACTACCGGAAACCTGTGTCCTTTGGGATTCATATGCATCATACAAATTAAATGTATATTGGAAATCTGCTGCCACTTCTAGTGGCTAATTGGCCTTCTTCGATCATGTCATTTAGATTGTTTACGTAGAGCTAGCTTGTTAGAATATGTCATCCTAACTCCCTGTACACATAAGCAGATGAAGTCCTGCATGTCGAGAGACGAGTCCTGGGTAAGTAAACATTCTAAGGGAGTCAGCCCTGCTCAACAGTGCTGCTTCATAAAGTATCTCAAGTATGATGACCTCAATCAAGTGCAGCTAATGTTGTTCCCTCTGTATGTTGTGGGCTTAAGCTCCCATCATCTCTGACATCTGATCATACCAGCTCTGGCTGATGGGAGTTGGAATCCAACAACATCTGGAGGGCATTGCATTGGATGTCTCTGGACTAGATTCTTGCCTTATGAAATCAGCTGAGAGCGGAGACCTTTTTGATAACTTGTCAAATTGGTTAAGACACCAAGCTTAAAGGAGTAGAGATCAGAAGCAAAGTTTACTTCTTAACCACAGCAAGTTAGGTCATCTGAGCAGACTCACTTCAGCTTGTTTAAAACAAACTTGCTTCAAACCATGAGTTACAATCCTGGCGTGTTTTTAAACAAGCCATGGTTTAGGTTCAGGTGACATGATAAATAGTGGTTAATGGAAATCAGAAGTGAAAACTTCCAAAATCCTCTGGGCGGCCATACTGCAGGGGGATCCTGTGAGCCCCAGGCTCACTCATCACACTAAACCATTATTTGTAAAAGCATTATTAAAAGCCTCAATTAAGTACCATGTTCAGATGTCATGCTCAACCATTATATAGTGTGATGTTTATTTCAGATGTTTTAGAATGCTTTCAAAACTCATGTAAATTCATTATTTCATTTCCCAGTTTCTGCTAAGACGGTTAAACCTAAGTGCTGACGTAATACTTGACATAATACTCTAAAACAGAGAGTAGTGTTCATTTAATACAGGATATGGCAAATAGCATGAAAGAACATTTTAATCATTTCAGTACTTGTTTATGAGGCACTTTGTTCCCAGAGTGTGTGTAATCATCTGGAGGTTGGGTATATTTGTATCAGTGATTTGCCTTGTGGTGATGCAGATCACTCAAGACAACACAAGGTCTTTGAAAACTATGTCCTGTACTGCTGCAAATAGCTTCATTAAAACAGTTCCATAAGACTGGGATCGAGTTGCCTAAAGTGAAGGATTAGATATAGCAACATCAGCCATGCAAACACAGATGTTGCTTTTATGTGTTTGGTTTTAAAATGTTAATTATGCCCTTAAAGCAATAGTGAGTAAACAACAAATCCAAGACTTGGAAAATACACCAGCCACTTCCCAAACTTACAGACTTTGTCGTCTGACTAAGGGACTGTTTCACAGGACTTTATTGCTGGCTCACCCAGTTTTCTGACTGGTGCTTCGTTGTGATACAGGTGCACTCAAACCCTTGCTTGTCACATCAACACTGTTTACAGTTTTTTTTTTTAAAGGTACCGGTATATGCTTAATATCTGAAGTGGTCTACAATAGCTGACCATAGCAGTGCATATCCCCTTCCTTGCTTACAACACCATTACTGTGTCCCATTCAGGAAAAAGCCAGGCTGCAAAGCATATCATACACCTGAAGCACATTTTCCCTTTAAAGAATCCTGGGAACTGTGGTTTTTCCACCAGAGAGCTATAATTCCCAGCACCCTTAAATCACAGTTTTCAGGATCCTTTGAGGAGTGGGGGAGAGAATATGCTGTGTATGCAGCCTTAGAGTGTCACATATGTGTATAAAATCAGGAGCAGAAGGCAAACAGAGCTAAGGCTTCTTAACCATTTCCTCTCAGGCTATTTCCCCACCCACTCAGCCAACCCCTCTCCCCTCCCCTCCCTGTGTCCTTTTCCTGCTAGGGCTAGGAGCAAATACCTGGCTAACCACCTGCTTTCTGTAGCAGCATCCTATAGCGGCTCTTCATGTTAAAATACACACAGTGGAGGGAGATTACATGCTGCTCCATGTAGCGTGTAGTTGGCTTCCAGGGGGTTTGCTGCTCTAGAAGCTGTCTCACACACATTAACATGCATGAATGATGCTGGTTTGAAATGAATTCATGTGCAACTTTTAAAAGCCGTTCTTATATGATAATGGTATTACTGAGCACCAGACAGTTATTTATAACTTAAGAGCAGAAGTGTTTTGTGGTGGTCAGGTCATTCAGTATTTTGATTCTCAAGTGTTTGTTTGGGTTTTTAAAAGCCATATTTGCGTAGGCTAAATATTGCATCTCCATCTGTAGTAGTTTCTCAACAGCTGAAGATGTGTCTCTCCCCTTGCAGCTCCTTTGCCTTAAATACAAATTTCTGTCGGTCTGCCTTGAATTCTAAGAGCTTGAGAAAGTTACTGTAGTGATGAAATTCATCATGGGGGAGGGATATTGGGGTTTTTTGTGGGGGGGGGGGGAGGAGAGTCATTGTTTCATGACTAGATGTCTAGCCCTAAATGTAGAATATGTCTCCAGGCTTCACTTTACCTCCCATTGTAGAGCCCTTTGCTTCTTTCTTCAGACACGGCTCAAAGGTTGAGCACTGAAAAGTTCTAAATTTAGTCTGTGTCAGTAAAGAACAAGGCCAGCTTGGCTTAGTCAGGCAGAGGTTTTCAACCTTTTTGAGTCCACAGCTCCCTTGACCAACTACATTCATTCTGTGGCTCTCCTCTGGGGAAACATGTTCCAAGCCTCAGGAGCCCAGTTATGTCACCCCTTGCCTGCAGAGCCAGCAGCCCCTCACCCCTTTTTGAACACCCTCACTTGTGGAGTGTTCCCCCAGCCTCCTCTCCTCTCTCCCCTTCTTGGGACTCCTCTGGGCAGCCGTCGCCACTGCCCCTGGTCTCTGAGCCACCCCCCCAAGAGAGGTGCCTCCCCCCCTTCGGACCTGGGAAGAGGATGCCCCCAGGCTTAGTGTCCCAAAAGAGACAGAGATGTGAGAGGGCATCAGAGGAGGGAGGGAGTAAACTAGGGTCAGAGTTGAAAACCCCTGGCTTTGTGGATGTCTGCTAGTGGGTCATTGAAAAGGCCTTTCTGTGATCCCTAAAAGCAAACTCATTAATTGGATGAGAAACGCTTGTTTATACATCCTGCTTGGGAACAGGGACGCGGGTGGTGCTGTGGTCTAAACTGCTGAGCCTCTTGGGCTTGCTGATCAGAAGGTCAGCGGTTCGAATCCCCGCGACGGGGTGAGCTCCCGTTGCTCGTTCCCAGCTCCTGCCAACCTAGCAGTTCAAAAGTACGCCAAAAAGTGCAAGTAGATAAATAGGTACCACTCCGGTGGGAAGGTAATCAGCGTTTCCGTGCGCTGCTCTGGTTTCGGTGTTATGTTGCGCGAGAAGCAGCTTAGTCATGCTGGCCACATGACCCGGAAAAGCTGTCTGCGGACAAACACCAGCTCCCTCAGCCTGTAAAGCGAGATGAGTGCCGCACCCCCAGAGTCGTCTGCTACTGGACTTAACTGTCAGGGGTCCTTTACCTTTACCTTTTGGGAACAGAACTTGGAAATCTGAAAACAATTTTTGTGACATTGGTATGTAACTCTCATGTGCTTGCCTAGTCTAGTTCAATGCACAATGCTAAACAGAAGACTTGGATACAGAACTTGTCTTTGGAGATAGTTTCCAAAATGCATGTTCTATATAATAAGTAAGCTGTAGAAACAAAACTGGTAAGTAAATATTTGAGCATCAGAACAGGGGACGGGAAGGTCAACAACTTCCAAAGGCACAGAAAAAAGAGCGAGGTCTTAACTTTCCACTGCTGCCCTGGAGGAGGGGCAGGAAATAAATTTAATAAATAAACATATAAAATACTAGGAGGGTGACAGAGCCACGCAGGTCTCCGGCTGGAAGGCATTCGAAAACTGCATCAGAAAAGTCCATTTACTTCATGGTGGCCAGCCTGAGCAGTGTGTAAGGTGGTGGTTTCAGTGGAGCCTAACTGGTAGTTTCAAACTGAGAGGTACCGTTTCACAGCGGACGAGATATGCCTGGAGATAATTGAACCCCTGACTGTCTAAGTCTCTTGCTCAACATGAGTATGCTTGTTTATACCCAGCAACAATCCAGCAGTAGCTCTCCATGTGATGGAGGCAAACTGGCTAAGCATTATCACGCATTGAAAAACTTCCTCTTTATATATTGTATGTTAAAGTAAACTACCGGTATGTGTTAACCTGGTATGGTCTTATACTGCACTGTATCCAAATACAAGATAACCTTAATTTACTTTATAGGTTTGGTTAAGTTTCATCATGTTTACAATTTATAATATGCATGCCTTCGCTGACAGCTTTCTTGTCAGTTCTAAGTGCTCATAAAAGGTCAAGCAAGGTGCTTTGAAATGTCAACTAAGATCCTCAATTACACACACACACACACACACACACACAGGGAGAGAGAGAGATATGACATATTCCCCTGTTGAACACACACAACACTACTTGTTACGCCTGTGTTTCTGCAAGTGGCTATGCTTCAGAATACATCAGATTTGGAGAAATTGGATCCATAAACTTCTGTCATGCTTTGGTTGAGTAAAAAGCATTGCTAGTTCAACAAAAGCCTTTCCAAGAAAAGGAAGTCTCCTTTGACCCAGTCATTGTGTCTGACAAATGCTGACTTGCATTCTCTTTCTTCCTGTTTCTCTTGTACTGATTTTAAAGCAACCGGAAACATTGCCTCTATCTAGCCACTTTATCTTTCTCTCACGTCCAGTTCTGAAACTCACCGTGTTGAGTCACAAAACTAATAATTCTGGAGGTTCTGGCGGAAAATGTGCCTTAATCCAAAGCATGGATATGTGCAGTAAGATTTTCTTTGTACGTGGATTACCTTTTTACTGTACAAGCAAGGTGCCAGAACAAGGTGCCTATCTTTTCAAAAATGTGTTATTTTCCATTAGTAGAGGCAATTTCACCCTGTCTAATTTCTTGACTTGAAAGTAGTAGCTGTGCTGTAGTCTACTCTAGAGACTGAGGCAGTTGAACTTGCCTATGTGTTAGGTGGGGGATATATCTATATCTATCTAGATATATATAGATATAGATAGATAGACTAAGCAAATATATCCTGATCATAAGGCACCCCCCGACATGTCTGTACTACTTCACCAGTTATATTAGCTATGTAACCAGAAGGATGTTCTGTACATGCAGCCAACTGCAGCCAACAGTCTCTTGTATGTCTCTTCGTGAAGAAGAAAAATTGCCGAGAGGCAAACGTGTCCCCATTTCTCCACAGCTGAATTTCTGACCCTGTTCTTGCGTAACGGTTTTGCTTGTTAGAAATTTGCACTGTATCTGAAGCTGTATTCCCAAGGTAAGGAGAGCTACATGGCTGATGTCTGGCATTGTTGCTGCCCATATCCTTAGCTCTTGTGTTTCACAGGTTGCCTAATGGGACATGCTGCTTCCCCCCCCCCCCCCCCCCCCGTTTTGAAGGTGGATTGACACATGCATTTTCCAGTCTGGTTTATTCTAGTCTGCTGGCTGCTTCCTATTAAGAAGACAACCACAAACACCCCAGATCTGTTAAACATACCCAGTTGAGTACAAGACACCAGAAGCTGTTGTTTGCCTAATCATCTGATTTAGGTGTCGGTTCAGCTTTTCCACAGTGCTGCAATACCTAGCTTAAAAGTGTGGTGATGACATCTCCATGGGGCTCTGGGTGACATGCAGAAATAGCCACCCCAAAGACTCCTGATTCTGGCTGATCCAGCACCATGTTTGATACTTGTACTGTTACATTTGAAGAGATGTGTTGATGCTTGGCATGAGGAAAGGTGCCACTGTAATAGATTGTTCGGGTGCACTTTTCTGAGGATGGGAAACCTTGAATGGCTAACCATTTTTGAAAAGTGGGAGAAGGACTGTACCTCAGTGGTAGAGCACATGTTTGGTATGTTAAAAGGCCACAGGTTCAGCTCTACTTGGAGAAGCCAGAGACTGAGAGAGACTCATATCTGAGACCCTGGGGCACCTCTGCCAGTTGGCATGGAAAATGCAGTAAGCTTGAGGCATTGGCATACAGCATTTTTTGCTTACGGCTTTTTATTTTGTCTTTAATTGCTCACTAGGTGATAAAGCCCTTGATGGCTACAGTAAGAAAAAGTACGTCTGCAAGCTGCTTTTCATCTTCCTCCTGGGGCATGATATTGATTTTGGCCACATGGAGGCTGTGAATCTCCTGAGTTCGAACAAATACACAGAGAAGCAAATAGTAAGTCATGTCTCATCCCTGCTTAGCGTTGTTGTTGTTTTTTTTAAAAATCCACTTCCCATATAATATTGGGGGTCAAGGGTGGGGACATTTTTCACCCTGAGGGCCATGTTTCCTTCTGGGCAACCTTCTGAAGGCCACATGCTGGTGTTGAGCAGGGCCAGAGGCAACAGTGGGTAAACCTACTAATGTGCATTACACCTTTGTGCAGTGGGCTAGTCTCTGTGCGCATATACTCACCTCTCTGCTCTCCATCTAGGCAAGTAAGAGGCATTGTCAGAATTCAAGGATGCACTACAGTCAGCAAACACAAGGGCAGCTGTCAGTGCTTGAAATGTATTTCACATTTGGCATCTAGGCATATAGGGGGTGCATCAGCAAAGTTAGGTGTAGCACAGCAGAACTTTCAAGCAGACGCTGATGCAGAATGTTTAAAACCAGAGGTGGGGTATTAATAATAATAATAATAATAATAATAATAATAATAATAATAATAATAATAAATCATTGCTTTTATTAAATTAGAAAATAGGAATCTCTTAGTTTTCAAACATAAGAGAAAATGTTTTAATGGTAAAAATATATATGGCTGTTTCAGATTTGCAGCCAGATCATCCTATAAGCATCTGGTTTGAAAGAGAGATGCATGCTAGGGGCCCATCTCCCTTTCCCCTCTTAAAAAAAAAATCAAGCAGAGGCTGATTAAGGTGAACAATAAGCGATGAATAAACCAGCTAGACTTCCTTATTTCTCTAGTTATGAACTAGAGATGTACACTACAGAGAAATCCCCCTGCACACATAAATTTTCCTCTTTCTAGAACTGCCTGGATCTCACCCAGTATGACTTTTAAATGCTGTGTTTTGATATGCATACAACTAAGTAGGATCCCCACCTGTCGAATTAATTTACATTTGGCTTTTTTGTGTGCTTTGAGTGAAAACTGGCTGCATTGTGACATGTCTGGCTTTTAGGTAAGGTCCTTAAACCATTATTCTCGAGAAGCCTGAATAATTCACAATCAGGAGTGGCCAGCACCGAGTGCATGGTCTTGATCCTTCTCCCAAAGCAAATTCATCTGCCCCTGCATCCTAAATACCCATTGTTTTTTGGTGGTAGCAGCAAAAATAGGAGTGGGGAAGCATATCTGGTGCTGGGGTGGGTGGAGCGGTTTAAGCATCTCTCTCCATCCTAGAGCCCTGCTGGGGATGCAGATTCTCAAATCCCAGGTTTCCATGGTCAGCCAATCATTTGACCGGGAGGGAGGGAGAGCATTCCCTTCTCGTTCAGTACCGGGGCTGTGACCCTGTACATGTGCATTCCCTGTAGGTGTATATGTGAGAGCATGGAGGGCCACCCCAACCCCTGGCATGCAGTCCCCAGAGGGTTGGCCAAAGTTGAATGCAGCCTAGGCCAACCCTGACCTACCTCATAAATGGCACAGGAGCCATTTGCTATAAAGGGATGTTGCCTACTAAGTGTTTCCCCGGCTGCCCACTACTAATTCTTCTCTTAATTCCAGGGCTATCTGTTCATCTCCGTGCTTGTGAATTCAAACAGCGAGCTGATCCGCCTGATCAATAATGCAATCAAGAACGACTTGGCCAGCCGCAACCCCACTTTCATGGGACTCGCTCTGCACTGCATAGCCAATGTGGGCAGCAGAGAGATGGCGGATGCATTTGCTGGAGAAATTCCAAAAATACTTGTAGCTGGGTAGGTGCTCTGTGGGAATTTCAGGGGCTTGACAGAAAGAAGGCAATTAAACTGATTTTCGGGATGCAGCCAAGTATCTAAACGCTTGCTGACTGAATGTGGAGTAACAGCCTCCTAAAGGAAATTCATAGGAGATCCTATTCCACTCCGGAACGAGAGAAGACTAATTGTTCCTGAAAGCTCATTTGGTTCCCCCCCCCCCCCCGCCTTTGTGTGGTATTGCTTTATTGCTAATAGGCTCACTGCTTTCGGTGTCACGTGGATTTGAAATGTGTATCTGTGTTAACCAACTTTTTATATTAATTTGTTTTATAAAATGGTATGATGGCTGATAATTCTTCTGCGGATACAAATTTAAACAACTGGACGGCTAAACAGCTGCAGTCCTCATGGACAACAGCCCTTTTGAAAAGTGAGAGTGCTTGCTTAAGTGCTACACACACACCCCTTTCAAGTGGTGTGGGGTGTTTTTTTTTAACCTGGATGCTTCCAAATGAATGTTTCTTTGGCGTGAAAGAGCCAAATCGTTTTCATCTACAGAGATTATATTCATAGCCTGCAATACAAAGCCTAACCTTGGAAAATATACAGGTAGATGCTTAATAACCTGTTGTACTGCAAAAATAGGTTACATATGGCATCTCACTCATTAGACTCATGTGGTATAGACATATGCAGCCTCGTAGATTAAAGAACACATTCCCACAATCAGTGGCCTTGCCATGTTTCCTACATATACAAATGTTCCTACTGACAGAAACAGCATGCCTGTTTCATGAACTGGAATGTTATGTGTACTTGGTTGCATCTGTGGCCTTTTTTCGGAGGTGACATGATGGCAGTACTCCCATGTACCTTTGGTGCTCATGCTACTGCTTGCAGTGTGTGCAACTTTGAATGTGGATGGGTACGAGCTTGTATATAGGGAAATGGTCCAGCCTTGCTGTCTTCTAGGAGCTGCCGTTGAAGAATTTTGGGTGTTTGAGAACCCCTTGACCAGCTTTGGTTTTCTGTTGCAGAGACACCATGGACAGTGTGAAGCAGAGTGCAGCCCTGTGCTTGCTAAGATTATACAGGACTTCTCCTGACCTGGTTCCTATGGGAGACTGGACCTCCAGAGTTGTGCACCTTCTCAACGACCAGCATCTGGTAAGCTCACTTGACTAGACTAGATCTTTTTCTCTTGAAAGTGTGAATATTTGATTGTCTGGAATCAGAATTTAATTACATAGAATCATGGAAGCAAACATTTGGCAAGTTTGTTATTGGTCAACTCCTAACAGTGAGATGTGCTACACTAATGCTTTGGGGCCAAGTTGCTTCTGGACTAGAGATGAGTGAGCTTTCAAAAGTTCTCTTCTCATTAACTCGGAATTTGCCAAATTCTTCTTTTTAAAAATCCAAACTTGAATAAGTTGTGTTGAGATAGTATGAGGGCCTATCTGGGGAGCTCTTTTTTCTTGGTCTCAAAGGAACCATCAGACTCATATTGGGGGTGGGCCCAGAAGCTAGTCCTTGTGGGTAACATGGGGACTGGCTTTCAGCCCCCTCTCCTCTTTTCACCCTGGAAGCATCCATTTCCTTCCCCATAGGAAGTAGTGGAACCATTACTTCTTATGGAGACATGAAAATATACCTGTGGTGTGAGATTACAAGATGTGGATGCGGGGAGCTCAAGCCTTGCTGGTTACCTGGCTTTCTCCACACACTGGGCAAGGTTCAATTAATGCAGGGGTCAGCAAAATTTTTCAGAAGGAGGCCGGTCCACTGTCCCTCAGACCTTGTGGGGGGCCGGACTAATTTTTTTTTGGGGGGGGGGATGAACAAATTCCTATGCCCCACAAATAACCCAGAGATGCATTTGAAATAAAAGCACACATTCTACTCATGTAAAAACACGCTGATTCCCAGACCGTCCACAGGCCGGATTTAGAAGGCGATTGGGCTGCATCCCTTAGTTTGCCTACCCATGAATTAATGTGTCCTCTCAGCAGAGGCCCTGCATAAAGACTTCTGCTTATGCAACTGCTCTGCTCCCCCATATGCCCCCTCCAGAGTGGCTTGGGGTGTGTGGAAGAACCCCTGGAACACTGCACAGAGGAATGGCGAGAGAAGGGGTCATTCTGGAACAATGGGGATCATTCTGGAGCAATAATCTTAGTGTGACTTTGGAAGTCCTCCCATTGTGCTTTTCCTGCTAATGGAGCGGAGCAGTGCCACAAGCTTGCAATGGGATTAGGAAAAAAATGCTGCAGAACTTCCTTTCCTGAAAGCTTGGATTTTGAGCACTCGCAGAAAGAAGTTCAGGGATTGAAAGGATTATGCCTGGCCTTCTGAACCCAGCCAGGCTCAGATGAGCATACATCATCCCTGTTATCGCCCGGGAAAAGGCAGGAAGTGGCACAGCAGTTTGCTGAAGAGGCTTCAGGCAGTGTCATATACTGGCCAGGCTTGCCGCCCATTCCTGTCCAGGCTGCCACAAACTCATGTGCCAGGTTCCATGTTGCAAAGTAGTTCAGGATCCTGCCCAGTAAAACGAACAAGCTTTTGAGAATAGTTACAGGTAGGTAGCTGTGTTGGTCTGCCATAGTCAAAACAAAATAAAAAATAAAAAAAAAATCCTTCCAGTAGCACCTTAGAGACCAACTAAGTTTGTTCTTGGTATGAGCTTTCGTGTGCATGCACACTTCTTCATGAAACCTCATATCAAGAACAAACTTAGTTGGTCTCTAAGGTGCTACTGGAAGCATTTTTTTTTAGTTTTTATTTTTTTTTTGCTTTCCTTCTGTCTTTGAGGAGAAATTGTCATTTTATACAGAGCTCCTAATGTACAGAGTGCTTTGCAAACTCGCTTATCCAAGATCCTGTGACGTAAACAACCAACTCTTGGTACGAGGGTGACTTATTACCAGCCACACAATCTAGTGACTGATCGGGGATTTCAACACAAATCAAAATACAGTTTTCTGTGTGCCAGACCAGCGGCTGACCAAGGAAAGGTCTTTCCTAATTGTTTGCATTGTATCTTTGCAAAAGGGAATGAGTTATTTTCTTTCTCTCTTGATGGTGTTTTTTTTTTTTAAGTCTGCAGAGGATTTGGTTAATATTTGAATTCTTTACCCCAATATAGGGCAAGGTCATGTACAGGCCAGTTCCAGAAGGTGGCAGGGAATGCATAGCCTTTTGTAACAGGACATTGGGATCCTGAGATTGTAGTTTGCCTTATTTTAGCCCAATTGGTCATTTCGGAGTCTCTTTCTCCCTGCCCCCTCCTGCAATATCACCCAAGCCTAATAAATAGTCTACAGTATGGGTTGCCAATATGGCGCTAGTGGGTGCAGTGACCCCTTTGAGGTCTTTTCCCTGGTGCCCATGAAGCTTCTGAGCACTTTCTCACTGCTGCCTTGGTGGTGAAGGCGGTCACCTTTTTCTCCCTTGGTAAAGTACCTAGAGCTGAAGGAGGAAGCTGGAAGAACAACACACTTTCCCACTTCCCTTTTCCAGTTCTAAGAACTTTTCAAGGTTCCGATGAATTCTCCTCCGAGATCAAATTGTGTGTGCGCATGAACTTTCTTTCCTTTCCTGCTAGGAGCAGTGGGGGCTAATCCAAAGGAAGGGGGAGAAGTGACCAGAAGAGATGGTGCCCAAGACACCCCCATTTGCAAATGTGCCCACGGACTTTAAATTCGTTGGCAACCCCTGATATACAGAAACAAGATATGCAGGGAAGAGGGAAGTCCATACCATACCATACCATACCATACCATACCATACCATACCATAATACATAAATCCTAAAATGGAAATAAGGGATAGCTGGTCAAGAGTAGCTAGGTGACGGGGGGGGGGGGAATGGATCAGGCCATACTAAGAAAAACAGAATATACTTGTCAGAAGTCATATCCCAGTTTTTTATATTAGTAAAACATCTCAATACATTAATATACTTCGTCCGTTTTGAGCCAAATAAAGGACTGAATCGTTTTTGAAGCAGGAGAAGAGTAGAAAGCTTTTATGCTGCCAGTAGATGCCTAAGGGCCAAACAAGGCATGATGTGGACAGTCCATGAACAGCATCTCCCACAGCTTTCTTTTCTTTTCCTTTTCCTTTCTCTCTTTGCAGCTTTGGGGGGAAATTAGAGTGAGATCATGGCACGATGGCAGGCTGGGTGAAGGTAACTTCTCCCATTCTGGTCTAAATCCCACTCCAAGCTGCTACTTTTTTCTGCAGGGGGAAAAACCTCTTTCTTTCTTTCTTTCTTTCTTTCTTTCTTTCTTTCTTTCTTTTTGCCATACGGCACAAAGACTAGCTCTGATCTCGTGATCTAGTTCCCCTGTGGCGTTATTGGTGCTTGGAAAAGAACAAACTGTGGGAGATTCTGTGCATCCAGCTTAATTGGCAATTTGGCTCTAATAATATCCCCAGAAACTGAGAGACCTATGGATGGGCTTGATAATGTGGACTTTGGCTCTGGAAAATGGGCCCATCCTCTCACAGTTTGCCACCTTAACTATCTTTATTGAAGAGCAACACATTTCTCTTTTTGATAGAGGTGCTCACACTCCCTCCAGCAGTTAAGACAATGCCTGCTAGGCTCATGGAGCAATTACGGTGGGAGTGAAACTGGGAGGATGGCAATAGAACTGGGGTATTTTGGAGTGTGGGGGGAGGCTATACCACATTGTGATCTTGGATATTTGCCCTCTTTGGGTTAAAAATTACAGCCCTGCGGTGTAAAGTATGTGTGGCATGATAAATGAAACTTAATGGTGCTTTTGGTATACAATGCATGTGTTTAGTAATTGGAATGGATTTCAGGGAGCTGTAATCCTGTTTTTCTCCAGGGTGTGGTTACTGCTGCTACAAGTTTGATCACCACTCTGGCACAAAAGAATCCAGATGAATTTAAAACCTCCGTGTCTCTGGCTGTCTCCAGACTCAGCAGGGTAAGCAATTTATTGGTTAGATGCAAGTGCTGGAATGAAACTAGGCTAAAACTAAATTAAGCTGGCTGATTAGATTAACCATCTGGTTTAGCCTCATGGGAAGCTGGAGTGCAGTTGGTATGAGAGCCGTTCTGATAGTTTGACAGGCAGTGTAGCTGAAGGCAAAGAGATTTAATTTGCTGTGCAATATCTCATGCACAGTGATTGTGTTGGGCTGATCCAATCACTTAAAAAAAATTCTTAGTTGTGCAGGAGATGGCAGATAAACATGCTTGTATAGGTATAGCTGAAATTAAATTGTAAATAATATTTTGAGGCTTTGCAGGCAAAGCCACTCCTTAATTGCAAGAAGTTTGGAAGACCATTTGGAAGGCCAAGGTTCCACTTCAGTAGCTACCGGAGCAGGAAGAAAATGATGCTATCTCTGATCAAGGACTTGTAGTCATTTTAATTTTTTTAGTACAGTTTGGCAATTCCATTCATTGGTGCACTACTGAACAGTCTCAGTGACATTATCTGCAACAGTAATCTATTAAAAAGCAAAGCCACTGGAGGTTTCAAAGGCCAGATAAGTACAGAAACATTTCCCAGCATATATACCTGCACTTTTGTCGCGGTTTGGATTGAGCAATAATGCCTGAGCAATAATGCCTGCACAACTTTACACTTAAAGGAATTGCTGCTGGTTGTGATGCCAGTAGCCAAAGATAGGGCTGCTGCCATTGCAGTAGTTCTTAAGATGATAGTTGACCAGTTTTCTGCTGCACATCGTACTTAATTCCTGCAGGGAGCCAGGTCCCGCTGAGGCCTGTTTGCGAGCAGCAAGCTCTTGTTCTGCAAGGCATTCTGCCTAATCAATGCAGGATGGATTCTTGACAGTAGACACTTAGAGATTAGTGGCATGACTGGTTTGCTACTTTGGAAACTTGAACCCCAGCCGGGCTTGCCAAAGATTTTGCTGCCTGAGGTGAAGGACTGGATGATGATCTCACTCACCCTTCCATCCCAGAATTTGCACACAGAAGTAAATGGAACTGGCCATTGAATGCCAGCAAAGGGGCAACATCCACCACCACATCTGAGGACAGCAGGACAGCTTAGGGGATGCATGGATGGCCATGTGGCCCACACATTGTTGTCATCTAATTCCTGGCTGCCACTCTCCACCCAACATCTGCCAGCTGAGGTGGCTACCTTGTTCTGCCTTATGGTATGGCCAGTCCTGGATTAAAACTTGTTCCAAGAAGCCCCGGAACAGCGTACGGGAAAGGAGAAGGGATTGTTCTGTCCGGCAAACCATGCAAAATAGTCTTATGGCTTATTGTTAATCTAAACAGTCCTCACTTTCTCTTGCAGACTGTTATCTTCTTTCCTTTCCTATTCCTTCCCACCACAATCTCATGGATATTCAGTGTGGACGTCAGTTGTTTTCCCCATTTCCCCAAATTTAACATGGAGTATTTTAAAGCTTTCTGTCCAGATTTTTTCTATCCTTCCTGCCCCTCCTGCAGATCTCAAGCACAGTCTTTTTTCTGCCCTTCCCTTGAAAAGCATGATGTAATTGAAAATCTGCTATCCCTCAGCAGAAAGTACAAAAGGCATATTCAAGCACTGTACACTGGTTTGATACAGCTGAGTTTGGGAAAATCTGTCTTGTTGTCTGGTCTAAAAACGTTATCATTCTAAATTCCTCCTCGCCCAGAACTTCTGCCCAGCTGTATCTGCCTCTGTCAAATTTCCTGTTGCCTTCCCTTGTGGAAATGCTCCCATCATCCTGGCCCATTCATCATTCAGAAGAACAAATTAACAGCCTTCCTGAGTCAACCCAGCCTCCTGCAACAGAGATTTGTTGGGGTTGCTTGCTGAGGGCGTATATGATCACACAGAGCAGTAATGAAGAGCTTGCAGCTACAGTCTCTCACTTCCTGCTTTGAGTTGTTGGTCTGTCCTCAGACAAGTGACTGGCAATCACTGATAATCTCTCTTGCGCTGCCAGGTTCCTCCCCACTCCCGTTAAATTGCTATTGAAATAGGAAGTTGAAGTTTAAACAAATGATGAATTGGGCACTTGTGTGCTGATTCCAATCTATTGTTCCTTTGTTCTACTATTATGTGAACTAGTTGTTATGCTGTAACTAACTAGCAACTACTGGTGATATGTTCATTTTCTGCTTGCAAGCTTCCCATGGGAATCTGGTTGAGAACAGGATGCTAGACAAGATGGGGCTTTGGTCTAATCCAGCAGGGCCTTTCTTATGACTTCCTATCTTCTTCCAATGTTTTCATGATCTTGCAGATCTCTAGCATATTTCCCCCCTCTATTTTTCTTCTCTAGCGGCTGCTTAGTTCCCTGACAAGCCTTCCACATTGCCTTACTCATTTTTTTTCCCTCATAGGCCTTGTCTTGCATTTTTAAGGTTCAGCATATTTTTTTACTGTGGCTTATTATGAAAAATGAAAATGAAATAAATTTTATTACGGTCGAAGACCAGCTCTTAAAAAAAAATATAACTACAAAAAGAATACAACAGTGGCTTATTATTATTATCTATTAAGCTGGACAAAGCACCACAGGAAAATGACAGTTCTTGTCTTGCAGATCGTGACGTCTGCATCGACTGATCTCCAGGATTATACATATTACTTTGTTCCAGCGCCGTGGTTATCTGTGAAGCTTCTAAGGCTGCTGCAGTGCTACCCACCCCCAGGTAAAGTAATTGCAATCACTCTGCTTTCACACTTTGCTTACACAGGAGAGAAGCCATTTGCACTAAAACAGCACGTGTTTGCAGGAAGAGAGAGAGAGATAGAAAGAGGTTCAAATAATGAACCCCACTGCTAAGTCTGCTGCAGGCATAATATTCCCAGTATTTCTAACTATGGTTTCAATCTAATTATCTAATTATGTTGAAAGCATGAGCAGATGTTCTGGCAACACCAAAAGCAAATCAAATTTGATAACTGATAACTTCTCCCTCTCTTCTTCCCTCTCCCACACCACTAAGTGTAACCCATGCCACCCCCAAATCTGCTATGGAGAACTGGGGAAAAACTCATAGTAGATTTAGGGGCCACACAGGGAGTGAGGGAAAGAAGTTTCCATTGCCTGGGCAGTGTTTCTACACTGCAGCGCCGTAGAAGTTGCCTATCCTGGTTCCCACAAAGATCTCTGGCTTTAAGAGGTCTTTGGTTTAATTTTTGGTACTTGGCTCTTTCATATCAGTGATTCCGTAATGATCGAAGGATAAACAACTGACTTTGCAGAACCAAAATGCTGGTGCCATATGCAGCTTTCTGAAACTGGGGAAACAATGCCATCTAATGGGCATTTAATGGTTTGATAGTAAAGGCTGTCAAAATTGCCTGGTGATCTTGCCTAACCATTCTATTTCTCCCAGAAGATCCTTCAGCACGAGGTCGTCTCACCGAGTGTCTGGAAACTATTCTTAACAAAGCTCAAGAACCTCCAAAATCCAAGAAAGTACAGCATTCAAATGCGAAGAATGCAGTGCTATTTGAGGCAATTAGTTTAATTATCCACCATGATAGGTAAGTTTGCCATTCATAATGCATGGCTGGCAGTAACAGTTTGAGATGTGAGCATCAATTCTATTGTCCTAAATGTGTGGTTTCTGAGAAAGTATACACTAATTTGTATTATTCTGTTCTCTGAAAGAGGGTACAATATGTACTTTTTCCACAGTCATTCTGGCAAATGTCTGAGCAGCTCCTGAGTGAAAAACAATTATGGGAGTAGTTTTTGTTCTGTAGTTTAGCATTACCCACGCGTTGTAAGTTTGTAACCTTGCTAAGCGTACTGCTGAAGTCCTTCCTTGCCTTAAGACCATTAAAAAACTTACGACTGAGTGTTGCTTGGCCCAACTAAACAGGATACTGGCAGGACTCAGTCAATGTTGCATGCATTTCCTAACAGTGGATTGTGTAGTACATGCACATTGGGGTGGAAGGAGAAACTTCCAGTAATCCCATCCTCCATTCAAATTGTCCGGTTTTGGAACTCTACTGGGATAAAATGACTTCAGTTGGCCTTTGTTTACCTGATGCCTTCCAGATGTTTTGGCCTACAACTCCCATCAACCCCAGCCAATATGAGTTATAGCCCAAAGTATCTGGAGGGTGCCAAGGAGGTAAAGGTTGACTTGAGTAGTTTTTAGAGGTAGTCTTTGGTACTATCTTCCTGTCCTCCCTCTGCCCTGCCACAGGATGGACGAGCACCTGATTCCACACGCAAGTATCCCACAGTCCCCTGTTTTAGCCCTACCTGGGCTTGCCTGCTATACTAAGTAGCCTAATCCCTGACATTGGACGCATCCCCCCAATGTTTGCACAACTCCTCTGGTGTCAGGGAAGTCGAGGGTTCCAGATTCCGTGAAAGCCTTTGTGCATACAGTTCTATGTACATGGGCCCCCTCCCTGCAGATGTTTGGGTTGTAAGTGCAGACATTGGGGGAGGTGTGTACAATGGATTTGACAACAAGCAGACAATCTGAAGTTGAATTCATTGATGTACGTTGCATTCCTTCCTTCCCACATGCAGTGCACCACACTGTGCCTTGCCTCTTTTAAAAATGAAAAAACCACCTTTAAAATAATAATAGCTATGTTTCATTTTGGTCTCCTTCACTTGAGAGCATGTAAATCTTTGAAATTGGATAAGAATGCTTAAACCTTGCTGCCACTGGAATAGCACAACTGAGAACATTGTTTTATAAGCTGCTACAAGCATTTGTTTTATATTCTTGGCTAAAATCTATGGTATGCACTATACAACCTATACAACCCTTGCAGACCGTTTACTCATATAGTTTGGCTTTATTCCCCTGTTAGTGGGGAGAGGTTGCTTTCTATGCTGCTGTAGGTGACATATGATGCGAGATGGGCTGATGTTACTACTTCAACCAAAGGCTGAAATCCCTCGATGCAGGATGGCTCTCTTCCAGTAACAGTATTATTGGCCCCTCCCACATCGTTGCATCAATTATACATTTCAGGAGCCATGTGAGAGGTCACTATGCCTTTCATCTATTATAAGAACTGTACATGTGGCCACCATTGTTTTATCAGGACATGGCAGGATCCCAGACTCTGCAAAGCTCCTGATAAGCTTCCAGCTTTTAAAATAGATTTTTAATCACCCAAAATAGAATTTTAATTACTTCCTGCAATATGTAGCTGTGCTGCTACTAACCCTCCAAAAGGTATTAGCTGAAGTTTTGAAGCTCCTGTAGTGAAGGTACCTCTTGGTACCTAACTCTTATTAATGTTTTCCTCGATGCACGTTCCTCACCCAAATTCTGTCTTTTCTTTTCTTTTTTACCTTTTCCACACACTCTCTTCTGCCTAGTGAGCCAAACCTGCTTGTTCGTGCCTGTAATCAGTTAGGCCAGTTCTTGCAGCACCGGGAAACTAATCTTCGATACCTAGCACTGGAAAGCATGTGCACGCTTGCCAGCTCTGAGTTTTCACACGAGGCCGTGAAAACGCACATAGAAACAGTTATCAATGCACTGAAGGTAACTATTGGATCTGTGTATTAACCTGAAATTTGGACTTGATTTAAAAAACAAGCAAACCATGTATCTGTGTGGGCTTGCTGCTTTGCCTTCCAAGAGCAGCAACTTCTCCAGAGTTTTATTCATGCAGTTAAAAGGATGTGGAGTGGTCTCTTCATTGGAAGCTCTTTAAAAGAGAGGGTTCACATCCATCAGTGGGCCTGTGCTTGAACTGCAGCCTGAATCATGTGCCACCGTGCTTTAACATGTTGAACAAGGGAGTGTTGGTTAGAAGGACAGAGGGCAATTGAGGGGAATGGCGATACCTCTGAGGATGCTGGAGGTGAGGAGGATACCAGAGCAAAGCACCTAGCTGAAGAGAGAGAACGGATTAAAGTTTCTACTGGAGAATGACCCCCCCCCTGAGTTGCTATCACCATGCAGCTAGAGCTGGACTTGGCTTTAACCTCTTGCCGTTGCTACTAAAATTAATGTACAGCAAACCTGGGGGGGGGGGACCACCATCCCACAGGGAAGAGACCCAATAGTGGCTCTCACCACTACCTGCTGCACCTGGATCCTTGTTCTTTTCTGATCTGTTCCTTCCTGCAGTTCATGGTGCCATTGGGCGCATCAACAGCACCCCAGTCTAGTCTTGAATACTTTCTAGTCGAAGTATAAAGCAGGGGCCGCCAACCTTTTTTTGGGTCCATGGCATCATTTAGATTTTTGAGCAAGTGCTGTGGCTGGCACCCACTCTGCTCACTTATTGTCTCTCTCCCCCAGATTAGCTCCTCCCCATGAGTAAGAAAGTGTCTGTGCGTGCACTTTTTTTTTTTTTGCTTTCCCAAGAGATCTGGGTAAAAGTTGGATCCTGTAGAATTCATCTGAACCATAAAAAGCATATAGAGCTGTAAGAGGAAGTTGGGTAGGGTGTCAACACTTCTACCTTCTTCCCTTAGATCTCAGCACCCACCTTCTGACAAATATGTGACAAGCCACTCTCTTGCACTTCATGACCAATGGGGCTCAGGGGCTTTGTGGGCCGCCAGGGAGAGACCCCAGAGGGACCCTAGATTGGGCTACTACTAGCCATTGTCCCAGGGGTGGAGAACATGTAGTCTTCCTTATGTTGCTGAACTAGAAACTCCCATGAGACCCAGCCAGCATTTGGGAGACCTCAAGCTCCCCAACTCTGTGTTACTGCTACTTTTCTTGCATAGTTTGTTGTCCCCTACTAAGAAGTCTTGTGTGGGTGCAGCCAGGGGTGGGTGGGGGAATGTCTTGGTGTCATTCATTCCATGATTATCCTTCTCTTGATCCAGGACTCTTAATTAGTAATATTTAATAAATAATAATTCCACTTAAAATTGTTTTCCTGGCTTTGACCCAAATTGCGATGAAGCCAAGTATCTTGTTTCTTGTTATAAATGCTGTTTAGGATTATTGACTTCGAAACAAATGCTGCCTAGGTGCGATTCAGGCGCTAGCATCTGTAGTGTGGGCACTGCGAGAGTCTGCTTAAAAATTTGGACACGTCTTAATTGTTGTTTCCCCAAATCTCTCCCTTTCTGTTGATCTTTTATCATTGCGATGTCCTTTGCAGACAGAGAGGGATGTAAGTGTGCGGCAAAGAGCGGTGGACCTCCTGTATGCCATGTGTGACCGAAGCAACGCCCAGCAAATTGTAGCTGAAATGCTGAATTACCTGGAAACGGCTGATTATTCTATTAGAGAAGAAATTGTAAGTAATAATAATAATAATAATAATAATAATAATATAATAATAATAATAATAATTGAGCTGTCTTCACAGTTGAGTGCTGCTATAAATTTAGAACTGCAAGATGACATCAACTTTTGCAAAGCTAAACATAGCATCTGACAATTTCAATGTGACTACTATGTACAAATGCAGATTCCAGTAGCTGGTCACCTCTGTGCTGACTTCTAGAGGAGTAGCCATAATAAATGTATTTTAAGGTGCCACAGGTGCCACACTTTGGGTTGCTGTTTAAAGTAGATGGCAGAATTTCTTGCATTGGGTTTATTAAACTGTATATGTTCAGTCTAATCACAGTAAAATGTGCTTTGCTTTTACTTCAGTTGATCCTAAAATATATTGTATCTGGATCACCCTTTTATATTGGTTTAAGGTATTAATCTATATTGGATACGCTGTACTAAAGAGGGTATTTCTACTAACTGGATGAAATGAGAGATGTAGGAACAGTGCTGCATTTAGTTTTCCTTTATTTCCCCCCTGAATGGATAGGTGTTAAATGCTGTAGAAATTCATTGTTTGAATGAAGCTACTTCATAAGACTTCTCTGAAGTCTCTCAGCCCCACTCACCTCACAGAGTGTTTGTTGTGGGGGGGGGGGAGGGAAAGGAGATTGTTAGAAGCCGCTTTGAGACTACTTAGGGTAGTGATAAAGCAGGATATCAAATCCAAACTCTTCTTCTTCTACTTCTTCAGGTGTTGAAGGTTGCGATTTTAGCTGAGAAATATGCAGTGGACTACACCTGGTACGTGGACACCATCTTGAATTTGATTCGAATCGCTGGAGACTATGTCAGTGAAGAGGTGTGGTACAGAGTCATCCAGATTGTAATTAACAGAGATGATGTGCAAGGATATGCAGCAAAGACAGTCTTTGAGGTAAGACGTAATTATTGTTTGGAAGCCTTTTTCTTCCAGCATCTCACTGTAAACTAGTAATGAAAGCCGAGTGGTAAGGAATAATTCTGTCCAGGTGGGTGTTTGACTTCTTTCATCATTCTCCATTGCTGGCATTTTCTACTTATGCTCTTTCCTTACTTGCTTCTGACACTTCTGCGGTTCTGTAACTTTGCCTTGTCCCTTCCCTTAATTTCATTTTTATCAATAGACCCAGAGGGTATGACTTTTTCATTGTACTAATGGTGTATTACTTACATGGAGAAATCCTTGTCTCAATGAAAATAGACATGAAGCTAGACTAAAGTTTGAATTGGGAAACGTTTTTGAGGCACTGTGAGGGGGGAGAGAATTGTTCCATGTGAAAACTTGTGTAAAACGCACTCCGTGGTGGATGAGGCAGCGGTTGCCTAGAATGAGGAAGAATGAATGATGGATGATGATGATGCCAAGGGACCAATAAACTTTGATAAACTGTCTTGTGAATGCCACAGTTAATTACACAATTATTACTGCCTGCACTTCACTGCATTTTATTTCTCTCTAACCTCACTGTTAACTACTCTGTCTTCTTCTTCTTCTTCTTCTTCTTCTTCTTCTTCTTCTTCTTCTTCTTCTTCTTCTTCTTCTTCTCCTCCTCCTCCTCCTCCTCCTCCTCCTCCCTCCCCCCCCTCTCTTATACATGCCTCTCAGGATGACACTTAATGCATCTGATGAAGTGGTCTGCAGCCCACAAAAGCTTATATGCCATAATAATTTTGATAGTTTTTAAAGGTGGCACAAGACTCTTCGTTATTTGTAATGTTGCAGCTGGTGCTTTTTCTACATTGCCCAAAGATGCTTAGATTGAAATAGTTTTACTAAAAATGAAATTTAGAAAGACTGCAATGCTCCACTCCTGAATATAAGAAATTATTATTGGCTAGCGATGCAAATAACTGTTTTCTATAAACACCTCAATAGTTTGAAGTAGCACTTGGCCAAAGTGTTGTACGTAGTTATAACAACACCCTGTGCTGAGCTGGCAATATTATGGAGCCCTGTTAGGGTGGAAGGTCAAGAACTGGTGCCTGTCTTTCCTACTGGGTTGAAGTGACTTTTGCACTTGGGTGACTGCTGCCCCTTAAGCATGCTGTATCCAGGCTGGCTAATAATCCTTTTAGGGCTCTGGGTACCTGGCCCTCTTTCCCTGTTATGAGCCCCTGCTGTCAAGAGTGCATTGTCATACGCACCCCAGTGCCGCCACCCCTCTCAAAGGCCAGGTTGGCACTTACTTTCTTCTTGTCAAGATTAACTAGCTGTCTTGCGTGAGTTGTGTACTTGGAGCTGATCCTCGTTCTGCAGGCTTCCGATAAGACCTCTCTGTTTTGAGCAGCTTTCTGCACAAATTGCGCTACCCCCTGACACAATGAGATAAACCTGCCTTGCTGCTAAGAGCTAATCTTCCATCTGTTCCTCTAATCGGTTGTGTTGTGATAGCATGAGCAAAAAATGTTTTGAGCATGAAAAAGTTATTTGCCATTAATTCTTATTTCTCTTAAGGTAGCCTTATAGTGGTGGCTTTGGAGGAGAGAAGAACTTGGCCATCCCAGGAAAATAATCATAATAATAATGCATTATATCCTGCTCTGCTGTGATTTGTTTGTTTCAAAAGCTTCCCTGAGAACTTTGACTGGCACTTTTTAAGGATTTATGTATTATGCTAACTTTCTGAACCCTTTTTTAAAAAATGGGATCTCTTCTCTTCCTACCTCCCCTTGCAAATATCTCCTTGTGGGTCCGTTTCTTTTATCTCTCTCTCTCAAAATATATTATTATTTTTAATTAAAGCTGTTAATTCCTTTTGTGATTTCTGGTCAAAAAGCAGGATATACACCTAAGAACGACAACTCTTCCAACACATTGGGCAGGAGTAAAAAGGAGAGCAACTAGCAAATGGCTTTTCCTCATTCCATTGTGTTTGTACTGCTTGTACAGATGCAGGAAGCTAGCAGTCCATACCACAGAATGGAACAGAACGTTCCTCCCAGAGCGGCAGAAGTTACTTTCATGTTTAAAGTGTTGTTGCAGAGTGCAGGGGAGAGATGGAGGACTGCAAACTCTACTCTCCAGTTCAAGCATATCTTCCCCACATATACCACAATATGCTCCAAATAATGCAAGCCATTTAGTATCGGTTTGGAAGAGATCAGTAGGTTATTGGATTCAGACTCATAACTTCTTGCCACCCTGCTCTCCATGTGTGAGTCCAGTTTGCCCCTTCGCCTGTGCTATATGTGCAATGCTGGACTAATACTCAAATGAAAACCAAGCTGCATGCCAAGGGATCTCAGACCTTCAATCTCTAGCCAATCCCAGATTATAAGGAAACTCATTCCAACCTGAAATATGGAATCAGGCAGGCCTCATGTCTCCCAGTGGGTAATCTTGCTTTAATCAATATCATGTTTCTAGTTGTGACAGTCACTGATGCCCTGGAGGAAAAGGAGAAACCCTATGTGGACACTACTGTGAGGCACCCAAATAATTTTTTTAAAAAAAATCCAGAATCTTCATCAGCGCTAATGTTTTAGGTGCATGCCTTTACTGAGTCTAGCAACTGTATGATGGGCTTCAAATGTCTTCAACAGGCGCTTCAAGCACCGGCTTGCCATGAGAACCTGGTAAAAGTGGGTGGCTACATCTTGGGAGAGTTTGGAAATCTGATTGCTGGGGATCCAAGATCTAGGTAAAAACACTCTCTTGAACCTGGGGGTGGCAACAAGGAAATAAAAACTATGGCAAAATAACTATGCAGCCAATTTTAAAACGGTCTATCTACAATAATAATGTGTGATCTTTCTGTCATGCTATGCCAGCATGCTCACTTGCCTAGTATGTCTCCAGAGTTTTTGGCCCTGCCCCTCCTAACTATGTTCCTCTCCTCCCAGGGTGGAGTGGGTGGCCCTTGAGTCAGGAGTCTCTGATACCCCATTTTTGTCTGACATGGCCCATGGAGAATTTATTAGGATAGCGCTAAATGTGTGCAGAAGGTCATGTGGCTGTGAGGAGAGAAAGCCATCCTTTGTGTTTAAAGTAACAATTCAGTAAACTGGTGGATGAAATAGGATTCTGAGATCATGGCAAGAGAAATGTCATTACTTAAGTACAGTGGTACCTTGGTTCTCGAACTTAATCCGTTCCGGGAGTCTGTTCGACTCCCGAAATGGTTCGAAAACGAAGGCATGGCTTCTGATTAGCTGCAGGAGCTTCTTGCACTCAGTCGGAAGCCGCGGAAGCTGCGTTGAATGTTCAGCTTCCAAAAAACATTTGCAAACCGGAGCACTGACTTCCGGGTTTGCGGCATTTGGGAACCTATTTGTTTGGAAGCCAGGCTGTTCCAAGTACCAAGATACCACTGTATTGAAACCGCAAGCTGAATTTCTGAATTCCTTCCATTTCTCCCTGCTCCCCCCTACTCCATTTTCATTTTCAAACAAATCATTGTCAACTCGTAGCTTTAATGGTGTCTTTGTTCTTGTTCCCTTTTCCTCCCCTCTACCCCAGCCCTTTGATCCAGTTCAACCTGCTGCACTCAAAGTTCCACCTATGTAGTGTCCCAACCAGAGCGCTGCTTCTGTCTACGTACATAAAATTTGTGAATTTATTTCCTGAGATAAAAACAACTATTCAGGATGTGCTGCGCAGTGATAGCCAACTGAAAAATGCTGATGTTGAGCTGCAGCAAAGAGCTGTTGAGTACTTGAGACTCAGTACAATTGCAAGCACTGACATCTTGGTATGTATTCACACAAATGTGAAGTTAATTCTTGGCAACTGTGTCCAGAAATATTGCCTTTTTTTTTTTTTACACCAGCCATAATTGTGATTGGTGGGCTTTTTTGGGTGGGGTGAGGGGGTTCGTTAATTGACTGCAACAAATGGGATGATGTAACATACACCATGTGGGGAGGTTGGGAAACGTGATCCTCCATGTTGGACTCCTGCTAGCCCAGCCAACATGGCCAATGATCAAGATTGATGGGAATTATAGACTAGCGACAACAGGAGGGCCAGAGATTCTCCATTCCTCCTTTAAGAAATCACAGTGTTTTCCCTACCTCTTCCAAGCATACATGCTCTGGTCTCTTATGCCTTGTTTTCCCTATAAGGCAACGGTGCTGGAAGAAATGCCCCCATTTCCAGAGAGGGAGTCCTCCATTCTGGCTAAGCTCAAGAAGAAAAAGGGCCCCAACACAGTTACTGACTTGGAAGAGACAAAGAAAGAGAGGAACTCTGATGTGAACGGGAGCACAGAAGCTACTCTTGTGAATGCCAGCACTGTGGTAGGTTGGTTTCAGCAGCGTAAGTTACCAGTTCTTGAAGCCAGGTTGATTATAAGGGAAATGGAGTGTCTGTCCATGCATATAACCCTAGTGGAGAGGTCTGCTTCCAGACCTTAATTATACTGGTACCCTGGCAAAAAGGAAAGGCCAGTTTGGATACACTTCAAAATCTCCTTGATTTGCAATCAAATTAATTTGCTTTATGAATGGCTGGGTAGATGTTTTCTTAGTCATTTTTGTATACATTTTGGCCATGCCATGTCATGCCACTGGGCCAGTTTCTTGTATTGAGATCTAAACCCCAGAACAACTTGGGTCCATGTTACCTTGTGACTGCCTGGGCCTGTATATCTTAGCTCAATCACTGAGATCATCTGGAAGATCACTGTTAGTTGTCCCTTGTGTTTCGGAAGAAGTCAGGCAGGCTTCCAGTCCCATGCTGTGGAATATTCTTCCAGCAGAAATACAACAGGTAGCCTCACTGCTAACCTCCAGGTGTCTCTTGAAGACTTCTTTGTGTCAACAGGCCTGTTCAGTGGTTTAAGCTTTTCAGATGAGTGGACCATTTTTATCATCATTTTGTATTTTTAAAAATGGTATTATATATACATATATATTATAAACCTTGTTGTACACTACCCTGGGATTTTATATAAGAGGGTCATCTATAAATATTTTTATAAATATCAATATTATACGTACACAGAGAGGTGGGTCTTATTCCCAGTCTAACAATGAGTCCATGTTGATTTAATGGAGTGACACTGGGCTACTCTTGATGAGGTGGCTTTCAGTCACGGGTACTCCTGTTAATCTCTCTGGGACTAAAAATCAAAATGTAATAAGCCTGTGAGTTTACTGCTGAGAGGAAAAGTATCCTGAGAATCCAGGAGTGGGTTGTGAGAGACACAGCAACATGCCAGGCTTCTCTTCCTATGACTTCGTTTACAACCTCCTCAGCAAGTTCCTTTCCCCTTTAGATCTTATACCTGTGATAACTGCTCGTCTGCTCACGTTTTCATGCCGTGTTACTGTTCAAATTGATTTGCTGTCTCCTTTTCTGATAACGTTAAATGCTTTGTGGGTCAAGGAACGGGATGTTACTGCTAAATCAAATTAATGTGATGAACGACACAGTTTTCTTAATGAATGAACTTCACGTTGGATGGGGAAAGTGAGCTGGGGACTTGGCCGGGTTTGTATCTTATCAACAGACATGCTTTAATCACGGAACTTTCCTGTTGTCTCTTACAGTCTACTCCATCTCCTTCAGCAGACCTTTTAGGACTTGGCACGGCCCCCACGACAAACTCTGTTCCAGCCCCAGCATCTAGTGGCAGTTTGTTGGTAGATGTGTTTTCAGACACCTCTGCAGCTCCTGCATCTCTTGCTCCAGGTTCTGAAGATAACTTTGCAAGGTACATAATAAATCGAAGCATTATAGGAGTGGTGGGAAGCATTAGTTTTCCCTTTCTCTTTCCCAGCTACAACCAGGTTCCCTTCTTGCATGCTTCACTGAGAGAGCAACAAAGGTTGGCAAGTCATCTTAACTCATGTATGACACTATTCGCCTTGCTAGGATTGGCCACAGTTTTTATTTTGGGGGTAGTCATCTTATTCATCACATAGTCGTCTGGGTGCTGGATGTCACTTTCCCTGTAAATCTTAAAAATCTCTTCCATATAACTGGAAAGCATTTTTCTCTTCGTGGCCGAATTCTCTTGATTGTAGAATTGGATAGGGCTGCAAACAGATAAAATTTCATGGAGGGCCAGACCTGGCCCACCAGCCACAAGTTAACCAGCCTTCCTTTAGGGTACCGTAAGTGCATGCATGGCAATGAGAATAATCATAATGGTATTAATTAAATATCTGGTTAATAGTAATAGATAATAATAAAAGGATGAATACAATCAATATATTTTGCCGTGAGAACAGCAGTATTTTGCTCTAGTTTGGTAGTTTCTCCTGTTGCATGTGTGAAACCCCCCCTTAAAAACAAACAAACTAATGAGATTCCTTCTCTTTCCATTAAATCAAGTACTGGTAGCTTTATGAAACATCACTGGTCAGGTCTCTTGATTCCACAAGTGTCCACTAGCAATTTTGCACTTGCCCGCACCTTCACATAAAGTTCTTAGTGCAATGCTGCAGTGTTGCGGCCGGAGTTTGGGAGCTGTCTTCATTTATTTTAAACATTTAAACCATTGTCTGAAAAGGCGGTGTAGAAAAACTTGAATATGCTTGAAGATAAATGTCAAGCTCTGTCCATAACTCAGAAGAATGCTACAAAGTTGTAACGTAGTGGACAATCTTGAGCAAAGCCATTTGAAGAACTGGGGTATTTGATAAGAGTACATAAATACTGTCAAGGGGGCAAATTCTTTCAAATTGTTACTTCAGTTTCTTTGTGCTCAATAATTCAGGATTGTGTGTGCAAGCAAATTTTAGATTTAGTGTATCTATAGATCGAAATCCCAACATTGCTTGAATAGACTTCGAATTCTGCAGCAGGACTTCAACCTTCCCATTGAACTAGACTAGCAGAGGCCTGTTCCACTTGTGCCCAACATTGTTGGTTACAACCCACTGACTCTTATTAGCTATTGAAAATGCTGCTCTTACGCTGCAGCCTTGTACCCACTTACCTGGGAGTAACAGCTAATAATAATAATAATAATAATAATAATAATAATAATAATAATAATTTTATTATTTATACGCCACCCATCTGGCTGGGCTTCCCCAGCCACTCTGAGCAACTCACAGCATATATCAGGGGTAGGCAACCTTTTTGAGCCGTGGGCCAGTCTCCTGGCCATAGACCTTGTGGTGGGCCGGACTGTTTTTTTTGGGGGGGGGGGGATTAACAAATTTGTATGCATACTGCAGCAGCGGCAATGGAGGAAGCTCCAGCAGGGGGGCTGGAGCGCTCGCCCTGCAGTTGGAGCTTCGGGTCCTGTGCTGGGGTGGCGGCGGCGGGAGCGGAGACAGGAGGAAGCTCTGGTGGGGGGCTGGAGCACTCGCCCTGCGGCTGGAGCTTCCGCTTTGTACTGGGCTGGCAGCGGTGGCAGCAGCAGCGGCAGGAGCAGAGGAGGTGGCACAGGAGGAGGCGGCAAGCAGCAGGCTCCGGCATGGGCTGCTCAGCTGCAAATGGTGCTGAGTCAGCTCAGCCCAGCCCCCTTCCTCCTCTCGGCCATGCGCAGCCACCCGTCCATTGGCCAGGGCCTCAGTCCTTTGCGGGTGATTGGCCTATGGCTGCACCAGGAGGAGGGAGGGAGGAGGTTCCTCTGCAGTGAGGGGGTGGGGGGAAAGACGCCGAAAAATAAAATGGTGCCGAATATTTTTTTTTCCGGGGGGGGGGGGGAAATTGCATGGAACCCCCACGCCGATCCACGGAACGGCCGTGGGCCAGATCCAGGAGGCTCATGGGCCGTAGGTTGCTGATCTCTGGCATATATCATAACATACTAAAACATCAAACATTAAAAACTTCCGTAAACAGGGCTGCCTTCAGATGTCTTCTAAAACTCGGATAGTTGTTTATTTCCTTGACATCTGATGGGAGGTCGTTCACAGGGTGGGTGCAACTACTGAGTATGCCATCTGCCTGGTTCCCTGTAACCTCACTTCTCGCAGTGAGGGAACCACCAGAAGGCCTTCGGAGCTGGACCTCAGTGTCCAGGCTGAACGATGGGACTTGTTTTTCAGTAAGTAGGTCTAAGAGAGTGCTGTTAATGGAGTTGGGAGGAGGGATTTTTCTTCCTCCCTAAGTTTTCCTCTCCTTACTAACTAACCTCTCCTTTTCTGTGTGCTACCTCTTCTCTTCTCTTCTCTTTCTGCTGCTTCACTTTAGTCCTGACCTATCTTCAAATGAGCAGGTGGTTTCTGAGGAACCAGCTGATGCTGTGCATGATGCTGATGAGCTTTTTCACACGTAAGCAATACTAAATCCTTGCAGGACTGGGCAACTAGTACAACTTCTTACTTTTTTTTTTTAAAGCACATCATTTCAAATGATTTTACTTGTTCCTGCTTGTTCTGTCCTGAGTATGATCTGCCTTGGAGCAGGCGTGATCAAAATGTGCGTGTGAATCGTCATAGGGAGAAGCAACATTTTTATATTCTTATCCAGTTTTTAAATCTAATCCAGGAAGGTAATTGGAAAAGTAGCAAGCTTTTTAAGAGTGTAAGAAAGGCAATAGAATTGCTTGTACAGTGGTACCTCATGTTGCGAATGGGATCCGCTCCGGAGCCCCGTTCGCAACATGAGCAGAACGCAACATGAAGCATCGTGTCTGCGCATGCGCGTGATGTCATTACGTGTGTGCGAACCGCCAAACCTGGAAGTAACCTGTTCTGGTACTTCCAGGTTCGGTGTGTTCGTAACCCACACCGAATGCAACCTGCAGTGGCAGTAACATGAGGTATGACTAATGGAAGCTGGCATCAATTGCTTTGGATCTGTTGGTGTTTTTGAAATTCATCAATGAGCTTGGTAATTATAGATCAAATGTTTTCAAAGTTTACATGTTGCCTAATTGCAAAAGCTGTGGGCTGGTTTTACTTGATATTGTAGTCAAGTGGTGAACATGCAGGTATGAGGGAGTCCTCAAACCACTATCTCTTTTAAATACAATGCAGCATTGTCATTTCACACATCCTGGATCTGGAGGCTGAGTGACACACACACACACACACACAGAAACACACACACGTGTTTGTGAATCGGCCCTACGATACTCTCTGGCAGTCAACATGCAGCATATTCTGGGGCAGAGCTCTGCAGTGTTGATAAGTATTCAAAGGAACTGAATATCGTGGCTTTGGCTCTTACAGTGTGCTAGAATGTGTAGTCTTTCCTCCAGGAAAAAATAGTGAAGTAAGAACCAAGACTGTGCCTGGGTCCCAAACTCTTACTAAACTAAAATAACGCAACTGCTGTTATTTGTTTTGCAGATTGCAAAGCACTATGCAAGGTCTGCACACTCATAGCATTCCCGTGAGCTAGACTGTCGATCCTATTTTACAGAAGAAATATCGAGGCTGCATGTTTTGTCCAAGGTCACATAGTAGATCCCCAGGCCCATAGCTAGTTTGTACTGTTTCTCCCATTCGTCTAACCCACATAATTTACCTAATACATAAAATTCCAAAACATTTTTTAAAAAATCATTTGCCTTTGGCAACCACAATTTGGCAACCACCATAATCTAAAGCTCTTCATAATGCATTGCTGTCTGTCTTCTGATTAATTGTGTTAGTAGGTAATTGATGTTTTAAGCCTGAACTAATTAGTCTTAGCTGGGAGAGAAAACACCAAGCCTACCCCAACTTGGCAATAGTTCATACTTAGAATTGGCACCAAGCAAGTGATATGCCATTTAAATGTTTCTAAGATGCACTAGGGGATATTGCCATGTCTTTCAAACTTCAGTCTTTTGTTCCTACCAGTTGCCCAGTCCTCAAAGCATGGATGTTGTGGCTCCTTAACCCTTCCCCCCAATGTTTCCGTGATTGGGGCAGCTTGGAATAGTTGAGGAATAAAGCAAATTTTGCAAGGACTATTTGACCTACAGCTTACTTCTTGATTTTGATTCTATCTTGGTTCTTGCTTCTTCTTGACTTCTTCTAATACTCCTGGGTGCACAGATGTCTTTCTGCATCCTCTCTATCTAAAGCAGTTGGTAACAACATGTGATTTATCTAAAACATAATTCCTATATTGTGCCCGCTCCTCTCTTTCTAGGTTTGTTTGCAAAAATAATGGAGTCTTATATGAGAATCAGTTGCTACAGATTGGTTTGAAATCTGAATTTCGGCAGAACCTGGGTAAGAACAACACAGGTTATGATAAACTGCATTCTACAGTATTACCTTAAGTCCTATTTTTGTAAGAAGTGTCATGTTTGGGCCCCTAATGAAATACCAGTATTGCTGAGCCTTTGTAAAAATGTAAGAAAAGCCTTGCATATTATAATTAATTCCTTTTCACGCTTAAGTAGGCTTGGGTGGTGGTTTCAATCAAATGCTCATAAGTGTTGCCTTGTTTCTTTCCAGGTCGGATGTTCATATTTTATGGTAACAAGACTTCAACACAATTTTTGAATTTTACTCCAGCACTAATCTGTTCAGATGAACTCCAGGCTGATATCCTTTTGTTAACCTGATATCACTAACAAGAGAAATAAATATTGTCCTTAAGCGCAGGAATCAGGCTGTATGCTGCAGGGACTGCAGTTCAGTAGGAAGAATTGGAGAACATTGGGCAAAAGTGTTCATTGCATTTCTTGGGGGACCACAATATAGAGAAAGGGGATTTAAGGATAATCATGTCAGGAAGGTAGACTGGTTCTGTGTTTGACCTAGAAAAGAAAAATGTGTCCCTTCTCTTTACTAAGCATTATGCAGGCAGAGTTGGTTTTACATTATTTGTTTAAGTGACCATGTTTATGGAGCCTGTGACTGCCCCTCTAGTGTCAAGGGATCCCCCAAAATGTTCTGTCACTCAGGTTACTCTTGAAGATAGCTGTCATGCAAACCTGACTTTTTTTAGATTCTGAAATACCCGTATCTTATGATTATTTGTATGAATGCAATTTCATATGCATTTAGGGGAAAATGTTAAATAGCTGCTGCAGGGGATCCTGAGCACCATGGAGAGTTCAGGAGAAAGAGATAATGTTTCCTATCCGCAGCTGTGCTCCTGGCAAAATGCACCCCGCAAACTGTTGTTTGTGTCAGGGGGCTTCCTTCTTGATGCAAAGAGCAGGGTGCGTGAGTAGGTGCATGCCTGATTTTTCCATTTGAAGAGGAGGTTAAAGAAAGACACCAAAGCTGCTTTCAAATACCTTAAGGGCTGTTGCACCAAAGATGGAGCAGGCTTGCTTTCTGCTGCTCCGGAGAGCTGGTCTAGAACCAATGATTGGAAATGGCAGGGAAGCAGATTTTGGCTAAACTATTTAAAGAGAAACTTCCTAATGTCAAGAACTATGTATTCAACAGTGCAGAAGGCTTCCCTGGGAGGTGGTGGGATCTTCTCCTCTGGAGCTGTTTAAACAATGGCTTAATGGTCATCTGTCTGGGTCCTGAGATGCTGTGGTTGCATCCTGCAAGGAGCAGGGGGTTGGGCTTAGATGACTCCCAAGTCCTTTTCTACTCCACGAACCTATGAAAATGCACCCCTGCCACCCCCTGCAGCCCTGGTGGTGCTCAGGCTCCCTTGCGGCTGTTATTTATTTGCATTACTCCCCCCCCCCAAAAAAAAAAAAAAATTTTTTGCACTTAAATCACATTCTTGTAATCAATGTATCATGTTTTAGTTTGGGTATTTGTGACTTTATGCCAGCACTTTCCCAATATTAAGTTAGCCAAATCGCCTGTTTCCTTAACTTGCCACGCCTGAATCTCCAGACGAAACCAGTTGATCCCACTGTGGAGGGAGGTGCTCAGGTGCAGCAGATAGTAAACATTGAGTGCATATCGGACTTCATGGAAGCACCAGCCCTAAATATTCAGTTCAGGTACAACTCTTAATTTGGGTCTATATGTGTTGGGTTTAAGTAAGGACTGCCTTCTAAACAAATGAAACCAAACGATTGGGGCGGGGAACCACATTTTGGGGTGGAGTTTTAATTCAACAGACACCTGTGTCTATATTGCTTTGAAGACTTTAATGCTCAAAGGTTTAAAATCGTTGCTGTTTGCATGTTTCAGATATGGAGGAACGTTGCAAAACATTTCTGTGAAGCTTCCCATCACACTGAACAAATTTTTCCAGCCTACAGAAATGGCCGCTCAAGACTTCTTCCAGAGGTGGAAGCAGCTAAGCAGGTAAGATGGTTCAGATCCTGCAGAGCCATTAATGGCACCTGCTGTGTTGCTTTAGTCTGGTGGTGCCTGCCCATTAACCTGAGCCCTTCCAGGGGTGTATAAAGGTGTAAATGATTTCATCAGTCAAGCTGATGTAGAAGAACATTGACCTCCTTCGTACTAACATCTCTGCAGGATTGTACTGGAGAAGGACAAGTTCTGCATTTTCCCACAGCTAGCTGTGCACAATACATTCCTTTTATTTCATTTTTTTAAACCCTACTGTTCTTCATAAATAAATCCAAAGCAACTTATAAAATTACTAAACATTAATAAAAGCATTTCCACAATCACTAAATAATAGTGTATAGATCAAGATGAGTTTTTAAATCAGAGAGAGAGAAACATTAAATGAAATCAAAAGTTCGGCAGAGTAACGTGCCTGAAGCTTATAAGGACAAGAGTTCCATGATCTGGGTGCTGCAGTATCCCAACCAACTGTGCTCCAGAAAATGTTGGAACATATAGCAGGACCTCCAGTGTTGAATTCAGTAGGTGAGCAGGATCATATGGGAGGAGCCAGTCCTTCAGATACCCTGTTCCCAAACAGCTTAGGGCTGAGGTGGTGGCTGGGGGTTGTGGTCCTCTAGATGTTGTTGGACTTCCAGTTTCCTTTGGACCACCCAGAGTGGCCAGTGGTCAGGAATGGCAGGAGTCTACAACATCTGGAGGACCACAGCTTCCTCACCAATGGTTTAGGGCTTTGTAGGCAAGAACCAGCAGCCTGAATTGTGCTTGGAAACTGTATGCTGAGCGTATTCCAGTTATCCAATCTGGGTGTCACCAGGGCATGTGTGTCAATAACCAGATCTGCTGAATGTTCCAGTCAGTAATGGATATGATCCATACCTTTCCCTCTCCCCAATCCGCTGGGCTAATTTTGCAGTGTTTTAAAAACTGGTCCTGCTTGTTAAGTTTACATGTAAATTTAACATTTTAGTTGATTTTTTAAAAGTGGGCAGCCTACCTGAATTGTGGGTGGGTGGGTGGGTGGGAGGAGGGAGGGAGGGAGGGAGGCAAAACAGACTGCTGAATCAATATTTGGTTCATTGGCTGGCTGATGTCCTTTTTGTGAAGGCAGGATGAACTTGATCTAACCCTGCAGGGAAAAATTGCTTCAAGCCTCAGTTTTTATAGGTTCAGTTTTAACCACCCCTAATTTGCTGGTTCTATATGAAATGCTGCCTAACTCTCTCATGTTTGTACTGTAAAACCAAAGCAAATGTTAACTACTCTAACCTTGGTGTTACTTCGCAGCCCTCAACAGGAAGTGCAGAACATCTTTAAAGCAAACCATCCAATGGATACCGAAATTACAAAGGCAAAGGTGGGTAGCAGGTGGTTGTTATCCTTCTTCTTCTTCTTCTTCTTCTTCTTCTTCTTCTTCTTCTTCTTCTTCTTCTTCTTCTTCTATCACTCGTAGCTGAGCAAGATTACTCACCATGACAAGGTGATGATCCCACCACTGAGATTGTTATCATCATTTCTACTTGGGCATTTATAACCTGCACGCTTCATTGCTGTTGCTCCCAGGGTGCTTTGCCAGAAAAACAATAAAAACCACCTGCAATAAAACAAAATGTTTCAAACAATGTTAAAACAAAAACGTAAATGCATGTAAAAACACACACACTGCAGCAGAATCAAACCCACTTTAAATTGTATTTTTTTAAAGTTCTGAGCAAATAAAAATAAAAAAGCTCTTTTCCTAGCCCCCCAAAAGGACATGAGCATTGGCTTGGGGATATCATTCCATAGACAACTGTGAGCCTTTTCTCTGAGTACCGCTCATTCCTGACAAGAGGAATCAGGAGAAGCATACAGGAAATTTTATCTACATAAAAGTCCACTTGCACATACAACTGAGGTATGGATATCTGCAGCGGAGATGCCTATGTGCAGTTGGGGTGCTAAGTTCTGGGGAAGTTTACGCACATAGAGACCTGCACATAATAAATGGGCTTTCTTCCTGCAGGTATCTATGCCTAATGTGAGAAAATCATGTGGTAGGGGAAGTACATGAAATGTAAACTGCCAAATGTTACCAGTTCCTTTCAGAGCACAAAGGCTTGTTTGTGCCTAGACTTTGTAGGGTGGTTCGTCCAGCTGTCTGTCTATTGTCTGCTTCTTGTAGGTAGGAGCCTCAGGAGTTGTAGCCAGCAATCAAAGCAGCTGAGTTCTTGAAACTCACATAACCCATTCTGAAAGCATGCAAGGAGTCCAATACAAGTCATTTTGGGGGAAATCTAGTGCAAGGACCACTGCTCCACAGATATGCTCCCACTACAATTGGAGACATTCCTGCAGGAATGTATATGTGGAGCCCCAGTTCAAACACTGCACTTCTTCTGGTAGTCCTGTAACCCAAGAGTCTGGTTATGAGGGGCTGCATGGAAGTTGTTGACCACCATTTGACCTGCTGTGTGTTCAGCATGTTGATCAAGGTCATTTTTTGTAAGGCCCTTTTCCTTCCTTTCTCACCACCTGCTCTTTCTTTTTCCTGGTCTCTGGTTCAAATCCCCCTTTGGCTTTCCTTTGACAGATTATTGGCTTTGGCACAGCTTTACTGGAAGAAGTAGATCCCAATCCTGCTAACTTTGTCGGAGCTGGCATAATCCACACAAAATCATTCCAGATTGGATGTTTGATGCGTCTTGAACCCAACCTGCAGGCACAGGTAATGCCTTCTTGTTTACTTGCTGAATGTTTTGAAAGTGTGGAAGAGCAAAACGGAAGAGATTTTTTTTTTAAATATACCACATGGTTTTACTATGCGCACTTCTGTGACTCATCAGCCAATATTATGTCTGAGGTTGTTTTCTAGGAACAAACAGCTAAGACAGAGTGAAATATCTTGCGGCTGTTCTATGGTTCCAGCAGCTGTGCAATTATTCTGCTTCCTCGGTTAACCTAAGACATAATGCATTCTTTCGAGACCCTGCTTTGGAAATAATACCTGCCAGACAAGTGGTAACAACCGCTTCGCTGGGACTAATTTTCCTGTGTGCACTGCCACATGCAGGTCTGCGCCTCTGCTGAACTAGACTGGAACATTTTAGAGCATGGGTAGGCAAACTAAAGCCCGGGGGCCGGATCCAGCCCAATCGCCTTCTAAATCCAGCCTGTGGATGGTCCGGGAATCCGTGTTTTTACATGAGTAGAATGTGTGCTTTTATTTAAAATGCATCTCTGGGTTATTTGTGGGGCATAGGAATTTGTTCATCCTCCCCCCCCCAAAAAAAATATAGTCTGGCCCCCCACAAGGTCTGAGGGACAGTGGACCGGCCCCCTGCTGAAAAAGTTTGCTGACCCCTGCTCTAGAGCTCTAAAAGTAAAGGGCCATAGAGCACATGCCTTATATGCAGAAGATGCCTGGTTCAATCGCTGGCATCTCCGGTTAGTGGAACACTTGTCAGAAGTCCTGGTGAGTGTTTGCTAGTCAGTGTAGGCAGTACTGAGCTAGTTAGACCAATGATCTGTTTTTGAGACAGCTTCCCATGTCACCATGTTTCTCAGGTTCACTTGCCTCAAAGGGTAGGAGGAGCACCCTTCTGCCAGCTTCTCTCAGTAGCAGCAGCTAGTGGGACATTCTCTGTATGCTCATACATCTTTAGCACTTTCTTCTTGCCCTTATGTAGGGAGCTTATTTCCTTGTGTGATACCTTTGTGGAAGTTGTTCCTTATTCTCCCCCCCCCCCTTTTATGCTTATGTGCAGCCCAAAGTATACTTAATTTTCAGTTCTAAAGGATAACTGGATTATTTTAAAATACTGTTGTACTAAAACGTACAGCACTGCTACTCCGAAAAGCTCTGCTTTTTCATGGTCTAAGGATGGCATGACTCCTAACGTCATTTTGTGAGCAGTGGGAACTAAGCCAAGTGGTAACGATGCACCAGTTTATACTTGCCGTGGAAGATATAGGAGACACACCAGCTAGGAAGCCAGACAAATTTTTTTGTTGGTTGTCCATCTCTCTTAAACAAGGAAACTCCTTAATTCCATACAAGTACATCTCAGTCCACTGCCACCTGGTGACTAAACTATGTAATGACACTATTAGTGTTTATACCCCACCCTCCAGCCTAAAGATTAGTACAGTAATGGAACAGTCTTTGTCCTAAGGCTTGCAATCCGAAATACATGATGCAAAAGAGGTGGGGGGGAGGGTAGAAGGGGAAATAGGCAAATTCTGGCACTGGTTCTTAGCTACATCTTTGGTTATCTCTCAGTGAGTGAAACACCTTCATCAGATGTGACTACAATATTACTGGATGTTGCATTCATGGGATCAGCCCTCTTGGGCACCAAAAATATACTGGCATCTCATTTGGGCCTCACTGGAAAGTAAGGCTTTGAGGGGGGTGCCTAGATGACACCCCTGCTGAGAACCCAAGGAGAGCCCCATTTGCCCAGCCCGCCTGTGGTCCAAAACTGTCTTTAGAAAGTTGATGAGGAAAAGGCCACAAATAAGACATAAATACTTAAATGTTGCAAAGATTTTGTGTTTTTAAATGTACACCACCAGTCACTGTTCACTTCCATTCAGATCTTACCTGTATAAATGTGTTGGGGTGGGTTTTTTTGGGGGGCAGCCACTGAAAAGTTGTTCTTCTGCTCTTTTCCAGATGTACAGATTAACACTACGGACAAGTAAAGAAACGGTGTCTCGAAGGTTATGTGAATTACTTTCCGAACAGTTCTGAGCCATAATATGCAACCCCTTCTGATTCTTCATTTCTGCCATTGTCCATGTCCTGCTCCAGAAATGTTTTGTACACCAGTGTCTGCGAAAATAATTGCCACCCCATTCACATCCCTGCCTTAAAGGACCTTTCCCCTTTTATGTGAAACAAATGATATGTGCAACATAAAATTACTTAAATGTGAAAATAAAATAAAATGACTCTTAGATTTTTGGTGCAAAGAAGCTGGGAGGTCTTGTATGTGTGTGGGAGGTCTTGTCTGTCTCAACTCAACTGTGCTTCATATATTTTTGGCAGGAGTTGTTTTATTAAAATTCACTTCAGGTATGGTTAATCCCAACTAAATGAAACAGTTTTGCTGGAAAATGCCACTGTAAATTGCTAGACGCATGCTAGCAAAAAAAAAAAAGTATGAAAGAGATGTTGGTGTGCAAAGACGGCTAGATTCCATTCCTGCTCTATTGAATGTTACCCCATGTCCTTTTTAAAGGATCTAGATACATCTGAAGATGGCTATAAGAACATTTGGAGGCATAAGCACATATTCTGGTTCATATTTTAATATCCTCAAATGACTTCCTTTAAATCCCAACCCTCCACTTTTCTCCCAAGTTCTGAACTACCAAAGAGTTATCGTCATGATAAATGCTTAAGTAAGAAAACCACATTGGGTTCTTGGGCACAACATGTTGTTGTTGTTTTTTCCAAAGCTCTGGTTGATCATCTAAACATCAGTACACTTCGACTTTAAATTAAGAAATCACTTGAAGTATTCTTTTACCCAAGACTTTCCAAGGGACCCACACTTCTCTCCCCCCCCACACTTTCCAGTTTAACAAACAAACAAACAAACAAAAGTATTTCCCCCCATTTAACATATTTTGAATCATAGGGATAGCCACTAGCTCTGATCAGGGAGAGTTTAGCCTATTCAGATTTGAAATACACTGGGATTCTGCAAGCATGATGGGTAGGAAGCTGATTGCTTTGAAATGCTTGTCATGTCACCAGAACACTTGGTCTAGAACAGGCTTCCTCAAACTTGGCCCTCCTGATGTTTTGGGAATACAACTCCCATCACCCCTAGCTAACAGGACCAGTGGTCAGGGATGATGGGAGCTGTAGTCCCAAAACATCTGGAGGGCCAAGTTTGCCTATGCCTGGTCTAGAACTTGACAGTCCTGTTTTCAAACAGCGTAGTAATGGCATCTGTAGTTTGGTAAGATCTATGCATTTGTGGAACATGCCGTGGAACTGGCATCTTCTTTGACAGAAGTAGAATGATACTTAAACTGACTACCGTTACACACCTCCGAAGAGCTCCTTAACAAGTAATTTATGACTACATTTATACACAAGGGCAATGTAAAAAAATTTTTAAAAAATAAAATAAGCTCCAATGTTGTCTGATTACAAATATCAGTTGCTGCTTAAGTTATGAGGCTTTTAAACGAACAACAAAGTGGCTTCTTCTATCCCAGCGTTTGGAATTAACTTATTAAAAACTGAAAATCCACTTTACTTCTTAATGTGGCTATTAGATCAGAATAATATTGACCAACTTCTTCAATCAAATTTGATGAGTTATATTGAAACGCATTGTATGGAACTACCTGGTGTGTAACCTAGTAAAATAATAAAACAATAACTTGTACATTCTCTTGTCACTGGGGAAAATTTTAGGAATTGTCATTATGACAAGCCCATTGCATTACTGTGATTACACTAAATGTTATTAAGCATTCAGAGGTCTTCTGAAGTGTGTCTTATCACAGATGCTGGGAAGAATGGCCATCTCATTTTTAACATAGATCCGTCCCACTGGAAGCATAGTTTGTCTCCTCCTTTTTAATTCCACCTCAATACACTGTTTTTGTGTACTGTTCACTTGTATAATTTTTGCAAAGAGATGTGGTTTTATCCACAAAGTGTGATATTTAACTAAATTATACTCAGGGTGGGCCATGTGACATTAATGGACTTCACTTAGATAAGTCCATTGACTTCAGTGGGCTTTCTCAGAGTATGACTAACATTGGATATCATTCATAGAGAAAAAGGACTCTAAATATAGGTGGCTGAATGACCAACTGTATATATGAGTAATCAAACTTTATGCAAGACTTCACCTCTGATATGAGCCATAAAGGCATTGTTTTGAAGAAAACTTTTTTTAAAAGAAAGTTTCTCTTTATTGGGATAAATGACCTTGATTTACCAAAGTTGTGTGTCCTCCTCCATTTCAAGCAGAAGTTAACAGTTTCTGTGGCTAAAGCAGTATTAGTAATTAAGGTACAGTATTTGTTTTGTTGACATGTGAAAATACCTGAACAGGAAGACAAAATATTGTGCACTTTTAGGCCTACACTCCAATATGTAATGTGTAGTCATCTCACTTGTAAAAAATAAAATAAAAATCACAAGCTTATATGGTGGGCTTTGATTATTATGACTGTAAAAAAATTGAAAATATTAAAAACTAATCATGTTATCTTTAATGGAAAAAATAAATAAATGGCTAGAAGAGTAAAAATTTCTTTTCTTTTTTCATTCCCAGAGCATGACTTCTTTTCCTACCACAGGGCTAACAAATGTGAAAATTTCATTTTATAGTCAGCTTTCAGAATTACGATTTAGATAAATACAAAACATCACTACCTACTGTGCAGAGGAAATGAAAGCCTGATTGCATAGGACAAAGACTTTGGCCCTGATTTTTTTATTGCAACTCTCCAATCCTCTTGACCAGGGGTCAGCAAACTTTTTCAGCAGGGGGCCGGTCCACTGTCCCTCAGACCTTGTGGGGGGCCAGACTATATTTTGAAAAAAAATTATGAACTAATTCCTATGCCCCAAAAATAACCCAGAGATGCATTTTAAATAAAAGGACACATTCTACTCATGTAAAAACATGCTGATTCCTGGATGGTCCGCGGGCTGCATTTAGAAGGCGATTGGGCCGCATCCGGCCCCTGGGCCTTAGTTTGGGGACCCCTGCTCTTGACCATTGAAGCAGAGTACTTTTGAGTGTTCCCCAGCCAGCAAACTCATAACTCAGTGCCTTCCAGCTAAATATGCAATTTATTACAGTGGTACCTTGGGTTACATATGCTTCAGGTTACATATGCTTCAGGTTACAGACTCCGCTAACCCAGAAATAACGCTTCAGGTTAAGAACTTTGCTTCAGGATAAGAACAGAAATTGTGCTCTGGTGGCGCAGTGGCAGCGGGAGGTCCCATTAGCTAAAGTGGTGCTTCAGGTTAAGAACAGTTTCAGGTTAAGAAAGGACCTCCGGAACGAATTAAGTGTAACCAGAGGTACCACTGTATTATTATTTTATCACTCATTTCCCCCCCCCCCAGCTATTCTCTTTTTATTTTATTTTTTATTTTCCTGGTCTTGAGGTATCTGCTTAGAGTGAGGTTGGATGAAGACATTAGCCTCTTGGGCTCCCTACATTAGTGCTTCCTGGCTCACATTTTCTCTGATCTAACGACAGAAATGAAGCTCACATGGATCTGTACTTCACCTACTTCTAGTAGTGTCTAAGAGGTGGGAGCAGGGCACATGCAGGTCTTCTTGGATCAATAGTACTCTGTGTGCATTCATTAGCCATGTGTAAATGTATGTGATTTGGAAGAGGTCATTGCCCATAACAGTACAGCTCTCATGTCTCACTTCTAAGATTGCAAAACATTTGCCTTGTTCAATACGAGCATAGGAAGCTGCCTTATGCTGAGTCCAATCATGCTTTATCTAGCTGATTGGTTTGCTGTCCACACTACCTGGCATGGCCTCTCCAGGGTTTCAGAGAGGCCTCTCTCCCACCCTTACCTGGAGAGGCCATGCATTGAACCTGGGATCTTCCATAGATACAGCCCTTAATGTCACAATTTGCCCAGGAGCTGGTTCTTATTTTATTAGGGGTCTTTGTGGCACATTTCTTTTTGCCACTGTATGATCCGGTCATTTTGAAGGCAACTTCAGGCAATCCTAACCAAAATCCACAGGTATGCTGGGCAGCTTCCAATTTTGTAACAGTGGTAATATTATTGCTCTTTGTTAAGATTAGTTTATTCTGCTTTCACCCATAACTTCCTGAAACTTTCACTTAGGTTTAGGTTAACACAGTGAAATAAACACAGCATGGAATCAGCCCCAGCATGGACCTCTATGGAAGATATTGAGAGGTAGGCTGCTTTCAACTTGCGAAACAATCACTCTGTATGCGTGACTTGGAATATTGGTCCTTGATCAAGAAAGCACACCTTTAGAGTTGCTCCTCTATCCCCACCTCTATAAAATAATATGGGGACACCATTTGTATTTTGATGCATCCTGGCAATCTATTGAACACTTTTTATGGATAATTCATCTAACACACTGAAAACTGTGAGGGAGAAATATATGCCTTTAAGCAAATGTAAGTACGAAACCATTTGTTATAAAGTGCTGAAACCTTATACACAACTTCATCTAAACCAATCTGCACTTAAGACCAAAGCCCCTTAAAATCTAGGACAAGCACCTTAGCCTAATCTGTTTATCTGTTGTGATAAGGTATGAGCCGAGTTCCTCCACTTAATTCATGATCTGCATTTTTTAAATATGTTGCTATCCTTATATTATACACTTCCACAATATCCCATAGGAGTGCATTCATATGTAATCATTCATACCTGGATAGTTGTTTCCAGAGGGTGATGCTTAGGAAGTGCTCTGCGGCCCCATGGAGCCTTCAATGTGGGGTTCCTCAGGGTTTGATTTTGTCCCCTATGCTGTTTAACATCTACATGAAACTGCTGAGTGGGGTTATCTGGAGTTTGGGAGTATTTTGTCAGTAATATGCTGATGACACACAGCTCTCTACACCTTTACATATGCAGGTGAGGCAGTGGATGTGCTGGACCACTCTCTTGCCTCAGTAATGGACTGGATGAGAGCAAAAAACAAGCACATTATACGCAGGGCTGCCTCTGAAGACAGTTCAGGAACTTCAGCTGGTGCAGAATTTAGTGGTCAGGTTGTTCACTGGAGCGAAATGGTTTGAGAATATTACACTGATCCTGGCCCAATTGCGCTGGCTGCCAGTTAGTTTCCAGGCCCAATTCAAAGTGCTGGTTTTGACCTATAAAGCACTTTCATTACATATCTTTCAGTACTGGGTGTTCAGCTGATTAACAGTCTATGGCTTTTTAAATGTATTTGTGTGAGGGGGAGTTACTGGTTATGTATTTTGTATTCTCATTTTGTAATTTTATGTTGTGATCTTGGGATCTTGGGAGGAGGGGTGGTTAAATAATCAATCAATCAATCAATCAATCAATCCAATCAATCAATCTCCCCACCCACTTTGCATGCTGTAGTTTACAATCCCTCTCTCCATCGGCATGGATCTTCATGTAGTCTTCGAAGCCATACTTGTTCTTCTCCTCTGAACCTGACTGCTTTTTATATTTTTGCCACTTAAAAGTGTCTATTGAGTGTTTGTTAGAGAAACTGGCATTATGGCATAAATGAACTTTCCAAGATTCAGTAGCACCTTCAGAAAAATGGTGCAGTGTGGCATTCTCCTGTTCAGGCATGCTGTGCCCTTTTCTAGCATAGTTTGTTCCATTACTCGCTCCCCTCCAGATTTATGCACAACCCATCAGTCAGCATTCCATGTTGACTGAACCTGTTCAGTCTTTACAGAGGTATTTTTAAGGTCTCCTCAGCACCGCCTACTTTTTTTCTATAGCTGCTTTGTACTTTCCTGAACCTGATGATACCTCTCGCTCTTGTGTAGGGATGGTGCTGTTTTGGCTATGCGAGGATCCATGCTCAAAGAATGAGTTTGCCAGTAGCACACAGCAGCTTGATGCCACTCAGTTGTTTTAGACTACAACTCCCAACATCCCTGACATTTGGCTATCAGATTAGGGAATGCTGATGTACAGGAGTACGCTCATTAATTACTCACCACTGAAAATGAGAATGACCAACTAAACTCTTTATTAAACCTATTTAACTATTTTACAATACATAGTCCGGTAGACGTTGCTTGGTGGAAACTTTCTGAGCAAGACACATAATTATTCCATCCAAAATGATGAATAAATTAGCCAAGGATGTTATCAGTACCAGTCTTCTTGGAGGTATACTCTGCCTGCCTTCCCAAAGCTTGGAGAAATCCATATGAACGAAGGGATTTTGAATGTCAAATGTCTTTTTGCAAAGTAAGTAATAACCAATCATTATTCTCTAAACAATCCCTTTACGGTTGAGGAAGCTGAGTCAGCCTCATGTGTACATCCATCGTAGTTGCATACGCAGCCACCAAATAGGATGATTTCTGTAACAAGTGGCTTATGTGGGTTCTCTGGGTCTGGACAAGGCATCACCAGCTCCTTCTTGTAGAGTGTGAGTGGCATGCAGCACCCACACTCTGTGTGTACCATCATCTTGGCAATATTTAGCCTGTGAAAGAGAGGAATAATAATAATAATAATAATAATAATAATAATAATAATAATAATAATAACGATAACAACAACAACCCTGCCCATCTGGCTGGATGGCACCCAGCAAAATATAAAAACATAGTAAAACATCAAACGTTAAAAGCAGTTGGCAGTTCTTGCAGGTTTAACAGGGGTGTCATATGAGCCAATTGCACATTTTTAAAGCATGAGTGAGGGGGTTGCACAAGTTAGCCTCGCTCCCTGCCAGGAGCAGCCAATGAGGAGGGGGACGCCTTGTTCCTCACCTCCCAACATCAGCAGCATTTCCACTTACCAGGTAGGTGAGGGGCATGGCAGTGGAGAGGTTAGGGATAAAAATACCCTTCATCTGGGAGAAGGTCCTAGGAGTGTGTATGTATGGATTTCTGAGTTTGTGCGTGTGGCTTTGAAGCTGCCCATTTTGGGCCTTGGCCCCACTTATCATCCACATGTGGCTTCCCATAAGCTCACCCACGAAGGTATGTCACCCCACCCCTGTTCAGCAGCAAAACTCTGAAGATACAAAGCTACAGATCTGGAGTATTTCAGAAATTACCAAGAGCAAGAGATGTTGAACAGAATACTGTTGCCCTCCATCCTGCTGTTGGAAGCACCATTGTACTGCTTTGTGGAACAGTGGTACCTCTGGTTGCGAACGGGATCTGTTCTGGAGGCCCGTTCACAACATGAGCAGAGCGCAACCTGAAGCGCTGCGTCTTTGCATGTGCACGGTGTGATTCAGTGCTTCTGTGCATGCGCAAAGCGCCGAACCCAGAACTAACCCGTTCCCGTACTTCCGGGTTCGGTGCGTTCGTATTCTGTGAAAAACGCAACCCGCAGCAAACGCAACCCATGGTATGACTGTATTTATCATACTTATTGATACCAGATTGTTTCAACAATTTGTAAATTATGCAGGGATTTGTTGATGAAAGGTGGTACAGTGGTACCTCGGTTTATGAACTTAATCCGTTCTGGAAGTCCGTTCTTAAATCAAAACCGTTCTTAAACTAAGGCACGCTTTCCCTAATGAGGCCTCTCGCTGCCGGTGCCCTTCCACCGTTAAGCTTCCATTCATAGACCGAGGTAAAGTTTGCAAACATGAATACTACTTCCGGTTTTACGGAGTTCGTAAACAGGACTGTTCTTAAACCAAGGTACCACTGTGTGTAGAAAATAATGTGAACTGTACCTCTGTAGGATTTGATTTTGGGACAGGAATGTCAGAACCATAGCTGGGAATATTAGTACCAGAACTGATCATTCACTGGGTTAAAGCAAGTTATATACTATATCTTAAAAAAGAAATGCAATATAGGATAATGGAATGCAATGTACTATATAATATCTAGCTGCTATATAGCAATGGAAATAATTGACTTTGGTAATATTTACAGATTATTACTTTTGATTATGTAATAAGACAAAAGTCATAGTGGCTGGCCAAATTGACACCGATTTATACTTACCTTGATGATGTTGGACACATTCCTTCGCAGCGAGTCAAAGTGACATTTGCAACACAACCCTTGTAAACCACTTGATCTTCATATTCAACAGATTCACACTTCCCTGAAAGACATGAAATAAAACAGTTATTATACAAGCAGCACTGGAAATGTGGAGAATCATTTTATGGCAATATAGATGATTGGTATTTTCTGTCATCTGGAAACCGCTGATATTGAATCCAGTGAAAAGGGATAATACATTTCATTATCAGTTGTATCCCCTGTCCAGTCTCAGTTGAGCGCTATAGTCCTTTTAGAGTGTGTACTACTTAAGGTTTTCATGCTTATGGGAGCAGGTATATGGCCTTCCTTAATGCTGTTTGTAAATCCATGTATGGTGACAATTTTGTGAAATCAGTTATTTTAACCGTTATAAATGAATTAATTTGATTTTTTTTTGTTAAAGTACATTTAAAACATTTTGACATATGTGAAAGGGTAGCTCGCAAGTCAAAGAACTTATCTGTACTTCAACCCACGTCTAAGCATACGTTTCTTGGAACAAGGTGCCACTGGTTTCAATGGGCTTATTCCAAAAGTAGGTTTGCAGGTGACTATAGCCTTAGGAAGCCAACAACTTTCACCTAGACCATTTATTTAGTTTAGGTTACCTATGATTGAAAGTGTGGTGGTAGTTGTTATTTTAGGGATACTGTCTGTAACTGAAGAAGTAAAAGCAAAATGTCTGAACGAAAAGACATGCATAAACAAAATAATATGGGTATAATCCTGAGTCTATTTAAAGACAATAAGCTGTTCATTATATTATGCGAAGTCAGGATTGCATCCAAAGTCACCAACCATCAAAAATCGTGAAACCAAACTTTTTCCTTCTTTTAATATAGGAGTTTGAAAATCAAGTGATCTGGCTGTTGAATGGGGACAGAGTCGTTCAAATGCTGCTTTTTCCTACAAGGACGTTTAGGCTGTAGTTCTACACAGATACAGGGGAATAAGGCCCATGTAATTTACATCTGTGTGCCGATTCATATAAGATGACTGTTCTATTGTACATAATGAAGAACAAAGATTGCTTTGCACTTTCCTGTTCCAGGAACACATTGTGTTAGATTGTGCTGTCTAAAAAGATATGGAACTAAATACGCAGCTACCTAGGTATTTGTAAAAATTAACAAAAAAGGAAAAAAACTGGATCAAAAGGAAAAATGAAATAGAAATGAACTAAAAAGAAAGTATAGTATTAATAATAAAAAGGACTATAAACATTGTTGAAGGAGCAGTACCACAGAATACTGTGAAAAGTATGAACTATGAAAAGTTATTTATCCTATATGATACTAAAAGTTTAAAAATGGGGGTGGATCTGCACAGATGGTAAAGAAAGGGGGGGATCTAGAACAAAATTGCAAAATGATGATGCAGTGACTGTAGTCAACGTAAAAGTTGGAGAAATACAAAAAAAAAAAACATTTCAACCAAAAAATATTTCATTGAAAGAGAAACTCACCAGGAGATACAGTTGATGTATATGAAGTGGAGGTTGTCTTCAAAGACTGAGTACTACTACTCAAAGTACTAGTTCGGGTAGTTACTGGAATACTAATGATATTGGTACTGGAGGATGAGGGAGAACTGCTAGTGATTGCAATACTGGGAGTAGTAGAAAGAGTAGAAGTAAATGGAATTGAAGTAGAGGATGTTTGTATAGGAGTATGTATTGTCATGCTGGACGACGTAGAAATCAAACTAGTTGGAGAGGTTTTCGGTGTGTTAGTTGCTGAGGTTCGTGTTGACGCAGTGGTTCTGGATGTGGTGGAGGGAGACGTGGTTGGCGTGGTTTTCGGCGTGCTGCTTGGCGGTCTGGTTGTTGAAGGTGTGGTGACTGCACAGGAGAAAGAAACCAAGTGAAAGGGGGGCGACCACACGTGGGAAAGGGAGGGCAGGCTGGCTTACGTGGGACCTGGAGGTGGGAATCCCTCTGCCCCTTGGATCGCTACGGGAAGAGAGGGGTCCTGAAAGACTTGTAAGCTGCTGCAGAGCGGCCAAGGAGACTTACCCGTGGTAACTGGGACGGTGGTGGTTGCAGGAGTTGTGCTGGGCGTTTCTGTGCTGGTAGGGGGAGCAGTGGTGAGAGTTGTGGCAGTGGGTACTGGAGTGCTGGTGGAAGTGGAGGTAACGGTTGTGGGCGAGGTGGTGGTGGTTGTCGTGGACGGCGTCGGAGGAGAGGGTGTGGTGGGGGGCACGGGTCCTGTTGTGGTTGTCGGGGTTGGTGTGCTAGGAGCAGTGGATTCTGTTGTGGTGGAGGGGGTTGTGGTGGTTAGGATTTTGGGATGATGCGTAGGGGTGGGTGGTGTGGAGATTGTGGAGGCTGTTGCAGTGGTCTTTGGCGTGTTGGTGGTTGCCGTCTGAGTTGACGCAGTGGTTCTGGATGTGGTGGAGGGAGACGTGGTTGGCGTGGTTTTCGGAGTGCTGCTTGGCGGTCTGGTTGTCGAAGGTGTGGTGACTGCAAAGGAGAAAGAAACGAAGTGAAAGGGGGGCGACCACACGTGGGAACGGGAGAAGGAGAGAAGCAGAGCTCCTTGGGCACGCTCAAGGCCCTTCCTTACCTGTAGGCACCGGCGGTGGAACAGAAGTGGTGCTTTTCGGTGTTTCTGGAACGCAAAAGAGCAAGGTCACCTAGGTGGCGGTGGGAGAGGGGAAAGGCGGGCTCCCGTCACGGCTGGGAGTTTTGGTTGCCCAGGGCACCAGACGAGGACATGAGGAACAGGTTCCTGGATGACTGAGCCAGACGAGTGTCCCCTTTTTTGGAGGGCAGGCTGGCTTACGTGGGACCTGGAGGTGGGAATCCCTCTGCCCCTTGGATCGCTACGGGAAGAGAGGGGTCCTGAAAGACTTGTAAGCTGCTGCAGAGCGGCCAAGGAGACTTACCCGTGGTAACTGGGACGGTGGTGGTTGCAGGAGTTGTGCTGGGTGTTTCTGTGCTGGTAGGGGGAGCAGTGGTGAGAGTTGTGGCAGTGGGTACTGGAATGCTGCTGGAAGTGGAGGTAACGGTTGTGGGTGAGGTGGTGGTGGTTGTCGTGGACGGCGTCGGAGGAGAGGGTGTGGTGGGGGGCACGGGTCCTGTTGTGGTTGTCGGGGTTGGTGTGCTAGGCGCAGTGGATTCTGTCGTGGTGGAGGGGGTTGTGGTGGTTAGGATTTTGGGGTGATGTGTAGGGGTGGGTGGTGTGGAGATTGTGGAGGCTGTTGCAGTGGTCTTTGGCGTGTTGGTGGTTGCCGTCTGAGTTGATGCAGTGGTTCTGGATGTGGTGGAGGGAGACGTGGTTGGCGTGGTTTTCGGAGTGCTGCTTGGCGGTCTGGTTGTCGAAGGTGTGGTGACTGCAAAGGAGAAAGAAACGAAGTGAAAGGGGGGCGACCACACGTGGGAACGGGAGAAGGAGAGAAGCAGAGCTCCTTGGGCACGCTCAAGGCCCTTCCTTACCTGTAGGCACCGGTGGTGGAACAGAAGTGGTGCTTTTCGGTGTTTCTGGAACGCAAAAGAGCTAGGTCACCTAGGTGGCGGTGGGAGAGGGGAAAGGCGGGCTCCCGTCACGGCTGGGAGTTTGGGTTGCCCAGGGCACCAGACGAGGACATGAGGAACAGGTTCCTGGATGACTGAGCCAGACGAGTGTCCCCTTTTTTGGAGGGCAGGCTGGCTTACGTGGGACCTGGAGGTGGGAATCCCTCTGCCCCTTGGATCGCCACGGGAAGAGAGGGGTCCTGAAAGACTTGTAAGCTGCTGCAGAGCGGCCAAGGAGACTTACCCGTGGTAACTGGGACGGTGGTGGTTGCAGGAGTTGTGCTGGGCGTTTCTGTGCTGGTAGGGGGAGCAGTGGTGAGAGTTGTGGCAGTGGGTACTGGAGTGCTGGTTGAAGTGGAGGTAACGGTTGTGGGCGAGGTGGTGGTGGTTGTCGTGGACGGCGTCGGAGGAGAGGGTGTGGTGGGGGGTACGGGTCCTGTTACGGTTGTCGGGGTTGGTGTGCTAGGCGCAGTGGATTCTGTCGTGGTGGAGGGGGTTGTGGTGGTTAGGATTTTGGGATGATGCGTAGGGGTGGGTGGTGTGGAGATTGTGGAGGCTGTTGCAGTGGTCTTTGGCGTGTTGGTGGTTGCCGTCTGAGTTGACGCAGTGGTTCTGGATGTGGTGGAGGGAGACGTGGTTGGCGTGGTTTTCGGAGTGCTGCTTGGCGGTCTGGTTGTCGAAGGTGTGGTGACTGCAAAGGAGAAAGAAACGAAGTGAAAGGGGGCGATCACACGTGGGAACGGGAGAAGGAGAGAAGCAGAGCTCCTTGGGCACGCTCAAGGCCCTTCCTTACCTGTAGGCACCGGTGGTGGAACAGAAGTGGTGCTTTTCGGTGTTTCTGGAACGCAAAAGAGCAAAGTCACCTAGGTGGCGGTGGGAGAGGGGAAAGGCGGGCTCCTGTCACGGCTGGGAGTTTGGGTTGCCCAGGGCACCAGACGAGGACATGAGGAACAGGTTCCTGGATGACTGAGCCAGACGAGTGTCCCCTTTTTTGGAGGGCAGGCTGGCTTACGTGGGACCTGGAGGTGGGAATCCCTCTGCCCCTTGGATCGCTACGGGAAGAGAGGGGTCCTGAAAGACTTGTAAGCTGCTGCAGAGCGGCCAAGGAGACTTACCCGTGGTAACTGGGACGGTGGTGGTTGCAGGAGTTGTGCTGGGCGTTTCTGTGCTGGTAGGTGGAGCAGTGGTGAGAGTTGTGGCAGTGGGTACTGGAGTGCTGGTTGAAGTGGAGGTAACGGTTGTGGGCGAGGTGGTGGTGGTTGTCGTGGACGGCGTCGGAGGAGAGGGTGTGGTGGGGGGCACGGGTCCTGTTGTGGTTGTCGGGGTTGGTGTGCTAGGCGCAGTGGATTCTGTCGTGGTGGAGGGGGTTGTGGTGGTTAGGATTTTGGGATGATGCGTAGGGGTGGGTGGTTTGGAGATTGTGGAGGCTGTTGCAGTGGTCTTTGGCGTGTTGGTGGTTGCCGTCTGAGTTGATGCAGTGGTTCTGGATGTGGTGGAGGGAGACGTGGTTGGCGTGGTTTTCGGAGTGCTGCTTGGCGGTCTGGTTGTCGAAGGTGTGGTGACTGCAAAGGAGAAAGAAACGAAGTGAAAGGGGGGCGACAACACGTGGGAACGGGAGAAGGAGAGAAGCAGAGCTCCTTGGGCACGCTCAAGGCCCTTCCTTACCTGTAGGCACCGGTGGTGGAACAGAAGTGGTGCTTTTCGGTGTTTCTGGAACGCAAAAGAGCAAGGTCACCTAGGTGGCGTTGGGAGAGGGGAAAGGCGGGCTCCCGTCACGGCTGGGAGTTTGGGTTGCCCAGGGCACCAGACGAGGACATGAGGAACAGGTTCCTGGATGACTGAGCCAGACGAGTGTCCCCTTTTTTGGAGGGCAGGCTGGCTTACGTGGGACCTGGAGGTGGGAATCCCTCTGCCCCTTGGATCGCTACGGGAAGAGAGGGGTCCTGAAAGACTTGTAAGCTGCTGCAGAGCGGCCAAGGAGACTTACCCGTGGTAACTGGGACGGTGGTGGTTGCAGGAGTTGTGCTGGGCGTTTCTGTGCTGGTAGGTGGAGCAGTGGTGAGAGTTGTGGCAGTGGGTACTGGAGTGCTGGTTGAAGTGGAGGTAACGGTTGTGGGCGAGGTGGTGGTGGTTGTCGTGGACGGCGTCGGAGGAGAGGGTGTGGTGGGGGGCACGGGTCCTGTTGTGGTTGTTGGGGTTGGTGTGCTAGGCGCAGTGGATTCTGTTGTGGTGGAGGGGGTTGCGGTGGTTAGGATTTTGGGATGATGCGTAGGGGTGGGTGGTGTGGAGATTGTGGAGGCTGTTGCAGTGGTCTTTGGCGTGTTGGTGGTTGCCGTCTGAGTTGACGCAGTGGTTCTGGATGTGGTGGAGGGAGACGTGGTTGGCGTGGTTTTCGGAGTGCTGCTTGGCGGTCTGGTTGTCGAAGGTGTGGTGACTGCAAAGGAGAAAGAAACGAAGTGAAAGGGGGGCGATCACACGTGGGACCGGGAGAAGGAGAGAAGCAGAGCTCCTTGGGCACGCTCAAGGCCCTTCCTTACCTGTAGGCACCGGTGGTGGAACAGAAGTGGTGCTTTTCGGTGTTTCTGGAACGCAAAAGAGCAAAGTCACCTAGGTGGCGGTGGGAGAGGGGAAAGGCGGGCTCCTGTCACGGCTGGGAGTTTGGGTTGCCCAGGGCACCAGACGAGGACATGAGGAACAGGTTCCTGGATGACTGAGCCAGACGAGTGTCCCCTTTTTTGGAGGGCAGGCTGGCTTACGTGGGACCTGGAGGTGGGAATCCCTCTGCCCCTTGGATCGCTACGGGAAGAGAGGGGTCCTGAAAGACTTGTAAGCTGCTGCAGAGCGGCCAAGGAGACTTACCCGTGGTAACTGGGACGTTGGTGGTTGCAGGAGTTGTGCTGGGCGTTTCTGTGCTGGTAGGTGGAGCAGTGGTGAGAGTTGTGGCAGTGGGTACTGGAGTGCTGGTTGAAGTGGAGGTAACGGTTGTGGGCGAGGTGGTGATGGTTGTCGTGGACGGCGTCGGAGGAGAGGGTGTGGTGGGGGGCACGGGTCCTGTTGTGGTTGTCGGGGTTGGTGTGCTAGGCGCAGTGGATTCTGTCGTGGTGGAGGGGGTTGTGGTGGTTAGGATTTTGGGGTGATGTGTAGGGTTGGGTGGTGTGGAGATTGTGGAGGCTGTTGCAGTGGTCTTTGGCGTGTTGGTGGTTGCCGTCTGAGTTGACGTAGTGGTTCTGGATGTGGTGGAGGGAGACGTGGTTGGCGTGGTTTTCGGAGTGCTGCTTGGCGGTCTGGTTGTCGAAGGTGTGGTGACTGCAAAGGAGAAAGAAACGAAGTGAAAGGGGGGCGACCACACGTGGGAACGGGAGAAGGAGAGAAGCAGAGCTCCTTGGGCACGCTCAAGGCCCTTCCTTACCTGTAGGCACCGGTGGTGGAACAGAAGTGGTGCTTTTCGGTGTTTCTGGAACGCAAAAGAGCAAGGTCACCTAGGTGGCGTTGGGAGAGGGGAAAGGCGGGCTCCCGTCACGGCTGGGAGTTTGGGTTGCCCAGGGCACCAGACGAGGACATGAGGAACAGGTTCCTGGATGACTGAGCCAGACGAGTGTCCCCTTTTTTGGAGGGCAGGCTGGCTTACGTGGGACCTGGAGGTGGGAATCCCTCTGCCCCTTGGATCGCTACAGGAAGAGAGGGGTCCTGAAAGACTTGTAAGCTGCTGCAGAGCGGCCAAGGAGACTTACCCGTGGTAACTGGGACGGTGGTGGTTGCAGGAGTTGTGCTGGGCGTTTCTGTGCTGGTAGGTGGAGCAGTGGTGAGAGTTGTGGCAGTGGGTACTGGAGTGCTGGTTGAAGTGGAGGTAACGGTTGTGGGCGAGGTGGTGGTGGTTGTCGTGGACGGCGTCAGAGGAGAGGGTGTGGTGGGGGGCACGGGTCCTGTTGTGGTTGTCAGGGTTGGTGTGCTAGGCGCAGTGGATTCTGTCGTGGTGGAGGGGGTTGTGGTGGTTAGGATTTTGGGGTGATGTGTAGGGGTGGGTGGTGTGGAGATTGTGGAGGCTGTTGCAGTGGTCTTTGGCGTGTTGGTGGTTGCCGTCTGAGTTGATGCAGTGGTTCTGGATGTGGTGGAGGGAGACGTGGTTGCCGTGGTTTTCGGAGTGCTGCTTGGCGGTCTGGTTGTCGAAGGTGTGGTGACTGCAAAGGAGAAAGAAACGAATTGAAAGGGGGGCAACCACACGTGGGAACGGGAGAAGGAGAGAAGCAGAGCTCCTTGGGCACGCTCAAGGCCCTTCCTTACCTGTAGGCACCGGTGGTGGAACAGAAGTGGTGCTTTTCGGTGTTTCTGGAACGCAAAAGAGCAAGGTCACCTAGGTGGCGTTGGGAGAGGGGAAAGGCGGGCTCCCGTCACGGCTGGGAGTTTGGGTTGCCCAGGGCACCAGACGAGGACATGAGGAACAGGTTCCTGGATGACTGAGCCAGACGAGTGTCCCCTTTTTTGGAGGGCAGGCTGGCTTACGTGGGACCTGGAGGTGGGAATCCCTCTGCCCCTTGGATCGCTACGGGAAGAGAGGGGTCCTGAAAGACTTGTAAGCTGCTGCAGAGCGGCCAAGGAGACTTACCCGTGGTAACTGGGACGGTGGTGGTTGCAGGAGTTGTGCTGGGCGTTTCTGTGCTGGTAGGTGGAGCAGTGGTGAGAGTTGTGGCAGTGGGTACTGGAGTGCTGGTTGAAGTGGAGGTAACGGTTGTGGGCGAGGTGGTGGTGGTTGTCGTGGACGCCGTCGGAGGAGAGGGTGTGGTGGGGGGCACGGGTCCTGTTGTGGTTGTCGGGGTTGGTGTGCTAGGCGCAGTGGATTCTGTCGTGGTGGAGGGGGTTGTGGTGGTTAGGATTTTGGGGTGATGCGTAGGGGTGGGTGGTGTGGAGATTGTGGAGGCTGTTGCAGTGGTCTTTGGCGTGTTGGTGGTTGCCGTCTGAGTTGATGCAGTGGTTCTGGATGTGGTGGAGGGAGACGTGGTTGCCGTGGTTTTCGGAGTGCTGCTTGGCGGTCTGGTTGTCGAAGGTGTGGTGACTGCAAAGGAGAAAGAAACGAAGTGAAAGGGGGGGCGACCACACGTGGGAACGGGAGAAGGAGAGAAGCAGAGCTCCTTGGGCACGCTCAAGGCCCTTCCTTACCTGTAGGCACCGGTGGTGGAACAGAAGTGGTGCTTTTCGGTGTTTCTGGAACGCAAAAGAGCAAGGTCACCTAGGTGGCGGTGGGAGAGGGGAAAGGCGGGCTCCCGTCACGGCTGGGAGTTTGGGTTGCCCAGGGCACCAAACGAGGACATGAGGAACAGGTTCCTGGATGACTGAGCCAGACGAGTGTCCCCTTTTTTGGAGGGCAGGCTGGCTTACGTGGGACCTGGAGGTGGGAATCCCTCTGCCCCTTGGATCGCCACGGGAAGAGAGGGGTCCTGAAAGACTTGTAAGCTGCTGCAGAGCGGCCAAGGAGACTTACCCGTGGTAACTGGGACGGTGGTGGTTGCAGGAGTTGTGCTGGGCGTTTCTGTGCTGGTAGGGGGAGCAGTGGTGAGAGTTGTGGCAGTGGGTACTGGAGTGCTGGTGGAAGTGGAGGTAACGGTTGTGGGCGAGGTGGTGGTGGTTGTCGTGGACGGCGCCGGAGGAGAGGGTGTGGTGGGGGGCACGGGTCCTGTTGTGGTTGTCGGGGTTGGTGTGCTAGGCGCAGTGGATTCTGTCGTGGTGGAGGGGGTTGTGGTGGTTAGGATTTTGGGGTGATGTGTAGGGGTGGGTGGTGTGGAGATTGTGGAGGCTGTTGCAGTGGTCTTTGGCGTGTTGGTGGTTGCCGTCTGAGTTGACGTAGTGGTTCTGGATGTGGTGGAGGGAGACGTGGTTGGCGTGGTTTTCGGAGTGCTGCTTGGCGGTCTGGTTGTCGAAGGTGTGGTGACTGCAAAGGAGAAAGAAACGAAGTGAAAGGGGGGCGACCACACGTGGGAACGGGAGAAGGAGAGAAGCAGAGCTCCTTGGGCACGCTCAAGGCCCTTCCTTACCTGTAGGCACCGGTGGTGGAACAGAAGTGGTGCTTTTCGGTGTTTCTGGAACGCAAAAGAGCAAGGTCACCTAGGTGGCGTTGGGAGAGGGGAAAGGCGGGCTCCCGTCACGGCTGGGAGTTTGGGTTGCCCAGGGCACCAGACGAGGACATGAGGAACAGGTTCCTGGATGACTGAGCCAGACGAGTGTCCCCTTTTTTGGAGGGCAGGCTGGCTTACGTGGGACCTGGAGGTGGGAATCCCTCTGCCCCTTGGATCGCTACGGGAAGAGAGGGGTCCTGAAAGACTTGTAAGCTGCTGCAGAGCGGCCAAGGAGACTTACTCGTGGTAACCGGGACGGTGGTGGTTGCAGGAGTTGTGCTGGGCGTTTCTGTGCTGGTAGGTGGAGCAGTGGTGAGAGTTGTGGCAGTGGGTACTGGAGTGCTGGTTGAAGTGGAGGTAACGGTTGTGGGCGAGGTGGTGGTGGTTGTCGTGGACGGCGTCAGAGGAGAGGGTGTGGTGGGGGGCACGGGTCCTGTTGTGGTTGTCGGGGTTGGTGTGCTAGGCGCAGTGGATTCTGTCGTGGTGGAGGGGGTTGTGGTGGTTAGGATTTTGGGGTGATGTGTAGGGGTGGGTGGTGTGGAGATTGTGGAGGCTGTTGCAGTGGTCTTTGGCGTGTTGGTGGTTGCCGTCTGAGTTGATGCAGTGGTTCTGGATGTGGTGGAGGGAGACGTGGTTGCCGTGGTTTTCGGAGTGCTGCTTGGCGGTCTGGTTGTCGAAGGTGTGGTGACTGCAAAGGAGAAAGAAACGAATTGAAAGGGGGGCGACCACACGTGGGAACGGGAGAAGGAGAGAAGCAGAGCTCCTTGGGCACGCTCAAGGCCCTTCCTTACCTGTAGGCACCGGTGGTGGAACAGAAGTGGTGCTTTTCGGTGTTTCTGGAACGCAAAAGAGCAAGGTCACATAGGTGGCGTTGGGAGAGGGGAAAGGCGGGCTCCCGTCACGGCTGGGAGTTTGGGTTGCCCAGGGCACCAGACGAGGACATGAGGAACAGGTTCCTGGATGACTGAGCCAGACGAGTGTCCCCTTTTTTGGAGGGCAGGCTGGCTTACGTGGGACCTGGAGGTGGGAATCCCTCTGCCCCTTGGATCGCTACGGGAAGAGAGGGGTCCTGAAAGACTTGTAAGCTGCTGCAGAGCGGCCAAGGAGACTTACCCGTGGTAACTGGGATGGTGGTGGTTGCAGGAGTTGTGCTGGGCGTTTCTGTGCTGGTAGGTGGAGCAGTGGTGAGAGTTGTGGCAGTGGGTACTGGAGTGCTGGTTGAAGTGGAGGTAACGGTTGTGGGCGAGGTGGTGGTGGTTGTCGTGGACGGCGTCGGAGGAGAGGGTGTGGTGGGGGGCACGGGTCCTGTTGTGGTTGTCGGGGTTGGTGTGCTAGGCGCAGTGGATTCTGTTGTGGTGGAGGGGGTTGTGGTGGTTAGGATTTTGGGATGATGCGTAGGGGTGGGTGGTGTGGAGATTGTGGAGGCTGTTGCAGTGGTCTTTGGCGTGTTGGTGGTTGCCGTCTGAGTTGACGCAGTGGTTCTGGATGTGGTGGAGGGAGACGTGGTTGGCGTGGTTTTCGGAGTGCTGCTTGGCGGTCTGGTTGTCGAAGGTGTGGTGACTGCAAAGGAGAAAGAAACGAAGTGAAAGGGGGGCGACCACACGTGGGAACGGGAGAAGGAGAGAAGCAGAGCTCCTTGGGCACGCTCAAGGCCCTTCCTTACCTGTAGGCACCGGTGGTGGAACAGAAGTGGTGCTTTTCGGTGTTTCTGGAACGCAAAAGAGCAAGGTCACCTAGGTGGCGTTGGGAGAGGGGAAAGGCGGGCTCCCGTCACGGCTGGGAGTTTGGGTTGCCCAGGGCACCAGACGAGGACATGAGGAACAGGTTCCTGGATGACTGAGCCAGACGAGTGTCCCCTTTTTTGGAGGGCAGGCTGGCTTACGTGGGACCTGGAGGTGGGAATCCCTCTGCCCCTTGGATCGCTACGGGAAGAGAGGGGTCCTGAAAGACTTGTAAGCTGCTGCAGAGCGGCCAAGGAGACTTACCCGTGGTAACTGGGACGGTGGTGGTTGCAGGAGTTGTGCTGGGCGTTTCTGTGCTGGTAGGTGGAGCAGTGGTGAGAGTTGTGGCAGTGGGTACTGGAGTGCTGGTTGAAGTGGAGGTAACGGTTGTGGGCGAGGTGGTGGTGGTTGTCGTGGACGGCGTCGGAGGAGAGGGTGTGGTGGGGGGCACGGGTCCTGTTGTGGTTGTCGGGGTTGGTGTGCTAGGCGCAGTGGATTCTGTCGTGGTGGAGGGGGTTGTGGTGGTTAGGATTTTGGGGTGATGTGTAGGGGTGGGTGGTGTGGAGATTGTGGAGGCCGTTGCAGTGGTCTTTGGCGTGTTGGTGGTTGCCGTCTGAGTTGATGCAGTGGTTCTGGATGTGGTGGAGGGAGACGTGGTTGCCGTGGTTTTCGGAGTGCTGCTTGGCGGTCTGGTTGTTGAAGGTGTGGTGACTGCAAAGGAGAAAGAAACGAAGTGAAAGGGGGGGGGCGACCACACGTGGGAACGGGAGAAGGAGAGAAGCAGAGCTCCTTGGGCACGCTCAAGGCCCTTCCTTACCTGTAGGCACCGGTGGTGGAACAGAAGTGGTGCTTTTCGGTGTTTCTGGAACGCAAAAGAGCAAGGTCACCTAGGTGGCGGTGGGAGAGGGGAAAGGCGGGCTCCCGTCACGGCTGGGAGTTTGGGTTGCCCAGGGCACCAAACGAGGACATGAGGAACAGGTTCCTGGATGACTGAGCCAGACGAGTGTCCCCTTTTTTGGAGGGCAGGCTGGCTTACGTGGGACCTGGAGGTGGGAATCCCTCTGCCCCTTGGATCGCTACGGGAAGAGAGGGGTCCTGAAAGACTTGTAAGCTGCTGCAGAGCGGCCAAGGAGACTTACCCGTGGTAACTGGGACGGTGGTGGTTGCAGGAGTTGTGCTGGGCGTTTCTGTGCTGGTAGGTGGAGCAGTGGTGAGAGTTGTGGCAGTGGGTACTGGAGTGCTGGTTGAAGTGGAGGTAACGGTTGTGGGCGAGGTGGTGGTGGTTGTCGTGGACGGCGTCGGAGGAGAGGGTGTGGTGGGGGGCACGGGTCCTGTTGTGGTTGTCGGGGTTGGTGTGCTAGGCGCAGTGGATTCTGTTGTGGTGGAGGGGGTTGTGGTGGTTAGGATTTTGGGATGATGCGTAGGGGTGGGTGGTGTGGAGATTGTGGAGGCTGTTGCAGTGGTCTTTGGCGTGTTGGTGGTTGCCGTCTGAGTTGACGCAGTGGTTCTGGATGTGGTGGAGGGAGACGTGGTTGGCGTGGTTTTCGGAGTGCTGCTTGGCGGTCTGGTTGTCGAAGGTGTGGTGACTGCAAAGGAGAAAGAAACGAAGTGAAAGGGGGGCGACCACACGTGGGAACGGGAGAAGGAGAGAAGCAGAGCTCCTTGGGCACGCTCAAGGCCCTTCCTTACCTGTAGGCACCGGTGGTGGAACAGAAGTGGTGCTTTTCGGTGTTTCTGGAACGCAAAAGAGCAAGGTCACCTAGGTGGCGTTGGGAGAGGGGAAAGGCGGGCTCCCGTCACGGCTGGGAGTTTGGGTTGCCCAGGGCACCAGACGAGGACATGAGGAACAGGTTCCTGGATGACTGAGCCAGACGAGTGTCCCCTTTTTTGGAGGGCAGGCTGGCTTACGTGGGACCTGGAGGTGGGAATCCCTCTGCCCCTTGGATCGCTACGGGAAGAGAGGGGTCCTGAAAGACTTGTAAGCTGCTGCAGAGCGGCCAAGGAGACTTACCCGTGGTAACTGGGACGGTGGTGGTTGCAGGAGTTGTGCTGGGCGTTTCTGTGCTGGTAGGTGGAGCAGTGGTGAGAGTTGTGGCAGTGGGTACTGGAGTGCTGGTTGAAGTGGAGGTAACGGTTGTGGGCGAGGTGGTGGTGGTTGTCGTGGACGGCGTCGGAGGAGAGGGTGTGGTGGGGGGCACGGGTCCTGTTGTGGTTGTCGGGGTTGGTGTGCTAGGCGCAGTGGATTCTGTCGTGGTGGAGGGGGTTGTGGTGGTTAGGATTTTGGGGTGATGTGTAGGGGTGGGTGGTGTGGAGATTGTGGAGGCCGTTGCAGTGGTCTTTGGCGTGTTGGTGGTTGCCGTCTGAGTTGATGCAGTGGTTCTGGATGTGGTGGAGGGAGACGTGGTTGCCGTGGTTTTCGGAGTGCTGCTTGGCGGTCTGGTTGTTGAAGGTGTGGTGACTGCAAAGGAGAAAGAAACGAAGTGAAAGGGGGGGGGGGCGACCACACGTGGGAACGGGAGAAGGAGAGAAGCAGAGCTCCTTGGGCACGCTCAAGGCCCTTCCTTACCTGTAGGCACCGGTGGTGGAACAGAAGTGGTGCTTTTCGGTGTTTCTGGAACGCAAAAGAGCAAGGTCACCTAGGTGGCGGTGGGAGAGGGGAAAGGCGGGCTCCCGTCACGGCTGGGAGTTTGGGTTGCCCAGGGCACCAAACGAGGACATGAGGAACAGGTTCCTGGATGGCTGAGCCAGACGAGTGTCCCCTTTTTTGGAGGGCAGGCTGGCTTACGTGGGACCTGGAGGTGGGAATCCCTCTGCCCCTTGGATCGCTACGGGAAGAGAGGGGTCCTGAAAGACTTGTAAGCTGCTGCAGAGCGGCCAAGGAGACTTACCCGTGGTAACTGGGACGGTGGTGGTTGCAGGAGTTGTGCTGGGCGTTTCTGTGCTGGTAGGTGGAGCAGTGGTGAGAGTTGTGGCAGTGGGTACTGGAGTGCTGGTTGAAGTGGAGGTAACGGTTGTGGGCGAGGTGGTGGTGGTTGTCGTGGACGGCGTCGGAGGAGAGGGTGTGGTGGGGGGCACGGGTCCTGTTGTGGTTGTCGGGGTTGGTGTGCTAGGCGCAGTGGATTCTGTTGTGGTGGAGGGGGTTGTGGTGGTTAGGATTTTGGGATGATGCGTAGGGGTGGGTGGTGTGGAGATTGTGGAGGCTGTTGCAGTGGTCTTTGGCGTGTTGGTGGTTGCCGTCTGAGTTGACGCAGTGGTTCTGGATGTGGTGGAGGGAGACGTGGTTGGCGTGGTTTTCGGAGTGCTGCTTGGCGGTCTGGTTGTCGAAGGTGTGGTGACTGCAAAGGAGAAAGAAACGAAGTGAAAGGGGGGCGACCACACGTGGGAACGGGAGAAGGAGAGAAGCAGAGCTCCTTGGGCACGCTCAAGGCCCTTCCTTACCTGTAGGCACCGGTGGTGGAACAGAAGTGGTGCTTTTCGGTGTTTCTGGAACGCAAAAGAGCAAGGTCACCTAGGTGGCGTTGGGAGAGGGGAAAGGCGGGCTCCCGTCATGGCTGGGAGTTTGGGTTGCCCAGGGCACCAGACGAGGACATGAGGAACAGGTTCCTGGATGACTGAGCCAGACGAGTGTCCCCTTTTTTGGAGGGCAGGCTGGCTTACGTGGGACCTGGAGGTGGGAATCCCTCTGCCCCTTGGATCGCTACGGGAAGAGAGGGGTCCTGAAAGACTTGTAAGCTGCTGCAGAGCGGCCAAGGAGACTTACCCGTGGTAACTGGGACGGTGGTGGTTGCAGGAGTTGTGCTGGGCGTTTCTGTGCTGGTAGGTGGAGCAGTGGTGAGAGTTGTGGCAGTGGGTACTGGAGTGCTGGTTGAAGTGGAGGTAACGGTTGTGGGCGAGGTGGTGGTGGTTGTCGTGGACGGCGTCGGAGGAGAGGGTGTGGTGGGGGGCACGGGTCCTGTTGTGGTTGTCGGGGTTGGTGTGCTAGGCGCAGTGGATTCTGTTGTGGTGGAGGGGGTTGTGGTGGTTAGGATTTTGGGATGATGCGTAGGGGTGGGTGGTGTGGAGATTGTGAAGGCTGTTGCAGTGGTCTTTGGCGTGTTGGTGGTTGCCGTCTGAGTTGATGCAGTGGTTCTGGATGTGGTGGAGGGAGACGTGGTTGCCGTGGTTTTCGGAGTGCTGCTTGGCGGTCTGGTTGTCGAAGGTGTGGTGACTGCAAAGGAGAAAGAAACGAAGTGAAAGGGGGGGCGACCACACGTGGGAACGGGAGAAGGAGAGAAGCAGAGCTCCTTGGGCACGCTCAAGGCCCTTCCTTACCTGTAGGCACCGGTGGTGGAACAGAAGTGGTGCTTTTCGGTGTTTCTGGAACGCAAAAGAGCAAGGTCACCTAGGTGGCGTAGGGAGAGGGGAAAGGCGGGCTCCCGTCACGGCTGGGAGTTTGGGTTGCCCAGGGCACCAAACGAGGACATGAGGAACAGGTTCCTGGATGACTGAGCCAGACGAGTGTCCCCTTTTTTGGACGGCAGGCTGGCTTACGTGGGACCTGGAGGTGGGAATCCCTCTGCCCCTTGGATCGCTACGGGAAGAGAGGGGTCCTGAAAGACTTGTAAGCTGCTGCAGAGCGGCCAAGGAGACTTACCCGTGGTAACTGGGACGGTGGTGGTTGCAGGAGTTGTGCTGGGCGTTTCTGTGCTGGTAGGTGGAGCAGTGGTGAGAGTTGTGGCAGTGGGTACTGGAGTGCTGGTTGAAGTGGAGGTAACGGTTGTGGGCGAGGTGGTGGTGGTTGTCGTGGACGGCGTCGGAGGAGAGGGTGTGGTGGGGGGCACGGGTCCTGTTGTGGTTGTCGGGGTTGGTGTGCTAGGCGCAGTGGATTCTGTTGTGGTGGAGGGGGTTGTGGTGGTTAGGATTTTGGGATGATGCGTAGGGGTGGGTGGTGTGGAGATTGTGGAGGCTGTTGCAGTGGTCTTTGGCGTGTTGGTGGTTGCCGTCTGAGTTGACGCAGTGGTTCTGGATGTGGTGGAGGGAGACGTGGTTGCCGTGGTTTTCGGAGTGCTGCTTGGCGGTCTGGTTGTCGAAGGTGTGGTGACTGCAAAGGAGAAAGAAACGAAGTGAAAGGGGGGCGACCACACGTGGGAACGGGAGAAGGAGAGAAGCAGAGCTCCTTGGGCACGCTCAAGGCCCTTCCTTACCTGTAGGCACCGGTGGTGGAACAGAAGTGGTGCTTTTCGGTGTTTCTGGAACGCAAAAGAGCAAGGTCACCTAGGTGGCGTTGGGAGAGGGGAAAGGCGGGCTCCCGTCACGGCTGGGAGTTTGGGTTGCCCAGGGCACCGGACGAGGACATGAGGAACAGGTTCCTGGATGACGGAGCCAGACGAGTGTCCCCTTTTTTTGGAGGGCAGGCTGGCTTACGTGGGACCTGGAGGTGGGAATCCCTCTGCCCCTTGGATCGCTACGGGAAGAGAGGTGTCCTGAAAGACTTGTAAGCTGCTGCAGAGCGGCCAAGGAGACTTACCTGTGGTAACTGGGACGGTGGTGGTTGCAGGAGTTGTGCTGGGCATTTCTGTGCTGGTAGGGGGAGCAGTGGTGAGAGTTGTGGCAGTGGGTACTGGAGTGCTGGTGGAAGTGGAGGTAACGGTTGTGGGCGAGGTGGTGGTGGATGTTGTGGACGGCGTCGGAGGAGAGGGTGTGGTTTGGGGCACGGGTCCTGTTGTGGTTGTCGGGGTTGGTGTGCTAGGCGCAGTGGATTCTGTCGTGGTGGAGGGGGTTGTGGTGGTTAGGATTTTGGGGTGATGTGTAGGGGTGGGTGGTGTGGAGATTGTGGAGGCTGTTGCAGTGGTCTTTGGCGTGTTGGTGGTTGCCGTCTGAGTTGAAGCAGTGGTTCTGGATGTGGTGGAGGGAGACGTGGTTGCCGTGGTTTTCGGAGTGCTGCTTGGCGGTCTGGTTGTCGAAGGTGTGGTGACTGCAAAGGAGAAAGAAACGAAGTGAAAGGGGGGCGACCACACGTGGGAACGGGAGAAGGAGAGAAGCAGAGCTCCTTGGGCACGCTCAAGGCCCTTCCTTACCTGTAGGCACCGGTGGTGGAACAGAAGTGGTGCTTTTCGGTGTTTCTGGAACGCAAAAGAGCAAGGTCACCTAGGTGGCGTTGGGAGAGGGGAAAGGCGGGCTCCCGTCATGGCTGGGAGTTTGGGTTGCCCAGGGCACCAGACGAGGACATGAGGAACAGGTTCCTGGATGACTGAGCCAGACGAGTGTCCCCTTTTTTGGAGGGCAGGCTGGCTTACGTGGGACCTGGAGGTGGGAATCCCTCTGCCCCTTGGATCGCTACGGGAAGAGAGGGGTCCTGAAAGACTTGTAAGCTGCTGCAGAGCGGCCAAGGAGACTTACCCGTGGTAACTGGGACGGTGGTGGTTGCAGGAGTTGTGCTGGGCGTTTCTGTGCTGGTAGGTGGAGCAGTGGTGAGAGTTGTGGCAGTGGGTACTGGAGTGCTGGTTGAAGTGGAGGTAACGGTTGTGGGCGAGGTGGTGGTGGTTGTCGTGGACGGCGTCGGAGGAGAGGGTGTGGTGGGGGGCACGGGTCCTGTTGTGGTTGTTGGGGTTGGTGTGCTAGGCGCAGTGGATTCTGTTGTGGTGGAGGGGGTTGTGGTGGTTAGGATTTTGGGATGATGCGTAGGGGTGGGTGGTGTGGAGATTGTGGAGGCTGTTGCAGTGGTCTTTGGCGTGTTGGTGGTTGCCGTCTGAGTTGACGCAGTGGTTCTGGATGTGGTGGAGGGAGACGTGGTTGCCGTGGTTTTCGGAGTGCTGCTTGGCGGTCTGGTTGTCGAAGGTGTGGTGACTGCAAACGAGAAAGAAACGAAGTGAAAGGGGGGGCGACCACACGTGGGAACGGGAGAAGGAGAGAAGCAGAGCTCCTTGGGCACGCTCAAGGCCCTTCCTTACCTGTAGGCACCGGTGGTGGAACAGAAGTGGTGCTTTTCGGTGTTTCTGGAACGCAAAAGAGCAAGGTCACCTAGGTGGCGTTGGGAGAGGGGAAAGGCGGGCTCCCGTCACGGCTGGGAGTTTGGGTTGCCCACGGCACCGGACGAGGACATGAGGAACAGGTTCCTGGATGACTGAGCCAGACGAGTGTCCCCTTTTTTGGAGGGCAGGCTGGCTTACGTGGGACCTGGAGGTGGGAATCCCTCTGCCCCTTGGATCGCTACGGGAAGAGAGGGGTCCTGAAAGACTTGTAAGCTGCTGCAGAGCGGCCAAGGAGACTTACCCGTGGTAACTGGGACGGTGGTGGTTGCAGGAGTTGTGCTGGGCGTTTCTGTGCTGGTAGGTGGAGCAGTGGTGAGAGTTGTGGCAGTGGGTACTGGAGTGCTGGTTGAAGTGGAGGTAACGGTTGTGGGCGAGGTGGTGGTGGTTGTCGTGGACGGCGTCGGAGGAGAGGGTGTGGTGGGGGGCACGGGTCCTGTTGTGGTTGTCGGGGTTGGTGTGCTAGGCGCAGTGGATTCTGTTGTGGTGGAGGGGGTTGTGGTGGTTAGGATTTTGGGATGATGCGTAGGGGTGGGTGGTGTGGAGATTGTGGAGGCTGTTGCAGTGGTCTTTGGCGTGTTGGTGGTTGCCGTCTGAGTTGATGCAGTGGTTCTGGATGTGGTGGAGGGAGACGTGGTTGCCGTGGTTTTCGGAGTGCTGCTTGGCGGTCTGGTTGTCGAAGGTGTGGTGACTGCAAAGGAGAAAGAAACGAAGTGAAAGGGGGGGCGACCACACGTGGGAACGGGAGAAGGAGAGAAGCAGAGCTCCTTGGGCACGCTCAAGGCCCTTCCTTACCTGTAGGCACCGGTGGTGGAACAGAAGTGGTGCTTTTCGGTGTTTCTGGAACGCAAAAGAGCAAGGTCACCTAGGTGGCGTAGGGAGAGGGGAAAGGCGGGCTCCCGTCACGGCTGGGAGTTTGGGTTGCCCAGGGCACCAAACGAGGACATGAGGAACAGGTTCCTGGATGACTGAGCCAGACGAGTGTCCCCTTTTTTGGAGGGCAGGCTGGCTTACGTGGGACCTGGAGGTGGGAATCCCTCTGCCCCTTGGATTGCTACGGGAAGAGAGGGGTCCTGAAAGACTTGTAAGCTGCTGCAGAGCGGCCAAGGAGACTTACCCGTGGTAACTGGGACGGTGGTGGTTGCAGGAGTTGTGCTGGGCGTTTCTGTGCTGGTAGGTGGAGCAGTGGTGAGAGTTGTGGCAGTGGGTACTGGAGTGCTGGTTGAAGTGGAGGTAACGGTTGTGGGCGAGGTGGTGGTGGTTGTCGTGGACGGCGTCGGAGGAGAGGGTGTGGTGGGGGGCACGGGTCCTGTTGTGGTTGTCGGGGTTGGTGTGCTAGGCGCAGTGGATTCTGTTGTGGTGGAGGGGGTTGTGGTGGTTAGGATTTTGGGATGATGCGTAGGGGTGGGTGGTGTGGAGATTGTGGAGGCTGTTGCAGTGGTCTTTGGCGTGTTGGTGGTTGCCGTCTGAGTTGACGCAGTGGTTCTGGATGTGGTGGAGGGAGACGTGGTTGCCGTGGTTTTCGGAGTGCTGCTTGGCGGTCTGGTTGTCGAAGGTGTGGTGACTGCAAAGGAGAAAGAAACGAAGTGAAAGGGGGGCGACCACACGTGGGAACGGGAGAAGGAGAGAAGCAGAGCTCCTTGGGCACGCTCAAGGCCCTTCCTTACCTGTAGGCACCGGTGGTGGAACAGAAGTGGTGCTTTTCGGTGTTTCTGGAACGCAAAAGAGCAAGGTCACCTAGGTGGCGTTGGGAGAGGGGAAAGGCGGGCTCCCGTCACGGCTGGGAGTTTGGGTTGCCCAGGGCACCGGACGAGGACATGAGGAACAGGTTCCTGGATGACGGAGCCAGACGAGTGTCCCCTTTTTTGGAGGGCAGGCTGGCTTACGTGGGACCTGGAGGTGGGAATCCCTCTGCCCCTTGGATCGCTACGGGAAGAGAGGGGTCCTGAAAGACTTGTAAGCTGCTGCAGAGCGGCCAAGGAGACTTACCTGTGGTAACTGGGACGGTGGTGGTTGCAGGAGTTGTGCTGGGCATTTCTGTGCTGGTAGGGGGAGCAGTGGTGAGAGTTGTGGCAGTGGGTACTGGAGTGCTGGTGGAAGTGGAGGTAACGGTTGTGGGCGAGGTGGTGGTGGATGTTGTGGACGGCGTCGGAGGAGAGGGTGTGGTGGGGGGCACGGGTCCTGTTGTGGTTGTCGGGGTTGGTGTGCTAGGCGCAGTGGATTCTGTCGTGGTGGAGGGGGTTGTGGTGGTTAGGATTTTGGGGTGATGTGTAGGGGTGGGTGGTGTGGAGATTGTGGAGGCTGTTGCAGTGGTCTTTGGCGTGTTGGTGGTTGCCGTCTGAGTTGAAGCAGTGGTTCTGGATGTGGTGGAGGGAGACGTGGTTGCCGTGGTTTTCGGAGTGCTGCTTGGCGGTCTGGTTGTCGAAGGTGTGGTGACTGCAAAGGAGAAAGAAACGAAGTGAAAGGGGGGCGACCACACGTGGGAACGGGAGAAGGAGAGAAGCAGAGCTCCTTGGGCACGCTCAAGGCCCTTCCTTACCTGTAGGCACCGGTGGTGGAACAGAAGTGGTGCTTTTCGGTGTTTCTGGAACGCAAAAGAGCAAGGTCACCTAGGTGGCGGTGGGAGAGGGGAAAGGCGGGCTCCCGTCACGGCTGGGAGTTTGGGTTGCCCAGGGGACCAGACGAGGACATGAGGAACAGGTTCCTGGATGACTGAGCCAGACGAGTGTCCCCTTTTTTGGAGGGCAGGCTGGCTTACGTGGGACCTGGAGGTGGGAATCCCTCTGCCCCTTGGATCGCTACGGGAAGAGAGGGGTCCTGAAAGACTTGTAAGCTGCTGCAGAGCGGCCAAGGAGACTTACCCGTGGTAACTGGGACGGTGGTGGTTGCAGGAGTTGTGCTGGGCGTTTCTGTGCTGGTAGGGGGAGCAGTGGTGAGAGTTGTGGCAGTGGGTACTGGAGTGCTGGTTGAAGTGGAGGTAACGGTTGTGGGCGAGGTGGTGGTGGTTGTCGTGGACGGCGTCGGAGGAGAGGGTGTGGTGGGGGGCACGGGTCCTGTTGTGGTTGTCGGGGTTGGTGTGCTAGGCGCAGTGGATTCTGTCGTGGTGGAGGGGGTTGTGGTGGTTAGGATTTTGGGATGATGCGTAGGGGTGGGTGGTGTGGAGATTGTGGAGGCTGTTGCAGTGGTCTTTGGCGTGTTGGTGGTTGCCGTCTGAGTTGACGCAGTGGTTCTGGATGTGGTGGAGGGAGACGTGGTTGCCGTGGTTTTCGGAGTGCTGCTTGGCGGTCTGGTTGTCGAAGGTGTGGTGACTGCAAAGGAGAAAGAAACGAAGTGAAAGGGGGGCGACCACACGTGGGAACGGGAGAAGGAGAGAAGCAGAGCTCCTTGGGCACGCTCAAGGCCCTTCCTTACCTGTAGGCACCGGTGGTGGAACAGAAGTGGTGCTTTTCGGTGTTTCTGGAACGCAAAAGAGCAAGGTCACCTAGGTGGCGTTGGGAGAGGGGAAAGGCGGGCTCCCGTCACGGCTGGGAGTTTGGGTTGCCCACGGCACCGGACGAGGACATGAGGAACAGGTTCCTGGATGACTGAGCCAGACGAGTGTCCCCTTTTTTGGAGGGCAGGCTGGCTTACGTGGGACCTGGAGGTGGGAATCCCTCTGCCCCTTGGATCGCTACGGGAAGAGAGGGGTCCTGAAAGACTTGTAAGCTGCTGCAGAGCGGCCAAGGAGACTTACCCGTGGTAACTGGGACGGTGGTGGTTGCAGGAGTTGTGCTGGGCGTTTCTGTGCTGGTAGGGGGAGCAGTGGTGAGAGTTGTGGCAGTGGGTACTGGAGTGCTTGTGGAAGTGGAGGTAACGGTTGTGGGTGAGGTGGTGGTGGATGTCGTGGACGGCGTCGGAGGAGAGGGTGTGGTGGGGGGCACGGGTCCTGTTGTGGTTGTCGGGGTTGGTGTGCTAGGCGCAGTGGATTCTGTCGTGGTGGAGGGGGTTGTGGTGGTTAGGATTTTGGGGTGATGTGTAGGGGTGGGTGGTGTGGAGATTGTGGAGGCTGTTGCAGTGGTCTTTGGCGTGTTGGTGGTTGCCGTCTGAGTTGATGCAGTGGTTCTGGATGTGGTGGAGGGAGACGTGGTTGGCGTGGTTTTCGGAGTGCTGCTTGGCGGTCTGGTTGTCGAAGGTGTGGTGACTGCAAAGGAGAAAGAAACGAAGTGAAAGGGGGGCGACCACACGTGGGAACGGGAGAAGGAGAGAAGCAGAGCTCCTTGGGCACGCTCAAGGCCCTTCCTTACCTGTAGGCACCGGTGGTGGAACAGAAGTGGTGTTTTTCGGTGTTTCTGGAACGCAAAAGAGCAAGGTCACCTAGGTGGCGGTGGGAGAGGGGAAAGGCGGGTTCCCGTCACGGCTGGGAGTTTGGGTTGCCCAGGGGACCAGACGAGGACATGAGGAACAGGTTCCAGGATGACTGAGCCAGACGAGTGTCCCCTTTTTTGGAGGGCAGGCTGGCTTACGTGGGACCTGGAGGTGGGAATCCCTCTGCCCCTTGGATCGCTACGGGAAGAGAGGGGTCCTGAAAGACTTGTAAGCTGCTGCAGAGCGGCCAAGGAGACTTACCCGTGGTAACTGGGACGGTGGTGGTTGCAGGAGTTGTGCTGGGCGTTTCTGTGCTGGTAGGGGGAGCAGTGGTGAGAGTTGTGGCAGTGGGTACTGGAGTGCTGGTGGAAGTGGAGGTAACGGTTGTGGGCGAGGTGGTGGTGGTTGTTGTGGACGGCGTCGGAGGAGAGGGTGTGGTGGGGGGCACGGGTCCTGTTGTGGTTGTCGGGGTTGGTGTGCTAGGCGCAGTGGATTCTGTCGTGGTGGAGGGGGTTGTGGTGGTTAGGATTTTGGGGTGATGTGTAGGGGTGGGTGGTGTGGAGATTGTGGAGGCTGTTGCAGTGGTCTTTGGCGTATTGGTGGTTTCCGTCTGAGTTGATGCAGTGGTTCTGGATGTGGTGGACTGAGACGTGGTTGGCGTGGTTTTCGGAGTGCTGCTTGGCGGTCTGGTTGTCGAAGGTGTGGTGACTGCAAAGGAGAAAGAAACGAAGTGAAAGGGGGACGACCACACGTGGGAACGGGAGAAGGAGAGAAGCAGAGCTCCTTGGGCACACTCAAGGCCCTTCCTTACCTGTAGGCACCGGTGGTGGAACGGAAGTGGTGCTTTTCGGTGTTTCTGTTGTGTTGGGCGTTTCTGTGCTGGTAGGGGGAGCAGTGGCGAGAGTTGTGGCAGTGGGTACTGGAGTGCTTGTTTTCCTTATGGTGGTCAGAGTAACCATTGTTATGGATGTCATGGATTCTGTTGTGGTTGTTGGGGTGTGTTTGCTTGTTATAGCGGATTCAGTAGTCCCTGTGGAGATTGTGGTCTTGGGCCTCCTTGTTGTTTTGGTGTGTGGTGTTGTTGTAGTTTTGGAAGTTGTTGGTACAGAAGTGCTTGCTGTTGTCATAGTTTTGTGTGGTGTCGTAATTATTGTTGTTTGTGTTGTATGTCTTAGCGTTGTTGATTCTGTGCTCTTTGTATTTATGGGCGTTGTTGTCTTTGGCGAAGTTAATGTTGTTTTCCTTGTGCTGCTGGTAGTTGTTGCTTTTGTTTGCATAGTCTCTGCAGGATGAGAGAATCCATTAAATAATGTGTTAACCTGATCAACCCAGGTTCATTTACTTAACTGTGTGTGCTGTGAGTAATACTTAGTTGAATCCATCCTATACAACATTCTAATGTGATGTGGATTTGTTTTCAAAGCAATTTCTCTTAAAACCCGTAATAACCTATTTCCTTCGAGGATATGCTCCTGAAAGTGAAATCACTTGAGCTCAGTGAATATTGGTAAAGTCTATTGTTATTTTTTCTTTTTAATGTTTCATCTGTTCAGTTTTTCTGTATTGTTTCTATTTGCAATTTGCATTATTCTGTGCTGCTATTCATTATTTTATATTGTTTCAACCGTTTGTTTTTACTTTGCCTTTTTGACATACTTAATGGATATGTTTTGTTTCTCTGTCTATGTTAATAACAAGAATAATAATTTTATTATTTTTACTCCATCCACCTTGCTGGGTCTCTCCAGCTACTCTGGGTGGCTTGCAGCACATTAAAAATGGTAAAACATTAGACATTAAAAAATTCCTGGTACAGGGTTGCCTTCTTATGTCTTTTAACCGTCAGATACTTGTTTATTTCCTTGACTTATTTCCTGATGGGAGGGCATTCCATAGGGCAGGTGCCACTACCTAGAAGGCCCTCTGCCTGGTTCCCTGTAACCTTACTTCTCACAGTGATGGAACCGCCAGAGGGTCCTTTGAGCTGGACCTTAGTGTCTGGGCTGAACTATCGGGGTGGAGACGCTCCTTCAAGTATACTGGGCCAAAGTCGTTTAGGGCTTTAAAGGTCAGCACCAACCTTTTAATTGTGCTCGGGAACGTACTGGGAGCCCGTGAAGATCCTTTAGTACCAGTTTTATATGGTCCCGGTGGCCACTCCCAGTCACCAGTCTAAGCTGTCGCATTTTGGATTAGTTTAGTTTCTGAGTCACCTTCAAAGGTAGCCCCACATAGAGCTCATTGCAGTAGTCCAAGCGGGAGATAACATGCTCCACTCTGGCAAGACTGTCTTCGAGCAGCTAAGATCTAAGCCTGCTTCCCAGATGAAGCTGTTGTTTTATGTCGCAGAGAACCAGCAAGTTTTAATTAGGGTTATGAGGCTTATATAGTGTTTCTTTGGGACCATGTTTTAATTAATTATTTAAAATTATACACCTTTAAATCAATAAAAAAAACCATGCAGTTTATATTGAACAATGTAAAATGTTGCTTTCAATACCAATAGAATAAAACATTAAAAAGAAATGGTCATGGATATTCTCAAAATATAAAATCAGCTGGCTTAAATGAATATATGAAATAAAGTTACAAGTTATTTTGGGGGGGGTGATATTCAACTATGGTTTACTCAGAGCTGACTTACTGCAATTAATAAGCATGGCTATGTTAGGTCCGTATATTTCATTTTGCCTCCTCCTTAGCTGATTGATTACCTTAGCTAATTACCATCCTGGATGCCTTTTTATGCTTTCCTAAACAAATATATTTTAAACAGGTACAGAAAATAATACAGCACAATAATATTAGTGGGCAGGGAGTTCCACAGAATATGTGCTACCACCATGAAGGATTGATTCATCGCAAGCCGAAAGGAAGTGTTAGGCGGCACTTGTAAAACCACCATTTTGACAGATCAAATTTGTCAAGTGGGCCATATGGGCTATGGCAATCCTTTAAGTAAACTAGTCTAGTCCAAAGTTCCTGAGGTTTTTATACACTATTAATAATATGTTGACCTGGTAGCAAATTAAAAGCCAGTGCTGATCTCTGCGTAGGAGCATAATACTGTATATTGACAGGGTCCCCCTTCTGACAGCTATCAAGCTTCAGCATTCAGCACCAACTGTACTTTCTGGACCAAGTACAAAGGAATCCCCTGGGGAAGTAACCCTATCTCAAATGTATCCATTCCTGAGATGCTGTGGTCCATCTATCCAGGTTCAGAAAGGGTTGTAGCCATCTGAAGCTGATAAAAGGCACTCACAGCCACCTAGGCCTCCAGTGACAAAGCTGGATCCAGAAGCACCCCCAAAATTGTGTACCTGCTCCTCCAGAGGGAGTACAGCCCCATCCATGGCAGGCATTTGGCCTATTTTTCAGACATGGGGAACACTCACCTGCAGAGACTCCATCTTGCCAGTTCAACTTTGGGAGCAAATTGTTAATAGCTTAAGTGTGTTAGACAAGGAAACCAATTACAGGTGGTGTGGGAGAGGATAAGCCCCCGCTTTCCAGATGTCTTCAAGCAGAGCCTGGATAGCCATCTGTTGGAGGTAATCAGCAAGAAACCAAAACGGATACTAGAACTGACCTGTTGTTGTTTCTTTACCATGCGGTGCTGTAACAGGGTGAGGGTGAGCTAAAGCAGAAGTGGGAAAATACATTTCAATTAAGGAGTGCAAACAATCCACACAACATTCATATTTTAATACATGATTAATCGAGGTCTCATTGAATAAGTTTACTATTCACGGAGACAGCACTGAAACCATTTCTTTATTGTGTGGTTAATAGAATCTAAATGTGTTGGATTGGGTTCTGAGTAATGTATTGGTAACATATTGATAGCATACCAATAGCAGCTTGGCTATTTAATTGTACAACGCCTCAAAAATGGCTCATCGGTTTAAATATCATATTGTTTTCCATGACTAATTTCAGAAACCTCTTCAAGAGGAAGGTAATGTCAAAGTATTTTAAGATTTCCCCTTGGCAACTATGCAAAGCCAAACTGATGTGATCCATTTATTTATTTTGATTTAGTGTCACTTTTCTATAAACATAGGGTTGTTGAGATGTAACCTGACATGTTATGTGAATGGGCCTTGAGCTCATATGCTCCACCCTCCTCTTGTGCCTTCCTTCCTCCCAGTGGTGTAGGAAGGGTGGGGCGTAGGGGGTGCTCTGTCACCAGTTCCAGGGGAGGGGAGTGACATTCCCCGGCCCCTCCCCTGCCGCCCGGCACCCCGTCCGTGCTTCTTTACAGATGGGGCTTCCCGACCCCCCACTTGCTCGCCAGCACTGCTGCTCCTGCGTCGAGTGAGCAGTGGGTCGTGGGGCTGCCCGACCCGCCGTTCGCTCGCCGGCTCGCAGCAGCGCCGGCCGGATCCACTACGCATGCCCAGAAATTCTGGGCATGTGCAGTGCATCCAACATGTCATGGCGCCACGACGCACGCGCTGTGACGCGCCGCCCCGGGCGGCGAAGAGGCTTCCTCCATCGCTGCTTCCTCCTTCATGGAAAAAACATAGTTTGCAATTCCACTTCAAACCTGAATTATAACAGAGCTAACAACACAGTCCTGAACATGTCTACCCAGAAGTAAATCTTGCTGAATTCTGTGGGCATTGCTCCATGGTAAGTGAGGATAGGTCTGTGGCCTCAGTTACTATCTCATGTAAAGAAAATATAGATGGCAAGTGTGATTCTTGTGACTATAATGACTGCTGAATCTAAATGTAAGATGCTTCTGGCATCTTGGAAACAGTAGCATATGACAAGATGTTGGGGCATACTGAATTATGCACAGCTTGTTATGTAAACTCAGTTTTTCCATCCAGATTGCAGGATGGATGATAACATACATAGCCATCCAAATTGTGCAGGAATAACAAGGGCTGCATGTGCCAGGTGTTCATTCACATCCAAAATAGACCCAGCTGTGAAAGCCTAATTCCCCTTACAGATCACATCCCCCTTGTGGGATTAGCATACCTATGTTTTATCTTCTTTGTTATCATTGGGCAATACTGGAAAATGGAACTGTTGCTTTCAGTGCAAAGAGTGTAACTTATTTACCTATAAGTAGCATGTGTTAAACTCTTATATTCACCTGTTTTCGGTGATGCTGTGGTCTGTGTCGGAGCTATGGAAAAGACAAGAAGTATGAGCATAATGTGGAATATAAAATCAATGAGCTTCTGAGTTTTGAGAACACCAGTATATTTCATACATATAGTCAAGTTTTTAAAAATAAATAAATAAATAAATAAATAAAACCCAAGGGTTCAATGTTTTGGAAACATCAGAATTCTTCATACACACAGACAGGCTACTAGGGCTTAACCTGAAATGCTTGTTCAATTCACACACATCATTCCCAAGTGGTAAACTGCAGAGCAGGGGGAGGAAACATTCCAACCATTTTCAGGGAGGAAGTAAAACAGTTCACTTTGGTTTTAGGAATGGAGGAAGGGAGTACTTAAGGCCATTTATTGTGGCAGCGATGGCAACTCCTTTCTCTTGACACCCTAACTTTCAACACTTAAAAACATTGCTTGTTGTGCGTGAATCAGAGCTTTTGGATGCCATTTCCCCCAGAATGTCTCTGAGATAAAACTGGCAGTGTGAAACTAGTGTCACAAGAAACACAAAGTAGCAGGGAATAGGGGTGTAAGAGGAGGAGGAGAGAAGTGGTCAAACGCTGGGTACATTTTTTTTTTTTTTAAGCAAATGGAAGGGTGGAAACTCAAACGTGGGCTTGGGATTGCCTAACAAATAATCTGGATGTCTGCAGCCCCGTCTCTCTTCCATGATTACATACTAAATAGGCAACAACATGCAAAATCACTTTAGTCACAATTTTTCTGCAGTGCGCAGCTTTTGACTTTTTCTTGACACAAAGTGCACATAACCCTGTGTGAATTGTTTTGCGCATATGAATATATCCCATTTCTATTCTTTCTTCCAGTTGTTGTGTCTATTGACGACTGAGATCATATACTAGAAGGCCAAAGGCAATTTCATAGCTATTTAAATGGATTGCAGAAACATTAAAAAAATAAAATAAACATTACAACTGCCAAAGGCTGTAAATTAATTCACTATGAAAGGTACCAGGCTGAATCAATGCTTCATATGAGAAAATGTAGATGATGTCTGGCTCTTTGGGCCGTGGTCTCTGCAGAATCTAAATAACAAAATTCTTCGGTTCCATACATATTTGGAAATGACAAGGTGTTAACATACCATATGATGAGTAACACACAACTAATGATTTGAGGATCACAATCAAGTGCATATAGTAGATGGGGATAAGCATCCTCATCCATGTCACAGGATTGATAAAAGCATGCATCTCCATCCATATTGTGAAGTATTGATGAGGACTGCACGTGTGAGATGTTCATCCTCATCACCTGGACTGATCACCTGCTGATTCTAACCTAGTAAAGGGTGGTTCATGTAAATAAACCTGATTCCCCCAAAATGGATTCTATTTGATGGATCAACATATCTCTGTCTTCTGTTCACCATCATAATCATCACCACTATTATTACGATGCAATACAGGCAAATTGATTGTTTCCTACCACTATACAGACCTTACATTAAACTCAGTGTCATATATTTTAAAATACACATTTAAAATCTTATACTCACTTGTTGTTGGTGATGGGGTAGTTGGGGAAAGTGAACCTGGTGGAAAGACAATTTTTTATTTTATTTATTTGTTTCCTGCAATTTATATATAGTCAACTCAACTTATGTGGGGGTTACATTCCAGCAATAGTGTGTAAAAGCCAAAGTCATGTATAGCAAAAAAACCAAAAACCCTCCAATTGCTCTCCCAAGGCCCCTCACACAGTCTCGCATGATCACTGCACCTCCAAATTGGAGTGGGGTGGTATTGCCAATGTCCTCCCCTCCAGATGCCTGTCCTGCCCCTTTTTTCAGTGATGCATATTCACACAAGTTAAATTTGTGCAGGTTGCAAGTTGACTATACTGCTTGATTGTAAGGGGGGGGAAACTAAGCCGTTGAAAAGAAGAATAAAACCATAAAATTATCAATAAAACCTGTTTTTAAAAGCTAAAAGAGTAAGTATAAAACTGTGAGTGTAATGTAATAGTGAGTATAAAATGGAATATGCAATGTTTTGTAAAATCAAAGGGGTCGAGTGTTTTAGGAACATCTGTATTTTTCATTTTGATCCTCTACATGCAAATAACCTTAGTGGCAGGAGACCATGTGGACACATCACGTACAAACACTTGTTTCTTGTTTCACCAAGTCGCATGTCGCATGTGTCAGTTACAGTGGTGCAACAAAAAACCCATGTAGGTACAGAGTTGTATATATGTAGTTTTCTCACATGGAAGTTACCAGGGGCGTAGCAAGAGGGGGGGTAGGGGGCAGTCTGCTCCAGGTTCCATAATGGAGGGGGTGACAAATTATCAAGGAACAATTACTGCCCTACTAGAGCGGTTCATAAAAAACTTTTTTTAAAATGCCTGCTCCAAAGGTCTTATCTTATTATACTAGGGATTATATAGCTATATATGAAATTTCATGCATATCAGTTAATATCTTGACCCTCCTCCACCAAAATAGCTGTTTACTTGGCTGTTTTCCTATGTTGTGAAGGCTGAAATTTCAGTTCAGTGGAGCACTTACTGTTCCCAACCCTAACCCTGCGGAAAGCCATCTAATTAGACTTTAATTTGATTTTGAGATATTTTTAGGAGGTAATTTAATTATTGTTTTATTTTTTACCAATGTTATGTATCTGATGTTAGCCTCCCTGAGCCCGACTTCGGCCGGGATATAAATAAAAGTTTATTATTATTATTACTTGTTATTATTCCTTTGTAAGGAAATATGAAATAATGTAAAACCATTTTTTGCAGGGGGGGATCAAGGGGGGAGTGACAATAAATTTTCTGCACCAGGTACCACCTGACCTTCCTACGCCTCTGGGAGGGTGACAAATTTTTTTGCCCCCTGTACCAATTTACCTTGCTACGCCCCTGGAAGTTACATCTGTGTAGAAAAATTACTGAAAGTGAACCAACTCTTAAATTTGTTGATGGTGTTGTGATGAGAACCTCTGTAGTAGTAGCAGTAGTAGTAGAAGTAGTGATAATAATAATAATAATAATAATAATAATAATAATAATAATAAATTATACCAGCTATACTTTTCTATGATGAGGAGTTCTTACTTGTCCATATCACAGAACTGACAAGAGCATGCAACAGTATGGATGAAGTATTGAAGAGGACTGCATGTGTGAGATGTTTATCCATATACAATATGCTCTGATCATCTGCTTAATCCAATCTAATTTATGTAAATAATTCTGATTCCCCCCCAGTGGATTTCATTTGCTAGATCATCATATCTGTGCTCATCATCATAATCATCATTATTGCTATGCAGCACTGGCAAATGGATCATTTCCCATCCCTATACAAAATTGACATTACATTCCATGTTACATACTTTCAAAATCTTATACTCACTTGTTGTTGGTAATGGAGGAGTTGGGGAAACTGGACCTGGTGAAAAGACAAATGCGAGTTACAATTGTACAACAGAAAAACCTATATATAAAGATAGACCTTTACGTATTTAGTTTTCTTGCATGGAAGCAACATTTGTGTAGAAAAAAACCTGAATGTTAAGTGACTCTAATTTGTTGATGGCGTTGTGATGCTAACCACTGATTTATTTGTTTGTTGTTGTTATTGTTGTTGTTGTTGTTATTTCAGCTATATACTTCTTCCATAATTAGGATTTGCTGCAAATAATATATTTTTCCTCCTATTTCAATAGTAAAAGTACAACTTTGCATATGAAGAAGTAATCTAGAATTCCAGGATTTAAGTAATTTGAGAAGTTTTAATTTATTGTAGTATAGTGGTTAGAGTGTGGGACTATGATATGGAATACCAGGATGTTCTAATCCTAGCTAATTATGATTTTACTACTTTTTCATCAACCACTGTATACACATCCTTCCTGAATCACCTAAACTTTAGACTCTAGTAGACATAGTACATTTCTTAAAGTTAAGAACAAACAAATGAATATGTGAAGATAATACAATGACAGCTTTAAGAGATCCTCTAATAAGAGTCTTAAATAAGATGGTTAAATAAGAGTGTGATCCTATATATATTATCCACATTAGGGGGAAAGTCCCAATGAAAACATGCATAGGATTTCACTATATATGATGCTTCTTAAAATAGGAAATGTTGGAAGCAAGGAATTTGAAAGTGGACTTTTTAACCTACCACTACAAGGCACACATTTTTTCTGCTTAGCGTCATAGTAGTCATGCTCTGAACAGTTGTAACAGCCTAGGAGCAAAGAAGAAATATTGTTCATCATGCATACAGTAAAAGTTTTATGTAAACACTAGTCTCAGAAACAGGTTTCAGAAAGAATTCCTGTAATGTATAAGTCTATACATTATAAACATATATTATATTATATTATATTATATTATATTATATTATATTATATTATATTATATTATATTATATTATATTATATTATATTATATTATATTATATTATATTATATGTTATATATATATTATATATAAGCATATAATATAATATATATAAGTCTATACAGCTATAAACCCACATTTCCAACCATGACTTCAGGCCTATTATTTCCTATGAATTGTTTTGTAAAAGAATTACAAAAGCATTTTGCCTACTTACTACTAGTTTCCTATCAATAACATCTAGCACAGTTTCTATTTTTTAAAAGTAGGGGGGAAATACCTTCAATGTTTATTTCTCTGTAGGTTAGTAGCTGGTATGGACATTTACAGGGGCGGTAATGCCAGGTGCAATTCAGTTCATTAACAAAGTTATGATAGGTGCCATCCATGGCATTCTTCTTATGGCTGTTGAAGTAGTCACAGTAGACAGCTAAAGAGATGAGAAAGTGATTGTTATTCAATCTATCCACTTACATTTCCTAAAGGAAAAAATAGCACACTGGAGAAACATTGCATTGTTTTCTCCTGTGGCAAACTCATTTAAAGATGGAAGCATCTACTGAAAGATCTTCATTATCTGTTTCTTAAGTTATACTTGATTTCATCCTTGAAGGTTGTGACCATATTCTCACACTGGCTCAGTTTGCATGCAACAGTCGCAACACTAAGCCAAACCATAGTTTAGCACAAATGTGCAAGGGTGCAATTTCCTGAAGAGGAGATCACTTCTGTTTTTCTTTTTCTTTTTTCTGTCCTACTGCTGCTGCCGCTGCGAAGCCAGCCATGCTCTGGCTTAGGATGTAGTCTGAGCCCAGGCTTGTGGTCTCCAGACAAAACCTGAGTTATAAACCAAAGACAAAAATCCTTGGTTACAACATGGTGAAACAAACCATGAGCCTGGATTCTGATGGTGTGCAAAGCCACACCATGGCTTACCTCACATCAGCACTGGAGAAAGGCCTAACCAGCTGTGAATTCCTTTCCAGAAACTTGCATGCTCACACATTTGTGTTAAGCTATGATCTGGCTTAGCTTTACATGCAACCTGGGTCACTGAATGCTTCCATAATCCATCCTGGTGTATATTGGTGTTGCAGTGTTGAGGAAATCGAGAAGAGCAGGGTTTCTTTACATAAATGAAGAATGTCTTGGCCATGTCTTTGGTAGTGGACCAGATGGTTTTGGCTGTACTTTGACTTGAGATGTAAAGAAATCTGTGTAGAATCCAGTTTTTCGTCATGTGCCAAGACTGGATTTAAAACTTCCTAGCTCCAGGGATTCTGTCCCAAATCAGATTGTCCAATGATAAATTTCTGCATGTGAAATTCTGCACCGAGAAACTTGCATGATTGAAGGGGTAGGCTTCATATGCTTCATTGTTGCACAATTGCGCACATAATGTGCTAATAATTTCCCTGTGACTGCAGCTGCACCTAGAAAACATTAAAGGCACTCCTGCATCTGCACTGTGCAAGAGAAGATTGGCAGAGAGGACAAGCTGCTTGTAGTGGTGGCAGCTGGCCATAATTATTGATATTCTCATTGAGTTGACTTCAGAGGCGTGATACGGTTCGTGAAAACACTGCTCTAAAAATATAATGCTTCCTGCTCCATAGTTTTAGCAGTCAGCAAACTTAATAGGTATTATCCAGTTCTGAATATTATTAACATATAGATGTATCAATGCATTTTAAGAAACCCAGCACACTAAAAGAGGCATTGTTAAGAAACTTACGACAGAAGTCTGGGGTTCTCCAGTCAACACAGACGCCAGCTTCTAAGCATGCTTTTGCATACACTGCAACAGCATCACACATGCACTCACAGTCCCCTCCTGTGTCACAGCCACATGAATCCCGGACACAAGCTTCATAATAAGGCCTGCGGTACACCTTAGGCAGGGAAAGAATAATGAAGCCAAACCAGAAAGTTGGTGTTAATTAAAAGTTCATCCTTACATTTTCAGTGGGACCTAACAAGCAATATCCGCAAATCAAACCACACATCCACTTTACAGTATCATCTGCTGTATGAACAGAGAATGATATTTGGCCTAGCAAATTTCCCTCCATTAGGAACCAAACAAAGATGAGAACACTGGCTTTCTTGGGGAAGAACAGCGCCCCCACCCCAGATCCACCATAGGTAATACAAGACTGAGAGGGCTTGGCTATGGTGCTTCCTAGGCTACAAACTCTCCTCTCCCACCACAGTTGGTTTGCTCTACCAGGCTGCAATCCTATGCACACTGACCAGGGAATAAGGCTCATTGATCTCATTGGCGCTTACTTCTATGTGGAGACATGTATAAGACTGCACTGTTAATTTCAATCACTTCATGAAATCGCTGCTAGATTTTTCTCTGTGATTCTGTTTTGTTTTAACGGCTGATCTTCTACGAATGTAATATTTTAATGCTTTAGGTTGCAATTCAAACCCCCACCTTATGCTGGACTCAGGGGTGGTGATGGATTGAGTGGAGGCATCTCTCTGTGGGCTTCCACTGGCTCAGCCAGCCTTCTGCCATCTGATGCCAATAGAGTGACACTAATGTCACTCCATTGATGGAGACTTACTTCTTCCATTGCCTGCATTGGGGTGGGCAGGGGAGGCCCACCAGTAGTATCTCCACTGGCCGAGCCAAAATGGGGCGTTCTGAGGGTGGGGCTCATGGTCAGCATTAGGCCTGATCTGTGCACAATGGTTGCACTGGCAGTTCGTCTCAATCTACCTTCCCACCATCACTGTAAAGGCAGGATTTTTTTTTAAAAAAGAAGTAGATATATACATAAGCAAATACATAAATTCAAAATAATAAAAAGGCACCTGGCATTTGGAAGCATGCATAGGTGGGAATGTCAGCACCTGAAGAGGCAATGTTACTATCTTAAATCATAGGATAAACTTTTACCTTGCTGTGGCAGGAAGCAAATACTTGACTGTTGATAATGGAGCACTTCTTTTCTGCCCATGCTTTGCGATAGGGGTTGTTACTGCATGGATCAGCCACAAAGAACACATCCCCACAAAGGGGATTCTCTTTCCAGGAATTCACAAACTCCAATTCATTGGATGCTACATATTTACTTCGAGTTTCAAAGTCATCCCTTATATTCCCATTGTAATTACCACATAAACCACAGAGGTGATCCTAGGTTAGAATAAAATAAAAATAAAAGTTATGGACGTCAGAACAAAACATAAAAAGGAACCTTTTAAAATGTTAATGAGCCATGTGAGGAACTTGATACTGAGTGGATGACCAGTAGTGGTGGAGCCGAGTGGAGAGAGAGGATCTGTTTAATCCTTTCTTTGACAGTTCTTCTGTTTAAAATTATCCCCTACATTGCTTTCCCATGTGGAGGGGAGATATATGTATATGAATCCCCCCACATCTCTTTCTTCCCTTAGAAAAGCAGCTGGAGTATGATTTTGAGCAGAGAAACACCCGAAAAAGAAATAGTTCCATCTCCAGTTTCCTGCTCAAACTGATGTGACCCGCAGTCACTTTGCCTTGTAAAAAAAGAAAAGAAAAGTGGAATTGCATAGAGTGTCTGTTTTATCGCTTCTCTGTGGAGACTAGCCTGTGATAAGTCTTCCTCAGAAATTTCTGCTTACAACAAATTTTGGCATTGCAACTTCCCATTCAGCTTTATTTTCCTTTCCCAAGAAAGGCAACGAAACAACGGATTAGGAATTGGCTTCATACTGCATGCCCAGTCATGTGGAGTGTGCTGCCCAGTGTTGGAGGCAACCATGTTAAATAAGACACAGGACATTGGCATTAGGATAAAATAGGCCACAGCTTTACTGATTACAGGTGTAAGCAGGCTTTGGTGAAGGCACTGAGTATGTATGCAAAATCAACCATCCCACCAACTGGTTGATAATGAAGTGGGTCGACCCTAAAAAGAAGATTGCCCCCCCCCCGACATTAATGTATGTGATGCTCCCTCCAGGGCTGCCCCTGTGTGAGCTCCCGGACAGCAATACTTCTTCCTACACCCTTTTAGCAGGGTACCCAAATGCTAAAGAGCCAAACTCAATGACTTATCTGCCCAAGTTGTTTCATTTGCTATGAGACAGGTGAAAAACTGGCAGACAAACCAATTAGCCAGCAGGGAAAAATTCCTCCCTGGCCCCAAATAGGGTTACCGAGCATTCCATATCAAGCTGCTCACACAATCCAACCCACTCAACTTTGGGCAGAACCAACATGTAATAGGGTGGGAGGGTGGGAAGTCCAGTATCATCAAAAGAGCTGGAGTCCAAGCACCATTCCCTTTTACAGGGAAAAGGCAGAGCTGGTTTGGGCTAGGCCACTGCCTCCACCTGACTTACAAGCCTTGACATGATTGACTCACACCATGGGCCTCTTTCACATCATGCGACGGTAGAAGTTCTAATGTCCCCTTCTGGCTGCAAGGGTGAACAAGTCCCCTAGCTCCCCACTGTCTGTGCTGCAGCTGCGCCGGTCAGCAAAGGGCCACCCCTGAAGCCCCATGGTAAGAGGTTATTTATTACCTTTGCTCCTCTGAATATTTTGATGAATATGTTCATGTGCCTGTTCCAGATAAGGGACATGTCATATTTGCCAGGGATTGCAATTTCAATAATCAAGTGGAGGGCATTCTCTTCTATAAAGAACTCTGTCATAGGATTCCAACCAGAGATGGTGTATGTTCTGTCTGCCAAAGTGATTGTCAGATTCTGCAAGGAAAATAACATGTCACTAGAAAAGATATCTAAGAGAATTTCTGTAGACTTTCGTAAAGAATGAGTCATTTCCTTGTGTGCAATGTAATTTGGTCTGTATTTTAGCAGCTGTATGGGAGGAGCCTAATCAATCTTCTTTTAACAAAAGAGACTTGCAAACAGTTCAAGAATGCAACACACACACACACACACACACACACACACACACACACTTTCACTCTCTCTGTCTCATGATTGCAGTGTTAAACTTCTAGGGTACTGTCTACAACTTTGCTGCTCTTCCTTTAGAAAGGTAATCACCCAAGACTCATTAAACATCTCCATTCCTCACCTCCTCTGGTTTAGTCTTTGGCTACAAAAGAGTGAACAGTTCACAATATCATTGTTATTAATTTATTATTTATTAAATTTGCATACTGCCCTTAATCTGTAGATTTGAGGGTGGTTCACAGCATAAAATTTACCAACATGGTGGGAGGAGATCCTAGTGTACATCTGCTGTATAACAATCTATCCCTCTTCTCTCTTCTCCAGAGCCCAACCCACAGGCTAGCCTGTTGAAACCACTAATACCTGCAGCAAGATGGATCATGCCCTTAGCTGAAATGATATTATCTTTCAAAAAGATTTAATGTTTTTAGTGGAAAGAGTTTGTAAACTTTTATTTATTTAGAAAAATTATAAACCTCTTCCCCAAAAAGATACGCCAAGCAGTGCACAAGTAGAAGCCAGTGTACAAGGCAAATGGCTGTATCTGCTTTTGAGGAATTTACCCACAATTCCCTAATAATATTATTCAATCTTACTCATAGGGAAGGAGTATAAAACTAGAATGATTCTGTTATAAGACAGTTCTCTCTGGGTCTTTGCAACCTATAGTTTACTTCACATAAAATCCCACCTACAGTGAAGTATCCAGTTGGTGTCTCCATAACTTAAGGTGTACACAGGGTTGGCCCAATATATTTTGCCATCTGAAACAAAAGACAAAATGTATCCCTTCCCTCCCCGGTAGCTGCATTGGCAGTTGAATTTTACATTTAATTCTGGAGATAGAACATGGTTCTATACTGCAACCCCAAAGCAACCAGAATCTGCTGCCTTAGGTGGCTGCCACACTCCGCCTAATTATAGAGTTGGCCTGGCCCTGCTTCTTCAGACTGGCAAATTTGAATCTCAGGCCAAACAGCTGTATGTTATGTTTATAGTGGCTTGATACTAGAGGATGGCAGAGTGCTGGGATGACAAGAGTGAACAATCAGTTTCCTCGGAGGGTGTTAGGAAATTATTTCCATTGTGGTGCAGATGAGTAAATATCACATAACAACAACATTTCATCCTTACTCCAAGGTGGATCTTGATTGCTCTGGAACATGTGATCCCGGTATTTCCACAGACAACATTTTCAGTCACTATTTTAAAATGATGGGGAGTGCCACCCATGCCACAACCGTCCTAGGTAGAGAAGTACAGTTAGATAACCATTAGATAGCAAAATGTATGTGAGGATTTAAAGTGCAGAGCATGGGCAGGATTGTTGGATAACTCAGAATCAGAAACTCTTGCTGATCTACTGCAAACTACCCAGAGATCTACCAATAGATTCTGATTTACTTTTTGCAGAGAAGATCTGGTTGCACTTCAAATCCTGAAGCTGAATTTAGGGAACAAAGGCCATATGAGATCATCTGCTCCCTATTTTTAAGATTATAGTTGTAAAATATTTGAGGCCAATTTTGTTTTACCTTAAGACACTCTTTGAACTGCAAGCCTTGATTTGAAGTGCCATATTGATTCAAATATGCTTATACTGATCATTAGCATCATGGCATGTAAGTGCAGTCAAAGTGATATTACCATAGCTAGTATGTATTCACAGTTGCCATCAAACACAAAGCGTTGTCCATCAAACGTGGTGATATGGCCTTCCCCATAGAGACTGCATGTTGAAGAGCACCTGGAATTTTGGATGCATTTCCATTTTCCTCTTGTGCAGGTGCTGATGAGGAACAAGAAACTTGTCACAAAGTCTTCAAATGCAAATAAAGGTAGCACAATATTGGGTAAGCAATATTCCTTGATGCCTTCATGATTTAGATCCCCCAAAGTCCCATATTCAGTTTAGCTATGTTTCAGGGCAGCTGGCACAAGCAATATATGTAATAGAATTGTATGGATGCTCAGATGTGATGTTTTCTAAGCTCGTTAACTATCATTTGGACAGCATACTTGCACGGTATAGCCAAAGGGATGAAAGTAAAAAAATCTTACCAGGACTTGCATTCAGTGTGTATCTCCTCTCCTTTTGCATATGAGATGCCACCATATTCACAGGGACACTCATCAGGTGGCACACATGTACCATCTAGCTTTTCATATAGTCCAGCAGCACAAACACAGCCTGATTCACACTTGCTGGGGACCTGGAAAAGATCAGCCAATCTCAAACTCGGACTTTGAGATGTGCAAAGTCTAGCCCAACATCAGCCAACTATAAGGTTGCTCTTGGCCTGTGGCCCTTCAGATGTTGCTGGACACCCACCTCCCAACAGCATCAGCAAGCATAGCCACGAGTCAAATATGATGGGATCTGTAGTCCAGCAAACTCTGGAGGGCACCGGGTTCTCCTGCTCAATGCTGTTATGTGGCAACCATAAATAAGTATGTGAGTGATGGGGTGAGAATAGAAAGGTGAGAACAAAATTGTGGGCATGCTCAGATCTGGTGTTTTCTAAGTCATTGCCATATGGCTGGGAGAACATTTAAAGGAAATCTGCATGTATGCCTACTCAGATGTATGTCTGATTGAATTTAATGGCACGTACTCAAAGATCAGTAGGTATGGGGTTACATTCTAAGAGCCTGAGCCAGAATTTTCCTGTCCATGTTTGAGCTTTACAGGCGGACTATGGTGGCCCTTATGTTCCAGGTCTGCCTTTCACTCACTGAGCTTCTACCAAAAGGCCAAAAGGAGGTGGGAAAAGTGTTTCCCATTTTCCTTGCTTATGGTGAGAAGCTTGCAGTCTCCAAAGTGAGAGATTCCACAGCCCCACCACCAATTCAAGTTATCAACAGGGGGAAAATTTTGGTCTCCCACACTTCTGGAAACATAATTGTAATAACCCTTAAGGAACCACCAGATTGTGGAGGCTGGAATTCAAACCAGCACTAAGCCTGGAGTGACCTCTCCCTGCCTCCCGGAATGGCATAAAGGTAGTTGTGAAATTCCTGCTATTATTTTCTATTTACGCCTATTATCTCATCCAAAAAATTTGATTATACACTGTTTTCACTGCTCTGTGTTAGTTTTGTTACACTATGAGTGTTTCAATACATGGTTTTAATTTCATAGTCAGCAACGAATGAGAGCATTTGGCAAATTAAGTGCTACAAATTATTGCATGCTGATGATAATCACAATGATTAAATATGTTTTTAAATTTTGATTTTGTTCTGTGAACCACCCTGAGACCTCTTAGTATAGGGCAGTATATAAATTCAATAAATAATAATAATGAGGGTAGTGAAAGTATTGAACTTACACATGCAATTCCAGTAGCCAGCATTTGGCAGGTTGGTGCACAGGCAGCTCCATATTTGCTTTCTGAAGGTGCTGAGCATGAAATATATTTTTTGGGAGGCTTGCAGTTTTCTAGGAAAAAGGAAATAAGATGCTTGTGAAATTATGTTTCTGCAACATTTGGAAAGAATGTGCTTTTCAAAAGAAAGGGTAAAGAGATCCATACCTGCAGGGTCAGCAGGTTTGCCAGTACAACTCAGATTCCCATTAATGCAATAGCTAGAATAGAAAATGAACATTAGAATACATTAAGGGAATGTACGTCTGAGCTGGAATACCTTCCAAAAGAGTTTATCAGGTTTTCTCTTTGGGCTGGCATTCAGCAATTAGGAGTTCAACAGATGTGGAATAAAACAGATTTAATACTAGCTATTTTTGATTTATTATTAACAGTCGTTATGTGGTCCAAATCCTTGGGAAAAAGCAAGATAAAACTTAAGCAAGCAAGCAAACAAGCAAACAAAACATGAATTATATGCTAAATGCTATAAAGAATGTAGAAGTGACATGACAATGACAGATCGAAATAACAAAGATGGCAATGGGGATCAGTAAAGGGTTAATAAAAGGCAAGAGGTAAGATATTTCAGTCTACCTCCTTAACTGGTTCCACAAGTGTGCTCCAAATACCTCCCATGCTAATAGCAGTATTATTTTATTTGTTACATTTATAACCCACCATGATGGAACTTGAGGGTGCAGTCTCCCATAAAGACACTGAAGAGACCTAGCCTGACTTAGATTCAGTAAGGCCATTCCACCATGTACCTTTAGAGATCAAAGACTATACCCTTGGACTTCGTTGTGCTATTCATATTTCAGATATGTGGGCCTATGCCTACAACATACCTCTTCAAAATGGGACAGGAATGGGACATAATTAAGTGGGTTTTAATTATTTTACATTTCCTCTTTCTCTTAAAGCTCAGAAATATCTTTGATGAAATTTGTTTTATTTTCAACAGGATATTGAGTGTTCCTTTCTCAACTCCATAAACATTAGGTGTATGTTTAATTTATGTCACCTCACTCCCTTATAATGCTATTTGTTGAAGAGATTATGGCTCCCTCTCCCACTCTCCATACTTTTATAATTTCCCTTAATACTTATAATCCCTTTCAGGGTGTTTGACATAATTACACATACAACATTGCAATCATAACATTTCTGAAATACCACCCCCCCCACCATTGCCAGTGTTTACTTTTCCTACAAGACCATGCATTTGAGGAAACACTAATGTGCTAACAAAGCCAATGCAAAATCCTCATTTGCTGTAGCCCATGCTTACCAGGTAATTCCACCAATTATGGTTGACTGATCAGCATGAATGAACTTCCTGTCTTTCAAGTAGCAAGGGCACTGGGATTTACGGACGCACTCATTTTTGTGATTGAGATAGGTGCCTTTTGGACAATTGCAGCCGTCAATAGGGATGTCAGTGGGGTGGCACTCTAGGCCTCGATGGGAGAGGGACAGGCATGTCCGGTCACAGGCTTGAGTGTTGTAGCTGAATGTCTGATTTCCAGTACAAGAAATGGCTGCCGGCAGAAAAAAGTATAATACAATTAGGTTTTTGCTTCCAGCTGGTGAGATATTCTTCCTCCTTCATACTTCTGTTTCATGCGGGGAACCAGTCACTAAACAGTTGGCAGTTCAGTGAAGCAAGCTTCCAGAAGTCTCTGGGAGAGACAAAGTCTTACTCCTAAATACAGGATGGACACATAGACACCACCTTATACCGTAAACCAACTGACCGACAAACACATCTACATGCTTCTAGCTGCCATCCCAAACATACCAAACAATCCATTGTATATAGCCAGGCCCTATGTTACAGCCGCATCTGTTCCAACTCTACAAACAGAGACTCTCACCTAAGAGATCTACAGCAAACCTTTTTAGAACTAAAATATCCACCTGATGAAGTTAAACAACAGATCAACAGAGCCAGACTGATACCCAGAGAGAACTTGCTGCAAGACAGACCCAAAAAAGAAAATAACAGAACACCACTAGTAATCACACACAACTCCCAAGTTAAAACAGTACAACACATCATCAGAGATCTACAACCTCTCCTAGACAATGACAGTTCTCTTTCTCAAGCTCTAGGAGGAAGGCCCTTCATCGCCTACAGAGAGCCACCCAATCTAAAACAACTCCTCACCCACAATAACACAACAACAGGACTCAACATGGACACTGGTACCAGAGCCTGCAATAAACCCAGATGCCAACTTTGCTGCCACAAAAACCCGGACAACACCATTACTGGCCCCAACAACATCAAACATACCATCTCAGGACTATTTAACTGCTCATCTTCCAATATTGTGTATGCAATCAAATGCCAACAGTGCCCTTCAGCTCTCTATATTGGACAAACAGGCCAAACCCTACGCCAAAGGATAAATGGACATAAATCTGATATCAGGAATCACAAGACAGAGAAACCAGTAGGAGAACACTTCAATCTCCCAGGACATTCTATAAAAGATCTCAAAGTAGCTGTCTTAATACAAAGAAATTTCAGAAATAGACTGGAAAGAGAAGTGGCTGAATTGCAACTAATCACCAAATTTTAAACCATGGAGAAACCTGGTCTGAACAAAGACATTGGATTCTTATTTCATTATACATGACAAAATAAAATAAAAATTTCCTTCCAGTAGCACCTTAGAGACCAACTACGTTTGTTCTTGGTATGAGCTTTTGTGTGCATGCACACTTCTTCAGATACACATGCACACGAAAGCTCATACCAAGAACAAACTTAGTTGGTCTCTAAGGTGCTACTGGAAAGAATTTTTTTTTATTTTGTTTTGACTATGGAAGACCAACACGGCTACCTACCTGTAACTTATACACGACAAAGCTATCTTTAGCCACCTCACCCCTTGCCCTTCCCTGTAAGACCCTGTAAAAATTGCAGTCTACAGGTTTTCCACACCTAGCAGCTGATCACCCATTCCCACCACCCTTCTGAGTAATACCCCTCCCCACTCCCTCACTGTATTTAAGGGTCTGGTGACTTCAGTCTCAGTGTATCTGAAGAAGTGTGCATGCACACGAAAGCTCATACCAAGAACAAACTTAGTTGGTCTCTAAGGTGCTACTGGAAGGAATTTTTTATTTTGTTTTGTTTTTCCTCTTTTACTAGTTAGACTACTGATGGTGCAGTAGCTAGAAGGTCTGCAAAAAGTTCTCAGAGGACAACAAAACATGCTTAACCATGCATTGGTTCCAATGATCAGCCAGGCACTCACTTCCTTAAATAGTGCTTATATGAGCAGGGTATTGAGGGGAAATTGCACAGTTCTCTAGAGTAGACCACTTGTGTGCTTGGCTTTAAGCACATGGAATTGAATGTCCCTGTTTCTTGTTTTATGAGGGGGACTATATCTATTATACAGGTTAGGTCAGACACAAGGCTCCTAAGTGAATGCTTCCTTCCCTAAGCACAATAAGTAAGGGTGTATATTATATGCAGGATCATTTGTATGCATGGGCTCTCAGTTATCTAAATGTAATCCTTGATCCATGATCACTGCAGATGGTGACAGCAGTCACAAAATTAAAAGACGCCTGCTTCTTGGAAGAAAAGCAATGACAAACTGAGACAGCATCTTAAAAAGCAGAGACATCACCTTGCCAACAAAGGTCTGTATAGTTAAAGCTATGGTTTTCCCAGTAGTGATGTATGGAAGTGAGAGCTGGACCACAAAGAAGGCTGATTGCCGAAGAATTGATGCTTTTGAATTATGGTGCTGGAGGAGACTCTTGAGAGTCCCATGGACTGCAAGAAGATCAAACCTATCCATTCTTAAGGAAATCAGCCCTGAGTGTTCACTGGAAGGACAGATCCTGAAGCTGAGGCTCCAATACTTTGGCCGGCCACCTCATGAGAAGAGAAGACTCCCTGGAAAAGACCCTGATGTTGGGAAAGATGGAGGGCACAAGGAGAAGGGGATGACAGAGGACGAGATGGTTGGACAGTGTTCTCGAAGCTACCAGCATGAGTCTGACAAAACTGCGGGAAGCAGTGGAAGACAGGAGTGCCTGGCGTGCTCTGGTCCATGGGGTCATGAAGAGTCGGACACGACTAAATGACTAAACAACAACAACAATCCTTTAAAAACAGTCCTGCCATTTATCATGGAGCAGTGCTTAAGGCAGGGCTGCAGCCAGCTTTAGTTTTGCCCTTGTACTGGGGCTAGATCCCAAATCCCCCAAGAAATCACAATAAGATAGTTCATTGATGGAAATGTCAGCATCGGCATATGTCTGGAGTCGGACTCTGAAGCAATAGTAATACAGGGAGGATATCCCTATAAATATCAGTCGGCGACTACTTACTGCAGTTGTCTACTGTACTCCGCCAGTTCCCAAGAAACAGTCCCATTGAAGCACACACACGGGCGTATGATCCCAGAGCAGAGCAAATATAGGGAAAGGTTTCCTCATAGTTGCAGGCTTGGTATATACATCTCTGAAAACAAAGAGGCAGGATATGTTTTGTTAATAAGCAAGCAGAACTTCTGACTGTAGATCATGAAATGGTTCATCAGTGCATGTACATCACTTGATTCCATTGAAAAGTATTGCAACTGAGATGATACAAAGGGCCATCCTTGGTGATCTGGGTCAGCTCTTTTACACAGCCATATTTTGAGGGGGCAGATAAAGTCCCTCCAGACTGGTGTTCCATTGTGCATGTGTTCTGCAACATTTGTGGTGGATTTATTCTGTTTTAGTTTACATATTTACATTCTTTATTTTGGTCCAAAGACCCACAAAAACATTTTCAAAAGCAAAATAAAACAGAAATACAGGGAAAGGATTCCAAGGCAGTCACTATGTTTTATGCAGAGCATGTAGGTTTCTATTTCTTATTAAAAGCTTCCTCAATTGGTCTTTCACCATCCTTTTGGGCTACAATATTGCCTTTAAATCCCTGAGGCAGAGGTTATGGGATATTTCATACAGCGATCTTTGCTCTGGATCTTATGTAATCTGTGGACTGTTTTCATCTGGAATCCACTATGGCCATGATTTTCAGTTACCATCATATTTCATGAATCTGTCTGTACCTAACTATCACCGAATATTCACCAAAGCAAAACTGAATAAATTTCCATCAAAAGTATTAAATGGCAGATTGTCTGGCATACCTTATCAGAACAGGCTTTGCTCATGCTCTCAGGGTGTCGACTTTATGAAGCATACACTGTGAGCAGTTCAAACAAGCCAGGGATCAGTTAATTAAACCCCTATTGGTAAACTTAACTGGAAAATCCGAAACCTTCTACCTTAGGGACCTCCTTGGAGATATGTCAAATGATACTACCCTGGCCATAGCTAAGTTCCTCTCGGAAGTAATAAGTTTGTTCTGCAATGCTTCCCCAGTACTACCACATTTTTTATGTCCGGAAGGGCTATTGCACAACAAAAGTGGGACAAACAAAAACCAGAATATTTGTGATATAAAAAGTTACAGGACTTCAGTAGGAAGTTGGATTTCATTATGGCAGGTGGTTGTGGTGGTGGGAAATACAACTTTTTCTGATGTTTACAAACTTTGTAATTACCTGGGACTCAGCTGCAAATAAATGTTTTAAATGTGTTGTAAAGTGCAATATACAAACGTGCAACTAGATGGCAACAGTGAGCTATGCCAAATTCAATGTATTTTTCAAAATGTTGCTTAAAAAAGCATTTTCACTGAACATCTAGTTGCTTTGTTCTGAACATTTCACAGAAACCCCTACCTTATAAAATGGAACAGGGTTCACCACAGAATGACATTTCTCAAATATTGTATCTTTCTTGATAAGAACAGAGCAGTGGGTCTCGGCACACATTTCTAGACAAAAAGATACAACCAACGGTATTAGGCAAGTTCATTTATTCCCAAGCTAATATTAAAAGATGTGTACAAATAAGGGTGGAGATAAAACAAGTCCTGTGGTGCAGTGGGTCAGTGTGCCTGGCTGTTAACCAGAAGGTTTTTGGCCTTGAGCTCATTCAGAAACAGCTGTAGGAAGGATTCCTGCATTGCAGGGCGTTGGGCTGCTAGATGGCCCTTGACATTCCTTCCAACTCTACAATTCTGTGATTTTATGAATAATAGCCAGTGGATATACCAATAGCCAATTTTATGGCTGACCTAGCCTATTTTCTGAATACTTGTGACAAATGCTGTTATTTTGTTATGCTTTTCATGAACATTCAAGAAGAAAAGTGAATCTCATTTGTCATTTTCCTTTGACAACGATTATAGAACGTGTATGTTTTAAAACTAACACAAATGGCTCTTTCATGCTCATCAAATCTGAGAGGCACCCTCAAGGATACAACCCACAGTGACTTTTTAAATGATACAGGGTTAATGTTCCCCTTTCACATTATGCATTTGTTGATAATGCCTCCTTCCCAGAGCACCACTTCTCTGATCTCCAAAGCAGCTCAGGGAGATGCGAATAGGTAAAACAAAAAGCCACAGGGGTTCCTGTTCATAATTGTTCCTTCTGTCCCTCATATACTGAAAGCAAAACAAAAATTCTACAGCTCATTTTCAGAATCCTACCATGGCCTTGAATGTATTTAATATTTAAAATGCTCAAATAAATAGAATAAAAGGGAGCACAGACAAAAGCAGACCATGTCGCTTACTGTTTAATTGACTCATAGAACAAGGATCTGTATCTCTTTCTATGGCAGGGGGGCAATTTCCTGATCTCCAAGAATCCACAAAGAGAGGTGCTGTTCCTTCAATAATATCCATGCTGGTCATGAAGTCGTCTGTAGTTTCTCCATTGTAGTTACCACACAGCCCTGGAGACATTGAAAGAGATGTTCAGAATGAAAAGCTAGGAGCATTGTTAATTCTATGGTAGGCCTGTGAATTATACCTGTACTGTATATGCCTACTACAGGTAGCAATGTGAAAGCTACAGGGTTCCTCTCCATAAAGTATCTGTGGGCCCTGTAGCAAAGAAGTTCTGGTTTGCCCCAAAGACTGCATTGAATTGTAGAAGCTAAAACATTTTGAACAGTCTACAGTGGTGCCTCGCAAGACGAAATTAATTCGTTCCGCAAGTCGTTTCGTATTGCGAAAATTTTGTCTTGCGAAGCACGGTTTCCCATAGGAATGCATTGAAATTTAATTCCCATAGGAATGCATTGAAATTTTCGTCTTGCGAAGCATGACCATAGAAAAATTCGTCTTGCGAGTCACCTAAAAAATCACAAATCCCTTTCGTCTAGCGAGTTTTTCGTTGCACGAGGCATTCGTCTTGCGAGGTACCACTGTACTTGAATCTCTGAAATAGCTTCCACCCCAGTGCTGAACAAAGCTGTCAACTTTCCCTTTTTTGCGGGAAATTCCCTTATTCCAGTGCCATTTGCCATTACTAAAAAAGGGAAAGTTGACAGCTATGGCCATTTCCCAATGCAAAAAAGGGAAGGTTGACAGCTCTGGTGCAGAAGCGTTATTATAATTATGACTATTAAGATTTCTTATCCGCTATTCACCATGAGGTCCCAGGGTGAGTTACAATTTAAAATACAATATCAAAAGCAATTAAAAATAATATAGTGGTTCTTCACCTCTTACTAGTGTGGTAGGCGCCCTCCATTGAATAACAGGGGAATGACATCTTTAACCTTTGCTGTCCCCCAGAGGTCAAGTATAATCTAGTATGGAGTTGTCACAATTTGAAGGTGTTCCCAGGCTATGCTAGATCTCATCTCACAAACTATTTCCACACCAGATCTGGAACCAGAAACCAGGTACTTTACCTCGGGTATTGCCTTTGAACTGAAGTCCAACTTTAATATAAACTTGAAACACTGGACTAACTTGAATTACCAGCTCCAACCCAAAGGTTGTATACATTTGAATGTGAGTAGATGACTGTCTGAAGATGATGATGTCTCCTAAAGAAATGAGATAATTGAAAAAGGTTGACTCTGTTTCATCTATTTAAATTATTAAATATATTACATATATTGATACGTTTACTTCTTTGTTTCTACTATTCAATTTGAATAGTTTGCATTATATAAATATTACATTTTTTGTTATTTTGATAGGAGGCATGGAGGCTTAATTATTTTTATTTACTGTTCACCTATCCCAAATATAGAGTGGGTAACAACATATTTAAACAGAAATAATATATAGAACATATTGTTGGCAGGATTGTCTTTATCTGGATCTTCACTGGCTCCCAGTACGTTTCCGAGCACAATTCAAAGTGTTGGTGCTGGCCTTTAAATCCCTAAATGGCCTCAGCCCAGAAGTTTTTAATGTCTGATATTTTATTTTTTTAGATATGCTGTAAGCTGCCCAGAGTAGCTGGGGCAACCCAGTCAGATGGGTGGGGTATAAATAATAATCATCTTATCTTATCTTATCTTATCATCATCTTATTTATTGAGTACATTTTCCATTTTATTCTTTCTTATCTTACCTGATTTATAAGGTAGCCTCTTAAGTTCATCCTCATCCATTAAAATTTCATTTTTGGAAATCACAATTTTGTCCTATGTGGAAAAGATAACACAGAATCCTAAGCACAGAGCTGGGTGAAGGGTTAAATGCCATTCTGGGTCAATCTTTCCATGAATCAAGATGGATATAGAATGTGTGTAACCAAATGAAATAAAATAAAATAAAAATCCTTCCAGTAGCACCTTAGAGACCAACTAAGTTTGTTATTGGAAGTGTGCATGCACATGAAAGCTCATACCAATAACAAACTTGGTTGGTCTCTAAGGTGCTACTGGAAGGATTTTTTTTTATTTTGTTTCGACTATGGCAGACCAACACGGCTACCTACCTATAACTAGAACACATAAAATAAAGTATTAACTGCTACCATAATTTTTGCAACTGAGAACAATGATTGTGACTATTGCATCTAGGTGCTTATCTCACCTTTTCACTCTGTTCCGTATTCAAATGCTTGTACTGTATCTGTATATCTGGACTACAATTTAAGCAAATCCTTTAAATCCAGCTGAGATCAATGGGGCTTAGGCATACCTCATTCTGTGCTGGACTGTATCTGCTCTGATTTTTTTCACAGTATGCGCTCAGCAGTAATGTTTCTATGAGAGGCACACTTACTTTTCCTGAGACATAAATGATGGCTGCCAGTGATGTCTCTGAACTGGAATAACCAGAGTTTTCATACACAGCCATCAGGGTTCCATTGTGTGGTAACATGGGACTCTAGAAGGAGAGGAAAAGCAAAATAATGCAAAGTTTGTAGAAGGGAGAAAACTCAATATGTTCACATCCACTGTTTTAAAATATTGTAGAATGTTTCCATACTGTACCAATATTTAACTCCCCGAAGTGAAAATTCAATTATTATTATTATTATTATTTACAAATCTAATATGCTGGTCTTTATTTGGTAGAATACCTTCATAAGAATGTAGGTGCAAACTCCATGGAAACGGTATGGCCTAGAGTCAAATGTAGTAACAAATGACCCTCCCTCCAAGGAACATCTGCCTGGACATGGCAGTTCTGTGCAGCTCCACTGACCCATCATACACTTACTAGTAAAAAGAAAAGTACATGTCAGCTGTTAACTGGAAAAGCAGATCTAAGCTCATCATCACTTTCTGGGTTATTTGTTTTAGGTCAGGATGGCTGTGAAAGTGCAATACACGTAAAAGCACATTTCGCCACCCTCCTAAGGATCCTCAGAACAGTAGTTGGCTAAGGGTGCTGGAAATAGCAGCTCTCTGAGGAATAAACTACAGTTCCCAGGATTATTGGGGGTGCTTTCAATGCAAAGTGTGCACACAACCTATTTCATCTCTCTTCATTTGTGCAATAATATTTGAAACCAATAAACTTTAAACATGAAAAATTGTTGGACTTCTAAAGACAATAAAAATGCACGTCATATCCTGATCTATGTGCAAAAATCCCTATCTTTTTATGAATTTCTATCTCTGTCTTTTTAATGTATGTTTCAACACATCAGTGCCAGGTATTCTAACCAGCTTCATGACCACAACCCATCCTTCTTTAATTAGAATACCACCGTACTCACCAGGTTCTACATGTTGCTTTCATAACATCACCAGGAGCATACATTTCCCCATTCAGTGTGCATGGACACTGTTCAACCGGAACACATGTTCGGTTTTTTGAAATGTCATCCAAAACAGTCCCTGTCAAAGGTGAAAGCAAATGAATGGCAAGCATTTTTATGCCTCCTGAATGTACATAACATAATACTTGGGAACTTTTGAAAGGTGTTCCCCCCGCCTGGAGGAAATTTAGGGGCAGGGCAGGTACCCTTCATATCATGGACAAATTGTGTTCCAATATTTCATAGCAATAAATCTGAATAGAGACCGAAAACCATAGGTAATGAACTAAATATAAAGTGCACAGCATACACAGTCATTTGGCCATTTGGCATAGTTGAATTTAAGTTACATATTTTATAAAGAACCTGGTTTAGCTTCAGAATCACAGATAATTTCCACTTTAAACCTGTTCCTAAATAAGATAATTCCTCCTAGAATGGCTATTTTTTTTCTACTAAGCCAGGAAAACACTCCCAGCTCCATTGAGCATCTTTACCTTCTCCTTAGGGACATAATCTGGGTTGTCATGCCTAGCCAATCCATAAACAAGTCATTTCTGAGCCCCATCTAACAGTGAAGCCCTAACTCAGCCCTACCTGAAAGTTAAACTGTCAGGTTCTAACTTTTAAACCTCTATTATCTTCTGATTGGATGACACTTCACCCAGCCCTGATTATCTTCTGGGTCTCCAGGATGCTGACCCAAGGTCTATCCATCACAATGTCCTTTTACCTTCTGGGCAGAAGCAGCCATATGTACAGTAGCTGGAACAGCTGTAATCTGGATTGGAACATGTTTTGAGACAGGGAGAACCACACTCTTTGTAGATTTGGTTAGCTGGACATCTTCCCAAAGCTTTAAAACACAATGGTTCAGAGAGTGAAGTTAGGACAGACGGGAAGGAAAGAAGTATGGCAAATTGTCAAGAAGCAGAAAAAAGCAATGGAGAATAGCTACAGGGGGAACAAGGAGCAACAACCACAATAAGGAGCAGCTGAAACACTGGTGGGGAGCATACTTTCTTCCTGTCCTCATTGGTAGCCCTGTCTTAATATATGTAAATAATGAGGCATTTACTAGCTGTGCACATTTCATTTCAGAATACCGAAGCTGACGTTTATGGTAGTTTGGTCAATGTGTTGTTAATATCTGAAATGTATAATCATGACCCGGCACCTCATAATAACTTACAGCAGAAGTCAGTGCTCCTCCAATCAGACACTTCCTGATGGGACATGGCACACTGCCTGGAGTACTCCGAAAGAGTAGCACAAGTACAGTTCCTCTGGCCTTGATCAGGGCAGTTTTGCATGTCAAGTTGGCAGCGGATAACAAACCCTTTCCTTGAGATGTTGCAAGATTGAGACACGAGTCCTAGAAGTTGGCTGCAGATCCTAGCCTATTGGGAGAAGAAAGAAAGGCAGTTTCAATGAATGCAATGCATTTTGGGACAGGGCGCGATTGTACCACAGACTAAATTGCTTTGACAGCTTGTTACCAAAAGCATTGAGTAGGAATGTGTGCCTATCGTTAATGTAGTCTCCCCCTTATCACCATATAATTTATGGACTGGCAAGCAAAAGGCCACAGGCGGCAGTCCCTGGATCCAATGGTGGCAAAACTTCCCACCTTGCTTCCTGTTGTCTGAGGGCTGAATAACATTTAATCTTGAACGGGAGAGTAGATAGGCAGAATTACATGTGATATCTGTTGCCTTGTAGGGATTAAAAGGAGGGAGTAAGACACGCAAAGCTATATTTTTATTCTTCCTTGTCTATCTAACATTAACACTTCAGGCCGTTGCCCTGACTGTGACTCTCCAGGGTTCCAGACAGGAGTCTTCTCCAGCCCTATCTGCATTTGACCTTGGATCTTTTGCATGTTCTGGTCTTTTATCACATTTTGAAAAGTCTTAATAATTTTTTTTTTATAAAAAAGAAATGAATGGATCCTTTTTTTATTTGCAATGCGCAGGGGCCACAGCAGGGGGCAAATGGTTGAAGCCCCTGCATCATCCTTCCACCAGAGTTCCAATCCAAATCTGGCCCCAGCACATCTGATATGTGAATTGCCAAAAAATAATATTTTAAAATAAATGCATCCTTTTCTAGCAATGCATATTGTCCGTGTGTGTGTGTGTGTGTGTGTGAGAGAGAGAGAGAGAGAGAGAGAGAGAGAGAGAATGCATGGATGGGAGTGATATGTTTATGAGAATGTGGATAGCGATGACCACTTTGGGCTCTGGCCACACTCATTTGGGGCTCCTGCCCTGCTACTAAGAGAATACAGTCTCCATCCTGTTGTGCTGAAGCTAGAATGTGAGAGAAGCAGGGAACTAACTGGGGAGAATGCCACTCCCTCACAGCTGGAAAGCCTAAATTCTCCACTTTTGAAAATCCCTTTTATGAAAAACCTCCAAAAAGATAGTAAGAGGTTTGCTCATCCCATTCCATGCTTTCCTCCCAGTTCTTTCAGACCGACTTAGCCAATCTACTACTGTATCTTCAATCATGGCAGTGTTTTCTCAATTACTGCCTCTGTCCAAAAGTATTGAAAGGTAGGCAGATCCAGAAAAATGATATGGTACATACATATTTCTTGCGAGGAACGTTAGAAACTGTCATTTCCTCAATTGGGCAGATCTCTGCAGGATCATCAATTTTATGTAGGGCGGCATATTTTTGAGGGTCCAGAAGTTTGTCTATTAATCAAAGTATAAAGTCAGTTGAGTTTGTTAGTAAAGAGTTCATCTTAGGCAACCTATGCACTACATAAGTGAGGGTCCATTTATACACCTGACCCATTTTACATTAAAAAAACAACAACCATGCATGTATGAAGATAGGCAGGTGGCTTGTTGTTGTCATCAATCTCTGGAAAAATAAAACATCAAAAGTGGAGTTTTTAAGGGCAGTAAAATGATGGTTTCTCGACTCTAGTCATGCTCTTCCCTTTATGGAAGGGCTGTTGACCCAGTGAACATCTTTGCAGAAGGCAATGTTTGCCAATTTCCCCATTCCACTACAGCCCCTATACTCTATAGAAGTTTGGGGGACCCTCCAAACAGCACAGAAGATGGCATAGGAGGAGGGGCTTGGCAAAAAATTGCCTCCTCACCTTTCCTGTTAATGGAAACCTCCACTAGATTGAAAACTCAATTGGATACAACCAATGCTTTTACCTTTTCTTATTATAATACCACAGAAAAGTGATGGGAAATAAAAAACATGGGACCTTACTGCCATGTGTGAGCAAGTGGTCCTCATATTATCTCAGGGTCTTCTTTATTTTATCAACTATACTAGAGGTTTAGGCAATTAGATGACAATGTTTGGCTTAATAAGTTGTCATGAAATCCAAACCTTTCTGTCTTTTATTTCTGCACTGGAAAAACTCACCTTCACTCATAAACTCATTTAATTCTTTCCCATCAAAGTTCCCACACAGTCCACATGTTCTTGTCATGTATTTTTCCTCAATCAAAACCTAAAAGAGAAAACTGAATTAATTAGAAAAATAGTTATGCATTGTATCTTGGTAAAATACAAAGCCCTGAGTGACTCAGGTCTCAAGTACTTAGAGGAGAGCTGCTTTCTGCCAGCCCATACATTAAGATCTGCTGAGAAGGCCCTCTTTGTGATTCTGCTACCCAATGTAGCACATGTTGCTGTGATGTGGGGAATAGTCTTGTTGCTAAGGCTCCCTGTCTGTGAAATTCCCTTCCTGTAAAATAGAGGGGACTAAGCATTTATGCCCCTTCATGGATCACTGCCTTGTCGTGGCGAAGGGGCTTGAATTACTCAGGGAAGCTATGGACAGGTCAAGATGGACAGGTCATAGTAGAGAGTTTGGACCAAACGTGATCCACCTGGAGTAGGAACTGGCAACCCACTCCAGTATCCCTGCCAAGAAAACTCCATGGACAAAGACAACAGGCATATAAAAGATATGACGCTGGAAGATGAGCCCCTCAGGTCGGAAGGCGTCCAACATGCTACTGGGGAAGAGCGGAGGACAAGTACAAGTAGATCCAGAGCTGATGAAGCGGCTGGGCCAAAGCCGAAAGGACGCTTGGTTGCGGATATGCCTGGAAGCGAAAGGAAAGTCCAATGCTGTAAAGAAAAGTATTGCATAGGAACCTGGAATGTAAGAACCATGAACCTTGGTAAGCTGGATGTGGTAAAAAGTGAGATGGCAAGAATAAACATTGACATCCTAGGCATCAGTGAACTAAAATGGACAGGAATGGGCGAATTCAGTTCGGATGACTATCATATCTACTACTGTGGGCAGGAATCCCGTAAAAGAAATGGAGTGGCCCTCATAGTCAACAAAAGAGTGGCGAAAGCTGTACTGGGATGTAATTTCAAAAATGATAGAATGATCTCGATGCGAATCCAAGGCAGACCTTTTAACATCACAGTAATCCAAGTTTATGCACCAACTACCAGTGCTGAAGAAACTGAAATTGATCAATTCTATGAAGACTTACAACACCTTATAGAAATGACACCAAAGAAGGATGTTCTTCTCATTATAGGGGATTGGAATGCTAAAGTAGGGAGTCAAGAGATAAAAGGAACAACTGGCAAGTTTGGCCTTGGAGTTCAAAATGAAGCAGGGCAAAGGCTAATAGAGTTCTGTCAAGAGAACAAGCTGGTCATCACAAACACTCTTTTCCAACAACACAAGAGACGACTCTACACATGGACATCACCAGATGGGCAACATCGAAATCAGATTGATTATATTCTCTGCAGCCAAAGATGGAGAAGCTCTATACAGTCAGCAAAAACAAGACCTGGAGCTGACTGTGGCTCAGATCATCAGCTTCTTATAGCAAAATTCCAGCTTAAACTGAAGAAAGTAGGAAAAACCACTGGGCCAGTAAGATACAATCTAAATCAAATTCCTTATGAATACACAGTTGAAGTGAAGAACAGGTTCAAGGATTTAGATTTGGTGGATAGAGTGCCTGAAGAACTGTGGATGGAGGCTCGTAACATTATACAGGAGACAGCAACGAAAACCATCCCAATGAAAAAGAAATGCAAGAAAGCACAGTGGCTGTCCAAGGAGGCCTTACAAATAGCGGGGGAGAGAAGGCAAGCAAAATGCGAGGGAGATCGTGAAAGATACAGGAAATTGAATGCAGATTTCCAAAGAATAGCAAGGAGAGACAAGAGGGCCTTTCTAAACGAGCAATGCAAAGAAATAGAGGAAAATAACAGAATGGGAAAAACCAGAGATTTGTTCAAGAAAATTGGAGATATGAAAGGAACATTTCGTACAAAGATTACCACAATTAAGGACAAAAGTGGAAAGGACCTAACAGAAGCAGAAGACATCAAGAAGAGGTGGCAAGAATACACAGAAGAATTATACCAGAAAGATATGGAGATCTCATACACCCCAGGTAATGTGGTTGCTGACCTTGAGCCAGACATCCTGGAGAGTGAAGTCAAATGGGCCTTAGAAAGCCTCGCTAACAACAAGGCCAGTGGAAGTGATGATATTCCAGCTGAACTATTTAAAATTTTAAAAGATGATGCTGTTAAGGTGCTACACTCAATATGCCAACAAGTTTGGAAAACTCAGCAGTGGCCAGAGGATTGGAGAAGATCAGTCTACATCCCAATCCCAAAGAAGGGCAGTGCCAAAGAATGCTCCAACTACCGCACAATTGCACTCATTTCACATGCTAGCAAGGTTATGCTTAAAATTCTACAAGGCAGGCTTAAGCAGTATGTGGACCGAGAACTCCCAGAAGTGCAAGCTGGATTTCGAAGGGGCAGAGGAACCAGAGACCAAATTGCAAACATGCGCTGGATTATGGAGAAAGCTAGAGAGTTCCAGAAAAACATCTACTTCTGCTTCATTGACTACGCAAAAGCATTTGACTGTGTCGACCACAGCAAACTATGGCAAGTTCTTAAAGAAATGGGAGTGCCGGATCACCTCATTTGTCTCCTGAGAAATCTCTATGGGGGACAAGAAGCTACAGTTAGAACTGGATATGGAACAACTGATTGGTTCAAAATTGGGAAAGGAGTACGACAAGGCTGTATATTGTCTCCTTGCTTATTTAACTTATATGCAGAATTCATCATGCGAAAGGCTGGACTGGATGAATCCCAAACCGGAATTAAGATTGCCGGAAAAAATATCAACAACCTCAGATATGCTGATGATACTACCTTGATGGCAGAAAGTGAGGAGGAATTAAAGAACCTTTTAATGAGGGTGAAAGAGGAAAGCGCAAGATATGGTCTGAAGCTCAACATCAAAAAAACTAAGATCATGGCCACTGGTCCCATCACCTCCTGGCAAATAGAAGGGGAAGAAATGGAGGCAGTGAGAGATTTCACTTTCTTGGGTTCCATGATCACTGCAGATGGTGACAGCAGTCACGAAATTAGAAGACGCCTGCTTCTTGGGAGAAAAGCAATGACAAACCTAGACAGCATCTTAAAAAGCAAAGACATCACCTTGCCGACAAAGGTCCGTATAGTTAAAGCTATGGTCTTCCCAGTAGTAATGTACGGAAGTGAGAGCTGGACCATCAAGAAGGCTGATCGCCGAAGAATTGATGCTTTTGAATTATGGTGCTGGAGGAGACTCTTGAGAGTCCCATGGACTGCAAGAAGATCAAACCTATCCATTCTCAAAGAAATCAGCCCTGAGTGCTCACTAGAAGGACAGATCCTGAAGTTGAGGCTCCAGTACTTTGGCCACCTCATGAGAAGAGAAGACTCCCTAGAAAAGACCCTGATGTTGGGAAAGATGGAGGGCACAAGGAGAAGGGGACGACAGAGGATGAGATGGTTGGACAGTGTTCTCGAAGCTACTAACATGAGTTTGGCCAAACTGCGAGAGGCAGTGAAGGATAGGCGTGCCTGGCGTGCTCTGGTCCATGGGGTCACGAAGAGTCGGACACGACTGAACGACTGAACAACAACAAAGCATTTATGACCTTAAGGCCACATTCATTCATGACCAGCACTCAGCAGGGGAGCTCATACTACTGCTTAGTGTCCCTACTTGAGACTTGTGCACAGAAGACACACATAGGTTGGCATACATAGACACACATCACCCTCTCCTAAGTTGATATGTGCAGATCAGAAGAGGAAGGTTTACAACCCCCTTTCCCTATATCAGATTATCAGTCTGATGACTGAGGTGAGCACAGATTGATAAAACGCAGCGTTGTGCCATTTTTGCCTGAGTCAACACACCTGAGTCAACACCAACCACAATTAGCACAGCAGCAAGCTCAACGAAATGTCTGAGAACCGCTTCGTGGGCTGCTGTCCAGGTCAGATTGACCTATGTTGCGTTATTAATCATGCAACTACCTGCTATTAGATGAGGGGTGTTTTGTTTTTTTGCTTTGCTTTTTTGAAAAGGAGACTTGTTGTGACACCTTGAAGGCCAACAGATTTATGCCAACAATTAATCTGCTAGTTTTTAAGGTGCCACAGCAAGACTCCTTTTTGTTCTTGCTGTAACAGGTTAACAGGCCTCCCTCGCTGGAATTTGTCATCCTGAAGAATGTAAGTGTTCTCTCCCAATCATATTTTCTATGGGTGAAAACAGATGACCACTTAACCATGTGGCTACTGCTTCAGCGTGTTCTACCTGTCAGCCCTAATCAGGTACGGAGTTTGTCATCCATAGGCTGTAGCAACCCAGGCATCCCAATGGAATGCAATGCCTGCTTCTACCCCTTACTTCCCTTTACTTGCAGGGAGGATGGGAAGAGCCAGCTCATGGCATGTCGAGAACCCAGTGGAGCGGCTGGTGCCCTTTGTGACCACTAGGGCAGGAGGCAGGGAGCATAAAGAGTAGGTAGCCAGTGCTAGGCATAGCCAGCTAATTCTAGTTTTGCTCCCATCCACGCCACCGCTGAGATCCCCAAGTGTGGTTAAGAGCGGTAGACTCGTAATCTGGTGAACCGGGTTCGTGTCTCTGCTCCTCCACATGCAGCTGCTGGGTGACCTTGGGCTAGTCACACTTCTTTGAAGTCTCTCAGCCCCATTCACCTCACAGAGTGTTTGTTGTGGGGGAGGAAGGGAAAGGAGAATGTTAGCCACTTTGAGACTCCTCCGGGTAGTGATAAAGTGAGATACCAAATCCAAACTCTTCTTCTTCTTCTCTTCCCAAGGGCAACACTTATACTAAGGAGGATGCAACTGATAGCCAGGGACACTCTCTGGACTGGTTGTAAGAAGGCAGATGGAGGCTGGCTTCTTCATTACAACCATGCAGTAATAATGTAAAACCTGTGCAATTTTTATCATTCCAAAAATATGCTCAGTAGATGAAAGCAAGACTTTACCCACCATGAGGTAATCATCATTATTCCAGAAAACGGCAAGCTCAATCTCCATCAGCTTGGCCACTAGGCGGATGGTGCGTCCAAAAGGTGTGATCTGAATTCCATTTCTGGTGTATGGCAGCCTGATAATACTGTTGGAGTAGTATGGGGAAGAGGAAAGAAGAAACACATAGACTTAGAAACTTAGTAATTCCAAGGAATTTCCAGGTTTTGTGTTCTAAGTCAAAAGCTGTCTTTTTTATCCAAACTTTTTTTTAATCGTCCATAAATTAGAGATGCTTAGCAGTGTCTATTTCTCACCATATATTTCCATTAAAATTAATAACCAAAAGTTTCCTAGTCACTTTTAACATTAAATTTAAAACTGTATTTCTTAAAGATCAGACTGAGTCTGGAAAAGACCACTATTCCCAATTAAGAACACAAGGCAGGTGCCATAGTACCAGCAAAAATAAGCATTTAACTCATTCATGCCTTTTATTATTAATATTCATGGGACTGTTTGGGAATTTTAAAAAAATGGAGGCAAAAGAGCTCTAAAATCTACTAGAAAACAATTTCAGTTAGGAGAGGCCTTAGCCTTGGATCACGCAACTGAAGAAACATCTGAGCATGTGTAAAATGCCATTCCTACTGTGACAGAATCTTGGGAGTATGGCAAAGTCCAGCTTTCACTTTTGACAAGCTGAAGAATTGGAAAGAAATGCCTCATTTCTGCCATCATGTTTTCATAAAGTGCAAAATATGTTGCTGTTGTTTGGTTAAACCCTAGGTTTTGGGGCAAACTCCTTTTGCATGGCAAGATTTATGTTTGTCTCTAAACAATTTCCATTAACTATAAAAATGAAAACCATGTCAATCACAAAGAATATTATGTCAAAAACTGTATTAACAACACCTTCAGAGAGGAAAAGAAAAAGGTCAGCTTGAAACCTGAACCTATAGTTGTTGATTTAAAAAAAGAGCAAAGCTTTCACCACATGAGCATTTTCCTATCACATGCTTACCCAACATCCTTGACTGATATGATGCCATTTTCAATTATGATAACATTGGGTCCCAACTCGATGATGATTCTGGTAATTTTTTTGTTGGGTCCACGACGGAACTGGATGTTGAAATCCGGGTTGACGTCATTGCATACGGTGGCAAAGATGTAATTGCAAGTCCCAGAAAAATCATACAAGTAGTTGTCAAAAGTTGAGAAATGCCCAGTTCCCCAGGTGGAGCATGAGCCCTTGTCCACAGCTTAAAGAAAGGAAGAAAAACTATAGTGAGGTTCTGTTTGGCTTTGATTATTCTGTTGGCCATTCTGAATGGCATTGTGCATATACTTTAGTAGTATTTTAATCAGTTGAATGGATTCTTCTTTTAAATCTGTCCTCCTGGCTCATGATACATAAGCATGGTGGGCATGTACCGTGTTGTCTGCAAACAATTACTTTTTTCTAAGAGTTTCCATTCATAGCAGATGCCCCTATGAAGTCCCCGTCCCATGTGCTTTTTAAAAAATCCAGCTTTCCTTGATGCAGAATTTGCGCTGCCTGGATACAGAATTGTAATAGTTTTTTAAAGTAAAAAATTCATGCCATCTTGCATGTATCTGACCTTTGAAGTACTGTGAACCTTTTATCACAATTTTTCACTAAAAGAAGGGCAGTAATACCTGTATGGTGAAGACGGGCATTATCTAGACTTCTCAACTCTTCAGAATAGGTTTCTAGAAAATAGGAAAAGGTGCATATGTCAAGTCTACATAAGTTAGCATTTCTAATTATCCTCCAATCAAATGCATTTTCATGGTGAAAATATGACCCAATCCTATCCTTTAGCTCATTTTATTTTGTGGAATGTCCGCAGGCGTATCTCATTATTAGGAAAGTAAAGAAAAGGGAATGAAAAAATGATCATGATTTTTCTCTCTCCACTGCAGGGAAGCCTGTCCCTGTAGGTTCTACTTCTAGGAAAAGAAATACTCACCAAGGTCAAGCCATTCAGCACTCTTTTGGCCTAAAGTGAAACAAAGGTACAGTATACTGGTTGTATTAAAATAACTTACTATTTATTGGTGAACCCTATAACAGAATTTCAAGTCCCACTACTAGAAAACAGGGCATAATGATAATACACTTCCCCTCCCCAACGAAAGGCAAAAGAAAAACACACACTCTTAGATGTTATATTTTCAAAAGTAGAATTTATCAAAACACACACACACACACACTGTTTTGTTAATTGAATTACTTTTTGTGGCTTCAAATATAACAGCAAAGTGAAAACATTTCCATCCTTTGCCTGGCACAGTGGCACATTTTGACCCTGAAGAATTGTCCCATGGACTTGAAGCTCGAAACAAGCATTCTAAACTATTGGGAATACTGTACTATATACCATTCTTTTCCCAAGCATTACTTGACCTCTGACCATTCAGCACTGATATTCTTCTCTTGAGAGAGACTTTTTGAGAAACCTACAATCACAGTGAAATGTCCGGATGCCCTCCAGATATTGTTGGACTACAAGTTCCATCATCTGTGACCATTGGCCATAGAGGGAGTTGATGGGAGTTGTAGTCCAACAACATCTAAAGGGCACTTGGCTGGGGAAGGCAGGCCTTGAGCCTCGTTATAGGAGGAATCTCATTAAGGTGACTGCTCTCCTGCAGTTCCATCCCATTTTGCTGCAGAGATGTTACAATGAAAGAAGTAGACCAGAAAGTGCTGACAACATGTTTTCTTCCCCCACTGGTGTTGGAAACTATTCCTGCACCATTTCTCCCATTCCAGTATCACCAGGAACACATGGAATGGGGCTGGGCCAGAACAACAGCCCTACCACTCCTGTTGCAAAAGAAAGAGTCCACAATGGATGTTAAATGTGCAAATTATTACCTCCTCCTAGTGCCACTTCCTGTCTTTGAAAGGAGGCACCTATGAAATAAAAAAGGAAATTAAATAGAGAATAAATATACAATTAATTGAAACGAACAACTTTTCACAAGTATTCTTGGGATTATGCATCTTGGTTTTAAACTCATGAATGAAATAATTATTTAGGTTAAAAACAACAACAGTTGACCAAGTGGATATTGTCTGCATTAAAGCTATTTGAGTTTAGGTTAAGTTATACTGTGCTAATCTTTTGCAAGCACATATACTCCATCAAGAGCCCACCGGACAACCCATCATTCTGAGAACCCTTACTCAGCCAGCACAATGGATAAGCAGCAGTAGCTTTTTAGAATACAGTAAGTATAGAGCTGTGGTTTTTTTTTTTTTTTTAAATAAGGTAGTAGTAGCATTTTTATCAGGAGAGAGAAAATGATCACCAGTGTCTTGTGAGTGCAGAGGTAGGGTTTCCATATATGTTATGGAGCTGTCTCAATTTAATAGTCACATTAAATGGACAGGCAGTTTCCCCTTCATAATATTGCAGTAGCAAAAGAAGCTGCATGCATCTGGCAAAGTTTACCATTTTATGCCACAGCTATCTTTCATTGAATTAGGAATGTTTAGCCAGGAGAAGAGGCAATTAAGAGGTGATACGATAGCCATTGTCAAATAGCTGAAGAGTCATCAAAGATATGAAGGAGCAAATTTGTTTTCTGTTGCTCCAGGGGACCAGAGGGCAAGACCTGAACCAACATGTTCCAATTGCAGCAAAAGGGATTTTGACTAAATTTCAGTAAGAACTTTCTAACAATATGAGCTGTTCAACAGTGCAGCCAATTGTTTTGGAAGATGGTGGGCTCTCCTTTATCAGAGGTTTTGAGGCAGAAGCGGGATAGTCTTCTATTAATTATGTTGTAACAGTGGGTTTTCTGCATCGGAAGGGGTTGGTTTAGATGACCTTTGAAGTACCTTCCAACCAAGAACTTGGCTCTGTATTAGACCTGACAATCCTGATATTTAGCAAGGGCTGGTCTCAGAACTGAATTTGCTTATTTCCTTCTACATTTGCCCACAATAAGTGGTTTTGTCAATGATATATGAGTTAACCAAGTGTGGAATGATATATTTTGGTATTCGCTGCATAAAAGTAGTGGAAGGGGTGTGGAAAAGACAGTATCAAAAACTTCCTGATGGCTAAACGGGAAGGAAATAATATCTACTTTGCATTTTATTCCAGGAACTTTTACCCATGGAAGATGCCTGACAACAGATGGAATTGTGCCAAAGGTAGTTTCTGACATTACTATGCTATTCCTGTTATGAAGCGAATCGACACCATTGTGGAAATGGATTGTTTCAAGATGCTACTGTAACTTCAGAAACAAAATCTTTACAGCTCTGACCCAGCATCAGAGACCAGCATGATCAGGCCCATGCTGACACCCCTGGGGCACAGAAGGACCCATCATCAGTCCTGCTCACACCACCATTGAGGGCTTCATCCAGCATTGCCACCAGGGTTCCCACCATCGGCTTCTCCTGCTCTACTGCTGCTTTTTGCTGCTGCTGCCAGTCACTGACTCCCTGGACATATTTACTTGGCTTGACTCCCACCCAGCTACTGCTGCCGCCGGGAAAGATAAACATGTCCAGGGGCAGCACAAGAACAATAGGCAGCGGCGGCAGCAAGCAACAGGGCATGCTCCCAGATGACACAATCACTGTTGCTCTCCCTCTGGACATGTTTACTTGGCAGGCAGTGACATTTTTTTGCAGAGGAAGTGAGCCAAGCACTTATCCACTATGCATGGGCACCATCTTAGAGTGCCCCAAATACAAAGCCCAGTATGGACACTGTACATTGCATTTTAGGCAATCTAAAATTATAGCTGTCCACAGCAGGTCTGAACAGTATTGGCTTATTTCTTATTCAGAAACTTTGCATTGTATTCAGCTAACTTAATGCAATGTATGTCCAAGTATGACCAAAGTTAGTCCTGTGAGAACAGTAGATCAATGAATCAGCACAATCAGCACAAAGATTTACACTTGCATTCCAGGACTCCTCTACTCTTCTCCCTCACACACCCATTTACTGTGCTGTGTGTCTCCCCCCCCCAACACTCTGGACACTGCTGTTTTTCTAGAAAAAGAGGTGCCAGAACTCACCATGAACGCCTACCTTGTTATCTTGTAATGGTAATGGCACCCACCTGAGAGGTGCCGGAAATGAGTTCCGGCAAGTTCCGGCTGAAAACAAGCCCTGCCTCTGAAGCAGATTTGGGGTGAATACATGGCATGCACACAGGGAGGAGAGGCAGGAAAGTCCCATTATGCAAGCATAAATCCTTGCACTGACAGAATGCTTACTTAATGCTGCATTGGATACAAGGCAATGTAAACCTTCAGCTCCAAATCACAGGACCAGACCACAGCTGCAGTTCCACATAGAACAGTATTCACTATTGCCCATGCAATCAAAATAGCAAAAAAAAGAAAAGCGCTTAACGCTAGGTACAATATTTGTTCCTCTCAGAATTTTTCATATGTAGGACCTGTGTGTCCTGTGTAGGACCTGAACCAATTTACAAGAAAGGAGATTCAGACTAAACATTAGGAAGACCTTCCTGATGGTAAGAGCTGTCCAATAGTGGAATGGACTGCCTTGGAAGGTGGTGGACTCTCCTTCATTGGAGGTTTTAAAACAGGTTGGAAGGACATCTTTGGGCCAAAATACACGTGACGCTAAACACATCATTTGAAGACCCTTATATTGGATGTGCTGATTTCCTTAAGCAGCAATCCTATGCACATTTTCCTGGCAGTTAGTCACACTGAATTCAGTGAGACTGACTTCTGAGTAGACTTTTAGAGGTCTGTACTGCTAAGGAGGTTTATAAATTGATCTGTGAAATTTAAGTGAACTTTTAAATTGTTCTTTCTGGGGTTGTTCTACAAATCTATCTTTCAGGAATATGTTCTCCTATGTGGTTAGTGTCACATGGGTCATTAGGTGCAGTAGATAATATAAAATAAATAAATTTAGAACTGTTCAGAACACCTCTGTATTGTTTTTAGAAAGAAAGACTTAAAACTATGTGCTTGGAATGTTTTTGGCAGTCCTGGGACCAGTTGTAACAGCAAATAATTACAGGTGAAAAAGAAAAATTGCAAATAACAAGAAACCACATTCCAGAAGAGAACCAAAATGAGTTACAACAGAGTTTTAGATAAGAACTATATACATTTAGTAAGTTGGAAGAACAGCACATCTTTCACAGACTTACCTGATAACCTGTCTGAATGATCCATATGATTCTGATCTGAGTAATAAAGAAAAATAAATTTTATGAAACAAAAACTATGAAAGTAGAATATAAAACAGATATTTTGAAACCACAATTGATAGCAAAGTGTTTATAGCTACCTTCATGGAGTATAACTGCATTAGCTATTAACCTGTGATAGGTAAATAGAACCTCCTTCTTCAGAGGCAAAATACCTATAATTACCAGATTCTGAGGACAAATGGGGTCAACTTCATGCTCTGTTTGTGATCTTCTATAGGAATCTAGCTTGGGATGCTGAACTACATAGATCTTTGGACAGATGCAGTAAGACAAATCTTACATTCCTAGAAGGATTCACAGAACAAATTTGTTCTTCGAATTAAAAAAACGTCGAAGTCTATATCTTCTTGCATGGAAGCATCTTTCAAGTGTAATATACAAAAGAATGTATTGTTGTTGGGTATAATAGTTGGGTTCCATCCTAGAAGAGTTTCATGTACAAATATGCAAGATTGCTGAAGGAATATGTAAGATCTCTTGCTTCTGGGACCATTGGAGGTTGGTATTTTTTGCAGTTTCCAGATCTGAAAGTGTATTCCATTGAAGGTTTTATATGTCAAATAAAGAGGATGAATGCTGAACTGTGGCATGAAAAGCAGGGAATGTTCCACAAGTACCCAAGAGAAATGTCAAAGTGCAAAAGTCAAGAAGAGAACAATCAAATCATTCAGTTTTGCCTAAATATATCGTGTTTCAAACCAGTCATTCCCACTTTATAATCACACTGGGATCCTTCCTTCCTTCCTTCCTTCCTTCCTTCCTTCCTTCCTTCCTTCCTTCCTTCTTATTTGGTAAGGTAAAATCTTTATTACGGTCAAGGACCAGAAAGCTTCTTATTTGGTTAATTATATATGGTGGGCATTCCACACAAGCAGTGTCAAAGAAAAGAAGTGAGGTTAACTTATCTATAGCATCTTCTACCACTTTATTGCATCCTATACCTATATATTGTATGTCCTCTAATGCTTTGGCATCCTTTACACCCAAAATGACAAGATTGAAAGAAGACCCATGTTATCTATGTATATTCTAGATGTGATTTTAGACTTACCTGAACTATGCAGGAGGCTGCAGAGGAGAACCAGTAGTGCCCCAAACATGATGTTGAGTAGAGAGTCCTTTCCCCCGCCTTGGACTCTCCTCCTCCCCTATCTACTCACAATGGGCAGTGCTGCTGCTGCCACTCTAGCCTCACCTTGTCAAGCTTGGATGCTTTATATATAGCATTACAAGGCCCTCCCTTATTCCCATGCACATTCTGAGATGGCCACAGCTGGGTAAAGTGGAGTAACCGCCAAACAGGATCTTCACTTTATCAGGCGTAATGCACGCAAATGCTATCTGGAAAAATAAAAGAAAAATACGCCTCCTCTACTTGAGTATCATTTTTCCATAGCTAGTTCAATGGACTTGGCTTGCAACAGTTTACACAAACACTTTTAACAGTATTTGCTGTAGAAGTGTGGTGTGGAGTCCAAAAGAAATGCAGATCTGTAGTGCAGAAAATCTGATAACCCCGATAAAGGTGGAATGTAGCACATGGAAGATGGAGCAAGCTTGTTTTCTGCTGCTCTGGAGGGTAGGACCCAAAACTAATGGATTTAAATGACAAGAAAGGAGATTCTGACTAAACATTAAGAACAGCTAAGTTGCTAAACAGAAGTTTGATGGCCATCTGTCAGGGATTCTTTAGCAGTGATTCCTGCATTTCCGGGGGTTGGACTTGGTGACCCTTTGAGTCTCTTCCAACTCTACAATTCTATGATACATAAACTATTGGCCAAAGAGACAAGAGGACTGAAGTTGGGCAGTCTTGCTGTGCTAACCTTATGAACAGGCAATAAGAGGAGACTCTCTCTCTCTCTCTCTCTCTCTCTCTCTCTCTCTCTCTTTGTGTGTGGGTGTTTAAAATAGAAGGCAAGGCTGATTATTTGAGATCCTACTAATTACAGGTCCTTATCTTCCTTAAAAATCTTTCTTTCCTCCAGTGTATATCCCTTTCACATAGTGGGAATGAACATTTTTCAGCCCTAAGCAATGATATTTATTCCCTGGAGGAGGGCTGGACAAGCATAATTATGAAGAACGAGCTTCAGAATGTTGTGTAATAAAATGCCATTTGAATGCAATTCCACTATACTAGGACACCATGAAGCTCTTCTGTCCAGGTCCCATGGAAATGAATGGAAGGTGTGTTCTTGTATGACTCCTATTCAGTTTCAGTGTGGGCTTTTGCCAGATAACTTTGTAGTGATTGTGCTCTCCAGAAGAAGAAGGAAAGAGCTGTACCTCAGAGGTAGAAAATCTGTTTTGCATGCAGAAGGTCCCAAGTTCAACCTGTAGCATCTCCAGGAAGGGCTGGGAGAGAACCCTGCCTGAAACTATTGAGAACCGTTGAGTGTAGATCAGGCATAGGCAAACTCGGCCCTCCAGATGTTTTGGGTCTACAATTCCCATCATTCCTCACCACTGGTCCTGTTAGCTAGGGATCATGGGAATTGTAGACCAAAAACATCTGGAGGACTGAGTTTGCCTATGCCTGGTATAGATAATACTGAGCTACTGGCCTGAGTTGGTAGAAGGCAGCTTCCTATGCTCCTATGAGGTTCTAGAACTCTCCAGCCATCACTTCAGATGAATAGGTAAAGTATGGCCTGGTCTACCCATGAATTAAAATGCAGGAAAAAGTCATGAGAAAAAGTATTGAGTTAGTAGAATGTACTGCAGACTGCAAGTGAAGGAACACATTTTTAATGCTCTTTGGGGGGGGGGGGAACAATACAAAACAAACATACAAAAATGAGCTCTCCCTACTTCTACCATTAGGCAGAAGGAGGCAATCACCTCAGGTGGCAGAGCCTGAGAGGAAACATCCCTAAATAGTTTGTCTGAGCCCTCCAGTCATTCCCTTTAGTTGTCACATGCCTGTCCCACCCAGGCTCCCTGATCTGTCCTACTTCCTCAGTTGTGGTAAAAGCTGCTATCTACTTACCAGGTTTGAAGTAAGACTTAACTGCTGGTCCAGTTAGCTTCTCTGTGTGGGATGGGAATGCCATCTTGTCCTTTGACTCAGGCAGCAAAATACCTTGCACCTGTCCCAGATACCTAGCACAGCAGAGAGTGGGCTTGGCTAGAAACTGTTTTGCTCCTGAGCTACTATTTTTTACTTGCAGAGAGGGAATGTTTTTTATTTTGTTTTCTGAAAATGGGGTGTGTTCTAGTGCTGTATGGGAGGTCACAGAAGAACACAGAACTCTCAAGTGTCAATTCAGAGTTTCCGTAGCTCAAAGCACATAATAGTTAAAATGCCTTCTTTTCCAAGCCAATATAAGGCAGCTACTGGCTCTGCAAACATACCCTGTCCTCAGTTGCCAGCTTCCCCAGTTAACACACAAGAGGAAGACAGAGTTATAGCCAATACAGCACTAAATCTCTTGTTTCAGCAGCACAAGTGTTTCTCCTTGTGCAATTGTACATTCTCCTCATCTCCTCCCACCTGCACATTCCTTAAATCTGTTTTGGGGTTTCCCCTAACCCTCCACAGCAGAATTGGGTATGGTGTGGGGTACATGCAGGGAGGAGAGGGAGGGAAGCCCATTGAGCTACCAGTAATCATTGCATGTGTGCAACTAGTGTAGGAACAACATGGAAGGGAAAAGCTACTACTGTATTTGGTAACACCTTTTTCCAGAATCCCTGGTTTGAATCTCCCAACATCTTAAAAGGTGCTGTAAAGCAAAACATCTTAGATACAGAGGATAGGACTGGACCAATCTTGCTTAAGCTCAAGTTCTCTGGCTGATTTGAGGATAATAAGATGCCAGAATGTAAGTGCATGTAACAATTTACAACAAGAGCTTAACATATTTCTTTCTTCTTTGGCTGTCTTAAGAACTCTGCACTGCATGGGAAACATTATTTTGAAATTAATTCCCAGGGACAATGGTTTCATGCCTCACTGTGTTGGCTCAATGCCTGCAATATCTCAGATTCCCTAGGTGTTAGACCTCCGAGGCTGGAACTACATGTGTCAGCCACTCCTTGTGTTCCCCCACAGGTGAAGAGCTATTTGTAAATGCTGCAATCCACAGAGCAAAAGAACAAGTTGCCAGGGACAGAGAGCAGCAGGTATCAATTTTTTTTTGGGGGGGGGGGGTGTTTCAGAAACATTTTTGTAAGTGCTCGGAAGCATCCTCACAATCAGTTCCTGTATTTTATTCATTTCCCCAAATATTATCTACCAACAAAGGCCAGGTTTTATGTTTCTTATTTTAGACCTCGGTTCAGCAAATTATCTATTTTATGCTTGTAAAGCAATAAATCACCAGGATTTCCTCAAATTCCTAACAGCTGAAATAGAAAAGTCTTGCTTTTAAGACAGATCTGCACATTAAAATGAACAAGATAATTGCAGGAAATGGAAAATGATGTATCGGATACTGCTTTTCCATCTTGTATTCTCTAAGACTTTGTCAAGACCAGACTGTGTGAAGACATCAGGATGTTGGGTACTTCCCTGCTCCCATCTCATGCCATTGGCTTCTGCTGTCACAGAGACAGGTGCATGGATTACTATGGGTTACTATGTCATTAGGATACAGTAGTCACAGCAGGGCACAGACCACGGTTCAAATCCCCACTCAGCCATGAAGGTCACTGGGCCAGTCACTGTCGCTCAACCTAGCCTACCTCAGAGGGTTGTTTGGAAGAAAAACAAGAAGGCAGACCTTGAGCCCCTTGGGGGAAAGGTGGGTTATATATGTAATAATCAATAGGACATGGATAAGTTGTTCAATGGTAGGAGGGGTATGAGAGAGTATTTTTTTATTTTTGTGTTTCCCCCTTTCTTTTCATACATGCATACTCACGTATATACACCATTTTTTGCAGGGGAAACAAGTGTAACCTTACACAGAAGTATATGTATATACATGCTAAATATTCAAAGAAAATAACGTGAAATAGTTGCGTACCCAGACGCGGCCCCCCTCCCCTAGGAGCCAGGCCACACAGTGAAAGAAGAAGACATGACAACATATATTTGGGATTAAAATGGTCAAACTTTATTGAATTCAGATGTAGGTAAACTTTGGCATAGGCACTGGGCATGTATCCCTCTTAGCCCCCTGCTGGGGGGTCTGAGGCATGACAAGGTCAGTAAGGGGAAGATGGGACCAACACAAAATGTGTGTTTACACAGCTGGTCCCTCCCCGAATTGCTGAGGATGGCACTACGGCCCACCTGCCATGCCACTGTAAGCGTGGGAGTCACCACTTCATCCCTTCTTCAGGTGTTTGACTAAAGGATTCCGCTGAAGGCCTAAGCCACCAAAGTTGTGACAATTGCTGTGGGGACTGGACTAGGGGGTTGGACTGGATGGCCCTTGTGGTCTCTTCCAACTCTATGATTCTATGATTCTATGACTGCGAAACCCGCAAAGCAGGAACAATTCCTTCCTGGCTTTGAAGACAAAAGCCATTGTATGACCACAGCAACGCCCACGTGTCTGGAAAGAAAAGGTTAGTCTGCAAGAAAGCAAGATTAGTAGTGGACTTGGAGGGTGATGCTCTGGGGCCGACTGCGCTGCCGAGTGCAGTGCCAGACCCTTTTTGTTCTCTTGGAGTGGACTGGAGCAAAGCCTCCTCCAGAACAGTACACACTGATTGCTCCACACACACACCCCAGGCCTCCACAGATTGGCCAGAAATTTCAAAACGCAGTTGCCAGGGAAGAGGAGCCAACGGTTGGGGCAAATATAGTGTGGCTTCAGAAGGAGGGTGAAATGCCATGCTGGGTCGCAACCGCCATCCCCCTCTGTACCAGATAAGCAGCTATTATCAATAATTGTGACTGCAATCATATAGTGACTTACCTGGTAGTATAAGCACCATCAAAAAATAATGGAACTCACTTTTGAGCAGGCATGCATTGGACTGCATTCTAGGTACTGATATATTTAACAGCTACAATACTACATATTAGAAGTAAGTCCCACTGTTTCTAATGGAGTCTCAGATAAGTTGGCGTAGAGTTGAAGCCTAAGAGTGCTTGATTCACTTTATAAAAGTTGTAAGTGTGGCAGGTAGGAATGAACCATTTTATATTTAAATATATTAATTTTTGGACCGAGAACTCCCAGAAGTGCAAGCTGGATTTCGAAGGGGCAGAGGAACCAGAGACCAAATTGCAAACATGCGCTGGATTATGGAGAAAGCTAGAGAGTTCCAGAAAAACATTTACTTCTGCTTCATTGACTACGCAAAAGCATTTGACTGTGTCGACCACAGCAAACTATGGCAAGTTCTTAAAGAAATGGGAGTGCCTGATCACCTCATCCGTCTCCTGATAAATCTCTATGTGGGACAAGAAGCTACAGTTAGAACTGGATATGGAATAACTGATTGGTTCAAAATTGGGAAAGGAGTACGGCAAGGCTATATATTGTCTCCCTGCTTATTTAACTTATATGCAGAATTTATCATGCGAAAGGCTGGGCTGGATGAATCCCAAACCGGAATTAAGATTGCCGGAAAAAATATCAACAACCTCAGATATGCTGATGATACAACCTTGATGGCAGAAAGTGAGGAGGAATTGAAGAACCTTTTAATGAGGGTGAAAGAGGAGAGCACAAAATATGGTCTGAAGCTCAACATCAAAAAAACTAAGATCATGGCCACTGGTCCCATCACCTCCTGGCAAATAGAAGGGGAAGAAATGGAGGCAGTGAGAGATTTCACTTTCTTGGGTTCCATGATCACTGCAGATGGTGACAGCAGTCACGAAATTAGAAGACGTCTGCTTCTTGGGAGAAAAGCAATGACAAACCTAGACAGCATCTTAAAAAGCAAAGACATCACCTTGCCGACAAAGGTCCGTATAGTTAAAGCTATGGTTTTCCCAGTAGTAATGTACGGAAGTGAGAGCTGGACCATCAAGAAGGCTGATCGCCGAAGAATTGATGCTTTTGAATTATGGTGCTGGAGGAGACTCTTGAGAGTCCCATGGACTGCAAGAAGATCAAACCTATCCATTCTCAAGGAAATTGGCCCTGAGTGCTCACTAGAAGGAGGCTCCAGTTGAGGCTCCAGTACTTTGGCCACCTCATGAGAAGAGAAGACTCCCTGGAAAAGACCCTGATGTTGGGAAAGATGGAGGGCACAAGGAGAAGGGGACGACAGAGGATGAGATGGTTGGACAGTGTTCTTGAAGCTACTAACATGAGTTTGGCCAAACTGCGGGAGGCAGTGAAGGATAGGCGTGCCTGGCGTGCTGTGGTCCATGGGGTCACGAAGAGTCGGACACGACTGAACGACTGAACAACAACAACAAATATTTATTTTAAGCTCTTCTAAACTGACTTTGCAAAAATTACTGAGATTTAAATAAAAATAAAAATACAAGTATAAAATAATCCAAATTGTGTTACAATAGAACAGTAATTCAATGCTACGTATAACCTGCTCTGTCACAGCCTCTGAGAGAATTGAGCTATGGTGCCTACTATTCAGCTGGTAGCTGCCATATTGTTTTATTTCTTTATAATAATGATATACACCGTCTGTTATAAAACCAAATGTGTGGCAAATGACTAGCCTAAGCAACCAGCAAAGGCCTCAGTAAACAGGTGAATTTTCAGCATGTGGTGAAATGGTATCCAGGTGATGGGCCAGGAATGATTTCTGAGGGAAGGCTGGATACTACAACAGAAAAGGCCCTCTCCCTGTTTATGAGCGTCCACAGGCTGCAGCACAACCATGAGGGGTGCCCCCTTCCCAGTGCCCCAAGGCCACACCCACACCAGCCATTTAAAGCACTATCTTGCCACCTGGAGTAGTAATGGCTTCCCCCGAAGAATCCTGGGAGCTGTAATTTGTTCAGAGTGCTGTGTGTTGGTAGGTGATCCCTATTCCACCTCACGGACTACAATTCCCATAGTTCCATGGGAAGAGGGATTGACTTAACAAACTAGATTTCCCAGGAATCTTTAGGGGAAAGTCTTGACTATTAAAGTTGTATAAGTATGTTAAATAGCTTGGGTGGGTGTGGCCCAAATGTGTCTGTGCAGTGCACCATGGGGGAAAATAAAATTGTGGCTACCAGGAGGCAGCCTTGGAGTAGATTTGGCACTCTTTACAGTTAAAGAAAGCAAAACAAAAAGTCTGTTCTGCCATGCTATATGGTAAAGACCCACCCACTCATACAGCAGGAGGCCCAGCAGTTTGCCAAAGCTACCTCATACCTGCAGTTGGCCTTACTCAGAGGCTCCCATCCTCTCTGTGTTTCTGCAAGGAGCTAAGTCCTGAGGACCGAATAGACAGCAAACTGGGGCTTCATCTAAGATTTTGCACTTCTGAGGCAGGAAATGACAAGGATGTTTGCAGAACGCTAAGAGCTGATAACAAGAAGCAAGTGATTAAATATCAACATAATGCTTTTACTTTGTTTTTGTTTGTTTTTAAAGCTACAGATAGCATTTCTTCTACCAACGTGAAAACAATATCTGGTTATATAACTTCCAGAGACGTCATGTTCAGTATGAGAGTTGGCTGTAGTGGAGGTGGAAGTTTAGAGGCTGACGCCAGAGGTTTTGGGAGGGTCTGGGTTGGAGGCCAGTAGTTATAGGTAGGTCCTCTTTCAGACCACAACATAAAAGCTGTCTATTCACTTAAGCATTATAGCTTTTATGAGGGGGATGTTCCCTTTCTTCTCTGGCAATTAATACAAAAACAAAATAAAAATAACTGGCTGGTTCATTCTGCTCCCTTGCCCCTCATTGGTTGCCAATCCAGCCAAGAGATTCAAATGCCTTTTAGGGACTCCTGGTTTTGAACGGGTAATCTTTGTTTCTGAGGCTGGGACATACCCAATAAGCTATCCTAAGCCATGTAGACTAGAGCCTCAGAACTTTCTTTAGAGTGGCATATGCAACACCTCCCTCTGCAATTGGCAGGCGGTATGAAGCTTCTGGATCAGCAGGCCTGACACAAAGACGTACAAAGTTGGCCTTTTCCTTTTGCCTGGTCAATAGAGCAGTGTTACTGTTAGGTCAAGTTCTACTTCCTTATCTCATGTCATGAGCTGACGAGAAGAGGACATATTTTAGCGGATTGGCCGGTTTATATGTTGTTGGTCCCCCAGAAGCTGACAAACCGGACATGAGGGCAATGGCCGCAACTCCTGTTGATGTTTCCCAGGCACTGATATTCAGAGGCAGATTATCTGTGATCCTGGAGACAGCATATAGTCGTCATAACTAGTAGCCATAGGTAGCCTGACTTTCCATGAATGGGTCTAATCTTCCTTGAAACGTCATTTAAGATGGTAGTTGTTAAACAATACTGACCTAGATGGAACAGGAGTTGGACTTGACATAAAGTAGTTTCATAAGTTCAAAAAAGATACATGATTCCTTACAGAAGGCCATAGAGGAGTCTGCTGTTTTACATGACAATCTAAAGTAAAGACTTTCCCTACTTTTATAGCCCACTGGAATGATTCTTTTTTTTAAAAAACCAAAACATTTATACCCTGTTCTTCAGGAAAAACTTGCCCCCCCCAGTAAATAAAAATTTGAAAATAAAAATTACAGTAAATACAAAAACAATTGCATACTAACACCAGCAGCAAAAAAAGATGGAACAGACAATTCAAATATTATAAAACTCCATTATCTAAAAGGTCTAGGCAAACAAATATTTACCTGGCGCCAAAATAGCATACATTTAATAGCTTCACTTCATGAATTTTTATATAATCTAGAAAATGTTCAATCCAGCATTAATTTATAAAGCCTCTGATTTCCAGAAATGTCAGTGTTGAGATTTTACAATCAATATTATCTTGACTGTAGTGTACCTGAGACTGTTTACTGTTAACTGAGTTTCCAGGACCTGCATTTGTTTGTCCATAGATAAGAGAGGGAAAGATTATATACACCTGGCAAAAAAGTTCCCATAGTGATTTTAAGTCATTTTGACTTAAATATTAAAATTTGAGGTCAGAACCTGTACAAAGTCCAGATGCTGATAATATCAATGGATGATGTTATGCAGTATGTCATAGCTTTTCTGAATAAACATATTGGAAAAATGTTTGGAATTGTGGATTTGGCTGTGATCCCATTAGTGAAATACATATACAGGGCTCAACTAAATGGTGTAATATTGTGCAACCTGTAACCACTATGGACTTTGAAGCTTAGTCTATTCCATCTGTTGTGAATGTTGTTTTCAGTGTAATAATTGTTTAATACATGTTTACCAGCCTTTGGATCTAAGGGAGAAAAAGTAGGTTGGAGTGGGCAAATTTTATGGGTCCCTCCCATGCTGTTTGTGTCCCTCCCATAATGTTACTTTGCTATTTTCAAGGAATGTGCTTCCCAGATCCATATTAAGTAAATTGTATTCAATTTTTGGCCTGATTTATAGCAACTGAGGGGATGCGGGTGGCGCTGTGGGTTAAACCACAGAGCCTAGGGCTTGCTGATCAGAAGGTTGGTGGTTTGAATCCCCGTGACGGGGTGAGCTCCCGTTGCTCGGTCCCAGCTCCTGCCAACCTAGCAGTTCGAAAGCACGTCAAAGTGCAAATAGATAAATAGGTACCGCTCCGGTGGGAAGGTAAACGGCGTTTCCGTGTGCTGCTCTGGTTTGCCAGAAGCGGCTTACTCATGCTGACCACATGACCCGGAAGCTGACCACATGGCCAGTAAAGCGAGATGAGCGCTGCAACCCCAGAGTTGTCCGCGACTGGACTTAATGGTCAGGGGTCCCTTTACCTTTACCTTTACCTATAACAACCGAGATTGTAAAGCAATTGTGTTGACACTTCATTTACTTAAAAGATTTATCCCTTGACTTATTTAAATATCTGAGGTGGCTTACTAACCAGAAGGATTGGAGAAAGCAAAGCAACTGCACTCCATGAGACTTCAGTTCCTCAGTGTACAGTATAGGTATGTCTATTAATTGCACATAAGGGGAAAGCATGGATGCGCATAAGACCTCAGTGGCATAATGAACATGCTCTAGAACAGCAACATGACAAACCCTTGGCCTACTGGGAAGATTCTGTGTTAATTGCTGGATCTAAAGTGTAGATACAGCACACTTTATAGGTGTAGTACATCTTTTAGGTAACTTAACAGACTAGTACAGGCTTTTGTTGTTATGCACTTGCAAATGTCAGTGTTTCCCCTTTTGTTTCTCCCTCCCTGCTAATAAAAGTCCAGACTGAATGGGTTGTAGCCAACTAGGTTTTACTCGGAGTAGACCCATTGAAATTAATGTACCTATGTACATTAATCATGTCCATTGATTTTAATGTGTCTACTCCAAGAATGTATAATGTTGATACAGCTCAGTGTCTTCTGCAAACTTCACAGGTGTTTTTATTTATTTATTTAAGTAATACTGTACTAGTATCATTTGTGGAAATCCAAGCAGCAGTTGACATTGTACTGTGTTCTCATGCCTTGCCATGGGCCAAAGTTTCTCATTTAGCTCCTCCTCAGCGTGGGACTGGAAATCCGCTTCTTCCCATGGAGAATCCGTGTGCATTGGCAGGGCTTCTCTTTAAACTTGATTGCCCATCTAGAACTCTCCATTGTAATCCTCGAGGAAACCTGCCTGCTTCTGTTTCAACATGGCTATCCTTTAATTGATTAATGTAGCTTAATTTATTAAGCTCTGTTGACATGAGTAACATTTCTTTCACTGTATTTCAACTAGATTGGACCTATGGTTGAACAGCTACCGGTAATGGCTGCTGGATTTGATGGTCATATCGCTGCAGTGCATGTGTAGCAACACCGTGCACAATGTAGCATTTACTTTGGCACCAATTTATCCTTTTATGTAATTACAAATCAATTATGTAACAAAATAATGTTACACATCTGCTAACAGTCCAAATGATTAAAAATACGCTGTTGTGAAGACTGGTGTAAATCAACGACAAATTTAGGTGAAATGCTTTTCTAGAATATTGACCCAAGAGAATATTAACACCACAGGTGAAAACACTATGCATGGCCAGTGTCCAGGGATGATGAAAGTTGTAACCCAGAAGTGGGGAACCTCAGGTAAAATATGGCCTTCCAGGCATCTCTACCTAGCCCTCTGAACTCTCCTCAGGCCACGCCACTAAGAGACCCTGCTTCATATCCTGATTTTGTGTGGATGGAATGTATCTTTGAACTCTGAAAATGCCTCTTTGCTTGTCTGAATGGAGGACAAAGAAGAATATGTGAGCATGTGTAGAAACTAGCTTACTGTACAAAGGTAAATTTTACATCTTTGGTCTGCCATTTTTTGCCTCTGGCCCTATCCACCACTGGCATGTAGCCACGAGCTGAAAAAGGCCCCCCACCCCTGTTATCATGCAACAACATCTCGTGGTCCACAGGTTCCTCATTCCCAGCTTTCCCATTTCCTTCAAGTAAATTTACCATGCCGGAAACTCAAACCCAGTTGGTTATCTGCTTCCGTATTATGTAAGTATTTGCAGGATATAGGTTATATTCCATACTATAGGATTCTATAGGATGACCTATATAGATCTTTCCTTAAATTTGTTTTTGCTTTTGACTAAATTGAAATGCTTGGCTGATCAACCCTCAGCAATTGGGTAGTCAGGAGGGATAATACGTAGCACTGATTTCCCCTTGTCCTCTCCAGGTGATCAGCAGAGCTGACAATGGTGACCATCTCTTTGCTAGAGCAGGAGCCCCATGTGCATGATTCTGGAAGCTGAATAAAGTTCTACCCAGGAGCTTTTTGTGTGCCCCGTTTAGGATATTGGCAACTTGCCACAACCCATCCTTTATCTATAGATCACCATCACTGGGTCATGGTAAGTTTCAGCAAGACTTCTGATGTGTACTTCATTTGATCAATGTTTAATGGCCCTCTGGCTGTGTTCCAAATATAGTGCACAGGTTATAAAATTCCTTGTCTCTTATCAGTTTGCAGTTCTTGGGAAGCTGGCCCTTTCATTAAGAAAACTGTTAACTGCATTAAGAGTGTCAACTACACAACCCAGATTTTACATTAACTATTTCCTTAATGCTTCGAGTGTGCCATTTCTTTTTGTCATTTCAGGATATTCTTAAGAACAGCAGTGTTTAAAAACTGATTATTTAACAGTGGTTTGACCTTTCTGCCTCCGCTTTTTGTAACAATGCATTGCTTATTTCCATTTGGTCTGATTTGCAATCGGGGCCTGGCTTGATAGGATTGTTGCTTTCCCCCCAGACTTGAGCCAAAAAGCAGGGAGGGAGGCAGCAGCAGGTGATAGATTTGTGTGGCTTAGGATGTTGTGGCTCACAGTTTCAGTGTATGGAAGCAGCTACCTGGTTTGTGCGGTAGTTTGAATTAAAAATAATTATAACAACTCAAAATCAGAAACAAGGAAGATGATCATGGTCCCATCATCAGTCACTTGACAGAATTGTTGATAGCTAAAGGTAAAGGGACCCCTGACCATTAGGTCCAGTCGCGGACGACTCTGGGGTTGTGGCGCTCATCTCACTTTATTGGCCGAGGGAGCCGGCGTACAGCTTCTGGGTCATGTGGCCAGCATGACTAAGCCACTTCTGGCAAACCAGAGCAGTGCACGGAAATGCCGTTTACCTTCCTACCAGAGCAGTACCTATTTATCTACTTGCACTTTGACGTGCTTTCGAACTGCTAGGTTGGCAGGAGCTGGGACCGAGCAACGGGAGCTCACCCCATGGTGGGGATTCAAACCGCCAACCTTCTGATTAGCAAGCCCTAGGCTCTGTGGTTTAACCCACAGCGCCACCCACGTCCCTATTTGTTGATAGTTAGCTCTCTGCAATTAGTGGCTATGGCTCACAAAAGGGGCAGCGTTGGTGCTCCTGTTGCAATAAGTGAAGACTCATGTATTAAAATCTGATTTTTTCTAAAGGCCATTTCATGCTAGTAAATAAATGAGCTAGGCTAGTAAAAAACATTTTGGGGTTCCAGGCAAGCATAATTTAGACCTCCCACTCACACATGGGCTCTCACACATCAGCAACTGGCTTCCTTGGGCAACTGGCACGGCCCACTGCTGATGCCTGTCCTGGGCCCTTGTCCCCCTCTCCCCCACTTCTCTCTGAACTGAATCAAATTTCTGCCCCATCTCCAGGGCTTTTTTCAGCCAGAACTCACCAGAACTCAGTTCCAGCACCTCTCAGGTGGGTGCCATTGCCATTATACGAGAACAAGGGTGAGTTCATGGTGAGTTCTTTTTCCAGAAAAATTGCACTGCCCATCTCTGTGATGAATGAGTGAAAGATGTGTGCAATAGTTGAATTATTTGACTGTTAAAGTCAAGGTTTCCTAGCAAAGCCACTTGGGTCTTCTAGGGAAATTACTGAAACAAGACCCCCTCCCCCGCTCTTCTAACATTTCTTAGTGTTATTGCCTTTCAGTTAGCACAGTGAATATGAAGCTGCCTTCTTTTTGCTACGGGGATATGAAGTTGAACATTTCTGTAAGAACTTCTGATATCCCCTCTTACTTTCTACAATAGTGTGTGTTGTGCTCACTGCCACACTTGGATCAGTGCAACATAGGAGCCCAGAGGCATTCTGGAGTAATGAAGGTGGTGGATGCTGCTGCAGCCACTTCATCTGAAGCCTATCTAAACAGTACTGGGCTAAGCAGTGCCACTGATCCCTGCTGATGTCACCTGGTCCAGGCAGCTTAAAGGGGAGAGGCAGTAGCGAGGATGGGCAGCAGCATCACTCAGCCTGGTGCTGAGACGGGACATCCCGGGTGAAGTGCCTGTAGCAGCCCCTCCACTGTCATTTTTCTAGGCTGGCACCAAGGTGGTGCAGACCCAGGGCCCATTCAAGTCTGGCATTGGCCTTGCTGTCATGCACTGATTAACTGCTCTCTCATGGTCACACATCCCCGCAGAACACTGTCACTGCTGTACCAACCAGACAAATGGAAAACATAGAAATGTACTATTGCAAAAGGATCTGAAACATTTCGGGGTCACAATCTATTTGCATAGCTGTTTATCTGCTTGTAGAAATGTATCCTCTGGAGGATTTTTTTTAAATCACTTGAATGTAATCTCTGAGCAAATTACTTTCTGTACCCTATATTTCTTTCAATAAATGAGCTATAGTGTACTGCCATATATTATTTTGGACTGGCATGAAGTACATGAAGTATAATGATCCCAATTGCTTCCTTATTTAAACAGAATGCATATGGACAGTCTGTTTTTCATGTGTCTGGAAGAATATGTTTTGCTCCAGATATCAAGCACATAATATAAAGATGAAACCAAGTCCAAATATGTTTTAGAGTTGTATTTAATGATGCAATTAGATACTGCATACCCATGACACCTTGCTCCAAAATTCCCAATGGTTTTGCATAGATATGGAATAGGATTTGGGACAAAATACTGTATTGCGGTACCCCATAGGGTAATCACCATAGCTGTCAAATTTCGGATTTGAAAATAAGGGATCAGCAGTCTCACCTATCCCGGGGACAGTCACATGTCAGTGGTGGGCGGAGCCAGAAGCAAAAGTGGGCGGTGCAGCAATGTAAACTCCAAGTGGGCTCGGGCAAAGAGGAGGGCAGCCAGCAAAGAGGATGGCAGCCATGTGCTCCGCGCAATGGAGCCGCATCGCCTTCTTGTCTGATCCCATCAAAACAGGACAGGAAGCAGCAGCTGCTCAAAGGCCGGCTGAGGGGCTTGGCGGCAACGGATAGGGGCTGATGCAGGGGGAGGAATACACCCCCCTGTAAGCACGGGAAACAGCTCCCACTTGCTTTGAGGGCTGAGGCTTTTCTCTCCAAGTAGGCGAGGTCTTCCCACCCAGTCCCTGGCCAGCAGGGGAGGAGCTGCTTCCATTAAAAACGGGAAATTTAAGGGAAATAAAAAATAAGGGAGAGCAGCGGGAAACTGCTTAAAATAAGGGAGAATCCCGGGGGAAACGGGATACTTGACAGCACTGGTAATCACCAGGGGGCTAAAGAGCAACGCTTCCAATGCTGTTCTCTGGATATGACCCTGCAGGTAGGAATGGAGCCACCCCAACACAGTACCACTGATATCTGCCCTGCCCAGAAGGATACCATGGTCAATAGTATGAAAAGCCGCTGAGAGATAGAGCAGAAAGGGAAGGGTTGCACTCCCCTTGTAATTCTCTCTATAAAGGTCATCCAACAGGGTGAGCAAGGCTGATTCAGCCCCAAACCCAGGCCTGAACCCAGGCGGGTTTCAATCCACATAATCAGTCTCGTCCACCACAACTCTCAATCACCTTCCCCAGAAAGGAAGTATTTGTGACTCAGTAATAATTGTTACAAACCATTACACCTACTAATAATCCTGTGGTTTTTTTTTTTTAAAAAAATGCTATGTTGAAACACCAGTAAATACTAAATTGAATGTTTTTGTTGGTTTTCTTTTCTTTTACTAATAAAGTGCTGAGAAACAGGATTGACTGGATATTTGATACACATTCGAACCTAGAATGTGGGGAAGCCTACCAGAGGCCCAGAGTATGTCCTCATGACTATGAATCATCTCCTAAACTTGCAATTTTTTTGTTTAGGTGGATAAAAAAGTGTGTGTGTGTGTGCGCGCGCATGCCTGGCACTCTTTCTTATTACTTCCTTTCCTTGTAACATCCCCCCCTCCTGGCCAAACTTGGTATATTTCTGTACAGCGGTAGCATTATCCTGTTGTGTTATTGGAAAAAAGAAAAGCTAAACAAGCTAGAGGAAGGAGACTATTAGGAACAAAGTGATGGTTCAGATTAAGTGCATGTACAGATCAAACACTGCAAGCAGAACTGCCACATCCAGTCACATCTGAAGACATAATGGTGTCATATGGTGGGCTGTGGGGAAGCCTTGCATACCTAATTAGGACTCCCGTGAGCTGGAGGTCTCCCCACCGCTGGTCTACACCCTTGTTCTTGCTCTGTGTTTCTATTTTTAACTTAGATTACTATACACCTCATATACTTCAAGGAAGATTATGGCATCTTCCACTGGCGCCAGTTCTATAGGGCTGAGGTGTCTTCAACCTCCTCAGTATATGTGGGGAGAGGGCCAGATCCCCTCAATGTTGAGGGGGCGGGGGAGGCCGAGTGTAGTGCAGCTTCAGTGGCCAGCTCCTCCTGGGAGTGAGAGAGGAGGAGCTGTTGGCCATTGAAGCCACACCAGGCTCCGCACTCGGCCTCGTCCCAACGATGCAACATCACGTGTAAGACGTCACGCGTGTGCCACACTCCAGGCCCTCTCAATCTTGGGCACGAGTCCGCTCTTCTGACACTGTCAGTTCTAGTCTGGGGTTCTACAGAACACTTCTTTGACCACTCTTTCCCTGGAGAATGTTCTAAGGGTTAGCAAATGAGGAAGCAGCTATATGCGAAGGCTTTTTAACTTTTGAAAGCCATGGAACACATGGGTTGTCCCAATTGTGTAGAGTTTTCTGCCAGCAGCTGCCAAGAATATGCAGTGCTGACAGCAGGACTATTTATGCCATCCACCTGGAGATCAACTTTCAAATTGTATTATGCCCCACGTGGAGCATTCCAGCAAACTCCACGAGGCAGCTTTAACACTCTGCATTTTAGGGACAGAATCAGCTGGTCACTCCCACCTGCCACCCACCAGTCTATATTACTTCATGATGCATGTATGAATGCTATCCAAAGTAAAAACAAAAGCCCCCTATTCCTTTCACACAAAGAACCTCATGTCAAGCAGAACATGCTACAGCAAAGCTTCTGCTTGACATTCTAGTTTTTTGACATGTGAGAAGGACCCCCCCCCCCGGTAGATGAGCAACCCTTCATATACCACCATGACACTGGATGCCAAACTCAGCGATGGAACATCTGCTTTGCATGCAGAATATCTCCCTTGCAATCCCTAGCATCTCCAGATAGGCTTAGGAATGCTTCCAGCCTGAAACCCTAGAGAGGCACTGCCACTTAGTGTAGACAAGATGCAACTAATATTAAATTTTATTTATTTAATGGCATAGGCTGAATAATAATAATAATAATAATAATAATAATAATAATAATAAACAACCCCTAAGCAGTTTACATAAAATAGTGCAATTTTAAAAATAAAAAAAATACAACCAACAAAATTTAAATGTCTGGATAGGCTTGCTGAAATAGCCTAATGGTCAGACTCTGTAGAAGGCAACTTCCACGATTCCTTTGTTGTAAGGTGATAGCATATTTCTGTTTCCTTTTTGGCATGTTAGGCTACTCATGCAAAATTGAGCCAGTAGGTTGAAAATAAGCAATAAAAGGCTGCTGTTGGGCAGAGAAAAACAGAGTGGTGTAATGATGGGTGGTGATATATTTCTAAGATGCTGGGATTCTACAGGAATGGGAAAATTGTGACCCACCAGATGTTGCTAGACTCCAGCTATTGTCCCTGACCATTGGCCATGCTGACTAGGGCTTATTGGAGTTGGAGACTTCCTCAGTGATCTGGATGATATACCCTGTGAAGTGGAAAGCTTGGCACTAACTCCTGGTATATACACATCCCTAAGTGTGACACACTGCACTCTGGACATACTCTGTTGTACCCTGTTTATTATCAATCCACATCTTCTGAGACTCAGCTGGAGTTTCAAAACAGGACTCAAATTTAGCTCAATGGGTAGGGCAAGGGTCCAGCTGTTAGATCACCACAAACCCTTGGATAGATTCCCTGTTCAAATAGAGTTTAATGTGCCACTAAAAGAAAATGTTAACCCTGCTGCTCCTGCAAAACTGATTTCCCCTGGGCCCGAATCACTTAAGGAGGGCACTCTGGAATGCCTTCCAATTGCATGCTACTTGTTTGTGTTTGTAACAGGCTTGCTGGCTGTGACTACAAAACTGAACAATGCCAAATTGGTTAATAAGTTACGGTGCCCAGAAACTAGTTTATTGTAAATGACCCAGTTTGTGCTGCAGGCTTCACAATACGGTCATTTCTTGTGTCTTTATTCTGAGTGCTCTCTTTGATGAACTTTGGGATACATAAAGAGGCCAACAAGCCAGGAGCACTTGTGTGGGATTTAGAGAAGGCACTGCCAGAGTTTCAAAGGTCAAGGAGTGCTTATTACTATGAGTGTTGCCTTGGGAGCTCTAGAGTTCTGCAAAAAAGGAACTCTACATTTGAGGGAGTGTGTGGGTTTGGCATCTGTGATGCTTTCTGTGAGAGCAGCTGTTTCCCTCTCCCCATGTACTGTATACACGTACTTTAAATTACCAGAAAGCTAATTTTCCTCTTACTATTTCAGACGCCCTGGCTGCCTAAGGAACTTCCTATCCCCTTGGCTAGGTTGACTCAAGCTCCTTTAGGCTTCTATACTATAGAGTCAGTAACAAGTAGCAATAGGTCTATTTTAATAGGCAGAGTTCCAGCCATTTCCTGGTTATAAGGTGAGAAGTGATTGCTTTTTGATTGATTGATTATTTAATTTCTATATCCCTTAATATATTAAAAATATCTCTAAGCAGTGTATTTAGTTTTCAGACTTGCTGTCATGTGGACCCTTTTATTTCTTTATCTGGGTCCGAGGTAAGCAAGGAAGCAGCTTCTGGTTGTTGAATGAGCAGTGCCTTAATTTGTTTTTGTGTGTTGGTACATCATTTTTAATTTTTATTGTGGGCAGGGGCCTCAAAAGCTGGAAGTGGCCTGTGCTTCTCTGGAGCTCTGAGAGGTTCTGCCCCTTGGTGGGCAAAATTATGTGTCCCCTTAACAGAGATTAATCAATGTATTGTGGATTAATTAATGTATTCTGACAGGCAACAGCCTATATTTTCAGCTTTTCTTGTACCTGCTGAGGAAGGCAGCATCCAATGGAATAGAAAGTTTAATTTTCCTTGCTGGAACAAAATAAATGTAAATGACTGATGAATTTTGGGGCCATCCTTTGCTCATTTTAATGTGAAAATCCTTCTTTTGCCATGTTATGTTGCTCTTTGATGAGTAGATGGAGAGAGACCTTTGATTGACAGATAGCAATCACCAAATTATAAAGCTTGGTTGGAAAGTCATTGTGGATACAATCCAGGAGATGGCGATATTTGTTTGTCAAACAGTCTTTCCAATAAAACAAATCTCTCTTTCTTAAGAGATGCAGTCTTTGTTCTAACAGATTTTAACACTCAAGAGCCATGGTAGATGTGACATAGTTGAATCTCTCTTTCTACAAAGTGTGTTCTCATCATTAGCAGCCTGGGGAGACTGGGAAGCTAAAGAGAGGAATGGGGACAGGCAAATTTATCTGTTTCAGTTTATCTCTGTTTCTCATTTTTCCACTCTTAAGCTCAATTCTTCACACAAGTCCACAGGAAAATTCATCAGCATGCTAGAGACAATTTCTATCTGCATTTTAATCAGGGCTCAGCAAACTTTTTCAGCAGGGGGCCGGTCCACTGTCCCTCAGACCTTGTGGGGGGCCGGACTATATTTTGAGGAAAAATATGAACGAATTCCTATGCCCCACAAATAACCCAGAGATGCATTTTAAATAAAAGGACACATTCTACTCATGTAAAAACATGCTGATTCAAGGACTGTCCGCGGGCCGGATTGAGAAGGCAATTGGGCCACATCTGGCTCCCGGGCCTTAGTTTGGGGACCCCTGATTTTAATGCACACTCTACCCTAGTATATGCATTTTTGTACACATTACTTGACTGGAGAATTGCATAACAGAATTTGGAGAAGTGTGAATTTGGAAGGATGGCTGCATTTTAGTTAACACTTTTTTTTCCAGGAAGTGTGAATTAGGTAGCTTCACCTTTAAAAGTGAACTGGATTTTCTCTTCTTCCCCTAAGCAGGGGCCTCCTTTGGGCATTTTTCAACTCAAAACCAACTTTCTACCCCTCTGCTTTACCCCATGACAATTTCTGGACAATCTGTGTATATCATTTTGAGTACCAGTCTGAGGCTTCTGCTCTTAAATTTAAAAAGAATTGCTACCCTTCTTGTTCTTTTTCATCCCATTTAAAAGAAAAGATGAAGGTATTGTGCCAGGGCTCCTGGTGTTAAAAGTATCATATACTCTAGTAAATCCTGGCTGAAAGTATGTCCTGTTTCACATAAATAGGTGCGCCATTTAGATAGGACAGAGGGCATTCCTCACCATTTCTTCATTTCTTGCAGACTGGATATATCAGGAACATGTCTATGTCTGGTTTATAAGGTAATAAAAAAACACCACAATAAAAAGCTACACTCCTTTTTTGTTTGCATGCGCAATGAATATAACCAAGTCTACCAATACAACTTCAAGCAGATTGGTTTCCTTTTAACATGCTTTATCAAGCCCATCTGTACAATCTGAGTTGAGCAGAGGGATGGGGCATTACAGTCCACCTTCCACATCTGATCAGTGGAGGCTGGGCCACAAGATCTTGGGGCACTAGCCTCTCAAGTGAAATTTCAAACACCCCCCCCCAAAAAAAAGTTCCCATCCAGATCTCAAATCCACATTATTCACACTCATATATTTCCCCATCATATATTATCCACACTCATATATTTCCCCATTTGAACTTAGACTCCTGGTGATATTTCTGCCAATCACCTGTTCTCTGGCCTAGGAATTCTTTGCACAAGTTATCCATTGCCTATCCAAAAGTATTTTTATGGCCCATATATCTCCAGACAGAAAAAAATCATCCAATCAAATGGTGTTTTACAAGAGCTGCACACTTATTAGCCCCAGTTCTTCAGGTTCTTCCTCCCTCCTAATGCCATGATGGCAGTGCAACAATAACATATAACATTAGTAGGGGTGCTGACATGGTAGACCTGTTAGCGTTGTCAGAATCAGACATCTGCTCTGAGCATGTTCAGAGCTGTTTCTTCAAGGCCACACTTATATGCAACTGGCTATTACATTCTTTTTTGTTTTGCTTAGTATTTGCTTTGCGATCTTGCCAGAGAGAGCGAGAGAGCAATGGTGTACACAGTGTGAACTTATTTCTATTATTAGAGAGATTCAATGAAACTATATTCGAGAGTAGCCCAATTGGGATTCCTGCTTGCTGTCCAACAATTAGTCTTGCTCAGCAGGTAGGCCTGGTGATATAATTCCAGATTTGTCATACCTTGGTTCTCGAATGGAATCTGTTCTGGAAGTCCATTCGACTTCTGAAACCGTTTGAAAACCAAGGTGCAGCTTCTGATTGGCTGCAGGAGCTTCCTGCACTCAATTGGAAGCCACGGAAGCAGCATCAGACGTTCGGGTTCCAAAGAATGTTCGCAAACCGAAACACTCACTTCCCGGCTTGCAGCATTCAGAGGCCAAAACCTTCGAGTCAAAAGGCATTCACCAACCAAGGTACAACTGTATTCTGATTTTACAGTTTCAACTCATTTTTAGTCTTCATAGAATCATAGAATCATAGAGTTGGAAGAGACCACAAGGGCCATCCAGTCCAACCCCCTGCCAAGCAGGAAACACCATCAAAGCATGCCTGACAGATGGCTGTCAAGCCTCTGCTTAAAGACCTCCAAAGAAGGAGACTCCACCACACTCCTTGGCAGCAAATTCCACTGTCGAACAGCTCTTACTGTCAGGAAGTTCTTCCTAATGTTTAGGTGGAATCTTCTTTCTTGTAGTTTGAATCCATTGCCCCGTGTCCGCTTCTCTGGAGCAGCAGAAAACAACCTTTCGCCCTCCTCTATATGACATCCTTTTATATATTTGAACATGGCTATCAGATCACCCCTTAACCTTCTCTTCTCCAGGCTAAACATACCCAGCTCCCTAAGCCGTTCCTCATAAGGCATCGTTTCCAGGCCTTTGACCATTTTGGTTGCCCTCCTCTGGACACGTTCCAGCTTGTCAGTATCCTTCTTGAACTGTGGTGCCCAGAACTGTACACAGTATTCCAGGTGAGGTCTGACCAGAGCAGAATATAGTGGTACTATTACTTCCCTTGATCTAGATGCTATACTCCTATTGATGCAGCCCAGAATTGCATTGGCTTTTTTAGCTGCTGCATCACACTGTTGACTCATGTCAAGTTTATGGTCTACCAAGACTCCTAGATCCTTTTCACATGTACTGCTCTCAAGCCAGGTGTCACCCATCCTGTATTTGTGTCTTTCATTTTTTTTGCCCAAGTGTAGTACTTTACATTTCTCCCTGTTAAAATTCATCTTGTTTGCTTTGGCCCAGTTCTCTAGTCTGTTAAGGTCATTTTGAAGTGTGATCCTGTCCTCTGGGGTATTAGCCACCCCTCCTAATTTGGTGTCATCTGCAAACTTGATCAGGATACCCTCAAGCCCATCATCCAAGTCATTGATGAAGATGTTGAATAAGACTGGGCCCAAGACAGCACCCTGTGGCACCCCACTAGTCACTTCTCTCCAGGATGAAGAGGAGCCATTAATGAGTACCCTTTGGGTTCGGTCAGTCAGCCAGTTACAAATCCACTGAATGGTAGCATTGTCTAGTCCGCATTTTACCAGCTTCTTTACGAGAATATCATGGGGCACCTTGTCAAAGGCCTTGCTGAAATCAAGATAGGCTACATCCACAGCATTCCCTTCATCTACCAGGCTTGTAATTCTGTCAAAAAATGAGATCAGATTGGTCTGACATGACTTATTTTTCAGAAACCCATGCTGACTTTTAGTGATCACAGCGTTCCTTTCTAGGTGCTCACAGACCGTTTGCTTAATGATCTGCTCTAGAATCTTTCCTGGTATTGATGTCAGGCTGACTGGGCGGTAATTGTTTGGGTCTTCTCTTTCCCCCTTTTTGAAAATAGGGACAACATTTGCCCTCCTCCAGTCTGCCGGTACTTCGCCAGTTCTCCAGGAATTCTCAAAGATTACTGCCAGTGGTTCTGAAATCACCTCTGCCAGTTCTTTTAATACTCTTGGATGTAGTTCATCTGGCCCTGGAGACTTGAATACATCTAAACTAGCCAAGTATTCTTGTATTACCTCCTTACTTATTCTGGGCTGTGTTTCCCCTGCTGAATCATCTGCCCCATATTCTTCAGGTTGGGCATTGTTTTCTTTTTTTGAGAAGACTGAGGCAAAGAAGGCATTGAGGAGTTCTGCCCTTTCTCTGTCTCCTGTTCGCATTTCACCATCTTCTCCTCTAAGTGACCCCACTGTTTCATTGTTCTTCCTTTTGCTACGGACATACCCATAAAAGCCCTTTTTATTGCTTTTAACCTCTCCAGCAAGCCTGAGTTCATTCTGTGCTTTAGCTTTTCTGACTTTGTCTCTACACTTGCTGGCTATTTCTTTGAATTCCTCTCTGGTGACTTCCCCCTTTTTCCATTTTTTGTACATATCCCTTTTAAATCTTAAATCAGTTAAAAGTTCTTTAGATAGCCACCCTGGCTTCTTTAGGCACCTTCCATGTTTTCGTCTCATTGGTACTGCTTGAAGTTGTGCTTTTAATATCTCCCTTTTAACAAACTCCCATCCATCATGAACTCCCTTCCCTTTTAGTATTACTGACCATGGGATCACTCCCAGCATTTCCCTAAATTTTCAGCTTTCTTAAAGTCTAGAATTTGAGTCTTAGTATGCTTGGTTGCTCCTTTCCGCTGTATAATAAACTCCAGAAGAGCATGATCACTCCCACCTAATGATCCTGCCACTTCTACCCCACTTACCAAGTCATCACTATTGGTTAAGACCAGATCTAAAATGGCTGATCCTCTTGTTGCTTCTCCCACTTTCTGGACAATGAAATTGTCTGCAAGGCCAGTGAGGAATCTGTTCGACCTTGTGCTCTTGGCTGAGTTTGACATCCAACAAATATCAGGATAGTTGAAATCCCCCATTACTACTATCTCACTTCCTTTTGAATACTTGGTCATCTGTTCCAGGAAAGCATCATCTGTGTCCTCAGTTTGGCTTGGCGATCTGTAGTAAACTCCCACAATGAGATCACTGTTATTTTTCTCTCCCTTAATTTTGACCCAGATACTCTCAGTTTGGCTTTGAAGTTTTAAATCCTGGATCTCTTCACAGGTATACACATCCCTGACATATAATGCCACCCCTCCTCCTTTCCTGTTTGGTCTATTTCTCTGAAATAGATTGTATCCCTCTATTACTACATTCCAATCATGAGACTCATCCCACCAGGTTTCAGTGATGCCTATTGTGTCATATTTAGTTTGGTGTACCAAGAGCTCAAGTTCATCTTGTTTATTTCCCATGCTCTGTGCATTAGTATACATTGATCATTCCCCCTAGTCTCTTATTTAAGGATTTTTCCTTCCCACTACTAGGTCTGCATGCTGTTTGCTCCATTTGGTTCTTGACATTTGGATGATCATCTTCAGCACTTGATAGACTCCTACCTTCAGGACCACTATCTTACTGTTGGGTCTCCTGTACACCACTTTGGGATGGCTATGTTGGAGCACTACAATTTTTTTTTTGAAATAAAATAAGTAAAGAAAAATAAGAGAATTATGCAAATTTATAGGGGATAATGATATCAGTGACTACTAACCCTGATATATATGTTCTACTCACACAGTTTGTAGCCAGTGTGCTTCTAAATATCCTTTGCTGGAAACTTTAGGAGGGGAGAGTCTGCTGTGCTCAGATCCTGCTTGTGGGCTTCCTATAGAAGTTTGGTTGGCAACTGTCATGAGACATTTCGATTGCTTTGTCCTATATCAAGCTTATTTGTTTGAAGATAGCACTCCTGAAAGGTTTGATGATGTCGCAAAACCACCACATATGAAAATACATACCTTTGACCACACACCCCCTCCAGCAATTACCGTAGGTTCTTATTTTCTTAACATTTGGAGGGCCAAAGGTTCCTCACAACTGATCAGCCAGAAAGATCATGATTGATTTCATCGTGAAATCAAAATATTGCTTTCCAAGACCTCATGGATTTGAGAGGCTCCCATCAAATCCATCATCTTGCCAAATAATGGATTTTTTTTATAGAACAATGGTTCCCAATTAGCTAAGTACTGTGGCCCCCCTGCTTTTCAAAAGCCAAGCTATGGACCCCCTACTTTTGAAGATTTTGATATCTCTTTGGTAGTTTTTGTTATGTGAATGGTGCTATAGACCCCCTGGGTGGGTTATGTGGACCACCAATTGGGAACCACTGTTATAGAAGGTAATTTTTTATATATGATAGGGTCCAAACTAGTTTTGTTTTGTTAATTCTCATTAGTGCCTCCTTAAGGGTGGCAGGAACTTCTTCTGCATCAGAGAAGCACTTACCAGCTCTGAGAGCAATGTTCCCAACCCAGCCCTGGAAGATTTAAGACAGAAAAGTTTCCAGAGTTCAAGTCATAGGCCACAAATTTCCAAGGAGCTCATCCATACCATCAGGTTGCAGAAGCTGAAACGTCCCCATAATAACCAACCCAGATGGTTATTATCTGCCACTTGATGACTCTAGTCATCAGGCCAATCCATGTGATCATGCTGTGGGTCCTCTATCACACAAGGATCCTCTATGGAGAAACAATGTTTCCTGCTGCAGAAGTTCACATTAATCATGTGAGGAACCAGGAGGGTTCAAGCATATGTCAGAGTGCCCCCAGAGTTCATTCATTCTGTTGTCCATCCAGTACTACTGAGCAAAAGAGTAGATAACCTGCAGGGTAGATCATGACGTTGGTGGAAAAGTCCCGTGAAGGTATCCAAATTTTGATGGAAATACATCTGTTTCTGTAGCAACGCAGATCTATTCCATAAAAACAAGAAAAAGGCACACCTTTGACAGTTTACTTTTGCAGTTCATGGGTCACTGAGAGGTGAAGTTTTCCATTTCTGTGGATTGTAGTGCCAAGGTGTTCAGCCCTATAATTTGTGTACTTACTTTTGACCCTTTATCTATATTGCTGTCTTTATAAAAAGGCTTCTTGAGCAACTAACAATACTGCTGCTCTAGCACTGTGGCTCTGTTGCTGCTGGCCAAAGAACATTACAATTTATCAGTAAAGCAGTGTGAAAATAGTATGGCTGCTTTGGACTTGCCATTAGCTCCTGAAGTGACCTTGAAGGGCATGAAAGACTTCAGTTGCAATAGCACCTTCTCTGTGATCTCATATTGTATACAGACCTGTGTGCCCTGGGGGAAAGGCAGAATATAAGCCCCCAACTATGAAGCTCATGAAGAATCTCACTTATGCTGCTGTTTTAACTGTTTTTTTAATCTTCTGTAACTCTTTTTGTTTTGTTTTCACACTGTGGTGGGGAACTTTTCTCATCTCAAGAGCTGCCAAACCCTTGTGGGCAACCTTTCAGAGTGGAGCCTGAGCCCAAAGTGGGCGGAGTCAAAGGCAAAAATGGGTGGAGCAATAGATGTGACTCTGTACAGTGGGCAATGCTCCTGTGAAAAGTCAGAGGTTTCTAAACACATGTGCACCTCTCTCCATCTTCCCTCCAGAGCATGAAGAAGCATTATTGGAGTTCATGGACTCATCCCAGCCAGAAAGAGCACCCAAGGAGGGCACATAGCAGGGCTGGAGAGGAAAATGGTCTGGGGAGGGGGTGAGGCCTAGAGAGAGTCACAATGGCACCTCATCCCACATAATGTCACCTCAATGGTCACAATGGCACCTCATCCCACATACTGTTTTGTCAGCGGAACCACTCATAGGATATGGAAAGATCAAATCTGCATTTTGTAGGGAGATGGGTAAAATAATCCAAATGGCTTTTTCAAATCCAAAAAAAAATATTTTTCTATCCTTACCCTTGCCTTTGCTGCATGTGATGCATTTGAAAGGTTTCATTTGGGGGGGGGGGGGGGTGTCCATGAGCAAAATAGTACAAAATAATGTATTTGTCACAAACAATGCAGTATACAGCATATTATTTTCCAGAGTGCAATAAAAAATATGGGAAGGGCCATGGTAGAGTATCTGCTTTGCATGAAGAAGATCCCAAATTCCATCACTAGCAGTTCAAGGTGAGGCTGGGATACTCTCCCTGTCTGAAACCCTGGGGAGCCACTGCCAGACAGTGTAGACCGTTCTAAGCTAGATAGTCTGACTTGGTATAAGAATAATAAAATTTCTTCTTATTGAAATTTATTTTGTTAGTTTGATCCCAGTTCTCTCATCTGTTAAGGTAATCTTGAATCCCGTTTCTGTCTTCTGCAGCATTAGCCAGCCCTTCTAGTTTGGTGTCACCTGCAAATTTGATGAGCATCCCCTCAAATCTTTCATCCAAGTCATTTATAAAGACAATGAACAATGCCCAGGACATAACCACTTGTCACTTTTTTCCAGGGTGATGAAAAACCACTAAGTGAGCACTATACAAAGTGCTAGGCTAAACTAAAACTTTATGATTAAGACCTACATATGAAACACCAGGAATCCTTGACATACAATTTCTTGTTTCATTTTTTCTAGTTCCACATTCTGATTCCTAGAATCTGATAACAGTTGAATCAGAAGCAGCACACAAGAGCAGCAGAACCCACAGCAGGTTTCAGTGACCACCTGCATTGTGGAGGAAAGGGGAATTGCATACCCATGAAATCAGTTAATACCTGTTTATAAAAGCAAGGGAGTCCAGAGTGACTTTGCAACAATGTGAGGATGGCATCTATCTATCATCTATCTATCTATCTATCTATCTATCTATCTATCTATCTATCTATCATCTATCTGTCTATCTATCTATCTATCTATCTATCCATCCATCATCTATCTATCATCACCTATCATCTGTCATGCTGTAGTTTCATACTAGTTTCATTCCATGCAAGAATTTGTGCAGTCCAAATAAAGGCTTTCTAACCGGAGCTGAGTTCATTGACAACAGGAACTTGTCATAAAATAGAGAAATCCCTATGACAAAAACTCAGCTACAGCATACACCCAGACGACCTCATAAACATGGTTACCTTTTTATCAGCTTGTGGTCAGCAGCTGTTGTGGATTTTTGCAGCTGAATCCTGAACATTTATTGTTTCTTCCTTTAACTTTCTGGAGCTTGACACAGAATTGCATTCCTAACTCCACCTGTTTACCAAGGGCCATAAAGCTACTGTAATAAAATTACTTTACTCTAGCAAGCAAGAAGCACCAGTTGCGAAAGCCCTTTATTACCTTTAACAATATTACCTAAGAGTAACCATGACTAGTAGTCAATAACAAGACATCCAGAAGATTAATGATGAGGTTAAAGGTTATTTGACTGAATGAGCTGATGCAGGTGTTTGGGTACGGTACTTTTTGAGCAGTCTTCACAAATCTGAAGGTTTGCCTCATAGAAAATGGGGCAGACCAGTCTTCTTTTGCTCTGGATGTCAGGACTAGAACCAATGAGTGAAATCTGTGAGAAATGTGATTCTGGCTACACATTAGGAGAGGCTTCTTGACCGTGTGAGCTGTTTGACAGTATGACAGGTTGGCTTAGGAGGTGGTGGGCTTGTTTTAGGTATTTAAGCAGAGGCTGGGCAGCTATCTGTTAGGGGTGCAGTAGTTGCATCTTGCACTGCAGATCCTGCAGTGAGCAACGGGTTAGAACATGGCTGGGGAACATTTGACCCTCCAGAGAGACCCTACAAATCTCATCTGCCCCAGCAAGCACAGCTAACAGCCAGGTATTCAGCAACATCTGGTGGGCCAAAAGTTCCCCACATCCAGGTTAGACTATATCACCTCTGAGACACTTCCAACTCTATGATTCCATTATTCTAAGATGAGGTAGAGATAGGCATGCATGTGTTGGATTTCATGCAAGCATATACAAATGGAGTGCTGCCTATATTATTTTTAGTAGCACCTGGAGCAAAACACAAGGCTGTCAACTGTTGGTCTGGGATCGCATTTACAGCACCAGCCATGTCCTCAGCATTGTCAGCTTTGGTAGTGCTGATCTCTCCTATAGGAGACATGAAAGCACAGAATTCAGCCCCCCCCCCAAGACAGCCAGTGCACTTGTCTGAAGATGATAGATCTGCTTTGTTTCTCAGTGAGAAGCGTCTCACTTTTTTTATTACTCACAATTTGTTTCGGCATGTGATTTCATGCTTATGAAAGTTCAAGTGACCTACTCCTTCTATGCAGCATTTCAATGACTAGCCAGAGAATGTATAGCAAGCACAATTGTGGGCATAGGGAGCTACAAGCAGTTAATACGATTGTAATACTCTCACTTAAAAATAGCTGGGAATGTATTTGGCATAGAATGGATGATAGCATCCAGAGAGTGTCTATAATACCTTCAAAAGGGTACAGATAGGATGATTGTTCCTCTTTATTCATCACATTTACACCTTACTTTCCTGCTCAACAGCTCAGAGTGCCATAAAAGGGGGTTCCCCCCTCTGACCTCACAACCACCCAGTATGAAGTACTGGTAGGTTAAACTAAGGTGAGCTGAGATACAAGCTCAGGTCTTCCTAGGCAAAGACAGACATTGGATATACCACATACTGCCGCTCTCCTTTCAATCTCAGCATTGTGGCAAATGGGAACGAATTTGTCAGTTTTGATTTCTCTCAGTTTCTAGTTTTCCCAATTTTAAGATCAGTTCTCCACATTTCCACATCCATTTGTGATTTTCTTTTTTTTTTTAAATGCAGTGGCTCATGTAAATTTCATGATCATTTCATTGTGCATTTTTGCTGACATACACAGTTTGGTATGAAATTTTGCCTAAAATATATATTTGCAAGCAATTGCCCTTAGTATAATGCATTTTATGCTGTTTCCACTAACATGCATCTTCATGCACACTTTCCCTCAATATACATATTTTTGCAGACATTATTTAGTTGGAGAACAGCATTACAAAATTTGGAGAAGTATGAATTTGGAAGGACAGCTGCATTTAGGTTCATGTTCTGTTTCTGGGTACACAACGGTGTGCAAATTAGGTAGGTGTGCATTAAAATATGAACCAAACCAAATTTTCCTCTCACACCTAGTACCTACCCTGCTATCCTGGGAACAACAACAACATAATAAATTTATTATTTATACCTCACCCATCTGGCTGCATTCCCCCAGCCACTCTGAGTAGCTCCCAGCAGAATAGTAAAAACACGATAAAACATCAAACATTAAAACTTCCCTAAACATGTAGGATAATAAGGTCAGTTCAGACTCTGTATCTGTAAATTCTTAGACATCTACAACAGATAGTAAACACATCAATTCATGCTAGCTGTTGTTATAATCTTGATGAGATGGGCACTTGGTTGTTAGGAATTGTGAGATTCACTATTCAGGATCTATAATAAACCAGTGACATCTCTTCAGTGCTTTGACCCAGACAGCATCCAGGCCAATGTAAGTTGTGAATCCCTCTGTGTCCTCTGAATAGTTTGTGAGTTATTTAATTCCTTCCGTATGAACCTGTCACAAGATTTCTGATATCACCCTATCCTTTTTGGTCCTACTGTACATGTGCAATTCTTCTGTCCATTAAACTTTTTTTATCACTCCTACATGCTTTTACAAGCAGTCGCCAGCAGCTGCGTAGAACTTGCTGTGCTTTTCCTGCCCCCCGCCCCCAGATGTACTGGGTCAAAAGTTATAATATTTCCCCCTTCTGTGTAATGCAACCTGACAAAAATTTATTTTTCTTATCTGACATCTTTGTGTGCTTCACGCCTTATGAACTCACCCTAGTTGCTGTTCTTGAGCTCCATGCACTCTATAAATTACACCTAAAAGTGCAATAGTGAACAAAGTGCAGCACATGTAACGTGTGTGCTTGCTTTGCCTTGCACACATATGTATAGAATGCTTATAGGGCTGTAGCCTTTCGATAATTTTTCATTTTAAAGAAAGTGTTTCCTACCCTTATGACTATGAATATAAACTGTAAATGTGTGAAGGTTTATCGTAAGTGTAGGTACCTTGGAGCCCTCCAGATGTTGCTGGAGTCCAACTAACCATCATTTCTGGCCATTGGTTATGCTCTCCAGAACTGATAGGATTTGGAGTCCAGCAATAATTGGAGGGCCACAGCTTCTGAACCCCTGGTTTATAATATCCTCTCAATATTGCATCTCCCCAATATTTATGGAGTTTCTCTATTTTTATGGTGTCATTTTAATGTTCATTGGTAAATTAATTTTGTGCTCCATAAAATTTTGAACTGAGAAAAGAGAGAACTGTGTGAAGGTCAGTGCACCGTAAAACCACAGATGCAAAAATAGGCAGATGAAGAGCAACTGCTGTGGTCAAGGTCTGAAGCCTCGCTCTTCCTTGCTCTTCCTGGTGGTGTACAGAAGCAAAAAGCATTGCACAAAGCAAACAAATCTGCTTATTGCACATAAGTTATTCTGGCTGCCAAATACATCTTTAAAAAAAATATTCCAGTATCTCTTTATTGGTAACATTTTAAACCACATAATTTGTACAGATGTTTTAGTTGCTGACTCTGAATAAAATCAAACGAGTCGTCGGATAATGCAATAAATTGTAGGTTGCAAGGAAATATGAAACTTGATTTTGTGCTCAGATCAGTACCATATCCCACTAACTACGTCAAAATCAGAAATGTAAGACTTGGAAGGGAGCTGGTAGAATAGGCCTTGGTTTACAGTACAATCCTAACCATATCTGCTGAAAATTGGCTTATTGAATTTCCTGGGATTTACTCCCAGTTAAGTGGGGTTGGGATTGCAGCCTTAATTTCCTAATTATGTACAAATACATCTTTTCTTGATGAAGAATGTGGATGCTTTTAGCACAATATACAGAGTCTTAACTCTACATTGTGGTATCTTCACATCTCTGTTCTGTGACTATCTCCTCTCTCCCAGCAGCCTGTAAGACCTCTAGTCCCAAAACAAGTGCACAAATGAAGTTGTGGCCCTCCAGATGTTCATTGGACTACATCTCCCATCACCCTTGACCGCTGGCCATGCTGGCTGGGGCTGATGGGAGTTGGAGTCCAGCAACATCTGGAGGGCCATAGGCTCCTCATCTTGGGTACTCCCCCCCCCGCCAGAATTGGGAGCCAGCCTCAGCCCAGTGACTGACACATATGAAACTGTGACTGTTAAGTTTGTGTTTTATTAATAGTTAGAACAAGCTTGGCTTTTGAAACTATGTCTATTTGAAAGTCAAGTTTCTATGAAACAGCCTTGCTGTGCCATAATGGGTGAACAGCAAGTGTTTTGCAATTGCGAAACACTGGTTTCAGTTTCAGTTTCAACAGGGCAACAGCACCTGATGCCACTGTTGAAGGTGAGCATGGCTGTTTCTGTCCACACTGAAGGGAAGGTAATAAGATTAAAGTGTTTTTGAATGTTTGGTCACTGAGCAAAGCATGAAAGGGATATGCTTGAGTACATGCCATGGCTGCTATACTGCCTAATGTTTAACTCCTCAAAACCTCATGGTGATACATGTATTTGAAGGATCTTGTGGACTTAAAAGCTTTACACCCTCATTCTAAATATTTGTCCAGGGCATGCAGTGTACTCATGAAGGCTCCATTCCTTACCTGGATTTCTACATGGGTAGGATCCAATATCTTAGGTGAGTCAAGAAAGGTTCAATATAGACTCTATTTTGCGTCCAGAACATTCCCAGCATAAAAAAAGAATGAGGCAGCTGTTGTATGTGTTGCTTGCTGGGTGTGCCATATACATGCTGAAGGGATATGTAGCTTTATTAAGCTGCAACTAGACACTGTTTCCAACTTTTGACATACCAATATAAATGTTCAAAAAGTAGGATTTGCAAAGGCAGGCCAATGATCCGATTTGAATGTGCAGCCAGGTGCAGCTTGGAGATGCTCCTGGATCCAACATTGTCACTGAAGTCTCAGGTGGTCTTGGTGGCTAGGAGTATCTTTTTCCAGCTCTGGCTGATTTGCCAACTGTGGCTCCTTTTGGACAGAAATGACTTAGCTATTGTACTCCATGTTCTGGTAACTTGCATGTTAGAGTACTGCAATGTGTTCTATATGGGACTGCCCTTGAAGACAACTCAGAAATTTCAAATGGTCCCAAATGCAGTAGCCAGACTACAAGCTGTGGTTCCAATTAGAACTTTTATAACCCCTGTTTTAAAACAGCTGCATTCTTTGCCAATCCATTTCCAGTTCCAATTCCAGTGGCTCATGTTAGTGCTTAAAGCCTTCTGATTATTTAAGGAGTATGAGTTGGCCAAGTGGAACATAAAGTGGGCCTGTTTCTAATCAACATAGTCCTTTACATATCTAATACTAGTATTAATGACCCTAATCTCTGCTGCATGATTGCAGACAAGCTTCTTATTATGAAGCAAACCCTTTACAACATCTGGGTGTTCACATATCTTCCTTAGTACAGGAATGATACAAACTTAAGTATCAGCCTTTGCACATATTAATTCATTCTGACACTGAAAAATGAAACCAGGATAAATTAAGGTCGGTCAGAATAACAGGAGTATGAATGCCTAGGCTCATTTTCTTATTTCAAACCATTCCACTTCATCTATCAATTTAGTTGTGAGAAAACAGAACTAGTTATTGAAAATTTACCTAGTCAGAACTTAAGTCAAATCTGAAATTAGCAACTCCTACCAGCTCCAAGCAGAAGGAGGTATTGCAGGGCCAAAACTGAAATTCTATAATGCTGCTACTGTGGTCAGATTTCTTGGAGGATGGATGCACATGGAGCAGGCAGCTGGCAGCTACTCTCTAAGTACCTTGATATAGACCAGACACTCTGACAGACCCAAGTTTATCCCACTGGTTACAGTTTACATGATTTAGTCACTTAATTTACACAGCCTTACTTTTCACAAACGTTCTTAAGCTGTTTTACTCTCCTTGTCTCATGGTATGATCATGGTACAAGGAGAATAAAACAGTTTAAGGACAATAATCTGTGTTTTCCTTTTCTGCTTAATTCGTGATTTTGTTGTTTTTGGGCTCTTCATTGTTAACTTTATGGGAAAAGCAAATCCACATTTAAAAAGCAAAACAATACTAACATGATTTGTAAAGCTAATCTAATCTATTTTTTTCAATCCCATCCGTAATGTCTATTTGTTTTTACCTGTGATTACATAAAAGTAAAAATTTACAACTCCAGGAAATGGTGGTACTGATAAATATGTGTACATTGCTAGATAAGGTTATAAAAATGTTTCCTTCAAGGAAATTAATTGTGGAAATGGCTTAATGGGCACAATATAAAGAAACACGGCATTTAGTCTTAGGGTCATCAGTCTTCAACATTTTAGATAGCTGACCATTCAACATAAGAAGAGGCTAATGAGCCATCTAGTCCAGCATCCTGTTCTCACAGTGGCCAGCCACATACCTCTGGGAAGCCCACAAGCAGAACCTGAGCAGAGTCATCATGGGTAGTAGCAGTGCTTTTTTCGGGGGGGGGGGGATGCAGGGGTATGCATACCCCTAAAATGAGAGTACCCCTAAACATTTTTTAAGGGAAAAAAGCACTGGGTAGTAGCCATTGGTAGCTTTATTTTGTCTAATTTTCAAATAAAACTATCCAATATTGTGGCCTCCAGTGTCTCCTGTGATCAGAAAAGACACAATTCCGACAACATTCAGCACTCTGGCCAGAGCCAGAGTGAGGACAGAATAGAAAGGGAAGTTTGGGTTGTAATGCTTAAAACAAACGTTTGAGGGAGAAATGCGGTTCAGCTTTCCCTTCATTTCTTCCAGCAACAAAAACCAAGCATTGCAGCTCAGGCCAGCCTGCTTCTATCTGGCATGCAGCAGACTGATTTTACATATTATTATTATTTTTTGCTCCCCTTTGCAGATGCTCATTCTTCCTGTGAGTTACAGAGAGTTTGTTCAAGGACTTTGCTATGTGGATCAGAGATTCAAAGTGATTCTGCAGTGCTTGCCATAAGCACGACAATTTTGTTATGAACTAAATAACTGACATGCTTAGAAGCCTAGGTTTGAACAATCATTGTGCAGTTGTTCTCTTTCATTTGGAGATATATTGGAGCTTATTTGTGTTCAAGATCCGTGGCAAACCGCTAGAGCAGACATTTGCTTGAAACTTCTCATGTACAACACACTTTCCGTGTCTAGTACCTAAGCTCCTTCATCGTGTAAAGAGACACAACATGGGAGATGCTAAATCTTCTGTCAAAACTCATGTTTTGTAGGTCTTAAAATGTACTTTGTGCAGAGGGTGTTGCACAAAAAAAAATTGGTCGTAACCTTTCAAAGGAATTCTGTCATGACACATAAGAGTTAGGGAGCTATAAATAGATGACTATCACAGAAAGAGTGACTCTTTGTGAAGTATTTTTTTTTCCCTTTTGAAATCAAACAAATTGTGAGCATGGTTTGACACCCAGGAAGACAACCTGAAAATGGAAGGAATCACCCCATTTCTAACAAGAGGCATTATTTCTTTACATTGTAAAATTCACACAAGGGCAATACCTTTATGTTGCAAAATAATGTGCAAGGTTTTAAAGCTCCCCAGAACTCTCCATCAGGTTAGATGGCCAAAAAAATTGCAGGCAGTAGAAGAGAGAGGAAGAGAAGACGAAGGCTGCTGCTGAAGTCATCAGTTTCTACCTTTACTTCTTGTGTGGGCTGGGAAAATTCCACCATAAGCTTTTTACTGAAAAGCTACAGGACCTTGAGAACTTTGATTCTCATTCTAAAATATAGAAGGGGCTGCTCTGTATTAACTGATTGACAGCTAAGTAGATTGATTGACAGCCTTTGCTGTTACTTCCAAGAGGGAAACCAACCAATGACTGGCTATATTACTGCTATGTATTTTGTACAAATGAAATTAATCGCTTACACAAAAAGATAACAGTTCTTCCAAAATTATAGGAATCATATTTTAATGAGCTATAACTAATGATAAAAGTGCTCTTTAGAATGACAAGAACCATTAGATACTTTGCATGTTTTATTATTCCTAACTACACAAGTAAATTCACCCCATAAAACATCATTACATTATTATTTCCAGAACACATACATGGAGACAAGCACATGCAGACATCATGTTCCACCACAAGATTTTTTTGTTGTTGCATATTTCTTGCTTTATTCAGTATGTGATTGACAGCTCTTGACATTTCTTCAGATAAGGAAATATTTTAGTGTTTACCTGTGATACATTTTCTTATGATTCAGGCATTAATAATAATCAAATACAGTTCAGAAGAAATGCATGTAGCAGCTGGAAAGCACAGATATAAACTAAACATAGCTTCGTTTAGTAGCTATTTGACGTCGACTGTCTCCCACACCCTCTGTATAAACCACAAAGTGAGCTATGTACACAGTGGCTGAAGTAATAAAGAACCTTCTCTACACATTACAACGCAAACCCAGGTAATAAAATTTTGCATCTAGAAAGGGAAAGGAACATGTGTTCTTGAAAAGTCTGATACAGCAGACAACTACCGTATTTTTCTGTGTATAAGACTAGACTTTTTTTCCAAAAAATGTCAAAAATTAGGGGGTCTTATACACAGAAATATTTTCCCCCCCATTTTCTTAAATCTGAGTCCCCCAAAATAGGGGGCGTCTTACACATGGGGGTGTCTTATAGACGGAAAAATATGGTATGTCTCTAGGATGTCCCAATAAGGGTTTTTTATTGTTATGCTGATTAGCTCCAGCTATGTGTAATTAGCATTTAAGCAATTTTAACAGAGCAATCCAAATCCCCTTTGTGTCAGGTTGAGGGTAGGGGTGGATTGGACAGAAGTATCCCTATTCCAGCTTCCTGCTGGATTCTGTCTGCAGAGTGACACCAGTGTTACTCCACCAGCACCAAACTTCGCATTCTGCCCAAATAAGAAGTTGCTGGGCAGAAGCGCTGCCAGTAGGATTCCCTACTAGTGGAGATGCTGCTCCATTAAGCCCTGCCAGGCAGCAGGGATAGTTAGAGGTGCAGCCTAAAACAGTCAGCCCTCGTCCGTAGGACCCATATGCTCATACAACCTCTGTGGTCTGCACGGCACATAGACAGAGCTAGCTCAAGACAATGGTTAGGAAATCCTTTCCAAACCTTCTACCTGGGATGGTTGCCTTACTTTGTCTTAAGGTGGGGATGGACTTGATCGAAGCACATTGTTAAATAGTGGCAATAGCAGTAGTAGCACAGCTGACTGCAGAACAATGCCGCTCAAAAACCCTTAGCACAAGACTTGTCTTTCCAATTGTAGAAAATTCTGCTTCAAAAGTAGACAGATAACAATCTGCTTCAGGTATTGAACCTAAGACACAGCAGGCCAATTAACATATGGTGTCTGGAATGAGACCAAGATCAACGAATGGGAGCAACATGGAGACTTGTCCCTTGGAAACACAGGCAAGTTGGCCCACTCAGATACAAAGTTACTGAATTATATACACAATTTCAATTAATTTAGCATGCTGTATGACTAATTCGCAATGATATCCTTCCCTTGGAACTAGGCATCATAATGGCATCATGCATTTTTTTTTTAAAGTAATGGAAATGCCTGATCCAGTTTCTTATTTCCAACACCCAATCCATAATCCCTCCTAAAGCCAATGGCTAGAACAACATGTATTGCTGCAGCTCAGCTTGCTAAGAAACAAAGGTTTTCCACTTAAGTTTCCAACATTGTTAATGACAAAAGGGGCAAGAAAAAAACAGGGTGTCTGCAAAATGAACATTAATCTGCGCAAGCTTCTAAGCAATGTGCTCATGGAGAGGCGTGTGAAAGTGCTGATCTCTAGTTGGCAGCTAGTGACACCTTACTTGTTTCAAATTAATCCTTCTCCTTTTACTACTTGTGGACAGAATGGATTTTCCCGGCAGCACAGGAAACCAGCAGTGTCAGCTGGGGAAACCGTTGCCCCCAGCAGGATAGCCTTTCCACAATTATCAGATAAAATAAGGGTCTTGTGTGTATGTGTGTCCAATTCTGAGTTTTACATTTGCTCACCTGTGCTCTTGAGAGTGCAGTGGAAGTAGGAAGAAATTTCCTAGGATCAATATCTGTGGGTAGGGCAGGTGAGTGCATGGAACCTTCCCTTCTGTTCCTGGTTGAAGACTGCAGCAACAATGGGAAGCAATTCAAGGTTGCTAGGTCATACGCAGGGGAACTGGAATCTAGCCAGAAATAACCTCCGTGCAATTTCCCCTCTCCTTTAGAGAAAATGTAAGGAATGAGAGCCAGTAAGCAGAATTTGATTTTCAAAGCGAGTGACGATGGGACTCAAGTTCCTTGAGTGTGCACTCTCTGGTCTGAGCATGCGAATTCTCCTAAGTTGTGATATTGATTGGGGTTCCTCAATAGAGAGGGCAAGCTCACCTGCATGTGCTCATGTGTATTATTATTACCTCAAGCAATCCAGGGCTAAATTCGAATAGGCTTGCTATGTTGAATATGACATATTCTGAGTTTATTTCAGATATCTGACCACAGGCAGGACCTACCTATGGGAGTCAGTGCAGAGTGTCAGGGCACAACATCTAACTCTAGTAAGCAGGGATGGAAAGATACAAATACTACCTGCACCTTGTCATAATGTGCCTTTGAGTTTACTTGATTAGAAGCTTGCACAGTATTTCATATCAAATTGAAATGTCCAATCTTGTATCCAGATACAATGCACATGTAATCAGGACCTATGAAGTGGAGTTAAACTGCAATAAATGAGTAGACATTGCCAGGGGCCACAGTAGCTCCATTAGGTAGTTTTTTCAAAAGTTCAAAATCAGAATATTTGGTATTATAATTCACACCTGCAGAGATAGGCACAGCCATCTCTTTCCCATTGACAATGATGGAATAAAAAGACCTGAATGGCCTATCTTAGCTCTGACACTGGACAACTTTATAATTGCATCACATGCAGCTAAGGAACTCTGTCCAGGCATTAGACAGAATCCACACCCCTGGATCCCTTTAACAGGATACCCTTAATGAGGAGGTGCAGACAGAGGCTACAACCTCCCCTCCATCTAAACAAAGGCTTAAAGGTAAAGGGACCCCTGACTATTAGGTCCAGTCGTGGACGACTCTGGGGTTGCGGTGCTCATCTCGCTTTACTGGCCAAGGGAGCCGGCGTACAGCTTTCGGGTCATGTGGCCAGCATGACTAAGCCGCTTCTGGAGAACCAGAGCATTGCACGGAAACACTGTTTACCTTCCTGCCGGATCGGTACCTATTTATCTACTTGCACTTTGACATGCTTTCGAACTGCTAGGTTGGCAGGAGGAGGGACAGAACAATGGGAGCAAACCCCGTCACGGGGATTCGAACCACCGACCTTCTGATTGGCAAGCCCTAGGCTCTGTGGTTTAACCCACAGTGCCACCCGTCACCAATGCCTAACCGCCACCCAGGGTCGTGGGTTTTAGCCCCATGTTGGGTGAAAGATTCCTGCAGTGCAGGGGGTTCAAATAGTTGGTCCTCGTAGTCCCTTCCAACTCTACAATTCCATAATTCTAAGGGGCAGCCCTTATTATAGAGCGATTAATATGTTTCCAAGAAAATTATAAGAAAGCCATTCTAATGAAAGAGAAGATGGTAGGAATGAGCAAACTGTTAACCACCAGTTCTTCAAATGTTTCCATCTGGTATGCGATAGCTAAAGAGTGGGACACAGGATTTTACAAATGATAAAAGTTCCTATAGGAGCTTGCAATGTCAGTTTTGACCATGTTAACCGCAATTTTGCATGGATTACTTAGTTCAAGTAGGCCCAGGCACCTGAATGACATGCATGGAAAGGTTAAGATTTGTTGTTTAGTTGTTTAGTCATGTCTGACTCTTCGTGACCCCACGGACCAGAGCACACCAGGCACTTCTGTCTTCCACTGCCTCCCGCAATTTGATCAGATGGTTAAGATAGTCTTCACATATAAGGGCCAGACAAGTCAATGTCCACCAGAGAAATTAAACAACTGAGAAGCATACATTGAAGGACATTCGCTATTTCAATTTTCCCCAAACTGCAGACTTATCCTGTACCCTTTCACAAGTTCAGTGGGGTCCAGAGAGAATTCAGTCCCCTCTACACACAGGTGGAAACCACATGCAGCTTCTTCCTCCTTCCTCCGTCCATTTCATTCTGCTGAGACAGAAGCTGTGTTCCCACTGAAGTGATAAAGTGGAATTTGGGCTGCACCACTGAATACTCTCTTGGGCAATTAGTTCCTAAGTAATTCCTAATTAGGTTCCTGGGTAATTAGGAAAAAGAGTTGTGGGAATCACAGGCTGCATTTCATTTAGTTTAACATTGTTCAAGTACTTTCTACAGCTAGGAGATGCTGCACATTGACATTGCGTGTGACTGAAGGAAGACAGACACCCTTTCAGAGAAATGCAAAAGGGCAATAAAAAAGGAAACTTGCATGATAACTGAATCAATATTATACTATTTCCTCAATGCTGAATTACAGGAATTACAATGAAAATTTCACCTCTGTTTACTTTCTAATCTCAGCAAACACTGTACCCATTTTGACCACTCCTCCTCACCTTCCATCTCCTCCCCTATGGTAGCATGAATAGCACCAATGGACATTATATAAAGGATGGCTATAGAGGGACTTCTGTCCTTCCCTCTTAGCCACCATGGGGCTAAGGCTTACCAGCCTTTTGACACTATGGCTGGCCATCTGCTATGCAACTGAAGTTAGAAAAGGTAAGACTTTTAAAGGAGATACTGTAGGATTGTCCAGTGGGGAAGCCTGGGGAACATTCACTGGCTGGTGCAATGTGCAACAAGTAAAATATTTAAATTGCTTGGCTAATCAATAAGTTTTTTGAGGATATGAAAAGTAGTCTGTATGGTGAGCACTGGGTGCTTCTGCTCTCTGCTTATAACATATAATATTCTGGATGATGTGAATTAATATCCTGGCAGACTTAAGGCATAGGTGATTCTGCCTCAGGGAATTTGTGGTAGGAGGGGAAAGATGTTGTACAGTAGTCTTTACCAGCCTGGTATCCTCCAGATGTTCTGGGGTCAAACTCCCATCACCTCCAGCCAGCACATCTGTGGAGGACCACAGGCTGGAGTAATTTGTTGCCTTAGATTATCTTGATGGCTCTTTCAGCACTATAATACTGATTTGCCATTATAGTTCATAGATCATAGAGCAGAGAACTGTAGAAGGGACCCTGAAGTACAATGCCCTGCAATGCAGGTATCTCAGCATAGCATCCATGGCAGATGACCACTCAACCTCTGCTTTAAAAGCCTCCAGTGAAGGAGAGTCCACCACCTGAGGAAGTCTGTTGCTTTCATCTGTTCGTTAGAAAAGCAAGGCCCAGCTACAGGTGCTCAACTGGGCTTTGCAACAGCAGATCCTCATGGATTAGAAGAATCCACAGGTTTTGCACAGAGAGAATAAGTACCAAAGACCTGCAGATGGTGTAGAACTTTCTTTGGAAATGGAAGCTAAATGGCCCCATCATTTATGGATATAAAGTTGAGTCAGCTGGCATATGTGGTAGAGGAACTTATTTTATTTTCAATTAAAAGTAGGAGATTCTGTGTGACTGGCAGAACCTTTACTAGAAGTGCTTCGGTTGTTTTGCACGACCCAAGCTATGCTGGTGGATAAATAAATGGTAACCAGAGAAATCATGTAATTGTTGCATTAGTGTGCAGCACTTCACCTGTGTCCCAAGGTGCCTATGTTTCACAGCTTTATGGCAAAGATCTTGCTGTAGCACCAAGCTCAATAATATGTGTGTGCCTTTTTCAGAGCATAAGTGTACATATTGCTTGATATGTTGCATCAGTAACTATAAAAAATGAAATACCAACATTGCAGTACAACGTTTAATCCTGGTTGTTGAAGCTCAGAAGCTCTTTGGATTTTATGGCTTGTTTTTATTTATGTGTCATTTTTCTGCTTTATTGTTCCATGATTGCACTCAGTGGTTGCTTTGTCCTCATTTTTCAGGAAGAACTTCTAGCCATGGCCACTATGTCTGCAGTACTTGGGGGAACAACCACTTCAAAACTTTTGATGGAGATTTCTATCAGTTTCCTGGTGTCTGTGAATACAACTTTGTTTCTGACTGCCGTGAATCTTACCAGGAGTTCTCTGTCCATATCCAGCGTGAGCTGAATCAGCAAGGGCACCCTGACATTCAATATGTCCTTATCACAATTAAGGATGTTACAATCTACCTCACTCACAAGATGGTGGTGGTGGATGGGCAAATGTAAGTTCTTCCCATATTATTATGCTTCTAAGGCTTCCAGTGTTTAGTCACAGTTCTTTCACAAAAAGCTCATAATGTTAATTGTCGCAACAACTTCCCGCCACTCAAAATAAACTTGAGGGAAATGCATTTTGTAGAAAGTCAGGGCATAGATTTTAAGGAGTATTGCTACTGAAATCTTGTCTTTTCGAAGTTTTTCAGGTGAAACTTCTGAGGAAATTTCAAGGAAGTAAAAAAGGGTGGTTTTTTTTAATAAGACCAAGTGACATTTCTACAACATCTCCAGAAATGTCAAGGGAAGCCAAGCTAGTTTTGATAGTTTTTCAGTGAGATTTTGCACATTCCATGAATTCAGCCTCCAGCTCCCAATGACATAATTACCTACAAATTTTATTAGATGAGCAGGGGACCATTAAGATTGTGAGCAATTCCCCCAGCACTGCTGCTAATGTGCAGTATTTTACAGTCCAGTTTTGAAATGTAACTGCAAAGGTGCAAAGTGCCAGAGACAACCACCAGTAGGAATTATTATTTAAACAAGGTACAAAAATGGAAAATCAATACTTATACTATGAATTTCTTTTTATAATGTGCACAAACTTGAAATCCAGGGTTGTTAAAAAACTGATTATTTTCATGGCTATCTCTGGCATCTTTCACCTCTTTACTTATACTTCACAAACAGTGATCTCCCTTAACAAAAAGACATCCAGAACAAGGCATTGACTGTTATGTTTCCTGGCTTCCCCAAGTCTCACTGTACACACTGACCACATGCCCAGTTACAGTGAAGGGCTACAACTACAATATACCTGTCCCTATTTATGTTGGAGATGAAGGAGGAAGCAGCTCTCCTAGCTATGCGAACACCATGTGAAAATGACACTTTTAGCCTGCTGGTGGGCTAGTTCAGTTTGGCCTTTGTGAACTTTCGTTGTTTTTCCAAACCTATCATAGCTGAGATGGATCATGGTTTTTCTTCTTAAAGTAGTAATTTGTAGTCAGAAGGACATTCCACACCAGATTATTGTGTTTGAAATCCATGCCAAATGTTGGGTAATTGGCTTAAGGAAACAAATATTCCTTCGCATAGTGAATGTTAATATTTTCCTTTTTCTGTAATGTGACCTGTTCCACTATTCTTAGGTTGACTAACATTTTACTCTGCAACAAAGGCTCTGAAATGAGTAAAACCACTTATGCAGTAATATCCTGCTTTGGAAATATAACTCTTGTGTAGCAAGAACTTCGTCTAAAGGGCACTTCAGTTAAAATCAAGAGGTGTGTTGGGGTGGAGGTGGTCAATCTATCAAGTATTGATTTCCTCATAATCCCATTCATTGTAAAGGGAGTTTAGAGGCACACAAGCCCTGTCCCATATTAAGGGAATCATCTACGTAATACTGCTACACCCGTCCCACCCTACTCTGGATACATACGACCTGTACAGACTGTGATCCACAAAGTCTACACCTGCATATAAGCTCACCAGACAATGGTAGGAGACGTCATGCCAGCAGAGTCAAGGACAAACCAAGGTCAGGCATAGGGAACCAATTTGACTTCAAACATGATCCAAGGACAGCATCAGCAGGTAACAATCCAGGGACCAGTAACACAGGAAACATAATTTAAGGTAGAGTAATTCACAGGGACTTTCTAGCTACTGGGAGTCTCAAGCGAAGGGTTGATGTAACCTTAGCTTATGGCATCTCAGGCCACATGGATACCTAGCTACAGGTGGTTAAGATTGTTCCAAGAGCCCTTTGTCTTGAGGAGTACCCTTACTCATAAGGAAACCTTTAACTTGGAGTCACATTGCAACTCTGGGCCTTCAGTTGCACACTTTGTCATTTACCATCAGTGGAAAGGCCTGTATCTCAGTGGTTAAACCTATGCTTTGCATGCAGAAAGTCCCAAATTCAGTCCTCATTACCTGCAGGTAGGGCTAAGAGAGACTCCTGTCATTGTAAAAAACACTGAGCTTGATAGACCCATTGTCTGACTTTGGACAGCTTCCTACGTTTCTAAGATCTTCAGCCAAGGCTTGAGTCTCTAGGAACCTGTATTAATAAGCACTAGTGACACTGTAAAATCTAAAGCACAGGATGACTAGGAAATTTCCATTGGAAACATTGAAATAATAAATAAAATATTTAAAATAAGCACCCTCTTAAACTGGCAAGTAAAATTTGACCATCCATTTTCTTAGACGAATGCTGAAACTTGAATGCAGAAACTGAGATAAACCTCACAGATTTTAACAGGCCATGAATAAGGTTCTGCTTATTTCTGTGTATTCATGTTCATTTTAGACTGGAAGTGGGGAACATACTGGAATGGTATAAGGGCTGTAAAATAGATCTGAGAAATTCTGCAAAGGTGTGCTTTCTCATTTAATGCTGGAGCTGTTGCTTGCAATGGAATCTAATAAAAATTCTGTATGACTTGTTTTCCTATAGTGCAAGGACTCCATACTATCATTCTGGTATTCTGATTGAGAAGAATGATATGTATACAAAACTCTATGCCAGAGTGGGCCTAGTTTTGATATGGAACAGAGAAGATGCTTTGATGGTATGTGTGGCCTTCAGCTTCTATTTTGATACTTTGGTATAGGTTTTATGATTCTGGCCCAGCTCACTCAAGTGACCAATTTCTGCCCTATGTCCCTGTCTTGTGATTAAGAGCACCCAACAGAACCCTCTAGACTGCAAGGGAAAGTAGAGAACCATTCTTGGTGGCTGCTCTACAACTCCTCTGGAATTCAATGCTAGTCCTGCTTAGAGTAAGCCTGTTGAACTTAATGGACATGACTAACTTAGGTTCATTAATTTGAGTAGGGCTTAGTTGAATACAGTCCTCTGGGAAGAATTCAGTGTAGCACTAAGAAGATAGTTTTGTCAGTGCAAGCATTTCAGTTTACTAGTCAGAATGATCTCCCCATTTCTCTCCCCATGCTCTGTCGTGGATGCTCTGTCCAACCCCTGCAAGCCAATTTGGGGAGGCATGGCAGTGAGTGGGCTAGGAGAGGAGCCAAAAGCCCTATTCTGCTAGCAGAAGTCTTCCACTGGCCTCCAGTAGCAGAACTCATTAGTTGAACCTGGCCTTTCCTTTTTGGCCTCTTTTTTTTTCTAAAGCAGTTGTCTTGCTTGTCACCTTAGAATCCCAAATCAAACTCCCGACATCTCTGGTTAAAGGATCTCCTGTGGCAGGAAAGGAAAAATCATATGCTTGAGACACTGGATCACCAATGTCAGTCAGAGCAGCCATACTGGGCTCAGTATCCCAATGGTCTGACTCAACAAAAGACAACTTTACATATTTCTTTGCTACAATAGCTGATGTGTTCCATTGGCTTTCCCTTTTCCAATTTAGATTGAACTGGACACCAAGTTTAACAACGGTACTTGTGGTCTTTGCGGGGATTATAACGGCCAGCAGGTTTACAATGAATTTCTCTCCAATGGTAAGTGGGATAACATTATAGAGAAATGATTGTTGTAATGAGTTACAGAATATGAGGAGTTTAAATGCACAGGTGAGAACAAAGCAATGGTTTCTGTACTGAGTGGTTAGAAAAGTACAGAGAGATTAAAATGCATACTGTTTCTAAAAGCTTTGCCCACAAATGTGGAATGAATTCTGTGGGTGACATCCAACTATGTCATACTCACTGAAATCAAGGAAATTATGTAACATATTCATTTATTTCAGAAGGTCTGCTCTGCATATGACTGATGTTGGTTGGACATCACCCTAAATTAACAAAAGCAGATTTGGAGATTGTCCAAAACACTATTTAACCTGGTGTTCATTTGTCAGATAAGGGTGGCTTAATGTTTAAATGATTGATGGAGTTCACTGTACAGATTGTGAAAGCCCAGAAATTCATGAATTCTCCTGTAAGCATTGGTTTAAAATATAGAAAACATTCAAAATGTAGCGTGTTTCAATTAATCTTTGACGTATGAACAAAAAAGTGTTTAATTTAAAACTTTAAAGGTTATAAGTAATCTATAGTAAGTGAACAGTACCATCTGGTTTGAAATTATGCCTCTAAGCTCTGGTTGTGACACTGAGAGCAAAACGAAGATGCTGTTTGTTCTGGTTAACGGGAATAATACAACATGCTGTTCACTCTTTCTCACAGGACTAAGCTACAATCCAATCACATTTGGAAACCTACAGAAGATTAATAAACCCAATACAGTATGTGAAGACCCTGATGAGACACAACCTATTGAATCTTGCAACCAACATGTAAGTTTTGAAAACTGTGCTATACAGTACATACCAGGAATAGAGTTACCCGTCTCTGTTAGAGAAATAGCAAGTGTGTACTAAGGTATGCAACCACTTTATGATGCTCCCAATTCTTGCTCTGAATCGTAAGATAGAGGAAAGGAGAATAAGAATGGATTATCCTGTACAAACATAGACTTTTGTGAAAAGTCTGGACCTTCTTCCTTGTGTTACATAGGGACACTTTGGAAACTGAAACAGAGCTTGGGGGGCCTTGTTAAACTGCACTTTCCTCTATTTCTAGCGTGAGGAGTGTGAGAAGCTGCTGACTGCTCCGGCTTTTGCGGATTGTCAGTCCCGCCTGAATCTGGAACAGTATATCCAAGCCTGCATGCAGGACAGATGTGCTTGCCAGCACACCGAGGACTCCTTCTGCCTTTGCAGCACCATCTCAGAGTTTTCCCGTCAGTGTTCCCATGCTGGTGGCAATCCTCAGAACTGGAGGACATCACACCTGTGTCGTAAGTGATTAACTGGGTTCATCTAAGATGCAGCCAGGAACGTTTAACAGGGGAGGGTGAAATCTCTCTTTAAATTCATGTAACTCAAAATGATCTTGAAAGGTCCCCATCCTTGAGGTTAATTTCCAAACAGCAGTCTTGGGATTCAATCCTGTTTTCTCATAGTAGCCAAGGAGAGCTTTCCCACTGATTTTGGTGGAAAGAGTTTTTGAATAATTGTTTTCATGCTGGAGAGGCAAGAAGAACAGAGAACAAGAAACGTAGTAAATTGTGTATTTAAATCCAACTGATACTAATTAGGATTGTGGTTTTAGCTGCCTGGATTGTCTTTCTTTTGATTGAACCCTAATTTCACACCAACGTTTGCATATAGTTAGTGCTGTTTCTTTCATTATTTTAGCTAAGTCATGTCCTGGAAACATGATCTACCTGGAAAGTGGCTCACCCTGTATGGACACCTGTTCACACCTGGGGATCAGCAAACTATGTGAAGAACACTACATGGATGGCTGTTTTTGCCCTGAAGGTAACAATTTATGTGTGGCCTAGTGGATACAACAATGGGCTTAGAAATGGGAAACCCAAGTTCAGATCCCAACTTAACTTGGGTGGCCATGGCCAAGTGGCTAAATTACCTCTCAGGGCTACTCCAGTTTGATTCCAAGCACACTTAGTAGGAATAATACCTCACTGAATTTGGTGAGAGTAATTTAGGTTTTAATTGAATAATAAAATTGAGTAATTTAGGTTTTATTTGGTTGGCATGCCTATCTACAGTATGACAAAGTAAGAGTCCATAAAGGATTTACGGGACATATAATAAGAAATGCATTATATAGGGTTTGGGAAAAGTACAAAGGATTATTAGAACCCAAAACTCCTAAGTGGATTTCCCCTGAAGAGGCGAGGGCGCTAAAGAAGAAAAACATGAAAGGGAGCTGGTCTTTTATGAGTAACTTTTTATTATTTATTATTATTTTGTTTTGTGATTATACTTTTAAAGTAAATTGGAATAGTGCTGTATAGTTTATTTGTGAGGCGATAAAAGAGAATGAGTTATATGAATGATGAAAAATGACATGAAGTTTCTGTTTTTAAATACTTTATTAGTTTATGGAAGGTACAATATGGAAAATTTGTAAATTATGTAACTGACAGTACATTGATGGATGTCAATAATAATAATAATAATAATAATAATAATAATAAAGAAAGTGTATATCAAAAAAGAAAGAAAATAAATCTGCTGCCATGAGCTTTTTTGAGAAATATGGGATAGAAATATTACAGATAAATACAAATATTTGTCAGGGTTAGGCCGGAAGTATATTCTGCTAGGAGCCCCAGCAAAAGCATCAACCCATTCTCTGGATGGGTAGGCTAACCTCTATCATTAGCTTAGAGGTTTTGTTGAGAATTTATATCCCCCAAGAGTTCTTCCAGTCTTGTAGTGGGTTAGATCCTATTCAGTTCCTCTTTAAGTATGCTAAGGTGTGCAGCCTTGGATTGTCATGAACTATGAGCATCTTTTTGTTTTGTTTTGCAGGCACAGTATATGATGATATCACTGGGAAAGGCTGTGTGGCCACGAGCCAGTGTTACTGCAAACTTCGTGGGCAATTATTTCCCCCTGGTAAAAACATCACCAATGACTGTGAAAGCTGGTAAGCCTATCTGTGCCCTCTGAGAGTAATTATAGCTTTTTTATTTCAGAGTTGTCACTTAAAGGATTTTTGTAGGGATGTGAATGTCTGGGCAAACACCTTGTACCGTCACAGGCTTTCATAGCTAAGACACAGTATCATTTTATGCTAAAACATAGACGACTTGTTCTAGCAAGCCCCGGTGAAAAATTGCCCAGCATTACCAATTATGTATCCATCTGATATTGTTATATGAGCCTAAATCTCTAATTGTAAAAGCATATTTTAGCAGCAGCAGCAACAACAACAACATCATTCTTGGGGTAGAGAAAAGGGGATTGCTGCTGCCACTTTGCAATGTATCATCCGCACCTTTATGGCTTGCTGAATCTGGAATGTTTTGAAAAAGAAGAGGTTATAAGGTCCGAAAGTGTTATGGACTCATTTCCAAATCAACCTCCTTTAGTGGCTCCACTGCTGTGGTGCAGGTGCCGGTACTTCTTGTATACTGTAATTTCTATACGTCCAGGTCCCGCTTTTGATTTCTTGTCTGTCTTCACAGCACCTGCCAATCAGGTAGATGGATATGCCAGGATTTACCCTGTCCCAGTAAATGTGCAGTGGAGGGAGGATCTCACATTACTACCTTTGATGGAAAGAAGTACACCTTCCATGGTGACTGCTACTATGTGCTGAGCAAGGTATGTGCACCAGACACTTCTGCTCTGGTCGAAGGAATTATGCCACAGTGGGGTAGGGTAACCTTCCTATAGAGTGCATGTGAATGAGAAAGGGCTAGCCCTCCTGCCTTGGATGCAGTGTGTTTGTATGTCTGTGTGGCCACACCTGCTTTTGTTTGGGTCACATGGCCTTGGCTGAAAATCATTTCCCACTCTTGCCTGTGTCTTTGTATTGCAATACAGCTGAATCTAAGACAGGGCTAAAATGAGGATTGGGAATGCAAAAAAGGAATTGGAAAGGAATGGGGTATGGCAATTTGAGGTTAGATGTCAAATACCGTATTTCCCAGAAGGGAGGGCTTATACTCTCCCTGAAAGAAAAAGGAAAAAGGAAAAGAAAGGCCTGTGACCTGGATCGTGGAATGTGATTAAGGTCAATGATTTATTGCACTTTTTGTCTGAACGGGTAATTTCAGCCTATCTGTGAAAGGAATCATTTCATAGCAGCAAAAGTTGACCACTTTGATTGTATTTGTTCTTCTGTAATTGCAGAGCATACAGAATGACTCACATGCCCTCTTGGGAGAACTAGGCCCATGCGGTTCTACTGACAAGCAGACATGCCTAAAGACGGTGGTACTGTTAATAGACGAGAAGAAAAACGTAAGTTTAGGGTAATGATGGTATGGCTCTGAGATAGTTAATAATAATAATAATAAAAAATAATAATAAATCTTTATTGTCACTACACCACCTGTGTGCAGTGAAATTAAACAACCCCCCCCCCCAATACACTCAGTCTTGTTCGCACTCTGTGTGCTTGTCAATTGCACCACAATTTTTTGTTTTCATTCAGCAGCCCAACAGCCCACGGATAAAAACTGTTCTTTAACCTGTTGGTGCGGCTGACTATACTTCTATATCTCCTGCCCAAAGGTAGGAGATTAAAGAGGTGCTGGCCGGGGTGTGAGTCATCTCTGAGAATTTTTCTCGCTCTCCTGAGGCAACGGTCTCCTGCGATGTCATCTAGTGAACTCAGGGGACAGCCCATGATATCATGTGCTGTATTCACCACCCTCTGTAGGGACTTCCTGTCCATGACTGTCAAACTAGCACACCACACTGTAATACAGTATGAAAGGACACTTTCAATTGTGGACCGGTAGAAAGAGATCATCAATTTTTGTTTGACATTGTTCTTACGCAAGACCCTAAGGAAATGGAGTCTCTGTTGGGCCTTCCTAACCACCTGGGTTGTATTGATTTTCCAAGTGAGGACTTCACTAAGGTAAACTCCCAGGAATTTGAAGGAAGAGACTCTCTCCACACAGCGCCCCCTGATATACAACGGTGCTAATTCCCCACTCTTCCTCCAAAAGTCCAACACCATCTCCTTTGTCTTACTGATATTTAGGTGTAAGTTGCTCTCTAGGCACCATGTCAAGACTTTTTGAACCTCCTCCCTATATGCTGATTCATCTCCACCTGTAATTAGACCCATTATGGTGGTATCATCTGCAAACTGAATAATTACAGTGGATGGATTGGATGAAATACAGTCATATGTATACAACGAGTACAGGTAGGGACTCAGCACGGATCCCTGTGGGGTGCCAGTGCTGAGCTTCAGAGAGGTAGATGTAACAGGCCCAATCCTCACTATTTGTGTGCGATCCCTCAGAAAGTCTTTAATCCAATCACAGATAGTAGAAGAAAGGTCCAGGTCCATCAGCTTTTTAATAAGAAGGTTCATCCAGAATATGCCAAATAAAGGTTTTCTCAAAGATATAGCCAGTCAACCATATTCTAAGATTCCCAACCCTCCCCTTCCATTGACATCTTATTCCATTTGTATTCTGTTCATACTTCTTGCTGAGCTTCATGGGGGGTGGGGGGATGGAATTATGTAATATGTAATTTTACCACTCCAAGAGGTTCTGGTTAACATTTAAACTTCTGAACATTGATCCAAGTGTCTGAATTACATTGAACAATAAACCAAACATAGAAATCCTCATTTCATTTTTTATATTTTATATACTTTGCTTATCTCGTATGCGTTTTTACATCCTCTTTAAATCCAAGCCCACATTTCCATGACTTTCCGGTTCTATTTATTTTGTCATATCTTCCTTTTACATATGTCATACTTAATATCTTTGTAAAATATACCCTATAAACATTTTAAAAGCTGCCATTGGCCAGAAATCCTTGCCAAAGATTTGATAAGAGATTTTTCAGCATTATTTCCTCATGTCATAGTTCTGCGCTGTACACTCATGACTACTTAGCTGCCAATTGCCAAAGGGTATGCAGACTTTACAGCAGGGATGGGTGTTACCTGTGACCCACCAAATGTCAACGGACCTCTGTTCTCAGTGGCAAAGGATGATGGGAGCTGCAGTCCAGGAACATTTGAAGAGCCACAGGTTCCCTGCCCCCTGCTCTGCAGATTTAATCCGATCCTGTTTAGCTTTCTTCCATTTAGGAAGCCATTGAATGAGTAGTTCTATGAAATATTTCTTAGCAAATAATTTCCAGCATCTGAAAATTGAAGGAGACTGTCTGGAGTCACTGACCCCCAGTCCCAGCCCCAAGACACACACAAGGGTGTGTGATCCAAGCAAACTCCAAATGGGTTCCTTTCTCCACCAGGTCCCAAAAAGTAGCTGGCATCCTCTCTCCAAAACCCGATTTGTCACATCTGGTCAGCTGGAAAATAAATAAGAACTTACTTTGTTTCTAAGCAACTGGCTGTGGCTACATTAAGAACCAGGGAGGGTTATGGGCACTGAGATAAGTCAGAATTGGTAAGGAGTGAATGCCGGGCTTACAAATCTCTCCCTGGCCCTGGTTTGTGAACATGATGTGCATCCAAATGCCCACTATGATCTGCCTGCTTCCTGCCAGAGCTGGATGCAACCCCCCCTCCCCATGAGTGTGAAGTAGGCTGAGACACATTGCCTGACTGAGTACCCAGGTGCAGGATTGCAGCCGCCGTGCAGCTGCAAACTGGAAAAAAACTGAAAATGTATGAATGAAATCACTTTTAAAATTGGAGATTTTAATACTTTCTTGAAAGAACAAAGCTGAAAACAACAGAATTAGGATCTGCTGATAAAAGAAAACAATGCTTTGATTCTTCTTATCTAATTTTTGGATGATTTGGAAATGTGACGGTTAATAAGCAACAGAATAATCAAAGTCAGAAAAATTCCATCATGATTAATCCATATATTCTGGAAGTTATAGTATGTTTTGCAACATTCCCTCAGAGGTTCATGCCTATGGAAACTGCCTTCCAATCCAAGAAATGAGCGTTCTATGGTTCAAGGTGCTCTCCAGTAGGGATTTACACAACATTATGCATAAGTGTATATGAATGGGCATTCATGTGTGTGTGCACATACATGTTCCATTGCTTAGTTCTTTGGGTTGCTTAAGCTCTTACCGAACTTCATGTTGTCAGATATAAGAAAACTGTCAGTGTGCAAAATTTCCAGGGTGGGTTCCTTTTGGTCATTACAATCATTATTAATGTTCATTTAACATGACCCCGAGGTCCTTTCCAACCCTAAAATGACATGATTCTATGACATTCCTCTCCCTTTAAGACCCTGAGGTCACACTAACGTAGGCTGTTTCTCTCTTCACACAGGTCGTAGTTTTCAGATCAGATGGTACTGTATTACTGAATGAAATAGAAATTCATTTGCCTCATGTAACAGGTGAGGAAAGGAGCCCTCAACTCCCACCCCACCCCACCCACTGCCTAAATTGATGGTTCCACAAATCCTTAGATGTTATGGAACATGATTAAATGAAATGCAAAATAAAATATGCTGGAAAGGCGGGTGAGAAAATATACTTGTTGGTTTATTTGGCAGGGAATGGTCCAAATGATTGTTTGTCCTTCTCTGCAGACTCTTCCCTGTCCCTTCCCTTTTTAATATCTGCCCCCTCCCCACCACTTTCCTCTTCTCCTCATTGAGAAACCATTCCAGGCCAACACCTAACCTTTCTTGCTCTCATGGCTGGGTATTCAGCCAATGGCAATGTTCTTCATAACAGCAGAAGTATCTGATATGGGAATCTGGTATAATACACAATGGATACTGTTTTTGCCCCTCTGATTTGATGAGTGCATTACAATAAGCAGGTGATAACTTGGCTTTCCTTTTGTTTTTCAGCCAGCTTCACAGTTTTCCAGCCGTCTTCAAACTACATTATTTTGCAGACATCCTTCGGCCTCAGGCTGGAGATCCAGCTGGTTCCAGTTATGCAGCTCTTTGTCATTGTGGACCAGACTGCCCAGGCAACTCTCCAAGGCAAGTCTGAACTGCAGGGAAGAGGATTCCACCAATAGTAACACTAACAAGGGGGTGTTTTTTTATTAAAGATACATGGGGTCAAATACCTACCTGGAAAAAACAACAACTTGTTTATTCATGTTATTTATTTATTAAGACATTTTTATCTCCACAAATTGTCTCAAGGCAATAAATTGTAAATTGTGACACACACATAATATATTATACACTAGACTAATTCCACAGGCATGCTATTTAAACTAAAAAGAGCTGGTGCAGAGAACAGCACAGTTGTCAAAAGGCATTCAATAATGCTGGGGTAAATATACACATATGCACAATGTTCATATGCACAATGGTGACAGCAGTCATGAAATTAAAAGACGCCTGCTTCTTGGGAGGAAAGCAATGACAAACCTAGACAGCATCTTAAAAAGCAGAGAATCACCTTGCCGACAAAGGTCCATATAGTTAAAGCTATGGTTTTCCCAGTAGTGATGTATGGAAGTGAGAGCTGGACCATAAAGAAGGCTGATTGTCGAAGAATCGATGCTTTTGAATTATGGTGCTGGAGGAGACTCTTGAGAGTCCCATGGACTGCAAAAAGATCAAACCTATCCATCCTTAAAGAAATCAGCCCTGAGTGCTCACTGGAAGGATAGATCCTGAAGTTGAGGTTCCAGTACTTTGGCCACCTCATGAGAAGAGAAGACTCCCTGGAAAAGACCCTGATGTTGGGAAAGATGGAGGGCACAAGGAGAAGGGGACGACAGAGGATGAGATGGTTGGACAGTGTTCTCGAAGCGACTGGCATGAGTTTGGCCAAACTGCGGGAGGCAGTGGAGGATAGGTGTGCCTGGCGTGCTCTGGTCCATGGGGTCACGAAGAGTCGGACACGACTGAACGACTGAACAACAACAACAACAACAATGTCCATGTTGATTGGAAGTGATGTGCTTATTGGATGTGTGGAAATTTATCACTAGAAAATCTTAGTAAATTGCTCACTATTCCCATTTTACAAAAAAGAAAGGCATGCCTTTAAAGAAACTCACAGCTAACATCTGTTGCTTTTATCAATAGGTCTTTGTGGGAATTACAATGGAATAGAAGGAGATGACTTCAAGACATCAAGTGGATTAGTAGAAGCAACAGGGGCTTCCTTTGCAAATACGTGGAAAGCACAAGCCAGCTGCAGTGATAAGTTGGATAACTGGGACCACCCTTGTACTCTTAGCGTTGAGAATGGTAAGGATGGGTGGTTTTCATAAATAAATAACAGATTTCAATATCTGTGTGCCACCTATATCCAATTTTCAGGTCAAATAATGAATCTGAAGCTGGGGCCAATTTTCTTTATTACTTGGGAGAGCAAGTTGTGATGTATAAATCTGTGCTAGGTCTGAGGCTTTGAATGCACTATAAGTTTCATGTCACTGTCTCAAAAGAAAAAGTTTCTAAAGAAATATGATACAACACTGCTAGAGATGAAGAAGAAATACTCATTTTATCTATTGTAGTTGTGAAAATGGAAGCCTGCTTACAGTTTCCATCCATAATATTACTTCTGTTTATGTTTATTGTGCTTTATAGTCTTTTGAAGACAAAACTGTCGAGCATGTACAGTCCTCAGACGATGTTGTTGCCCAATTATGTGGGTAGCTATTTGCCTTTAAATGACAGAGAAGCTGCATAGTGTTCAAACATCCAGACACATACAGTATTCATTTTGTTTTGCTGTATCATACTGCAGTGTTATTTTAATTCTAGAGTATGGCTATAGGCATTACATAGAAATACATGAAGTGAATGGTTTATAATAACATTTAATTTCTTTCCAGAAAAGTATGCTGAACATTGGTGCTCTTTGTTGAAAAGTACAGAAACTCCTTTTGCCAGATGTCACTCAGTCATTGATCCAACAGATTATTATAAGGTATGGGTTTTCAAATTATTCTGAGTCTTTATTTACGCAGCTTGGTGTTTTGTTACATGGAGTTGTTCACTTTCAGGTATTATGATAAACTGAAAAGAGTGGTGGTAAAGCAAGTTCTGCAGCTTTCTTCCCAGTTTCTTTTCATAGGGCTTGAGGATTAGAATTACTGACAATGGATTATCCAGTTTCAAACCCAGCCAAATTTCTAGCCCTTTCAGTTGGAATACGGGAACTAAAGCAAACCCATTGTTGTGAAAAGAGCCAAATAATAGTTATCTAGAAGAGAGTCATGAGCCAGAGGGCTCTTATAGCTACACCCAAGATTTTACAAAAACTCTGTAGTTTTTTTTAATAAAAAACAAAACAAAACAAAACAGCAGCAGCATGAGAAACTGATTTGAAAAATTGCATCAGTAAAAAAATCCAACACAGCTTGCTATGGGAAGTTCATGCAGTTCAAGAAGTGACTGCACAAAGTCTCCTTGGGTGTGTGGAACTAGTTGTAGATTTTGGGGGATCCTGGTCAGAGGAGTTTCCAGATTCCCCAAATAGTTCTAACCTTGATGACAGGCAAGAGATCCAGTCCCAACATGGTGGAGGTGAGCCAGTCTGCTTTTAGGTCAGGGTTGGAGAACCTTGTGCTCAGATGCCAAATGTGACCCCCCAGGCCTCCCTTGTAACTCTCTTCAGGCCACATACCATGACTGATCCTGCTTCCATGTTGTTACCTGGCCAGAATGTGTCTTTGAACTCTGATAATGCCTCTTGTTTATCTGGTGTTGTCTGGTACAGAGAAGGGTATGCATGTAGAAATGAGAGTGCTGTACAAAGGTGAAATTTACATTAGTTGCTCCACCCACTTTTGCCTTTGCCTTGCCTGCCACTGACATGTGACCCCCTGAAAGCATGCTGGGAAAAGAATGTGGCCCCTGGGCTGAGAATGATTCACTACCTGTTTTAAGTGGATCACCTTGCTGTGGGGAAAACAGCCTATTCGTTGCTTTTAACAAATTAAGCAAAATAATAGGAGAAGCAATCTTGAAAAAACTACTAACATTTTTAAATGGAAGGAGGAGGGGAACAAATGGCATTGCTAAGGAAAAGCTCTCAGTTTATCATTTTACTTTCATTTTAGCTGTGGAATAGGGTAGCATTGTGTAGCATTGCTACTGTTGAGGACTAGCTCTTCATTCATCTTCCTACAAATGTACTTGAATGTTTACTGACTCCACCCCCCTCTCCTTGCCCAGCGCTGCAAATATGATACCTGTAATTGTAATGCCAACGAAGAATGTATGTGCGCTGCCCTATCATCGTACGCAAGAGCCTGTGCCTTCAAAGGGGTCATGTTATGGGGCTGGAGAAAGAATGTCTGCAGTAAGTGTCTATATCCCCACCCTTGCCTTGAACAAAATGGAGCAAAACCTTTTGAATAACTGTGTGCTAACTGTAATGTTTTGAGACTAGAATGTGGTTAATAACAACAAATGTAGCATATCCCATTCATCAAAATAAATGGCTTTTGTAAGATGCAAAATGTTTTGTTGAAGTTGAAGGGAAGCACCCATGTATGTTGTTTACATTGGCATAGTAATACTTGTGGATGGATACAATGAATGTAGAAGAACTGGACAATTCCATTTGGGATACTGGGGTGCCTGCAGGATGACTTAATGAGGCAATGCTAAGTCATTTATTACTTCCTGCCATTTAATCTTTCAGCTACACCAGTAATAGGGAACCCCAAGGCCTGGGCCAAATGTGGCCCTCTCTGCCTGGCCCTCACAACTCTCCTCATGCCACACTCTCCTCCTGGCTCTGTTTTGCATATTTCTTGAGTGTTTTTGTGTGACTGCGATGTACCTATCCTTAATGCTTTTTTGCTTACCTGGATGGAGGATGGAGGGTGTGTGTACAAGCTAGAGTACTGTACAAAGAAAACATTTGCATTTGTTGGTCCACCCACTTTTACCTCTGGCACTGCCTACCACTGGCCCCCAGAAGGTTGCACGGAAGGTCATGTAGCCTTTGAGATGAAAAAGGTTCTTCATCTGTGAGCTAGACAATAATAGTTTCCCCCTCTCATTGTCTTAATTGCTACCTCATAATTGCTTAGTTTCACCCAAGCATGACAACATTTCTTCATAGGGGTCTTAACAGAAGTAGAATTCAGACACCATGCACTGAATGGTGAGCAGGAATATATTTAGGAATGGTGAGCAGAATATATTCTGTCCACTCTGACTTTTTGTCACTTTCTCCCCTTCATTCAGACAAAGAAGAATCCTCTTGCCAAGCCAGCCAAGTCTTCCGTTACAATCTGACCTGCCAGCAAACTTGCCGCTCTCTTTCTGATGGTCATAAGCACTGCTTGAAAGGCTTTACTCCAGTAGATGGCTGTGGCTGCCCTGATAATTCCTATATGGATGACAATGGCAAATGTGTGCCAATTGCTCAGTGCCCGTGCTATTACAAGGGTGTGCCCATAAATCCCGGATATGTTATAATGAAACAGGATGAGCGCTGGTATGTTAACACAACAGTTTATGGTCTTTCTCATTAGGTGGGAAGCTCAATGTTCAGTACCAGGAACTGCTCTCTTTTAGTTGCAATCCTACAATGTTTGCAGGTGGAATGGGATGGGGAATCTTGGAATTACGTTGGCTGTGTATGAGCATTCTCTTCATTAACCGTAAGACAATTTAGAGGTTTGTGATACTAACTCAGAAGAGGATCTCCCTTCCAAATCAACATGAGAAATACAAGCATCAGAATGCATTGTGGAGTGGCTAGTTTTTAAGAAGCTTTAGACATCTATGTTGTTCACTAGGCATAGTGTTCAAAGGACAAAGAGGTGCTGAAATATTGCATTGCGAATTCTTGAGATTACTTGAGAAGTCAGCAGTATAAGTGTACACAACACCTGCCCCCCAGTATTTAATGCGTAATCCAAAGGTTCCTCCATATTCCCCTCAAAACTACAGTATATGTTTTAGCTTAGAAATATCTTCTCAAGTCTTATTAAGAAACTGACATTTTTTCTTTGGCACTTGCTCTTACTTTGTTTTATGCATTGTCAGTAGGGCACCCATGGTGTTCAAGTAATGTTTAGCAGAAATTGTATTCTTAAATTTTTGCAGCAGATCTTTAGTTTTTGTTAGTAGCATTGTATAAATTGGAAATCACTCATAAGCTCAAATATCTGGCTTACCGTTTCCCCCCTGCTGTGTATTCCATTCTAGTGTTTGCAGACATGGAAGATTTCAATGTGTGTCAGTGGACGTACCCCATGAACGTAGGTGTAGAATTTCATGTTACATTATGACTTTTTCCAGTTTGAGTTATCATCTGTATGATTTTGAAGTTGTGCTTAAGAAAGCAATTATTTTGAAATTGTGCTTAAGAAAATGAGCCATTTTTGGTGAAAAGAATTTAAAAAATATGCAATTAATAATTATATTTTTTCAAGCTGACATATGCTATAGTTTGTTTCCTCCTAAAATGTATCAGAATTTCCCCTCTAAATCCACATATTTATATAGTTTTCATAGACATATCCTCAGCCTTTGATTTGATAGATATGGGTTTTGTTTTAAATTGCTCAATGTAAAGTAGTGATAAGAGACTGATTTTAATTAAAAAGCTTTATTTATAGAATACTTTCTAGTTCAATGGGTACAAAACAGGGATGTCTGTTGGCCCCCTTTTTGTTTAATTTTATATATAAATATAAAAAATTATATACAGCTCTTGTTGATTATCAAAATAGATCCAAGATAATATTGTCAGTGTTCTATATTTTATTTTACAGAGTGCTCACCCAACATGACATATTTTGACTGCAACAAGTTTGACAGTTGGTCTTCCCAAACACCAGTGCATCTTAGCTGCCAAACACTGGGAAACGATCAGGTACACATTCATTGTATTTTGACCACACCCTAATGTCCTCATTCTCTTGTTCCTCAAGTGATGTAATTACGTAACAAAGAAGTTGTACTCCAGTTGTCTTTAGGAAATCTCCTTGAGACTGTGGGACATTTTCTAGCAAAAGTACTGCAACTTGGAGAAGCAAATACCTGCACATTTATACCACCAGTTTGCCTTCATTGGTTCTGATTGTTTTTAACTGTATTAACATTTTCATTTCATTTAAATAATTTCCACCTTTCATTTAAAATGAATGAATGAATGAATGCTATATTGGTATCTGTAAGGACGCTTAGTGGTTGCTCATGAGTAACAGTCCAAGGCAAAGAACTTCTAAAAACTAAGTTCTTTATTGTGCAAGCTATATACAGCAAAGCAAAGTCTCAAACGTCCTTTCCCTACTCATCAGTGTCCAGGAATGAACTCTTTCGGTTTCCCTTCCAACAGAGCAGCTTCTGGAGCCTGAAGCCCCTCCTTCTCCCCCTCTGTGACCGACCACGTAGCATGGGAACCTGACCTCTATCTCTGCTTTCCCCGTGGTGTTCCGGCTCTCTCATCCCCTTCTAAGCCTTTGCATCGCCTTTCTGTCTCCCCCTCTCCTTCCCCACCTGAGGAATGTGAAGCATGCGAGCTCCCACTGGGGGAGGGGGAGGAGGAGCTCGTAAACAACGGATGTGGGTCCCTGTACTCTAAAAGCTCCTGCGATGCCGGCCACAGTGCCGGCCGCAGTGGGGAGGGGGCTTTCCTGACAGTATCCAACAATAGAAATCCCTCTGCCACCAACCAATGGGGGCAACTATATTTTCCCCTGAAAATAATTTCCCCAGCAAATTATGTTATTTTTTCACAATGTAACATCTCTCCTAAGGGCTCTCTATTCCAGGGAGTTGACCACACTGCTGAAAGCAACCAAGCCATTGTTTGAAGTGGTAGCAAGTGTTTTGTTTGTTTGCTTTTTGTCAAAAGAAAAAAAAACCCAAAACCATTGACAGTCTTGTATTTAAAGGTTAAGGCCACCTTCTGGGAAAAATTATTGAAGTAACCCAAATCTAAAAGTCTCCCAAAGTGCCTCTGTTTTTTAGACCAACTTTATTTTAAACACACCCAAAATTCTGAACAAATTAAATTGAGGTTTTATCTTACCTTGCAAATAGCAATTTGGTAAACTTTGAATGGTAATCCCGACCCGAGTCCAATTTGGCTTTGTGAACTTATCAAATGCAAGGCCCATGAATTATGATTGACCTTATCATAAAATGTGAACACAATGTTCTTCTTGCTCCTCACAGTTCCAGACAGAGTGTGTTTCAGGATGTGTGTGCCCTGATGGATTGATAGATGATGGCAGAGGGAGATGTGTCCAAGAACAGGACTGCCCATGCATTCATAACAAAGATTTTTACTCCCCCGGAGAAACAGTAAATGTGGACTGCAACACATGGTAGGATCTTTTTCACTGTCACTTATTGTAGTCATAGCAATGTATGAATATACTACTATGCAAACAGAGTGTACGCAATGGACTGCATGTTTTCTCAGCTACATAATTTACCCAGTACTTCAAAAGCAATGCATGGAGACAGAGACTTACACAATTTCTTTAATTATTTTGGTACTCTCCAGTACTTGTCAAAGAGGAAGCTGGAACTGCACCACCAATTCATGCTTTGGGACATGTACTGTTTATGGGAGTGGCCATTACATCACATTTGACGGAAAATTCTATGACTTTGATGGCAACTGTGAATATGTGGCTAGTCAGGTAATGTTCAGCTATACTCATGCAATTTTATACAACCTATCTATTTGGCTTCTCAGACATTCCTCAACATCTCATCTTGTGAAATTTTCTTACTTGGTGGAGTAATCATTTCAAATGGTAGTTCCATTAGCAGCAGGACTTCTGATTGTGCAATAGAACCACCCCCTTCCTCTCTCTGCTCCCCTCCCCCCCACAAAAAATCAATTCTGGGTTTTCCCCCAACCCTCTGGAGAAGATTTGGGGATGGTGCAAGGAGAGAGAAAGAAAGGTTCAATTGTGCATATGGAAATCCTTGCACTACAGCAGCTACTTTATGGATACCATTGTATGGGTGTCTCCAGGCTGCTTAATATGTGTAGAAATAGTTTACACTAATCCAAACAGAATTTGCTAGTTTTTAAGCCTTGTTTTCTCCAATTCATTCGGTTGTTGCGTTTTGCAAATGTGTTGAGGAATTAAGTGCCCTCTGAACCATAGAGGATTGTTAAATTTGAAAATATATGAAATTTGCTACCAATACAAATATGCAGCGCAGCTTTAGCAGCTTTTTAAAACACAAGAGAAAATCGAAGTATCCTGGCTTTGGTTTTTCTTACTTTTGTTCATCTTTCCCTCTCCCACCTTCATTAGGATTACTGTGGAAACAGCAATTTGGAGGGAACATTTAGTGTCATCACAGAGAATGTCCCATGTGGAACAACTGGAGTCACCTGTTCCAAGGCCATTAAAGTTTTCCTTGGGGTATGTATGAACATAGATGAGAACAAGCCTGAAAGCGCTTGGTCTGCACCTGTAAATAATCAAATCATGTTGCAGTGTGTGTGTGTGTGTGTGTGTGTGTGTGTGCAGGCAATTTGTTGAGTTCTTAGTCAAATGAGGCTCCTTACTTTTGAGAACTTGTGTCATGGTATCCAGTTTGAAAGAGCCAGTCCAACTCTAGGGGAGCTGAGGGTATCAGTTTAGCATGCTAATGTCTGTTTTTGGTATTCTGTTACACACCTGTCTTTTTAGAGCACTGAAATAAAGTTGGAAGATAAACAAATAGAAACAATTGAGATGAATACCACTAGCACTGTGACTTACTGGATTCGTGAGCCAGTCGGGCTGTACATTGTAATAGAAACCAGCAATGGTGTTGTTCTCATCTGGGACAGGAAGACTACTATTTTCATCAAGCTGGCACCCTATTTTAAAGTGAGTTATTCTTGAACATATCCCTTTAATGTTCCCTTTCCACACTTATCAGCCGATCACCCATTCCCACCATCCTTCTGAGTAATACCCCTCCCCACTCCCCCACTATATTTAAGGATCTGGTGACTTCTGTTTCAGTGTATCTGAAGAAGTGTGCATGCACACGAAAGCTCATACCAAGAACAAACTCAGTTGGTCTCTAAGGTGCTACTGGAAAGAATTTCCTATTTTATATCCCTTTAATGCCGTGGAAAAATTGTTATTAACAGACAAATGCAACAAAAAGACGTTTTATTGCTTGTGGTAGCATGTGTGCCTTACTGCATCATTAATAGAATGGGGTGTGAGAGACATGGGGGGCCCCAACTGTGGCATTACACAAGGCACCACTGGAATTTGAGACCCCAAGGTCTGGCATTGCTCCCACCAACTCAACAGTATCCATAATTAGTAATGCTAAAACAAATGGCAAAACAATCAAAGCAATATATATCGCAATAAAATTTCTGCTAACTTTAAGACATTGCAAATCTTTTCCAGTCCTAAGGTATTGACTTTTCCTCTCTCTAGGGAAAAGTCTGTGGCTTATGTGGCAACTTTGATGGCAAGGCCAGTAATGACTTCACTACAAGGGACATGGTCCAAGAAATGAGTGCACTGGCATTTGGAAATTCATGGAAAAAGGATACTGCATGCCCTGATGTTGATGTAGACCCTGAGCCCTGTGAAAAGAAACCTCATCGCAAATCCTGGGCAGAGAAAGAATGCAGCCTCATCAAAAGTGTTGTGTTTGAAGAATGTCATTCAAAAGTTAGTATTGTTGCTTAATCACTTGGCCAAGCTGGGCTATACTAGTCTTGGGGAAAAGAACAAGCTATTGCCATATGTGAGAATATGGCTTAGTCGTTTAGTCAAAAATAAAAAGATCTTTAAGCAGTTTACATAAAATACCTAGCAAACCATGGGGGATCATCAGTAGTGCAATGGATTTTAAAGGTCTTGACATACAACATCAGACGAATCTATAATATCCTGTAGGTAGACCATTTCTAACTCAGTAGCACCCATTCCATTCCAAACTAGATAGTGGAGTGGTTTTCAACTTTAATTGTAAAGAGATGTTATCCAAGGAGAATGTGACTTAGGATAAACTCTAGAAAAAGAGAAGGAAATATCATGATTAGACATGTCTTGAGTTGGTATGGAGCTCCCATTTCCCTCTCCAGAACTCTCTGCAGGTACTCTATTTTGAGAAATACTGTTTGAAATGAAAACACATAAATTCATCTGAATTATCTTCACCGAAAACCAAATATTTGTTGTTGCTATACAAAATGTTACTAGCTTAAAAATCTGAAATTGGAATTGATAAAATATCTCACGGAAGTAAAATGTGCCATAGATTCTTGATGCCTTGTTGAAGTGCTGTGATGTGTAATGGGATGGATACTACTGTGGCATGGGTGTGCTGTGTACATGTACAGCAACATCCAAAAACATTGGCAACTAAGGGGAATCATTATCAAAGATTGCGGTGAGTTAGGCATCCTGGTATTGGATGGCAGAAATATAGTAGTTGCTCCATTGAAATAACATTGCTCTGTGATTCTGTGACTCCCTAATAGGTGGCTCCAGATCAGTACTATGAAGCTTGTGTACATGATGCTTGTGCCTGTGACTCTGGAGGCGACTGTGAGTGCTTCTGTACTGCAGTGGCTGTCTATGCACAAGAATGCCTCAAAGCTGGAGCTTGTGTCTACTGGAGGACTCCTGACATATGCCGTGAGTTTTGTGATAAAATATTTTTCATGTATGCATAAAATTCAAAAGAGATGATGACCCAGAAACAGTGGCTTAATACCTTTCAGTGAAAAAAATTCTAGATGCACTGGTTTTTATAATCCTAAGCCCCACCCTGTATATTTTGAGATGTACCAATATCTCCCGCCATAGTCATTTCATGTGATACCAACAGGCTTCTAATGTGAGTTCTTTTGTGATATCTTTTACATGTCCCTCCAAATAAAATTCAGTTCGCAGAAGGTCAGTTGGTCATACTTGCTGTTCTCCAACAGGAAACCCTATATCTAAAGAATCCCAGGGGGATCCATTAATTCACAGAAAAACGAGGTGCCTCCACACCTTGTGATGATGATGCTAGACTGGGGCTGGGCACACTGTCAAAGGCATACCTAGGCTCCCTTGCACTTTTGGCAAGGAGCTATATTGGTGCCTCCATAGCCAGGAGAGGTGATAGACCAGAAACTTTTTTTAAAAAGAGTTTTTCGGCACCTTTTGCACTCTGTCAGTGACTTTCTCTGTGGCTGTCGAGTTGGGTCTGCTCTGTTCCACTTCCCCTTGCTCTGTCTATTTGCCTTCCTGCCTTCTTCTCTTCCTCAGCTCACTACTTTCTCTTCTGCCTCCTTCCTCCCTTCCTTCTCCTTTCCTCCTCCTGCAACTCTTGTTTGCTTGCTCCATCTTTCTTTCCTCCAAGCCCTGCTGGATGCTCTACTCACCCTCCTAATAGCACTGCCAGCCAACTGGGGAAGGGAGTCTGCAGGGCTGCTGTGATAGCCCATGGCAGTGACCAGATTCCTTTGCTGAGACACTCAGAGGAGCCTGGGCCTCTTGCCTGGCTGCCCAGGGCAGCAGAGCAGTGGCCCAGGGAGCACACTAATGGGCAAAAAGGCTCTTAGTGGAGAGACCCCTGGCCCTGTACCCTCAGCAGGGGCCAACCTAGCCACCATTACTGTCTCCACTGGCTTTGTATTAGGAGGAAACATCCAATGTATGCATGTAGGCTCTTCTCATGATTCGTAGCCCTGATCATGCAAGAACATAAGTAAAACCTGCTAGATCAGGCCAGCATCCTTTTCCATCAGTGGCCAACCAGATGCCTATGGCAAACCTGCAAGCAGGGCCCAAGCACAAGAGCAGTCATTCCTCCTGTTGTTTCCAACAACTGGTATTCAGAGGCATACAGCTCCAAATGTTGATGCAGAGTGTAGCCATCATAGCTAGTAGCCTTTACCCCAATGCATCTTTCCAATCTTCTTTTAAAGTCATCTACGTTGGTGGCCAACGCTGCCTCCAGTGGGAGTCAACGATGGCCCCATTCACAGGGAGCAAAGGCTCCCAATCCCAGGGAGATCCTATTTGTGTACACCAAGTTTCCCTTTACCAATTCATGGGTGGCAGGTGGCCAAGATTGGCAGGAGGAGTGATGGTAGGGGTGGGTCCAGTGAGCACAGCCTTCCTCTCCCTCTCCATGTGATCACAATCACATGGGGGGGGGTTTCCAAATAGGTCTATGTTCCATGTTAAACCAGAGTGAAGTGGAATTTCAGTTCCTTAGGTGATAGAAATGGTTGGAGGTTAAGTGACCTATGTGCAAATATACTTCTGTGACTTGTTTTTATACAACTATCTATCTTTTGTTCCGATAGCAATCTTTTGTGAGTACTGGAATCCTACAGATATATGTGAATGGCACTATGAGCCTTGCGGAAGTGATGTTCTTACCTGCAAGATCCTTAATCAAGTCAGCACCAACTTTTCAGTGCCATACCTGGAAGGTAAGAAACTGCCATTTACCAGTAGCTTTTGGTCTTCAAGACTCTTGTTAGTGCAGTTTGGAATACAGTTCACCCAGTGGGCCAAAGCAATTTCCCCCATCTCCCACCCCCTGCTTAATGCATTAGATGCAGAACATATAATATATACAGCCTATAAAGAGACACTGAGACACCACAAGCCTAGGACTGCCTCCCGCATGCCAGGGATGGAGACCCTGTGGCCCTTCAGATGTTGCTGGACTCCAAGTCCCCTCCATCCCAGCCAGCATGGCAAATGCAGGGATGGTTGTAGTTCTGCAACATCTGGAAGGCACCAGGTTGGCTTCCCTTTTCAGATGCAAATTTTGCTACTATGTCAAGTATATTGCCGCAATGTAATTTTATGAATCTCATTTTTGTGGGTTCTAGGTTGCTACCCACGATGTCGTCCAGAGACGCCTATCTACATTGAAGAGACTAACACATGTGGGACAAGTGATATGTGTGGCTGCTATATTGACGGTGTTTACTATAGACCTGGACAGCAAATACCCACAGATGATCTGTGTACAAATTGGTATGTGAGAATGGAGAGCTGATGGACTAACAGTGGCAGGGAAACATATGTACATGGGTTGATATTTAAATTGCTGCTTTTTCGGTCTGACACACTAGCCTTTTCCATGAACAAGAGTCCTGTTCTGAATAGGAAGCTATTTTTTTGTGAAAGTCTAAAATGAAATTGTCCATGGTGTCCAAGAGTAGGTTGGATTTTCCTTCTTCCTTGGGCAGAGATCCTCTCTCAGAATTCCCTTCCTAGACAAAGTACACCTGGCCAACTCTATTTGCAAGCTTCCGGTTGACTAACAAAAATATTCCTCTTTAGGAGGATATAGAGATTACTGTATTTACTGCTTTGTTAAATGTTGTTGCTAATGATATGCATTTAATTATTATTGTAAATGAATTTATAGTGTTACAATGCAGGAGCAATTATAGCCTGAGCATTTACAGAACAGAAGTACAAAACAAACAAATATACAAATCTTCAAGTATTTCATTTCTGAAAAAACTTCTTTTTAAATTTCAGTTTCTGTGTTTATGCTGGAAAAACGAAATGTGAACCCCAAAGAGGTAAGTATTTCATCATGCTGTTTTTCCATTCAGAAAGCAAAATAGTATCATACACTTCCCCCATACATTTTTCTGGGGGACTGAGCAATGATTTCAAATGAGTTCCCTACTCACTGTATTCTTTTTAAAATTATCATTGAAAAATAACAAGGACAACCTTTTCCCACTTTGCAGTTGTTCCACAAAAAGTGTAGTAGCTAAGGGGTGGCTAAATTTTTTTCCTGTAAGTCTGTATTTTGTTTTTATTTATAAGGCACTTATTTCATCTTATAACTTGTCACATACCGTAATGCCCATCTTACTTTAAAATGCATTCTATACATGTTTACTTAGAAGTTGAGTTCAACGGAGGTTACCACCAAGTAAATGACTGCTTAGCCTTAGGGCAGAACTCTGCTGCCACCACCCTGATGTTGATGGCTGGTGGGTTAGGATGACTCATTACTTCCTCTCCACTGCTGATGGTGGGACTCTGCCATGGTGGAGGATCCAAGTTTTGCCATGGTGGATGGGGAACTACTGCCAGCAGTAGCCAGTGGAAAACCCTGAAATGAGGCATCCACAGGATCCAAAGCCCTTCAGGCTCCTCAGCTTCACCAGTTCAGAGCTGGCACAGCAAAAATGGAGGGAGGGGGGACGATGACTACCTTCTGCCCTGACCAGCACAATCCACTGTACCTGGCTGGGACTTTGGATTGCTCTGCTGATCAATTATCCTACAGCATATGGTGGGCCATTTTAATATCCCTGCCTTTTAGTTGTATTCTTACTAAGGCCCTATTTCCCAGTGGCAAGAACACTATCCTACTGTGGGAAACAGCTGATGGTGGAAATTAAGCAGCTGTGTACACCCATGTGACCTCTGCCTGGCTGAGAATGAGGCCATACAGGAAGAACCCACATCAATAGTCCATGTAATTCCAACATGCATGTATCTGTCACAGTGGTGAGAGATCTCACCACAGGGAACCAGTTAAACTTTCCTTCGTGCTTGCTGCAATTATGAATGAGGCTTAAGTTCATGTATCTCACTTAACAGATTTATTCAACGTTCTAACAGCTTGAGCCTAAGCACACTTACTTGGGAGTAGGTCCCATAAGTTTCAATGGACTTATATCTAAGCAGAAGCACATAAAACATCTTTATAATATTTCAAATATCAGCAGGTTAAATAAACAGTGTTTACCTGCGGTTAACATTCCTATGGAAAAACACAGTATTTCCACTCTGGGTTATTTCAGTTACATTTTGATTGGCTGTTTTTTCAAGCAGAACAACTTAAACACACTGATTTCCTTCCTTTAGGTTGCTGCATATATGATGGCAAAGAATACGAAGAAGGAGAAATAATAATAAATGAGAGAAATGGATCTTTTTGTTTCGACATAAAGTGCATGTTAAATGGCACTTGGGTAGTTGAAGATATGAGGCCCTGCAGTACAACTGCCCCTCCCACAACTACTCTTTCAACTACCCCTTCCACCACCACCACCACCACTACTACTACCACAAGTAAGCTTGCAGCATTGTTAATAGTAATGCACATTGGTTAACTATCTCATTGGAGAAAACTGCACTTACATCAAGTTTGTTTTATACCTCTATGTATAGTTAAATGGCTTTAATTTGTGAAACTAATGAAGGCTGATGCTCTCAACATGATATGAAACCTTCTCTATGTCAAATCTATAATCTTATCCAAAACTTGTAAGATTGCAAAGTAAGATTCTCACCATATCTTCTCTCTCTCCTGTTTCAGCTGCCACTACAACCTCCACTACACTCTCTTCAACATGTAAGTGTTGTTAAAGAAGCTGCGGATAAGCCATAGTTCAGTGGTAGAATATGTGCTTTGCGTGACTCAAGAGTCAGGTTCGGTCCCTGGATCCATTTAAGAGCTAGGACAAAGATTTCTGTGTGAGGCCCAAAAGAGTCACTGCCAGTCAGGGCAGAAAATACTGGGCCAGATGAACAAACAGTATGACTCGATTAGGGCAAATTCATATGTCCCTATATAAGGTCACTGCTCTGATAGTGGTAGTAAAGTTGCCAATGCAAAAGAGAGGAACATGGGGTAATAGGCATTCAAAAATGAGGAAAAAATATGGATTGGGACTTTGTGTATAAGACCTTGCACACTGGAGTGGAGCAATCCCAGGATATAAAGATTCTTGCTTCTAGCTTGGGATGTTCTTTGTTGTGATCTATAGGGGTGGGAGGGTAGATGGTTGCCCAGTTATCTGCTATTCCACCATGAAATGATGGTTTTAGATCATGAGGTCATGTGGGCCTACTGCCAATGAACCTCAGGAAAATGACTTTCAAATTTTCTTGCAGCTCCGTGCTTAATGCTTGCATGTGAATGGAGTAAATGGTATGATGTCAGTGTACCCGAAGAAGGACCAGAAGGTGGTGACTTTGAGACATATGATGCCATAAGAATTAAAGACGGAAGCGACTTTTGTCCATCAGCTCCACAAAACATACAGTGCAGGGCTAAAAATGCACCTGATACGGATATTGCAGATTTGGAACAGAAAGTGGACTGTAATGTCACTTATGGGCTCATTTGTAGAAACAAAGACCAGGATCAGAGTCTCTGGACCCTCTGCTATAATTATGAGATACGCGTCAACTGTTGTAAAATCGTTCCTTGTGGTGCTATTATAACCACTACTCCTACCACTACTCCCTCCACTACTACCACTACCACTACACCAACAACCACTACCCCTACGCCATCTACCACCACAACTACCACTCCTACCACTACTCCTACCACTACTCCCTCCACCACTACCACTACCACTACACCAACTACCACTACCCCTACGCCATCTACCACCACAACAACTACCACTCCTACCACTACTACTACTTCCACGCCGGCTACCACAACGCCAACAGGTAATGCATTAAATGTTACTTCTTGACGTTATTTTGAATGAATAACCATTCATTCACAGAATAGTGAAATATATTGAATGCAATGCTAATGAATTCTAATAATACATTCTGGAAGACCATTCAACTTCCGAAACGTTCGAGTTCCGAGGCGCAGTGCTGGTGCAACAACAAGCACTCAGTTTATTTCAGCTTTGTATTTATTATGACAGTGTTTGCACAACTGAAGCAACAGTTTCCTTATATATTATTTTCAGAATAATCCGTGCAATCACTAAGCTATTTCTATCTGTTGTTGTTTCACTGCAGTTTGTCCCCCCAAGGAAGTATGTTCATGGTCCGAGTGGATTGATGTCAGTTTCCCACAATATGGCCCACAGTATGGTGACTATGAAACCTATGACAACATCAGGGCAGCCAACATAGAGATCTGTACAAGGCCAGAAAACATATCGTGCAGAGCAGTGAAATTTCCTGATTACTCCCTCAAGAAATTGGGACAAAAAGTGGAATGTGATGTTTCGACTGGACTTACTTGTCACAATAAAGATCAGGTCGTTGGGCCTGACACTGTGTACCCTGTAGATATGTGTCTCAACTATGAGATCAGTGTATATTGCTGCTATACGGTACCTGATTGCTCAACTACACCATCAACCACAACTCCTACCACAACTACACCAACTACCACTACTCCATCAACCACCACCACAACTACCACTCCTACCACTACTACTACTTCCACGCCGTCTACCACAACGCCAACAGGTAATGCATTAAATGTTGCTTCTTGACATTATTTTGAATGAATAAGCATTCATTCACAGAATAGTGAAATATATTGAATGCAATGCTAATGAATTCTAATAATACAGCTCTTAAAAAGGAGATACACGCTTTAAAAAATAATAATTGATAGATGTTTGATTTACTTAAACCAGTTTATTCATAAGTTTGCCCTTATTGGCTTGCTAACATCAGCCTGATTGCTCATTTTTTGGAATTGGGAATGGCAGAAAATCTTGCTTTGACTAAAGGCCATTCCTGGTTTTAATGTCTTGCTCCTTGCGTGATGCAGGAAATCTTGAAAAGGGCTTCAGGAACATGCCTGTTTTTTCAAGCCTTTTTGCACCCATTGCAATCACTGAAGCTATTGCTGGCCATAGCTGTGCCTTCTGAGATCACACTTGCCCTGGCATATGGTATACCCTCAAAAGCCCAGTGATCATCGTATGCAGAAGGAATGTGTTCTAAGAACCAGCCCTAAGACAGGGTTCTTACTGTAGTTATCTAACATCAGGTCTCAGGAAATGATTGCAGAATATTTTACCACGACCTACAGTCAGAAGTGGGCATTCAACCTGCAAAAATACAGCTCACATAGAAATGGGTGAATAACGTTACTGACACTTTTCTCTCTTTCTTTTTTCGCATCTTGCACTGACTTTGCTACTAATCACAACAGTCTTTCCACATAAGTACAAAAACTAAAGATGCGCTATAACTTATGGCATATGTTTATTTTTAGAAGGAAGTTAGAAAATATTGTGATGGAGGAGAGGCTAAGTGGAATGGTAACTGACTGAGCTATAGGGAATCAATCTTCTGCTGTATATTGCATATTTCTGAGGAGAGCAAGTCTTTTCATTGCCATTTATAGCTCTCCAGGCTAGGAGAAAATAGCCATTTTACATTATATGCTCTCTTAACAATGAACCTTTACAGTGAAATTATTCAGTGCATACCTTTTGTGTTCTTCAACCTGTTGATGAGCCTGTCTGTAAAGGGCTTGCCCGCTTTCCCCCTCTGCTTTGCGAATATGGCAAGTCATTGACTACAAAAACTCATGCCCAGAAAAACCAACAAGCCTCTAAGGCGCTGCAGCATTGCTTTTGGCGCCATTGCAGATGTTGCAGTACATGAGAACATTTTAAAGCAGCTACTTTGTTCTTCTTTTGTACATATTATAGAAAGGCAAGCTTTGAAACCAGAAGCAATGATACAATGGTGCCTCGGAACTTGAACGTAATCCATTCTGGAAGACCGTTCAACTTTCGAAACGTTTGAGTTCCGAGGTGCAGCTTCTGATTAGCCGACAGCTAGGTTTTTGCATAGCGGAAGCTGCGTCGGAGGTTTGTGTTCCGAGGAACGTTCGAAAACCGGGGCACTTCCAGGTTTTCGGTGTTCGGGAGTTGAAACGTTTGAGAATGGAGCTGTTCAAGTTCCGAGGTAAAACAGGGTTGCTTAAAAATAAGAGCCAGAGTCGTGCAAGGAAGAGAGCACAGTAAGGCAATGTGAGCAAAAGGAGACTGAGTGAGAGGAGGGGTGGAAAAGGAGACCTGGGGAAAGTAGGAGGAAGGCAGGAGAGTCGGCTTCGTCACACTTCCCTTTGCCCCGTGACTTCTTCTGATTGTCCCGAGTTTTCCAGGCATGGGTCTGAGAGGCTTTCCCCCCCTTCTCCTGCTGCTTTTCCTGGGAAAAACTGCTGTTTACTGCTGAATCAGAGCAAACGTCAATCTGCAGAAAACCTGATTGACGGCTGTCCCGATTCAGCATAAACACCAGGTTTTCATTGGGAAAGAAGCAGGAGAAAATAAAAGCATCTTGGACCTGTTTCTGGAAATCTCTAGACATGCAGAAGTGTAGATGAACCCTCAGAGGAAGCAGGGGGAGAGGCCAAGGAGGAGAATTATGGGTGCATAGGAATGCAGGGAAAGGGGATAAGGACACCAGAAGGACTTTGATTCTGGAGGTCTGTGACTGTCTTCTGGTCACAAATGAGGCCTTAAAGCATCTGGTCAAAAAATAACGATAGGTTTTTCCAAACAGATTTCTGTAAATTTTGAAATAAAGTGGCAGGATGATATAGCAAAATATAAAGGATTAATTTTGTTTGCTTCTGAGGGAATCAATTATATTATTGAGCAAGTGTTTTAATAAGCTGTGAGATTATTAATGCTGTTGTTAACAACAAAAACACTGTTTATTTTAGCTTTGTACATTAAAAAAAGTTTCTTAAAATTTCAGCTTTGTATTTATTATGACAGGGTTTACACGATTGGAGCACCAGTTTCCTAATATATAACTTTCAGAATAATCCGGGCAATCACTAAACTATTTCTATCTGTCATTGTTTGATTGCAGAACCTTGTCCTGAGGTATGCGAGTGGTCCGAGTGGATTGATGTCAGTTTCCCACAATATGGCCCACAGTATGGTGACTATGAAACCTATGACAACATCAGGGCAGCCAACATAGAGATCTGTACAAGGCCAGAAAACATATCGTGCAGAGCAGTGAAATTTCCTGATTACTCCCTCAAGAAATTGGGACAAAAAGTGGAATGTGATGTTTCGACTGGACTTACTTGTCACAATAGAGATCAGGTTGTTGGGCCTGACTCTGTGTACCCTGTAGATATGTGTCTCAACTATGAGATCAGTGTATATTGCTGCAAAGTAAGAGATAATTGCACAACTACACCATCAACCACAACTCCTACCACAACTCCTACCACAACTACACCAACTACCACTTCTACCACTACCTCTACTCCATCAACCACCACCACAACTCCTACTACTACTTCCACACCATCAACCACGACACCACCAACTACTACTCCTACCACCACAACACCACATTGGAATACCTCTACCACTACACCAACTAGCACTTCCACAACTACCACTTCTACCACTACCTCTACTCCATCGACCACCACCACAACTCTTACTACTACTTCCACACCACCAACCACCACTCCTACTACTACTTCTACTCCATCTACTACCACCACAGCTCCTACTACTACTACTTCCACACCATCAACCACGACACCAACTACTACTCTTACCACCACAACACCACATTGGGATACCTCTACCACTACACCAACTACCACTTCTACCACTACCACATCTACCACTACCTCAGCACCTACCACTACACCAACTACCACTCATACTGCCACGACATCCACCCCCACACCACCTACTACTACGCCAACTACCACTTCTACCACTACCTCTACTCCATCAACCACCACCACAACTTTTACTACTACTTCCACACCACCAACCACCACTCCTACCACTACTTCTACTCCATCTACTACTACCACAACTCCTACTACTACTTCCACACCATCAACCACAACACCAACTACTACTCTTACCACCACAACACCACATTCGGAAACCTCTACCACTACACCAACTGCCACTTCCACCACTACCACTGCTACTACTACCTCCACTGCACCTACAACTACACCAACTACCACTCCAACCACTACATCTACGGCAACAACCACTACGCCAACCACCACTCCAACCACCACCACTACTACAGGTAATGAATTTTTACTTCCTGATTCTGCTTTGCTTGAATGAACTAATTACTCATGGATCAGTGAAATACATTGAATGCTTAAACTGCACAGTATGTTTCTAAAACCAGTTTTACATTACTAAACCTCTTTAATATGCATACTTCAATAGTGGTAGAACTATTGTCATGCATTTTTTTACTTATTTTGTTTTTATTCCCAATTTTCCCTGCATTGACTGCTAAAATCAACCTGGTAACATTTTTGTTTATTTTAGGAATTATTAATTATTTAAAATAATGCGAGTGGCCTCACCTTTTTGTGGCATACTTGCATACATGCATACGCAATGTGATGCATGCAATCCTTCAGGAATGATGATGATTGCCTTGGCATTTAATTACAGCTGCTGCGCTCACCAAAGATGTTTCTGGTCCTTTCTCTTTTTGCCTGGATCAGGCATTGTGTTTCATTGTGAACATTTACCCCCAGAAGATCAGAAATTCTCAGGGGTGCATGGAATTTCATCTGTTTGCTTATTTATTTATAATATTTCTCTGCCACCATTCTCCATAAGATCACAGGGCAGATTACAACAATAGAATATAAAATTCTAAAAGCAAATATAAGTTACAATGACAAAAACCAATAAAATCATTCCAAGTGAACCATAACTTTGAAAATTCAGCAAAAGAGGTGGGTCTTAGAAAACAAAATAGCTTAACTTTCAAATGCTACAGTAAAAGAATGCATGTTTAGCATACAGTGAAAGCTGTGCAATAAAGATGTACCTCTGTAGGGAGGGAATTCCACAATTTTCTGTAAGTCAACTTAAGATATAATAATAATAATAATAATAATAATAATAATAATAATAATAATAGTATCAGGCCAATGGCCCATCTGTTCCAGCATTCTGTTCTCACAATGGCCAATGGCCCATCTGTTCCAGCATTCTGTTCTCACAATGGCCAACCAGATGCCTATGGGAATCCCGAAACAGCCTCGGCCCAGTATACATGAAGAGGCATCTCCACTCCCATCATTCAGCCCAGACACTAAGGCCCTCCTCTGAGGACCTTCTGCTGGTTTCTTCACTGTGGGAAGCAGAGTTACAGTGAACCAGGCAGAGGGCCATCTCGGTAGTGGTGCCCTCCCTGTGGAAAACCCTCCCTTCAGATGTCAAGGAAATAAACAACTATCTGACTTTTAGAAGACATCTGAAGGCAGCCCTGTATCAGGAAATTTTTAATGTTTGATGTTTTAGTAAGTTTCTGTGCTGTGGCTGGGGAAACCCAGCCAGATGGGTGGGGTATAAATAAAATTGTTGTTATTGTTAAGATTAATATTGCATAAATTTTAACATCTAGTCTCAAGGAATGATGTCAGAATATTTTATCTTAACTTCTATCACATGTTGGAATTTGACTTATAAGAATACAATTTGGTTAGGAACTGGTGGATAATTTTGACACTTTTGTTTTTTTCTCCCCTCCTCTTTTCTTCCACCATAATCCTTGCCAATGACAACAGTCTCCACACGTAAGTACAAAAGCAAGATGGTTTATAAATTAAGGCATTTGCTTGCTTGCTTGCTTGTTTAAAAATGAAATCAGCAAATACAAAGTTAAAAATGTATAATGATGGCTCATTTTACAAGGATGAGGCTACAGGAAGTGTCAGCTGACTAAGCTAGAGGGAATCAATCTTCTGCTGTATCTTGCATATTTATATTGATGAGATTCCGAGAAAAGTGAGCATCTGCTTCTAGCTCCTTAAGCTAGGAAAAGGGACTCTTTTTTACAGTGTGAAGTATTTTGAGAATACACCTCTTCACTCAGTGAAAGTATCCAGTGTATGCCCCTGTTTATCTGTTGATGAACAAAAAAAATTATGAGATTTTTCTTTTTCTCAACTCACCAGAACAGGAAAGGGCACAGTGCACAATTTTCATTAAATGGCCTGTACCATGGGTTTTTTTGGTGGCCCAATTCCACATCCCACCACCATCCCCAATGCTCAAGAGCAATACTAGCTCTAGGGCAACACAAAGGTTGCAAAGTGGTGGACAGACTGCCAGTTACAGTAACAGCAGCAGCAGCAGAAAAAAACCCTTAAGAAAAAGAAATGGTTCTGCCGTTGCTAATGGGGAATTGCTAGAGAATTTCTCCTTTCACTGGAAGAATTTGGTGAAATACCCTTCAATTTCTTTGTTCACAAATAGGATGGCGAATTTCAATAGGCCCTTCTTGTATGAAGGGCTCCTAGTGACCTACAAAAGTTCATGCCATAAGAAACCCAAGTATCTCCTAAGCTTCTGCAATGTTGGTATGGGCATCCTTGATGATGTTACAATCCATGAGGACATGTTAATACAGCCTTATTTGCATGTTTCAACCTCAGAAAGTCCATTTGTTTGAGAATTTTTGTATTAGTTTCTCAACTAGCAGAATGGCAAAGCTTGCTTTATAAAATGGTTTAGCTGGCCAATTGAAGCTGTTTCCTGGGGTGTGGCTGCTGTCACACGCTGACAGCTTCTAAGAGCCACAGGTGAGAGGTGAGTGCAAAGTGGGGACCGGAGGTGGGCAGACTACCTCAGAAAGAGCATGATGTGTTCCCCACCAGAGGCACTACCCCTCCCCTAACACCCCATACACCCCAATGGATCTCAAACCCTTGGTGAGTTAGAGACTTTCCCCTGCATGTAAAGAGAGGCTCCAGCCAATTGATCAAACGAGACCAGCAGCCAAGAAAGCGGTTTCTGCATGTGCTGTAGAGGAAAATGAGGGGCAGATGGATTTTGTCAAGCTGGGAAGCTAGCTTATCTTTGAGAAGGAAAACTCTGATCCTAAACCTCCACTGCCTTGTGGGATATCTTTGGGACAAGAAAGGCTAAGAAGTAAGCCTTACACAAATGTGGAGTGGAGTCCCTAAGACAGTTGGACAGCGCCATGTATACCTCCTGGCCACTCTTCTAGCCATGTTTGTGCCAAAATATTGCTCTACTTTACTTTGGGCCACATCAGCGAGCCCAGAGGGGGATCTTGTCATTTGGGACCTCCATATACTGCCCAGGCATGTTCCCAAGGAGGTCACTTTGCTGCTGCTAACACAGTGATTTTACTTCACCCCCAGAGGTGCACTCCATTGTCTCTTGAGACAGATGGATGCCAACCATCAATGGTATTCCTGGGCAAGTGTTTTAAGGAGACACTTCAATAAATCAGTGCTGGTACAACAACAAGCACTCAGCTTATTTCAGCTTTGTATTTATTATGACAGGGTTTGCACAACTGGAGCAACAGTTTCCTAATATATAACTTTCAGAATAATCTGGGCAATCACTAAACTATTTCTATCTGTCATTGTTTGATTGCAGCACCTTGTCCTGAGGTATGTTCATGGTCTGATTGGATTGATGTCAGTTTCCCACATTATGGCCCACAGTATGGTGACTATGAAACCTATGACAACATCAGGGCAGCCAACATAGAGATCTGTACAAGGCCAGAAAACATATCGTGCAGAGCAGTGAAATTTCCTGATTACTCCCTCAAGAAATTGGGACAAAAAGTGGAATGTGATGTTTCGACTGGACTTATTTGTCACAATAAAGATCAGGTTGCTGGGCCTGACACTGTGTACCCTGTAGATATGTGTCTCAACTATGAGATCAGTGTATATTGCTGCTATGTGGATCCTGATTGCTCAACTACACTATCAACCACAACTCCAAGTACCACTACACCAACTACTACCACCACCACAAGTACAACTACCATCACAACTCCAAGTACCACTACACCAACTACCACTATCTCTACAACTACAGGTAGTGAATGTATTATTGCTTCCTGATATTGCTTTGTGGGAATGAATGAATCACTCATAAAATTGTGAAAAATACTGAATGCATTATGAGAGCATGTTTGCATCAGCACATCTAATCATGTTTCTTTTTTCGTTTTACTTAAGATTCTTGCATCTTTCCCATAAATACTCACTTTCTATTCTTAGGATTGTGTCCTGACTTTCTGCTACCCCTCTACCCTATGTTTACAGAGAATGCGCAGGTGTAACTTTGATGTAGAGTATATTGGGCAGAATATACATATACGGTAATAGGATTATGAAGTAGCCATGGTTGTATGAAAGGTCAGAGTGAGCAGCTTCCATCAGAAAAGTAAACTCTCCTTAAAAAATAAATAATTGGAGTGGGAAGGGAAAAGACTCCAATAATCTAGAAAAAATAATAGTTAGATGTGTGGAACATCATAAAGTATTTGTTGCTTCTCTAATTGCAGGTCTAGCATTGCAGGCATTGTGAAATTCCCTGCTTTGGGCATCACAGTGGGGAAGTAGGGAGATATGTGGAGGCAGGAAATGGTTTCTACATGGCATGGCACAGGGATGGAGAATCTGTGGTCTGTTGTACTACAATTATCATCACCCAGGGCTGATTTGAGGTGTAGTCCAACATCTTCAAGAGCCACAGGTTCCCCATTTCTGGCATAGCAAAACTTTTTGAAGCGTTATGGTTAGGGAATTTGAGTTCCCTAGACAGCATGTCTTGGTCTTGCTTGAACCGCAGGAATCATAGCACTTCTTTAATTGGAAACTTGGAATAAGCCATCATGTTGTTACAAATATTTCATAACTTTTTTTCATATGAAATGAGCATGCATTAACTACTATCCTTCCTGCCTTCCTTTGCTGTGCATTCAACAACCACAACCACAGCAAGCACTACAAGTAGCTTCTCCATAGAAACAGAGATGTGTTTTTGCTTGATTATATAATTTTTCTGCAGAGCTGTTAATAATGTTCCCCTTTTGGGGAGATGTTGGGTGGAAAAATCCTTTCTAGTTGAAAGTCTGAAAAGATTCAAATTTTCTCAAAAGACATTTGCCAAATTAATATCAACATCAATGATCCATTTTGGTCAACCTGTACATGGATCAAAATGCTGATGAATCTGTTAGCACTATCAGTTTAAGGCTCAAAGGGTTAAGCTTTTAATACCTGAAATAAGAGTTCTTTGGCTTGGAGAGATTAGAACTCTCTTTAACTGTCCTTTCTTTAACTTCCGGTGAGCAAATATGTACCTGTGTTATATAATACACACATTTACATGCTTTCTAAATGTGCTTTGTTTTTTACATTGCAGAGTGTGTCGTGTGTGATTGGTCTTCTTGGATTAATACGGGTTCCCCAAGTGGTGACAAGGATGGTGGTGACAATGAAACTTATGAGAAAATCAGAGAAAAGGGTATAAACATCTGCTTTCAGCCATCCAACATTTCATGCAGAGCAACAGCTTTCCCTAACATGTCACTCGAGGAATTGGGACAAAAATTGGTATGTGACGCTTCTGTAGGACTCATCTGTAAAAACACAGACCAAGTCCCAGGTGGTTTGGCACCAACTTGTTTCGATTATGAAATTAGTGTTTATTGCTGCAGAGACTGTTCTGCCACCACAGTCTCAACTACAGCCGGCACTCCCTACATTGGAAGTACAAGTAAAACTACGCCAGTCACAACAACAACAGAAATAACAACAACAGTACCTTGCACACCTGAAGATGTAGAACTTTATTCCACTACAGGTCAGTATAGAACAAACTGTTTGGTACAAAATAATAATATGGTCCACAGGTAAACTCTGCAGTTTCCACATTTAAAAAATGTGTTGGGATGCTGCTAGGAAATGCTTTAAGACGCACATGTTCTCTGAAATGATAATGGTGGCTTACTGTTCCAGGTAATCATTGGTGTGGATATAAATCTGATTATAATCATAGCTCCCCAAAATTTCCATCTATAACTGTTGCTCAGATAATGCATAGCTTTAATAATAGGCATCCTTTTAGCTCCATTATTGTCTCTCATTATGGAACTTCAATTAATGTGTGTCTAAAAATGAAAATTCTGTTGAGAAGCAATTCCCATGTGCTGTCGCTGACGTTGATGTGGGAGCAAACCTAGGTGCACATCTGCATCCACAAAAGGATGATATGCAGCGGGCTAGCTAAATATTTTTGTTGGCAGGTGCAACCCGATTCAGGGCTACTGGTTGTTGCAAATGTTCTTTGTGTACAAACTAGAGCTGTAGAGAAACCAGTGGGGCACCTTGTTGTACACCTTTGTCACCGGGGTCTGGTAGGGACCCCAAGATCTCCTGCAATGCTTTTGCAAAGTTTTTTTTGCACATAAAGTCGCTCAGATTCGGAAGGATGTAGACTCCATCGTGGGAGCAGGGCTGGGGCGGGAGACTGCTAGAGCCCTGTCTAGTCATGTTTCATGGGATCAGTTCCAATCTGTTACCTCCGAGGATGTGGACAGGCTGCTTGGACGAGTGAAACCGACCACCTGTCTCCTTGATCCTTGCCCATCCTGGCTAATAAAAGCGAGCCGGGAAGGGCTGGGTGATGGGCTCCGCGGGGTGGTAAATACTTCCCTCTGCGAGGGAGTCTTCCCAGACCCGCTGAAAGAGGTGGTCATTAAACAGCCTCTTTAAAAAAACATCTTTAGACCCGGCCAATATGGCCAACTATCACCCAGTCTCAAATCTACCATTCTTGGGCAAGGTGATTGAGCGGGTGGTTGCTGAACAACTCCAAGCACACCTGGAGGATGCAGACCATTTGGATCCCTTCCAATCGGGATTCAGGCCTCATCATGGGACTGAAACTGCCTTGGTCGTGCTGGTCGATGATCTCCGGCGGGCTAGGGACAAAGGTGGGAGCTGTTTCCTAGTTCTGCTGGATCTCTCAGCGGCCTTTGACACCATTGACATCCTTCTGGACCGTCTAGAGGGGCTGGGAGCTGGGGGCACTGTTATACAGTGGTTCCGCTCCTTTCTCTGGGGCCGTGTCCAGAAGGTGGTGTTGGGGGATGAATGTTCAGACCCCTGGGCTCTCACCTGTGGGGTGCCTCAGGGTTCCGTCCTCTCCCCCATGCTTTTAAATATCTATATCTATATCTATATGAAGCCGTTGGGAGAGATCATCAGGGGGTTTGGGCTGGGTGTTCATCAGTATGCAGATGACACCCAGCTCTACCTCTCTTTTAAATCAGAACCAGTGAAGGCGGTGAATGTCCTGTGTAAGTGCCTGGAGGCGGTTGGAGGATGGTTGGTGGCTAACAGATTGAGGTTGAATCCTGACAAGACAGAAGTACTGTTTTTGGGGGACAGGGGGCGGGCGGGTGTGGGGGACTCCCTGGTCCTGAATGGGATAACTGTGCCCCCGAAGGACCAGGTGCACAGCCTGGGAGTCATTTTGGACTCACAGCTGTCCATGGAGGCGCAGGTTAATTCTGTGTCCAGGGCAGCTGTCTACCAGCTCCATCTGGTACGCAGGCTGAGACCCTACCTGCCCGCAGACTGTCTTGCCAGAGTGGTGCATGCTCTAGTTATCTCCTGCTTAGACTACTGCAATGCGCTCTACGTGGGGCTACCTTTTTTGTTTTTTATTAAAAAATTATAAGATTTTTCAATTTAAAACACAAATCATTAAATGGTTAAATTTTTCATAGTCCCCCCTCCCACCGAGGAGAGCAAATATCCAAACCCCCCTCTCACAGAGGCACATATAATATCATTTCACATTTAACCCCTCATTTGACATAAATCATTGCTAAAATCCTGGCCCTTTCCCTGGGCCAGGTATTCCTAATCTTCCAAATTCATCTTTCCCATGACTTCCTCAAATCCCCCCCTGTTGACTTCAAAATAAAAACCTATTTCCCAGTTTTCTAATCATCTTCAAATCTAATTTACACCACATTTCTTTCCTCCTTATCATTTTTAAAATTATTAACACATCAAACTTAATTGCTTATATTTTCTTCTCTACCTTGGCCTCAGTTTACTTTTGAACTTTTATAATTTTCTAACCAATTTTAGCTATTATAACAATAGTTAAAAAAAACCACATCTCCCCTTTTCTACCCCCTTCCCTCCCTCCAGTCTCAAAAATTGTGGCCATTTGTTTTTAACATTATTCTGTTACCGCAGTGTCCATATCCATTTGTCTAAACCATATATCATGTCCACGTCCATCTGTCAAAACCATAAAGAAAGAAAAATTCCATAAAATATACCCAAACTTATTACCCTACTCCAACCCTTTCAAAAGCCCCGACCCAAAAGTCAAAACTTGCTGGCTTCTGTTCTCTTGCAGCATTGTAGCATTCTCGTAGTAAAATGGCAAAGCCCTGGATGATTGCACAACTTTGTCTTCCTTCTGGACCACAACTTTCCCATTATCAAATCCTTTTTGCATGCATACTCCCTTTGAATTTTTTTTTGGATCTTCTCTTGTTCCTTTTGCACTTGTGTTGTAACCTCCAAACTGTCACTTTTATTCTCTGGTCCACTTTCCAATAACGGAGGAGTGAAATGCTAACACCATGTGCATTTGGGCTCAGGAGTAAGCCTTACTGTGTTCAGTGGGACTTACTTCATGGTTAAGTGTGCACAGGACTGCGGCTTTAAAACCAGATAGTTAATTGAACAAGGCTGCTATCCCATGAACATTTTCTCTGTTGTGTATTTACAGTACTATACCCTCTCATTTAACCAAAAAAGTTCTCTGAGTGGGTTAAATTTTTTGTCTGGTTTTAAAGCCACAGTCCTGTGCAAACTTAACCATGAAGTAAGTCCCACTGAACACAGTAAGGCTTACTCCTGAGCCCAAATGCACATGGTGTTAGCATTTCACTCCTCCGTTACTGGATGTGTGATTGCTATATCACATGTCTGTGTTTACTTTCCAGGCCTGGGAAGTTTGAGAACGGAAGCTAGTCTTATCTCTTCCGTTTTGTACTGTACTTTTGTACTTCTTTGCTCTCTCTTTCGTGGAGAAGATGTGAGAGGACGCCATGGTTGCTTTGTCCTGTATATATTGCGTAATAAATCACTTAGAATGCTACACTCACGCTCCACAATTGTTTCTGCTATACTCTGCTGATAGAGTGAGCACATGTCTTTAGATATGTGTCACTGGTGCACACTGGGGCTGATTTGTGAACGTCCCAGGCTGCGCTTCATCAGGAAGATGCCCAGAGAGGTCTGTCTCATTCCGGGGCCTGCGTGTGCCCCCCAGGCGAGTTCTGACACATGGGTGTGCTGGTAATTGATTAATTAATTGCACAATCTCCATTCATATGTACTCAAGCAAAGCAACAGTTTTGAAGAAAACCATATACAATCTCTAGAAGATATATGCCTGTGTAATATCAGATTTATTCATTTATTTTTAGAAAAAAGTTGTGGCTTGATTAATCAGGGCACCATTGCAGCTGAATAAAAGGGTTTTAATCATTTAACTCAATCAATGTATACACTAAAGAGCAAAATAGCAACCCTTCTTCTAATCACTGCTTTTTATCCCTGCTTTACAGAACCATCCACTGCTGTTACCACCACCAAGTTCTCAACTACTACACCCATATCAACCACGAGCAGCACTGAATCCTCTACAACCACAACTACCACTACTACTCCCACTCCGAGTACAACGACGACGACACCGACACCACCAACCACCACCACCACCACTGAACCCACTACAACAACCACAATTACCACTACTACTCCCACTCCGAGTACAACTACAACGACACAGACACCACCAACCACCACCACCAGCACTGAACCCCCTACAGTAACAACCACAACTACCACTACTACACCCACTCCAAGTACAACTACAACAACTACAACAACACCCACACCACCAACCACCACCACCACTGAACCCACTACAACAACCACAAATACCACTACTACTCCCACTCCGAGTACAACTACAACAACACCCACACCACCAACCACCACCACCAGCACTGAACCCCCTACAGTAACAACCACAACTACCACTACTCCTCCCACTCCGAGTACAACTACAACACCACCCACACCACCAACCACCACCACCACTGAACCCACTACAACAACCACAACTACCACTACTACTCCCACTCCGAGTACAACTACAACAACACCCACACCACCAACCACCACCACCACTGAACCCACTACAACAACCACAACTACCACTACTACTCCCACTCCGAGTACAACTACAACAACACAGACACCACCAACCACCACCACCAGCACTGAACCCCCTACAGTAACAACCACAACTACCACTACTACTCCCACTCCGAGTACAACTACAACGACACAGACACCACCAACCACCACCACCACTGAACCCACTACAACAACCACAACTACCACTACTACTCCCACTCCGAGTACAACTACAACAACACCCACACCACCAACCACCACCACCACTGAACCCACTACAACAACCACAACTACCACTACTACTCCCACACCGAGTACAACTACAACAACACCGACACCACCAACCACCACCACCACTGAACCCACTACAACAACCACAACTACCACTACTACTCACACTCCGAGTACAACTACAACAACACCCACACCACCAACCACCACCACCACTGAACCCACTACAACAACCACAACTACCACTCCCACTCCGAGTACAACTACAACTACAACGACACAGACACCACCAACCACCACCACCAGCACTGAACCCCCTACAGTAACAACCACAACTACCACTACTACACCCACTCCAAGTACAACTACAACAACACCCACACCACCAACCACCACCACCACTGAACCCACTACAACAACCACAACTACCACTACTACTCCCACACCGAGTACAACTACAACAACACTGACACCACCAACCACCACCACCACTGAACCCACTACAACAACCACAACTACCACTACTACTCCCACTCCGAGTACAACTACAACAACACCCACACCACCAACCACCACCACCACTGAACCCACTACAACAACCACAAATACCACTACTACTCCCACTCCGAGTACAACTACAACAACACCCACACCACCAACCACCACCACCAGCACTGAACCCCCTACAGTAACAACCACAACTACCACTACTACACCCACTCCAAGTACAACTACAACAACACCCACACCACCAACCACCACCACCACTGAACCCACTACAACAACCACAACTACCACTACTACTCCCACACCGAGTACAACTACAACAACACCGACACCACCAACCACCACCACCACTGAACCCACTACAACAACCACAACTACCACTACTACTCCCACTCCGAGTACAACTACAACAACACCCACACCACCAACCACCACCACCACTGAACCCACTACAACAACCACAACTACCACTCCCACTCCGAGTACAACTACAACGACACAGACACCACCAACCACCACCACCAGCACTGAACCCCCTACAGTAACAACCACAACTACCACTACTACACCCACTCCAAGTACAACTACAACAACACCCACACCACCAACCACCACCACCACTGAACCCACTACAACAACCACAACTACCACTACTACTCCCACACCGAGTACAACTACAACAACACCGACACCACCAACCACCACCACCACTGAACCCACCACAACTACCACTACTACTCCCACTCCGAGTACAACTACAACAACACCGACACCCCCCACAACAACCACATCACCAACTACTGGCCCAACAACCACCACAACATCTAAAACTACACTTACAACCCACTGCACCTGTTTAATGAATGGAAATACATTTTTTGAAGGTAAATATCTTAAGTTTGATCCAATAAGTTACACTGATACAAATGAAAAGTTCCTTTTAATGTTAAATTTCCATTTATTATTATTTTTATGTTATGTTGGTCCTGGAGATGATAAAAATGTGTTGTTGTTGTTTTTTGTTTCCTTTCAGAAATGTTATAGAATAAGACAGAAAACAGTTATTTTAAAAACTAATGTTTAACTAAGGTGATCTAGGAAATCTGTTCTACACCCCCGAACTCCAGGGAAAGTATTAGAAAGTTCTCCTACCCTGCACTGCTAAGGCGTTCCCAAGAATATCTAGCACAAAGGAGACAATGTGTGAAATAACAGGCATTTTAAAAGCAAACTGTGGTTCAAAGTGAATGAGGTATCAATACAAATGGGAAATACGTTTGATAAAGCCAGCTGTATAAGTAAGGTTTACACCCATAGTGCTGGTTCCTAATATTGACAGATAGCAAGGAGATGAATGTTAATAGGCCACTGTAGTCCATGTTCTGGTAATTTCCAGGTTGCATTGTTGCAATGCACTGTATGTGAGCATGGCCTTGAAGATAACTTGGAAACTTCAGTTGGTTCAAAATGCACTGTTTAGATTACTGTCCGGGTTTCCATTTTGCTCACATACAAACCCTGCATGGGTTGTCAATTCATTTCCAGGCCCGATTTGAGGCGCCCACAGTGTTTAAAGCTCTAAATGACTCAGCCCCTGAATATTTGAAAGACCCCCTCTTTCCTTACAGACCCTCTCTGGTGCTAAGATCAGCAGTGGGGGGCTCTCTTGGTAGTTCTGCCAGTCAGTGTTGATCAGCTAATTGGTTCTGACAATGAGCCTAGCTCACAAGGAAACAAACACGGGCTCATTTTAAGCCACCAATTGTTCCGTTGTAGCCTGTACCTTCCCTACCCTGAGGTCAAATATGGCATCTGTTGTGGAGCAGGTGAGTGTAGTTTGTAGGGAACACCCTTGAGGATTAAATTTGGAATCTGTGCTCAGGCTCAAGGGTTAGAGGTTCTCCACTGTTGATTTGTATAAGGTGTTGGTTTTGAAGATGATTTCAGCACCGACAGAACCCCACCCCGCAAAAAAAAAGCCTCTGGTAGGATAAGTTATGTATATGCTTTGAATTATAGAACAAGAAAATGGTTATTATGTGGTCCTCCCGGCAATTTTCAGCTGATCTCTAGGGGGAAAGCATGAGGATCGCTGAGTTAATGCATTGCTGAGCACTACAGAAAATTTTCCAGTTTAAATTTAAAGCACACACGCGCGCACACACACACACACAAATAATACATCAGCAGTCATGGGTGAGGTGGGAAAACTTGAAAATATAAGAAAACAAACGCAATAGCAACACTGATTTGCCATTATTTGGGGGAAGTGTTCTGTTTTAAACCAGACTTTTGTTGAAAGCTGTGGGACAAAAAAAAATCCCTTTGGGTGTGAGACCATCCATTAACACACTTCCTGTTTAGCAAAATCTGTGTCGCTGTGACTGTTTATTCTCTAGCCAGCTGCTTTCTGCCACTTTCTCTCACCCTAGTACCCCACCCTCTCTTCATCTCTTAAAAACACTAATTCAATCCAAGTTTTGTTTTGTTTTGTTTTGTTGCTGTGTGCGGAGGCCTTATCTGTTAGTTGTTTTTCATTCTAACTGGTTCTTACTAGTTTTGTGGCCAGGTTGTAACCTTGCATACATAAAGCTGGCATTCCTGATAATGGATTTGCATAACTTCTACCTGATAATGGATTTGGTAGAATTTCAGTGAAGACCCAGTGAAATTCATCACCGTTCCAGTGAATTTGGGCACAAAGAGCAGTCTAGTCTATGTTTGGTTTAGAGGTTTCAGCTTGGCAAAGAGGAAGCTGTTTTGTTTTTATGCTGCTCACATTTTTTCATGTGTTGCTCTATTGTATTTTCATTGATTGGAATGATTATGATTATGATTCCTGGCTGCATTGAATGACTCCATTTAGAGATCAAAATGTGTCTTATACATTTTATTATCAATAAAATAAATAATGGAATCTGCTGAGTAACCAGATTTTCAGCAGGAATGCAGCCCTGGAATATCAGTTTTTCAATTCAGAAATTTCTGAATTTCAGATTTTCAATTCAGAAATTCAATTTTACACATGCTTTCATCACCCCTTATCTGAAGCAATTTGAGAAAGTATAACTGAACAGAAAGCAGCCCAGCCATTGTTTCTTTGGTTTGGTTCAGTTATTTATGTTAACTTCTATCTCTCAAAATCTAGGTGATATAATAGAACAGGGCGAGCACAGAGGCATGTGCTATCAGGCCAACTGCTCCTGGGGCTGTGAAGTAGTTTACAACTATTGGCATTGTACACCAACAACGACTACAACAGAGCCAACCACAACTACAACCACAACAGAGCCAACCACAACTACAACCACAACAGAGCCAACCACAACTACAACCACAACAGAGCCAACCACAACTACAACCACAACCACAACAGCACCAACCACAACTACAACCACAACAGAGCCAACCACAACTACAACCACAACAGAGCCAACCACAACTACAAATATATCTATAAAAACAGAAAATCCTACTAGTACAACTCCAGGTTCTGGTTCACTGATATCCACACTCACACCCACGTCCACACCCACACCCACGTCCACACCCACGTCCACTTCCACGTCCACACCCACAAAAGGACCATGCCCATATGAAAATGGGACTATTCTGGTAAGTATTCTTTAATGCATTGTTCATTAATACACACACATCTTCTTGAATTATTTTGAGTAGTTTTCCTGATTACCCCTTTTCAAAACTCAAACTGCTCTCTTAACATTTTCAAATGAAAAAAGTTACTGAAAGTGTTACTGAAAGGGAAGCTACCACCATTATGTGTTGAATGAGTTTCCTATTCAGAAGTTAATTTCATATATTTCCTTTCTCTTGAAAAGGGTGAGTTACCACTGTTACTTGCTGTTGTCCAAACTATAAATTTGAAGAGAGATAATACCAATGTCAGTAATCCGTTCACATGAAAGAAAAAAGACAAAATAAATTCTGATGATTATTGAGTTAAAAAGAAAATAAATATGGATTTTATCCACATTTGGTAGGCTTGTCATGCAATATGTTGGAAAAGTAAAGCAATATCACTACATATAGTCTTCATTTGGACCTGTCAGGCTAGAGCAGAACATTGGCAATTGGCTTTTACACATACAGATTAGAAGGTTTCCCTTGGCTGTTTCTTGCATCTTGTGATCTGGTGCTAACCTCAGAGAAAGCAATTTGATTTGGTCCTATTTGGGGTATTACCCCAAATCGTATGCAAAGGCCTAGTGTTGAATATTGTACTTTTATTTTTTTACACTTTTACATTAGAGCCATTGAGCGTGTACAAAAATGTTAAGTGTGGACTTAAAACCATGCAAGATATCATTGAATATAATCTTCAGTCCAGTAGTTGAATTACTTGAATGAACCTGCAAGGGCATACGTTGACTGGGAAACGGTTGGTTGCTCTTCTGATCCCTTAATATACAGTATGTTTGGATATGAATGTTGTTCTATTTAAACTGTCATGTATTTTCTCACTGTCTTCTCAAATACAGCCTGGAGAATCTATGTGGATTTGTGACTGTGTCCAGGCCTTTTGCATTTCAAACGACGAGTGGATTTTAAAACCCATAAAGTGCGAACCACCGCCTGAGCCCACATGTTCCAATGGGCTTGCTCCTGTCCGTGTGATGGATGAGAATAAATGCTGCTGGCACTGGGAATGTGACTGTGAGTTTGTATTAAAAACCTGTTAGGTGTTCTCTCAATGGATTCCTATGGACAGGGAGAAAGGTGTAGTTTAGGGTTGCCATATTTCAAAGTTGTTGAGTTTTTTCAAGTAAAAACTACAAGAATTTTTGGGTTTTGGAGCTTCCTTAGGCATTTTTGGCACAATTTAGCCCCTGTTGCCAGTTTTCCAGAACATTTGCCTGATTACCGAAAATAATCCAGGACGCCATTTTCGGAGGCGACTTCATATAACTTTTTGTTTCCCCTTTGAATACCTGTATCGGTGTAAAGCTGCAATTAGATATTTTGTGTCTTTTCGTATGTTTGAACATAAAGTGAGGGAGTTTCTACTCATGGCTCACCCTCTGAACCCTTTTTGGTGCAAGGATTGAAAGGAGCCTGTAAACATATGCAAGAGATGCTCTTCCCTTATCACACACAGTAACAAAATAATCAGTGCGTATATTTTTGATGTTAGAGACATGGCTTTCCAGGGCTAAAAAGACAGCTGCCAGAAAAGCTTGAAGATTTGTATCTTATTTTTTAGAATTTCACTTTTAAGTAGGTCCTGCACAAGGGGTTTGCACTGCCACCCACCCCCATTCTCCTCAATGAGCCACCCAGCTCCCATCCTCCTCTTAGCAGCAGTAGCAGTGCCAGTGCTGTTAAAGAAAAAATATGTTTTGTGTTACGGTAAGTGAGGGTGAGGTGCAAAAGGAGGAGGAATGGGGGTTGGTAGAGAAGAAGTGGGGAGTGGCACCTGGAAGCCATGCCCCTAATGTCAAAAATATATGTATTGCTAATGAGCACATAATGCCTGATAATACAAATGGAGATCTAAAACAAATTGCTTCTTTGCCATCCTGTGTTTTGATGTTATTGTATACCTCACAAGAAGGAGATTCCAGGTTCTTGAGCCATTAGTGCTGCTAGTGGGGCTGACAGTATCTTACTCAATGTCACAGTTTCTGTGACAAACTCCATCTAGTTTTTCTCAGTGCAAGAGCCATTAGGCTCTCTTCCCCCTTCCTGAAACAAAATGTTATTTATATTCCTCCGTGTGCTGCCAAACAAAAACCAACGAAATCAATTTTATTGTCTCTCTAAAGGCTACTGCACTGGCTGGGGAGACCCTCATTATAAGACCTTTGATGGCCTCTACTACAGTTACCAAGGCAATTGTACCTACACCCTGGTGGAAGAGATTGAACAAACCATCGACAACTTTGGAGTGTACATTGATAACTATCACTGTGATCCAAGGGAACCAGTGTCCTGTCCACGTACTCTCATTATAAAGCATGAAACTCAGGATATACGCATACACACTCTCTCATCTGTTCCTATCAAAATAGAGGTATAAGTCAAATGCCTTTTGTGATTTAAAGCTACATCCTACAAACTAGATAATTAACAACAGATTTGAAAATTAGTTTGTACTGTATCTCCCTTGACTCATTTTTCATGACATTGTGTAAAGTTTAAACTGCAAACTGTTAACATGTTACTTTGGGTTGAGTTAACGCTTTGCCAACAATAAGTGATTTGGCTATTACAATAATAATTTTTAAAAAGCGCTTCTTAAGACAGGCTAGGATCCAGTTGTGCCTATTTGTCAGCCAAATGGCATATCCACCAGCAGGGTACTTTTGAAGAGGCTATGGGGAGGAGAGAATAATAGAATCATAGAGTTGGAAGGGATGGAGGGAAGGAAATGTCCTATTGTGCAAGCCAAGTCCACCCACACAGTTAGATTTCATCCAACAGATAGATAGATGATATTTATTTATTTATTTAGATAGATAGATGATAGATAGATAGATAGATAAATAAATAAATAAATAAATAAATGATAGATAGATAGATAGATAGATAGATAGATATAGATATAGATTTATATGCTTTAAAACCAATCAGCAAATTGACTAAAACAATTCCTTGTTCCTTTTCCCTGGTATTTTTTGCATTTAAAAATGCTGTTTGAAAAGATACAATTTTTTATTCTAACTATTTTACATCTTTTCTCATCCTTTGGATATTAGGTACTCGTAAATGGGAAGGTTGTGAATTTACCTTACACAAAATATGGTGTCAAAATTCATCAGTTAGGTATGAATTACTTGGTGGAAATTCCTGAATCGAGGATAAATATAACCTTCAACGGCATATCTTTCACTATTCGGATGCCCTATGAACTATTTGGCAACAACACCCAGGGCCAGTGTGGTAAGGATTATTTTGTTTTTGCTTCTAAAATGATACACTGAAAAGCAAATAATAAGAACAGTATCAGAAATATAAAGGTGAACCATTAGGGGAATACATTGACACAACTAATTTAAACAGTAATAATAAGATATTGTGTGCAAGCAGCTTTTTACTATTAATGAAAATTGTTTGCAAAAACACACACCTAATGAAACTTAGAAAGTTCTGTGCTACGAGTTCTGTAAATTCATCTTCAGACCTTGTATTATTAGTATTGATAAAAATAATAATTAGTAACATAATGGAAACCAAATGATGTACAGCTGCCTGAACTCCTCTGCTTTATGTCAATTTTAGGTACATGCACCAATAATACAGCAGATGACTGTCGGCTGCGCAATGGAGAACTTGCAGAAAACTGTGTACAAATGGCAGATGACTGGTTTATTACTGATGACTCCAAACCCCATTGCCCCCGATTGCCCCCGATTCAGGACACAACAGTCCCCCCGCCCTGCAAACCATCTCCACTCTGTGAACTTTTACTTAAAGGGTAAATGTGTTCTTACCAATTTTCACTTTAGGATTTGTATCTGTTTAGTTTGGTGTTTGGTCTTCGTTGCTTAAAAGTTTGGCTTCTCTCTCTCTCTCTCTCTCTCTCTCTCTCTCTCTCTCTCTCTCTCTCTCTCTCTCTCTTTCTTTCTTACACTTGCCTGCTCTTCAGATTGATTTTGTTTTAGAAATTCATCCTATATCTGCATGGATTTTTCTGTGGTAATGGAGTCACCAAAAACTAATGGTTGTTTTCCCATTTTTAATCCAGTTGCACAAATACAACTTTTGGATTCTGATATGCTTCTTTAAAAAAAAAATTTTTTTGAGCACTTTTATTCTTTTTTCATTCTTTTCTTTTTGTGCTGAACGTACTTTACAGTGTTTTATCTTTATAAGAGGGATGTGGGTGGCGCTGTGGGTTAAACCACAGAGCCTAGGGCTTGCTGATCAGAAGGTCGGCAGTTCGAATCATAGTGTTGACAAATGACACTTTGCATTCTATTTCTTACGATAGACACTTGAGTGCCTGGGAGGGGGGATAGATTATATAATTGCATTGGTGCCTGGCAGAAGGAAACTTTCACTGAATCCTTAGTCCTCTACCAGTGTGGATCAGGGGTTAGGATTGCTCCTATTGAAAGTCACACAGAAAGTCACAACACAGAGAAAAGCATGTTTTGTAGACAAGGCTGCTAGATGCAACCTGTGAGTTCAAATTCACTTAAATATAGGGACATTTGATATGGTCAAAATGATTTGACCATGGGATTAAATTAAAAGGAATTGGGTCTGGAAGCAAAGCAAAAATCCATTTTCCTCAAAACAATGAATAACCCAAATAAACTGGACTCTTGTACCTCCTTCATTGCTTGTTATTTTTTTTATGACTCTGAGCTCAATAAATTTTCATCCAATTTGCCCATAGAGAATGTACTCCTAGTCTATTATATATTCCTTATAGATCATCTGATTTATTATGCTCTACCTTGGCCAATGATATCCTCTGATGGGGTACCTCTGATGCAGTATTGATTGATTTTTCTAATTTTGTTTTCTATGGACACTGTTGTTGATTTTATTTTTATATTTTATATAGCACCTTGTTATAACTTTATGATATTGATTATAAATGCATACATAAGTGTGTGTGTGTGTATGTGTGTGTGTGCGCGCAATGATGCATTTGTAGAATGAACAGGTTCCTTGATGAGATAAGCATGGATCATCAGTACCTAATACTGTTTTTATTCTTCCTGCATCTAGTGAATTTGAGAAGTGTCATGATGCTGTTGATTATGAAAACTACTATGCAGCCTGCGTGTTTGATAACTGCAGGCTTCCCAACCGTGGCATGGAATGTGCAAGTCTTCAGATCTATGCATTAACCTGTGCAGACCAAGGTGTCTGCATTGATTGGAGAGGGCTTACCAATGGCGCATGTAGTAAGTGCATATTTCTTAAATTCTTCTGGAACTATTTGGGACAACTGCAGAGCTGAGATGGGGAACCTGCCACCCTCCAGATTTTGTTAGACTATTAATTCTCGTTAGCCCCAGCCAGCATAGGCACTGATCAGGATTATGGATGTTATAGTATAGCAGCATCTGCAGAGCCACAAGTTCCCCATCCCTGTTGTAGAGTTACTGGGTATGCCTTCACAAAAGCCCACTAGCACTCTCCCATGAGTGCCTTAATTCAAGAACCATACTGTAGGTGAAGTGAAGGGATGGTGTATAGGGTTTTGCCCATCTGATTCCCCTGTGTGGATTGTATAGCCCATGGTTCTCCATAGCTTCTGTAGGGCATGAATTTACATGAATGCATCCAAACATTTGTACACACGCATTCTGTTATTTAAGTTATTTTTTAGATATTCTAGTCACAGATACAGTTTTCCAAAAGCTTACTGAAATACTTTTATGAACCCTGCTAATAGTTGGATATATCAGATTCTAATAGAAAATGCAACTCTGAAAATATATTTTTCTTTCCGATGTTTTTGTTTAAAAACAGTTATCCAACAGTTTAAAAGTGCTATCACTTACACAGAGATTTTATTTCATTGAGCTTAAAATGCCCTGGGCAAAAGCAAATAGGAAGCTAGCACCCAAAGAGTAGCTGATGAATGAGCGGGAAGGATGGAGATAGGCCACTATAGGTTACTCTCCACCCTCTCTCTTCTTGTTGTTGCCAGTTCATGATGGCACCTTATGGTGGGCTGTGCCAGGATGGACAACTATGTTTTCTCCGCATGCAAGTAGCCTGTGTTACTTAGCTTATTGAGTGTGCCCAGATAAAGAAGGCACCATTAGATACTATCACTGACCAATAAGAGAGAAGAAGGTACAGAGATGAGAAAGTCTTCACCCATCAGTTTATCCCACCTTCTGTGTTCCTCACTCAGTGGTTTCCTGCTTTGTTTGTTGGGAGAGCCCATACCCTGCTTTTTTTTCTTTCTTGGTTTAGAAATGCCTACAGTTGAAATAGGCTATTATCTTTCAGGAAAAAAAATCATGGTTAATATTGCTGATCCTTCTGCTTCATTAATTTTTCCTTTTTTAAAAAAAAAATTATAGGTGTCAGCTGCCCATCTAACAAAGTTTACAAAGCATGTGGTCCTTCTCAAGAGGAGACTTGCAAATCAGGGTAATTACTTTCCTACCAGCCCAATCTCAGTACCGTCTGTCTGCATGAACTGATGTGACGAGCTCTTTGGTACTGTTGCTTAGTATGATCTATGTGTATTGTATATGATGAAGTAGAGTTCCTATCCTTGGTTTCGTAGTCCACAACACCTTAAATGCCCCAAACATCACTGTCTGGCCTAGAAATTCCACACTCATAGTACATGCCAATCAATGTGTGGTTCACACATTCACTTGGCAAGGGTGTGGTGATAGACTGAGCACCCAAGCCATATATGCCATACATGTGATGTAGGTGCTGCAATATGCATACAGTTCTACAACCCTACTCCATTTTGTGTAATATTTCACTCTCTGTTTCAGTAGGAGGATCACATGAATTAGGTCTGTTCAAATATTATTTCACTGTATGAGAATACAGTCTGCATTTGGATGTGGGTGAACGCTAACCAGTTCTTCACAACACATTTACTCAGCATTTGGTGACTCTCAGATCAATGTGCAAAGGACCTCTCTTGGGATGCATTGTGTTCATGTACCCATTAACCATGGTATTTTGTTGCTATATATTATTTCATGCATAAGAGACGGTGCAAGGCATGCAGCTCTGTCCTTACCTGAGTTAATCTGAGCTGTAGTAACTGCACAAAGTTTACTGGCTGGATTATGTATGATTTTTTGTTACCTGAAAGACACTGGAATTCTCTGCCTACTTCCCCTGAGCCCAACCTGTTGTCCTCGCACAGACCCCTATAAATATTGTTGTTTCCATCACACAACACAAATAAATATATGACATCCACATGTGGTCTCTAGAATGCAGTACAATATTGACACAATAATCCATAACATCACCCAAGTTTTCTCCACTTATACGTCAGAATGTTGTGGCTTCTTCTGTATATCTGCAGATAAAGGGATATAGATAGATATGTCATAGAGTTATCATTTGAAATGTCATTGGCTTAAACTATAAATTTCTGTTATGCTGTATGAGAAGAATGCTGACTTTCTGAACTGTTAATCTATTGTAGCTTAATAGGAGTCAACCAAACCCAACAAATTGAAGGCTGCTTCTGCCCTGAAGGGACAACACTTTATGATGCTGGTGTGGATGTTTGTGTGAAAACCTGTGGTAAGTTTTCATTCTGATTCTTCTTCCCCCCAGCAATTTAGGCTACAAGTCTATGACCCTTGGAAGGGTATTGCGTGGGCTATAGGATTTTCTAGATCTCCTTTTTTGTGGGTGGAGAGTAAAATCCATGGGTGGAGCAGGAGGTCTGAGCCTCTTCACTGCAGCTGAAGAAACCTCTACAGGTGTCCCTTTTTGCTGATTGGGGTAGGAGGGGGAAATGGGCATGTCAGGGGTGTGATGGGGGTGGATCCAAAACTCTCCCCCTTTCCCAATAGGCTTGGAAAGGAAAGCACACCATCCATATATCTGGTGCATTTCGTTTCCCTCCAGACTCCCCACCCCCATGCCCCGACCACTTCTTCTGCCCTGGCTGGCAGAAAAACAGCAGGGCTAAGGATTTGGCAGTTCTTTGACCACATATTCCTCCTTCCCTCCACCGTTGTGTTGTTCTGCCTGATAACTGGCTATCAGGTGCTGCGTCATGGGGTAGCCTCAGAGTAAGCAAGCAAGTGGGCGAGGGAGCCCAGCCAGCCAGTCCACCAGCCCTTGCTGTTGGGAATGGACAGACAAGTGGGAGGCTGGGCAGGCAGGCAGGCAGGCAGGCAAGCAGGCACTGTACTTGGCTTTTCTTTTGCTTGCTGTGTGCAAGGCCTGCCTGGGAGCTGAGTTCCCAGTGCTGAAGGGGAGCCTTTCTGCCAAGCAGGCCCAGCAGTGCCTGCTGCTGCCTCCCAAGGTAAGGTGTTGACCTCACATTCAACTTTGGCCAGTCTCTGTTGGGACACTAAGGCTGGGGGGCATGATCTTCCCAGGCCCCTGTGGGGTAGTGTGAGGAGACACCTCTCTTGGGGGTGGGGGGTGGGGGTAGCTCAGAGACCAAGGGTGGTGGCAGCGGCTGCCCGGAGGACTCTCAAGGAGAGGGGAGAGGAGAGGAGGCTGAGGGAACACTCCACAAGGGGGGGGGGGCTCGAAAAGGGGTGAGGGGCTGCCAGCTCTGCAGGCAAAGGGTGACATAACTGGGCTCCTGAGTCCCACAGGGGTGCCACAGGAAGAATGTAGTTGGTCAAGGGAGCCATAGTCTCAAAAAGGTTGAAAACCTCTGGCCTAATGAATTTATTAGTAATGGATGTTTTCTTTATTCTGCTTACAGGATGTGTTGGGCCAGATAATATACCAAGGAAGGTAAGATGCAAGTCTGTTTGTTTTGTGTTCCTTTTTTTTTTTTGCTGAATTGTAAGTATTCATTTGTAAGTTTGCTTTACTTTGAGGAAAGGAAGTGCAATGGCCTCATGGTGGGTGTAATTAGGTGCACAATTGAAGGTTCCCCACTGCTTCTGTCAGGAGAAGGCATTCACCCAGAGGGTGCTGCCCAGAAGAAGTCAAAGCAGACATTCCACAAACCTCATGGATAGAAATTTTTTATTACAGTTTGTACCCTGTAGGCGTTCACAAACTTAATGTGTTTTACCTTTCCTGAATGATAGTTTGGGGAGCAGTTTGAGTTTGACTGCAAGAAATGCAGTTGCCTGGAAGGAGGCAGCGGTATTACCTGTGAGCCCCTCAAATGTCCATCAGATGATGATGATGTCAGCTGTGAAGGAGAGGGATTCTACACGATCACTGAAGTCAACCCTGATAACAAATGCTGCTCTAAAACCACTTGTGGTAAGTCCATCTTGGTAGCCCTTAGCAATTCAAATACCCGCTTTGGAGCAACCATTGGTCAATGGTAGAGCAAATACATGAGGTTGCATTCAGCATAGTGCCAAGGTGAACGTTCCATCAGTGCAAGGCTTCTTCCTTGTGCACCAGAGTGTTCACCCCCTTCCTGTCCCTTGTGTGCCCCCTAAATTTGCTCTGGAGCTTCTGCTAGGTTTTTGGAACAGCTTTGGGGATGATATGGGACATGCACAGGGAGAGGAGATAGGCGAAATCCCCTAATGCTAATCATTGCCTTAGCACAAAAGGTTTAATACAGCCCATGATGTGTATAGGGCTATAAGTTCACTTCCCAGTGCTAGCAATTTTCAGACAGCAGAGATACAACAGACTAGAAAGTCCCTGTAAGTTCAGGTAAACAGAATGTCATTGATCTGTTTCAGTGATTAGTTGTTGTTATGCTATTTTGTTTTTTGGAAAAAAAAATAGCCAACAAGCATGTTCCAGCAGTAGCAGTTGGTGGTGTGGGCAGGGCAGGGCAGCGTTGCTCACCTGGCTTTGCAATGCCTAGTGGTTACTACTCCTTACAAGGGGGAGAAGGGGTGAAGCAGCAGGGAGCTCAGTACAAGTGAAGGCACAGCAATGGGAGTGGTGGATTTGCCCCACCAGTCAGAGAATTAAGAACTGGAAAAATACTTTCAATTACAGTTTCCCCAACTATGGGAGAACTCCTGTTGCACAATGCATGGTTACTTCACTGTTCAATATTAATTTGCAAGATGCCCGGTTAATTCACTGTTCAGTACTCCTGGTTGAACCCAATTTAAGGAATTTCCCCATGTTTCTGCAATATCATTTTGCCCTTTCTTCTTTACAGTATGCAATGCCACTGACTGCACAACAGAGCCTCACGAATGTCAGCCAGGGTTTGCGTTAGTTTCTGAAACTCCTGCAGGCTACTGCTGTCCTGTTTACCGATGTGGTAAGTCTGTTTTAACAAATTTTGAAAGGATAAGCATGACATATCACATTCTGGTCCTAAGCATGCTTAGAAGTGAATCTGGCTGTTGTCAGTGGAATTTACTTCCCAGTTGTATCCTTAGCTTACGGTCTAATGAAGCAGTAGCCAACCTGGTGCCCTCCAGAGGTTGTGAGACCATGGCTCCTACCATCCCTGACCACTGGCTGTGCTGGCTTGGGCTGATGGGAGTTGTAGTCCTACAACATCTGGAGAACCACCTGCTTGCCATCCCTGCTGATGAAGGAAGCATGGTGGGGAGCTATATAACACTGGGGACAATTTTTAAAATATCCAGTGGTTTCATATAGCATATTTTTAATGTTTTAAAATCTTTTTTGTAGATCCCAAAGATGTTTGTGTGGCTAACGGTAATGAATACACGGTAAGATTTCCTTTTCTTCCCTCCTCTTCTAACAGAAGTTTCATGAAGTGATTTGTCTATTTATCTATTTTTTGAGCCCAGTGGCACATCCACTTTTATTACTGAGCTCAGCATTCTAAAGAAAGGGCACCATTCCAAAACACTTAATAACACATTCCTATATACATCTACTCAAGAGTAAGTCAGACTTGAGTTCAACAGGGTTTGCTCATGGGAAAATATGGCTGCTTCAGGCTGCAGTTACTAGGAACTAGCCCCATTGAACAGAGCGGGACTTTCTTCTGAGTAGACAGAGTAGCATAGGATTATACTCTGTGAAATGATCAGTAGCAGTGTATGAAGTGGGAGGAGCAGCAGAAGTGGCCTTCCACTGGCAGCAGTGCTGTTCACAGAGCAGGGCAAGATGAGGGACTGGTGAGATTGGAGTGGGACTCCAGGTTGGCAGCAGTGGTGCTTCATATGCCCACATACCTGTGGAACACGGATACTGCAACACCCAGAGCTACCCCTGGCACTTTCTCTCACTCCCCCATCTGCATCCGGGAGAACAAAGTGCCTCCACCACTGGAAGGTCAGTGCTCCTGATCCACACCCACCCTCACCCCCGCACTTTACTGGTAACGATCAAATGAACAAGAGTGTGAATTGAGCAAGGATAGATATTCAAGAGGAAATTAGCAAGAGGTATGAAACAAATTAAAATGAGGCTTGAAAATCTAAAGCGACTACTGCCACTGGACCATTCTCATATTATTTCATTATTATTATTATTATTATTTTGGTAGTCATTTTGTACTAAAGTAATATAAACAGGTCTGTTTCGTGCTTTGTTTTGCTTATAGTTTATCTCTTGCTTCCCTATTCCAGCCTGGCTCTCAGATCTTAGGAGATAAGTGCCAGAAATGTGTCTGCACAAAGGAAAAAGACAACAGTACTTCGCTGAATTTGATCAGTTGCAGCTACGTCCCATGCACAGTGACGTGTGACCCAGTAAGCACCATCCACTTTAAGAACAAAACCAAAAACCAGTTGCTATGATTATTATTACCTAGATCTACAGGTAGTTCACAGTCTAGTTTCAGACCTGGGCTTGGGACTGAATCAGCCTTGGTTGCCCTGATAGGAAAGAGATGGGGGAGTGCAACCCTGCTGCTCTTGCTTGATCTCTCACCATTGACCATGTTATCCTGCTGGATCACGTCTGTGGGGGCACTGTTTTACAGTGTTTCCATTCCTATTTGCAGGTTTGTATCAGAAAGTGGCACAGGGAGACTGCTCCTTGAACCCATGACAGTCCCACAGAGCACTATTTGGCCCTCGGTGCTATTTAATATCTATTTGAAACCATTAGAAGTGGTCATTGGGAGTTTTGTGGCAGGGTGTCCTCAGGGTGCTGAGGATATCCAGCTCTAGTTCTCCATTATATTTTATTCAGGAGAGGCTGTGAAAGACCGGAACCAAGTACCTGGATGCAGTGGTAGACTGGATGAGGGTCAGCCCTGGGAAGACAGAGGTCTTGTGTGTGGGGTGGTTCTCAGATCCAGGAGATAGACCAGTTGCCTGTCCTGGATGGGCTTACACTCCCTCTGAAGAAGCAGATACATAATTAAGGGGCATTCCTTGAACGATCATTGTCACTCGGGTGGCCTGTATGGCTAGGAGTGCCTTTTATCAAACTTCTGCTGGTATGCAACTGGATAGGTATAACTTACTCACTGTAGTCCGTGCGTTGGTAAATCCCAAGATTGAATTATTGTAAGACGCTCTATGCGAGGCTGCCTTTAGGTCCATTGCATGTTTTAAATTATATATATATACATATATATATATATATATACACACACACACACACACACATAATGTTTCATTGTTGTAAGCCAACTTGAGACTACATGGTGAAAAGCAGCATATACATTTTAAAATAAATAAATATAAATATAAAGGTTTATGGAACAATGGTGTCCTTAAGTGAAGTGGGTCTGATCAGGATGACTCATGCTTCTTTTATACAACTTCTTTGTACAACTTCTTTGTACCTGTTGAAGTTGGTATGAGTTCACATGTTCAGGGATAGCCTTTCCTTTTGTGTGAGGCAAGGGTTAAGATCTACCTCTGGCAGAGGGCTTCGTATTTCTTTTGTATTCTTTTTCTTTTTCCTCTCTTTCTCTCCCCCCCTTAAATTTATTTCCCTTTTTTCATTTTCATTCAGATTATCTGTTTCTTTTGCTTTCTATGCTGAAAAGTTTCAATAAAAAAAAACATTTCGAAAAAGTGGTAGCCCTTCCCAGGTATTTGCCCTCCATCATGTGAGAGGTGTGTGGGGGAGAGAGAGAGAGAGAGAGAGAGAACAGAGGTGTGCCGTCTCTGGCCCCAACCCCACACTCACATCACCATCACCGCTCCCACATTCTTCCATGTGCTGAAGCTGAATTTCTGGAGCAGGGAGCCTTTTCGTGGTTTGAAACCTTGATCTTCCATTATTCATCTCAAAGTGGTTATATACGCCAGCACATGTAGGATCCGTAGCAGTTGTCATTATCTGAACTGGCCCATAAATGTTGTCATTTTGTAGATCTATAGGCTGGATTTTATATATCTGTAGGTGGGGCATTGGATTTTTTTGTGGTGGGAGGATAGGATGGAGTATGCAAGAGTGATATAGTTGGCTGGTTGACTAAGAAACCTGAGCAGGAACACCACACATGGCAAAGTTTTGTTGTAGATCCCATATCATAATTGTGCACCTCTTTCTCCCTAGGGATATACTCTTTTTCATCCAGAAGGTGAATGTTGTGGGACGTGTGTGCAGACAAGCTGTGTTATTCGAACACCTGAGAACGATGTTTTAATCTTAAGAGTAAGTGTTTTATGTTTTAAAGAGTCCTCAAACAGTAATGATTCTCTTGTAATTCTGAACTTCTGATGCAGGAGAAAAAGCAACTAGCATTCAGAGAAAGAGAATGGCTGCATATGACGAAATCTATAAATAAAACCCACATACCCTTATGGCACCCAAGTATCTGTGTGAGATCCTAGTGATGTGCATTAGTCTTAAAAAAAAAAGAAAAAAGAATCAAATGCATTTCCATTTATTTTATATTTGTTTTGTGGGTACATTCATTTTTATTTTCAAATTTGACGTGTCAAATGAGCATGAACAACGGCAGGGATGGTGCCTTTGAGGGAGCAGTATGCTGCTGGCAAATGTTAGTGGCTGTGTGACAGCAAAGTTACAGGCAGGCAAAAACAAAAGGAGGTCACCATCCAAAGTTGCAGGGAGTTAATTGCTACCTCTTTCTTAACTGCCTCTGCAATGGATATCCTTTGTCCAAACTGAAATTTGGCAGAGCAACCACCCCAAGAGGGTAGTAAAAATTCTGCAAATTTCATGCCATTTGGATGGAAAGCATCAGGCTACAGGCAGTGAAAGTTCAGGTTTGTCTTCACTGAGAGCAACAGGAAAATAAAAACAAATAAAATTAAAATTCAAAAAAAGATTGACTTTTGGAAATGATGGAGTCCATGGAACTGGCAAGATTAACAGCAAACAATAGAGATCAAAATGACAAAAACTTCCTTAAGAATTAGAGACTTTTTATTGAGCATTTAAAGAACTACTATAGTGAGAGGAATATGTGAGCAGGACTTGAAATATGAGCAACAGTGTGAATTATTAGGATGGATAGGTCAAAATGGATGTATTGAATAGTATAGGCGAATTATGCAGCATGGAAGCTGAGGACGGGAAGTCAATGGATAACTTAACTTACGGTTTATGTTAAAATTTGTAAAGTTTTTTTGTGAAAAATTAATAAATAGGCAAGTGAAGCAAAAGCAGTCAAAAGCAGATAAAATGAAACAAATGTGGTTTTAGTAGTTAAAACAAAAACATTACCCTCCCATTTGCACTTTTCAAATTTCTCTCTTTCCCTTAGCTCCCTATTCTCAGTTATCTGATGCTGACAGTTTACAAAAGCTTCCTTGCTTAGTTACTAGGGAGTGATTATGGTTCGCTGCCTATTTAGTTGCAACTCCATCCTTAATATCACTCCCTCACATACTTCTTTTCTGTTCCTACATTCCCACAAAACTGGCCTCAGTCCTGACGGAGACTATTCTTGGGTAAAGAGTCTTATCTTTCTACTGCAAGCTCCCTCCAACCCCAATATTTTAACCTTCCTTATGGGCCCTTCTACCATATTGGCTGCTCTGCTATTCATAAGAAAATACTCATTTAGAAAACAGGAATATGTTTTGCCAGTATTTAATTGTTTCCTTATCTTGAATAGCCTGGTGAGCAACGGAGTGCTCCACACGACAACTGCACTGTTTACAGCTGTGTGAACATAAATAGGCAGCTGGTCTCCTCCACCTCTTCAATAAGCTGTCCACCATTTAACGAGCAGACCTGTCAGCCTGTGAGTAAATATTGAATATGCACATTCCATCTTCTGAAAGCTCCTTTACCTGTAATTTGATTAGCACACCCTATGAGCAAGAGCTGTTACAGTTGGATTTTGTGTTGAATTCTCGGCTTATCTGTCACTTTAAAGTGATGGCTGTGAAAGAAAGAAAAGATCCTGCATGGTTGGTAGTGTCATTATAAATGCAGTAAAAGGGAAAGGTAAAGGGACATCTGACCATTAGGTCCAGTCGTGAACGACTCTGGGGTTGCGGCGCTCATCTCGCTCTATAGGCTGAGGGAGCCGGCGTACAGCTTCCGGGTCATGTGGCCAGCATGACTAAGCCACTTCTGGCGAACCAGAGCAGCGCACGGAAACACCGTTTACCTGTCCACTGGAGCAGTACCTATTTATCTACTTGCACTTTGACGTGCTTTCCAACTGCTAGGTTGGCAGGAGCAGGGACCGAGCAACGGGAGCTCACCCTGCCGCGGGGATTTGAACTGCCAACCTTCTGATCGGCAAGCCCGAGGCTCTGTGGTTTTAGACCTTAAATGCCAGAGCCTTAAATGCCAGAGCTACTAACTGCATTAAATATGTTCTACTCCCCGTGAATTGGATCCAGACCAAGTTAGTTGCACTTAGCTCTCATGGAAATCAGAGTCATGACTAATATAGGTGCAGCTACATTCTTAGTCTGAATTTGACGCAGTATAAAGAAAATATCTGGTATATCTTCAATTATATGCATAAATCGCTTTCTTAAGGAATTTTTTTGGTCAACAGTTCCTACTGTTAAAGATTAAAGGTTAAAAAAAAAGTTTAAAGGGAACAAAAAGAAACTATTCAACACACATACCTGTAGAATGCTAAACCAAAGGTCTCACCCCACTGGTTCTTGACTTATGAAACAAGATTATGGGCTTTATCCCATAATCACTTCATTGTAAGGTTGGGGTTTTTGTGCTGTTCTAGTTGGATATGCAATTTAATATTACATTTTTCTTCTTAGGGCACCATTGCGTATTTGCCCAGTGGCTGCTGTAAAACTTGTAAGTATCATAAATTATATATCTATGCCATCTCTCTATGTGATAAATAAATAAGCACAGTGTTTATCATACTCTGAGTACAACCACGAGTCATCTCTGAGTATCACTTAGTTGAGTATCACCCAAACAAAAAATAAAATGGGCCAATTACTTTGATTTGCAAACTACAGTATATTCAAAGAAGTGGGTTTGCATATTTTTACTGTAACTGCACTCTTAGTATCTTGCTTTGGTTTAGATGCTCAGCTTTATATCTGGGCTCTCTTGAAATGTGGTACTTTTGCCCTGCAGGCGATTCCAACCTTAAAACTAGCACATGGTGTGGGGATACTTAGTACATCTTTCCCTAGCCTCCTCTCCTACATGGCTAGGAGCCATTCAGGCTGCACTCTTGCAAGGCTGCACTTTCCTGGGCATAAACCCCATTCAAATCAATGGGACTTACTTCTGAGTAAACATATAAAGGACTTTTGTGTCAGTTGTGTTACCAAAATGCATTTAGGGCTAAAGATTGGCTGAACTTTTACATTTCTTGAATAGCTACATACTATGGCATGCAAGTAATTTGGTGCTACTCATGACTCAGTCCAGATGAGCAAAAAAGCTTGATGTTCCTGAAAACATTTGAATAAAGGTCTTTTAAAACATTTTATCCTGCAGGCAACCCCAAAGATAACCCAGCACCAATGCCACCATGCTCTCTCTCTGAAACAAAGGACTATATCGTTCATGATGGTTGCCGTTCAGCAGACACAGTCACTGTGGCCCAGTGTGAAGGACATTGTGGAACTTACTCAATGTATGTAAAGCCAAATTACAATAAGATCCTGCAATGCATTTATACCCATTTGTATAAAAAGCAATCCCAATATTTTCTGAGCTTAATTATTCAAATTTAGTAATGTAATCAAATTTACTAATGTGTTTTTTTTGCAAGTAATTTTTCCTAACATAATGCATTTCTGTATGTTTTCATTAATATCTTCACTTTTATGCACGCACAAATACAAACAGATCAATTCGTATTTTGAAGAGTAGCTATGTTTTGGTTCACATGTTGTTCCACAAAGTGTGAATTTGGCTTTAAAATGCACAGTGAATCAAATTTCTCCTCCATCTGTAATTGGTAAATACATATAGGACTGCAACCCCAGTCTTTTAGCTGCTATGCTGTACCAACATCAAAACTTATTTTCTACTGTGAGAGCCAATTTGACTTCAATACTTCATACCCTCCAACGTTTATCCAATGAAAATAGGGGCATCCTAGGGAAAAGTGGGACATTCTGGGATCAAATAAGAAACTGGGATGGCTTCTCTAAATCAGGGGTGTCCCTGGAAAATAGGGACACTTGGAGGGTCTGGTACTTTGGTCCTCCATCTTAAAAAAACAAAACCCAGAACAACCAACTAGCTATGGTGGTATAATTAGAAACAGCACATTATTTAAAGTGTATCATCCTTGATTCAATATTATGTGAAAATACCAGAATCTTGTCATTTAGCAAATGAGTTGAGCAAACACGAGTTTCTCCTAATATTAACCGCCACTAAAATTGCTCATAATTTCAATCTGTGGCACAGAGTAACTCTTTTTCACCTTCTTGTGCTACTAAAACAGATACTCTGCTGAAGCCAACTCCATGGAACACAAGTGCACTTGCTGCAGGGAGTCAAAAGTATCCCAAAAGGAGATAACACTGCTGTGCCAGGACGGGAGGAACAAGAAACACAAGTACCTTCAGGTGGAATCTTGCGAGTGCCTCAACACTGATTGCAACAGTTCACACTCATCAAACGAGTCCCAGAAGAGCACAGAAGAAAATAGCAGGGAAGACTTCCAGGAAGATGAACAGAATGCCGTGGCTCGTATCAGGAGGGCCATTGGTTCGGTGAAGACAAGGAAGGGAATATAATGAGCTATATCAACAGGTTACAAGTGAAAAGAAAAGTTATACAGAGACAACCCATGGTTTCATTTTTCAAAAATAATTCTGTGCTTGCCCTTGCTTCCCACAGACCTCTTAAATCTGTGCCCTCTTTGACTGTTTGCCCTTATGATCGCTTTATTTATTTGTGTTAAACAAAAAAACAAAAAAGTGCAAGTCATTTTCCTCTGTGTGTAACAAAGTTTTATGTTTGGGACTTTTGAATCGTTTTCTTTTCTGCTTTAAATAATTAAAAGCACATTTAAAAACTGAAGTCTATGCATCCAGTTTTGTTGGTAAATACCTGCACTCTTGGATTTCCTAAACCTTTGTGAGCAGGAGCTTTGCTTTAGGAGTTCCAAGAGAAAATGGCAAAATCTATACATTTTCCAAAACAACAAATGGCCTGTCCATGCGCCATTTGTGGTCTATGGGTTTAGTTCCCTGGTATTTTCATTCTTTTCAATGTCCCTGGGTGGCTTCATCAAACTTTTATGGAGTTCAGTAGCAGCTATATGCTGATGATAACTAGCTTTCCCCTAGAACTTTCCCTCTCAATCCAGCCCTGCATTTCCAACTGCCTGTCTGCCTGTGATTTGTTTCTCATCACTAGAGATATAAGAAGGCAGTGATTTCTGTCACAGCCAGCTCTGTTTCCATTCTGCTGCAGTTCAGTTTCAGCCAAATACTGCCATTCACCTTGCAGACTGCTATTCAACGTAAGTCATAAGATACATTCATCTCAGTATAAATGAAATGTCAAAACAATGTTTAAAAAATCATTAATTACATTATCATTTGTTGACTTAAAAACAACAATGATGTGAACAAATGACCATAGGGATAAGGAAACCCATAGAAAACCCAAAAGGCTGACTGAAAGCATCCTGCAAGGATAAAAGAGCCAGACTGGAGTTATGGAGCTTCTTCAAGCCAAGGTTCCTAACCTCCAAGCTTTTCCCTTTGTGGTTGGAAATTAATTTTAAAAATAGGATGTATATGTTCCAAAATATCAGCTGATCCACTCAATGTCCATACAAAACCATAGTAAGGCATAGCTTTTTTGAAATAAAAGTGGAACATCAATGACAATTAAACTAGAAGAAGAAGAAGAAGAAGAAGAAGAGTTTGGATTTGATATCCCACTTTATCACTACCCAAAAGAGTCTCCTTTCCCTTCCTCCCCCACAACAAACACTCTGTGAGGTGAGTGGGGCTGAGAGAATTCAGAGAAGTGCGACTAGCCCAAGGTCACCCAGCAGCTGCATGTGGAGGAGCGGAGATGCGAACCCAGTTCCCCAGATTACAAGTCTACCGCTCTTAACCACTACCCCACACTGGCTCTCTACTGTTGTTATTTATTTACCTCATGTATGCCATGGGGCATCCTGAACAAAAGTTATATTGAAGATTTTTCTTCATCATAACTATCTAGAATTTTTACATTTCCTCTTTTTTAAATTTTAAAAGAAAGTTAAGGATAGTTGAAGTCACATTCTTAAACAGGGTTTTGGTGATATTGCAAGTCATGGTTTTCACCACTACAGGGCATTCTATGGCCAAACATGTAAAAAAGGTGTGGAGTTTCAGTTTAAAAACAAAGACAAGGACTTGCATGGGATTGTACTTTGAATGTATTTTTTTCAATATTGCCTGCAAAATTCAATTATCTAGAAGTATACATAACAAAATTGAAATCTGAGATGCTCATAGCATGGTGCAACAATGAATAAGTTTATCAGTGTCAGCAGCCATCTAAGAAAACACTTTAAATCAACTCATTTCAAATTCACTTGTGGAGACACAGTATGACAGCAGAGAAAATAATTAGCCGTTTGCAACTTATGTTATAATCATGAATGTTATAATCACATACCATAAGTAGTAGGTGCAGTCTACTCATGCCCAAGAGCTTTCTAATAAATGGGTCCAACACAAGACAAAGATTTCAACTAGTAAAATATCATTTATTTATTTTTTTAAATAATCTTTATTTCAAAATATTTTAAAAGAATACATTAACACACAAATATACAACAAAGAAAATGCAAATCATACAATACAAACACAATCACAAAAAGATAACCAATAACCCCCCCCCAAAAAAACGAAAAAACAATGAAAAAAAATTAAAAACAATGACTCCCCGTCATTTGTATATCGTTTCCCTCTACGTTGTAACATTTCTTACTTTTCCTCACCATACAATACAATACCACCATCTAGCAAATGCATCAATCTGTCATATAATATACTATCCATCTATATATTCCCTTATGTGTCTCATTCTAGACAAATCACCAATTCTGTTTTCATGCCTTCTTTAATCAAGTAATCCTCCACATATTTCCACTCACTTTTGATTTTTTGTTTTGGGACATTTCTAATTGCTGCTGTCATCTTTGCTAAATTCATATATTCTACTAATTTAATCTGCCAATCCTCAATTGTTGGGATCTTCTCCCCTTTCCAATTTTGAGCAATCAACATCCTCGCCGCTGCGCATGCATATAGAAATACATTTCTCCTATCTTCCGGGATATTCTCAGGGATCAAGCTTAAAAGGAAGGCTTCTGGCTTTTTCTCAAACGTCACCTTCAACATTTTTTTCATTTTGTCATACACCTCGCTCCAGAATTTAGCAACCTTAATACATTTCCACCAACAGTGGAAATAACTACCTACCTTCTCCTGACATTTCCAACATTTATCCGAATTGTTCTTATAGATTTTTGCTAGTTTTTCTGGTGTCAGATGCCACCTGTATACTAGCTTCATCATATTTTCTCTAATTCCCATGCAAGCAGTGAATTTCATGTTTACCTTCCACAACCTATCCCACTGGATTCTATAAATTGTTCTTCCAAAATCCTGTGCCCATTTTATCCAAACACTTTTAACCTCTTCCTCTTTTAAATCCCATTCTAATAAAAATTTATAGATTTTTCCTAATATCTTATTAGAATTCTCAATCAATAACTCTTGTAATTTAGACTTCTCTTCTCTAATTCCTAGTTCCTTGTGCTTCCGAAATAGACTTTGAATTTGATAATATTGCAACCAGCTATCACAATGGCATTTAATTAGATGGTATGGTTTTAATACAAATTGATCATTCTCTTTCATTAGCAAATCTCTGTATGTTAGCCATCTTCCTTCCTTACTCCTGCTGTTAATTGATGTCATTTCTATTGGCGATGCCCACCACGGAAATTTGGTCTCCAATAAATTTTTATACTCCACCCAAATATTAAATAATGATTTTTTAAATATATGATCTCTAAAATTCTTACTATTTCCTTTCTTTTCCTCTAATAGATATGAATGCCATCCTCCTACATTCCTAAAACCTTCTACTTCTAGTAATTCTTGATCTTCTAATAGGATCCAGTCTTTCAGCCAGCATAGACAGGCGGCAGCATGATATAATTTAAGGTTTGGAACTCCCCAACCGCCCCTTTCCTTTACATCCATTAACACTTTATATTGGATTCTCGGCTTTCCCCCCATCCAAATGAAATTACTAAAATCCCTTCTCCACAACTCAAATGTTTCTTTTTTCACCATAATTGGCAACATTTGAAATAGAAACAGGATTCTCGGTAATACAGCCATTTTTAATGCCGCTATTCTCCCTGATAAAGTCAGATTTAACCTCTTCCATCTTTCCAATTCTTCCTTAATTTCCTTCCATAATTTAGAATAATTGTTTTCAAACAAATTTATATTACTTGGGGTAACCCAAATCCCCAAATATTTAATCTTATTAACTATCTCCCATTCCAAATCTAACTTAAGTTTTTCCAATTCATTTTTCCTTATATTTTTAATAAGTATTTTGGTTTTCTTCCCATTTACTTTAAATCCCGCCAATTCACCATACTCTTGTAATTTAGTTTTCAAATTATCTATTGATACCCTTGGTTCCTCTAACATTAAGATAATATCATCTGCAAAGGCCTTATATTTATAAATATTTTTTCCTACTCTTATTCCTTTAATATTTCCATCCTCCTTAATCTCTCTCAATAGGAACTCTATCGATAAGATGAATAATAAAGGGGATAGCGGGCATCCTTGTCGGGTTCCTTTTGATATTTCAAATCCCTCTGTTATTTCTCCATTTATAATTAATTTGGCTGTTTGTTTACTATAGATTGCATTCACTCCCTTCAGAAATTTCCCCACTGCTCCTATTTTTTCCAGAGCTTTTTTCATAAACCCCCAAAGTAGATTGTCAAATGCCTTCTCAGCGTCTAAAAAGATGAATACCGCCTTTTCACTCGGGTGCCAATCCAAATATTCAAACAAATCTAAGAGGATTCTTATATTCCTGGACATTTTCCTTTTTGGCAAGAATCCCTGTTGGTCTTGTCCTATAATCCTATTCAAGACCCCTTTTAATCTATTAGCTAATATTTCAGCGAAGATTTTATAATCTACATTCAGCAGGGAGATTGGTCTGAAATTTTCCACTTGATCATTCTCTGCTTTCCCTTTTGGGATTAAAATTATAAATGCCTCCTGCCATGTTTTGGGGTATATTCCTTCCTCCATAATTTTATTCACCAGTTGTTGGTACACTCCTACTGGTTCCTCCTTGAATAATTTATAATGCTGGCTTGACAGGCCATCTGTACCTGGGGACTTCCCTAGTTTCAATTTGGCTATGGCTGTATATATTTCTTGTTTAGACACTGGTTTATTTAATAATTCTCTTTCCTCATCATTGATCTGGCTTATCTTATGATTCTTGAAATAATTCTCTAAGTTAACCTCATTTAATTTCCTACCTTTATATAATTTCTTATAGAATTTAACAAAACATTTTTGTATATCTTCCAGGTTTGTCCAACTTCCCCCCCCCTCTTTAATACTCATAATTGTCATTTCACTTTGTCTTTTCCTTAATTGCCATGCCAAATATTTCCCTACCTTACTTCCAGATTCAAAGGTCCTTTGTTTTGCCCATTTAATTTTGTTTTCCATTTCCTGACTCACCAGAATATTTAATTCCTAGTAAAATATCATTTAAAAGCATGGGATATAGCCAATACTTCTTAGATTTAACAAGCATTACACGTTAACCCTGGATTTCCAGTTTGAAAGCCATTTAGATTTGTAACATTAAACTACCTACCCCAAGGTGATGTGGCCTATTTATGACATCAGAGCTCTTAACCCAATGAATGGCAAAGGGGAGATTCTCATGCAGAGGGCCTATTAATCATCTTACAATGGCCCACTTAAGACTTCACAGAACACACTCATACACACTTACAGAATATTGAGCAATCGCAGCAAGAGAGCTCTGGTATACCGAGATATCTGGGAGGGGGTTAAAAAAGCAGAAGTTGAGGAAAGTGCTAGTTTGTGACACGAGTTGCTGGAATTTGCTGGCCTCATGTGATGAACCACTGAACTGCAGGCGGCAGTGTTCTCATTGAAGAACCTTCCTGTACTGAACTGACTCCACTCATCCAGGTTGACATATCCTTATCAGAGGAAAGGTGTATAAAGGGCTTCCTGTTCAAACTGAGCCTTGCTTGAGGGGCATGTTTCTGTATCATTGGTTATTGTTTTGTCATGACTTCTGGTTTTCTCTGTGTTCCTACCACCTAGTTTGCCCTTCAGTCCTGACTACTGTCCTGTGTCCAGTGACTTTAAGTTCACAGTTCCTGGATCACTTCACACTACTGTCATGGCACAGCCCTCTGGAGGGAGGTCTAATAACACAACCAATGGATTTTCAACACAGTACCTCTGTATATGTCATCAGATGATGCTATCCTAGTGGCATGTTCGAGGTTGCAATCAGCAGGCTATAGCATACAGACTTGTGCTGCAACAACACTGATAAAATCTATATGAGAAACCATGACCCCACTGTGGATATTATTGTGGCAGGCTTTAAAGCTGTTATTGCTGTGCTTGGAGAGCTGTGTTTCCTTTCCTTATGTATGTATCAGAAGTTAACCAACAGCCACAGACTTCTTGTAACAGAAGCAGTAGCTTCATAACTCATACTGTTTTTTAGGTGTGGTGAATCAGCTCCAATTTACCGCCTTCATGAGGTAAATCATACAGTTAATTTTTAAGCTGTGCAGTAACTGAAACCAAACACTGCTCTGTGACAAATGATCCATGAAAAATGTTGTTCCAAAAACCATAGCTCTGTGACAAATGGGATTTATAGCTTAACTGGTTTGTAGGCCAGAGGTGAAAAGTCATAAATTTTGACAAGTCAGTCTACAGGGCAAAGACATTTATGAAACATCATTGGTAATAGTTCTCTGTCATAGTGTCTATTCAGATGCTGTTGACTATAGGAAATTCCAGTGATGGTGATAATTACTGCAGTTCCTAAGCTGAAAAGCACAGTAATTATATGTAAATGATGCAGGCTCTCGCATGTAGGCGTCAAGCACTGCACAAACATTTGGAGATAGCCCGAGCATGTGTAAGTCCAGATAAACTTTGCTCAATCCGTTGTCCTACAAGCAAAAGGAAAAAGCTGTTATCAAGGATGTGCTATGATCAACTCCCACCTGGAAACTGATCAACTCCCACCCGGAAACCAATGTCCCCACTGTGGAAGGACACGTGGATCCAGAATTGGCCTCCACAGTCACTTACGGACTCATTGTTAAAACTGTAATAAAAATACTTCAACAACAACAACAAAACTGTATTTATAGAAGACAATCTTACTCGGCTACGAGTGATCGCCAAAGAATAAGATGATCAAGCAGTACTGATATTAGGAGGCTTCATAAACACGAGGGGGCCGTGGGCTCCACTGACTAGCCCCGGCACCACTGGCTATGTGCTTGCTGGCTGTGTAAAGAGGCCCCAAGAGGTTTTGATTATTAAGGTTCAGGACTCTTCCACTTCTGGTCAGGTGCTAAGAAATCCTTTCCAGCTGGGTAAAAAGGAGTTTACCAACTGTCAAATGCTCTGTGGACTGCCCTGGTCTGCATCACCTAAGGTGTGCATTGAAGCAATTTTACCACAGTCACAGTATGTTGGGTCAAGAGGCTCACTATTTTTAGTCTGGAAGGAGAAAAGTTTCAAAGGCCAAGGAGATAGCTTAAAAGTAACTTGCTGGCCACCTTCCTCTCCTACCTGAGAAGCAGGAGAAGTGAAACTAATAGAAGAGAGAAAAGTCCATCCATGACCATGGGAACTTCCTTCTCTCAGAGTAAAAATACTGAACGACTTGACCCAGGAAATCGGGAGCATGCACTAATACCTAGAGGCAGATTTCATGAGATCCCAGGCCCACAGGAACCCACCCCACTGAGACGGGGAGCCTGGGGAGCCTTTCATAGAGAGGAAATTGCTTCCTGGCACCTGCCTAGAGTTGGATCAGTTCCAAGCTTGAATAAACCTGAGATTCAAAGATTAAATTTGAGATTATGGAATCCAGGAACCAAATGCCTTTTGTCATTTTATATCTGAGAGGGAAAAAATCGCTCTCTTTCAGTCCTCATGAATTACGGTAGCAAGGAGGAAATCTTATGGCTCCACTTTTTTAATGCCAAAAACATTGTACCATATAAATGTGCCTCTGAACTCAAGAAAGATTTTTTTCAGATATTTTTCAGCCTACCACTTTGTATAGGATAATGGGAATGAAGAAGGGAGTACAGTTATGGATTTTCTTCTTCCTCTGCAGTTGCTGCGAGGGCAAAACTTTGGTGCAGATAGGTAAGAAAAGTCCGCTACTAATTATATTCCATTGTTATATGTCTGATCTGATCTTCATGTAAACAAATGAAATATAAACAAAATACAATATCATTAATTACATAAAATTATATCATATGGAATGGCCAGTTGAAAAAAGGAAGACTAAGATATTCATGAAAAATAGTTAGCTTTAGGTCAGCTTTATTTAATACTGACTTAAAATCAGAAGTCAATGTTGGGCTGATATATCTATAAACTCAGTGCTGGCAACAAACTCTTTATATATATTACACAAAGTGCTTAAAAAAGTACAGAGCCATTGTCGTTTATCTGTCACAATTCCTGGGACCCCTGTTTCTATCGAGACTCCCAGGCACTTCAGTATAATTTAGAATTCTGTGTTATGGGGAGAAAATAAATCTTTAACAAAACCCTCCAAATTCCAAGATATTTCATAATACTGCAAAGTTCACTGAATAGGAAAGAAACAATGTGAACTGTGATAGCCTTCTTTCTTGGTATTTCCTACAAGTGTCACATCAGTATGTTACAAGGCCATGTCCTCTGTCCTCTCTGTGCCCCCCCCCACTGCTGCTTGCTAGGTTGGCAAATAAGACCATAACCCAAAAGCAGTCCGTCTATTAAAATATGAAAAATTCACTGAAATACAACCCTCTCTTGCATGTCACAAAGCATGCCCATTGGCTGTGTTGGGCAGCCTCATACTGAAGAATTTGGGTCTAATCGAGAGAAGGCTAGGCTCATTTAAGTCTCATTGAAATCAATGGGACTAGATCACCCAACTGTAACCAAGTGCCACTGAAAACAAATTATTATTGACCCAGGGACAGCCCATCCCATTTCGCTGCCTGAGGCTAAATGGGAAGGTGGTGCCCTGCATGCATGCCACCCACCCCCTCTTGACGCCCCTGCTAAAGCCTCACTTAACAGGGTTGTGCAGCTTCTGAGAAGATCTTACAAGAGCCCCACAAGATTGCTCTGTGCTTCCAATGACCCAACTCAGCCAGGAAGAGAGATGTTCAAAAGCATGATGGAGACATACATGTTTGCCCGTGTTGACGATCCATGTTGTTCATTTCACCCTCTCCCTCAAAAAGTTCAGACTCTGTTTAATTAATTAAACTTATTGGTCATTTTTAACCTAAGCAACTCTTAAGCAACTTACAGTAAAAACAAGCAACCAGATACATTAAAACCAGGATAAAAGAAAACAAAGAAAAATCTAAACAAAATAAAAATTCTTTCCAGTAGCACCTACTTGCCTTTCCCTGCAAGACCAATTGCAGCCGTTAAGAGTCGTCAACAGGTTTTCCACACCTATCAGCTGATCACCCATTCCCACCACCCTTCTGAGTAATACCCCTCCCCACTCCCTCACTATATTTAAGGGTCTGGTGACTTCCGTTTCAGTGTATCTGAAGAAGTGTGCATGCACACGAAAGCTCATACCAAGAACAAACTTAGTTGGTCTCTAAGGTGCTACTGGAAAGAATTTTTTATTTTATTTTGTTTTGACTATGGCGGACCAACACGGCTACCCACCTGTAAAAGAAAAATCTAAAGACAGTTCTGTTGTTGTTTTTTTTAAAAAAACTAGATTAAAACATTCCACCCCCTCACAGAGGCTATGGATAATTAAAAGTCAAAGGCATAATGAAAAAGGAACGTTTTCCCCTCACACCTAAAGATATGTAACTATGGTGCCAGGCCATATAAATGAATGTTTGCAGGGCATATTATCATTGCCTCCATCCTTATTTTCTCTGCAGTTCAGCGTCCTGCTGTCACCACAAGTGAATGTTCTACTTGGGGTAATTTCCACTTTCAGACATTTGACCATGCAAAATTTGACTTCACTGGAACTTGCCGTTATGTTTTTGCTTCACACTGCAAAGACAGTCACCAGGACTTCAGTATCCAGATAATGAGGAGCATCAAGAAGGGGACTGCTATCTATTTCACGGCCACTATAGATGGAGTGCTTCTGGAGGTCAAAGAATCAGGCATCACAGTAGATGGGAAGATGTGAGTTGGCTCAACATCTTTTGATAGTCTTCTGTTTTCTCATGAATGCTCTTGTGTACCAGGAACAGTGTTTTCTTGGCTCTGAAATCAGATAGCCAATGCTGAGAAATGTTATACAGTGGTGGCCCCAGATTAGGGTGATTTCCTAAACTCAGGACCAACATCAGGAGCTTGCATGCTTCTTCAGGCAGCAATCATCAACATGAGCTCACAATGGCTGGTCTCTGACATGCAGGCAGCCCAGCAGGCTGCATCAGCATGAGGTCACAAGTGCCACTCTGTGTCCTTCAGCCAAGCAGCATCAGTATGGTACATATTGGTGCATATGGGTGCATATTGGGACATATTGATCCGTCTCTCACCGAGAAGACAGCAACAACAGTATGTGTGTGCGCTCTCTCGCGCTCTCTCTCTCTCTCACACACACACATGGGCAGGACCTGGCCAAAACAGAAGTATGTGGGCATAGCCAACCTCTGCTTCCCATCCTGCCCATCTGTCCTTCTTGGTTGTCTGAAGGGAGGTCTGAGAGGGGAGAGATCAAAGCTGAGAAATGGCCATTGAGCTTAATTAATAGGTCGGGTTGGGGATATCTTTGATCATGAGACAACTAGAGTGCTTGTTCATTTGTTTTTGTTTCCCCCCCTCTTTTTCTTTCTTTTAGGATTCTTCTGCCCTTCAGTCTGAAGAGTGTCCTAGTAGAAGACATTTATCCTTATTTCCTAATTACCTCCAAACTAGGCCTGACTCTCAAGTGGAATTGGGGTGACACTCTCCTAGTATGAAGCTCCAGTTAGTTGGATTTGTTTTAGTGAATTTTAATACATGTAAAATGTGTTGAGTAGCCACAGTCTTCTCACACTGCCATCTTCTAGCGATATTATGAACAAAGGGGATACACATAAAGCTAATTTCTTTATATAAATAATCATTTTGTGAGCCCTGAAATTATGTTTGGAATGATTCTACTGTTGAGAACGTCAGGAAGATGGCAGAGTTTTAGTTGGTATCTCTGACTTTATCACTAGAATAGGAAGCCACACAACCCAACACCAGCTTGTGTGCTTAAAAATTCACTAATTATGGCCTAATTGTGGCACAGTCATTTCTTTCTCCCTTGCTTTTAAAAAAATACATAATCTATATAATATATATACACATTGTTTAAAAATAAACAAGAGGGGTATTTAATTCCATGTTCAGAAAGAGAATTCAATGGAGTAAATACTAGCCTCTGTGTGGTAATACCACTGCAGCAATTGTGCTCAGTATCCAACAGGGAAGCCATCATGGTGTCCTTCAGATGTTGTGGACTACATCTCCCTTCACCCCTGACCATTGTCCACGCTGGCTGGGGTTGATGGGAGATATAGTTCTATCTGGAGGGCAGCTCAAGCTGAGACCTCATAACAGTACTGTGCGTTATAGCTATGAAGGTATCTGTATATATGTGTGTTTAAATTGTTTGTCTTTTTGCCTATTTTTTCTTAGCTGGATTTAGAAGATACTTACAAAGGGGAAACATGTGGTTTGTGTGGGAACTATGACGGCAATGACAAAAATGATTTATTCCTACAGGGTAGGTTTTTAAAATATATATAACTGAATACTACTACTACTACTAATAATAATAATAATAATAATAATAATAATAACAGAAACCATCACATTTGTATCCTAACTATTTTGAAAAGATCTCAGGAACTGTGGCTGGGTTTGTAGAAATAGTTCCCCATTTTACCCTCAAGACAACAGAGATCATGAGTGGCCCCAGCAGTGAGATATATAGCTGAGTGGGGGGTGGGGCACAGAGAGGACAGAGGACATGGCCTTGTAACATACTGATGTGACACTTGTAGGAAATACCAAGAAAGAAGGCTATCACAGTTCACATTGTTTCTTTCCTATTCAGTGAACTTTGCAGTATTATGAAATATCTTGGTACAAACTATATGCTTCAAATCATGCATGGGTGATTGATGGGTTCAAAACTGAGAGTAAGGCTGTAATCCTAAACCCACACATTGACCCTGCACAGTAAAGTCCTATTACTGGTGGGGTTTTACAGGGTATCCACTATTCCCATGGCAGTTTGGAAACCTTCAGAAAGTAGATGATCCAACAGAGAAGTGTTCTGATGTAATTGGAGACAAAAGAAAGCAGCAAGACAACTCTCAACAGCAAGATAAATGCAAAAATAGATACGTAAGTTTCACTGTTCATGGTATGTGAACCCTGCCCTGCTTTCCATTTGATCACTCTAAGGGCGGCAGCTCCTCACTGCAAATGTTTCCCTATTCACTTTAGTGGAAGTAATTGCTCCACACATGCATAAAGCTATATACATGGAACTTCCCCCTTCAATGAAGATAACAGAGGTGACAGTGTTCTCAGTAGCAGATACACATACTTTGATCAGGGAGCCAGACCCTCACATGTTAAGTATCAAAGCAACCCCACAGAAGTCAGTAAATTTATGGTACTGATGCTGTACATGTAAGATCTCCAATCTCCCCCTCTCTCCCCACCACTTTCTCTCTTTGACAGAAATCTAAGTGCAAGGAGGCCCTATCCCACTTTGGGAATTGTAAGAGGGTGGTTGCTATTGATGATTATCTAGCTATCTGTATTCAAGATATGTGCAGCTGTTCTGAGAAAACTTCTCATTCTGACCTGATTGCCAGCTGTGTATGCAGCACTCTCAGTCAGTACTCCCGGGACTGTGTCCGCAAAGGTGGAGACCCTGGAAAATGGCGATCCAAGGGACTCTGTTGTAAGTAAAGAAAGATTTACATTTAATTTATTTAACAGCACACGCGTGCAAGTGCACACACACACACACACACACACAGCCACACTGAAATACGGATTCATGTATAATGAAGATTATGTGGCACTTGTAAAAGTGCAAGTTTCACAATCAAAGTGGTAAGGTGGATGAATATTATGTAATGTGATTCTTTACAGATATGGGTTCATTATACTAATAGGAACAGCTTAAATTCGATAATGTCCAAACTCTGTCAGCTTAACAACAAATAGGTTATCAGAAGGAGTTCCTAATAACCGGTCTCTCTTTCCCAAGCAGGCAGTAGCAGTATGAGGTCACAATGGTTAGTCTTTCTTCATGAAGTAGGCAACATCAGCATGAGGTCACAATGGCCCTTTTCTCCTCTTCAGGCATTTTTCATTCTCACAGGAACAAAAGTGCAGGACCAGCATATCCAGGGTGAGCCTATGATATCCTGCTAGCTGAGGCTAAGGACCAGATTCTGCTGCACCCCACATGCCATGTACAGAAGTGGACTGGACTGGGAGCTGAATCGTACTTCAGCGTAGGCAACAGGATAGTAACCTCTAGTCTAGTGCATCTGATGGCAGTAGGCTAGTTGAAGGGGTGTAAAAGACTTGTGGCATACACAGCGCAGCTGGTCAACAGAGAGGAATGGCCAGGGGGCTCAGGGAGTATGACACTGCTGCCGCCTGAGGAGATTGGTAGGGCAGTCCCTGGGCATAATATTCAAGAGTGGCAACCTAGATATTTAGTGCACTCAAAAGTAAGTCCTACTTTAGTCAGTGGAGCTTTGGTGGATAGGTTTTCAGCTTTATATACCCATCATTTTAATGCAACATTAACTTCAACCCCCACCCTGAAATGTCTGCCTTCTGGTGTTACTGTCCAAAGGCGTGACTAATTCATAGGCTCTCATCCGGATAATACCCATCTGAAGATAGGGATGGAAGGTTCTGTTGATTTTTGTTCTCTCAGTTTCTCATTTTTCCAATCTTAAATTCAGTTCTCTGCTCTTCTGAAACATTTTTCATGTTTTCCTTTAAAAAAAAGTCTCATGAAAATTCACCAGCATTCGGGTGCGGATTTCACATTTTTGCATGCAGTTTTGACTACTGTGCACATTTTTTTGCTGGCATTTTTTCCATGATATGCATTTTAATGTTATCTTTCACTAATTTATTCATTCTTATCCATGCTTTCCCCTAATTCATGCATTTTTGCTTGGTTGGAGAGCTGCATCGCAAAAACTGGACAACTGCAAATTTCAAAGAATGGCTGTGTTTTGGTTTTCATGTTGTTTTGGAAAGAGCAAATTTGCTAAATCCAGCTTTTAATACAAACTGAATTCAATTTCTCCCTAAGGCACATACACTGATCCTCCCCAACATTTGGAGCGGAAAGAAACATGTACTCCCCAAGTTCCCCTTCTGCCAGTATCCTGCCGTAGTACTTTCCCCAATTGTTTTCTACTTTGGAACCAGAGTTTCTTCACTTTATATTAGAACCTCTAATTAACTATCCTTACTAAAGTGAACGGGGTCTGCTTATTACAAATCAGCTGTGGTTTGTGCCTGTTGATTCAAGGCTCAGGGAAAGACTTTGGTATGCTTTGGAATCTTGTAAAAATGGTACAACCTCAAAACATTTTCAATAAATGGCATCTAACCTAAGTTCGTCATAAGAATGGGAAAAAATGACCAGAACTAGAAGTATGCTATTTATTTTAAAAACCATATTATTAATTTGAAAACTGTCAATAACATTATTTTTACTTTGCTTGGGTTTGTAGTCCTGAAATGTCCAAACAACCTGGAATATGCAGAATGTGGAAACCCCTGTACTGATACCTGCTTCAACCCAGAAAGGAGCAAAATATGTAAAGCCCCATGTACTGATGGATGCTTTTGTCCTAAAGGTAGAAAATTGACCTGATCTATTATCTATAATTTGCACAGCATTTTAACTGAGCAAAGTAGTTTTCCAAACTTTCCTTATGCATCCCGTCAGTAGTCCTATGAAACAGGTCACTGAATATGTCCATTTTACAGAGTGTGGACCAATAACATTGCTTGTTTTGTTTCTCATCATATTATTAAGTGATGTCTGCTAACAAGTACACAAACTTTCACATATTTCCTACCAATAATAAATTATGTGTAGCATTTATTTTTTCCCTTCTAAGCACAACTAAGCACTGTGTTTGAACAGGAAGCATTCTCGATGACATCAAGGGCAAAAAATGCATCCCAATTGGCAGCTGCCCCTGCACCTTTCAAGGCAAAGTCTATGCAGCTGGAGACACCTATGCCACCTCCTGCCAAAACTGGTACTGTTAAAAGCTTGCTAATAATGATGTATCAGCTTGAGGGAGAACTGGGAGAACTGGTTATTCTATGCTAAAATCTAAGTCTGCTGCTGGAGGAGATTCTCTTTCAGAAGTTCAGAACCAAAACTTTGAAATGCAACAAATCCAAGGCCATTGCATCTAAAATCCCCCCCCCCCCCCGTTACTGGTGTAAAAAAACTGAAAAACCTCAGAAACGTTCTCAGTGAAAAAGTCATCTTAGAAAGTTCAGCTCAGCTCCAGCTGATTGTGGAGAGAGCAGAAAGAATTACATGGCAGCAAAGCATGTCCAAAGTCCATTTCGGGGGCCTAATGCAGCCCGACAATCGATTTAATCCGTCCCCTGTGGCGGTTTATTTCCTGGGGTAAAATCCTAAAAAAAAAAACCTCAACAACTTCAACCCTAAAAAAAGGTTAACAACCTTGGTCAACCTTTTGGTTGGCCCTCACGGCCCTTCAATTCATCAAACCTGGCCCTCTTTGAAAAAAGTTTGGACACCACTGGTTGACCAAACAGCAACCCCTACTTTCCACTCCTGGCCCATATTCCATGCTGTTTCAGTCAGCATTGGAGAGGAAAAGAGCTGCTGTGCTTTAAAGTGTGTTGAGCTGAGAAGCTGACTACATAATATATCGCCTGCTTCAACTTCTTGATTCTGGAAAATGTTCAGGGCTGGTCACATGTGTTGTCTGTACTGTTGTTATTGAGGATTAAGCTACTCTTTCCGTCTTGTAGTACTTGCATGAGTGGAAAATGGTCCTGCATATCGCTGCCTTGTTCTGGAAACTGTCAAATAGAAGGTGGATTCCACATAACAACATTTGATAAGAAGCAATTCGTTTTCCATGGCAACTGCAACTATGTCTTAGCTAAGGTAGGGGTTTGTTTAAAATTGTTTGAGACCTTTTAGGAGCAACAGATAGACACCAACAGTAGCGCATTGAGGTTGCATAACATACCTCAAATTAAGTGTCTCGTTAAATGCTTTGTTCAAGGAGACTGATGAACTGTATTGTAAATGTAGCCCTTTGCAATTGTAAATGAGCACTAACCAATTCTGCATTGTATTTGCTGTTGCAACTGACTCATTTCTTCCCCTTTGAGTCTGAGGGAAATGATTTCTCTGCACCTGAATCACAAACTTGAGAATAATACACAGTACTCAATATTATGTCCTACAATATATGCTGAAAGTCACACCTGTGTCTAATCTGTCTAAATTGAGAGCATTGGAAGGTTCTACATCTGAGGAAATATGCAGGGAAAAAATGTTAGCTTTTCCCAGTTTGTCTGTCTTGCAAGTAGCTGTGTGCAAAACTTTCCCATGTTGTTATAACAGCACTGACTCCATGTTAGGCGGGGGGGGGGGAAGAGGCCATATAGACAGTGTTCAGCATCCACTGCCCATCTCCTCTACAAAAGATTTGCAATGTGTCAGATGAACCTACACCCTGGTTGCTGGCCACATCCACTGTATTAATGGTGTATTTCCCTCTTCATTTTCAGGACACAGATGGTTCCTTTGTGGTAATTGGAGAGATTGCTCAATGTGGCGTTTCCAACACTATGACTTGTCTGAAGAATGCTTTAATCACTTTAGGAGCCCTTGTAAGTTGTTATAGTTATGCCTAGAAGTGCTGCCACCACCTGTCAGAAATGCAGAACAATCCAAACTCAAGGAAGACACTGGAGTACATTATACTGGGATAATTACTCTCTTCTACACTCTGTTCAGGTGTGGGGCTACTGCTGGCTGAGTTGGTCTGAGCCCAGAAGAAGGAAAAAGAGCCTTTAAAATAAAGTTTGATGTACGCCACCCTTTCTGCAGGAAGTTTCCACTGGATTTGTCGGTCATATCACCAAGCTGAATAGGGTTTGGAATAGGGCTAAGTCTCCCCTTGTGCTATCCTGCCCCTGCCACTTTCCTGGAACACCCCTTTTTGAGACCTTATCCTGGCCTCGACTCAGCCCTAGATGAGCTGGGGTAGAGACTTACACCAACATATCTCTGGCTGAATCAGTTTAGCCAAAGACTTGCCTATTTCAAACTCCACTTCTGGCAGATATTGGATTTGGATTGCTAAGTGTTTTGTCAATGTTCATGCATTTATTTTTCCTTTCTTTGCAGAGTATAAGAGTCTGCTCCACTGGAGATGTCTATGTCAATAATGCCATTGTGGTATTGCCTTTAACTAAAGGTCAGTGTTCAGTTTCACTCCAAATTTCCAATGAAGCTTATGTACTTGTATGGTGGTTGCTCCTACTTGGGTGTAGTTTTTAGCTGAAGGCATGTTCTGGTTTTTTTATTAGATGGCGTCACACTCTTCAGACCATCTACATTCTATGTCAACATCCTGACTTCTTCACGGGTACAAATTCAAGTGCAGCTGAAACTCATTATGCAGATCTTCATAACAGTAGATGAAACTTATCAAAACCACACTTCTGGTATAGTATTTCCCCTCACATTAACTCCCACTTTCTTTTAGTAGATTGCAAAAAGTACCTTGAGATGCTCTGATTTCATGAAATATTTGCAAACTTTCTCAAGGATAAATTGACATCACAAATGTCTAGATCAGGGAAGGGGAACCTGGAGCTTTTCACAGCTCTCATCAGTCCTGAACTTTGCTCTGGCTGAGTAGGATGATGAGAGCTGGAGTTCAACAACATCTGGAAGCTGGGGAGGAAAAAGTGTCTCTGGGAACAAAACATCCCAAGCACATTGTTTCCATGGGACTCTGTCAGGTGTGATGCTGCTGAAATGAGGAGGTTGGTCAATGCCCCCTTCCCCTTGTTTGCCCATGTATCTGAATCGTCATTGATGAGACCATGGAGGAAAGGGATGAAGTTGCCATCTCCAACATTGCTACTACCACCCTCAAGTAATAGGTAGATGCAGGATTGGGGGCAACAAGCTCTCTGAAACAACCAGCTAAATTGTCATTAATGTGTGTGTGTGTGTGTGTGTGTGTGTGTGAGAGAGAGAGAGAGAGAGAGAGAGAGAGAGAGAGAGAGAGAGAGAGAGCAGATCAATGAACACATTTGTGTGCTGTGTTTAGTCTGCTATTGTGTTCTTACTGTTGCAGCGGCATAGCTAGCTGTTTGGGTGCCTGGTGCAGGGGCATGTCCTGCAGCCGGGGATGGGGTGATCCACCCATGGGGGTGGGGTGAGCCTCTCGACAGCCTCCCCCTCAGCTGTAGGGTGGCTGATGGAGAGGCAGTAGGCAGACGCAAGTCCCATGCTGCTGTTATAGGCAGCATGGAACCGGAAGGCACCTAAGCCACCACGTCACTCCTAAAAAGTTTCGTGAGCCCGTTTGTTTTTTTTTAACTCATTTTGTCCACTCACCCCCCCCCCCCGTGATGATACCCAGGTCAGACCCCCGCACCACCTTCCTCCTCCACTGTACTGTTGCATTGTAAAATGCAGTCTCACAATAATTAAGCACACTCAGTTAAAGGGACCCCTGACCATCAGGTTCAGTCGTGTCCGACTCTGGGGTTGCGGTGCTCATCTCGCTCTATAGGCCGAGGGAGCCGGTGTTTGTCTGCAGACAGCTTCTGGGTCATGTGGTGAACCAGAGCAGCGCATGGAAATGCTGTTTACCTTCCCGCTGGAGTGGTCCCTATTTATCTACTTTCACTTTGACGTGCTTTCGAACTGCTAGGTGGGCAGGAGCTGGGACCGAGCAACGAGAGCTCACCCTGTCGCAGGGATTCGAACTGCCGACCTTCTGATCAGCAAGCCCTAGACTCTGTGGTTTAACCCACAGCACCACCTGGGTCAGTTAGGATTACTTTATTCTGGGATTGACTCATCATGCCACCAACATCAGTTCTAGTACAGTATGAGGCCTGCTTCTAACTATAGTTAAAATAATGGGACCTAGATTTCACAAGGATCCTTACATATTATTACATTCATGCATTTTGATCTACATCCCATTCATGAATAGGTATCATTAGACTTTCAGAGCCTAAATCTGGTTTTCACCCATTTGTCTGTCCTTTCTTTACCCACAAATAAGGCTCTCTTTCTGCTCTGTAACAGGGTCCTGAATTTGTTTTGTTAGATAGGCTGTTTCAAATACTTTCTCTGGATTTTTGTCTTGTACCTTCCCCCACCTACCTAGGCCTTTGTGGAAATTTCAACAATGATCAGGCTGATGATTTTCAAACCATCAGTGGGATTGTAGAAGACTCTGCTTCAGTGTTTGGAAACTCATGGAAAACTATGGCCAGCTGTGCTGATGTTCAAGACAGCTTTGAGGATCCCTGTCAGAAAAGTGTTGATAAAAGTATTGTATTTTCTCCTCATTTAATGCTTTCCCTGACTGCAGCACTTTGTTTTCCACCATGAGAGGAATGACAGCCATTCCTCTATTTTTATTAACTTTTCTATTTGTCAGACCTACGTACCACTCTCCAGCAGTGTTTCTATGATGGTTTACAAAGCCCCAACAACAACCCTATACAGTGGTGCCCCGCTAGACGAAAATAATTCGTACTGCGAAATTTTTCGTCTAGCGGGTTTTTCGTCTAGCGAAGCGGCAATGCAAGCCGCGTTTTCGCTAGACGAAAAAAAGACGAAAAATTTTCGTTTTGTGAGGCAGCCCGAAAGACTTTTTCGTCTTGCGGGGCTGCCTTCTGCTAGACGAATGCCTTCGTCTAGCGAGTTTTTCGTCTAGCGAGGCATTCGTCTAGCGGGGCACCACTGTATATGAAAATATGCCACAACCAGAAAACATTGATTAAAATAGAAGGTAAAATTGGCAGGTTAAACCGGGATGTAAGCAAAAGCTTCCACAATTCATTCTACAACCAGAAGGGAATTTTTATTTGCCCCTTGCTGTGGCTAACTCTACTCAAGCTTACTTAGACTTAAGTCGTGGTTAATTCATTGTCTTACACCCAAGTAAATGTGTATGCCTAGGAGTTTTAGCCTGAGTATATGGGGTAGCTTCCTCATTTTCTAAATGAAGGATCAAAATTAGAATGTGTTTTCAAAAACACATATGTGATTGCTAATACAAATCGCTGGCAGGCCACATACTCAACCTGAACAACCAAAAGAGGCTCCTGGGGGAGGTCAGAGGGACATTGCTGGCTAAAATGTTTAAAATGGTTTTAATTTTGGTTCCTATGTTTTGTTTATGTTGCGTTGGGGTTGTTTAAGTGTTTAGTTGGGTTTGGTGGCTCTTTTAATTTGGGTATAACTGTAAACTATTATTATTATTATTATTATTATTATTATTATTATTATTATTATCTATTGACTTATTGGTTTATTTATAGTCTATATAAGGTATTCTGTTTCTTAATGTTTGATTATGTTTTTATATATGCTGTAAGCAGCCCAGATGATGATAATGATGATGATAATAATAATAATAATAATAATAATAATAATAATAATAATAATAATAATAGCAAGCTCCTTGTTAAATGCAGGCGATTTTTTTCACTCATTGGTGTGGCACTTGAATGGCTCCCATTTTGTAAATAATCATTGGGAATCCTCATTTTCTCTGATAGAAAAATTTGGGCAGCGTTGGTGTGCTCTTCTGCTGGATGCAAAGGGGGTATTTGCTGAGTGCCATTCTGTTAATGACCCAGCTCCTTATATCAAGGTAAGGCATGGATTCATTCCTATTTTAAAACATCTCCTCTCATATCTGGCACAATGTCAGGTGCATTCTGATCAGATAGGCAACAATCTGAGTAGTTGCTATGTTTCGGCTTGCCCTATATGTCTGCTTCCCATAAAGTTGAATAGATTATGGAAGCTCTGTAAGCTATTTTGCCACAGGGGTGTTCTACCTTTTGTAAGAAGAAATGAGCCAGTGGAGCCATCATCACATCTTCTGACAGTGTGAAAGAGTAGCTGTAGGTATAGTGAGTGACCAGTTGCCCTCTGGTGGCCTGTCTGGGAAAAGTGAACAGCTTTCTGCTATATCTCAAGAAATGTAACATGAATTTCTTGGAAATGAGGCCTGAGACAAAGAAATAAGACTGAATCGCCTCCTTTTTCTTTCTTCATTTTTTGGGTGTATTTTTTGTGTCATTTTCTTATAGCAATAAAAAGGTGAACAGAATTAAAGGAAGAGAAAGAAAGAAAAGGGATTTGATAAGTGAATTCTGGAATATGATTTCAACCTTGCAGGATCAAATATCCCAATTATTTACTTGAGGGAAAAGAGGATGTTGTACTCACAGAGCTGCATTAATTCCCCTTTGCAATGTCATATATATGTGTCATAAATGGACATTCTTTGATAGAGAGCTTTCCTCCGAAATTAGAACTTGTTTACACTTGCAAAGAAGCGGTCAAGGCAGAAACACAAGCAATCCATGCTACTTCTTTGAACAGAGGAGCCCACTCTCATTCTGTCATTTATCTGTTGGTGAATGTGACGCTTCTTTTGAGCACTGATTCTTGTATCTGCTTCTGCGTTTGTTACTTAGAACTGCATTTACGACACTTGCAATGCTGAGAAGAGCAAAGAGGCTCTGTGCAGCATTTTCTCTGGCTATGCCAGAGATTGTGCCGCAAGAGGCATCCACTTGAAAGGATGGAGAGACAACATCTGTGGTAGGTGTGGTGTGTTATTCTCATGTACTCCTAAGCCATTTTTAATAATTCAAAATAGCATACACTTAAAGTAATATTGAACACATTTGGTGAGCTCTTTGCCATGTACATAGTACTGTCAGGACTGATATATATACACCGTATTTTCTGGTGTATAAGACGACTGGGTGTATAAGACGACCTCAACTTTTCCAGTTAAAATATAGAGTTTGAGATATACTCGACCGCAGATTCTCCACCCAGCGTATAAGACGACCTTTGACTTTTGAGAAGATTTTCCTGGATTAAAAAGTAGTCTTATACGCCAGAATATACAGCATATATATATATTTATATATTTAAATCAAATGGCATCCACACACAGAATGGTTGTGTAATGATGGCAGGAGGACAGCTTCACAATCAGTTTTTCTCTCCCATCCCAATGATGGGTGTGCAGGGGCAGAACCAATGTATGTCCAATAGTGATTGGGGGCAGGGTGGAATCTGATTCAGTTTGCATTTAAAGCTGAATCCATCAAATTTGCTCTTCCTGAAACAATATGCTAACCAACACACGGCCCTCCTTTGAAATTCGCACTTACATTATCTGAACTTTGCGATGCAATGGTCCAAACGGAACTGCCTATATTAGGGGAAAGCATGCATAAATGAATATATTTGTAAAAACAACATACTGACATGTGTTGTGTGCAAAAATTGTACATAGTCAAAAGTGCATATAAAAATGTATTCATTAACAGAAATTCACAGGAAAAGTCTGGTAAATTTCATGATTTTTTTTAAATTGCAAATTCCTGCAAAATGTGAAAAACAAACTAATAATTTAGGTACATCACATTGACTTTGCCAACCAACCTGCTTCATTAAAATCAAGGGAAATGATTTCCATTATGTTTGGGATTGTAGCTTGTCTCATTTGTTTTGAAGGGCCTCCTACAAGGAGACTCGCTGCTTCCCTTATGAAATAAACTATTGTTCTTTGGAGTCAAAGATAAGCATACTCACTTTGCTCATTCCATCCCTTGTTTTGCTTCTTTTGCAAAGATGTCTCCACAGAGTGCCCTAAGAATATGGTATACAACTATGAAGTGAAGTTCTGCAACAACTCTTGCCGGTCCCTGAGGGAGCCTGATGTGCTATGCAGTGTCCAGACCATCCCTGTGGATGGTTGCAGCTGCCCTGAGGGAACTTACCTAATGAATGAGGAAGAATGTGTCTTTCCAGAGGACTGTCCATGTTACCACAAGGGTCTGCTGATACAACCCAGAAGTTCATTTCAAAAGGATGAGCTCGTGTGGTAAAGTTATTTAGTTAATAGTCAAAACACATTTGTAAAAGGTTGTTGCAAATCCTCAAAAGAACCAGCCTGTTAATTAAAGTTACCTTGATTTTAAAAGGCATTTGTTTCCAAGGGGCAAGATATAGATTACATATGTGGTTTATCTTGGGGATGGGTTTATTTGCATGACTGGAACTTGGGTAGTTTTCCACACCCACTCTTTATGCATTTGTGTGAAGACTTCCCTTTTGTGTTTTAATATCTCTAGCAAGTGCATTCGAGGACAATTGGATTGCATTGGAAATACAGAAACAAAGAAAGGTAAGACCTCTTTTTTTTACTTACTATGGAACTTTAAACCAAGATGTTGGAATTTGACATTTGTTTTGAATTACTGTTGTGTTCCACATGCACAAGTTAGGATTTGATCCTCCTTGATCCCCTGGAGAATCCTAGACTTAGGGATCAAATCCAACCCCATCCCCTCTGTATTTGCTTCTCTACAGCTCTTGTATGTAGCTTTTAAAGTTGCCTCTATCTGCTTTAGGACAAGCTCTATCTCCATCTCTGAATAAGTTTGTAAAAGAGTGTGAGTTGAGTTAAGCTGCTACTCATCCCTCAATCCACTTCAAGTAAAGAAAAAAGCATTGGGGGATTTGACAACAGATCACTCGCATCACATCTGTTGTGTTACTAACAGTAAAACATTGGGAGACAGAGATAATAAGGCTTCCGTAGAGAAGGAAAACTATGAGCATATATCTATGCCCTTGATGGTTGGAATGGTTTTACATTTTAGGCATCTGGGGTTCTGGAATCTGCTGAGTGCTATGCATAGTTGTACACTGTCTTGCTTACTTGTCTTGGTAATTGTGTCCTTATTCCAGATTGCCCTTATCCAATGTCCTACTTTGACTGCAGCTCTGCTGGCCCAAGTGCGACTGGATCAGAATGCCAGAAAAGTTGTGAAACACAAGACATGCAATGTGTAAGAGTTTAAGCTCGTGGCAGTGATGTATGTACGCTAACCACTCCATGTGCTCAAGCTGGTTATTTTTCAAAGGGATGGTGGCAGGACTCCAGGGGTGTCACAAAGTTTACAAGGCAACCAGGGAAGGAGTGGGCGGGGGAAGCCATGGCTGTGCCACCTCCTACTTTGTCAGATTTAAATGTAAAGCCTAAACTTCTGGCTTGCAACCTGTCGACTCTGCATTGTAAATACACCACCATCTTTCCATCCAGATAATTTCACTGATTTGCAGTATTACCGTTCTCTGAACATAGTCTTCACAGTCCCTGCATCCCTGTGAACTGAACCATCTAACATTTTATGATGCTGGTGAATATCTAACAGTATCATGACGACAGCACTTTATGAAAGGCTGCCTTTATTTTCTCCCCCAATATTTGTTCCCTTCTGTATCAATTTCCATTTTGTTTCCATGCACTCAACCAAGTATGCTACAGAATGTGTCTCTGGATGCATGTGTCCTGATGGGCTGGTGTCCGATGGTCATGGCAACTGTATTGAGAAGGAGCAATGCCCCTGCATGCATGGAGGGAAGTTCTACAGTCCTGGCACACGAATCACAGTAAATTGCAATACATGGTACAGTATTCTTCAGTGTTCTTAAAGCCAGTAAATTGTAGCAAATATATGTGGGAGCAGGAGGAAAAGGAGGGGGCATGAAAGTATTTTAGTTATGTGGTGAAATACGGAGGAGCTGAAAGAGAACAAAGGGAAAAAGAGGTGCCAGCCTGTAGAGAGCATGTAAGAAAAGGGTTTGGTTGTGAAATATCCACTATTATTGCTGGCGTCCAAAGGTTTTAGGAGGCCCCTCACAAAACAAACCCCATAGACCAGATAAACTAGTCTATCAAGTTTTTGTTTTGTGGTGTGCATGATCTTGGGTATTTAGAAATAGCTCCAGGCCGATTTTATGAGCAATTGTGACATTTGTAAGAATCTTTTCAGTTTAATATTAATACTTTAATCCTCTGAATGATCTACCTAATGGAAGTCTCTGCATTCATTTGGGAGTGATTTCATGAACTGCACTGCAGTTTTATTCAAAGAGTACCCAATGCAGCGTACCGAAGAATTGAGCGCCAGTTCAGGCTACCATTTTGGAAGTAACTTCCCCCCCCTCTATAAACACATAGTTTTGTGGATGTGTTTCCCATGCGGTAAGATCACATATGACAACAATCACTTTGTACAAATTAGATTTGCAGTCAGTGGCAATTATAGCCTCTCGGCTGCCATGCCCTTAACCATGAACATTTGTAAACTTGATGCTTAGATGTGAAACTCTCCTTACTCCTAAAATATCACCCCCTGGTAATTAAACTTGTTAATTTCTGGCATTATTGGGGTTTTATTTATTTTTGTTGCTTCAGGTGCAGCAACATATCACCCATCAGACAAGGTCTTTGCTGTAACTCCCCCTGTTGTATAGAAGGCTATACATTGTAATAAGAAGGAGAGTAATACTGTCATTTCAGCTGACAGATCCAGAGGAATTATCATTATACTATTAATTACCCTGCCTACTTGCAGTTTTCTTTGAGGGGACAAGTTGTGATCTTTTATGTTTAATCTCCCAGCATGTGCTACAAGAGGCAATGGAACTGTACAAAGAACTACTGCCAAGGAGCCTGCATGGTGTATGGAAATGGCCACTACTTCAGCTTTGATGGAACAAAATTTGATTTCATGGGAGGCTGTGATTATATCCTAGCCCAGGTATTTAATCTTTACTACTTGCCTCATGGACTGTTTAGTGTGGAACCAAGTGGAAATTTTGTGATTTCACTGCTTTACCCATTTGTAGTGCAGTGCCCACCGACCCAGTGTCCGTCATTGAACTCCTTGGGGTATACTTATGAGTAGACATGCATAGGGTTGTGCTGAAAGTGATTTTCAGAAACTTCATATTGACTGACTGAGGGCCAGAATCTGTACTTTTCCCACTTCTTGTCTATGATTGGATTGTGGACTCTTGCAAATGTTGCATTGGGTTTGCCATGTAAGAAAATGGCTCATCACATCAGACTATGGCTTGTGGAATGTCCCTTTTAATTCACCAGGTACCCCCAAGCAAAAAATCCCATAGATGAAAATAATTAGCTTGGCACACCACATTTTGCAATAGTTTCTTAAAGCCAAGTTACATGTTCAGCTAAACAATGTTTAAAAGTCCATCTAGGGCTGTACATTTCAGACTAAAGGGTTTCATATTTGAGTGAGTGTCCTTTTGTGCCAAAACCCCTTACCACTTTGAGGTTTTTGTTTTGTGATCAAGTGGTATATAATTTTTTTATGAATTTAAAAAACTTGGAAAATCACAATAGGAAGACAATTTCTTGACTAACTTTCTCCTTAATGTGTATTTTTCTACATGCCAGGAGTTGTTACTTTGATTTTTTAAAAAAATAAAAGGAATAGTTGTGAGTATTCAAAATTACAGCCTCTCTTACCTGTAGTCTGAAGTGGCACAGTTACCAGTGCAGATCCAGGATCTTTTGTTTCCTGAAGTAGAACAGCATATTCCCAAGTATGAGAAACACTGGTTAAATCCATACATTTCATAAAAACTGCCGTAGCTGGCCTACACTTGCTTCTGTAGAATATTTGCCATAGTGGCTTGAATATGGAGAACGTAACATTAAATGTATTATTGTTTCCTTTCCCAAGGACTTTTGCCCTGATAATCCTGACCCAGGCACTTTTCGAATTGTAACACAGAACATGGCATGTGGTAAATCCCTGAGCATTTGTTCCTTGAAAATTAGCATCATCTTGGAGGTAAGTCCACAATCAGCCTTATAAGTGGAGAACTTCAAAACTGGATAGACAGTTTGTGTTTCTTTGCTTATAGTAGCTAATCTACACCTTTCATACCCTGTCCCCACATAAACTTCATTCAGATTTTTGAAGAGTAGTTGTGTTAATCTGTTGGAAGGAAGGACGGAAGGAAGGACTAGATATGGGTGCCATTAGACCAGAATTAACTGGATTATTGGCTGGATTTGAGGGACCCCAACTCCTAATGTGCTTATGTATTACCTACTTCAAATGTTTGGTTGTAGTAGCTGGACATCTGTGAAAGGGTCTGAGGTAGTCCGAAAGGACCTTTATAGTGATACCATCTCTGAGTGTGTGCTAAGGCTTTGAAACAGGTTTATTGTGACATAAACGTCTATGGTCCAGAGTATCTAGCCCACGAAAGTTTATACTCCAACAAACCTGTTAGCCTTTGATGTGCCACAGGACCCTTTGAGGCTTTTACACACACACAATTTATGCTCCCATTTACATGTGCATATCTCAGAGACCACATTCACCCTCATTCACATGCAGCACACACACACAGTGCATTGAATCACCCAGACCACACCCATGAGATGCACATCACTTATGGAAATTGACAATCCTTGAGTAAACCACTCATAATTGCCTCATTCACAGATTCAGCCTAAAAGTTTATCACTAGTGCAGGATTGCTTTCTCCTCTTCACCCCACCAGCAGTTTGCAGCTTCTTTTGCCCTTCTGTATTCTTGAAGTTTAATTCTCCATCGGTTATCATGTTCCTGTGCCTATGACACCATAGTAGGTGGGGGCAGAGCTCAGTTCTTCTGTGACATCACAGTAAGAATGAATGGATCTTGTGAACTGCCTTGAGGTCTATGGATGAAGGGCAGTATGCAAATTTAATAAATAATAAACATCACCATCATCTTGGGGGAAAGAAGAGATGGGGGTATATATTGCAGTTGTACATCTTGGTGTGATGGCATATGAATCATGATCTACAAAGGGTTGCAGTTGCGTTGTCATTGTATTTCAGCTGCATCCTTGCTCTTACAAATTATTTATGTCGTTTTCTAGGGTAGTGAAATCAGACTTCAGGAAGGGAGAATTGAGGAGATAACTAGTATGGCGCCTTCTGAAAGGAACTATAACGTCTATCTCATGGGAATCTACATTATAATTGAAACTTTCCATGGAATGACCTTCGTGTGGGATGAGAAGACAACAATGATTGTACAACTGGCACCCTCTTTTCAGGTAGGTGCAAACACGGCTGCTGACTTGCACAGGGTAATTTCATTTGCAGGACTGATTCATATAATGGATGTTTTTCCTGTCAAGGTATCGCTTCCACTTCGGGGGTGGGAATTGAGCATCACATCTACACTGTCACAAGTGGAGAATAGACACATCTTTGTTTTGCAGCATGGAATAAGTTGTGTGTGTGTTCATCTCACCTGATACATGTACATTTCCCTCCTTTAAAGAAGCTAAGTGTGCATAGAAATTGTTGTGAGCAGAATGACCCTCAGTTACCTGCTAATAAACTGCCCAGTTTGCAGCTAGTGTATTTTGCAGTTCTCTGGTTACGCTTGTAAACATAACATGTACCAACCAGATCCCTTAAACCAAGCCTATTTGCTTTTTTCATATTTAGGAAGCATTTGATTTATGTTTTTATAGCTTCCTGCAACCAGTAAAGATAGAATCGCCCTAAATCAGACAAATATTGGTAGGCTTATGCTGCAAATGCAGACAATATGCTTTGTCTCAAGTGAATCCAACACATTTTTTGCCCGCTGTAAATTCTTAGACTGTTATCTTTTAAAATATGTGGATATTAATTGGCCCCATTTTTCATTCTTTTAAAATAGTCTAACAGCTTAGTACAGAAAAGTTTTGAATCAAGAGAAACACATAGGACTAGTGGTTGATACAAAGCATGTTTAGAATACAATTTGAATTTATTGCATTTGGATATTTTTATTTTGTTTTATTCTGTCAGTGAAGTCTTTGTAAAATGCCATGCTCCAATTTCCTAGGGCAGAGTTTGCGGTCTTTGTGGTGATTTTGACAACAGTGGCAACAATGACTTCACCACGAGAGGGCAGTCTGTGGAGATGCAAGCACAGGCATTTGGAAGCAGCTGGAAAGTCACCACTAGCTGTTCAGACAGAAACAAAGTTGACCTATGTGCAAGTCAGCCTTCCAAGCTTGTATTGGGGCAAAAGCGATGCAGCATTCTCAAGAGTGACATTTTTGAAGCCTGCCACAGTAAGGTAATCCAAGCAGTGCAAGATTCCAGGCTTTCCGGGGTTTGTGTTTCCTTTGGAATGAGGCACAGCAGAGACTGGTATGGCGTATTTACACGTATATACAACCTGAGCCTATGATGGACAGGTTCACAGCCCAAGACATCTCCCATTCCTTAAAAAAAAAGCTCAACAATTTAAAAAAGCTTAAGCTTAGGGCTGTCCTGGTTTTTACTTTTTGAAAGATGGCAACCCTAACATAGAGGCACCATGGATTCCCTTCCCATCAGAATACTTGCTCTGCCCACTTTGATGCTGCATCTATTTTATTTTCCCCCTTTTGCAACTGCTGCCAAAATTAGCAGGGTCAGGCAGAAACAGTTGCTTGAGAGTCCATATCAACTGGGGTTAGGCACCCCATTATAGTACTATCCCAACGTTCCAGATGCATGAATTTTGGGGGCAGAATCTCCTTGAACTGAATGCCTTTCATTTGTACCATTTTGGGGATTTGTCTGGTGTGCAGATAGCACTGTAGTGGGATGCCACAAGTGAATTGTTCCTATAGGCTGGAATGGGGCATGTGTGTGTGTGTGTGTGTGCAAAACCAGGCCACCTGCATTTAGACAGATTATCATATTCTGCCGTATTTCCAGATACTTCAGAATACTGATAAGAAATACTTACGCAATTAGTTTTATTCTTTCCCAGGGAAAGAAAATTACAATTTAAGAAAATTGTTAGCCTAATTAGTGTTGCAATCAGATAGGAAAGCACAGATGGACTTCAAAGGGAAAGGAGAGAAATAGTGAATCTTCCCATAATATAAATTTAAATATAAAGGATTAGTGTTGTCTAATCGTATGGAGGTTAGACAAGATAATTAAAAAACTTGCATTTTCCTATGCCGAAAGCATGCATGATCCCATGGGCATAATATTATGGTGGTGATATAGATATTTCTTCAAAGCTGCAACTTGATAGGGCTACCTCCCAGGACAAACATTCAGTTTTCCTTGAATATTTCAAGGAAGGCAGTATAGGCAGTCTTGTATTTTCTGTTTAAGAAGGTGATTAAATAGCATCCTGGGAAGAAATGTTCATTATTGCTGGCTGTTCTTGGTTCTGTTAGATCAACCCAACACCCTATTATGAATCCTGCATATCTGATTTTTGTGGTTGTGACAGTCTGGGAGACTCTGGGTGTTTCTGTACTGCTGTAGCAGCATATGCAAGGAGTTGTGGCAGAGTTGGCATCTGTATTGACTGGCGAAGTCCTAAAAATTGCCGTAAGTACTTACAAAGCAAATATAGCCTCAGCAGCAATGATTGTGTAGCTGCATGTTATCTGAGGGGGTGAGAAATACTAATTGCTAATGGTATTTAATGACACAGTTAAGTGTATGACTGATAAAGGAATTTCCTTCTTCTTCAGAATCCCCTTTGTGATTCACATCTTTCACATTGTCCAAAAACATAACACTTTATTTTAGTCTTATAACCTTTTGTACTGTATGATACTTTGGAGTAAAAGACAGAGTGAAAATATCACAAATAATAGTGAAAAACTGTTCTCAACAAGAGGTCATAAAACTACTAGCAAGTGAAGCTTACAAGAGTACACTTAGAATGTGGCAAAAAGCCCCCTTTCGAGCTATTTCTGCCCGAATAAGAGAAAACACCTTAAAGCTAACCCACAGATGGTACTTGCATCCCACATTGCTAAGTAAAATACCGGTAGACAAAAATATTTCTCCGCAATGTTGGAGAAATTGTGGGAATGAAGGAACATTTATACACATGTGGTGGAAATGCCCATTGATTAAAAACTTCTGGTTAAAAATATTTCAGGAAATGGAACAAATTACATCTCAATTGATCAATTTAGATCGCAAAATGCATTGCTTTCTATATTTGTAGATGAAGCACAAAATCTTAGAGACAAAGACATAATTGTGCATCTTATAACTGCAGCACGTCTTGTTGTTGCTAGACACTGAAGGACATTAAACGTGAACCTATATGAAGTTTGGTATGCTTATGTCTGGGAATTAATTTTGATGGAAAAGTTAACAGAAAGGGTACGTGAAAGAAAACAACGTGAGAAACTACATAACTTTTACATAACGTAGTCCTCCTTTATTACATATGCATCAAAGAAAGAACATGCATTTAAGCCACCTAAGACACATGGGAGCATGTGGAATGATATTTTTTAAACCAGCAACTGTAGAAATAATTTCTTTCTCTTATCCACAAGAAAAATCTGGGACCAACACCTCACACGTAGTTCAGCTACTTATTGCTGTGCATCGGACCAGAACCAGTGGCTAGACGTTTCACCAATGACTAAGCATTTCATTGTTTCAAGCTGCACATGTCCAGCATGTCATGGGTTAAGTCAGACATTATTTCCAGGGTATGCACATGGGTGTGGGTGGTGTACAGGCCTCCCATTATTTATTTCCTTATTGTCGTTCTTGCTCCCTGGTGTACAGCAGGTTACAGCATATAAAAGCACAATTAAAATGGGGGGAAATATCCAATCCCAAATCAGTCATCCATACTAAACATTACAGGGAGAACCTCAATATCAATTCCTCAATTTTCATAGGCCAGGATAACAAGATGAATCTCTTTACATTGCATCAAATGTGGTGGTTGGCATGCTGCTGTAATAAATGTGTGACTGAGGGGTAGCCAGAAGGAGGGGGGAGGGAGAAAGGAAGGAAGGGGATTCCATTGAAAACACGGACCTCATCACTTATGGCTAGCATGTCTTCTGATCCAGCTGTGTTTTGTGACTACTATGATTCAGCCAACAAAAGAGAATGGCAGTATAAACCCTGTGGAGAACCTTGTTTAAGGACCTGCAGGAATCCAGCAGGAAACTGTGACAATCTGCTTTATAATTTTGAAGGTAAATGCTTTTTCACTTCCCACCAAACATGACATGAAATGCGAAAAAGGTTTCTGCTGAAATTCATAAAATGTAAAGGGGTTATATTTGATATTTTGTTTGCAGTGGCCAAAGGCCCACTCTCTCATCAAAGCACAGAGGCTGCCCCTCTTTAATGGTTAAATTTACAAACAAATTGTGAAAAAGACAATATATATTTATAGCATTTTCGATCTTCTATTTTCTAATTATTGCAATTTCAGAATCTTTATACCTTATAATATACCTTATATAATATATATTACTGTATCACCTAATAGCCAGTCCCTATTGAAAAATGAGATTATTATTTTGATGGTTTGCTCCCATTTTAGGCTGCTACCCAGAATGCAGTGTTGAGAAGCCATATTATGATGAGAAAAAAAGAGAATGTGTCTCATTGCTTGAGTGTACCTCATGGTAGGTCATTTTTAACAGCATAGCTAATTCTGCACATATGCTCGTTAAGGTTTCTTTCATTAGTCTGTGGTGGTCACATCTTTATAGACTCTGAACAGAGAAAGGGAGAGGAGTGTGGATTACTTTGTGTGTTTGTGTTTGTGTTGAATCAACAATATATTTTGTATATGTTTTCCCTCAGTGATCCAAAAGAAAAACTCTGCTTGAACAATTCAGATGGTAAGTTGTCCAATGGTAAAGCTCTTATTGTATTTAGAGAATGTCATTTATGTGTATATGTGTGTGTGTGTGTATATATATATATATATAGAGAGAGAGAGAGAGAGAGAGAGAGAGAGAGAGAGAGAGAGAACACCCCTCATATAAAATATCAAGGTGGTGTACAACAAAATATGGAAGTGAAATAAAGCATAAAATACCATAAAACAACTCAAAATAATCATAAAAGTGATTGGCTCATTTTGAAAAGGTTTAAACGACTGAATAGGTCTGTCAACACACAAAGGTCTTCAAGAGACATCTACATTGGCAGTGAGGGGTCCTGCCAAATTTCTGCTGGAAATTCCACTCAAATGTGCAGAGTTTAAGGTTGTGCAGTGTGTGGAGACCAGCATCTGGGAACTTTAAGAGAGCCAGTGAATCAACTATATATCCATAATCTTCCTTGAAGTTAGCCAATGAGTTCTTGACTTAACACTTAGTTCTTCTTGAACATAGAGAACCTTATTTCTTTTGGTCTCATCAATGACTCACACCGTGGGTGGGATCCAACTAATGTGTCCCATCAACACAAGGACTTCTGCTTGTGCAATGGGACTTCCCTCTTTTCCCTTGATGTGTGTCCTCACCAATTCAGTCATGGAGAATTGGGGGAACCCTAAGAACAAATTTAGGGAGAGGATAGAAGGAGGTGGGGAAGTCCTGATGTCTTTTCATTGGTTTTTCTTCACATTAGATTAGGCACAAATGATAGAGCTGCATCCAATAATTTTGCTACTCATCAGGAATAAGAAGCAAGGTTGAATGAGTATTTGTTGAGTTAATCTGGGTTTTGTCAGCTTCGTACGTCTCAATTTCATTACAAGCCTAATATAAAGATAATTCTTGGCTATACATCCGTTGATAAGAAAGTAGCGTGTGGATTACTTCAAAGCACTAACCTACATAATATATTTGAAACAGCAGGACCTGGCTTAGAGATCACGCCTCAAGGCGGGGAAATTGTTGGCCCTTCAAAGCCAAGAGCAGGTGAGGATGTGTGAGATTTTAAAATACCAAAAATGCATAGTGGGATGTGTCAGAGCAGAGAAGTGAAATTAATATATTCAATTGTTCTATGTCTGTTTTTACTGTATTGTAAATCACTTTGGGATGCCTTGTAGGAAGTGATTCATAAATGAAATCAATAAATAATTACAATAACTATACACTGCAGCATCAGTAAAAATGATGATCATTATACTAAAACAGGCATAGGTAAACTCGGCCCTCCAGATGTTTTGTGACTACAATTCCCATCATCCCTGACTACTGGTCCTGTTAGCTAGGGATGATGGGAGTTGTAGTCCCAAAACATCTGGAGGGCCGAGTTTGCCTTTGTCTGTACTAAAAGTTAGCATTGGCATTTGAATGCTGACAACTGAGGAACTACTTGAAAGGAAGACAGCTTAGTGTCCATGTCATAGAGTAAGATCAAATGCTGACCAGTTTGCAGTCATGGACATCAAAAAAATGAAATTATCTTATTATAAACCTGAGAAGAATACTTACAAAATATTTTCATCTTGCATATGTGCCACAAAGGGAACAATTCTCATTCAAGTGGACAGTTATATGCAGGTATATAAGTTGCTGCCTCCTTCAGGTGTGCAATAGCTATGGGAGGGCAAGTTGTCCAGTTTCTCCTTTGGGTGGGTAGCATCAGTATGAGGGCACATGAGTCTCCTGGCAGGCAGCATAAGCATGAGGTCATAATGACCTGTCTTTCAATGACCAGGCAACATTAGCAACAGGTCACAATGTCCAGTGTGTAGTAGATTCACAGTGGTGGGGGCACATTGGTCCCTCTCCCTCTCTCTTTTTCAATCAGTTGGCAATAGTAGTGTGTGGGCACAACTCTCTTTCTCACACACCCTGAGATAAAGAAAAGCAGGACACTCCTGTTGAGATAGAGAACAGCAGTGTGTGGGCAAGAGGAAGGTGTCAGATTAAGTATGGTGGGATTCCACTCCTTGCTCATCGTGTGTGTAGGGGGGAGGGAGGGAATATTTGCCAACTATGGCTGCTGCTGTTTATTTTGGAAAGGTGTCAAATGTTCAGTAAGAAACTGGATGTCCCATGCTTCTTATTGTTTTAGAGAAAACCTTAGTGGCTCCCCCTGTCTCACCAGCAAAATCAGAAATGAGAACCACACCATGCTTCTGTAATGTAAATGGACAGCTGATAACAAGTGGTAAGGCAGACATATTTGAAATAACCTCCATGGACTTATTTTATATGTGTACTATTTGTTTCATAAATGATCATTGCAATCTTTGCAGCTACATATTGTTGTGAGTTTGCGTGGCGGGAGGTAGGCTGTATGTATGAGTTCCTTCCAATTCCTGGATCCAGCAGGGATTCAAATCACTGGAATAGCCAGGCAAGTTTCTTGGTAATGGCCCAAGTATGGGATGTTAAGGTGACAAAGGGAATGGTCTGTGCCAGAGGTCAAATGGGTTCCTCCCTCCAACTGTCTCTTAGTTAGAAAGATAAAGAGTTGAGTTGCATATTTGAGTTAGAAGCTGCAAGCTCGGCAGCTGAAAGACAAGAGTTATGCTTGATTTCTGCTTGAATCCAAGGCTGTGCCTAGGGAAGAAGTCAGACCTTCTTGGGATGTTAATGCTGTGAGCCCATCCATCTTAGGCTCAGGTTACACCCATATATCATAAAGACACCCCAGGCTCCACTGTACCTACCTCATTCCAAGGAAACCAAACCCTGGGTCAGCATCTGGAACCTCTGGAATCTCGCATCGCTCAGTGATTGGGGTGGTGTGCAACAATATCATTAGGTTTCCCCCCCCAAAAAAAAAAAAATACAAAGGAACAATCACAGTTTCTCACTATTTAGTTCAGGGTGGCTAAACTGTGGCGTATGAACAAATTCCAGTCTCCTAAAACACTTTTTAAGAATCCCTTCCAAAATTTGTCCTCGACATTTTTTTTAAAACCTGTATTGAAAAGTGAAAATTGGGTTGTATCAATTAAGTCATACTTGGACATGCAGAAATTAATGGACTTAAATTAGTCATGGCCATTACTTTTAATAGGTCTACTTTGCATGTGACTGGCACTGGATACAATTTATAAGTAATCATTTGTTTACTTTAAGTCCACCAATTTCAGTGGGTCTGCTTCAGTTATGATTTAGCAGGTGACAACACACACACACACACACAGTGTACTACTACTACTACTTATAACAACAACAACAACAACAACAACAACAACAGTAATAATAATAATAATAATAATAATAATAATAATAATAATAATAATTTTGTTGTTGGTGTTTATATACCACCCATCTGACTGGGTTACCCTAGCCAGTATAGAATAACTGATGGAGAAGCCTTATGGAAGGCAGTCTTGAGAACTACAGTTCTTACACCATCCTCTTTTACACTTTGAACGCTCTTCCTTTGACATGCAGCCATTCAGATGGCTTGCCATGAATCAGTGTGGCCCTCTGACCAAAATACTTAAGCCACCCCAATTTAGAACATCAAATGGACTGAACATCCTATCCAATGATGAGCCATTGATCTAATATTTACTATCAGCAGCCTGACAGCTTTGATGAAAGTGAGTATCTGGTTGTGTTTTCAAAATTTTCAGATGCGCAGTTAAAAAATATTACCCATGAAAATACATAAGCTTGAATAACTTGCTTGTTGGATTTTTTTCATGACTTTTACATTTTTTTCCTGTTGCGTGAACTGCACCCTTACTTTTTCTGAATATATTCATCCAAAATCTGTATAAATTAATAATTATTCTTGGCACTGGGTGAAGATTGGTGTTTTGTTTTTTTAAGTGGATGATTCTCTGCTTTATAATGTGTGTATCTCATCACACACACACACACACACACACACACACAATGTTGCTGTTTGTTCTGACTGTTCCTCTGGGTTTTTAGGCAGTAGCCAGTTTGTGACAATGGACACTTCACGTTGGTGTATTTATGCCTTTTGTAATACATCATGCCAGATTGAATTCAACTATGGAGAATGTATCTCATTCTATACCACTCCTGTCCCAAGCAAGCCTGCCATGATCCCCAGTAGACCTTGTAAGGGGAATAATCAGAACTGTGAGAAAGAGCCTCCTCCTTACTCTGAAGTTAAAGCTTCTTCTGCCTTTACTCCTGGGAGTGATTGCACTGACCTCATTCCTCCTAGAAAGGTGAGCAAGCAGCACTGCTGATACTACAAGCGTAGAATGAAAAGTGTTTGTTGCTGACATATTTGTTCTTGAGAAGCATGTAATAAATAGATAGATAATAGTTTATTTTCAGTCCTGGGCCATAACAAAATGACAATATAATTTACAAATGCTGTACATATATAGATCAGCATAGCATTTCACAAAATATAATTAGACTATATTTCACAAAATATAATTAGACTATATCATTGTAGATTTGGGACTACAATGCCCATCATCCCTGACCACTGGTCCTGTTAGCTAGGGATGATGGTAGTTGTAGTCCCAAAACATCTGGAAGGCCGAGTTTGGGGGTGCCTGGTTTACAGCTACTAACAACTCTTCTGGCAATGTCAAAAATCTAAATAGCTCAGTGGTAGATAAATAAGATTTCCCCGACACGGAGAGAGGAAAACTTGGGAGACCATGTTGATGATAAAAATTAACATACAAAAGGAATGCAATATATAATAATAATGAAAACAAATTTATTGAGAAATGAGCCTTATTCATCCAGTTTTAGAATGACAAAATTAGAGATGAAATACCCCCTTACCATTTATTTACATTAATTTAATGTAGTGTGCGTGCATTAGTGTATTGGCGTGAGAACTTCTGCACCTGTACTGCACCAGCCTCCTGGCCTCTCTCCCCCTTCTGGAAAGTGGCAGTGGCACTGTTGCTGGGAATAACCTTGCAGCTGTGCCCCAACAACGAAGCCCCTTCTGAAGTGGCAGCCAGGATATACCCCTGCTGACCTTCTCAACATCGGGATGAAGCTGGTTCAGTACTTACAGGGAAACACGCCAACATTTAGGGAAATATCAAAGCCAAGTGGCACAATAATCTTGTATAGTTGTTGATGCCGTAATATTTTATTATTTCTACTTATAGAATTTGTTGTACTTTCTAGTCATGGAAATACATATTTGAAAAAAAACAGAGTTTTAACCAGCTGAAAAAGCTGACAGCCCGTTAGTTAATGTTTGATGGACTACTGTATTTTAATATTTTGTTGGGAGCCGCCCAGAGTGGCTGGGGAAACCCAGCCTGATGGGCTGGATATAAATAATAATAATAATAATAATAATAATAATAATAATAATAATAATAATAAGTACCTACAGCTTCTCCCTGCCAATAGTATCAAAGGTTACCTTCAGGTCTATGAAAACAATAGGCAAATGCCTCTTCCTCACCAGCACATATATTTTATATAGTGTGAACAACAAAGCAGCTGTCTATTGCCTGATCTAAAATCTATTTCTTCAAGAAAAGCATGGTATTACATAGAAATAGACAAGACTCAGTGATTGTACTGTGTTATGGTGCTGTAAATATACTGAGTTAAGTTGAATTTGACTGAGCACCAAGACAGAGCAAATTGTACTGATTCCTTTTGTGGCTTTCTTTTATACACCAACAGTATCAAGAATTATGGAAATTTGAAAACTGCCAAATCGCCACTTGCTTAGGTGGAAAACATATTAAAGTATCTGATGTGCGCTGCCCACCTCAAAAGTCAAAGATCTGTGTCAATGGATTGCCAGTTGTGAAAAACTATGATGCATCAGGCTGTTGTTGGGCTCTGGAGTGTCAATGTAAGTGATAATAGAACAAGGTGCTACATTCCACTGTTCCAAAGCAAAAGCAAAAATCTGGGACGTCATGTGCTCCATTCAATTATAAATTAGTGTAAGATTAACATTTCTCTCATACATACAGAGCACACAAGCTTCACAGTGCCCCTTTAACTTCTGTGATCTTCTGGCTGTCCAGAATGGAGATCACAGAAGCTGCCCCAGCTGAGCTCCCATGTTACATTGTGCATGCAGTTGTAGGCACTGGGAAGATTCACACAAGAGCAAAATGCAGCCTAAAATAATATCACAACAAGCCCAATGAAACATTAGCGATATCAAAAGCTGCCTTCTGCCAAGTCTAATCATTGGAGCATCTAGTTCAGTACTGTCTGTGCTGACTGCAACAGCTCTCCAAGTTTCCGGATGGAGTCTTTCCCCAACTCTAGCATATGTCAAGAGATTGAACCTGGGACCTTTTGCATGCACTGAGCCACAGCCCATCCCATTATTGTGACACAAACTTATCTGCAATTGTTGAACACCATCCATCCAGCTGTGGGAGAAAGTGCTGGGTGAAGAACAAGGGTCCACATTTACTGCATCCATGATGTCCACAGTAGGCCCAGCTGCTACATTTCCTTGATCCTTCTGGAGCTGTGCTCTTCAGGCTCCTTGTTATAGTAGAATTTGAGGCTTTTGTTCTTGTCACTCTGATTTTATGTGTTGATATATGTGTGGTAGGCTAATGAATGGATGGTCCCCAACAAGAATGGAGGGTTTGACAGGTGGATTTAACAGCTGTTTGGTTTACCTCTGTGAGCCTGTGGCCTTCTCATTCTAATTGTATGTGTTTGCTCCTTTTAGGTGCTTGCAATGGATGGGGAAATCAACACTATGTAACATTCGATGGATCCTATTACAATTTCCATGGGAATTGCACCTATCTGCTTATGAAACCAATCATACCTGGCTCTCAGAATTTCTGGATCTACTTGGACAATCACTATTGCACTGCCACAGAGAGAGCTTTATGCTCTATGAGCCTTTTCATATTTTACAACCACTCTACAGTCATTTTGACACGAGGAATTGAAAATGGAGAGGAAAGAAACCTGGTAAAACATTGATCAGATTCTCTGTGTGTAAACATAACATTATATGACCACGTATCAAACAAAGATTCCCTGTCCCAACCCCAGTAATACTACTTCAGTTTATGAAGTAGCATAGTAGCATTTTAAAGCCATGTTCCCTTCACCAGAGTTAGAGCACAAAAACCACCTCTCTTAAAAAAAAACAAAGAAGTAGCAAACTGCACACGGTGGCGGGAGGGCAACCTATTTTCTATTACACAGAGCTGAGATATAGTGATCCTGTGGGTAGATTAGTGCTATTGTAGATATACATAGTGCTAAGCATCTCATATATGTGTGTGTCCTTTTCCATCAGCTGGAAAGGTAATATAGCTCTTCCTAGGAAGGCTATTTCACATACTATGTTTGACCTGCTCTGATTCTTCCAATCAATTACTTCTTAAGGTTCTATATAACAATAAAGAAATCACATCGAGTTTTTCAAAAGATGGCATTGGCATCACCAACTCTGGACACTACGTTGTGGTGAAAATACCTGAAATGGGCCTTTATGTCACCTATACTCGCCTTGCTTTTCAAGTAAACATGCCTTTCAGCACTTTTTATAACAATACTGAAGGGCTATGTGGTAAGTATTGGCTACAACTAAAGAGTGAACCCACCTGATTTATGTTTATAGCCTTTTATTTCAGTCATTACTTTTGATTTTAAATATTTGTTGGTACTGGAGAGAGACAGAGGAGAGAGAAAGAAACAGAGTTCCATACATAGGAGCCAACTCTTAGGAGCCGAGGTCCCTTCAGCCCCCCATGCTCTGTCCATAAGGCAGCTTTGTATAGGTTCATCAATTTTTTATATGTAGAAGTCCATATGTTTGGACTTCTCCATGCTTTTTTATTTCTTCTTTCCTCTTGGTTATATATGCAGAGGAGAATATCCAGAGCATCAAAAGAAGAGGCCCTCTAGTTTACTTTAAATCAGTATGTGAAATTTAGTACTCCCTCCGTGTCTTTCGCCTTCTTGTCCCTTGGTTATCAGGCTCACATTACTTGTTCCAACCCACTGCCATGCCTTTCCACCCTATTGCTATTTGCATTGGCTGGGAGGGTGGGGGCCAAGCAATGTTTATTTCCACAAACTCAATGGGTAAGCAATTGCTACTTTCCTTTGTACTAGACCGTTTACAGATGCTCATACCTTCCTAGCCTTTGCTTGAAGTGACCTTCTTATCTTGACCAGGTACATGCACCAACAAAAAGACAGATGATGCATTGAAAAGGAATGGCAAGATTGCAGATTCTTTCACAGAAATGGCAATGGACTGGAAAGTGATGGACCTCATCACTAGACATTGTGATGCAGGGCAACATTTGACACCTTTTCAGACTCAAATGTCACCATCCAAAATGGCCGCCTGTGTAGTCCCTCCCCTATGTAAACTTATCTGGTAAAGCACACTTTTAATGAATGTTACATTTAATGAATGTTACATAAACTGAGCTTCCTCTTGATTGATTTATTTTGATCACTTAAATCCTGCCCAGCAACATTTACTATTCCCAGGGTAGCCATCTTAAGATGGACACCCAAGTGTTGAGGCAATTACATTTGGTTGTTGCTTTTAAGTTTGCTGAAAAATTAAAAAAAAAGGTATGCATGTTTTCAAGTTTAATTTTGAAGTATAAATACCCATGTAAACTCCATTAAATTGCTGTATAAAAAACTAGCTAAGGAAGGTTAACCACCAGCTCTAAGTGAGTGTGTGTTTGTAATGATGCAAAGCACGGTTTGCTGTAATTATAATAGACATGTATTTTATGCTGGATTATTAGTATAAGGTATGGTAGTATTCAAGTAAGTGTTACTCATGGTAGACTCAGAAATTTACAAAGCTGAGTTGACCAAATCCACTAGTTTCAGTGAGTCCAGTTTGTCTAGTATTGGGCACAATCCATAGTTGTTCTCTTAAGTAAGTCTTACAGTCAGCAAATTTAGAATAATAATAGATCTCCATCCTTAATTATTTTCTCTCTCTCTTATTTGGAACACATTACTTCACACTGTAAAAAAACCTTCATTTTTAAAAATTAAACAAGGAGCTTTACAGAATGTCACAATGCTGTTCCACCACGACCGTACTATGATGCCTGTGTTGTGGATGGCTGCTCTTCATCAAAGCAGAACATGGAATGTGGAAGTCTCCAGGCCTATGCAGCCTTGTGTGGGTACCATGGGATCTGTGTAGACTGGAGAAGGAAAGCCAACAGGAAGTGTGGTGAGCTGAATGACATCCCAGGAGAGGGTTGTTGAGTTTATTCCTTTTTTATCAGCTGGCATGTTCTTGATCTGTTATCTGCTGGCTCTACGAGCCTAAAATAAGCCCCTCTCAGGAACACTGAGATCTGAATTCCCAAAGCATAATGTTAGTTTGAAAAGAAGGTCCAAATAGCAGTCTTCTAGTTTAGGGCATTTCATCCCTATAAATCTGTGTCCAACTGAACATGATATAAATCATTAGATGTAGAAAACCACCAACTCAGAAAACCTGTAAGGATTAGAATATGAAACAGATTATCTTTTGAAGTGGAGAGAGACTGCAATGAGGGCTATACCATTTTAGACAGAAGGCTGCGTGACTGAATGGTCACACTCAAAAAATAAATAAATAACCAAATAGAGAAAGCTAGGCTGGGCTAGGCTTCTTCCTAATGTACTAGTTTTGTGGATACAACAAATTTTTGCAGGGTAGCACCAGTGATTGACATTATTAGCCAGCTGTTGAGGTTCAGTGCCTTGAGTTAACCCAGCGATGACCTTTGACTTCTGCATCACAACAACAGCCACAACAGCCTACCCTCTTTGAGTTGCAGTGAGATTTAGAAGATTGAGTCTCTCTCACTTCTACAGAGAAAATTGGATCCTCAGTACTATACCATCAACTGTTGTATTGGTGGATCCTCTGCTCCCTTTCCTCATCCCCTGTGCAGAGGCATAGGCAGAGGAGCCAACTCCTAGGGGGCGTGGGGTCTTTGCCCCCCAATAAAATATTTGAGGAGGCCAGGCTCCCCCAAAATTGATGGGCATTGCCATTCAAATTGTGTGTGTGCACTGCATCATTGAGATAAAATACATATTTAAATAAGAACATTTGTGCATTTTTAATAATAATAATAATAATAATAATAATAATAATAATAATAATAATAATGCAGATTATTGTGGACAGATTGGATCTATGAATGAACAAATGCACAATCGACATGGACCTGAAGCAGATCAATGTGTTCATCCTTACCAAGTAGTGACAAGTGTTGTTTGCCACTGCCATGTTCATATGCTCATCCTTACAAGATTATGGCTAGTACACAAAGAATCCCCCCCCCCAAAAAAAAACACAGCGCAGCAGGACAACCCTGCATCCATCAAAATATATGTGAATGAAACTACCCCACTCAATCTGCATGAATATTTTCAGTGGCATTGCTTCCTAGAATTTGTTCTAGCTTTTTAGAATGAAGATGCATTACAAATGAAATTTGTCAACATTTCACAGAACTCAGATGCTCTCGGGATCAAATCTATAATCCATGTGGAAGAATGGAAAGGCTCACTTGCAACAGTGGGTGAGTAATTTCTTAAATGAGAACAGATCTTTATCAAATGGTGTGTGTGTGTTTGTGTGTGTGTGTGTTTGTGCGTGTGTGTGTGTGTGTGAATAACTGAATAATTGATTGCTCGGTGACCTTTCCTTTATCCTGTTAACACAATCCTACAGAAAAAATGCAGTTGGTGCAAATCCAGCAGAAGGTGACATTCCAGGAATCCTTGTTGAAGGGTGTTTCTGTCCGGATGGAATGATCCAATTGAATCACCATGATAGTATCTGTGTTTCTGTCTGTGGTAAGGAAATTGGGGGAAATTGGGAATACAGTTGGCCCAAGATGCCCATATGAGACTGCCCACCCACACCAGCTGCCTGTGCAGCATGTAGGTTGCATGCTGGATTAGTGGAACCTGGAAAGGATCAGGAAGCAATGAAGCCAGCACTATGGAAAGGAAAACTGGGAAAGGAAGTTAGCTATATTAGTTTGGATAAAATGCCCCCTTAGAACAATCCTTGCATGATGACAGAGCAAGTAGGAAAATGTCACAATGTAGAAATGTGAACAATGCTCTTTTGGCCATGGCTCTCTCATGCTTTTTCATATGACATACACCCTTTTGGGGTCCTGATTTGTATATGAATGTGTCTTCCGTGTTGTTAACTTCTTTTCTGAAATGGTCTGCCTCATATTCCAACTGTCTTAATTTGTAGGCTGCACAGGAACTGATGGACTATTGAGACAGGTAAGGAGGAATGCAAATGATGGGTTCTACAGCTGATATACAGCCAGAATAATATTTTGCACTCTGCCAACAAGCTAATACTGCCTAAAATTGCTGAACACTGGCACACAGCAAATGCAATGCAAGAACCAATGCAATTGTATGACAAACTATCACAGCATTCTGTGTTTATTATGGTTAGCCAATATAGTGCAAGAGTTTATTTGTCATGCACATTCTATAGAAGGTTGGGAACTCACATGTCATGGTTTCATATTAACTCACATGTCATGGTTTCATATTATTATTCTATGGATTTAACTTATCCATAGAAGAATGAGAAAAGTTTCCTCTGTAACGGTGGGTTGAGAAACCACTGGGTGAAGTTACTGCACAAGTGCAACAGAACTTCCCTTTTCTCTCCTGCCCCTGTGTATGCTTCTGCACTCCCTCCATATCTGCTCAAACCTTTAGAGCAGATTAAGGCAGAGGTGTACAGGGGAGGAGAAGGAGAGGAAGTTGCATTGCACAAGTGGAAGTTGTTCCACTCATTCAGTGACTGTGCTGGATTCAATCCACTGTGTCTTTGTTTGAGGAAGGAAAGTGTACGAAAACACTAGGAGTAGTTTCAAAACAACCCTACAGTGGACACGCTTTCCCGCAGGTCTATCTAGCTCAGAACTGTCAATGCTAGCTGGCATTGGCTCTCCAAGATTTCAGACAGGAGTCCATCCCAGTCTTACCAAAGCATGTACCCTGCCACTGAGCTGTGGTCTTTCCCCATCAAAAACTCTAGCAGAAACTCAGCCCCAGAATGATTAATTACTCTGGTCAACATTTTTTCTTTTTTTTTGAACATTTATTATACAGCCAGGAGAGCGGTGGGAAAAAGATTGTCAGGTCTGTACCTGTAGCAAGGACACACTGGATATTTCTTGTTCCCCCCACATTTGTGCAAGATCTCCACCAATCACTTGCACAAGGGAAGGATTTGTACCTATAGTGCGGATACAGCCAGAAGATCCCTGCTGCACAGAGATAGTGTGTGGTAAGCAAGTACTTCAGTAAGATAGATAGATAGATAGAATTTTTATTAGATTTTCTGTTTTACAGTTTTAAATAATCATTTAAACATCCTTACAATATCAATAACTTCCCTTCTTCTCTTTCCATGGTTCATTTTGTGTACCATAAATCCCTGCATATTTTACATAAACTAAACCATTCAGTATTCCATTATTACATCCATCAAAACTAATTTACACTGTTGAATTTATCTTAATGCTGCCTGCATTTTCAAGTGCACATAATTTCTCCCCCCCCATATATTCACAATAAACATTTCCCAATCTTCTTTAAATGTATGTTCTTCTTGTTCTCTTATTTACCTCAGTAAGTTTTAGAGATGCATTTACTAATGCAGAACAAAGACTGTATGTTTTTCTGGAATAACGTACAGACAATGCATGCTGTCCTCACTGCACCAGTTCTGCATAAGTAACCCAGAACATTTTGTTAAAAAATATTCATCAACACCAGCTAGTGTGGTGCAGTGGTTAGAGTGCTAGACAAGGACTTGGGAGACCTGGGTTCAATTCCCCACTCAGCCATGAAATTCATGTATCAGTCATTCTCAGCCTTGCCCATCTAACAGGGTTGTGTAGAGAAAGAACCATGTATGCCACCTTGAGCTTGAGGGGTGGGGTATAAAGGTTATAGGTAAATGCTATTTTAAAAAGCAGTAGTAGATTGTTGCCAGCCCATGAAGAATAGAAGGTTTCTCTACCTACAACATTATCGAAATGCAAGAAAACGTGAACGCCTTTCTGTTTCTTCATTCACAGAATGTAATGAAAAGTCGTGTCCTCTGACCAAACAGATATGCAATCCAGGCTTCCAAATTGTAGCAACCACTTCTGATGGTGCCTGTTGTCCCATTCATGTCTGTAGTAAGTACTAAATTCACATACATGTCATTTTGGGAGTGGAAGCACAGTTAACCAACATGCAAACTAACTTATGTGTATCAGGAAAATAAAGGTTCACACACACCCCAATCTGGAATCATTCATGCTCATCCTGTACATGCTGCTTTAAATCTAGATTGATTTTACACAATGCCATCCAAGGAGGTAGGTGTTGTTACTTAGTATGTGTTTGAAAACCCTCCCCTTGAGTGGCTTTTTCTACCTCTACATACCCTGGGTAAATGAAAAGGGATCGTGGTATACACCCACCCCCCTCATTATTAGGCAGGTGTAGATACCTACACCTACACCTGTTTTCAAATGGGCACCCTATGGGGAAATGCAGAATCAATCTGCAATGAGCTTTTATTTTTGGAATGAAACTAGTTTCCGAAGAAGCACTCTTCTGGGACAAAATATATGCAATAGATCTAGACTGAGTGTTGACCATGTAGAAAAAACATGTGCTCGCTCTCCATTGATTCTAGAATAACATGCTGTCTGTGTATGTGTGCAGCCTTAGTCACAAAATGCTAAAAACACATTTAGCAGGGGATAGTATGTGTATTTTCACTATCTGGTTCAAAATGATTTGTTACTAATTTGTGATTGATTCTTCTCTACAACCACTGGCGGAGGAAGATGAGTGCGGGGGAAGAGCAGCGACCCCGGCAGCACGATCCCAGCAGGGTGCCATCGCAGCTGCTCCCCCGCCTGCGCTAGGCACCCCACCCCCAGGACGCACGCCAGCCCTGCCCCAGCCTGCTCTCCGCCTCCCGGTGCCAGAGCATGAAGCTCTGCCACTGTCTACAACTAATATAGCAGAAAAATGAGAAAAGAAACCAGGAAACTCATAGGAGAGAAGTCAATAAAATCTCAACGTTTCTGAGCATTATTTTTCTTTTACTTACAGAACCAAAAAATGTTTGTGTGTCTAAAGGAATTGAGTATCAGGTAAGGTCTGCTGCTTGCTTTAATTCACTGCTACGACATTCCTTTAGCTCAGTGGTGGGAGAACTTTTTAACCTAAAGGGCGGGCTCTTTAGTGCCCTCAATGGGCTATTTACTTTGATGGCTGCTATTTAAAATATGCAAATGAAATTTGAAATTTAATGTAGTGTCTTCTTTGACCTTGAAAATCTAATAATTATTTTAATGCTAGCTGTTAGTCTTTGAGATGTATCCAGCTATTCTGAATAAACCCATTGAAAACACTGGATTTAGAACTAAAGTCCATTGATTTCAATGGGTCTAGTTTGAGTATGACTTAAATACACCTTTTCACTAATCCCATGTTGCATAATAGCATTTCTGTGTTAATATGCTGGATTTACTTACCAGATTCTTCCCCTTCTGCTTTACCATCTCTCATTTAAGCCTGGATCAGTGGTACCTTCAGACTCTTGTGATGAATGCTTCTGCAGTGTAACACAGGATCCTAAAACCCAAACCAATAAAATTAAGTGCACTCCAATTAATTGTTCTACTGAATGTCAACAGGTAGGTAGACACATTGATGACTAACTTCTCTGTTGCTGACTCAGTTTACCTTGCCATTGTTGTTGTGGTTAGACAAATGTAGTGAACAGCAGCTGGTTGGAAAATGGCTTCCCTACTACAGTAGTTAACAACAACAACAACAACAACAACAACAACAACAATTCCAGATAGAAGCACTGGGAGAAAGCTTCCATAAAAGGTTGCTTTTCCATAGAGAGAAAAGCAGAAGATCTGATGGATCTTATGTACATTATGGGCAAAGCACCTTGAAGATGATCCATCACTGCATGTATCAGACTAATACATGGTGGTTCCAAAAGATGGGGGTTAAGTAAAATAACACCAGAATGGAAACTTAGGGGAGAGCTGTGATGCCTACCATTAACACCAGCTAGTTAATGAAAATGCTAGATATTTCTTGAGCTAGATAGAATAGAAAGCCTGAGGGACAAATCTATGGATTAAAGTAGTTTCTGGGCTTCCAGTCAAAAGTCCAGATTCCACCCCAAACTGGGAAGTCCATCAGAATCTGAAGTAGGGGTTGCCCAAAATCTAAAAATTGGTTGCAAAAATGTGAACTTTAGTCAAAACTGCATAGAAAAATGTGTTTATAAGGAGAAATGCTGGTGAATTTTCATGAAGATCTTCTTTAAAATGCAAAATGTGGACCATTGAATTTAAGACTGAAAAAACAAGAAACTGGGGGAATTGAAATTGACAGCTCATTCCATCCTTTTCATAAGCATCTTTTCATCCTCAGGGGTTCCACTATATCCAGAAAGAAGGAAAATGCTGTGGTGAATGTGTGCAGACAGCATGTGTGACAAAGCTTTCACCTGGGATAGTAGCTATTGAGGTATGTGTTTACCTCCTTTATGAGTAATTGCTTTGCTGTGACCATATTACTCAGTTAGCTCAACAACACCATTTTAAGGAGACTTCTCTTTGAAAGCTGATAATGCTTCATTTGTAACAATAGAGTATAATGCCTTCATGAAATTTGAATTTAGCAATAGTGAGATATTTCTATATATTCCAAAATGCAGTTATGAAAGAAATCAACTTTTCATACAGATAGGACAGGTACTAAGGAAGAAAGATCTGCAGCTGACATAAGTTCACCCAGGAGGTCTGTGGGAAAGGAGGGAACTGACCTTCCTGATCTTCAGACCAGGAGAGAAACCACCAGTGCATACCGTGGTTAAAACATAACTTCCTATTCTAATTCTGTAGTCCACCAGCATCAAGTCAAAGTAGTCATTTCACCATTCATGTAACTAACACTTGTGTGAGGGGCTTTTACAAAATAAAATGTAGGAAAATCTAGATGGATATCAGCTCTTTTGCTCAATAGCACCTATTTCTGGATATTATTTTCTACTACAGGTTGGGAAGACCTACAAGGATCCACAGGATAACTGTACTCAGTATCTATGCACCAGGGTATCAGATCAATTTATACTGAGTACCACAATAATATCCTGCCCAGTGTTCGATCGATCAAATTGTGTCCCAGTGAGTATTATTATAGCAGTGCTTGCTTTTACCAGTTCAACTCACATTTCCTACTATTAACCCCTTGTGGAAAACCCATTTGGCTTCCAGAGCCAGATGGAAGGAAACTGGCTGAATTGCGTTTGGGGATCTATGTCACTAAATCACTAACAGATAGCTCAGTCAGCTCAAATAGCTCAGTCGGTTAGAGCATGGTGCTCATAACGCCAAGACTGCAGGTTCAATCCCTGTATGGGACAGCTGCATATTCCTGAATATTGACTTCAGATTATGATTGGTTGCAAGTGAAATAAACCATCATCGCTGGTTAGCCCTCCAGAGTTAGCTGTGAGGAGCAGGAAGGAACAAAACAGGCGCAAAATGGATGGATTCAAAGTTATATAATCTGTACATAAAGGAGGAAAAAGAGTGACATGCAAAAAAAAAGAAATATTAAGGTGTGAAGCACTAATATTATAATGTGACATATTCTCATGTTTCTTTTCAAAATAGGCAACTATTCAAACTGCTGCTGATGGATGCTGTGAGATATGTGAGTGTGTTCTTTACAACCGTTCATGAATGAAAGCGAAAGAGCTTTTTATAACATCCCAGTTTGCACATAACCAGTGCTGTTTCCCTGAGGGTACACAGGGGTACACATACCCCTAAACATTCTGTGAACCTTTGTACTTTTGTCCATTTGCTGTATTTATTTTTCCCATTTGAACTATAAAAATGTGATTTTCTTGAGTCAAAATGAGAGTACCCCTAAACATTTTTTAAGAAAAAAGAGCACTGCACATAACTGTCAGGAACTGGCTGGATGAGGAAGAGTTGGGGGGGCGGGGTGCTGCCCTTCCAAGATCCCCCCAGGGATGACACAGAGGAAGGAGACTTGGGCCCAGGACATTGGTGGTGGGACATGGAGGACCAGTCTGCAGAAGGGGCAAGCTGGGAGGTGATAGAAGCAGGAGGTTTGAGTGAACATGGAGAGTCAGAAGAAGAAGGCCATTCCAGGACAGGGCTGGGCACTGTGAGCTCAGACTGACAGAGAGGAGCCAGATACTGCCTCTGTTCCTTAGCAGTCCTGTTCCAGCTAGCTCTCCTCCTCCACTGACACCCAGATCATGAAGAGCCCTTCCCATTGCTGAGCAACGGGCCAGAGAGGCCCAGAGGGGAATCCCTCTCCCTTGCTGCAGTCTATGGCTGCTTGAGAGGAGTCCAGTGAGGGAAGGGGCCCCCAGATGCCAGTTCCAGCAATGTCTTCAACTAGGGGAGAGTAGCCTAGATGAACTTGGTTGTGCTTTTACTTTTGTGAATAAAAGCTATTTGCATTTCACATCTCAAGTCCTTTTCTTGACTTGTGGAAGAACCTGCAGTCTCCTGACATCCCCTTGACAATAACACAAAACCAAACCACAAAACCACAATGGAATGCCAGTAAAAATCCATTTCTCTAATCTGTTTTCTGTGATGTCAGCTGATTAATAACAATAGCATTAGAGCAAAAAGAAGAGCTATCTAAAGTTCTTCAAAGGGGCCTGTTAAATCTAGGGTGGGGGAAAATATTTGATTCAGTTTGCGTTTAAAGCTGAATCTATCAAAATTGCACTTTCCATAACAATATGAGAACCAAAACAGAATCATCCTTTGAAATGCACACTTATTTGAATTTTACAATGTAGCCCTGCAACCAATGTCTACAGAAATGCATATATTAGGGTGTGTGTGTGTGGAATGAGCAGCTACAACTTAAAAGCAGTTTTAAATTCAAAGCTACTCGTTCCTGACAGTTTAAGTTCCAATCAGGTAAAGTTATTTGAAGATTTTTGATTCCCTTTCATTTTCAGGTACCCCCTTGTCACATAATTGTACAATTAACCTGAAGAGGCAATTCATTGTTTATAAGAATTGTAAATCAGCCAGGCCTATCAACGTTCCTTCCTGTGGAGGATCCTGCAACACCTACTCTGTGTAAGTAAAAGATTGCTCCACCTGTCTCAGTCAAATTGACTTCTACAGCACAACACAGACACAGCATTCACTCTTTGTGCCTCTTTGTTCACCATTTTCTGGAAATGAGCCTGGAGCACGAATGTACCTCAGTTTTTGCCACTGCCACCCTCTGTAAAATAGCAAATAATAGTTACACTATTAAGTCACCCTGGACTTGTAACAAGTAGGCGAGTTTCATATTTGCCCACTTTGCACACACAGTTATGTTGTTACCATATGATTGCTTCACTACACATGCAGAAACTTCAACATTTTATCATTTTACTGCAAGAATTATGAAAAAATAAGGTGAGCCAATGGCACAACTGCTTTTGTATGTGCATAAGGTCTCTATGGGTCAGCCTGTCTGGCATGTTTCCATGAGTCCAGGATGATACAAATTAAATGGCTGTCAAATTATTGCATGGACAGACGGAGTCCCCCAAACCCAAGGTGACCCCCGAGCAGAATAATGACATAAGACAACGTGCTATGGGATTAAAATTGGCCACAACTTTATTAAGATTCAGATGTAGGGAGACCTTGGCTCAGGCAGTGGGCGTTTATCCTTCCCAGCCCCCAGCTGGGGATCTGGGAAATGTCAGGGTTATCCAGAATGTGTGGGGATTGGACTGGCTCTGGAGAACATATGTTCAAGCAGAGAGCCAGCCCCCTGTTTTGCCGTTACTGGTGGGGGAGAGCAATGACAACCTCTCGGCGTATGGCCAATGCCTCCCCCCAATACCCCTTTAACAGGGAACCCTGTTATCACCGCCGCTCTGGGGGCATGGAGTCACCGCCCCACGCCCCCATTTAGGAAGATGACTAAAGGATTCCGCCCAAGGCCTGAAACCGCCAAAGTTGTGATGAATTGCTATGGGAAAGGCGAAACCTGCCAATGCAGGGAAATTCCTTTTTGGCCCTTCAACAGCAGCCTTGTCATAGCAGCGCCTGCGTGCTTGTGTGCCTGTGGAAAAGAGGTTAACCTGCAAAGTAAGCGTTAATTGAGGGAGTGGAGGGTGGGAGAAGTTCTGGAGCCGACTGCTGCTTCCCAGGTAAGCTACACCCTCTATTGTGTGGGCTGGGTAGTCCCTCCCCTTACCTGGCCAATCCCTTGGCAACGCCTCCCCCAGGCGGGATTGGATGGTTAACTGAGGTAGGCGGAGACCCCAGGTATCCCTTCTGGGGGAGGGCACAGCCAGCCGAACTACCAGATGTCACCCAGGAATTCAGGGAGCTGCGTGCGACCACACAAAGGTCACCCCACATTTGATGTGGGGAGCGGTCATTCTCCAAAGGCTGGTTTTTGGTATAATGACACAATCACTTGACTGGATGTTCCAATAAATTAAACAAGAATGTGTTATTTCCCCCCAGTGAAAAGTAGTGGTAACATGTTCCTTATTTTCCAAGGGTATTACACCAAAAGAATAGGCACTGAGAGGTCTTTAGCAAGTTCTTCTAACAGCCTGTTAATTTAGTGCACAGGGGTAGGACCCCCAAAGTTTGGATGGTATCTAAGCAGCTTGAGCAAGACCTAGGTTAAGATTTCAGAAGCAGAAAGGTGTTGAATATAGCCGAAAGCTTTTGATAATCAGGACTCAAAGTGTCATACTGTACAAAAGCACTGAATGTTGTGATCTACATGGGTCTCCTTTGTGAGAGACACATGTACGGTATATACCCAGTGTCTTCTTATAGATCAGGCTGCAACCTGTCAAGAGCTCAGTGTGACTCTGCAATTCCTCTTTCTGTTTTGTTCCTGTTGTCTTGGTAGAGCTGGACAGCAGGAGAAGCAGCATGCACCCCTCTATTAGCAAAGGAAGCATATATCTGCTAGGGAACCTTGCTGCTGCCTTTTCTGCTGATAGTGACAATATTTATGAGTTTTACAAGCCACCTAGTGGCTTACAAGCCACAGTCAAAGAAAGTTAACATTGTGCACAGATCCGGGGGGACAACAGAAGCGGAAGTAGAAGCAGAGTTTCCCAAAGATTTAAAACCACACAGTCTCCATCCTTTTTCCTTCAATGTTTTTAGCATGGAACACTGGTGGGGAGGGAAGAAAGTGGAGCATAATGGCCTTAACCAACTTTCACCCTCCAGATATTTTGGACTACAATCCCCACCAGTCAGCATGACCAACAATCAGGGTGATGGGAACTGTTGTCCAAAACATGTGGGGGCCACCATATTGATGAAGGCCGGGCTCAACCAAAAACATGGACCAGTGCACTTAGTTAATAAATGCTAGAAAACTATTTCTTGACTTGACATCACTGGCTGCTTTTCGTGTAAAGAGGAACATCAGTCAAAACGTTTCACTTGTGCTTTCTCCCTCAGATATTCCTTTGACACTCACAAAATGAAGCATGGATGCACATGTTGCCATGCCACAAAATACCATGAAGTGAGAGTGGAACTGGTTTGCAGCAAAAGGAGGCATATAAAATACAAATATCTTTATGTAGATGAATGTAGCTGCGTGGAAACTAAATGCCCAACATAGAAACATGAACCAAAAAATGTTGGTGAAATGTTTTGTCTTTATTTGAATTATTCATTTTAAAAAATGCTTCAAGCAGTTGTGTGCAATTGTGTGCATGCGTGCATGCATGCATGCATTCACATAACCATTTTTATTCCTGTAATATGAGATGTTTAGGATTTTTTTACAAAATGATTCATCCCTGTAATCATGTTTCTTATTCCAATTGCTACTGGAAATTGAATGACAAAGAACAATGTTGATATTTGTCAAATAAACTATGTTTCCAAGTTGACTTGCTTTCTGTTGCAACAACCTTACCTAGATCAGCTACTGTATATCCTCATCTCTTTCACTCTCAAAGACCTGACAGATAAGAATTAGTAGTGTAAACATTCACAATGTGTACACACACTGTTAAAATCTTTGCAAGAAGGTTGGTGAAAGACTTGGCTGGAAATTCATTGTGGAAGTCAGGAAGGGGGGGGGTTCTACTTGTAAAAGTGTAGCATTCTGGAGCTGTAGAAACAAAGAACATTACTGTATCAAAGTAAGAGTCGGATACAGTTATGAAAGAGGGTAGCCCCTACTCGCATGTTTTTATCATTGGAAGTAAATGGTGTAGGGGCCTCATGCACCACTTCCAGAGCCTCTGTCCCTACTGTCTCTACTGACCAGCACAAAGGATGGATAGGGGCATCTCACTGCATTCAGGTAAATACACTGAGAAGCCTCAACATAATGTGGAATGTGGGTAGAAGTTCAGTACTGGAGCTGCTAAGATGCTGAATGTGGGCAAAGGTCTGATATGGAGCCGGGGGATGGGTGGGACAAAGGTATTTAGCGGTGGTGGTGACCTCTGCAACCTCTGCATGACCAGTTTAACCGCAACTCTGCTAACTCCTTCTGGATAAGATGTTGTCTGAGTCACCACCACACTGAACATAATCTTCATGTTTTCCCCTCCCCACATTACTACCTCCTCTGGGAGATATTTGGGACACAGTTACAACCAGGTTGTTTAATAGCTGTTCCTAGCATAATTTCATTCACATCACCGAGTAGATGTTTTCCTTATATTATTAACTGGTATTCGCCTGAGAGGAAATCTTCCTACAGTTCAGCTTGGCCAGTCACACTGGGGATCTTCCACTGCAAAGTGTGGTCTGGCTAGATTGGTGAAGTTATTTGCCCTACAAGTAGATGTTCTCTTAGTGTAGTGTACTGTGGTCCAGATTAAGGAAGGCAGAGCACCAACCTCCTGTAAGCTGATCTAACCAGTCTATATGATAGAAACCCAACATACAGCCATGTGTTATTAGGGTAGCACTAAGCTATGGGAAACACTTGAGGTACAATAATATTCAAAAGTTGCCACACCTGCATGAAACTTCTAGGTTATACTGGACTCCAACACATCTCTTTCTGCTGAGGAAACACTTTCTTTCCTGAATTCCAATAGTCTTGACTTATTGTGATTTCCCACAAGATCTCTCACACCACAAGCATTAGGCTAACGCCCACTGAAGATTCACAGTGTGTTGTGGTTTATGTTTTGCTTTGCATTTCAACTTGGCTAGAAAGCTGCCAAAAGCACCTAGGAAAGTTTATTTCAGAGACTCTGGTTACATCTTCAAATACTGCATCAGTATTTTATAAAAACAACAACAGGTTAGATGTGGGTTGTGGCCAACATTGCATGTACACTGCTTCCCAAACCAACAGCATGAGCATGTTCGGTGCAAAGGAAATAGTAGTAGTATGCACACAGCCCTAAGTTCTAATGGCTTAGTCTTCAGCATGCTGCATCAGCATGACGTCACAGTGGCCAGTCTCTTTGACTCAGCCAGACAACATCAACAGAGGTGTACATTGGTCAGCCTCTCTAATTGAAGCAGGCAGAAGCAGCTGTATGCCCAAACACACACACACACACACACACACAGAGAGAGAGAGAGAGAATAGGAGTGAGCACTCATAGAGGTGAGCATGTGAAGAAGCATGTGCAACTGGTCTCCTACTGAAGTGGTTCAGTAGCAACCATGTGCAAGCAGTCTCAATCTCATTGAAATGGGAAGAAGTGGGGGTGGGGTGGGTGGGAGAGAAGCAGTAAAGAAGGTGAGGAGCCATCTGTAAGTAAATCACCCGGTAAGGCTAAATGCTAACTGTCCCATAACTGCCCTGTAAACAAATGATAAGACTTGACATATCGTTTAACCACCATGTAAGCTTTGTGCTAGCAAACCAGACTGGATGTTAAATAAGCAGGTCACGTAGTGGAGCTGACCTCTTCTACATATCTCAAGCTCAGAACAAGGCTGTCATGATGACACTACTAGAATTCTTGCCATTACTAGTGCCATAAATCATAGCAATGGCTGTGAGCTTGCAAAGTGCCCCCAGCCAGAGTTCTATGGACATTGCAAGCTTGTGTTCTAAGCTATAGCAACAATAAACATATTGTGACAAATTAAAGACAACCACATTTTATTATGCCCCAAGCAGATGGACTAGATGGGTGCCCTCTCAAACTTTAATGTGACACAAAAGTAACACAAGTGATTAACACGGCTGCCCCACTGGAATTATTTATAAGTATCACAACAATTATGGATATTAGTATTAGAGAATCTTTGCTTCCAACCCAAAAATACACAACTGAAGGGAGATCCAAACAATTAAATGCTATTGCCACTCCTTCACCAGCAGGTGTCATACCAGACACACAAACTACGCTACACAAAGATGGTAGTGCAATAGATTTTAATAGTATGTTAGAAATGTGGCTACTCCAGCAAGTGTTTTAGAAAAGTGTGTGTGTGTAGGTGAGTAGTGTTGGCATGCTGGACAATGAATTTCATGTATCCCTATATCTTTAGGAGTTGTCCAGAAGTCAGACTTCTTTTTTTCTTTTCTTTTTAAAGTACTTCAGTACAAGGAAAAGTACAGTAGCAGTATGTTATTCTTTCTGTGCAATTCCTCAAGGTAGAAGAGCCCCCTCTGACTTCTCCCTGGCATCCTCAGTGGTGGATCACCATAGAATCATTAAGTTGGAAAGGACCCCAATGGTAATCTAGTTCAAACCCCTGCAATACAGTCATCTAAAAATGCCCTCAAAGACACAGATGGAGGTCTGTAGGGTGGATGTGGAATGGGATATAGACATTTCATCAGCAAGATCAGTCCAGTGTTGCTAGGGAGTTCTAAGAAAATAAAAAACAGCATAGTTTTGAAATTGGTGGTTGAAATCAGTGCAGTTTTGTAATATTCAGTCCACCATCTTTATTCAAAATGGTGTCTATTTGTAACCAAACACAGACAAAAACCTGCTCCTTGATCTCAGGGACCACTGTGCAAAATTTGGTTACAATATCTTAACAGGTATCAAAATGCATAGAAAACAGACAAAGAAACAAATAACTTTTCGAAATATATAGTAGATTTTATGTTGGTCATGTTTTGAGAGAAAGCTGTGAGGCTGGACGATTTCCATCAGAGTGGCAGGAGTGCTCTTATTCCTAGTGGTGAAATGTTAGTCATACATGGTTTCCTTATGAAGTTATTAGCCCTACTTCTGAGAGTCTAGCTAAGAGGGAAATTCTTTTATTTCATTTGTACTACAGTTAGAATTAAAACATAAAATCAAAAAATCCTTCCAGTAGCACCAAGGTGCTACTGGAAGGATTTTTTGATTTTATATTTTGTTTTGACTATGGCAGACCAACACAACTACCTACCTGTAACTACAGTTAGAATTATGTTGTTGTTGTTGTTCAGTCGTTCAGTCGTGTCTGACTCTTCGTGACCCCATGGACCAGAGCACGCCAGGCACGCCTATCCTTCACTGCCTCTCACAGTTTGGCCAAACTCATGTTAGTAGCTTCGAGAACACTGTCCGACCATCTCATCCTCTGTCGTCCCCTTCTCCTTGTGCCCTCCATCTTTCCCAACATCAGGGTCTTTTCTAGGGAGTCTTCTCATGAGGTGGCCAAAGTACTGGAACCTTAGAATTATAACTTCAGAAAAAATGCCATTTAGAAGAGAGGATTTTAAGGCAGTGTTAAGGGGAGGGAAGAAATTTATTTGTATCAGGGTTTTATTTTTATAGGATCCCCTTTTAAGTGCCTGTATGAAAGTATCTGGCAGAAGGGCTACACAGTTACCGGGTGACCTATAAGAACTGCTCCCTAGATAAATTATTATAATTATTTATTAAATTTTTATACCGCTCTTCATCCGAGGATCACAGGGTGGTTTACAATATAAAAGCACAAATATTAATAACATTGTAACAAACCAAAACAGTGCCCCCCAAGTTTAAAAGGCCATCATTTGTTTAATAAGCCAAAGGCCTAGGAGAAGCAGACTGTTTTTGCCTCGTGCCTAAAACAATGTAATGAAGGCATCAAGTGAGCGTCCCTGAGGAGAGCATGCTACAACCAGGGAACCACCGCAGAAAGGGCACATTCTTCTGCTGCCACCCTAGGACCTCTCATGGAGGAGGCACACAAAAATTGGGCCTCAGATGATGACAGCAGGATCCTGGTCAGTTCACATGAGGAGAGGCAGTCCTGGAGGTATTGCGGTCCTGAGTCATTTAGGGATTTATAATTCAAACCCAGCACTTTGAATTGGACCCGGAAACTGACTGGCAGTTTCCATTACTGAGGGGATTTCTATAGATCACAGCCATATTTATTAACCATATTTATTATAGCTTATGAATGCAATCCTTGATCTTTAGAATGCATACTTCCTCATTCTCTGGAAATGGGCCCCATTCTCTCTTAACATAATCTGTAAAATCTATGGAGTCGCCCAACTCCAAATCACCTTTGAACAAACAGCTATGCAATTCAAGAAAAGTTGATCCAACTTTTTAATGTGTTTTCTGTTTCCTGTTTCCATGTATCAGGATCCTTACACTTAGTTGACTATCCTCGTAAGTGAACGGCAAGGCTAAGTCAGTCTACGTACTGAACTTATTATTTGGAGCCACCTCCATATGTCTCAATGGGTACCACAATAAATATCAAACTATTTCCTCACTGTATTGAGCTATAACAATTGCTTTGATATCAATTAATTTATTTGATATCATTAATTAATGCTGCAAGTTTGGGCAATAGCAGGGTTGAGCCATTACGCGGATGTGCTTCCACATGGCAACTGTACCACAAACTCTGGACCTGCGAACAGGGCCGGATTTAGGTTTGGTGAGGCCCTAAGCTACTAAAGGTAATGAGGCCCTTTATATGTCCAGCTGTCCTTTATCAACAACAAATTGTCACTGTTTTTTGTGTTGAATATATGCTATGTGGTAATTTATGGACCTAATAGGTATCTAAAGCCATTTGCACAAAGCAAAACATGGATTTTATCAAAGTAATTGTTGAACTGAAATACAATTAAGAAGTATACAGTTTTTCCCCTTTAATTTTTTTTGGGGCCCCCAAGAGAGTGGGGCCCTAAGCTATAGCTTGTTTAGCTTATACGTAAATCCGGCACTGCCTGCGAATGTTGGACTCCTGCAACACAATTCTATTCATGCTTCCTCCAAAGTATGTCCAGGTGCGTCCAGTCACCATTAGGCAGGGTGAGATAGCCACCTCAGGCAGCAGAATCATAGAATCTGGAAGTTGGAAGGAACCCCAAGGGTCATCTAGTGCAACACCCTGCAATGCAGGAATCTCAGCTGAAGCATCCATGACAGATGGCCATCCAACCTCTGCTTAAAAACATCCAAAGAAGGAGAGTCCACAGCCTCCTGAGAGATTCTGTGGCAGGGGAGCTAGGCTGCAGCAGTGAGCTGTTGAAGAGCAGAACTGAATGTGTTACAGGCCAAGGCCTACACCCTGTAAGCTAGCCTATTGCTCTCAGGCATGGTGGAGTGTGGTGACCCATTATCGGTGCTGATTCAAGATTCCACTACAGTAGTTGGCTTCAGTACATGGAATGGGTAGGGGGTGAATCTTGTGATTCACTTCAGGCAGTAAAATGTATTGGGCTTGCCCTGCTCATACATCAATAGGAGGTATAGAATTCTTCCACTGGCAGCCACTATAGTCCTCCCCTGTCCACCATGCTGCTTCAGTCCTGCCCCACTGCCACTCCTCTTACACAATTCACTGAGGCCAGAACATTCATTTCAAGGTCAGCTTCCTATGCCTCCTATTCATTGACGTATTCAGAGATGCATGGTGTCCCCATGACATGATCTTACACAAAAAGCAGGAGGAAAATGTGCGGTGGCCTGAAGAACAGTTTTAGTTTTCTGTTCTGCCTTTCCTCCCAAAGGGGCCTAGGGTGGCGAACAACAAAGCAGAAAAATACCATTAAAAACAATATAAAGGCATATTTAAAGCATCTAAGAATATAAAATAAAAATAAAAATCACTCACAGACCCTCCCAGCTCATAATTTCAAGTTTCCAGGAACAGTATCTTCCAGTCATCAAATTCCTGGATGAACAGGAATGCTTTTAAATTCCTTCTGAATGTTAACAATGAGGAAGACAAGACATACCACACCAGGAAGGCATTCTACAAATGGGCAAAGGAAGTCATGGAATCAGGTGCGCCGACTCAGGAAGGAATGGGGGTGGGGTGGGGGAGCTGATATCATGCTAGGTACTGTGTTGTTGCACGCTGTGTCTGGGTGATCATGTGATGTCACAACATCCTGCGTGTCGGCCGGAAGTCAGACACGAGGCTGGTGCACATGACATCCAAACATCACACAGCAGCTTGGCCTCCATGACTGTCGGCAGGAGGAGGAGGGAGGAGCTGCAGTGTTTCTGGCTCCAGCATCAGTGTTGCTTCTGGGTGTCATGTATACCATTGTGACATCACGTGTGAAACCCAGGTATACATTAGAGGAGAAAATTGGGTTGCAAAATGAATAATTTAATAAATGGATATTAAAAGTTAAGAAGTTAAATAAGAAGATGATCCTGCTTAAAATAGGAGAAAAATGGAATCCAGGAAGGGAAGATCGGAGGAGGTCCCATCAAGATGTTAAGAAAATTAGATAAAAATAGCATACTGTTATTGTTGTAATTGTTTATGTCATGTTGTTGTTGTTGTTGTTGTTGTTGTTGTTGTTGTTGTTGTGTGTTTGTTATACATTATAAAATGAATAAAAATTATTGTAAAAAAGAAACCCAGATAAACATTGCAGTGGTTCAGCCCTCTACTAAAAAATATGGGGGGGGGGCTCAAAGGGGTCCAGTCCCTAGGAGTCAGTGCCCCTGATCAGATCAGCACCACCCAAGCAGTACCCAGCCCCAGCCCCAGCCAAGCCTCCCATGCTGGTCACAGGGCCCAAGAAGGTAGATACTGGGGAGGAACTCTCTTAGATATCCGTGTCCTGAGCCATTTAGGGCTTTATATGCTAGCACTAACACCTTGGATTGGGTCTGTCAGCTCACCCACCCTCCAGCTCCAAGCATGGTTAGCAATATACTGCTAGAAATAATGCACTGGTGTACTTTTACATAGCACATGCAATGATGTAGGAAGGCTATTCAATAAGTGCACACAGGAATCCAGAAAATTGTTGACTGCACCAGCCAACTTGGGAGGCACATTCTAACCCTCACTTGAAGACTCTGTACAAATCGCAGGTGGTGAAGGAATGCCCTCCGGCCTGGTGTTGAACAGCTTAAAAATGTTGTAGAGCCTTTACTCTCAGTCTCCAGCATGTTTTCGGAGGAGAAGGAATCTGTCTTCAATCTATTCTTTATCATCCACAGCACAAACTGCTGGAGCCAGAGCAGATACATACAAAGGAAGGCCATAAATCAATCATTTCCATTAGGAAAACACAATAATGATTTTTGTGGATCTTATCATTCTTGTATCACACTGCCGCCTCAATCACCTACAGATCTCCTGAAACATACTTTAAAAGTTGGTTTTTGCATTCCTTTCCTCTTCCCATGCCCAGTTTACGAGCACTGAGTGACATTTGTTTAAACATTTCCCTCCATTAGGGTTGGAATGCAGAATGGTTTAAAGTCGCATAAAACTATTTTAAGCCCAGAGAAGGCAAACATCACATTGCCTTTGAACATTGTGGCAGTGCACCTGTAGGCTGTTAAACATTTTGTTTCATTCCTTCACCTCTAGCCACTATTGCCATGTTGAGGGCTGGCCCTTTTACAAAGTGAGGGCTGCAACAAAACATTGCAGTGTGACTCATGTTCAGATTTCCAATCATTCCATTCAATTCTCCCTCCCCCCCCCCCCCGCCCAGTCAGAGCTGGTTTAACCACTAAGAGGATTGGTGGAGCAACATTTTGGGGGTGGAAAATTAGAAGGGCAGTTCTATGCTCCTGTTGGTTCCTCTGTCGACTCATGGAGAGGGAAAAGATTTTATAACCTGAGTCTTTTTATTTTAAAGTAAATACCTAATTTGATTTGACTGCTGCCACTGAAAGTCAAAAAAGAATGGGGACGTAGAGAAGGATCAAACTTGAAGTGAACTGTCATTGTTATTTAAGGACTCCAGACAGGTTTTACTTTTGCATCTTCACTTTTAAGCAAAACCATTTTTTAAAAGTTTTTTTTTTTCACAGGTAGGATGCAGTCTGGTAAACAACAGCTGGAAGCCATTTTGCAATCCACACTGAGTATTTGGTGGTTAAAGCTGGTGAGGGGCAGAGGCAGACATTTCTAAAAAGGTTTCTTTTTGAAGATGGTTCTTCTCGTTTCTTTTTGTGCCTCTCCTCTCCCACCAATTGCAGGATGAAGTCTGCCTCTATTTCAGAACTGGTCCTAAGTTTCTTTGTTTTTCAGACAGTTGCCTAGTGCTTCTATGGCCTCATGGCGGTTAAAAACATTAGCCTAAGGCCAGTTTTGTGCTTTGAGCATTCACTGCTGCCAACCAGCTGCTTTGTTCATTGGGATATTTGCTTTGGCCATTGACCCTGTTGCCGTCTGAGGTCTTCAGACTGTCCTGGGCTTCGCTCTGTTCAACAGCGCTTGTGCCTCATGGTGCGCTCTTGGTGGAAAAGAATTCATGTAGACACGAAGGTCAAGAAGAGAGCGTGAGAGGATGAGTGTTTGCGCTCAGCTCCCACATCCTAAACAATTTCTTTCACCAGAGTAACGCAAGAAAAACCCCTTCCAGCCAACCGGCAGGAGCTGGCCAAAGGAAGCTTCAGCTGTGGTTATTTCCAGAGGCAACCCCAAGTGACAAGGCTGCCCCAAGGCAGAGCTTGAGGAAGTGCCGGCCTTTGCCTTACTGGTGTTCGAAGAACAAATATTTGCTTGATAATACGTCACATGTCCCTGATCATTTGCAATCATATTCTGAGAAGCTGTTATCGTGATGCTTACGCATATTGCACGGGGACACAAGTTAAGGTTCCCACGGCAACCTCGGCTGCAAAGTACCCACTATTTGCTGCCTATTAAGCCTCCAGCCTAATCTTTCATTAACCCAACACTCTGCATTTCGTGTCATTTACATGTAAATGCAAAGAAGAGATAAAGTTTGTATTTGGGGAAAGGATCTGCAGTTTCGTGTGCTATCTACCTTGAGAAGATTGTTCAGCTGTGGAGTCTGCTGTGTGGTATGATGATATAAATCAGATTGATATCTATCAGCTTGAATTTAAAAAAACAAACCCCAAGAACATATAAATATCCTGAAGATAAAAGAGGCTTGGTCAAATGAATGTTGCAAACTGGCTCAGAAGTGAGTCGACTGTCGGGAAATATGGAACCATTTGGTTCCGCATCAGATAGCAAAATTAAAGTTAAAACCTTAAAATTAAACAATCACATATATTAACCCAAGCAACAGCAAAGATAATCTTGCTGATAAAGTCCAGAAACTGAGTCCATTTGGGCTTATTCCCAGGTAAGTGGGCATATCAGGAGTGGCTAACCCTTTTCTGTCTGAGGTAGGTCAGCTGTCTGATGCCAGCATTGAGTGTGGCCAAAATGTTTACTGCACACTCACACATTCACCACATGTACGTATACACACACACACACACACACACACACACACACTTAAGGCATGTCCAGGTGTTTACATGAACTCACAAGCACCCAACTGTGCAGGGAGCAGAGTCATGCACACAGACCCCATCCCAACATCATCACGCACACAGTGCCATCTGCTCAGCCCCCCCAACCTCCCCATGTTATGCACAGAAACTCTGCATAGGGATTCTTCTCACATTCCTCCAAGTAGAACTCTCCGTATGGTCACAGTCAGACATAGATGAAGCAGGGCCCCTGATCCCATGAAGGGTTTGGCTTGCATCCAGGCGAACACAAGCAGAGGAAGTCCTATGCAAGATGGGGAAGCTTGGGGACTGAGGGCTTGTCCACATTTCTGTTTGCCCCACTGCTTTCCCCTCTCTACTGCTGACGTCAACCGCGTTTTCCACAGACTGCTGTTTCCTGTGATTCAGTGGTAAAGAGTGAGTTTTCCTGGGGAAAGTAGTGAGGCAAACGGAAAATATATTGAGCTTGTGCCTAGAAAGCATGGGGCAAGCAGAAAACCTCCCAGACCCATGCTTTCTGGGCCCAGGACAGGCAGAAGTTTGGACAAGCCCCAAGTGCAGCCTGCAAACACATCCCTTCTTCCTTCCCTACAAAGAGCTTTATTTTGGAGGTTTGAGCCTCAGTAACCTGGAAACTGTCTGCAGACAAACGCCGGCTCCCTCAGCCTATAGAGTGAAATGAGCACCACAACCCCAGAGTCGTCCGCTACTGGACCTAACAGTCAGGGGTACCTTTACCTTTACCCCTAGGCAGGGCTGGTACTGACTCTTGACTAAAACTCTGAAGAGTTGCTGCTAGTCAGTGTAGGCAACACTGAGTTAGATGGACCAGTCATCTGATCCAGTAGAAGACAGCTTCTTATGTCAGCTCCTCAACACACCCAACAATGAGAACACAAAAACAAATACAGGACATGTACAGAGACATTCAGACAGACACACAGAGACACACATATTCTTATACTACACAATATATAGGGTCACACTCTTAGGCATAAGTGAAGATGGGGGCAGCATGAATTAGCTACTCTGAAAATTGTTTTAAATGGTGGGATATAGACAGTGCCGGATTTACGTATAAGCTAAACAAGCTATAGCTTAGGGCCCCACTCTCTTGCCCCCCCCCCAAAAAAAAATTTAAAGGAAAAAACACCTGGATGTACATTTCCAAAATATAAGATAAAAAAACAAATAAAATGGCTTTAGATACCTATTAGGTCCATAAATTACCATATAGCATATATTCAACATGAAAAACAGTGACAATTTATTATTGACAAAGGACAGCTGGACATATAAAGGGCCCATTACCTTCAGTAGCTTAGGGCCTCATCAAACCTAAATCTGGCCAGGGCAGAACATAATCTTTTGTGTGTTATGACCACTGTTACATAAAAAACAGATAAAGGCAGGCCAAGGAGGGAGAAGCAGCCCTGTTAGTTCAAAGAACACGTTCTCATATGAAGCCCAAGGAAGGGCTGGCACTGGAGCCCAGAACTCCCTCGAGCACATACGTTGAGAAAACATTGTTGCTCGGCTTTGATTTACCTGTCTGCAGTACATCTGTCAGTTTCCCACCTGAATCCTTTTGGCAAATAGCTCCACCTCTTTGGTATACAGGATGCAAAAGACCTGGAGATTTTTGATTAATGGATCTTGAGATGCTTTCCCAGCAGCTCTGCTCTCGCAGCAGGAGGAGTTGTTTCGTTTCTGGTTCCTGCACTAAAGTAACATTTCAGTCCTAAGAATGGTCTCACTGAAAGTTAAAATGAACAAAGTAATCTATTTCAGGTGCGTATCCCTCTCACATGTATTTCACACACATATTACATTTCCCCAATTTTCTGTGATTCTTGAAAAAAAGAAAGCTGCATATGGTTTTTGGCTAATCTGATATCTAGTGGGGTGTGTGTGTGTGTGCGCGTGTGTGTGTTTAATGTGCACATACAGATTCACCATTTTGCTAAGAACAAGGCTCTCTGTGAAAGACATTGGAGCCCCCTTCAGGTCAACAGTTGACACAACCCTTTGGGTATCCTCCAAAACCGATACAAAATAAGCACCCTCCATTTTCTCAGCTGATTAATAAAACTGAATGGTTTTTGTGGTTATGGTTACGGACTCTTAAAGGAATCCAGTGAAATTATCTGTGTATTCAGAAGGATCTTGAATGTAGCAAAAGGGTGTTGTCTTATCAACACAGCTTGTTTTGGAGAGAATACAGAACTATTATTTATTTAACCATGCAATGTCTGTTTAATAAATTGGCTCAGTGAGTTTTGTTGTCTTTTGACGTGAATAGCTTACAGAGTTTATGTTTTCTCAAACTTGCTTATGGCATTCCACCAAAGCTTTGCTCTGCCATTTCTGCAAATAGAAACACAATCTTGCAACAACCAGAGTGCCAGCCTGAGAACTGGAAATGGGTGAACTTCGCTAAGCTCAATTTAGAATGAACTCACCCAAAACCACCCAATTCCGGCTTACAGAACCCACACAGAAATGCATACATTTAAATAAATAAATAAAATTACTTTTGAGGAGGCTGAGAAGTTGCAGTGCTGCTTCTGCTTGTTTAATTGTTTTAACAGTTTTTACACAGTGGCAGCAACAGAATGGCATTAGGAAAATTAACAAATATCCAGGGAAAGGGAAATATCTTCATCTGAAACAAAAAAATATCAGTGTCAGTGCATGGAAGTTCCCAGGAATGTGGTGTGTGTGTGTGTGTGTGTGTGTGTGTGTGTGCCACTAAGCAGCAGCATTATACTAAATTCAATTGAAGCAAAAGCAGTAACATGATCTAAGGGACCCATTCTACAGGAAGGAACAGAGTGGGACTCGCATAGGATTGACTTGTCAGTGTGTCAATCTCCTGCTCATGCTTTATAGACATAGGCCTATTGTTATCTGTTTGTGGGGTGCAATACTCCCCTAAATTCCTGGAAAGAGGAGGAGGGCTAGAATTTAATAATCTCCCAAATTTCTGGATCTAGCAAGGGTCAAAGCTAACACTGGCCAGCTTGATAATGGCCACTAAGATGGGCCATTGTTGTTGTTGTTGTTGTTGTTGTTGTTTAGTCGTGTCCTACTCTTTGTGACCCCATAGACCAGAGCACACCAGGCACTCCTGTCTTCCACTGCCTCCCGCACGTTAGTAGCTTCGAGAACACTGTCCAACCATCTCGTCCTCTGTTGTCCCCTTCTCCTTGTGCCCTCCATCTTTCCCAACATCAGGGTCTTTTCCAGGGAGTTTTCTCTTCTCATGAGGTGGCCAAAGTATTGGAGCCTCAGCTTCAGGATCTGTCCTTCCAGTGAGCACTCAGGACTGATTTCCTTCAGAATGGATAGGTTTGATGTTCTTGCAGTCCATGGGACTCTCAAGAGTCTCCTCCAGCACCATAATTCAAAAGCATCAATTCTTCAGCGATCAGCCTTCTTTGTGGTCCAGCTCTCACTTCCATACATCACTACTGGGAAAACCATAGCTTTAACTATACGGACCTTTGTCGGCAAGGTGATGTCTCTGCTTTTGAAGATGCTGTCTAGGTTTGTCATTGCTTTTCTCCCAAGAAGCAGGCATCTTTTAATTTCTTGACTGCTGTCACCATCTGCAGTGAGCATGGAGCCCAAGAAAGTAAAATCTCTCACTGCCCCCATTTCTTCCCCTTTTATTCTCCAGGAGGTGATGGGACCAGTGGCCATGATCTTTTTTTTATGTTGAGCTTCAGACCATATTTTGCACTCTCCTCTTTCACCCTCATTAAAAGGTTCTTTAATTCCTCCTCACTTTCTGCCATCAAGGTTGTGTCATCAGCATATCTGAGGTTGTTGATATTTCTTCCGGCAATCTTAATTCCAGCTTCGGATTCATCCAGTCCAGCCTTTCACATGATGAATTCTGCATATAAGTTAAATAAGCAGGGAAACAATATACAGCCTTGTACATTGTCTCCATGGACCAAGACAACAGGCACGCCAATTAGCAGGGGACGAAGGTAGGAAAATAAGCCATCAGAATTGGGCTATGATGCAAGCTGAAGAGGAAAAATAGTTGTGTTTTGCAAGCTATGAGAAAGGGGGGCCAGAGCAGCATGGGGGCTGGCAGTTTTGGATCCAACATTGCAGCCATGAGGGAAATGAAACTTGTATTGAGTGTAATTCTTTGAATCCATTTCACAGTAGGCTCAGGTTGTATATATGTGTAAATAAACTGTATATCATAAAGACGCCACAGTCTCTGCTGTGCCTCACTGTCAAAAATGAAACACAGACCCTGGTAAGCGTGCCTGGTACCCCTGTAATCTTGCACCGGTCAGAGATTGGGGTGGCATGTAACCACAGAGAGAGAGGGGGGAGGGAGAGAGAGAACTGCACTGTTTCCTCCTAGTTAAACTGGCAAAGGCCATATGTTGACAGTCAGCAATAACTGAAAAGCTACTGTTTGCTGTGCAATGCTACAAATTGTAATTGCGTGTTTAGACCTTTAACTCTCCCCAAATAAATTCACACAAGAGACAGATATTTGGTTTGGTTTTTGGCAGAATTTAGGCCACAACTTTATTGATTACAACCAAGTGAGTGGTTGCATAGGTTCTGGTTCGACTATCTCCCTGCACCCTTGCAGGCAGAACTGTCCCAGAGCCACATTCGTAGGACAGACAAGGATGAACACCAGGGACAGCTGCTGGTAGGGATACCTATCAGCTGTCCTGATGTCCCCGGGACTCGGGCACCGGCCGGACCCCTTTCGGGGACTGAAAAACCAATGAGTCCCTGGATTCCTGTACCGGAATATCCTGCATTTGCATAGGCATGGCCACATCACGTGCCACACCTATCACCTGAACCAGAGCCTATCCACAACTTACAAGTTGTGACTAATTGCTGCGCAGCAGGCGAAACCCAAATGGCACCAGCCAATCAACCAAGTGGGGAAAATTCCTGCCGTGCCACTGTCACAACGACAGACGACACATGACGGCATAGCAAGGTCAAGCGCAAGCCCTAAATATAGGGTGATGTGGGTGGTGTTCTGATGTGAAAGGCCCCAAAGAGGAAGCTCAGCAGCCTCGCGTGGGCTTAAATAGGTCCCGCGTTGCTGTATTTTACAACGCCCCATTGGTCAGATTTCACCCCAGCAAAACGGGACTGACCTATTAGGGGGTGTGGCCATGATTTCCAATTATCCCCACAACACTGGGTCAGGTTGCTGGTCGCACCACAACACGTGCCCTCTTTTAATGGAGGACCCGATTTGTCTCCAAGGGAACAGACATTAGAAACACAGTATTTTGCATAACAACTCTGTTGGTCTTTCCAATCTTCTATTGATTCTCTAGGTGTAGGTGAAAGCACCCATAGCAATAAGTAAAGCAACCACACACCCTTTCTTTACACATGGGGTGCTTCTACTATTGTCCCCTTTTCTCTGGAATTGCACTTTTTATGGAGCATCCAATCCCCCCCCCATCCATAAACCATTAATCAGAACCGTACTTCAGAATATTTCCTACGCGGTTCATAACCCTGACCAATTAAAAATGAATATTGAGTCTAGCACACAATAGTAGTCTGATTTCATCAATTGACCGACTGCATGGTAAGAGCACGTTGCACAGTCATTGTGTTCAGTGCTTCTCCCTTAACTTTATTTGCAATGTAAACTTGATTCGTATCTCTACTTCAAAAAAGAAAGAAACCCCACAAGCTGAGTGTTATTTTTTTAGCATTGTACATCCTCCTCGGATGTGGTGATCCTATTATACGGCTATATGCTTTAAGGCATGTTACTGACATAAAAGCATGTTGCACCACAAGCTACTTCATGCCACTGATGGGGTTTTATTTTAATTTACTGTTGTGGTTTTTGACAAGGGTTGTTTTTCAAAACTGAGATTCAATTGAGTGAAATAAGTCCTGTAATTGTTTTCTTCCTTCCTCCTAAACAGCAGGCCACCTCTTGCTTCACTAATCACAGGGAATTAAAACAAAATAAAAAAATAAAAAAATCCTTCCAGTAGCACCTTAGAGACCAACTAAGTTTGTTCTTGGTATGAGCTTTCGTGTGCATGCACACTTCTTCAGATTCAGGTATCTGAAGAAGTGTGCATGTACACGAAAGCTCATACCAAGAACAAACTTAGTTGGTCTCTAAGGTGCTACTGGAAGGATTATTATTTTTTTACTATGGCAGACCAACACAGCTACCTACCTGTATACAGAGAATTAAGCAAGACTTCTTCAACATGAGGAGCAGGGGCAGGGCAAGGCAATTCTGAAGGTAAGTGTTTACTGCCTCATGCCAACATGACTGAATCAAATTCCTAATAGCAGGGTATATGTGATCCTTTCTGGATTGAAGAAAAGAGAATTTGTAACTTTAAGTGGTACTTCCAAGGCATGAGCACCCATAGTAGTTTATAGCAGGGGTGGCGAACCTGTGTCTTTCCATTTGCCATTGGACTCCAACTCCCATCAGCCCTTGCAACAATGGCCAGTGGTCAGGGAGGATACAAGTTGTTGCCAAGGGCCACAGATCCCTCATCCCTGAACTGTACAGTCTCCATAGACCCATATTCTGTGTCCAAGCAGTACAAGGAAACTGGCATCATTTAACTTAAATGTCTGGGAATTACTACAAGCTCAACAGTAAGAGAAAAGAAGACAGAGGGTGGTGGAAATATTGCATATTTTCTTAGCTTTCTCACATCCTATTGTGTACAAGGATTTCCTGTTTAATCATCCTGCTCTTGTAAAGTCCCCACACGGTTCTCTTTCCTGGCTCCTGTAACTTCAATAGGTCCCCTGTAACTTCACCCAGGCCAGTAACAAATTTAACACACTAGGTGCTGTGTTCCTGTCCACTCCACTTGTCAACATCCACACCATTCCCACGCCTCCTACTCTGTAATTTTTTTGTACCCACTATCCACGGCTTTTTCACTTTCACACTCTCTTTTGCTCCACCCTCCTCCTTTCTTTTCTCAACCCTCCCTTCCACCCAGATCACACCCATTTCCCTGCCTTATCCTCTCCCCTATTCCACAGCCCCCTTTATGTACACATGCTCATTCATACATGCCACTGCACCTTTATGATGCACTCAAAAACCTTGTTCTAATCTGCCGTCCCATTGTTACCCCTCCAACTTCTGCCATTACCTAAATCACTTTCCCCCTCTGTTTCCCCTTGTCCCTCCTTTTCTCAAACTTGCTGTTTAAAACCACCATTTCCTCTGTGTACCTCAATCCCATGCTTTAATCAAACAAACTTCTGCTGTTTTTCAAAACCATCTCATTTTCTTCTGCTGTTATGCAACATGACTCCTCTTGTGCTCCCTTCCCCCAGCCTGACTTAATGCAGATCCAGAATAGGGATGGGGCAACTGAAAATCCTCCACTGGAGGCTGTGCAGTGATGGCCTCATATTTTTATGTATCTAGGAATAAATGGGAGGAGGGGATGTTTTTCTAGCTGTAAGCTAAATTCCAATGTATCTTGTGGGAATGAAGTGTCCCAGAAACCAAGGATATGCTGTCAGAAGAAGACTACCTTCCAGGATCAACATTTTCTCTGAAAAATGCCATGGGACATGACTCATCCCAATATGTTAAAAATTGGGTCAAAAAAGTGACAAAAAAATCAAGAAACTACTTCTTCTAGTTGTTGTTATTGGCTCATGTTCCTTCTCGTTTCCAATTTGAAAATTGATTATGAGCCCCGAATGTACATCAGTGAATCATTTTGTGTTGGGGTGTGTGTGTTTGTGTTGCTCTCTCTCTCTCTCTCTCTCTCTCTCTCACTCTCACACACACACACACAGAGAGAGAGGGGGGGGGGAAACAACAACACACACAAACCCCCCACAACAATTCCAATGCAAAAATCAATAAATTTATTGAGACTTTTTTTTACCTCAGACACTTTCTGAAAAAAAGAAAACTGTGAAATTTGCCTGAAATTTGGTGAAATTGCTTTATATAGTGTAGGTGACAATGTCCTAGAAGGACTGTATTGAAGGACTACTTCTATTTTTTTTGTAAATACTGTAATGAAAAGTGGGGATGTAATTGCAGCCCCAAAACTTTCGGTTAAGGTTTATAATTATGGCTAACAATGACCATTAATGGAGAGGTGGGGTGTGGGGACATGCTGCTGCTGCTGGGGTTGTGGGCTGCAAATGGACCAGGGCAGGTAGAACAGCATTCCTGACACTGTGTTTGCACCCCACTGAGCTCCCCATAAGCTCACCTCTTGACCTCTCAGTAAACAATAGTGACCCACCTGCCAGGAAGCTAGCATAATGGCAGCACCACACCTGGCGAGCTGCTACTACCATGGGAATCTCCTCTGCTGCCTTTAGTGTCCCGACAATCGCAGGGGGGGGAGAACATTTCGGGGGTATACTGGTGGAGGTTTTGGGTCCAGCAGATTCTCCTGTTCCTCTGACACATACAGAATAGGTAAGAGAGTGTGCTGGCTTTAATCCCAGTGTACTTACCGGTATATTTCCTTCCAATGGGAGGAGGTGTTTTTTTTAATGACATGGAAAAGGGGGAGAAGACAAAGTGCCACCCTTCCATTTTTCTGCTCTTCTTTTGGTGGCTCCTCCACCTTGGAGCCCTCGCTCCCTTGAACCCTTTGGATTGTTTTGTTATTCCATTCTTATTTTTTAAACCACCTTCAAACAACACATGATAAGGTGAGGGAAAAATATATTTTAAAAGACCTGAAACTTTATTATGAATCGGCTTGCTTATGTTGGCTAAAAGAATGGATGACATTGCAGAACTCAGATTTACTAGATTTGGAAGGTTTCAATAATCGCTTTGGGTGGCATGCCTACCTGGGATATGAAAAAGTTAAAATTCACAGAGGCTTCCTGAATCATATCATAAGGAAGCCACTATGTAAGGTAAGGGAGAAGTATAAAGATTTATTGGAACCAAAAACTCCCTGGTGACTATCCCCTCTGGAGGCCACTGCAGTGAAAAGAAAAAAAGATGAAAACAAATTGAGCCACATACAAAACACTATTAGAATAAGAAGATAATCAATTGAAAGTGAAAAAAATCGAAGAAATCAGACATCACCTAACGGACTGACTACAATATTACCAATTAAATGAGGTTTTAAAGACAGACAGGAAAAAAGGTTTTGCAAGAGAAGAATCAAAATTAGATAAAGAATTAATACAAAATAAGAAAAGTAATATCTAAAATGTACAAGCTTCTTTTAGAGTGGGACGCGAAAGATGAAGAGGTGAAAGAAGTAATGATTAAGTGGGCAAAAGATTTTGGTAAGAATATCCAATTGTTGGCATGGGAAAGATTATGAAATAAAGAATGGAAATTTATGGCCTGTTATACACTAACTCCCAGCAAACTGGCCAAAATGTATAAAATGAGATCTAATACTTGCTGGAGGTGTAAATAGGCAGAAGGGACATAGTTTCATATGTGGTGGGGCTGCAAAAATATTAAGAATTTCTGGGACATTATTCATGAGGAATTGAAAAAAATGTTTAAGCAAACTTTTACAAAGAATCTAGAAGCCTTCCTCTTGGGCATTTTAGATTCAGATATTCCAAGCGGAAAAAAAGAATATTTCTATATGCTACAACAGCAGCAAGAATACTGATTGCAAAAAAAAAAAAAAATGGAAAGGAGAATCAATACCAACAAAGGAGGAATGGCAGAATAAACTATTTAAATATCTAGAATTAGCAAAAATGACAGAGACAATTAGGAGACAGTCAAACCAAAAGTTCAAAAAGGAGTAGGAAACCTATAAAGAATATTTTTTAAAAAAACAGTGTCCCCAAGTCAAAACCTGGACATGCTTTGATTAATTTCGCAAATTACAAGACAGATTATAAGTATAGCATATAGATAACAGAGGAAATGGGGAAATGACCAAAGAAGCAGATTGACAAAAAGATAAGACAGACTCGCACTGAGGAAGATGGAAGTCTATCCGGAAAGTTAAGTAATTGGAAATTAAGAATATGGTGGCATAGATTATCTTTTAAGAACTTATGGGTGTATGGATGGATGTTCTTCCTTTTTATTTTTTATTTTCCTTTTTTAATTTTGCGTGTGTGTCTGTTATTTGTTAGTAAGAAATGGAACAATTTGTAAAACGTAAGAAAACTAATAAAACCATTATAAAAATTAAAATATTTAAAAAAGCAAGCACTTTGGACTGATGTATATGCTATATTGAAAGCATAACTACCGTTGAGGTGGGAACACAGACAGAGCACCCAACATGTTTTATCCAATATGGGGGCATATTGGATAAAAAGAGTTCAAACGGATTCAGCTTTAGGAATTTTAGGTGTGTTAGGGAGCAATTTTGCAGACTCACATGGTTTACAGATTCCATCAACCCTTCCAAGAATTCAGCCAACAAAATGTTCTGCTCTTTTAGTAACCCAACACTGTTTTTTTTATTTTCCTTTTTTAATTTTGCGTGTGTGTCTGTTATTTGTTAGTAAGAAATGGAACAATTTGTAAAACGTAAGAAAACTAATAAAACCATTATAAAAATTAAAATATTTAAAAAAGCAAGCACTTTGGACTGATGTATATGCTATATTGAAAGGCTAACTACCGTTGAGGTGGGAACACAGACAGAGCACCCAACATGTTTTATCCAATATGGGGGCATATTGGATAAAAAGAGTTCAAACGGATTCAGCTTTAGGAATTTTAGGTGTGTTAGGGAGCAATTTTGCAGACTCACATGGTTTACAGATTCCATCAACCCTTCCAAGAATTCAGCCAACAAAATGTTCTGCTCTTTTAGTAACCCAACACTGTTTTTTAAAAAAACAAAAAAATCCAACCAAACTGGCTTCCCCACTGCATGTTGCAACTATTCCAAGACTAGTGCAGAGAGGTAGAGGATCAAGCTGATGTCCTGGCAGCAATTAAGGTCTAAAAGCCTGCTGGGGTGGGGGTGGGGTGGGGTGGGAACCCTACTTATATTTTCAATGTAACTACGTTATGCTGCCTCCCAATCTTCCACCTGAGACCAGGAATTAATAACTGGTGGTTATCAAACATCCAGTAACCACAGCTGCACTTCTAAAAGGCAAAATGGAGTCACAAAGCTTGCCCCTGAATGAGACAAACCAGTCTGCTGCACCAACCCCACTCCCTATGGCCTCTCCTGTTTTAGTACAGTTTTGATATTTATTTATTTAATTTAATTTAGTTTAAAACATTTACTTTTGGTTCCATTGTTCTCTATGTCAATAACCTTTCTCAAATTGTTTTTTTCTGATACAGCTACATCCCTACATAGTAGGTACTTGCTATTCCGGGCTCCCATTCATTAGAGAAATTACACAGGGTTGTATTATCGCCCCAACTCTGTTATTTTCATTGCCATGATCCTACACTTTGTCGAACGGAAACTCCCCACCGGAGTAGAAATCATATATCGAACAGATTAAACAAAAATAACAAAAAATAAAAGAAAACTTATACATACCTACATACACAGGAACAATAAACTATCATTATTTAATTCTAGTTTCTATCTTCTTTGGGGGGGGTACTTCCCCCGTTCCCTTAACTGCGTTCAATATCAATATACTTTAGTAACTTTGTATCTATTTTTTAACATCCACCACTCTTCTTAATAGTCTTCAAGATATTAATTAATCAACTATAATTCATTACTTAAACTGCATATCCTAAAACATTCCTAAACATTTAAACCGTTCATGACAATACTTCTTATATACTATTTTTATCTAACATCAACTAGCTAAAGCCAATTCAACAAGCTAATTCTGCTCAGATATCCAATTTTTCACGATTTTTTAAATAGTCCTTAAATTTCTTCCAATCCTGTTGCACCTTCTCCTCCCTCTGGTCTCGGAGTCTCGCGGTCAGTTCAGCGAGTTCCATAAAGTCCATTAGTTTCATCTGCCATTCTTCCACTGTCGGAATCTCTTCGCCTTTCCAGTTTCTTGCAAGTAAAATTCTAGCAGCTGTTGTGGCATACATAAAAAACACCCTATCCTGACTGGGTATCTCATGATTGGTCATGCTCAAAAGGCAGGCCTCTGGTTTCTTACTAAAAGTAATTTTCATTACCTTCTTGAGTTCATTATAAATCTTTTCTTTTATTTTTTGTTATTTTTGTTTAATGTGTTTATTATGTTTTCTTTATTATGTATTTGTGTGTGTTTCTGTTGTTTAATGTGAAAATAATAAAATATCTTTAAAAAAAAGAAAAAGAAATCATATATCGAACAGATGGAAAGCTCTTTAATCTGAGCAGACTGCAAGAAAAGAGTAGTTACCGTAACTTCTGTCATAGAGCTTCAGTATGCTCATGACAACATAGTGTGTGCACGCTTAAAAGAATGACCTCCAAACCACCCTAAATATCTTCACAGAAGCTTATGAAAAGCTTGGCCTGTCGCTCAACATCCCAAAAACCAAAGTGCTGCACCAACAAGTACAAAATAACCTCTCTGCAGCACCACAAATCCTACTCAGTGGTGTAACATTGGAAAATGTTGATCACTTCTCCTACCTGGGCAGTTATCTTTCCACAAGGGCCAACACTGATGCCGAAATCCATCATCGCCTGAGCTCTGCGAGTGCAGCTTTCTCCCAATTGAAGTGCAGAGTGTTTGAGGACTGGGACATTTGCAGGGAAACCAAATTGTTTGTTTTCAAAGCTATTGTACTACCAACCTTACTGTATGCTTGTGAAACATGGACCACTTATAAACGCCATCTCCAACTCCTCGAAAGATTCCATCAACGGTGTCTCAAAAATTTTTTACACATCACTTGGGAAGACAAGTAAACTAATACCAGTGTACTGGAAGAAGCAAAGATCACCAGTGTTGAAGCAATGATTCTTCAACATCAACTTTGTTGGTCTGGTCATGTTGTGCAGATGCCTGATGATTGTCTTCCAAAGCAACTACTCCATTCCGAACTTAAAAATGGAAAGCGTAATGCTGGTGGTCAACAAAAGAGATTTAAAGACTGTCTCAAGGCAAATCTTTAAAAATGTAGTATAAACACCAACAATTGGGAAACACTTGCCTGCGAGCGCTCCAATTGGAGAACAGCCTTTACCAAAGGTGTCATGGGCTTTGTTTTTTTAAAAAAATATATTTATTAAATTTTATAAAAACAACAATCAACAAAAACAAACACATACAAAACAATACAACCATACTAAAAACAAACCTACAATAAAAACAAAAAACCTTATTACTATCACTAACTTCTATCCTTTACATTTTATATTGACTTCCTCTCATCTCCCCTTCCTGCGTTCCTTGTCAATCATCTTTAGTAATTTCTATACATCTTGCAAAATCTTATTTTACTATAAAAATACCTAATCATTAATCTTATCTAATATCTTAACTCATTCTCTCACAATTCCTAAACACATAACCAAACTCTAAATCTACAGTTTAACTTTTCTTCCAAATTATATCAAGGAAATTGGTCGATAATTTTTCATTTGAGCTCTATCTATATCAGGTTTTGGTATCAGAATTATATATGCGTCTTTCCATGACTCGGGTGCCCTATTTCTGATACCAGGTTTTGGTATCAGAGTTATATATGCGTCTTTCCATGACCCGGGTGCCCTATTTCCCCTTAAAATGTCACTGCATACTTCCATCATCGGTTGAATCATCCAGTCCTTCAGAGTTTTGTAGTATTTTGCTGTAAGTCCATCCGGTCCCAGGGCCAGGTGTCATGGGCTTTGAAGAAACTTGAACTCAGGATGCAAGGGACAGACATGCTAAGAGGAAGGCACGCTTGGCAAATCCGCACTGTGATCAACTCCTGCCCGGAAACCAATGTCCCCACTGTGGAAGGATGTGTGGATCCAGAATTGGCCTCCACAGTCACTTACGGACTCATTGTTAAAACCGTGTTTATGGAAGACAATCTTACTCAGCTACGAGTGATCACCAAAGAAGAAGAAGACATGACACAGATGGGCCCTCTTGCTGGAAGTCATCCTGTGTCCTAAAAGCATTGATGGGCTATGCCTTCTTACCTGCATAAGAAGAGGTACATCAGAAGATGGAAGAGAAGAAAGAAACTTCCACCTAGTCTAGGGTACAAAGGGCACCTTTCGAATCAAAGTGGTCAGTAGTGTGTGGGCATGAGGACCAATGTCTCTCTGCCACCTTCACTTGAGTAGCAGGTATAGAAAAAGCACATTGGTCAGTTTTTTCTCTCTTCATCAGGCAAGCAGCATCAGTATGAGGTCACAATGGACAAGCTTTATGAGGCGGGCAGTAACTTTAAAGTGCATTGTTATGTCTGTGGGTCTGTCTCAACTTATTGCAGTAGGAAGAAGCCAGAAGTGGGCACCATATCTCTTTCTTACGTACACACTGAATCAGGCAGAAGCAGGATTGTGTGGGTACAGTCTTTTTTTCTTCTTCTAAAGAAGGCTGCTTATTTAGGAAGAAAAAAACCCTACTGTAAACAATGAACCCAGAATTAAAAGCAGAGAGGAGCTCAAAGCTGTAATACCCTAGTAATAATTTTGGCACACCTTCTATTCCATGCCCATCATTATCTGGGTATTGCCAAGCTGTGGCAAAGCCCAGTATGTGTGCCTTCCTGGAATATTTGCGACACCACTGGACCAGCAAGGGTGCTAATTGTCATGATTCATGTTCCTCATCCTTTCCTTCTCAGCACCTTGCTTAAATTGCTACATCCCAGCCACATGGTAGGCAAATGTGAGGCAACCCTAACACTAAAATAGTGCTTATCTTCTGTTTAGTTTTAATTATTTGCCACATTTAGTTTTGGTTATTATAAAGTAATGATAAATGCATATATCTAGCGCATCACTCATGTATGTTTTGCTTGAGATTTCTAGCTCACCCAAAGCAACAGCAGAGATTGAGTTCTTCTGACTTCATTTTGCAAGGGCTCTATTTAAAGCTTCAAGAATATGGCTTAACTGTTCATTGTTACCAGTTTGGATGTGAGCAGAAAGAATGGAGATTTCACACACACACACACACACACACACACACCATTTTGTAAAAACAAAACAAAGCAAAAAAGAAAGAAGAAAGAAAAGAGCTTGCTATTGATTATACTTCTGGATTATTGCTTGCTTGTTATTCTCCATTCAAAGCACTATCTGGCTTGCCATTGTGAATGTTGCCAGTATATTTTTCAACACACCTGGCTATTGTGCGTCATACCCTGTTCTATTAAATTGCATTAAGCGTAGACATTTTACATCGCCTCTTGATTTGCTTCTTCACACTATGGTATGGCTTAGCATTACATGCAAACAAGGACACTAGTATTTCTGTTCCCACCAGTATCTAGGAGAACACTAATCTTTGCAACTGTGAAATTCTGATTCACAGCAAAGGGAATGAAATTCAGCTCAGTTTGCATTTTGATTTGAACCTCACACTTCCTGAAACAGTGCACAAACCAAAATACAGTTGTCCTTCAAAATCCACACTTCGCCCAATTTGGCAATGCCTTTCTGTGCTCAGCACATGCATGTTAGGAGAAATGTGTGTAAAAAATGTATTTTTAAAGTGAAAATAACACAAAAATGCATTCTATTAGTGCTAACTGCTTGCAAATAAATAAATAAGGAGCTGTGCCCTTTAAAATGCTGATTCCCCAACCCCCACCCCCAAGAACAGAAATTTGAAGAACTAAATTTAAGATTGGAAAAATGAGCAACTGAGAGAAACAGAAGTTGACATATCCCTAGTCGGGACAGAATTTGGCATCACAGAGATCAGTTGAAATCCTGACACACTTACCTAAAATGGTCACATCCACACCATACATTTAAAACACATTTACAGCACACAGCTTCTCCCAAAGAATCCTGTAACAAATCGTTCAAAAAACTATAGGTCCCAGGATTCTTTGTGGGGAGTCACATGCTTCAAATGTGCTTTAAAAGAGATTAGCCATAGAGCTACACAGAGTTTTTGACGTTCTTAAGGCTTTTCACTTCCAGCACCCTTAACTTCAGGCTGGGTTGCAGCCATTATCCTTTCTTGCTCAGACAAATGAATATATATGGAGAGGAGGGTGGGGAGGGAGAGAATGTGAACTTAGGTAAAAATCTACTACTACTACTGATTTCTTTTTTAAAAAAATTGTACTCTTAAACTGGTTTCACACTCTTAAACCCTGTCAAGAAGTGCCTCAGAATCCTGGATGCTATCCAAAGGACTGTAATTTGAGCAACAATGAATATTCTTTAGTTTATATTTGCAGATATTAGGATGAAGGGTTACACACACACATACACATATATATTTACATGGGATTACTCAATTTGTTGACCAATCTTCTCTTGCGTTTTGTGTATGCTTAGGAGTCATGGTGTGGTCAGCATGAGCAAATACTTGGAGCGGATTTGCAACACACTTTTCTCAAAGCCCTGTTGAGCTTAATGTTTTGTTTAATGCCAAAGAGGAAGTAGAAATATATTTTCCCCCCATTTCACTAGTAGGTGCTCTGCAATTGTAGCTTATAAATATTTTATCATTGTAAAGTCTAAGGGAAAGTCCCACTCTGGCCCACTCTGAAAAAGAGCAACATGATCCATGTTCAACATGAGCATCACTCCCCACCACCACCTGTATATAGCACACATATCTGAAAGTTTGTTACTAAACATCTTGATACAGCAGAACACGTCTCAACATTGCAAGTCATTTTTCCCAACCAAAACACACAATCACTCACTCACTTGCACCACATGCTAGTGTGAAGCATTCCATTTCCCAGAAATGCTTCTTAAATCCTCTGAAAATATAATAGAAGAAGAAGAAGAAGAAGAAGAAGAAGAAGAAGAAGAAGAAGAAGAAGAAGAAGAAGAAGAGTTTGGATTTGATATCCCGCTTTTCACTACCCGAAGGAGTCTCAAAGCGGCTAACATTCTCCTTTCCCTTCCTCCCCCACAACAAACACTCTGTGAGGTGAGTGGGGCTGAGAGACTTCAAAGAAGTGTGACTAGCCCAAGGTCACCCAGCAGCTGCATGTGGAGGAGTGGAGACGCGAACCCGGTTCCCCAGATAACGAGTCTACCGCTCTTAACCACTACACCACACTGGCTCTCCATGGAGGATTCTAGCTGTCAACGTGGTATAAAATGGCCATGGCAAGAGAACCAGTAAAGCTTAAGAAATGTGTATCTCATCTGGGTCAAATATAATGAGTAGTGGTTTGTGAATTTAAAATGTGACTATTAAAAGTAAACAATTTCATTTTTTATTCCAAGGTTGCATGGAACTGGATCAATTCACTCTCCATGCTAATTCAAATCATAATAATTTCATCTTCAAGAATGTAGAGAGTGTCTCTTGTTGCTTTTGGAAAGGCTGACTAGAGGTAAAACACTTAACAGTAGAGTTTACAACCACCCCAAACTTTTAATAGTCTGTAAAATAAAATACAAGCTACAGACAAATATAAATAATGCATTCCTATATTCTGCTTATAGGCCAAATGCCATTCAAAAGTATGTGCACCTTAGATGAACAGTCGAGACGTTTCAACATAAAGTCCTCTTCAGTGGCCAAACATTTGTGGTCCAGAGTCCTCAATATAAATATAACTGAAGTATATATAAAACTTGCCCAAATGCAAGACACGTTAATCCCCTTTACTTCCTAATTCAAGCACAGATATCTGAATAAGGTTGGTAATTATTTTCAAAAACCATTAAGATGGCTGCTGGTCCCCTTGTCATCCTGACTGTAAGATTAGGGGAAATGTGATTTCTAGGGTTGGGCTAGTGAGGGGCAGCAAACACTGCAGGGCTGAAGATGGACATTTCCTCAGTTCTTCTGTCTGGCATGACCACTGGCCACTGAGGCTTTGAGCAGTAATAACCCCAAGGAGAAAATGGACTCATATCCAGGACCATCCCACTGGCATCAGATTCTGCACCTGGCCCTTCAAAGCCCAAGGATGCACCTTTGCTTATGAATAATCAACTATTGAGGCTTCTGAGGATCAAGAAAGCGTTGTGGAGTATCCACAAACCAAGTCCTCATAGCCTAGTCTCACAATCTAGGAGCTAACAGCTGCACCAAAGGACTTTTGCCCTTTAACTGGCATGTTGCAGCACAGAGAAGGTAGGATTTCATTCATGATCCTTCGGGTCAGGCTATAAAGGTAGCGCTGAGGCAACTTGTTCTTTGTGCTCTCCATTACAGAAATGTTGCTTAACTGCTTACCCTTGTTCCTGTCCAGGGTCCTGACCTCACCCTAGCATGAAGCTGGCTCAGGAAGTCCTGGGCCTGCTTTCCACCATATTCCTCGGGCCCTTGCCTCTGCTCAGCTTGAAAAAATAATCTAGGCTCGTCCAATTGTGAGTCGGGGAAGACTTCAAGCAATGGGAGACCTTTGTGCAAGTTGCCTTTGTGTGTCATGTACTGCAGGAGAGCTCAGCTGAATTATATATGCATGGTCGGCATAATTTACATAGTACTTTTGCTGCAAACTTCCTTCACTTTATCCCACCCCACCATTCCTGTTTCCTCTTCTTCCCCCTTCCCTTTTCCTGTAAATTTCCCCTGAAGTATCTTTATTGTACCGGGTAATTTCTGTAGTCATATACTGCATCATATGTTGTTTATATATAGGTAGTACTGTATACAATTTGGGCAACAACTGAGATTGCTTTAATAAATTGTTTATCTCCCATATCTTGTGTCCAAGTTAACCATTACTTCTGATCACCAAACATGGTGACTAATTCACCCCTTTACTGAACAAACAGACCTCTCTTAGTCCTGCATCAGTACTCCCTAATGTTTTCTTGCCTTGTGATGGGTTGGTATTAATGAGACTAAGTGGGTGCCAGTATACATGAGTAGCCTACTCCACTGAGGTATAACACCAGACCAGGAAAGAATATCCCCACTTGGCAAAACACGTTATTTCCAATCCCTTAGCTTCAATGGGCAGAGCCCATCTGCAGCAAGAGGACCATGTGCACATACAAGATTCCAGTAGGCTCAACAGAGGCCAGTTTTTCTCACCACCCTCTGTGTATGTGCTCAGCAATATTGCATTATTAATATCTAATGATTAATTTTTGAATTGTTATAATCCAACCTAGGACCTTATGGTGATAATAATACCAATAATACAAGCAGATGGACAAATAATCTGGAATAGGGGTTATAGATGAGGGAGAAATTCCTTTGCTTCACATAGTTATATTTATAACTGTGAATATGTGGTTTGTATTTTTTTAATGTATGATTGCCTACTGTGCTTTAAACAGTTTTGCTCTTTTTAGGGTTTTCTTTTATTTAAAAACATGGGATGGAAATTAAAAAGAACTGATTTTTAAAAAGAAAGAAGGGAGAAGTCATGTTCATTTCTCATATTAGACGAAGAGGCCCATTTGGGAGGTTACAGGGTTATATCAAATCCCGGGATCCAAACACTAATCTTTTAAACTTCTGCTAATAGCTGGCATCCCTTTGATCCATACATCAGGCTAACTGAGACCAAGTGACTGGAAGAACAACACTGATCCCTTTCAAAGCACATAACAGCAATTGGCTGAGGTTGCTTTGCTAATGACTCTAAAGGCAAATGGAGAAAAGTAGGTGTAAACTGTTGGTTGTCACCACCAGAGGGAGAAAGAGGGTACAGCATAAATATACTTCCCTGTTTTTTAAAAAAATGAAAAGGATAGATAAATTTTCAGGGCTTTTTTTTTTAATGCAAAACTGGTTCTCAATTACTGCCATACAGTGGCAGAACTTCATGCTCCGACACTAGGGGCGGAGAGCAGGCGGGGCAGGGCTGGGGTGCATCCTGGGGGTGGGGCGTATCGCCCAAAGGGCCGTGGTGTGTGTCCTGCGGCGGGGGGCGCTGCCCGCAGGGGTGGGGCGCTCATTCTCAGGGCGGGGAACCCAGTGCAGGCAGGGGGGCAGCTGCGATGGAACCCCACTGGGATCATGCTGCCAGGGGCGGTGCGCTCCCACCGCCCCCCTCTTCCTCCTCCCCTGCCGCCATATTTATCCTCACACCAGTATGGAGACAGACAGAGAGATGTAGGCCTGCAGGGATAGGTCTTTGTTTATTTCTACTGAGGAACCATGGAGAAATGCTATGTACACTGCCTTGAAACTTAACAGGATTCCTTCCATGTATGTTGGCACCTTCATTTCCCAGTAGATATTGGTCAACACTTACGCACCCACAAATCCATGACATAGCTGAGATTTTAAGCATGTCTCAGGCCCAGGCTTAATGCGCTGGGACTTTCAAGCATGGGGTATGTTGTGAGGAATTTCTCAGCTTAAATCAGATGTAATTTTACTGTTTAGTGTTGCATGACAGACCTCCCAGGATGTTTGCTGCAGTGGAGAAAACATTCTTGGATCCGTTGTATAACTTTGCATTTGTATTTCATCTCCTGATCAATGACCCAAAATAAATTTCAAATAAACCTTCACACAACACTTCAGTTCTCATTAGCAGTACAGGCTCTGAGCCAGTGGCGTAGAGAGGGCGGGGAGTTGGGGGTGGCCTGCCCCGTGTTCCAGCCTGGGGAGGGTGACACTCGCAACACACCACCCCCCACGAGTGCGACTCCCAAGCCACCGCCTGGCAGTCCTTCTGCGCGAGCAGCCACCGCACGGAAGGGTGCTGGGTGGCGGCTTGGGAGTCCGAGTGGACTGCGCATGTCCCCCCGGGCTGCGCTCCGTAGAGCATGCATCATGACGTCATGACGCATATGCTACAGAGCGAGGCCCCGCCCCCCGGGGGGGGTGCCGCTTGGCTTGCCACCCCCGGCAGCCAAGCGGCTCAGTACGCCTCTGCTCTGAGCATCCTCATGGAACCAGATAGTAATGCAGCAAGCTCAGTGAAAACCCCCAGCTTCTGCCAGCCCTCTTGTCTGCTGTTTTCTCCTCTCCTTTCCTTGCAACTTCTTTGAGAAAGTGTGCAGTGTGGAGAGAAGGGACTCTGGCAGCTGTGAGTGCTGGTGGCAAGTGACTGCGAGCGAAATATAGGGAGGGGCTGGGAACAGGAACATCATGTTGAGGGTCATGGGTTTCCAAACTCCAGATGATTGCTTCATAATCCCCACTCCCCATTTCTGAAATTCACCGCCATAACTGCTTGCAAGGAGTGCGGCAGACAACAAACGCTGGAATTGCAATATAACACATCCAGTTTCAGCAGGATTTTTATGCCAACGGTTACTCTTAAAATGGGGTCTGGGTCACTTGTAAAGTGGAACCCAAATGTATTATGACCCAATTGTATTATGACAAACACTTAACAGATTCATCATCCCTTGACGTCCATATTACCGTAATTTCTTGTTTCATTTATGTATATACAAATGGTAAAGTGCAAAAATCCAGGAAGAGGTTTTACTGCTGTAGTTTCTGAACTAAAGTAGATCTTAGTCTGATTTCCTCCTTCCTTGTGAGAAAGGGCAAAAATAAGTGTGGTTTTCTAAATAGGAGCTGAGATCCAGGAGTTAAAAGTGCTGCTGAAGCAATAGCAGCCAGGTGGAACAGTCATATCAAACAACAGGGGGAGAAATCGTTAGTATTTGCACAAAATGTTTTTCAAGAAATATTGTTATCACACCAAACCTGCTATTTTGACTTAATAATAAAAAAACTGAATAATATTTAGCACATCAAGAGAGCTCATCCCCTAATACTCCTGCACTCTCATCCATGGAAGCTGAATATTTTCTTTTCCTTTATAGCTCCACCTTAACTTTGAGGTTTCTGATAGAATGGATGAGATGGGAGAAGACAAGAGGTTTTGAGGATGGGATTTGTACCTTTTATCTGACCTAGTAGGGATGCATTTATATGGCAATTCATTCCATTTCCCTAACTGTTTGTTTTCACATATGTGAGCTTCCACATGACATAAAAGCCACTTCTGGAAATCTAGCAGAATATAGTGGAAGTTTAGTTATCATTTCCAAATCAATTGGTTCCAGAAATAACCTGCTTGCAACCCCACCAACCCCCGAAATCTCAGGAGCAAAGTGACACTTTTTAGGAGAGTACAGTTCTTTCTGACATTTTCATGGGTGAGCCATGAGGGAAGAGAAGCACACATGTGTGGAAAGGGTGAGGGAGCAGTGATGTTGTCCAATGACGTTCATTTTTGTGTTACGCTATGCTCACAGGTGGGAATGAAATTTACATGTCAGTATATTGGTCAAAAAGTCACAGATACATTACATAACACAACACATACTGCAGTATGAAAGGAGCATCAGAAAATGGGAAAGAAGTGCCAGCATTTGAACCAGGAAATCTAATGCAATGTTCCTCGTGTCTGAAAGCACCCTAGGTGTTTGGTGCTGTCAAAGAATATTGTTCATGAAGTACCTTTTACTTTCATGCAGGTATTATGGTAAGTATAGGCCCAAACACATTGAAACTGTTTTAACTGTCAGCGCTAAAAGAATTTCCAAAACGTTTTGTTAAGTTACTGGAACAAAAGATTTGTGACCAACACTGTGAGTCTTAAATAGTACAGCCTGTCTGTATTTAAGCTTACAATACTTAGCATTCTTGTTTTGGGTACAGTGCTGGAAGGATTCATAGTAACAATTTATCAGTAGGAATTGAAGTTGGGGGGGGGGATGCAACTTCACTATTTTGTGCCCAAACAGAACATTTGCTTTCTCAGACATGACACGTTTCACCAGCCATGCCCAACGACCCAATAAGAGTGATCCACAGAGATCTCTACTCAAGGTTGCTAATCAAGTGTTCATTAGAAAAGCAATACAAAGAACCCAATGATCAAACATTAGTCTGTCTTTGTATTTTTAAAGATGATGAGGGTAGGGTTGCCATTTTTAGGAAACTACCAAAACTGTTTTTTAAAGAAAACCCCCAAAAAGTTTTTGAGCTTTTTTGGCAGCTCTACAGAAGGTAACTGAGCCTGCAGTGCTCAATGTACCACTAAGCTCCTTTCCATTTACCTCTTTTGACATTTCATTTAATCTCCCACAGATCACATGCTTTAAATAGTAAATGCCCACACCTAGGAATAGCTCATCTGCAAATGGAAACCCACGCAGCTTGTTTGCAAAGTAGCCAGGATGGTGTGGATTAGCTTATTCAAACAGTTTTAGTTTCTTTATTGATTGATTAAATCCCAGGCAAAGAGTGTCCCTGCTCCCTAGGCTTTTTTGGAACCCATCACATTACAGCCATGCTTTCTTGCAGAGGATAACTTCAGCAAACAAATAGCAGAATAATGTTTTCTCCTTCGTTGATGCTGTTGAAAGCAGGTGGAGCATTTTATATCCATAGTTAAAACCATGTTCAAGGCTGCTTACAATATGAAAAAAATACATAATTAACAAGCATAACAAAAGTAGTCATAAACAATCAACAAAACATCAAAAAGTACACAACCAGTTGAACAATTACCACATTAATCACAATAAGACCTAAAATAAAGATACAATTACTATCAATAACAGCAACAACCCCCATCAACAACCACCTCCAAACAACACCCCAGCCCTAGAGTCTGTTTGACAGCTTCAGCTTTTGTAGCTGGGAGTCAGTCAGGGCCCCACTCTCCCAGGCATGGAGCAGGTCTCCCAGAACTCACAACCACGAGTAGACACTGGAGCACCACTTAGATCACCATTTCATATTTGGGCATGAAGGAATCACTTCACTCTTGGCTGCATGGTATTTTTGCCCCCAATGAAAGGTGTTTGTGCTGAGTCTTTGTGAATTGAGAATATACACCTTCATCCAGGAATGTCAAACAGTACTAGGAATGTAGGTGTCAGGCTTCGGGGAATAGGCTCCCCCCCCCCCGTGGCAGTAGATAAAGATCAAAGAAAGGAACGTCTTACTAGTTAGAAACTTTAATAATCAGAGAGAGAGAACAAAGAACACACCTCCTAGAAATGGTGGTGCTCCCAATTAAGGATCACACCCCCTTCCATCCCTATTAATCTACGTCACTCCTACATCTTGTAATCTGAGTTTGTAACCTCTGTGCTTTCTATTCTGAGACTTTCTGAGCTCTTTAGGACTTTGGGGAGATCAGAGGAATGCTGTACAACGACTGTGAATCTGTTAACCCTCTCTCTTCCAGTGTTTCTTCTCCTAGCTTTTCCCCATCCAGTATTTCCTAGCTTCTGCCTTCTGAACTATGCCTCTTTGCAAACCACTGTTCCAAATCTACACTGACCTCCTGCTCCTGGGAAGATTCAGGAGCAGGGGCAGGAGCAGGGTGAGGGGGTGGCTCCCACCATTCCTCCTCAGTGCAGCTCTCCCCAGCATGGTCCCTGACAGTAGGATGCTGCCTTACACCAAGTCAGACCATTGGCCCATCTATACCAGAAGTGTCTGCACTGACTGGGAGTAGCTGTCAGAAAGATATCAGTTCTTCCTGGAGGTGCTGCAGATTGAAGCTGGGACCTTCTGCATGGAAAGCAGGTGGTCTATCACTGAGCTACAGCCCTTCCCCAATAAAACACTTGCCTTTGCTGAGGAGTCTGCCAGCTCCCTGTTCTGCCAAGGAACACTGCAGAGTCAGGAAGATTGCCCTCTCTATTGATCCTCCTAGGCAGCCTCCATAGCCACTCCTGATGTTCGAGCTTGCCTCTGCCCACCTCCCCTCTGGTGCTGTTTGCCTCTCTTCTTCCACCCTAGCCTTTCCCATGGCTTAAAGCAGTCTCCAACCCTAGAGCTACATCAAGATGTGAAAACCCCATTGCTGTGAGCCCTGCAAATCACTTGATGTTATCATTTGGTTGGTCCAACAGCATCACCATACTGGTAAAAGGCAAAGGATTTATGCGATCTGAAGAGAAACCAGAGTATGCATCACCATACTGGTGAAAGGGCAAAGGCTGCCCAATTCCTAATCAGTTTATTTATATAAAAATGAAATGAAACAAAACCTATGTTTCACAGAATTTTAACCAACATGCTGTGGCAAGGCACTTTGTACTTCCTGTGAGATATTTGCTACTAACCCTTGCCTCGGGTTATGAACATAAAACGTGAATGTGTCAAAACATATTTTCTCTCCAGCTGAGTATTTATATAGTCTTTGGAGTCTACATAACCTTTCCATAAATACATACCAACAGCTTTCTAGGTACATAAATCCCAGATTGTCAAATGAGGACAGTTATTCAGCCTCTTGGCTATCTTCCTTCTACAAATAGGTTTCTCACAAATATGTTACAAAACTGGTATGTCTATGAGCTTTAAATTTAATGGGTGCATGTCTTTATCATACTGTCTACAGATCCATTCAGACTGGAATTAAGTGAAGTCAGAGAAACATAGAATTCTCCTACAGATAGAAAAAACATACGGACAGAAGAAACAGGAACAAATCAAGTGAGCAAATGTTCTCTGGCAATAATGGCTCTAACTTTTGCCATTGAAGTGGATATCCTCCCACATTGTAAATAGAATTGCTGTTTTTATTTCTTACTCAGTTTGGGTGGCTTCCTTGTGCATGTGAGATCTCTGTCTCACATATGCACGAGTTTTCTCATTCACTTGAAGAAGGTGCAGCTCAGCATATATATGTATTCCTTCTATAAACACAATTATCCCCTATTTAAGTGAACAAGGGAAGCCTGATTGGGTGGGGTCTTCACATAATGTAAGGAGCCAGTCAAAGAATCAGAGAGCAAAGCACAGCCACCATAGAATCATAGAGTTGGAAGAGACCACAAGGGCCATCCAGCCCAACCCCCTGCCACTAGGACAGCTCACAGGGGCAGGAACTGACTGGTCACCACAGTGTCCCCCTGACATTGGTAGGAAGAGAAATCACAGCTAGTCAGTCCGAGAGGAATCACGATACCTAGGAAGCCAGCAGGGATTCTGCCAACCCTCTGTAAGATTTCTTTTAGTCTTTGATCTAGTGTTGGGGAAATGTCCATGAGAGAATGTACCCCTGGCATTTGTCTACTATTCCGTCATTCACCATGGTCTGCCTCTGATCCACATCTGCCTGAAGTGGTATCTGGCTTACCAGCCCCTGACAATGTGTTCTGTACCTGTTTGTCTCCTGACGTTCCACTTTGCCTCTGTCTGATTCCATTCTGGTGCCACTTGCCTCTCTTATTTCTCTCCAGGTCTTGCCATAGCTCCAGGCAGGCTCCAACTCTAAGGCTACAACAAAATGTCAAAACCTTATGGCTATGAGCTCCACGTATTTTTAGACCTCCATGTGTTGAGTAGAAAGGTCTGCACAGGGTTTCTAAGCATGTTCTGCTGAATATGCTTAGAAACTTCCCTTCAATCAGACGCCCCAACTAATTAGGGCTTCTGTATAGGAATTTATGCTAAATATGAGACTGCATGCCCTTGTCCCATCCCCTGTTTTCAGCCCACACACATTTCAGCCCCCAACACCTAACTGAGGCTCTAGCTTCCTGCGTACCAGTATAATTTCAAAAGATATCGAGAAGATCTTAAACAGCCACATTTTCTTGGAATGTCCCAAACCCAGAACAAAGTTATACTGTGAAAGAGATAAGGCACACTTGATGTGTGAATGAGTCAACAGCAGTCACAAGTCTTTGCGTTTCAAATAGCTGTTCACCATGCTTTAACTGCTTTTTGCCTAGCCAGCCAAGAGAAAAGCTCATTCTCCATAGGTCCATTATATTCAGTTTAAGCAGTTGTATTTCTGTTCCTGAATCTAATGCAGAGTATGCATCACAGGAAGTCCTCTATGCCACCTACACATACACTTAAGGTGACTTGCAACAAATCAAAAAACAACAACAACATCAGAGCCCTGTGGTTTCAGATCAACTGTTCAACATCCTGTTTCCCACACTGATGAACCAGATGACTCTGGGAAATCCACAAGCAAAATGTGAGGCTCTACCCTTCTCCCATTGTAGTTCCCCAGCTATTGAAATTAAGAGGCATGCTGCCCCCGATCTGGAGGTAGCCCATAGCTATCATGACAGGTAGCCATTGACAGCTTTTCTTCTGTGCATTTGCCTAATTCCATTTTAACACTGACTAAACTGGCATCCATCACCATGTCTTATGCTAGCAAAATCCATAACCACTTCCTTTGGTTTGTCCTGAATCTTCAACCATTTTATTTTAAAGTGTATATGTTGGGGGGGGGGGGCAGAAGGAGACTGTGGTTCCATTAGCACATGGGTAGGCAAACTAAGGCCCAATCACCTTCTAAATTCGGCCTGCAGACAGTCTGGGAATCAGCATGTTTTTACTTGAGTAGAATGTGTCCTTTTATTTAAAATGCATCTCTGGGTTATTTGTGGGGCCTGCCTGGTGTTTTTACATGAGTAGAATGTGTGCTTTTATTTAAAATGCATCTCTGGCTTATTTGTGGGACATAGGAATTCGTTTATTTATTTTTTTCCAAAATATAGTCCGGCCCCCCCACAAGGTCTGAGGGACAGTGGACCGGCCCCCTGCTGAAAAAGTTTGCTGACCCCTGCTAGAGGTTCCAGGTGTGGCAATGCTACTTCCTCAAATTGGAGATGTCCTGGCAGGATGAGATTCTCCTACACTGGAGCTTCTGAGGCAGTGGGGATTTCCCAGGCCATCTCTCAGGGCAAGTCTCCAGTTCCAGTTAGCAATTGAGAGAAAAATAAGCTCCTTTGTTCTTTGGCTCCTGACCTGCTTTCTTAAGTGTTTGACCAATATGTGAGTTTCAAGGGGTTTGCGCTAGAATTTCTAAGGAAGGGTGCTGAAATGTGGTAAATATATTGCAATTGAATACAGAAATAAAAAGACTGGTAATACTGTTGTTTGTGAAAATAAAGTTAAGGTTTATTATTCAAAGTAAACAAAGGCATTCTGAGTGTAGGGTTTACTGTGGCCTGTATGGGGCCAAGATGTTCACACTAGCACATGCTAACTCATACTGACTAGCTTTAGCTAATTAAACTTTGAGTAGCTGCAGAAGCAAAGGTCTGACAGAACGTAATTACTTTACCAACAAGTAGTCGGGTGGCACTGTGGGTTAAACCACAAAGCCTAGGGCTTGCTGATCAGAAGCTCGGCGGTTTGAATCCCCGTGACGGGGTGAGCTCCTGTTGCTCGGTCCCAGCTCCTGCCCACCTAGCAGTTCAAAAGCACATCAAAGTGCAAGTAGATAAATAGGTACCGTTTCCGTGTGCTGCTCTGATTCGCCAGAAGTGGCTTTGTCATGCTGGCCACATGACCTGGAAGCTGTACGCCGGCTCCCTTGGCCAGTAATGCGAGATGTGCGCCGCAACCCCAGAGTCAGACACGACTGGACCTAATGGTCAGGGTCCCTTTACCTTACCTTAGTACCTAAAAGAGAAGGAATCAGTGAAGCGGCAGAACTTTCTGTCTATCCCCCACCTTCACACACACACACACACACACACACACAGGTTCAGGTAATTAATTGCAAGTGCTATTGCTTCACTCCCCAAAAAGGGGAGTCAGGCCATGAGGTCATGATACAACCCTAAGGTGCCAGCCCACCCGTGAGGCAAGGTGAGGTGACCACCTCAGGTAGCAGGATCCACAGGGACAGAAGATCCCAATGTAGATCTTTATTTCCCCCATATTCCTGATGTAGGTCTTCACTCACCCCTTCTTCCCTGGCAGAAAGTGGGGAACCATTTTGTGGTTTTCCTCAGACACCAAAATGTCTTGGGCCAGCCCTGCATTTGGATTGCCTTCTTCATGAATAATAAGTCAGGTAGAATCCTAGAAATGAAGGCCTGGGAGAGGCTTGCCTTTCAGTCTACCTCTCTACCAAGAGGCAGGACTACTGACTCTCCCTGCTAGCACATTGTTCATGAAGGTAAGGCTGTGGTTGCAGATATCAGAAACTGCTGCTAATTCTTTTGCCTTGGAAATGTAGCACTGTATTTTTCCACAAGTAGTATTTCCCCTGTAGTTTACATACTGTTAATTTCTACTTGAGTCCCACTGCTTTTAAACAAGAAAACAAGATTCATGGACCTAGGTCATGGCTCTGAAGTCAATCATAGGTAAGATATAATAACAACCAGACATAGCTGGAGGCATTAAAAGTAGCTCAGCAGGTTTTCTGAAAGATATAGCACTGCTTGAATGTACATGATGATTTATGTCAACGAGAACAGTGACTGTCTTTGCAGTTTTGTCCAGTTTAATCCAGGATGACAGTTCAAATATTTCTTCAGAGATGTCCGGAAGAACAACTATTACTGACTGATCTTATTTCTTAGAGAACTTATTTGTGTTCCTCAGATGATTCTATTTTTTTGACTACATTTCTGGTTGATGGGTTGGACTTATATGCTCTTTTACTTTTTTGGTTGTGGGGTGAAAGTAAAAGAGATTTGTAGATTCGTAATTTTAACTGATTTGTCAGCAAACCAAAAGAAAACACTTTTGATTACTTAAGTATTTTTTTTTAAATGACAAATGTTTAAAATGATGGATGGCAGGCACCCTATCTTAGAAGAAGTATTCTGCCTTCGCCCACACATATAAGGAGCACCGGAAGCTGCCTTAGAGTGAGTTGGGCCTTTAGTTCAGCTAACTCAGTTTTGTCTACTCTACACTGACTGGCAGCGACACCCCATGCTTTCAGACAGGAGTCTTTCCATGCCCCATCTGGAGATACAACACAGGGACGAAGGCTACTTCTAAAATGATACGATCTACAAAATACATGTGCATTGCATCATCTAAAAAGAAAGTCTAAAGACTTGCCTGGGAGTGAGCCCCAGTGGTTGATGTAAACATGCCTATGATTCCACCATGTGGCTGCAAGCACCCTTGCAAGATCACACACCCCATTGAGTTTAATGAGTTCTACTTCTGAGTAACTTTTGAGTAAATGTGCCTAGTAGTTTGCAACAAGGGACACGGGTGGCGCTTTGGTCCAAACCACTCTTGGGCTTGCCGATCAGAAGGTTGTCGGTTTGAATCCCCACAATGGGGTGAGCTCCCGTTGCTTGGTCCCAGCTCCTGCCAACCTACCAGTTTGAAAGCATGCCAAAAAAATGCAAGTCGATAAATAGGTACTGCTCTGGAGGGAAGGTAAGCAGCATTTCTGTGTGCAGTATTGGCCCTAGGGGTTGAGGGCCCCTGGGCCCCTTAAAGGTCTGAAAGCAACTTGGACATAAATTTTCCCTTAACTCTTTACATGAATAGAACAGCATTTAATGTAATTGGCTATAGACCACAGCAGAATGGTTATATACCCAAAGTTGCAATGAAAGCATAGATAAATGTATCATAATACATTCCTTGTGGTCAATTTTTATTACAACTGGAGTGGAGACTAATGTATTAATAGCCAACACACTGTAAATACATGAATGCAAGTCATAAACAAAACTGAAACAAGCCATTACCTCTTTTATGTAAACAGAAATAGCAAAACAATACAAAACCCTGAAAAATTGCTATCATATACAGGAAAAAAGGCATAAGGACAGCTCCCGACCAAGGAAGTTGGTGTGGATGGACCAGTCTTAAGTGGGGAAAGGACTTCTATCTGTTTTTGTGGGGAAGGGCTTGCTTGCTTGCAATTCTACTGAGTTAAAGATAAGGCAGTCTGAGAATGACTGACTGTAAAAGCAGCAAGCAGACTTTAGTACAAGACTCGACCCTCTAAAATGTGGGGCGCCAGGTCATTGCCCAATTTGCCCCATCCATGAAATTGCCATAAGGGGTTTTAATAAGGGGTGGTTCTTTATTGATTGGTTGGCACTGCCTGCTTGGTTAGTGGTGGATGATTTTGGCAACCTGACTATGTTTAGCTAGATATTCTGTAGTGGATTAGATAGGGCCGTTATTATACACTCTATTGTTTCTGGTTTGCCGTTGGATTTTTTTGGCACTCTGGATAATGTCTGACAATATATTCAACATTGAATAAGATAGGGCAGCTATTCTACTGTTTCTGGTTTATCTTTGCATTTTTGCCAGCTGATTATGTCTTACAAAATTTTCTTTGCTGGATAAGATAGGGCAACTACAATACAGTCTATTCTTTCTAGTTCTTTGTTATTTTCTTCAAGTGTTGGTGTCCACCTTTCACATTTGACTTGCTCAAAAACAAATCGAGCTGCTACATGTGTTCCCCCCATGTTTGATGGAAAACTTGTCAAAGCTGCCTGCAATGCCAGACATTACCGTGGGCTAGGATGAAGAGGCGGATATAAAGTTGGGCAAGCTTAAAGGGGATATTGCCAGTGGGTTTGTGTTTTCATATGGGAATGGAGCTGTAAGTTGGACTAGTCATAAACAAAATTCAGTAGCTAACTCTCCAACAGAAGTAGAATATGTCTCTGTTGCAGAAGCAGGGAAAGAAGCACAATGGCTTAACTAGATTTGAGAGTATCTGGGAATGCCAGATTCTAAACCCCTTAAGCTTACGGAAGACAATCAGAGTTGTCTGAAATTGGTGTAATCAGAGAAGATAAATACACATACTAAGCAAGCAGACAAAATGTTACACAATAAGAGATTTGAGCCAGAAGGGATTTATTGAAATGCAGTATTGTCCAACAATGGAAACCACAGCTGATATTTTAACAAAGTCTTTGTCACAAGAATTTTTTTGAGAAGTTACGTTCTAAATTAAATTTGGTTACCGGTAATTCAAATTAGTCACAGTGAGAAGGGAATGGTAAGAAAAACACTAATTTGATCAGTAAAATTTCTGGCATCTGGTAGTTGGGGCTTTTGTGTTGTGCTCTGGAATTGGCCCCTCCCTTTGGGTGTTCAGTTCAGTTCAGTTACAGAGACCAGCAGTCATTCTTGCCACATTCTTGCCTCATGATGTTGTTTTCGTTTTCCTCAGATAGTATGTTATTGTGTTACAATCAGGGGTGCCAACTTGGGCCCCAGGTTATGGGTGCCCAATGGCACCCACGACGTAACATGATGTCATGACGTTGTGACATCATTACGTCAAGTTACATCAACATCCCGCAGCAGCACTTCTGAGGCCTGGCAGGACCTCCGACACAGCTTTTAGTAGAAACCAGAAGTTGTGTTGGAGTCCACGCTGTGGGTGCTGTGCATCCACAAAAAATAATAATTGTGGGTGCTGGGCCCCCAGGGCCCCCTATCATTGGCACCTATGGTTACAATTTTCTTTATTATTAAAGTTTTGCTTGACATATACGTGAGCTGCTTACTTTGCTGAAAGAAAAGGAATTCTGCTGAAGAATGGTGGAATATCCTAAACTGGGTGAGTGAGGGGATATTCCCAGTCTGACAGGAGGATTGATTTTTTAATCACCCCCATAATCCAAAACAGTTCTTGCATTTGAAGTTGCAACTGCTCTGGTTACGAAGTTTCAGCCTTCCTGGGGTAAATTCCCATGGCCATTTCCTCCTGCTTGAAGTCAATATGAGTTGACTACTTAATTGGGTTTGTTCATTGTTGAACAAGACCTGCGAGTGGTTCAATGATTACTCAGATTGTGAGTCAAACCATGCGGTTGCAACCTTTTCAGTAAAAGTTTGATCCCAGATCTCCGCAGCTTCAATATGACATGTGATATCAGGAAAAGGGATTCAATAAAAAATATCATCTGTAAAGAATACACACACACTAAAATTCTACCCACTTGTCTACAACTATATAATTAAGAAGATCTTGTTTCATACAAGGGGTACAAATATCACAAACATGCCTACTAAGAGAAAGATTGTCCCATAGTGGTATGGAGTTATGGAACACAGAAACCTGGTAGCCATAGTTACCTTCTGCTGTTTGTCCAGCAGAGAGATTGGACACACACACACACACACACACACACCTAATCTCTGAGTGGTGTGATCTTGCAGGGATTGTGGGTGCTTACCCAGGGTTTGCGTTTCCTTTGGAATGAGGCACAGCAGAGAATGTGGTGTGTTGTATATAAGGTGTATTTAAAGGTAAAAGTAAAGGGACCCCTGACCATTAGGTCCAGTCGCGGACGACTCTGGGGTTGTGGCGCTCATCTCACTTTATTAGCCGAGGGAGCCGGCATACAGCTTCTGGGTCATGTGGCCAGCATGACTAAGCCACTTCTGGCGAACCAGAGCAGCGCACGGAAATGCCGTTTACCTTTGCGCTGGAGCGGTACCTATTTATCTAATTACACTTCATGCTTTCGAACTGCTAGGTTGGCAGGAGCTGGGACCGAGCAATGGGAGCTCACCCTGTCACAGGGATTCGAACCGCCAACCTTCTGATCGGTAAGCCCTAGGCTCTGTGGTTTAGACCACAGCACCACCCACGTCCCTCTATTTACACACATATATAACCTCAGCCTACAATGAAGGTGTTCACAGCATCAACGCCCCAAGATGGTCTTGTTTCTCCCCATAGCCACACCCTTGGATTTAATGGCCTGTCACCTAGGTGATCACCTCATCAGAAAGTTAACCAGGCTTATTTTTTAACACTGGCTTTACTTTTGGGACTGTTGGCCTTCTGCTGTGAATGTCTGAGATTGTTACTACAGAAACTGGAGTGACCTTGAGATTACAGTTACAGAGCCCACAAGGAATGGAACTTAGATCAAAAGGAACTGGCTCTGAAAAAAGAAAAGGCTCTGTTTCCCTAACTCTACAGGAACAAATGGAGAAATTAGTTGTTAGTGTTGCAGAAATTGCAGCAGGACTGAAAAGCGTGACTGACGGGTTGAAGCAAACACAAGATCAAGTTTCATCAGGAAATACAGCAGTGAATTCAGCAATAGAAAAATTACAAGCTGATATAAAAGCTGACATTAAAAATTCTACGCAGACCCTAGAAAAATCCATTGGACAAATTGAGGAGAACGTAAGGAAGAACAGAGAAGAGATCAATAGGATTGGGCAAGAGGTGACCACCTTGAAAAAGGACTCAGAGGAAATTAAAGTGGTCAAGGAAAAAATAAAAAAGGTAGAGGAAAAATTGGATAATTTAGATTTGGAACAGATAGAGAGTATTGGATCACGACAGAGGTCTGTTGAAGAGTCCCTCGCGTTTCTGCAACTTCATCAAAGAGAGGGCAACATCCGCCTAAGAAATCTTCCAGAACTGGAAGGGGAAGACCTAAAAGACTACATAGTGAAGCTATTCTCAGGATTTTGGGAGATAGAAGAAATCAACGTCTCAGCACGCATAGTGAAGGCCTTCAGATTTGGTCCAAGAGGCTCCAGAGGAAAGAAAAGCAGTAAAACAGTCAGTGACTGTTTGATTGTGCTACACGATCGACACGACAGAGACTACTTTCTGGACTTGCATTATAGAAACAACCTGGTGGTTGAGCAGAATAAAGTAATTTTTTATAAGGACATCCCCAGATTTTTCCTTGACAAAAGAGTTCCTTACAACGATTTGGCAACTGAGCTTAGAAAAAGGAAAATCCCCTTCAGTTGGGAATTTCCAGAAGGCCTGGCATTTACGTTTGAAGGAAAAAAGATAAGAATAAGGTCCCTGGCGGAGAAGCAGAAGTTTTTGGACAAGCACCTGGAACAATTTAAAGGCACACCACTCGACCCAGCACAATTCTACAGGTTTCCAGAGGTATTTCCTCCACCGCCGGGACCACCACCAAGCCTACCCAGTCCAGGCAAGGACCCAGAGGAAGATAAGATAGGAGAAGCAACTGGAGGAGAAGGCTAGAGAAAGGAAAATGGCGCTCAAGTTAATGACATGGAATGTCCGGGGATTGAATCAGAGACCAAAGAGACGCAGAGTGTTTTATAGCATAGAAAAGAAGAATTTGGATATAATATGCTTACAGGAAACCCACATAGCCCGACGTCATAGAAGATTACTACAGAATAAAAAATTAGGCCAAGAGTTTATATCATCGGACAAGGCCAAGAAGAGAGGAGTAGTGATATACGCAAAGGAGAAATATAGCCCAAGACAGCTTTTTAAAGATGAAGAAGGGAGATACATCGCAATTGAAATTAACATACAAGGCGAAAAATTCTTGATCCTGGGACTTTATGCACCAAATGATGGAAAGTCAATTTTTTATAAGAAAATACATGATCTGCTGTTGGACTATTTGGATTACAAATTAGTTTGCCTTGGAGACATTAATGGTGCAGTTTCCACACTAATGGATAGATCTCAAAGAACCAAATTAACGAATGATGGGAAACTCCCAAAGACTTTTTTCGAAATGGTGGATAATTTGAATTTGGTGGACTCTTGGAGATTAAAAAATCCCACAGATACAGAGGCAACATATTTCAGCGAACCTCAGCAGTCATGGTCGAGGATAGATTATATTTGGATATCGAATGAATTGGCTCCAAAAATACAAAAGGCAGAAATTGGCCCGAAAACTCTTTCAGACCATAACCCTGTACAGTTAAATTTAAAAATGATTTCCAAGGACTCTTTTAGATGGAGAATGGATGACGCTTTGATGAGAGACACCAAGCTAGTGGAAAGAGCGGCGAAAAAGATGAAAGAATATTTTCAGATAAATTGGAGCTCCGAAGTGGAGAAAAGAATTGCTTGGGATGCAAGTAAAGCTGTAATGAGAGGATTTCTCATTAGCGAAAAAGCAAAAAAGAAGAGACAACAAAATGTAGAGATGGAGAGACTGTTGAAATCAATCAAAGAAAAGGAAAAAGAATTAAGAGGATATCCCAGATGTGTCAAAATCCAAAAAGAAATTAAATACTTGCAATCCCAATATGCCAACATAATGAATCAGGACATCGAATGGAAAGTGAAAATGATGAAGCAAAGAACATTTGAATCGGCTAACAAATGTGGAAAATTACTAGCTTGGCAATTGAAGAAAAGACAAAAGGCAAATGTCATCAATACCTTGGTAGTAAACGGAAAAAACGTGGAGAGACCTGAGGAAATCAGATGGTGTTTTCAAAGATTTTATAAGCAACTGTACAAGGAGGAGAAGATAGATGAAGCAGAAATTGACCGATTTCTGGAAAAGAATGGATTGCAAAAGGTCCCAGAGGAAAAACTAGTTACTCTCAACCACCCAATAACGACACAGGAGATTGAAGATGCGATAAATAACATGCAATTGGGGAAGGCTCCAGGACCGGACGGTTTAACAGCAAAATATTATAAGACATTGAAAGACTGGCTATCGCAGCCACTAAGAGAAGTATGCAACAAGATACTAGAAGGAGATAGGGCACCAGAGACGTGGAAGGAAGCCTTTATCACACTGATTCCAAAACCAGATACTGATAAGACTCAAATGAAAAATTATCGCCCAATATCCCTTTTGAATGTGGATTACAAAATTTTTGCAAATATATTGGCTACAAGATTGAAAAGAGTGTTGAAAGATTATATACATAGAGACCAAGCAGGTTTCTTGCCAGGAAGACAAATTAGTAATAACACGAGAATTATTGTGGACATTTTAGAAAAACTGGAGAGAAACATAAATACAGATGCGGCACTATTGTTTGTTGATGCAGAGAAAGCATTTGATAAAGTCTCTTGGACATTCATGAAAAAGAATTTGGAAAGGATGGGAGTTGGTCAAAAATTTTTGAATGGCATCAATGCCATCTATACAGAGCAAAGAGCTAAAGTAATAGTAAACAGTGTGATATCGGAGGAGTTTGAAGTTGAAAAGGGAACAAGACAAGGGTGCCCTATCTCCCCTTTACTTTTCATTACGGTCCTGGAAGTCCTCCTAAATATGATACGAAAGGACAAACAGATAAAAGGAATTCGTGTGGGAGAGAAGGAATACAAACTACGCGCCTTCGCAGACGATTTGATGTTATCCCTGCAAGAACCGGAAAGCAGTGTCCCCAGAGCTTTGGGAATAATCGAACAATTTGGACTTGTAGCTGGTTTCAAGTTAAACAAGCAGAAAACCAAAGTTTTAGGAAAAAATATGAGTGCAGAACAAATTCAAAGAATACAGGAAGGCACTGGCCTCAATTTTGTTAAAACAGTAAAATATCTAGGTATCAACCTCACAACCAAGAATTTGAACCTGTATAAGGACAACTACGAAAAACTGTGGATGGAAATAAAGAAAGACATGGAAATATGGACAAGATTGAAATTGTCGTTAATGGGAAGAATTGCCGTGATAAAAATGAATGTCCTACCAAGGATGCTGTTTTTATTCCAAGCCATACCAATTCTGGACAAACTGGACTGTTTTAAGAAATGGCAAAAGGACTTATCAAAGTTCATATGGCAGGGCAAAAAGCCAAGAATTAAGTTTAAGATTTTAACAGACTCTAAAGAGAGAGGAGGCTTTGCCCTGCCGGACTTAAGACTTTACTTTGAAGCAGCGGCCTTTTGCTGGTTAAAGGACTGGTTCAAACTAGAAAATGTTGATGTATTGGACTTGGAAGGGTATGATAATATGTTCGGCTGGCATGCATACCTTTGGTACGACAAGGCTAAGATCCACAGAACTTTTAAGTCTCATATAGTTAGAAAATCCTTATACCAGGTTTGGTCTAGATATAAAGACTTGTTAGAGAGAAAGACCCCTAGATGGATCTCTCCAGTGGAGGCCAAGGCCTACAAGAGACCGAACATGTCTGCAAATTGGTTAAGATATATGGACATATTGCAGCAGGAAGGGGACTCTTTTAAGCTAAAAAGCTACGATCAAGTGAAAAGTCAGGTCCCCGACTGGCTGCATTATCATCAGGTATATGAAACATTCAAAATGGACAAAAAAGTTGGTTTTCAAGTAGAAAAATCAAAACTGGAAACAGAACTGATAGAATCGAACTTTAAGAACCTTTCCAAAATGTATAATCTCTTGCTAGAGTGGCATACGAAAGATGAACTGGTTAAATCGTCAATGATAGATTGGGCGAAAGATGTAGGACATAATATTATGATGGATGACTGGGAGAGATTGTGGCAGAAAGGTATCAAATTTACTGCTTGTCATAGCTTAAGAGAAAACATAATGAAAATGGTTTACAGATGGTATTTGACACCAGTTAAGATTGCCAAGATGAATACCAAAATGTCAGATGTATGTTGGAAATGTAAACATGCGAAAGGTACCTTTTATCATATGTGGTGGCTGTGCCCAGCGGTAAATGCTTTCTGGGATAAGATTTATAATGAGCTCAAGAAGGTAATGAAAGTTACCTTTTGTAAGAAACCAGAGGCATTTCTTCTGAGCATGACCAATGAAGAGATACCCAGTCAGGATAGAGTGTTTTTTATGTATGCCACAACAGCAGCTAGAATATTATTGGCAAGAACATGGAAAGGAGAAGAGATACCAACGGTGGAAGAATGGCAGATGAAGATGATGGAATATATGGAACTCGCAGAGCTGACCGCCAGAATCCGGGACCAGAGGGAGGAGAAGGTGTCAAGGGATTGGAAGAAATTTAAGGATTATTTAGTCAAAACAGTAAAATTGAATATCTGAGCAGAATTAAATAGAATAGCGGCTTTAGTAGATATATGTTAGATAAAATTGTTGGTAAGATATTTTTGTGTGAAAAATTTAATTGTTAGGAATTGTGTTAAGATTTGGAGTTAAAGTTAAGATATGATTAAGCAAAGTAAAGTGTATTAGAAATTGAGTTAATGTGAATAGAACAAGATACAAAGCTACCTTGAAGATATATATGATTTCGAAGACAGTGGAGGGAATGGGGGAAGTCCCTCAAAATAGAGAAGTTAGTAACAAGAAAAGTAAGAGGACAAGTGTTAGTTTAAAGGCTGGGGCATGTTCCACAGGGGGGGATGCACTAGTACACCCGATCTCAGTGATCATGGGCAGGAGGAGGAGTCACGCTAAAACCAGACCATGTCATTACCGAGGAGGCAGGCTTAGTCGTTGTTTGAGGACTATCCCTGCCTCCGGGTCTGGTCCTGACCGGACGGATACTGGAATCAACAAGGGATACCCACATGACCTGAAAGTGTTGCTGTGTAATGCCAGGTCAATGATGAACAAAACTACTGCCATCCACGACTTGATTGTGGATGGAGGATTTGACCTGGCATGTGTAACAGAGACTTGGTTGGATGAAGCAGATGGGCCTGTCCTTGCCGCTGCTTGCCCACCAGGTTTCTCTTACGCACAGCAACCCAGGCCATCTGGGCGGGGAGGGGGGGTTGCAGTGATTTTTAGGAAGTCATTAGTTTGCACCAGGCGTCCTATTGGGAAGACCGAGTTTTCTGAGTGCATGTTCTGGAAGTTGGGCAATAGGGGCAGTACAGGATTCCTTTTGGTGTACCGACCTCCCCGCTGCACCAAGGATTCCCTGTCCGAGCTGCTTCAGGTCGTGGCGGATGTGCTCCTGGAGACACCTAGCTTGGTTGTCTTGGGGGACTTTAATATCCATGCCGACACGACCTTACAAGGGGCCGCTCGGGACTTCGTGGAAAGCATGGCCTCCATGGGGCTGTCCCTGAATAAGTTTGGCCCAACTCATAGCCGCGGACATGCCTTAGACCTGGTATTCACCTCTATGGATGTTAGTGATCTGACATTAAGTAAAAGTGAAACAAAAGAAGTGCCATGGTCAGATCACTTCCTGGTCCAACTGGACTTCTCCGCGACCTTTCCCCTCTGCCGGGAGGTAGGACCAATTAGGATGGTCCGCCCCCACTACTTAATGGATCCAATGGGCTTCCAGAGAGTGGTGGGGGATGTTTTATCCCATGTTGATGGCCTTTCAGTTGATTCCCTGGTGACCCGCTGGAACGTGGAGTTAACCAGGGCTATTGACTGTCTGGCTCCGAAGCGCCCTCTCCGATTGCATGGAGCCCGGACAGCCCCGTGGTTTTCCCCGGAGCTGAGGGCGATGAAACAGTCGCTGAGACGGCTAGAGCGCCGGTGGCGGAAAACTCATTCTGAATCTGACCGGACACTGGCTAGAGCTCAACTTCGAGCCTACCAAGTGGCAATGGCAACGGCGAAGAGGGCCTTCTTCACCGTTTCTATTGCATCTGCAGAAAACAGCAGCAGGAGACTCTTCCAGGTGGTTCGCAGTTTAGCAGAACCACCATCGTCATCGGGGCCTGGTAGGGACCCCAAGATCTCCTGCAATGCTTTTGCAAAGTTTTTTGCAGATAAAGTCGCTCAGATTCGGAAGGAGGTAGATTCTACCGTGGGAGCAGGGCTGGGGCGGGAGAGTGCTAGAGCTCTGTCTAGTCATGTTTCATGGGATCAATTTCAATCTGTTACCTCCGAGGATGTGGACAGGCTGCTTGGACGAGTGAAACCAACCACCTGTGTCCTTGATCCTTGCCCATCCTGGCTAATAAAAGCGAGCCGGGAAGGACTGGGCGATGGGCTCCGCGGGGTGGTGAACGCTTCCCTCTGTGAGGGAGTCTTCCCATACCCGCTGAAGGAGGCGGTCATTAAACCGCTTCTTAAAAAAACATCTTTAGACCCGGCCAATATGGCCAACTATCGCCCAGTCTCAAATTTACCATTCTTGGGCAAGGTGATTGAGCGGGTGGTTGCGGAACAACTCCAGGCACGCCTGGAGGATGCGGACCATTTGGATCCCTTCCAATCGGGATTCAGGCCTCATCATGGGACTGAAACTGCCTTGGTCGCGCTGGTCGATGATCTCCGGCGGGCTAGGGACAAAGGTGAGAGCTGTTTCCTAGTTCTGCTGGATCTCTCAGCGGCCTTTGACACCATCGACCATAACATCCTTCTGGACCGGCTAGAGGGGTTGGGAGCTGGGGGCACTGTTATACAGTGGTTCCGCTCCTTCCTTCTGGGCCGTGTTCAGAAAGTGGTGATGGGGGATGAGTGTTCAGACCCCTGGGCTCTCACCTGTGGGGTGCCTCAGGGTTCCGTCCTCTCCCCCATGCTTTTTAATATCTATATGAAGCCGCTGGGAGAGATCATCAGGGGGTTTGGGCTGGGTGTTCATCAGTATGCGGATGATACCCAGCTCTACCTCTCTTTTAAATCAGAACCAGTGAAGGCGGTGAAGGTCCTGTGTGAGTGCCTGGAGGCGGTTGGAGGATGGATGGCGGCTAACAGATTGAGGTTGAATCCTGACAAGACAGAAGTACTGTTTTTGGGGGATAGGGGGCGAGTGGGTGTGGGGGACTCCCTGGTCCTGAATGGGGTAACTGTGCCCCTGAAGGACCAGGTGCGCAGCCTGGGAGTCATTTTGGACTCACAGCTGTCCATGGAGGCACAGGTTCATTCTGTGTCCAGGGCGGCTGTCTACCAGCTCCATCTGGTACGCAGGCTGAGACCCTACCTGCCCGCGGACTGTCTCGCCAGAGTGGTACATGCTCTAGTTATCTCCCGCTTGGACTACTGCAATGCGCTCTATGTGGGGCTTCCTTTGAAGGTGACCCGGAAACTGCAATTAATCCAGAATGCGGCAGCTAGACTGGTGACTGGGAGGGGCCGCCGGGACCACATAACACCGGTCCTGAGAGATCTACATTGGCTCCCAGTACGTTTCCGAGCACAATTCAAAGTGTTGGTGCTGACCTTTAAAGCCCTAAACGGCCTCGGTCCTGTATACCTGAAGGAGCGTCTCCACCCCCATCATTCAGCCCGGACACTGAGATCCAGCGCCGAGGGCCTTCTGTCGGTTCCCTCACTGCGAGAAGCAAAACTACAGGGAACCAGGCAGAGGGCCTTCTCGGTAGTGGCGCCCGCCCTGTGGAACGCCCTCCCATCAGAAGTCAAGGGAATAAACAACTACCTGACATTCAGAAAATTCCTAAAGGCAGCCCTGTTTAGGGAAGTTTTTAAACTGTGATATTTTAAATGTATTTTAATGTTTGATGGAAGCCGCCCAGAGTGGCTGGGGAGACCCAGCCAGATGGGCGGGGTACAAATAATAAATTATTATTATTATATTATTATTATTTGTATATGTTCCTTTTTATTGTGATTGTTTGATTATGTTTTTGTGCTGTGTTTATGTATTGTATTTTGTATTCTTATATTGTGAATGTTGTTGTTTATGTTATGTTTTCCCTTTGTCTTAATAGAAAATAATAAAATCTTATATTTTTTAACACTGGCTGGATCCAGAGGTTAGAAGGTTCTTGGTGTACAGCCTACTGCCTCTCACAAAAAAACCATTTTATATGTAGCATAGGCTGAAAAACTCTAATACGTAGGTTAAGCTGAGATGTTGATCCTATATCATCCAGTGAGCTTCATGACTGAATTGGGATTTGTATTTTAGCCGCTCTCTACCCTGGTGCAACCTTTGGCAATTTAGTGCTCTACAGATGGTTTGGACTACAATTCCCATCACCCCTAGCCAGTATGGGCATGCTGATAGGAGCTGTAGTTCAAAGTATCTGGAAGGTGCCAGGTAGGGGAAAGCTGCTCTAGCAACTATACCACACTGACTCTCAGATGACAATACACTGACAGTGAAATCTGTTGCTTGTCATCAATCATTAAACACTAAGCCTTTGAAACAGTAACACCATTTCATCCTATTGGCATCTTTGGGTTTTCTGCACTGGAGACAAAGACAGAGAAAGGAAGTTCTGAATTCCTTTCTACAGAGAAAGGAAGTTCTGGATTGATAAGTGCAGCCTTCTGCACTTATCAATCCAGAACTTCCTTTCTCTGTAGAAACATGGGAAAAGTCAACACACTATGATTGCAGGGTAAACACTTAATACATAGGTTTTCTGATAATTCATCTGGAAGCATTTAAATTAACTTACTATTTGCCAAATGCTTAGCTCGCCAAACCAGATTTATAAACCAGTTACCGTAGGCAGAAATGGCCAATTTTGTACCTCATCCCCGCCCCCAAAAGCTCCACTACAGAGTGAAAGGGAGTAGCTACCACTACTACCCACACAAATTGGTTCTCTGCTGCATCCTGGCAAATGGTTATCAGGAAAATAGCAATATCTATTGGAGTTATCTCGTGTGTGTTCACAAGTTACTAATGGCTTGGCACAACTCTTCTTTGTAAGGATCAGTGATTATTTGGCTTATCAGTACATACAGCATAACCACCTGGGCTTCTGGTTTTGAGACTTATCAAAGATCACCCTAAATATATATTGGTACTAACATACAGTTCTCCAAGCCATATTAAACACACAGAGGATGAAAGGGTTCACAAGCCCTAAGCCAACAAACTGAGAGAAGTACATTCATGCTGTCATTAAGATATATGCACACAGATTTGATCCAACATTCTTCAGAGTGAGGCATCCTGGGCAAAGTAGCTGGGAAAGTGCCTGCACCACCACCAATTTTTGTTGCTGGAATTTCCTTTCCTCCCCCACTCTAAGTTTAAACAGTCTTTCAAGCTGTTGTGGCAAATCACAATGGTACTCTCCTAGATGACTCAAAGCACTGGGTTTGACCTATAAATCCTTAAATGGCTGAGAACCACAATATTTCAAGGACCTCCTCTCTCCATATGAACTGACCCGGATCCTGCAATCATCATCTGAGGCCCTTTTCATGTGCCTCCTCCATGAGAGGTCCAGAGGGTGGCAACACAAGAATGGGCCTTTTCTGTGATGTCTCTCTGCTTGTGGAATGTTCTCTCCAAGGAGGTAATGTTTAAGAGACTATGCTTAAGGAACTGCAGCCTTTCACCTAAAAAAAGAGCACCCAACAACAACAACAACAACCCAGGTCTCCCTAGGGACTATGCTGCTGGAAGGTTTGAACTGTTATAGAACCATTTTGATAATTTGGCACTGTGGATTGAAGTGGGGTGTCATTGGAGGCACCAATGAACTGGAGCACTGTGTGTGAACTGTACATGTGCTCCTCTTGCAATTGGTGAAATGACAACTGCCATTTTTCAAGGAGTCTTATGAGTGATGGCCATTCCAGCCCCCTCCTCTGGTGAAACCTACGATGAGCATTTCCACAGAATTCCCACTGTGAGTCTACCAGCAGCCTCAAATGCTTCAGTGGGCAGTCACTTGGGGAGCTGCCAAATATATTCACTTGTCTGTACTTAATCTCTGACATTCTTTCTACCACCACCACCATTTGTTTAGTCTGCACCTAGAAGGAAGTCTCATCACAGTTCTGACTCTCACTTTACCTGGGAAGAATTGTATGACAGAGCACCTCAGCTAGAGATGAATGAAGATAAATGAACATTGGTGCCAAAATTCCAGGACATGCCCATCATATCCTTGTTTAATATTGTTATTAGTACTCATGGCTTCACATGGGCACAACTTAGTAAAAATACCATTATTGTTTCGTCTGACGTCAAGGGGAATTTCCTTCTATTACATTCAGCAAAAAGGGAAAGGAGGTGGTCTTTCTTAATTGATATTGTTAACTAACTGATGTTACAACACAAGGAAACAATCCACATTTTGCATGAGTCATAAATGATCAGAAAGAGAGAGAAATATGCCTGTATGTCACATCTGTTTGAAATATACTGTAATCTGATCTGCAAACAAAAGTGCTAAGAATACCCAGATGAGTCAATTTAAGGCCAGAGCTTCTTTCATTTTGAACTTTGTGTATTTGGGGAAATGCACAGAAAGAGCCTAGAAGTGTGTTGCTGAGTATTCATATGAAGTTTGTAGTCAAAAGTCATGGTCATGAGTCTAGGTTCCGCAAATCCCCGTTCTGGGTTTATGCAATACTCAAAACTATTGTTTGGAATGGAAAGCATGTTCAATACACACTTCCTATATCTCCCACCAACCTTTCTTGGTAGCTGAATACAAGTTATATGAACACAGAATGTTATGATATCATTTGAAACATGCTAGGGCTCTTGACCTGGATAGGACCTTCTCTCTGCTACTTGGCTGCACTTCTCATTACATAAACCAACCATAGAGAGGAGCAGAGAATATCCTAACCAGGAAGCCATGGGCTCAGGTTGCAGAGAATCCCCAAAGTCACTTGTGCATGCCTGACATATCCAGGGCATCTGGGCATTTTGAGCACTGCAGCTTTCATTATGTTTGGATGAGCCAGACATGCACAAGAGTCTCCAATGCCTCTCAAGAGCACATGCCCCTGCTTGTCTGGTAAGTAATGCAGAGTAGAGATTGGTAGAGAAAGTCCTATCCAAAATGGGATGGACAGTTTACAGGGAAGCTTCTAGCCTTTGACATATTCCCATTGACATAGTTAGGCCTCCTTGATGCAGAATTGATTTCTTTTAAAAAGTGATTAATTTTGACCATCCTACATTTTAATGGATCTATTATTATTGGTCACAGGGAAACCATCTATTGCCAATTAATCCATTATTGCAGCTCATTAATCCAGAATTACAACTTATTCCAAACTTGACCACTTTTTAAAACTGCTAAGGGGAAAATAATTTATGGGACCTGAAACTGTGTGTGTATTTTGCAAAACATGAAGGGACCAAGCCATTAAAGGTCTTATAGATTTTCTTTTGTTTTTCAAAACCAAACCTTGAATTATGACTGGTGGGAATGGGGAACCATTACCTAATGAAGCTAGACTTTGAAAAATATTCTTCTCTTGTAGATTTATTTTGTTTGAATAGGTCTCGTATAGTGATCTACAATACTTTGAGCAGGTTTGTAATGGACTGCAGGGGGAATAGAAATGTAAGTTTTGTCATAATGGACAAGTAGTTAGAAAAGCATGAACACATCAGAAGTGCATTATATTAAGTCAATTTTCTTGTATCTTTCTCATTGTGGCATGTCATTTAAAAATAATCTAGGGCTCTCAGAAATATTACCAAAAGGAGAAATCAAATTTTGAAATACAAATCAGGGTTCAAAGAGCTGCGAACCAAGGGGTGCTTTGGCAAAGTGAAAGTTCAAAACTGAGGGTTGCTGGTTTTCCCCCAAAACTAGCTTGCAATGTGGTATGTGAGCTGACTGTGCACAGGAAGAAGTAAAAAAAAATTCTGGCATAATTCTGGCAAAATTCTCAAGTTCTTTGCTTGAGCCTCTTTGGATCCTGTCCTCTGAGACCAATGAAGGCAAATTTGGTGAAGTTAATGAGGGAGAACTTCATTGAAGCAGTTCATTGTCAATGTTTGTTCAAAAATTGGCACTGCTTGCATGCTGTGAGAGCAAAGGAGTAAAGTGGCATTGTAAACATTTGATCAGTGATGATAGTTGTGTTTATATTTCTTAAATTAAAAACACAAGAATGCACGCACACAATAAAAATCACCCATAATCTTCATGAAATTTGTAGGGTTCAAAGCTTCCCACTGACACACTTTTCATTGCAAAATTCACACATAATTAATCCTACAGGGTAGTCCTTCTTGGATGTTGTCACAAATTGTCCCTCGCAATGCTCCCAAATTTCAATCAGTTACCACTTGCTATTTTTCTTATGGAAACAAAAAAACCACTTGTAGCATTAAATGTCCTAGAAATGCATTGAATTTTGCCATTGGATTGTGTCTACTACCCTAGTCAATAGTAGAAAATAAGGGTAGTAAAATGCATCATCATTGTTAAATTGACGAATTGTCTGGGAATGGTCAAGAAAGTTTTTTAGCTGTCAGTAGGTTGCCACAAACCACCAAGGACAGCTTTCTTGCAGGTTTCTTAATGAGGTAAGAAAAACATCTCACAAAACATTAATGTTAGTGAATGTTAGGTATCATTGGTTCTCAGCTGTAACAAAGTTTTTTTTCTAGACAGTTTACAACAGGCACAGGCAAACTTGGCCCTCCAGATGTTTTGGGGCTACAACTCCCATCATCCCTGACCACTGTTAGCTAGGGATGATGGGAGTTGTAGTCCCAAAACATCTGGAGGGCTGAGTTTGCCTACGCCTGGTTTACAATATTTTCAGAACATTCTTTACTTTAAAATTTTTTGTTGTTTGTAACTGAAAATAAGCCACCATATAGTGGAAATCTCATTTGGGTTGAGAGTCCACCATCTCCTGTGAGATAGGTTAGGCTGAGAGGCTGTGACTGGCCCAAGGTCACCCAGTGAGTTTTCTGGCTGAGCAGGAATTCAAACGTTGGTCTCCCAGGTCCTAGTCCAACACTCTAACAACTAATTGCACCTTACTAGCTTTCTTTGTGCATCCCATCCCCCCCCCCCGTTTATTTCCATGACACTTTCCAAACTTCAGGAAGTAGATTTGTGGTGGTAGGTGAGGGCAACAGAACCCTTTAATGCAGTTTAACTGTGCAAACGGAAAGTTCCAGTATGTGCAAGAATACCTCCTGTGAAATACTGACCATCTGGAGACATCCTCCCTGAATTCATTAAGAGGCAGTCAGTGAGGATTTCCCATCAAACACAATAACATAACACAAATTAAAAAGGGACAGAAGTTGAGCGTCATGGGGAAAAGGTTTCAAAAAAGTCTGGGGAGCTGCCTAAGACCAACCTAGAGGTTATAATATAAAGGATGATGGATGGGGAAGTTTGCATCAAAACCAAAAAAAATCAAGTGTACCTGTGTGTCCTTAATTGTTTTATTGTACTGTAGTGTCAGTAACCCATTATGACAGAGGAGTACATGTGGTCCCATTGATTGTTAGCTGTCCTTGGGTGTGGAAGATCACAGCTCAGCCCCACCACTGTTGACTCAATGTGTGACCCTGGCCAAATCACCCATTCAATCTTGGTTTCCACTTCTGTAAAATGAGCAGGTCAGAGGCTGCATGAGGGGAACATAGCCTCACCCCCCCCCTTTTCTGGCAGTTCAGTTTCAGTTTACTTGTTGGAAGAAAGGAGAGTCCTCCAGAGAGACATTGGAACTGTCTTTGCAGATCATTTTCCATGGCCACCCTCACAACGTGAATTTTGGTGACATACTATGTGGGGCTATTGTGAGGGACAATACACTTCACGCATCAAAAGTATTATAAAAGATATGTAGCAGTATTTGAGACTGTTGTTAGCTGAGAAATAGAAGCAAAAGTAAGTACCATTGACTTCCATAGCTTTCAACAAGAGAAACTGAAACACATGTTTAACATTCCCATTGAGTAATGGGGTTCAGAGTCACTTAACAGCAACTGAATGTCCATAGTCTTCCGGTTATGTAATGAAGAGCTGTGTCTTTAACATTATTAAAATAAATAAGCAAATAAATTGAATGTCACATCCTTCTCACAATAATTCTACAGCAGGAGGTTTTCCCCAGGGGATGCAAATTTTTGCTGCAATAGTCTTTTACAAGGGACAGGGTGTGCAGCCTGGGGGTGCGGATCATAGCAGGCAGCAGGAACTATTAGCCGCTGGCTGCATCTGCCTATCCTATTCTTAATGCTGGACTTCATTGGTACATAACCACTGATAACCATAAGCACCCACAAGGTGTGTGTATAACTTCATGAATCTACTTTTGCTATATTAATCAGAAAACAACATAAGAAGTAACTGCCTAGGAAACTGAGAAAATATATGTCATGAAGTATAGAAGAAGCCCAAGATCTATTAACATGAGATGTTATACTGGAATGTGAGCACCAAACTAGCAATTGTGTGAATTGGTTTTTAAAGTAAGGGGTGTAAGTGGGTGTGTTGATCTGCATTGGGACCACCATGGGGGTAAAGGGTTAAAGTCCCCCCCACCCCCACCACTTGCACACCTGCTAGGGTCCAAGTCCACATCAAATAGCTGCCCATGCAATCATTTCAATATGGAATCATGGAGCCAGCATGCTATATAGATCTGGCCATGTGACAACCTCATGAAACCAAATCAAAGTAAGGGCATCCTGTTCTTCAGCTAAGTAGGAGAGCATCTCTGACTCGTACATATCCCCTCCAAATATTGCTGAAAGAGGAGGCATGTTTTGCAGAGGGAGAACATTGCAAATGTGGGGCCCGATATTTCAGCTCAGTTCTGGAGTTAAGCTTGTGTTTAAATCTCTCCCACTGAAGTCGGTGGGGCGTAATAGCGCTGAAATTTGACAAGGAAAAGACCCTGTAGGCTTTGCCTCAGACACTTTGAACCCAAGCATCTAGCTGTGCAAACTGGCTGACAATAGATAGGGTCCTACTGGTTTCAACAAAGACAAGGGTTTGGATATTCTAATTTTCTAAACTATATCCTGCTGGTGAACATTGCTAATGTATAACGAAGCGAGTGACTCATCAGTGTAATGAACTACGAACACACACATTGCTATTTTTTGGTAACTGAGTATGTTGGGCCATGAGAATAGAGCAACTCTATAAAGGGCATCGGATGGAAAAGCAAAATATCCTGATATGAGGCTTTAGAAAACTGAATCCGACAAACAGAGGGGCCTCACCCAGTAGCAAGGTGAGCAAATACAGGGCGATTTATCTTCAAGTGCATTAAGAATCTTTTGCAGCAAACGTTTGCTGAAGGCCCGATCACTGCACAAAGCAGTATTGCGAGAAGCCAGGAGTGATTAGAAAGTGGGAAGCTCACAGCCTCACCCAGAATACTCACCTGTTAATCACATTATCAGCAAAGGAGGGCTTTTCCTCATTGTTAGAGACCGTGAAATCACAGGGTTTTAGCTTCTCTGTAAGGTCAAAGAATGAGTCACTCCACTAACACAATGCAGAGAATAAATTTCATTGCTGCACACAATGGGGGACAACAATGTAGACCGGGGATAGCCAGCTTCTATATTCTCAGGGTGATGCCATTTTCTAGCCAGTGTTCTGGGAAATGGATGGTGTGCTTTGCTGTGCAGTCCAACCGCCTCAAGAGTTGTCTGGTTGTACAATAAAGGCATTGCCACATTTATTTATTTATTTATTTATTTAGATTGATGAAGCAATCCCAAACCTCTCACAAGGGTGTACATAATTAAATTGTAGATGAAACACAGCTCAAACCCACAAAACTATTAAAAAACAAATATACATTAAATAATTATCAATAAAACACAGATAAAATTATTATTGCAATTATTTCTAAGCACACACTAATGTAGGTAACTACATTATTTGATTGGTTAGGCTAGCTGAAATTTTTTATTTTCATTTTTTTAATCAGCAATATTTAAAAAAAATATTGAGGATGTCTGCCTAATGTCAATAGCACTAAGTGTTTCACAATTGTGGGACACAAGTACATAATTAAGGCAACATCATTTATGTGTATAGAGCCTGATGAATGTGTGTGCTTCCTAAGAGAGTGCCCTCTAGTGGAAGATTAGCAGTGGCCCATTGCCTTTCTGTACAACATGTGCAACATGTATGGAAAGCAAATTATAACCCATTGTTTCTTCCAGAAACGATTGTCCACAGCTTTTTTACCCACCCCTAGGAGTGACGTGGTCTAAACCACTGAGCCTCTTGGGCTTTGCTGGTCAGAAGGTCGGTGGTTCGAATCCCTGCAACGGGGTGAGCTCCCATTGCTCGGTCCCTGCTCCTGCCAACCTAGCAGTTTAAAGTACGACAAAGTGCAAGTAGATAAATAGGTACCACTCCAGTGTGAAGCTAAACAGCGTTTCCATGAGCTGCTCTGGCTTCGGTGTTCCGTTGTGTCAGAAGCGGCTAGTCATGCTGGCCACATGACCCGGAAAAACTGTCCGGCTCCCTCGGCCACTAAAGCAAGATGAGCACCACAACCCCAGAGTCGTTTGCGACTGGACCTAACAGTCAGGGGTCCTTTTAACTGTTTTAAGAGTGAAATTAAAGTGTGCAGCATCTCCCAATTTTGGGATGCAAAATTATTTTCCTTACTACTGAAACTGAGCAATCTTCTTTTTAAAAAATCTATAATTGATTAAAACATGGTGTGACACAGTTGTTTGGTGGGGGTAGGTGTGGATCTGGCCCATTGGGTGTCAACTTGCCATTTCTGATCTGGACAATATTCTTTAATATGTTCACCAGGCTCCACACAACCACATGCTCCTGCAGTATCTCCATAGGAAAGCCACTGGCACACCAGTTGCAATTCAAGTGATCCCAGCAACCTTTCTGCAGCTGCCAGGATCCTTGCGATACCTTTGTGTCCACTCTTCATATGGAGACATTGGTTCATATATGCAATGCCTCCTCCAAGCAGTCTCAGACAGGTTGCAAATCCGTTAGCAGCAGTTCAATCTTAAATTTCACCCTCTGTTTCCTCTGAGAATAGAGTTTCATCTTCAGATGGTGCATAGTCCTCTTCGTTCAGTTTAGGATCTCACTGCTGAATAGCTATATTTGGTATTTTCCATTTCACACAAGAGGGACATACAGAAAAATGTCTGCCCCAAGCCAGTGAGTGAAGGACACAGATAATTGCTAGAAAGCTTCAAGTCAGACAAAACTTCTCTTTTATGATCAAAGTACTTCTGAACTTTTTAAAAAGAGGGCAGATTGTTCCTACTTTTTAAAAAAGATCAAAGATAACTTGGGCTGGAGAACCTTTGGCCCTCCAGATATTTTTGGGACTACAGTTCCCATCAGCTCCAGCCATCATGGCCAATAGGCATGATGGGAATTGGAGTGCAGCAACATCTGGAAAGCCCAAGGTTCCCCAGCCCTGGTCTAACAATCATTAAAGTAGCTCTGCCTTTAAAGTGAAGCAGATTTGATCTTAGTTACCTTCTTGGGATTCTGCCTTAGAATTCTCTGGTGTAGACCAGAACTCCTTGTAGAGAGTCTATAATGATCAACTAGTGTATAATAAGCAAATAAAGTAAACATTTTAGTCAGGTGTAGTACTAAACTGGTTGACCTCTCTTTTCTATGTATAACCATGAACATGATATATTTTATATCACTCCCCAAAAGGTTGGATTGTGAAAATGGATAAGTATCTGCATTTAGAAGGTAACAGGGTTATTAGTAGTTCATGAGTTCCCCCTTCCTGCCTCACAGCCGGAACTTAAACTACAGTACTGGAACCCCTTTGGTTAAGAAAATGCTCTGCAATGATCCTTATTTAAAGTGAAGAGAATTCAGATAACTTTTTAAGAATCTTGAAGGTCCTGTTTTATCATTGCATCAAATGTTTGCTCACCATTTCCTAGACTGAAAACAGGAATTTCTAGAACTAGGCCCTTGAGGTAATCAAAAGATAAATTTCAGCATGAGAGAATTACCTGGATAGGTTCCAGCCATGGGGCTGATTAACAACAACAACAACAACAACAACAACAACAACAACAACAACAACAACAACAGCAAAACACATTAGCAAATATTTAAACAGCTGGGTCTCTGCCCAGCACCAGAAAAACTTCAGATCGGAAACCAACTGTCTGTTAGTTAGATAAAAGGCCAGAGTGAAGAGTTAAGTCATGTGAGCTAGAAGGTGGAAGTAAAGCTGCAGCCTGGAAAGTCAGAGAGAGAGAGCCATGCCTGATTTCTGCTGGAATCCAAGGCTGTGGCTATGGGAGACGTCTTGGGATGTGAACCTGTCCATCACAGGCTCAGGCTGTATATATGTGTAAATAGGCCATCGCTAAAGACACCACAGTCTCTGCTGTGCCTCATCCCAAAGGAAACACAAACCCAGGAACGCCTGGAATCTCGCACCGCTCAGAGACTGGGGTGGCGCGCAGCAATACATTATCACCAAGTTTCCTTACAATGAGTTGCAATCCATTGCCAGGTCCCAGTCTTTTAAAACTTCAGTGTTCAGTACATAATGTGCTGCCTAACTACATATAAAATTACAACCTACAAACATGACAAGTAGCAATTGTGAAACATGATCTCTTAGAATAGAAAGTAGGTGTAAAAACTAGATGTATTTAAAAACAAAGCCACCCGGTGCAGCTCTCCGTTGCAAGGGAAAAGTCTCTTTGTACTCCACTAAGAAAGAACATGGTACAAAAAATTGCTCATTTGAAATGCATTTGGGCCTCTGATGTTCTGTTATCAGCCAGATAGGACAAGGTCTGCAGGAGGACTGATACTTCTAGTACTATTTACTCAGGTTTGTAAGAAAATAATTTCCTCTGTGTCTGTTAGTTGGCACTTTGATGACATTTAAATGGCCACTATCAAATGAGAAGGAGTGTTTCCAAAAATGGCAGCAGTATAGAATTTGTGCTAATGTAGCAGCTTTGAGTTCCAGGGGAGTGGACACTTCTCAAAAACCCATTTTGTTGTTAGCTGTTCATTATTTTTATTTAACAATCTCATATTTGTTCATTTATAAATTTCTCTTATATTTCATTCATACATTTTTCCATTTTCATGTTTCACTCATTGCTTGCATACTTTCATCATTTCTGGCCTTTGATTTAAATAAATCTTTCCAATTTGTTTTATTTCTCGTCTGTCTCTGATTCATTTCTGATTGCCACTACTAGTTCACTGGAGCAAGTTTACTGGAGAAAAATGGGAGAATCTATTTTCAAATGATTTCTATAAGCACAATTTATTTATTTTTGCACACTCCAGCAAGTGAATGGGCATGATGTGCATCTGAACGAGCATTCTGTTGAAAGAAAAGGATGGCACCTGAAGAAGTGCATCTGAGATGTGCATCAAATAGAATTTAATTGTGAGTTTCCATATTTTTATGTGCATTCAATTGCACATTTCGATGTTCATCTGATTTGCTACTGCAATTCCTAAAATACAGTCATACCTTGGGTTACGTACTTAATTGGTTCCGGGTCGCTGTATGTAACCCGAAACGTACATAACCCAAACAACGCGTTTTGCGAATGCGCGAAATGCGCAGAATGCTTGTGCGCATGCATGGATCACGCGCAGAGCGGGTTACACTTTCGGGTTACGGGAGTACGTAACCCGAAGTGTACGTAACCCTAGGTATGACTGTAAATGTTAACCAAGACACACTGTGGTATTTCCAGAAAAAATGATTGAAACAAAAGGACAGTTTGTATACATTCCTAGGCAGCACCATTTGTTGGTTGGTTGGGTTTGTACTTGCAGCCCACCTTTCACCAAATGGTCCAAGGGTGGCATACCAAAACACCATAAGAAAAATAAATGCAATGTACAATTACAATCATAAAATTAAACCACAAAACCTACCAATTTCAGAATGATGAAACAGGAGCACAGATCTCCAGGGCCTGGCTTCATTTCCTTTGTTTAAATCTACCAGTCATCTTTAGAATCCTTGCAAGTCACATATGTCAATCACAACATTTCTCTGAACATGCGGGTATCAGTTTATGTATTTTTGTTGAACAATCATATGTTGTTTTATCTTTTATCATCTTTGCACTGTAATTTCTCCCTTTTCTAATAATAATTTAAAAATGCAGTCCCATGTTCAGGTCATAGAAAAGCAAGTAATATGGGCAACAGTATTGCACTTCAGTCAGTGATCCCATGTTGGGTCCATCAATCTCAGTTTAGGCTGGGCATTTTTACCTCATGCCAGCCTAGTTCTAAAGCTGTCTGTATTTAATTTACTGCTCCTCCCTCAGTTAAAGGGTTATTATATTGGCCTCAGTCACTGAAATATCCGTGGACTGGACTTTTCATGAAGAAAAATGGTTGTTCATGACAGGTTGTTTATGAGGTTTGCTTGATTCATTGATCTGGATCATGTCCACATCTATGTTCACGGAGGTATTTTCCTTGGAAATTATGGGGAGACGTTACCATCATATGACTGAATAAAAATATCACATATAATTCCTTCCTGAATAAGCACCTCAGAATGCAAATTTAGCAGAGTAAGTAAATATTTTGTGGGGCACATACACAAAGCAGGACTGGCTTTAACACTAGGCTGAGGGAGATGACTGGCTCAGGAAGCAGATGCTGGAGAATGGGTAGCACTGGCAGGATGTTAGAGGACAGAGTTCCATGTGTCATGTGACCCAGTCCAACCCCAACCTCCCGGCTAGCCTACTGTCTCCAGATGCAGTGGAGGCTGGGTGGAGCAGTAGTACTTACCTGACTTCCTGTCACCAGCATTGCTATGACATACTGGGAGAAGGAGATAAGTATTGGCAAGATCAGCATGGTGCAAATGCACTGGCAGATAACCAGGTTATTAAGAGACTAGTCCCACGGTGATGGATTGCAGCCTTAAATGTTTAGGTTTAGGTTTTAGCAGTAATTTAAAAAGCCAAATAAACTTTCTCAGCATCATTTCCTGGAAAAGGTGGTCATGGTGAATTAAATGGAAAGTCTGAACTCAGAATAGCATTGTGAAAAGCATAGGAGTTTTTATGGGATTCTTTTCTCTGCGTCATTGGTCATTCATTTAACAATAAGTCAAGAGGAGATCCAGTGATCTGATATGTTCTGGGTTGCAGTTGTAAACGCAGTTATTAAATCGGGCCAACCAGTATCAAAAAATCAAGAGGAAAATGATGGGTTAGGGGACAACTGTGTCCAGAAGAGGGCAACCAAAATGGTCAAAGGCCTGGAAACAATGCCTTATGAGGAACGGCTTAGGAAGCTGGGTATGTTTAGCCTGGAGAAGAGAAGGTTAAAGGGTGATATGATAGCCATGTTCAAATACAGTGGTGCCCCGCTAGACGAATGCCTCGCTAGACGAAAAACTCACTAGACGAACAGCATTCGTCTAGCAGAAGCTGCCCCGCAAGACGAAAAAGTCAATGGGGCTGCCTCGCAAGACGATTTTTTTTAAGCACGAAAACCTCCGCGCTGCATTGCTGCTTCGCTAGACGAAAAATTTGCTCCACGAAGATACTCGTAGAACGAATTATTTTCGTCTAGCGGGGCACCACTGTATATAAAAGGATGTCATATAGAGGAGGGCGAAAGGTTGTTTTCTGCTACTCCAGAGAAGCGGACACGGAGCAATGGATTCAAACTACAAGAAAGAAGATTCCACCTAAACATTAGGAAGAACTTCCTGACAGTGAGAGCTGTTCAACAGTGGAATTTGCTACCAAGGAGTGTGGTGGAGTCTCCTTCTTTGGAGGTCTTTAAGCAGAGGCTTGACAGCCATCTGTCAGGAATGCTTTGATGGTGTTTCCTGCTTGGCAGGGGGTTGGACTGGATGGCCCTTGTGGTCTCTTCCAACTCTATGATTCTATGACTATGGATGTTGATATAGAGCAGGTGGAACAGCCTCTTCATGAGCTATGAGAGATAGAAGAAAACTTGGGAGTTTTCAATGATAATCTGATTGGAATTCCTCTGTCTTGGTAGACAGTGGAGGAGTGCACCTTTACAGATGAAGTTAGACCACTGGAGAGTTGCAGAGCCTGCTGTGGCTGTAGAGACATGTTTTGTTGTGGCTGGGACAGATGAAAGTGTCCAGTTGTGCTGCTGCAGATACAGCATCTTCTCCTGAAGATGTCCCACAAGGCACTGGGTATGGATTGTTCCTCAGGGTTTACTCCTAAAGCCTTTCTCACAAATGAGTATAGCCACAAGGCAGCAGAGGTTTAGGATCAGTTTTCCTTCTCCTTGATGGGCTACCTTCCCAGGTTGACATGCCCCATCTGCCCCTCATTTCCCTCTACAGCACATGCAGAAACTGCCTTCTTGAAGATACACACACAAATGTGTGCCTCTTCAAAGGAAAACACACACATATGTGGAACATGAAAACATCTGTACAATAAATACAACACCTAAAACCAGTATAAGATGGCAGCAATACTACAGTAAAATCAAAATCAAGTTTCTAAAACAGAGATTGTACTATATAGGCTTTTCTTAGTTGCTGGAATAGCATCATGGGTGCTTTGAACTGTTTGCTAGCACCCTTCTTGTGGTGCCTTTGCACTTGTGCTGGGTTGTTGAATTGTTGTGTTACCCTCTAAATCTTGTCTTTACATTACCAGTCTGTGTTGCAAATGATTAAAGCCAACAATTTGCATGCCTTTCTTGTCTTCTCTTGAACTTCCTGCTTGAACTTCTGGGCAATTCATGATTAACTTGTTGATGGGGGGCGGGGGCGGGAGAGGTCTCTGCTGCTGCAATGGTGCAATTGATGAATTCCTCGCTAATTGTGCTACTTTTCTTCATAATGTTGGGTCACATTTGACTTTAAAAAAAAAAAGATTTGCAACTCCACCCATCTTAAAAGCTCTCTGCGGGTAATAATAAATTAAAACAATTATCCAAATGCTGTTAAATGCCAACCAAAACACACAACACTGTCAGGATGCTGTCAGCAGCTCCCGGCTGGTTGCCCAGGAAAGTATAAAGACAAGGAAAAGTTTATTACAGACCGTTTTTTATTTCAGACTTTACAGAGAGAGGCTATAGAACCCAGCCTCTCGGATAATGGCGGTGTCCTGAGTGAATCTCCACCATCTTTCACTCCCACTTTCTCATTCGTCATTATCATCACCTTCTCCTCTATGGGTGCTGCTAAGTGCCCTCTGTCTTTGAGCTCTTTGTTCTCCTACTTTTAAGGTTCACTGGTTTCTGGGAGATGGTGGGTTTGGAATGATTTCTAGTGACAACCAGGGGCGGAAGAAGGGGGTGCAGTGGGGGGGGTGTCCACGCCGGGTGTCTTTGCTGAGGGAGGGTGACATTTGGCGCGCCTCCCGCCCATGACTCCCAAGCCTACCCTGAGCCGTCAAGGGAAGGGGGAGCTGCGCCGCTTTGCCAGCAGCATTTCCCCCTTCATTTTGATAGCTGGGGGAGGTTTGGGAGTCACAGGCGGGTGGCACACCAAATGTCCAACATTGGTGGCATGCTCCACCACCGTGGGCGGCTCACTCTGCCTCTGGCTGCAGGGCACGCGCGCCACTCTGTGCACCTGAGTGCCTGGGAGAGCACCCTCCACCCCCCGCCCCCCTCGGGAGTGTGCCAGCCCTGGGCGACGTGGGCATATGCTCCGCTGCTGGTGACGTGTCAGCCAGCTGCTGCTCCAGCTCTGCCTTCTCCTCCTCTCCCATGATTTCCCAACTTTCCCCCTCATCTGCCTCTGAGCTGTGATCTCCTGCAAACCACAGTTGTAAATCTATACTGTCTTTCTCTTCCTCCTCCCTGGAAGGGTCAGGATGGGGAGGTGGTCTCCGCCATTCCTCCTCTGACCAGACCCTGACACACACAATTTGCAGAGTGTACACTAACATGATCTCCATTTTATATGTCAGAAGAAGAAAAGGGAAACATAAAATGTTTGCCTTTTTCCTTTGACGTAAAAATATTGAACTCGATATTCAAAAAATCTGGAGATATTTAGATTAGAAGTCTTTCCTGCAAACAAATTTAAAGGTTCTCACCAACATTTGGGATGCAAAACGTGATGTTCATTTGTTAACTTAGGTGCCTGAATGAAATTAGAATTTTAGTTTAAAGGAGGGTTTTTTATTATTAAAAATGTTGTTTTTTAATGGCCACTTAGTAGTGTCCCTATGTGAATCTCTCCTGGGTGTTGTTTCTCATTGGGAGCTCTTTGTTGGCTTTGTGTTCCAGCTATTTAGTACAGAAGAGATTACCACAACTGTGGAAGCATCAAATCTCCGACCAACAAGAAATAAGTGGTGAGACATTGCACATCCCATGTCCAGTATCACATGATGGCCTCCCATCAATTTGTGCTCATGGAAATAATTTGCATTACAGTAGCTTTGTTTCTATGTTGCAGAACATGGGATCATCTAGCTAGCTTCCTCTTCTGCCACAACACATAGAAATCCAGTTTACCAATGTGCCACAGAGTGTGGATGCACTGGGCAGAGAAGACACGAACAGTTGGAGAGCAAATACCTGTGGGTGACTTATGCAAGCAAGGTTTCACGTTCTACAATAAAAGACAGAGATGGGAGAAGTCCAATTGTATCGCATAGCTAGGAGCACAGGTCTGCCTCCTCCTGCTGCCATAAGCCCTGCCTATATATGCTATGTGTGGCCCCTGAGCCACAGGTTGGCAGCCCATGCATGAAAACATTGCATGCACATGACTCCTTGGCTGTAAAGCATCCAGTGAATTAAATTAAGCCCTCAAAGTGACTGAGTGAAACATGAACTACTCTCTCCTGACATGCCCAACTTATTCCCATTGAGGAAAGTTTCTTCTACATTCCTGTGCAAGGCTTGTTTTCAAATAGCACTTCCATGAAGTGTAGGCTTTTATACTTTATGGTTGTTTTGGAATGAAAATGCAGGACACAGCATAAGGAGATCCTTATCTTGACCTATTTCAGCACACTTAGCAGAAGTTTCTTTTCACATGCTGAACAGGCACAAAGTACTCTTTGATGCCAACTAGCACAAGCATTGTCTCAAATACCCAATATTTCATTAAGGACTGCTTTCACACCATGAAACCCAGCTAGCAGCTTTCATGCCCTTGTTCTGAAGATACAACAAGAACGGAAAATAACTTGCCCTCCCAGCTCAAGTGGGCTGTGTGACAATAGCCGTCTCTGTTCAGGCTCTCACCCTCTATTGAAGTTCAACCCACGCCATTATTATTACATGATAGACTGCTCAGATCACTTGGGTACTGTTCCAGATATTGCCAAGAGCAGATTGTGTATTTAAGATTTTATTAGGGTTTGCCCTTCCTAATCTCCTGTGTTCATACTTTGCAGTGTGAATCAGTGGTTGCTGGTTATACAAGAGCAGTGAATGCACTTAGCTCCGTTTATTTATTGATGCCTTTGCAGTGTGGGCTTTGACCAGGTTTCTCAAGAACCATGTTCTCATTAGCTATGTTTGCCTAGGTGGGAGCCAGCGTAAATCACAACTTCTTTAAATACTGTGTTTCTGAAGCTCTAAGCAAAGATGCCGGCAACAGTTATCTAATTCTGAAGCACAGAGGGGGGGGGGTAGTGGTCTTGGCCACACTTTCATTACACTGCAGAAGCTGCCGGTGAGAGTATTTGTCTACCAGCTTCTTTGCTGGAAAGGAAGCAATTGATAACTTCCTCCAAGATTAATTCAAGTTAAAGGAGCTGCGGGCAGCATGAAAAAGGTGTAACCGATATTCTTATTGAGAGGCCAGCCTGTCAATTCCTGCCCTACTGTACATCTCATTCCTAAATGTATTTATGTCTTTGACATGAAGTCATGTTCATTTGAAAAGAGCTTCCACCTAAGTGCATCTTGGTCTTGGCCAAACACCAGAGATTGTGCACATATTACTCATTGGCCACACTTTAATACTTGTTATAAGTATTGAATCCCACCAATCTGGTTTGTAAGTTCTTTTCTTTTCTTTCTTTCTTTCTTTTTTCAAAAAGTCCAGTATCATTCCACATTCCATATACCCCTGCATTCCTTCTCTTAATCTTTCAGTATTTGCAAGTTTATTTTCTACAGCACAATGGTCAGTGCACCTTGAATCATTTAACTGACAAGCCATCTACCTAAGTGTGGCATCTTAGGACCACTTCCCATCAGGGAGGCCCACCTTGTGCCTTCGTTGTATATCTCTAGGAGCCAGGGAAAACATTCCTCTTCTCCCAGGCATTTAGCTAACTCAACAAATGATGGCCTTTTAAACCAGCGAGGGGTGGCAGCATTGTTTTGTTTGTTATTATGTTGTGTATTTTTGTGTTTTAATCCTGTAAACTGCCCAGCACATGGATTTCCTTGCAAGGCTCAGGTTTCTCCACATGCATATAGACACAGATTCCTGAGGAAATTTATACAGCATCTGTTTTACATGTAGAAGGCCTCGTGCTCAATTCCTAGTATCTCCAGATAAGGTTGGAAACAGCGGTGGAGTAAGCTGATCAGGTGCCTGGGGCGGCACATGTGCCCTGCGCCCAGGGGTGTGGCCAGCCACCCGTGGGGGTGGGGCCAACAGCCTGCGGGGCAGAGCGAACTGGGGCAGGATGCTCCGTGGGGCCTCCAAGGAGTCTGCCTGCCTCCTCTCACTCAGCTGCCCTACAGCTGAGGGGTAGACAGCGGGTGGACCATTTGGGGCAGCGCAGAGCCTGCGGGCCCTCAAGCCACTGCGTCACTCCTAGGAGAGACATATGGCTCAGGCGCGCTGAGTGCCACTCGGCATTTTGTCACCCCCCTCAGTGATGACACACGGAGCGGACTGCCCCCACTGTACTCCCTTCCTCCACCCCTGGTTGAAAGAGATTCCCTGCCTGATGGAAAGCTGCTGCCAGTTAGTGTAGACAGTCTTGAGCCAGGTGGGACCATGGTCTGATTCTGTGTAAGGCAGCTTTCTATGTTGTATGTCCCTTCCTCCTGCACACGTCTCTAAGACAATGTTTCAAAACCAAAGAGAACTAAAACTATTTATGGGGCTTTGTGAATCATGAGCTTGCAGGTTTTTTCAAACAAAGGAAGTATTTGAAAATAAGAGGAAATCTTTGGGTTATTAACTGAACCTGGAAGCTATGCTATATGCCAGTTTTGAAAGCAGAATTGGGGGCGGTGAGGTCTGCATGGAATGGAATGAAGTTTGTGATCTTGAAATACTACTTCAGATTCAGTTTCCTCTTGGGTCACTGACAGAAGTTTATCTAAAGATTTGCAAGGTTCTTGCCTGCAATCCTATTTACACTCTCACTACCGCATGGAATGCACTTCTAAGGAAGCCTGTGTTGAATTGTGCTGTAAGTCTTTTTAAATCAGTATGGGAAGCAGAATCCATACTGCCAGCACTTCAAGGCCTTCAGATGCGAGAATCACCTGTACACAAGAGAAAGCTGATGGGAAGTTTGTGATTCTGTTATTCTATTCCATGTACTAACTATACTGAATAACTCTGTCAAAGTGGTGTCCGTAAACCAGGAGTGGACCTCTTTGATGGATGGTAAGGGCCTTTCAATCTACTGTCAAACACATATGACACCAGGTGTAGGGCAAATGGGTGTGATTTGGAGCAGACATCCTCATGGGCCAAATTGGGACGCATGCCCTATGGACTGGAGGTTGGCCACCACTGCTATAAGCTTGTCAAACCAGCTTATCAGAAACACATGTCAAGACATCTCAGAAACCACACTTAGGGACCCTACACACACCCCCGCTAAACATAGGAACACTGTATTTTCCAGCAAATGTTACATTCCACCCCCTTAAAGACAGCTAGCATCAGAAAAATAGCTCCAGATTTGTACTACTCTATGAGAATCAGCTTCTCAGAGGCATTGAATTGAAACCAAATATTGTCAGCACTGAAAGGCTTTCCCACCCATTTGCTTTAGTGAATCAGAGTGAATGAATGAGCATACAAAGGTGTTCCATACCATCTAGACCCACACCATAAAAGCAAATTTACCTTTTCCCATTCTCTCCCAGGTGTAGAGGAAGAGAAGGAAAGAGAGGGCTCTAGCAGGCTGGCCACAGTGGTTTCAAAACCTCCCATGATCCAAGCTCCTGCTATGGCATACTGATATGAAGTCTTCACATTCTATTTCTTTCCGGAGCACAAAAAAATATTCTGCCTATGCACATCTCTACAAAGATGTTGGAAACAATGGGATACTTACAGCCACCATTGGGGCTTTATCAAGAAAGGTGTGTTGATAAGGTGAACAACTCAAACCAGCCCTTTCTGTCAATATTAACATGAGATAAACCTCTCATGAACGGCTGTTGGCACACAATATTCTGCAATGCATTGGTAGTGGCCAGGAAAGGTGCCTTTTCACACAAACCTATCCTAAAAGTTTCTAACTTTCCTAAGAATCAACCATAGAAGCGTAACATTCCACCCCACAACAAAGAAAAGTGCTCTTTATACTGTTACAAATTGGGGGTGAGCAGACTCTTCTTCTTCTTCTTCTTCTTCTTCTTCTTCAATTGGGGGTGGGCAGACTCTTCTTCTTCTTCTTCTTCTTCTTCTTCTTCTTCTTCTTCTTCTTCTTCAATTGGGGGTGGGCAGACTCTTCTTCTTCTTCTTCTTCAATTGGGGGTGGGCAGACTCTTCTTCTTCTTCTTCTTCAATTGGGGGTGGGCAGACTCTTCTTCTTCTTCTTCTTCAATTGGGGGTGGGCAGACTCTTCTTCTTCTTCTTCTTCAATTGGGGGTGGGCAGACTCTTCTTCTTCTTCTTCTTCTTCTTCTTCTTCTTCTTCAATTGGGGGTGGGCAGACTCTTCTTCTTCTTCTTCTTCTTCTTCTTCTTCTTCTTCAATTGGGGGTGGGCAGACTCTTCTTCTTCTTCTTCTTCTTCAATTGGGGGTGGGCAGACTCTTCTTCTTCTTCTTCTTCAATTGGGGGTGGGCAGACTCTTCTTCTTCTTCTTCTTCAATTGGGGGTGGGCAGACTCTTCTTCTTCTTCTTCTTTCTTTTTCTACTCCTCCTCTATATACCACCCAATACCAGGAGGTCTCAGGGCAGTTCACAGAATAAAATCAAAATATAAAACCACAAAATACATAATAAAAATAAATACAACAACCCAATAATCCCCCCCAAAACCCCCACTACATTTTAAAAGGGCATAGGATGTCAATCAAATCAACCAAGGGCCTGGTTAAAAAGGAACGTTTTTGCCTTGCGCCAAAAGGTGTATAATGAAGGTGCCAGGTGAACTTCCCTGGGGAGAGCATTCCACAGATGGGGAGCCACTGAAAACAAGGCCCATTCTCCTGTTGCCACCCTCTGGACCTCTCAAGGAGGAGGCACATGAAGAAGGGCCTCAGAAGATGATCTCAGAGTCTGGGTAGGTTCATATAGAAAGAGGTGGTCCTTGAGGTATTACAGTCCTGAGCTATTTAAGGCTTTATAGGTCAAAACCTGCACTTTGAATTGGGCCTGGAAATAATTGGTAGTGTAATAAACATAAATCTGCCCTTATTCCCTTATGGGGTACACAAGAGCCCTTGTAGAATCCTTTGCAGGTTCTCCATCGGTAGGAGTAAATAACAGAGGCCAACCAGAGAATATTTAGAAGCAAAGCAACTAGTAAGCTTGACCTTCATTGTTCTGTTGCAGCAGGGTTGACCTCCCCACACACAGGAGAGCGGGGGAGGGACCCAGACCAAAGGCCCGCATGACCTTATATAGAAATTTGAAATTGCTCACACTGGAGTTCAAGACCACCACTAGAAGCATCACACATACATCACAGAAGAGGTGCAGCCCAAAGCCCACCCCCTCCCAGATACATCACACCTACATCACACAAAAGGCGGTCTACAACAGAAATCTGAGTGGGTTGTTTACCTCCTGTCTGTCACTTCATATGATAATGTCTTATCTGATTGCCTTTCCTGGGTAGCCAGGCCATTCCTTTGAGATGGTTGTTGTTGTTCAGTCGTTCAGTCGTGTCCGACTCTTCGTGACCCCATGGACCAGAGCACGCCAGGCACCCCTATCCTCCACTGCCTCCCGCAGTTTGGCCAAACTCATGCTAGTCGCTTCGAGAACACTGTCCAACTATCTCATCCTCTGTCGTCCCCTTCTCCTTGTGCCCTCCATCTTTCCCAACATCAGGGTCTTTTCCAGGGAGTCTTGTCTTCTCATGAGGTGGCCAAAGTACTGGAGCCTCAACTCCAGTTGAGATGGTAATCACTTTTAATTCCTGGGACAATGGAAAAGCTCCCTCACCCCCTCCTTCCTTGCAGAGACCCATTTGGTAAACATTTGGTCAGTTTGGAGAGTCAAAATGGTGTCAAGCCTGTCTTCCTGTGCTGCTTCAGACATGGCCTATTCATGCACATGTTTACTTGGTACACTAATGAACAATTATATATATACAAAACCTTAATATTCTTAGAACAGTAGCCAGTGCAGTCTGACCAGGATTGGTGTAATATACTCAAACCGTCTTGCTTCAGTGAGCAATCTGACCACTGAATTCCACACAAGCTAAAGTTTCTGAACCATCTTTAGAGGTAGCCCTACATATAACACATTGCAGTAATCTAACATAAAAAACCTAAGATCATGGCCACTGGTCCCATCACCTCCTGGCAAATAGAAGAGGAAGAAATGGAGGCAGTGAGAGATTTTACTTTCTTGGGTTCCATGATCATTGCAGATGGTGACAGCAGTCATGAAATTAAAAGACGCCTGCTTCTTGGGAGAAAAGTGATGACAAACCTAGACAGCATCTTAAAAAGCAGAGACATCACCTTGTCGACAAAGGTCCGTATAGTTAAAGCTATGTTTTCCCAGTAGTGATGTATGGAAGTGAGAGCTGGACCATAAAGAAGGCTAATCGCCGAAGCATTGATGCTTTTGAATTATTGTGCTGGACTCCCTGGAAAAGACCTTGATGCTGGGAAAGATTGAGGGCACTAGGAGAAGGGGACGACAGAGGATGAGACAGTTGGACAGTGTTCTCGAAGCTACCAACATGAGTTTGACCAAACTGCGGGAGGCAGTGGAAGACAGGAGTGCCTGGTGTGCTCTGGTCCATGGGGTCACGAAGAGTCAGACACGACTAAATGACTAAACAACAACAAACCTTGAGGTTACCAAAGCATAGACAGCAATAATTAGGCAATCCCTGTCCAGATTGCTGTGCCACCAGCCGAGGCTGATGGAAGGCACTCCAGGCCACTGAGGTCACCTGAGCCTCGAGTGACAGCAAAGGATCCAGGAGTACCCCCAAGCTATAAACCTCCTCCTTCAGAGGAAGTATAACCCCATCAAGAGCAGGTGATCTCCCACCTATCTGGTCTAGGGAACCACCCACCAACAGTGCCTCAGTCTTATCTGGATTGAGTATCTGTTTGCTGGTTCTCATCCAGTCCATTACTGAGGCAAGACACTGGTCCAGCACTTCCACTGCCTCACCTGCAGATGTAAACAGCTGAGTGTCATCAGCATACTGCTGGCAATGTACTCCAAACAACATAGATGATAGGATTGAGCCCTATGGAACCCCACATTGAAGGTTCCATGGGGCTGAAAAGCATTCCCCAAGCAACACCCTCTGGGAACGATAATCCAAGTAGGACCGGAACCACTGCAAAGCAGTGCCATCCACCCCTAGTTTGAACAGTCGGTCCAGAAGGATACCATGGTGGATGGTATTGAAAGCCTTTGAGAAGTTGAAGAGAATTAACAGGGACATGTTTCCCCTGTCTGTCTCTCAACAGAGGTTGATACAGGGCAAACAAAGCAGTTTCTGTGTCAAAACTGGGCCTAAACCGCAATTGAAATGGATCCAGAAAATCAGTTTCTACCAAAAGCACCTGGATCTGGTCTGCAACCACTCACTCCAGAACTTTGCTTAGGGAAGGGATATTGGCAACTGACCAGTAGTTAGTTAGGTTTTCCAAATTGGGAAGGTTTCTTAAGGATTGGTTTTACCACTGCCTCCTTCAAATAGGCAGGGACCACCCCATCTCTTAAAGAGGCATTGATCACTTCCCTGGCCCAGCCAGCTGTTCCCTCCCTGCTGGTTTTTATTATCCAAAATGGGCAAGGGTCTAGAGTGCAAGTGGTCTCCTTGACCAATCTGAGCACCTTGTCCACATCCTCGAGCCTTACCAACTGAAATTCATCCAAGACAACAGGACTAGACTGTGCTCTGGACACCCCATGAGATTCATCTGCTATAACAGCAGAGTCAAGATCTTAGTGGATGCAAGCAATTTTATCCTCAAAATGTTTTGCAAACAAGTCACAGTGAGCTACCTTTGGTTCTACTACCTCCTTTGGAGCAGCCTGTAAAAGGCCCCATACAACCCAGAAAAGCTCTGCCAGACGACATATGTCTTCTTTGCTGCCTTCACTGCTGCTAGGTAGACTCGATAATTGAGCTCTTACCAGTGTTCGGTTTAATTCATTATGATCTTTGCTCCACTTGTGTTCAAGCCATCTCCCAGCTTATTTCCTCGCCCTAAGCTCTGGAGTATACCAGGGGGCCAAACGGACACCACAAAGTGAGAGAGGGCACTCAGGGGTGATTGTGTCAATAGCCTGAGCCATCCGGGGATTCCAGAGGTCAGCCAGGGCTTCGACAGGGACACCAGTAATTTCAGCCAGAAACCCTCCCAGAGCCATTTGGAATCCCACTGGATCCATCAGCCTCCGTGGGTGGACCTACCTAATAGGCTCCCTACCTCTGCGGACAGCCTAAATCTCAACAGGAAATGATCTGACCATGACAAGGGACTGATGTCAATGTCCCCCACCTTCAAATCACCCTCTTCCTGCCCAGTCAAGAAGACAAGATCCAGCGTGTGGCATGCCATGTGCGTTGGGCTGGTGACATGTTGGGACAGCCCCATGGTTGTCATGGTGGCCATGAAGTCCTAAGCCACCCCAGAGCCAGCTGCCTCAGCATGGATGTTGAAGTCTCCCAGAACCAGCAGGGAGACTGCTGGGTGGGCGGGCGGTAAACCAGCAGACTCCCTAGTCTGTCCCGATTGCCCAACTCCAGGAACACACACTCAAAGAGTCCTTGCTGGCCCAGATAGAGAGAGGCAGAGGCAGGAGCAGGGCTTTCAGGCTCTCAGCAGGATGGCCCTTGCTGGGCAGCAGCAGCAGTCCTCCTGCTTCAGTTACCAGCTGCCATCAGTGAGGCCATCAGAGGCAGGACAGCAGTATTTAAGCACCCTTCCATTATGCCTGGACGCATCTGAAGTGGTCTTTTTTGTATTGTATTTTAATTGTTGTGTTTGTCACCTGGGAGTCAGTCTTTAGCTGAAAAGCTGGCTGAACTTACAATTAGTAAATAGAAGCTGAAACCCATCTCTCTTATAGTCAGCATAAGCATTTGAATGGTGTATTGCATATATCTCAAGTATTTTCTCCCATTCAGAAAACATGCCAGAGGAGAGCTGAGCAGTCCAGTGCCTTAATTATTACAATAAATGCTATTGAAGGAAATTGATAAGGGGATAAGAGTTCCAAGGGGGTCTCTGTTAACATTTACAGACACACCTACATTGTAAATACATGTCAAACACAAGTTTCAATTACAATACTGCTTTTGTCCCATAACACTTTTCAGCACTTTATCTGCAGTTTTCTGATTAAGTTTACATTTCTTATTGGCTTTATAGAGTAGTGGGAGCTCTTTGGGTGTAAAAGATAGGAAATAGCTTTAAGCAAGTGGGGGCATACCTCTAAAAGTACTGTGGGAATGGAAACAAACATACTCCCTTTACAAATACTGGGCATCATCCATCCAGAGTCGAGTACTCTTTGAGAGCTGAACATGTTTAATTCCCTGAAATCAATGGGAATTCAGACTGGTTTGTTTTGGGGTGAATTATATAACAGGTCTCTTGCCTTTTGTAAAACCTAGGTGCATACACCATACATTGTGATGTCACCCTCACTCATTAGCAATGGAGAGAAAGAGAGAGAAAGAAAATCAGAATATTCTATTTTAAATCTTTTGAAAAAGTGCAATGCCTACTTTTAGCTTTAGGGAAATCTTACACTTCCCAATCCAGACCAAAGTCTCAGACTTGCAACTCTTAAACCATTTCTATTCATGAATTTTGCATAGAACCCAATGCATTGAGCATCTCTGGAAAAGTAGAAAAAAATTATACAATCCATATCCCAGAGAAGATTTTTTCGGGGGGAGGGTGGATGTGATTGTCCAGAACTTGTCCTTTCTTTGCTTCTCAAGATAATGAGAGGAATTAACTAAACCTAAGAGCAGTCTACTTCAGTCCTTGAGTCCGATCCAGTCTCATTGCTTTCCCTTCAGAAGCACAGAAGTGGCAGTTCTCTGAACACCATTACTGTAAAATCTACATCGCTTTATAAAGAGTAAATCTTGAAAAGCATTGCAAATATGTCCCCCCCTCCTTTCAAGCTCTCTTTTCTTGAATACTTCAGCTCTGCTTTTTAAAAAAACTTGAACCTTCTCTACCCCTCCACTTCAGAAAAAGATTTACCAAGAGTCAAAGGAGAAGGCTTTATCTACTGGAAAGAAAATGTAAACCATGAGGGAACAATCTGCAATAGGATCTGAGGGGATGAACCACAGACAAAGTTAAAGGATAGGGATAAGTCCGAGAAGGGAAGGAACTGGGGAACTTAGGTCAGAAACCTCAGGCGGTAACTATGCACTGTTGCCTTAATGACAACCTCACCTCTAGACACCTTCCTTCAACTCTTCTTTTGGTCTGGAAGAAATCTTGCAGCAAAACTGTGTAGGAGCCCTGTCACAGAACTCTATAAGATCTTGTTAATGAAACCAATTAAGCTCTAAGAACTTTGTTGATGAAACCAATTAAGCTCTGTAACCCCCAGTTAATTAAAACAATTAGCACCTGGAAAGAGCCTGAATTATATAGTTAAGCTTTGACAGATAACCCAGGAGCACCATTTAGTGCAAGGGAGGGGGGAGAGGAGAGGAGAGGAAGTGGTGCCTTTCCACATCTTGTAGGACTCCAACTCCTATCAACATCAGCCAGTCAGCCTGGGCAAGGGTCAGACATGATGGGAGTTGCAGTCCAGCAGCAACTGGAGGGCTGTAAGTTCCTTATCACTGATATAGTGGCTTAGATCCACCACAGTTTCCCCACAAATTGAAGGAGTCCTTCTGTTCATGGAGGTGACTGCAATCCATCAGAGCCTACCACTAAGGAAATTGGATAGATTTTGTTGTTGTTGTTGCCAATTCTTCTTGCATCATCTGCCATGATGTTCAAAAAAAGTCTCCCACACCTTCTGGAACAGATTTTTGGAGGGGGACTCAAGAGATTGTTGGGAGTGAAGAACAGGAATTGATGGAGGAGCATTCAATGAGTGGTGCATTCCTAATGGATTTTAGGATTCAACCAAGTGGATCCTTACCCAGGAGGCCACGAAACATGTCAGTAGCATTTGCCTTTGTAGGAGAAGCTTATGGCACAATTGTGGTGAATCACGCAGTGGATTATGTTAAGCAATATGGCTAGGAAAGGGGTATAAAAGTTAGAAAGAAAAGATGCGCATCCTATGGCAAATAGAGACCAACCCTGGGAAAGGTCTCTAGGAAGGGAGCATGTCACTCTGTGGTCTCTACTACATTGTTGATGTTATGTGCACAATAGTGATTGCAGAGTATGAAATAATTATCTAATGCAAAGCATGGTCAGTTATTTCAGTATTTTTACTGTCTATTAAAATATTATTTCTCTGCCAGTTTATTTAGGTACTAATAACTATATGCTTTCATTGCATAATTAAGACATTGCAAAGTGGTTGAACAATCACTTTTCTTCCTCTTTCTTTCATTCCTCAGAATCCCTCTCCCATGACAATGACAATCTACACATATAAACAGTCACTCATTCTGCAGATTTCTGATAATCAGATTTCCTGTGATATAGACACATGTGAAATATTAAAGAAAGTCATAGGTTGACGATGTTACATTGAATCCCAGCAGCAAAACCATATGATCAAAACTCGGGCTGAGAGAGGCCCCTGCCTGAAACCTGGGAAAGCCATTGCCAGTCAATGTAAACAACCCAGCTAGATGGGCTGATTCAGACAAGAGCGAGATGGGCAGATCATTGTCTTTGCACTTGTTGGACGCATTTTAAGGCAGTTTCCTATGCTAATGCAGTGTTGGCTTAGCACTGAGTAAGGATGCAGTCCTAATCCCACTTATATGGGGGTAAGCCCCATTGATTTCAATCTCACCCTACTTTGCGTTTTACTTTGTAGATGCTGTTTGGTTCTCAGTCAAATGAGTTGGTTGCTGGATTCGTGAGTTGCTTTGAAAGTAATAAAGGCTATATTAATTACAGCTTCTCCTTAATTATTTTTTTCAAACAATATAATTCATATATATATATATATATATATATATATATATATATATATATATATATATATATAATCCCAGGTGCATCTTGCATTGCAAAAGCAAGAAGTAAGATCTTAAGGTTGAATTTCAGTTTGTATAAGATCCAAGTCATGAAGAATTGGAGGAGATATAATGACATATCAGTTAGTATTTCTAAACTTTACTGTTGTTCCAAGAGGATGTACATAATGATTACAATCCAGAATGGTTGCATGCAGGGACACAAGAAGCTGCCTTATACCAAGTCAGACCATATTCTGTCTAGCTCGGTGTTACCAATACTGACCGGCAACTCAGGGTGTCAGATGGGGGTCTCTCCCAGTCCTAATTGGAGATGTTGGGGACTGAACCTAAGAGGGACCTTCTGCATGCACAGCAGATGCTCTACCACTGAACTACTGAGCTGCTGGGGCACTCATGTAGAAATTATAAATTATATTAGCTGATACTCTGCTAATATTTACGTTCACTATGTGAAACCACTGGCTTGTATCTATTGTCCTCAGGTCTATGCAGACTCCTAAGGACTAGCCTTGAGATATTGTGCAATTGTATCTGTACACGGCAGTGATATGCTGCTCAGTATAAATCATTGGCACAATCAGCTCTGACAGCACCAAATCATTATATGTGCCATTCCAAGAAATGGATGAAGAAACCAGCTATTGGGAACTGTTGCCACAATGCCCTTTTATGCACACTGTTCCTAGACCATAAAGGAATGTGCACACAGTGTGTGTGTGTGTGTGTGTGTGTGTGTGTGTGTGTTACATGGTTGGGTGGGTAATAGAAATAGAAATATTAGTCAAAAACCAATGGTGATGGCACCAAGTTCACCTTCCTGGGGAGTGTGGGCTTGCCTGATTCTTTTCCTAATTCTCCTCAGCACAACCCTCGTCCATCCCTGACATCTTCCACTTTTGATGTTGGTTGGACCAGGGTATTGGAGGTTTCCATGGCTGCCTCTGTCCATCACCAGATCTCTGTTCATAGCTGTCAACCTTTCCCTTTTTGCGGGAAATTCCCTTATTATAGCATTGGGAAACAGCAGGGAGGGTTGACAGCTATGTATATAGCAGTGGGAAACAGCAGGGAGGGTTGACAGCTATGCTGACATTATATATATTGGAGAGGTTGATCCAATATATCTCATGGCCCTTTGAACAGGCACTTGCAGCTGAAGTACCTTAAGGAGTACTTAGTCAATTGTTACTTGTCGTTCTTATGATTGGAAGTACTCAATTTCTGTATGTTTTTTGTATTGTTAATTCCATTGATGACAACACTCCAATTTTGCTTTTGGTATTTATTTATGTGGAAAATTTATAGACCACTAAACTTGAGCAAATATGGTATCAGTATAAAACAATACAAACAGAATAAATAATGCAGATTAAATACAGTTCCCACAAAGAAATCTGTGAGTCAACCCATTCTTCTAGGGAACAGAAACAGAAGTTTTTAGCATCTGATGAAATGTGTATAATGTTGGAACCTGTCTAACTTCAATAGACAGCGTATATGTGAATTATACTTTCTTGTCGTTTTTGGATTCTTGTTCATGTTGTGCTTGGTTTATTCATATTATTTCTTTTTAGCAAACAACAACAATGGCAACAAAAACAACAATGGCTGCTTGGTTTGTCTTGCTCAGAGCCACAGTGCTTGCCGCTGACCAAAATGCTCAGCACTATTCAGTGCTTTGTTTCTTGTAGCATCCTCTCCATCACCAGCCTTGACATTTATTCCTCCCTCACAAACATTAATGGGAGATGCCTTGAGGAGCCTGTTATATTTTAAAGCCTTCAATCAACTGGTTTCCTGAATGCATTTCAGCAACTGAGGTCAGAGATGTGTTGAGTTGAAGTAAAAAGTATGGGGAAGCAGGAAGTGAGTGAAGTCATTATCTGAATCATTTGCAAGCACTATGGAAACATCTTCCACCTGAGTTATTTTTGTGCATCTGTTTTAAGAATGGCTTAGATTTAGCCAGTCTAAAGTTGCCGTTGATTTGATTTAATTACAAATTGACTTGTCAACGCAAGTTTCCTCCATGGGCTGGGGGCTGAATCCACCAAAGATTATGGAATGCTGCCAGCAGAACCTGACTCTTCATGCTCAATGGTTCTTGTGCCACTGTGCAGGGAATGCCCGATCCCATCCCTATGTGTGGCATTCTTTGGGTTGTTATGGGCCACTGAAACCATAGAAGCAGATTCTATAACATAATGGCTGTGGAGGGGCAGGCATTTACCAGGAACAAAGCCACACTTTAGTTGCCCTTGGTTCATGTTTCTGCTTCCAACGCTGCCATATGAACCAAATCCCACAATCAGACTGCCCATGGAAACAGGTCTTTTTAATGTTACCTTTTACATGGGTGTACTGTGCCTAAAGGATGATACTCAACCTTGACTGAAATCAGTACAATTATTTAATAAATCTACTGATGACATAATTTGCCTTCACAGCAAATTAAATTATGCAACTAAAAATGCAAATGTATTTAATTAGTGTTATTTATTCTAAGATGGTTGGTTTTTGCACACATCTCTGCTCATAGACGGCCAGTATATATTAGCAGAATGGCTAGCATGTAAAGGATTCTGCCCAATTTTCATTTTGACTATCAGAGAGTTGTCAGTTGTTATGTGCTAATCTGTTATTCCTGCCTGGACAGCCTGAAGTGGTTCAATCCAAGAAAAGCTTGACCACTGGATTCTGAGGTAAATGAGCTCGCATCCGTAAATTCTGTAACTAAGAGTATAGAATGCATATCAGCCTGTCTGGCTGGAATGTCTCTAGCTGACAGACACAAATGCTTAAGTTAAAATGAAAGACAGCTTAGAAATGAGTAGCACTGTTCATATGTAAATATTCGGTTGGGTTGTTTGTTTCAGACTATTATAAAGATCATCATAAAGTTCTGCCATTATAATTCACCTCCTTCCAGTAATTTGGAGCCTTGTTGACAATCGAATTTATTGAGTAATTTGCGACATGGTCCACATTTGTTTGGGCTTCATTCTTTTTGTCTAATATCTCTTGTAACCCTAATCCAGCCAATAGGTTTTTCCCAGAGTTGTGATTCATGAAGCAAAAGGTGATTGATGGTCTTTGCTGAGCTATTCTTATGTACAGTGCAAATTTATTATACTGCCGATTGGTGTACAAGGGAAACATTACCTTCTCTGTCACCTTGTAAAGGTCTCACCACCCTCTCCCAGCTCGAACAAATTTACCAAGTCTAAACAAATCCCCTTCAGCAAGAACATGACTTACAGGGCTAGATCTGTTGAATTAAGTGCTCATTTTTGTGCAACAAGGGATGCCATGTATTGAAGAGCCTAGCAGGTAGAGGTAATAGTTCTTTAAATAAAACCACTGGCCTGCTTACAAAAATGCTTACTGTCTAGCATTTACATTGTTCTGAATACAATGGTACCTTCTTAAAATAAATTCCTGTAAAGTTACAGAGCTGGTAAAATATTTCTGCTGTGCAACGTGGGAAACAGGCTCATAAATATTTTTGTGGAAAAAATGGTGAGATGAGACCCTTTTCATTTCTATGTACCGGTATACCATATGGATAGATATACAGTATATCTAAATATTTATGGGAAGTTATACTACCTGTTTGGCAATAGCAAAGATCTGATCTGCCAGGGGTTACTGGGCAGAATAACACACAAACTGAGGAAATGTGAATGTTTAGACATGAAAGATTGAGGAGTTGTCATGTCTTCCGTTTGCAAAGGCCTTCCTAAATGTGTACCCACCCATATACTTGCGATACGCAATTGAGGTGAATATAATGAGGGTTCTAAATCTAAACCCATGAGTGCAGGGGGCTCCCCACTCCAGACAGTTACCCTTCAACTTGTGGAGCTTGAAATGGGCATTCCCCAAATAATGTTTTACCATAAACTCAATACTTTTTTTAAAAAAACACCCAATGCCATTCATTAATCTCTACAGGTTTTCAGTATGGCCTATGTTGTCTGGCTATTGCTATGAAGCAGTTTGATCAGGGCAGCGTGGCTATGAGGTGTATTGAGGCCATCACCTCAGGGAGGCAGGTTCCAGACAGCTGGGATGGGTGCTGCCACCGTGCACCCACTACCACTCACCCACTGCCCTACCACCCACCACCCACTTCTCTCTGGCTCCTTTTATTGCCTAGGCCGCTTCCAGACAACAGTGGCTGTGGAGTAAGAGGTGGATTCAGCATTTTCAGTTTGGTCTGGAGTGGCAAAATGTCCTGGGCCAGCCCTGGCTTAGATTTTATTCTGTTTTTTTATATTTTATATTACCTTATTTCAGCGAATGTTAGTTTCAGCACTCACTCCTGACTAGATGGAAAGGGTAGTCCAAAAATTGTGCAAATATATAAATAGGTTTCGGGCTGCTAATCTTCATGTAATTTTGAGTTATCATGCCATTCCCAGCAAACACAGCAATCAACGCAAAACCTCTTCTGAAATTATACAAGCTGAAATCATGAGATATGTCCTAGAACAATTTTAAGGATTCCTAAATTACATTTGCTTTACAGGTCTTCCAAAAATGTTTTAACCAAAATTAGCCTCGGTGGAAGGATGTTCTCCATTGCTTGTTCCTCATGAGTTCCTTCACAGGAAAAAAAGTCCCTTAAAATTAATACTCCTTCCCAGATGCAAATACACTTGGCCAGCCCCTGACAGAGTAAAAAAAAAAAAAAAAAGCATCTATTTACCTATGCACCTGCTAAAAATCTCTGAAGCCCCACCTCTTAGGAAACTTGTGAAACAATCTGGGAACTGAGCCAAAGTCCACACTCCTGCTATATAAGAGTCATCAAAAGACAGGTGCCTCCTCAGAAGCCTGTCGTTCGGTACCTGTTGCCGAATCCCAGCCAAGATGGGGACAGGCAGGGGGGCAAGGATACCACTATGGATACCAATGCTAGTGATCGCCTTAACATGCCAAAAAGGTAGGAAATTTTAATGGAACTTCATTCCCTGGGCAACAGCTAGTGCCTGCTTTCTCCAAGGTCCGAAGGACTTTACAGTGATTTTGTTTTCCTTGCCTCATTAAATCTAATCAGGACTTTAAACATATTTGCCCTGTATTTTCCTATCACCATTCTAATGACAATATGCTTAGGTTTCAGGGTAATAAAATTCACTGCCCCAGTGCCCCGAGGCAGTCGTTTGGTAGATCAATAGGCCATGATCAGTAAGTAGATCAGCCTCAACATAAAAGCCATTAAAAATTGGTTTCATCTTTTATGCTCAGACACTGATTGATTGATTTTTGCTAGTATGAATGAGGTTTGTAAAATGTGATTGCTGAAAGGAGCAAACCTGGCAGGTTAATAGGGCAAAGAGAGAATTGTATATATTCTTTGTAACACCATATGACTGCATCATTAAGCCTTTTGAAGTCAGTGGCAAAATTCTTGCTGACTTCGATGAACTGAGTTCCAGTTTAAATTCAGTTATGTTTGAGATCAGCCGTACAGAAAGGGGTACCTGAATAGGACTTTATTCCAGTGGAGCATTTTTCTGTGGCCTTCCATGGAATCAAAGTATTCTGAAATAAGGGGCCTACTATTGTGATCCATGGAACTAAAAAGCTCTGCGAAAATGAGACAATACTTTTAAGGGAAACACGGTCTGAAAACTTCTTTCCTTCTATCAGCATCTTTGATAGAGAACCATTTCAAGAGTCTTTCGAAAACCAGTTCCATTCACATTTTCTTTCTGAGACTAGAGCAAAAATGGCTGCAAACTCTAGGTTCTGAAAATAGCACAATACATAGCTATTTGAAAACTAAACCAGCCAAGCCCAGAGCCAGTTATTTCCTCAGCAGTGCATCTACAGAGAGTGTTCTTGAGTTAATGACTTCTCTCTCTTCCCCTTCAATTGCAAATGTGTATTGAAACAGGATGGTTTCCACTTACAGCTACAATCTTCTATATGGGCATCAGTAAATACAGTGAATACTTCACCACAGTACAGCTGGTGTAGGCTACATGGAAGGAACTACATCACTATCATTACAAATCTGCCTTATTTAAGATACCATCTCCTACCGATTTATACTGGAAAAATAGCATAGAATTCAGGACAGCTGTTTCAGGGAGAATTGCACATGACATGTATGCAAGTAAGGGGAAGTTTGTTTGGGGGTTTGCTTGTTTTTTAAAGGTGGGTGGTTCCAGAAGAGGAAGCTGCCCAAGGCTGATTCAACTGGTTCATGTTTTGGTATGATTTTGCATACCAACAACAAGAAGCTACATCGTGGCAAAAAAATTGTGCAAATAGGTTTTGGTATTCAGTCAATTGTCAGTTTCCACACAGGATTTTCAAAGGTCTAATGGCCAATCCAACTCCCATCAAAGTCATCACCTGGCTTAGGGTGGCGATGGATGCAAAGCTCAGTTAAAATGTCAACTCAGGATGCTGCAGCAGTTGAAGGGCAAAATCCACTTTAGGGTTTGTTATAAAAGGGATTGGAAATAAAATAGGCAATGTGTCATAATAGGTTAGATCCAGACTAAGTTAATCATGCTTTATTATCTTTCAAATCAATGGGGTAAAGTTCCTCTGGACCAATTTAAGCCCCATTCAGTGGGTCTGCTCCACTAAGTCTCTTGATCCACATCAGTGTTGTAATATAAGTCTGCGGTGTACTTGCATTTGGAAGGACCTATCCACACTTACCTTGTCCCACCACTTTCCTCCTGGGAAACTCACTCCTTACAACTGAATCACAGCAAACGTCAACTGGATTTTCCATGAATTGATGATTGCTCTGTTTCAGTGGGAAAGAGCAAGTTTTCCTAGGGAAAGCAGTCTGGGAAATGGAAAACTCCCAAGACTCATGCTTTCTAGGCATGGGACAAGGGGAAGTGTGGGTGAATGTGAATTCTGCACAGTTCTGGCCACCTTATCTCAATAACTGGGCAAGGTCAGTTCAAGGGATTAATGGGTTGGAGCAGTTTCCCACTCAGGAAACGTGAGCTCAGAATAGAAGGGGGCTTTTTTCTTCAGAAAAGAAAGGTAACTAAAGGGTGAGTTCTAGAGGTTGACAAAAGCATAAACTGTGTTGAGAAAGTGGACACAGAGAGCTATTTTCTCCCTCTCTCATGCCAGAACAGGGAGTTACCCAACGAAACTGATTAGCACTTGATTCAGGATAGATAAGAGAAAGTCCTTCATCACTTTACACACATTTATGGAATTTGATGCTGCAAGATGAAGGCATCTCTTAGGTGACTTTAAAAGAGGAGCAGAAAACCAGTCAGGGAGGGCAGGTTGCTATCCATAATAATTAAGTGGAACCTCCATGTTCATGCAGTACAAATCTGAATAGAGTATCAGTTGTGTGGAATGAGGGAGAGAGTGGGAAAGGTCTGCTGCCTTGATACTCTGCTTCTACTGGGAAGGGTCAGAGCTCAGTGGTAAAACACATGCTTTGTCCAGTGGAGTGAACTCCCTAACAACTCAAAGCATCTGATGCTTTACAAATGGGAAAGCCACAGATAATCATAGAATCATAGACTTGTAGACTTGGAAGGGACCCTGAGGGTCATCTAGTCCAACCCCTTGCAATGCAGAAATCTCAACTAAATCATCCCTGCCAGATGGCCATCCAACCTCTGCTTAAAAACCTCCAATGAAGGAAAATCCACAACTTTATGAGGGAGTCTGTTCCTCTGTTGAACAGCTCTTACCATCAGAAAGTTCTTACTGATGTTTAGCCAGAATCTCCTTTCTTGTAACTTGAAGCCGTTGGTTCAGGTCCTACTTTACAGAGCAGGAGAAAACAAGCTTGATCCATCTTCCATGTGACAGCCCTTTAGATACTTGAAGAAGGCTATCATCCTTCCTCTTAGTCTGCTCATCCCCAAGCTAAACATACCCAATTCCCTCAACCATTCCTCATCAGGCTTGGTTTCCAGGCCCTTGCTAATCTTGGTTGCCCTCTTCTGCATAGATTTCAGCTTGCCAATATCCTTCTTAAATTGTGATGCCCAGAACTGGACACAGGACTCCAGGTGTGGTCTGATCAAGGCAGAAAAGAGCAGTACTATTACTTCCCTTGTTCAGGACACCATACTTGTGTTGATGCAGCCTAGAATAGCATTGGTCTTTTTCTTTTTTTCTTTTTTTACTGCTGCATCACACTGTTGACTCATGTTAAGCTTGTGGTCTACTAAGACCCCTAGATTCTTTTCACATGTACTACTGGCAAGCTAGGTGACCCCATCTTAAATTTGTGCAGCTGGTTCTTCCTGCCTAAGTGTAGAACCTGACATTTGTCCCTATTGAAATTCATTTTGTTAGCATGAGATCAAATCTGTGGGTCTGCCTACTTGTGAGCCTGCCTGTGTGCTGAGACACCCATGCACAATATGCCTCCATGGTCTGAAGCAAAGGACAGGTCTTTTAAAATATTGATGCTTAGACTTCAGAATGCCCTTTCCTGAGAATTTCACATAGCCCCTTCCATTCTTGGTTTCAGACAGCATGCTAAAAACAACTTTGTTTAACTGGGCTTTTGAAAGAGGAAGGAAATCAATAGCTTTAGGAGACTGGTTGATGATTTGAAAATTGTATGTTGAGCTGATGCCAGTTCCCCCACCTATGATGTTTTGTATGTAGTTTTGGCTGTTAGCTGTTAAATTGATGGGCTGGGCAAAAATATTTTTAATGAAGAAATGAATTAAAGTTTGGTCAAATCCTGTGCCTTTGCCATTTGCTAGTTAGCTGAATTGTTGCAGTCTATAGTAATTCTTCCTTTCCCACTGTTTTAACTGTTACCACAGTGAACGCCCAGGTTAAGCAATCCCAGTATGAAGACCAGCAATCCCAGTATGAAGACCAGCAGTATGATCAACAGCAGCAGCAGTCAAATTATGACTATCCTTCTGTGCAGCCGACACATGATGACCGTAGGTGTTCATTCGGACTCCAGGGCTAGCCAGATATGCTTGCAATGCCAGTTGCCAAGCCATAATTTTTTCCGCCTTTCCCATATCCTTGGTCTCTGCCTTAAATTCCTACATACTTTTCTATCCCAGCCTCTTAGTAGGCAGAGATGAGGCAATACTGAAGCTAAAGGTTTTCTGCTTTAGCTCACAAAGTGATTGACTGCACACCCCTCTGAGTTTTACCTGTTCCCTTTTGCTCTGAAAATGAAAACTGAGCTCCTCAAGCTATTAATTTGTTATCTTTGGGAACATGTAGAGTGTTAAGGCTTGATTCTTAGATAGTGTACAGTGGATAAAGTTTTGTTTATCTTGAGATTATGCTAATTTCCATCAGTCAAAGAGCAAGCAAACACCCTCATGCTAGGCAGGTATCTAATCTGGAACTATGTTTGCATAGCATAGGTGTTTGCGCAGCACACAAATATATTATGTGTGAGCATGGGTGTACACCCATGCGGTACACCCATGATAGTGGGACATTTAATAATCCCTTTGTGCTTAGAAGTTCTAAACTGCATCACTCCCAACTGGGACAGATCGAGCATATGTGCATAGCAGTTTTAGCATTCTGGAAATACCTAAGAATGTTAGATTGTGTTTTTGAATAATTAGAGAAAGCTGTTTGCATGGCTCACCGGCAAGATCACCTCCCTTTCTACAATAAATTGCACATTGTCCATTTTATGTAATATGCTTAAAAACTGGCTCCCTTTTAGCTAAAGTAACAGAACTGACAGGGAGAAGCCAAAGTTAAAGAGATTCAGAAAGGAACACAGCTCATGACCCAGCCAAAGTCAAACACTGTAAAGCCTCTTTAAATTCAATGGAAGAGTTAAATGTGCTGTTGAACATTGGCTTTCATCACTTTGTGCAATTTACAATCAAATTTATTCTGAAAAATGGGTGATTATCTCTTGCTTTGCCTTAATCTAACATTAATTGGGTTTCACACTCTGTGCAACCTACAAACTATGGGGAATAGCCAACGAAGTCAGAGTAGACCCTCTGAAATTTATGGGCTTAATTACTTACATCAATTGATATCGATGAGTCAGCTCTGAGTATGACTAACTTTAGATATTACCCAGTTAAATAGAATTAAAGAATTCTTAGGTAAATTTCTTTGACATAAGTTTTGCAAATGATAAGCAAAGTGGTTCTTAAAATAAACTATGGTATTCATTTCATATGCTGTATTCTATTTATGGTAGGAGCTATAAAAGATCAAAATTATTCACATTTTGAATCATCCAAGATACACAGAGTTAGTTTTGTATTGCTTTTAAAAGCAGGCTAAGTTTTTGTGAGGCTTTTGGTTTTAACTGGAAAAGCCTTAAAACCAGTTTAGCACCTGGAGTGGTGTCCAGCAACGCTTCCACTGCGTTCTCCTGCTTCTCCAGTGCTTTTGCAGAGTTTTTTCTAACTTCTTACTTCTTACTTCTTCTTGCGAAACGGTATGTGTGCCTTTCGTGCCAGCAATTAAACTCCCACAAAGTCTGGCTTGATTAAAGCAAGTAAGCTTTATTTACAAGCATATAAATCATGGAGCTCCTCTCCGGGGCTCACGGAAGACATGTCTGCTCAAAAGTGAAAGCAGGACTGACTCGGAAATAAACGGTGCGTCACATAAATCACAAAGGCATTGCATACAGCAGATAACCCCGGATGTAGTGACATCATCCCTGTGAGAGGAGCGAACTGTTGAGCTTCTTTAACCCTCAAAGCTCCAAACATCACAGTTTTGCACTAACTATTTTTTTTATAACTTTTCTGCATCTCATTATTTTTTATATTTTATTGCAAAAAACAACAACACAGAAAAGAGGGACTTTCTGGGGGAACTGTAGAAAGCTTTATGTTTCAAAGTGTAGAAAGAAATTCTTACATAAAAAACTGCAAAGGAATGGCACATAAACTACAAGTGTTGGTGGATCCTAGTGGGAAGGGAGGAAACCTGCTATTTCCTCCTCTCTTCTTGTTGCAATAGCCCTTGTGTTGAACAGAATCTATGTTTTTACTGCAAAGGGGCAAACACTGGTGTAGAAATATCTGGAAGTAATTCCTGCATCATGGCTAGCCCATAATGAGATTTCAGAAATGACAAAAGAGGCTAAGACAAGGAGAACCTACTGGATCATGTCAATGGCCCATCTAGTCCAGCATCCTCTTCTCACAGTGGCCACCCAGATGCCTGTGGGAAACCCTCAAATGCTGATATCCTTTCCTCTCACACCAGGTTTAATGAACTGCTACTTCAGTGTAGCAACACAGAACGGCTATAATTACATATACAGTTAAACCATGGTTTGTTTAAACCATGGCTAGGTTAACAAACCACAACATATCATAGACAAGTAAGCAAGCCACTGTTTATTTTCCCAACGTATGTTTTGTTTCTAGCCTTCTGCCTCTGTAACTTGGCAATTGTCTCAGGCAGGATTGCCAACTGAACCAAGGTAAAGCAGCAAGGCTGCTGGGTTTGGACAAAATGACAAACCTTTGTTAAAATAAGCCATGGCTGAAAAGCCAACAACAAACCATGGTGTGTCATAGTTTGTTACCAGAAAACAAACCATGCTTAATCTGTTTGACTACAACTTTGAATATTCAAACAAACAACTCTTATTCAACATACAATGGCTTCATGTTACATGTGATCTAGACCAAGACCATGCTATTGTACTGTAGATGCTGCTGTTTGTTATACCTAGATACATTCAGTGCAAATCTCTTTGTATGCAAGTTCAGAAACAAGATATTCCATAAAACATAATCACATTTTGTTCCACTACCTCCACTTATATTGAGAGCCAAACACAGTGAAAGGATTTAATCCCTCTCACCTTGCTCGCAGTGTATGTGATGCCCTTTCACAACGCAAAGGGAAAGCAATTAATTTCCAATGTGACTAGTTTTACCTGGAAGAGGCTGGTATCATATTCAAGTTATGCTCCACATGAGAAAAGCCTCATTACATGAGTAAAGTTGGCACCATTTTGGTTATTTTGACAAGTTGTATTTGGTGCCAATTCTGACAGAACGCTTTTGACATTTGATTTCTGCAGAAAGTGGTAGGTAGTGTGACACCAATACTTTCCTCATGTGCATACCTGAACACTTACGTAGTTAAGAATTTTTTTTGTGCCTACTTACTTGAGAAGAAATCTCAGTAAACTCACTGGGGAATCACTTCCAGGTAAACTATGCACAGGACTGGGCTATCAGTATGACAAATCTCAGGATTTCATCACCAGCCACTTGGCCTCTACCTTAGAATCCTCTAATAGCTCGCTAGAATTTGCATTTAAAAGCCACACTATCTAGAATAGAAAAAAGAGGGGAATTATGAAGCATAGTTGATCTCTCAGTGCCCCAGCCAGCAAGGCCAACAGTAAGAGATCATGGAACTTGTAGTTCAGAAGGTCTGGAGAGTGCCAGGCAGGGGAAAACTGCATTAGAGCTTTAGTCATCAAATGGATTAGGAGATATCTGACTCTCTATTATTTCATTATGGAAATTCTGGTGCAAGCTGTAATCATATTTATTTCCATCAGCTTTCGTCACACCATCTCGTAGTCCTGTGACCATCATCCCTTCCATGAGAACAACTCTGGCTGTGAAAGGTAAGTGGACCAAAAAACACATTCTTGTGTTTTAGACAACAATCTTCCACTCACTGGGCGAAATTCCACAAATGAGTCCCATCAGTGGCAGCCCTATGCCACTTCCACTTGTGCAATGGGGCCCTCCCCCCTCCCCTCTTCCCCATCTCCGCTGTGTCCTCCCCCACTGCCATTGGCTCTGGCGAGTTGGGAGAGTGCCCAGATTGCGGGTGGGGAGGTGGGGTGGAGGAGAGGGGGATTATTCCATATGGCAAGCTGAAATGCTTTCCCTGACGGAACTATTCCGTTAGCAAGAAGTTGGATGCCTCCCACTGATTCAAGTTCCGTTCCATTCACTTCAAAGGCTCTTTAGCAGCTGTATTCCAGAAAGGAAGATTGCAAAACTGAACCTTAGTATCATATCAGTTAGAAATGAACTAGAGAGAAACAAGGGAAAGGGAAACAACCCATGGGCTTCCCTTCAAGGTCAAACAACAGATCAAGAGCAAATAAAAGAATATCATGTGGCCGTATTTTATAGGAATGTAGATTTTGAAGATAAACTGAGGATGATTCTTGGATGAATGGATAGGCGGGTGGGTGGGTGGGTGGGTGAGCAAAGGATTTGGGTAGAACCTTATAGGTTATTTTGAATCCACAGCCGGAAACTCTGCTCACAATGGGAGAGTGTGTAGCACATGGGGCAACTTCCATTTCAAGACCTTTGACGGGGACATCTACCATTTCCCTGGCACCTGCAACTACGTCTTTTCCTCCCACTGCAAATCTGATTATGAAGACTTCAACATCCAAATAAGGCGCTCTGTGGTTGAGAATGCTGCCATTATCAGCCATATCATCATAAAAATCGATGGAGCAGCCATTGAAGTGACCCCACACTCCATTACTGTCAATGCAGAACAGTAAGTTCAGCTACTTTGCTAACGACCTTATTAATGCTATTGGAGCCAACAACACAGAGTGGCTGTGTGGTGCCCGAGCAAACAGCTATGCATAGTCCAAGGTGGGTTATAAATGCCACAGCTTTTATTGGTTGTAGCTGTAGTTCACAGGCTCCAGTGTGTCAGAGAGCAACGATCTTGTCATCAGGCACCTAAAGTGATGGAATAAGGCTGATTTATAAGTGAAAGTGTTAAGAGAAAAGCGTCTTTGCATGAGAATAGTCATGGTTAGACCTGGGCCACATCAGTCTTCAAGTTATATAAGAATGGGGTATTTCATATGCTTGAACCATGTGTCTGTTTATATTGAAGGGATGCCATGAATGTTCTTAAAAAGATGAATTAGGTTTTTGTCACCGAGAGGTTTTCTATTTGCCACCTCCAGTTGCAATTTGCTTTATCTCCAGTGTCCAGCTGCCCTACAGCCACTTGGGGATCTTGATGGAGACAGTCTCAGGTTACCTGAAAATTGTTTCCAAGCTAGGCTTGGTGATCATGTGGAACCAAGAGGATGGCCTTCTGGTAAGAATATGAATGCTCAATATGCTGTTTTGTAATGAACAACCATGACACTATTTATCTTGTGTTTGTTAGCAAGTAAGTGGTGATTAAAAGTATTTGCAGTTTAGATATGATGCCATCCATTTCATTTTGAAATTAGGTAAAAACAAATTTTGAAATTAGGTAAAAATGTCTGTTTCTGGCATTGAAGATTGCCTAATGCAAGATTACCTTCTTCTTAGTAAAGAGCAGGGAAACAAGAAGAAAGCCGTTGCTAAAAATGAATCGCTTTTCTCATGTAATCAGCATTCCTGAGTGCATATCTTTTGGAGAAAGGTCTTGAGCTGCACAGTTTAGAAGATAAAAGCACAAGGACAATCCAGCACTTAAATTCAGACTATTTTAAAAGTGAAATGTAAAGATAGCTACAACTCTTGGGATTTTTAAAAAGGGTTTTTTTTTGTTTTGTTTCAGTTTAGTCATGAGTGACTTCATAAGTCATGCCTGATATTGTGAACCGGAATGATTATTCAATACGGTATATCCTATTGCTCTCTTGAGCGCTTGGATCATTTCTTTGGTGGTCTGGTCATTATGTTTCATCATGTTGTTATCCTAATTCAGTGGGTTGGATCAAAACTTGAAGAGGCAGAGCTGCACTAACCAGACACTCTTCCAGGCAGAAGTGATGAGTGTGCTTCCTTTCATCTCCCTCTTCTCTCTTCAGCCCCACATGCCCCCACTCAAATCTGTTCCAGGGGGTTGGGGAGCCTGTCAGACCAACATGGAAGATGATGTGGTGTGGAAGGGTTCAAGGAAGAAGGGGGAACTGTTCTAAGAATAGAGAGTAATCAAAATCAGCCATTCGAAATTAGCTCAGTCAGGTTAAATATTGAGTTCATCTATACATCAGTAATTCACCACTCTCATGCAAAACCTGCCATCAGCTCTCATTTTTATTCATCATATTCAACACTCTGTGCTTTCACTATACTTATCTCTTGCTTTCCCCATTTGTTTTAGCTTGAACTGAATGAGAAATATGCTAATCAGACTTGTGGACTTTGTGGAGACTTCAATGGAATCTCAACTTTCAATGAATTTGTTTCTAACAGTAAGTATACAAAAACATAAACGCACACTGGCAGTTCTGTTGTTATTGCTTCTGAAAGTTCATTTGTAAGACGGCAATGTTTATTTTGGCAAACACTTGTGAAAGGCTGTGTGGCATTTTAAAAGGACCAAGGCTCGTCTGCTGAAGTGATCTCTTACAAAAATTGCAGTCTTTGTTTTCCCTGTCTTTTTGTAGCTAATTGTGTAAATGGTCTATTACATCTTTAAAACATGATTATTATTTTTTTTACAATGTGGGAAAGGGGCTCCCAATTTCGAATATACGAACATAGGACCAGTTACAGGTAGGTAGCCATATTGGTCTGCCATAGTCGAAACAAAATAAAAAATAAATAAAAATCCTTCCAGTAGCACCTTAAAGACTAACATAGGACAAACATAGGAAGCTGCCTTATACTATTGGCCCATCTAGCTTAGCACTGTCTATGCTGGCTGGCATCAGCTCTCTAAGGTTTCAGACATAGTTCTCTTCTAGTCCTACCAGGAGACACCAGGAATTGAACATGGGGCCTTCTCTATGTAAAACACTTGCTCTACCACTGAGCTATGGCCCTTTCCTGAGTTTGTGTCAAGCAAGGAGAGTAATGATGTAGCAGAGAACACCCCCCTCCAAGTTTCTGACCTGGCTATATCTTGTCTCCCTGACCTATGCCACTATGTGGTGCTAGTCTGGGATGCAGGATCTTTCAAGGCAGACATGGGTAGGATTCCTTCATGGAAGTTTGAAAGAGGGCAGACCTACATTCTATTTTTAGTCATATGCTCCTACCCACCTGTCCTAAAGGATAACAGCCAATTCAGCAGGGAATTCACCATGGATCTTGTACAACTTCTGGTTTGATGTGGCCAGGAAGGCATCTTGGTTGGGATTGCCAACAAGATGATGCAGACAGATGTGGGTGTTTTTACTTTTCCCTCAATGACCTTAGTGGGAACTATAACTGTTAGATTAATCACAACTTGTTAATGCATAGGTATGGGACAAAAATCTGGGCTTTCTTGGGGTAAATGGGTAGAGGTGGAGATTTATAAAATATATCTTTCCAGCAGTTGACCTGGCTGTCACCTCATGGGCTCAAGCTCTTGCTTCTGCATCCATCTCCCAAACTTATCTAGCATAAAGCAAATAAAGTTGTGGCCTGTGCCACCCTGGACCGGTAGGGTTGGCTCTACCCTATCTACTCCTGCTCTAACTACAATTTTAGGATGACCATTTTGAAAATAATGCTATTCATACTTATTGCAGACATCAAATTGAATCCGGTGCAGTTTGGAAACATGCAGAAGATGGACGGACCCACTGAAGAATGCCAAGATCCTTCCCCTTCAGCTGCAAGCAATTGCAGTCAGGAGTTTGTAAGGATTCTTTTTGTTGTACCTTCTTTTTAAGGGAGATCTGATATTTTCTTTCCCTTTGCTTTGTCTTCAGGGAATGTAGAAGAAACTGAGACAATGAACTTTTGGAAATAAATGCTAACTTACAAATATCATTGGTTAAAAATCAGTACTAGTTCAATAGCTGACTGGTGCTTTACGAAGCCCCTTGTTTACACACACTGTCTATTTCCTACTTCCAGAGTACTGTCTGCCAAACTGTATTGACTGGTGAAGCATTCATGGGCTGCAATGCACTGGTTGAAGTACAAGATTACATTGATGCTTGCATACAAGACCTGTGCAGCTGTGATAAGTCTGCCACTGATTACTGCATTTGCAACACCTTTGCTGAATATTCCCGGCAATGTGCCCATGCTGGTGGACTGCCAATGGAATGGAGGACAGAAGATCTGTGTGGTAAGTATCTCTGAAAGGCACTTCTGCCTCTCTGGATCAGACTCATCAAATCATAATGTGGGAGGCACTGTTGTAGGCCATCTAGCCTAATCCTTTGCTTGATGCAGAAATCCAGTAATCCCAACAGATGGTTGCCCAGCCTCTGCTTAAAGACCTCTAGCGAGAGAGGGAACTCTCCAACCCCATGCAATGGCTTCCATTCTTGAATAGAACTTTCCATCAAAAAAAGATTCTCCTCCTGTTCCACTGAAATCTACCCCTGTAGCTTTAGCCCATTTGATTTAGTCCTGTCCTCTGGGGCAGCAGAAGACACACATTTTCCCTGTTTGGTGCAATAGTTCTTCATGTATTGTGCTTTCCTGTCCCTGCCTAGTATACATATACCCAGTTTCTTAATTTTCCCCTCACTGGGCTGGTTTTCCATACTCCTGCTTAAAAAACCCCTCACCAGAACATAAAAGACCATTTGTTTAAAGCAATTTCACCTCAAGAAAACAACAAACACAAAACTTACATAGCGGGTAATCTAATGTTTCATAATTCATGTCTCCTTTCAGCCAAGTCATGCCCTTTCAATATGGTGCACCAGGAATGTGGATCCCCCTGTTCTAATACTTGTACCAATCCTGAAAGGTCCCAGCTCTGTGAAGACCATTGTACAGATGGCTGCTTTTGTCCCCCAGGTAAGTCAACAAACACATGCATTAGGCTGACAGCAGGGGCTCCAGGTATTAAGAAATAGCTTTCCATAGAAAACAGCTTCCTCAGTTACAGTTTTAAATGAGATAGTCATGATTGCTATCCTCTGCTATGAAAATTAAGGGTGGTTCTTACTCTCCCCCCCCCCCCGCTTTGGATTTATTTTCCTTCTGTGATCTTATTCTTTCTATATATCTATATAGAGTGCTTTTGTGTATCGGCAAATTAAAAATTTAATATATGCACACTTCTTTGCATATTTTATTTTTATTTTTTAAATGTTTTCAATTATTTTTTAATATTTCTTGCTGGAAAGGTCATAAACACTATTGCAGAAAGGCAAAATAGAAATACATACAATCAAAAAGATTGTTCTTTTTCGTTTTTTCTAAAAAATGCATGTATTCATTTATTCCATGCTGAAGTGCTGGTGCTATTCTGAGTAACTTTCAGTTTCGGTGGGTGATGCTTAGTGCTTAGTTCTAGTATTAACAGAAAGAGGAAAAGGAACTTTGCTGAGACTGAATGACTGGCAAGTTTTATGAAGGCAGGGTGTTCAGTTGGATGGCTCAACGAACTGATCCAGCATGGTAGCTTGTATGCTATTAAAACAAAGCAAACCTGGTCAAGAACACACACACACACACACACACACACACACACACCTCCAGGTGTTTAATGTGTGGGAATGCTGAGGATGGCAGGAGAGGATATATTGATTTTTAATATCCTTCCCAAATGCGCTAGCAAGTTTCTTCACTTAGCAGAGTGCATCCCCCTTCTTACGCAGGAGAAAACTGGTTGCAAACTCATGTGAGTTTCTTAAGACAATAAATAATTCAATCTGGGTTGCCCAGATTGAGATATGTTCCAATATTCCTGGTAAGACCCCTTTTGAATCCCTCCTAAAAGAATAAAGACACAACAGTCTTATTCATAAGTAACAAAAAGTAGTTTTAGTTACAGGTAGGTAGCTGTGTTGGTCTGCTATAGTTGAAACAAAATTAAAAAATTCCTTCCAGTAGCACCTTAGAGACCAACTAAGTTACTGGTATAAGCTTTCGTGTGCATGCACACTTCTTCAGATTCAGTAGTTTTACTCACGATCAGGCAGAGCACAGTGTGATCCCTGAAGGCAGGCTTTAGGCTTAAAGTTACATACATGTACAAACAGGTTTACCCCATATGGGAGATAACATGGGGGACTGCTCTGGCAGCCAGTAGTACAGTCCAGGTGATGCAGGAAGCAGACAGGATGAACGGGAAGGTCAAAAGGGGGAAGGTAGCAGCATGACTTGGCCTTTTACCAGGTCTGGAAAGGTCATGCTCACCTATTAGTCACATGCAAGGAAGGATGCTCCAGGCCAGGAGGAACAGGAAATTTCGACTGGCTGGACCAAACATTCCCTTGCATGTCCACTCTAGCAAAACAAGGAATGTTGTGCTTGACTGCTCCCAGTGGATTACATCCCACATAATGCAGCTCCCACAATGCCACTTTCTCGAGCTACTGGAAAATGGTAGATTGCCATCAGGAGTCTGGCATGACAATACCAAAGTCAGTGGAACGGTGTAATGTGCCTCACAGATCTTAAAAACAATGAAATTGATACCTAACCTACCTCCTTATTCTTTTAGGCACTGTGTTCGATGACATAAGCAGCTCTGGTTGCATCGCTGTGAAGGACTGTCACTGTACTTACAATGGAGACACTTATTCTCCTGGAGCTTCTTTCGCATCCCAGTGCACTGCATGGTAAGACACCCACATCTGCTCATTCCTATTGCCTAAAAAATAAATGTGATGGGAATAATGACTCAAGTGTAGAATGTTGTGGTATTAAAAAAAGAATCTCCATATTGATGTTTAATACTTTAGTGTCAGTTGTGTCAAATGCTAAAACACTGCAGCATGGAGCCACATGGATGCTCCCTTGGGTTCCAGAAGAAAGGTAGACTATAAATGAAATGAAATGAATTCATAAAATAAGCTACAAATTACTGAAAAAACATCAACTGACAGGCATCAGATTAATATGAGTGAATTAATATGGCTGAATGTCAAGTACAGGTATCCATATTCAAAGGATATACTGTTTCTAGGATATCCCTCCAGGTATATTTGACATCAAAACTCACAAAGAAGAGGAGATATTTGAGGATTTTTAAAGGAGCAGGTTAATGTAATTGTGAAGGAGGAGGCGGGGGGAAACCCCATATTATTATTATTATTTTTTAAAAGCCCATTGAATGCATTCATATAGTATATGAAGGAGATGCAGGTTTAAAGAGGCTTTTGTTCAAATATGCAACATCAATCCATTTCTATTCCAAAATTAACCAAAGGGCCCCATTTCGGCAGTGTGTTTTGAAATATGAAGCCTTGAGGAATACAGGGGTTATGATTTCTTCTTTATTGTTTCAACGTCTTTTCAAAAACAGTTAATAACATTGCTATATCTCATCAAGGAACATTAGATTACCTACAGAAAAGTTGTTCATTAATAAAAGACCACACCCTACAGCAGTACTTAAAGAAAGGGAAATAAGTGTATTAAAATAACCTAGCTTTAGTTATCATACTTTTCTTCTTTGTTTGTTTTGTTTTCCTTGTGTACATTGTCACCTGATGCACACCACTCTCTTCTCTTCAGTACATGTACTGGAGGCCAGTGGGCCTGTGTCAGCCTTGACTGCCCCGGAATGTGCTCTGTTGAAGGAGGCTCCCACATCTCCACATTTGATGAGAAACGCTATTCGGTCTTTGGAGACTGCAGCTATGTCTTAACTAAGGTAACCAAAAGGCAATATTTAACTTTTGGGGAGGTTTTGCATTGGAGAAATCCCCACATGCAGGGATCGAAATGGCTTGGTTAGAATGTCACAGGGAAAAGGTTTGATTTAATTAAGCTATTGACATCAACAGTAATTTTTTATACACAGGAAATCCCAGCAAAGAGTCCAACATAAAATCAGTATGTTGAAGTCAGCAGGCTTTTGCAAAAGTCCCATAGGAAAGAACTGCAGTTGCCATGCTTTGAGGATTTCATATGCAACAGTTCAATTCAGCCTTCCCCAACCCAGATATTTTGGTCAACAATCCCCTTCAGCAGCAGCCAGCATGGCTCTGGTTGAAATCCAAAAACATCTGGAGGATACTGGGTTGGGGAAGACTAGTTTAATTCACTGCTGTTTAAGTATTGCGGTGTATTCCTCAGACTGGGAAACCAAGCACATAGAGTGTGTTTTAGTGGCTGGGGAGATGGAATGGGGCCTGGAAAATCCTGCGTCTGGGTCCCTGTTGGATTTCATGTGTATGCTACATCTGATTGACACAGCCTCATTGACAAGGCTCATCTCACACAAGGCCAATTGAGACTAAGCTAGTTGGACTTAGTTCCCATTAAATTAATGGGACTTGAGTTTAGCCACGACTTATTTTCAATGGGGTTAAAGTATGACTAATTTAGTTTACATCCAGCCCAGAAGCTTTCACTTCAAATCAGCACCTCTCCTCAGATTACCCCCTGTATAAAGCCCTAAACCAGGGATGGGGACCCTGTGGCCTCCAGACAGTCAGAGATGATGGGAGTTGTAGTTCAGCAGCATCTGGAGGTGTTGGTGTTGGTCCAGCAAAACTTTGGGAGCTCTTTTACCCCATGAGCCCTCTTGCCCATTAAGATAATGGAGAGGATGCCCTATTCTTGTGCTAGCTCCTTGCAAGGAAACATCAATGGGAGCAAAGGATAAACCCTATACAGCATTGGCTCCTGTTCTGTGAAACACCCTTCTAAGAGAAATGCCAATTCTTTGATCTTCCTGGCCTTTCAAATGCAAGGTAAAGTATGTTTGTTTAGGCAAGCTCTTAATCTTCCATAGGAGCTCGGTATGATATTTGACCTGTTAAATTATATAGCTGTCAACTTTCCCCTTTTTTAAAGGGAAATTCCCTTATTCCGAATAGGATTCCTCGCAAGAAAAGGGAAAAGTTGACAGCTATGGTTAAATTATCACGTTTTAGTCTTATTTATATCATATTCTGTTTTTTAAAACATGTTAGCAATGTGTTGTAAGCACGACGTTATATTGTTTTAATTGTGGGAAGTTGCCCCATATTGACAATGAAGGGCAGGCTATCATTATTTTAAATAAACAACCCAACTAGCTCAAAAGCCATGCAGTAATGGTTATATAAAAAGCCAGGCATTGCATGCTGCCTACACTCTGTATTCTTCACTTCCAGCTCTGTGACAGCAATGCCTTCACTGTTCTGGGAGAAATTCGAAAGTGTGGCTTGACAGACACCGAGACCTGCCTGAAAGGCATCGCCATCAGCATAGGTGGAGGAGAGACAGTAAGTATGGAAAACAAGGCCCAAATATATGCTTAAATTACACACTGATTTATAGAAGCACTCCCCCTGATTACACACTGATTTATAGAAGCACTCCCCCTGCCCCCAGTGAAACAGCAAATATGTTCAGTCTTATGCAATATGTGTAGAACTGCTCAGTTTTATCTCCTAGTCTCAATTACTGCTCCTAACAATAAACCAGCTGAACTTCAGTCCCCTTGTGTGGCCCTCATTTCCCCTCTAGGTTACAGTAAGTCCTTTCACAGTCTAGATTTCATAATATTGCAGGCCCACTGCCCCACAACCTCAAACCCTCCACCTTTCCTTCCTTGCACATTTCCCTTCCCTTCCTGTTTCTTTGTTTCCAATGCTGCTTTCTTCAAGTCTCCTTCCCCATATCTATCCTTTCCTCTGGTTACTGTTTGTTGGCCTAGTGCTCCCTTTCTTCAACTAACTTGCATCCGGTTTCTCCCTCCCTCCCTTTGCTTCCTTATCGCCTTGTGATTCTTCCCATTCTCCGGACTGCCCCACAAAATTGCTCTGATCCATAGAGAGCCGTGTGAGGAAATTGACAGTTGTCCCTTCCCTCATAAAAGCTGTTCCAGACATTCTAGCAGCTTTGTTTCCTGAGCTGTTGAAGCATTCATGAACAGTCCATTTCCAGCACAATCAGCTGCTGTCAGAGGCTTCACTGCTACAGATGCAATACAATTTGGATTTTGTTGGCAGTTTATGTGCATGAAAAGAGTAGGGAAACAGGGAAACAAGCAGATATTTCCTGTGGTAAATATGATATTTTTAACCATACCTGTTCATCATTATCTTCACCTTTCTCCTCTGCCAGGTAGTTGTGATCAAGTCTACTGGGGTCGTGTATGTGAATATGATCCTTTCTCAACTGCCTATCTCAGCATGTAAGTTTTCCTTTTAGAGATAACATGTGTGGCACTGTGGGTTAAACCACAGAACCTAGGGCTTGCCAATCAGAAGGTCGGTGGTTCGAATCCCCGCGACGGGGTGAGCTACTGTTGCTCGGTCCCTGCTCCTGCCAACCTAGCAGTTCGAAAGCACATCAAAGTGCAAGTAGATAAATAGGTACTGCTCCGGCGGGAAGGTAAACAGCATTTCCGTGCGTTGCTCTGGTTCACTAGAAGCAGCTCAGTCATGCTGGCCACATGACCCGGAAGCTGTACGCTGGCTCCCTCGGCCAGTAAAGCAAGATGAGTGCCGCAACCCATGAGTCGTCCGCGACTAGACCTAATGGTCAGGGGTCCCTTTACCTTTTTATGACATTCATCATTCTTCACTCTCCTACTTTATTATTGTTCTCAACATGAGGGATACCTTCAGCAAGGCTCTTATGATGTTCTTAGAATTTTAGACTTTTCTCTTATGCTAGAAGGCTATTTACTAGGGGAAATGGTTAATATGCTTAGCATAAGCAGCTGTTACCTCATTGTTAAGTATGCAAAATGCAAACACCCTCGTACCCTCCCCCTTGTAGCAAATGCCATAGCCATATGAATCGTCAGTTGACACCTGATGAAATGTTTGATCCCATTGGTAAACTCATTATATTCCACTTCGACAGCCAATGTCACCATCTTCAGGCCTACATCCTTCTTCATCATTGTGGAATCAAATTTTGGCCTCCAGTTACAAATCCAGCTCGTGCCCATCATGCAATTATTTGTACGCTTGGACTCTGCCCACAAAGAGCAGACATGTGGTAAGTGAGTCTATTAGTCATTAGTCTTAAGACATAGAGGAAATGTTCACTGAAATCACTGTGATACTGTATGAAGGATTGCAAGGATCTAAAGTTGAATCCTGACAAGAAAGGTGTACTGTTTGGGGATAACAGGAGGTGGGCAGGTGTGGGGGACTCCCTGGTCCTGAATGGAGCAACTGTGCCCCTGAAGGAGCAGGTGCCCAGTCAGGGAGTCATTTTGGACTCACAGCTGTCCATGGAGGTGCAGGTCAATTCTGTGTCCAGGGCAGCTGCCCGTGGACTGTCTCGCCAGAGTGGTGCATGCTCTAGTTATCTCCCGCTTGGACTACTGCAATGTGCTCTATGTGGGGCTACCTTTGAAGGTGACTCAGAAACTAAACTAATTCAGAATGTGACAGATAGACTGGTGGCTGGGAGTGGCTGCCGGGACCATATGACACTGGTCCTAAAGGATCTTCACTGGCTCCCAGTACATTTCTGAGCACAATTCAAAGTGTTCGTGCTGAACTTTAAAGCCATAAACGGCCTTGGCCCAGTATACCTGAAGGAGCGTCTCTACCCCCATAGTTCAGCCCAAACACGGAAGTCCAGCTCTGAGGGCCTTCTGGCAGTTCCCTCACTGTGAGAAGTGAGGTTGTAGGGAACCAGGCAGCGGGTCTTCTTGGTAGTGGCGCCCACCCTCTGGAACACCCTCTCATTAGATATCAAGGCAATAAACAACTATCTGGTTTTTAGAAGACATCTGAAGGCAACCCTGTATCGGGGAATTTTTAAAATGTCTAATGTTTTACCATTTTTATGTGCTGTAAGCCACCCAGATGGGTGGGATATAAATAATAAAAATATTATTATTATTAAAGTCCCCCTGGTTTTGTCCCAGGTCTCTGTGGAAACTTCAACAGTGTCCAAGCAGATGACTTCAAAGCTGCCAGTGGAGTAGTAGAAGGAACTGCAGCTGCTTTTGCCAACACGTGGAAAGCACAGGCCAATTGTCCCGACATCAAAAATATTTTCGAGAACCCATGTACTCTCAGCATAGAAAATGGTATGTGCACTGCAGAAAATATTTTGCAGCTTTTCTCCTAGGACACTCTTTAACCAACAGCCTAATTAGAAAGACCCTTTAGAATTATTATTTTTTAAGCAGAAACTCACATTAACTCTAAAATATTAACTATTGTATGATAGAAATTGCCCTTGTATAGGGCTGGTAAGGACATAAAGGTAATGTTGACTTTTTAAGCCTTTATATTCCACCCTTCCTTCAAGCAGCATCCTAATTCTTCTCCCTCCCATTTTATCCTCACAACAACCCTGTGAGGTGAGCTTGTCTGAGAAAATGTGACTGGTCTTTGGACACCTAGGGATCTTAAAAGCTGGGTGTGTGAGTCCAACACACACTCTCTAAGTCATAGTTTGTTGCTGTATGCCACACCGGCTCTCAGATGACAGTGGCTCCCTGTAAGAGAAAAAAGGCTTTGTGCAGCTGGAACAATCATTGCAGACTATTCCACATTATCCAGATCACATTATCCAGATCACACTAGAGAAAAGTTGCAAGGCAGACAAAAGATGACGGGTTAAAGCAGATTATAGGTGACTTGAGCAAGCAAGCACAACTATATGATGCAGAAGGAAGGCAGAAAGATACAGTTAACAATGAGAACAAATTCTAATACAGTATTTTCTCTGATTGACTGGCTGGAATAGGTCCTCAAACTCTGATAGCAATTCTTACATGCCTGGGTGGAGGATAGAAAGGGATGCATGAACTAGACTATTGTACAAAGGTGACGTTTGTAGCTCTGCCCTGCCCACCACTGGCATAAGGTCCCTGAGAGGTTGCACAGAAGGGAATGTGTTCCTTGGGCTGAAACACATTGCCCACCTCTGCAGTAATATGTATAAAACCACATTGCCCTCTGTCTTTTACAGAAAAATATGCTTCACACTGGTGCGGCCTGCTGACGGACAGCAATGGACCCTTTCAGAAGTGCCACTCTGCAGTAGAGCCTACTGCTTTCCACACGGTACTTTATACATTCTCTTTCTTTGAAGTACCAATGAGAATCTGAATGTAACTCGGGGGGGGGGGATTAAACTTGCCAGAATGGATAAGCAACACTAGGGCTTCAGTATACTCTCTGCCAGGGGACGCGGGTGGCGCTGTGGGTTAAACCACAGAGCCTAGGGCTTGCCGATCAGAAGGTTGGTGGTTCGAATCCCCGCAATGGGGTGAGCTCCCATTGCTCGGTCCCAGCTCCTGCCTACCTAGCAGTTTGAAAGCATGCAGTGCAAGTAGATAAATAGGTACCGCTCTGGCAGGAAGGTAAACGGTGTTTCTGTGCGTTGCTCTGGTTTGCCAGAAGTGGCTTAGTCATGCTGGCCACATGACCTGGAAGCTGTACGCCAGCTCCCTCAGCCAGTAAAGTGAGATGAGCGCCGCAACCCCAGAGTCATCCGCAACTGGACTTAACTGTCAGGGGACCCTTTACCTTTTATACTCTCAGCCAGACTTTCTGCCATTAATGTATATTATCAGTCCCCATATCATGTAACCCTACATATTCACTTCTTGCTTCACTACTGAATATAAACATCTCCTCATTCCATTCTGTGTGGTTGGCCACATAGTTTGCCAACTTCTGAGGAAGAGGTTAACATGTAAACAGCTGGTTCCCAGGAACCCCCAGGTCCTCAGTAGTTTAAAGCAAGCAGTGTGAAATATATAGAGGCATAAATCTGTTTTTTAAGATTAAATTCATAGATGAGTTCTGCCTGTGAAAGTTTAAGAGCAAATGTCCCTGAAGGGGAGAGTTAATATTAATGGCTATTCTCTGTGTTCCTAGACCTGTATGTTTGATACCTGCAACTGTGAAAGGAGTGAGGACTGTATGTGTGCTGCCCTTTCCTCCTATGTCAAAGCCTGTGCTGCAAAGGGAGTGCTGCTCAGTGGATGGAGAACCAGCATCTGTAGTAAGTTATGAGGATTTTGTAAACCAAAAAGCAAGTGACCAGAGGAGATTTTCAAAGTGTTTCAAATAGAACTCAAAACCATGATTCACCCCAACATTTGGAATTTTTTCAGTGTCGCTGAATTATTTTGCAAGTTTTCTTAGTAGTAAGTCTCAATGAAATTAGTGGAGCTTACTTTTAAGTATCCAACATGGTGCTAAGTGAATCTCTGTCAGCACAAGATGGAAAGTTCTTCTCTTTTCTCCCCCCCCCCCAGCCTGGGCACCCCCTAAATGTGTTCTTGGAGTTCCCCCAACCCTCAAGAGCAGGTTTGGGGAGGGTGCAGGGTGCATAATACATAATGTAACAATGCATATTACAACCGATTTTTTTAAAGAAGAAGAAGAAATAAATCCATTTTAAAAAAGAAAAGGTAGTCTTAGCATTTTGGGTTTTAAAATATACTGCAGTTGTTTAGAACACCACTTCATTTTTGTGACTTTATTTTTAATGCATCTGCTTCTCAAATAAAATGAGCTGCTAGAGAGAAACATCTGCTCATCTGTAGATGTGTGTGTTTTTCTATAGAAATTCAACTGCTGCCTACTAGTAAGTGGCAAAGAAGGCAGTTTTTTTATGTTGGCTGCCATTTTGAATTTCCTGAAAGTTTTGATCAGGTGAGCAGATGCAGATGAGGCTTACAGGAGCTGCAGAAGGTTCAGAAGGAAATAAAGTTATTGCTTGCCATGGGAGGCAAATCACAACCCAAAAAAACTTACAGTCTTATGTGAATAATGGAGCATGTGCTAGTTTCTCTCTCTAGTTACACCAAAGAATTTTTGACAGCACTGGATAAGAAATGTGGAGTAAAAGACATATTTTTCGGAAAAGATAAAAAAAACACAGAAACTATGAAATGAGTAGTTTTCAAAGCTGTGATTCAAAGATGAATCTGGAATCACATAGCTTGATTCAAAGGCCAAAAAATTACATGGATCAGTCACGTTTTGAACAGGCTCCTTTTCATAAACCCACACAAGACAGTAAATTCTCTTCTGCGAGTTAAGTTTAATTCAAGGCATCCAAGCAATCATTCATATAGTCTTTATGCACAAAGCAGCATACGTCACTTTATCCAGAACATCCCATCACACCTGGATGGTGAGGCAGACATCCCAAGCTTCTCCCACCTCTGGGACTAGAGCCCAGCATCTTGATATACAGATATGCATCTAAACACACACAACCAATATTTTTGAATATACCGGTGCATTGTACCCTGCCGTGTCTAGTAATTTATAGCCACAGTAGCCCTTAGATAACCTCTGGAACAACTTCTTTTCCCTCTCTCAAGCCAAATACCAAATGTGTCCCAAAACCCTGGTTTACCGTTACAACATTAATTCCTGCCAACCCACCTGCCGATCTCTGAGTGAGCCCGATGTCACCTGCAACATTAAGTTTACCTCTGTGGATGGATGCACCTGCGAAGAAGGGATGTATATGGATGAGAGTGGCAAATGTGTGCCTGCTACCAGCTGCCCCTGCTACTACAAAGGGACTCCTCTACTGTCTGGAGAAGTTATCCATGAAAATGGTGTCATATGGTAAGTGATGGTTTGAAATAAGCATTGTTATGAGGTGATGGGAATAGCCAAAATTTCCTTCCATAGGACCCTGCTCCTAAGCTGCCCTTAATTATGATTTTTTTAAAAAAAAAAAATTAGAAGATTCAGTCAATTTAATTTTGTAATGTCTGTTGCTTAGATATTGGGTGCCTTTGTGACACATTTCTAAATGCCCCAAAGTTTCTTATTTATGTCAGAAAAACATAATAGCCCAGCTTGATCAGACCAAAGGCCTGCCTAGTCCAACATCTTGTTCTCATAATGGCCAACCAGAAGCCTGTGCAAAGATCACAAGCCACTTATGAATGCAATAGCAACCCTGCTCATGCTCATTAGCAACAGGTATTCAGAGGCAATACTGGAGGCAATATAAAGACATCATAATTAGTAGCTGTGGGTGGCCTTATTCTCCATGAATTTGTCAAATCCTCTTGTAATGCCTTCCAAGTTGTGAACCATCACTATTTATCTGGTAATTAATTCCATAGTTTTACTATGCTTTGTGTTTCCCTTTGTCTGCCCTATATCTCCCACCATAAAACTATCGCATCTGTTAAAAATGGGCTTTCTAGTAATGGCTGGTGGAGGGTGTGGGTGAGGAGAGAACTTGAGACTGGCAACAACACTACAGGTGCCCTGTGGATCTCTGAGGTCTGTCCACTCCTGATAAAAATGCCTCACCCCAGTCCAGATCCACCAAGGGGGAATTCTTAAAGCATTTTAACAGGCTATTGAAAGGGAAACCTTTCCCTTTTGGTCACAAGGTGACAATTCAGCATTCCATACTGTGAAGGATTTGTTGTTGCTGTCCTTTAACCAGGCAAGAGCAACTGCTCTTCATAAAACTGGTTCAATTTTTAAGTAAGAAACATTCTTCATCTCTTGCAGCACTTGCACACAGGGAAAGCTTCAGTGCATTGGAGAAGTGAAACCACAACCAGGTAAGCCAAATCAAAGAAAAAGATAATAGTAGTTCCAGAGACCTTGTAAAATTGAAATATTCAATTGGACTTTGAGTCCTCCGCAAATTGGTTGAAAATATCCCATAGGTTCCCTCCAATGTACAGGTGTGAGTTGTTTTCCAGCCTTCAGTGATGCAAGTTCCTATTATCTGCTAAGCACCATAGCCAAGATAGCCACCATCCTCTGTCTTAAAATTGGCAGTGAAAGTATAATGTTGGCATAGTACAAGGAGTTTTATGTGTGTTTTTAAGTGAGGTGTTGATAATGGTGTGCCCTGAACTAGTTTTCATGACATACACTCACTGTTATGGTGACTAATGTCTAATTTCAAAATGAGATTTCATCTAGCTCTCCTTTCTATCAGAATGTTTTGCTCCCATGGTCTACTATGACTGCACCAATGCCACAGCAGGAGCCACTGGAGCTGAGTGTCAGAAGAGCTGTCAGACCCTTGACATGGGATGCGTAAGTGTGACTATATTGTAACCATGTCAAACCTAAATTACCTGTTCAACTTATGCATTACATTGTTCCCATGATGATTGCAGTTATCACTTATTTCCTGAATTTATGAAACTGTCAGCACCGCTCAGCATTCATCATGGTCTCCTGTTACAAAATAGGAGTCATGCTGATGGGTGATCAGGCAATGACGAGAGCTAGCCTACAGAACCCATCATAAGGTACTTCAGGGGTAGAGACAGGGAGGCGCAGGCCATGGGGTATGGTATGGTAAACCAGTTTAACCACCATGTTATGACTTGTGAATCACTCTTATACCCAACATTTTTTAAAAAATATCAAGGGTATCAAAAATATACCAAGTCACAATCTAGTGATTTCTAATAACATTCTCTCAAAGAGTTCAAGAAAAGTTTTGCACACCTAAACTCCCCTGAAAAAGTAAACCTGAAGCAGTTTTGCAAAGCTTGCTAATTAATTGACTCTCCATTGGTAACCCATCAGTAGAGACAGATACTGATTTGAATTTGTCTTCACTCTGTCTAGTACCTTAGTCACTTTTGTTTCTCACCTATTGATTTGTCAAGTAAGATCTTTTGCTGCCTTATCTTCTGTTACAGTACAGCACACAGTGCGTCTCTGGCTGCATGTGTCCCAAGGAGTTGGTGGCGGATGGCCAAGGTGGGTGTATAGCTGCTGAAGAGTGTCCATGCATTCACAATGAAGCTACATACAAGCCAGGGGACAGCATCAAAGTGAAATGTAATACTTGGTACGTACAGCCTGTTATAAGCTGAACTAAAATTATTGAACTCTTCCATCTAAATAGGAAAAGAAAATCAAACAAAACATCCCACTGTGAAATTTAACCATGTTTCTGTCTTTGCAGTACATGTAAGAACAGAAAGTGGGAGTGCTCCACTGAACCCTGCCTGGCAACATGCTCTGTTTATGGAGATGGTCATTACATCACCTTTGATGGCAAACGCTATAGCTTCAGTGGAGACTGTGAATACACACTGGTCCAGGTATAATATTTTTCTCCCTGAGCACATGCTTTTTTGAAATGCAGAGACTTTAGTCTTGATATGGCAAACTGTGTTCATGAACACCATATAACCTTCTTCTCCACAGGATCATTGCGGTAAAAACAATTCAAATGCAGGAACTTTCAGAGTGATCACGGAGAACATCCCCTGTGGCACCACCGGGACAACCTGCTCAAAAGCCATTAAAGTCTTCATGGGGGTAAGTAGCTTCATGCAAGATGCACGCAAAATATGACTTGTGCACCTGGACAGAACTGGGTTATATTAAATCTACAAATGGGGAAATCATGGAGTGCAAAGTAACTAAATTGGAAAGGTAGGTAGCCGTGTTGGTCTGACGTAGTCAAAATAAAAAAAAATGTCCAGTAGCACCTTAGAGACCAACTAAGTTTGTTCTGGGTATAAGCTTTTGTGTGCATGCACACTTCTTCAGATGCACTGAAACAGAAGTCACCAGACCCTTATATATAGTGGGAGGGTAGGGTGTTTTTTTTTAGAAGTGTAGTAGGAGATGGATGATTGACTCGATGGGTATGGTAAACCTGTTGACGAATGTTAATGACTGGAATTAGTCCTACAGGAAAAGCAAGGGATAGTATGCAGATGACCAAAAATAGCCTTAGCATGTGTAATGAGACAAGAATCCAATATCTCTATTCAGACCAGGTCTCTCCATAGTTTTCAGTTTAGTAATAAGTTCTAATTACTTGAAAGAGAAGTTGCTGAATTACAACTTATTGTTGCTTTTCATCTTTCAGAACTATGAGCTGATACTCGCTGATGAAAAATTTGAAGTGGTACAGAGGCTTTCTGGTGGAGGTGAAGTGCTATTCAAGGTCCGCTACATGGGAATCTACATGGTGATTGACACCACAGCTGGACTGGTCCTGTTGTGGGACAAGAAAACCAGTATCTTCATCAAACTCAATGACGAATTTAAGGTATGCTGAGGATGCCAGATCAGATTATATAGGGGTGTGTGTCTAATGAAAGAGAAGTGCTACAACATTCTTCCAGGAAATTCTGTAAAGGAAAAACATTAAGAGCTAATGTTAGCATTTAAATATTCCAGTCAGTTGATTTATCAGATGAATCCCCTTACTTGACCTCTTAATAGTTTAACATAGGTTCTTTGTCTGTATGAAGAACTATTGATAGCAATGAGAAACTGGTCACATTAAAAACAAAGTACAAGACAATGTACTAATTTCATTTTATGATGAAGTATGACTCTAGAAATTACCATTGATTATTCTTTATGTGATCTCATGGTGGGCTTCCCATGGGCATCTAGATGACCCTTGTGAGAAAAGAATGCTAGACTATATCAGCCAGATTCAGCATGGCTTTCTTTACATTCTAGCTATCATTTCTATCGCAGAACTATTTTTTCTTGCATGATCAATGTGCATAGGACTGGTTACAGGACAGTGATAGATAACATGGTGCCTGACATCAATGGCTGCATCTACTTTTGGTCCCATCCATCACTGTGATGCAGCCTTAGGAGGGTTGACCAAGTGTGAATGAATCAAACCCAAGGAGATTACCACCTCTGCTCTCAAAGACTCCCTAATGGTGCAGAAACAAATCACTCAAGTTTCTGGGTTTTTTTTATTTGTAATTATGGTAAGCAGTATCTGATTCCATTCACTTTTCACAAAAGAACTGCATATCATTATTTTTTTAAAGAATCTTTTTGAATGAAATTATTTTTTAAAAAATGTGATTGAGAGTGGGTGGGGAAATCAGGCTATGCCATTTTTTTCTGCTAAAAAAAGCAACTGTTAAAACAATTGTTCTTCTAGAAGCCTAAAATATAACTTTTAATATACTATATATGTTACGAAGCTATGCTTAAACAGGTGTGCTAATTCAGTGTGATGCATGTGTTTGATGTATACATAGGGTCCCTGAGCACATGAAATTATCAGTTCATGTAATGGGGACAGTCAATCTATCCTCTGCAGAAATTAACTAAAAAGTCCTCGTGAGTGGGAGAGCCCACAAAGTATGACAGTCACTATAAATAATCAAAGTATTATTCCATTTTGAAAATGCAGGGTCTCTAATCCCAGGAAAATAAATCTTCCACTCCTCATTAACTTGTGCATGTCTCTCTGCAGGGACAAGTTTGTGGCCTCTGTGGAAACTATGATGGCAATGACATAAATGACTTCACCACCAGGAGCCAGTCTGTTGTAGGAGACGTACTGGAGTTTGGTAACAGCTGGAAGGTGTCTCCCACTTGCCCAGATGCCCCAGGCAGCAGAGATCCTTGTTCTACAAACCCATATAGGAGTTCTTGGGCCCAGAAGCAATGTAGCATCATTAACAGCAAAGTGTTTGCTTCCTGCCACTCTCAGGTATGGGCAAATGCATTTTTAAAAGAATATATAGGACACTTGAACAGCTCCAAGCTTAAGACTTGATGTGCCTGCACTTGGGACAGGCTGTACCAACCACTGCATAAGAGCAACATAAAAATGTGTTGTCATTCTGTCATAGCAGGTACCTTACAAAAATATTGCAGGTAGGTATTCCAGGGTTTTGTAGTTCTCAAGTCAATGGGTCTTGACTGGACTTCTCTTTACAGCCAACTTTGCATTTACAGGTGATGCCTATAACAGTAAAATATTAAGATACAGTTGGTCCCTTTGTCATAGGAATGTGAAATGTTCACTTCACATGCCACCAAGAGTCATTTTAAATACATTGCCTTGCAAGGAGTTCCACTACAACGCAGTGTAGCTAGGATGAATCTTGCCGAATTGGTTGGCCTGTGGGAGGCGTGGAGATATTTTGTCAAGTGTGCAGGGGCTGAGCTCAGCCCCTACGCACGTGGTCGGGTCGTGACGCCCGCAAATCCACCTCCCTTCAGTGCGGAAGTGGCCTTCTGGGTACATTCACAGTGCTGAGGACATGGCAGCTATATAAGTTGTGCATGTTCTTCCATCAGTCTTGAGATGGATCAGCACAAGGAGTTTAGGAATCTTAATAACTGGTTACCTTTGCACACTCTGTTCTGTTCTGTGTACTCCTAGACAGAATCCAGAATATCTCTTCTGCAAATGAAACAGAACAGAACAAACCCTTCTGTTTGAGGATGCATCTGAGATCCTGTGGAGGTTCCCACTGGAGGAAGAGGATATTGTTTTTGCCATTTCTCCCTACGATTCCCCCAGGCCACAACCACACTGTTCCAGGTGGTCCCCCAGTCCTTCAGCTTTTCAGGGGACATAGGGGCTACAGAGGAAAGTGGCAAAAATCACCTTCTTCCTCCCTTCATTCAGAGAAGTAGTCCATGAGCTCTGTTTATAGGATCTTATAGGACCTCACACTATCTTATGACACTTCAATTATGGCTATAATTTTTTAATTAAAAAGCTCACTAAAAATAGGATAAATCCCCTTAATATATCTTTTCATTACCTTTAACTGGAGTTTAATAAGACCTCTCAAGTCTAAAACAATATTGGAGCCAACTACTTGTAGGCTATTAAGAACACTGACTGAAATTTCTCCATTTCTTCTAAATAATCATTGCTCTGATGATTTTTATATCATTGCAAGCATTTCAGCTAATAATTTGGATAAGAAAAAGTTAAATATGAGCCCCAGATTGGTTAGGCTCCCCAGCACAGTAAATGCCTTATGTTAACACATTTAATAGATAATTAATATTTAGGGGGTTGCCAACCAATTTTACTTCTTCCTCGGTGGATGCATAAAAATACCCTTTGCTTCAGTGACAAATTACTTCCTTGACAATTACTAATGGTAGATTATACATAACCTTTTCACGTCCTCTTGACGTTTTGGAAGCATTCATGTTTATTATTAACAACAAATTGCCACTGCATGCAATTCTGTTGCTATAACAAAATGTGCAACTTGAAAATAAAAACGACTGATGTCACAAATTTTCCATGCTGACTTTGTCAGAGAAATGAGAACTGTAATTGAAAAAAATCAGAAAATTCACACTCCTTCTCTGGCCATGGCCTGCTAAGACTGAACCACAAATCAAACCATGTGTATTCCTTCTCTAACAGGTTGAACCAACTAAATATTATGAAGCCTGCATCTCTGATGCCTGTGCTTGTGACACTGGGGGAGACTGTGAATGCTTCTGTACTGCTGTGGCTGCCTATGCTCAGGCGTGTAATGAAGCTGGCAGTTGCATTTCTTGGAGAACTCCATCCATTTGCCGTGAGTACTGCCCATTCCTTTTAAAGTAATAACAAAAAGATAGATTAGTGAGAACAAGGAGTAGGCTAATGTTTCTATATTTGTAGCACCATACTGTATATGGTATGTGGTAGGATGGCATGCGGTAGGTTGGAGCATTGCTGAATGTTTACATATTTTTGTAATCCAATTTCTGCATTCATTTTGGATGCAGTGATGCGATCACAACATGATTCCTGCTTGTCACATTCATATCATGAACATTTGAATTTATCCCAAATTTGCAAGAGCTAAATGTCTTCAGAATGTGCTAAATCTCAGCATAAAATCATCATCATCATCATCATCATCATCATCATCATCTCAGGGTTAAATCTTATATTCAGAGAGTTGTGTGGTTGGTGTACCCTCATGTCTCCATGCTGCTCTGGAACATAGGAAGCTGTCTAATACTGAGTCAGACCACTGGTTTACCTAGCTCAGTATTCTCTATATTAACTGGCAGCAGCTCCCTGGGGTTTCGGGCAGAGATTCTTTGCCAGCTCTACCTGGAGATTCCAGGGATGGAACCAAGTAAGTCCCTTATTCCCTGAACCAAGGAACTCATGGGTTCCTCTCATCCTTAGGATCCCTGGGAAAACCCAACACTCACAGTTAAGCTTCTCCTTCCTTTGACCAATGAACTCCTGTACTGTAGTTCCTGCATGCAAAACTTGGCCCAGCCATCCAATCCCCTCCTTACTGTCTTCCGTGCTGCCAATCCATTGCTGCCTGTGACCATGAGGTCAAGGAAAATAGGAAGACTTTGCCTGGAGCAAGTACCGCTGCTGCTGCTACTGCCTGCCTGCCTTGTTATTCATTAAATTTATATACTGCCGTTCATCCTAAGATCACAGGGTGGTTTACAGTACAAAAACACAGAATACATGACGTAATAACAAAACAAACCAGTAACATGTTAAGAAGACCATAGATCTTTTATATTTTGGCAGAGGAAGTGTAGCCATTCACCAGGCCCAGCATTCACCACCCAATCCTACCTGTGATTCACCCAGTCCAACATCTCTGATCCTACCTCCTACCAGCTGGGGAGAAGATATAGCAGGAGGGTAACTGGGTCTGTTCCTGACATCCCTGCTCACAAAATTCATTTGATGGTGTTCCTGACTGGTGAAATGAATAATGACACTGGAAAAACAAGCAACTAATATTGCTTACCAGATCACTGAACATAGAAATGAGAAAGGACTGGCATACAGTGCAAGGATAGGTATTGAGTGCTGTGAAATGAATGGATTTTGCTTGAAAGTAACATAAAAAACCTTTCCTCCTTTTGCAGCTCTGTTCTGTGATTACTATAATCCAAAAGAGGAGTGTGAGTGGCACTACCAGCCTTGTGGCTCTCCTTGTATGAAGACTTGCAGAAACCCAAGTGGAAAATGCCTGCATGAGTTACAAGGCTTAGAAGGTACAAGGATTGTGGACCTTACCCTTGATCTACAAATGATGATTATAGGAAACTAAAAGCTTCATTTTATATTAATTGTTATAAAAACTGTGGTTGCCCAAAATGAAATGCTTGATGCTCTGTGAAGATGGGAAGTTTGAGTTAGGAAAAGGGAAGTTACTGTTTAGTCCCAGTCCAGGGGACAGGATCTAGCCCAGTGGAGGGATGTGCTACACAGAAAATTCAAGGTCACATGCTGCTGGTCCCTGCCTGGGATCCAGAAGCAAAGACAGACTAAGCAGAGATTGGGTTTCAGCCGGGCAAGGTCAGATTCTGATGATCAGGATAAGGCAAAGTAAAACACAGATCAGGTTCCACTGAGGTCATTCCAGCAAAGTAGAGAGTAGATCCAGATAAGCAGAGTCAAGTAAAGTAGAGGTTGGGGTCCAAAAAAGGCAGATGAGCAAACAAACATAGTAGTAACACCCTAGTTAGCTCCAAGTGAAGTCTAGGCTGGAAAGTTGTTCCAGCACCCAACTATCCTGGACTGAGCCTTAAGTAGGATTGCTGCTTCATTTGGGAAGCTAACCCAGGCTTACTCAAACTCTGCCCTCCAGATGTTTTGAGAATACAATTCCCATCATCCCTGACCACTGGTCCTGCTGGCTAGGGATCATGGGAGTTGTAGGCCAAAAACATCTGGAGGGCGAGTTTGAGGAAGCCTGAGCTAACCTCTTCCCTGATGCATAAAGCCCTTATAGTTAAAGAGGACCAGCCATTAGGAGCCATTCACTTTGGAAGCTTGGGGGAGACCAAGGTTCAGTTATTGCCTCTAAGCTGGATACCTGAGTTCAAGGAAGACAAGGCAACTTCTTCAAGGTGGAGAGGTGCAGGCATCATGTGCTCCTCTGATGCTAGAACACCCAAGGAGGCAGGAATGTCTAAAGCTGGTTCTGAGGTCAATCTTCCTTTTGATCAAGAGATCCCCTCTGCATCCATGGCCTCTTCTCCTGAGCCCCAGCCTTGCTAAATGACAGTTGCTTGACTTTTCTGGAAGGGTCATGGTATAAATGCAGAACAACCTACCTCAGGACTCACAAAGATTCCACTCACAGAATCCTCTGCTGGACCAAAGAGCTTCTGCCAGTGGGGATACACAGTTGGATTCAAGCCAGTGTGACTACTAGCCTGAGTTTATGGATCAACATATGGCTTAGAATTGTGAGATCAAGATATGGCAGGGATGGGCAGCCTGTGGCCCTCCAGATGTTGTTGTACTGCAATTCCCATCATTGGCCATGCTGGCTATGACTGATGGGAGCTTGAGTCCAACAGTGTATGGAGGCCAAAGGTTCCTCATCCCTGGTTTATGGTGTGATAGCACCATACACAAAATCATCTTAAAGGTGGTGTAGTGGTTAAGAGCGGTAGACTTGTAATCTGGTGAACCGAGTTCGATTCCCTGCTCCTCCACATGCAGCTGATGGGTGACCTTGGGCTAGTCACACTTCTTTGAAGTCTCTCAGCCCCACTCACCTCACAGAGTGTTTGTTGTGGGGGAGGAAGGGAAAGGAGAATGTTAGCCGCTTTGAGACTCCTTCGGGTAGTGATAAAGCGGGATATCAAATCCAAACTCTCCTAACATTTGTACAGGGTATGGTAAAATATCATTTCTTAGAGCAAGGTCTCTTTCTTACCACAGGCTGCTATCCAAAGTGTCCAACTGATAAGCCCTATTTTGATGAAGATGAGATGCAGTGTGTTGATCTTCCAGCGTGTGGCTGCTTTGATGGCAAAGGAAACCACTATAAACCAGGAGAAAAAATGCCTTCACAAAAGAGCTGTGAATCATGGTAATGCTTGTCTTTCAAATGATGAGAATGAGAATGTGAATGTGAATGTAAAATTGTTTAAAGTTGTGGCAGAGGCATAGCATGCTCTATTTCATACTGCAGAAACAGGTTTGAGAAGGCAAAGTTTGGAAATGTTCTCCTTCAGATTAATCTGCTCCAGCATGTCTTACTACATTATAATATGGGTTCCATTCTTTTCTCCTGCCCCACCTCTTTTTGAACTTCTACTGTGGTAGAAAGAAAGTTTGCCTCAAGGCTCTAGTGAAATTACTACTGCTCTTCACTTTCACTCAGCTAATTTGTTTCTCCTCTTCTGTAGGTTCTGGTGAGGATTCTCTGCTATCCTAAGTGCTGTGCTTCTTCCTTTTATATAGGGACAGATTCTGATATTTAGGGCTGTGTACACACCATACATTGAAAGCACACTGAAAGCACATTCCCAACCCCAAAGAGTCCTGGGATCTGCAGTTTGTTAAGTGTGCTGGGAATTTTAGTTCTGGGGTAAACTACAGTTCCCAAGATTTGCTTTAAATGTTTGTTATGTACACAGCCATTGTTCATGCTGATTAGTAGAATGAATTACCAACCGAATCAGCTTTAGGAATAGAGCTGGAGGAAACCCTGTTTTTGAGGGTGTAGGGCAAAAACGATCTGCTACTGGATGTCATGGAATTTAGTTCTGAGTAAATGAGTAAAACCAATTAGAGTCAAAGCCTAAAGTTGCTTTCTCAATCCAAGAGTAGTAATTCATTCAGAATTTCGCCTCTATAGACATTATTTTATACTGGTTGTATATACTTAACCCCTGGAGGCACACTCCATTGTCTCTTGAAGCAGATGGATGCCAACAACTAATATAAGGAGGGCTGTTAGTGTCTTATTTGCTTACTAAAGAAAATTAACTACCTTCAAATGTGTTTTGTTTCCTTTCAGCTATTGTTCAATGGCTGGCAAACCAGAGTGTCGATATGATGAACTTGGTATGTCCTCAGTGCTAAGTTTTAATATGAATTGTGAGTGATTTGGAACAGCCTTTTACATTTTAAGAAGTTTAATGCTGACAATTCTTTTGAATGACAGAATGCCACTGTATCTATGAAGGGAAGATTAGCAAGCCGGGGGATGTCATCTACCACACAACAGATGGCATTGGAGGGTGCATCACTGCGATTTGCAGTAAGAATGGAACAATAGAGAGGAATATCTTCCCATGCACAACAACACCCACCACTACCACTACCACCACTGCACCAACCACTACCGTCTTTAACTTTTCCAGTACCTCTTCACCAGCAACCACTACTGCAGGTAAAAACTCTGATGATAGTGCAATCGTATGGTTCACTCCCTCCCCACCCTGTTCAGTGAAACCCATCTACAGCACACTGGAATTAGTAGATTGTAGTAGAGTAGAAATTTCAAGAGCATTACCATGCAACGTTGTCTGTGGATTTCTGTAGTTTCTTTACTACCTTTTGCATAACTGTATGGTACATTGCTATGGCAGAGATACAGTACTGCCAGTACTGCATGGGCATTTTTTACCCTTAGCATTTTCTGAGCTGGTGGAAATGAATACCAGCCATTTCAATCAATCTTGGAAGGGATGGGTGTTTTCTGGGAAGCCAGGATGAGAGGGCTACCTCTCCAGCTCCAGCAATGCTAAATATGACCTGCGCCTCTGTAGTTTAAATCATTCAATGAAATGTGTAAGTATGCTTTAGAAAACAATAAGCACTTTTTTACTATTGTGAAGAACTACTCATAAGTAAATGTATATAGGATACTTTTAAGTAAGCCAATAAGCTGTGGTCCCTCCTGTGATGTGTTTCCAATCTCCCAAAGAGCTGAGGAGAAAAGGGGAGGTGCTTCACTCCAGTTCTCCTTAACTAATTTCTGGGCAACTTGCAATACCCTGTTTATTCATAGTGCTTCCACCCATCTCATATGTGCTTCATTCAGTTTTCCTCCCATCTCAATCAGCTGCTATCCGGTTTCTTGATTCAGGTCTCTGAGGAGCTCTAGTCTCGGCAGCCCATATCACTTTTCCTTCTCATCTCCTCACTCGAACATTTTGATTTTACATTGTGTTCTTACGAAAGGAAATAGAGATATTTAAAATCCTGTGTTACTCAGCAACCAGTTCCAGAGGGGTCCAATGGACTGGTTCAGTCCAGATGGCTCGGATGAACTAAGTGAACTGATTTAGTTAAACCCTCAAAGTTTGCTTCCAGACCACCTATTTCTTGAGCATCCATTCTGATTTGTTTGCCAGGGAGGTTAGATAACATGGTTTCGAGCCAATGTTATCCCACCTTTTTCCATGGCATTTCCCAGTCTCATTGCAAGTAGCCCAGTTTTAGAAGGGAGTGAGTTTGTTGCTCAAGAGCACCAAATCAGCTTCAATTGCACCATATGAATTTGCTGGTATGTGACTGAATCTCACCTGGAAATGGTGGCAGTCTAGAAGAGCCCCAAGGAAACTTCCTTCTTACATACAGCTTCTACTGTACATGCTTAACATTTAAAAGTCGAAATATGCATGAAAATACTAATGTGCCATTTTATCTTTTTACCCCCACAGTGCCTGTAACAACATCTGTTTGTGTTCAGGAAGTATGCCAGTGGTCACAGTGGTATGATGTGAGCCAGCCTGGCTCTGGAGATGATGATGGAGATTTTGATACTTTTGAAAAACTAAGAGCAGAAGGATATAAAGTCTGCAGAGCTCCAAGTGCCGTTGCCTGCAGAGCTGAGAAATTCCCCAATACTCCATTAAGTGAACTGGGTCAGAAAGTAGAATGCAGTAAAACAGTGGGGCTAATCTGTTACAACAAGGATCAGCATCCAATGAGCTGCCATAATTATCAAATCAAAATCCAATGTTGTAGCTTTGAACCATGTGGCATTACTGCATCGACACCCGGGACTACCCACACAATAACACCAACTACTCTTCCTGTAACAACTCCTACTCCTGTAACAACACCAAGTCTACCACCTACCACAACTGTAGTAACCGAAACAACTAGCATCTCAACTACAACCCCAGCAACCACAACAGAAATACCACAGCCAACACCTTGTAAACTCACATGTAAATGGACTGAATGGTACGATGTGCACTTTCCCACTTTGGACAACAAAGGTGATTTTGAAACATACGACATCATTAAGGCTGCAGGAAAAGATATATGCCAAAAACCTGAACGTATAGAATGCAGGGCAGAGAAATATCCAGAGAAATCTATTGATGAAATTGGACAAACTGTTCAGTGCAATGTGTCATTTGGCTTTGTTTGCAAAAATGAAGAACAGTCAGGAATCTTGCAGATGTGTTATAACTATCAGATCAAAGTATACTGCTGTTATACTGACTGCTTGACCACTACTCCAGAAACTACGACAGCAAGCACAAGTACTGTTTCAGTAACTACCACAGTTACTAGTACAACTCCAGAAACAACATCTACATCAATAGTGACAACTAAACCAAAAACAACACCAGTCACAACCACACCTACTACTACTAAATCTACAACCACAACTACTACAACCACAACGTCCACTACAATTCCAGAAACTACAACGGAAACAACACCTTCTACAACTAAAATTATAACCACACCAACACCAAAAGAAACAACACATCCAACTGTGTCAACAACTACATCAACAACCTCACGGATTACAACAAAAGGTACAACCACAGTGTCAACTACTTCTGAAGCAACAACACTAACCACAACACCTCCAACTACAACACAGTCACCAACAACAGTAACAACTGTTCCAGGGACAACAAAAAGTTTAGAAACGACAACAATTTCAACAACAGCCCCTTCGACACCTGAACAATGCACTAAGGAAGTTTGTGAATGGTCACAGTGGTATGATATAAGTTACCCAGGATCCGCACCAGACGATGGAGATTTTGATACATTTAAGAATATAAGAGCCAAAGGATACAAAGTCTGTAAGGCACCAAAAAATGTTGAATGCAGAGCAGAAAGATATCCTGATACACCACTAAATGAATTAGAGCAAAAAGTAACTTGTAGTAAAACAGAAGGACTCATATGTTACAACAAAGAACAACTTCCACCAATTTGCTATAATTATGAGATAAGAATTGAATGCTGTGAAAAAATAATTGTACCATGTCCAACAACCAGACCACTAACAACTACAAAGCCTTTAACTACAACCTCACAAACAACAACAACCAGCAAAACAACCACAACAGCATCAACACCAATAACTACTACCAAAGGAAAGACTATTATTACAAGAACTCAGACAACTACACAGCCATCAAAAGCACCGCTACTAAATGGAACAACATCAGTCACAACTCAACCGCTACAAACAACAAAAGTCACAATAAGGACAACACCATTAATAACTACAAAACCTGAAACACCGAAAACTAAGCCAACAACTGAAGTAACAACAACTAAGCTAGCAACAACTACAAAATTGCAAACCACCACAACACAGACAACGGAAACTACCACCAGTGTCATCACAACAACAAAAGCAACCACCACACCTGTGGTAGTAAGTACGACTTTGCCTAGAATGACACCAGAAAGGACTACAACGGTGACAACAACCAGTGCCACCACCACCAGATCCATTCCCACCACCACTCTCAAACCAACCACTAAAGCTCCAGAAACAACAACAACCACCACCACACCAGTAACAACTACAGCACCCAAAAGTACGACAACACAACCAACAACGACAACCACCACCACCACCACACCTCGACCAGCAAGCACAACCACTTTGCCCACAACCACTGTGCCAGTCACCACCACAACTACTGAGATGACTACCACCTCTCCAGAAACAACAACCTGTGGACCTATATGTCAGTGGACTGCATGGTTTGATGTTGACTATCCCACTTCTGGACCTAACGGGGGTGACATGGAGACATATAACAACATTCGGGATGCGGGTGGCAAGATCTGTGCCAAGCCATCAAAAATCCAGTGCAGGGCTGAAAATCACCCTGACCTCAGCCTTGACAAACTCGGTCAGATAGTAGAGTGTAATGTTGACTCTGGACTAGTTTGCAGGAATGATGAACAAATTGGGAAATTCAAGCAGTGTTTGAATTATGAGATACGGGTGTTGTGCTGTGAAGTAAACCCACGTTGCCCACCTACAACCATCCCAACTACCACCACTCCCAAACCAACCACTACAGCTCCAGAAACCACCACCACCACTCTAATAACAACTACAGCACCCCAAACCACCACAACGCAGCCAACAACGACAACAACCACTACCACCACTCCCAAACCAACCACTACAGCTCCAGAAACCACCACCACCACCACCACACCAGTAACAACTACAGAACACAAAACCACCACCACACAACCAACAACGACAACCACCACCACCACCACTACACCTCGGCCAGTAAGCACAACCACCTTGCCCACAACCACTGTGCCAGTCACCACCACAACTACTGAGACGACTACCACCTCTCCAGAAACAACAACCTGTGGACCTATATGTCAGTGGACCGACTGGTTTGATGTTGACTATCCCACTTCCGGACCTAACGGGGGTGACATTGAGACATATAACAAGATCCGGGCTGCAGGAGGGAAGATCTGTGCCAAGCCATCAAACATCCAGTGCAGGGCTGAAAATCACCCTGACCTCAGCCTTGACCAGGTTGGTCAGAAAGTTGAGTGTAATGTTGATTCTGGACTGGTTTGCGAGAATGATCAGCAAATTGGGAAATTCAAGCAGTGCTTGAATTATGAGATACGGGTGTTGTGCTGTGAAGTAAACCCACGTTGCCCACCTACCACCATCCCAACAACCACCACTCCCAAACCAACCACTACAGCTCCAGAAACCACCACCACCACTCCACTAACAACTACAGCACCCCAAACCACCACAACACAGCCAACGACGACAACAACCACTACCACCACTCCAAAACCAACCACTACAGCTCCAGAAACCACTACCACCACCACCACACCAGTAACAACTACAGAACCCAAAACCACCACCACACAACCAACAACGACAACCACCACACCTCGGCCAGTAAGCACAACCACTTTGCCCACAACCACTGTGCCAGTCACCACCACAACTACTGAGACGACTACCACCTCTCCAGAAACAACAACCTGTGGACCTATATGTCAGTGGACCGACTGGTTTGATGTTGACTATCCCACTTCCGGACCTAACGGGGGTGACATTGAGACGTATAACAAGATCCGTGCTGCAGGAGGGAAGATCTGTGCCAAGCCATCAAACATCCAGTGCAGGGCTGAAAATCACCCTGACCTCAGCCTTGACCAGGTTGGTCAGAAAGTTGAATGTAATGTTGATTCTGGACTGGTTTGCGAGAATGATCAGCAAATTGGGAAATTCAAGCAGTGCTTGAATTATGAGATACGGGTGTTGTGCTGTGAAGTAAACCCACGTTGCCCACCTACCACCATCCCAACAACCACCACTCCCAAACCAACCACTACAGCTCCAGAAACCACCACCACCACTCCACTAACAACTACAGCACCCCAAACCACCACAACACAGCCAACGACGACAACAACCACTACCACCACTCCCAAACCAACCACTACAGCTCCAGAAACCACTACCACCACCACCACACCAGTAACAACAAAAGCACCCAAAACCACCACAACACAACCAACAACGACAACCAGCACCACCACCACACCTCGGCCAGTAAGCACAACCACCTTGCCCACAACCACTGTGCCAGTCACCACCACAACTACTGAGACGACTACCACCTCTCCAGAAACAACAACCTGTGGACCTATATGTCAGTGGACCGACTGGTTTGATGTTGACTATCCCACTTCCGGACCTAACGGGGGTGACATTGAGACGTATAACAAGATCCGTGCTGCAGGAGGGAAGATCTGTGCCAAGCCATCAAACATCCAGTGCAGGGCTGAAAATCACCCTGACCTCAGCCTTGACCAGGTTGGTCAGAAAGTTGAGTGTAATGTTGATTCTGGACTGGTTTGCGAGAATGTTCAGCAAATTGGGAAATTCAAGCAGTGCTTGAATTATGAGATACGGGTGTTGTGCTGTGAAGTAAACCCACGTTGCCCACCTACCACCATCCCAACAACCACCACTCCCAAACCAACCACTACAGCTCCAAAAACAACCACAACCACTCCACTAACAACTACAGCACCCAAAACCACCACCACACCTCGGCCACTAAGCACAACCACCTTGCCCACAACCACTGTGCCAGTCACCACCACAACTACTGAGACGACTACCACCTCTCCAGAAACAACAACCTGTGGACCTATATGTCAGTGGACCGGCTGGTTTGATGTTGACTATCCCACTTCCGGACCTAACGGGGGTGACATTGAGACGTATAACAAGATCCGGGCTGCGGGAGGGAAGATCTGTGCCAAGCCATCAAACATCCAGTGCAGGGCTGAAAATCACCCTGACCTCAGCCTTGACCAGGTTGGTCAGAAAGTTGATTGTAATGTTGATTCTGGACTGGTTTGCGAGAATGATCAGCAAATTGGGAAATTCAAGCAGTGCTTGAATTATGAGATACGGGTGTTGTGCTGTGAAGTAAACCCACGTTGCCCACCTACCACCATCCCAACAACCACCACTCCCAAACCAACCACTACAGCTCCAGAAACCACCACCACCACTCCACTAACAACTACAGCACCCCAAACCACCACAACACAGCCAACGACGACAACAACCACTACCACCACTCCAAAACCAACCACTACAGCTCCAGAAACAACCACAACAACTCCACTAACAACTACAGCACCCCAAACCACCACCACACAACCAACAACGACAACCACCACCACCACCACCACTACACCTCGGCCAGTAAGCACAACCACCTTGCCCACAACCACTGTGCCAGTCACCACCACAACTACTGAGACGACTACCACCTCTCCAGAAACAACAACCTGTGGACCTATATGTCAGTGGACCGACTGGTTTGATGTTGACTATCCCACTTCCGGACCTAACGGGGGAGACATTGAGACATATAACAAGATCCGGGCTGCAGGAGGGAATATCTGTGCCAAGCCATCAAACATCCAGTGCAGGGCTGAAAATCACCCTGACCTCAGCCTTGACCAGGTTGGTCAGAAAGTTGAGTGTAATGTTGATTCTGGACTGGTTTGCGAAAATGATCAGCAAATTGGGAAATTCAAGCAGTGCTTGAATTATGAGATACGGGTGTTGTGCTGTGAAGTAAACCCTCGTTGCCCACCTACCACCATCCCAACAACCACCACTCCCAAACCAACCACTACAGCTCCAGAAACCACTACCACCACCACCACACCAGTAACAACAGCACCCAAAACCACCACAACACAACCAACAACGACAACCACCACCACCACCACTCCTCGGCCAGTAAGCACAACCACCTTGCCCACAACCACTGTGCCAGTCACCACCACAACTACTGAGACGACTACCACCTCTCCAGAAACAACAACCTGTGGACCTATATGTCAGTGGACCGACTGGTTTGATGTTGACTATCCCACTTCCGGACCTAACGGGGGTGACATTGAGACGTATAACAAGATCCGTGCTGCAGGAGGGAAGATCTGTGCCAAGCCATCAAACATCCAGTGCAGGGCTGAAAATCACCCTGACCTCAGCCTTGACCAGGTTGGTCAGAAAGTTGAGTGTAATGTTGATTCTGGACTGGTTTGTGAGAATGATCAGCAAATTGGGAAATTCAAGCAGTGCTTGAATTATGAGATACGGGTGTTGTGCTGTGAAGTAAACCCACGTTGCCCACCTACCACCATCCCAACAACCACCACTCCCAAACCAACCACTACAGCTCCAGAAACAACCACAACAACTCCACTAACAAGTACAGCACCCAAAACCACCACCACACAACCAACGACAACCACCACCACCACCACTACACCTCGGCCAGTAAGCACAACCACCTTGCCCACAACCACTGTGCCAGTCACCACCACAACTACTGAGACGACTACCACCTCTCCAGAAACAACAACCTGTAGACCTATATGTCAGTGGACCGACTGGTTTGATGTTGACTATCCCACTTCCGGACCTAATGGGGGTGACATTGAGACGTATAACAAGATCCGGGCTGCAGGAGGGATGATTTGTGCCAAGCCATCAAACATCCAGTGCAGGGCTGAAAATCACCCTGACCTCAGCCTTGACCAGGTTGGTCAGAAAGTTGAGTGTAATGTTGATTCTGGACTGGTTTGCGAGAATGATCAGCAAATTGGGAAATTCAAGCAGTGCTTGAATTATGAGATACGGGTGTTGTGCTGTGAAGTAAACCCACGTTGTCCACCTACCACCATCCCAACAACCACCACTCCCAAACCAACCACTACAGTACCAATAACGCCAACTGCTTGTTTCTGCAAGATTAATGAAACCATTTACAGACGTGGTAAGTAACCAATGCAGATTTCTATAGGCTTTGCATATCGCTTTTTACTTAAAAATATAAAACTAATATTGCTTCTGGATTCATTTGCATATTCTTTCCATATTTTTGCTAAACCTTATTTTGCTTTAATACATACATTGTTCATTACTCTTTCATTATTTTGTGCCACTATGTTGTATGTAACAAATATTTACAGTTTAACTCTTCAATTCCCTTTTGTAGGTGATACGATTTACAATAAAACAGACAGTGATGGTTGCCTTTTCACAGCCGTTTGTAGTAAAACATGTTCTGTTGAGAGATATCAAGGGCCGTGCAAACTAACAACACCCAAACCCACTCCGACAGTTGTTGTCACAACCCCCACTACTACTATTGCCACTACCACTACCACAACTGAGCAACCTGGATGCCCAGATGCTAAACCACCCTTAAAGGTACCAATCTCTTTTCAACTTGTATTGAAATAATGTTTTTCCTTTGGAAGTTGATGCACAGTAAGCTGCAGGTTTGGTACCCGGAAGTACTCAATAGGGCAACAGGGTTTAGCCTTATTTCTTCGCAGTGCTTATCTTCTGGCTGGTTGGTGGTTAGGTTTGTATTAGCCTGGGTGCTATGTAGGTGTGTAACTCCAGTAATCCATGAAGTATCACCAGCTGCAAACCTGAGTGCTCCAGTCCTGGGGACGGGGACATTTTCAAACTTTGTATCAAGTGAGTTTCTATCTGTGTAGTACAGATGTGGGAATAGTGGTGAATTTTCTCTATTTATTGTGTAGGAAGAAATTGCCTCTAGATCAGTTCTGCATGATTCCCCCACATGTCATGACTTTGGGGGCTTTTAATATTTGCTAAGGTGTTCCCACCCCCCATGATGTGGGTTTAGAATGTGCATTCAAAATGTCCAAGCCGGAGGTGGTCTTGGGAAATCTAGTACAGGGTGATAATGGGTTGCCTAGGTTGCCCAGTGACTATCCAGGTATTTGAATATCTGTCATATGACAAGCGGTTGTAGGGCTGAGGAGGAGATATGTTTGCTGCATAAAAGATACATAGGCTGAGGCTTCATAACCAGGTGCCTGGAAGTGCTTGGACCTCACAAGAATACTTTAATAGGGGAATGCCAAGACTCTGTGGCCATGAGTGGCTCTGCCTGATTCAGCGTACCGTATTTTTCGCTCCATAGAACGCACCGGACCATAGGGCGCACCTCATTTTTAGAGGAGGAAACAAGGGAAAAAATATTTTTCTGGTTTTCCTCCTCTAAAAGCCCTTTTTTGTGTTGTTGTTTTTTTGAGGATCAGCTAAAAGTTTTGCAGCTTTTTTGCAAAGGGAAAAGCCCTGGCTTTTTTGAGGATCAGCTAAAAGTTTTGCTGCTGTTTTTGCAAAGGCAAAAGGCTTTTTTTTAGGATCAGCTAAAAGTTTTGCAGCTTTTTTTGCAAAGGGAAAAGCCCTGGGGTTTTTTCCCCGAGGATCAGCTAGGTTTTGCAGCTTTTTTTGCAAAGGGGGAAAAGCAAAGCTCCTTTTGCAAAGGGGGGAAAGCAAAGAGGAAAAGCCCCATTTTTATGAGCTGTAACTCACATTTCTGAAAAATCTTAAGGAAAGGGAGCCATTTCTACAGTTTCCAGACAGATAATCTAATCAGCCAGTCACATGTCCTGGGGAAACAAACAACCTCCCTCTGCAGCACATTCAACAAAGGAGGGCGGGGCTGAAAGGGAGCCGGGACTCTTATCTCTCTCCCGATCTCTTGCTGATCAGCTGCTGAGCGGGGTCCTTTCAACACTCCCTTTTCTCTTTGTAAAATAAAAAGCATGATCCTCTTTTGGCCCCTGGGCAATTCAGCTCCAGGGACCACCATTCGCTCCATAAGACGCACAGGCATTTCCCCTTACTTTTTAGGAGGAAAAAAGTGCGTCTTATGGAGCAAAAAATACGGTAAATCAGAAATCAGTGCAAATCAGAAGAATTTGTTACGAGGCATATAGTGTGGTGAAAGTTATGATAATCTGGACCATTAACTGTCTAATCAACTGCTTCAAACAATCCCTCTCACAATTCTCCTCTGCAAATCTTAATGTCACTTAGACTATAATCCAGTCCACACATAGCGGGGAATATGTCTCGGTGGGACTTACTTCCAAAGGGGCATTTATAGGACTACGTTGTTGTTATTATTATTAACAGGGTATCCTTGGAAATTTGCTGAATATTCACCAAACAATATTTGTTATTTAACTGTGTAGTGGTAGCTGATATGCAATGGTATTTAATATTTAACAGTATTTGCTGGTGGCCAATGGGACAGAAAAGGTATATGCAGTAGCCTGTGTTAAAGTAACTTGATACAGCTTTGGAGGAGATGTTTAATTAATTAATTAATTAATAAAAACTAAGATAGGTGGAATAAACCAAGGAACCAGAAATTATTTATGACCTGGCAAATAGAACGTAAGTAATTCAACAAAAAATATAGCAGGATTAAGGAGTTTTCCATAGTAGTCCCAGACTAGACATGCCAAAATTCATAGATATGACTAATATAGGTCCATTAATTTCAATGGGACTGCTCTAAAGTTTAATTGGATACAACCCAATGTGTTTTATTAATAATATTCAATAACTGTCATTCCAGTGGTGTAAAGGGCAGTATTCAGCACACTCATTCTGCCAGTGCAATGACTTTTGGCTGCACAACAATACTTTCCCTCCCTCTTCTCTTGCCATACCTGCCGATCTGGAGAGATTTGGGGAAGGTGACCATGGGATGAGAGGGGGGAGTTTGTGCAAGTGGAAATCATTTCACTCATGGAACACGTGCATTGGATACCACTGCAAATATTTGATAATGATAGTTCAATAGTAGGCAATAGTGTTTAGTACCGGACAATATTTGACAGCTGGCAGCATCAAAATGACCAAGTGCTAGAGACCTTTAGCCCTCCAGATGCTATTGGGCTACAACTGCAACCATCCCTGACCATTGGCTATGCTAGCTGATGGGAGATGGAGTCCAGCAACATATTGAGAGCCACAGGTTCCCCATCCTTGATGTAGGTGCAAAGCTTATGTGGTTAACCTCTGGTTGGCTGGTGCTGAAGAAAACTAGATACCAGGAGATTTCTGTTTTCTTAAGTAGGTTGCATTCACTTGGTATAAATAAGCAGGAACCAAAGAAGACGTGCCTATCAGTTATATATAAAACCGTACATAAAGCTTAGCTGGGCCTAACTGTAAGTGTCAGTGGCAACAATGTCTTTCTCTTCACAGACTGGCGACAAATGGGTATCGAACTGCACCATATCAACTTGTGAGGGAAACAATAAAATTTCTGTAAAGCAAGTACAGTGTCCACCAGTGAGGAATATTGTTTGTGAAAATGGGTACCCACCAAACAAAGTCTTCAGCGAAGATGGCTGCTGTTATCACTATGAATGCGAATGTGAGTGAAAATAAATCTCTAAAGAAGCACTCATGACTCTGTTTTCATGGTGCAAACATTACCTCAAACATACTCTTGTTTGAGTCATGGTTCATGCTTTTCTTAAAGTCTAACTTAAGTCCTAATGTTAACATCCCCTCCCCTCTAATTTATCAGGTGTTTGTAGTGGCTGGGGTGATCCTCACTATATCACATTTGATGGAACGTACTACACCTTCCTGGACAACTGCACATATGTATTGGTGCAGCAGATTATACCTAAATACGACAACTTCAAGGTTCTAATTGATAATTACTTCTGTGATGCTGAAGATGGACTTTCATGCCCTCAGTCTATCATTGTTTACTACAAAACTTCAGTGGTAGTGCTAACCCGCAAACTCTTTGATGGGGTGGAAGCTAACAAGGTAAAAACAGCACACTACTTGAATTGCTTCTTTTAATGTATTATTTTATAGAAAATGCAACAGGACTGAAGGAGCTAGGCATATTTACTTTAGTGCAGGCACTAAATGTTTAATGGGCAACTGTAAAAAGGCTATGTGCAAGTCAACTCACTCACATTTGATTAGCTTAGGGACACAAGGTGACAGGTAAAATGTGAAAAACACATTTTGTGAACAAATCGGAACTGAATGTCAGCTGTAAAAAGCAGCATTGTACATATTAAATAGCGCAGCAAGTCTGGGATCCAAGGTGATTTTCAGTCTCACAGTTCCTAACACAATCACTCACACTCCTCCTTTCCTTCTCAGACATTCAGGGAACCCTGTGCAGTGGTCTTCCATGAGACACAGGAGGCTATCACAGGAAGGGGAAATTGGCAAACATCTTATATGGAGTGCTATTTGTGTAGATTCAATTCATGTACTTTAAGTTTATTTTTGTAGAGCAAGTGGAATATGAATTCCATAATAATAATTCCATAATAAATAATTTAACAACATATCTACAAAAGTAGATAAATTACTTAAAAGCATAGCAAAGCATAGAGAATTCCTCATTGTTGCAACGTTAATCTCATTTACAGATCTACTTCGATGGTAAGATTGTCAACCCAGGCTTCCAGAAAGACGGCATTTTTGTCTCCATGGTTGGTGTCAACATGGTAGTTGAGATTCCTGAGATTGAGGCTTTCATCACCTTCAGCGGTTTGATCTTCTCAATAAAACTTCCATATAGCAAATTTGGCAACAACACCGAAGGACAATGTGGTAAGGGGGAAAAAATGCTTTACTCCTGTGGAAATTCATGTTGTTCCATCAACCATTGGTTCACTCTTTGGAACCAATTACCAATTTAAAGTTAAATCAGTACCATGTTTTTCATTTCAGTTTCACTTTTGTTATTTTCAAAATGCACCTTGGTTTCTCTTTTGACTGCTCCCCCTCAAAATCTCATTTATTTCCCCCCAAATTCTGGATGCCAGATATCCTGGATACTGCTGAAAATTTTGAGGAGAAAACTCAGAATGGAATAGCACATTTGCTTCAAAAGAAAGGAGAATGTTTCTTCAATCAATAGCATGATTTAAATGTTATGTATTTCAGTGATTTTAGCATTGCACTGAATGCAAATCACTGCGTAGTTTGTTGCAAATATATAAAGCTCTCTACCTTCCATTGTGTTCTGAATCTGTTTTGTTTTCCACCAGGTACCTGTACAAATGACAGAAAAGATGAATGTCGCTTACCAACTGGCGAGATAACCAGTTGTCCCTACATGGCTCCCCATTGGAAAGTCACTGATGACAATAAGAGCTACTGCAATAACAAAACAGTACTTCCTGTCACACCAACACCAGCAGTACCTTGCAAACCTTCCCCTGTTTGCGATATAATTTTGAGCGAGTAAGTTGGAAAATTGTTCTAATGTATGCTTTCCTGCTTAGATAATATGATAAAAGTATCCTATGGAAGGGGAAATAATGTTAAAGTCTGATGCACAACTTCCTCGGGGTCACCTCTACTGAATAGAGTGGGATGTAGTTCTGAGCCAACATGCATAGGATTTCTCTGTACAACGGCACAGCTATATAAAAGACCATTTAGCTCAAGTTCTAGACAGCTCTACCTCTTAATATAAAGGTATGCAGGGCAGAGGGTGTCTTAACACATCTAGCTTCACATTTCTTCAAGCCTGCATATCAAATCCACAAATTCACTGAAAAAATACATTTATAGTTATAATAGGGTTGTCATATTTCAAAAAGTGAAAATTTGGACACAAGCGTTGTTGACCAAATCCTGGCTATATCTGGGAAATTCCGGACGTATAGCAACCCCAAGTTATAATATTCTTGTTGCTGTTATTGGAAATTTGGCTTGTGAAACTTTGTTATAAATGTGAAAGTTAGTTTGTGACAGCCCCCCCCCCCGGTGCCGCCTTTTTAGGCTCTTGATACAATCAACTCATTTGCTGTGCATTTAAAACAGGCTTGCTTTGCACCATACAGCATCTTTCTTCCAGAAAGCTACAATTCTGTTGTGAATATGGGTTATATTTTATTCTGGAGGAAATACAATTGTTACCATTCCCTTTTGTGTCATATTTTTTGGCTGTAATTGAAATTAGTGAAAGCTGAAACCTTTTTTAAAAATCCTGTTTTCCAGCTCTTCAAATCCCAGAAGTGAAAATAGTCTTATTCAAAAATGTATGTTCATGTCAAGTGTTTATGATATCTTTTACAGTGTCTTCCCTGATTATCATGTCTTTGTGGTTTTGTTTTACAGAGTCTTCTCTGATTGCCATCAGATCATACCTCCAAAGCCCTTCCACCAAGGTTGCTCCTTTGATTCTTGCCACATAGTCAATACCACCATGCAGTGTTCAGGCTTAGAGATATATGCTTCACTCTGTGCCTCTAAAGGTGTTTGCATTGACTGGAGAGCGAAGACTAATGGTTCATGCCGTAAGTACTGGGGTGTTAATCAATGCCACAGTTTCTTCACAAATTATACAGCCATGGGAGCCTTGTTCATTAAATACTTCGCATGTGTCAGTTTTATTTTTGTAAATAGATCCATCTTAGTAAATTGTAGTTTAATGACTAAAATACAGAAATATGAGAAGACATTCTCAGCCTTTGAGAGCCTCTTCATTTACTGAGGTTTTAGAAAGGCACATGTCCAAATGAGATCTAGAGTCTGGGCCCTTCTGGTTCATTGAAGTATAGTGTTCTGTCTTTATGATCACAGGAATGTGCCATCATGTTCACAGGAAGCATATCTAATAAAAACAATTATATGAATAGAAGCAGAATATATGGCAACTAAACATGTTGAAATGTGGCTAGAAATTTTAGGGTGTTGGTTTCTGTTTGCTTCTTTTTAACAGAGACCCTCCCATGCAATTAACTACCAATAAAAGGAGAGAAAGAGTGTGAGGAAGGTAGCTGCAGTAGCTGTAAATGTAAAGTGTATCAAAGTATGTCTTTATGTTCACCTTGGTTTATGTTTCTCACCATGTTTAGCATACAGCTGTCCTGAAGGCAAAGTATATGACCCATGTGGCCCTATCAACCCTCCCACATGTGATAATAGGTAAGGAAAGAACGGAATCTTTGTTTCAGGTCTGTTTTACTCCAGTTGTTGGAGCCAGTGTTATGTAGTCAATAGCATGCTGGATTTGAACTCGGTTCAGAGTCATCACCCTCTTAACAGTGCTGATGATTCAAGGCACAGGCTGAATTTTCACATTGCAAAAGGGTGCTGTATGACCGTAACCCATGCTTTCTTTCTGCAGCAGGGCTAGTCACCATAATGGCACTGGCATAGTTGAAGGTTGCTTCTGTGCTCCTGGAACCAAGCTCTTCAACTCCTACAATGATATCTGTGTAGAAGAATGTGGTAAGTGTTTTTATTTCAAGGTCAGAAGAGGGTACCACACTGCAGCAACACTATATGGAGTAGAGGGTTCCTGAGCTGCAATTCAGGTCAGCCTAATCTAGGTTGCCTCAGCAGAGAAACAGAAGCACCAAGAGAAAGTGATTTCCAGAAACACCAGGAGTAACTCAATAAGAAGTAATAATCACTCAAGAGAATGTTATGTGATCAGTGGTCACCTTGCACGAGTTTCAGAAGGAAATGGAGTCTTGATACAATGAGGAACTTCCATGTATTCTTCAAACATGACATCCACAGCTACTGAAGATACAACTTTAATGCCCACATCTTCCAGAGGGATAGTCATGTTAGTCTGTTGCAACAAAAATAGCCAAAGAATCTTGTAGCAGCTTAAATAATTATAAATAACAGGCAGGATTCAACGAATGAGCCATGCTAGCAGAAGCCTGCACAAGGTCTTCCACCAATGCAGCAGGGCATTCCTTGTTTCTCCTCCCTCCATGCAACCCCACAACTGGCTCTGAAGGAGTCAATAAATGCTTGTGCTGACTTAACTAGCACTATGTTGAATTCCTCCCACAGAGTTGTTTAGTCTTTAAGGCACCACAAGAACTTTTGTTGTTCTTTCTGGTACAGTTCAGTCTTGGCAGCTCCTCACTGTCCCAGCACCTTTTCACTGCCCTTTGACCCAGATAACAATGCCAGATTGCGCTGTGGCCTGTTTGCTCAGGTAGATAAATTTGCTCCAGGACTCTTTGGGAACAGCAGTGCAAAAATCTCTGTTATTGCATTTCTTTCAGGTTGTACTGGACCAGACGGGATGCCCAAATTGGTAACTAAAAATATATACTTCATAAAATGTGGATGGGTCACCTCAAAAGGTGTTGGGAGCAGAGGCCGATTCAGGGCACCACAACTGGTTCCCCTGTGCTGGGTGCCAAGCCTTGGGGCGCTGCAACTATGATGTAGTGAATTGAGCAGAACAGAAGGTGAGAGGTCTCACCCAGTAGAGAGTGCCTCTTTTAAGATGCAGTGCCCCCCCCAAGGGATTGTACAGTAATTATTATGGCTTTAATCAGCTGATTTACTGGAGGCACCCTTTTTGTAGAAAAAAAATGGAGCAAGTAATTAAACTGATTATTCAGCTAAGTATTTACAGCCTTAATATATGTTGATGGCACTCTTTCTGACATGATCTCTGACAAGGCAAATTTAGGGATGGTAAGTCTTATTTTCTTTTAAATACCTTTTGTTTATTTTTTATTTATTCTTTTGTAGCCTGGAGCAAGCTGGATCAGCAACTGCAAGGAGTGTACTTGTGAAAAATATACTCTTAAAGTGCAGTGTACACAAAAAATATGTGCAACACCTGTCCCAGTGAGCTGTGAGTTTGAAGGCTTTGTGCCTGTCAGCGTCACAACACCTGAAGATAAATGCTGTCCTCAAATGAAATGTGGTAAGTACAATCTCTTGCCTGTTTGAAACAAAATATATCATGCTTCAATCCAGTGCTGCATGAGCGGAAGACAGCTCACACAACCGATCTTCCCCTTCCCTTCCTCTCTACCCCCTGCAGCCCCCTGTATCCTCCTAAAAAGCCTTTTTCTGGGGCTGATGGTGTGTGGGGGGACGACGACTGCTAAATACTATGGGCAATGTTATCTGGGGCTGAAGTGAGAGGGTGGAAATGCCTAGAATCAGTTGGAGAAATCTTGTACTAATGCTAGTTTTCTCTGCCCATTTTTGGGTGGTTCTTTCCTCCTACTGAAACTGCAAATGACATAATCTTATTTATTTATACATACATACATACATACATACCCTGTCCTTTCCCCTGGTGACTTTCAAGGTGACTAACCCACATATCCCATGCTGTCTAGTAGAAGAGGCTATCACTTCTCAGCCTGTTGGCTTAAGAAGTTTGTGTTGGGTACGGGGGACTGAAGAGGGAGGAGGCAAAGGGAAAGGTCCATTATACTTAATTTCCTTCTGCTTCTGCAATGTCGGATGCAATCCATTGTGAATAGCTCAAAGCAACCACTTCCAAATGGGTACCTTTTTCACTTAGGGAAATTCCCATTAATTACACCACAGGAAGTCCTACAATTGGGCTGAAGCCCTGTGCTGTAAATCATGTGGCATAGTGGCTAATCTATCCATACTACAGGAGTGCTGGTGGGCAGAGTTGGGCAACCTGTGGCCTCCAGCTGTTATTAGACTGCATCTCCATTGGCCACAGGGGCTGGGAGTTGGAGCCTGAAAACATCCTGTAGAGATTCACACCTCTTATTCAGACACTGAAGCATAGATTTCTCTGGACATAATTGGAGTGTTGAAAAATGCCCTGTATGTTCTTGTTATAATGAAAATATCATGACTTTCTTTTGTGGCTTTTAAATTTTTTGTCTTATATAGTATGCAACACTAGTTACTGTCCTGAATCCATTGAGACCTGTCCAGTAGGATATGAATTAAAACAACAAAAGCTGCCAGGAGATTGCTGCATTAAAGCCACTTGTGGTAAGAACTGAAACATGACATTTCTCAGGGGTATTTAAAACTTCTCTCCCCTCCCCCTTCCCCTCTCTCTTCCTCTCTCTCTACAACTCCCCACCCTCCAGATGAGTCATATTCCATCCCCACCTCCCATGCTGTGAGCTGGCATTTCAGTGGCCGTTTTGCCTCTTCAACTGTTTTTATTTACTGTTGCAAGAACCCTGGACTTGTTCTGAAGAAGCAGGTGTTTAATTTGTTATATATCCCATATCTGCTGACAAGCTGGTCAATTAAGCTGCTGCTGGCAAGTCCCAGTTTTGTTGGAGCTTCTTTTGCGAGGGGATATTTTGTAACATATACACACACATTTCTGCAAACCTGCATAAGGTAGGGTTTGCAGAACCTCAAGTTGAATCCTTACCGCTTGTGTACTTGATCCTGGCATGGTTACTAGGAGCAGACATTAGGGTGGATCCATCCACTTCCTGTCTACATCACTTTCACATGTGTGTATCCATAAACCTATTCTATCCCATTTCCATGCTGATCTGCATTTTTCAGATGAAGTCCCCATGAATGTTCAAATTTAAATACCTGTTTACATTTACTAAACAATTTTTCTCCCAAACCATATATTATTTAGGATATATATTTCTCTCAAAATATGTATTTAAATGTATATTTTGAAATATTCATATTATTGAGAACCACATTGCAGCTTTCAGTGAAGTTTAAAAAAAATGTAATCATTTTTTCGATATAAACATCAACCACAAAAGACACATACAACAAAAACCATAATGTTTGAAATCTGGTGGATAGTTAAGTTCTGATCTGTGCATTAGTCTGAGTCGTGCACATCAGGTTAGTTTGTACTGGACGTCCCAAAAGACTGAATTCCTCAAACAACTCTAAGGGAAGAACTCAATGCACACTCATCAAGAAACCATTTGAATCACAGCTACATTGGTACAGTGGTGCCCCACTAGACGAAAATAATTCGTTCTACGAGTGTCTTCGTAGAGCGAATTTTTCGTCTAGCGAAGCGGCAATGGAGTGCGGAGGTTTTCGCGCGCAAAAAAAAAGTCTTGCGGGGCAGCCTTCCGCTAGCGAATGCCTTTTGTCTAGCGAGTTTTTCGTCTAGCGGGGCACCACCGTACTTCCTTGTTTGCCTTCAAAGGTTCTGGACACACTATGCATCCTGGTAACACTAGTTTACCTCTCACAGAGCTACAATTCCCAGAATCCTTGACAAATTACCATTTCCAGGATTATTTGAGTCTTTGGCAGAGAATGTGTTTTACATGCATTTAAAATGCATACTCTGTAGCATACAGAGCAATATTCCATTCTTATCAATGAAAAGAAAACTTGGAGATTTATTCCATTGCACTTTTCTGTTTTACAGTGAGAATACCCGGCTGTATTGAGAAAGACGTATTCTACAAAGTAAGTACATTTTATAATAATGAATGCTAGAAGCAATAATTTGTTTGTTTATTTGGTAAATGTATAAATCACTTGCTCACAAAAAACAGTTCATGTCTGAATCTATATAAAGCAAAACTAGATTACACAAACCAATAAAAAAAGAAATATACACATAGCATTATTTAAAAAAATTATTTATTAAGAAAATGATCTCCACAGAAATGATTGATGCCATACGCACTGTGGGCCCCCTCGATTTTTGTTGTTGTTGAGGGGGCCGGGCCCCCATATTGGTGGAGTTGGGCATGGAACAATGTTAGGATGTTGTGTGATGTTGTGCTCGCAATGTCAGGACATTGCATCTTTGCCCTCAATGTGCATCAGAAGATGGTGCCTCTGATTAAGGCGGATTAATAGTGAGTGTGTTTAGCCCTCCATGAAAAGCTTTTAGAAGTTGTGATGTTACTGGAAAAACCATGCATATCTTCCTTTGATTCAAACTATAAGCTATCACAGTAGAAATACTTTAGCATCCAAGAGAATTCTCAATGTATCCTGCATTAAGATGCAGAATTTCCCCCCTTTAAATAAGTTGCCTATCAGTTCAGATCAAAGGAAGGGAACAGAAACCCTACATTTATTTTTCATCCCAGATTAACAATTCCAAATCCATTCCACAACCCATAGATAAATATACCCCTTTCATGGAAACATTTATGCATCCCGGTGAAAGGGAAAAAAACAAAACACCTTGGTTCATAAGTTGAAAGGGGGCCTGCTGGGGTTCTTTCAAAGAATCCTGAGCTAGATGAAGCAAAACAATCCACACATTTTCAAGTATTTTTTAGGATTAAATGAGCTTGTATACTCAAGATTAAATGAAGAGGCTGCATCCAATTGGTGATCCTTCACTGACAGAAAGTCTATGATCCAGTGGATGCTTCTGTCAGCAGAACAGAAAAAAAGCAAATTACAGTGTTTACCCCTCCTACTTTGCCACTTTGCCCCCCCCCCCAGCCCCAAATCTGCTTCAGAGGGTTGGGGAACCCCACAGAACAACATGGCAGGTGGTGCAGGAAGTTATAGTGGGAGAGAGAATCGCTGAATCACCTCCCTGCTCATGACACTGATGGGTCAATGGGCTTTCTGTCAGTGGAGGAAGACCAGTTGCATACATCTGTGATATTTCTGATTTATGAAAACAGTTTAGAATTATTCAGCACCATTTCTCCTCTGCCCTTTTTAGCCTGGAGCAGTTGTTCCAAGAGGAGACTGTGAAACGTGCAGATGTTCTGCTGAGCAAGATCCAGAAAGCCAAATAAACACAGTGGAATGTGTGTCACAAGTATGTGACAAAAACTGCCCAGTGGTGAGTTAGTGTTACAAACTGTTTTTCTAAATTCCCAGCTTTTCAGGAATTTATCTGCAAACCTAGCTATTTCATCTCCTTGATCTTATGAATCTCTTTCCATATTTTCCTCAAATACAGGCCCAGGAATACAAGGAAATCCCTGGACAATGCTGTGGTAAATGCTCAGTGGTAGCATGTGTTGTGAAAGAGGGACCCATTGTTCAGGTTATCAAGGTAGCTACATGCAATCTCATGTTCTATCATACTTGTGTTTCTCATGCTTGGAATGGAAACTTAGTAGAGGCCATGAATAATATTAACTGAAGCAATAATTAATAGTTCTGCATTTAAATGCCCATAGTTATCTTTTCCTACTATTGCCTTTTTTCTGCTCCATTGGATATTTTGAGTATAAATCTTTAGCATAAATCTTTTTTTGCTTGTGAAATGAATTGTGCTGTATAAAAATAGTAAAAAGGGAGAAAAAAGAAGCTGCCCCATCAGATGGTTGACCCATATAGCCTGGAAGGCCAATGTTGCGTTGAATCCCCACATTTTGTTAAGGAGATACCGATGCCTTATTTTAATTTGTAGTGTAGTTTTTATTGTAGCTTTATTAATGCATATAGCCTAGTGTTGCCTAGTCTGATTAGCAAGGACTCTCCTGAGTCTTACCTGTAGACTTGCAACCTGAAATCCCTGAGAGATGCCAGCAATTAAACCTGGAGCCTTCTAATGCCTTCTACTGAGTCCGGCCATTGGTCTGTCTAGCTCAGAATTGTCTAAACTCAACGGTTCTCCAGAATTCCTTTTCCTTTTTCGGTACCACTCAGCCTATGTTCTCTCCCAACCTTCTTAGGGTGGGGGGGAATCCAAAATTTCAGGCAGGGCTCTCCCTCAGCCCTACTTGGAGATGCATGGGATTCAGTCTGTGACCTTCTGCGTGCACAGCTGATGATCTGCCACTGATTTACCCCCCTTCCCCATAAAGTATGGGAAGCATGTGGTCATCCACCACTTCAACCCATCCCAATCCAGAGAGAATGCTTGAAAGTAAGATGCCACGTGTGACCAAGCTATGCCTTCAGACATTTGATCACACAGTCTGTTTCTCTTGACAGAACACAGTCATGAGTATCTGGGGGCAGAATTCCGACTCCGCGTGCCTGAGCTAAAGGTTTCATATATGGCCAAATCCTTGTGTCAGGGAGGCCAATTAAGTCACATTTAGCAAAGAAGATAGGCATGGAGAGAGAAAAAATGTATGTGTGTTTTATGTATATGTGCATTTGGGACAACCAGAGACCAGGAAGCAATGAAAGAAGGGACACAGTTTTATCAACAAATCCACATGGGGTTTGTTTGTTCTTTCCTTCATCTGTGTAATATGCACCATGATGAATACAGATGGCAAAAGCAGAGGGCATGTTTTGTTATAGTTTGATAAAGGTAGCTCAGTAGAGCTGAGTGGAGGCAAGTAAACCTAGCTGTGAATATGAGGGTTATAGTCTTTTCCACATAGTTTTAATAATGACCTTTCCTTATAGTAAATTTATAATAAATTTCCTTTGCTTTTTTACCCTCTCTATATTGTCTTGGTGATACAATCAAAGCCCTTTGTGTCAGCTTCTAATAATATAATTATAACTCTGACTTTTTCAGCCTGGGGAGATTTGGCATAATCCAGGAAACAACTGCACCACTTATGAATGTGAATTGGTTGAGGACCAGTATATTCTTGTCCCTATCAAAAGACCCTGCGCTCCACTTAACTGCCCACCTGTAAGTTTACCAATATAATAAAAAGTCTTTGTTAGATTAGCTACTCCATGAGATCAGGGTTCATCTAAGAAAAGCTGAATGAGGGTATGTTTTTTTAAAAAAATGCATAAATCATATGGGTTTGTTTAGGTAGTTTGGAATTATTATGATAGACAAGTGTCCTAAACCAAGCCTAAATTAACAGAGTCAGACTTGGGCCCTTATCAAGTTCCTGGTCTTATATCTCTTCAGTTCCCTACTTTATTTAATGCAGTCTGAGAAGTGTGATTCACTAGATACTGTAATGGTTAGATGAAATGTTCATGTACCGGTAGTTATAGAATTGTTGTTTAGTACTGTATAAATACCGTAGTCTAATTTTGGCCCATGTCAGTTTCACACATATTCTTTAATAAGTGTTTCATCCTGATTCTGCATCAACTGGATTATTATTGGGGGGAGGTAATATTTTAAAATGTGGATTTTTATGATTGTTGTTGTTGTCATCATCATTATTAAACACATGCAAATATGCATTTCCCCCCACAAAATATTGTATAAATTTCCCCTTAAAATACATACTTTTATATGCATTTCATAAAAATATTAATTATACAATAATACAACAAATATCACATAAAATCAAAACAAAAGGAACTTAGACAGTCTAAGGAGAGTAAATAAGATGAAGCAAAATGTCAAGCAGGAGAGAGTAGGAGAATTACTACACAGAATTGTATAATAGTTGGCAATGCTGTGTACAGTAAGAGATGTAAGGTATAACTTCTAATAAGCAGGTGGTGAATTATTCATTGAGAGATTAATTTACCCCAAATGTGCACATAAACATTTTTGTACATATTCTAACCTGAAATATACATTTTACAAGATTTTTAAGTGCAGAAAACTGCAAAAAAGAATGCTACTTTTGTTCTAATCTTTGCATTAGTGCTTAAAAATGCAGCCCAATAAAAATCTTAAAGCATCACAATTACAGTGCTTAAAATTAATAGAAGTTATTAACTGTATTGTGGGGGACAATGTGCTTTGGAGTCTATGGGCCCAAATATTGTTTACCTGCCTTTATTCAGTCCTGGCAATGGTGTGGGTCTCTCGTGGCCACAAAGAAACTGTATTTGTTCAGAGAATAATAATTGTTTAGGTATCTTTAAATTCATCTAATCCATTTTGGTTTTTCAGGAGAATGTGAGACTGAGTGAAGATGGCTGCTGCAAGGTGTGCGGACCTCCACGTAAGTTACGACAAAATTGTTAAAATAAGTTTGCACAGCAAAAAAAAATCAAAAAAAAAAAATCCCACAATGTACTAGAGCAAGGAGTGGGCAATCTGTGGCACTATCTGCACACGTCCTTATTTCATATGGTCCATAACTTAATTTCACGTGGGTGGCAAGGAGGAGAAAAACAGGGGAACGGGTTTAGGGGGGGAGAGAATGAAAGGTGTGTTAGAAAGAGAGGAAAAGCTGTGCCCCCCTTACCTTTGTCTCAAGCCCTACTCACTTTTGACTCTGGCCCAGTACCACCAATATGTGGTTCCAACAGATTATGCCTGAGGGGAAAAGGCCCTCTACAGGGGAAAAAAAGTTTCACACCCCTGCAGTAGACTGTGTTTTTGTCTATATTTGCTACAATTGGGCAGGAAGTGAGCCAATAAATTAGCTGTGCAGATAGAATGTGCTAAGATTTTCCTCTGCACCTTTGCAGCATAGGTGCAAGCCTCGAGACTAGTACTGTGGAACGAGAAGTCTTTGTGGTCAAATGTATAGCACAGGCTTCTTTGTCAAAACATACTAGTGGCATTAGACTAGATCAGTACAGGAGTTTATCATGTCCTTTCCTCCCTTCCTGACATTCCAGTGCGTCAAGAAGTGGGTTCTGATTATGATGGACCTACCCAGTGCTATAGAAAAAAAGGTGCCAGAACTCAGCAGGAAGGCCTCCCTTGTTCTCTTATAATGACAATGGTGCCCACCTGAGAGGGCCTGCAACTGAGTTCCAGCTGGGGGGGGGGGGAGCCCTGGACCTACAATTCCCCTTTCATTGGCATTTTCGACAGTTTGCACGTGTGCGCGCACACACCACCTTACCCTACTCAGTCTTCTGTTAGGCAGTATTTGTGAGCACACAGTCATGATGGTTTTTGTTTTTGGTTGTTCTCCCCACTCACAGCGGGAGATTGTATCCCAAAGAACATCACAAGTCTCATCAAACACAATGGATGTGAAGCTACTGAACCTGTTGAATTACGGTACTGCGAAGGACACTGCGGCAGTTCTTCAATGTAAGTAGAAAAGTGGGCATTGCTGCCTCCCCCGTGGAACAACTTTCACTCTCAAACTCTAACACCCAATAAATAGTCCAGGGGTCATTCAGTTGAAGTCCAGGTTGGCAAGACATGGGAAATTGTGCTGGGAAGCAGAGCACTTCATTTTTGAGCTCAATTATGTACTCATTTGACAGGTAACATCAGGCAATTCACTTTCTTGTAAAAAATAAAAATAAAAACTACTATAAATACTATCTGGACAGACCTAGAGAATTATATAGAATCCCTGGGATCCCTATATCCTACTGCAGTGTTTATCATTGCAGGGGATTTTAACGCACGTATGGGAGTAAACAATGTACACCCATTACAATCAGATTCTGAAACCAGGTATTTTCTTAGCCAGAGGTACCTCCCGTCTGTCTAAAGATCATAGATGTAATTATTCAGGGCTTTGTTTAGCCCAAGTTGTAAGGCGGAGGGACTTGCTAATATTAAATGGTATGATAGAGGGAGATTGGCCCAGGGACCAAACCCACTTTTCGAAGCATGGAGGCAGTGTGATAGATTATATTGTGATCTTGCAATTTGCATATAAGTTTGTTATGGAGTTTGAGGTGGGCCATAATATTGAGAGCGATCGTTCACTCAACAATGGTACTTGCAGGCCCAGTATTTAACAATTCTTTCCCCAAAACTCAATCTATCTCTAATGCAAACTTAGGTGTGACTGCAGGCAATAGAATTAAGTGGACACCAGTACTCAATCTATTCTAAATGAATCATGTCAGACTGATTGCTTCGAATACAAATGAAAGTGGAATGATGACACTGCAGGTTGGTGTGAGTGGTGGACTTGATTCTGCAGCAGCTAAAATCTTCTTTGTTTTCTCTTAGATACTCTTCTGAGGCTAACACATTGGATCACACATGTGCATGCTGTAAGGAAAGCAAAACCAGTGAGAGGCAAGTGACACTGATATGCCCTGATCGCTCCACCATTGAATATTCATACATCCATGTTGACGCATGTGATTGTGTGATCAATCAATGTGATGTGAAGCCCAGTCCGACACCAGGAGAGCAAGAACAGCAGCAGCAGCAGCAGCAGCAGCAGCAGCAGGAAGAACAGCAGCAACAGCAGCAAGAAGAACAGCAGCTTGGCCAGAAATAAAAACAGGAGCCAGGACTGACCTAGACATTTTTTAAATGACCAACACCAATAATTAACAGAAGATGAATTAAAATGAATCTTGCTGTTTTGAAATAAAAAGTATCCAATGCAGCAACTTGAACATACAGATGAATTTTTCTTCTTCTAAATCTACTCTTGGCAGAAAAGTATTTTCTTTTCTTTGGGGTGCCAAACAATTAGAAATTCTAGGTGACACTTTTCTTGGGGCAAGGCCTTGGTGAGACTACACTGTGCGGTCACAAATAACTTGGAGAGGAAAGTATTTGGCACGATAAAATGTTAGGGTGGGAGACAAAAAAAAGGACTTTAGCTTGAACTCTTGTGAAGTTATGATGCCAATATTAACAAAGCATTGGTACAGACACTGGCATTTCTAATACACCCAGAAGAATTTCCACCACCAAGTAGCACAAGCTAGTCATAACTTTGGAGCGGAAAGAGCTACTCATAGTGTCCAGTTCCATTTCAGTTCCATTAGTCAACATGGTCTGTTCTCCATCACCTTTGCAAAAGTTAGATCTCACTTTCATAACTTGGTCAGCCTTTTTTGTGTTTTTCCCCCGGGTTCGTTCTTCTACAAACTTCAACCTCTCAAAGGCTGTGGGGCTATAATACTCAGATATTATTTGTAGATCTATTTTTGTGCAAAAAAACTCCCATGAAGTATGGCTGCTGCTGAAGAAGACTGTTTACATGATATCATCAGCATATTAATTGTATGAAGATCTGGATTTTTAAAAATATAAATGTTTACAAAATGAACATAAGATATATAGATATATTTGCCGAATGGTCATATGAAGAACTTTTTAAACCAAAGTAGTAAATATCAATAATATAAATTCTGTTCTAGGACAATGAATTATTTTTTAACGTTGTACAATTACTATTTATTTGTTTCTGGAAAACAGACTATTTTCTTCTGTATTAGCACCATCTGTCAAATGATGCCTGGTTGAGGGATATCTTTACCTTTTTCTGTTTTTATTTGTTTCTTAAAGAGAAGAGTTTCAATGATTAATAAAATTTTAGCATTTTGCACCTGTTGTGTCATTTAATTTATTTTTTTACTACTCTGATCTGCCTTTGTGATGTACACCAATTCCATGTGTCATTCAGGTTGACCAGCAGCCACTGTTTTCCCTCAGAAATATAATGACCACAATTCTGCCATAGCTGTTATGCCAGACACCCATAGCTCAGGTGACAACTGGACCAGTTCGCATATTGGTCACTGCTCACCCAAATATAGCAATTTAAAAGCCACTGCATTAAAAAAGAACACACCAAAACAACTAAAGATCTTTGTGAACTTATGAAGCTTGCATCTTATGCTGAAAGTTAAGAAGTTTATTCGGAGTACATACTGTCTGCTGCTGAGTTCTTACTGGTTTCCAAACAATCTGTTTATTGAGCATCCATCCTGATTTTCTTGCACAAAGTTCTCTTGGAGTTTATACAGCATTAGCATTCATTCTCATTTGTTTCTGTGGAGGTTATGCAGCATCCCAGCAAGCCATTATTATTGCACAGTTTCCAGAGCATTTTCCTTTCACTTTCCTTATTGCAAAGAGACCAACATTTTGGGGAAGCAGAATTGATGTGAAATAGTGCCAAATCCAGTATGTGATTTAATTCTACTTGTAAAACAGTGACAGCCTTGATGTGTCCTTAGTCACAAGCAAGGTGTCTCTGGTTTAGGCAACACAGACAAGATGTCAATCCACATACAGTTGTAGGAAAAAATGCATTAAATGTTTTAAATGCACAATGTGTTTTTAACAAACAGCTCTTGAGCTGTTCTGATGAAAGGAGTTAGCAATACCATTAGTGCATTGTACATAACAAGCAAAAAAAAAATTCAAAAGATGTTTCCATCACATGCTGATGGAAGGGCACTAGAGGGCAGTGCATACACAATTTACCACAGTGTCACATTTCAAAAAGAATTGTCTGAGAGTGGACCACTTTATGATTCAATTATATTTTAAACTTAATAAACCAAAGTCTGATAGAAAAGGCCTATTCCAGCAGCACATATATCTTCTCAGTGTAATCCTTGGTATTGAACAGCCATTTGAGGGAGATCAGCAAAAAAACAGGGCCAAGATTTCAAAACCAATGGTTTACTAGGTAAAATAATTATATTCTAAATATACATAATCTCATTACACTAGCAGATATCCAGAGCAACTTTATTATCTCCAAAGAAATTGATTTAACAGTAGTTCTAAATTGTGTTCCACACTGTAGCTGGTGTTGTGCAATGGTTACAGTGTTGGATTAGGAGCTGGGAGACCTGGGTTCAAATTCCCACTCAGTCATGAAGCTGGGTGACCTTGGACCAGCCACTATCTCTCAACCCAACTCACAAGGTTATGACGATAAAATGGGGACAGAGAAAGACTACTGTTGGACCATCAAACGAGAATCCCCTGTGCAAGTCCACAAATGCAAGAGCTACAAGCGCAAATTCTTACCTGAATAATAACAGCTTGTAGATACTGTGTATCTCAAGGGAATTTTTTTTATATCTCCAACTGTACATAGATATACATGTCATTTTCAATGCTATACATGTCTTTTTTTTATATAAAGAATTTATTGGTATTTTCCATAACAAAGAATACCATCACCCACCCACATTTATACAAAACAAATACAAACATAACCACGATTCTTCTTGTTTACACACACACACAAAAATTCTAGTTCCGAATCTTTACAATTGACTTCCCCTGCCTTCTCTCCTTCGGTTCCAAATCCAGATTCTACTTTAATAACTTCATCTCCCTAAAAATTGAATTCATTTAAAAAAGTTCAAATCTAAACCATCATCTTAATCCATAATAATTAATAACAAAACTTTATATCTTAACAAATTATTCTTATATCAAATCTAAGCAAACTTCTTCTATCCCTTAAACTGCTGCTAAACAAAAAATTCAAAATATCCCTTTTCTTGTTAGAAAATAAAATAAAACTTAATGTCTTAACCCTCCGATTTCAGATTACCATAGCAAATCATTTATATTCTACACTTAATATACTTCACCCTATCCCCCCTCTATCCATTGTCCTTCTCCATCTTACACCGGAACCACTCCTCAAATTGTCCTCTTTCCTTGTGTGTCCACAGATCCAGACACAGTCCCCAACAGTCCTTGCATCGAACATCAGGGTACACTGTTCATCTTCTTTCAGCTTCTCCCATTCAATGCTGCATTCTTCTTCTATTTGTAGATATCTTAATTTTTTGCCCTTCACTCCCGAGCTCTCACCTCGGGGGCTGGATATAACATTCTTCACCGTCCCAGGGCTGCCACCGCCGAAGGACGTTTCTTTTTCCGGGAGTCGCCAAGCCATCTCTCTCAATTCTTCAATCATCCCCTTCAGCTCTTTGCCAAGGCTCTATTCCATAGTGTCGAATACCTGAAAGGTCTCCTCTGTGGGAAGTAAATTTTTCTTCATATCCCCACTCAAAACCTTCAATTTCTGATTAAGCAGTTCCAGTTTCAAAATAATAATCCTTTGTTCATCAGTTAGTCCAGAGTTCAGAACAAGTTCAAAAACAAAGCCCAACATGGTGAGAACGGGCATAGGTATCAAATTTCAGTTTCTATTTCAATGTTTTCCATCTTATACCAGTAGTTTTCCACTTCGACTCAGACTTTTCGCAGCCATTTTCCCTGAAACCAGGGCGCTAAGACCATAACTTTAAAAAGGGATATTCTCCATCCTCTTCCTCCCCAAAGGGAGATCTAAATAGTCTCACTTGTGAAAAAATCCAGACATTGTAACCATCTTGGTAGCAACAGTGTCATAAACCGTTATTTTCTTGCCGCTGAAGGGAGGGAGGCAGACTTCCTTTCCCTAAAACCTCCCGGATCGTTAAGACCACAAATTTAATCCAGTCAAGTACTCACAACCACCGGGCTTCATTTCCTTTCATCTTCTACAGGGAGAACGTCGTCGCTCGTCACGGCCAGCACTCGCCGCTTTTCCGCCCGGTTGGGGCATATCCCCTAATGGCCCAGCTCCGCGATCCCCTCTCACCCCCGCTCCCCCTTTACAGGGGGAGCAAGGGAAGGGGACGGAGCTTAGCGGGCCCGCCGGGGAGCCCGAGGCGCAGGACGCTCTTCCCGCGCCTCACCGGAGCCCCGCTTAGCGGTAGCGGGGCTCCAACCCCCGGGCTGGACTGGGTCGCCTCGCTGCCGAGGCAACCCACGACCGCCCGTGATGGCGACCTCGCCGGAAGTCAATCAATGCTATACATGTCATGTTCAATGCTATATAAGTCACTTACATTTATGCTCATATTGTACTACTTTGGTTATGTGTTTAATAAAATATTGAATTCTTGCATTGTGAAAAACGAAGATTATGGTGAAAAGTGAAAAACACGAATTGCAAAAAAAACTAGAGCTTACAGAACAAAACCAACTTCAGATGTGAAATCAGCACGTTGAAATTAGGTTAGAACAACTGCAGGTGTCAATGCAACAAAAAATTGTTCCCCAGTGATATTATTATGGGCATGTAGATAACTATTTCCTGACACACTATGCGGATTGGAGCGAATTCATTATTATTATTTTTTAAAAAAAGTTTGTGCTCTGGTTACACTTGTACATTGAGGAGATGCAGGTGAACAGGCAGGCAGTGAACCAATGGATTCAAGATATAAGAAAGGAGGTTCCAACTTAACATCAGGAAGAACTTTCTGTTCAACACAGGAACAGACTCGCTCAGGAGGCTGTGAACTCTCCTTCCTTGGAGGTTTTTAAGCAGAGGTTGGATGACCACCTGTCATGGATGACTTAGTTGAAATTCCTGCACTGCAGGGGGTTGGGATACAATTCTATGATTCTCTGTGTGAGGCAACTAGTGGTAGTTTACTGCCTGCCTGTGCAGAACCTGCTCCCCTTCCACACAAATACACACACACACACACACTCCTCTCCACTAGCATAGGACAACAGAGAGGTACATCATCTTACCCCACTCATCCAGCCATCAACATTTGGGTGGGATAAGGTCCTGGAACATTCCTTATATGTAGTCTTACTCTTTTTTTGGCCTAGATTTTCTATGAAATGGATAAGCCATCTAAAAAGAAAAGAAAATGTTCTCTGCAAAAAAAGGAAAGTGTGGGTTGATAGTACTCTATTCTCAGGAAATTAAGACAGTTAAAATCATGTGTCATGTTGCTTTTCTTTGGAAAAGAAACCAACAGTGTGGAGCATAATCCTATGCACATTTACTCAGAAGTAAGCCCCACTGGGAGCTTACTCTCAAGGAAGTGTTTGCAGCCCCAATTTATTTTATTATTATTATTTCAATAACAAGTAACACAACTCATAAGGTATTATTAAGGCTAGGGAGAGGAAGCAAATAATAACAAAAAACAACAATGGGGGAAAAACTCATTTCCTTTGGTTTCTGGAATGAAAAAAATAATAATAATGTTGATTTATAGTCCTTGCTGCTTTAAAATCCCACTGGGAGAAGAGGATGTTTGACTAGAGGGGCCACTGGCTTTCTTATATGAGTGAACTCTCCTTCCAAAAGTGCAGATCAGCAGTGACAAAACTAGACAGTTGTTGATCACTGCTAGCAACATTAAGATGAACACTGCCATCAAATGCACAGTCACCTGACAAGTTAACAACAGGAGATGGACACTGAGCATTTCTAAGACTTAGAATGTATGAGTATGCAATGTGTGTGTGTGTGTGTGTGTGTGTGTGTGTGTGTGTATGTATGTGTGTGTGTGTGTGTGTGTGTATATATATATATATATATATATTTGTTGGCCTTTCAAAAGGGAATATCTCCCCGAGGTGGCAATAGTACCATGAGCACTGGCACTGCCGTGCTTTAACTTACCATTCCAGTATTGCACAATAAAACCACCTGTTTCCTTTTCATGGTGTTGCAATTTGTTTGCTTTAGCAATCAGTTTAAAAGCTACTGCTTACCCAAACGATTATTTCTTAGATTTCTTTTCCATGACATTGGAAGACTGTGTGTGACCAGCTCCTGTATCAGTATTTACATGAGTATGAAGTTTCTTGTGACATTTAATATATCTGTCAGAAAACTCATAAAAGATCTTTGTTCTAGCAGCCCAAGAAACTGAAACCATTAGGACAGAGATACCCAATGTAGTGCCCTCCAGAAGTTTGGACTACAACTCCCATCAGCCCCAGCCAGCATGGACAATGGTCAGGGATGATGGGAGTTGCAGTCCACAACATCTGGAGGGTACAATTCCCAGCACCCTTAACAAACTACAGGTCTCAGGATTCTTTGGGGGGAAGCCATGGCTGTTAAAGTTGTTTAAGGGTGCTTTAAATGGATGGTGAAGAAGTGATCCTGGATTGGGAGAAATAAGGTGTCTACTTCGGGTAACGACCACCTAAAAGATAATCTCCATTTCAGACCCCCAAGTGATAGCTGCGCCCTGCAGAAGACAGCTTCTGCAGATACCATCTTATTGAGAAGTCTGTTCCATGTGATAGAGAATATGGTCCTTTTGTGTGGTGGCACCTACTCTTTAGAATTCCCTCCTGTCAGATATTTGGCAACAACTTAGAACCACCTGTAAGTAAGAGATATAGCTAATATGAGAGCAAAATATCTGTAAATATAATGAGATTTGACACCACTTGTATTATTGTAGAAAATTATGCTGTGATATTTTTAAAGAAAAAGTTGATTAATAACCTGCCTTTTAATAAACTGATCAAATCATTAATAGATTAAATTTGTACATTAACAAGACTTTAAGAGAGGTGTCCTTTTGAGGTATTGTTGGTAGTTACTACTAATTAAATGAAAATTGTCCCTAATCTTTGTCAGAAGAAAGGGCCCATTGACAATGTTTTATTTTTATTAGGTACTGTATCACAGTTAATGGTCAGAACCACTATAGCTGGAACAACAGAGGTGTGCTCTGAATGTTCACCCCCACCCATTAAAATCTGACTTTGCCAGTTAATTGCCTCCCATTTTTAAAATTAAACTTTATTATTTAATTAAACTTTATTATTTCGTGCTATTGGTACATTAAAAAAAATCAACAACATCAATATTTAAAGAATCGACCAATTAGACCAATTAAAAATTGAAACCCTAGTTAAAATAACCCTGAATTACCTTCCCCAAGGATATCACATTGCTTACAATTACAGGACAGCAATGCCATGTAGCCATCCAAAACCTATTCCCTGGCCTCCAGTACACAACCTAGGTACTGCGTATTACTTAACAAAAGATGCCATTCATGTTATACAAAGTGCCCAGTTCCAACTTTGTTGTTTCTACCTGTTGCTCTTTTTTTACTGGGAGAACTGACAAAAGCGCCTTCATTAGCTGCAAAGTGTTACTGAGATCCTTCTGGAGACTGCCACCCCCCCCCCCCCATAATTAGGGAGTTTTGCTACTATATTGGCATTGACTCAGTAGCCTACAGCTCTCCCTTTTCCAGCAGTCTGTCACTAACAGCTGGTTTACATTGAATATGCTTCCTGTGATACAAGCAGAGGCTGCCATTGTGGAATTGCCCACCTGGCTTCCTAATATTGTGTATTATGGCCAGTTACAGGGAGCTTGACACAGTGCAGGTGCAGTGGGTTGTCTATAAGCCCCCGCACCACAATGAGCTGCCTGTTACTTCACCCCTCTTCCTCTTTGTAACTGGCAGTGAGAAAGGATGGCCCACCCACACTGCCCCATCAGCCGGTACTATGCATACCCGACAAGTGTCCCGGAAAAACCGAGGCACACTGTCCGTCCCTGTCCCCGTCCCCCCTGCTACAGAACAACTGTCATTTTGGGCAATGTGATTTCCGTACCCTCCAACATTTCTCCGATGAAAATAGGGACGTCTTAAGGAAAAGTGGGACATTCCAGAACCAAATAAAAAACTGGGACAGCTTCTGTAAATCCATGACTGTCCCTGGAAAATAGGGACACTTGTAGGGTCTGGATCTCTCGTGATCTTGCCCAGAAAAAAACCAACACACTTTTTTTCAGGGCCACAATCTCACATGGTGCAGCAAAATGCAAGTTTTGGGACATTGTAAGAGCATAGCGCTGAAAAAAGAGCATAGCGCTGAGAAATTATGTCTGTTCACCATGAAAAAAAGGCAGTATAAATCCACCCTCCGTCTTACGAACATAGGAAACTGCCTTATACTGAGTCAGATCATTAGTCCATCTAGGTCAGTACTATCTACTCTAACCAGCAGTAGCTCTCCAGGATTTCAGGCAGGGGTTTCTCCCAGGCTCCCAGTCCCAGCTGGAGATGCCAGAGATTGAACATGAGACCTTCTGCATGCAAAACAGATGCTCGGCCACTGAGCTATGGCCCTTGTTTTGAAAAAAACAACAACCCCAAAACAAATACTGAGCAAGCGTAGTCTTGAAGGAAAAAGGAAGCATACAAATCCTATGAGAGTTAAGTGTCTTGTTGCTATGAAATCCTTTGCAAATCTCAGCAACATGTCAGAATGTGGGTGGAAACCTATTCAGTAATGGAGCAATTGACCAGTGGACCACAATTACCAGTAATGAAGACTGGTCAGTTAGAGCAAATGGAGCATTGCTCCACCAACCTCATTCTGCTCTAACTAGTTCCTCTTGCCTGCCTTCTTACTTATGAGGCTGTCAGCTTCCTCCTCCTTAGTCTCAGTTTTGCCCATGTAGAACTCAGCAGGGAGGAGGATGCAGACAAAACCAGAAATAGCTGGCTCTGCCTTTCACCCTACCAGTCCCAGTGGGTACCAGGCACCCCCGGATGATAGCTTTATCCTTACTTTCATGCTCTAGAAGCCAAGAGAAACATCAGCTTCTCTTTACATTGAAATTCTTTAGTCAACTTCAGCTTGACTAGGTAGCAGCAAACTGGGCAAACAGAAATCACACAAAAGAAGCAGACAGACCTTGCTATTATGGGATAAGCTGGAGCAGCCTCCCACCTCCTGCCTACCAGCCTATTTGAGGTGTGGCGCTGGCGGTATCACTGTGTGACGTGCTTGTACTCTGTGCCATGTTACCCAGGCTGAGTGCGTCAGCCAGGATTCATGTGAAATCCTTCTCAAAATACGACTGTCAGGTGAAAAGATGATGAGATGAGCTATGGAGATGAGCTATATGTGGCAACCATGAGTGGAAAAGGAGGGGGAGCAATAAATCAGGTGGTGAACTTTATTCCTCGCACTTCAGTAGCAGTCAGAGTCCCAGGATGCAAGCGATGTCCCACTGAATGGCAAGATTCATATTAGTTCTTATGGTCCTGTATTTTACCCACATTGTTTTGTTTTGTTTTGTTTTTTAAAAAACTGAGGCCATGGCCATGAAACGAAACTTGAAATGCTCACCAACAGAGATTGTGTGATAATGAATTCATTCTTCATGTCATCTTATCCCCCTGCCTTTGAAATAACAGTGTTCCTTTATACAGCATTAATAATTAGTAAAGATTCCTTCTCGGTTGCTGCCTCATAAGGTCAGATAAGAAAATATCTGAAGTAGGACCCACTTTGGTTCTAACCTCTAACTGTGACATAGATGTGGTCACAGTGCTTCACTGGAGACTAGGCACAGTGGCAGAAGCTGCCTCTATTATAATTAAGGTGTGTGTCATCATGGTCAGGTCTGACATCTCCAGGAACAGGAGTACAGTGGTTGGTGCACTGGCAGCGAGCCTCAACTGTTCAAAAGTGCTCCTGGCCACTGCTGAAACCTAGGCATTTGGGTTCAGGGCTGGATCCAAGGGGTACCCTCAAGTTGCAAATCCGAGTCCTCAAATGGAGTGACTCTCTCTGAAACGGGCTGAACCCCTATTTCCCAATCTGATGTTATTTGTAACCACAAGCCTTTTGGTTTTACTCCTGACTTTTTTGCTTGCTCCAACATTACTGTTTGGTTTATATCAACTATTTCTTTATTTATCGCATGCTGCACACAAAAGTCTTCAAATGACTCTCACTTATATAGCACATATAAAAATAATACATTACAATAAAAACGTAAAACAGTTCCTTAAAAAAATCCAGATGTCAAATACAAAGCAGAAAAGGCTTGGGTACGGGTAGGTTTTTATCTGCTTTGATTCCCCCACCACATTTTGGCATGAATGTATTTTTAATTTTTGTTTGCTTGTTTGTTTGTTACAGTTCACTTAGGAGCTGCCTAGAGTGCCTCTTATTGAGGCAGAAAGGCAAGATAGATTTTTTAAATAAAAAACAAATAAGCACTGCGGAAGGTGAAGGCAAGAGGACGGCCTGGGAAAATTCCTATAGAAAAGGCCAGCCCTGCTGCACATTCAAGACTTCTCTTCCCCTCCCATCACATTATGTACAAAAAAGTCATGCAGGAGGTGGCCTTGAGTGGGCATTTTCCATCGAACTTCTGTATTTTCAAGTATTGTTCCTGACTGGAGGGCTCCCCAAGCAACTTGCCTTTGATCCCTTGCCTGTCATGATTTCTAGGAAAGATACCTTTCTTCAGGCTTGGCGGGGATCAAGAGAGAAGAATTCCAATTGTAAATGAAATCATTATTTTAGCCACCAGCAATGATCAAGAAATGTCACTTCAAAAGTGTCTCTGAGATACAAGGATGTCAGCACACTGCCTCCAAGATAAATAAAATCCGCCTGCGTAACATTTTATTTTTCACAGCCTTCCCGGCACAGTGATACAGAACAAATTCTTCAAAGAAGGGGAGGATATAAGCAGACTTAGTTTCACATGACTCCACATGAAACAAGGTGCTCTGCAGAAATGATTACACTGGGCATTCTTTATGGCAATTATCTTATTATCCACATGCTCTATTTTACAGCAAAGTGGGGTTTATGGAAATGTTTTGTTATAGCTTGCCAGGAGTAAAATTACACACTGCCCAATACTAGCAGTTTGCCCTTTGAGGATTTCAACATGTAGGCTTCTTCACTGCAGACAACATGTTCACAGAATCCTAGAATGGTAGAGCTGAAATGGACCCTCGGGGTCTTCCAGTCCAACTCCCAGAAATGTATGTTCACCTGTGGACATCTACAGATTAGGATCAGTCATTGTGCTCAATGATAGGGGTGGGGCAAGGAGTGAGGCCTCATCTCCTGGCAACCAGATGATGTCCCTTTCATGCAAGTAACATGTGCAGGAGGCTTGGGCATAGTAGCCCAGGTATTGGTAATCTCCAAATTGGATTACTGCAATGAGCTCTGTGTGAGCTTTCCCTTTAAGGTTGTCTGGAAGATGCAGCTAATACAGAATAACACCTGCACTGAAAGAAGTTCATTGGCTGCCGATATGCTACTGGGCTGAGTTAAAGATCATACTATTGTCATGTGATGTCCTGAAAAACTTGGGACCAGATTACTACCAGGAACACGTTACCTTGTATTCCTCTGTCAGGTCTCTTCAACCCTTGAGGGAACCATTAAATTCAATGGACTTAAGTAACTTACTTCTTGCCAACAAAGGCAGCCTAATAATTCACTACAAAACTTTTTTTGTAGCATACCCTTCCAAGTTCTAATCAACAGCAGGCATAATTTTATTTATTCTTTAATGCAAAGCAAACTATCCATGAATCGATCATTTAATATCAGTGAAGTTAATTCAACTACAGTTACCAAAAATGTGGAATAGTTTTGTAACTATTGCTCTATATATCCGGGTAGCTACCGGTAATCCTTTCTTGTGCAAGGAGGAAGTTGGCACATGGATATCTGCTCCCTGTCTTCAGGACGCCAGTCTTCCAAGATCCTCTGACAAAAAGCATTTAAAAAAAATATCCGCAATACCAAACTAACATGCAAAACTGGCACACCTTGGCTGTCATCTGGAATTAGTAAGAGTCCACCGGTATGTAGGGGGCTTGAGACTGATCTTCCCAGGTAACAATTCGCAGGTAAACCCTCTGAGTGAATGAGTTGCATCTTCTTATCTTGGCATGGATTCCAGGTTATTTCAAATGCTTGTCCAAGACAAGGTGTACATACTACCGGTACTCTGAATTATAGCTGGCAGAAAAACATTCTGCTCATGCTATGAACTAATGCCACAAAATGGATCCTACTGCAGTGAAGTTCTACTGTATGTAATCCTTGATTTGTTGCATTTGGGCTGAGGTGCATTCATGTAGGGCAGAGATGACCAATCTGTGACTCTCCAGGTGCTGCTGGACTTTAATTTTCATCTTTGATAACCATGCTGTCTCATGCTGATGGCAGTTGGAGTCCAACAACGTCTGGAGGGCCACAGGTTCCCCACCCCTGGGCTGGAGAATCTAGGCATTATTAGCAATGTTACCCTGGAACAATTTTCTACACTACTGAATAGCCACCTAATCCTACAAGGCAGAGCAAAGAAAGCAAAATACATACATGCACACCCATTCTGTTCTTTCTCCCTTAATGTGCAAATATTAGCTAAAATGATGCTAACTGAATGGTTGCACCACAAAGAATGTTTCACCAGGTGACAAGGTTCGTCTAAATTCTATATTCTGCCAACACCCAAAAATTATAAATTGCATGTGCATTCCATTAAGACATGATTTTAAGAGGCCATAATTCCAATCTGGAATGATGTTCAAGATACTGTAAACCCAGCTGCAGTATAATGGACATGGGTGGACAAAATAATTAGAGTTGGATAAAACATATATTAGTAGTTTCCTCTCCTGCTGTCTCCCCTTCTTTCTGCCTCATTTCAAAATCCAGAAGGCAAATAATAAAATAACTTCCTTACAGTGCAGTCCTAGGAATGTCTAAGCCCTATTCAGATAAAAGTGTGTGTAGGTTTGCATTCTTAAGAATTTTACAGGGACAAGTATCCCAGGAGTACTGGAACAAAACAATGGATGGGAACCACAAGCCAGTAGTGAGGAATCAAGATGGGACCATGCTGGTGAGCATGAGTGCACAGAGAAACTGATGGGAAGGGTATGACAGTTGGGTATGTCAACGAAAAGTGGACTGTCCACACAGAGCAGTGGAAGGCTAAGCAATCCTTTTCTTTGTACACAAACTACCGGTAAGTAAAATATTGCAGGAGAAATGTTGTATTTCAGTAGACATTGGGGAATGAGGGAAGGCAAAATTAGGGAGGACTTTGTTAACCCTTGCAGCATCAAGATGGAGATACTGGTTTTATACAGAATTCTCTTACCTGTCATCAGCATATTGAACTGTTGGTTGCTTTAATGGAGTTTCACTAACAGATCTGAGAACTGAATTTGTGTCACTGTTTATACTGCAAAGTCTTTCATAGTATAGGAATAAGAGGAACCTTTCCTTTTAATTTAGCCAAAATCACAAGCAGATATATTAAATAAAAAATACCTGCTATTTAAAATGACATGATTTTTCTTTCCCCAACAGATGTTGGGGTGAGGAAATACCTTCAGATGAGTCCAAGTCTTCAGATGACAGTATAAGAACATATTGGTGTACTCTGAGAACCTTTGGTTATCATCTTTGAGAAATCCAGGAGTACAGCTGAGGTGCAACAGAGCTGGAGACAGGCAAATGTTGTCCCAATCTTCAAAGGCAGGGGAAGAAAAGAGAATCCCAGAAACTATAAATGGGTCAATCAGACTCTGCTACCAGGAAGATGCTATAGCAAATTATAAAAGAGTCAGTTTGCCAGCATCTTGTTAACAACCCAGTGATTAGTAGAAGCCAGCATGGATTTGCCAAGAACAAATTCTGCCAGACTATTCTTATTTCTATATTTATTACTAGCTTAGTGGGCTGTTGGAATGCTTTGGACGTAATTTCGCTTGATTTCACCAAATTATTTGACAACGTTCCCTGTGGTATTTTGGTTAAGGAAACTGGTTAATTGTAGGTTAGAGGATAATTCCATCAGGCGGAGGCACAGCTGATTGGAAAACTGCACTCAACATGATCAGCAGTAAGGAAAAAAGATCTATGAGGAAATGTTGATAGAAATTGGTTAACCTGGAGAAAAGACTATTAAAGGAGGATATGATGGCGCTCTCTAAATACCCGAAGAACTGTCCTGTAGAGGAAGGCAAAGATTCACTTTCAGCTGCCCCAGGGAGCACGACTAGTTCCAAGTGACAGAAGGATAGATTTTGTTTCAAGAATAGAAGTTCTAAAGAGTTCCAGTTGAAGAATGGAACCAATTGCCTGGGGATGCAGTGGGGTTTTCTTTTCTTGGGGGGGGGGGGGTCTTCTAGCCCTGGATTTCTGGCACTCAGCAGGGTGGGCAGGCAGGATAGATGGTTTACAAGCACCCCTCCTGCTCTACGATTCTATGTCATGGGGAGGCAAACTAAGGCCCGGGGGCAGGATCTGGCCCAATCGCCTTCTAAATCTGGCCTGCGGACAGTCCAGGAATCAGCGTGTTTTTACATGAGTAGAATGTGTCCTTTTATTTAAAATGCATCTCTGGGTTATTTGTGGGGCATAGGAATTTGCCCCCCCCCAAAAAAAAATAGTCCGCCCCCCCCCAAGGTCTGAGGGACAGTGAACCGGCCCCCTGCTGAAAAAGTTTGCTGACCCCTGTTCTATGTGGACAAACATGAATCAAAGTGAAAAAGCAATCCCCCAACAGCTAGGATTATTTGTTCCTGTGGTTTGTAATACAATCACTTCTGGTTATACTAATACAGCAGCATTTCTTTATACACATAAAGAAAGGTTATGGTGAGCAAATATTAGATAGATTAAAGGTAGTTTATAGTTCCACCCAAAAGCAAAACTTGGTCGCGTGAGATCCTGTTGACATTCTAATAGACTTTGAAAGAAAACAGAAGCATGTTAATACACTGAAAGCTATGGTTGCTCTGTACCTTCTTTTCACTGGAATAATGATGGCATCTCCATTCAAAATACCACTCCATAGTTAGTGATGGTTTTATAAGTGTATGCATATATAACACAGGTCTTTTGGGGCTGTAGTGCTCCAACAATAACATGAGGTCTCTAAAGCTCTATCATTGTGCTACCCATATGTAGTAAGGTAAAAGGGTAAAAAAGGATTGGGGCCACACCACTGGCACCATTCTGATGCTATGTGGCCATCTTAGCTCCAATTCTAATTTTTGGGTGTTGAGCATGCACATTTGTAAAGGAACCCCTTCAGACGAGCAGCTGTTCACAAATCGGGGATTCCCTGTGATTAGGACCCAGAAGTTCCTCTTCAAATGTCCACATACAGCATACTGTCCTGGCTCCCACCCAAAACATGATAGCAGGTGCATTACATATAAGTAAGGGATATTTATTACAGCAGATTCAGTGGCATGGAAAGAGCCAAATACAGTACAGGGACTCCTATAGGGTTGTAAGTCTTGGGGGTCACATCTCCTCTTTTCTCTTCTCCCTGGGAGAACGCTGGGCGTGTCTCCACCTCCAAATCCTCCCACTGTGGCACATCAGACCACACCCTGGAGTCATCCCTGCCCCCTGGTGGGGAAACATCTGCCACAGTCTCTGGCAGTCGCCTCTCCACAGGCATGGAAGAGGAAGCATCTAGGATTCCTGCTACAACAGTAGAGCTTGGCACATCCAGAGATTGGTGGGAGGGAGGCTCTATCAACTGGACTCTACTCTGTTGTCTCATTCCCTCTGCCTCCCATTCCTCAAGTGCTTGCTGCTCCTGGTCTGAATCAGAGTACTCCATGGGAATTATGTCACATACAGATACAGATGCTGAGGGGCATAAGAACATAAGAAGAGCCCGCTGGATCAGGCCAAATGGCCCATCTAGTCCAACAACCTGTTCTCACAGTGGCAAACAGATTCCTGTGGAAAACCAGGAAGCAGGATTCAAGTAGAAGAGCACTCTCCCCTCCCGTGGTTTCTAGCAACTGATATTCAGAAACAATGCTGCTGCCAACTGAAGTGGCAGATTCAGTCCATTAGGGGTAGGGACAGCAAACTGGCCCTGCTGCTTCTACATAGCAAGTAACTGAAGAGCAGGGCCATAGAATTATCCTGTTTTAAAGTCAGCTGTCTAACGCACCAGGCTTAATAGACCCTCCATGCTCAGAAGCAGTATACTTCTACATACCAGATACTGGGGACAAAGAATGAAGATGACCCTTTCTTTCAGGTGCTGACTGTGTGTTTTCTATAGCCACTTTGTTGTCCACACTGTTATAAATAGGGTACTGGTCTAGAGATGGACAGACCTTCATCCTGTAACCTTTTTTGACTCCCTCGAGTCTGAAAACAATGTGTTTATACTATTTATACACATAATTATTAATATTTATAATTAACATAGCATTTTAACTTACTGGGCAGCATTTATTTGTCCCCAAAACAACCTTGTTAAGGCACTACCACTCCATTTATTGATAAAATACTGAAAATGAGAGAAAGTGACAGGTCCAAGATTATTTAGTTTGTATCAAGCGTGGGACTCAGATATGTCCCGGGTACAAGTCCATCTGTCTGTCTATCTCCACTCAAAATGAACTATGAATATTTCCGGGTATCACTCATTGCCACTGGACTTCCAAACCCTAAAGCCCAAATCCATGTTTCAGCATGTGTTGTTCCCTGATTGTCCATGTGGCTGACAGATGCAGTATAGGACCAGTGCTGACCTTAGAACGTTTTGTACCTGAATATAAATATCAGATTACACCTGTTCTTGCTGAAACTGTGTCTAGAGGTGGGCATTAGGGGTCAAGAAAAGGGCACACTGATGCTCAGATTGACTATTATATACCACTGCATAGATATGGATGACTCCCAGTGAACTCAGGAGAAAAGGCCTCATCAATGGATGCATCCTGTGCGCCCACTCAATTTGGCAGCCCTAAACTGTCAAATTCCCCCCCCTTACAGAGGTGCGTCTGGCACGTTCATTGTATAATAATTAATGTAGAGCATTGCACTGAGTAATGTATTTGCCACTGAGTTTATGCTATGTTTAAGTGGCCCAGCTGAACCCTAATGTCATATTTTAATATTTGTTTTATAATTTTGTTACCTATTCTCAGACTGGGGTGGGTTGTAAAAAAACAAATCAAATAAATGTGCCAACACAGCAGCCAGACAAACTGTGCAAGTCTGCAAACTGCTGCAATGAATATGTCACCGATATTTTAACAGGCTCCTACCCAGTGCTATTTTTCTAGAAAAAGAGGTGCCGGAAATAATCATGAACACCTCCCTCCTTCTCTCAGAATGGCAATGGCACCTACCAGCTGAAAAAAAGCCCTGCTCCTACCACATATGAATGCCAAATGTTGTCACTGAAGTAAGTAATAGTGGCATGACTATGTCCCGAATGCTTCAGGTGCTGTGTAACAGCTTTGTGCAATGTTGCTATGGTGCTAGCTTAGCCAACAACAATTCAGAGACTGGCTGTGGCACCATGACCATGGGCTATAGCAGGCATAGGCAACCTCAGCCCTCCAGATATTTTGGGACTACAATTCCCATCATTCCTGACCACTGGTCCTGTTAGCTAGGGATCATGGGAGTTGTGGTCCCAAAACATCTGGAGGGCCGAGGTTGCCTATGCCTGGGCTATAGGATTGCTGAAAGAGGCTATCCAATGGGAATGCTCCTGAGAGACTGGTGTCTATCCTGTGATTATCTAATATGCAGGCCTGTCTTGAAGGTTTTCCTAATCCATAGATGTCCATGAGGACCAAGAGGTCCCACTGCAGGTGTATGGGTTGGGAGAAGGCAAGATTGGGAATGTATGGGAATGTAAGCAACAGCAGTCAAGAACAACAGTGGGAAGCCAGGCAACAAGGGTGTGCCGGATGCTCCCTTAATACTGAATTAACATTAAGAAAATCTTCAGTTTGTCACATGCATTCCACTGACAGATGATAATAAAGCATTTACTTTCTGTCCCTCAACTAGCCATACCAGCCAACAGCTAAACTTGTGAGCAGTGTTGCAGAGAAAGGCAAAGGCATCATCGGGAGAAAGGTGCATCTCTATACAGTGATACCTCGGGTTACATATGCTTCAAGTTACAGACTCTGCTAACCCAGAAATAACGCTTCAGGTTAAGAACTTTGCTTCAGGATAAGAACAGAAATCGTGCTCTGGCGGCGCAGCAGCAGTGGGAGGTCCCATTAGCTAAAGTGGTGCTTCAGGTTAAGAACAGTTTCAGGTTAAGAACGGACCTCCGGAATGAATTAAGTACTTAACCAGAGGTACCACTGTATTGTTCTTGGTCACTCTTACATAATTACCAACAATTCTCTATGTCAGTTACCCAACATTTTGTCACACTTCAGGGTGACCAAGCAACACAACCCACAATTCAACTATGTTGATAGGGACAAGTTTGGTTTTGAACTGCTGGGGTCTCCAACTCTAATGAATGGTTGCCTTTTCTTCCTGTGGGGGAATGCTGCACTTCAGAATGTTACAGTGGGAGCAAAACATGCCCCACCTACAGACTGTGGGTGGCTTAGTATCTTTGGGGCTATGATGATGGGAGAGCAATATCCTTCCTTTCTATTCTAAAGTCAGGCTCTTAGTTGTGAGGAAGGAAGCACCATGTTTCAGGCCCTGTCCCCTAAATAACTGTAATTCATACATTAATAGTAAGCATTTTGGACTCCATGGATAAACTTTCCCCTTCCTAAAATGTCCCCTCATATTGTTTAAGTGCAAATTTTGTAGTTTTGAAAAATGTTCTTCTTTGGTGAATTATTAAGGCCACTCCCCCTTTAAAGAAATGATATTGTGAGGATAATTGACTTCTACTGAAATGAGGATCAAGATTTATTGACCTCAAGGTAAATACATTCCCAGGGAGTGTTAAGGTCAAGCTGTTCCTTAAGGTACCATAAATCTTGGTTGGAATAGGAAGTCAGGTCACCCGTAATATAATACACACACAGTAAGAAGTCTGAACAATTCACCGATCAACAAATCTGTACTTTTTTACAGCAGCCTGGGCAGAAGAAAACCAACGAGGTCTACACTATCCTTTCTTTTGTTTATTCTACCTCTGTTCCTCTCACACTCTCTCTCATTCTGTTATTTGTTTGTGCAACATGACAATTGGGGATAGTCTGAAATTCTGTTTTGTACCTGGCATCTAGCTATGAGTTCTGCAAGAGCTGGCTGCAACTTTTAAGTTGGCTCATCTCTGCCTGACCTGGAAGGGCAAGAACCTGACAACCTCCGGCTCAAAGGCGCATGTTACAGGGGGATCTGCTTGTGGCGTTGATAGAGATTAATGCACGTGTGCTTTGGGCTGCCTTCTTCTTGCAATGCTGCTACTTTGGTTGAAATTTAATTGGTATAAAAATGACAACATTTCTATATCCATGTGCTTTCTGTGATTGATATCTTAGCAATTTGGATTCGATTGCAAAAGGTTTGTTGGCTAAAAGTGGATATTTTTTTATTATGGAAGAAATGTTTTTCATCTATGGATATTTTCCATCTGTTTACAGAAATGTTAATCGTAATGTTTGTTAGCTTGTTAACATGGATTTTGATATTTCAAAATGAATAAACATATATGTGTTTGTGAATTTTGTTGTTGTACCCATATATTGAATTGTGCCCAATTCCTGAAATAGGGCAGGTGAACAGGAGACAATGAGAAGCACAGGCAGGGTCAGAGGTCTTTAGGTTTGACAGTAGGCTCCTTGCTGGAGTGTGGGCCTCAGCTGGTGCCCAACAATATATGCCTCTCATGCTGGTTCTGCTTCTGTGTTCATAAGGCACTAATGCTCAATATCTTATATTTCCCAGTTCTCCTCTATTTTCCTGTGAGTGATATGCCCTGAAATGTGTGTTATATGCTGCTTCCCTATGGCCCTGGGAACTGATCTAGAGATGTACAGTACACAGAGCTGCCAGGTACCTATTGCTTTATTCCTCAAAAAAAAGCTTGGTGATGCAGCTCCCTAGCCAACCAATGTTTACAAACATTTATAGCTTTCGGGGAGAGTGTGTGTACAAATGCATATATTAGTGAAAATAGCACATAAAATTGCATTTAATTAGAGGAAACAACTTGCCAATTTTGTACATTAGTCAAAACTGCATAAATGCAAAACTGTCTTTATAGGGAGAAATTCATACTTAAATGCTGGCAAATCTTTGTGAGGATATTTAAAAAAACCAAAAAAACACCATAAACTGCTGCAGAAATGTGGATAACTGAATTTAAGATGGGGGAAATGAGAAATTGAGAGATCAAAAAAGTTACAGGTCTTTCAGAGGGCCTTCTCGGTAGTGGCACCCGCCCTGTGGAATACCCTCCCACCAGATGTCAAAGAGAACAACTACTACTAGACTTTTAGAAGACATCTGAAGGCAGCCCTGTTTAGGGAAGCTTTTAATGTTTGATGGACTACTGTATTTAATATTTTGTTGGAAGCCGCCCAGAGTTGTTGTTGTTGCTGCTGCTGCTGCTGCTGTTGTTATATTGTCCACATTCCACAAGGTAGGAATGTGCCTCCTGGAATTGGCTCTCAGGAGCACTGAGCACTATGCAGTACAATACATGCTTGACTTTGTTTCAAGTTATCTCAGTTGAAAACATTAAATCTAAGATGACAACCAGCCTAAACAGGATGATCTGGTTTCATCCCATCTCTGAGAAGGGATGAGCTTGATCTTTGCTAATATTTACAAAGCAATATTTGGGAACTCCTTCCAATGTGCAAATAGCCCAATACGTTGAGGGACAGTCAGATTGCCCTGGCAAGTGAATATCCTGGGAACCCCTGCATGCAGAGGGAGATGCTCTGTTATTAAGCTATGGCCCTTCTGTACATGGCTATAGTATGACTTCAGTTGTTACTGGCTATCTACTTTGTCATCCTGTCATTTACTTAAATACCTAGCTAAACAAGCATATCAAATATATTGTTAAGAGTTTGTGGGTATCAGATTCCCCAAAAATTCCTGGGTCCAGAAATGTTAAAATATAAGCCAGCCCTGTTTCCTGATCAGGAAATCACCTGGGGTAATGGGCAATTAAGAGAACAAAAGAAAGATGATGAGCCCTTAAGAAAGCCATTAAAAAGGCAAAAGCTCTGTGCCAGATCGCAATTGGGTGGGGCTCCTCCTCCAGCTCTGAGTTAGAAGACAATGCCAGAGTCTTGAGGCAGAGTTTTAGAATTGGTTGGGATGTGACCTAGAAGAAAAAGTTTGCAGTCTGGTAAAGGCGGCAAGCTGGTAAAAGGACCCAAGCCATGGCTGATGTCTGTTTGAATTCACAGTTGCAGCTATGGGAGAAAAAAGACTATCTTGGAGTGCTATGAACCCATCAATTGTAGGGTTGAGTTGTATATATGTGTAAATAAACCATATATCATAAAGACACAACAGTCCCCACTGTGCCTAATTTCCAAAAGGAAACATAAACCTTGGGTAAAGTGTCTGGAACCCCTAGAATCTTCCACCGCTCAAAGACTGGAGTGATTTGCAATGGTATTTATTTAAAACATTTTTGCTCATTTCAGGAGTCTGGATACTGAGGTGCCACGTGTGCTTTTCATGTACAGAGGTATTTGCATTCCATTTAAGTTGCTGGTACACATGCACACAGTTTCTCGGCAGGAAGCCCTGCTCTTTTTCTGTTCTCCATTCTATTTTCCATGTTTTATGAACCGTGAAGATGTAAACTTGGGGTGTGCAAACAGCTAACCACTGATTCAGAAGAAGTAGCTTCATCAAACATCCTGGACTGCTTGAAAAGGATCTCATAACATTGTGTAATAAGAAGGCAAATGTATTGACCTACTGATTAAGCATCTCAGATTTAGCTATACATTTAGACCAGCAAGATCGTTGCTTTCAAACTCAGTGTAGCTCAAGAGCAACCAGTCAGAGAATAAGGAACAGATTTATTCAAAGGTCAACAACACTCACTGCATTTCAGGTCAAATATTAGAAATGTATTAACCTTCAGATATGTAATATAATTTATAAATTTTCTTAACATCATAAATGAAAAACATTTGCATCTCATTAAAGCATCAGCAATAAAATGAAAAGGACCCCACCCCCTTGGCTTATGTATGAATATAGGCTGATACAGTGAATCAGGGAATTGGAATACTTAATTACATTCCCTTGGTATAATAAGGTCCATGCTTTGTAGTCCTATCTTATTTAACCATTATGTCTATGCTGTAAATAGCTCCATGCATTAACATATCTGTGCTTTATTTATTTCGGTTTTATTCTATGCCTGTTCGACAGTGATCTATATCACTGTATATGGACTCTGGGTGTTGCTGGGGGGGGGGGCAAGATGGCAGCTCCCCACCCTCAAGTAAATCAATAAAAATACTTAACTAACGGAGGTTCTGCCCTCCCCAACATAAAGCCTGCCCTCCTAACACAAATCCTGGCTATGCCCATGATATGGACTAATGTATATTTTCATCAGAAGCAAGAATGGAGTGAACTGATATAAAACAAATCTTACTATCTGTATTCTGTAAGTAATAGTGAACTACCAGTAATTCTTTGAATTTGGAAACAATCAAAATAGTCCATCTGTGCGTAAGTGGGAGACTAAGAGAAAAGTACCAAGGATCACAAAAAAATACAAAAACAAAAAATAGGGAGAGAAATATAAGCAACGGGGATGATAGGCCAGCGAGGACTAAGCATGGTTAGTGGGCACTTAGGGTGATAAAAGATCCAACCAAATCAATAGACTAAGTCTATTAATTTTAGTGGGTCTATTCTGACTATGACCTTATATGCTGACTGTTGATATAAAGGGGTGGGAAAGGGGAATGACTAACCTGGAAAAAGGCATGTCTGGTTGTGGGGAACCCTGAAAAGGACTCATCTATACGAGAGCTGAGCCAAAATTTGCCTTCCATTTTGCAATACCCTGCATCTCCTTGTTAATTGGAGAGTGACTGCCTGCAGTTTTCTATGATACAGTGAGAATTGCAGGAAGAGAGAGAGAAATTGGGGGTGGGGGGCTGCATTTGACTTATTTTACTGATCAAGGTGGCTCAGGGATTTTTATTCTTCTTTAAACACTGTGTAAGTAAAAGCCCTGTGTGTGTGCTCACAGCAGTACAAAGCTGTCTCCATGCTGGCTTCCAGCCCAGCAGCACTTCCTGGAATACCTATGTCACTACTACGCAGTAGTGTTTAGTCACACAGGCACCCCAGGAGGTGCTGCTGGGCTGGGAGTCAGCAAAGAGAGAGATGTGGGCTGCTGTGGATGTGTGCGAACAAGATTTTACTTGCTTTTTATGTACATAAAAATATCCCCCCTACCCCAACTACCACATACAGTAAAATAGGGTAAGCACAGCCCCCTGCTCCTGAGAAACAACAAAAAACATTCTCCCAATTTCATTTGAACTACACCATTTTCAAGGGCATGCTCAGTTTGGGTCCTATTTCTTGTGTTGTCATGGGGGCATTGGGAGAGAAGCATTAAACTGTGGAGGATCTTGGGGTCTCAAGTTTCAGTGGTGCCCTCTGCACCACCAAAATTTAGCGCCCCTCTGCCTCTTGCACTTCTTTCTAAATCAAAGATGCAACGTCTCTATTGGCACTCCTGGGGCTCTGCACCCAGTGCAACCAAACCGGTTGTGCTCTCCTAAATCCATTTCTGCATTAAACTCCCTCCACTCATTCACCACAATCCTGATCCTGATTTGGCATCTGAGCAGCTGCTACTAATAGTTTACATATACACATAACATGAAACCATGAATTTAGCATCGTTGTGCTTTGGCCCTAAATGTGCAAAAAGACTGTATTGAAAATAAATCCCTCAAGAAAATGGGCAGTAATCTATTGTTTTTCAGTGTGCATTTGGAGACTGAAAATCAAATACTGTAGAACAGATAACATGACTAGCAAGATAGATATAAATGGGGACGAAATTGAAAAAGCTAGGAGGATGGCACACAGCATGTGTTAAGAAAACCTACACTTGAAACATGCAGAAGAGTAAAAAGCAACAACCCACCAGCATGTTATGCCTCACATCGAATCTGAAAGGCTCAGATTCAGCTGAGGATTCAGCTGCCAGCCAGAATTTGACTGAAAAAAATGACATATGAAGCAAAATGGAAAATGTTATTTGGATCCTATTGATTTGAAAGCAGTAACAAAATTCAGTACCAAATTCGGCACCATCAATTACAAGGTTACAAGTAATGTTGTAAGCAGGGCGAAAGGTAATAATGGTCTTTAATGGAGTGTAAAATGGAGACAAGATGCAGTATTATAGCTTATGTCAGAAGGGGTGTTATACAACAGAAAACATTATGATCTGAGGGAGAGTGTCTCCATTTATCATCGCAGGCTGGGGTTTTCAGAGGAATCTAATTGAAATCTGATGATGTAATCGGATCATTGCTTGAAGGCCCATTCACTTCAGTGAGACTCCAAGACAGTTTAGACTTTTAGCAGAAAGTAATGGAAAAGTTTTTCCTGGACTGTACCATTTTGTGCTGAGGGGTCATGCTTCATGTTTGAATGGCTCCCTGCTCCCTTCAAAAGCAGCAGCAACAACCACCTTAGTGCACACAGAGAAAGAGCATGGGGAGAAAGATGGATTGAACCCTTGTCCCTGACATGCTCAAGGACTGCTCTAATTGTTGCACACCTGCTCCTTCAAGGGAATACGATGAATCTCTATAGAGGCACGGTATGAAATGTTGTGGTCCTAGGTGGTTTCTGAGAAGCTGACCACTGAAGTGAAATTATTTGGGGGGGGGAATAAAAAAGACCAAATTTTACACTATTTGTCTGATTTTCTCAATTATACAGCAAAATTGGAAGATCTGAACAGAATACCAGCATGGTATGCACTTATACAGAAGCAGAGCTGTCAACCTTCCTTTTTTTGCATTGGGAAATGGCCACAGCTGTCAACTTTCCCTTTTTTTGCAATGGGAAACGGCGCTGGAATAAAGGAATTTCCTGCAAAAAAGGGAAAGTTGACAGCTATGCACAGAACCAATAATTGCATCTTCTCTTCAGAGTCTGGATACATTTGATGATCACAATGAGTTATGATTTATTATATGTTTCTGTGAAGGACTAGACACATAATCTCTCTTTTACTAATATTTGTAGTTATGATTAATGAATATAATATAATAAGTGGTCCTGGGAATTTGTTTCTTCTAGTGTTTGGAATTATATATATATATATATATATATATATATATATATATATATATATATATATTGTTTCATTCCATAAGGTTTCTTTTGCAAATTGTTTTTAAAAAAACACACATCCAGAACACCAACCTGCGAACCACCAAACCAAGTGCCTCCATCTTGTTAGGATTCAGCTTCAGTTCATGTGCCTTTCTTTAACCTTCCAACCACCCAACCACGTCAGAGCTGTGTTGCTTTCCACACAGGCCTATAGCCACATGCACAATCATCACTGGAAGCTTCCAGGAAACAGCAGTACATGCTGGTAGTAATTGGAGTGACAAATATGCATACAGTGTCAATATTCTTTTCAGCAAGTGATAAGTATCTATGTTGCCACAGCAAGAACGTTACAAGAACAGTTCCCTACTGGCGTACATGTTCAGAAGATATAAATACTGTAGATGATAAGAATTACATTCATATTGTGCCTCTGGAAAGTAAATAGTACAGCATGGGTGTAAGCATTGGCTTCATGCATGTTGGGATTACTCAGGGCCGTCTTAAGTAAATCTGGCGCCCTGGCACGAAGATCCCTCTGGCGCCCCTCGTGCTCTGCCAGGCAAGGCCAGGCGCAGTGGGCAGCCGGAGGGCACGAAGGAGCGGGTGGGGACACTGCCAGCTGTGCTCCACTTCCGCCTGCTCGGCCGAAGTGGCAGCGCAACGCTGCCATCCAGGGAGCCCTGGCTGCAGTGCTAATGGGAGGCTCGCCGACAGCCTCCCTCCGTCCGCAGCCTGAGAAGAGGTGAGCTGCGGGGCGGGAGGGTGCAGGCACCCTCCTCAAGCCGTGGCGCCTTGCACCAGTAGCTGCAATGGCTAAGACATCCCTGACATTACTTGTGGTCCAGAACTCAATGGGATTCTGGATTTACTAGGGTTTTTGTTGCATCTGTCCAAAAGCATAGAAGGGGTGCTGTGCCTTCTTGAATTTCGTTTCCTTTCCCCCAGTTTTGCTTCATCTCACAAAATAAATATGATCTTTTAAAAATTGTGAATATAGCCCAAATGCTGCTATACTGACTAAATATATAGAGAGGGGAGAAGCAAAAAGCTGAGATATCTGAGGAGAAAAAGGATTCTTAAAAATCAAAGTTTGGGACTTACCAATTTATTAATAAATAAGTTAATAAGAAAATAACTTTTGATATATTTCTATTTCACCTTAAAGTATTTCTTTTTGTTTAATGAAACATATAGCATGGCATAAAGCAGAGCTTTCCAAACTTTTCATGTTGGTGACACATTTTTTAGACATGCATCATTTTGCGACACAATAATTCAGTTTTACTAGCAAACCAGAGGTTACAATGACTCCTTTCCAGCCCTGGGAGAAGCGCAGGAGAGTTTTTGTGACATAGCTACACACTGCAGCCGACACAGTAACGTGTCGCGACACACAGTTTGGAAAGCTCTGACATAAAGTCTGTAACTGGGTCCTAAATGCTCTTTCTGCATTTGCACTGGGGGCATTTCCTCTTCCTCTTCCTCTGTCCATTTGTATGTCACTTTTTGACAAAATGGTGCCCAAATGGTGGCAAATTGGCTCACAACACATCAGATGAACAGTAAGTGTTTTTTTAAAAAAAAAAATCATTTTTTCCACTCCCTTCCCACATAGCCTCTTTAGGATTTAGTCCCCCTGCCCCGCTGCACAACTGCCCAGTCCAAATCAAGTCCCTGTGACTGCTTGGGGGGTGGGGGAGATGATACGAGACAATGCAGTCATAGATCTCCCTGGTGACTCCCATGTAGTTTGACCCTTAGTACCAGATGTCAGGAGCAAACTTTTCTTGGCCTGTTTGTTAGCAAATAAGCACCTCTTTGTCCTCTTTTTTTTTTTTGGCAATGCATAAGTGGCCTTCCTGTTCTTTAGAGATGTTCAAAGCCTTTACAGCAGGCATGGGGAATGCGTGGCCCTTCAGATGTTGAACTTTAATTCCCTGCATCCCTGACTATTGGCCATGCTTGTTGTAGTAACGGCATATATGGTAAACCCTTGTAGCTGCAATTTAGATAGGTAGTTAGGTAGGTAGGCGGATAGTTCATGGCCCATTATTTAGTACAAGAGGAGTAACAATCTGAAGTAAAGGTAAAGGGACACCTGACTATTAGGTCTAGTAGCGGACGACTCTGGGGTTGCGGCTCTCATCTCGCTTTACTGGCTGAGGGAGCCAGCGTACAGCTTCCGGGTCATGTGGCCATCATGACTAAGCCGCTTCTGGTGAACCAGAGCAGCGCATGGAAATGCCGTTTACCTTCCCGCCAGAGTGGTCCCTATTTATCTACTTGCACTTTGACATGCTTTCGAACTGCTAGGTGGGCAGGAGCAGGGCCTGAGCAACAGGAGCTCACCCCGTCGCGGGGATTCGAACCTCTGACCTTCCGATCAGCAAGCCCTAGGCTCAGTGGTTTAGACCACAGATTTTAAGAAGTCATGGTTAAATAGCTGTTGGGGGGGGGGCGCTGGTGCCTTAAGGAGAACAAAAAAACCATTTTTATTTACTTAAGGAGGCTTCTTTGTAAGGTACAGCAATCCTTTTGATCTCATTAATCCATAAAGCAATATTGCTTGTGAGTTCTGAAAATATATTCAAAGGAAAAAAGGGGAAAGTGTCTAAAAGGTGTGTGGGAGAGAAAGAACTCTCTCAAAAGACAGCAATTGATTCTCAAACAACAATGAATTTCACAGCTGAGTTGAAAATAACCAATTTCTAAAACAGTCAATAGATAATACCAGGCTCCCAAAAGTATTTGAGCAAATAGGTCTGTTTACTCAAATGCCTTTATTCTCAAACACCTCCATTTTCACATGGTATTATTTGGTTTTTCTACTTGGCTATGAATTTTGGAGAGCATTTGAGAAATAGCTGCTGTGCAGATGTGTAGAAGCCCTCATCCTCATCACATCTTATGATAGTGCATTCTGATAATTGCTTTCACATTGAGTAAATTTCTTAGAACTGTCAGTCCTGCAAGGACACAAAGCAGACAAGTATCTGTATATTACAGTACATAGGAAGCTGCCTTAAACCACTGGCCTATTATAGCTTAATATTGACACTCACGGGCAGCTGTCATCCAGAGTTTCAGCCAGGATTCTGCCCCCCTCCCCCAACTGGAAATGCCAGGGATGAACTTGGGACTTTCTGCATGCAAAACGTGGGCTCTATAACCAAACTGTGACCCTTCTCCATTTTAGTGCAACAAACAAGTCCTGCTTCTGAAAGGTCTACTTGTAGGCAAACTTTGCTTACCTGCATTCAGAAAACAACACTAGACAATGACTATTTAACTTGCCTTGATCAGACATTTTCAGGAACATTCTCCTACTTCACATCACCAAACAGAAAAACATTGACACTGAAAAATGATCAAGCCATCCTTGTAGCATATGGATTGTAAGCTATCCCGTTCCACTTGCATCGGTGGCATCACAGAATAATACATGGGGAGGTGTCAGCAGTGATTGGTGGGGAGCACAGGCAGCACAGTATCACACACCTGATTTCCTGATGCCGTTTTTTTGAAGAAGAGGATGGGTGAGACATGGGGAGCTGAGTGTGGTGCATGCACAATGACAGAGCCAATTCAATGCTGCAGCCACAATGGCCACACTGCACTGATCTTGGTCATTCTCCTCCGCACACGTTCCAGCTTGTCAGTATCCTTCTTAAACTGTGGTGCCCAGAACTGGCCACAGGACTGCAGGTGGGGTCTGACCAAGGAAGAATAGAGCAGTACTATTATTTTCCTTGACCTGGACACTATACCTCTGTTGATGCAGCGTAAAATAGCATTAACTTTTTTGCTGCTGCATTGCACTGCTGACTCATGCTAAGCTTATGGTCTACTAAGACCATCCTTTTTACATGTATTATTGCCAAGTTGGGCGCCTGGTTATTCCTGCCTAAGTGCAGACCCTTACATTTGTCCCTACATTTTGTTAGTTTTGCTCCAGTTCTCCAATCTGTTAAGGTCATATTGAATCCTGATTCTATCTCCTGGGGTATTAGCTACCTAAATTTGATAAGAAGGTCCACCTCAGTTCCTTCATCCAAGTCATTTACAAGGATATTGAACAACACCTGGCCCAGAACAGAACCATGCAGCACCACACGTGTCACTTTTCCCCAGGATGTCAAGGAACCATTTGCGAGCACGTTTTGGGTTCACTGTTTCAAGCGTCACTTCTGGCTCTCCTCTTGCTATCAGCCCCTTAGAGAGGATTTACCCAGAAGCACAATGGCTGCTAGCCATGATGGTTATCTTCAACACCCACTGTTAGATGTGTTATGCCTCTGAATACTTGTTGCTAGAAACTGCAGGAGGGGAGAGTGCTCTTGTGCTTGGATCCTACGGGCTTCCCACAGGCATCCTTTCAGCCACTATGAGAACAAGATGCTGGACTAAGGTGGGCAATTGGCCTGATTCAGCAGTCTCATTGTATGTTCAGAATAGAAGGTCTCAAATTATCATAGTTTTTCATACCTCAAAAAGCTTTCACTCCTCCTCAGCACTAACAAGGAAAAAAGAGGCGTTTGCCACACTAGATGGCCATCACTTAACACAGTAACCAGAATATTAAACAGTGACCTGCCTGTCACTCAGAAAACCACAGATTGACTCAAAAGCTCCCTGACTTTTTTTCCAGGATCTTCAATGGCAATGCCTGGGGAAGAAATATTACCTTTTTGCTATTCATTTCTAATTTCCTTTATTAGATGGAACCTTGACAAAAAAAAATATACCTCCCAAAAGGCAAACATGCTTGGCCAGTCATCAAGGAACTGAAAGCGCATCCGCTATTTACCCCTGTATCTGCTAAGATCCTCACAGCCCCACCTTGTTAGACCATGTCAAACAAGCTGGGAAAATAGACAGAATCTCCTGCTATATAAGCCTCTGAGAGTGCAAGTGAACTAGTCCTTCTGGCCAGAAGTGGGCTGAGTACCTTAACACTGAACTCCATCCAGTATGGGGTCAGGTAGAGGGATGAGGGTGCCGTTATGGGCCCTAGCATTCATGATCTGCAGCATCCAACAGAAAGGTAAAAACTCATTTGTTTTGCTTCTTTTACAAGGAAAAAGTGCCAATGCAATTGAATATCTCGATTCACTTTGAAAATTATACCTCATTCTATTTTGTGAGTCATGCAAATGTTTGAATTTCAAAGAGTTTTTCACCCTTTTAATACTGTTTCAGTTAAATATTTAACAATTCCGAATAAACTGGGGTATTTTAATATTGTACTGCCTGAAGCGAAAACATTTAGTGACATCTTAATGTAGATTGAATGGGGATCAAATAGAAAAGTATGATTTGCACCTCTCCTTGAAAAGTTATAAAGTATGAAATGCATGTTTCCTGGTTAAAAGTCTGTCAGAATACTAACATACTAACATTTTAAAGTTGCATAATACTGTATTTACTTGACTCTAATGCTCACCTTTTTGGGCCAAATTACATTGGGAAAATGAAGGTGTGCATTAGATTTGATGGCACATTTACATTCAACAGCAAATACTTTTTTTGGTTTCAAGGTTCTGAAAATTGAGTGTGCATTAGATTTGATAGTGCATTAGACTCTCATAAATACGGTAGTATGTACAACAGCTAAACTCCAAAGGAGATAGACAAAGAGGGAGGCATCACTTTGCATTATCCCTCTACAGCCTTGTTCATATGAATGTATCTGATGTGTAAATTCATGTGTGTGTGTGTGTGTGTGTGTGTGTGTGTTATTTTTAAGTGAAGTAGCTCCCAAATGCAAAATCCAAATGTTACCACCCCTGAAAAAAAGCACTGAGGTGATCCCTAATTTACAAACAAGTCTGGGAGTTGCTTACTGAAGACCCACAAGTCTTCAGGCCTGAGCTCATCTTTTAATCGGGTCCCTCATTCTGTTTCCTGAACTACACTGGCTAAGAGGCAGGATAGAAAAGGCACAAAAATTCCCTCTATACAGAGCAGCAGGGGAGAAGAATTAAAACCCCTGCTTAGTCCCAAATGTTATCTGTCTCATTGTATGTTAAAGGGTACTAGAGTCTCATGTGAATCAGGAAGCATTACTGATGCCATGTAATTGCATCCTGGGATGTGGTTGATTGGTACAGTTCCTTACTACAATATAAGCCAAAACCTGTATTCAGTGCCAAGGTTCAGCACTGGAAAATGTGAAATAGAAATGAAGAAGAAATTAGAAATGGTGTTGAATCTCACCCAACCCACCTGACATAAATGAGGGGTAAGGCTTTTTCAGGGCAAGTGTGAGATTTCTAGGCAGGGATTAACATTTTAGGTCATCATCACTATCATCACCATCACCATCATCATCATCATCATCCAAGAGCATTATTTTGGAAGCAGATTCCATTAAAATCAATAGCACTTGCTATCAATAGGACTTGAGTGCTGGGTATTTAGAGTTCTTGTGCCAGGTTCACTCCTTTTTATTATAGCCAAAGCCTCTTATTGCAGTACAATTTTCCATTTACCTTCAATGAGGGACTCTTTCTTTTGATTTTTATCTATGTTTGTCTAATTTTATACCATCAATTAAACCCCCACATATATCTGTGGGATGTATACCGGTAGCAAACTATCTTTAGTTAGATTGTGCCAGAAGTCACTGAAGGCAGGCCCAGCAACAGCAATCGGTCAGATCAGGCCTTCCTCATTGGCCAAACCCAAACCATTAATTGTGTCCTCTGCTGGACTCTTGGAAGTTTTAGAGCAGTGGGTGGCATTGTATCTAATAATACCTGTTGCAGTAACATTCTCCAGAGCCAAGATGTGTCAGAGCCCATCAATATTTTGAATGATAAAGATTTGAAAGATTGATTAACTTTGGCTGGATTGTGCCCATTCACGATATCTGTTAGTTTGATATACAAACTAAAAGGAAAATACATATTTATAATTTCAATGAAATTGAGAACCACTGTCAGCAGCTGGCATATTTAGAGTATCCACCAATCTCAGTCATGCATATTCTACACTTCGTGGTGCGTGTGCTCTTATAAGAGTTTCACACACTGCTTTTCGATTGCCAACTTTTGGATTGCTATCTTCCAACATGGGCTTTCTGCACACTGTTGCAAAAGCACAATCATAGCATTTCCCAGGCCCTGAAAGGTGAGATTATGGCTTTAATTGTTTAAAGAATTCACACAAATGAACATACATACAAATTATGGTTTTTCTTTTCCCTTTGTTTGTAGCTTCTAGAGCAGAAGGTGAAGCAGGAAAGCTTACCATCATCCCACCATTGACAACAACACCAGTTATAACATGTAAGTCTACCCATAAATTGTCTCGGTTGTTTCCTTTTATCTGTCAGATATACTCATAAGAAAGGCCAAATGGGTAAGATCAAGAAACAGATGAACAGATGGGTAGATGATTCAACAAGTAAGTAATAGAACAAACATCTTGGCAAATTTGAAAAAAACAAACAAAACCCCAATGCAATCTCTTTCTGTGCAAGGCCCTCCCTGATTCTGTACTCCTGGCACCCCTCTTATGGGTCTTTGGTGCCAAGTAAAAATTGTTTTATTTACTCAGGTATTTTATTGTGGCATGTTGTGGGAGGGGAGGGGGCTTGCTGCTGCTTTTAAATTTCAGATTTTATCTGCACTGTTTTATTTGTTGCAGTGCTGTTTTTCCTCTTCTTGTTGCTTTTATCTTGGCTTTATTACTTGCTCATTTTGTTTAGTTTGATCTTTATTTTTATCTGTCCTATCAGTGTACTAATCAAAGAGAAAGAAGCAGAGAGTTTATAAAAGCAAGTTAAGCTGGTGGACAATATAACACAAGGACGCTGCAGTTCTTTACTCATGTACTGGGGAGCAGGGACTGTAGAACTCAATGGGACTTACTTCTGATCTGCATAGGACTGCACTGTAAATAACCTTAAATAAAGCCCAGCCAAGGATATTCCACTTTGTGCAAGTGTGGGCACCTAGGGAGGCTGCAGAATGCAGAGCACCATAGAAATGATATGAAGAATGAAAGGATGCTCCCAAACACTCCTTGGCCACCTCAGAAGTAAAGAAAGTGCAGGCAATTTATTTTCTCATTAATTGATAGAGAATGGTTAATTTTTTTTTTAAAGTAGGTCTATTATTTCCAGATCTAGTAGGTATATCTACATATATTTGCTCACCCCTAAAGAAAGGTAGAAATAAAGGGATATGCCTCACACTTCCTTGTGACCTTTGAAGGATTTCCATCTAGAGCAAAGAGATAGCTGAAATCGAAACTATTTACTTTCCTTCTATGCTGTCACGGTGTAAGCACTTACTTATTTCTCATTGTAATGAGATTACAAAATTCCTGCCTAGGTTTTGGCAGGGGGTTTAAGGGGATGAAGGTGACAGACTTTGTGACAGTTATGAAAGGTCAAGGCAATGACTATATGGAGAGAGGTTGAGTATACACTATTTTCTTCCCAGCTCTGGAGATCTTTTACACCTTTGTAGATTTTACACAGTAAATAGGACTGTGCTTTCCCTTCTCCCCTTCACATGTTTTAGTGCCCTTTGAGTGCTAAGTAACATATTGCATGGTGTTTGATCCTCTGTTCTCTGATTTAAACTTATTTTGTACTCAGTGCATATCCTGCAGTGAAATCTGATTCCAGTTGTGGGTAACAAAAGGGCACAGGGCTTCCCCTGCTTCTGTTGAGCATGCTCTGTTGCACTTTAGTAATCAATCCTGCCATAACTCTAATTTATGTTGAACAACAGAATAACTTGAAGGATTATGTTCTTCCTCTGATCCCCTACTCAGCTTGGTTGGGGAACCTGTGACGCACCAGATGTTGCTGAACTCCCAAGTCCCATCATCTCCGACCACTGGATGTGCAGGCTAGGAGTGATGAGAGTTTGAGTCCAACAACATCTGGAGGGCCACAGCTTCTCCACCCCAGGCTAAGGGAAGGCTGGCATCAGCATCAACTTACTTCTGAGCTGAGCACATACAGCGGCAAAAGAAGTAACAGTGTCTACCCAGGGCAAATGCAGGCAAGGAACAAAAGCCTGTTTGTAATGGGTGATAAGCTAGTAATGTCACTATGTAAGCTGGCATAGAAAATGAAGAAATGAAGACATTGTCAGCAAATAGTGTACAGTATACCTTTACAACCTTTTGTGAATTTGCAGCCTTCAACTCAGCTCACAATGGGCAAGTCTGCAGCACGTGGGGCCACTTCCACTACAAGACGTTTGATGGGGACATCTATCATTTCCCTGGGACCTGCAACTATGTCTTTGCCTCTCATTGCAACGCTGCCTTTGAGGACTTCAACATCCAGATCAGGCGCACAATGGTGAAAGACATTCCCACTATCAGTTCTGTCACCATGCGGTTGGATGGGATGGATTTTGAAATGCAAAAAGATGCCATTGTGGTGAATGGTGAAAGGTAATAACATAGACTTGTGTCCTGAGCAGACCTACTTCCACTAATAGATTCCTTAATAGGCAGATAGAGCTCAGTCCTACCATGATCTAAGAACCAATAACCATGAAAGCTCCATGGTAGCCACTTCTAATCTGGGTGTCAGTGTCCAGCCAGTGGTGTACAGTGACTACCATGTTCAGGATCAATCTGTGGTCCAACACCCAGAAATCCCCATGCTGAAGCACACTGAGAAATACATTAATGAAGCCATTAAAGGCTGTTGAAAGTCCAAAATTCCCAACCACAGAGGAGGCTGCTTGTGGCCTAGAGTAGGTTTTGCTGCTGTGGTCATCATAGCCACATGCCCTTCTAATTTGTCTTGGCTGGGCATGAGTAATTTTACGTTCCGTTCTGTAACGGGATAGTTCAATCACTCATGATGGCAATTTGGCAGTTATACACCCTCAAATAAAGCCGTATGTCACTTTGCTTTGAATTACATCCAGTATTTCTGATGCTTTCTCATCAGGGTTCAGCTGCCTTACACTGGATCAGGATTCAGTATTGAGAAATTTACCATCTATGTGAAAGTGATTGTCAAGCTGGGCCTAACCTTACTGTGGAATGAAAAAGACAGTCTAATGGTAAGTGCTACATAATATAGAGAATTGACAAGTGTGACCCCAGCAGAATGTGGCAGTGTAGAATGTTCCTGTTCAGTATTCACAATACCCAATTCCACTCTCCCTTCCTGCTGCTTTTCTACTTCCCCACTCGCACCAGAAACTCAAAATTCTGTCACCACTGAGCATGCTCAGTCTTCACAGGGTTGTTTGGGGGGAGGGGTCACCCCTTTAGATCCCCCGTAATATTTTTCTACATCTGCAAGTCCTGGAGTTCCCATGAAGCATGCTGATGCCTCCCTCATATTTTTCACTTGCCTTGCTCTGGCTTCATCATAATCATCATAACCCAGCAGCTGAGTTTACTTTTTGTATGTATGATGTCACCTGAACAACATTACAAATAAAATCATGATACCACGAGGCAGTTTGTCATATAGGGTCTTTGCAATATGCTCTTATGTCGACTCATGCAAGTTAACATCACAGATTTTCAGTAACTGTTGAAAAGAAACCACCCAAATAATTGCTTCTAAGAACAGATTGGGCATTGATATGCACAACGCTCCTTGGGGTATTCATGCCTGCCTGCCTGCCTGCCTGCCTGTCTGCCTGCCTCTCCTTCCCTCCCTCTCACTCTCTCTCTGTGTGTGTACACACACATATACACACATACATACCTAACATCCTGTTCTGTTCTGTTCATAATAAGCTCTTAGTAAAAGGTAAAGGACCCCTGACAGTTAAGTCCAGTCGCTAATGACTCTGGGGTTGTGGTGCTCATCTCGCTTTACTGGCCGAGGGAGCCAACGTTTGTCCACAGACAGTTTTTCCAGGTCATGTGGCCAGCATGACTAAGCCGCTTCTGGCAAAACCAGAGCAGTGCATGGAAACACCAATTACCTTCCCGCTGGAGCGGTACCTATTTATCTACTTGCACTTTGATGTGCTTCCAAACTGCTAGGTTGGCAGGAGCTGGGACTGAGCAACAGTTTACCCCGTCGCAGGGATTCGAACTGCTGACCTTCCAATTGGCAAGCCCTAGGCTCAGTGGTTTAGACCACAGTGCCACCCGCGTCCCCTTACTTACTTACTTCCCTTACAAATCTTATTTGCAGTCAGTATCTAACTGCAGAAATCAACCAAGATATGTTTCCACTTGACATTTTATCTCTATTTTCAAAGAGATGAAAACACGTTTGAATTACACATTTAACATATTCACATTTTTGTAGGAGGTGCCACCTGTTGCTTCAATTTTTCATTTTCTAGTAAAATTTCACTTTTATAGGCCCTAACCTTATCTACAGATTGCAGAGCAGGGAATCGCATTCAAAGAATAGAAAGCATAAGTGGAGAAGAGTCAGCTGCTTTTATATATATAAATATTACAATGAAAACTAGGTTGTTATGAATAGCACAGACTGGCTGAGACTCACAAATGATACCCCAATTTTCTATTCACTAAATTTGAATTGCAACATTGATGGAAGTTATCTTGGTGTCTCCAGTGCAGCTGCTGTCTTGAATTTTCAATCTATATCATGGATTAACTTTCATCAACTTTCTCCTATATAATTTCAGCTGGAACTTGATACAAAATATGCCAATCAGACCTGTGGACTTTGTGGGGATTTTAATGGCATTCCAAAATACAATGAGTTCTTTTCAAACGGTAAGGATCAAAAACACTGCTTACTGAAATTGGGTATCAACTATTTATATGTCATGATTCATTGAGTGCTGTGGAACTACAATCTCTTCAGACGTTTGGCTTTTCGTCCATTTCAAAATATTTTAAGTGATATAAGCAGTGCTTTTTGGGGGGGGGGGAAGACGTGCTGGTACTCATATAGATATTGATAAAAATGACAGCACAAAATGGCTGTTATTGGCGGGGGGGGGGGGGGATGAGGTGCCAGTAGTCTGTTTTAGTGAGCACCCATCATAAGAAAAAGCCCCAAAGATAAAAACCTGGTGGATTTGTCTGATATCTGTCATTCTTCACTTTTAAAAACAACAACACACATTGAATACAGTATTTAGATATTAAGCGAATTTCACTTTTCATGCTCATCAAAATAGATTTTCAACATATGGATGATATTGATTCATTAAGTAAATGAATTAGTGATTGGAAAAACATTTCTATTTCTGGGGTTCTAAACCAAGGCCACCATGGTGCCCTCAGACACAAGCTGTGATGCATAAGACCCTTTGCTCTTCCCAATGTTTTATCCTTTTAATTAAAAAACCATGATGGCATTTTGTTGTTGAGCAGAAGAGTTGCTTGCTATTTCTGTCTGTATTAATTTGTTTGGGTGGGGTGTAGATGTTTTGCTTGTTTTGATAGATGGTTCAGCATTGCTGCTTTAACTTCTGAAAAATGAGTACTCTTGTTTCTCTTCGGCTTGTTTTTGCTGCAATCATACTTACCTACTGAGATTGCTGTTAGGGGGAATGTTGGCCAATGGTGTTTTTACATCAATAGAGAGTACAGTATGTACTGGAGCTTGTACATAGTCAAAATGCCCTTTTAAAGTTACTGTTGCTACAGGGGAGCTGCTTTTCTTCCAAACAGCCTCAGTAAACAGCCATTGGGGTTTGGAGGGGGGGCACTCACATGACCTCTCTGTGGAATCGACAGCCCTCCTGGAAGGGTAGCAAATATGAAGTTGGGACCCTCACTCACATAGTTGGTTGTTTAAACATTGCCTTGGCCATACAGAAGCAGCCCATGTAGAAGCGACTTCCACGCAACTAGGGTTCAGAATCATGTGCTGTTCCCATACAGTCAATAGCCCTTTCCCGATTGAGACAGATGTGTGCTTCAGCCCATGCTGGCCCTTTTCTGTCCCACTGGATGACAGAGAGCCATGTGATCTGTACAGTTCTCCCAGCTGGTGCTCTGAGGGGTTGTCCCAGCGGGGGGAAGCATCTGGTTTTCCACAAGGTATTTACTGTACATCCCATTGTGCTATAATGCTTTACTAAAGAGTAGGGGAAAGAGCCATGTGGCTATCCCTCTTAGCATCTCATTTGCCAAACTAGAACGAGAACCTCTATGCAACATACTTTCTCATATGAATCTCTTTGAAGTCGTGGGTTGCTGTTTCTTATTACAGGGGCTGAAATAACTGCTTTGCAGTTTGGGAATATGCAGAAGCTGAATGGGCCGACAGAAGAATGTGAGGATCCTATACCGGTCTCTCTGAGCAACTGCACTGATGAATTTGTAAGATTTTTTTGCTTATTCTTACACTTTACATTTGTTTTATTTCCAAAAAGGATGCTTAAATCTTAAGGAAGAGTTGTAATGGCAGAGAAAATATATTGTTGTTTCCTCAGCTCCTGAAATTAATATTATAAGCTCCTTGTTGCAAACACCTGATTTCTTTTCCTTGTACTTATGGCACTTTACAAAGTGCCCTGCGTACTAAATATGTCATTGTCATCTAAGACAGGAATGGGTGAACTTGTCGTTCTTCACATGTAGTTGGACTGTGCAACCCGCATGGCCACTGATGAGAAACATTGAGAGCTGGAGCCCGACGACATCCGGAAGGCCACAGATTCTTCATCTCTGATCTAGGATCAGTTAATCACCATTAAAAACAGTCCTTCTTGATAAAAACTTTTTTGCTTTTGCTTTTCCATCTAGGATCTTTGCCAGCATGTACTGACTGGCTCTTCATTCTTTCAATGCAATGCTGTGGTGGGAGTTAATGACTACATTGAGGCTTGTGTACAAGACCTGTGCCTCTGTGAACAAGATGATATCACCTCCTGTCTCTGCGACACTTTTGCTGAATATTCCCGACAATGTGCTCATGCTGGTGGGGAACCTCAGAACTGGAGAAGCCCAGACCTGTGCCGTAAGTGTAAATCACAGCTAGTCAATTATTTCAGCTGGACATTTGATACAGTTTGACATGATATTCAGCAATTACTCTGGTGAACTGGAAATTAGAAGGTGCAACCCAAAGTAGAGTACACACAAAGTTGCATGCTTATAAAGGTATTAATTAATTAATTAATTAATTAATTGAATTTGTATACTGCCCTATACCCGCAGGTCTCAGGATGAGCACCTGACTAGTGGATGAGCAACAGGCTGTAAGAAGCTGAAGTGTTTCACAGATCCCTATATTTAGTTTGTCCTGTTTGTGAATGACTTGCATAGGTAGCAGGTGGTGGGAGATAGAGAGATACCTCTAACTTGCAGGTGATACATAGCTGAGAGAAACTGGAAAAGAAGCAGACTAGAGGACATGGTGACAGCTAAGTTATTTGAATATATCAGAACACTGTGTTTTCAGCAATCAAATGATAAATGCAACTAATTTAGAAGTTTAGATATTCATCTGCTCATCGACTCTGCTGTTTTGGGCAATGGCAAGTCTGGGAGGTATGATCTGCAGTGCATAGAGGAATGAAGTCATCAGAGACGCCTCAGCTTATATTGTTCCTGCTTTTGAGAAGACTTTTTCCCCACAGTCTTACCACTTGACCAATAAACTATGAAAGGAGAGAAAGTCCAGAAGGAGATATTAATAAAATGTAACTAATGTCTATTAACCAAATAGTAAATACCAGCTAGGCCACCAGGGCCCACCAAAAAAGTGGAGGCACATATACCACTGAGCAAATGGCAAGCCACAATACATGCCTGGTTGGTCACATGATGTGCTGGACCACTCCCTTTTGGCTGGAGGGTCAGATCCAACAGTGGCTAACCCTCTGAGAGGGCCACTTTGACAAGTGGGTGGGGCCTGAATTTCCAGCTGTGGCCTGAATTCCAAAAGTGCAGAATGGCTTCAATCAAAGAATCAGGACCACACTCTTAAGTCTACTTCTGACTCTTCCTTCTGGCACCTTTTGCATTTGATACATTTTTCTGTCACCTTGCAGGGCAGCAGAAAAAGGCACCAAATTCAAAAAGTGTCAGATTCAAGCCACAGCTTGACGTTTCCCACACCTAAGACCATATGAAACCAGGCACAGGGGAGCTGGCCAGATTCCGAAGTCAGGTGGGCTGGTGCTTCCCCACCACTGCTCTAGCATAATGAAAAAAATCATAGGAATTATAATAGACCCCAGTCAAAACATTCATCAGTTGTGGTATGTGGCTACAAAAGAAAGCAGGTGCCATTTGGAGTTGCTGTAGAAAAGCATTAAATGCAACACACAGAAGGCAGGTCTCTGTTCAAGGCAGAATCACTATAAGGAATTGTTTATTAGCTGAGTGTGCTGCATGTATCAAAAGGGAACTGAGTTATAATTAATATCCTTCTTTTCAGCAATGGAATGCTCTTCCAACATGCAGTATCAAGAATGTGAATCACCCTGTACAGACACTTGCTCCAACTCTGAAAGATCTCAGCTGTGTGAGGACCACTGTGTGGATGGTTGCTTCTGTCCACCAGGTAAGCTTCCATCTTTGTATCCAACTGTTGTAGCCCTTTACACACTTGCTCAGTAGTAAGTGCCACAGATCTTAATGGGACACTCGCCTCATGGTATTCAACGTGCAAGCAAGGAAATCTACAGAAAAGGCATGTTTTTAGGAAAAGAGATGGTACAATTACAATTTGTGTCAGGGAAGCTATGCATCTATCATTTAACGTCTTTTAACCATTATAATGTTTAAGTTATTTCTTCCTTTAGGAACTGTATATGATGACATTGACAATGCTGGCTGCATCCCCCATGAGCAGTGTTCCTGTGTTTACAATGGAAAATCCTATGCTCCAGGAACAACTTATTCAGACAACTGCCGTTCTTGGTAATTGACAACCTTTAATATGATGAACAAATACTTTGTGTAGGAATCTAGGCTTGATCCATGATTTCAACATTTTAAAAGCTCTGCCTAATTATTTGAATGAGTTATTTCTGAACATGATTCCCAATGAAAGTTCAATTGTATTTGTGATAGATTCCTTACCTTGGCCTCTGCCAAGTGCAGGGGTTGGCAACGTGCAGCCCATGGGCCAGATGCGGCCCACAAAGACCGTTTTACCAGCCCATGAGCCGCCCCCGAACCAAGCCGCCCACTCGGCGAGTCCCCCGCGCGCTGCACTAAACCAGCGCAGTGCAGCGTGGCGTGGGGACTCGCTGAGCTGCACCAGAAATCGTGTCTGCACAAGCACAGATACCAAAAATCACATCTGTGCACGTGCAGATACCGGAAATCACGTCTGCGCATGTCCAGACACCAAAAAACGCCTCTGTGCACGCACAATTTCTGGCATCTTGGCATGCACAGAAGCGATTTCCAGTGCCGCGGACATGCGCAGACGTGATTTCCGGTATCGCGCTGCGCCAGTCCGGCCCACGGATGATCTCTGTGGGAGTGATCCGGCCCATGGCCAGTAAACCTTGCTGACCCCTGGCCTAGTGGCCACACTCCAGCTTATGTTCCCATGCATGTCACATTAGCCCTGCCCATAAGGCCTCTGCTAGCCATTCTGCTACATAAAAAAGGTAAAGGGCCCCTGACAATTAAATCCAGTTGTGAACGACTCTGGGGTTGCGCCACTCATCTCGCTTTACTGGCCGAGGGAGCCAACGTTTGTCCGTGGACAGTTTTTCCAGGTCATGTGGCCATCATGACTAAGCTGCTTCTGGCAAAACCAGAGCAGCGCACAGAAACGCCGTTTACCTTCCTGCCAGAGTGGTACCTATTTATCTACTTGCACTTTGACGTGCTTTTGAACTGCTAGGTTGGCAGGAGCTGGTACCGAACAACGGGACCTCACCACATCGTGGGGATTCAAACCGCCGACCTTCTGGTCGGCAAGCCCAAGGCTCAGTGGTTTACACCACAGCACCACCCGCGTCCCACTCTGCTACATACCAAGCTGCTATTTGGGCATAACCAAATGAAGCCAGTCTTCTGTACAACTCAATGGGTCAGGATTACCACTGAGATTGTTTAGTAGTGACTTTTCACATCATTAAGCTAAAATTCTTCAGTAACAATAGGATCCTAGGAAACTCCCTTCTGGCAGATTAGGCTATTTGTTCATCTTGACTATTGTTATCTACTCTGACTGGCAGGCAGCGATCTTTCCCATTGCATGCTACATCATCCTTTTAACTAGAGATTCCAGGAATTGAATCTGGAACCTTTTGCATGTAAAGTTTGTGCTTCCCACTGAGCTGTGGAGCCCTTCATAGGGAAGAATTCAACATTGCGCTAAGGCAGCTTTGGTGGACTACAACTCCCATCATCCCTGGCTACCAGGACCAGAGGTGATGAGAGTTGTAGTCCAACATCTGTGGACTCAAGTTTGAGAAAGGCAATCATTCCATCAGGGCAAGCATTTTGGTCCTCTCCCTGTTTCCCCTGTATGCTGTTTCAGGGGTTCTCCTGACCACCACCCCAGCCAAGTTCAGAGGGCACCAGGGGACATGGCAGGAGGAGAGGAAGAAAAGTCCTATTGGGCAAGCAGTCCTTGTGTGGAGCTTTCACTGATGGGATGCATTAGATGAGTCCCACCCATAGCTTTTAAGTTCCCACAGGTTGACTCTTTAAACACAAAGCTGTGCTGGTTCCTACACTTTACAAACGTTTCCACATACACTTCAAAGAATGGAACTAATAATGGAAAATAATATAAGCTAATGTCAGCGGCAATATCTTTCCTTAAGATGTATGCTTCTTCTCTTTCTTCCTTTACTTCAAGTTCCTGTATTGGGGGCCAATGGAGCTGCACAGAACTCCCATGTCCTGGCATTTGCTCAGTAGAAGGTGGATCACACATCTCCACTTTTGATGAAAAACGTTATAATGTCCATGGAGACTGCGTTTACGTTCTTTCAAAGGCAAGTCACTTAAGATATACTGTCATTATAATTAGCAAAAATGTCCCTATTACCACAGTGCTATACAGGCACACAAACACACACTAATCCTCTTTCTGGGATTATAAAACCAGTGTAATTGTTCCAATAGTAAATCCCTTGCTTTGGATATCATGTTACACAGCTTATTCAGTTTCCCTTTACAAGTTTTAAATCCCTCTCACTTCCTTATTGCTTCTACATTATCACACAATTATTTTCCCTAAAGCAGTAGTGGTTTTTTTAGATGTGTAGAAGACACAGACTCAGAAGAGATATCTTTGGGGGAAATTAATAAAGCGGGAGGTGGGGGTGGAATCTCATTTCAGGAGAATTACACATGATACAACAATGAAACTAAAATAAAGTTGTTCAGGGAGATGCCACACATTCAAATAAAAGGCCTATGAGAGTGCCCTAAAACAACTAGGAAAGTTTGCTTACATATTTTTAAGAAGCCCAACACATTCAATAACTATAAAGGGGGGAAGTAGCAGATTTTCCTGTTCAACAGTTTTGACTCAAAATGTCTACTCTCTCATTTAAAATATCCTGAATCAGTTTCCCTAGCTAAAGCAACCTTTATAAGAAGTCAAGTCAAATCCTAAAACCAAAATACTTTTGAGTTCAAGGAAGCTAGAACTTTTTCAGTGCAATCTTAATTTCTAGGCGCTATTGCAGTAAGTTTGCAGTGCAGATGGTAATTTATGGGTGTTTGCTTGTTTTTTTAGTTTTGTGGAGAAGATACGTTTAGTGTTCTCGGAGAACTCCGCAAATGTGGCCTTACAGAGACTGAGACATGCTTGAAGATGGTTGCCCTCAACATAAATGGAGACCAGACTGTAAGTTTCTAAACCACAGGATAGAGAACACCTTATAAGCCACAATGCCTTAAGAGACAGGAGTAACTAGGGGTGGGGGTATTCAATTCCATTCACATTTAAAGGCAAACCTGGCTAATTAACACTTTCCAAAACTATATGGGGATTTCAACACAGGCACTCTTCAAAATTTGCACTTCTGAATTTTTCAATACAGTTCTGTACCCAAATAATTTGTGCAAAAATGCATAAACGGAAGATTAAAATACACTTTAAGTACAATTTAAGTGTGCTTAAAAATTCAATTAGTGAAAATAACATGCAAAAATGCATTATAGTAAGAGAAAAAGCTTTGCAAAAATGTGTATGTGAGCCAATTTGCATATAAACAAAATTGCATAAAACGTTTACATTAAAATGCTGATAAATTTTCATGAGGAGTTTTTGTAAAAATGCAAACTGATGCAGAAATGTGGAGTACTAAGCTTGAGACTGGAAAAACAAGAAACAGAGAGAGACCAAAAATGACAGATTCACCCATTCCTAGAACAGAATCTGTACGTAAAGGCAACTTGCTTTTTCTAGCTGATGCCCGAAGTACTAGATGTCAGAATAATAAAGTATCAAATAATTTGCCCTTATGTATTCCTGAAGACCAGAGGCATAGGAAGGTCGTGTGGTACCCGGTGCGGAAAATTTCTTGTCACCCCCCCATTGATTCCCCCCCCCCCCGCAAAAATGGTTTTATGTTATTTCATATTTTCTTACAAAAGAATAATAAAAAGTAATAATAATAATAAAACTTTTATTTATATCCCACCCTCCCCAGCCGAAGTCGGGCTCAGGGTGGCTAACATCAGATACATAACATTGGTATAAAATCAAACAATAATTAAATTACCTCCTAAAAGCATCTCAAAATCAAATTAAAGTCTAATTAGATGGCTTTCCACAGGGTTAGGGTTGGGAACAGTAAGTGCTCCACTGAACTGAAATTTCAGCCTTCACGACATAGGAAAATAGCCAAGTAAACAGCTATTTTGGTGGAGGAGGGTCAAGATATTAACTGATATGCATAAAATTTCATATATAGCTATATAATCCCTAGTGTAATAAGATAAGACCTTTGGAGTAGGCATTTCCAAAAGAAAGTTTTTTATGAACTGCCCTAGTAGGGCAGTAATTGTTCCTTGATATTTTGTCACCCCCCTCCATTATGAAACATGGGGCGGACCAGCCCCTATGCCCCCCTTGCTACGCTCCTGCTGAAGACAATGGGTCAAATCCAGACAACCAGTGAGTGGAACTGTACTCATGGAAGTGGGGTTTTTTTGTTGATACCCCACACACCCAAGGAGCTACTCCAAAGAGTTGGAGGAGCTTCCAGAAGAACATGGGAAGCAGTACAGTAAGCTGCAGGGGAAAGTAGTAGAAATCATCTCTCCTCACTCTTTTTTGTGAGTAGGACTCAATGCTGGGATGCCAGCTCTTCCATGACAATAATCAGCTCTGAAAAGGCATCTAGTCCATGAAAAGCAAAATGACTTAGTACCCACAAAAGTTCAATTAGAGAATGACTGCAAAATGTGTTTTAAATTGGTTGGAAGAATGTCATTTAAAGAACTATTTAAAAGAGAGGAAGAACAGGGGGTGGGGGTGGGATAATCAGCTGGGGTTTTAAATCATAAAAGCCAACACTGTCAACCATATTGTTCAGAACCTATCATCTTTCTGTTTTTACCAGTTTATGAAATTATGGCGTAATTTGTGCCCCTTACTGTTCACAGTAATAAATGTACACAGAGATGGAAAGAATCAGGATTGGATCGATGGAGCTTCCTTTGAACTTATTTATGAACAATATGCTTCTTGTGGTTGGCAACCTGGCAAAAGCTTTGCCTTTTTTAACATGCATATTAGATACAATGGTAACTCGAGTTACAAACGCCTTAGGTTACAAACGCTTCAGGTTACAAACTCCACTGACCTGGAAGAGTTACCTTGAGTTGAGAACTTTGCCCCAGGATGAGAACGGAAATCATGTGCCGCCGGCACAGCAGCAGCAAGAGGCCCCATTAGCAAAAGCACGCCTTAAGAACAGTTTCAGGTTAAGAATGGACCTCCGGAACGAATTAAGTGCGTAACTAGAGGTACCACTGTAGATGATAAATAGATAGATGATAGATAGATAGATAGATAGATAGATAGATAGATAGATAGATAGATAGATATAAAAAGTGGCCAGCCTCAAAATCAACCATTCAACATTGGTTATATTAACACTTAACACTCCCTATTTTCACTTATCTGATAGCAGGACCTGCATGTAATAGATTTTTTTGGTTTTTCAAATAAACCTTATTGGAAGAAACAGAAGATGTAAATTATCACCAAACTCATTATTACTCCTTTCCTCTTTGTCACCAGACCATTGTGATCAGTCCTAATGGTGGTGTATTAGTCAACTCGCTCTACACTCAGCTGCCTCTCTCTGCAGGTATGTTGCATGTCAGAAACTTCTGTTTGCCATGGAAGCCTTAAAGGTTTTGAAATCTTAGGGGCAAGCTCAGCAGAAGTGCTTGTTACTCCACAAGCTAGCAAGGTTTGATTGGGTTACTATTTTCCCTTTTCCAGTTCTGCTGGGAAAAGAAAGTTGGGTATGTGTAGAGCAGGTGTGGGGAACCTGTGGCCCTCCGAATGTTGCTAGACCACTACTCCCATCAGCCCCAAGAAGCATGGCCAATAGCAGAGTTGATGGGCATTGTAGTTCAGCAACACTTAGAAGACCAAATGTTCCCCACAACTAATGTAGAGGTTTCTCCTGGAAATAAAGGATTCTCTTACAAACATCCATGTTTTAATAACATCCAGCCTCAGCTACTATAATATAATGCATTGTATGTAAGGCAACCTTTGAAAGGAACTTCCAGATTAGGGTAGCAAATTTCTTAACCAGGACTCTCCATGAGCATATAAACTGCTGCTGTTTACTACAAGGTCCTAAGCTATCTCCGTAGCTGAGACCAGAGTATGGGAATGACAGCCACCTCCTATAGGAAACTACTCATCAGCTGAGATACATTTTGTGAAAGGTCTTTCACCTGGTGTCCAGAGATTAAGGAGTTGGCTGCCAGAAATAAGCCCCTTTTTGCACCCTATTTATGGGACTGCCTTCTGAAAGATGTCTGGTGCCATCATTGTTATCATTCTGGTGCCAGACTATTCTATCATATTCCCCCAATCCTTTGATGGTTACGATTTGTTAGATCCATGCCATATATGTCACATTACTGTTTCAGTTCATACCACTTAATCATCAACAAAACTGGGGCAAACGATGATATGGTGGCCAATGTAGATTGGGCTGATGGCTGGGCACAATCTGAAAGTAAACATATAACTGTTTCGGCTTGTATCAAACCCTTCACACATCCATCCAGCCCAGAGTCGCAACATGCCAATGTGCTTGCATGAATTGGCCTTCACAAATCTGGTTCTTCTTTCCCTGAGTAATGGGTGGCAGTTGCAGCTCTGAATCTCATAAGAATGGTGTCTTCTTTGTCCATAGCTAATGTAACCATGTTCAGACCTTCAACCTTCTTCATCATGGTGCATACAAACTTTGGCCTTCAGCTAGCGATCCAGCTCGTACCCACAATGCAATTGTATATTCATGTGGATCCATCTTTCAAAGGAAGGACTTGTGGTAAGAAGTATTTTAAAGCAAAAAGAAATTTGTGGCATGCCAGGGGGGCACAGTATTGTAAAACTGGACTATAAAACTCTTTTGGGTTTGTTTTTTTTCAAAGGTCTCTGTGGAAACTTTGACAAGCGCCAGATGGATGACTTCACAGCCATAAGTGGAGTGGTGGAAGGAACAGCATCTGCATTTGCCAACACCTGGAAAACTCAGGCTGGATGTCCCAACATCAAACAAAGTTTTGAGGACCCTTGCACGCTTAGCATTGAAAATGGTAGGCATATTTGAGAAGTATAAACAAGGCTCACAAACACTTCAAAATTATAATTCTACCTAGCTCATGGGGGAAATTAATAGAAATAAATTAGAAGAACTGACTGAAAACAAATATTAATAAATGGGGAAAGCAGGGGAAATAAATAACAATAAAACCTTGCAAATCAAGATCCTGTGGCCACAATCTAAACTGAAGAAGTTAGGTATGCCAACCCCCATTGAAATAAGTGGATGTATACATGGCTACCTTTTTTTAAAGACTGTGGCTTGTAAGTTTTGCAAGCAGTCTATAACCTAACAGCCCTATGCATAATTGGGCATATTGTGTATCCGTAGCATGCACATATTCAAGATTTAGATCATTTCCTTCCTCAATCCATGGCTTCAGGAGGTTCAGCAATGACTGAATAGCAGTGAGTAGAACAAGCATTGTAGCAGCACCAGGATATCCTGTCTAGAGTCAATGATGTGAGTTGAGGTAAAAGCTGCCATTTGCGCCTATAGAAATTCCCAAAATGATATGGATCAATTTCTTCTCTTTGTAGAAAAATATGCCCGTCATTGGTGTGGATTGCTGACTGACTCTGAAGGACCTTTTGCTGAATGTCATGCCTCAGTGAATCCAGCTTCTTATCATACGGTATGAAGCTACCTGTTACCTTTCATTGAAAACAGTTTATTGGAGGAAGCTGAAAAGTATCTTTGATTGGGGTAGGCAACCTGGTGTCCTACATATATTTTGGACTGCAACTCCCACTGTCCATGACAATTGGCCATGCTAGCTGGGACTAGTGGGAATTGTAGTCATAAACATCTGGAGGGCACCATGTTGGCTACCACTAATCTATAAGGAAACATACTGGTGGGACAAGACCAAATGGGTGGAACTAAATGGAAGGTGTCATCAGTATTGGATCACTGGGGTCCAAGCCATGCTATCACATGTTTCAGGGATGAGGCAAGGTATGTCATCTCACAGAGAAAAGCAGAAATCAACAACTGGAGAGGGTGAAACTGACAAGGGAGTAAGAGAGCTGAGTGCTGGGCAGTTAACATAGGCCTTGCTGAGGCAGTGAAGTGCTGAGCATAAACAGAATGTCCAGGAGTGAAGATGATGTGAAATAATTTCAATAGAGCTTCTAGATGTTCTGAAGGCTGGGAGAAAAGCCAATCAGGATTTGACTAGAGGGCACAGAAGAGTTTAAAGGACTAGTTCACAAATGCATGCGCATCACTTGATGACTACAGTATCAAATGGTGATTCCATGAGTAAATTGGCCCAGTGGTGGAGAAAGGGGGTGCGGGTTTCCCCAGTTGTCATCACTGAGAGGGGTGACAAAATGACAAAAATATAAGTTGTTGTTGTTTTTAATGGGCTCATGAAACTTTTTAGTTCAGTCAACAAACGTAGTGAAACGCGGCTGGCACTGGGCGCCACACCGCAGGGCCCAGCACTTACCACGGGGCCTGCAGCATGCCCAAGCAACATTTCTCTCCTGGGAGTGATATGGTGGCTTGGGCGCCTGCAGGCTCCATGCTGCCTGAAATGGCAGCGTAGGACTTGCGTTTTGCCCTCTACCTCTCCCTCAGCCGTCCTACAGCTGAGGGGGAGATGGCAGAGAGGTTCCATACAGCCCGCCCCGCCCCACCCCTAGCTGCAGGACATGCATGCCGCATCCAGCACCCAAGCGGCTAGCTATGCCGCTGAATTGGCCATCACAAATCAAATACCACAGACAAGATTTTCAATGCCTTTCCATATCACCATACATAAACTTTTCAAAAGAGTCAGTTCACATATTCTCCTCTGTGTCATCAACTGATGAGAAATCTAGTGTTGCACATGTATAAGCTCACTGGCCTTAAGACAGATGAATGTCTGAACTCAATGAGTAGTATTCAGTGATAGCCCTATTCAAAGTAGACCCACAGAAGTTAATGGCCATGAGTAACTTGGGTTCATTAATTTCAATGGGTCTAGTCTGAGTAGGAATACTTATGTCAGCTCCTGGATCTAAATATAAATAAATATTTTCCCCTTTTATTCACATACATGCCACATGATACTTCATTTTGCTTTGAAGCATAATGCTTATAATCCTGGGTTGCTTGCAAGTAATGTTGATTTCCCTTTCCAATTATGAACCAAAATGTAAGACTGACTATAGTGAAACTAGAACTGGAAATCCAATTTGGGTCAGCAATTGTTATATTGCTAAAATGGCCTGAAGGCACATGATACAATTCTACTGCTGAAGCCAAGTGCATCGAGCCCCTGCCTGCTAAGGGATGAGAGATGACACTGAATGCGATATAAGTTAGTCTGAAAAAAAGTTACAAGTGAAACCTAATCTAGTCAAATTGAGAAACAGTAGGAAAGGGATAACTGACTTGGAATGGATTGTTTTTAATAAGAGCATTTTCCTCTTCCCTAGAATTGCATGTTTGACTCCTGCAACTGTGAAAGAAGTGAGGATTGCATGTGTGCTGCCCTCTCTTCCTATGTTAGAGCCTGTGCAGCTAAAAAAGTAGAGCTTCCAGGATGGAGGACCAATGTCTGTTGTAAGTTTTCTAAGCAGCCATCTCGGGTCTTAAAATGAAAGAACTTTTTGTGCCAATGAATCTTAGCATTTTCCTTGTTTTGCTGGGTTCTCTTAGTGATGGTCTGGAGTAATAGACTTCAGAACACACACACACACCCCCCGCCAAAAAAATAATAATTCCATTTTTTAAAAAAATGATGGATCTAGTCATGGACATTCATGACTTGATTTTATCCAGGCTAGGTTTCTGCAATGCACTCTATGTGGAGATGCTTTCCAAAAGCATCTGGGAGCTGCAGATTTCAAAATGCAGCAGCCACACTACTATCTGAGGTGAATGTATGGAACACATCACTAATACTACTCTAATTTCACTGGCTATTTGCGTCTGGTCTCAATTCCAAGTACTGGTCTTAACCATTAAATTCATATTCTGGGACCTGGATACCTAAAGGATTGCCCTCACCCATAAGAACCCGCCCTTGCAGGTTCTGCTCTGTGTCTCCTTGATGCTCTGTGGCAGATAGGTACTAGGGACAGAGCATTTTTAGTTGTGGCACCCTCACTATGAAATGCCCTCCTGAAGGTCTGGCTGGCTTCTGTTTCAGCAGCTTGTTAGCTATCTATATAATCACATGTATTCTTCCTTTAGTAATTTATTATTTTTTAATTCTGTAAACTACTGTGTGTATGTCTGTATGTCTGTGTCTTAGAGTGAAAAGGCAGGTCACAGAAATGCTTTCAATCAACCAATCAATCAATCAATCAAGCTGTTTGTTTCTCTCTTTCCAGCCAAATACACCACTTCATGCCCCAAATCCCTGAATTACAGCTATTCCATCAGTTCTTGTCAACCTACTTGCCGATCTCTGAGTGAACCTGATGTTACCTGCAATGTCAAATTTGTCCCAGTTGATGGATGCACTTGTGAAAGTGGAACCTACATGGATGATTATGGAAAATGTGTACCTGCTAACAAATGCCCATGCTATTACAAAGGGACGTCAATACTCCCCAGTGAAGTGCTCCATGATGTTGGTGTTTTGTGGTAAGAGGGTTCAAGCTGCTGCCTTTAACTTTTTAGTACAGCCTTCACCAACCTGGTGCCCTCCAAATGTTAGGGACTACAACTCATGGCAAAGACTCTTCTAGCATTATCAGAATACATGACTAAGCAGTGCCGGTATCTGGAATGCTTGCATTTTGTCCCAAATTCTTTTATCACTACCTAACTTATTTCCCCTCCATATCTTACAAGTAAATAGACTAAAATGCCTAAATACATGAAGAGCAACAGAATTTGGAAAAAACATCCAAATTAGTGACCTTTATGGTCTCATTTTCAGATTCTCAATATCCCTAAATCACTGGTATTACTGGAGTAAACCCAACTGCTCTACTCTGTATAGGGCACAACAACAGACTCACAACTTGAAGGCTCCAAGTTTTGAAGCACAACCAGAAAGTGAATGCAAACCTAATTCCTCTTTCTTTTACATAGCACATGTAGCCAAGGAAAGTTGAACTGCATTGGTGATGGGGACACAAAACAGGGTAAGGAGAATATATCTATATATGTAAAATATGTTATATATACTTACTTTCCATCTTGGAAAGTTGCAGACGGTTGGGCCATGTTCCTTATTTTGTTAATTAATAGCCTTTTATATTGTAGATGGTTACAAAATGACAACTGGGCACAATTATTAAATATTCACTGGAAAACCATATTCATTAAAAGCTTCAAGTTAATATGGGCTTCATAGTTAATTATATAATAGTTCCACAAACCACAGCAGACTTCAAAAGGTTTGTCTGAGGTCTTCCTGTTCTGTGGTACCCATGCCTGTCCTTTCCTCTCTTACACATTTTCTCTCCTTTTGCCCTGCTAGTCTGTGTTGCCCCCATGGTCTACTTTAACTGCAGAAATGCCACTGCAGGCCAAACTGGAGCTGAATGCCAGAAAAGCTGTCAGACTCTTGATATGCACTGTGTAAGTATGCAGAACCGGATGATATTTTAAGAGACTGTGCTATCAATCAGAACGTCCTTTGCTTTTGCCACGAACTTATTAGCTGACCTTGGACAAGGCACTCTCCTTTCCTCACCCTCTTTCCCATCTAGAGTAGGGAGTGAGGGATCTCACGATGTTAGCTGAACAGGGCCCTCCCAGCCTGCGTATCCTCAGGCCTCTTTTATTCAGCCCATTCCCCTCCCCGGTCCTGCTTCATGTCCTCAAGTGCTTTTGCCTGTTTGGAATGTGTTTTGAACCATGACAAATGCCCATTGCTTGCATGGATGAAGGATGGAAGACGGAGAAGTGTGTGAACTTCTGCCTTTTGCATGATCAGAATGTAGCCTACTGTACATAAGGTTAGGGTCTGTTGCTCCACTCACTTTTACCTCTGACTCAACCTACCACTGGCATGAAACTCCTGGAAGGTTGTCAACAAGAAAGGTGGACCTCGGACTGAAAACATTCCCCATCCCTGAGCTGCATGAATATAATGCAAATATTGGAACTTTTCATAATTTGTTACTTTTTTCATTAAATATACATACCACTAAATTAAAAACACACACACACACCTACAAGTGGTTTACAAAAAAAGCAGGGGATAAACATGGGATCTTCCATTCTCTTCAGTGTTAGGGAAGGAACAGTCTTCACATGCACCAGCATCAAAATTAAGTGGACCAGCCACTGCTCATTCAAAGCTTAATGTATACACTGGAGACCTCCCGCCTTGCAAACTGGGGCTCCTGGTTATGCACAGGAGCTGCTGAATTAGGTGTTAGTTCACAATTTAACAAGCATAGGCTTTCACCCACTTGAATTCCCACAGCCTACAGTCTTTTGATCCAGCCCTGTTTTAGTGGACTAATTCAATTGTTATCAGCATTATTATCTCTTCTGAAGTAATGCTTTCTTGTCTTTTACAGTACAGCACACAGTGTGTCTCTGGGTGCATGTGCCCTGCTGGGCTGGTGTCAGATGGTAAAGGGGGCTGCATCGCTATGGAAGAGTGTCCATGCATTCACAATGATGCCACATATCAGCCAGGAGAGAAGATTAAAGTCAACTGTAACACCTGGTAAGGACTTCTTAAAGAGAATGCCTCTTGTTACCATCATCTTATATGTTCCTAAAATAACTAACATGAAAATATAAATAATTTTCAGGTTGAATAACATGTTGGCAGATATACATAGAGTCATTTTACATATTACATTATTATGCGTGTACACCAGTGTTTACTTTCTAATGTACACCTATGTATACTATAAAGAACTAAAGAAATAAATACCTAAAAATATGATGTAACTGTGACATTTTTTAATTAATAAATGTGTATTCTATTTGTCAAATTAAATTTTCCAGGGTAACTTATGTAAAATCCACATACAACAATCAACATTTTAAGGCACTGTAGAATAACATCATGAAAGAGAGCAGATAAAAGCTTAATTAAAAACAGTCAATTCAGACTTTAAAGTTCTTTAAAAGGCCATAGATAACAAAGTGGCCCCCATCTGTTGCCAAAGAAACATAGCAGCATGGGCACCAGCTAAACCACTCTGGCTGTTCCTTAGATGGGCTGTGACCACTGAACAAGCTCCCTTCCTGGTCACCCCCTGCCACACCCCGAGTCAGTGGGCACACCTAGAAGAAAGCTTCTGATGGTAACCTTTGTGCATTGACAGGCTGATGTGGAGGTGAATGAGCCAAGTAACCAAATACAGCTGGATGGGAGGAACTTCATACCCTCAACAGCACAATTATACATTATACACACAGCACACACATACATCTTGCTTATTTCTGAACAAATCAGGAAAGTGTTATAAGGGATGATTAGGCTTTTACAAGGCACCTGGTTGGCCATTGTGAGAACAGATGCTGGACAGGATGGGCCATTGGCCTGATCCAGCAGGCTCTTCTTATGTTCCCCTTAGGCTAGTCTACAATATGGTACAGTGAACTTGTAATGTTCTTGAGTGGCCTATGAAATAACTTACATAGCTCATTTCTTTTAATTCCCATCTTTCTGATGTTTTGCAGGTTGTAAGAAATAACACAGCTTCCCTTGCTCTCCCCTCCCTTCTCCACACACTACCTATGATTAATTTAAGAGATAAGTCATTTAACCCTGTGTTAAAGGAATACATGCCAGCTTATATCTGCACAAACCAAGGAGTCACTTTAAAATGCTCTATTCTCTCCCTTCTTCTCCCTCAGCGTATGTAAGAACAGGATGTGGGAATGCACCAAGGACAGATGCCTAGGTACCTGTGCTGTTTATGGAGATGGGCATTATATCACCTTTGACGACAAGCGTTACATTTTCAATGGGAAATGTGAATATACACTAGTTCAGGTACTGACCAATTTGTCTTGGTCTTATGAATGGAGAATTAAGCTGAATACACCACAGAATGAAGTCATCTCTTCCCTTATTTCACCCTCCCCTTCTTAGGATCACTGTGGACAGAACAACTCTGCCCCTGGAACATTCCGAGTCATCACCGAAAATGTTCCCTGTGGTACTACTGGAACTACTTGCTCAAAATCTATTAAAGTCTTCTTTGGGGTGAGTAGTGTTACCAGTACTATTAGGGAACTGTATCAAGGTTTAGCATGAGATGATTTAATCTGCATACTAGGTTCCAAACAAGCAACTAAATGAGGCAAGGAGGTGAACTGGAAAGAAAGAGTGAGGGCAAGAGGAGAGACTTCTATCCTCTCACCACCTACAGACACCCCCTCCCTCCTGCTAGTCTTGCACCTATTGAGCCTCTCACCTTCAGGCAAGCTAGCACCAGCAACTGAGAGCAGCAGAGACAAGGCTACTGCTACAATTGTTTTAACTGTTTTTAATTTGTGTGGTTTGTTGTTGTTGTTGGTTTTTACTGAGTGAGGGGAGATGCATCTGAGAAGAGAGGAGATGGGGGAGTGCCCCAATCAGAGTGGTTCAGGATAGGGGGGAGGTATAATGTGGGGCAGGCCGGATAAGGGGCACGTGTCACAGACAGTTAGCAACTGTGCCGTGTGCCAGCCCCTTCTCCAATCTGGGTAATTGTGATTGTCATATCAGCCAGCCCTTGGTTCTGCGGGTACTATTGCTGAATGCCAGGTCAGCTCTGAACAAGACCTTCCTCATCCCTGGTCTGATTATGGATGAGGAGGCCAATCTGCTCTGCATCACTGAGACCTAGGAGGGTGAGCAGGGTGGAGTTGGTCTCACCAAGCTGCACACACACATACACTCCGATACTTGGTGCAGCATCAGGGCAGACTTGAGGGTCAGGGAGGGGAAGTTGCTGTGGTCTGTAGAAATTCTCCCTCTCTCGGCTTTCTGAGCAGTTGGAGGTGGGTGGCATCTAGAGGGTGTGCTCCTGGCACTGGGCAACCAGGACAGATTAGGAGTTCTGGTTTACCACCCACCTCGCTGCCCAGCAGTCTCCCTGCCTGAAATTTCTGCAACACATTATACGTAGGGTTGATGGATGATGAACACCAGTTTTAGTTTTTGAACATTATAATGACTTTCCCCCCATTATTTATTTTCTTCCCCCAGAACTATGATCTGATCCTCGGTGAGGAGCGCTATGAATTAATACAAAGGGGTGATGGAGGCCAAGTACCTTACAAGATTCGCTACATGGGCATGTACTTGGTTATTGAAGCCGACAATGGGCTGATCCTTTTATGGGATAAGAAAACCAGCATATTTATCAAATTACGTGATGATTTCAAGGTGATGCACTTTTTACAAGACTAGTGCCTCTTACATCTTAAGTTTAATTACACATAATTTAGATACAAATCCCACTCATTTCCATGACAATTACTTCAACTGTAAGTGTTCTTAGAGTCACACCCTAAGAGCTGATTTTCATGACAGAGATCATGGGGAGGTAATCTGAAATAGCCTCTGCAAAGAGGATGGTCCATAAGGGAAACTACTTCATATGCCTTGTCTCTTTGGTATATATTGGTTCCCCTGCATGATTGGCTTTCATGCAGCTGCCTCCACCGGGATTGTTTGAAGATGACATGGGGCATATCAAACAAACAGGGCTATTCCATAGGGAGCTGCTGCTGCATGGAAGAAGTTGCAAACAGCCTCTGCTTGTCATCCATATTGTAAAAAGTATCATTAGTCAACAGGCATAGCATTCTGATTTAGATGAGTATCTGTCTGCAATCTCACCTTGCAAGCATCTACTTTTCAACTGACCCAGAAAACACATTTTGATAGGGAGACAAAATATAATAGTTTTGTTATAATTTCAAAATATGATCAGTGTTTGAACATTTCAATGAATTTTATACCAATGCAGTATATTTTCAATATATGTCTGTTGCCCTTTTGATCAGCATATGGCAATAAGATGGAGAAGTTATGAATAGACAATAACTTGTAGATTAACAATAACTGAGAAATCTAATACAATATAAATTTTTCTTTTCTGTATTTTTGAACAAATGCAAAATAATCTTCATAGGAAGGAAAGAAAAAACAAATCTCTTACCTCCTGGCACACATGGCTTGTGTTTTCTAAATGCAACAAATAATGATAGTTTCCTGTAATAAGAGATGGCAGCGTGTTAATTAACCAAATGGGGAAAAAATCAAAAATTAAGTTGGTCTAAGAGGTTCATACAATTTATCTGTAACTCAAGTGTTTTCATTGCTTCTTTGCGCAGGGTCAGGTCTGTGGTTTATGTGGGAACTATGATGGCAATGGAATGAATGACTTCACTACCCGGAGTCAGTCTGTAGTAGGTGATGTGTTGGAGTTTGGTAACAGTTGGAAGGTGTCTCCCACGTGTCCTGAAGCCAAATGCACAAAGGATCCTTGCTTCAAGAACCCTTACAGAAAGTCCTGGGCACAGAAGCAATGCAGCATCATCAACAGCAAGGCCTTTGCTGCCTGCCACTCTCAGGTATACCTTGGGGCAGAACTTTCTTGATGTCTAGAATTTTTCAGGTGTTCGCCACCATTTCTGAGCAATAACAAGTCTGTAATTATACATGTGGTGGTTTCATGGATTTCAACAGTCCATTACTGAAGGCACGTAACACACTACAGGATGTCACCAACTCTGAAGACTGTCTAGTAGCACCCTTAAGTAGTGCCTTTCACAACCCTCTACTATGTGACCCACTACCAACATATTCTAGATTTTGGAGTGTGTTCAGTGTAAATGTTTATCACTAGATCCTGTTTCTAATGCTTTGGATTGTGAAGGCGCCATTTGGAAAAAAATACTAATAAGAATTCAGGCTAAGTCAAAACAGACCATTCAGAAAATTAGCTCATGCTGATATCTTTTCTTCCTGTTTTAAAAGGAAGTCCCTAATTGACTATTATGACCCATTTTATTGCCTTCCTTTGCTAATCAAATCTTGATGTGAATATTCAACTATGGAACTTTTACCACCCCAGTACAGAAGGCAAGATATGTGTGCATAAATGGAATTTTGCTTAGAGGCCTGTATTTCTGCCAGTGCAAAAAGATAATGGGAGGGCAGTTCCAGGTCTGTGCTGTGCAGTCTTTTGGAGGGCAAGAGTGAATATGGGAGTCAGTCTGGATACCCCTTCCCCTCCCCTCCTCTCTCCAAGAGGTGAACCACGCTGCCTGAATGAACAGTGCTCATATTCTTCAGCAGGTTGCATGAGCACACCAGTTGGTGCACAGCCTTCTGTGTGAACACTCTGGATCAGGGCCTCTATCTTCACCACTTAGGGCAAAGTGTGAAAGGATGTTAAATGTGCCTTCCCATTTCACCTGGAGGTTTTGGGGGTATTTTAAAAAATACAACTAGCACTCCCTGAAAGGACACTTTTCACAGAGAGACATTTTAGATATGAACTTCTCGTTGACTTTGAATTTCTTACTTTCCTTTTGTTTTGGTTTTTGTTGCACTGTATGCAAATATTTAATGTAAATAGAATCAGCTGGTGTGACGGAGGGGCTGATAATTACTGTTTACACATTAAATGAAAAGATGCATTTCGACCTTACATTTTGTTTGGCCCTTTGGATCTTTTGCACACTAGCCAACAGTCTATTAAAGCAATTGTAAACCCAGGGGGCAGGGGCAGGGATATTACCAACAAGTTCTCAAACATACTGTCGCCCGTGGAACAAGCTTAGGAAATGTCAGAAGGACCCATAGCTGATGCTTCAATGTTTTAACAGGTTGAACCGACGAGATATTACGAAGCTTGTGTAACTGATTCCTGTGCTTGTGACACGGGGGGAGATTGTGAATGCTTCTGTACAGCTGTAGCTGCGTACGCTCAAGCATGTAGTGAATTTGGAGTGTGCATATCATGGAGAACACCGTCATTCTGTCGTGAGTACTGGCCCACACTTGAATGTATACTGGAAGTGGTAGGAGGGTGAAGGGGAAATGAGTTACTAGCTTCAAGATATTTTTTCCATTAGATATATATGACAATAAACAGCACACTGAAGAAAACGTCTGGATTTTTGTGTGTGTATTGTACAGTACTGTGAATACCTTCAATGAATCAGCAACTGCCTAATGCAGGATGATTGATATAACTACAGTGGTGCCTCGCAAGACGAAATTAATTCGTTCCGTGAGTGCTGTCGTATAGCGGAAAATTTCATCTTGCGAAGCACGGTTGGAGGAAGTGTGGCTTTACGGGGGGGGGGGGGGAAACACAAAACGTTTTCGTTTTGCAAGTCGCGGCCATAGGGAAATTCGTCTTGCGAGTCTCCCTTTTGTTAGCGAATGCCTTTCGTCTAGAGAGTTTTTCGTCTAGCGAGGCATTTGTCTAGCGAGGTACCACTGTATGTTGCAGTAAATAGAAATAACTACATTCATTTTCAGTATTGGCCTGTATGTATTGGCCTCATGAGCATACTTTGTCACAGTGCCCACAATTATTTTAATGGCATTGACAGCAATACAGATCCATGCTGGAATGTCTGGTCCTCAACCTTTTTCTTTTGGTTCGCCTTAGCAATGTTCTGTGACTATTACAATGCTGAACGAGAATGTGAATGGCACTACAAGCCTTGTGGAGCCCCATGCATGAAGACATGCAGAAACCCGAGTGGGAGATGCCATTATCAGTTGCCTGGCTTGGAAGGTAAGAAGACTTCTGGTGCCTTATAGTGCTCATTAAGCCAGCTATGCACAACATTTAATAGGTTTCAAGTTTTGGGGAGTGTTGTTGGTTGTCTAAATCAACAGAAAATAGGTCACCTTGTGTTATCATCTTTTTGGGCTTCAAATGACTTGCAGTCAGGCTTAAATTCTATGAGCCAGCCTAGATGTGATCAAGGGCTCATTCCACACACCTGCAAATGACCACACCCTTTTTCCTTTCACGGAAACTTGGAAGCATGTGGAAAAGCTATTGGTGGAAAGATCCCAGCACTGGACTAGATGACAAATTTTAATTAAAATACCCTCCCCCCAAAAAAATAAATAAATAAATGGAATTGCTTTTTGACAGATTTTATATATTGCTCTTATCTCCCTCATACCTTCCTTTGTCTCAGGCTGCTACCCACACTGTCCAGCGGACAGGCCTTATTTCAATGAGGATGAGATGACTTGTGTTGATGTGTGTGGCTGTTATGATGATCAGGGTAACTATCATCCACTAGGAAAAACATTTGACTCAAGAAAGACATGTCAGTCATGGTAAGTATGTATAGCCTGACAACACTAAGAGAAATGATCATAGTAGAGTTTAGTTTCCAATTACAGTAGCACCTCCGGTTACGTTACCCTCGGTAACGTAAACTTCAGGTTGTGAAAGTGGCAAACCTGGAAGTGTTTCGCCACACACGCATGCACAGAAGCGGTCTACCACCGCACGCACATGCGCAGAAGTGGCCTACCACTTCTCCTCGGGTTGCAAAAACCTTGGGATTCAGCCAGACCTCCGGAACGGATCCCGTTTGCAACCAGAGGTACCACTGTACTCTCTGTATACCCCCTGAGATGTTAATTCTTGTTGATTCTAGAATGAATCTTGTTGCTCCGATTGCATCCTTTATCATATACTCACAATATACCCATAGCTGTCAACTTTCCCCTTTTCTTGCTAGGAATCCTATTCGGAATAAGGGAATTTCCCTTAAAAAAAAGGAAAAAGTTGACAGCTATATTAGAATGAAATATGCTGAGAATCTAATTGGTTAAAGTAATATTTTAAATTAGATTTTACGTACACAATAAATCCCAGAAACCAGAACAAGAAAATTATTAGAATGTTCCTATTTGCAATTCAGTGTGAAAGTGGTAGCTGAAATCACAGACAAGAAGTAGTCATCATGTGTACCTTACATTTAGCAAGTTTCTCTTTGTATTATGGGTTTCTTTTTCTGTTCTGTGGATGAAACAAATAGTGATGAATCTGAAAAGTCACATGCAGGAGGTTCATTCCAGAGTAGGCACTGGCAGTGACAATATTTTCCATATACGATGCCCATATAGAATGTCAAAACAAAATAAAAAAATTCCTTCCAGTAGCACCTTAGAGACCAACTAAGTTTGTAATGTGTAGGAGAAGAGGTTGGTGTTACAGTAGAAAACAGAAAACCAAAGAGAAATAAACCCTAAATGTAGCACCTACTTAGGCCCAAACACTGCAAAAAATAACTATGAAGAACAAGAAACAAGCTGTCAAATGGTCCATGGTTGGAAGTGGGTGGGCAGAGCAATTCAAACCCTTCCTAGGCCAGGCTTGGGGTATGTGTGGTTTGGGTAGAGGTGTTCCTCTGCCCTGTTCTCCTGGCTAAGCTGCCCTACAACTGGTGGCCATTGATGGAATGGCACATGTGCAGCAATTGCCCTTCCGCCTGCCAAAAGCCAACAGGATAGCATTGAAATAAGGAAGGCAGCATGATGTTCCTGAGGTGGGAAGGGGCTTCCTTTCCATTTCTAGCAATCCAGATAATGAATGTTGCCGAATGTATATGGAGGGCAAAAAAAGGTTGGAGGTACATTGAAAAAGTAATGATTCAAATAAATTGCCTTCAGCTATGCACAACATGGGAGATAGGGTCAATGCAAGCAGTCCTTAATGTACGAGCAGGGTGCTACAAGTAGCTGTTTTTCATCTATGTAATACAGTGGTACCTCAGGTTGCAGATGGGATCTGTTCTGGATGTCCGGTCGGATCCTGAGGTTTCCGCAACCGGAAGTATCGCTTCCATGCACGCACGCAGCAAAACCCAGAAAAACACTTCCAGGTTTGCCGCATGCGTATCCCAAAGGATACGCAAGAAGAGGTGAACGCAAATAGAGGTACCACTGTATTGGATAATATATCTTTTTAAAAGTAAATATTCAATGAATGCTTGAGGGGGCAGGGGGGAAACTATGAAATTAACTTCCAGACCAAACTAAGTAGAAAATAAACAGCAGAATGCAGTTTTATTATTCCTGGGTCTCACATTTTCCTATCATTTCTTACAGTACATGCACCACTAAAGGCATAGAGTGTAACTACGATGCCAAAGGTAAGCTGTATGTAGTGAGTTATGAATGACACCTTTTATCGTATTTCATCTGATGTTACCTGACCATTCTTACTCTGTCAATTTTCAGCATGCTACTGCTATTATGAAGGAAAGACATATATCTACAAGGATGTCATCTACAACACGACAGATGGCTTGGGCTGGTGCATGACTGCAACCTGTGATGTCAATGGAACCATCCACAGAGAACTATTCAGATGTGGTGGGACTACCACAATACCACCTACAGTTTCAACTACAGCACCAAGTGAAGCAGGTATTTCAATCCAAATCTTTTGCTTCAATTCTTTCCAAACTTCTCTTAGAGTAAGTTCCATTGAACACGGTGAATAATACTTCTGAGTAGACATGCACTGCACCACACCAAAGAGCAGAGAAGCAGTTCCTACCACTGCAGTAGTAGCACAAATAACACCACATCTGGGGTCAGCTGTTAAAATCAGAGGTGCCATACAACACCACAGGAAGGGACAAATTAAACTAAATACTTCTGTTAACAGAGCCAGCACAAATGAGTCCCACTAGTGCAACAGGGCTTCTACTAATGGAGCAATCTCCTTAGCGCTATTTAGATATTTGAGCTAACTCCATAACATAAATTTTATCAATTATTTCAACTAAACTAGATGTAAATGTGACATGATGAAAAGCAAGTATTTCTAAACAAGGTATGAAAGAAAATGAAGTGATAATGAAAAACTTTACAAATCTTCTATAACATAGGAAAATATCCCCAAATACACCATATTCGTATTTTTTGTTACATGTTGCATCAATCATTTAAAAAATATATATACAAGATGGAAATCAACATAAAGTTAAGTAGAAGGTTCCATCGATTCAAGCATGGCAGTTCCCCAGATAGATAAATCCGCTTCCATCTATGTGCTCTTCTGGTTCCCCCCGCCCCCCAATCCCTGCCTCATCTACAGAAACAACTTGTGAGAGAGGTTACATGCGAGAAGGGAAGAGGAGGCAGATAACAGATAGGGAGATTTAGGCACTAAATAAACCGGATGAAAATAACCAATGATGTTGTTTCTTACAGAAACCACTACAGTGCAAACAACAGTATGTGTCCATAGAACATGTGAATGGACTGAATGGTATGATGTCAGCTACCCTAAATTTGGACGAGACAATGGGGATTATGAAACACCAGAGAAAATAAGAGATAGAGGAAACAAAGTATGTAAAATGCCAGATGAAGTAGAATGCAGAGCTCAGCGCTTTCCTAATGAAAAAATAGAGACTCTCGGACAAAACGTACAGTGTTCCAAGTCTAATGGTTTGATATGCCACAATAAGGATCAGATACCACCAATATGCATGAATTATGAAATCAGGTTCCTATGCTGTATATACACACCATGTGGTGCAACAACACCCATTACTTCAAGTAAGCCAGAAACAACTCCAGCAACACCAGAAATAACAACAGGATCCAGAACTACATCTAAAGTGACAGGTGGCATAACAACAACTCTGACACCCCTTGTTACCACTACGCCAGGAAGCACCACTACCGGTTGCCAACCCAAATGCCAGTGGACCTCTTGGTTCAGTTTTCACACTCCAAGCTCCGACCCCGGGGATGGCGATCACGAGGACATTAAGAGCATCCAGGCATCGGGGGGTACCATCTGCGAGCACCCTGAAAAGGTGGAGTGCAGAGCAGTGGACTACCCAGACCTCAGCGCATCTGAACTTGGACAGGACATCCTGTGCGATACCAACACTGGACTCCTTTGCGAGAATGCCAAACAGAGAGGGAAGTACAAGATCTGTTACGACTATGAGATGAGAGCACTGTGTTGCGACTACAAGCACTGTGAAACTACGCCAACGCCACTGGTCACAACAAGTGCCACCACCACAGAAGCCCCAGGTAGCACGGTGGGCAAGAGCACGGCTCCAGCAACTTCCACAGGCTCTACACCACCTCCCGTTGTCCACACCACCACCGAAAGCACCACCCTTGTTTCAACAACACCAGGAGTAACCACAGGAAAGCCAACAACCACAGAAGCACCAGGCAGCACGGCGGGCAAGAGCACAGCTCCAGCAACCTCCACGGGCTCTACGCTACCTCCCGTTGTATTCACCACCACCGAAAGCACCACCCTTGTTTCAACAACACCAGGGGTATCTACAGGAAAGCCAACCACCACCCACTCAACGCCGCTTTCCACCCTCCCTCTCACAACACCAGGCTCAGTCAGCACAGCAGCCGTCTCCACTGGAGTGGTCCCCACTGTGACAGCCACAACACTCCAGTCCACTCCTGTTTCCAAACCTTCCTCAACAATACCCACCACCGGGACCACTGAACAAACCCCTCCAGGCCTGCTGACCACAACAACCACCCTGGCTCCCCTTGTTACCACTACGCCAGGAAGCACCACTACCGGTTGCCAACCCAAATGCCAGTGGACCTCTTGGTTCAGTTTTCACACTCCAAGCTCCGACCCTGGGGATGGCGATCACGAGGACATTAAAAGCATCCAGGCATCGGGGGGTACCATCTGCGAGCACCCTGAAAAGGTGGAGTGCAGAGCAGTGGACTACCCAGACCTCAGCGCATCTGAACTTGGACAGGACATCCTGTGCGATACCAACACTGGACTCCTTTGCGAGAATGCCAAACAGAGAGGGAAGTACAAGATCTGTTACGACTATGAGATGAGAGCACTGTGTTGCGACTACAAGCACTGTGAAACTACGCCAACGCCACTGGTCACAACAAGTGCCACCACCACAGAAGCCCCAGGTAGCACGGTGGGCAAGAGCACGGCTCCAGCAACTTCCACAGGCTCTACACCACCTCCCGTTGTCCACACCACCACCGAAAGCACCACCCTTGTTTCAACAACACCAGGAGTAACCACAGGAAAGCCAACAACCACAGAAGCACCAGGCAGCACGGCGGGCAAGAGCACAGCTCCAGCAACCTCCACGGGCTCTACGCTACCTCCCGTTGTATTCACCACCACCGAAAGCACCACCCTTGTTTCAACAACACCAGGGGTATCTACAGGAAAGCCAACCACCACCCACTCAACGCCGCTTTCCACCCTCCCTCTCACAACACCAGGCTCAGTCAGCACAGCAGCCGTCTCCACTGGAGTGGTCCCCACTGTGACAGCCACAACACTCCAGTCCACTCCTGTTTCCAAACCTTCCTCAACAATACCCACCACCGGGACCACTGAACAAACCCCTCCAGGCCTGCTGACCACAACAACCACCCTGGCTCCCCTTGTTACCACTACGCCAGGAAGCACCACTACCGGTTGCCAACCCAAATGCCAGTGGACCTCTTGGTTCAGTTTTCACACTCCAAGCTCCGACCCCGGGGATGGCGATCACGAGGACATTAAGAGCATCCAGGCATCGGGGGGTACCATCTGCGAGCACCCTGAAAAGGTGGAGTGCAGAGCAGTGGACTACCCAGACCTCAGCGCATCTGAACTTGGACAGGACATCCTGTGCGATACCAACACTGGACTCCTTTGCGAGAATGCCAAACAGAGAGGGAAGTACAAGATCTGTTACGACTATGAGATGAGAGCACTGTGTTGCGACTACAAGCACTGTGAAACTACGCCAACGCCACTGGTCACAACAAGTGCCACCACCACAGAAGCCCCAGGTAGCACGGTGGGCAAGAGCACGGCTCCAGCAACTTCCACAGGCTCTACACCACCTCCCGTTGTCCACACCACCACCGAAAGCACCACCCTTGTTTCAACAACACCAGGAGTAACCACAGGAAAGCCAACAACCACAGAAGCACCAGGCAGCACGGCGGGCAAGAGCACAGCTCCAGCAACCTCCACGGGCTCTACGCTACCTCCCGTTGTATTCACCACCACCGAAAGCACCACCCTTGTTTCAACAACACCAGGGGTATCTACAGGAAAGCCAACCACCACCCACTCAACGCCGCTTTCCACCCTCCCTCTCACAACACCAGGCTCAGTCAGCACAGCAGCCGTCTCCACTGGAGTGGTCCCCACTGTGACAGCCACAACACTCCAGTCCACTCCTGTTTCCAAACCTTCCTCAACAATACCCACCACCGGGACCACTGAACAAACCCCTCCAGGCCTGCTGACCACAACAACCACCCTGGCTCCCCTTGTTACCACTACGCCAGGAAGCACCACTACCGGTTGCCAACCCAAATGCCAGTGGACCTCTTGGTTCAGTTTTCACACTCCAAGCTCCGACCCCGGGGATGGCGATCACGAGGACATTAAGAGCATCCAGGCATCGGGGGGTACCATCTGCGAGCACCCTGAAAAGGTGGAGTGCAGAGCAGTGGACTACCCAGACCTCAGCGCATCTGAACTTGGACAGGACATCCTGTGCGATACCAACACTGGACTCCTTTGCGAGAATGCCAAACAGAGAGGGAAGTACAAGATCTGTTACGACTATGAGATGAGAGCACTGTGTTGCGACTACAAGCACTGTGAAACTACGCCAACGCCACTGGTCACAACAAGTGCCACCACCACAGAAGCCCCAGGTAGCACGGTGGGCAAGAGCACGGCTCCAGCAACTTCCACAGGCTCTACACCACCTCCCGTTGTCCACACCACCACCGAAAGCACCACCCTTGTTTCAACAACACCAGGAGTAACCACAGGAAAGCCAACAACCACAGAAGCACCAGGCAGCACGGCGGGCAAGAGCACAGCTCCAGCAACCTCCACGGGCTCTACGCTACCTCCCGTTGTATTCACCACCACCGAAAGCACCACCCTTGTTTCAACAACACCAGGGGTATCTACAGGAAAGCCAACCACCACCCACTCAACGCCGCTTTCCACCCTCCCTCTCACAACACCAGGCTCAGTCAGCACAGCAGCCGTCTCCACTGGAGTGGTCCCCACTGTGACAGCCACAACACTCCAGTCCACTCCTGTTTCCAAACCTTCCTCAACAATACCCACCACCGGGACCACTGAACAAACCCCTCCAGGCCTGCTGACCACAACAACCACCCTGGCTCCCCTTGTTACCACTACGCCAGGAAGCACCACTACCGGTTGCCAACCCAAATGCCAGTGGACCTCTTGGTTCAGTTTTCACACTCCAAGCTCCGACCCCGGGGATGGCGATCACGAGGACATTAAGAGCATCCAGGCATCGGGGGGTACCATCTGCGAGCACCCTGAAAAGGTGGAGTGCAGAGCAGTGGACTACCCAGACCTCAGCGCATCTGAACTTGGACAGGACATCCTGTGCGATACCAACACTGGACTCCTTTGCGAGAATGCCAAACAGAGAGGGAAGTACAAGATCTGTTACGACTATGAGATGAGAGCACTGTGTTGCGACTACAAGCACTGTGAAACTACGCCAACGCCACTGGTCACAACAAGTGCCACCACCACAGAAGCCCCAGGTAGCACGGTGGGCAAGAGCACGGCTCCAGCAACTTCCACAGGCTCTACACCACCTCCCGTTGTCCACACCACCACCGAAAGCACCACCCTTGTTTCAACAACACCAGGAGTAACCACAGGAAAGCCAACAACCACAGAAGCACCAGGCAGCACGGCGGGCAAGAGCACAGCTCCAGCAACCTCCACGGGCTCTACGCTACCTCCCGTTGTATTCACCACCACCGAAAGCACCACCCTTGTTTCAACAACACCAGGGGTATCTACAGGAAAGCCAACCACCACCCACTCAACGCCGCTTTCCACCCTCCCTCTCACAACACCAGGCTCAGTCAGCACAGCAGCCGTCTCCACTGGAGTGGTCCCCACTGTGACAGCCACAACACTCCAGTCCACTCCTGTTTCCAAACCTTCCTCAACAATACCCACCACCGGGACCACTGAACAAACCCCTCCAGGCCTGCTGACCACAACAACCACCCTGGCTCCCCTTGTTACCACTACGCCAGGAAGCACCACTACCGGTTGCCAACCCAAATGCCAGTGGACCTCTTGGTTCAGTTTTCACACTCCAAGCTCCGACCCCGGGGATGGCGATCACGAGGACATTAAGAGCATCCAGGCATCGGGGGGTACCATCTGCGAGCACCCTGAAAAGGTGGAGTGCAGAGCAGTGGACTACCCAGACCTCAGCGCATCTGAACTTGGACAGGACATCCTGTGCGATACCAACACTGGACTCCTTTGCGAGAATGCCAAACAGAGAGGGAAGTACAAGATCTGTTACGACTATGAGATGAGAGCACTGTGTTGCGACTACAAGCACTGTGAAACTACGCCAACGCCACTGGTCACAACAAGTGCCACCACCACAGAAGCCCCAGGTAGCACGGTGGGCAAGAGCACGGCTCCAGCAACTTCCACAGGCTCTACACCACCTCCCGTTGTCCACACCACCACCGAAAGCACCACCCTTGTTTCAACAACACCAGGAGTAACCACAGGAAAGCCAACAACCACAGAAGCACCAGGCAGCACGGCGGGCAAGAGCACAGCTCCAGCAACCTCCACGGGCTCTACGCTACCTCCCGTTGTATTCACCACCACCGAAAGCACCACCCTTGTTTCAACAACACCAGGGGTATCTACAGGAAAGCCAACCACCACCCACTCAACGCCGCTTTCCACCCTCCCTCTCACAACACCAGGCTCAGTCAGCACAGCAGCCGTCTCCACTGGAGTGGTCCCCACTGTGACAGCCACAACACTCCAGTCCACTCCTGTTTCCAAACCTTCCTCAACAATACCCACCACCGGGACCACTGAACAAACCCCTCCAGGCCTGCTGACCACAACAACCACCCTGGCTCCCCTTGTTACCACTACGCCAGGAAGCACCACTACCGGTTGCCAACCCAAATGCCAGTGGACCTCTTGGTTCAGTTTTCACACTCCAAGCTCCGACCCCGGGGATGGCGATCACGAGGACATTAAGAGCATCCAGGCATCGGGGGGTACCATCTGCGAGCACCCTGAAAAGGTGGAGTGCAGAGCAGTGGACTACCCAGACCTCAGCGCATCTGAACTTGGACAGGACATCCTGTGCGATACCAACACTGGACTCCTTTGCGAGAATGCCAAACAGAGAGGGAAGTACAAGATCTGTTACGACTATGAGATGAGAGCACTGTGTTGCGACTACAAGCACTGTGAAACTACGCCAACGCCACTGGTCACAACAAGTGCCACCACCACAGAAGCCCCAGGTAGCACGGTGGGCAAGAGCACGGCTCCAGCAACTTCCACAGGCTCTACACCACCTCCCGTTGTCCACACCACCACCGAAAGCACCACCCTTGTTTCAACAACACCAGGAGTAACCACAGGAAAGCCAACAACCACAGAAGCACCAGGCAGCACGGCGGGCAAGAGCACAGCTCCAGCAACCTCCACGGGCTCTACGCTACCTCCCGTTGTATTCACCACCACCGAAAGCACCACCCTTGTTTCAACAACACCAGGGGTATCTACAGGAAAGCCAACCACCACCCACTCAACGCCGCTTTCCACCCTCCCTCTCACAACACCAGGCTCAGTCAGCACAGCAGCCGTCTCCACTGGAGTGGTCCCCACTGTGACAGCCACAACACTCCAGTCCACTCCTGTTTCCAAACCTTCCTCAACAATACCCACCACCGGGACCACTGAACAAACCCCTCCAGGCCTGCTGACCACAACAACCACCCTGGCTCCCCTTGTTACCACTACGCCAGGAAGCACCACTACCGGTTGCCAACCCAAATGCCAGTGGACCTCTTGGTTCAGTTTTCACACTCCAAGCTCCGACCCCGGGGATGGCGATCACGAGGACATTAAGAGCATCCAGGCATCGGGGGGTACCATCTGCGAGCACCCTGAAAAGGTGGAGTGCAGAGCAGTGGACTACCCAGACCTCAGCGCATCTGAACTTGGACAGGACATCCTGTGCGATACCAACACTGGACTCCTTTGCGAGAATGCCAAACAGAGAGGGAAGTACAAGATCTGTTACGACTATGAGATGAGAGCACTGTGTTGCGACTACAAGCACTGTGAAACTACGCCAACGCCACTGGTCACAACAAGTGCCACCACCACAGAAGCCCCAGGTAGCACGGTGGGCAAGAGCACGGCTCCAGCAACTTCCACAGGCTCTACACCACCTCCCGTTGTCCACACCACCACCGAAAGCACCACCCTTGTTTCAACAACACCAGGAGTAACCACAGGAAAGCCAACAACCACAGAAGCACCAGGCAGCACGGCGGGCAAGAGCACAGCTCCAGCAACCTCCACGGGCTCTACGCTACCTCCCGTTGTATTCACCACCACCGAAAGCACCACCCTTGTTTCAACAACACCAGGGGTATCTACAGGAAAGCCAACCACCACCCACTCAACGCCGCTTTCCACCCTCCCTCTCACAACACCAGGCTCAGTCAGCACAGCAGCCGTCTCCACTGGAGTGGTCCCCACTGTGACAGCCACAACACTCCAGTCCACTCCTGTTTCCAAACCTTCCTCAACAATACCCACCACCGGGACCACTGAACAAACCCCTCCAGGCCTGCTGACCACAACAACCACCCTGGCTCCCCTTGTTACCACTACGCTAGAAAGTACCTCAACTGTGTGCCTCCCAAAGTGTAATTGGACCTCTTGGTATGATTTGCACCGTCCTACCAGCAGTCCAGATGATGGCGATATTGAGAATTTTGAGACCATCCGAAAAGCTGGAGGAAATGTTTGCAAACATCCACAAGACATTGAATGCAGAGCTGAAAATCACCCTGATGTCAGCCTGTATCTGCTTGGTCAGGAAGTGCAATGTAACCTCCATGTTGGACTCTTGTGCGAAAATTCAAAGCAAACAGATAAGATGTGTTATAACTTCCAGGTTAGATACCAGTGCTGTGAATACAAGCCCTGCTATCCTAGCACAACACCACTGAGCACACCAGCTACCACCACCACAGAAACACCTGGCAGCACAGCTGGCAAAAGTACAACTCCGGCATCCTCCACGGGTTCTACGCCACCTCCCATTGTATTTACCACCACCCAAAGCACCACCCTTGTTTCCACAACTCCAGGAGTAACCACAGGAAAGCCAACAACCACCACCCCTTCAACTCTCATTTCCACCACCCCTCTCTCAACTCCTGGCTCCGTTAGCACACCTTCCATCACTTCTGGAGTGGCTTCCACCATTTCAACCACATCACTTCCATCTACCCACGTTACCAAACCTATGTCGACGATATCCACTCCTGGGATCACTGTAGAAACAGCAACTGTCCCTACCAGAGTGCCATTTTCCACTAAGCCTTTGGTCGTTGTTACGACAGGTAATTACAGAATGAATCTGCATATTCTGGTATGAAAATATTGTTACCTTTGGTAAATATTCCAACAGTTAAATTTATTAAATGTTACTCACTTCCAGGTGTCATGCCAAATGTTAGCAAATTGTTTCATATTAATGAGGGCTTCGAGATCTTATTTCATATACCACCCTTTTCAAAAATTGGTATCCCAATTACGAGACCTAGTGTCTATCAGCTAGCAACTTATCAAAAATGTTTGCCTAGATCTCAGTGTGCATTTTTCAAAGATGTTTTCAATGCTATTTCAAGTAGTAGATAGCTCTCTGGCTAGATATTTGGAATTTTATTCACAGCACCTTTGGACTGGAGGAGTTAAATTCTCCAACCCCAAAGATACATGTAAGTCCGGCTGAGCTCAGTTGGAATTCTGAATTGTTATGCTTCAGTTGGTGCTTTGGAAGTGTACACTGAAGTCTTCAGTATCTACAGTGTTCAGCATCCATTTCCAGCAGTATGTCTTCAACAGTACGTAACAACTGCTTTACTTACTTGTTTCTTTTCTATTGTGTCTTCAGCAGCAACAAGTACTTCCATGCCTTCTACAACAGGAACTAGAACATCCACTTTGAGCAATACAACTCCATGTTTCTGTCGTGTGCCCGGATTTAGTAAGGGCTTGTTTTCTCCTGGTGAGTTTCTCTTAATGAATTTGAGAAGCAGCTGAAGCAATGTTTTCATTCACATATTGCTTTGATTGTACATATGCTCAATACGTCCTTCCTTATACCTGCATCATGATTGTGCACCACTCTCCACAAGGGAGTCTACTTTGGTGCTCGGCTGTATAGTTTGAGGAGGTGTAGAAACCTTTTTTACTTACTTTTTACATTTACATTTAAATCATTTTATTAATCCTGCTTTATCTGGGCTTTTTTGTTTGTTTTTTGCAAGTTTGGGACTGATATTTTCAATGCTTTATTGAATTTATGTATCTGTGTTTTACTCTACACTGCTTTACATGTTTTTAACAACCATGGGAACAAAAGTATTAGCTGAGATCAATTCTGTAATTCTCTCGTGCCATACATTCTTTGAACAGTATTGATCCACAGAGAGGTAATAGATCCATCTCTCAACTATCACCTATCCCCTTTTACAACTGACTCATATTCATGTACATCTACTACTATCTGCCAGCAATTACTTTTAACACAATCCCTAGGATTGTGAGTCACAAGTTATACTTGTATATGCTTTACTGGCTAAGGAGCAACTGGTAAAAAAGCCTCAGCTGAAACTCTTGCTGATCTCCCATGGTGGTGTGGGGTTGGAGCTTGCCCACTACAAATTACACAACCCAATGCATGCTTTCTCAGACTTGCTTCTGAGAAAGCAGGCTGAGAGTTGCACTGCATGTCAGTAGACAAATTCATCTGAACTTTATTTGCATTTTAGAATGTTATGACACATTTTGTTTTACAATTTTCGTACATGGTGCTTTATGATAAATTCCCTCCTTTTTTAAAATAGGGGAAGTAATATACAATAGAACTGATAGTTCCGGATGCAGTTTTTATGCAGTTTGCAACAAAAGCTGTGAAATTGAGGTGTTCCAGGGACCATGTCCTTCAACAACTCCTTCCCACCCATCAACGCCATCAGTTACAACTGCAGGAACCCCGCCTTCTCTGTCACCCACTATTGTTGTTCCATCAACTAAAGTATACACTACTGCAGCTGTATCAACCCCCACAACTCCTGTAACAGGTTGCCCTGATATTGATCCACCCAGAAAGGTAATTATCATTGTTTCCATACATACATTGGTGATAGCTTTTGCTAGCTGATGAGAGGCCGTAGCCCAAAACATCAGAAGGGCTCCATGTTGGGGAAAGCTGTTGGTTACCAAATGTCTCTCTCACTCCATTTTCACCCATCTTAAAAACCATCAAATGAATCCTCTCTTGGTGAATGAGGTGTCTATGTTGAAAAGAAAATCCTGACTATCCCAGGGACTTTTGCCCACAATTCATGCTGTATGAACACCGCTATTTTGGGAGGTATGAGGAGCTGCCATGTGAACATGCACTTGGTCACAATCAACTCTCTTGTTATAGAACATGGGTCTTATTTGTGCTATTGATCTCACTAAAAATGGATGGGGATCTTGATGTTACCGGATTCAAGGACTCATTATCCCTAACCACTGGTGGCTGGAACTGGTGGGAACTGGAATCCAACAACTTTGGGCAGGCTACAGGTTGCCTACCCCTGCCACAGAGTCATATATGGAGAAATCTCAGTCAATTCCAAATGTTCTTGTTTGCCTCACTTTTCTAAAACATAGCAAGCTGGTTTATACCAAGGCAGACTATGGGTCTATCTATTTCACTGTTGTCCTTGTTGACTGCTAATGACTCCTCAGGGTTTCATATAGGAGTCTTCCCTGGGGCTACCTGGAGTTGCTAAGGATTAAACATGGGACCTTTTGCATGCACGCCATGTGCTCTACCATTGAGAAACAGCCTCTCCCCTAACACCCCATTTTGCCTCCAGATGGGTTTTCCTCTCCCAATAGGACAAGAACCCTTGGTAGCAGAGATGGTGTCTTTCTAAGAGCATGACACTTGTAGAATATTTTTTCTCCGGTTTCCCTCTAGACCAATGAAACTTGGATGTTTAACAACTGCACTGTGGCAACTTGTGAAGGAAACAACAAAATAGTTCTGAAGCCGCAACCACCTGTAGAGAAGACAGTATGTGTCAGTGGACTCCCACCGATAAAAATAGTAGATAAGGATGGCTGTGTTGAACGCTACGAATGTGAATGTAAGTATAACTGAGCATTCAGAAAAAGTACATATATCTTTATGATATGGAATGAGAGGTTAAGATATTTAACTTGCAGGACTGTATCATACAAAGCTCAGGGGGTGTAATGTCATGCAGTTGCAATTCCATTTATTGAGGGAGGTGAGATTTTGAGGGTCTGTCAGGGAAGGCTATGGATTTACAGAAGCCTAAGACCTCTTGTTTCTCCAGCATACTCCTAAAAAAAGTCAATGGGTGGGTTTTCTTTTCTTTTTTAAATGGAAAGCAGTAATGGAGAAAATGCTGTGGTTCCACCAGCTCCTGCCCTGGCTGTCACTAGTCATCAGGACTCTGGCTATGGCAGTTGCTTCACCACAAAATCTGCAGCATCAACATTGTTCTCTTAGAATTCTCTTATTATTACCACTTTCTAATTGGTGCACCAGACTAGGACCTAGCCCATCAAAGTTAACACAAGCAACAGTATAATAACCAATGATTTCACAGTGTATATTTATTTTGGTTACTCTGGTTTGCTCAAGACTACACTCCAGGTGAACCTTATTTGATCTTTTGACTTCTGTTACAGGTATTTGCACTGGTTGGGACACTAACTATGTGACATTTGATGGCACTCAGTACACTTTCCATGACAACTGCACTTACATCTTGGTGAAAGAGATTGTGAATATACATGGAAACCTCAGTGTTTTGGTTGACAATTACTTCTGTGATGTAGCTAGCAATCAGTCCTGTTCCAGAGCCATCATTGTAAATTACAACTCAATGGAAGTTGTGCTAAGCAGCGAAGTGCATGAAGGAGTGAGAATTAACAAGGTACGGTGTTTCACAGATTTTTTTGAACTGTGTTAACTTCCTATAATAATTCTTTTTTACCAAAACAAAAATGACACTTTATAAACCAGCTAATGGGTTGTAAAATTTACATAACAATCATGGCAAAGTGCCTGTTTGAGGAATGTTACTTAATCCCATTATGTAGATTATGTTTAGGATTGAGATGCCATTCTTCCAACTGTGCATCTCTATAATAACTACTCAGAAGAAAACCCCCACTGAGTTCAATGCACTTTACTTCCAGTTAATGGTTATGTGTGTGTGTGTGTGTGTGTGTGTGTACCTTTTTATATATCAGTTTTCAGTTAAAAACTACCAGAATGGCTTACCGTTTTTAATTAAATACAATAACACAGTAAAATAATCATTGCAGTATTAAAAGTAGTATAAAAACAGGGAGCTAGGAAATATCATCATGGCCAGGACTGATTGCCCTCAAGTGCTCTGGAAGACTCTGAATCCTCCAGATTTATATTCTTTTGCCTCTTTTGTGCTGCTGTTTCAGATTATTTTCAACCATGAGCCAGTCAATGGAGATTTCACCAAATATGGTATTTCGGTCACCAGTACTGGTACTGTCATGAGTGTCGAAATCCCTGCACTCCAAGCTTTTATATCTTTCAACGGGCTCACTTTCTCAGTAAAACTCCCCTTTGGCCTATTTCAACATAACACAGAGGGGCAATGTGGTAAGTAAAGGGATCAAAACATTCCCAACCATTCAAATCCTTTTTCACAATGTTATTCCTTCAAAACAAATTTCTTTACATAGGAAGATATGGAGCATTAGAAAAGCAATAAAGAAAATTTAACCATTGGGGGAAGGGGCCACAGCTCCATGGCAGAACACATGTGTGTGGTGTTAGACCATCCCAAGTCCAGTTCTGGTATCTACATCTGAAAGAACTGCTGCCCATCAGAGTAGACCTAATTGCGCTTGGTGGACCTATGGTTTGACCAGGCTTCCTCAACCTCGGCCTTCCAGATGTTTTTGGCCTACAACTTCCCTGATCCCTAGCTAGCAGGACCAGTGGTCAGGGGTGATAGGAATAGTAGTCTCAGAACATCTGGAGAGCCGAGGTTGAGGAAGCCTGGGTTTGACTAATATATCCATATTGAAGAGTAGGAAACAGAATGTGCATATAAGGTACACTTTATGATAGCAACAATGGCTTTTTCAATTAGGAAGTCCGCTTCGTTATTTCAATGTCATTCAGAGTGACATTAATGTATACTGCATATTCAGCACACTTACGATGCAACCCTTTCTAACTCCTAGGGGTATGTTCAAATGACAAGACAGATGACTGCCGCCTCCCCAACGGCCATGAAGCTTCCTCTTGCTCAGAAATGGCCAGCTACTGGAAGACATACGATAAAAACAAGCCCTATTGCTATGGAGTGCCAACAACATCACCTCCAACAACAACACCACATGAGCCAAGAACGACAACACCAGCACCAACACCCTGCACCACTCCATCTCCTCTGTGCGAGCTGATTGTGAGCGAGTAAGTTCAACACAGCCATTACAAATGCTTCAGCTGTTAGATCCTGCAGAGCAAACAATTGCTTTGGCAACTAAAAAAAACACCCCTCTCCTGATGAACACATAGGAACATAAAATCATCCAAGACATTGTGTAGATGACTTTCATCTGTCCATCTTGTGGGCAGGACATAAGCCACTGGTTGACCACAGGACTAGAAAGATAGAGCTTTGGTCTGCTCATCTTATATTCTTATGATTTTATCTACTGCCAGGACATCAGAAATGTTTTCTAGGGATAGATAACACCCTTTTCCTTTATTGTTCTTATATTTCACAGATCCATCCAACAATAAGCATTGTTTTAGTATCTTCAAGGCATCCCGGCTACCTTATACCGGTATACCATAAAGAGCTGTAACATTGCAACACTGTAGGATTTTTACTTCCATAGTAATACAAAGCTGATCTTTCTAGAATTTCTATCATTGTGAAATGTACATATTTGCTAAGAATATTATCCTTTCAGTTGCAGTTTCATACTGAAAATGGGGTGAGAAGGGGACATTGCAATATTTATGAGCCATAGTTCAACCATGTATTCTTCTGTATTTGAAGTGTCTTTGAAGAATGCCATAAGGTTCTGCCTCCCAGAACATACTATGAAGACTGCCTCCTTGAAACCTGTCAGTCTTCCAATGATTCTGTGCCTTGCTACAATTTGGAGATATATGCTTCCCTCTGCATAGCTAAAGGGGTTTGTACTGACTGGAGGAACATGACGCTAGGAAAATGCCGTAAGTGGAAGACAATGTATTTTCAATTATCCTAAAGTGAGTGGCAATTTATCATAGAGCAATAACAGCTGAGTGAACCATTCAATCAACCATTCAAAACAGTGTCAGCAGATGAATAGTTATCAATGCAAACTGAACAAACTGGCATGTTCTAACTTCAGTTGCATGTTTGTTTCTATCTATCAGTCTTTGTCCTTTTTCCCCAAGGATTAAAATTTCAGCTTCTGTACTTCATAGTGGGTTGAATCCAGACTTTGCTCCTGTTGAATGTAAGGGAGCAGCAGAAAGGAAGATAAGTTGACTTTTGCTAATTGCCCCATCTCCCTGAAGCCTATTGCAACCTCTGAAACTGTTCCAGAGGGTTGGAGAATCCTCCAGATCAACATGGGAGGTGGCACTGCAAGAGGATGGGGGAATTTGCAAACGTTGCCTCCCTCTCTTTCCACCAATAGGTTCTCTCCACTGGATCAGAATCCATCTGTTGATGTCTGTATTGAATCCATTGTGTATTATGTTCTCAGCTATGGATATTTCCATTTGTACATCACAATTGAGCATGCACTGGGGCTTACAACAGTCCTCTGGGTGTGGGTGTGCCTTGCCTTGGCAAAAAAAGCCACTCCTTCATTCAATCTGATGCCAACCTTAGATGCTTTATGTGGTTTTTTAAAAGCTAATGGGAAAAAACATAATATGACAACACGTATTGCACAGTCCTGCCTCATGCTGGAGTCATTCTGCTTTTTAATGACACATTTTATTCTCTTATATACAGCATACCACTGCCCCAAAGACAAGGTTTACAATGCATGTGGCCCCATTCACCCTGTCACCTGTGATGATGGGTATGTATTAACCAAATACAGTAATTAGCTCTCTGAATGCTAATGACTGCACTTTTGTATCTTTGAATAAGAGACAAATATGAAATATGTATATGACTTGCTAGAAAACTGTGAATGTATAAAGCTCATATCAAGATCTTTATATTGAGATCTTTAATTAGTTAGTATGGTCCCAAGTATGGCAGCAGCAGATAGTTGATGTGTTAATTATTAGGGGGATGTTGCATTAATTAATAAGATTTGTTTTAAAAAATGAATTCTTATCTATTTATATGCTTATTAATTCCATGTCAACCCCCCCCCCCCAATAATTATGATTGCCAGCTTCAGGTTTCTAACCCTGGTTAAACTGCATTCTTTGCTGGTAGATACCTGCCAGAGTCTGAGCAGTTCCCACCACAGAAGTCCCTGCCTTGGTCTTTCTACTCTAATCATTTTACAAGGATGTTCTAAAGATTCAGTCAGTTCTCCAGGGCACCATAAACCCTTTCAGGTTCTCCAAGCCCTATCCCTATGGCTAATCCAGGGCAGGGTGATTCTAGTGTCTGCTGCTAAACACTTCTACTCTAGAATCACATATTCGCTTGTACTCTGCACAAATTAATGAGGCAAGAGTACAAATATAGGCCACATAAATGGATCAGCATGCTTACCTGGTACCATAAATCATGGTAATGTTGAATAGTTATCCTAGCTTTAACTCTCTTTATTCAGCTTGGTTACCTTAAGTCAAGGGTGTTAAAAGGTGGGGTCCATCCCAAATTAAGTAAAGCAGAGCAGGTGAAAAGAGTTTAAGGCCAGGATAACTATTTTGCATTACCTTGTTCTTAGCTCAAAAATGGGATTGTGTTTCAACCCTGATCCCATGCATAGTACAACTGGATAGCATTGTAAAGTAGATTAAGAAAGGTCCTTTCAAATAGTTCTTCCTTCTAGTGTTTACAGCTTGAGCAGAGTGGCCTGGCAGACTAGCATTCACTGGTTTAAATTGGGGTGGAGAAGAGACAGCCCATAAGCCAGATTCAGCCTACAGCACTTTTGACCTGAGTAGACATGGTTCAATGTGCGCTGTTAATCTACAACCGTATGCACACTTACTTGAGAGTGAGTGCCATTCACCTCAAAAACTTATTTCGGAGTAGACATCCAAATAGTTGTGCTGACAGGATTCCCAACACACACACACACACACAATTCTTACTCTTAACATAAGTGGTTAAAATTAACCTGTTGTCTCTTATTATGCCCTCTATAGTGAATGGCTCCAGTATTTATTTACTTCTTAGGAAAGCGCCAATTTTCTTTTGCGTTTAAATAATCCCTTAGAAAAATAGTGTTTACACGAAGGTGAGCACTGAAGCTATTAAACTGTTTGATTATAGAACTGGAAATAATATTATCTGCTCTTCTCTTCCTTGCAGACCAACCCAGGATACAAGTGAGCATGTTGCTGAAGGGTGCTTCTGCCCAAAGGACAAAATCCTCTTCAATACATACACGGATATCTGTGTCAAAACATGTGGTAAGTTTCTCTTTTCCTGATGGGCTGGTTATGTCAATTTATACCAAAAGCAGATGCTTAATTAAAGGTGTTGGAGTTCATCAGCAAAGGATTGGCCCTTTACTGGCCAAATTTCCAGGAAGGTCAACTCAATTCTATGTTAAACATTTTCTGGGAGATAAAATCCCACAAGCTTTAAAGACAGCAGTCAAATTTCTGTTGGCAGCTGTGACAATAAGAAGTCAGTTAACCACCTAAAGCTGGAAGGATTATTTACAGGGGCTTACCTGAAGCTATTGTTTTAAAGAACAACGTAGGAAGAATCCTGTAAAAATTCACCATGTGGTGAAATTCTCTGTATAAACTGGTTAATTAGCTGGAAATAGCTGCATAATAATGTTTAAAAGCAAATGGTTATGTCTACAGGAAACTTGTGTTGAAGTTAAGCCAGTTTACATCTTTATGGAATATAAGGGATCTGTACGAATTCTTACAGCTTTATTTATTTCCAGGTTGCGTGGGACCAGATGGATTGCCCAGACCAGTGAGTATTTCACTTGGAAACATGATGCCTAGACCATTGCCCATACACAGGCAACATAGAGAATCATCCAGAACTGACAAGGGACTAATAATTGGCCCCACTATGACTGCAGCACCCTGCACCCCTGCACATACATTCACAAGGCAGCAAGCTGTTATTATTAGTGCTAAACTTCTGCTTTGCCAGACAATGGCGTCATTTTATATTGTAGTAGGGTTCGGAGATCATTTCAGATTTTAGGAGGGAGGGTAAAGTCATGGGGGGGGGAATTCAAAATATTTTATTTAATTTAGTTTCTTGTTTTTGTTATACACCGTGTGTGTGTGTGTGTGTGTGTGTTGGAGAATAACCAAAAGAAAGCAATAGAAGTCATTGAAACTTTTCTTTGTAGCAAAAAGATTTGTAGTTTTGGTATGCATAAATGGCATGTAGATCCAGATAATTATTTAAAGTAATCAACATGCAGAAACACTGAGTTGGTCAGAAATATAGAAGTGCTTCTGAAGGAGAAGCAGACATAGTCTGAAATACCAGCCTCTACTTGCTCCCTCGGACAGTAAAGTGAGACGAGTGCCACAACCCCAGAGTCGTTCACGACTGGACCTAGTGGTCAGGGGTCCCTTTACCTTTACCTTTATTCTGAATAGGACTAACATCTAATGCAACACTTTGTGATCTCGAAGACAGACTCTGCATGGAAGTGATGGAAATTAAAATAGCAGCTGGTAGAGGTTGTGGTCTCCATCACTGGTACTTTGCTTGGGTTTCAGAAGAAGACCAACAAGACTTTCAGAGGGACTAAGAAGGCTGTGCCTAAGGCACATATAGAACCAATGCTATATATGTGCTTCTCCCTTAAACAGCATAGAAGGAAACTGAACCTGGTTCAGCATAACTTTCTGTATCTTATAATTTAAGGAAGCCTTTTTATAGCCATTTGTGGGGTGGTGGGAACAATCCCTAAGAAGCCCCTTCAGGTTGTAATGCATGGCTCTGGTCCAAAGTTTATTGCACAGTTAAGTTTGATATTACAGGTAGCCTAAGATCAACTAGGTGCCCCTTCTAAAGAAAGCTTAAAGTCTAATAATTGACAAGTAAGCAGATGATGATAGGTTTCATTGCTGCCATACAGTGTTAACTGATTTGCTTTCTTTTTCATATAGCCTGGCTCCTCATGGAAGAGCAACTGTCAAGAGTGTATTTGTGACCCATTGACTGAGAGCGTCCAGTGCAAGCCACAGACATGTGTGTCTTCAGAAGCACCCAAATGTGAGAAAGAAGGGTTTGTGCCTGTCCCTGTGCTGACATCAAGAGACCCGTGCTGCCCAGAAATTCAATGCAGTATGTATTTGTATTATTTATTGATAGCCAATTCCAATCAATCCAATTCTGCCCTCTGTTGATGAAACAGTTTGTGCTATTATGGTTACTGTTGATTTGGTTGAGGGGGAAACACAGACATCCAGACATCATTACATGTTGACAGGTAACATCAATTGCACAATTCCATCCCAACTTAATTATCTCTATAGTAAATAACCACATAAAAAATACAAAAAAACACCTTTTCTCTTGTCATATGGGGACTGACAGGCAGATCAAGTGTTAAATCAATAGTTAAAACTATTGATTTGTAGTTTAGCATCTGTATATAATATCTCATTAGAATACAGTGTTGGTCTTTTTTCATGATCTGCATATAATATTTTTCTCATTAGAGCAAGGATCTGACAAGCAATAGTAAATGTTCCCTACTAAAGGCAACTGTAGAGCCAGTGTGGTGTAATGGCTAGAGTGTTGGACTATGACCTGGAATACCAGGGTTCAAATCCCTGCTCAACCATGAAGCTCACTGGGTGAACTTGGGCCAGTCACTTTCTCTCAAGCTAACCTACTTCACAGGGTTGTTGTTAGAATAAAATAGGGAGGAGAGCCACGTGCACCACCTTGAGCTCTTTGGGAGAAAAGGTAGCATAGAAATGTAAGAAACAATAATAGTAACTGAACAGGCAAGCCGTGTGTTTGATATATGAAAACTCTGGTAAACAATCTTTGGGCTTGGATGCTTCACTTTGCTCACCATATACTCAAAGAGCTTTACTACAATTAACCTGCAGTCCTACATACATTAACTTGGCAGTAAGTCCTTCAACCTTAGTAGGAATTTTTGACAGAAATCTGCTTAGGACTGAGGGTATTTGTCAGAAACAGGAGATTTGCTAGTCTCCTTTCCCTCCCTTACAATATGATCTGAAGGCAATCTAAGTCAGTACTGAAATTTATTTATTTATTTATTTATTTATTTATTTATTTAATGCATTTTAGTCTACCTGTTAGCCAGAAAAGGGCCCACAGCAAAACTTACAATGATCAGTAATAAGACAGTCCCTGCCCTCGGTCTTGACATATAAAAGACATGGCATGAGAGGAAAAAGAAGCAGGAGGGAGGTGTGGGGGAAGAGGCATACTCAGACCTTGGATCTTACTGTTCTTTCTAGCCTGGAGGGGTGAAACAAGCTTATTGTGGATGGTGGATGGGTGGGGATTGGATCAGTCTCCCACTTGCCACTATGACCAGCTTGGGAGGCAAGGGGAGTAAACTCCTAGCAGCTTTTAATGCCCTGGAGTATGCTGTCCTTCAGCTCTACAATACTAGCGTGTGATGTGTTGGGTAGAGAATGGGTATGTATGTGTCAAACCTCCTCCAGCTGTTATTTCTCTGGCTGATGGAGGGGCCCATGCTGGTCTTCCTCTTGCATACTTACCCCACCCCAGTACACTCTCACCCACCAATCATGATACTGAATAGGATTATTGTCCTAGCACCACAGGAATGTTTGCTGGTCTAAACATTTAAGACTGGGGTGCTAGACTTGCTTCTTCAGCTCTCTTATGTTTTCTGATTATTCCACAGAATGCAATACTACTACCTGCTCCAACGAAAAGAAACCTTGTGAACTTGGATACGAGGCAACCCCAGTCCTGCTTGAAGGAGACTGCTGTGTCAGCTTTCCCTGTAGTAAGTGCTAGCATTCTGACACGTAGAGAGAGAAGGTAGATGAGAGAGATTAAAACATCAAGTTAGGCTGAACCCAGACATAATTTACATACAGTGGAAGCATTCCTTAAAACAAACAAACAAACAAAAATGTTGCCATGAAAACATTTTGGAAACTGAAGACACATTCTGGAGTGCAGCGTTAAACAGTATGCACTACAATTCAATGCCACCTTGGACTAGTGTCAGACTAAAAGCTGGAGAAACTCATCTTCAAAACTCCACTTGGCCGCAAAGCTCATTGAGTAACTTCGGGCCAGTCACTGTGTACACAAAATACCTTTAAAGCACATTTGAAACACATTATTTCCTCCAAGAGAACTCTGGCCATTGTAGTTTACCCCCTCGCAGTTAAAATTCCTGGCAACCTTTAACAAACCCTCACAAATTCTCGTGAGGGAAAGAACATGTTTCAAATGTGTTTTACAGATTTATCTCTCACCTGAACCCATCTCACAGGGTTGTTGTGATGGTAAAAGTGTGTGTGTGTGTGTGTGTGTGTGTGTGTGGTGGGAGGGACTACGTACATTGCCTTGAGCTCCTTGGAGGCAAGGTGATATATAAATAATAAAGACTGGCAATAAATAAATACACACATACAAAGTGTTCGTGTATCTCCTTTCACTTTTGCACAGACAGGATGATATCCAACAGTCAAGTGAGCAATGAGGTGTCACCTTACTCTCCTCTCCCCCACCCCCAATCTTTTTCAAAGAGTTTCCCTGTCAGATAAGTTATTTAAAGCTGGAGTCAGCAAAAGTGGATGTAAACCATAGCAACATCAAAATGATCCCCCGCCCACTTAAATTAGGCAGGTGAAATGAAAAAAGCCTAGGGGGACGAGGATCCAGAAATGGACCTTATAAACATAATTTCCCCACCATATTTTAAAGTAATTGTCTGTTTCTGTTTTCAGCACCGATCCCAGATGTCTGTCTTGTCAATGGAACACTTTACAAGGTAAGATTGCGAGTTTTATGTCAGCATATACTATATATACACAGATTAAAAGCCTTCTTTTCTATTGTTCCCTTTTCAGTCAAAGTCCAGCAGCAGCCAGACTTTGAAATTAATTTCAAGGGGTACCTGTCAAGTCAAAGCAAAGCTGTTTGAGCATGCTTTTTTATATACTGGTTTTCAGACATATTTATTATACCTTTCAACTGTGAAGGTTCTCAGAGTAGCTAAAAACAACCAAAAAGAAACGTGAAACGGCAGAACCGCCAGACAACAATAAGAACGGATGTTAAAACCACATAATATAAAACACCATAAGGTTCTGAGGAAATAAAAGAAGGTATTTTGGCTTCATACCAAAAAGACATTGAAGTTAGTGTTAGGTGAGCTTTCCTGGGGAGGGTGTTCCAGAGGAAGAAAATGGCAATGGCGCCCACCTGAGAGGTGCTAGAACGGAGTTCTGGCAAGTTCTGGCTGAAAAAAAAAATCCCTGCCTGTCACCCTCGTTGGCCATTGGGCATACTGACTGGGGCTGGTGGAAGTTGGAGCCCGACACCTAGAGGGCGGCTTGCGCCGCCCTGCCTAAACCATGGAATGATTTGCATGTGCAAATCTTCACTGACTGCTGTGCTGTTGAGTTGGTTGCATCACCCCAAAAGCAGCCATTTTCCAGTCACACTGCTACTTACCAAGTATGCAGCACCCAGGGAGACTGATGTATCCAGTAGGCCTTCATCACCAGCATAATGCATATATGCCAGCGAGATGAACAAGAACCGGTTTTATTTGGGGGTTTCGCCGTTTTTTGGCCTGTGACATCTTGAAACCGCTCTCCAGAGCACAGGCCTCAAAACGTGCTCAGTTCCAATTTTCCCCTCAAGAAACCCTTTCAACTTTTGGCCACTAGGTGGCAAACACATCAACTTACTGTACCATTTTATTGGTTCTGACCATTTAAAATGTTCCTTCGTAAGCTGCTTGGAGCACTCTAGTAGGCTAGGTTGGGGAAGGTGCAAAATGAAATGTAAACTTCAAAGTTAAGAATTTGAACTTGAGGCCATATTAGAATACTACAGAGGGCTGGGGAGGGGGGACTTCCCAAGCAAGCAATTTTTGAGTAAAAGTGCAAATCATACTAAATTATTTAAACCACCTACACTTAAGTGTCAAAACAGGGAAGTTTTTAAATGACCGTTTCAAATGGACACCTGCTTCATTAACTGTGGAAATGTTTGGCAATGGGCAGATACTTCTGCCAGATGAAAAGCAACTCATTGAGGCAATTCAAACCACTGTTTTCTGCCTTCTAATAATAGGTTGTTCTGGGATGCATTTAGACAGGAGCTTAATATTAGAAACGGGTTGTTGAGATATCGCAAATGGGTCACTGGCAACATTTTTTTAACCTAACAGAGTTTCTCTGGAAAAAGTAAATCTGAATTAAAGATGGGGGTAATACAGGTTGATATGCTGATGACAATGTCATGTGGATCCTGGGTACAGCTAGGCAATATATAAATATATCATCCAAAACTGACTTGAAATCCATATTGTGATATTGTTTCATATTTTTTGACCTCGCAATATATCATGAATCATAGCATGTGTGCTGCTTCACAATCATATTTTTCTTGGGTTGCATTTCCCACAGTAAACATCTCATGTGTGAAAGTCAGAACCACATTACAAAATACTCAAGGATGCATGCCAAGGAATGGCCACAGCAAGTTTAGCAAGTTTAGATTAGGGTTGCCAAATATCTAGAAAAACACCTGACCTGCTCTGGTGCAGCAGCTTGACTTTCGAAAATTAACACTCTTAGAAACGTGGTTTCAAATATTTGCTCATTTCTGAACCCACTTGGTGGCCTTCGATAAGTTGATATCATTCATCATTTTTCTGTTCCCTGATTGCTTATTTAGAATATTAATGGAGTTCTTATAAAGTGAAATAAAAGCAAGAGTTGAAAACAATTTGTATGTTAGAAATCTTTAACAAGAATTTGATACTTGGCTCACAAAGTTGCTTTATACACTCTGTTTATAAATAAAACTTCTATTCTTTGACTTTTCCCAGGCTGAAATGCCTGTTCCTAGCAAGCCTTGTGAAACGTGTGTCTGCAGCTCTGAAAAGGACCCAGACTCCAATACAAATCTTGTAAAATGTCAACCAGTTACATGTGATAAGGATTGCCAAGAGGTAAGCACAAATCTTTATTTCCCCTATTACTGCTTATTTCCCAACAGCACAATCCTAACTTATGTCTGTGCACAAGTAAGTGCTATTGCTAGGGTCTTTCCCCTAGGTAAGTGGAGTTAGGATTGCAGCCTTAATCATTGCAGGTGGCTGCCTCTTCCACACGTATCATTCATGATTAACTTTTCCTGTCTGCCAAACAGGGTTACGAGTACAAGGTAGAAGCTGGGGAGTGTTGTGGAAAGTGTGTCCAGAATGCATGCATAATCAACATGAATGAAACCACTGAGATACTACAGGTAATTATGTATTCTCATTCTTCTTCTACTTTCTTTACCCAACTGACAATGATGATTGTAGGCGTTCTCAAGCATACTTTTGCTCATACTTGGCATTCTTTTAAAATTGGTAAACATGAATTTAGAGAACCCAAGTCTACACTGCATACACAAATGAACACTGAGGGGTCCAAATAAATGACTGAAATGTGAACAGGCTGAGCTGAACAGGCAATTCTGTGGGGATTTGAATGGTCATTCACTATCTGTAAGCATGGCTTTCATGGCAGCAACTGTCTACCTGATATTTGAGAACTTGTCTACGACTTGGCTAGGAGGTCAGAAGGAAGGCATGTGAACGTTCTGTGGATTAAGGATCTAGTGAGCTGTGAGACATCAAACAAGGAAACACAGAAACTAGCACCCAAAATAATGAGAGTCACTTGCAGGAGGTGAAGAATCTGATCCTGCAAATAATCTGTTGCTCCCTAAATAGGTGGTGCCCAATCATAAAATAAAAAGCTAGCTAGTTAAACCTGATTATGCAATTGCCTTTTGTTTATCAAGCACTGAGGTCAAGCTGGGTCCAGTGAGATCCAAGTAGCCAGACAGACTACCTGAGTTAGTGCTTAAATCAAGGGGAACTTGTGGCCCTTCAATTGTTGTTGATTCTAACTCACTTCAACCTCAGTGGTCAACAATGATCAGAATTGTAGTTCAGCATATACTTTCTGCTGTATTAGAAAGTATATTAAATGTAAGGTAATAATTATAAGTACATTCAAAATCACACATGTCAACAACAGTCGAACCTCGTGTTACGAATGCTGCGTGTTGCGTTCGTCACGGGTTACGAACCCGCCAAACCCGGAAGTACCGGAACAGGTTACTTCCAGGTTTGGTGGTTCACGCATGCACAGACGCATCAAATAACGTCATGCGCAGAAGCTCCGAATCGCACGGCGAGCATGCGCAGACGCGGTGCTCAGGATGCGGACTGCTCATGATGTGAACGGGGCTCTGGAACGGGTCCCGTTCGCATCCAGAGGTACCACTGTATATCGGGAAATGATGGGAAGTCTATATTTATTTTACTTTAGTTTGTTGTTTTTTTACTTTATTTTATGTAACATCATATGATTTTAGCTTAGCGGATATCTAAGCAGAATTAGAAGGTTAAATTAACATTTTATGTTAAATTAATTTAAGAATATATTTTTTTGTATGTATGTGTATGTGTGAAGTTAAATTTGTAATGACATTAAATAATTTCAATAAAGAATTTTATAATCAAAAAAGAAAAAAGAATAAAAAAGAATTGTAGTTCAGCAACATCTGAATGACTATGGGTTCCCTACCCCAGCTAATATTTGAATCAGTAGGACAAGGTAGAAGAATTGTTCATTACTATTAATGTCACATTTTGAATTGATTTAGTAGCATTTAAAAGCAGCCTTGACTGCTCTAAGTTCTCATCATTTCTCATCATTCTAATATATTTATAATGTATTGGATTTGGATGCCAGGTGATGCAACTTCAAATGTCGTCTTGGTAATGTGGCTCATAGCTGACTAGTTCAGGGACAAGCCAATCTCTCAGTCCCATATACAATATATCTCACATGCAAAGCCAAAGCCCACTTACCTGCGTCTAAGTAAAAAAAAGACCAATTTCCAACAAGTGTGATTAGGATTATAACTACAGAGTTGCTATGGAAAATGAGGGTTAGAATAAATTGTGACATGTCCTGAACCAAAGAGATCTGATTGTGGGCAGTGGCAATCTAGCTAATTTTAGGGTATATTTGGTATGCTAAAGCTTACAAACCAAACGAATAATGCTGTGTTTTATTCATGACAACAGCCTGGTGATATTTGGCCACCAGGAGGAAATAACTGCAGCTACTACGAATGTGAGCAAATGAATGATACATTCATTCTGGTCCAATCTAAAAGGAAATGTCCCATCATTCACCCAGAGGAGTGTGAATCTGTAAGTTTTCTTTTCCCATTCATAATTTATAATAATTTCTGCTCTAATTATGTTAAAGCTCAGACAGTAAGTTCTCAAGAAGTTTTTGAGTAAGATATTATGTGCAATCACTGTCACCAGTTTTAAAATAATAAACAATACTTGTTTGTCAGACTTATCCTGGACAATGGATATAGGGACACTTGGGGGGGGGGTGTCTGTAAGGGCACAGTGCAAATCCAGTACTAGAAAGTTCCCACTTTTGCATGCAGCAGTAGTGTTTTGTTTTGTTTTTTAAAATAACGACAACAACCTTCTTTTCCTGTTCTATAGCATGAACTTGAACTGACTCCTGATGGCTGCTGTGAAACATGTAAACCTAAAAGTAAGTGAAGTTTTTGCTTACCTTGTTGATTACTGGGACATTTCACAACAAATGACGTTTGAACAATACTGTGCCTAGGTCCAGGTCAACTCTATTTAGATTAAGAACCATCTCCTGTTATCTAACCTTCATATATTGTTTGAGATGGAGAGAAGCCTCTTCTGAAACCTGCAGCTGTAGTTTGTCCTACTTCTTTTTGCTGAAAGTTTTGTTTTGCACTGAGTCTTCATAAGAACATAAGATCAGTCTGTTGGATCAAGCCTATGGCCTACCTAGTCCCGCATCCTTTTCTCACAGTAGCCAATCAGATGCCTGAGGGAAGCAGTACAGCAAGCAAGTAGCAAACTATGGTTGCTTTGAAAAACAGACCTACCTACAAGAAACTTTCTATAAATAGCATTTAGCTGAATGTTATCTATTACTAAGGACCTAAATTAAACCTACTCTTTGATGCCATATGTCTATATGCCTCTTTTGTTTTGTAGCTCATCTGTAGCCAGAGGTAGAAATCCACATCAGTGAACATTATGACATATTTATTGATTACCCTCCCAACCTCTTTTTTCTTTCAGCAAACGACTGCAAGGTTCACAAGAACCAAACTCTTATACGTCAGAGTGAATGCATATCTTCTGAAGTTGTGGAACTGACCTACTGTGAAGGGGCTTGTCCAAGTTCTTCAAAGTAAGTGACAAAAAGTCCACTTCATTTCGGGATATTCAAGTCATACCAAGTAGAAAATTACAAAGGTCCTCACAGTGAACTTCATATGCATTTTGAAGCAGGAGCACTCCCAACTCTTGTATGTAACTAAATACACCAGTACGCTGATTACATTCTGTCATTATGACAATGTACACAGAATCCTAGTTTAAGTGTGCTGGAAATAGTAGTTCTGGGAGGGGAATATAAACCAACCGCAGGATTGTTTTGGGGGATGAAAATTTGCTTTAAATGTATGGTGTGTATGTAGCCTATATCAGTGCCATTATTGCACTTCAGCTTGCTGATTGGGCTCTCAAAATTGCATTGTGTCCCTAATATAAAAAACCAGGGGAGAAATCCATTGTCACAGCAGTGGATGCAACAGGACTTCCCCTTCCTCTCCTCCTCCCTGTGCCCCCTCAAATTTGTTCTTTAGGGCCCCCAGGCCCTCTGGAACAGACTTTAGGAGTGCACAGGAGGCTGGAGTGGACAGCAGAGGAATGGGAAGCCCCGTTTGCACAAGTGGAAGTCCATTGCACAACAGGATGCTGAATTTGGTTTAGTCCCAGATTCAGAAGTGTTGTGCATGTGATCATTTCCTGTGTGGGTATGAACTGCCAATCATTGAATAAAAGACTGTCATCCTGATTCTACACTTTACACAACTATATACAGGAAAAATATTGCTGTTTCCTTTTTTTCTTTTTTTTACATTTGGGACAAACTGTACTAATTGTGCTTTACTCCAAATATTAGAAGCAAAATGAATACACAACAGTATTTTAATCATTTTTATTAAACAACAGACAAGTTGTAAGTGGATTGGATCACTATTCCAACTTAGACACTGCAGCATTCAGGTGCATTCATTTCAAACACCTGATTTTCCATCTATCCATGTGGCAGAACTAGAGAATCCTGATCTGTGCACAGATTCTTCAATCTATGTGTAGGAACATTGGTGTGTTCCTACAGGAATATTGGAGGGGCAATCCCAATCCACAACACACTTTTACTTCCCCAGATGTGTTTCCCTTCCCATATTCTGGTTTGGAAGTAAAACTTGAATCATGTGAAAGGAAAGTGTTTTATGTAGACGTAGCCTTTTGCATCCCCACTCCTCCACTCCTTGTGTTGCTTTGGTTCCTCCCTTGATTTGGTAGCATGTTGAGGACCAAATTGCTCATGAAACAAAAACTATAAATAGAAGCTTTGAAAGCAAATACATCTCTTAAAAATCAGCACTTCACCTAAGCCTGATTTGATAGGCAAAAACCTCCTTCTCTTAAAGCCACTCATTGGAATTTGATAAATCTAAGCTGGGATTAGTGAGATAGATCTAGACTGCTAAATGTGGCACAGTCACATTTTCTGGAAAACTTCTAACCTAATATATTTCACTTGGACAGGTATTTCAGTGAGGCAAAAGCAATGCAACACGAGTGTACCTGCTGCCAGGAGCTCAAGAGCCATAGGAGAAAGGTGACCTTGACATGCCAGGATGGCAAAAGCATTGACTATGACTACATCTATGTGGACGAGTGTCAGTGCATGACTGCGTGCATTCCACAATCCAAAATTTAGCTAAGGGAAGAGAAGAAGTGGTGAATTTGCATTTGTCACAGGAAAAGGAAACCAACATGTTCCAAAGCAGCTAAAACCAGTCACCATCTAAATGCTACTTCATGTCTCTCACTATGTCCCTGAAAAGGTCAATAGTAGCCTTTTTCTTGGTCAGCTGCCTAACCAAATTAATGTTCTATTTCCTGCATGATCATTGTTGGTCATTTTGGCTAGCTATTTACAAAAAACAAGTGCATTTAGAAAAGCCTCAAAGGATCCCTATAAATATAATAAAATGATGATAGAAATGTATAACATTGTACTGTAGAAAACTAAACTTCTGCTTCAAATTCTCTGTGCAATGCTGTTTATTTTCGGCAACTATCTTTTAAATTACTGAGCAACCTTTGCTACAGAAGTAGTATTTTGTATAGCGTCAGCAGGCATGTGATTGTGACAAAGATAAAGCTGCTTTCCTTTTTACCCCTGTTTCTTAAGATTAATAAAAAAATTTAAGCATGTTTCAACTTTGACATCTGCTGATTTCATTCACTGGGCATTGACATCCCTTAAGTCACATCACACAGGGCTATGATTCTGTTTGAGGCATCATAAAGGATGGGGCCCAGTTGTAGTGTTTCAGGATGCTTTGGGGCTTTGCATGGATGTTTCTTCTACCCAGTTGCAAAGCGCAAAGCAATAGCTAAATCTTCTTTATTTTAAGCTGCATCTGAAGATTATTTATCATTACATTACAATGTTGTTTTACAATTGTTTTTATGCCATTTTTTTCTCTTGAGCCATCCTGGGCTCCCTTTGCGGAAGAAGGGCAGGTTATAAAACTGAAATAATAAATGATTAATGATTGGGATTTTTATACCATCCGTTCAATCCTATTTCATTCAAAGTAAGCAATTTATCATTTCAGTAAATTCAGTATATACACCAAATTCAGTACAGACCACCCTCAAACTTTCCTCTCCTATGCCACCGAGCTTCAAACCAATCTCTTGAGCTGTTTTCTAAACATAAGCCATAGAACCTAGTGTCTCCCTACCCTGCATTTCTCATTTTAATGGTGGAATGTGATTCGGCTGACTCATTCTACTAACTGCTCTTCAGGTCAAATGTAAAAGCCTTTGGTGAAACCTATTTTTAACAACTATAAAGCATTGCTGAGCCCTGCAACATAGGGATAAACACTCTGTAGAGCAGGCATGTCCAAAGTCCGTTTCGGGGGCCTAATCCGGCCCACCGGTCGATCTAATCCGGCCACCGTGGCAGTATATGCCCTGGGGTAAAAGCTCAATAGTTTTGGGGTTAAATCCTAAAAAAAGCTCAAGAACTTCAAACCAAATAAAAGCTCAAAAACTTAGGTCGGCCCTCACGCATGTTCACTTTATCAAATCTGGCCCTCTTTGAAAAAAGTTTGAGCACACCTGCTGTAGAGCATGGGTAGGCAAACTAAGGCCCGGGGGCCAGATCCGGCCCAATCACCTTCTAAATCCGGCCTGCAAACGGTCTGGGAATCAGCGTGTTTTTACATGAGAAGAATGTGTGCTTTTATTTAAAATGCATCCCTGGGTTATTTGTGGGGCATAGGAATTCGTTCTTTTCTTTCCCCCCAAAAAATATAGTCCGGCCCCCCACAAGGTCTGAGGGACAGTGGAAAAAGTTTGCTGACCCCTGCTGTAGAGCAAGGAAACACTGTCCTCTCTCTACTAGCATGTTAATCTTCACACTGGATTGCAGCCTTTAACAGATTCAGCTTGCTGTTCCCCTGCTGTTAAAGGCAGTAGAATGCAGAGCAGGGGCCGAAACTCACTGACGGTGGAGATATTCCGCAAGGCCTTGCCATTCATCTTCCCTGCACTTCTTGCACTGCCTGTGAAGAATGGGGCCACTGTCGCCTGTTGCTCTCCTGTCTCCTCTTTTTAACCTCTCCACCTTCTGCATACCAGGGTTTCCCTGGTCCGCCTCCAGTTGCCTCAGGCAGCAGTGGTGTGAGGGAGTGGCTCCTCCCTTGTGGCTGCTGAAAAACTAAAAAGGGAAATGCCTTTTCACAGCCACTGCAGCCATCAAGTGACAAGGAGGAGGCTAGCACTGGCAGAAAGAAGGCCTGGAAGAGGCAGAACCACACACAGCAACAGCAGAAAAGTGCTGGGGCGGCAGCAGCAGCAGCATTTTCTGTTTTGGCTCAGGTGGCAAAATGTCTTTTGTCTAGTCCTGTATTCTGGATTCAATAATGTTTCAGGGTTTTTTTCTGATCCATGGGAGTGTCAAATACATCCAAAACTGAAGGTATGGAACTCACAAGGAAATATTTTTTTAGACTCGGTTCCAAACTGCAGCAACCATCCACCTAGCACTGACTAAATGTTCACAGGGAATTTAAAAGCAATATTCACTTCAACAGAAAAAAATATCAGTGGTGTGCAAACTTCTAGAGTGAGTGAAATGCTTTCTGTTAGAAGAAGACAAGATGGAAACCCCATTCTATAGTTTTTTAACAGTCTTAAGAGGATGGAGAATTTTTACTTGGGAATAATTCCAACTAAGCTGAATTTAATTTGCTTCCTAGTGACAGGTGTACATAGGGCTACAGCCTCAATGGGGTGAGATTATGCTTGATGCATTGGCCATATGCTTTGTTCATTTTCCTGGATAGGGAATGGCCAGAATTATATGATAGGAGTAAAGACCAATGGAGACTCGAGAGTTGCATAAACAGAGAAAGCCCAAATTGGGTATTATTTCATATTCACAGTAAAGATATTCTGACCCACTTTCTCTTTTAACCAATGGTACAAAATCAGCATTCTTCCTGAAAGCCTCAAAGCAACAAAAGTTGCTATGTTCTAGCATCCTGTATCTCTGAATTGAAGGGTGTTTTTATGGAGATCCAGACACACTGGAGCCCTTGTTGTGGCCATGTTGTTTGCTTACAGCCAACTGTGTTGCAACGCTATATTAATTAAGTTCTCCCGATTTTCTCAGATAGTAGTAATAAAAGTGTAATTTTATAAAATACCCCTTTCCAGAGTACTGCAATTTCACTTCATTTTATTTGCCCCACAAAACCACCCTGTGTGGCAAATCTCTCTTATTCCTGTTGTATTAACCGAGAAACTGAGGGAGAAAGTACGACTTTGCAAGAACAGCAGTGTGACTGAAAGCTAGAATGGACTCAAACCTCTATCTCCCTGGTTCATCTGCAACACCCACCAGACACTTCACCACACTGATTTTTAAATGATTCACTCTCCTTCAAACAAACTACCCTTGCAAAATGGATATTCCACTAAGTATCAATAAATACCAGGAAAGCCTCTGTGGCCTACAATAGCAACAGTGTAGCAACAGACTTAGGTTAGTCATATTAGCTTCAGTGAGTAATCGCTGGATTAAAAAACTGTCTACATTTCACTTAATATAATTCCCAGCCTCTGGAACATGTCATCTATTAAAAACAAATACTTTCCCATGATTTGGTACACATTTATTAAATTAGATAGAATGGGATAAAATATTTTACAATGCAAGAGACAAACATCTGAACCTCAATACAGTAAAAAAACAATGTCTTCAGAATTATTACAGCAAAACATCCTCTATACAGTATTACAGGTCAGTCAACACAAGCAATAATATCTGCAAAGGGAAACACTTGGAACCATCAGCACACACTCACACAGCAGTAGAGAAGAAGGTGGCAAGCATCTAGCTAGACAAAAATATTCCTGTATTTAACCCACTCACAGGACCTTGGCAGGTTTGAAGCTAGTGCGAATACCAGCTCAGTCTTCAGCAGAGTTCTTCTGGCTGTGGAGGAATGCTGTGCCAGATGCACAAAGCTGAACATGCTGTTCATTTAAATGGAGCATATGAGAAATTGTATTGAGAATTGTGCGTTGCACAGCATATCTTTTACTTGACAGGTGACTAGTGCATTTCAGTTCACACATCAGCAACTTGCACCCCAATCTTATTCCCACTGATCTGGAGGCAAATTTCATTAAAATCCATGGAGATTACTTCCAAACACATGTTTGAAGGATCGGGGAAAATCCCGGTAGTTATCAAGAAAAGATGTGCATATAACTGTAGACATGCTTGCAATTACCCCTTTCAACTTTAATGATACATAGTAGTCATTGAATGCAGGACATTAATTTAATACAGGACTGTGTGTTGTCATTGTTTTCTTCATGATAGAGGAAAATATTAATAGCAACCTATCGTATTTACTACCCATGTTCTTCGATGGTGCTCTCTGCTCTATTGTTTAAAAATGCAGCTTAACAACCACTACTAAAGCTTCCTAGACTTTCCACAGGTCTCATATCCTTGTACCTTCCAGAAACTGAATTTAGTCATAACAATCCCATTCCTATTTATGTCTTTATTGTGAAAGTGCATTCTTAACAATTTTCACTGTGTTTACAATTCAGGATCTTCCCTAAAATAAAAGAAACCCTTTAAAACCATCTCCACTGGATACCTCAGAATAATCTTAATAAAAATTCTATTTAAGTATTTGGATGCAGTTTTCTAGAACTACGCAGTCCATTTTATTCTTATGGGTATAATGCTACAGCAGATTTTTCCAAACATCAAATTGTTATTCCAGACTTTCTGTTGAGTACACCCGAGTTCTCAAAATGTATTAGTTCACAAATACCACAAGACTTACCTGTACAATACTATGATGCTACTGACAATGTATGCCATTAGATAAAAGTTTGATCTGGAAGTATTGTAAAATATGAAGAAAGGATCCAAACTAATTTTCTGATGGACACACAAGCTTCTTCAGTCTAGAGCAGCCCTTGCCCATCTGGTGCCCTTTAGATGTTTTGGACTACAACTGCCCAAAGCCATGCTGGCTGGGAGTTATACAAAGTAGCTGCAGGGCATCAAGTTGTTAAAGACTGATCTAGAGGATGTTGTAAAATACACACATTGCAGCAGATTGTATTCATGAAAAAGCAACAGAAGGATAGGAAGGCGAAGGAGGGAATTGGTGCTCACAGATGCAAGTCTGCTAGCTAGATGGAAGGATATATATGTTTTAAGCAACAAACAGAAAGAAAACACATACATTTTTGGTACTGTATTTAAAAATCATTTCCTCCCCTATATTTTAATCATTAAAAAAATAAATATTTGAACTATAAGCTGGCTGTGCCAGGAGTACTTATGATGATATGATGAAGTATTCTAGTGGACAATTTTTTGAATGCTTGCAGGAGCGGAGCAGGAATGAAGGGGGGGGAGGGGAAAAATGCACTCTTTTTTTTCCAAAGTGATAAAAGTCACAACTAATGTGAGGGTTTGAACTGTGTTCAAACACTTGAGAAAGTACAAAGTATGGCTGGCAATTACAGAAAGTAATTAAAATGTTTTAAACCCATCAATAAGCCAAACAAACAGCACATTAAGAAAAAATGTGCATATTAAAGTGCATTACTTTGCTTTTTTGCCAAACAAGAAAGGAACTGATTAAACAGATAGAAATTTTGTCCTCTTCTACAGTTCTGCAGGTCTAACAATACACAATGAATATGTACAATTCCCCTCTTCCAACATATTGGGATTGTATTTTAAATTTGGTTTGCCTCATTTGTGACAATGGATTCTTTCTCATGCCTCAGTTTTGATGGAATTAAGGCCAACTGGTAATCAATGAGTAATGACTGTGTATATCGTACTGGTATTATGCCTTGAATTTCCCCCCCCCTCAAAATGGAAAAATAGAAGGTTTCATCCATAACAAATGATTATGGGTGAAAAATGAAAATTTCTTTGAAAGCATTATTATTATTTTATGGTAACTGATCATAAGGACATTTATTAAAATGTGATGCCAAATTTTCCCAAGTATAAAATCTTCTCACCTTTACCTTTTTGAATGTCTCACAAATGTAGAAGCAAGGACAGTGCAAGTAAACACAATAGCATATTAGGAAATAACCCTGTTCCTCCAGTCTTTGCTACTGTGGCCCAAGAAACAATTAACTTCAGATTTCAAATGCACAGCAGCACATCAGATAAGAGTAGCTAGCTCTAAACAAACAAAACTCAACAAATATATTGCATTGGTGCCCGATTAATAGGTTGAGCAATGGAATCTCTCATTAGAAAGATCACAAAAGTTACAGGAAAGCCAGTTTGTTTATACTAAGAATTGTTATAAATTGCTGAACCTGCTGAAGGGCACTGTGTAATCACTGATCAGACAAATATTATTTTGATAGAGGGAGTGAACCCTCTGTTGAACAGCAGTCTCCTGTGATCACTCAACCTATCTCTTATGACAACATAATGCATAGTGTCAAAACTAGGTGAATAAGCTTGTGTGTGTCTGTTTTCCAAAATGGGGAAAGAAAAAAAGCAGCACAGATGCTCCAACTCCACCTCTCAAACCAATGCAGCCATACATGACAGAACTGATATATTAATAAAAATGGCTGATATTTATATAGAACATATGTAAAAACAAAATGTGCAAATGTCCAACAACCACCACCACCAACAAAATGGGAACACAATCTCTCAGACAGGATGCTTTCTCAGGAAATTCTTCCTCTACCTAAATCCCTGGGCTTGGCAAATCAAAAGTAAGGGTAACAATGAAGATGGAAAATGAGCACATGGTCTAAGATTCCTCTGCAATTTGAAGCAAGGAATTGATAGCAGCATCCTTGTTCCCTCTCTGGGCTTCTAGCACTGAACGGATTACTTCTCTGTCCATGTTGGGGAACATGTCCTGGATAGATTTTAAATCCTCTTCATTACATACATGCTGAGGGTTGACAGCGGGAGGTGGAACTGCCACAGGTACCATGCCTGGGTTACAAACGGCAGGCATTCCTGAAAAACAGAGAGAGACAAGTTGAGGAAGACTGGCAAGTATTTTTTTTTAAATGATGAAATAGCTTTCAAATAGCATCAAATTCATAGAATTAAAGCACAGTTAAGGCAGAGATAGGGAACCAGTGGCATTTCAGATGCTGTTCAAGTCCCAGTCAGCAGCATCAATGACCAGAGATGGAAATTACAGTTCAACAGCATCAGGAGGACCAAACGTTCCCATCCCTAGGTTAATACAACCCTTAGGCCTAACTTTCCCCAAGTTCAAAGTATTTAGTGGGTAAAACCTTCCTGATTAGTAATGGTATTATGTTCTAGATGTAAAATCACAGACAAACAAACACAAGAATGAACTATTTTAATTAAAGAGCCCATTTGCTATTTTGGAAAATTAGCTATTTACAAGACTGGAAGATGCCAAGCACCTAAAAACTGGCTACTAATGCCAAAAATCTAAAAAGCCCCATGTAATCCTTGTACTTAAACAGAAAATACTGCCTCCTAAATATTTCACGCTGGATCCTATTAATACAATTCCTGCCCCTAACCTTAAGTTTAGATAGTGAACAGGATTTTGCTATAAAAAGGTAACCCCGAACCACAGATAAATGCATCAGTATCAGCCACAATTTGCACTACTGGAGAGGTAATAATGATACTGAAAACACAAGATGTTAATGATTCCACTAGCTGATATTGTTAGCAAGAGGGGTTCCTACCATCTTGATGTTACAGCCAGTAAAAGCAAAAATCAGAACAAATGTTTTTGATTGGAAATCAAATGTGTACATTTATTGATTTCTTTTTAGTAATTTTAGTCACTACATAGACTAAATGATAACTCCATCATTGACAAAATGCAATATAACTATCAGGACTGTGAGAATACGTCATTATGAAAACTATTTGGGAGAAGCTGTTGAAGTTGCAGGAAATGTATAATATAATATTCAAATTAGTTGCAATCCAGACTGCCAAAAGTCGATGCTGAATTCTTCAGAATATTCTATGACTTCAGCCAAAGTTGCACAAACCTGTAGATCAGCCGTGGGGAATCCGCAGCCTGCAGGCCTAGGCCACATATATGACATCAAGTGTGGGTCAGGTAGACACAGTTAGGTCAAAATGGGTTTTTGCAAGTGCTAACCATTAGGAGATCGCCAGGAACACAGGTGGCACTGTAGTCTAAACCACAGAGCCTAGGGCTTGCCGATCAGAAGGTCGGCAGTTTGAATCCCCGCGACGGGGTGAGCTCCCGTTGCTCGGTCCCTGCTCCTGCCAACCTAGCAGTTTGAAAGCACGTCAAAGTGCAAGTAGATAAATAGGTACTGTTGTGACAGGAAGGTAAACGGCGTTTCCGTGCGCTGCTCTGGTTCGCCAGAAGTGGCTTAGTCATGCTGGCCACATGACCCGGAAGCTGTCTGCGGACAAACACTGGCTCCCTCAGCCTATAGAGCGAGATGAGCGCCGCAACCCCAGTCGTCCGCGACTGGACCTAATGGTCAGGGGAACCTTTACCTTAGAGCTTCTATATACATCATTATGCAGGGCACAATGACCCACTGATCCTCCCCACTTCTGTGCAAGGTTATGCAAGTACCAACAATAAGCAGTTCCTCTGGGGGGGGGGGTGTCAACAGCATTATTCAAAAATGTATCACCTGACATTAAGTGATTGACAAGTGGGTAAGCTCGCCTCTCATACTTTGCCCATGATGGGCAGAGGAAATAAGGAGCTTTGGCTGCTAGCTGGATCCAGTTTCCCAACCCAGCTCTAGATAGTTGTACACTTTTGTCTGGCACAACTCAGTTCTTAAGAGTACACTTGTGTGAGTCTAAAAGCTTTCTTCTATTATTTAAGACATTTGATTAGGCTAATAAAAATAGTATACCTGAATTTGTTGTGATTTTCATTCTGTGCAAGAAACAAAGCTCCTAATAATCTGACAATCAATGTTGCCAATTAAAGTAAATGTAACATTAAAATTATTTTCTTATCACAAGACAGACACTTCACTTATTTATGAAATAACCTACCTGAATCAAAACTGATCAACACTAGTACTGAATAATACGTACTTCAATGTACACAGAGTTATTCATGGGATGTGATTTCCTACTTACAAAGGATGTATTTCAAATTTTATAAAGCAGGTTTGGTCTCAATGCACCAGCATGGCTGCAGCAAGAAGCATTCATTCATATGCACTGGCATTTAATAAAACATAAATGCAAAAATGGCAATGTGTTTGATAATGCACACTGGCTATTTACAAACAAGCAATGAAAACTGTCTTGAAAATAAATGTATTCAAGTTGTACAGAAAATACTGCAGAATTGAAAACAAAATTCTAGTACAGTCAAGTGCCTTCATATCCCAGTACCCTAACCCCTTCAAAATTTCCTAAGGAAAAGTCAAAGCTATTAGTGGAACACATTCAAATGCCACAAACAGGAGGGGCGGAATCTAACTTTCATGAGCATCTCTGTATCTTACTTAAAATGCTGCTCCTTGCTCTCTTTATCTTTTAGAGACCTTCTTCTGTCAATACTTATGATGGAAGTCAGAGATAATTCAGAGACAGATAAAAATGCTAACAGTTGCATTATATCCCCCTACTCCACCCTGTGCCTGCTCCCAAATTCTGGACATTGAACATTTTACTAAATGAGAAAAGAGACACTTGACTGGACATTTTTATACTGCAGTTAACAGTGAGGATGTCACAATACTCCTTCTGATTTCGAGTCATAGTGTGTTGCACTATGGGCCGCAACCAACATTTTACAAAGGAGAAAGGGGGAATGCAGCCTAAGTAGCTTTCACTCCTTTCCCCCCATTTTTACGGTAACATGACAAATAGGACTTGCAAATCACCCCTGCTGCAATAAGCCAGATAGTTACTGGGGCTTAGGATCTCCTCAGAGGCAATTGACAAGTCCCATATTACAGTCAGTGTTGGATAGCCCTGATGAAATTGACTTTAAAGTAGTTATTTTTAAAGAAGCAAATTAGCAGGTTCCCTCCCTGCCCCCAAGTAGATATAAAAATAATCTGTCACTGGAGCATATTGACCAAGTGTGTACGTTCCAGATCACAGTCAAATGGGCATTAAGTACCCAGTAGCAGTTTTGTGAATGCAGTCTGTCTTTAGGAGGCTTGGAAAAGCCAGGTTGATAACACTTCAAAACTTAAGGAGCTTATCTGTGGAGCAATTGATCAAAAGCAAAGATGAAAGCAGATGATTTAAAATCGAATAGGCAAGCAAATATGCAGAATTCATCATGCGAAAGGCTGGGCTGGATGAATCCCAAACCGGAATTAAGATTGCCGGAAAAAATATCAACAACCTCAGATATGCTGATGATACAACCTTGATGGCAGAAAGTGAGGAGGAATTGAAGAACCTTTTAATGAGGGTGAAAGAGGAAAGCGCAAAATATGGTCTGAAGCTCAACATCAAAAAAACTAAGATCATGGCCACTGGTCCCATCACCTCTTGGCAAATAGAAGGGGAAGAAATGGAGGCAGTGAGAGATTTCACTTTCTTGGGTTCCATGATCACTGCAGATGGTGACAGCAGTCACGAAATTAGAAGACGCCTGCTTCTTGGGAGAAAGGCAATGACAAACCTAGACAGCATCTTAAAAAGCAAAGACATCACCTTGCCAACAAAGGTCCGTATAGTTAAAGCTATGGTTTTCCCAGTAGTAATGTACGGAAGTGAGAGCTGGACCATCAAGAAGGCTGATCGCCGAAGAATTGATGCTTTTGAATTATGGTGCTGGAGGAGACTCTTGAGAGTCCCATGGACTGCAAGAAGATCAAACCTATCCATTCTCAAGGAAATCGGCCCTGAGTGCTCACTAGAAGGACAGATCCTGAAGTTGAGGCTCCAGTACTTTGGCCACCTCATGAGAAGAGAAGACTCCCTGGAAAAGACCCTGATGTTGGGAAAGATGGAGGGCACAAGGAGAAGGGGACGACAAAGGATGAGATGGTTGGACAGTGTTCTCGAAGCTACTAACATGAGTTTGGCCAAACTGCGGGAGGCAGTGAAGGATAGGCGTGCCTGGCGTGCTCTGGTCCATGGGGTCACGAAGAGTCGGACACGACTGAACGACTGAACGAACGAAAGGCAAGCAAATTAATGGCAATATGGTTTGCTGGAGAACCCAATTGGATAGGTTTTTTGTCCTTCCACAACTTTACAAGTTCTAATTTTAAGATTGTTTGGTGTTGTAGCACAACCACCATCCTCCTCAGCACAGAAATCCAGAACCAAGGTAAAATGGTTGCAAACAGTTAAGCTTGGGCATTAAATTGGCCATGCTCTCACTTAAACTAGGCCCAGATTTAGCATAGGAGCAACGTAAGAAATTCATGGTTACTTTGACAACTCTGGGACAATACTATGCCTGCTCTGGAAAAGCCTTTCCTGCAACCGAAACAGAAGTCATCTTTGAAAACAGCATAGGGCAGGTCCTGAACATAGAACGTGTACTGAAACATATAAAAATGGTACAGACTTGTGGAAGACAAGGTACTGTTTGACACTCCTTTCTTTTGTTATTATGTTCAAAGGGGACTAGACATGCTAGAGGTACCAACTCTTAGTTCATAAAGTCCTTTCTCCAGCCCAGAGTAGGAAAACGAACATTCAGGCACTAGCCCTCCTTTCAAAGAGTGACCACAAGCATGGAAAAGGTACTTTAATTTATTTCAAGGATTATTTGTACTGTGTGTCAGAACAGCAGCTATCTCTTCCCTAAGGTAGAAACAATTTTGCTAGGTTCATCCCTTTCCTACTCAAAAGTGCACTAGTTCAGACTCCTTCACTCATCCTAATAAAATCTATGTAGGTCAAATTCACAAGACAAGTGATAAATAACTTTTAAACTTTGGAGCCTTATTGCAAATGCAAGCAATTTCTGTTATTAAAAATAAGTGAAGTCATACAAAATTTCAGGGGTAAGTCTGTCAGGTGATGGAGTGATAAGTGAGTATGGAAAAAGTGAGGACACACAACTTAATGCTAATATATATATTAATGTCATCAAGAACACTAATGGAAAGTTTGGAGAGAAACTTCTGCCAACTTTAAGATAAATAAACCTAATATTTGTAATAACAAAATTTATTATATGACGAACTAACTACCTTCCATTTTTCTAACACATTTTTGTTTCCTGCTGAAATCACAGGATAACATAAATAATTCTGAAATTGGTGTATTGTGACATCCACCTACAATTTCTTGTATTGCAACACATTGCATACAAATAAAAAGCAGTTCGCATGATCTCATGCATAATTCTTGTTCCTGTTGAATGGGATGCAAAAAGAATTAAGAAGACTTACCCAGAGCCAAGTATTCAAGCCCTGAGGACAGGTGAAAGTGTGGGAAAGGAATAAAACATGGAAAACAGGCATTATTCTACTTAATGCTAGGAAATTTCCTCCAAGGAGATTGAATTTGGACACACTACAGATTTTAGATGCCAGGATTTTGCCTGCTGTTTCAAACAGCAACATGCAACACTATGAATATTTTCACTAACACACCTAGTGATCTACACTTACCCAATGTCATTACATCCTATGAAATGATTATGTAATGTCCACAATTTCCATTTTATGGACAACATACTGTCCCAAATTGTCTATTTCTCTTCTTGCCCATATCATCAGAGTTCCTTTCGTCCGAGTTCCTGCCACACATAAGCCCACTTCTTTACATCTAGCTACCCTTATATTTCACATGGTAAAACGAGCGGTGGAAGTAAGATTCCAACAATGCCAAACATGAATAAGTTTCATAATTCAAGTTGATTACTTTGATGGGTGGGTAGAGATCCAAAAAATAATTCCAGTTTATAAAAATTGTTAGAAGAAAACCATTTCTACTATCTAAAAATAAAGACTTCTTAGGCTTCCTTCTGAGAGTGTGGAAACCTAACTTCTACAAATAACGTAACTAAATACCTATTACAATTTAGGTATTGCTGTCTACAGCTGGAAGATCATGATGTCACCTGGTATCCAAACTTTTCCTGCATATGTACTACAGAATTTTAGAAGATGGATTTTATCTAATTAATTGCTGAAACCTTTGAAAATGATGGGTCAATGGGACTGAGTAGATGACATTCTGTACTTCACCACACACACTGTTTTTATTTTGGAATAAAATTTTGTTTTTATTTTGTGTGTGTATGTATACACAACAGAGAGGGTGGACAACAGGGTATGTCTTCACTTCTTTACAAATATTTAATGGCATCACAGGCTGCTTTGCACAGCCCCTTTTCAGCCCATCTCTATTTACTCTTTCTGCCAAGGTACAACTAATCCTACCCCCTTTGTGCCTATATCCCCCCTGCTAAGTATCTGTTTCCTCAGAATGATAGCATCTTATCCTGTTCCTAGATCACAAACACCCTGTTAATTGATGGCAACTGCAAAGCCACACATTTGCAGTTCACAGCTATGAGTGAAGTGTCCCTCATCAGCAAAAGCCTTTGGCTCCCTACAGAATCTAATCTTTAGGTCCAGTCTCTCAGTCACACAGATCAGTCAGCATCAAGACTCTTTCAAATCAATTTAAGACTTCTCACTCACCAAGTGGTATCTTTTTCTTCCTTATTTTCAGAACCTAAGCCAAACCTCAACTACTCTGCATGCTTTATCTATCACAAGTCTTCCCAGCAATCAAGCAGAGTACCATCCAATCTTGCAATATGGTTTAAGTGACAACTTGTCATAATGGCTGGTGCGGATAGGTGTTGTTGTCTATGGTGGCCTCACACTGGCTATGTGTGGCCTAGGTTAAAAAGCTAAATTCTGTGGAAGTGACAGAAATTTTAACACTTCTCAGTCCTTGCAACAGACCATGCAAAGGGTGAATGAAGTTGTACATCATACTAAGAACTAGACAGCAATGAACCATTCTTCTCAAATATGGACTGTATTATTCTGAAGCATACTACATTATTTGCTGTAACAAGACACCCGGATGAGGAATATCACCAATGCATAAGCTGAATAAAGATTGCAGAGCTATTAACAGGACATCTGGATCTCATTCATAAGTGATGCTTGAAGAAGCACACTACTGAAGCTTTGTAAGCATGATAAAATACATGCTACTGGCAATGTAATATTTATTCATTCACTGCAGAAACACTCCATGCACATATGCAAGACAATGTACATACCTTGCACATCAGTTCATCAAAATATAGGGTCACTGAGTTGTGCAATACTACAAAGTTATGCCCTTGTTTTTACAATACTGCAAGTTGCTAAGTAGAAGTAAGAGGGAGACATTCTCTATCACATTTGGAAGACTGAATAATTTGGGTTTACAGCAGTCAAATTGAAATGACCAAGTTGTTTTTGAAAGTAATATTTATTATTGTAAGAGTTCTAAAGACTGGGTGGAATATGCCATAGATATTTAAAGGCTTGAAGCCAATAGTTCAGTATTTAAAAACTTTTAAAACAAAATATATATTAGTTGCTGGAGCTAAGGCCTTCATTTAAGAACAAGTACAATGAAAAAAGGCATTTCCTTCTAGAGATCAATAAAAAAGATTTTCCTAATTACTGTATATTCTGGCGTATAAGACTACTTTTTAATCCAAGAAAATCTTCTCACCAGGAAAATCTTCTCAAAAGTCAGGGGTCGTCTTATACGCCAGGTGGAGAATCTGTGGTCGAGTATATCTCAAACTCTATATTTTAACTGGAAAAGTTGGGGGTCGTCTTATACGCCCAGTCATCTTATACGCTGGAAAATATGGTAATTGCTCCACAATGGACTAATCATTTTAATGACCAGAGACGATATCCAATGTTAGTCATACTCAAGAGTAGCTCCACTGAAATAAATGGACAAGTCATTTAAGGCTAATGATTTCAACAGGTCAAGTTTGTGTATGACCAGCATTGGGTGCCATCCCATATTTTTAAGTTAAAAGTGAGACTATGAATGAAAGATATCCACCAATTAAAAACAATATGATGTATCTAATTATTAATGAAGCCAGAGATGACTAACTTCTTCAGCTAGGGTTGTTAAATCTTCCCGCCCCTGCCCCCAAACTGCTTAGTGGGATAAAGGAGCAAGTGCCCAAGACACTCCATGGGCCATTTCCTTCTCTGGTTTAAGTGAATTTAAAAGGCATTTTGCTAAATGAATAAACAAAAAGTTGAATGCTATGATATGAAATATTCAAAGTGTTTTACTCCATCATAATATATATACAGACAACCATGCAAATATACAGGTAGATTACAGTGTAGCATTGCATCAAACTGACAGTCTTAGAGACGGTCTAGCACCTTAGAGCAGGCATCCCCAAACTCGGCCCTCCAGCTGTTTTGGGAACTACAACTCCCATCATCCCCAGCTAACAGGACCAGTGGTCAGGGATGATGGGAGTTGTGGTCCCAAAACAGCTGGAGGGCTGATTTTGGGGGTGCCTGCCTTAGAGACTAACAAATGTACTTTCACATAAGCTTCAATTGTGACAATAGCCCTAAAAGTGATCAGCAAATTTGGAATTCTTTCACAGTACAGGTGCTATGCTAGCATAGATAGAAAGATAGCATGGCTGATTTAAATTGATCACTATTATTACCGTGTACAGTAAGCTTGCAACTCACATGCATTTATCTTGTGTGCATTCACTTGATACTTAGAAAGGGGGCAGAAAGGGGGTAGGCGGAGAAGCTATAAAGTCTCAACTATCAGAAGTTTGGGAAATGCTTAAATATACAAATCATGCCCAACAAAAACATTTTAAGAAAAAATGATGAAATATGTACTTCAGTCTGATCCTTAGTCACAAATTTTTGTCGATCATCATCATATTTAGAAGGCTAAATCTTCTTATGTACAGTAGCATCAGAAAACAGGGAATGCAAGATAAGGAAAGATTTGCAGGGAGAAATAATTTTTGAAGATCAATAGGAGAAACTCCTCCCTATGAAGGTACAAGTCTAAATGGCATGGCAAGAACTTTGGTGCACGAGGGATGGGAGAGCTTGTGTTCAGTTTTCCTGTACCCTAAACACAGCCCACTACTTCCACATAATTTTAAATACTAGGAAAATCAATAGACCAGAAGGCAAGCTGCCGGTTTAATCCATTTCACTCCTGGAGTTGTTTCCACTGTTGATCAACAACCATCTACATGTGCAGATATGGAGCAATGCAGATAAACATCCATTCTTTCACATAAAGAGGAAATAAATATTTTAAACATTTCTAAACTTGTTCCAGTCAAAGGAGAGGGAGAGGATGTGAAACTTTTCATGAATACAAGCCAACAGGAGGCCTGTGACATTCACATTAAAAATTACACATGCTTCTATCACAGCAGTACTTATTTCACTGAAAACAGATTATTTTGGCTTTTACTAGATACTGTTTGAAGCACTACATAAAGCTGTATAAGTAGTCTGGCCAAAAACAGTGTATACCACATACTGGGCCAATTCAGATAAGCGGTGGGGGAAACCTCTGGCTGCTGGGCCTACATAGGCCAGGATGGGTCCAACTTGGACGGCAATGCCATCTCCCACAAACCACACTAGGTGTGGGCAGGTACAGCCATGTTTGCAAAGGACCAATCAAGAGCTTCCAGTTGTTCATTTGCAAGCAGGGCTCCTTGTCAGTGCTGATCACCTAATCTGAGTCAACAGGGAGCCCTGCTGGGATTGGTTGCACTAGGGAGTGAGGGGGCTCTTTTTCTCTGCTTAGAGGAAGCAGGTTGAATTCAAACTATTTCCTCCAAATAGAACATTTTTATCTCTGGAGATTATTCATCTGGAGGATGCAGTATGCATCCAAACAACTTCCCTTAAAAAGACTTCAGAGGCGTTACCTGTAACCACTGATCAACTAGCTGATGGTGGGTACAGCAAGTACTTTAGATTAAATGCAGATTCCTGTGTTCTCTGATGCCAAACAACTGTTGCTAATTTTAGCTATGGTTAGTGGAAGCAAGAGGCAGTGAAGGATAGGCGTGCCTGGCGTGCTCTGGTCCATGGGGTCACGAAGAGTCGGACACGACTGAACGACTGAACAACAACAACAAAGTGGAAACAAGTCAACTTCAAACCCCAGTTAATGAAGCTGGCTTGTTACCACTAACCATAACTAAAATTAACCACAAATTGGGTCTGGACAACACACTAAACTGTGGTTCATTTAAAAAGAGAAATTGAAGTGTTTTTTAAATCTCTTCTCACTCATTGCCTGGGGTGGGTGTGTTGTAAACCCAAGGCTCGCTAAGGCTTGTTCAAAATGTAGCCATACCGACAGCTGTATAAATACTTCAGTCCTGTGAAAATCTGTAAACAGCTTGAGCATGCAAGTGCCTTATTAGTCTCCAAATTATAGTTTCATAGTGAATGTTTGATTTTAAAAGCTGGGTACTTCAAAAGAACAGAGCTTGTCTCTGCCTCTGGTCTTAAATTAGCAATTTCCAAGAGACTTGTTTTTCAAAGCTCAAATTAAAAAGAAAAAGGAGTAACATACCTGTTATAGGCACATATCCAACTCCTTGCTGATACACTGTGGGCATCAGGACCACTGGCTGAGGCTGCATCATCATGGCAGCTGGTAAGGACTGGATATCAAAAGATAACAAAATAAATGAGTATTTGAAAATTATTCTAGGAACAAAACAAAGCAGCAGGAAATTGCACAAAAACCATTTAAGTCCTGCCATACAAAGCATAGGAAGCAACTTTTTGGTACAAGTCAATAAGTGCCAACACATCCCAGGAAAATTAAATGAGTTCCACTGAATTAAAATACATTTCAAAAGAACTATAATAACCTATAAATAGTGAGCTCCATCTGCTCAAATCAAGTTATACTTTTATGATAAATTACAGGCAGTTTAGATACTGTTTAGAGTATAATACTGAGCTTCAGAGGTAGAATACTGAGCTTCAGAATAATTTCTTTGGCCCAGATCCAGAAATATGAAAGTAGAAGAAATTCTGCTAGTGCTGCTGCTTTGTGAATTGGTGTGCAAGAGCTAACAGAAGACATTGTGCTACATTATGCAAGTACTTGCACAATGAATTGCACAGACAAACCACTTCTGGATAAAACCCTGCTTTTTGTACACTGTTACTTCTCACAATGTGAGAAGACTGGAATAAGCTTCATTTACAAATTTTGCTGTAGAAAAATATCATTCCCCAGTTTAGAAACAAAACATGAAGACCATCAGCAAAATTCTCTTCATTGCCCTTCATCGTTAATAATTGTTCTCTCATAAAAATATTACCATATATTAATATTCCCAAAGGTTTATCCATAACACACACAGTATTTTTAGTTAGACACAATGGACACTATATCAAGTGATCCAACGTTTTTACCTCATATCATCCAATTTTCTTAATATTTTGTACACTTGTTGAATGATCAAAACTAAGATTAATTCTCAAATTTAATTTTTTTATCTCATCCCATTTTCAAGTTATGAGGGTTTGAAATTTCCTTTTATTTATTTATTTATTTATTTATTTATTTATTTATTTATTTATTTGCAATTTTGGTTTTGCTGGACTACACGAAAACCTGAAAGGCTCAGCCCAGGTTTGATATACATCAAAACTAAAAACACCAATCTCTTCAGAACTACATGAGCTTTAATATGATATGTTACATGATGGACTTACTCTACATTTCAAATTTAAGTTACAAAACTTTAAAAAGTGATTTAAAAAAATTAATATGTTTAAAAATTTCCAAAAGTTGTATTGATTATTTAATATTTCTAAGCTACCTGCAAAATTTCTTCTTGGGGTCTCAATGGGAGACATATTTTTTAAAAAAATATTTTGTATGTACATGTCTGCCTTATTGGGTTCTATTTAGGATAAATGGGTCTTATTGGAGTAAAATATAACAGAATAAACAAGACTTCAACCATAATATCAGTTGCTTCAGGCATTTCTTTAGAAAGTTATTCAATTAAAAGGTGTCTGAAAAGCTAGTCAGGCTTTTCTTATAAAAATGTGTTCCAAAGCTGAGTGATAATTTGCTATTGCATGATAGGATTAATGCTTTGAATGACCCAATGTACTAAGTCTTGCTTAAATGAGAAAATAAAAATGTATTTAAACACGTTAAAAAGAATAAAATCTGTGCCCCCATCCTCTTAATTCTTCAATATGAGCATTTCATTTATTGCAGATTCATGTGCAAACAACTTCTTCCCTTCTCAAATTCACCTTAATAGCAATAAACTAGCACCCATAGATTTTTCTGGGGACAAAATTATGCAGATTAACCTTCCTCTACCACAGGGATGAAGAACCTGCAGCACTCTAGATGTTGTTATAGCTACCATCATCCCTGACAACTGGCTGTACTGGCTGGGGATGGCAGAAACTGGAGTCCAACAACATCAGGAGGGCTACAGGTCCCCACCCCTGCTCTACTGATATATTGCACCCATCTTAGGAAGTGACGTTTCTATAAATCAATACAAGTTTAGGAAAATTACCATAATTCTAAAAAAGGTGCTCAAGAAATATTATTAGCATGCCCTAAAAATAATGGGTATGATTCAGAGGCATGGTGTGCACAACATCCATGCACACATACCTAAGAGTTTGTTGCTTCTGAAAGGTTCCTTTACACCTGCCTTCATGGAAATCCCAAACAATTTATTTATTTCTTGGGGAATTTGGGAATTTACTGCAAGAGCCCTGAAGAAAGGGTGCCACTGGTATTCCCATGGTATTCCACCCCTCCTCAAAATGCTTTATAAATTTAGAGGAACTGAAAAGGTAATTTGGAGATTTTGTGGAAGGAGTTGCTGAAAAGGTATCTCTAGGAAAAGTCACGACACCCTATGGACCATGTCTTATGAATTCAATTATGTTAATCTTGGCTTTCAATATGCAGTTCTGTTAATTCTGATGCACCTTTACATGTTATCTACTCACTTCTCTATTCTATTAATGTATCAAACAGACTTTGAGTAGTTCAATATAGCAAGTTCCAGAAGTTCAGTGCCTTGGGTTCCAACAAAGCCTCTTTCTGCCCCATTTCGACAGCAAACTCATTGCCTCCTGCACTAAAACAACTATTGTCAATTAACTTACCGTATAAGACATGACTAGATTAATCATTCCTTCTTTGTCATCTCCTTGCCTTCCACTCAGGCTATACCATTCATCTTCTACCTTTCCTTGTTTCAGTGATTCAGGAATAGTAACGTGCGTCCAAGCAATGCGATCATCCATTGAAAACGCTCGCTGAAAGATACATATTTAGGCAATTATGAGGGGGGGGGAATTTAAAGGGACGGAAACATAAGTGTCACTATCACAGTTTGAAAATTTTGTTATTTCACAATAAAGTTAAAATAATTGTGCTTTCAATGGAATAAAGTTCTCATCTGTTCTTCAAAAGTAGGCTAATTGTCCTTCCTAATCCACTCATAAGGAGAAACACCATGGTTCATGGATAACTTGGAGCACTAAGATTGAGAGAAAAATAAACACAAGAACTGGAAAGTAACATTTCTTCAAACCTAGTGGATTTAATATAAAATTAAAGGGATCAATTCAAGTTACCGCTGAGCAGATAGGTCTAGGCCCATCAGCACAAGCATTTCTGCTTGTTTGATGAAACAATCTGCCCTCACTCCACCAGTATGCTGTTCTACGGATTCTCCCAAGTCAATTTGGGGCAGGGAGGCAAGGGGAAAGTCCTAATGCACCAGCAGAAATCCTTGTGTGGTTTTCTGCTGACAGGATTAGTTAGTTGAATTTGGCCCAAAGACTCTTACCAGTGCCAAACTTTTTCTACTGTCATTATAAGTTAAACAAACAGGAACTGAATAAGGAGATTTAAAAATGATGTGGAATTCCAAGGGTTGTATCCAATGATTACAAAGCAAAAAGCAACTACTTCCCTTTCCCCTCCCTCTATAGCTTTGTGCAACACAGTTCACAAATGTTTAGTAGTTCTGCCAACCTTCGAGAGTGGCTTTTGGGGAGGTACAGGGAGAAGGAGGATAAGGGAAAATATTGGATGTGTGAATTGCCTTTGGCTTTTTCAACCACTGGCTGCAACCTCAAGATTTTCTTTTACAAACACTACAATCCTGCACACAGTTGGGCTACTTAAAGCCTCTAAAGCAAGAGGAGGGAACCACTCTGAGCAAGAAGGTCAGATCAAATTATGGCCAACCCCCTGTGGACCACATTGGACAGATGGGCAGAGCTACAGAGGAATAACCAGGAGAACACTCTATGGCTCCTGGTTGTTTCTTTGCAGCTCCAGTTTTTTGTCCCACTCAAAGTCAATGATGTCAGGTCAGTGACATGTGGGTGTGGTGTGGCCAAGGGAGAACAGCCTTGTGGGGCTACACTGGAAGGTGAGACAAGCCTAACTGGGCAAGAAGCTTCTCACCCATGCTCTAAAGTAAATAAACCTAATTCATGCAAGTGAAACATTGCCTTGGAGATTTACCAGCATGAGAACTAGGAGCTACCTAGTTTGGGAGAAAAAAGTAACTGCCATATGGAAGCATGAACTGATTTTTATGTTTAAGAAAACACATTTTTGCACCGGTAATATGAAGTGTTTGCATTTATAGTCAAAGGGAAATAATTTCTGTTAGAGTTGCTAAACAACATGCTTTGCTTTATTGATGGAATCAAATAAGTGTTCTTGTGTACATGAAGGTCTTTTGATCCCTTGGGTAGCTCAGCTAACCGTTTTTGTAATTCTTCCATTCCATCTACAGCACTCAAAACATTTCCCATGCTGTTCTGGAGGATCACCTGACTATCTGGAGCTAATTTTGGGAGGCACAGGAGGCTGCATGGGGGAATTGGAAGCAAATGCCTGCCCTCCTTTCCCCATTAGCAGAGGCACTGAAGAGATCAAAAGCCTTTCCATAAACACAATGATACAGATTTCATAGTTTTTTGCCAATTTTGCTTAAAGAAGCAAACAAAGGTTCCGTATTTTTGTTAAGCTCAGCTCTCAATACAGACTACTTAGGATAAAGGCCAAAAAGCAAAAATGACAGTAGAGGCCCCAGAGAGAATGTTCTCATTTAGTATGAACTGAAACTTCATACTAATTGTGCCCCACGAACATCCCTCCTCCCCTAAGCCAACCTCTTTACAAATCAGGTTTTTTAAAAATGCTCTTACCTCGTCAAATATTTCCAGATAGAAAGAATCCACTCCAGGTGGAACAGTGCACTGAATAACTTTGTTCCATCGGGGATTTTTGGCTCCATTGTGAGCTGTGGGAGTTTCATAGACAGCATAGCCAAGTCGTATTCTGCAGTATGGATCCATGCGTGTCATGCCATAGTTTTTTGCCAATTTTGCCTAAGGAAGTAGACAAAGGAAATTAATAATGTTCTTATTAGCTTTCCACGCACCTTCCTAGACTGAAGTGACTACCCTTTTTAGTTGCCATCAGCATATCAATGGTGATATCAACCACTGAGAAGTAAAATTTTGTAAACAGAGTAGATTTGAATAAAGATTCAAATTAAGGCATCCTGCTCAATGAGTTACAATGCCTCAATTCAAATGAAATCTGCAATGGTTCCATTTAAATACACTCTGCCCACAGCACTACAGATCTACTTGTCCAAGTATAAATGCTGGCCATAATAAAGAAGATGTTCATATTGATTTATTTGTAGTTTAGGGCTTTTTTGTAATCCGTTAGCAACTGATTTAAGTGTTCATAGGGTTTATTTGCTGTGAGAACAAAGTCTGCATTCGTTTTCAAGGTATACATAGACAGAAAGAGCATAACCTTAGATAATGAATACCCAAAATCTTTGAAGTTTTTTCATTTAAATATTTCAAGTTACAATACATTTAACCAGTTATTCCAAAATCACCACAGAGCTACTAAAACTTTTCATGTTCTAAATAAGCACTTCAAAACCACCACAAAAATGTTAAATGTCTGAAGTTAAATGATGAAAAACCTACTGATGGAGAGCACATGTTCTCTCAATTCCTATATACTGCCTTCACAGTAGATGCTGATGACTGGTTTCATAGGAAGATTACACTAATATGCACTGAAATCATGCAATTCTGAACATAAACAGCAAGTCAAAACTGTATGCAGTTAGTTGTACCCTGCAAGATCAATGCAAACTGCTTATCAGCCAGGAACCAGTGATACTCTTTTTAAGGCTACTGTCAGCGTCTGTGCATAATAATTATGACAACACTGTATTTAGCACTACATCCAGGAACCTACAAAATGTAAACATGTGACACATCTAACATGTACATTTCGAAATACCTGCACTACAGTGATGCTCAGTCTCCCAACAGTACCCATTGCTCCTCCGTACTGTAACTGTTGAGCTGCTTGAGCATCCAACTGGATCTGTTGCTGTTGCTGAGTTGGGGTGATGCGAAGGAAATCTTGAGGAAGTTCACCAATATACACCTGTACAAGAAACACATAAACCAAAACATTATCCTCTTTGTTCCACCCTGCAATCTCCTATTTGTTCCTTTTAAATATATTTCACTCACAACTCCCTAGCATCCCCCTATCTACTTTGTAACCCCCTTCAACATAAGCTGTCAATAAGAACTGGGTGCATTATGAGACATTTACAACTAATGCAAAACTGACTCATTTAGACATCTGAAATGGAAACCCTTAAAAATAAATATTGTGAAAATTGACACCACAATGATTAGGACCCCCAAGCCCCATGTGAAAAGGAAATCAATGAAACAGGGAAATACCTGATTTGAGAATTTGAAGAGCTAAAGTAGGGTTGCTATAGTTGTTGAGCTTTTGGGGCAAAATTGCAAAAATATTTGATATTTTTGAACTATTTTTAAAGGAAACCTGCAAAAATGACACTGCTGACATGGGTTGTCATATGTCCAGATTTTACCAGACATTTTGCTGATTTCCACCCGGACACTGCTTTCGACTGCAGTATTCCAGGTATGCCTGGGAAATTCCGGACATATAGCATAACTGCTAAAGGTAAAGTTTAGTTGATTTTATTTATCTAACCATGGCTAGTGACTGTTAGCTATCCCCAGTGCTTCCCCCCCCAAAAAATGTTTAGGGGTACTCTCATTTTCCTACTCTTATTGAAATACTGCCCCTCAATGAGGACAAACATAGATTCACAAAATGTTTAGGGGTATGCGTACCCCTGCATACCCCCAGAAGAAAAGCACTGGCTATCCCTCTTTAGGATTGGAAGAAAGAAAAATGAGATGAATTATTACAAGTCATCCAAAATAAAAACCCCAGATACGAAGTTTTGTGGAATATTTTCTACCAAAGTGGGCCTACAATGTAGCTTGGGTTGTATAATGTCTCAAACAAAGGTACATGTGTTTTGCAACAGGAGCAGAGTACTATAATCTGCTTGTTTCAATAAGTTTGTTCTTTTTACGCCAACATATTAAACAGAAACTAAGAAAGTAATGTAAGAAACCTTTAAGGTGTATTTTTCTACCCCAAGCCAAATTCAAATGCTTCTTGAGGTAGTAAAATGTCCCCAAAATAAAGCTACATATGGTATATTTCAAAAGAAAGGTAGCTACCTACTTCTCTGGGCCAGTATTAAGTTGGTTTACTTGGTATGTTTTTTTACCCCAACTATTTTTCATTTACTTATAGAAAGGAATCTGTAAATGGTAAGTGGCTGAAATTTGGGGACAGTGTTTACTATGAGAAAAATACAGTGAAGGATTACAGTGTACATTTAATTATGTGAAAATTATGCAAACAAATGTGCACCAGAATTTCAACCCCTTTTTTCATATGAAACTTTAGCCTGCAATACTCCTGCTCATTGACATGCCCACATACCAACATTGGTGAAATTCAAGATTCTGATTATGGAGTAAAGTTAGAAACAAGGGTTGAAGTAGCCACATGATCAAAACTCTTACATAAAGGAAAGGTAGAAAACTGTGGTTATTTAATATTCCACAATGCAAATTGTTCTAAAACTGTACATCATAGGTAAAGCCCACTTTAACACTGTACCAATCTTTTTCTATACTAAATGAGGTAACATGTTAGGGATTCTAACAAAAAACAACATTAACAGGCAAGCTCAACAACCTTTGGTGTCCTGGTTTTTACTTTCTGAAATATGGCAACCCTACCCTAGAGTTCTCAACTCAAAAACACGTCTTCATAAATAGCATCATTTCCAGGGATATATAGGCCTTGGGCTACAGTTTTTTAATATGGCAGAGAGCTACTCATGTTCTCCAAGATAACATCTTTGAAGTGTGGGAGTTAACATAAAATTTAATTAGCAGAAGCAGCAGCTCCTGCTTTTGCCTCCGGACCGCAGCAAGATTAAACGCAGCTGGTAGGAGCTGAAATGCATTGAGGAAGTTTCAAGAGGAGGAATACAGTGGTACCTCAGTTTACAAACTTAATCCATTTCGGAAATCCGTTCTTAAACCGAGACATGCTTTCCCTAATGAGACCTCCCGCCGCCAGTGTCCTTCCACCATTTGGATTCTGTTCTCGGACTGAGGTAAAGTTCTCAAACCAATACACTATTTCCAGTTTTGCGGAGTTTGTAAACCAAATCGTTCTTAAACTGGACTATTCTTAAACCGAGGTACCACTGGTGGTACCTCCAGTTACAAACCTAATCCTTTCCAGAGGTCTGTTCTTAAGCTGAAACCGTTCTTAACATGAGGCATGCTTTCGCTAATGGGGCCTCCCGCTGCCACCGGCGTGCGACTTCTGCTCGCATCCCGGGGCAAAGTTCGCAACGACTTCCGGCGCGATCGCCATTGCCGGCGGTTGGGAGTCGTCTCGGGTCCGTGGCGGCTCCGGTTTTCTCCGGGGGTAGGAGCTCCGCAACCGCTTCGCGGGGCTCCGAAACCACGGGAAGAGCGTCCCATGGCAGGGTCTTCCAGCTGGCCCGCTTTGGTGCTGTCCAGTTCTCGAGCCTCCCTTGTAAAAGGGGGGCGTGAGTGAACTGGCGCCAGCGCCGGGCTGAGGAAGCAGTTCCCCAACCGGAGAAACTAGCGGCAGCCGCCGCCGGCTCTGAGCGATCCGAGCGATCCGTCCTTCTTTAATTGGCTTCAAAAGAAGAGATCCGTAAGTAACCAACTAAGTTGGTTTTAATTTGGACTTAAAAGAATAAAGAATTGGATTGCGGAGAGGAATGTAAAAGCGGAGGTCCGTTCCTCTCCCTGCCGAATCAAGAGGTAACATTGTTTCTGGCTGTTGCTGCATCTGGCTGTTACAATGTATCTATCGGAAAAAATGGCGGCTGAAATGTGAGCCTAAAGATGGAAAAGTACTGAACTCTGTTATTCCCTGCCTGCTTTTGCCATTTTTGGTTTCGCTTTTAAAATGACTTTAGATCCGGGAATCACCCAAGGAGAAAGGATAATTCTTTTGAAACTAGAACTCTTGAACCGAAAATTAGAACGACTGAACCGGGATATCGATGAAAAGTTCTTTGGAATCAAGACTTCTGAGAACTTTGCCAATGAACCTGAGGAGAACCTTGCTAAAGAACTTGAGGAAATTTTGGAAGAACGAGACACTGCAACTATGCAACTCCAAGAAGAAGGAAAACCCTATTGGTGTGAGAGGCCTAGGGTTGAGTTTGGACATATTATATCCGATTTCTAGGGTGGGAGCCCAGAAATGAAGGGAAAACAACCTTGGGAATTACAATTAGAAGATAACTGGAAATTCGAACTGGAGATGCTGGATGGCGACGTATCATATTTCCCGAAGAGCTCGGCAAGGATGTTATTGGACAGTGCTCTGGCTTTTGGATACAAAGAAAAAGAGGATATTCTGGACAATGGTCATGGAAAGAGGCCTGGTGGGTGATTCCGAAGTGGGGAGAAAAAAGGGTAAGAAGAGGGGTGGGGTGAAAGATTTTAGATGTGTAATCAGGAAGGCCTTCCATGGTACCCCGAAATCAGAGTGTTAAAAGAAAATTTGATTTGGTATAGAGAAGAGATGTCTGAACTGTTTTTAAAGAAGGATAGTTTTATATTATATAAGATGTAATTTAGAAATATTAGCAGCAGTCTTAGTGTAATAAGAGATAAATAAGGTCACAAGAAGTTAAGATTTGTATTAAGAAGTTGTATTTTGAAATTATTTTGATATTTTGATGATGAATAAAAGTTAGTTAAGATTATAAGAAGTTAAGTTTTGTATTATGAAGTAAAAAGTTTTGTATTAAGAAGTAAAATAACTTTGTAATTTTGATGTTATATGAAATAAGATTTTATGGAAATTATGAATTTAAGTGAGGAATAAGATAGATAGAAAGTTACTAAAGTAGATTGGAATTGAAAGCAGTGGAGAGAACGGGGGAAGTCCCCCTAATTAGATTGAAACAAGATTATAATTAAATTAAAGAAGTATTGATGTGTTCCGGTGTAGGTGTTAGGTATGTATGTAGGTATGTATTTTCTTTCTTTTCTTTCTGTTTTGTTTCTGTCTTTGTATTTGTTGTTCTTTTTTATGATGTGGTATATTTGTTTATGTTTGTTTTGGAAAATAATAAATTCTTGGGGGGGGGGGAAGTTCGCAACAAGGAGCATCTACTTCCGGGTTAGCGGAGCTCGTTACCTGAAGCATTCGTAAGGAGGACGGTACCTAACACGAGGTTCCACTGTACTGCTGTCCTACAAAGACTAGTTTAGGGCTCCTTCAAGAGTATCAAGAATATCACAACTGAGCATGAAAAACCCTGAAGTAACATACAAAGACAACTCAGTATGTTGTGGATTCTGTAATGGAAAAAGCATTCTTGACTTTAAAAGGAAACATTTTTGCAAGTGATTTTCTTCAACTTCCCCCTGGCAGCTAACATTGACACTGTGGTCAATAACACCAGCAGCATAGTATTGAATTCCTCATCCATTACTAGTATGCCTTTCATTGTCCCTAGAAAAGTGTCTGAAACATATGTATATTTTAACCCAGAGAATTCCCAGAGCAACTCATTTACAAAACCAGTTAAAATTCGCAAGCAATAAAATCTGTTTAGAACACTATAACAAAATAAGACATAATGCAAGAACTGCAAACATCATGACCAGGAAAGCAGTTTTTCCTGTGCTAAGTAAACCTTCACCAAGGACAAAATCAAAAGTCAGGACAGCACTACTAAAATGGCCATATCTCCAGTCCCCATCTCTCTTACCTATGGTATCCAGAGAAGAGCCTCCAAAACAGATCTTAATGCATGGGGAGGCTGAGGGCGGCGGGAATGGTACTTAAGATATCCAGGCCTCAGGCCCCTTGGGCTTTAAAAGTTAAAATCACCAATCATTCTTGGAAACAGACCACTGACAAACTGTCCTGCATTAACTCAGTATCACCCTTTACTGCCTGCCTAACAGCTGGATCTAGAACATCTTGTTTTCTGATGATTCAGCGAATGAAGACTACTGTCCTATAATATGCATATGCTTCAGACTAGAAACTAATGTTAAGAATAAAGATGAAGAAAAATGCCTATCAAATTAAAATAAAATGAACATTTATTTTTTAAAAATATATATTGTAAAGTTGTGCAAAGAAAGACCTATTCTGGTTACAAACTTGTAAAATAAGACAGTCTTATCTTAGTTACACAATATACCAAAATTATCACCTTAAGTTATATAAATAACAAGTCCAAATTCTCTATATGATCATTTGCTCTGCAAAAAGTCTACTTTAAAAACTTCATCATTTGTTCATGTTACTCACCTCTTAGTTCAGTTGCAGAGAGAGGACAGAAGTAACTCGTAAAACCTCTATACGATACTGCACAGACATTTAATCAGTATGCAGCAGGGAAACTTGTATTTATGCTTGAGAACCAGAATGAAATGCACACTCAATTGGTTTTACACAGAAGGCAGAAAAACAAATTATAGGTCACAACTATCACAGAATCTTAGAGTTGGAAGGTACACCAAGGGTCATCTAGTCCAGTGTTTTTCAACCACTGTTCCGCGGCACACTAGTGTGCCGCGAGATGTTGCCTGGTGTGCCGTGGGAAAAATTGAAAAATTCAAGAGAATTACTTTATATATAGTCAATATAGGCACAGAGTTAAATTTTTTAACATTTTCTAATGGTGGTGTGCCTCGTGATTTTTTTCATGAAACAAGTGTGCCTTTGCCCAAAAAAGGTTGAAAAACACTGATCTAGTCCAACCCCCTGCAATGCAGGAATCTCAGCTAAAGCACCCATGACAGATGGCCATCCAACCTGTTTTAAAACCTCAAGGAAGGAGAGTGCACCACCTCTTGTGAGAGTCTGTTCCAATGATGAACAGTTCTTAGTGTCAGAAAGTTTTTCAGAATGTTTAGTCATAATCTCATTTCATGCAACTTGAAGCCATTGGTTCGAGTCCTACCTTCCAGAGCAGGAGAAAACAAGCATGCTCCCCCCTTTATGTGACAGCCCTTAAGCTATTTGAACATGGCTATCATATATCCTCTCAGTCTCCTTTTTCAGGCTAAACATACCCAGCTCCTTCAAGCACCCCTCATAAGGTTTAGTTCCCAGACCCGTGATCATCTTGGTTGCCCTCATCAGCACACGTTCCAGCTTGTCAACACCCTTCTTAAACTGTGGTGCCCAGAACTGGATACAGTATTCCAAATGTGGTCTGACTAAGGCAGAACACAGTGGTACTATTACTCCCCTTGATCTGGACACTATACTTCTGTTGATGCAGCACAAAACAGCATTAGCTTTTCTTTTCTTTCTTTTTTTGCTGCCGCATCACACTGTTGACTCATGTTAAGCTGTGGTCCACCAAGACCTCTAGATCCTTTTCACATGTACTGCTAGTAAGCCAGGTGTCCCCCATCTTGTATTTATGCATCTGGTTCTTCCTGCCTAAGTGCAGAACCTTACATCTGTCCCTACTGAAATTCATTTTGTTAGCTTGTGCTCAGTTCTCCAATCTGTTAAGGTCATTTTGAATTCTGATTCTGTCTTCTGCTGCTTTAGCTACCCTTCCAAGTTTAGTGTCATCTGCAAATCTGATAAGCATCCCCTCAATTCCTTCATCCAAGTCATTTATAAAGACGTTGAACAACAACAGGCCCAGGACAGAACCCTGCGGCACCCCACTTCTCACTTTTTCCAGGATGACAAGGAACCGTTTTGGGTTTGGTCAGTCAACCAGCTATAAATCCACCTAACAATTACCTTGTTCAACCCACATTTTACCATCTTTCTCACGAGAATATCATGGGGGACTTTTTCAAAAGCCTTACTGAAATCAAGATACACTATGTCCACAGCATTTCTCTGATCCACCAAGTTTGTAATTCCATCAAAAAATGGTAATACCAATGGTGTTACCCCCGCCCAGCAGTCCAAATAGTCTTTAAACACACACAGAGAGAGATTTTCCTAGTAAGTAAAAACAAACTAGCCAACTTAAGAAATTGGCTTCTACATACGATTCATAGACCCAAAGGGTCTTTTCTAGATGCTGTTTGTCAAAAACTGCTGTTTGGAAGTTGTACCACAAAAGTCTACCGAACTTAAGATTCTTCAATATTGACAATGTATAACATAATTAATTTACAATTATGACAAATACAATGGAAAAAGTAAAAATCCATATTAAAAGCAGGTGAAACAAAAACAAAAACAAGAACAAAAAACCTATCAAAAATGAGAACCAGGAATTCAAAAGGCCCAAAAAGTACATAGTGCTATAGAGTTGGTATAGTACACTGGGTAAGAGACAAAGGTTGGAAACCAATATTGTGCCAGCAAAATGTTGGTTGGGGGGTTGCAGACGGCTGCAGGGTGAAGAAGTTTGTCCGAGCTGAAGTCCATTCTGGAAGCAGGACACAATTACATAGCTCCCTTAGCTATGAATTAATCTTTGGATCAAATTTTTTTTTTTTTTAAACAGAATTTATTGACATTTTCACAAAATAACACAAACCCAACCCCCACACCTACAAATATCAAAACAAATACAAATACACATAATGTCAGGATTCTTCTTCTTATCTGTATACCTTACTAAAAAAAAAAATTTCTAGTTCCAAATCTTGACGTTTGACTTCCCCCGCCTATACACCTTCGGTTTTAAAACAGTACACTATTTCCTTAACAACTTTTCTCTATAAAAATTTAACTTTACTTAAAAAAGAAAAAACACCTTTGTCTTAATCATTGCGTTATAACCTAAAACTTAACCAAATATTCTTACAGCTAAACTTATTTCTTCTATCATTTATCATGCTGCTTTAACCTAAATTCAATATCTCCTTACTTATTTAAAATAGACTTATGATTAACAAACTTCACACTCCGATTTCGGATGCCATGGCAGACCATCTATATTACACATTAATTGGTTCAACCCACTCCCCTTCTGTCCATTATCTTCTCCTGTCCTTCACCAGAACCGGATCTCCTATTATATTCTTCTGAATGTCCACAGATCCAGGTTGCAACCACCACAAACCCTGCATCGAGCTCCAAGATGTTCATCCTCTCCATTCTGAGTTTCTCCGTGCCTTTGTGCCATGCTTCTTCTTCTTGTAGAAATCTTGATTCTATGTCCCTCGGCCCCGAGCTGCCACCTCGGAGTCTGGATATTAAAAATCTTTCCGTTCCAGGGCTGCTGCCACCCCCTGAAATCGGCCCCTGTTCCATTCGGATTTGCTCAGCCATCTCCAACCATCCTTCCAACACATCTTCCAGCTCTTTGCAAAAGTCTGTTTCCATTGAATAAAACTTTCGAAAAGCCTCCTCTGTGGACAACAAATTCTTTCCATTTATAATCGCACTCAAGGCTCTTAATTTTCGATCAAGCAGTTCCAGTTGAAAGACAGTAAGCTTTTCCTCCTCCTCCCAGTCCTTCAGTGCCAACATAAGCGCAAAGTCCAACATCTTCGGGGGGAGGTGGGTATCAAGTTACGTTTCCTGTCTTTTCCTTCCTTTGTCTCAATTTTTTCCTACGCAAGTCCAAATCGCCGCCATTTCTTCCGATGCCAGAGTATAAAGACCAAAACTTCAAATGGAGATATTTTTTCCTCAGTTAACCCCCAAAAGGAGATCTCAACAGACTCAGCTTTCAAATTCTAAATGCTTTCTATTGATTGTTGTAGCAGCAGTCACTTAAAGAGTTAATTTCTTTCACCACCCGAAGGGAGAGAGGCGGGCTGCCTTTCTTCTTAATCCCAGAGCTTTCCCGGAATACAAAGAGTCAGTCAATTACTCACAGCTTCTGGTTTCTTAGCAACTCCTTAATGACAGGTAGAACAGAGACGCTCATCACGGACTTTGCCGCCGCATGTAAACATCCCGGTTGGGGCATGTCCCCTAAAGCCCGGCTCCGTGGTCCCTTCACCCCCACTCCCCCTTTACAGGGGGCGCGGGGGAAGGGTTCGGAGCACAACGGGCACAGCCGGGGAGCCCAGGGCACGGGACGCTCTTCCCGCGCCCCAACCGAAGCCCCGCTATGCGGCTGCAGGGCTCCTGACCCCCGGGATGAACTGGGTGCTTCGCAGCCGAAGCAGCCCACGACCATCCATAATGGCGCCAGCCGCCGGAAGTCAATCTTTGGATCAAATTTTGCCTCTGCCATTACCTTTAGGCAAGTCACTCTCTCTCCATCTCAGACCCTTACCTGCAAGCTTGGGATGATACTAACTTATGTTATAGGATAAATAAAGTAAGTGGAGTGTTGTCAACATTATGTAACTGGTTTAATTAAAGGTTTGATCCTTTCTTTTGCTGCTCCCTTAATGTTGTTCTGTGATTTATAATGTTTTTTAAAACTGTAAATAGCTTTGAAGTCACTTGTGACATAAAGTGGTATATAAGCATATTAATAATAATAATAATAATAATAATAATAATAATAATAATAATAATAATAATAATAACAATAATAATAATAATAATAGGCTACTGTTAAAGTGCACAAAATCTGAACACCATAATATCTTTGATTATAACCAAAACTGAATCTTCTTATTTGGCAACTGATATAGGATCCAACTTAGGAGAATCCTTTATTTATAAAACTCTTTCCTTGTTTTTGCATAACACTAAACAAACATAATATCTGAACACAGTAAGATCATTCAATACAACAACAACAGCTTGGATCCTAAATAGCCTAATGTTAAGTTAATTGAAGGAGGCTGCTGAGGGAGGGGGAAATTGTCCAAAATCAGGCAGACTTCTGATTTGGAGTATTGCTCCTAACCATCCCTCTTCAGCCCCAGCCACCATTACCAAGATGGCTGCCCAAGGTTGGATTTGGGGTAGGACAGAACAGACAGGAAAATATGCTTCTGTAAAGTTGCGTTAATTAACTTATATTATGATCCAAACTATTTTCATACCGATTATGTTTGTGCACACATTCAAAACCAGATCTATGATGCACAAAAGAAGTCCTGTACACTACAACTCTTTCCTTATTATCTCAAAACCATCCGATTCTGTATTTTGAGAGGGTTCTGTTTATTGGATTGAGTGTCCCAACTGCATTGCAAGTATTATGTGAAATATAAATCCTATTAATACTGTGCCTGTAACACAGACTACTAGTACATCCCCCCCGTCACATACCTCTACTATTTTTAAAAATTACAATTTACTTATTATCCTAAAAAGCTGAGTGCCTTCTCACTCCACTAGCTGAACATAAGAGCACAGCAGCATATTTGTTTTGAAGTTCTGAATACGAGCAATGAACTTTGTTTTTATTTTATTTTTATTTTTTTAAACAGAATTTATTAACATTTTCATAATATAACACAAACCCAACCCCACACCTACAAATACAAAAACAAATACAAATACACATAAAGTCAGGATTCTTCTTCTTATTTGTAACCTTACAAAGAAAAAAAAAATTCTAGTTCTGAATCTTGACGCTTGACTTCCCCCGCCTTTTCACCTTCGGTTTTAATTCAATATACTATTTCCTTAACAACTTTTCTCTGTAAAAAATTTAACTTTACTTAAAAAAAAAAAGAAAACATACTTATCTCAATCTTTGCATTATACCTTAAATCGTAACCAAATATTCTTATAGCTAAACTTATTTCTTCTGTCCTTTATCATGCTGCTTTTAACTTAAAATTCAATATCTCCTTACTTATTTAAAATAAACTTATCATTAACAGACTTCACACTCCGACTTCGGATACCATGGCAGACCATTTAGATTATACATTTAATTCTTCAACCCACTCCCCCTCTGTCCATTGTCTTTTCCTGTCTTTCTCCAGCGCCAAATCTCCCATTGTCTTCCTCCAAGTGTCCACAGATCCAGGCTGCATCCACAGCAAACCCCGCATCGAGCCTCAGGGCGTTTCTCATCTGCATTCTGGGCTCCTCCGTTTCTTTTGCTTCTTCTTCTTGTAAAAATTCTGAATCCATGTCCCTTGCCCCCGAGCTGCCACCTCGGGGTCTGGATATTGTAAATTTTCCCATTTCCAGTTGCTTTTCCCGGATTTGCCCAGCCATCTCAGACCATCTTTCAAACGCCCCTCCCAGCTCTTTGCCAAGGCATGATTCCATTGTGTAGAACTTTTGGAAAGCCTCCTCTGTGGAAAGTAGATCTTTTTTATGAATAATTCCACTCAAGGCTTGTAGTTTCCGATCAAGCAGTTCCATCTGCAAAATAGTGAGCTTTTCCTCATCCTTTAAATATGAGTTCGATGCCAGTGTGAGCGCGAAGTCCAGCATTTTAAGAGAGAGGGTGAGTGTCAGATTTCAGTTCCTGTCTCTTCCTTCCTTTGTTTCAAATTTTTCCTACGACACACCAAGTCGCCGCCATTTCTCCGAAGCAGGAGTATAAAGACCAAGACTTCAAGCAGAGATATTTTTCCCCCAATTAACCCCCGAAGGGAGATCTCAACAGACTCAGTTTTCAAATTCCAAATACTTTCTATTGATTGTTGTGGCAGCAGTCACTTAAAGAGTTAATTTCTTTCGCCAGCCGAAGGGAGGGAGGCGGGCTGCCTTTCTTCTTTCCCCCAGAGCATTCCAGGAAAACAAAGAGTCAATCAATTACTCACAGCCTCTGGGTTCTTATCAGCTCCTTAATGACAGGTAGAACTTAGACGCTCATCACAGGCTTAGCCGCCGCAATTTCATCCCGGTTGGGGCATGTCCCCTATAGCCCGGCTCCGTCGTCCCTTCACCCCCACTCCCCCTTTACAGGGGGTGCGGGGGAAGGGTTCGGAGCCACAACGGGCACAGCCGGGGAGCCCAGGGAGCGGGACGCTCTTCCCGCTCCCCAACCGGAGCCCCGCTATGCGGCTGCAGGGCTCCTAACCCCCGGAATGAACTGGGTGCTTCGCAGCCGAAGCATCCCACGACCACCCATAATGGCGTCCGCAGCCGGAAGTGAACTTTGTTTTTAAAGAGCTTTTCAAGCTAAGTTTTTTCTAAGCTCCTACTGAAGCATGCATACATTGTTTAAAAAATAAAATACCAAACAGTAACTTCAACCAAAATGCAGCAGGGATTATACAGAGTGTACCTGTCTAGCAATGCACAGAGATAAAAACTAGAAAAGCAGACTTTACAAGTCTTTTCAGATAAAGCCTCCATAAATCTACTCCCCAGGTGAAATTGTCCCTGTCCTCTGGCACAGTAGGGCGCACAGCAGCAGAGAGATCCCCAGAGTTCTCTGGAAATTGCAAAGAACTGAAAGCAGCACCTTATATCAAGGTGGGCAGAAGATAGATGGGGATCTATTAACTTACCTGTGGGTGACTGGCGGTATAAGTATAAAAGCTTAATCTCCCAATTTTTAAAAATCATTTTTATTAGGTTTTTTCCTCTTATAACAATATTTGCAATCATTACATTACATTCAAATTTCGATTTCCCCCTTCCCTACTGACTTCCTTCAACTTCCGTCCCTGGTTTATTACATCTCATATTAAAATTTCTGCTATTTGTATATTCATATTGCCATACCATCAAAGGAACAATGGCCAGATAAACTGATGAACTATGCAGAGCTGGCAAAGTTAACAGATAGACTACGTGAAAAAGACAATAGTGACTTTGAAAAAGAATGGGAATGGGAACCCTTCACAACATACTTGCAGAAACAACAAAGAACATAGTCATTGGCAGAATTTAAATAAACATTTGCAATTTTATTTATAAACAACAAGTAATCTCCCATCACTTTAAACAACTGCAACAAAAAGGCACACCCTTAAATTTGTTTGCTGAAGTGAAGAAATCTTGGGCAAGGAGGAGGAGAAACTAGGAATGTATTTTTATGTGTAATGGCTCAGTTCTGCTACTAAAAACAACTTCTTTGATTGTGAATGTGCTTCGAGACACTCTGTAGCTCAGTTCTAAGTGTATTTTCCCCACCCTGCCACAAATCTGCACCTAGCTCGTTGGTGGATGTAGGGTTCTTATAAAAGCAGAGTAAATTGCCCAAGGCAAAACTCTGCCGATCCCCATCTTATGCCACCCCTTTCCTTCCACTCTTCCATACTGGAGAGCTAGAGGAGGAAAGCTTTGAAGCAGGCAGACATAATGTGTAGAATTTGTGCTGCTTCTGCTTGTCCAAAAATCCCAATATGGCAAGGGACACCCACTAAGCCTCATGCACAGGGCAAGCAGGAGGTCCCGGTTCTAGAATGTGAAGGGACCTGAAAGCACAGAGAAGGCTCCTTGTTTGTCCTCAACACTATGACAGAAACAGTGTGGGTAGGAGAAACACTTTGGAGGAGAGGCTAAAAGCACAAATCTAAACCCCCTTTCAACTAGCGTGACCTCTACATGCAAGTAACATGTACAGAGAGAGGGGTTGAGCATTAGCATCATCAGACATATGTGCCTAAAACTTTAGTAAAAATTTCTTATGCTAAATAATATGTTCTACCCATGCTCTTTACTTTCTTGTTGATATTTTCTTCAATAAAACTTTGATTCTAAATATTTATTTAGGCTTTTGTTAAGATAACAGATTAGCTATCTGGGTTACCTTTATTCCTATATACTGCCACAGTGAGCAATGGATTTATTTAAAACTTTTCTTGAGGGCCTATATGATGTGTCAACTCTTTTATTCTTAGATGGAGGTTGACTGTATGAAGTACTTGCTGATGAAGGGAGGATTTGAAAAGGCAAGTCTTTTCAAACTAAGGTATCTAAAACTATGCAGTAGGCACTTAACCACGATGAACAGCAAAAAGGAGTATGTCATTTAAAATGAGGATCTAAGAGCGTAATCCTATGCCCATTTACCTGAGTGTAAGCTCCAATGAAACCCATGGTACTTACATCTGAGTAGACATGTATAGATTAGTACTAAGACTCCAAACCTACAGTCTACATTGGATGTCTCCAATCTGATACTTTAAATGCATGAGGGAACTATGTTTTTTCAAAGCTATGTTACTTGAGTTGTAAAAATAGCATTTGTGCTGTCATTTACATGAAAGGCATTTCTCCCACCTATTAGTTAGAACTAGAAACATCTTGTATGTATTTCCATCTCTTAAATTTGTTGCACTGGGTTATCTGTAATACATGTAATTTTACAGACCCTCATGCCACCCTAGATTGTTAATGAAGCCACAAACTACAACAAGTATTTATTTTAAGAACAGTTTAGAAAGGCACATAAAGGAGTACCGGTATATCCATCTCAAAATCTGCTTGGTATGCTAGAGTCAGTTCATGAGAACCGCAAAGCTCAACTATTTATTCACTCACAGCTGCAGAGAAGTGCAAACATACTCAAGTTATTTAAACATACTGTACAATATTTTTAAAAATCTTTTGACCATATTATTTTTTCTAAAATATACCTTATTATGGGTAGTTTTGCACTGTCAACCCCCACATACTTTTTGAAATAAGCTAAAATCCACATGAAATAGTATAGTGCCATTACAGATAAGCAAACTGATCTCAAAGAATTCTGAACTCCCACACAATGCATTTCCAAAGTAGACTGTCCTTGCCTAGCAATGGGAAAAGGTATCATTACAGTAGAGGAAAAATGGTTGTGGGATTAACTACCTTTGAAGGCAACATACCTTCAAAGGCCATATTGGCTGTGAGTCTTGGGGGACCTGCTCCCTGCCTTGCAGGCCTCTTCTGCCAATCCTAGGAGGGTATGGCCCAGACTAACTGCAGTACAAATGCTGAGACACCTGAATGGACTCTTGGGTTGGGTATTGCTTAGTGGGTCTTGTTGTTGTTGTTGTTGTTGTTGTTGTTACTCAAATTGTTTTAAATGGTTTTTAACTGCTTTTTTAACTTGAATGGTTTAAATTTGGGGTTTTGTTGCTTTTAATTGAAAGACATGGGATGTGCCTGGGAAGAGATTAGCTGGGGAGAATGGGATGGGGGGCAATCACAGTGGTTCAAAATAGGGAGTGTCGGAGGCGGGGCAGGCTAGGTAAGGGGCACATGGCAGTTAGTGACTGTGCCATGTGGCAGTCCCCCTTCCAAGCATTTGTACTGCAGTTAGTCTGGGCCATACCCTCCTAGGATTGGGAGTTGTCCTATCAGTCAGTCCTTGGGTCTGCAGCTGCTGTTGCTGAATGCCAGGTCAACTGAGTAAGATCTCATGTATCCATGATTTGACTGTGGATGAGGAGGCTGATCTGGTCTGTATGACTGTGACCTACAAGGATGAGCAGAGTTGAGCTGGTCTCATGCAGCTGTGCCCACCTGGATACTCAGTGCAGCATCAGGGCAGACTTGAGGGTCAAGGAGGGGGGGGCTGCTGTGGTCTATTCCACTTGTCAGGAATGCCTAACGCCTTCTCTTCAACCAGGTGTTTGGCTGATTAACATTCTATGGCTTTTTATATGTGTTTGTGGGAAGGGGGTTATTGGTTTGGTTTTTGTTTTATTGTGTATCTGGTATTCTCATTTTTTGTTTTTCTGTTGTGAACTGACTGCCCTGGGATCTTCAGATGAAAGGCAGTATACAAATTGAATAAATAATAACCACAACAATAAAACAAAATGAGAAAAACTAAGTTAACATGCAGAGATATGCTACACTTGCATAGGAATATCATTTGAATGAATGAATACCTTGTATTGACATTGTTATTTCCTTGAAGGTGGCAGTTGCTAAAGCACTGTCACTGGTGGCTGCATGTACAGCTATGAGAGGTAGCAGCTAAGGCAAACAGCACCCTCTCTGCAAGCCCACCATAGCCTGAAGGAAGTCCTACACACTCCAAAACTGACTGTCCTGTATGAACTGGTCCTAAGGTTCAAACTGTGTGCATGTGAAATGTATGAATATTCTCTAGACTTACTTCAAATGCATTAGTTACATAAAGAATAAGGCTTAGGGCAGTGAAGTTCCAGTACAACAATTTGCTTTACCTTTTTTATATCTTAAGCTATTCTTTTTTGTCCATTAAGACATTATCTATGCTACAGAAGAGATGAAACAGATTTTGCAAAGTAGCCACCCAGAAAATGCAGGCCCCCCCAGGCTACAAAAGTGTCTGACATTTATGGGGGTTTTAATATTGAATTTAATTTATGACATTTGGGGACAAATTTCACTACTTTCTCTGAGCATAGGTTACATTTTAAATCGCTTTCAAAATGAAAGCTGAAGTTATAGTTACAGTGGTTGAGTTAGAACAAATAGTGTAACAGTCTGCAAGTAAACAAAGTAATTCTCCCGCTCACAGCTAGAAACTAAATCACTACGAGGCTAAAGGATGTAAGTGAAGATGCTTCACAATCCACAAGGGTATCAACAAGAAATTCATAACCCATCCCTGTTACCAAAACAGAACAGCTTATACAGTACTATAAACAAGCCTAGATAGGCACACTTGATTTTAAGTGTGAAAACTGTAAAATAATAGAATTGTAGATTTGTAGATTTGGAAGGGACTCCTCACGGGCAATCTGTCAAAGTGTAGAACCTTACATTTGTCCCTACTGAAATTAATTTTGTTAGTTTTGGCCCAGTTCTCCAATTTGTTATGGCAATCTTGAATCCCTATTCTGTGGCAATAGCTATCCCTCACAATTTGGTGTGGTGCTCTATTGGCATTTCACCAAAATAAGAACAAAGATACAAGACAAACAAATTGCAATACCCCCTGGGGCACGCCAACGGATACTTAGTTATAGTGGGCAATGATCAACAGTAGCAGAACTACAAATAGACAAATTTGAAGGAGTTAATTAAAGTCAATTATGTCCTTTTTACCGCCCCCACCGCCCCTCCCCAGCGACGCCCCTGCGTTTAGGGCTTTAAAGGTCAACACCAACACTTTGAATTGTGCTCGGAAACGTACTGGGAGCCAATGCAGATCTCTCAGGACCGGTGTTATGTGGTCCCGGCGGCCACTCCCAGTCACCAGTCTAGCTGCCGCATTCTGGATTAATTGCAGTTTCCGGGTCACCTTCAAAGGTAGCCCCACGTAGAGCGCATTGCAGTAGTCCAAGCGGGAGATAACCAGTGCATGCACCACTCTGGTGAGACAGTCTGCGGGCCAGTAGGGTCTCAGCCTGCATACCAGATGGAGCTGGTATACAGCTGCCCTGGACAGAGAATTGATCTGCGCCTCCATGGACAGCTGTGAGTCCAAAATGACACCTAGGCTGCGCACCTGGTCTTTCAGGGGCACGGTTACCCCATTCAGGACCAGGGAGTCCCCCACACCCACCTGCCCCCTGTCCCCCAAGAACAGTACTCTGTCTTGTCAGGATTCAACCTCAATCTGTTAGCCACCATCTATCTGGCAACCACCTCCAGACACTCACACAGGACCTTCAGTGCCTCCACTGGTTCTGATTTGAAGGAGAGGTAGAGCTGGGTATCATCTGCATACTGAAGATCTCTCCCAACAGCTTCATATAGATGTTAAAAAGCATGAGGGACAGGATGAAGTCCTGAAGCACCCCACAAGCGAGAGCCCAGGGGGGCCGAACACTCATCCCCCAACACTACTTACTGGACACAGCCCAGGAGGAAGGAGCGGAACCACTGCATAAGTGTCCCCAGCTCCTCTAGACAGTCCAAAAGGATGCCATGGCCAATGGTATCAAAGGCCACTGAGAGATCCAGCAGAACTAGGAAACAGCTTTCACCTCTGTCTCTAGCCTGGGGGCCCGTCAGAGATCATCGACCAGCGCGACCAAGGCAGTTTCAGTCCCATAATGAGACCTGAATCCCGACTGGAAGGGATCCAAATGGCCCACATTTTCCAGGCATGCCTGGAGTTGTTCAGCAACCACCCTCTCAATCACATTAGTGTGTGCTTCTCACACTAATGACATTTTCAAGAGACAAGATAACATCCATGCAGTAATACTGAGAAATTGTAAACCAAAACTATTATGAACTTAGCCACAGCTTGTAATTTGAGTCATTGTTTGTTCCCCTGCAATGTGTGCATTGGCTTGTGCATTTGACAGTGTTGTGCCTATACAGTATACTCAATATATGAATCTCACTGAATTCAATAGGATTTGGGTCACGGTAAGGAATTTTTAACTGAGGGTGGGTCATCAAGAACAGGAGTAGATACAGATGGCGCTGTGGGTTAAACCACATAGTCTAGGGCTTGCTGATCAGAAGGTCGGCGGTTCGAATCCCTGCCATGGGGTGAGCTCCCTTTGTTCGGTCCCAGCTCCTGCCCACCTAGCAGTTCGGAAGCATGTCAAAGTGCAAGTAGATAAATAGGGACCGCTCCAGCGGGAAGGTAAATGGCGTTTCTGTGCGCTCCTCTGGTTCGCCAGAAACGGCTTTGTCATGCTGGCCACTTGACCCAGAAGCTGTCGGCGGACAAACACCGGCTCCCTCGGCCTAAAGAGTGAGATGAGCGCCACAACCCTAGAGTTGGACACGACTGACCTGATGGTCAGGGGTCCCTTTACCTTTAAGGAATTTTTAACTGAGGGTGGGTCATCAAGAACAGGAGTGGACAGTAAGACTAGTTAGTGGTGGAAGCAAATGTATTTGTGCCCTGGAATGCTATATTAAGTTTTAGTGAAAATGTGGCAAGAGATTGTTTTCTCTTAAGTGGAAGCATGCACAAAGGAAGAAACTGTCATGAATACAGTATATTGCTTTCCATAAAGTTTACATTGCAACACTATCATGCACATTCTGGAAAAGCAATAGGCCACTGCTAACCTGCATTTTGATGCAATCTTGGAGGAAGCAGTCATTCATCAGCCTTCCAAAAATGAGCAGATCTATCGTAATACTCTACAAGCACTGTATCTACAAAGGCCTTTCTGCCAATTCTGCCCATTCTATCTGTAATGGGTCAAATAGTTCTGGCCTTCAGTCTAATGTGTGGAGAACAAAGCAACCCCTAAAAATGCAGATTGGCTATCCTTCATCTGGGGCTGTTTGCTGCCAAAATTGTCTGCAGTTTATCTGTTTGTAAGGAGAAGCCTGCATGGGCTGATCAGGGACAGGCGGACTTATAGACAGCATCTATGACAGGGGTTAGCAAACTTTCAGCAGGTGGCTGGTCCACTGTCCCTCAGACCTTGTGGGGGGCTGGAATATATTTTGGGGGGAGAAATGAACGAATTCCTATGCCCCACAAATAACCCAGAGATGCATTTTAAATAAAAACACACATTCTACTCATGTAAAAACACGAACCATCCGTGAGCCGGATTTAGAAGGTGATTGGGCCGCATCCAGCCCCTGGGCCTTAGTTTGGGGACCCCTGGTCTATGACCTTCTTGCCTCTTCAAGTTCAACTATTGTGAACAACAATTGTTAAAACCCATCATATTTACAGCTCAGTTCTTGACAATGTATTTGAATGGCTACTGCTGTCAACACCAAGAAATGATTAATCAAGGGAGATGACCCACAGACAAATCTGACCCTCTACAGTTGTCTGTACACAGTACACTAGTAAGATTTCATTTTTTGGCATTTAAAAATAATAATAAAAGTTTTATTAAAGCAATAAGAAAAATGTAAAACTGTGGCCAGAGTAGCACAAATATGTTGGAATTCCATATAAGTGAATTGTCAGAAATACACCATCTTTTAAATACAGATTTCCCCTAGGGCAGAAGACACCATCACAGCTTTGTAAAGAGTAGAAAAACTTAGCTCTTTAGCATCCTTCAGTGGCTATGTGGTTACACTACACTTCTAGAAACTGCCTTCTAAAATATACTGGCAGTACTTGTTTTGGCACTGCAGCCACCTGGCAGAATGGAATGCTTATGCATCACTGTCTCAAGTCTCCCTCTGCACCAAAAATCTGTCAAGACGTGAAAATATGATCCAGACAAGAGCCTTAGAATTTTTTGTATCAAATACAGAATCAAGTAATCCAAGGAGACTAAATACAATGGTTTGAATAGTGGAGAGGAAATGCAAGGCAAGCAGGTCTTCTACTCAGCAAGGAAAAAATTGCAAAGTGGGAGGGATTATTAAAATATTATTTTGGCTCCAGACATTAACAATACTGATATCACTGGAAAAAATTAAAATACTAAAATGCTGTATTCTCACAAACACCCCTGAATAATATATGTATGTATTGCTGTATAACCCCTAGTATGTGATATTATTTGCACTTCCTATATAATTCCCTGTAATTTCAAAAATGTTGAATTAGCCAACATGGAAATACAAGCCCCTTTAGTGCTAACTCCCAGGTGCAGATAAGAATTAGAAAGAAAATCAAGGAGTAAATCAAGAAAGAAAATCAAGGAGTAAATCAAGTATCTACAAGATAACAGGACTGATAGAAAGCAGAAGATGGCTGACTAGCCTCTATAATCTTAAGTATTTTGTCAAGCCACAACTTCCCAAATGCCCATGGAACTAAAAGATAGAAGTACTTCATTGCGTACATGGGCAAAGGCCAATTCACATACTATGTATTCACTATGTAATGAAATGTCCTATATAGATTACAGGCCGAGACTTCTTCAAAAATGGTTTTTTAACTTTATTAATTTATTAAGTATTTATTTAAAATGTTTGAATGTTAAACACTTCTTCCTGGTTACTTTTTTTTTAAGAAGGGAGACTATAATTTGCAATTGGTAGTACTTAATAAATATTTTTGTGTTAAATCTTCTGCAAAGGTGAAAGCGAGTACCGGTATGCAGACCTTAGGACACAAGCTTTCAGGATGCTCATCCACTTCTGACGTGTATGTCAGAATAAATAAAGCTCCCTTACAGCAAAATCCACGTGTCCTTTTGCACAAATACAGACCTACATTCACAAACATAGCATATACTAATTTGGAGACTTCCACGAAGCCACTCTCTATTTAAAAAGCAGGTAAGATGCGCTAGGACTTTCTCAGCTCTTTTAGGCCAAGAGGGGCGGAAAGCATGGATTTCAAATACGTGCCAAAGTTTGTGCAAGTATCGTTTTTGCAAATACGCGCCCCCCAGCCGAGAGCTCTTATTTGCAGTTTACACATTACACTGCCAAGGACAGAATTACGTACCGATATGAGCAATGACGGAAAACCGTCCTCTTCTTTTAAAACGGGTTTTCCTTAGTTCGGCCTGGCCGTTTCTCGCATTCCCTTCCCTCGCTCGCCCACTTACCCGGCGTGGTTAAGACGGAGGCGGAGGAAGAGGAGGGAAAGAGTGAGGAAAGAGGAATGACGACGGGACAAGACCATTTTCGCGCGTGTCACAAGGAGCGGCCGGGCGAAGGGAAATGAAGCGGACACATGGTCCGCCCCATCCCTCCGCCCTGGAGGGGTCGAAACTGAAGGGAGCTGAGGGGGCCCTCTCGGCCCACGCAGGTAAACGGAACCCGTCGGCCTAACCCTCCGTGGGGCAAACAGGGGCGTCTCCTCGGCCCCCCTGCCACACCCTCGCGAAGAAGGTCCCGGAGGCAGGAGCGGGGAGAGGGTCGGGGGCCTGGGGGACACGTCGCCAGTCACAGCAGCTGCCAGTACTCACCGGGCCCCTCTGAGTGCTAACAGTGGTCGCCATGGCACCTCCCTCAAACCGGGGTGGTCGTCCCTCCTTCCGCCGATAAAACGTCCCTCAATCCGACGCGGCAGAGTCAGCTGATTCCCCCTTCCTTATCGTCTGGCCACGCCCCCAGTCCACCGCTATCCAGCACTGCGCGTGCGCCTGGAGGATCGCACCCCGCCCCTCACCCTCAGTAGACGCCGCCGTAAGAACCGTTACGTGATCACGCGCAGGCGCAGGCCAGAGGAGGTTCCGTTCTCAAACTGCCGCCGTCGCTCCCTTCTCATCCTTTATCCTCTCATCCCCTTTTCGCCGCACACGATGGGAATCCCTGAGTCTGCTGCCGTCTAAGGCGCGTGCGCGCCCAGACGGATTTGTTTAGTTTCTGGGGCCCGTTGCCGAGGATGTGCTGAATGACAAAAACGGCTCCGCAGGTGCGGCTGAATACTTCAGAAACGTTTTGCTTTAATGGGCCGTTATTAACGTCACTAGCCCCGCCTCGCCCATTAAAAAGGCACCACCATTTCCCTCCACAGCGGACTTTAAGCTAAGGGCTTCTCGCTTCGCTGAACCCGTTGACGCAACCGCGCCCGTGCACCTCCTGATTGGCTGGCTAAGTGCGGGTGGGCGTGGCCGCATTAGTCCTAGCGGAAGGGTCGTGCGACCTTTCATCCGTCGCCGCTTGTCTTCCTGCGCGCGCAGAAAAGTGAGATGGTTGAATTCTGGCCCCTATCGCTTCAGGCTAAGTGAGGGGTATCTCCGTGTGAATATAACCCACACCCCGACACTTCCCACAACTAAAAACAGCTACAGGTAAGTAGTCGTGTTGGTCTGCCATAGTCAAAACAAAATAAAAAATTCCTTCCAGTATACCAAGAACAAACTTAGTTGGTCTCTAAGGTGCTACTAAAAAACAGCTGGCACGATTCCACCCCAAACTTCTCTCCGTCTTTTCGCAGGTCAGAGCTCGTGCTCAGGTGAGAAGTTAGGGGTAAGGGCACGCACACACATTCCCTGCATCTACAGTATACAGGAATATGACAGCTTCGTTCAGCTCTCTCACGCTAATCTCACAAGTGAATGGGCCAGAACACTAATTATACTGCATGGATGGTTCATCTGCTCCTGTGCAGGAGAGGGGAAAAACACACTATCTAAAGAGTTTGCCATAAAACTAGTCGGGCTGGGGAATAAATGGCCAGAAGTAGCAATATCAGCACATGATAAAGGAAGAAGTGGTAATATGAGTGATAGAAAGCCAGTGTTGTTTTGGCCATGGTTAACAGTGCAATTCTATGCATATTTAGAGTTAGAAAGGAGTCTAGAGGTGATTTGGTCCAATCGTTTGTGATGTTTATGATTGTCCAAATTGGAGAGGGTTAGAACTCTGCAATGGAAGTTGAGGGGGAGAATTCAAAGAGACTAAAGGTCCCGCAGGTAAAACACACGACGAGAGACACTGTTTATATACTAATGCTGGAGCCTGCTGGACCAAATGGCTGAGCCTGAGTACTTAGTTTTAAAGGAGAGCATAGATATAGTGAACATAATGGCAACCTGGTGGAGAGAACCAGTGGGTCATGGTTATCTTTCTGTACAAACTCTATAAAGGGGGAACTTCCACCCTATAGGCTTAGTTGCGCCCGGGCATGGGTCCCATTTGGGCCCATGGGACTGCTTTCCTCAAACCTTGCTCATCTGCCCCACAGCTGACATGTGACATCAAGTGTAGGGTTCGTAGGTACATGTTCTTTTGCACATGGGGCTACTGGAATCAACGGGAAGGAGAAGTTCCCCATCAAAAACTGCATAGGACAATTGAGGGGGCTTACTGTCAGTGCTGATTTATTTGCTGGTATGGTTTGAATACAAACTGCTCCTGTAAATTGACTTTAAAGGGTGGGTGGCCTTCGGCCACCCACCTGTCAGTTGGCTTCCAGGATTTAAATGGTATTATGCATCTGGCCTGTTAGTGAGTCTAATTCCCCATCTCTTCTCTAAAGGAAGGTGTTTTGGAAGTCGTGTTGCTCTGTATAACAAAGAAACCACAGACTTACAACAAACTAGAAATTTTCAGAGGGGTAGACTCCTTCATAGAATCACTCGGTGGTAGTATCAGTATCAAAATTAAGTGCAGGGGTACTTGAGATGAAGAATGAAATCAATGAGGTATCCAAAGTAGGAAGTGTTACATTAATGGGTGACTTCAAATGCCTTCCTAAAGGCTGGGTAAATGTGATCAGTATTGCCTTCATTCAATGAAGGCTCCCTTGCTACAGAGGAACACATGTAATGCCAGGGAATACGTAGCAAGGCCTTACCAGTGGCGTAGGAAGGGCGGGGCGTAGGGGGCGCTGCACCCCCGGTTCCAGGGGAGGGGGGTGACATTCCCTGGCCCCGCCCGGCACCCCGCCCATGCTTCTTTACGGACGGGGCTGCCCGACCCACCGCTCGCTCGCCAGCTCACAGCAGCGCCAGCCGGATGCACCTGGCCTGGCACTGCTGCTCCTGCGGCAAGCGGGCGAGCAAGTGGCAGGTTGTGGGGCTGCCCGACCTGCCGCTCACTTGCCAGCTCGCAGCAGTGCCGGCCGGAACCACTACGCATGCCCAGAAATTCCGGGCGTGTGCAGTGCATCCGACACATCGTGGCGAGACTTCCTCTGCCACTGGGCCTCACTCCTTGTTCTACAGACAGGGCCGTCTCGTCCATAGGGGCTGGTGGCGCGGTGCGCCAGGGCGCCGGGCCCCCAGGGGCGCCCCGGCAAGCCCGCCAGCATACCGGGCGCCCCCTCCCCAACCAGGAAGAGACGTGTGGCTTGGGTGCCTGCAGCCCCGCAGTAAGTGCCGCCCTCCACAGTATGGCAGCCAGTGCCCCCCCTGCCCTCCCCCTAGCTACGCCTCTTGAGTAGTAGTAATAAATATTTGCATGTAGGAAGCTGACATGGGCTAGATCTTTGCTCCCTGACATGGGCAGTGTGGTTTTTGAAGGGAGCATTCCAATATAGCATTCTTTAGTTTAAAGATGTACTGTCCATTCTAGACTTTTACCATATTCTGCTCAATTTGTAGACCAAGGCATATTTTACACAAGCTGGAAACCATTGCCAATGGTTTGTTCCTGCAAGAAGAAGAAGAAGAAGAAGAGTTTGGATTTGATATCCCGCTTTTCACTACCAGAAGGAGTCTCAAAGCGGCTAACATTCTCCTTTCCCTTCCTCCCCCACAACAAACACTCTGTGAAGTGAGTGGGGCTGGGAGACTTTAGAGAAGTGTGACTAGCCCAAGGTCACCCAGCAGCTGCATGTGGAGGAATGGAGACGCGAACCCGGTTCCCCAGATAACGAGTCTACCGCTCTTAACCACTACACCACACTGGCTCTATAAAAACTATAAAAACTGCAAGCTTACATGCTGGGTCAAACTGGGCTGAAGTAACATACATGTGCATGAGAATTGGCCTTTGAAGTCTTGGAACATATTCTGATTTTCTGAAGGATGCGGCAGTTGGTCCTTGTATAGAGGAAGAGCAATTTGTGCCATCACGAAAGATGAGTCTGCATCAAATGGTAGCTGCTGCAAGTTCAGCCTGCTTTTTAAATATTTAGCATCTGACCTCCTCTAGCCTCTTGTGTAATTCCAGTCTCTTCAACAGAACAAAGACAGCTTTCATATTAATCTGAGTGTTGTTCTGGGAGATAAAAATCTGATCATTTCAAAGTCTATTTGAATAATGTAGCTACTTCCTGCTGCTAATATCTGCAGCATTAATTTAGTCATTAATTAAAATTCGTGCTGCAGATCCCAACAGCTGGAAATAGAATAGTGCAATTAGGAGCTTTCTAAATTTATAACAGATATTTTTATGCACTATTGTAATGCATGTATGAAGGTATGGCAGCTCAGAGTTATTGTGCTGGCTCCAATAAACACATTGACTATAAATGGATGCAATTCATAGAGTGTGAAAGATAGCATCTACTAGATTCTAGCAGGACAATTTGAAAAAAAAAATGCCACCAAATGTCAGCAACAAAATAGAATTCAATTCATACAACTGAACATAGGGTTTGTTTAGCCAAATGATTATATATCCTGCTGTTTGTTGCCTTGATCTTTGAGTGCTAACGCAAATCAGTACAGTATGCCAGAGTGGTTCTGTTTCTGAGCAGGGACAGAAGGGGGCAGTAGGCGGCAAGCATGTCCTCATTTGATGTTAACAGTAACAGTTGTCCAAGAATCTCCAGGCTGTTTCTGCAAGGCTGTGCTTGATTTAGAGCAAATTTGCTGGTTGCTTGCGCTGAAGGCCTGGAGTAGATTTCTCCTAGGAATTTATTCTCATAGAGGGGAAATCTCAAGAAGTGGTGGTGGTTAGTCCAAGATTGTATTTGGCAGCATGGATACTTGTGTACTTACATGCTGTTAAGATAAAACTGAAATGCTGAAAGACAAACCTAGAAAACATATTTGTGACGTGAAAATTAAGTTTTGGCTCTGTGGCAAAAGAAAAGAAAACCTGTTAGTTGTGGCTCTGGGTAATTCTGATCACAACCTTTGTTTCCAGCATTTAATTTGCTGAAGCAGAATTGACAATGCAGATCATCACTATAAAATTGACAATGCAGATCATCACTATAAAAACTAGTTCTTGAATCCTCCTGTGTAGCTTTCTAAACATTGAGTTATTGTCTGCTTGCCAGGTCTTGCAACTAAATTCCCTAACAGCTTGGTTAAGGAAAGTGCATCTTGAAAATCAGCAAAGGTTTTTTGGTATCTGCTTGCAGCACAGTCCTATGGCTTGGCTTCATCTTTACTGAATCGCCAACCCCACTGTGTTCAATTTGTTTTACCCCTGGGAAGATGTGCATAGAATTGCAGCCTTATCTTATTACCTTTGACATTCATATACCACCATCCCTCACAGGAGCTCAGTGTTAAATAAAGAGTTATTCCCTACTATCCATTTTATCCTCACATCAATTCTGTGAGGAGGGTTCATCTGAAAGGATAATTACTGACTTAAGATCACACAATGAGGTCCATGGCTCAATGGAGATTTGAAGCTGGTAGCGGAATACCAGTAGTTGGAATCAGTGCTTTTTTCCTGGGGGTACTCAAGGGTACACAGTACACAGTACCGGCACCTTTTTAAAAGGAGAAGAAGAAGAAGAAGAAAGAAGAAGAAGCACAGCACTGATTAAAAGTATGGCACTTGCTGTAACAACTTCATGGTACTGGCACTTTTTTTCCTAGAGGAAAAGCAATGGTTAGAAGAAGACTGATTGGGGTATTGAAAGCCCAGAGCCGGTAACCCTGTAAGGCAATAGGAACCCAGTGGGGTAGATAGAGCCTTTACCAAGCAAAAGGTGCTGCAATACTTCAAGGACTGCATCTCCCCATATGAACCAACCTGGACCCTGTGGTCATCGCCTGAGGCCCTTCTTCATGAGCTTCCTCCACAAGAGGTCTGTCTGCAGGGTGACAGCACGAGAACTGGTCTTTTCTATGGCGGGTTCCCGTTTGTAGAATATTTTTTTCCTAGGGAGGCTCGCCTGGCACCTTCATTACATATTTTTAGGTGCCAGATGACAACATTTCAACCAGGCATTTGGCTGATTTAACATTCTATGGCTTTTTAAATGTGTTTGTTGGGGGAGGTTATTGATTTGTCTTTAATTATGGATTTTGTATTTTTCTGCTGTGAACAACCAAGGGATCTTTGGGTGAAGGACAGTATATTATTATTATTATTATTATTATTATTATTATTATTATTATTATTGATGGGTGATTAGAATTAAATTTATTTCCTCTAAGTTGTGGGCTTCAGCTAGGGAGGGTACAACAGTGACATCTAGTGATACCTGTGTAACAGAAATCTGCTTGCACAACAGGGCTTCTGGTTTCTCTTTACCCTGTCCTGCCTCCTGCTTACCCCTAAAATTCAGAGCAGATTTTGGGTTGCAGAGGGCAAGGAATGAAGGAAAACTCCTGCTGTATAAGCGGATACCTGGTTGTGCTGCATCAGATGTCACCAAAGGGCTCCAGACCCATAGAAGGCTCCAAACCTGGGAACAATTCCTATTGAACTCAGAGGGACTTATTATTATTATTATTATTATTATTATTATTATTATTATTATTATATAATTTTTATTACGATTTTATAATTGCAAATTCCATATATCACATACCAATATCCAATCCTACCTTACCATTACATTTACAATCTTCTCCCTCCCCACCCAACTTCCCTCAGCTTCCCCTTCTGGTTTGTTACATTATTTGTTATATTCTGCATGTGTATATATACTATTAAGTGTTGTTACAATGTCATCCTCCATGTTTAAACTCAATAAAATTGTGAAAGTTTATTCAAATCCTGTCAATGAATCCATTTCTTTTAGTTGTTTCCCATTCCTTTTTGAAGTCACTGTTATCTTTTTCATGTACTGTAACCAGAAGTCCCGTCCCCCTCTTCAAAGGGACTTCTGATTAAACAAGTTTAGGATTGCACTGTACTCCTGGGGGCAATACTGATACAATGCAGCCTGTCCACAGATAATACTGTAGGTCTGTGGGACAAAGTTAGAAAGCTACATGGATTGTCGAATGTATCCTGCTGCATTCCTGATCTAGACCTTATTTTTTTAAAACCCTGCTTTAATTTTCATCTGTTATTGCTGTTTCTTAGCTGGAAGGCTGAAAGAATGGACACTTAGGCTACAATTCTAGACCTGCTTCGCTAGCAGTAAGCTCCAAGTAACGCAATGGTGCTTGCTTCTGCCTTGGATTGTGACAAAATGTGGGTCAGTAAAAGGATCTCCTAGAATGCTGTTATAGATGCTAGGATTTTGGCTATTTGTGGAATGAACAATACTTTGCACATTTCATTCTCTCGTGTGAGCAAAACAATTAATTTCAAAGTTGTAATAAAAAAAATCAAGCAGGACTCGAATTTTTATTTCTATGGACTAGATCCTCAGTATAGGCCTATCTGTGTAAATCTGATGGGCTGTTTCCAGCAAAGTCATTGTGGAAATGGAATGAATTCATTTTGTACAACACCTCCCCTCCCTCAGCATGATTGCTATACCTCGCCCCAAATCTGCTCTTTGTTCCCCCCCCCAGACCCTCAGAAGGGGACTTAGAGGCAGTGTGGGAGTTGCAATGGGGGAAAGTTCTGTTGTGTGAGTGAAATATGTTCACTTAGCTGCACAAGAATTTGGATTCAATCCAATTATTCCAGTGCAAACTAATGAACTTGTTGGTGTCAGCCCAATTAAAATGGAAAGGTCTTCCAGTGTTGCATTTAGTTTTAGACTTCTTTGCAAGTGCTGCCAGCATTCAGAATCCTTTATTTCTGAAATTATTGCATCAAGCAGCAGCGATCTAATCATATATGACTAGATGGAAGTAAAATTCAAATAATTTATTTTCTCTTAATATAATTATTAGCAACAAAAGCACAAACCAACAAGTATAGGTTGTTGGTTGCAGGGTACAAAACTGTGTACAAAACTGAATCCAATCAAATGCAGTTATAAAGATGTCAGCATATGAATAATCATAAATCTCAATACAGAAAACCAAAGAGATCTAAAGCAGCAGCAGCATATCAAGTACAGGTCAGATTTACAGAATGCCTCAGACTGAAAAGCCTCTCCTGGGTTCCTCCAAAATCTGTATTTATTTATTTCTTTGAGCATGCATCTATGTAAATTGTATGTGCAGATATTAGGCCTCTTACAGAAAGTAAAAATGAAAACCAATTTTTAAAATTATTCAAATGTAGCCTGATTAGTTGTTTACTCTTTGGAGTTATCCAACACTCAAAGTTTAGCAAAGTTTCCAGCTCTTCAATTGTAGGTTATTTATTTATTTATTTATTATGCTTTTTTTCCATGCTGAGGAGACAAAGAAAGCATTGAAAGTAATGTGCTTGTTTTTGCCACATTTCAAGCAAAGCAATGCAAATATTCAGCTCATTAAACTTAACAATGCTAAGTACAAGAACATCACCTACCAGTTGGTATGAACTCATTTTAAAAACAATATGTATATATATGTGTAAAGTTTGAGAGATATCATCATGATTGTTGCCTGGAGAGGGAGTTACTTATTTTAGCTTAGAAGAGGTGATTTGGGAGTGGAGAGAAACACTTTGTGATCACTTTTATATCGATGTAATGAGCATGCAAACCACATAAACTTACAGTTCAGAGTCAATCCCACACAAAAACAACAATACCAAAAATCCACATAGCAAAGGCTACTTGTAGGGGTGGCTCTATGTTATCTTGGTACCCCCAAGTCACTGGAAGTGGCTAAAACATTAATAGAGATGAGTGAACCTGCCTCATTCTAGTAGTGCTTAAGGAACATGGACTGTGATGTCATAACCAGTGTTGTTTTTTTAAGAGAAAAAGGTGTTGGTATTCACACTTTTAACATTTGGGAGGGGAAAGGTGCCAGTACTGTGTACCCCCAGAAAAGAAGCACTGGACTCATCACATTTAATGTTTCCCCAGCTTTGCCATTAGCAGCCAATGATATGAGGTGGGAGGAGTGGTGCAGGAAGGTTGGCATTGCCACTGGCTGAGCGGTTCATGAAACAGCAAGTAGTTATTAATGGGAGTGACAGGTGTTACTATTTTCCCAGGTGGACTATTTCTAAAAGTAGAAGTCACTGGTGAACAAAGGCATCTGATGAATTCATACTAAATCTGGTAATTAAAGTGAAAATTGAAGCCATGGGAAAGGTGAGAGAACAGAAGTCTTAAAAATCCACTATGGTAACATATGGATGTAATTTTCAAAAGTGGCTTGGAGAAGCAGTTAAGGTGTCTAAAATGGCTATAAATTAAATTTCCCCTTCTCATTCCATAATTTGAGTTCCTGCGTTTGTTCTTCCTTCAGCTTTTGCTTTCATTCCCCTCCCTAATTTAATGCATAATTTTTGCATGATAATTTGTTAGCATGATAATTTCTACTCCCAGTCTGACTACCATGAGTGATGGCAGGTGCCAGTAACAGAAACAAGTTGTTGCATTAATCCAACACTTTTTCTTGTCGTAAATAGTATGTATGGATATTTCATTATTGAAATAGGTCTGTATAAGTTGGTATTTCAGGGCACTTGATTCTAATGGGCCAGTAGCTTATTAGAGCACATGTTTTTTCTGTTCAATTACCTGTGGGGACCTTAGCAGCACAATCTGGAAGCAGTCATGGCTGCACCAAGATCTTTATGGTACCTATCCTGCTGACAAACTAATACTGTGCCAAAAATTGTTCCACATTTTATCTGAACATTTTCTACCAATTAATTTTAAAAAATGCATTGGAAAAATATCAAAAGGGAGGGAACATTTCATTGATGTTCTCATGGGTAAGGTGCAAGGTTTTTGTTGGGCTCACCTTACTTTGGAGGTGGACAAATATTTTGTGAGTGTTCTTTCCTTATTTAAATAATCTCTCCAGTTGTTTGCACTCTGTAGGTTTAATGGGGTCCTGAACCTCCTGAAAACCCTATCCTTGGCTGGGCTTTTCTACAAGTACAGGGAGACACAGAAGCTTTTTGTTAACATTTTTCTAGAGTATTTTTACTTTTAAATAAATCATTAGGTAAATAATAAGGGTGTAGAGGGTAGCGGGTGGCACTGTGGGTTAAACCACAGAGCCTAGGGCTTGCCAATCAGAAGGTCAGCGGTTCGAATCCCTGCAATGGGGTGAGCTCCCGTTGCTCAGTCCCTGGTCCTGCCCACCTAGCAGTTCGAAAGCACGTCAAAGTGGAAGTAGATAAATAGGTACCGCTGCAGCAGGAAGGTAAACGGCGTTTCCGTGCGCTGCTCTGGTTCATCAGAAGCGGCTTAGTCATGCTGGCCACATGACCCGGAAGCTGTACGCCAGCTCCCTCGGCCAGTAACGCGAGATGAGCGCCGCAACCCCAGAGTCGGACACGACTGGACCTAATGGTCAGGGGTCCCTTTACCTTTAACTAAGGGTGTAGAAATACTCTTTAAAACAAAACCAGCAAGGGCGCAGATATCAGGAGCTTATTAGTTATCTTTTCCACTTCTTGCATTTCAGATAAAGCCCAGGGGAAGATGTTGAGAGGTACCTCCTTCCATGGACTTTTAGATTTCTCTGCTTTTTGGTACCTGTTGAGGACTTTCCTCTTTCAACAAGCCTTTCATCCCATAAATGAAATGCACCCTTTACTTCTGCTGAGAAGCAGCCCCAGGGAGTCTTGGGCTTTTGCACCCTCTTAAAGCCATACCTGTACCATGGAGCTTGTGAAGAAAGTGGAGACAGAAGAATGCCCTTTCAGAGCTCCTCAAAGTTGACCTACTGTTTCAGTTTAAAGGCTAAGTGAAGCACAGCTGTGAAATGTGTGTTCAGACAGGTAGCTCACTGGGCAGCAGAGAAATAAGAGGAATGAAATACACACCAGGCCAACAGAGTGAATCTCTGAAATTTCTACTGTTCATTCAGCACAAAGTAAAGCAAGTTGAAGAAGTGCAATATATCTCCTTGGAATGTTGTGTGTTTTGTCTCCTACAGAACCATAGAACACTGCACTGGATGTTGTACCTTGCCTTGGACTTGCTGCCAACAAAAGAAAAGCCATCTAATTACCACATAGCAATATCAGCAGAAGGTTCAGATGCATCTCCACGGGTGAATTTTTGAGGGCTGGAATTAGCAGATCTTTTCTCGTGGAGAATTTCAAGCAAAATCCATGAGAGAATATAGAAGAGAAGTAAGAAATTGCTCTTGGGTTGCTATGAAGCCATTTTCCCTCTCCTTTCATAGGATGTAGGACTCACATGCAGAAACCTACACACAAATTCCAACAATTGTTTTTCCCATTCTTGCAACTTTCTCAAGTAAAGTTACAGAGAAGAAAAAATAAAATGAAAATTCCAGGTGAAACAGAGTGGATTATCTGCTCTTCAGTTGCACCTTTCTTGAAAAGATCCTCCAGCACTTTAGAAATACTCATCTTGACTACTGGAGCCAAAGAGTACTCATTAATATTTCCCTGTCATCTGGATAAAGTTACAAGGGGGGTACCGCTGGGTTCTACCCTGAGCCCGTTGTTGTTCAATGTCTTTATAAATGACTTGGGTGAAGGAATTGAGGGGTTGCTCATGAAAATTGCAGATGACATCAACCTGGGAGGGATAGCTATTGCCACAGAAGACAGATGATCTTCACAGATTGAAAAACTGAGCCCAAACTATTAAAAAAATGAATTTCAATAGGGACAATTGTAAGGTTCTACACTTAGGCAGGAAGAGCTGATTTCACAAATAAAAGATGGGTGACACCTGCCTTGCCAGTAGTACATGTGAAAAGGATCTAGGGGTCTTAGTAGGCCACAAATGTAACATGAGTCAATAGTGTGGTGCAGTAGTAAAAATAGGTAAAGCTATTACAGGCTACATCAACAGATTGTATCCAGATCAAGGGAACTGAGAGGAGAGATGATAACAATCTTCAAATATGGCGTAGTAATGATGTATATTTTTCCCCTATGTAAGTTTTTTTATTATATTAAGCAGTTTTTTAAAAAGAAAATAAATGTTTTCTTTACTCCCCAAAGACAGTGGTTCTGTTCACGCTGGTGGGCTATGCCTTTATATCTGTGTCACAGATACATGGTTTGGAACAAAAGGGGAGGTGGAAGAAGAAGAATGGCTGCTATCCATTTCTAAAGTCAGGTCCATGGAGGCAAGGCATAGTAAGTATCAAGCAATAATTAAAGATTATTCTGCTTGTTTTGCCAAACAGATAAATAAATTCCAGGCTTCAATTTATAAAACAGACATTAGACCAAACAGCACACATCCCTCCCTGCCTCCTGCCTCCATAATTGTGTACCACACTGTCATAGTTAGTGATTGGACTAGATTAATATTGGCAGAACTGGTGTTCTGACAATTGTTGGAGACTGCAGCAGAAGAGTGGAAAGCACTGCTGAGCAGTTAATAAGTGGCCATTCTTCAGTCATGCAGCACTTGGAATAGCTTTTCAAAGGGAGAAAAGAAAATTCTATTGGGTTTCAACACCTGGTTGAGCAGCTCAATAGAGACAAAATTGAACGTTATAGCAGAATCATTATTTATTTCAGGACTACATCTTCATTGCATGGGCAGTCTTAAAATGAAAGTTATTTCAATGTGAATCAAGTTCACACCAGCATCTCAGGCTTCTATGGGAAAGGAGCTCTTTACACATAATTTCAGGTGGCAATCATATCCAGCTGAACACATTGGGGGGTCTTTGTTTTCGTTTCAATGTGTTTAAAACATGCTGGATTAATAGGAAAAATACCAAGGTGACTTAAAAACAACAACACCCTACTTGTGAGATGCGTTGTTTTCCAAGTTTAGCAACAGCAAAAATTACCTCTGCTTAAAATAATGGTGCTGTTAGTGTGTTAGATTCAGGACAGATAAAAGAAAGCATTTTTTCCCCACACAGTGCATAGTTAAACTATGGAACTTACTCCTGCCGGAGGCTGTGATAGCAACAAACTTCATTGGCTTTGAAAGAGGATTAGACAGATTCATAGGGGAATGGGTTTGTCAATGGCTTGTAGCCATGATGGCTATGTTCTCCCTCCATGGTCAGAGGCAGTAATACTTCTTCTGATTATCAGTTGCTGGAAACCTCAGGAGGGGAGAGTTCTCTTGTGCTCGGGTCCTGCTTGTAGGTTTCCCATAAACACCAGGTTGTGCACTGTGAGAACAGGATGCTGGACTAGATGGGTCATTGGCCTGATCCAGCAGGTGGTTCTTATGTTCATATGCCAACTAGACATCTGAAGTATTTTTCTTGACCTCTTAAAATACGCAATAGTGCTCTAGCTCTGGGCCCTTGAGACAGAACAGGGTAGTCACCAAATAAATAGCAAAAACCTTTGGAAATTGTTCTTTTGGTGAATTGATGAAATTTAAATGGAGGGTAATTCCAACGTCTTGTTCTCATTAACTCTGTGAAAAAATACATTTCTCTCTCTCAAGCAAAGTCAACATCATTATTCTTTTGACTCTGGTTCATTACAAGTAGTCTTGTATTTTATGCAGTGAAACTGTGTTTATCCCCTATAATTTAGCTAATCCTTTCCTCTCCCTGCAGTAACAGGATAGACATGCAAATTAGTTCCTATCAATTTCATGTGTGAAGTGGAAAGTCAGGCAGTAGGAATGGAAGTGGGGGCTGGGGCTGGGGAGGAAGTTCTGCCACTTGAATGTCATACATTCCCCCATTGGGTACTCCAATTTTATAGCTATTAGTTTTTATAATTAACAGTGAATATTAAAGAATTTTTAAGATAATAGAAGCTCCCAGTAGTGATATTCAGCAGGTTCCACCCCCCATCCCTCCCCATACCCTGTTTCTCTCTCTCTCCCTTCACCTCGCTGTTTTTGGTGCTTGAGTGCCTTCAAGCAAATCATTATTTTCTGTTAGATGTTTAATCACAAACCTTGCAAGGAAATTTTCTGTTTTTCATGCTGCACTCGGTGCAGAACTAACTTCATTACCACATTGACACGCTAGCACATTTGTCAGCCTTAAAACCCTGTCGTCTTAAAGACCCCAGTCCAAAAATTCCCCTTGGAAAAATATTTAGTTTTAAACGATACAGTACAGCATAATTGGTCTGAAGTACCAGGGTTTTTTTTTTCTATTTCCAGCTTACCACTGGGCTATTCCTCCTGGGTCTGACAGGTTGTCAGGGGTATGGGGGGGGGAGAGACTTTTGAAGAATAGTGACTAGTTTTAAAGGAAGCTCAAAGCTCAAGGGGGTGTCTCTATGGTAACATGTTTATGTAAATTTTCAGGTAAGGGGTGTTTTCTGGGGCACTTTTTCCCCCTACTGGCATGACAGAAAGCAGTAACACTGATTTCAACAGAGCATCATTACCTTAATGTTACTTGAAGTTCCAAGCTGTTCTTTGTATACCTATTGGCTGTTTTCCAGTAAGAGGGAATTTTGCCATATTGTAGCTATAGAGCAATTAACATGAGAAAAGCTAGGGAAAAACATATCAAGTATTTAGAGGAGAGCACTCCATTTTTAGATAATTGTCCTTTTCAAGGTGAAATTTCTTATTTAGGAACTTGAGCAAACGAAGTGCTTGATGGCTGTGTGTATACACACACACACACACACACACACACACCCCTATACACACAGAGAAAAAGGGGGGAAATAATTTTTTTAAAATTATTTGATAACTCAGTTGTGTCTGTTTCTACAGTTCATAGTAGGCTTGGGTCTTAAGTGCATGTTGGCCTCATGCAAGACAGGATATGCACATTCTCATTGGACCTGGAGGAAGGTTCAAGAGACTGATTCTGCATGGGTGTGGACAATTAGGCAGACACAGGCATTTTGAAGGGGTTCAGCTTCTGATAACCATTTTGGCCCCATCTCATTGTTGGCTTCAGTATTTCATACTTCTGCTGTGGAAATGAAAACACATCTTGGATTGTACACTGTGATGTGGCACTTTATGAAGCTGAGTGACGTACAGCTGTTTTGTCATGTACTGGGCATGAACAGGAACTGAGGCATTCACAGCAATGTAAGGGTCAGACTACATGTGTTGTTAATTGTGCAAATAGGACTAATACGAATGTTTGTTTTAAAAACTGTAAATAGCAGCTATAGTGGAGTCAAAGCTGCAATGGGACTGCAAGAGAAGGGAGAGATCAACCCTTTCTCCTCTAGCCATTGTTCTAATGAAAATTACTCCCTGAAGCTTCTATAACTTGGATGGAGGCTTTTGGCTTCTGGTGCAAACAGCAGCTTGAGACTATGTGGTGTAAAAGGACAAACTCTCCCTCTCCTCCCCCTGTTATCCTGCTGCTGATCAGAATCCCCATCAACCAGCCTTAGTATGCACAGGTGCACAAAAAAATAAAGAGGTAAGTATATGAGCTTTTCCACAAGCAGCACCTTGACTCATTTTTGCATATCCTACATCTACATTTTTTTAATGCTGACTACAGAATATACAAAATAAAAACCAAAGGCAAACATTCTCATTTCCCTTTTCTGTTCTATATTAACAGCATTCAGACATGCATACTAATAACCTGTGATTGTGGGTAAAAACATTCTGCACATTTTAAATGCTATTCACTATTTGTTGGAGACATTCAGAAAAGGATGCAGATCCCGCTTAGCTTATTCATATGATGCTTTTTGGAGAAATTCTGGAAATGACTCCATGTTGTCTGAAATGATCTGTCTGAAGGGGCTTACTTTCTCAAATTATTATGAATTGTTCCCAAACTGAAAAAACATGTTACAGGTAGGTAGCCATGTTAGTCTGCCATAGTCAAAACAAAAAATAAAAAAAATTCCTTCCAGTAGCACCTTAGAGACCAACTAAGTTTGTTCTTGGTATGAAAAACATGTTTTAGAACTAAATAAGCAACAGTCTGTGGTCAATGGTCAGTGGTCTAGCTTGGTATTTTGTCTCTCAACAGTGACTACTAACCAAAAGTTACAAGGAAGTTTTTACATGCAGGTCATGACAATTCAGCTGGAGCCTATTGCCATTCCTCAGTCTCATCAGTATATTGCCTTTCAGTGTCTGTTTGCCGCAGCCCAAAGCTTCAAAAAGAACCATTTCCCATGTGTACCTAATCCTCTTTTCCATCCTAGTTACCAACAGAAACATCCTATGGCAATGAATTTCATAGTTTCATTGGTCATTGTAATCTGGGCATTCCCCCCCCCATGCTTCTCTCTGTTTACTTCATGGGGGACCATCTTCTCATGACTATATGCCTGAAAGGAACTGCAATAAGTTGCAGGATTTAAAATTATTATTATTATTGCCTACTGTTACTAAACCCCAAGGCTACATTGCCCCATATAAGCAAACCAATGGAGTATCAGTCTTGTCCCCTCCCTACGGTAAAGTTTTCATTTTCTGTATCTTGTTTATTCAGTTTTCTGTTTAGCTACAGGCCTCTGCCTGGCAGGCTTCGTGTATCTGCTTTACACATAAATGTCAGATACCATTCTGAAGCTTCAACTTGGCCGCCACTTGGCTGGTTGCCATGTTGATCTTTAGGATTTTTATTTGCCTGTCGCAAAATGCTATCTGTTTATTTCAGTTGATTTTAAATCTGCCAATGTGCTCTGAAAGCATTTATGAAACACATTTGCCTAGCTTGCCTAGTGCAAATATGGAACATCTGGGCCAAATGTCCGTAATGAAAACATTTATTCAGAAATCCAAGCAAACTCTGTGACTTTTCTTCCTTCTTCCTCTAGCTTCCAGCACAAATGAGAGAGAAGAAAATCTAAGGCTTTTGCAAGTTGACCCACCTCCTACAAACCAAGAGAACAGGTTAATTCCAGACTTTGGACTCACGACTTCCTGACTCCTAAATTGATTTTTAGAACAAACATACATTTGATCTATCATGAGGTGAAACTGCTACATAAGTCATGATAGCAGAAGCATGGCATAACGGCTAATTCTGAGTAGCTGTGACATAGGAAACTATTGGTTCAGAGCTCACCTCTGGTGTCAGCTCATGGGTGTGTGGCCTTAGGCAAGGCACTATGCTTCAGTCTTCCAGTTGCAATGGGCAGATAATAATACTGACCAACTTTACAGGATTATTGTAAAGATTTTGAATAATGCATGCATAGAGTTTTGAAAACACATTAGTAATGTATTTGTAGCCTCTTCCAAAAGCAAATGAGGTCTCCCACTGAAACCCCTTTAAACATGGCTTCATTTGGTAAATTTTGGCAAGTGTATTTAGAATATATATATATATATATGAGCCATTTTATTTCTCATACTTTTCTGGGTAGCCCCTAAGTAAAGACCGGAGCAGCTAATGTAAGCAAAAGATGGGTGAAACCCAATGTAGATGAGCAGGCATTGCTCTTGCAAGAGTACCAGTCTACCTCCCTGGGTAAATAAACTCTGGAAGAATTAAATAACTACTTTCCTTCTACTTCTTAGCATTCTTAATCATCAGCATATACAATTTTAAGATGTCTTGGAATGTTCTCAAAATCACATTGTAAGGCTGTAATGCTATACACACTTACTAGTCAGGGATAAGCCCAATTGATGCAGCAGAACTTACTTCTGAGTAAACACGCAACTACTGCACTGTAACATTATAATCCTATCCATGTAAATCAATGGGGCCTGATCTCTAGCAAGTGGTGAGTTTAGGATTGCAGCATTAAACACCTAAATTGGCATGGTACATAATGTGAATATAGGAACATATAGCAAGCTGCCTTAGGCTGAGTGGTGATTGCTCCATCTGGCACAGTATCACTGACACTTAGGGTACTGCCAGCAGCTGTACAGTATAGGATTTTAGACAGGAGTTTTTCCCAACCTACCTTGACAAGCTGGGGACTGAACCTGGGTCCTTTGGTATGCAAAGCATTTGAGCTACCTCTGAGCTACAGCCTTTCCTTAATCATGTCTTCTGTACAGGAGAACAAACCTTGCTGAAATTCTTAATTCATGTTAGCAAAATAGTTAAAGAATCAGATACTTTTGGAGAGTGTTTTTTTTAAAAAAATACAAGGAAATTATAAATTTAGAATACATACTGCTTTTTAAAGTGGCAATAAAGTGATCTGAGGTGTTCCTAGAAGGTTGAGAAGAGTGATTCTTAAAATGGCAATAGGCCATTATTTTTCCAAGTAAGGCTTGGAGAAAAAAATTGTATCAGTTCTGCAAGGTCTTGGTCATTCAGCAGCAGCAGAAGGCAATTAACTATGAAGTTATTGTTGAAGAAGTAGGTGTATAATAGTATGAAAACTGTGCAAAGTCCAAAGCAAAGCAAAACTGCATGTAAAAGCTTTAAAGGATCGTAGAGGTAATCTGACAATTTGGCTTGTTTAGGCCTTATGAGTAAGTCTTCAGCACTCATTCTCTCATTTCCCTCTGGTAACTTTGGAGTAATTTGATACTGTACAGGAACCCCCCTAATATTTTCAGACTTTTCCACAGGGTCTCTTATTATCGTTTCTGTTTCAGAATTGGTCCTTTCCAAATGAGAATCGGGCTTCTTCGTAGATAAATGAGGCTCTTTTCTTCCGGCTTGAGTTACATTGGCCTGCACGTTGCTTTCTCTACGCTGTAAGGCAGGTCCTGGTTTATCATCTTGATGTTGAAAACCCTTGATGCCATTATTCCTGTTTGTGCCTAGTTTTCGATTGATGTGTGCCAAGTTCCTGTTACGACTTTCTAATTTCTGAATCTTTTCCTCTTTCTCATTTATCAGGCTCATAACCACCTCCACATCTCTATCCAGTTCTTCCACCCATTTCTTGAGGGACTGCGATTTGTCTTTTATACTCCTGTTCAGGTCCTGAACAATGCTTCTTTCTTTTGACCGCGTCTTATTTGGAGAATGCCGTTTTGCAGCTATTTGACAGGCTTCATATCCCTGACTTAGATAATTCCCCATTCATCAACTTATGTGTGCCTGTTTAGGGAATATTGTGGAGGCAGCGGGAAGTGTAAGATATTTGTTCAGAATTCTTCCCTACTTATACCTTCACATCACTCTGATGTCATAATGCCATTCACTTGAAACTCTCAAAGCAGATAGCAAAGGGAACTTTATGGAAATAACGGGTTAGCCATATGTGGCAATATCTGCAACTGGTAAGCATATTGTTGAAGCCCGTGTATTTACTGATAATTCAATACAGTATTTACAAACACACATGCACCTCTGATGGGCTGCTTTTTCATACATGCATCCTCTTCACTTTCATGGCTTCTCTGGACACCTGATAAGGCGTTGCCTCCATGTTATGATCAGTGGCGTAAGTCTCACTCTAAGGCCAATGAAGCACTGGTTAGAACACATAATCACATCTAGCATGTGGCAATAAAGGCAGCAAAGAAGTCCTACTTCATGGCCTCTACTGCATCCTCAAATAATAGTCCAGCAAGTGACACTGACACAAAACCCCACACATACACTAAGTAGTAGAAGAAGAAGAGCATTACCACCTCGCCCCACTCACCACCCCCTCTTTTCTTCCCAATCTATTACTGCATGCAATACTAATGTCTCACAAAAAAATGAAACTGATTTGTAGAAAACACAACTTGAAAAAAGAGACAATGCATGTGTTTTTGTAAACTAAGAAATCTTTAATAAAAATAAATAATAATAATAATAATAATAATAATAATAATAATAATAATAATAATGGTGTTGGTGGCAACGGACCTCTGGAGGCAGTGTAGGCCTGCTCTGTCTGTTTGGCCTATCATTTTGAGGATAAAGTCCCTCCCTCTGAAGGTATGCAGTCCTTTCCCCATCTTTGTCCCCAGTAGGCACAGTGTTCGTACCACATTGTGGTCCTCCAAAGAAGCTGGCAGATTCAGGACAGTTGATACCAAGTGCCTTTATACACAGAGCATTGTTAAACTACAGGATTTGCTGCCACAAGATTACACCTACCAACTTGAATAGCTCTGAAAGAGGATTATACAAATTCATGGAGGATAAACCAATCTGGGGAGACTAGACATTATATATTATCTCCAGTATCACAGACAATATGCCCCTGAAAACTAGTTGCTGAGGAACATGAGGGGGAGAGTGGTGTTGAGATCATGTGCTGCTTGTGGGATTCCCATGGGCATCTGGTTGGCCTCACAGAGTTCTCATATACTGGGTGATGGGTGTTGGATTAGCCTTTGGTCTGAACCAGCGGGGCTGTTCTTTTAGGTGAGGTATAAAGTTAAATTAAATGTAGACCCGAACATGTAAAACGCAAATGTGGCAGGCTGTTGTTTCAAAATGTGTATTACACAGGTGCCGCTTGTTGGGTTGCAGGTCTCCATTCAAAAACCCAATTTGCCTTCAGTAGCAGCAAATACTTCTTGGTTGTGTATAGACCACAAGAGCAACCACTTACCAGAGTTGTAATGTGCTTAAAGAGAAAGCCAGAAACACTATGGGTGTGTATGTGTGGTGGTGTCTAATCATAATAAATTTGTACAAGATGTGATACATTTCTTCAGTTGAAATATATTTATTGTCCAAATAAATTTAGGAACTGAAGCCAATTAATTCTGGGTTATTTTCTTCCTTTTATCAGCTTCATGTTTAAAACCAATTAGAGGGGTATACAGTACAGAATTAAAGAACTAGCAAGAAGATTGTTCCAAAGGATCTTTAATGTCACTACAGATTCTTCTTTGCTTTTGTTACATAATCTCCTCCTTCTGGATGAGTTGTTCTTCCTCCATTTTATGCTGTTCTAGCATGAAATTACAAAGCCCTGTGCTGCAAATTAATTCCCTGTAGGGACATCGGGTGCATCAAATAAAGCCAATTCTGACTGGCTTCAAAAACCTGCCCTGAATAAATGCCTCCTGAAGAGCCCCTATCATCCCAACAGCACTCTGAGGGAAAAGCAGAAAGAAAGCAATGCTGAGGTCATGAGTCTCTATTCGTTTTTTTGTTTAGCGGCTCCTGGGATTTCTGATTTCACTTCTGAAGGAAGTTGGAGAATCTTCCAGAAGCAATGTAAAAGTGTTTTCACACATGAAGGTTAAAGCAGGTTTTGCCTTGAGCCATTTGTAATACAAATAGAAACCAAAAAGCACATATTAATTAAAAATGCCTATATTTCACCTTATTACCAACAATTTGATTTAATATTTGTTTTGGTTTAATATTTGTATTATGCTTTTCCAACAACACATGTTTGTGTTCCCATATAATTTGCATAGTCCACATGATTTTACCTTCAAACAACACCAGCCTTGATGTTTCTCCCCTGTAAATTCAGGTTTACCCGCTACAGGAATAATCTGATAAACTGAGAAAAACCGGGCTCTGCTGCACCTGGGGTCACTTCCTCAATGTTTCCAATTCTTTTCCCGTTGTTTTGCTCATCACTATTTCCCATGTGCTGTGGAAGATGAATTTTTTTCTTCCTTTCGATCCCTCAGATTTGCACAGAAAGCAGCACAACAAAAATTACAATTGCCTGTTTCCTTTTGCACAGTTCTTGGGTGGTTTGTTTTTGTTTTTTAAAAGCAAGGTTGCATAGCTATCTGCACATGGGCCCTGTCAGTACTTCATTGGCATTACAGACACGACAAATTAGGAGGCACCTACCGATATGAATAGGAAAGACCAAAGTTGCTTCTCACATACAAATTCAAATGTATCTGGATATGGTCTACTCTGGTCTAATTCACATGAGAGGAAAATTAATAAAGAGCTAAATAATGTTCAAATGTGGATAAACCCTGACTTGTTCACATAAATATTGAGAAACAATATTTAAGACCCAAGACCCAATATTTAATATAAAATATCATTTTATCTATGCTAACATTTGAGGTGGCTGAGGTGACAGCAAAAAGAGATTATTTCTGACAAGAAGGGTAGAAACCTGACTTATACAAGGACCCTATTACCACCATTAGTAGTTAGCCTAGGGGTTTTATTTTATCCAAATGAATATTTAATGTTAATGAACTGCTTCAGTGAGAGAGTTTCCTAGACCCAAAGAGATGTTTTTTCATTATGCCCCAGTGTGTAGGCTCATACACTTCAACATTTCTCCAATGAAAATAGGGACATCCTAAGGAAAAGTGGGACATTCCAGGATCAAATCAGAAACGGGATGGCTTCTCTAAATCAGGGACATCCCTGGAAAATAGGGACACTTGGAGGGTCTGTAGGCTCAGTGCAAAACAAGCAGAACCGTAGCCTTCATTTTGGGGAAACCTTGGACTGCCCAATGGAAAAACAGAATTGGAAAGGTCTTATAGTCCAGACTCAGCTCAGTGTCAGAGCCAGCCTCCCTGCAGTTGGCCATTCCATCTTTGCAGAAGGGCCTCCTGAAAATGAGAGCCTGCCTCATACTGAGACAACTTCCATTTCCAACAGTTGTTTAGTTTGGAGTATTTATACTCTGCCTGCTAAGCAAAGTTCACAAGGCAACTTACAGTTTATTTAAAATACAATAAGATAGAAAAGAGTTACTAGGCACATAATCACAAAAAGTGCAAATAATTCTTTTCCCTGGCCCAGAAATGGCTGTCAGAGTACCTGAGTACTCTAAGTAATGTGGGGTATGAAAGCTCCATACTTAGGAGCTCATTAGGTGAGTGCATGTTGGTCCATTTCAGAAGGGAGTAAAGGGCAGATTGTACAATGGCCTTCTGCAGCTCTCATTTTCTTCTGTGCATGATGGAGGTGGCATGCGAGAACATACATTCTCCTCCACCATTCGGTTAGGCGAGTGTGTGCACTGGCCCTTAGAGAGGCACAGTGTATTGAGAGCTCCTGAACCACATTACCTGAACACCCTTCCAGAAGGTAGAGAAAGGGAGGTGCGAGTTCCAGGATGAGGAGGAAGAAATAGTATGTTAACATAATAAAAGGGAAAGGAGTTTCATCTTGAAAAGCTAGAGGAAAACGGCACTATTCAGAATAAAGGCTAGTGTCCCAAACTGGGAAGGAAATGCATTCTCCAAGGGACTGGCAGTGCAAGGTAAAAAATAATCACCAGCCTGGCACCTCCTTGGGCTCCTTGCCAAGAAGAGAAGCCATTAGCTGTGCCTCCCACCTCCTTCCCCTAAACAATCTGAGCACATTTAACCAAATTAATCCCTTGAGTTGGTAGAGTTAGACACAGAGGTGACTGTGGAGCCTGCTTTCTTTGTGGGAGTTAGTCATTGTAAAAGGAGCTGTGGAAATGCATAGCAAATGACTCTCTGAGGGCTTTTTCTTTTCCTTTCTTTTTTTTTAAGTACAGTGGTACCTTGGTTCTCAAATGCCTTGGTACTCAAATAGCTTGGAACCCAAACACTGCAAACCCAGAAGTAAGTGTTCCGGTTTGCGAACTTTTTTCAGAACGTGCTCCGATTTGAGTGCCACACTTCCGTTTTGAGTGTTATGTTGAGGTCTGTCTGTTTGTGCTATTTATTTTGCATTTTTTTGGCTCTTTTTTGTTGTTGTTTTGTGACTGTGTGGAACCCAGTTCAGCTACTGATTGATTGTGTGACTGCAGTACATTGTTTATTGCTTTCATTTTATGGATCAATGGTCTTGTTACATAGTAATATTCATGTTAATTGCTCTTTTAGGGGTTGTTTCAAAAAGTCTGGAATGGATTACGTTTGAGAACCAAGGTACCACTGTATCATCCCTGTGGCTGTTTCACACAAATGGAACTTCCAACTGATAAACTAGACATGGATCTGTCCTTCAGTTAATTTCATGCTTCTTTTGCATTGGAATAATAATAATAATAATAATAATAATAATAATAATAATAATAATAATAATAATCTCTCTGTGTTAATCAGTCTAAGAATCTTAGATGTAATTTGGGATTGGGTGATTGCCGCTGATTGTTGTATGTTCTAAAGGAATGCTTATGCTTTACAATAGAGAAGCATTTTTCAGAAGTAATGTTTGAATCTTCAAAAAAAGGGGGGGAGCAGATAACCCTAAGAAATCTCTCCCTCTCTCTTTTAAAAATTAGATTCAAAGCTTCTTGACATCCATTCAAAGAGCAGCAGGAGGGAGTATCAAACAGATGATCTTGTACTTCTCTGTGTTAGCTTTTAAAAAAATCACATTCAGCATTTGACCCAGGCTATCAGAAAGCAATTAAAAGGTTCTGTTTCAGCTCCCCTCATCTTGCTCTGATTTAAACTCAGTTTTATCTCCCCCCCCCTTTTCTTTTTCTTTTGCCCAGTGGCATAATCTGCTTTTTCACAAACCTGCTACGAATATGTAATAGATACATTTTCTCTTGGTGGATTGGTATTCAGCACAGCCTTCTGAGTTCTAGCTACATTTGGTCATCCTTGCAATAAACATGTCCTTTGAAAAAATCAGTGATAGAATGGTTTTAGAATGTTGCTAATTACATTTAATTTACCAACATCTTCCTCAAGCATCTCATCAATTTGACTGTTCAAACTGCTAATGCTAATAATAGCTTCTATATGTCTCCACTCAACCTATCTGTAGACCCTTAGTTCTCTGTGCTGCCTCCTTCGCACAGGAAGCGAGTGGGAGATTCAGAGGGAGAAAAACATCATGCCAGAGCTACCGCTTCATATTGCAGTCATTCCACACAGGTGGGTTATGTGCATGTATACCACGGCTGCTTGATGGGGCAGTTCATTGGGGGGTGAGGTTCATTCAAACACTGCCTTCCCTCCCAGCATCTGATTGTTGCCTGAACCAAGCTGGATTAGGGCAACTGTCTACCCCCCAAAAAGTTTCACAAATTAACAGCTTCTATTGCATCTCATTGTGCTGTTCCTAGCCATTTAGACAATGGCCAGACGTTCATATTTCAGCTTAATAAGCTAAGATATGAACAATCCTTGTGTCTGCGCATACTTCCTCTTCCTTTTTTTACTATGTAGTGGTAAGCCAGGAAGAGTTCAACTAACCATTGTGTCCCATTGCGTGTAGATTCGGAAACTATGGTTACTAGCTGCAGAACATCTGAGCCAGGCCAAAGACTCTCTGAGGCAGTTAGTAGGGCAGAGAGACAGGAAGACAAGACTCAACAGGGGAGCTCTTCAGCCAGATAGTAAGAGTTAAAGCAAGGGGTTTGGTGAGAGAGGTGTTGCTGCTTCCATCCTGGTGCCCTAGTAGGTCTACTTCTGGTAACATTTATGTGTGCAAGGAACCTTATAAGCACTCATATCTATGATGTGGAAGGACCTGTGCTTTAAAGTGAGTTTTTTTAAAAAAAAAAACGTCTGGCAGCAGTTTCTAATTCAGCTCTATTCCTAGAATCTTTGCAGTATGTATGAATTGTCCTATTTTGTGGGTGTGCAGCAATGGAGGACAATGGTTGTAAAACTCCAGTTTCAGCCTGTTTAATGGAATGAGTTTGATGGCTGTGTCACTGAGTTCCCATTCATGACTGAGGTTCTAGAGTCACTACTTGGATGCAGTGGGGCAAGAAACCCATTCTCCTGCCCAGTGAAGCTGAATAGTAATGAGCCAGGGTGGTTCTGCTTGTGAAGGCAATTGCCTAGTTGTTGAATGGGCCTTTGTACTTGCTTATACACTTGTATTGAACATTGGCCCAAAACAAAACCAGCATTTGGGGGGAGTTCAAGATAATGTCCTAGTTTTCATATTTATGGAGGGTGGTAATCAATAACCCTGCCCTAATTCTCTACTAACATGCAGTTTGTCATGTAGAACAGGTCTAAAGTACTAATGCAGCACTGTAAATGATTATTTGTTGCTGGAGATCTGTTATCTCCAAACAGTAGTTCACAAGATTAAATCCAAGCACTTCAGCTTAAGTCGACATGAGTAGAGCTCACCTCAGATGCATTAGGAGCCAGTCATTCCAAAAGCCTTTCTTTTCTTGGTTTTGACTTAGCCAGTGCTTCAAGAGAGCCTCAGCTCATAATCATTGGCTGATCAGCTTGACCTCCTTTATTCTAGCTTTAGTTGAACTGTTAAGAATGGAATTAATTCCTCATGTTAAACAACTAATTACAGGGCCTCTCTACAACAAACGCTGTACGAACTATCAGTATCCATATAACCCAGGGCAACCTGTAATTTCTGTGCCCCGAATATTAGCATCCTCTGTTAAAACTGTGACGCAAACAATTGTGCAAATGCTAGTGAAATAATGGGCACATCTGCAGTTATCATGCTTCTAATTGTACAAACACTTCCACAGGTGGAACAGCAGGATTATTTTTTCCTCATGCAAAGCTGTACCACAAGGTGAGAAATAGTCCTTCTGTGAGCAAGAGATTCCTCCCACATCCAGAACGGCACCTTTGAATCCAACCCACTACTTCCATTTCCTACCTTTACAATGAATGTTTCCAAGCTTTGAGATTTTGATGGCAGTGAAAAATGTCACTACATGTATTTTGAATTGTGATTCCTGTATAAATGAAATCAAAGCATCCAGGAGACAGGGGGATCCAGTACAATTATTTTGACAACATGGTCTTACAGACAGAAATATATCTGAATTCATTTGTTCAGCTGTATGTCAGTTTTCCTGCTACTTTTCTTATAGCACAACTCAAATAAAATGCTATCACCCCTGTTTTTCTAGATTTTCATCTTCATTGTGTTCTGCTGGCTTGTGGACTGCAGCAAAAAAGGAACCAATATACCAAGGTTTCCTCAAATGCACTGGACTTTAATTAATCATAAGCCACCTGAGGACAGCTGTTACTCCATTTATGGAGCATCACTAAATGGGATTATTAGTACAATTATCAGTGTTGATAATGTGTCAAAACACATAATTTTTCTGGGCCTGGTGGTTCAGACCTGTACCATAGCTACTTCTTCAGCATCCTCTATTTTGAAAACTGCAGTTCCCATTGTTGCTTCTCTCCAGTTCCGAATAACTTGCCTGATGCCAGAACTCCTGAATCTTGACTCCTGCAGTCTGTTGCCTGCTACCAAGCCTTTACTCTTATTTGTCTGAATAAAGATATTGTTATGTACTGAGCTGAATCCTAGAACAATAGGATCCAGAATGCAGCAGTCTGATTGGTCCACAGGAGCCACCCAATCCAGCTCCAGGTGGAAGTGAATCAGCTACCTGATTCGCCTGCAAGAGCAGCCAATCAGGCTCCTGGAGGAAGTGAATCCACAACCTGATTGGCCTACAGGAGTAGCCCAGAATTAGCCAATCACGTGGGGCCCATTGTGTAAATAATGTATATATAGCAGACGTTTTGGGGAAAGATCCATTCATTGCTACTATGAGCGGAATAAAGAGCATGAAATTCACACTTGACTCCGAGTATATATCAGATATCTTTCTTAATTACATGGAAGAGCCTCTCTCTGCATTACTTTTCATTGTATCATGTGATCTAATCATGGAATTCTCACAAATTGTGTGCTGTAGTTTAGCTTTCCTAGTGTATCCTTGTCTATTCCAGAGCTTAACTTTAAAGTTGCACCTTTTGTTTTTAGTCCTAAAAAGCTCAAACAGACTGACTAATTGCTATGTAGATTTTCCTAAGGTTTTTTTTTTTTTTTTGGCCACATAATTATTAAGGCATTGCACTCAGCACCAGCAACTTAATTGTCTTTAGTATTGCTGCTGTCACAAGCTTGAAGGCAAATGATTAATAAAACACAATTATTTACATTGTAATGTCAGCATTTTAATTAAACTCAAAATGCAGTTCATTTGCTTTTTGCCATGGGGCTGATTTTGTTTTAAACAAAAAAATTAAGGTCAGCTCTTAAAATCAATCACTCTCCCCTGCCCGACTTAATTGCAAGTTAGAGAGATGGATCTCTTGTCATCTCTACAAATCTTTGGCCCCACTGATGACAAATGACTTCAACAGGCTGGCCTTCGCACTCCTGGGTTTTCTCAACCCAATGAAACACTTCACATCTGACCTACTGATTTTATTTTATTTTATTGTTATTCTGATATCTTTAAATATCATGGGTGGTATCCAAGGTTAGTCCAGCAGTAGACCTCCCTTGCACTTAAATTATTTGACTTAAATGGATCTACTGTGAGTATGATGGACATTGGTTGCAACCCTATTCATTTAGTGACGGGGTGAGTTCCCGTTGTTCGGTCCCAGCTCCTGCCCACCTAGCAGTTCGAAAGTAGATAAATACGGTAGGTACCGCTCTGGCGGGAAGGTAAACGGCGTTTCCGTGTGCTGCTCTGGTTCGCCAGAAGTGGCTTAGTCATGCTGGCCACATGACCCAGAAGCTGTCTGCGGACAAACGCCGGCTTCCTCGGCCTATAGAGCAAGATGAGCACCCCAACCCCAGAGTCGTCCGCGACTGGACCTAATGGTCAGGGGTACCTTTACCTTTACTTTTTATGCTATTTAGTGATTATTGTAAGCATTGCCATATTGACCTTCAAACGAGAGAAGGTTTTCAGTACCAAGCATAATACAATCAGAGGCATACCTGGGATCCTTTGTGTTCTCGGCACACACCCCCACCCCTGGAAAAAAAATTACTTTGCTGCAGTAGCCACATTAGAAATTATTATATTTTATACATGAAGGGTATGGAGTATGAGCGAGGCCAGGAGGAAGGGCAAAAAAATCACACGCCTTCGTGCCACAGTGCAAGAAGGACAGGAATCTTCTGTTGGATTTCTGTTTCTCCACTGTGCAGTTCTTGGAGTCACAAGACTCTGTTTACATTCTAGCACACTGATTGTTGGATCATGGGACACAGGAGACGGATGTTGCTGTAAACTGTTTCCTGTTTGTTCCTTCTTCTCTGAACTGTTCTCACAGAGAGCAGCCATGTTTTTATGATGTCCTTCATAGCTAGAAATAAAAGTAGATTGTAGTACATACTTCTGGCTCATTCCGCTGTGTTATTAGACTCTACGTATTGGAGAACATGCCGATGCCTAATCACCGGCATGTGTCTGTGCCGATGCCTCATCACCGGCATGGGTCGTTAATTGTGAGAGACAAGGCTGGACGTGTTCCTGATTCATGGCCAGGGAGTCATCTTCATCCCCGTCCCGATGTCAGCGTTTCTCCACACCTTCTCAGGTGTTTGATCTTGCCACGACAACAATGTTATGTCACCACACACACACATGCCATAAACTCCATAGTCTGCAGTGGTTTATCTTCATACCGCCTTGCCATTTCTCCTAATACTCAGCTCCCAGCTCTTGTCTAAACTCACAATCTTACACAGGTAACTGGAGACAGATTTCTGGGGAGATTTTTGTGCACATGCCCATCCTTCCCATGCCTGCAACCCCAATGGGGGCTGGTTTTGCCAACCCCTAGGTACACCTACTCTATCAATACAATGATCCTGACGCAGTGAAACACTTGTGAAACCAGGTCCCCTTATCTGCTATGAAGAGCTGTGAAATTCAAATACAAGCTGTATGGTGCCATAGCTGGAATTGGCATAACCCTGCCTGTGCTCAACATAGCTGGCTATTGGATCACAGCTGATACCTGTCTTTATGTAGACAGAGGGTGCCTCAGGGCTCTTAGTATTTTGCAGGAGGGCAGTGCATTGAAAAGTGTGAGATGAAGGAATGGATAATGAGAAGATGTATAAAGCACCCTGCAAGCAAATCAGGGTGACTTGGGGATGAATGCTCACTATCATGTAACTGCCCTGTAAGCAAGTAGGAACAAATGTTCAATAAAGATTGGACCTAGTCTAACCACTGTGTAAGCTTTGTGCAAGCAAATCAGGATGAGTGCTGAATAAACATCTTGTCTAGAAAAGCCCAGGCACAGTGCACTGCCAACGCCACAGTGCCCATACCAAAGAAGAGCAAGGTAGGGGAGGGGAGATGGGGGGAAATGGAAAGGTACTGGTAGATTTGTTCAAGTTAATATTTCTAATTGATTCTACTTCATAGCCCCATGCTATCTCACATATGTGCTACAGGGAGCATATACACTGGCATTTGCCTAAGCTTAGTTTGTTGGAGAATATCCTTGACCTTCAACTGATAAACTTAGGAATCACATCATTCCCTGTGCTGCCCTGTAAACTAGCTCAGAGACACCATGCTTATCGGGAGCCTTAAAAACTAGCTTTTGTATGCTTCTTTCTAATGTTCAGGACTTGGACAAAAAAAAGTGTAACTGCAATGGACAGTTTAAAATGCAGTGGAGAAATAAATGTATTGTTGACAACAGCCAAAACAGAACTTACAAATTCAGCTCTAGTGCTTATATCTAAATTGAGATTCACTTTTTCATCTTTTTTTCTTGTACAGATATCTTTTAATGTAATATCTGGTGTTGGATATACTTCTAATTTGAAACATATAATGAAAAATTAATTGAAATCATAAATAAGTGATTCCATTACATGGTATGAGTACATTTTTCTTCCACTCCACTGAGTTTTCCCTGAGAAAAGAGAAGGAGGAAAGGTCTTAAGATCCTTATTTCATTAAACAAGTAAATACAGTGATGGTTGTACTAAAATGCATGGAATATTAAGCTGCATTTCACATGAGTATAAACATTATTAGGTTTTGATATAAACCATTCTCAATCAGTTGAGTATACAGAACGCTGCTTATTTTATGCCCAATTGCTTTTGCCACAGTTCCATCATATATCAATTCTTTTCAGTGTATTCATGGGTAAAATCAACCACAGTACTGTTAGATTCATTTTTCCATCAATATACTTTGTACATGTTGCCTGTTCATAATATGTGAAAATTTAAGTGGTATTTTGTAGCTTGAATGAATTTGCTGTTTGTATCTCTTTGACTCTGGACAATTATATCAGAGTATTAGTTTTTCCTCCGCAGTTGGCTAAATACAGCAGTGGTATATAATTTTCAGTATTCCAGGAAAGGTAGACACACACACAACTTCCTAATTCTCTTGGCTTGCCCAAAGTCTCTTGCAACACAGATAATGCTCTGAAGCTATTGCAAACTAGCTCACAACTCAACCCAGCCTATGTTATATATTATAGAAATATATTTTCTACAAATGAATTAGACCTACAAAAGAAACATAAAAATTTCTACAACCCACTATGATGTCAAGATCCTTCAGCCAAGATGCAACTCTAGTGAATACCCTCTTTCTAAACCCATTCTAGTGATCTATGATGGGGGGGTTGGTATTTTGGGGTCCCCCATAAGCCTGTTGTTTTATATCTGTAAGATGGGATTTTGTTGTCAAAGGAACTGCTGAAGTAGACAAACCAGTCTCTTTGTTAAATTAATGGTCCAAGCCATGTCTTTTATACATAAATGTGGGCATTGTGTGATAATAGTACATATAACATAGATAATCATGGTGCTTTCATAGCATCTTCAACTCTTCCAGAAAAGCAAAATCAAACCAGAATATTACTGTCTTTCTTCAGCCTAACACACAGCAGCATTACAGGACAAGAGAGACTACATTTAATATGATGGGATCTTAATTTCTAGAATGTTTAGCACCATGGTTAAAAGAGCATTCATTGGTGGTTTCCTTAAATATCAACTAAGAAGCAAATGTCTCTTTAAAAAACAAACAAACAAACAACAACAAAACCATGGAAATGTGAAAGTTTGGCCTGTTCTATGGCTTATTTTCAATTACCAGGGCATGGCAGACTGGCAAAGCCCTAAAGGAACATGCTATGTGCTTGAGAAAGCATAAGTCTTCTGCAAATGGAAAGTTGTTTATTTATTTTTATTTTGTTTCCTTCACTTGTTCTGTCCCTCTGAGTGCATTTGCATTGAACTTGAGTTCCAGTAAAGCAACACCACCACCTACAGCTCAAACATCAAACTGTCCACCAAATATTAAATAGCCTCTGTTACAGCTGTACCAGGCTATAACTTTTTTTTTTTAACATATTGGTCTGCTTTTGAGCCTATTTAAATTGCTTTCTATTTTCAGCACTAGACCTGACAAATGCAAAGGACTAAAAAAAAAGAAAAAGAAAACAATTCTGTTTTGTTTAGCTCACAGTGTTTTGTTTAGCTCGCAGTACATCAGCCTACTAGGCAAGTGCCACTGTGTGATGTGGATTAGTGAGATTTCAGAGAGTGTCTTGCAGCAGCATCACAGATAAAAGAGGAAATCGTATAGCCTAAGGAAGCTCAATGGTGCTTGTGAATTTCAAACAGCCCTTCCACTAACAGGGCTTTCATAGAATCACAGAATTGTAGAGTTGGAAGGGACCCTGAGAGTCATCTAGTCCAGCCCCCTACAGTGCAGGAATCTCAACTGAAGCTGGCATCAGTGATAGATGACCATCCAACCTCACCTCTGCTTAAAAACCTCCAATGAAGGAGAACCCACCACCTCTTGAGGGAGTCTATTCCACTGTCAAGCAGCTCAGTTCTTGTCATGCTGCCTGGGGCTGATTGGAACTGTAGCCCAACAACAGCTACAGGGGGTTATGTTGACAAACCATGGCATAAGTGCTAGAAGAGTGGCAGCAAAACTGGCAAAGAGTTTCTGTGGCGCCTGAAAGATTAAGCATGTAAGGCGGCCTGAGGTTTCACAGGCAATAGTCAATATTTCACATGGTCAAACATTTCACAGGAGCCACATTTTTTAAAAGGCAAATTCAACTCCATATATCTGATGGATCTGAGCATTTGGCAAACCTAAAGTTGTATCCAGTCAATTTTATAAGCTTTGAAACAAAGGCTGCAGAAATTTATTGATCTGGCAAAAAATAAAATTTTAAAAGTTGCTTGCCCCATGTATCAACTTATCAATAATGAGTTGTATAATTACTGCACTGGATCCATTGCTATTATATTGGACAATGAACTGTTGAAACCATGCTTCTGAAATGGAACACCAATTAAGAACTTTTTGGAGAAAGGCTTATAAAATCAAGGCTGCATAAAAGCTGAGTAGAGCATAAAGCTGAGTAGGGACATGGGTGGTGCTGTGGGTTAAACCACAGAACCATGGCTTGCCGATCAGAAGGTCGGCGGTTCGAATCCCTCCAACGGGGTGAGCTCCCATTGCTCTGTCCCAGCTCCTGCCCACCTAGCATTTCGAAAGCACATCAAAGTGCAAGTAGATAAATAGGTACCACTCCGGCGGGAAGGTAAACGGTGTTTCCATGTGCTGCTCTGGTTCGCCAGAAGTGGCTTAGACATGCTGGCCACATGACCCGGAAGCTGTACGCCGGCTCCCTCGGCCAGTAACGCGAGATGAGTTCCACAACCCCAGAGTCGTCTGCGACTGGACCTAATGGTCAGGGGTCCCTTTACCTTTACCTTTAGGGCATAAAATAGAACAGAAAGCTAATTTCACAAAAGTTGGAAAACAATGTTTTGAACAAGTCCTGAGTTCATGAAATATCAAATAATACTGGGAATGTTCAGTGACCTTGTAAGAAACTTTCCAGGGGAATAAAAATATAAATTGGTGGAAACTATTTGTTCCAGCCTTTCCTTAAGCCGTTTTTAAGCATGTTCCTGTTAACAGAGTGTGGTCACTGGTGGTTGATGTTACTTATCCCCATGAGTTTGCCAACAAAAATATATATGCAAATATAGCTTTGAAGACTTGCCAGTTACTGGACCAAAATGAGTTAGTCAATCAAAATATCTTGTTAGAACAAAAGTACAAGACAGCTTTTCAGGCTGAACTGTTCAAAGCCACTGATCCATTGTGGGGACCTGCTTCTCATTCTCATTGTCATCCTATGAGGAATGGCAATGTTTTCAGTCATCAGTGTTGAATGCTGTCAGCTTAGTGCTGGGTTGCAGCCCTTCAAATGCCATTGGTGGATCACAATAGGTAGAGTAAAGGAAGAAGCATCATTTAAAATTGAGCAAAATGAGATCAGCTTTGCAACAATATCTGGACAGTGTGCAGAGGAAGATAGAAAAGAGGAAAATTTGCTGAAGGCAGACAGTTTTAGCTACACTACATAGTCTGACATGAACTATGTGTTCTTCAGTAATCAGAATGCCCAGTCAGCCCTCTTAAATTCTGAGTTCAAAGGCCTCACTTAAAGCCACAGAAAATCTACATGTCAACTGACCGCTACCCAATTCTGATTGTTGAGATGAAAAACAATAAAAGCCTCCTCCTTTCAACTCAGTCCTGATCTGCTAGTGGTGTGTAACATTAACACCTAGTTGTTGGAAAGAGGTGAAGTTATTATCCTTAACACAAAGACACTCTATACATTCTATTAATATGCGCATCTGCCCTTGCCTGGAAGATGGATGCTAGATTAATTTGTTTTAAAGGGCAATAAAGATGAATTACAGTGTAATCCTGTACATGCCTATTCAGAATTAAGTTCTAGCAAGTTCACTGGGTCTTACTGCAAGGTATATTGGTATAGGATTTCAACCTTAGGCATTATTTATACACAAATCTATTATCTCCCATTGACCAGATTACAGCAGAAGTTAACAAGATGCTCCATGCCAGAACACATTTCAAAATAAAGAATGAGTTAGGTATAGGATATGCATATAATGTGGTACAATAAGCTGGTTATCCATGCAATATGCAACATGTAACACTGCCCTGCCCATGTAATTCCTGTATCTTTTATTATATTTTAAATATATTGTACATTGCCTATAGAACTTCATCTAGTAGACAGGATATAAATGTTCCAGACAAGCAAACAAATAAACATTTTATAGGGGAAACCAAGATAAAACACCTTACCTTCCCAAACAACAGCAACAACAAATAAGAGGCACTAGAAAACTAGATGATGATGATGATGATTTATTAAATTTATATACTGTCCTTCATTTGTAGATCATAGGGTGGTTTGCAATAGAGAAACACAAAAATACATAACATAAAGACAAACAAAACAATAACCCCTCATGTGTTGGGACAGAGCTGCAGAGCTTCCCTCCCAGCTGTTGCAGCAGCAAGGTCATGACTGTGCAGGTGCACCTGTGGAGCCAGTCCAGAGGTCCTACAGGTGTGCCTGGATACCCTGACTTTACTGCCATCTGTCTTACCCAGGCCCATCTAAGAAAGCTGCGGTGATCATAGTTTTGGGAGGGTGAATCGCAGTTCCGCCATATCACGTGAACTGTTACTGATGGATCCAGAAAGCGTAATCCTTGTGTTCATCAAGGAAACTTTTCTTGAAGCCTTCTAGCAAAACTACATTATAGCTGATGACCCATCTTTATCAATTGAAAGGGGTGAAAATAGTGACACACAGACCTTCCTGTGGTGCATGAAAAGTCCACTACTAAATCCTGATTAATATGTTACTATAATAGCATGTTTGGATCCCAAGCTGCACAGGCAATATTTGGATACAGAAACCTTGTGGCTCACACAAATGACATGGGAAGTGACTATATTTGTCACGACTTCATTCCTGAGTAGCAGCCAGGACTCTAGAACAGAGGGGAACTGACTGGATCAGGATGACCAGTGATGCAAGCTGCAGAAATGCTGAACCCAGACCCAGTCCCATACACCAAGCCCATCCGTCAGAGACCTCTAAACTAGGACCCTCAGTCAGCACCACTTGGGACAGGAGGAGCTGCTTCCTTTACACTACGGGTTTCATGATTGCCAGTACCTGCTCACCAGTGCAGGCAAGGCAGCAACTGATGGAAAACTGGTGGATTGCTAGGTTGTGGGGACTAACACTTTAAAGAAGTCTTGAGTCTTCAACAAGGAGGTGGAGTCTGGGAGGGAGGGGGGGGAGAAAACTTGGTTGAGCTCCAGATTCTATTAGAACAGGCTTCCTCAATCTCGGCCCTTCAGATGTTTTGAGACTACAATTCCCATCATCCCTGACCACTGCTCCTGCTAGCTAGGGATCATGGGGGTTGTAGGCCAAAAACATATGGAGGGCCGACGTTGAGGAAGCCTGGGTTAGAACAGGTTGTTTTGTCTGATCAGACCTATCCAAGGTCCTGAAAACCCTACCCAATTCTACCTCCCTTACTAAACCACCATAGAATGTATTGTATATATACTGTAATACCCGGTGGTTCCTTTGTCATCATGACTGTATGAGGGCCATACTTCCCTTGGGGCTGGTAGCACTGATGTGGTCAATCAATCATGTTATTTATTTACGAATAAGTGCTTTTACGAATAAGTGTCCTTCAATTATATTCCCAGGGCAGTATACAAAAGAAGAAGAAGACAAAATAATTTAAAATCCAATATGATCTACCTTTCCCATGCAATTCCTTTATCCAAACATTATAGGTGCAGCATAGGATTTAGCCTTGCAGAAGTAGCAACTATGCTGCTACAGTAACATGTGCATTGGGGGCTGAGAGATAAGTTAAGAATGAGCCACACCACATCCTTCATAAATATATCCACTTTGGCTTTTAAGAAAATGAAATACATCACTCACATTTTGACTAGAAAAGAAAATTCCTTCCACGTTGTCCCAAAGTCAAGGAATCCCAATCTCACCATAGCCCTGGATATTCCACTCCTGACAGAATCTACAACCATCAGCATGTTCAAGCAGAGGAAACCTATTCGGTAAGCACTGCATGCTGCTCTTTATTGACCTCCATCAGGCCCTTGACCAAGTGCAGCAAGCAACTGATGGGATATGAAAAGGCAAATCAGTGTTTCTGCAGCGATGGTGTGATTGACAGATGGGGCTGCCTAGTGGAGCAGGAAGTGAAGCTGTATCGAAATAATATGGTTTTCTATATGTACTTGCACTCAACAAGACTGAGTACTGTGACCATCAGTGGTAATTGAATGTCATCTAATGAGTGTGTTTTCAGAGGCTATCATTGCATTACAGTGGGCATCATTTTTAGTGAGATGTTCCCGTTGACGTTGTCAAAGGTCCATGTATATCATTGTGATTGCCAGTCTTGAAAAGCCATGTTTCTGAGTATAACAACAAGCACCTTCCAATTCCAGGCTACAACCTGAATAATCCCTGCTGGTCATTTTTTCAAGGGAGATGAAAATATAAGGTATTTTGACAATGACATAGGTATCCAAGGAGCATCTTAGAAAGTAAGTGCTCCCCTTCCTGGCAAGAATAAAGCCTGCAATGTGAGTACTGCATAGAATCCAGGCTATCATGCTCAGCACACACAAAACTATTCCACAGAGCCAGTTATATACCAACTGTACAGTGTAGCTGCGAAGGCTGAAGATTGATAGAATGATGCCTGTGTGCTTGATATGGATATATTACACTCACACAAATAACTAAATTACCAAACTGAGTATACAAAACCCACTGCTATGTGATCATATATACACACCCATTGTGAGTTCAGTGGTGTGACAGGATTGACATGGTAATTGACACAGAACAGATATCAAGTTAAATCAACCTTGACATCTTGCTAAGTAAGGATCAGGCGAAGTAGAATCCCTTTGTATAAGAAGGCTGCATTTTCCTGCCACAAAGATGTGAATGGAACATGCTGCATTATTAAATGCAGTTCACCATCAGTCTTAATGGCAAATAAAAGCTGTATATGAGAGAGAGAGCTTATGTGGAAATGGCTTGGAAGGCCTGTTTGATTTGTGAAAAGCTGAACTTAAGGGCTGATTTGCTGAATAATGTCTTCAGTTCAAGTCTACGTACCTGAAATAATAATTTGCTCTTCAGTTATACTACTTGTGACATACAAAGTATTCAAGCCTTGCTGGAGATTACACAAATACTACAGGATGTTTGGGCTTACAGCACAAAACTCTTGCTGCCATGACTGAAATGTGATTGATAGATGGCAGTGATTGGGTGCAGTTACATGAATATACTTTTCTTCATCAAATTGCCTGAGCAGCCAGTAAAGAAAAGCCAATGGAAATGTACAAGTGTGATATGCCTTGTGTGTTCTGGAGAGTCACCACGTGCAAGTGGATCATGACTGGGTCTTATCAGATGTAATGGCTGCTGTTGCGTAGCAGATCACCACTACAGCTTACAGTGTTGAAATGGCATTAAAGTCCTGTCACATGATGTCAAAAAACATACCATACACCCATTTTCAACTATAGATTCATTGTTTGTTTTTATAAAACCACATGCTGAAGCATCACTCTTAGGTCTCATATAGACATTCACACAAACCTTTCATTTGTGTACAGTGAGTGAACAGAATGTTACAAGGAGCTACAAACAAACACAGACAACTATTATTAAGTTTGCTTATTATTTTTGTGTTGTATCTTTTTAGATCAAAAGTGATTTGTAAGCCGCTCTGGAACCCTCTTTTGACTAAAGAGCAGGATAAAAATTATTCAAACAACAAAATAATGAAATAAGGATTGTTTAAAATTGCATTTGTATCACTTATTGCCTCAGAGTACACTCAGATCTGAAATAATTTTATTTAGCCATCATAAAAAATCATGTTGTCTTTCTTTGCCATTCATCAAATTCTTTTGATACAGAGAGATAGAATGAATGTGCATTGTCTAGCTGTTATTTCTATAATAATCTAACACTTTCTCAGCACTCCATGGGAATATGACGACACAACTAATCACTGCTTGCCTAGTACTTCCTAAAAATGAATATGAAGTTCAGAGAAAGAGGAAAACTAGATTGCAAGTCACATGAATATTTTTCAATGTTTTCCTCTGTAAAGTGTAGTTTTTAAGAGTAACTTTATAACCATGTCCAACCTGAGCTCAATGAGACTATTGACCTAAATTACTCATGTGCATAACTATTTGCATGATTGGAAACATAAAGGTAACAAGGAACATTTTGCACAACACATTCCTATAATAATGGTAATTGGAAATGACTGGAAAAGATGGTAAGTTCACAAATACCAACAAGCTTTTCAGCTAGAATCAGGCAAGAGGTCTTTGAAAAACTATTAACTCAGCTTCGTCAATTAATTTTTAAAGAGATCTAAGGTCTGATACATCCACCCAGATTTCATTCATTTTCTGAAATGGATTCAGAAGCTAGCTGCCAAATGAACCTGTGGGTTTTGCCCTGGCAAGGAGGTTCATATGCAGCACAAGGATTGAAAGCATTTCTGCTTGTCCAACTCACTTACCTACTGAGTTCCTGAGGATTGCTGCACTACTTTTCTGCAACAAAAAAGGATAAGAGGACGTGTTTAACCTGCCCCCACTTCAAACCTAGCTACTTCCTCTCAGGCCTGTCCTGTATAGTTGCTGTGTGTGCTTGCGCACATGCATGTTTAAAGATAGCAAGCACACTGACGGACTGAACCACAGAGCTTTCCTACACAATCCTCTGCTGCTCATTGACTGGTGGAACATATTTTGTTTTGTTCCAAGTGCTGTTTGTTAATACTTTTAGAAATTGTTGTTTGTTGTGCTTGCGTTGTTATTGATTATAATATATGGGTTTATGGTTGTGCTGTATGCTGCTCTGGGCACTTGTAGTAGAAGAATGGGATAATGATAATAACTAATAATATGAGTCAGCCACACCTACAAGAGTGTGACATTTAACTGTTTATAACATTTGTAATACACTTCTTTTTCCTAGTCTTTGACAGCTGCAATATATATATGCACGCACGCACATGCGTGCACACACACACACACCTTTTTCATAGTCATAGAATTGTAGAGTTGGAAGGGACCATGAGGGTCATCTAGCCCAACCCCCTGCAACATGGGAAACTTTTGCTCAGGCTCGAACCCTGACTGAGCTATTCCAGCTGACAATGAGTGACATAAGGGTATAGGTGATATAAGCTGATATAAGGGTTCAGGTGATCCCTGAAGTATCCTGAACCCAAGTTGTTCAGGGCTTTGCAAATCAATGCAGGAACCTTGAACCTGACTTGGTAGCAGATGGGCAGCCAGCGCAGCTGTTTTCACAATGGTGTCACATGTTTTTGACCAGCAGCTCCCAGCAGCAATCTGGCCGTAGCATCCTAGTCTAATTTACACTAACATTTGGTGTAATGATTACTCCAGAGAAAGTACCTGCCTCACAGCTCAGAATGTGTATTAAGAGTATTAGAGAGCCTCAGCAAATGGTGGAATGGAGGTCCCCCCCCCCATTTTAAGACAAGAAATCAGCCTTCGCCTTTCAGCTTTTATTAGCCCCCTTCATGTGATTAAAGGGCCAGAGAGGCCACATTGTTAGCTATTACCAGATTTACTCACAATCTAAGTAAGCTACAGCTCAGGACCTCCAATTATGAGGGGCCTCTAAAAAAGCAAACAAAAAAACCCACCTAAATTTTATATACAGTAATTGGTTAAAAGATAAAGGAATTGGGGAATATGGACTCTAAAACAGATATTATCATTCTGATATGACAAAGATATACTTTATTATTTCTAGTTTCATTGTCCTTTCCATTTGAATAAAAACTTTTAGGGTGAGTACTGCCACAGCACCTCTTAAATTTGACATAGTTAAAGGCCTCAGCGTGTCTTAATCCAGTTCTGCTGCTAGCCCTGCTCCTGCATTTGTGTGGCTCCTTAGCCCACCTGCTGATTCCCACATGTGGAAAAAGGCCAAGTGAGAAAGGGAAGCTCACAAGTGTAGGCCTTTCCAAATGTTAGCATCTACAGGAGCTCAAACCCTGTTTGGGATTAACACTTGAAAAGGGTGGGAACTATTGTAATCCTGAAATGTGCAGAAGAGAGAAGCAGGTGTTGCCGAGGTAACAAAACGACCAGCATGGGCAGCTGGCTGAGGTAGACTAATTATTTGCTGAAGAAGGCATGAAGAAGACATGGATTAAACTGAGGTTTTGTGATGAACAGGTCTTCCTGAGAGAAAAGTGTAAGCAGCTACACTGAAATGGCTGCTGGAAGACACGAGAAAGAGTAGACACTGAGGCTCTGTGTGTGTAAAACAAAAAGTCCTGAGGTGAACTCAAATGTGGCAGCTGTGCTGAGGAGATCTTCAGAAGACTCACAACTGTAAGAAAAATCTGACTATTCTACATTTGTGACAAAGGTAGGGGGAGGCATAGATATATAATTAGAATTTATTATTATCCTTTCCAGGGCCAGATTTAGGTTTGATGAGGCCCTAAGATACTGAAGGTAATGGGACGCTTTATATGTCCAGCTGCCCTATGTCAACAACAAATTGTCGCTGTTTTTTGTGTTGAATATATGCTATATGGTAATTTATGGACCTAATAGGTATCTAAAGCCATTTGCCACTGTTGCTGTATGTGGGTTTTATTTTATTTGTTTTTTTATCTTATATTTTGGAAATGGACATTCAGTATTTTCTTCCTTTAAATTTGAGTGGGGCCATAAGCTATCACTTGTTTAGCTTATACGTAAATATGGCACTGATCCTTTCTCCATTCTTGTTCTCTCCTCAGTTCTCTCTGTTGGTTTGTGACCATTCTCTTTGCCTCCTGCTTTTTTTTAATTTGTTTACACGTAACCTCACTCACGCCCCTTGCCAAGAAAAAGCCATTCTCTGTCATTAAATAGCTTTGGTGCTGACACATGTTGGGGTGGGGGTGTCAGGTGAGAAGCCTCCCATTTTGGGGCCTTCAGCCTTTGCCCTGTGAGTCAGCAAGGACTGTCTCCATGCCCCAGGAACATAAGCTAGAGTGAGTATCTGTCTTTAAACAGAAGAGTAATAATGATGCCCTCCTGTAGCAGTGCCAGGGCCAGCCCTATTATTAGCCAAAGTGAAGTGGCCTGCCTCACTATCAGGTTTTAACATACCACTAAAGGGCAGCAACTTATAAATTATTTAGGGGTTATTTGTTTTGTTTTTTTACCACCATGGTGAGGCGGAGTGGGGAGCCATTTGGCACTAAATGGCCTTGAACCTTTGCTGAGTAGTGCTGTGGTCTTGGCTGTCATTGCTAGTTGCCTATGCTCAGTGCAACTGAGTCAGTTGTAAAATGGTGGAAAGTTTGCATTTGGTACTGTTAATCAAAATGGGGGAAGATGCCGAGCCACAGTTGTTCAGCATAATTCAATGGAAGCCAGTTTATTGAATCAGTTCAAAGAAGCGACTTATCAATGAGAACTTTGCATGAACAGCAAAAGGTGTGTCTTTTTACTACGGATTTCTGTCATCTCCAAAGAACTTTCCAGTCCTCATTCAATTTATTCTTACAACAGCCCTCAGAGGTACACTTTAGACAACATACCACCTCAGGGGTTGTGAAGCTTCACTATGCTTTGGCATGGTGTGAATGGAGAAAATGTGTTTTGTCCACAAATCAGAATAGAAATGATTGTTTGAAGCAGGTTTGCAGATCATAGTTTATGACAACTGTGGCTTGCTGTGATGTCCGACTGATTTTTGTCTATTGCTCCGCCTGCAAAGGTTTCTGCACCACAGAGATGTGCTACTGAAGCAGATGGAAAATGCGAGGGCACAAGCAGCCTGTCCTCAGCTCTCTACTCTTTCCACAGCCAGGCTTACACTTGTGGTTTCCCTGTACAGCACAACTCTCACAGTGGTTCATAGTACAAAATTATAATTAGACAAACAATTAAACTAATTAAAACCATTTTGCTTGCAAACAAAACATTACATGCATACATTGTATGTTTTATATGCTGGAAGTCACCCTGTAAAGCCTTGGCCCTAAAAGACAGTCTAAAATGTTAATAATTAAGATATAATTTAAGGAAATAATTTCTGCAATAATTAAAAGAAGTCTCAAACTTAAAATGAAATGCATCCGTAATGCACTCTCATTCCCACTGACCCTGCTCCTAGCCCATCTCAGTGCTCCAGCCACCCCTTTACACCCAGATGTGAAATGTGCAACCATCACACGCCTTTTGTGTTTTGCATACAATGGCAATCAATCATCTAGTGGCATACTTTGAAAGTCTCCATTTAATTTGTGGCTGCAATCCAAAGTTGAGCTCAGCAACTTTACTCAGTTAATCAAGGCATATCGGTGAGCTGGGTCTTGTTTGTGATGGAAGAGGGATAACAAAAGCCCCCCCCCTTTTGCAGTGAGCACCATCGATGGTGCTTTGAATCTTCCATGATCCCCAGTTGCAAATGACAGTTCTACACCCAATAAGCTGCTATTTGCAGCCAGAGACAGAGAAGGGTAGGAAGCCCCCACAAATTCTGTAGCTGCAAATTGAAGCCAGCTCTCTATAGCCCAGAGGAACTGTTCTGGGATGTGTGGGCATTCTTTACAGCTCCTACAAGATGTAACGATGCTTACCAACTTAAGCCCTATGAATGCATTACTTTTGTGTAAGGCAAAAGCATGTAGACTGTGGAGCAGAGTTTTGCATTTAGCTTTATCCCTGGTGTTTGGTTTTCTATCAGAATATGCTGTCAATGGCAGGATATTGAGCAGAGCTAATGTCGTCTTGCTCAAAAAATCATATTCATGGCTATATACAGACTTTTTAATACCACTCCAGACTCACCGTGTCCTTGCACTGGCTCCTAAGCTGGTAACAGCAGGTTATCATTACTTGGCATAAGATAGTCACATGTAAATTTACATGTGGCTACAAACATATGGCAAGCTGTCATGTGTAGTGCCTAAACATAAGGTGAGGTAAAGCATCTGTGACTCTCCAGATGCTGCTGGACTCCAGCTCCCATCAACCCTGACCACTACTCATGTGGACTGGGGCTGATGGGAGTTGGGGTTCAGCAACATCTAGAGGTTCCTTATCTGTTACATAAGGAGATACAAATTTTACTGTTCTTCCACAACTGATCAGAAATGGCAAGTAGAAAGGATGTGGTATAACTAATTTCATCCTGAGATTTTACCCTTTGGTGAGTTTATAGGAACCTACCACATAACCAAACATGTGGTTTTTGGGCTGCACTTACTCTTGACTACCTCAGTTCTCATTAACAAATATATTCACGTTTCAGCCAGGTGCCTAGTCTTTACGTGTGATTTGTTTCCTGGTAAATGGGTTGGAGTCAATTTTCCTTTTTCTCTGTGGAATGAAGGTAAATGGAAAAACTCAGTGAAGCACCTCTTATGTGACCCCAGTCAACGCATGTCTCAGAAGTTATGACTCTATCTGGAGCTACCTAATGTCAGCATGTATGATTTACCCGGTAAAGTTGTCACTCTGACCCGTAATAACATAGTACAATATTGTTGGCTTGCATGTTATAAAAATGATGCACAATGCTCCCATCTAGAAGTCAGAGTAAACATTTTACATAGCTCCTTGTCAGTGTATAAATGGTTGCAGTTAATCGATGCTATAAAACTTTCCTTAGGGTCCTGGTATTCAGACTTTGCACCAGAGAAAGCAGCTTAAATCTGACATTTTAAATACTGGTAGTGTTAATGACATAATTCTGGCTTTGGGAATTCCCACTGGTGAAATAGCACATGGTGTGCAATACAAATGTCAGTTTTAAAAACACTTTCTGCAGCAAAAGGCAAAGAAGGAGCATAATCACAAACACCAGTACAGTGTTACTTTTATCTGCAGGAAGTTTTAACTAGAAGTTTAGAACACCATTAGTGCCTACATCTAATAGCTTTTAATATTAATGGAAGCTTTGGGAAGAGAGGGAGTCACATACTTTCATATCAAGAAATGAACAATTTGATTCAGTATTGTGAAAATGCTGTGAAGGCAGAAATCCTTAGAGGTGTGTATGTGTGTGTACTTGTAATTGAAACCACAACTTTTATAGATTTATTAAACTCTCCTGGTGAAAAGCAATATCCCTTCCTGCTGAATTCTGTGATTTAAAAATATCTGCTTGCCCACACATAGATCTATGTCCCTTCACAGATACCATTACTGCACACATGGAGAGAAGGGGGGCGGGGGCAGGAGAGAAGCCAGTGTGGGATGCAACATCAGGCATAAAGCAAGAGGTGCTTCATGTTATGTCCATGTTTGCCTTATATATGAGTAACATGAGGAAGGTCTAGTGATGTGCTCAGGAACCACTTTGCTTTCATAATGCACTACTTTTAGAGCCTTCCGGCTTTGTTTTGACTATCCATGCTCCTCCGCAAAAATCACTTTACCTTCCCTCCTGAAACACAAAATGGTGGCCTTGTCATCTAGAGCTACAGGAATATTGATATATTGCACATCTGATCTACTTTCATTCCTGCCACACAGTTCATGCATGGTCTCTTAAATTAAGGAATAATTAAATATGAAATAGGCTCAGCAGAAAGTATTTGCTTCCACTTAACTGTGAAAGAGAGTATTCCAGTGGCCGAGGTCAAAAGTCTGCCTGCCTTAATTCTTGATGTGAAATGCAAGAGGGAGAAAATGTCCCTCTACTCCCTAAATGACTACTGTGTTTAGTTAGTTAGAACTTTCCTAACCCAACCTTTTCCATAAAGTCTCAGGGTGGATTACAACAATATAATAAAGTCTGGAATTTTGGGTTTGAGAGCTTTGAGAGGAGATTCTCTTCCAGATTAAGGATGTGCTTCAAATCATTGCTGCAGCATATGTACTTTTTCTAGCAACTGATACTTCCCTAATTTGGCTTGAATTTTTTTATATATGTAATTGTGACTTGGGGTTGCAGTTCTATACCCACTTATGTTGCAATGTGTCCGATTGAACTCAATAGTGCTGACTTCTGAGTAGATATATGCAGAAATCTGCTGCCAGCTACAGCGTGGAATCAGGCGCAAGAAGAGGTTTCAGTCCTAGTTTTTCCTGGGTAGATAACTGCTTCCTTCATTAATTTATAGGTGGTTTTGTGATTGGAGTACTCCATCACCTTTATATGTGAAGAGTAACCTCCATGAGAGAGAAAAAAGTGGCTTGAAACAGGCCTTTGGACCAACCTCCCATTGGAGTTGGGGAGGATATTATTACTAGAAAATTGGATTCCTGAACCCCTCTTACTACATGATTTAGGTCATGGAATGCTATCATTTTATTTGAAATTATTGGAGTGTTTCTGTATGGAGCATGTGAACCCGAAGACATGGAACTTTTTCAATGACTTCCTTATTGGTGGTATTCACTTTTCTGAAATATATTTTGATGGGCCTTCTTAAAAGGGTTGCCCTTCTGCTTTTTCACTTAGGTTCTTCAACTCAATAGCATAGCATATTTATCTGTTGCTGGTTAAAAAACACATTGTTTCTCTTCTATCTTGAACCTTAAAACTGCATCAAAACTAAACTGAAAGTTTGCCATCAGCAGTGCAACATAACTGTATCCCAAAATACTTGCAGGTGCTTAACCCACTTATGGGACTTCGTTAAAATCAAGGGAGTAATTATGGTGCCTGTTTGGCTTAGCGACATTCAGATTTGGGGATTGTGGCTATTATGTAGAAGTAAATGACAGTGATGTTGATCGTGGATTATGGTTGGTTTGCAGCCCTAGAATGATTCAGCATTGTACACACACAAACATGATGGCCACAAATGCCATATTTAGGGTTTTAAAGGGTATTCTATTCACATTAAATAAGCCTTTGAAACGTTTTTCATTTTCCAAGTACTTTTGCTAGGCCAATCTTTGTTTCTCTTTTGTGTATTTTTCATTCTGTCTCTCCCCTTTTCTCTTTTTGAAATGTTTTCTGAAAACATTTTGGTGACATTTTACTATTTCATATAAATGAACACGTATCAATGAATCAACCCATGGTCCCACAGAGTGCTGTTCTTTGATCATGTAAGAAACATATTTCATGTACAAACATATTTCAAAATCCATAGCATTGCTCAATTGATTTTGTCACCATCAAGGTAGCAGAGAGCAATTCAACATTATGCGATTTACTATGACAAAAGAACAGGCAAGTAGGTAACAGTGAAACAAAACATTTATTTGGGGACAGTAAGAATAGGCAGCAGTTTCTTCACCCTATCTCATCAAGTTCCTAGTTAAGGCACAGGAGACCAACATCCTCTGAGTACCCACCAAACTCTGCAGCAGGGTCAGGTCTCTTAGCGAGTTTCCTAGTCTTTCCAGCATCTGTCATCCAGAGTATTGGAGGCCCTAACACTTGCAGAGGTGCAGCCTACACTCCTCAATCTCAGATAGAACTATCTTCTAAAGTCCTTCACCAACCTCCCTCTCCTTCTGGGGAAATTGGGCTTTATTTCTGCAAGGGCCTCCATCCAGTTAGGTACCACCTGCCTCCTTAACACACAAGTTGCCTGTTTCGTCCTGTCTGCTTCTCCTCCCTGCTGAGTCATTTGTCTTCCTTGTCCTGTTCTAGCCACCTTTGCATCACAAACTTGAAGCACTGACGAACAGTAGAAAGTGTGCAGAGGCAGAGCACAACCCCCAGTCTTATAGCAAGTGTTTCCACGTGTAGTGGAAGATAATCTTTATTGAGACTAGTAGATAATAATAATAATAATAATAATAATAATAATAATAATAATAATAATAAATAGTTAATTAGTAATAATAATAGAGGGACTGGGGAAACTGGGCATCTCTCCTAGCAACTTTCAGAGAACCATTGCTTATTTCCTTCCATTAGTTTCTATTGTTGAGTAATTAACTGACATGATAAGAGGCAATGATCTGCATAAGATTATCACAGATTCCTTCCACATCATGCAACAACTGTCTGCCCTGGTATGATGAACCAAGAGATACCTCTAGAGCAGGCCTGTCCCTCTAGATGTTGGTTAACTGTAACTCCCATAACCCCTAATCACTGTCTGTGCTTGCTAGAGCAACATCTGGGGGTCCAAAGGTTCCCACCCCTCATATGGAGTAGAAGTTCAATGCAGCCTAGAACATTGTAATCCTGGTGCATATGTGCATTCACATTAGCTATGCCTGCAGAAAATTTCTTCCATCTGTAGATCTTTCCCAGTTGATCATGGCACATGAGTAGAAGAACAATGCAATCTATGGACTTAGTCAAATTGTGTTTGACGTGTCAGTCCAAGATGCTAACTGGCCACGAAAACATGCATTACTTTGCCTTTTGAGAATGAGACATTACATGAAAAAGATTGGAGGTTGTCCTAGCGCCAAGTCCCCAATGATAAGATCAAATACAGCCAGGGATGGTACATTCCTGTTTCTTCAAACTATTTATAGGACATCAAAACATTTGGATAAATAAGGCTTCAAATAATTGAGGGAATTATTGTGCAAGTGCTTCACACCAGGGGACGTAACCTAGATTCAAATAAGAGTGAGCAGTGAGTTTCAGATCAAAGGGGAGCTGATAATGGGGTTTTGCTCTCTGTGTGGGGAAAATTGAATAAACAGTTGTGTGATTATTAAGTGATCAAGAACTACCAAAGCATTTCTTCATCATGCTCAAAAAATAGGCCAAAAATGCTTGCATCAATAATCCAAATAGCAGAACACTGATCAAAATTATGAATAAGTGGATTCTCAAAAGTTTTTCATTATTAGTAAAGTTATTGGAAAGACTTTCATCAGTTAGAAACAAAAGTATGAACAGAAACTAGTCTGTGGACAGCCACAGCATTTCTCATTATGTATGAATATTATTATACCGGTATTTGGTCTTTCATATGCTTGGAGAAATGCAACATTGAAAGCACACTTATGAGTTGCATTATGCCAGGACACATTACACATAAGCCATGTTTGCTTAGCCCACAACTGCAGAGAAGGGGCAACACACAGTCACATAATTTAAGAACAAGGTAAAAATGACACATCCACAGTGTCCCTAGAAACACCATCACTCACAGCTCACTGGTCAGGGCCTGACAAGTGCTGCCCATACAGAGGGTTAGCCAATGAACTCATGGCAGCTGGATCACCTGGATCACCATTCACACAACAAACAAGACAGTGCCATAGTGTGCCTACTCCATCAGCTCCAGTGGCACAGCCAGCAATAACCACTCTATTGCTTGGCTCTCGGCATTCTTCTAGGCAGGGGTTTGAATTGGTTTATGCTCCTCACAACTACAATTAACAAAACATGGAGAAAGGAGAAGACACACAACACAGGGCACACAATGCAGGGCACTTGCAGAGAGTTCATGCAGACTACCCCAGGACAAGGGTTCAAGACCCAACCAGACAGGAAAGGCTCTTTTGCTAAGGGCCCAAAGGTTGTGAGCATGACACACAAAAAGATCAGGCATAGACTGACAGCAGCAACACTAGTGGCTCATTTCATAGGACATAGAATTGGGAAATTGAAGATGGGAATCCAAACCCATACCAGGGGACAGATGCATATGGGCCATTCCATGTATGTTTTGTATGCCAAGGCAAAAGAGAGGGAACTCCCAGGACTAGAACCTACATAGAACAGTTCCCTAACCACACCACCATAGTACATGCAGTAATAGGTCTCATCTCCACCTCTATTCCCAGTCCAACAGCCAAACATAGATTCCAAAAGCACATAAATTCCAGATGCTGCATATGGTATGTCCTTTTCTGATGTAACAGCTTATGTTTTACAGGCAGAGGTTGCATCTAGATTATAACACCTCACAAAAAATGATTGGGAGGGGCTCTCCACACCTAATCCAATCAGGAGGGGTGCTGCATGACTCATTAATTTAGCCAATGGTGGCTGGTTCCCCTTGTGACTGGTGCAGTGGATGGCAGGGAAGATCATCAGTAGCTGGAGTCAAGAGCCAATGAGAGGTGGAGTCCACTATCAACGTCCCCCCTTCTAGTTCCAAGTGTATATAACATGAGGCCCAAGAGAGGCTCTCCTACCTGCACCATTGTATGAAATTATGCCCTCCCTGTGTAAAATTTTGTGATTGGGTCCTGAGTTTCATTACACCCATCAGTCATTGATGTGGAGGCAGCTTTTTTCTTAATCCTCCTATTGAAGTCAATGGGATGGGCATTCTTTGTGACGGATTTGGGACTTCTGCAAAGTTGGGCCGTCAGTGGTGATGTGGCCATATTTTTAAGGGGTACAGGTTATGGCATGCCTCTCCCCTCCCCTGTGCTGCCCCTTTTCCCCACCATGCCGTCACCCTGTCTTAGCCATTTTGCCAACATGTCAGGAGCTTTGTGGTGCTGGGTATCTGGCATTCTGCCAGTGTAACAGGGCTTCTGCCAAATGCAACAGCCCCACAAGCAGAATTCTTTCAGGATATGACTGTACCCTAAAATGGTATATCAGATGCAATATAACATAGATATATTTAACATGGAAGTATAAAGCCCATTCTTTAAAAAGAACATTAAAGGGGCAAGCCTCTACAAGTTGACAAATTATTAACATTCTCTTCCTGCAAAGGAACAATTAAAGAGACTATGCCTGAAATAAAACTAATTAACAATGACATTCTAAGTAATTAAAGTACCCATTACCCTACGTATGAGATTTTAATTGATACTCAATTAAAATCTAAAAACAGTTATACCTGTACATAGTCCAGCAGTTATACCTGTACATCGTGCATTGCCACCCAATATACCTAAACTTTCCTGTGTGCTTTGCTGGAAACGATTTCTTTTTCTCACAGGTGACTATTAAAGGGATGATGTAGAAGCCTGCTTTATTATGAAAATATAACAGGCTTCTAAAATTTATTCTTAAAAATGCATGGTCTGCCATTTAATCACAGGGTATCTTAAATATTTTTTTAAGGGGAGAAGTTCACTTTGATATTAATATCACAAAATCAAGATTAATAAAAACTAAGGGATTGGAGGAATAAAAAAGTCTGAATAGCCCTCCTAGAAAGTGCAAGATACTGGATGTGGCGAGGCTCCTCAAAATGGAGTTCCACAATGCTACCACTGAAATGCCAACCTGTTTCATACAGCCGTCAGACTAACCTCAAATGAAGGAGGCAGGTTGGCCAAGGAAAGTCAGTGCTGATATGGTATCTGTGAAATCCTATCCACTGGTATGTAGAGAATCTCAAAGACATCTTCATTTGAGAAAGGATTTTTCTTTTCAGTATTGAAGAGGTAGCAAGTAACCATTATTAAGTCAGGCATTTCTTGCCACATGACAGCAAAGAGAGAGACATTGTATTGCATGATGACTCATGAAACCCTTTGAAACTAATATTTGTTTGGACTGTTTATGTGATTTCTTGAAACAGCACATCATTGACCTTGATTACGATGCTCATTCTAGAGATGTATCTGACACCTTTTGCATCCTCACAAAGATCGTCAGATGTACTGTACTATTTGAAAATACGGTCTAGCCATGGAAATCTAGCATGATTACTGCAGCATCTCAGTAACAGTTACATATCAAGCTCTGTAAACAATGATGGTTGTGATGATGATAATGCTGCTCTGGGTTCTCACCAAAGAGTCAGATCTAGTATGATTGCTGCATCTTTGTTGTATATTAAACTCTAAAACTGAGCTCTGAATTACAGAATAACTAAATAAAATGCCTACCAAATATTAAAAGTGCCATGCCACTGATACCAGCTACCGGATGGTTACATAATACTATTAGTTGGGATCAGAAGACTCGTAAAGAAATCTTGAAGAAGAAGCAATAGCTGAGTTGATGTGCATGACCATGTTACTACACACCACAAGGCTGATAATATTCTTCTTTCCACTTAGCAACATGATACAGGCAACCTGTTTTCTAAGTAATCACATGCATACCATAGAAAGTTACTACCTTTTTTTTTAGTGAGTGGTGTCACAGTTGGCCACAGCCAGAAAATATGTATTGGAAAGGTAGCCTGCTGTACTAATATCACGGAGTAAAATCCTTTCCCAAAGAGGGAGGCCTATGGAGTAAATTTTGCCTTCAAATTTTAGACCTGACTGATGCACCATATTTAATTTATGTGTTATATTTGCATCCCGTCTTTTAGGCTAAACAGATCTAGAAGGTGGAAAACAAACATGCAAAAACCATAATTCAAAATTAAACAATCAAAGCCAAGATATAGATAGATATAGATGATATAGATATATTGCAATGAACAGCAGATCAAAACAGGAAACTACTGGTAATTAGATTCCCCACCTGGAAACAAGCAGTGGGAATAGGAAATCCAGAAAATGCCAACCTATGATGTGATTCCTGCGTTGCATGAGGTTGGACTAGATGGCCCTTGGGATCCCTTCCCATTTGACCATTCTAGGATTCTTTAGCTGGGATTCCTGCCTTGCAGGGGGTTGGATAGCTCAGTTGGTAGAGCATAATACTTGGGGGTTCAAGCCCCATGTTGGGCAAAATATTTCCTGCATTGCAGGGAGTTGGATTAGAGCACTCTTGGAGTCCCTTCAAATTCTATGATTCTATGACAGTTTTTTGGGGAGTGTGTGTGTGGAAAGCACCACCTTAGTATCTAAGATTTAGGCCAACACCTAAAGATCAGCAAACAATAGGGAGTGAGTTTCCCTCCCTCAGGAGGTTATTTCCATAGCCTTGGTGTCAAAGCTAAGAAGGCCATGTCCCAGCAGAACCCTCCTCTATAATTGTGGCAAACAAGATCTCAGAGGAAGATCTTAAGGTGCACCCATGCTATGTGGATCAATACACTATTTAAGGTATCCTGGAGTATATTTGGGATTAGGAAGCAATTTTCTCCTCAAAGACTGAGATCATGGAAGTAAGGTGCTTTTATTTCTGTGTTTATTTATAGCCAGTCTGTGGTATTGCTGACTTGCTTTAATTATTTGGGAATGTGTTTATAAGTTTTTGGTGGCACACTTTTTGGAATGTTGTAAACTATAAGTGGCAATCTCTTTGAGCTGCCTGAGTGTGGGAAGCAGGATGAAGATGGATAGAGTGATTGAGTCTGGAAAAGAAACTTTAATATCTGTCTGTCCATCTCCATCCTGCTCTCCATAATCAGGCAGCTCAACGAGATTGCCTCTTAAAGTTCACAACATACCAATAAAAGCTCTGTGATTCTGAGAGCATTACTGTAAAGCACATGCCCCGTCTCACGCTTAAAAGTCTCAGCAGGCTACCTCCAAAAGACCCAAATGGCCAATTTTTGCCAGTAAGCTCTAAAATGGAAAGGAGGTATGTAAAGGTACTGTATAATGTTGGTGTGATGGTAGCAGCCCATTGTTTTAAAACAAAAGTCGTCATCAGGAAGATATACTGTATGGTGCAGGGAAATTCTCATGACCATTCTCCACGGAGAGAGAAGCAGCTACAGGGAGATTTCAGGAGGCAATGGGTTGGGCAGAAGAAAAATTCAGCAGCACCTACTGTCTGCCCTCCACTTCAAATCCTCCCCTCACCCACTTTATACCTGTTCAGCAGAACTTGCATTCTAACAGAAGGGCTGTGGTGTCCTCATGTTTAGTTAGACTTTGAGTGAGGCAGTAGGTCATGTTGCTCCCATGTCATTTTAATATCTTTTGTTCCTTAACTGCATTTTGCTTGGATACCTTTAAATTTCTTAATTTAACCTTAATCTTAACCCTACTTAGCATTCATCATGTTATGATAACAAAGCTATCTTTGATTCTGATTAGTGTTGTGTGTTCATGTGTGTATGCACATGTGCACAATTTCTTCATTTTAAGGGCATCCACCCCAAGATAAATAAATAAAATAAACAAAAAAGCTCTCTTGGGCTTCGTTTTTTCTTTGATCTCCCTTGCTGGATTTTCTTTGTGTGTGTGATTTTTATTCCACAGTCTCAGCATTATTTGCAAGATGGACTTGAGTGACTGAACTGCAGGGTTTTTGTTTGCTTAACTTGCTTCAGTGCAGCTGCTACAGACTATGTAGCTCTTTTTGTCTTCTACCCATGCATGCAAAGTTTAAAACAGGGCAGTTTTGAATTCTGACTAACTACTGACCTTATCAGGAGACGAATCCCCTCACAGTTTTATTGCTGTTGCCATTGGTTATGATGCTCCGTAGCAGGCAGAGGCAGCAACTGATGCTGATGGAAAAGAAAAGGTAGTGGATGGAAGGGGGGGGGAGGCTGAGGTGTTGTCAGGGATTGGCTGCCTGTAATGTCAGTCGGAGCCGTGGGCCCCAGCTCTTCCGCTGCTCCAGCTCTCCCCGAGCAGCTCCTAGAGAGAACTAAGGCGTGCGGAGTGCTGATGACCAGCACCATGCTTCTTATGCTTGGATCTTAGATTTCCTCCCTCCCCAAACACTGGTTAATAAGCCCTCCTGTGCATCAGCATCCTAGGCAGAGAGAAGGAAACAAAAAGGAAAAGAAAGAAAGAAAGGGAGGGGGGAAGGAAGAGTGAATCTTCAGCCAAGTGGATAAGATCAGCAAAAGAGTCAGAGAGAGAGAGAGAGAGACTGGGTGCTTTGCTTGCACAGCGGCAAAGTGGGAATTTAAAGAGCTGCGGTGAAAAAGAGCCCAGAGATTCCCCAACCACAACACAAGGCATAACCTCGCAGAATTACAGAGCCAGGTAGAAATGACATCAACTGGCAAAGAAGGCAGCGGAGCTCAGCACGCACAATATGTTGGACCGTACCGCTTGGAGAAAACCCTGGGCAAAGGACAGACAGGTTGGTTCTTATGCAGCAGGAGCAGCTCTAGGGATAAGGCAGCAGTCGCTGAGATTATGGAGATGGGAGAGTCTAGGCTCTCTGGCCATTCCTTGTCTTTTGCTGTGGCATCTGATAAATAATAGCTTGACTTTAAGATGGTTCTTTTTTGCTCTGGCTCTGGGTGTGTGTGTGTGTGTTTTGTTTTTGTGATTTATATATTGTTTTAACAAGTCCAGGTTGCTTTGTGTGGATCACTCCTGGAAAGGGGTGGTGTTCTGATGACAGTCAAAGTGCGTGTGGGGAGGGGCTGATTGAGTGATGGGGGGGGGACGCGAAGGAAAGATGCTCAGCGGCTGGCGAATTTTGCTTTGATTCAGTGCACCACTTTCCTTTCCTTCTTTAAAAAACTGGAATTCAGTTGAATTGAGAGGCACATAACGGACAACGAAGAAGAGGGGGAGGAAGCTGGAAGTCACCAGCAGTGTTTTATGACATCATGATTGAAAAGGGTGTAGTCCTTAAGGTGCAGTTGGTGGAGGTGTGGTGGTTTTGGGGGCCAGGAGGGGGAAGAGACTATGTGAATCTATGATACTGCCTTTGCTGGTTATTTGGAAAGTGTCCCTGGCACTGTCAAAGCAGAAAAAAAGTATTCAGGAGCAAAGAAACAAAAAAGCCATAATCCAAAAGCCTGCCCTGTTTATGCTGTTTTCTTTTAATCTTACTATATATTTCACTGCTGATTTAAGAATCCATGTCCAGCAGTCGGAGGTTTGTTGTTGTTGCCTGAAATGAACAATAGCAAGAAATATTAAAAGGAGGAAATGTAGTGCAAGGCATTAGCAGGGAGCAGGTGCTTTTGCCCTACGTGACATAATTAGATCCCTTCAGTGCATTCAAGATTGGGACTCACTGGTTGCCTGCGTTGGTGGATTCACTTCAAGGGCAGGGAAACAGTAATTGCAAAGAAGCGACCATTGCAGAAATGTTAAATCTCTGTCTAACATACTTTCCTGATTTGTATCCCCTTTTGGCGTTTTGGTAACAGGTGCGGTGGGCAATCTTGTCTGGCCACAAGATTTCAATGAGCAACCCTAGAAGTGAATTTAAGACTCTTCAGCTTAGCATTTTTAGAGCAGAGTATATGTGTGTGTGATTACACGCACACACACATACACCAAATTGCTCTCCTCTGCTCCTTGTTGATATTAAGTGTTGTTCATCATGGTGGGACAATAAAACATGGTGCATTGTGTTTTGCTTTTTAAAAAAGACAGCCGAGCTTTGCCCATCTGTTGTCTAAAGGATTTAATAGGCGTTTCCATCCCCAGCTGCTGTCTGTGTTCTTGCTGCCCTGCATGGCAGCAGCTCTGCAGTCCCCGCAATTTTCTTAGGGACTGAGTTGAAATCCAGATCTTTCTCTGAAAGGGGCCAAGCTTTTCTTCAATGATTGATTGTGAAGCTCCCCTCCAATTCTTTTTCATCCTCTCTCTCAAACCCCATAGCAACCACTTTTAGATAGGAATGGTTATGAAAATGGCATTGCTTTAAACGGGAAAGCGACTTTTATTTATTTTTATTTAAAAATCATCCTCCTCCCTGTATGTACTGCAGTAGCTTAATGTATCCGTTCACCTTTATTCTTCACAATGCTGAGTAAAAAACCCCCAAAAAACCTTCCTCTAACCAACCTGATTCACTGTGAAATATATCTTGACATGAAAAAGGAGCTGGGGGGGGGGGAACTCTCACCAAAATGATTGCAGCATCATGGGTACACCAATAAAAATACTGAATGTTGTGTCCAGAGGTGATCTCTTGCCATACACTCTTGGCTGGGGGCATCTAAGAGGCCCTAGATTCAGTCTTACTCTGTTGCCACAGTTTTTGCCTTGTACCGTGAGAGGTCTTTCACTCTGCCCAACTGCCATCTACAAAAAGTGTATGTTATTGCAAATGTAGCTACATTTCAGACTAATGCTATGCATGTTTTCTCAAAAGTAAGTCCTACTGAGTTTAACAGCACAGGATTTGCAACCGAGTGAGCAAGCATAGGATTGCAGCCTTCGAATGTAAACCACAGAGTGTGGCATTATGCTTCCCAAGGGTTAGCTGCAATTTCCCCTCCCCCTCCCCCTGCTAATCTTCCTATCTTCCTCCTAAGTGATTAGAGAGTGAGAGAGATTTGGGGGGGGGGGTGAGCATTTGTGTGTGTGTGTGTGTGTGTGTGTGTGTGTGTGTGTGTGTGTGTGTTCAGAGGTTTCATGCTGTCTGCCTTTGCAGATCTTTGAGGAAATCATCTAGGGCTAGGATTGCTCTTCATGATTTTACATCTAATTATAGATGACCCTCTAGTCTTTCCATTCATGCACACACTGCAGTGATACAGAGAAGAAAATCTAAAAGCCTAAAGAATAGCTGCAGCAGACTTATGCACTCTTACTTGGGAACAAGTCCCTTTGAAGTAAATGAGACTTCCTTCTGAGAAAACATGCACAGGAACTGAATGTTTTGTTTTCTATTCCCCATACTCACCTTGATATACTTGGGAATGATAAACACCAGCATTTTCATTCCTAACCAGAGTTGGAATGATTCAGAGTTATGCAGTCAGGCAGCATAGTTTGTGTCTACCACTTCTGTGTTCCTGGAAGTGAGACAGTAAGCTTTGGGTGGGAAAGAATATGAAAATTTAGTTGTTGGAGGCTTTATATTGTATAACATTGTTATGTGACAGGTAATTCAATAAAGCTGTTTAGGCCTTCTGAAAGTAGAGCAGTACTATGAGGAATTATACCACAGCATTGCATTGCATGGAATGAGCTTGCTCCCTATTTGAAAGATAATTTGGCCAAGTGTATCAACAATCAGAAGATCTCATCATAGCATCCATAGCCCATTTGCTTCTTGGTAGACCTTCACAACCACTCACATTCCCTCCTCCTTTGCTCAACTAAAATAAATATTTCTGCTATGAGGCCCTAACCCTAACCCTTGTCCACTCTCAGGGATGCCCACTGTCTACCTGCTATTCTCAGAAATACATGATATTGTTGAAGATCAAAAGATAAAGGTAAAGGGACCCCTGACCATTAGGTCCAGTCACGGACAACTCTGGGGTTGTGGCGCTCATCTCACTTTACTGGCTGAGAGAGCCGGCGTACAGCTTCTGGGTCATGTGGCCAGCATGACTAAGCCACTTCTGGCGAACCAGAGCAGCGCACAGAAACGCCGTTCCCACCAGAGCGGTACCTATTTATCTACTTGCACTTCGTCCTTTTGAACTGCTAGGTTGGCAGGAGCAGGGACTGAGCAACGGGAGCTCACCCCATGGGGGGGGATTTGAACCGCCGACCTTCTGATCGGCAAGCCCTAGGCTCTGTGGTTTAACCCACAGCACCACCCACGTCCCTGTTGAAGATCAAAGGTGAAGGAATTGGGAGGCAAATGCTGGCTTCTGCTTGTAGCAGCCTTGCAAAGGTTGTCATGAAAAGAGAACTTTCATGTGCTGTCTGAACTTTGAATAGCTTTCTTCAACCTCCACACCACTCTAAATGATGCAATTTTTAATGACTGTGAAGCAAGGAATGTTTACAGACAAGACCCTGCTGGTTTTCTGCAAGGAAGCCCAGATGCTGTGTCTTTGCTATCAGTGGAAGCTGGTGACATCTGGTCATGGGTATGCAAAACTGACCTGGCAAAACATACTCAGGATGCATTTCAAAGGGCTGGGTGATGACTGTGCTGATTCTCATTCAAAGCAGGGGAAGCAAAGCTTGTCCTGAGGAGCCTCCAGAGCTGGCACATCAGGCTTGCTGAAAATGATTGATGTCACAAAAGGAGGATTATGGCCTCCTGGTTTTAAAAGCAGGAATAGGGCACTAAGCAAAAGGGTGCAAAAATTTGCATACAGCCTTTCCATAGTATGGGGAGTGTAGCAAAAGCTGGGGGAAGAAATTCTTAATAATGCAGTGTAAGAATTCCATGCATGTATAATTAAATTAGACTGCTGTAGTAAGACAATTGCCCCTTTGTTGCTGTATAAGGCAGAGGTCAAATGGGTTCGGCTGTTGTTTCCCAAAACTGGACTTTTAGAATATGTGTTCAGCAGGGGGAGGATGCATGAAGTAATGCAATAATCTAATGATCATATTTGTAAAATTGTATTATGAGGAAACATCTTTGAAAATGCTGACAACAACAAATTGCACATAAAGGGATGAGCAAGAGATAGTTTATATTGCACTGAATTACACTATATCTTAGTTAATTATGGGAGGTTTGCACTGTAATTAACAGTAATGAACAAAAAGGATGTGCTTTTGTGTTTGAAATAACATGTGTGCTTAGATAACAGATCAGATGTGAAGACAAAAGCACAAAAATTCAGGTTTATTATTCAAATGAAACAAAGTCTTCCTTAATTTGCTATGTGTGATATTTTGCATGAAATTAACATTGCATGTGCTTCAACCCTTTATAAAATGGCTTTTATAATTCTGCATTTTATTTTATTTTCATCTCTTCTTTCTTGTTTGGAACACTAATGTAATATTTTGTGTTGTTGCATTCATGTACTGTATTTACTCAAATCTAATGCTCACCTTTTTAAAGCCAAATCAGGTTGCGAAAATTAAGGTGCACATTAGATTTGATGGCACATTTACATTTGCCAGCAAATAATTTTTTTTTTGTTTCAAGGTTCTGAAAATTGAGGTGCGCATTAGATTCGAAGGCACATTAGACTCGAGTAAATACGGTAACTGTTGCCATATAGCCCATCCAATACACTTGTGTGCTAGCGTACTACCATGTTATACAAATGAGTTTGTGGTGCTTTAGTAATTATGAACTGAGCTTTTGATGATGAACTGAGAGCTTTCCTTGCAAATTGGTTCCTTCCTTCCTTCCTTCCTTCCTTCCTTCCTTCCTTCCTTCTCAGATTTTGGTGGCATTTTTAAAATTGTTGAAGCTTTATTTGTTGTGCTTCCATATAAAGGCTTTAAGTAAGTGGAGTGAATTTGGACAACTATGTTAAGATTCAGTGCCTGCATCGCTATACCCAAATACTCTATATGTTTTGGGTGGCAATGTCTGAAGTGCGGATGCTCCTCTACTTCTGTGGGCTCCCCATGGAATTTAGAACCCTGCAAATGGGGGTTCTAAACCAGATAGGCATAATAACGCAGCATGGAGAAGAGAGCTTGCCATGTTCGTTCTCACTCACCCTGCTTGTGTGCAGCCTTTACACATGCCCAAATTGGGCTTGAATGAATGCAGTACAGATTCTAAGTTCATTAAAAGCAAATCCCATTGAATTTGATAGAAATTTACTCCAAGCAAATACATTTTTCACAGGGACAGTTTTACCATGAAACAAAGTGCATAAGTAGCCTTTGGCCTTATTTTCCATATTATTATAATTTCATGGGGTGAAATTATTTTATGGGGTGACAAATGCCTTAGTCATGCAGGGGGTGACCTTTGTTGAAGGATAGACAGGCTGTGCAAGACTTTGTTGATTCTTCTGGACCTCTCAGTGGTTTTCAGTACCATCAACTATGGTATCCTACTGCGAAGGTGGCTAGGTTGGGAATAGGAAGTTACATTCCTTTGCTTCAGGAAAGATGCAGTGAGTGGAGCTGGGAATAACTAGGTCTTTTTTGAGAGAGGGGAATGAAGGATAAAATTATCTCAGGTCTCGGACATGGAGGGGGGGCATATAAACCCTTCAATTAAGAAAATGAAGAAAACACACTCGGCCCTCTGGCATCTCAGAGCCTTAAAAATGGTCCTAGGAATGACTGTTCTGCTCCATCGGAGTTGTCTTGCAGTGTACCTCAGGGATCCATCTTATTCTCTGTCCAAGATCTACATGAAACTGTTGAGATAGGTTGTAGAATAAGGTGTCATAATGTTGGTGTACCCAGTGAGATAATGAGGTTCCTAAATGGGTGTTTCAAGGGGATAATTGGGAGGATAAGAGTGAACAAACTGAAGCTCACTCAAGGTAATATGGAGATGCTGATGATGAGTTATCTGGAATTAGGTGTGCGACTTGTCCTGGATAGGGTTACACTACTGCAGCTTGCATGTTGCTGCTGGACCACTTGTTCCGTGGTGCTCTAGTGGCAGCTGTGGCTGGGAGAGCCCCTTTCCTGGTATGTGTGATGTGTCAGCTCAAGGAGTTGGAGCTCTTTCAATTTCAGACTTTCCCTTCCTTTTTGATCTCATATTGACAGACTCCCATAAAATCTTATTTGCTCCTCACTTTGTAAATATTAAAAAGATGACCTCAAATTCTGATATGAGTTATTAGCTTGCTGAGGAGGAGATATACCCTCTGGAGTTTGAGTAGGTTTTATTTTTGCTTGGCTTTTTTTTTTTGTATGGATGAGCATTCAATTATGTGAACCCATAACTGCAGCCTAAAGGAAGTACAGTCTATAAACAGTTTTACCTCTTCTTTTATTGCTTGTGAGAACAAAGCAAAAGTTTAAAAGGGGACACAGGAGGTCAAGAAGATTTGCCAGTATGTGTCAGGTCATCTGTGAATCTTGGCAGAACTGGTTTCCTTTAGGCAGTACTCTATATGACATGTTGTTGTTGTTGTTGTTGTTGTTGTTGTCAACTTAATTATTTTATTATATTTATTATCTCACCTTTCTTCCACCATAGTTCTTAAGATGCCTTACCTAGTTCTATCCAAGCAATGACAAGAGCCAGACCTTCTTAGTGTTAGCAAAGTTGGCCACTGCGTACTAAGCAAGAACTGCCAGGAACCGAGCTTCTAAAAAAAACCAAAAACCTGGGAGGTGTGGCTACTCCTTCCAAGTTGCAGAATGGGCAGGGCATCAAGATGTTTGGTTGGTGTCTGCTGCTGTAAATATTATATTGTTACAAAAGCTGGGTGGCTGCCCCTTTCTATGCCAAGTGGTGGCAAGAGCCCATGGCGTCCCAGGCACACACACAGGGTCTGTGTCCCTTTGGAAAACAGAAGACATGGCGGAGACTGCCGTTCTTTAAGAAATATGGTTTATTCACCTATTTACACTTTCAGTCTGCATGGAGGGAGTCCAGATCTTATGGCATTCACATTTTCAGAGGCAGCAGTGCAGGCAACCTTCAGGCTGTCTTCCTCAAAGGTGGATCCCAGCTTCTCTTACTGCCAGCAACCCCTGCTCAAAAACACCCCATCACCTTGGCAACCCTTCAAACTCCTGCCTCAGGGCAGGGGGAAAGTTCTCTTGCATTGGCAACGACCCTCAGTGGGCCCTCAATCGCCCTCCATTTTCCTCTTAATGGCTCTAGCTTGGCCAGTATGGTTTGCATAAGCCAGTCCAGGAGCTCCCTGTTTGGCAAAGCTCTGCAGTTTGTGTTTTAATCTATATCCCAATTAATCGAAATCCTAGCTTTTATTCATTCCTACGTTTCGGGGACCCCCCCCCCTGCACAGATCTGTAACATCATTCAGTTGAGGCCTGGGGTTCATTTGGTGAGTGGTATTGTTATCGGAGCCTCTTTAAGCAAGGCAAGACAAATCAGGACCCTGGGCAGCTCACAGTGGGCTCTGCTGCCTGAGTTTTGGAAGATGTCTAAACAAAGAGCCAGAATCATCTCTTCAAAGGCTTAGGAGGGCTGGCAAGGTCTTCCCTTACAATGGCTTCATCCTCCAGGGAGGACAGTCTACAACCATTAAAAAACTCATTGCTGATTCTGTAGTTGCAGGCTCTGTGCAGGGCTGTGGAGCAAAAGAACTTGAGGGTGACGGGAGAGCCAGGTCGTCAGAGTGGGATGGTATAGAAGGAAGCACCAAGGACTCCCTTTTCCTCAAATGTGATGACTTGCAATTAATCTGAATATTAGCCCTCCTCAGGATGACACTGTGACCTAGATGCAGGGGACGTGACAGTAAATGGAGGAGCTGCAGTTTGGCTAGCCCTTAATTAGACACTGTCGGGTTATCCTACTACCCCCCAATATCTTATTTTGTCTCTGGACATAGCAGGAGTAGCCAGTGAAGTTGGGCAAAGCTGCCTTCCTAACACCAACACCACTGCCACTTACTTGGATGGGGCAGGGGTGGCACAGGGTGGAGCAGAGTTCAGGACTATGTGGGTGTACCTGCGGGACCACTGGATTGGCTCTGCTGGTACACCTGCATGGCTCCAAACTTGCTGTTGTCTTGCACTACCCCTACATCATCCCGGTAAGCAGCAGGCATAGTGTTGAGAGAGCAGCTCCACAGCACTATCCCACTGTGCTGGCCACTCCTGGGACTTTCCGAAACTCAGGAGCTGAATGAGACTAGGAAAATATATGGGTCTAACAGGCCCCATCACATTCTCTAATTTGCTTGTTCATAAAAAGACGCCTTAAAACCAGGACAAATCAAATCAGCTCTTGAGAAGTCCTCATATATGGAACAGAATCTTGGAAAGCAACACTGACCTTGGCTATCTATATTGAAACTTGAGTGAACTATAGAAAAGGGAGAATGCATATGCTCTTCAAGGATGCAACATTTGCGGAATAGAGCACTCCTTCTAAAGTTAAGGAATGCTGAGATATGTATAGGTCAGAGTAAAAAAAATGCTAATGATTCAAAATTCCAATAAACATAAATGAAATAAAAGGGTAAAATATTAATCATAGTTCAAAAAGCAAGCGAATAAGCATTTTATGGGAGCAAGCAGTCTACTTTGAAGCACACAGCTTGCTTTTTTGTTACATTGTCAGATGAGTGGGATTATATTGCTATTTATATACCTAAATCTCAGACATCACCAGGGTTACAGAAATAGCAATTCAATAGATATGGCTTTTACACTGTTAAGACGGCTTTCGTCTTTGTATCCCTATTCCATTTAGCCACCTCTTTATTGGCTATCACTGAAACTAAAGACCTCACAAAAATGAGTGGAACACAAGGTAATCCATAACAAATGATAGGGTGATAGTTTCCACATATTCTAGGTTACAAATGGCAACACCACACCGGGAAACCTGAAGGAGGAGCTGACCCTAGTGTTACTACTGTTGAGAAGGTTGTGCATTAGGATGAGAAGACAGACAAATTAAAAACATCTATCAACAGGATGTACAGTCGCTTTGAACTGAATTCTCAAAGTTGCACTTAAAGAAAAACTGTTATGCATTTATTGTGGCCTTGCTCTTGTTTTTGTGTATTGTAATACCCTTATCAGCTGCAGTGAAGGCTAGCTCATAAAAAATGATGACCCTAAATGTTTTGCAGAGTTAAAAAAATAGTCGCACTATTGAGAGAGAATTTTCATGAAGTCTAATGGTGATGTGATCATTCTGTAAAAGGCAAAATGTTGTTTTCTCTCTCTTTTTCTTTTACCAGCGGTACTGGGCTTATATAAGAGACCAGAGAGAGATGAGTTTGCTTCTCAGTGAATGTAAGGACAGGACAAGAGACTAAATTGAAAGGGAGAAGTATTATAAAATTGGTCCAAGAAAGTAGTAGACTGGCCTATTACTTGTTCTGAAAACAAGGCAGTTTTAAACTACAGCAGAAACTGCTGATGGAAAACATGGGCGATCATCTCATTAGTTTGAAACAATACATAAAGGCCAGCTGCAATGGTAGATCAGTGGAAAGAGAGATGAGGGTGACAACTTCAGCAGGACATCGTCAGGAACATATCTGAGAGTGTGTTCTCTAACCTAGGGAGCTTTATGTCAGTCACTAGGTCTAGCAGCTGGCAAAATAGATCCTGAAGTGTAGCATGCAGACTGTACTGCTCTGTTGTTCAGGCAAGAGCAAAGTGCAGACTGCTAGTGTTTATTTCTTACTTTTAATTTATTTACATTACTTGTATCCCTGAGCAGTAATGTGAAAGTGCAGCCATATTTTTTGAATGCCAGTATTTCATAAGGTTCATTTCATTTTGCTTTGAGAAACAGAAGTGACATGAACTTAGCTTTAAATTGGCTTCTCTGGGAAAATGAACTTTTTTGATTCCAGGCAAATAGTTCCATGGTGTTGTAGTGCAGTTCCTTGTGGACTGGTGGATTGTAAACAAGATGATAACCCTAAATAAAGGGTTTACATTTTTGTGTTGTTGTTTTTTTAAGAAAAAACCACCCAAGGAAAAACTATAAGTCTATGCTTCTGTTTGTGCACAAACAATGTCTTTAACTATTGGAGGCAAGTTCTGCAGACACCCCTTAAACACATAGAATTTCAGTCTACTAAGTAAGATTATGTGTAGTCTCTCCCTTTTGCTTATCATTGATTTGGTCACACAAGGCAACACATTTCTATCCTAAACTTATCGTGATGGGTGTTCTCCCCACCCACAGCAAAGTGACTCATGATTCCAGATAATTTGCTCAATGAATTTAAAATTTTGTTCTTACATGGAACATTGGGAACCAGATGGTGATTTCCTCAGTGTTATTTGTAATCGAAATTTATCTAGCAAATTCTCCCCCCCTTTCCCTGAGTCAAGTGCATTTCTGTTGAACGTTGAATTGTGTGCTTCCTCATAATTGGTTTCGTACTTGATGTGACATTGCTCTTTCACTTGGTTGGTTGAGCACTGAGGTGATTCTTGTACTGTAAATTTTGTATCATACAGTGTGGCTCAAATCCAAAGACTATCAGTGTAGCAGAGGGTTGTGTGCACATGTACCCACCAAACAGATGGTCAGCTTTGATGTCAAACACCTGTTTGGGGCTGGGGGGGGCTTGAATTCAGCAAATACTCAACAAACTAATTGGTTCTGTCAAAGCTGGCTGCACTCAAACAATCTGGACATCTGTGTGGACCCAATGTAACATAGACAGGTGCAGATTCATCCTAGGTTCTGGATGAATCTATGGAATAGTCTAGAGTGAATCACAAATTTTGCATGCAGATGGCTCAGTACTTGAGACAGTCATCAGTTAAAGGATCTCAGCAGAACTGGAAAGAATGCTACCAGGGATTTTAAAGAGCTGCTGCTAGTCAGAACAGGCAACAATTATCTGTACATTCATTAATGACATAAATGCTCTTATAAATTATCCACATTAGATGTTCATTCTTACTCTGTTTATTGGACCCGATCCAACAAAGAGATTCATTCATAAATGCTTGCTTCTACATGCAGTATTTGTTAAGTTGGGGGGACTTAAATGAAGTGAATTTTCAGCAGTAAGCAAAGGGTCACAAAACCAAACTATTAATTTTTAATATAAACATGTATTCATATCAATATTCATCAAATGTTTAGAGTGCTTTTTATTACAGTTCTCCCTGTATTGATTTGCTTATGAATCATTGGTTTGTGACTTTAACATTATGAATAATTGGTATATGATTTAACTTTAATGGTGACATGTGACAGTTTTATTTATTTTTCTTTTCAGCTTATTTAAATGGCCAAACAACTATGTGAGAAATTCATGGCTATGCCTGGCCTAAGACCCATGAATCATATCTTAGAATTGCTCTCAAGTGAGACTTTTCTGCTTCACAGAATGCAAGACATATATACAATGCAAAGCATTCCCCCCCCATTTTTGAATTTACACAGTATAATTACCGTAGAACCTAGCCTTAAAGACACTTTTATATTGTGTAACTTGTGCAGGAGTTCTTACCTTCCCAGATACTTCCAAACAGATAAAAAGGAATGGGCTTGGCTTATAAAATAAACTGAATATTTGAGGAAAACTGGACAGTCATTTTATTATTGATGTTGATGGTCAAGTTCCAGATTTGGTATTATCTTTGAACACAACTTGTACACAACTTCAACATATATTGACTTGCTAATTGCTACATAATCATATATTGTCAGGTCATGAAAGGAGGATGGTTAAGATTGCAAGTGGAGAAATAGGGGAGAAAGAGAGCATATGTGTATAGAAGAAGTATTTCAGGGTTGGACAATGTTGTTAATGTATCATGAGCCAGAGAGTTGCAGCTGATTTACCGGTACATACTTTAGGGCAGAGCTTTCCAAACTCTGTGTTGTGGCACGTTAGTGTGTCCACTGCATTGTGTAGGTCTGTCACATGAACACTCCCTGCGCTCCTCCTGGGGTTGAAAAGGGGTTAGTTTAACCTCCAGTTTGCTAGTAAAACTGAATTACTGTGTCATGAAATGATGCATGTCTAAAAAGTGTGTTCACCAACATAAAGTTTGGAAAGCTCTGCTTTAGGGTTAGGTATTTAAAAGAGAGAATTGACATGTGCAAAGTGGAGTTTCTTCAAAGAACTAGAGCCCCAAAACAAGCCTTGTTCTTTGCTTAGGAGATTTGATTTTTTTTTTTAAGTACCAAAAACACGTCTGTGTACCTCCTGACAAGCTTCTCTGTTACTCCTTACTGCCTCTAAAGGACCACGGTAGACATCCTATCCTGGAGATTCTTTAATAAAGCATTTTTCATTATGAACCATTAATGGTGATTTAGGCTGCTGTTAGTGATAGAGCACTGCCTGCCACGTTATTCATGCAAAACTAAGAATAAATGGTGGTAATCATAATAGTAATGAATCATTGTATTGACAATGAAGAAGAGTAAGACAAGCAATAGATGGTCAGCAATCTAATTACGGATATGTGAAGATATTACTGCTTTTAATATCTTAGCAATTTTTATACTTAGAGAGAAATTGGGTTTGTGAGTAAAAAAAGGTTTCTTAAAAAGCCACCACCACTACCACCTCATCGTTTTACTTCACATAACGTGCTAAGTTTGTAGGTATGACTGTATTTTCAGTTAAATGTTTCACTTTTTATCGATTTAACTTTTCAGAGGTTAGTGGAAAATTATTTTCAGACATCCATTCAGTAAATGCGCTTCTAGCTGCCTGCACAATTTATCAACAATGGTCTCCCTATCTCCCGAGGCTCTGGCCATTTGTAACTCTACAGTTTTGCAGTACAAGCTTTCATGGGAGTAAAAATGAATGTGTATTTGTGTGTGCTTTTCAGTAGTCTGCTACAAACCCATTGAAGAGACATCAGTTTTGCAGGTTCACTTCAAAATGCCAATGAACACTCACATAAGCCAAATTCTCCAGGTCGTTAATTAAAATTTTTGTTAACTCACACTTGATGGAGGTAGCTCAGAAGCCTGTAGAACTGTGTTTCCTAACATAGCAAGTAACTAACTAGTGAGAATTCAATAATTTGAATGTTCCCCACCGGGCCTTGATTTTTAACTTAAAAGGCGGCATGACACAACCCCACTTTAAAACATAAAAAGTTAAAATACTGAAACAGATTAAAATTACCTCAACTTTCCAAACATCTCTATATATTTCCCTTGGCCTGGCACTCAAAAGAGTACAGTGAAGGTGTCTGCTTGATTTCAATAGGCAGGGAGTTCCAAAGTGTAGACATTGCCACACTAAGCGATGGAATTCTTACAAATGTGGAAAGGTTATTATGTGGTACCTGTAGTAGTACAATTCCATCAATCAAAGCTGTCAAGAGGGCACATGTAGGGTAAGGCGATCTCATAGGTAAACTGGTCCCAAGGACACTGGAATGGTTGAGGCTGGTGGGAGTTATAGTTCAAAACATCTGAAAGGCACTGAGTTGGTAAAAACTGTTCTAGATGCATATGAATATTGAGTTTTTCTCATGGCAGCTCTGTTGGCACCAAAGCAATTCACATATTTTTATTCCCAGGTTGATATCACATGGTAAAATGGCTGCATGTAACTGTGTCATCAACAGTATGTTGCCATTCCGTGTGAAGACCACAAGTGAGATGGTGAAGGAAATTATATCAAGACAGGCACACAACAGTAGAAATTGGGTATTAAAACTTCCACTTTTGTGAAGACCTTACTTGGATCTTAAAGCAGACTTAGATTTTGATATTGGGAGTGGTAAAGAGTTAGTTTTGAAGTATGGAGGAGGGATAAAGATGAATGCTTTTAGTTTGGAGCTGGCTTGGAAAGATTGCTAAGGGGCTTATTGAACTCATGCCATTTTGTAACAATAATTGCCTTATCATGTGACTTCTTGCTTCCCCTTAGCCCAAACTTCACATTTGTAAAGAAAAACATATATGGCGGACAAACAACACACACACACATCTCACCTGAACTTTCTTCTCACAAAGAAACTACAGTGGTACCTCGGGTTACAAACGCTTCAGGTTACAGATGCTTCAGGTTACAGACTCCACTAACCCAGAAATAGTACCTTGGGTTAAGAACTTTGCTTCAGGATGAGAACATAAATCGTGCGGTGGCGGCATGGCGGCAGCGGGAGGCCCCATTAGCTAAAGTGGTACCTCAGGTTAAGAACAGTTTCAAGTTAAGAACAGACCCCCAGAATGAATTAAGTTCTTAACCCGAGGAACCACTGTAATACTGTGTAGTTACCATAGAACTTCCTACTGCTCTAGAAAGTTGAGATTGTGAAACACTGCAGTTATCCATGGGGAAGAGACCCTCCAGCTCTATTTTGGAGGCTGCAGTGCTCGTGAAAAACACACACACAGATTATGCTAATTAAAATGTAGGGTATTTCCCCACCCCAGTTCAATAATGCAGAGAGAATAAGAACTCTGCATGCCCTAGTTCCAGTCCTAACATGGAAGCTACTTCAAGATGTGCAGAGGTAGTCACATCTGCAGCTAAACAAGGTCAGAGTTAGGCTCCCAGGCTTCCATGAGCAAGTCACGGTAATGGCTGTAGTCACTGTAGCCTGTCTTTGCCACTCTTCACTATTTCCCTGTTGCTTTTAGGCCATTTCTGTCCTTTAGTTTCTCCTGCTTAGCAGTTGAGGCCTGTTTCCCTAGTATGGGCTGTGATTAGCCAATGCTCTAATGCGCCTGCATTTCCAGCTCCTCTGTGCAGGAAGACAGCACTGTCAGGCTCTGCCTTACAATAAATTTCTTATGTTGCCTTGCTGCTGAGTATGCTGCTTACTCTTAGTACACACTGAGGTCCTTGGTCTCTCTCACTTTCTTTGTTGCCTCTCTCAGATGTTGCACTTTTTCTGCTTTTCACCTTAGGATACTGTCACCTCATTGAACTAGAAAGTGGTGCAGTGTGCCAGGTTCATTACTCTCAAGTCTGCTTTTTTCCTGAAGGGAATGGGGGGTGGGGAGAATCACATTTGGCTTCTGATATGCTTGCTTCCTCTTACTGCAGAAGCAATATTAAAGGCTTAAGGAAGAACCTAGATCTATTGATATCATAGTTTTATAGTGCTGTCCTTGGTCATCGCATTTAAGTCAATGACAAGATCACGGAACAGATGTGAGCTGCATTTATTTTCACTGTTATCACCTATATAGAGATACAATCAATTTTGTTGCCATGGTAAGAATTATTGCAAATGTTTTAGTGTAATGTGTAATAATATTAAAGAGGCAGCATAGTACAGCTGGGAATACCTTGGTGGGAGAAATTTTTTTTGGCTTTCGTGCATGGCTCTGGTAAGCTGGGTGGGTTTGGCCAAATGCTGGGAGCACTATTCTGCTACCATTTTCTGTGGTCTCCATATCTTGGCTCAGAAGGTTACTTTTCTGGGTGTATTAATCTGTATTTGGATTTTTAAGACTGTATTTTATCTGGGAACGGGAGCTACTTAAGGAACAAGCAAACTAGGGGAACTTTTACTTGAAAGTTGTCACTGAAATCCTTCATTGAAATTGTCAAGGGAATGCCCACACCATCTGTCCCAAGGATAGGGAATCTTAGGCTTAGGGATTGAATACAGCCCTTCCCCCTGGCCTCTCTACCTGGCTCTCTGGACTCTTCTCTGCTGCACCCTTTCTCCCCAGGCCATACCCCTCACCAGCCCTGCTTTGCACCCTCCTTTTTTGCCGGGTGAAAATGTATCCTTGAACTCTGATAATGCTTGCCGGTTGCCTAGATGGAAGATAGAGAGGAATGTGTGAGTATGTGCAGAAGCAAGCCTACTGTACAAAGGTAAAATCAACACTCCTTACTCCATACACTTTGGCTTCTGGCCCACCCTCCAGTGGCCTGTGGAGTTTTTCTGGGCTGGTTGTATTTGTAAATAATCCAAATAAAGTGAAAGGTGCGAGCAGGCAAGTTTTTCAGAAAACAAATGAAAAGAATAGTGCCTTCACATTTTGCCTCATATCTCAGGTTCTCTTTCTTTCTCTTTCTTTAAAATGAAAGCTGGGACTCTGGTTCACCTTGTTACCTTTCCAACATCACATCCTCACCACCAGCTTGTTCCCCATGTATTGGGAAGTGCATTTCTGGATGCCACCTAAGCCTTCTGCACAATTTAGCACCTGGAAATCAAGGTTATTTATTTCATGGAGAGACTACATGAGTACAGCATACGAAGGCAGTGAAATGTGGGACAGGGACATGAAGAGGCTATTTCAAGTGTCCTTTCCAATAACTACTTCAGACTCAGCCTAAAGCCTAGACTATCCCCTTTGTCAAGCACCAACAAGACAATGGTTTGTCCTTTCTGTGCCTGGTAATCACAATTTCTTTTGTGAGCCTTTGTGATCACAAGTTATAACAGCCTAAGAACCCCTGAGCTCAATGAGTCTTCTAAGTCCTATACAAACCTGTCAAACCTCCATGTATCCTTTGTTAGCTTGACTGGCAGATATTGTGCCTAGGTTTGGGTGCCTTTTAGCTTGGGTGCCCATTCTTGCTGCTCTGAACCCCTGTGCTCCACAGGATTCCAGCAAGGGGTCATCTTGTTGTAAAGATAGCCTGACTTAGTATGGAATCATCGGTTTGGGTACTCTTTTTTCTTTTTTCTTTCAAACACTCACTCCCAGTGAGTGCCAGTCTGGTAAAATCGTGTCATGGCCAAGGGAAGTCATTTCTTCTAACATTCATTTTGGATTTACCCGAACAATAAAAATCTCCCCTACCTCACCCTTGTGTTTGCCCAGAGCATAAGAAATGAAAAGTATAACTCTCTTACTCTGTCTTTCTCTCTCTCTTTCATTAGCTTTTCAATTCCCACTGAATTACCCCATCCTCGTCTCAGAAGCAATTCATTGTGTAGCCTCATCCCCTTTTCTCTCCTTCGAGCCTTCATAGCTAACCATTAGATTGCCATTTTGTTACACTTTCTCAAGAAAACTTAATTTTTGAAAAAGCTCTGATCTCGTATCTGTTGCTCGCTGAGTATCTTGGCTAGATTATTTGAGGTTACACTCTGCGTGTTTGTATTTGGTAAACATGCTAGCTTGGGGAGGGGCAGCCTAATGAGACAGACATCAGCCTATCCTTCAGCAGAAGAGAGCTGGGGTCACTGTAAATAACGGTTCCCCAAGTACATTTGAGCTAAATTCCTTCCAAGCATTCTGGAATCCCATGCTGTTGCTGAGAGCCAGTTTGGTGTAGTGGTTAAGAGCGGCAGACTCGTAATCTGGGGAACCGGGTTCGTGTCTGCACTCCTCCACATGCAGCTGCTGGGTGACCTTGGGCTAGTCACACTTCTCTGAAGTCTCTCAGCCCCACTCACCTCACAGAGTGTTTGTTGTGGGGGAGGAAGGGAAAGGAGAATGTTAGCCGCTTTGAGACTCCTTCGGGTAGTGAAAAGCGGGATATCAAATCCAAACTCTTCTTCTTCTTCTTCTTCTGGCTGATTATGCACCAGTGCTGACAGGTAATCAAGAGATTTGCATGACTGGAGTATGTCTAATAGTGCCACAAAATGGCTACTTTCTTATTTCCTTGGTTTGTAATGTTATGTAGAATAATTGATAATAAAATGTACTTGGGGGAGCTGCTGTAGCTCAGTGGTAGAGCAAACACTTTACCTGCAGAATGTCCCAGTTTCAATCCCTGGCACATCAAGTAAAATGGTCAGGTAGCAGGTGATGGGAAACACTTGTGCTGGGCCCCCTAGAAAGCTGCTGCCAATGCAGATACTGGACTAGATGGACCAATAGGCTAACTATATGTCATTCCATATTAGCATAACACTTCAGATGCTAACATGAGGCTTTAGGATTTATAAATTAAATAAAATCTCTTCCTTTATGTTCCATTGCAGTCTAAGACTTTACTATTGGCTCTGTCATCATACCACAAATTCAGACAAAAGTACTGAGAGAGAGATGACCTCAGTGGTTAGTGCTAAGTTGTGGAAGTTGCTCTGTGTGAATAATTCAATAATCATCCAAGTCAAAGCTGGATCATTTCTGTAATTGATGTAAGATGTTGTTTATACAGGAATATATTGGTTGGAATTAAGGTGTTTCTCTCTCTCTCACACACACACACACAACAATCTTTTTATGGGTACTTTAAAAATGAATGTTTTTACTGATTGGCTGTTTCAATAATTGTTATCTTCCCAAAGACTTGGAGACTGTCTTGATGTAAAAGCATTTTAGCATTGATGCAATGATGGCTCTCTTTAACCCTAATTGACTACATTGCTCTGACAAATTAGAGACTCAAGCAGCAAATTCTCTTCTTCCTTCTCACTTTTGCCTTAAAGTAGTGTAATAGGTTTGGAGCATTGCCAAGTAGTGTCCTTGCTGTCAATGCTTCTAGAACCTGTGGAAAGTTGGAAGATTGTGTTTGATTTAAGCCTTTTGTGTTCCCATCAGCTAAAATAAAATAAAATAAAATAAAAGTCTTGGAACTGAATTGAAATGCAGGTCTTAATGAGAATGCAGGGTACCATGGAACAATATTGTTTCTTTCCAACAAGAGCAGAACAGCAACCTGAAAAGCCTGACACCATCTGAAGTCCAGTGCCACCCTAATGACTACACATACACTATCCCACTCAGGGCTGGTATTTCATTAAGGTATGCCCTTCTAGATGCTGCTTCAATGGGCACAGAGTCATGGTGATTTTGGAATGCACCACAGTTTGCAGCTGTCACACAGCTACTGTGAAGGTGACAAAAAAACAACCTAGTATCTTTCAAGCTATTATGCACTTGAACTTGTCAAGTATTTTATGCAAGGGCCAAGAACAGCATGTGATGGGGAGCCCAGTGGGGGTTCCTTTACCAGTGAGGGATTCCCTAACTGATCTATCTATCTATCTGTCACAAAAGGCTGGAGCAGAGCAGTAGATGCAACAATCTGTTCTCAGAAAGAATCTGCTGGAGAGGAGAGAGAGGGAGAGAAGAAAGGTGGTCCTTGCTAGGGCTGTACAACCACTTTGTCTAAAACACAAACAGGTCAGGCTGATTTGTGCTGAATACAGATCAAGTTGAGGCAGCTACAAATCACTACAGAATGGGTTGGGTGGACCTGAATCAAATGGTAGTAATTTGTGCTGACACAGAGCTCAAAAGAGTCTCTGAAAAAGCCAAACAGACTCTCTTCAAAGTGTTGCAATTATTAAGTATAACACTATATAAGGAGAATGCCAGGGTGAGGCAGAAGGGGAGGAGGAAAGCTGGGGTTTACTCATTATTGAGAGCTGTAGCTTCCAACCCTGAGCTAGAATCTCACCAAACACACTCTGATCACAGTGCTTTTTGGGCGGCAGGGGTGGGGTGGGGTTAAAGTATTAAAATGCAGCAAGCTCACACTGCCTTCATTCTTTTGTAAGTTCTGTCTCATATAGAAAGAATTTGGTGGAGTTTTGTGGCATTTGTTTAGCTTGTGATTTGTTTCCTTCTCAGTACCCTACTCAGCCTTATCGTTGTTTGTTTTCCATCATTTCCACATCAATCCCAGTCCCATTCTTACACAAAAATAAAAAAATAAAAAAGTTTGTCTGTGACTTAGTCTTAGCACTTAGGCCATGTCACTTTCCTTATTCCCCCTCTCTCGCAATTTTGGCCCTAGTTTTTAAGGTTAGGATTGAATTTTATTTTCAGCTGTGTCCTATTTTCTGTGTCTATCTTTATTACCACATTGGGGGGGTGTGTGAGAGAGAGAGCGAGAGAGAGAGAGACTCTTGTGAGTACATTGTGCAGAGGCAATGCACAAGCAACACAAGTGCAAGTGAATGGGAGTACAATATTCAGATTTTCAGCTTGGGTTGGATTGGCCCAGATTGGTTTGACCTAATTTGGGACTGGATTTAAATTGCTGAATTGAGCTGTGAATCAAATCATGAAAGGTGGAGCTTGCTCAGTCCTACTCGATGCCATATTTTCCATTAGCTGTCTTCTGGGTGCCCTGGCTTTGTCACAAGCAGGCCTTTCCTTACAGAAGGTCACTAAGGAACAACAGGATCCACAAGCATCTCTGCATTTTTACGGTCAAACAAAGACAAAGCTCAGTATTATATTCAGACTTGGCAATGACACACTTTGTAACCTAGTTAAACACAGACATTTGTTTAGCTAGAAAGAGCATGGCCATGAGCTGTGAGGCTTTTGAGAAGCTTTATGCTTTTCAGATCCCAGCTGCTGAAAACATGATTTCTGTTCTGATTTAGGAAGCTACATTTGAAACTTTAAAAAGAAAGGAAGAAGGAAACAAGAAACAGTGTTCTATCATCTGAAACAATTTACCTGACTTTATTTAGACTAATGGTGATTCAGAGCTGCTAAGAATAAAGCATATGACTTCTCCTCTCACATTTTGTTGATAGTTACAGGTAGGTAGCCGTGTTGGTCTGCCGTAGTCAAAACAAAATAAAAAATTCCTTCCAGTAGCACCTTAGAGACCAACTAAGTTTGTTATTGGTATGAGCTTTTGTGTGCTACTGGAAGGATTTTTTTTATTTTGTTGATATTTTCTATAGCTTTCCTAATAGTACATATGTTACCTTATTGGGCCAAGTGCAGGTATCAACAGCTTTTGGAAGTGTGTGTAGTGGTTACAAGAAGTTATAGGGAATGTCTTGCCAGGTTGGAAAAATAGCAACAAAGCAATTTCATCCCTGCCAGCATGACGATAGTATGTTCCAATCAAATGTCAGCAGTGGGTGGTGCTGTGGTCTAAACCACTGAGCCCCTTGGGCTTGACGATCGGAAGGCTGGCAGTTCAAATCCGTGCAACGGAGTGAGCTCCTGTTGCTCTGTCCCAGCTTCTGCCAACTTAACAGTTCAAAAGCATACTAGTGCAAGTAGATAAATAGGTACCGCTGCGGTGGGAAGGTGACCAGAGTTTCTGTGCGCTCTGTTTCCATCATGGCATTCCATTATGCCAGAAGCAGTTTAGTCATACTAGCCACATGACCCGGAAAGCTGTCTGTGGACAAAACACTGGCTCTCTCAGCCTGAAAAGTGAGATGAGCAGCACACCCCATAATTACCTTTGTCTGGACTTAACCATCCAGGGGTTCTTTACCTTTTACCTAATATGTTCCAGTCAAATGTCAGCAGGGCAGTTGTGTTACTCCTTGGCAGAGGAACAGTTTGCTACCACAAGTGGCTGAAATGGCTTCAGCAGCAAGCCCCATCCACTCTATCCTTGTAAAACATAGAAAGGATTTCAGAAATCTCTCCTGACATTTATGATGTGATTGCATCACAGGCTGCTTTGGCCTACAGCTGGCTGCAGTTTTGAAAGCGTGATTGCTGGAATCTCCCTACTTAGCACACAAATGCCTTGTGTTTTTTTGCAAGTCAGGGAGAATATTTTTTTCACCTCAATCCATTATTTTTTGTGTAGCTCTGAGGTTCTCAAATGAGGATAACCACTTAAAATAAGAGATGCCTGCCAACTCTTTTGTTGCCTCTTTTCAGGCAACACTACTCATTGCATAAGCCCAAATACTTTTCTTATTGCATCCCTAATGATTTCAAATATGTTGCACTGGTTTTAATGCAAGGGGATAATTTAGTCTTGTGTATTCCGGTTTCGGTTCTTGCTGAGGTCAGATGCAAGCCGATGGCAGAGTTTAGCAATGAGCACTCCAGGGCTGGATCAGATTTCCTCTGCAGTGAAGGTTAGACAAAATTAAGGGCATATCATCAACTGATGCATAGGAATTCACTGCAGGCTTACAAGAGGAATGATAGGTGCAATCAAGCTCTGTTAAAATCAGTGGGAACTTGGCGATTGATTTCAACAGAAGGTGTCTCCTATATGCTTATAAATTAACAGAAATGAGCTTCCTTTCAAACTAGCATGTTACTGAGTTGCTCTTTGAATAACAGATATTTCAGTAAAGAAAGGTAGATATGTAATAGATGATTTTCTCAAATTAGCCATCTTTGTATATATGATAAAGTAAAACAAATAGCATGGTAGGTTGGAAACTAAAAATCAATCTTACTCGAAAGTCATCTCAGTAGTTAACTATTTCAGAATTTGAGTTATGGATTTCTTATCCTGTGTCATGAGATTTTATGGGAATAAAGAGGCATTAAACTTTTTATGGTTTCATTGTATTTTTTTGCTGTAAACTGCTTAGATTTTTGTATGATACAGCATTATGCAAATATTTTTTATAAATAAACAAATAATGATAGTAGGAACCATTATTTGCAAAGTAGACCACTATAATGACAAGCCTATTTGGCAGCAGGTCTCAAATCCATTACGGACCCTCCAAGTGTCCCTATATTCCAGGGATGTCCCTGATTTAGAGAAGCCATCCCGGTTTCTGATTTGATCATGGAATGTCCCACTTTTCCTTAGGATGTCCCTATCTTCATTGGAGAAATGTTGGAGGGTATGGTAGGATGTTTCTATTTTCATTGGAGAAATGTTGGAGGGTATGCCGTTCAGCTGAAGTAAGAAGAATGCTAGGGGTTGGGGGTTGGCAGATGGTTCCTGTTTATACAAGAACAAAATTCTGGAACAAAGCACCCCAAACCAATTTCTTACACAGCTGACATCTTTCCTGGCCCTGATTATCATGCAAAGGAGCACATGTCAAATGCATAGCACTAAGCTTGGAGAAAATAGTCACAATGACTCAGATAATTGCTGTCGCTACAAGATTTAGAAGTCATGTCAACAGTATATTGTTTATTATATTATATTTTTATTCTGCTTTTCAGGCAGCTGCTGTCTCCCAATGCAATTCACATTATTATTATTATTATTATTATTATTATTATTATTATTATTAAATGGACACAACCTGTTCCTAGGCTTATAAACTAAAAATTAAAATTAAAATAGGGAAGACCTATAAGGGAAGAACAGCAGAGGGAAAAGGTAGAAGACTAAATCAGTTTGACAATGCCACAATAAAGTGTTGAGTTTTAAAAAGGCATTTATATCCAGTTGGGGCCAGACTGCTCTTCTATTGCTGGTGGTCTTGCTTGGATAAAACTGCTGCAAATCACCTAACAGCTGTTGTTCCTTTAGCGGATATATTATTATTTCTTTATTAAATTTATATACCAGTATAAAAAGACATAAATGAGAGGAGGGCATGCTTTCATTCACTTCTTTTTTTAAAAAATTAAAGTTTTCTTGGTTTACAAAGGTATGCGCACTGTCTCTTTTTTCAAGTTACATTTTCCATAGGTCAGCTTCATTTGTTGAGACATTAGCTTTCATTCACTTCTGTGGTCTGAAGTCTCACCTCTGCCCTACACCATAGCATGCAGAGTGTGCAGTTTTCTGTAGCCATTAGACCTCTGCTTTATGCATGGGGCCAAAAGTTTGCTTTTCCTCTGTTCTGCAGTCTGAGGGCAATATATGCAGTTGAAACTGAAGTACCTTCTTTCCTTAGTGGTTATCTTGCTGCCTCCTTTCTCCAACTTGTCTATGTGGTTCTTTTTTAAAAAAGACAGGGAATTTTGACAATACAGCTGCAGCAATCTCAAGGGCACCCCATGTTTTAAAATGAAAGCTATTTTTGCCATTACATAAACTAGAAGAAACAACATTGATGTTCCACATTTGACAATCCTGGGCCCTGCTGATTTCCATCTCTTCTTTCCTTAGGGACATTTGTCCCTGATCTCTCATACAAAATGTCACTGACTAAACTATATGGATATGATGTGGTGTGTTCTGCCTATGAAAGATTATAAAATTCATAAGATTCTATCACATTGCTTTAGAAATGTATAATAATTTTCTAAAGACAACCATTTAGTCAATTTGGGGGTCTGTGTATTGGGGTTGGAAAGGGGAGCCTCAAGTGAAGATTCCCCCCCCCCAGCCCCACATGGGAAACATTCAAAATGAGTTCAGGCTTGTGAGGAAGCTGGGGAGAAAAACATTAGGTATACTGGGGCATTATTAGGTTAAGGGCACCTTTTAGGGATCTGCTAGTGCCTTATGCCTGGGGAGATGAGGGGGTTCCATTTGGCCTGACATGCTCATTTTGAACAGTGGAGCCTGGGTGTGCATGTCAGTTTCATACCTTAAGGCTCACCTAACAACGAGGGAGTAATTTCCTCCCCATCTTTAGTTCTGGCGTCACAGTCTGTAATTGCATCACATACCTGGGGATCTGGAGGGATGCTTCCCTACCAGACTTAGCATATTTAGTAAATGTAACCTTTCCCCTGTGCTTTACCTATGAGCCTTCTTTGGCTCTGTGTGTGTGTGGGGGGGCATGTTGCCTCTTCTAGATTTTTAAATGTTTGCTGCTATGAATATGAAGTAGACACTGAGAACATCCCTCTTACATGCCCTCATTATGTCCAGACATCGTTCATAGATGAGAGACTCAAGAGGGTACACTGATTCACCTTAAAGAAGTCAAGATAAGGTGTGGAGCTGGAGGTGATTCCTCTGTTACATAGAACCCAAGCCATTTAATCATTTTTGAGGGGAATTGCCCATATGGGTTGTTTGGCCACTGGCCCAGGCCCTAGGGAAGACGTTAATTCCTGCTTCTGTCTCTGTAGTGCTCCTTTGGTGTAAATCAAGAGCATATGCATTGAAGTGACGCAGATGCACAAAGGTTAGTGAACACAAAGATTCAGGCTATATATGATTGAAGGGTCAGAGCCTTTGAAAACCCAGGCAGCACATTTATGTTTTGCAGCAGAATGGGAATAAAAGCATTTTATTCTTTTTCTCTCAGTATGGTGCAACCATCCTGCTAAGTGCTATAGGTAACTCTGGTTATCAGTATCAGGCTTCCCCCCCCCCCCAGCAGCAGCAACAGGTTTTTTGGCAGTTAATTTGTAAATGCAAGAAGATTAGATTATTGCTGCATCAGACAGTGAGAATTGTCAGAATACACTTTTGGATATATTTGTTGTAATAGGATGGTGTTGTCAAATTCGAGGTGAAAAGAAGAAGCAAAAACAGTTCTTATAGAATTGTAGGAACCGGATCTGTATCCTTGTTACCATAATATTACCTAGTATTCTTGGAGCTGGAATAATCTGCTCCAGGATATATTAATTCTCAGTCCTGTGCAGTCTGATGTTTTACTTCTTCTTTGGCGATCACTTGTAGCTGACTAAGATTGTCTTCCATGAACACGGTCTTAACAAGGAGTATCATGACAGGGATGTGGTCAGGGATGATGGGCGTTGAAGACCAGTAACACCTGGAGGGCTGCAGGCTTCCCAACCCCCGTTTTAGAAAGTAAGAAATGTATTCTAAGCATTAGAACTGGGGATGAAAGGAAATAGAAGAGAAGGAACTCCCAGGTGAGTATTCGTTACCCTCCATTTTCAAAACTCTAAAACAAAGCTGTCTCCCTAATGCTCCACTACAAAATAAGTATTTAGACTGGAAACAAGTTTGAGATGCTAATACTCCCAAACTGGTATTTTCCTTTTCTTTTGCCCTGGTTACCTGGGAAGTTATTATGACTTAAATGAAGAGTTTTAATGGAAACGTCTCTCAGCCATGACTGCAACAGCACTAACTTGATGTTCACTCAACTCTCCTTCATTAAGTATGGTAGTTGTGCATTTTAAATACAGATTTCTCTCTGTATTGATAATCTTGTAACACCTAAGGTGCTTTTCTTTTTAAAAAAAAATAGAAAAGAGACCCTCTAAGATTTTGTGTGTGCGCACATGGTTTTAACCTTCCTCGCTCCTTTCCTCTCGTACCTGGACAACTGTGATAATGTGGCCTTCCTGACACCTGCTCTGGTAGGAAGCAGTAAGCACCACACACCTGCTCTCCTTTCAGTCTTTTTGAAGTTTTATAATATGAAGGGGCTTATTCAGTAAATCACTGCTGCTCCGCAGTTGTGTAAGTCACAACACAAGCCTTGTGCAAGGCTAATTGTCTTTTCAACAGGGAGTTGCTTGAGTTCTTAAACTGCAATAAGTTAGTTCACTTTCAATGCAAGAGTGCTGTGATAATTAAAATATTCAGCAAGATCAATGGTTGACAATATTTTCGTTATTAATGTTATGCATAATAATGATACAGTAACATATCAAGGCCTCATTATTCCATTGCATTTTTTAAAGAAAAAAACTTCATTGTGTCCAGATTTCCTTGCACTAAATCAGAGAAATCCTGTTTTTTTAAGGCACGCAGGTAAAAGATTATACCTGCAGGGTGGAGTGGGGGAGGAGGAAGAAAGTCCAGAGGTAATACCTATAGCTGTAACAGGTAACACAGCCCCCCCCCCCCCGTTTCATAAGTCTCTAGTTTATCTCTTCATGTACTCATTAACCACAAAGCTAATGTCCACCAAGTCTTTTTATTTAAATATGAACTGCTGTGGAAATACATATTCAGGTGTGGCATACAAATACACACAAACACAGACACAGACACAGACACACACACACACACACACACAGAGGAAAGTCTGCCTTTCAGACCCTCAATAATATACAGATAAAAACAGCATGCGTAAACATGTACTAATTCCCTTGTTGCATTAATAGTTTCCCTAGAGTTCCCTTTATATGCACCCCTACAACATGCAGATTGCCCAGTAAGGAACTGATTCCCACACCATTGGATGCACATATGAGAAAGGTAATTACATTGAAGACAAATTCTAGCCTTTAGAGAGATACTTCCATTTGGAGAATACTAGATTTTACCATATGAGGACTCAATTCAAATGAAGTGTCCATCATGTGAAACCTACATGGTAACATTGCTTTGTGAAGAAAAGCCATTGAATCATAGAATTGTAGAGTTGGAATGAACGCCAAAGGTCTTCTAGTGACTAGTCCAACCGCTAAAGCAAAAAATGTCACGCTAAAAGTAAACATGATAGGTGGGCCCAAATGCTCACTTACTTTGCCTAGGCAAGGGAAATCTATCCTCTTGGGACAGTTCCTATTTGACTATTTTAAGTTGTTCTTGAAGTAGCTCTGACTGATAAAATATGACCACTCCAAAGGCGTAAGGCTGCAAATGCAAAAGTCTGATAGCACTACCTTAATACTTCAGAAGTGCGCCAGGTGCTTTTCACTTTCCTATGCAGACCTAGGCCAAATCCTTTAATGGCTAGTAAAGTTTGTATATGTGAGAGAAAATCTAGCTGGAAATAAATTAACTTAATTTTAACTCTGACAGAAAACTAAATGTATGCGGGTTCTTGTCATTCTCGACAGAAATTTAAATAATCAAATGGCAGTTAAGCCCGCTGTTTAAGGTTATGAAGATGACTAAGAGCTCCCTTTTAGCTCTCATTTTACATAGCTCTCTTAAGGGGAAAAAAAAGTGTGTCTCTGACACCCATGACAACAGATACTGTGTTGTGTTTCAAACTATCATAGCAGCCTGACATGCCTTTCCTTGCCAGTCCTAGCCACTATAAGGCCTTTATTCCGTTGACCAGCATTGATGGGTTGCTGAGACAGATTTGCTTTGCTTCTTTTCTCTTTGATTTTTCTCTATCCCCGTGGCTCCTTTTCCAGCTGGGTATACAGCATGCTTCCCAGTTCTCTTGCAGCACTGTGAAATCAAAGAGCTTTTACTGCGATGAGGTTGGAGAGGTTCTGCAGCCTGCCCCAGGTAACTGTTCATGATTGAGATAGCTGCATATAGGTTTTTACCTGTGTTTCAAAAAGATCCTCCTGGCCACCACAATCACGGTTGTGCTATAGCTTCTAACTATGTTATAAATTGCAGCATGACAACTTTTATTCCTATTAATGATCATCTTTGTAATTTGATGGCTTTAGAAAAGCAATGGGGTGACATCTAAAGATGGGCAGCGGGAGCAGTCTTATAGAACTGGAATGAATCAGGATGACATTCTAGAACATTTCTTAGCCATAATGCCCAGGTTATACAGGCCATAGGGCACTCCAAATGGCGAACTGGCAGGATTGCCCTATTAGATCTGAATCATTAGGAGATCCTTAACACCAGGATTGACCCTGATGGAATATCAGCCAGCAACTGAGTTGGCTGATTCAGGAGACATAGGTACCCAGTGCCTATGTCGAAGCCTACTTGTTGTTCAGTCATTCAGTCGTGTCCGACTCTTCGTGACCCCATGGACCAGAGCACGCCAGGCACGCCTATCCTTCACTGCCTCTCGCAGTTTGGCCAAACGCATGTTAGTAGCTTCGAGAACACTGTCCAACCATCTCATCCTCTGTCGTCCCCTTCTCCTTGTGCCCTCCATCTTTCCCAACATCAGGGTCTTTTCTAGGGAGTCTTCTCTTCTCATGAGATGGCCAAAGTACTGGAGCCTCAACTTCAGGATCTGTCCTTCTAGTGAGCACTCAGGGCTGCTTTCTTTGAGAATGGATAGGTTTGATCTTCTTGCAGTCCATGGGACTCTCAAGAGTCTCCTCCAGCACCATAATTCAAAAGCATCAATGTAATTAAGAAAGTAATAGCCATTTTGATCCCAAGCCATTGTTGTGTCATTCTTTGCTGCTCCTGCACCACCAACCCCCTCCCAGGTGGCCTATGGCCTGCTGCACAAGGGCTGCAAGTTAATTTTGCATTTCAAAAGTCTGTGTGGCTACTTATGTGAGCAAGGTGCATTTAAAACAACAACAACAACATGCAGAAATCCCCATATTGTGCTTCAGGGTGGCCTGAGGGTAGTTTCCTCCAAAGGTATAGTGCTTACCTGAGTTTGACTTTTAGCAGCTAAATGTGAAAAAATGGGTCTGGTTTATAATGTATTAACTGACTGACCAGCCACAGGTTTAGTGAATCAGTCCAGGTGGCTCAAGGCAAGCAACCCATGCCACACACTACAAGGAAAAATTTATCTGCTCACCCAGCCAGCCATCCCAATTTGGGATAAAGTTCCTCCTGAAGTTAAATATAACTGTTGTGGCATGAACATGAAAACAGGTCCCCATGCTCGAGAAAGTTCATCAGTGACCTCAACACCACCCCGTCTTATCCAGTCCTCCATCTCTGATGCCTCACCTAATATCCAAAGCCTCAACAAGGCTACTAATGAAGTTCTAGGTTACTATTCATTTTATATTTTGAGCTGTGTAGGGATAGTCCAAAAATGATTTCTGCCCCTTATAAATTTTGATGACCTAAAAGCAGTCAAGTAGTCGATTATCTTAGTACTGAAAGCAGAAGGTAAGGAGGAAATGAAGGTCACTGGTTCAATTTCTTACTGGAATTAAGTCCTTGAAAATAAGGATAATCCTTCATTTGAAGTTGACTCACTTGGTTAACTCAGTGTAACTCTTTGCACCAGGTTCTACAGTTTTATAAAATGTATTTTCCTAGACCGTGATACCGGTATATTTCATTTTCCTGACAAACCAACCCATTTACAATTGCAGCTAGACATCACTGAAAGAGGAACATGGCCTCACCTTGTCTGGACCTTGTATCTGATCATTGTGATATTTTGGAGTGATCTTAATGAACTCTCTGTGAAAAGTACGCTAGCAGCCAGAGAAGTGTAGGGTGACTTTGTGGGTGGTGGATCAATAGGTCCATCCCTCACAGGCCACTTAGTGTCCTGTCTGGACAGGCCTAGAGTATAAAGAGGAGATGGATAACCACATAGCATGGTATCTTCAGCTGCTGATTCAGTGCCTTGTTCTTCTCTATATTTGATAAGGTGCTGTTCTGTGTCACAGAGTTCTCCTTAGACTGCCAGATCTTTCAGTCTCTCTATCTTATGCACATAATTTAGAGTTTTAAATAATAGGTCACTTCTGTCTAAAAAGAAGAGAGTCCTAGCATATGGAGAGCTCCATAGGTGAGTTGTTATACAAGTAAAACAAGCATGCAGACTTAAAATCAGTCTTCATGAACATATTTATCCCCTGAGGATGTATCATTATTGTAAACTTGTGATTCCTTTCGGTGTATGTGTATTTGTATATGTGTGTACACAACCTTCTTTTAATTTGTTTTGCTGTTTCCTTTGCTTATGAACTAAAATGATACCTGGATCTATCCTAGCGCAGCTAACTGTTAATTTACTGCCAAACTTGCCTTAGAGCACTTCATGTGACAGTTTTTTTTGTAGTGAATTACTTTGTATTGTTTCAATAGCAAGCTTCATCTTCTGTCATACTGCCCAGCCACCCATCTTGAGGATTTTAGTGTGATCCTTATGTGATGTCCTGGACTTGTGTTGGCCTGCAGCACTTGGGTAAATTTCACTCTATTATGGGAAGATGCAGCCTGTCAGATTAATCACAGATGTACTATGTATTTTCTTGGGTTGCAGCAAGGAATCAATTTATTCTTTAGCCCTTTGAGGCCTGCACTAAACCTACTCTACAATCTCAAATACATATTGCCAACCTGATGGGCTGGTTTGCAGAAGGAATTAAACAACAAGGCTAGATACTTGGACCTGAAATACAGAATGTTATACCAAACTTAGCTCAGTGCTGATAACTGCTGTTTTCCATTTTTCTTTTATAGCCAAAAGTGATTATTCTATTATTAGAAGAGGACAAATAGTAATACCAAGTGTTGCTGAAATATACTCTTAACCTTATTTATTTATTTATTTATTTATTTATTACATTTATATACCACTTTTTTCTCCCAAGGAGCTCAAAGTGGTGTACCTGGTTTTCCTCTTCCCAATTTCACCATCACAACAACTCTGTGAGGTAGGTGAGGCCAAGGGTAGGCAACCTAAGGCCCGTGGGCCACAAGCAGCCCACGGGGGTAGTTTAACTGGCCATGAGCCACCCCCGAACTGAGCCGCCCGCTTGGCAAGTCCCCACCCGCTGCGCTAAACTGCCGCAGCGCAATGCGGGGACTCACTTCCATGATGCCGGAAATCACATCTGCGCACACGCAGACACCAGAAATCGCACCTGCACTGATGCAGGCTCCAGAAATCGTGTCTACTCAGATGCAGACACCAGAAATCGTGGGGGCATGTGCTCACACACGCATGCAATCCGGCCCACGGAGGGATCTCCGCTGGAGTGAACCGGCCCAGGCGAGGTAAACCTTGCCATCCCCTAGGTTAGGCTAAGAGATGGTGAATGGTCCAAGGTTACCCAGTGAGCTTCATGGCTGAGTGGGAATTCAAACCCTGGTCTCCCAGGTCATAGTCCAACACTCTAACTATTACACCATTCTGCTCTAGTGAAGTCACAGTAGTTTGGCTCCATTAATTCTCCCATTGCAAATATTTTGAAATTATAACAGCCGTGTTTGCTCTTTGACATAGTTTGACCAATTTGTGCAGGCAAAATTGAATACAGTTTTTTGGACTCTTCCTTGATACTGATCTCCCTACATAGGCAAAGCATATTAACTCTTGATTCTCACCTATAGCGTTGGAAAGTTCGGTTTTTATTTATTTTATGTTGACCTCTTTAGAGGAAAGGTGGGCTATAAATGTAGAAATGAATAAATATGTGCTGTTGCTTTACAGAATAATGTATGCAAATAAGGTAGATCCCTTTCCTGATCTTACGTTTTACATTTTAACACTGGATAAGATAACAGGGTGATGGTCTGGAAGAGAGAAAGCAAGAGTTGAAAGGGGCACAAGGGAAAGTTATGAACTTAGTTTGTTGGTTTGTTTGTTTAAATGCTTTATAACCCACTCTTCATGGTTCACACAATCACAGAGTGAGAGACAGTATTATAATACAGTAAAAAAGGATTTCAATTAAATGAAACTTAAATAAAAGCAACAATATACTGACATACAGCAACCAGATGCAGAACGTCACTCAGTCAAATGTTTGGATGAATAGCTGTGTTTTTACTCAGCATCAAAACTGCATCAGTGTTTGAGGGAAGGACATTCCAAAGTAATGTGCCAGCCCCGCCCCCGCCTGCTCCCCGCCCCTGGTGGTGGAGAATGAAGCTCCGCCACTGCCCAGGGCCACTGATTTGCCAAGTGTCTCGCCTCCACCTGTTGCACCAGCGCTCTCCCGGCAGCGGGGGATGGGGAGACCGGAGGGTGAGCTTCACCCTCCACGCGTTCTGCCCCCACCTGGCGTGGTGCCTCTCATGGGTTGTTGCATGCTGTGGGTTACATCCAGCTAAGTCCAGCAAGTGGAATGATTACTGCTCATGCAATGGAACTTCCTTTCCTTCACCACCCCTAGATCTGCTCTGCGAGTTCACCCAATTAGTCACTGTAAAAATTTGTAAGAAAAGTTGGTTCAACCAGGACCGGTGCTAGGGTTTCTTACGCCCTAGGCGAGACCACCTTCTGGCGCCCCCCGCTGCCCGCCCCCGCCAAAGCCTGCTTTAGCGAGAGGTGGGGGTGGTGGAGAGGCAAGCAGCAGTTTCTCCGCTGTAGCGGAGAAGCGGCTGATCGCCGCCCCGCCCCCTGCCAAAGCCTGCTTTAGCGGGAGCCAGGGGGTGGTGGAGAGGCAAGCAGCAGTTTCTCCGCTGTAGCGGAGAAGCTGCTGATCGCTGCCCCGCCCCCGCCCAAGCCTGCTTTAGCGGCAGCCGGGGTGGTGGTGTAGGGGGCAAGCAGCACCTCTCCGCTACAGCGGAGAAGCTGCTGCTAGCCTGTCCCGCCCCCCCCCGCCCAAGCCTGGCCAGCGCCCCCTCCATTTTGGCGCCCTAGGCAATTGCCTAGTTCGCTTTAATGGACACGCCGGCCCTAGGTTCAACAATACAGGAGCAGCCACCAAAAATATTTCTCTGTTCTCCTGTTATCAAACTGGTGTATGGTCAGTATAACCCAGGAGGCAACTCTCAGTTAGTTTTAGATATTTTTCTTGTCTTTACTACTATTGCTAATAAAAAAATAAATGTGAAATGTGAACCTTGAAAGCATATCCCAAAGTAAGGGGCATTCAGTAATAGAGCTTCTGATCTAAATGCAAAAGATCCTGGGTCAAAGCCTGGACAATTCCATGTGACGAGAAAGCCCTGGAAAGCTGCTGCCAAAGTCAGAGTAAGCAATACTGGGCTTAGATGAGGCAGTGGTGTAGCTCGGTATAAGGCGGCTTTATGTGTTCATATATGTTTCCCTCTGAAGTATCTGCTGTGTTAAAACAGAGCAGTGTGACTATGACATAATTGAATGCAGTGATTCTCCCGGCTGTTGAAAAAAATAAAGCACCAGCCCATACAAAACACATAGTTTAGAAAGAGGAAAATGTGAACAGATGGAAGATTTTGTTTTCATCCCCCACAAGCTGATTATATATTTTTTGGTAGCTCTAGTTTGAAAGAGACGATGATGGGGTCAGTGATCACTGATTGCTGTGAAATCAGCAAACCTTGTCCAGCTGTTTAGGGAATGGTTGTCTGATCATGGAAATTGTGCTCCCATAATACAGTGGGATGGAGTAGAAAGATTCATGCTGGGTTCAAATGAAAATAGCAGCAAGTTTTGCTTAAGAGCCTGCTAGTTGAAAGTGTCTCAGACAAGATGGTCTTCAGTTTCCTCCCTCCCCCTTAAAGTTAGCTATCAAGGTTTTTATTTTGTAAGGTTAAGGTCTACTAATAATATTTGACACTGATAAGTGATGTTGCACATTAGGAGATTTCGCCTCACTTCAATGGCGATTTGTAGAGATCACATTTGCATCTTACTTCCCCTCCAAGGGGGGTTTTGTATAGCAGCGAGTCATCCTTTACCCTCACAACACTTCTCTGATGTTGAACAGGGTGAGAGAATGTTTGACTAACGTCTCTTACACCTGATCTAGCATGTTGAAGCATCTGTTAGGGTTATGCAGCAGTACTACGAATGGATACTTTTGGCATCCCTATGTTTATCTAGTTTTCTTCATTAAATATCTCTCATTTCACAAGCTTTGCAATGGGAACTGCTAGTACTTTTGATAAATGGATTAAAGGATTGTCCCATACCACTACAGCATTTAGATCCCCTTCTGTGCCATCTGATAAAATGCTGTTTTGTAACTTCCTGGACAAAAGCAGCATGGGGTGAATTATAGTTTGCCGTTCCCCTCTCATTCTAGCAAGTGTGTCCATTGAAGAGGGCAGCTTTTTATTGCCATTTACACCGTGTTGAGCGCACATTTGTACACAGAGCATAGAAACTGCAGGCACAGGGCCTAACCCGTTTTCTTAGCTGATTCTGTACTTGAAGTGCTGACCTGAAAGCAGGACCTTGGCATTGTGTACATGGCTTTATGGAGGTTTACGCCACCATGATTTGTCGTACTACATTTTCTTTCATGCTGTTCCTGACCCCATAGAAGTAACCTTCCTGCTCAATTTTCTTCCACAGGAAGCCATATACTAGAGAGGAAAATTATTTTTTCTTTAGCCAGTGAAAGGAAGTGTCCAGCATCTCCAATGCTGAATACTGGTAAAAAAACAAAACAGCACTAGACAGATTTTTTTTTCTTTTTTAAAAGAAAAGACTTCTCCATGGCTTATCTCTATATGATTTCTACACCTGTATTTGAACTGGTCATTGAATAAATACAAAGCAAAAACATTGTTTGCAGCTTGATCCTTGAAAGTCAGAGTGACACAAGTTAACTTGCAACTTTCCTCTTGAGTACACCAGAAGGTATTGATTTTATGTGAGATGTACAGAAAGCCCATCATTTTAAGAGGGATTGCTGTGCCATGATGTGACATGCTTTGAGGCATCCAGATATGGCTCCAAAATATAAAGCTGTGTCTAATCAATGATGCAACTAGGAATGCTATGATGGGGGCACAGGAAAGGGGCGGGGAGAAAACAGCTTGGTGTTTCTGCTTAAAGGAGCATGCATCATATTCCTATGCCTTTCATAGTGTATGAGTTGTATCCAACCTTGAGCAAGTTGGGTTCTGCTTGTGCAACAGGACTTCCCCTCCTCTTCCTGCACACCTGCAAAATCTGTTCCAGAGGCTCTCCCAACACTCTGCAGCAGATTTTGAGGGTGCATGGGGTGGGTTGCAGAGGAGAAGTTCTGTTGTACAAGTTTAAAACTGCTGTGCAAGCAGAACAGCAGCATTGGCTGCAACCCATTTTTTTCCGTTTTTCTGACCTTCATTTTGGAGCACATTGTCTTCTGATGCCTGCAAAACAATGAAAGGAAATATCTGCCTTTAAAAAAAGAAAAGAAAGAAATTCTGAATTACTGATAACAAATTTGCCTTAGTTTTGTGGTTGATTTTCATGAGATCGCTATAAAAAAGAGCCATCAAAGAGAGAGAAAGTTAATTCAGAATGCCACAAAGCAGCTTGTAAAAGCTCCGCTGATATCTCTCTGACAATCTCATAAATGTCTGCAACTCATTTGTAGAAGCTGGACTAAATCAGGCTGTCATCACTCCTCACTGTAAGTAATGCCATTTACAGATATGACACTCTTTCTGCTGCTTGTTTTACCATATGCTTCGGCAGTCAGCCTCCAAACATGTAACACTGACCTTGTATGAATAGCCACTTTATAACAATAGGTATACAAATCAATGTCTGGTAGCACTCCAAATCATTATAAGTGCCAGTGTGGTATAACTGTTAAGAGTGTTGTTCTAAGACCTGGGAGACCAGGGTTTGAATCCCCACTCAGCCATGAAGCTCACTGGGTAACCTTGGGCCAGTCACCATCTCTTAGCCTAACTTACAGGTAAGTTAGTGTTCATGCACATGAAAACTTATACCCAGAACAAACTTAGTTGGTCTCTAAGGTGCTACTGGACAGTTTTTTTTAATTTTTATTTATTTATTTCGACTGTGTCAGACCAACACGGCTCTCTACCTGAATCTTACCTCACAGGGTTGCTGTGAGGATGAAATGGGGATGAGGAGAACCATGTACACCACCTTCAGATCATTGGAAGATAAAGATGGTATATAAATGTAATAAATAATATATCATTTGCAGTAGTTGCAATTACTTTAACTTTTTGGAGTGTGTTCCAGCACTCATAAGGGAACTGCTCCATTTTGCACAATATTTACAGGGCCTTCCTAGGAGATCCTTATGACAGCTTCATTACGGCTCCCCCCCCCGCCCCCCAGTGCTCTGGGGAAAACCTAGATGGAAAAACCATGTGAGGAAATGACATAGTTCCTAACCATAGAAATATTGCTTGGCTCTACAGGCATAGTGATGTTTCTGAAGATTGTTGACAATCCTATCTTCTAACCAGAATAGTTCATTTATATTAGGAGTGGCTAACCTTTGTCCCTCTAGATGTTGTTGGAGTACAGCCCTTGTCATTACTGACCATTGTCCATTGTGGCTGGGGGTGGAGCCAGGGTTTATTTCAGGAGGGGGGGAGGCTTTATGGGGGGACAGAACCAAGTTATCTGTGATGCAGATGATCAGTTAGTTAAGAATTTTTTTAATTGAATTACTTGATTTGGGAGGCAGCTGCCCCAGCCTCCATCCCGTGGCTACACCCCTGCTCCCAGAGGTGTGGCTGTCATCTTCATTATACAGCTTTAGGGAAATCCTGAAGGCACACCTCTTTACCCTGACTTTTAACACATGGGATACATTTTTTTTAATCATCTACCTTGTTTTTGTAAGTTTTTTTCAGCTGTTTTTAACATTGTGTTTTAATTGTTCTAACTTGCCCTGGGACCTTAGGGTAGCAGACACGTAATACATTATTATTATTAGTAATTTTATTGTTATTTCAGGGTGTTGTGAAGGCATGGAGTGGGGAGGAGAAGGGGGAAGGACCTGTTGTACTAGCTAAAGTCTGGGTACAGACTTCAGCTAGCAGGAGAAGTTAGTTGAATCCTGTCCAGTATGTCATATTGTTAATGATACAGTACTTTTAAATTTCTATATTTCCAATTGCCTCCTTCCCCTTGTCACATTCTGCCCATTATTTGCCACTGTACCATCCCTCTTTGACCTCAAGTTTGATACCCTTTCCTCAGTCTTTGGCCAGTAACATGCTTTATGAATGAACGGGCCTTATATGTGATGGAACTGCACCCAATTGGCATGCGTATGGTGTCAAATTGTTTCTTTCATCATCTCTGTAGGAATTCTGTAACATTTTAACCATCTCTAGGAGTGTGTGTTGAGGGAAGCTGTAAATGTAATTTAGCATTCCTAGATGCTGCATTCAGAGAAAGTGTTTTCCCAGTAAATGACAAAGTTTACACACACACACACACACACACACACACACACACTGGAGAGGTGGTGACATTTGAAAAAGGAAAAGGCTTCTCAGAGGCTTGACTTGGTAAGGATAGAAAAAATATTTTATGATTGCAAAGGGGCTGGGCAAAGCTGCTGTGCTGTGCAGATAAGAAGGGGTTAGATGCTGGTTTATATACAAAGAGGGCTCTTTTTTGGATTTATAGTGCATTGAGTTTAAACAAAAAAAACCTAGGGGATTTATGGATAATCATAAAGTAGCATAGATAGAATATCTTCTGACAAAATTTTATGAGAGATATATGCTATATGTTTATAAACAGGCATATAACATATCTTTGCATTCTTCTCTGAATTAAAAGCCCCGTGACTGTACCAGTGAAGGACATGTCAAATGGCTTTTATGGGGTATAAATGCAGGTGTGATGAGGGCAGGATCATGATCAGATTTAAAAGACTTCAGTACTGTATAATTGCTTATGCTGCTCAATAGGGTTGTTTTTTTATATTAAACAAACTTCCAGTTACACTATATTCTTCATGTGCCATTTCCCCCCCCCCCCAACTTCCAAGTTCAGAAACTTAAAATCATCTGTATTGGTTATGTGAGTCATAATTGCAGTGTTAGCAGAAGCTGCAGTTAAAGCAGCATGCCATGATAGGCAAAGGAAGCAGGGCTACCAAGCCCTGATCTGATCTGATCACCATTGAAACAGATAACAACCATTATTACTACAGGGATTTGCACTCCTAGCCTTGTACAGTTGGAACAGAAGAAGAGCTCTGCTGGATCTGGACAAATGCCTATTTAGTCCAGCAGCCTGTTCTCACAGGGGCAAACCAGATCTGAGTGATCCATAATAATGTTGCTGATGTTGGTGGTGTTTGTTTTTCAGCTTGGCTGAATTTTGGAAATCACTGTGGAAGCAGTGCATAAAGATTCAGTGTCAGGGTTCCAGTACCTCCGCAAGGAGTAATGCATCTGTTTGCCTTTGGCACTGGAACCTAGCTCTCTCCTCTGAGATAATGTACAGCTCTGTTATTACTCCTGCTTTCTCTCATCCTCTCTGCATTCTCACGCCATTCCCCAAAAGCAATTGCTGTGGTGTGCACATTGGCAGAGAGAAATCACGTTGAATGTCTATAGCTCATATCATACTTGTGAGTTGGATGCATTGTGCAGCCTGAGTAGACTTATGGCAATGTCACCACTTTTATATAACCTTTCCCCCATACCCATTTTCACTACAACACTCACAATCCCTTGTGATAGTGTCTGCTCTGTTTGTTCCTTGGGCTCCCGCTTGTCAAAATAATGAGATCCATATGTTGCCAACAACAGCAGAAAGAAAACCAGATGGTCAAAGGGTATTGGGGGGCATGTCTCTGTTTTGAGAGTTGTATCATGATTGTTCTGATCTAGGGAAGGTGGGGGTGGGACAGACAGAGAGGGCAGAGAATAGGAGAGGGGTGTAAACAAACAAGATAGGCAGCCTGTAGTCTGAACACCTGTAACATATGGAGGATTGGAGTTATTAAGAGCTAGAGAATACTTGCTAATAGGCAGACTGCGAGCCTTTAAACTTGTGTTTAACTGCTGCAAAGTCACTGTGATTCAACAGGGATGCTCTGAGTCATAAAAAAACACAGGAAAAGTTTTGCAGACAAAACTTCAACTCTAGTGCTTGTACATGAGTTTGGATGAGTCATTTTATTCTGTTGACTTGCTAATACATTTTTTAGATCAATGTTGTTTTGTAACTAAGAGAGAAAGGGAGATTATCCATAAACACCTCAAGTCCCCCCTCCCTTTTCTATATATTTTGAGATGTGAAACACTTTGTGAGTCAGGGCTGATTCATAAATTTACTCACTAAGAAAGTGCATTTATTGCAACTTTAGTCCTGAGAGTTACCAAGAGTTTACTGTCACAACCATTTCTGCCTTCTAGCTCACCAGGCCAATCTCACTGGCATCCATTAACAAAAGCTCAAAAATTATTCTCTCCTCCACCCAGCGTGTTAAAAGCTGGTCCATATTTACCATATATACTTGAGTATAAGCCTAGTTTTTCAGCACATTTTTTGTGTTGAAAAAGCTGCCCTCGGCTTATACTTGAGTGAGGCGGGCGGTGGGGGCGGCGAGAAAGAAGCCCTTTCTCTCCGCTTGTGCTGCCACCCGCTCTCCCCAGTCAACCATTCCTTAAGAAGCATACAAGAACAGCGGTTCTTTACTCTCCCCAGGCAGTTTGTTCCATTCCTGAACTGCTCGCATAAATGCAAACTTGCCAAAGGAGGAAGAGGAAGGAGCAGCCCAAAGGGCTGCTTTCGGGCTGCTCATTCCTCCTCCTCCTCCACAGCGGCAAAGGTGAACCGGCTTATACTCGAGTCAATAAGCTTTCCCAGGTTTTTGTGGGAAAATTAGGTGCCTCGGTTTATATTCGGGTCGGCTTATATTCGGGTATATACGGTACTTCAATTTGTTCTACTCAGCTTTGCTTAGGCCTCTGTTGGTGTGTTGTGTCCAGTGTCATTTTATTTTCTCTTCCATCTTCTGAATCATGAGCTATATTCGTATTCCAGTGATGGACCCAGCTGTATAGAAATTTGTTTCCTCTCTGTAATCTTGTAATCTTTGTGGCTAATGATGTGTTACATCATCATGCAAATGCTTGTAACTGAGCCTTTTTATTTTTAAAATTAAAGCCACTTTAGGAGGATGGAATTTAGGGTGGAGAAGTGCTGGGAGGAGTTGCTTAATCTTTTCCCAGTTCACATTTTTTCTTCTGCTCCCAATCCCACCCTGTAGTGGGTTTCTCCTCCATATAGTCCCAAAAGAATGACTGCTATAAGAAACATACTTCTGGGTTCTTGGTGGGGGAAGCTACCTGAGAAGGCTTTGAAGCAGGTACACAGTGGATGGTGAAATGGAGTTTTTGCCCCCTTGTTGATATTATTGTTAATTTCTCTTACTCCTTGATACTGCTGTTTATGCTGCTGTTTGGCATGTTATGTTGCCACTTTGGGAATCCTTTTGGAAGAAAAAGCAGGGTATGGTGAAATGCTGAGGGTCCCTTCCCATGTCATATCTCTGCTCTAAATTCCTGCCTCCTGAAGTAGCTTTTCATTTCAAACATGACATGTCACAAGGGCACACTTACACACATTTTCTCATAACATGTACTTAGCTGCTTTGTCCCTTTCTGGTTCAATTTGCAGTGTTTGGAAGAATAGTCAAATGGTCCCATTTTCTTCTCATTCTCTTCCTTGATTGGTGTAATTGCAAGACAGTCTTTGTTTAATAAGTAACTGATACTTAATAACAAGTAGTAAGTTGGCTTAATAAGTAATTGATAATTGTAAAAAAGAAAAGAAAAGAGGGGGGTTAATTATGGTGCTTTCATGGGATGGAAACAACAACAATTAAGGTAATGATGTAGATTAGCATCTCACTGCCTGAAGAAATGGAGAAAGATGCTGTAAAAGGACAGCAGACACAGGAATTTTGCCTGGGAGCTTTAAATGTATTCCAGTCTAAGTTTAAGCAAAGCTGACCTGCTGACCTTCCTCAGTTGGTGCTCTTCATGGGAATGGATAGGGTGAGATGAAAGCAGCCCCAGACCATTGTTTTCATGATGATTTACTTTATATGAAACACTCTGGATATCCTTTGGGGGAAACATATATTCACTGACGTACAGCACCTACAGTTCTGCTCACTAAAGCCAGTGGAGTAGTTTGAACACTGTCACTGGCTTGGTTGCCCTTCTGTTCCCTGGATACCTGCTGGTGACATTGATCTGCAGAAAGAAGGAAGTGGCGGCATGTTTGTGTGCATGCTGATTCATAGATGTAGATCTTTGAGACAGGCTAGCTGTGTGCTTCACCTTGAACGTGGTGGGCATAAGCAGAAAAACTGGCTTGGGGAGGCGGTGGGTTCACTGCTATAAAAAGAACATAGGAAAATAAATTAAAAATTGTCACCAAAATAATTTAAACATTGGGAGGCATACCTCCAAATACTTGGGGGGGGGCATATAATAAATTGTTTGAGCAATTTTTAGTTGACCCCCTTGTAGTTTCCTGTCTCTAAGGGGTGTAATGGAGTTCATTAATATGTGAAAAGCATTAGAGATCTCCGAGCACAGGGTTTCTCTTTCTATAATGGAAAAAGGCTCTTGTGTTTTGAAAAAGAAAAGAAATGCTTTTAAACACTCCTCTTAGTCTCTGTATGCCTTAATATTAGGTTGTCTCTTTGTCCCCTCCTGTTCTCCCAGCTTCTCACATGTTGCCACCCAAGCATATTGTAATGTCACCACATCCTTTCTTCAACAATCTGAGACTTTTCATGCTCCAAGGAGGCTAGCAGCTATTAATGGCAATATAGCAATGTTTTCATGTCAATTTCAGCTCTTAAGGCAAAGTCCTGTGACATTTCCTGCAGTATGTGAATGTGTTTTTCCTTCCATGCATATATTCATGGCCTGCTTCAAAAGTAATTAACTAAACCAGACAGGGAACCCCATTGTTTCAGAAGGGATCAATACTTTGTATGGAAATCAAACCACAAATGGGGCTTTTCAAAATCCACAGCAGCTATCACTGTGAAAGAAAAATGTTAGTACTGTAACTTATTTGGTGGACAGTTCTGCATGGGGCAGGCATTTTCCTAGGTTCCTTTGATGTCCTCGTTATTACTCATTAGAAATGGCAACAGTAACAATTCTCTAGGTTCTCTTGAGTGATGTACGAAGGCTCTGTATTTCACAGCTCTTCTTCATTGCAACATACATTTTGTATGCATATGTCCATCAATGTGATCTGTATGCTGTGCACATATTTTCAGACCTTATGCAGCACATAATTAAGCTATGGAACTCACTGCCACAAGATGCAGTAATGGCCACCAACTTGGAGAGCTTTTAAATCAGGTTAAAGAAGTTCATGGAGTCTAAGGCTATCAATGGCTACTAGCCATGATGGCTATGTATCACCTCTACTATTAGAACTATCGTATGTGCCTGAATGCTGGTTACCAGGGAGCACAAGTAGGGAAGAGTGCTGCTGTTCTCATGGTCTGCTTGTGAGCTTCCCAGAAGCATCTTGTTGGCCACTGCGAGAACAGAATGCTGGACTAAATGTGTTTTTTATTTGATCCAGCAGGACTCTTCCTACCCTTTTGGGACCATGTCCATAATAGTTAATGATATTAGAAGTTTGAACAGTTCTTTTTCATTGTGAATGGGAGATGTAATTCCTATATCATAGGTAGAGAAAACTGACAATTAAGTCAGATTCTCAGATATAAACAAATATATTGAAGCTATCTAACTGCACCTAGGACTTTGATTCAATGCTTTAATATTATTTCATTTTATCAATTTAGCCAAGATTTTCACATGGTTAAGCCTAACTAGATGTCTGCAAATAATCCCAGCATTCCTAGAATATATAGTTATTTGCAAATACCATTCTTTGCCCCTTCATAAACACTTCTTTTATAACTTGCAAAACTTCCATTTTCAACCCAATTTAATATATCAGAGAACTCACTTGAGATGTGTAAAAGCAATAGAAAATCATTTGAATAACTTGGTTATTTGTTGCAGCTCTGCAGGTGGAATTTAGACTATCTTTGGAATGCACATGAAAATCTGATTGATTGCTTATAGCTGGGATCTTTGCGCAATACTATCTATTGATCTTTGCCTGAAAGGTTATGCGAGAAGTGGTAAGAAATGGAGGCACACTCACCCATTTTCTTTCCCTAATGCATTTATCTGTCTCTATCATTTTGTTTGAGTTCTGTTTGTAATGAAAGCTGTCTTGAATGTCACACATTCAAGAAATACCTAGTCCTGCCTGAAGCACTTAGTGAATTAGAGGAGATTGAGGCAGTAGCAAAATATCTTCACTTCCTACCACACATATAACAAAGAATGTAAGCCCCATTCAAATGTTCTCTCAGCAGGGCGCCACTGAAAATTGTTTTCATGCAATTGCGCTTCATGTGACACTGAGGTCATTGGAATTTCTTTTGCAAGTGGGTTAGCCAGAGTATGTGGAAAGTACTCTTGTGAGCGCCACACCTGCTTGATGGTCAATGGACACTTTAGGCAGCTAAATGCTGATGGAAGCATCAGGTCAATTTCCCATGAGCCTCATTTTACAACAGCTCCATTGGGGATTTGGGACAGGGAATTTCATTTGAACACTGGAGGTGGTTATGGAGAAATGTCCTGCAACAAACAATTAATGTCTGTCTTAAGCTTTTAGAATTTTTTTATTTATTTTGTTGGTATCTTAACCTCCTCACATCTCACTCAGATACATAATGCAACAAGTAATGTTTGTTGGAAGTGTAGAGCAGCAAATGCCGGGATAATGCATTTTGGGGGAACCTGTCCTAACATTGAAAAAGTAATGGGGAATGCATCACCTATGAATCCTTTGCTTTTATTTGGCTAGATAAAAGAATTAGCAATAACAGAGGTTAAAGAGTTAATTCAGCATTTACTGACAGCTGCAAGAATTACTATCTGTAACAAATGGAAGAAAATGAGGACACCATCCATGAAAGATTGGATAATTAAAATCTGAAATATTGTTAATATGGTAAAGTTTACTAACATGGTGAGAATCAGAGAAGGAAGACAGCCTAATAACCTCTTTTTAGAAAAATTGAATCAGTCTATAAGTTATTGGACTAATAAGGTTCCAGGCAATGTACTGTACATCTGTTTATAGTACTTGGAACTTTGATTTCATTATGTTGAAACTGTTTTGTTCTGTTTTGTTCTCTTCCTTCAATATTGTTTTGGTTTTTGTATATTCTTGTTTTGGTATGTTGTCGAATTGTGTATATAAGTTAATGTCAAAACTAAAATTTAAAAACTGGGCTCCTTCAGAATGAAGAGTGGGGTATTTAATTAAATAATTAAAATATACTCCATTACAATGTTGTGTACATGAGTCTACTGAATAGCTATTTTTTTTCTATAGGAGAAGTACTACCCTAGATAACAGAACTATGTTTCCTTTTTAGAAAATTCTTTATTGAGAGAATGGCAACTCGAGTTAGAGTGAGAAGTTGTAATTCTATTCTGCAAAAAGCATGAAAGAAGTTATTAGATAACAAACCAGTGCCACTTAAATTTTAAAGCAGAAATCTAACAAACCAGATTATAGATACCAGGGAGCATGACCTCCTATTTACACACTGGGTTCAGTTCAGTCTTGCTTTTTTGTTCCATTCAATAAGTTCAAAAAATAGGCACTTAGTTCTTTAATCAATTTGAATTTGCTTAACCATAAAGGCCACAACAGGAGTTGTAACCTGAATACAATGGAACTTAGATATACGGTCATATACGGTATTGTAATTCTGTAGCATGTAGTTGGATAATGCTGATGTTCAAATATATATCAGGCATTTCCAACATCATAATTTAGCGTATTAGTAGTAAAATTAACAATAAAGCAACAAGGTGTCCAACAAAGAATTATTTCTGTAAGCCATTCCTATGTCTGACATAGGCTTAATAACCACTGTTGCTTTTGAAAAATACTAAGACACGGGCAATTCTAGTGCAATTCTGCTCCCAAATCCTCAGCATATCTGCATTTGTCTTAAAGTTACTGGTGTCTTGTACCCATTTTATATAGGTCACTGTGAAAAGTATAATACGAGGGTTTATATTAATATCCCCCGTGGAGCAGCCATTTTAAACTGCACCTAGCGGAGGCTGCTGATATGTAGCATTAATCTGGAGTGAACTGCCACATTCTGTACTGCAAATGTGGATTTGCAGAAGCATCATGGAAGTAGCCTTTTCCACAAGGCAGGTCACCTACAAATAGTGGTTAGGCTGCTGATTTTTCCTTAAATTGCAGGCCTCCCCTTCCCTATTTGCTTCTTGCTGTCAAGGGAGACAGAAATAAGCAGATACACATATACCTGATTATAAGAGCAAATGGAGCACTGGCACCACCGATCTAAAAGAACAACATGGAGAGAGATGTCATCAAGGGCATTATACTGGGTAATTAAGTTATGCAGTTAATGAACAATCATGCACCTCTGTTTCTCCTTGCCTAATGCATTCACAGTAATTGACTGGTAGGTAATAAACTCTGATAGAATGGTGAATAAGATCCTGCCCAAGGAGCTTGTGAATTAAAATTTAGCATACTTTTTAAAAGTATTACATTTTCCATGCACTGGGAAGTCTTAGCTGCACTGCAGTAACTGCATATGAGTTAGCATTTTCTTCCATTATTATTATAGTGTAGGTCAACAATGCTTTCACTAGAGGATGCCGTTTTAAGTTTTGCTGCTGCACAAACAAGAAAGTAAAGCGCTGTGACCAAAATTGTATAACTTCATTAAAAACTTCTAGGTAGAAGTGCACCAATGGTCACAGTGCTCCCCCCTCCCCCCTTACTATCCTATACATTTAGAATGATCTCTATCCTAAAACAGTAATTAAAAACACTTAACACCTCTTATGAGGTTGGTGGTTTAACAAGAGCTCATTAACCACAGTGGGAGGCTTGGACTGTTATTCTGGGGCACTAGTGCACTTCAACACATGCAGAGGAACTTTTGTAGTTTTCACTGCCAACTGTAGCCCTCATGCAAGAGGGATGGGTGTCTAAGAAGCCCATTTCTACATGTAGCTGTCCAAGTACACATCACATCCCTGGGTCACAATGTTGAGTAGGCTGTGCAGTTTCATAAAATATTAAAGTATGTGGCTGTTTGAAATGACTGGCTGTAAAGTGCTAATTCATTACTGCTAAGTACTACCACGGTAGGTGCTACTTGGAGTAGGTTTTGCAATCACTTTAATAAACTGCTATAAGAGAAAAGAGTGACAGCAACACACATCTTTCATGGGTTTAACTATGACTAGACAATGCTAGCAAGCAGCTGCATTTGTCTGTGAAAGTGTGCATTTTCTTCAGTTCGAGAACCTTTAAATGAGTTCCATATATGGTTGCATAAGGCTTTTCTTCCTATCTTTTTGTCCATTCCCCTGACTCCTTATTGAAGATGAAAGGTGATTGGCAGTCTGGTCAAGCAAGGCAGGATTCAGCAATTTATCTTCATTTTCATGGCAGTCTGATGTGTTTGATTGCCTGAAGTTCCCAGGATAGCTCGGGGATACAGAATGCAATATTGGGGCTGTTTCTGTAGCTCTCAGCAATCATAGTAGAAAAGAAAGAAAGAAAGAAAGAAAGAAAGAAAGAAAGAAACCTCAGTCATAGAGGTTGGTTGGGGAAGGCTGCCCTAGATGCTCTGGAGAAATTAAACCAATTTACATTAAGAGCAATTAGGCACAAAACACATTGAAAATATCAAACTTCCTACAAATCATTAAATTAAGTGATACTTTGCTGAAAGCAGTGGGTTTTTGTGTGAGAGAGGAGGTCTCTGGAAACAGATATTCGTAACAATTTATTTTATTATCCTTTTGATTGTATATGTTTATAACCCCCACCTTTCAAGGTGGCTTACGAAATGTACTGAGATCTTAGAGCTGATTCCGGCATATTGAAAAGGAAGTGGTAGGCCTACCGTTCTCCCAGGACTATAGCAATTCAGCCTTCAGATGGGAGAATCTAATTTTGTTTGAATATTATTTCTCCAGATAAAATAAACAATACATACCTTCCCTGTATATGGTAAACTAAATAAAGGTTTTAGCCCAAATATATGCAGTCAGATACTCATAGTCTGGAAACGTGTAGCAAAGTTGTTTCTCTCCCCACCCCACTGTCCCACCATCCCAGAGGCTGCTGAACAAAACTGGTAAGTTCTACTGTTGCAACAATAGTTCTATAAGGAACCTGGCTTTCTGACACCCAAGCCTTAAATAGATGAGCTGTCACCTAGAGTTGCATGCAGCAAGATCTGTTGGTGACAGCAAACAGGTTCATGAGAGAACCTGGCCTACACCCAATGACATGTCAAGTCTTTACATGCATTGGTAGCTGGTGCCATTTGGGAATGGTAGGGTGGAAGGCAGGGAGACTGACAGCAGGTGAAGCCATGCCCAATGACAAGCTGAGCCAACTAACTTGTCCCCATCCCCTTTCCTATAAGGGCAACACTGAGATCAAGGAGTAAGAATCTGGCGGGCAGCACAACATTACTGGCCTGGCTGTCAGTACTGAGGTTAGTCAGGCAGTGCCCCTTTTGCCCTAAAGGACCAGACTCCCACACTACTCACATGGCTGTTTTGCCATAATCAGATCACAGAGCATACCATACTAATATAGTGATTGTGTGAATCAATTCTATATTCTAGAAAAAAGAGAGCTACATATCTTGCTTTTACTTTCATCTTGCCTCTTGGTTATCTTCGACTTCAAGAAAATGAAACACGAGTGGAGGAGGTAGGAATATAAGATTAATACAGAGGGGAAATACAAAGATAATGATTCCGTTGTTGCAGTTGCAGCAAGTGCATCATGCATTACAATATGATGACATTTATTTTACTTCTAATATTGTCCTAATCTTTGAGTTGTTTATGTAAATCAGAGGTGGGGAACCTGTAGCCCTCCAGGTGTTGTTGAACTAAACCTCCCCACCCACACCACACTGGCCATGCTGTCTGGGGCTAGTGGGAATTGGAGCCCACAAGGTCTGGAGGGCCGCAGGTTCCCCATCTCTGGTATAGCTCTGCCTACTTGCCTGCTTCAAGGAAATGCAAAACACACAGTGCTCAGAAGCTGTCTTAAAACAACTAAGGGGAAAAGTAAAAGCATACGCCTATAGGAAGGTTTTTTTAATGAGTCCAAAATAAATCTACCTTCTGGAAATAACAGCCCCAAACTATTCCTCTTTGGCCTGAAACATCAACAGTAAAAATGAACATGATATACATGTGTAGATTTAAAGGGGGGGAAATGCTCTCTGTTGCTCTTCATTTCCAGAAAGAAAGTGTGAAATTTCTCCTGTTTTGCCATGACGAGTCCATGAAATTGCTGATCGTTTTCTTTAGTTTACTGAAGGTCCCAATTATAAGATCAGGCTCAGGAACTGAGAACTCTGGCTGGCATGGAAATTTAGTTTGGGGATGATTTGCTCAGGTCTGTGTGTATGCCTTGCAGGGTGCTCAAACTACTTTATAGTTAATATTAAGGTTTCATCTGAAGTAGGAAACCCACTGGCCTTTTGCCATTTTCCCTACAAATGAGTAATCTAAGCCCATGGCACCCTGCTGAGCTTCTTGAAGCTGTGTGTGCCTGTGTTCTCCTTGATCACAGGACCAATGCACAGTTTTACTTGTGTGAAGCACCTGCTTCCTTTAATAATGACAGACTTAGGCAGAGGGACAGCGAGTGAGTAATTTTATAGCTCACTTTCATATATGCATGACATAGGGATGCTTTGGACACTTCACAGAGGTGGTGAGAGCTTATGCACACCAGCTTTTAGCACTTGTAATAAGCATAGAGGAAAGGCTTGCAAAATCTCTCTCAGGTACAACGATCATCTTTCACTAGGGGAGAAATGCATGACTTCCTGTTTTCGCCAATACTCTGGCAGAGCAAAAAAACAAAAAAAATGTATGATATGTATCCACTTTTGCTGCTACAGTGCAATGGCTGCAGGAAAGGTGAGGGTGGCACAGTAACCAACTCGAGAGCCTCTGCCAGTCAGAAATCGGGTCCTCCTCCCAGAGGGCACATGTTGTGGTGAGATCATCAGGACTGACCTCATTGTTGTGGGTGGGAGTGCTTGGACAGCCACAACAACCCGATTGGAGATCCCTCGGTTGCTGGGCAGATCTGGCCAATGGGAATTTTGTGAATTAACTGAGGGATCTTTATATTCCGCTGCACGTTGCATTGAGCTTCCTCATTTTCGCTCCGTGCACTGGTTCACCCGCCCACCCATTCCTATATTTAGGGCCTTGCTTTGACCTTGCTATGCCGTCGTGGGTCATCTGCTGTTGCGGCAGTAGGAATTTTCCCATTTGGCTGATTGGCAGGTGCCACTTGGGTTTCGCCTGCCGCGTAGCAAATCGTCACAACTTGTAAGGTTTGGCGGTTAGGCATTGGTTAAATGGTGGTTTGGAGGGGTGGTTTATGGACCTGTAACCCCTCCAATGGCAAAAGGTATTCTGTTAAAGGAACCCAGGGACTCGCCATGCTTGTCGCCCCCTTTTGGGGGGGGGTTGGACCATGCAAGAGTCCCTGGGAGCATTATTGGGGTGTTTACATGCGCTGACGATACGGTGGGGCCCAGTCGTCAGTGCTGTGTCCTGCTGATGTCAGGCGCAGCCTAGGCAAACCAATGCCTAAACAAACCACTCACTTTCTGTAATCAATAAAGTTGTGGCCAAAATTATGCCAATAACCTGAAACTAAATTCCGTGTCATATGTGGATTTATTTATTATTGGGGTAGCTCCTGGGGGTCTTCACACACAATAGACAAGCCTGGACTGGATGGACATATCTAAAGCACTGTCCTAAGTTTGAAAGAGGGTATGTTCATAACTTTGTGCATAATGCAGAGCTGCAAAGGCTGCACGAACTTTCTACTGTCTTCACTCAAAGCGTTTATCTCTGCATGGTGCCTAGTGACACTTCTCCATAATGTAGTGTGCTAATTAATATAAATTAATATCGAAGGAAATAGATCACCACAGAACTTACTGTGGTGTGATTGTAAAGTAATCTTCCAAACTACTATTTAAAAATCAAAATCAGGAATAAAAAGTAGGGTTGGCTTAATTAGTAGAATGGTTTAGAGAGAACAATTGCTTGTTTGCTTTTCCATCTTTTCAATAGCGTATTGTTACCTGCCGTGAACATATAGAGAAGAATTCAGCGTTGTGCTATGTCAGTCATTCTGTCAGCTTGCCAGATGGAATTCCCCCCCCCCTGTTCTGAGGGTTCTTCTGGCACACCCACCCAAACCAATTTCAGGGGAGCCAGGAGCACACAGGGGGAGGAGGAGCGGGGGGAAGTCCTCTTGCACCAAGTGGAAGTTCTTGTGCTAGTTTCCACTGACAGGACTCATTAGGTGAATGCCATCCAAAGGATATGAGGTAAAATCAATTCAAACAAATAAATGAGCTCTGGTCCTTGGTAACATGATATTTCCATGCACCTATAGGGATGTCATAGCTGGCCAGGAGAGAGAATAGAGGATTAGGTCCATCTCTCCCCCACCCACTGCAAAATTGCTGACAGGCATAGTTTTAACCTGCATTGGCTGCTTACACCTCCACAATTATATGTCCCTATCACTTTTAAATAACAAGCTTTTTAGCACACACTGCCCACTTTTGCCTTTCCTGTTGGAAGGGACAGTAGCAGGATGATAGTGAATAATGTAGTGCTAAATAAATGCTATTTGACACAGTGAAAGACCTCCTTTCAACTGATTGTGAAAAAACTATACTGTCCCGAATTGTTAAAAATCTTGGGCAGAAGAAGATTGTTGTGTTTATATCAAAATTTGTATTTCATTGACTTACTGTAAGATTGCACACTGTGATGCAGCATTGCTGTGTTTCATGAGAAACTGGTAATCACATTTCACATAGTGCTAAAACTATTGTATTGTAAAATACTTTGCATTGCATGGATGGAGCTTTAGCTGCTATGTGCTCTTCATTGTCAATTCTCCTTAGCCCATTTACAGGACAAAAACAGAAGACTGCTTGGGGCACTTTGAGGCTGTCACTATTTTGGGGTGTGATTCAACTGCATACCAGCAAATTCAGGTTGCAAAATTAAAGTTCATTTGGAGCTCTTGTACAACAAAGCAACTCCCCCCCCCCCCACATCAGATTTTTATTTTTATTTTTATATTTTTGCAATAAGGAAAGTGACAGGGACATGCACTGGGAAGTGTGGGATAGCATTAGCTTAACACAACATTGCATAACCTCCTCATAAATAAATAAAAAAGACTGCTCAATAAATAGCCGTTGTTGCTTAATCTCTCTGGAAATAAATCAGGATGAATGCTCAGTAAGCAGGTTGTCTGGAAGCAACTTTGGAAAGAATTTAATATTTGTTAGCCATGTTTGCCCCATCTAAGACTGACATGCATTTACACACAAACCTAGACAGGATCTTAAAAAGCAGAGACATCACCTTGCCGGCAAAGGTCCGTATAGTTAAAGCTATGGTTTTCCCAGTAGTAATGTATGGAAGTGAGAGCTGGACCATAAAGAAGACTGATCGCCGAAGAATTGATGCTTTTGAATTGTGCTGCTGGAGGAGACTCTTGAGAGTCCCATGGACTGCAAAAAGACCAAACTTATCCATCCTTAAAGAAATCATCCCTGAGTGCTCACTGGAAGGACAGATCCTGAAGTTGAGGCTCCAGTACTTTGGCCACCTCATGAGAAGAGAAGACTCCCTGGAAAAGACCCTGATGTTGGGAAAGATGGAGGGCACAAGGAGAAGGGGATGACAGAGGATGAGATGGTTGGACAGTGTTCTCGAAGCGACTAGCATGAGTTTGGCCAAACTGCGGGGGCAGTGAAAGATAGGCGTGCCTGGCATGCTCTGGTCCATGGGGTCACAAAGAGTCGGACACGACTGAATGACTGAACAACAACATAAATGTCAGTTATTTTCCTTCTCTTTCTCTTTTTCAGTCTCTTTTTAAAAATGGAAATGCTGTCTGCTTCCAATGGCTAGTTTGCCATTTATTTATTTACTACATTTCTGTACTGACCAATAACCAAAGTTTTCTGGGTGGTTTACAAAACAGAGATTCAGACCAAAGAAATACAAAGAACAAAACATACCCCGTCTTTCTCATTTTTGGCTTGCTTATAACACAACTCCAGTGTCATTTACAGTGGCACAATAACCAGAGGTTCAACAGGCAAGTATTTTCCCATCAAATGACAGAGAAGTGGTACACAAAGGCACAGGAACGCTGCCATGGAGGTGTGTGTTTGTGTTGGGGGGGGGACTTTCACACCACCAACCTATAATGAAGTTTGATTTTTTGACCAGAAAAGAGATCATAAGTGGTACCTTAAAGAAATACCATTGCTGTGACAAGCCCTTAATACTGGACTATTGTGTGATTATTGCTGTGTCCCCCGCCCCGTTCCAGTACCATTTTGCATGTCTGAAACTTATAGTTTTGAGGTAAGAAAAGTGTTTGTTTATTTATTGCACTAGGTTGTATCAAGGAAACCCCAGACCCCCAGGATCCTACATGATGTGGTTTTTAAGGAAACTGCTTGCAAATGCTTGTGCGTTGTAGTATAACTTTCATCAACTAGGAATACTGATGTTTCCTTTTGTCCCAGGATATTACTATCTCCTGGTGGCAATGCAAAAGTATCAGGAAGGATAGGTTTGGGTTCTTATCTTTTATTAGTGGGAGGCACCTAAATCTTCAGTGCATCTTTACCCTGATGTAAGACCCAGTGAGTCAAAGAATACTTTCTACCTAGTCATTGTGGTTGTTGACTTGAATTTGTTGCCTCTGCGTGCTTGCTGGTGCCTTCCAATGTTCTTGTCTGTGTGTTTAACTAAAGGGAATACAGTACAGAACACCCTGAGGCTCTTGCTGTAAATGGACACTCAGTTTTGCTTAGGTTTGTTTCCCAGAACAAGGTCACTGTGCATTCCAAGGGCTTCATATCCTTGCTCTGAGATGTGAGGTATAGATGCAAAGAAGCAATACTTGGTTGTGGGGCTTGCAATTCAAAGAAAGTAATTTTGTAGCAATAATTGTAAATGTAGTAGATATTTCCAAAATGTTGTGTACACACTGGACAATATTCTGGCACAAACTAGAAATTACATAGGAGATGTGTGAAGGATTGGATCCTACATGTAGGCTAAGGTTCTATAGGTCAAAAGAACCCATTTTAATTGGGCCCAGAAACCAGCAGGCAATTCAGTCTTTTGGGGGTTGAAAAGCAGGATGGATGCGTGTTTTTTTGTTTTTTGTTTATGAACAATCAATCCCTCACTCAAACAGGCAGCCTCTGCAGCTGCTTTTCACTTTTAAAAACATTGGGAGGCAGAGACTATTCACACATTTTCTATGTAATATGATTTAGGTTGTGCCGTCAGAATCTAAAAAGTGTGGACATTTCCACATGACACGGTCTTTTAGCTGGTGTGCATCTCTTGTGCTCACTGTTAATGTGGGATGAAAAGCAGGCAATGACCATTTTAAAATCAAATTTACATTCTACTTTCTAGGCAATGTAGGTTTCACCTTTCAGAGATGCGGGAAATGCAAAAACCAATTTAACCATCCTTTGGGAAAATGGCCTGTGACAGTGGCAGAATATGAGCCGTGCCACAGGGATAAGGCTGAGTCACATTTATGTGCATGACACAGGAAATTGTGTGCTGTGACAGAACAAAAGGAAAGGTGTTTGTAGAGAGGAAGAACGGTGTCACTATCTTTACCGTTTATGCAGTTTTCATCTGAGGTGAAGCTATATTTAACTTGAGTAGTGGGTTGAAAAAAGAAGGGAAATGATTTCACATGGTGCAGCTTCATTTCAGCCCAGTGAGAGTTGCTCTATATTTAGCATTATTATTGTGGCTGTTTTGAAAGCAAAAGCAACTGAATTCTCCCACCCAGCCTTTTTATTTCACTACAGGTGCAGAGCAGTCTTTGTGTTAAGAGTGAAGTGTGAAGCTTGGAGTAATGCATGCTTAAATTACATTTTCAGCATCTGGGCTTTTCTGAAACAAAAATATGTTAATCCCTAGGGTTTTCAATATCAGGAAAGGGAAAATGGTCAACACTAGTTGTTGGCTTCTTCTATGCCAAGGAGAAAGCTTAAACCATTATAGATATTCATTACTGATATTTAGTATAAGATATTTATTCTAATATATTACCTTTGGATTGAATCAGTGTAGGAGAGTAGTTTTCAGACTATGAACCTGGGGGTGGGTTTCTCAGAAGTTTATCATAGATTATCTAATGAGAAAATGGGTAGTAGCAGATAATATACCAGAAATATAGTTTATCTACTTTTCTCAGTCATAGGAGAGGAGTACTTGAGTACATTCTAGCAGTGATAGACAACGAAGCATGTTCCCCACAGACCCTTCTCTGGGAAGGATGATGGGGATGGTGTTGGGTGCCACTGACTGAAGGCGCTTAAAACATATTTAGCAATAATGCCTAGCTGGCCATTCTCTCTGCCACACCTATCTTTGGACCCGCAAGGAAGGTGTTGGGCACCATCAGGCAGATACCATATATTCTTTATAGGCTCCTTCCTCAGGAAGCTCTTAAAGCATTAAGGTACAAACTTAATCATTCATCCTTACCTCTCATGGGTGTCAAATTGTGCAGTAAAATGCCTTTCATTTTCCGTTTAATTTTTGGACTCTTAACTATATCATACAGTTCACTTTCTACTTGCTTTAAAAAATGGGGTCTCTTGTCTTGCGATTGCCATTCAGACGTACATGACTGCTGGAACACCTCTGGAAAAATTACCGCTTCTGGAATGCTGGAATGTTTCTAGCCTTCTGATAAACATTATCCAACAAATGGTACCAAGAATGAAAAAATCTACTCCGAAGCAATTCTTTCACATAGTGGAGTAAATGTATAATCCCTCCCATTTCTTGCTTAGGCCTGTAGAGAGGTGACTGAAACAACTGGCTAGCCTTATTTCCCCTGTAATTCTCCTTTTACCCCCTAGAAAATGAAGCCTGGACTTTACATAAATAGCTGTAAATACTGTGGAGTGTCTGATAAGGGGATTTCTCCATCCATGCTGAGCTCTTCTGGTATCATGCATCATTTCCATTATCTCGTTTGAAACGCTCATTTCCCATATACGTTATCTGTAATGCATAATGGATTGTGTGTCTGTGAATGAAAGAAAATATCCCATAAAGCCAGTGAGTGCCTTGTAAGTTATAAGTATCAAGGTCTGGTAATGTGTGTTAAGGGAATGTATGTCTAGTATGTTCTTACACCTATGGAATTTGAGTTACTTCCTGCCTTTCCATATGATTGTTACAGAGGTTTTCTATAATCACTCTGTTAACCTTCAGCAGGTTCCCTTTGTGTGGACACTATGAACAATAAAATAGGAAAGGCCAAGCCAGGAGATTGAGGATTAAGGGGGGAAAACCCCACTACTGCCTCCTAGCAAACAAACATATCATATACACATATATTCCAAGCAGGCTGATAAATTTATACAACTTTAATCTTTTTCTCTCTGTGATGACTGGCTGATGATCAGCTTTCAGTTGTCAATGTTTCCAACCCAACCACAGTGATTGTTGTCACTGTGATCCTTGTGCTTACATCATAAATAAGTTAATTCTCCTTTGTGCAAGCACTGCAGAACTCAGTATAACCATTTAAATATTTTTCTGTTTGCATTTAAAGCCAATGGCTACTAGCATATGGCCCACTTTACATTGCTGGTCTAAAACTCTACCATCCCTCAGTTTCACCGTTGGCCATATTGGCTGCAGGTGATGGGAGTTGGAACCCAACAGCAGCTGGAGAGCAGCAGGTTAGCCACCTTTGATGTAAGCAGTAGTTAACAAGAGCACCCAACAGTGTGCGAAAGAAGGCCTAATGGGATTTGTGTAGTATTTTTGGTCTCATAAACCATGATACGTTCATAGCAACTACTAGACTCGGGCATAAGGGTGCAAGTTGTGCCTTGCACCAACACAAGGGCACAATCTCAGCCCTTTGCCAGGACTAAGGTTCCCCTTGCCAGTATCTTTCTCTTACTGAAGCCTGACCACACTTTCCATGGTTTTGTTAAACAGTTGCCATTTACAGCTCCTCCTTTGCAGGTCAGTGAATAAAATAATCTCTTTCATATGTTTTTTATACTTCATATAAAATGTAAATTCTTTGGAAACAGTTAATGTATGTAGAGTTGTCATTTAAGTGCTGCGGGGGGATGCCCCTTTGCCATCATTTGCCCCACATGGGAAACTCATTAAGCCTGCTTTTCATGAAACTGGACATGTGAAGGGCTGCTGATTGATTGCTGAATGGGACATAGCTAGCAGCCTGAGGCTGTTCCCTCAGTCCTTGGTGCCTGCCCATAAACCCTAGAATGAGAGACTAGGATGAGGTTGGCAGGTTCTCTTTGTTGTAAGAGATTTGGGGATCACCCAGACCCTCTGTGTCCCTATTTTCCAGGGACGTCCCTGATTTAGAGAAGCTGTCCCAGTTTCTGATTTGATCCCAGAATGCCCTGCTTTTCCTTAGTATGTCCCTATTTTCATTGGAGAAATATTGGAGGGCAAGGAGTTGCCCAACCCCCAAGCCGCCTGACGGCAATGTTATATAGAAAACATACAATGTTGTATGTTTAATGTTTTATTATGTTGCCAGAGTGTTGGGGCAACCCAATAAGATGTGTGGGGTATAAATAGCGAAATTATCATTATGGAATGAGACGTCCCTATTTTCATGGGAGAAATGTTGGAGGGTATGGTATTCTATGAGCTTGTTTGGGCCCTGGGTAAGAGTGAGGAGGCTGGGAAGTGTTGAGGGAGGGAGGTATGTCAGAAGGAGAAGGGGCTACCCTCAGTACTTTGCAGCAGCAGCTCAAAAAATATTTCGGAAGGTATGACATGAAACACAATCCTAATTTACAAGCTCTTGTTTATTTTCCAAAATGTAAGACCCAAAATGTTATTAGTATAACTTGTGAAAGCTCCATGTTTCCTTGTTTAGGGTAAAAATTGCTGGCAAACACCATTTACTATTTGAAGAAGAAGAAGAGAATAACTAGAAACAGTCACTGATAAGAGAATAAATCTTGTTTTTAAAAGAACATGTTTACTGTGTAGTGATTGATCCCTACTCTGTTGCATAGGCGAATGCATTTAGGAGGTGTCTGATAATGAAATAAAACTGGTCTCCTGAGTGGAGATAATCATGGTCTTTATACTCTTCTTAATGGATAAACCTGTTCTCTGTGAATAAATATATACAAGTTCTATTGAACTCTGCAACTCAGAGAGAAGCATGTTAATGACCTTAATGTTAATGGCCTTATATTTATGTAGCACTCTTCATGGTGGGGAGGGGCAATTGGAAGCCTTTGCAGTGTAATGTAGTACTGATCTCTATAGGTCCAAATGTTTAGGATCAGAATAGATGGCAGAGTTGTTAAAACCCAGCACCACAATCTAATAGTGCCTTTCCCCTCTAAATCACTATCCTAAACGTGTCTGGCTTTGTACAAACATATTTGTTTCATTTAAAGAAGTATGTCTCGGAGGTGCTCCCACAATTTACATTACAAAAATGGAAGGAAACACTTAAGCTGAAAATGCATTTATATCTATGGTAAGAGTGGAATGATTTTTGGAGAAAATATGATGCTACATGGCAATTGGACAGAGACAATAAAATAGCTTCAGAAGCAGGCATGAAACTGAGGTTCCTCACACCTAATTTTGTAGAGAATGTGGGCCAAATCCATTCTCCCTAGATCAGTGCTTTGATGGCCCACTGTGTATTAGGATATCTGTCATGGAGTCTATAAAAGAGAAATTATTCTTCCTCTCCCCTGTTTTCACAAGAAAGTGAGTTATGTTTGCTGCCAGTGCTAGGATTAAACACTGACACCCACGGAATTAAAGAAGATATTTCACATAGCACACACCGGAGACATATATGACTAGCTGCACTCTGAAAAGGGTTGCTCCCTTGACGTGGCACAATCCAGAGATTGATTTATATGTCCTGAAGATTGAATTAAAAGCACCTCTGGCCTTGCGGGAGAAAAGTGTAAAGAAAGCTCAACTTGTTAAAAGGACACTGGCAGAGTGACCTGAAGGAATGAGTGAAAAGGATAAAAGAAAATTGAATAGCCTCAGAGTAATGAGAGGATATGCCTCACCTCAATAAAGTTTTACTAGACTAATTAAAACAAGTGTTGGGTCAAAGAATTCAGTCTAGACTTTTGTGGGGCCAGCTGGCCAGTCAACTTTTAAAAAAACTATTTTTTAACCAAGAATGGACTTTTCTCAATTAAGAATGCTGCAAAGTTATTACTGCTTTTTGCAGCCCCACATCCATTTGAAGCAACCTTCTGCTACAGTAACCCCCTCCTGAAAAATGTGAAATGTTTCTCCCTACTCCCCAGGAAAGTACAGTATTTGAAAACACTTCTATTTTTGTAGGAGACTAATGGTTCTGTGGAAGGGGAAGGGGAATTTGGTTAAGCTGTAATTGAAACCCACTTTTAAAAAGCATATTCCTGCAGTAAGCACCAGTGTTCTTTTAAGAGCCAAACTATGCATGATTCTCAATATCATTAATTGATATCTCTCTCCCTTTTCCTAAAAGGAGAGGTGGTTTGGATCAAATCCATGATGCAGGGGCAGATAGGTTAGCCCTTTCCCCTTGTGCAGAATCCCCAATGCAATTGACACACACACACACACACTTGTGGCTGCTGTTGATGGTGGAGAGCAAAAAACATACTGACACTCATATTTTGTTGTGTGTTTTCCCTTTCTGGCTAAGGGAAGCTCCAGAGTGGGATTTGCATTGAGCAATTAGCCAAAAGGGATAAAGGGTTAAACCCTCCTCCATGTGTGCCTTCATCCCAATCCAAATGTTCAGCAGTAACTTGTGTGGGTGTGGATGAATCTTGGGAGATCAAGTGACAAATCGTCCACATCCTATGCAGTTTGGACCTAAGGCAAGGTTAGGGAACATGTGACTCTCCAGTAAGTTTGCCTCCAATAGAGACACTTTATGCTGCTCGAGCCAGGAAGAGAGCAGAGAGAATTGTCGCAGACCCTTCGCATCCTGGTCATTATCTGTTTGATTTACTCCCATCTGGACGTCGTTACAGGACTCTATACACAAAAACATCTAGGCACAGGAATAGTTTTTTCCCTTGTGCCATCAAACTGTTGAATTTGTAGTTGTGTGCAGAAGGGAGGTCAGTTGGTGGTATGGGGTTCCTTTGCTGTTCCTTTGCTGTATCGTGAACAAATGGTGTTTGTATGAGGAACACTTTTCTTTACGTTGCAATGTAGTTGAAGCAAAATTCCAAGTGTGATTGATACTTGGCCAATAAATTATTCCTTATTCCTTAACTGTTCAACTTCAACTTCCATCAGCCACAGCCAGCATGGTCAATGTTCAGGGGACAAGACCAACCCTGTGGAGGACCACAGGTTTCCCATATGCCCTTTCTCCTTTTCTATCTGAAAACATGGGGTATTGGAGGGGGGGGAAGAAGCACATGGGTGAAAATATTAGTCCATACTTTCCTTAGTTGGTGAAATCTACACCACTACACTACACTACTGCTCCCAGTTAGGGCTTCTTAAGACAATTGTAAATTTGAAGCCATAATCCTACACTTGTTATTCTAAGACAAACATTGGGATTTCGCCACATTAGGAATTCCTCAACCTCAGAGGGGGCCCCTCTTCTCCTTGTGGCAGCAACAATAGCAGTGGCATAAGAAAAGAGTAGATGGATATTTGAATTGCCTTCCTACCTGGGTTGTAGCGAGGCAGCAAAGAGGTGGAAAGAAAGAGACTTGAAGTGTGCCTGGCACAAGGAGGGAAGATGAAGATCAGGCTTTTGCTGCTCTTCAGGTGCCCAACAGCCATTACAACTTCCTCTGACACTCTTGTTTGTTTGAAGGGAGCAGCACTCTTTCTTCTCCGTTGATCCCCTCCCCCAATCTCTCAGTAGAACTTTTTCCATTTGCCTCAACGTGCCTCAAATCCTTCTTTTGGGCTCTGTAACCATGAACACTACTCTCTGTCTTCTAGATATGCATTTTTGTTCGGTTTTTAACTTACAGTGTTTGTTTCCTAAAAGGCTAGTATAACCACATACAATTCCACCCCCCCCCCCCCCGTAATCTAGAAGCACCAACCATTGCGTCCTTCCTGTCCTTTGAGAACCACCTGAGTTCGTGTTCTTTCGTTCAATGAGTATCAGTGACTATATGTTTATATGGTGCCCCCGCCTATATATATATGTGTGTGAAAAATGCCCCAGAGGTCTTTCAGAAGTTGGACACTATTGCTGACCACTAGGTGAGCCTGCTTGATTCTCTGTGCATTTCTGCATAAGCAAATTCAGCTGGGTTTACTGGGATGTGTGAGACTAGGTTTGCAGCCTTCATCTGCTGAAGTTTGCAGTCCTAACCATTTACTCTAGGGTACTCTTACTGCAGCCAATGTGATCACCAGATTAAGCAGTTTGCAGATCACGGGTTGGTGATTAAATTAGTGCTTTAAAATACATTGTTTAATTAATCACCGGTTAAAAAATATAACACCATGTAAATCCTTTTTGAAAGCATGAGTAGAACTGGAATGTTATTCTCCCTCCCACTCTACACCATCAACATGTTGAGATGTGGCTTGCTTAGTAGTTGATTGCTAAATATATTTAAATATCTGAGGCACATTTTCCCCCAGTACCTTGTCTCTTTTTAGGTAGTTAAAGACAGTGATTAGAATATCCATTATATAGCACTGGAATATCCCTTTAAGAGTGAACAGGGCAGTATTATAGCAGCACAATTGCACTCCAGTAGTAAAGATTGCTCACATTTTCCTGTAAAATGAGGAAATGGCACTTTTTAAAACCCTGGGAACCATAAAAGACAGGGAAGAACTGAAAATTGCATTGTAAAATTTATAGAAAGATTGAATAGGTTGCATTACTTGTAAAGGCATGGTTTCTTGCCCCCCCCCCTTTTAAAGGAAGCATTAGCCTTATTATAAAAGGCATTTTCTTCCTCTTCATTTTTGTGTTATATCATATATGCCTTCCTTTCTTTTCATTCTCACAACCCCACTATCAAGGGAAGAGGGAATGCAATGAACTATTTGTGGCCTTAACATTTGTTGTGTAAGAAACACATCAGTTTCTATAAGACACTAAATGGCATTAATAAAATAAAAGTCTGTGCTTCTCAGGAGCTCCTCTATGTAAAATGTCTGTACATTGTGGAGCCATATTTTAATAGAGAAAGCCGAAAAATCATCAGCATTGACTTTACTCATTCTACATTTGCAAAGGTTTGTTTAACCTTTATACCAGGCACCCCCAAACTCGGCCCTCCAGATGTTTTTGGACTACAACTCCCATCATCCCTAGCTAACAGGACCAGTGGTCATGGATGATGGGAATTGTAGTCCCAAAACATCTGGAGGGCCGAATTTGGGGGTGCCTGCTCTATACACTAGTGGAAACACTGACAAAGCTGTCCCCTCATTCAAGTTCACTTGAGGTTCAATTAAAGAGCTCTTTGCTTTGGTTAAAATGCTTATTGAGGCCATTTTAAATCTGACAAGGTGTGTAAGAAAAACTTACCAGTTCATCCTTCTGCATAGGGTTGCCATATTTCAAACAGTAAAATTCCTGCCACCCGCTGCTTTTTCCATCACGTTGCCATACATCCGGTTTTACCAGGACATGTCAGGAATTTTCTTGACGTATGGCACTGCGTGACCAGTGTCTTGTTTAAATCTAGTTGACTCACCTGCACAACTCAGGCACCTGTCACCCAGGTAGACACTGTGCTGGTATGCTAACAAGGCACACCTGAGCATCAGGTTTAAATGTTAAGCTGTCTGAGAGAAATGTCACTTGTTGGGTTCATCATGCTTACCTGGCATCACTTTTAAATCAGGCCCTGTCACAAATTCCCTATTAGGTGCACATTCGGCTTCTGCTTAGAAATCCCTAACGAAGAAGAGTTGTAGCATCATATGTTTTCAGGATCTTTATCTGCAAAAGTGGAAATGAAGTATATTTGAATTCCAAGTTAGGATCATTATTTCCCATTGTATGCGGATTAACTGCAATTGAATTAATTGCGCATCATGCTGACAATGCAAAAGCATACACATATCTTTAAGCGTTCTGTAATAGAGACCTGCATAATTGATGCACAGTGCCTAGGTATTATCAAAAATTGGTTTCATGGAATAGTAGTTTGTGCTTTCAGTTGCTACTTTCTTCTTTATGGACTAGGTGATAATTCTCATACCTTAACAGTAAAGACATAAGGTGGAATTCAATGTCATACTATGGTGAACGTCCCATAAGTGCAAGTATTAACAACTTGCCAGATGTAATGATCCCCCATGCTGTTCTAGGGGTTCTGATCCTCCAGTTGCTGTGCTCCCTAGGACTAATTGGTTATCTTAGTTTTGAAATTCTTAAACATTTTTTTCTGCCTTCAGTCATGTGCAAAGTCCTGTCTGCTGATCAAATCCTGCTAGGTTTCAGACAATGCCTTTATTGAGCATTCATCCTGATTTGTTTGCATAAAGTTTGCAGGGAGGTTGGAAAACTTTGGCTAATTGATGAGCAAGGATACTGATTTGTTTGTGGGAAGGTTATATGCAGTTGCATCAAACAAATATTATCCCACACTTTCCAGATCATTTTCCTGTCATTTTCCTCAAAAAGTTAAATTTTCAGATGAAATGGGTTTGTTGCACAAGAGTGCCAAATCAAGATTAAAAGCAAAACCTGGAAGCACACCTGGTGGCAGCCCTTGGAACTGGGCTTGCAAGTGGAACAACAGGCAAGATCCATTCACCCAATAGTGGTAATATTTGGTCAAAAAGCAGAGATGCTATTCCCATTCTTCATTACATAGCTCCTGCGTGATGCAAATCCCTCCCCTTTAATAAGTTGCCTCTTTCTTGTATTGGAGTTTTTTATATTACGGTTGGCAACAAAGCCAAATTTAAGACACTGCTGGGCAGCCCCCCCCCACAGGATACCAAGCTGAGGGGGTGCATAACAACAACAAAACAACAACAACAACAACAACAACAACAACAACACAAAAACCTATATTTATATGATTACCTACTGAGAAGATCCATAAAAAGCAACTGTACCAAAAGGCATTATTATGAAAATAAGGAATATTGTGGTGGTGGTGGGGCGGGGGTGGATGCCAAATTTTGTCCTCACTCAGGGCGCCATATTACCAAAGTCCACACCTGTTGGCAACTTGTTTTAACTTGATAGATCAGATAATTGATGACCAAGAGAGAACTTTAATAACCCTACTGGATATAGGCCAGAATGCTGTGTTTGCACCATCTCGGTGTAATACATGACATAGGATTTGCCATAACAAATCAAGTCATGTGGCTCATTATAATAATATTTGCTATCTTTCTTGACAGCATTATTATTTAGTCCTGCCCTCTTTGTGGACATTTCCCCCCTAGACATTTCACAGGTAGGGTTATTTTATGTTGCAATTTTCTTCTCTCAGCATACAAGCCACACTTGTTAGTGGTTGATATATGTAAGCCACATATTTTATTAGGGTGGATGAGTTCATATGGGGTTCTTATTGATTTCCCCCCACAATCCAGTCAATGAAGAAGTGAAGCAATAACAACCTGTATATGTGCTGAGATTGCTTTCTTTTCATTTTCTTTGACTTGGGCACAGTTGCAATTTGTTTTTTAGGTATGCAAAGTAAAATAGAAGGGAGAAAAACTCTGTTCAAGAAAAACTATACAGAATTACATCTGCAAGGAGATTCAACCTCTGCTCCTACCTTTCATGACCGCTCCATGGCTTTGATTGTGTTTCTTTTCATGTTGTTTCTTAGTTTTCCAATTGTTTTATTAGATGTGAAGATGTTCTCAGTTGAGTGTGATCTAGTCAAAGTTGAGATTAATTACAATTTATTTTGGTGGGAGAGATTTAAGCATATGCTTTACTTCCCTGTAGTCTAATTTTGCCATACCCCATCTCCTATTAGAACATTCTAAATAAAGACTTCTTCTTGCATAAGGTTTTGGGGTTTTTCAGTACTTCATAACAATACCTTCCTAAACCGTTTGTTGAGTGGAAAGTTTGGTCCATATCACACAAAAAGTAGTGGTAGTGCTGCTTGCCGTATGATTAGCATGACTGTTAGGTAGAACCAGACAATTTCTTAGTAACATTTAGATATTCATGTGTTGAGACACGTGAGTTAGTGAGCAACTAAGGGCATCTTGGGTTACTTTTTGAAGTGGCTTGTATAATTATATAACATGTGGAAATGTTCCTTGGGAATTACTTTTCTAGAACCAGATCATAAGCAATACTCAATAGGAATCTATGGTCTTAGAGAGCTCTGTCTTGGTTATGCTGGTTATTATTGGTTATTTTGATTATTCTGGTTGGCCACTGTGAGAATATGATATTGAATTAGATGGGTCACTGGCCCACGTGACTACTCAGAGGTTAGTTCCATTGAGTTTAATAACCAGGTAAGCATGTGTAGGATTATGACCTAAATCCTTAAACTTTTTTCAGCATCTGAGCTATATGAGGTTTAACGTACCTTGAAGTTGGTCAAATGCTGACAGTGTTTTTAAAGGGTGCTTTATGTTTTCAAGGTAGGATTGTGACAGTGCTTTGCACCCCAGGTGAGGTCTGCTTACAGAACCGGAATATGCTTTCAGTTCTGCATCAGCTGATGATCACCCTATACTAGATAAACTCACTAGATGATACAATGGACATGATGTTCATGGGAACAGGCTGGGCTTTGCCATATCTTCAAGACCAGAAAATGAGCTAATTAGCATAACAACATAAATTATAAGTGGGATGGCCTGGAATTTGGATACTGGAGAAAAAATGTTCTTAGTGCTTGATGCAGAGATGTAACTTTGGACCTCCATTTTCTATTGCACAGCGGTTTAATAATATATGACAAATCTATATTCTTGAAAGGTGATAAACTTTAAAAGTATATGTCTACAATTACAGTGGTTCTGTGTTTGCTACAGCTAGCTTAGAGTTCCAATAATTGCTGTGTATGCTGGAGCACACAAAACTGCCCTTTTTGTGCACAGAAAACTGACTCTACAGAGAGATGCTTAGAGCAGTGATTTTGAAACTTTGCGGTATGGTAACCCATTAGTCCAAATTTACTTGGTACAGGTACAGTCACCCAGTAATTTAGTGTCACATGAATTTTGGACCTTAGGTCTTTAGCAGCTGTTGGTTTTGTTCATTTTAACTGCAACCATTACTTGAGGCATCCAAGCAAAAAGTTGTTTAACTCTTATTAATGTAGAATTTGTTGACATATCTATAGTACCTACAAAGTTATTCAGTTTCATTGCAGCTTATCTCTGATGTGTAGGTTCCAAAGTCAGCGCATCAGAGGCATATTGTGTTGGTCATTAAAGGGATCTCCTTGTGAGTTTACTTTGGGGTGGGCCTTAACCACATCTGCTGCAAACCAACAGAGAGTGGTTCACAAGTGTTAAAATGGAAGTCTTGAGCCTCTCTGATGCTCAGTTCCAACTGTCCAAAACAGCAATATGCTAACAAAACAAAAAGTTATAAGAGGTATTCATCATATTGGTTAAGGATTACAAGCAATAATTATTTTGGGTTTACTTATAAAGTCTGATCTACTTGCACAGACTTGGTGACCCACTTGTGGGTTGTGACCTAGAGACTGGGAAACACTGGCTTAAAGGGCTCTATCACCATTCCTTGTTAGGTTTGAATGTGGTGGCATTGCTAAGTTAGTTGTAATCTAGTAGTCAAGGTATTATGTGTAGGTGCTGGCACTGTTGTACATAATGGCGCTCCACCTTATGTGGAAAAGCAGCGTAATACTAACATTCATGTTTTGGGATTTAAAAGCTTGTGCTTCTGCTTAAGTTGTATGAGTTACTTCTTCATAAATTGAGGGAATGAATCACATGTTTTCATTCATATATCCTGGCCTTTTAATCAATTCTGGCTTTTAGAACACTAAGCAGAATCCGTCCTTTGAAGGAAACATGATATTGAATGATTCTTCAGTTAAGCTACTAGCTAGCAACCCACCTGATCTCTTGAAATATCCAGGATTTCAGGCTTTGTAAACTCCAGTGTGGGAGTAGAAAGATGGGGAAATATAACTGGACAAGCTCAACAAACCAAATTAAGTGAACCTCAAGAGTTGTTAAAAGGAGAAAATGTATCATGCAGGATACACCAACTATGCAGAATGTGTAAAATGGTCATGCCTCTAAGATGGCCACATATGCAGCATTGTCCCAAAAGAGGAAATGTATCACCAAAAATGTATCACAAAGGAGAAATAAGATTTGCATAAAATCTGAATGTGCTAATTTATATGTACATATGCAAATGTAGAAATAATTGCTAGAATTTAAACAAAAATACAGTACATCTTACCATACTGGGAAGCTCTGTGCTAGCTGGACAGTCCTCCCAAATAGAGGGTTATCATCTGTAAATTAGGGCACATGGCTACAGTAATTGCCTCTAATGAAGAGTTACATTTTATTCAATCATCTGCATTGCTTTAATAAATAGGCTTTAAGCCCCCTTTCAGGTTGACCTCATGGGATCAGGTTGTGTGAGTAGAACCCTCACAAATGAATATGATATTCAGTGGTGGAACCTGCATTCATTTTACTGCTATACAGTTGCCTCTCTGTGTTAGATTACTTTTCTTGTGACTAGTACAGAGTAATATACTAATGTATCCCACCTTGTTGTTGTTTTACCCTGCACCTAGTTACTTCCCTGTAGACACAAGTCACACAAAGAGAGGGAGATTGCTTTCCTCCTACCGCTGAAATGGTATTCTTTTCTTCAGCTTTTATTTGTTTGCTTTGGGGTTGTGGAGATATATAATTTTCCAGTAGATGGAGATTGCTTCTCTTCTCCCAGGGCTTGCTCAGGGTCAGTAACGACTTCTGCAAGAACGATTTATTGACTTCTCCACTCTGGCCAGAATTAAAACTGTCACCATAGGGCCTGTAATCCCTAGACAGTAGCATTGCCTTCTCAGTCAATTGGAGGGAAAGGCTGCTTTGGTTACAGAGCAATTAACAAGCTTATTTCATGGTGGATGACTAAGGAGTAGGGGGAGGGGGAGGGATGGATGGAAGGAAGGAAGGAAGAACAAAGTCAATTGCTGAACTGAATTACCCCCCCCCCCCAATTTATCCAATCCTGCTTCCCTTTTCTCATGTTTTCCCTATGTGGCATGCATTTCCCCCCTACATGTAATGAAGCATGAGTGATGGGGACGTAGGTTTTTATGTAGGTTTGTATTGAAATATTGTTGTCATTGTATCTGGCTAGTTATTTGTTATTCTACAGCAGACCAACATATTTTCTACGGTGCCATTTTAATGCAGGCAGGGTTCCATTTACTTTTGGCTTCCAAGTGGAAATTCTCTTTAATGTACACAGAGATTTCCATAAAGGCATTATTTGCAATGAGCTCCATATGTTTTGTTTCATTTCTGATCTTACAGTGCTTATAACCAACCTCCTGTTTATTTTATTTATTAAAAAATATTTATATACCTCTATCCATTAAAAAAAATCAGAGTGGTTTACAACAGTCATACATAAAACTATACCATAAGAAACATATTATTATTATTATTATTTTAATGGAAATCACCTATTAATAGCCTGCATCAGCCTGGCAGGATAGAAAAGTTTCCAGCAGGCATTTAAAGGTTGAAGCAGAATGTGCCTGCTGAATCTCTGTTAGCAGAGTATTCTATGGGACTGGCCCAAAGACTCTAAATACTTGGTTTCTTGTTGCTCTCAGATGAGACTTGTCAAGCCAGGGAATGAACAATGATGCTCCTGTGGAGGATTTCAGTGTTCAAGCTGGGATATAAGGGTTCTGGTAGCCCCTAAGGTACCCCGGGCCTAACTTTTTCAGGAATCTGTAAGTTAATATAAGGACATAGAACCTGGTTTGGTAGCAGATGAGCGGCCAGTGCAGATGTTTTAATGGTGTCATGTGTTGTCAGCCAGGTGCCCTATTGTCAGCAGTCTGGCTGCCTCATTTTGTTGCAGCTGGAGCTTCTCAACAAGGCTCAAGGGCAGCCTCACATAGAATGCATTGCAGTTATCCAGCCTCAAGGTTTACCAACACAGGGACTACAGTGGTAAGACTATCCCTGTTCAGGAATGGTCATAGCTGGCAAACCAGAGAAAGCTGATGAAAGGCACTTCTAGTCACAGAGGACACTTAGGTCTCTACTGGCATAGATGTATCCAGGAATAGCCAGATGGTAGCCCACCATGGACAGATCCTGAAGTTGAGGCTCCAGTACTTTGGCCACCTCATGAGAAGAGAAGACTCCCTGGAAAAGACCCTGATGTTGGGAAAGATGGAGGGCACAAGGAGAAGGGGACAACAGAGGATGAGATGGTTGGACAGTGTTATGAAGCGACTAGCATGTGTTTGGCCAAACTGCGGGAGGCAGTGGAGGATAGAGGTGCCTGGCGTGCTCTGGTCCATGGGTTCACAAAGAGTCGGACACGACTGAATGACTGAACAACAACAAAGCCCACCATGAACCCTGCTTAGGTCCATTGGCTCATATGGAGAAGGGACAGCAAATGGTTTCACTCTTCATTTTGAACAAGATACAGAGTACTTAAGCCACTTGTTGTGATCAAGCTGCATCATTGAGTCATGTAGAATCCCCTTTACTCTCCTTATTAAGGACCCTTCCTTTCGGTCAAAATTCTATTAATTGACATACTTATCCCTCCACTTCAGTTGGCATTTTGGTCCAAGTACTTCAACTTAACTTCATTGTGGGTTAGGTTGTAACTCAATGTATTATTGAGTTCCAATTGAAAACTGTCCATTTATTCTTTATTGATCTAGATCACAATAAACATAATATTAATTGCAAAAGGGAGGAGGTCTGGCATAGTAAATTAGAACATGGAGTAAAAACCATTTGTCTCATTGAAATACCAAATTGTTATTGAATTGAATCACAATATTGAATTGTGCTAATTTAAAAATATTGAGCTGAGGCATAAAGGAAAGCTAATAAAAAAATCAAATAAGATCAACTGGTGCAATCCAAATTGAAAATGAGAGCCCAATTTTTCTGCAGTAAGATAGAAAACATACATATACATATACTGGGATATTTATAACTCCTAGTTTGTGTATTGGGACATGAGAATGTTTTGCAAGCTGAAAAAGTATAAGCACAATTAAATTAACTGTGCTTAAATACTTTTTTTTAACAAGACGTGTGGAACAGAGCTCTGCAGCTGAGTAGTCACTAGACAAAATTCAGGCTCAGTTGAAGTCAAATAGTGTTTGACTGTTCTGAGGCTAATTCTCACCAAACACTTGTAAACTACTGGTACTTTAAGGCATTATCCCAGTCATGTGTGTCTCAAATGGGAGGTAGCCAGCAGATGTCTGAAATCACTACCTTAGCCTTATCGTTTAGCTTCAAAAAAAGATTGGAAAGGGTTTTCTCAAATGGGCATCGGGAATTATCGGGCAAAGTTGACAAGCATTCTTGTTAAGAACTCTTTAACACTTTGGCCATTTGCAGATGTTAAGATGAATTAATAGAATGGCAGCTGGGGCTGGGGGCAGCATCACATGTACTGCTACCACCCCTGACGGCCACACAATCAGCTGAATGACTGCATTGAACACCTTTCTCCAATCTAGAATCCTCCAGATGTTTTGGACTGCAACTCCCATCAGTCCCAGCCAGCATGGCCACTAATCATGTATGAGTAGCATCATAGCCCAAAATGTCCAGAAGGCACCACAACTGTACGCTCATTGAGATACCTGTGGGCCATCAGGAAGCCTAGCAAATCAGGGACATAGGCTTCCTATATGTTGTAATTGAAGGTACATACTGGTATAGTGAAACATTTAACATCACTTCACTTCAATATCCACGATTTAAATTTAAATTGTATGAGGTTTTATGCTGAAATCAAACTTGTAGTAACACTTTGTACAGGCAGTGTATTTTTTATTGAAGTCTAATTATAAACCTACATTAATTGTCACTGCAGTTCAATTTTTGTTTGGTTTAGCTAAGTTTGTTGGTGAGTTGCTTCAAATTCCCTTTATGAGTTGTAAAGTCACATATATTAGATATTGGGGGAATAAATATCTGGGGGCAATACCACTGAACTGCAATCTACAAGACATTTGGTTTTCTGAAAAGCATTATTTAAAAGACCAATTTATTTATTTATTAAATACATTGCTGTATTACTAGTAGTATTTTATAATATCTTAAACCTGTATTTCTGAGCCTTCCGCAGAAGATATAAGTTGCTGCTTAAGGGAAGCAGATGTGCTTCCCTCTGAGCTTTGGCTATCCTTTGAATTGTTCAAGAATCAGTGCTGCTGAAGTTTCTATTTGCAAACCAGCCTAGACTCCTATCTCTTTAAGAATCCACTTGCCAGGTCAGTAGGTAGGTCAGTAGGTAGATCTGTCTTTGAACAAGGAAATCCTGGATGATTTTATGAAGGAAGCCTTTGGCAAGATTCAGGTTCTGAATTTTGCTTCCTGCTCACAGACTGAAAGGGGGAAGGAAGCAGATGGCCACAGCTTCAGGTTTAAATGACTCTGACTTTCTGTTCTGATTCATTCTTGCTGTAGGTAATCTCAAGAATATATATTCGCATTGGAATATAATACATATTAAATGTATGAATTCTTCAGAATTCTTGCTTCCAGCGCTCTGATTGAGGTACACTTGTGGCTCTTAACAAGCAATGGATGTATGACAAGTAAACATGATTATTGCTTTCAGTGAAATAGCTGCAGGTCTGGTAATAGTACTTTATTTTATTCAGTGAGTAAAACAGGTGTGAGGAACCATAGGGCCAGGGACCAAATGTGACACTCTGGGTCACACTTTCTGGCCCACACCTGTCTCCAGTTCTGATCCTTCCCCTCCACAGACGAAGAGTTTAACTGTGGCAGTGCCTATGGCTTGCCCAAATGGAGACTTTTGCGTGGTTGGAATGTGGTCGCACCCATTACTTTTGCCTCTGATCCTCCCCACCCCCTGCCAAAGGTTGCCAGTAAGGGAATATGGCCCTTGGCCAGAAGAAGGTTCCCCACCTCAGAATTAAGTCAAACAGGTAAGTTTTTGCATGAGTTAGGGTGGGAGAGGGATTTTGGTAGTTTGAATATCCAGTATAAAGCATTCACTTACTGTATAATATATGTTACAGTTGCTCCATTTCCTATAGACCGGGGGGGGGGGGACACACACCATCAGTCCCAGGCCAGGTCCAGCCCCAGGCACGTCCCTCTTCCCCTGCACATGCATGCCGGAGAACTCACAAACATGCATTTAGCCTTGCCTTACATTGTAGTGTAGACCTAGATGAAGGAAGAATGGGTGTGCTAGATTCGTTTGAAGTTTCTGGTTGCAAAATAGGTGTTTTCTTTAGCTCTGTAGGAGCTGTACTCTCTCTCATCCTATAATATTTTTCATCCTTCCTTGCAAACTCTCAGAGATAGGAGCACAACAATTATAATCGTTTAAACTTCTCACAAGGAAATCCTCTTTAAGCAATTTATTTGGAGGTTCATTTTTTTTTAAATAAAAAAACCTCTTTATCTTTTTCCATTTCCAAATGATTTTATATACTAAAAATGATATTATTTTAAAAAAGACTGTGGGTGGAATTCAATGTAGCAATAAAGAGATTGTTCTGTCAGTGCAAGCATTTCTGCTGCCCTGGTGGAACAACTTCCACTCTCCTTCCCCCGCAGGCACTGTTCTCCCAACCCTCCAGAGCAGATGTTAGGGACTGGCTGTATGCAGAGGAGTGGTGGGGGGCATCAGATAGGGAGCCCCCAAGGAAGGAAGGCTCAGATCCAGGGGGTTGGTGGTGGGATGATGCCACGTGGCCAGAGGAAGGAGGGGGAGCAGACTGGGAGCCCCTTATCAGTGTGGGAGCAATTGTAGAGCTACCGGTACCACTACAGAAAAGGTAAATGTAAAGGGTGTCTTAAAATCAGCCAAACACAATGATGCAGTGTGTGTGAGAGAAACACACAAGGTATTTTTAATTGTAATGGATCTTCTCCAAAGCTGACAATGGAAATGCTGATGACACTGGTGCACTTTGGGGTGAGTTATTGATCCATGGGTTTGGCATTCATGATTTTTCTCTCATCTGGTGAGTTAATATATGAAAATGGTAGGTGGGTTTTTAACTTGGTATTTTTATGCTCTTTGCCAGTGGATGGTGTAATGGAGTCTCAATTACTGACAAGCACCTAATCCCAGGAGAATAAGGTGAGCTGCCAGGCAAGGTTAGGAAATGTGGCGTGTGGGAAATGTCGGAACTGGGAGGAGGCTTTAAGGCACAAGTGTCACACTTGGCACTCTTTTTAATGAGCTGTAACTGTGAAGACTGTCAGAACTGTCAGGGCACCAAAGAGCCCTTCCTCTGTTATCGACAGCCAAGATGAAGGGGTGTGTGTAGGGGGGTGGGGTGAGGAATGGGGAAGGATTCTAGCCATTTTGGAAAGAAAGGAGGAAAATCAGAAATTCAGAAGAGATCCTGTTCCCTGCATCCCTTACAATGGATGCCCCTTTATGAAATTGATGGGATCATTTCCAACAGATAGAGATGCCATCTCTTTCTTGCCTCATAGGTATCAGACACTATGCATATTTATAGGTAGAGGGGCAAGTATCTATTATATATGGTTAACCCAGAGGGATTTGGGGTTTTTTCTTTTTCTTTTTAAGTTGAACTCTGAACTATTGTAATGAGAAACGTATTCAGAAGGATTTTCAGAATATAGCTGAATGTGGCATTATTTGAAATGTTAAGGTTTTATTTTATCAGCCTCAGGTTATATTGATGGAATTGAGAACTGAAGAGCGTTCTTGTTTCTCACATTAGTTTGCACTGATGAAACAACAACAGAGCTTAGTAAACAGGATGCAACTTTTGACAAATCTTCAGGGTATATGCTGTTCTGCACTAAAGTAGGTAATATTGCCATCCAGATACCGATTGGAGCCAGTGCCATTTCAGCATAAATTAATAATAATGGTAGTGTTTGCATTATTGCTATTAGACAGCAACTCAGTGAAATATGGGGTAGTTGTCTCTTTAAGGACTAACAATACAATCCTATGCATGCCTACTCAGAAGTAAGTCTTCCTAACATAAGTGGAGTAAGCTCCTTATACAGCCACTCTGGTTTCTTTAGACGCCTCCCATTTTTTCATGTGTATTTGAATAATTTGTGATTGTGCATTCATATATCTTACTGATAAGAAATCCCCTTCTCCCTGAGTATTTCTACCCATGGGTAAAGTATTTCTTTAAGCTTGTTGAAATCAGCTTTCCTAAAGTTTTGAGTGTGTGCCTGACTATGCTGAAGTTTCCTCTTTCCTTGGTATCACAAACCCCAAGATCTGTACTACTTTCGCCTCATCAACCAGTTGTTAATTGTAGATGAAGATCAAGTGTAGGATAGTTGATCCCCAATCTCTTCTTCTACCTTCTAGAAGAAGCTACTGGAGCCAATTCGTTTATTATAAATAGAGCTCTCTAAAGCCTGAATCCTAAACAGTCACATATGTGAACAAGGGAAATGTATATTGAACATAACAGTAAAAATACTTCCCCCTCTACTTTGTTTCACTAAACTTCTGTATTACTGCTTTGAATATTTAAAAGAAGAGCACATAGTACTATATAAATCACCAGATTATGAAGGCATAAGCTTTGGCATAGAGTCCACATCTTTTTTAAATCCTCCACTGTATGGGCCACTGTAAAAGACCACTGCTGGATGCTGGACCTTTGCTCTGACCCACAAGGCTCGTTTTATATTCTTATAATGTAACAGAGGTGGGAAATAATTGCTCTGAATCTTGGGAATTATTGCTGCTGCTGCTATTGTTATTACATCCATCTTTGGATGCTCTTTAGAACTCTTCAAGTTCTCTCCAAAGTTCTCTGTTGTTTCCTACAACAGTTTTGTAAGAAGCAAACAAGTTTTAGATTGTCCATCCATCACATAACTGCCTGTCCCCTTGGTCTTTTAAAACTGTAGCATTGTTTTATTTCATTGACCTGAGTTGTATCTCTCCATAATGAAGGAATATTTTTGTTCCAATATGGAGTTGACTTTTCCAAAGGCTGTCCATGATTGTTTTATTCTTCATTCTATTTCTGCTGTTTGGTTTCTCTCCCCAGTATGGTTTTTTTTTGTCCTAAATAAGTATATTCTTCAACTTGCTCAATTTCTTTACTTTATATTTATATATTGTTCCCTTTTTTAAACATTATTTTAGTCTTTGCTAGATTCATCAACACAATTATGTAATAGAAATAAAATCCAGAGGTGGTGTGCTATGCTGTTCAAGTGACCCCTGTTGTGTATGGTGTATTCTTAAGAATATAATCCCATACATGTCTACTCAAAAGTAAGCACCATTGTGTTCAGTGACATTTACTCCTAGGTAAGTAAGAATGTAGCCTAAACCTCTCATTGGAGGTAAATCCTATATGATTGACTATCAGCTACTTTTACAGCTACAGGAGCTGGAAAAGCAGGAATGACCTATGTATGTCTTGTGTCAGAATAAGTGTTTAGACTCATTGGGATAAACTTGACTGAAGCATTGTGCTGGAAGGCTGATTTGGTCATTAAATCTATAGCAACATGTATGGGTTTCATTTTCTCTGTCACTGGTGTGGCCTTTCCTTTTATAACCTGAAGCCATAATCATAAACCTCTTGTGAAGGAATCATGGAGGCTAAAAGTATTATTGAGATTCGGCTGGCTTGAGCTGCAAAAACAGCCTTTTTAGCGCACAAATGGCTGGCAAACCTTGATACTTACAGCTCTAATCCCGCAGATATGTCCTCTCTAAATCAATCCACAGTTGGCACCTTCTCTCGAGACCAGGTAACATTGTTTGCTTCTCTGTTTTGTTAAGGATAATCTATTGCTCCTTCTGTCTATATTTTCACTTCCAATGGGGGAATATCTCACACTCTTTAAGGTGCATACTCAAGAGATAAATAATCCCCATTAGCCATACCCTTTAACCACCCTCTTATAAGCATACTGGAGTAGTTAAAGAGGACTGTCTTAAAGCAATGTTTTTCTTGCCCTTTGCATTACATAATTATGAATGCCATGGAGCATACAGCTCCCTTGTTATAACAGCTCCACAGGCTACCAGACTGTTTCTGGGCACAAATCACACTGCTGGTTATGACTTATAAAGCCCTATATGGTTTAGGCTGAGGCTCCCATAGGCACCTGCTCTGAGAACTTCAGGGGAGGCCCTTCTCTCAGTCCTGCCACCCTCACGGGCATGTTTTGGGGGAAAGTGGGATAGGGCCTTCTCAGTGGCTGCACCCAGACCTTGGAACTCCCTTCCTAGACAGGCTAAAGTGGTTCCCTCCTTGTTGTCCTTCTGTTGCAGATGAAGATTGATTTATTCCAGCAGAATTTTGGGAACTGATTGTTTTTAAGGAAAGGGATTTTAATAGAGCTGTGCAGTTTTTACTATCTGCATTTTATTATTTTTGTTTTTATCTCATTTTAATTCTATTATAGTTTAGTTATTTTTTAAACTATTCTTTTACACGTTTTATATGTTTTTAGCTTTCTGTGTTGGATTCACATTTGTTTTCATTTTTTGTGAGCCAACTTGTTTTTCTTCAAATTGTTTTTTTTTAAAATTATTATTATTACTATTGTAGTAGTGGCTAGAAAACCCAACAAAGTTTGGAAACTTATCTGTGCTAAATTTAAATGCTATACACATCTATGATTAATATTGTGCTTCCTTTTCCCCCTGGTATATATACTTTCTGCACTGTATTTGCCTAGAACAAGCATACCAAATTCGGAAAGTATAAAAGTTCTGCATGTGGTGCTGATAAGAGAATAGTTTCTGCACTGGTATGGCTTGATTTTTAAGCTTGCATATTTGGAAAATAAAGTTGTTGCACCTGCATTTCTTGGTAATCTAAATAACAGTATTGACTTTCTTATCTCAGGGGTGGCAGAAATGCATTTTGAATTTATTGAAACAACTGCTTCCTTCCACATACTGAAACATAAACAGCTAGACAGCAGCATATGTTCAGTGCATTCATTCTCAGTGCCCTGCCTGATGCATTTGCAATGTTACTTTTCCAGTACAAATCAAGAGACCCACATCCAGCCATTAGGGTAAGGGAAATGGTTTGACATACATTTAATAGATGATTTTTGCATGGCCAGCAGGGTCTCATTATGTGAACGGGCTTTCTTTCAAGCAATTCTGCTTTCTCTCCACTGGGTCATTTGGCTAGGTGCCTTCCTCAGTGCGGTCACTCGTGAGACAAAGCACTGAGCATGTTTCAGTGATTTAGAGACCGCAGAAAATGGATGTGGCCAATGGTCATCTGCTTTTCTATGGGGTAGAAATGGACCAGCAACCAAGGATTTCCTGCTGTTTGTTTTTTAGCCTAACCAGTCTTCTTACAGGTAGGTAGCTGTGTTGGTCTGCCATAGTCAAAACAAAACAAAACAAAAATCCCTCCAGTAGCACCTTAGAGACCAACTAAGTTTGTTCTTGGTATGAGCTTTCATGTGCATGCACACTTCTTCAGATACCTTCTTCTGTTTGCTGAAACAACAACAGGAGCAGGACAGCCAGGGCATTCACAGTGCTGCTGCTGATGCATGGTGATAAGGCATAGCATAGTGCTTGCATATCCTTTTTTTGCTAAGAAGAACTAAGGAAGGCTGCAGTGCTGTGTAGACTTACTTTCACTGAACACAGGAAAACTTACTTCCACATAAACATGCATATTGCCAAGCTGTAAGCTTCATGTGCTACGTAGATCTGGACATTATTTTAGTCCTTGGGGTTTTGCTGCTTGCAGGTATAGGGCTGAATAAAAGAAAACACCTGCCTATCTAACTCCATTAATACTATAAGCAACAGCTCCTTTGGAACTTTGCTGTTGGAGACCAAATTATGATACAGATGATAAATTTGTGGTTTGGGGCAGATGGGGGAGCAGAGCAATGGGTAACAAACAGGCTTACAGAAATAAACTGCAGACTTTTTACCTTCCTGGAAATGGAATAGGAAGACAGAATCACCCTTTGCCATTTGCAATGCCTTTTCTGTTCCTTGTGAAAGACTGAACAACTCTTATCTTAGGCTGTACATCTGGAAGCACATCGATCTGCTCTTTTGCCTGCTCTATTAGACATATGGCTTAATATTTGAAGGCTGTTCCTTTGTTGGTCTGTTCCTCTCCACTGGACCTCGTAAGGCAAACTTTTTCTTCAGAGGTAATAATTCCTGCCTGCCTATCTCTAATACTGCATACATCTTGTTCACGGGAAGGCTATTTTTTTAAAATAAATTTTATAAATTTATATCCTACTTCACCCAGTTTTCTTTATGTAACACACAATCGAAATATCAAACATAAATAAAAATGCACAAAGAAAACCAACAAGTAAAAAATATTCATAACATTCTGCTCCAAGACACAGCCTTTAAAATGAAGCAAATGGCAGAACCACAGCACAACACACTTTAAAAAAAAAATGCTTGGAAAACAGACAAGTATTACATTTTCCTTCTCATAACAACCAGAGAATGACAGCTCCATGCACCAGCAGGGAATTTATTCCAAATATTCAAGACAACAGCAGAAAACACCCCAGTACTCTCCCATGGTTGAAGGTAGGAACTTTTGCTGCTTCAGAGGAACTTTGAACTGTTGGGGTTCCCAGAAGCGGACTCAGTTTAAGTTCCTGCCTTGAAGCTCAAAGCAGGTAACAGAGAATAATGACAGAGAATATCACAATCTTAATCACTACTGTTTTCCACACTTTTCCTCCTTTCCTTCTTTGCTATTAGCATTTTATGGAAATGTTGCAGGTGAGATGCAAATAAGTTGGTGCATGCACAGAACAAGGGTCTTCTCACACAACGGGACGTTCCCACCTCTTCTCCCCCTGTGCATGCAGGGGCACCAGCATAATTTTTGGGCCCAATGCATTCAGTGTGCATAGGACCTCTGTCTTACTGTAGAAGATGGCACAAATGTCATAAAATATGCCTCTGCTAATTCCTATGGATACATCCAAAAATAGAAATAATTTCTATAATTTAAATAGAAACACCATACATCTTGTCATAGTGAGGAAACCTGTGACTTCTTACCTGCCCTCTGGGCTTTCTCTTTGCTTGGCTCAGTGTAAGGCAAGGATAGAAAATTCTTTTCCTATGAAGGACCATTGACCCACAGAAAAATAATCCATTCGGGACCACACACAAGTAATAAGATATCTGACAGATGAAGCTTTTCCAATAATGGTATTTTCATATGAGGAAATGCTTAACCTAATGAATTTCTGCCTCCACAGCTGATAAAGGCACAATAACCTTAAATCATGCAAAACCTCAAGATGTACAGGTATTCACTGTAAACCAGTTACATTACTGTGGTTTTTGTTTTTGTTTTAATCAACTGATCTTAGTTTGGTAATACTACATTCAGTGCAAGATCAGGCGAGGTATTTCAGGATAGGGGTGGGGGTGTCAAAAGAAATTTAAGACAGCAACCAAAATTCAGATGCCCATGTTTGGATGGAAACAATGTATTTTAAGAGTAATTTTGTGCTTTAAAAAAATAATAATCTTACAATAACTATAGAAACGTTATCGACACAAGTCACCCTCCCACCTTGTTCTTTTTTAAGCAAAAAGGATTTGAACATTTGACATGAATAGAGGCATTTAAATGCTTAAACAAGAAGCAACAATTCACCTACAAGATGCCCATTTGTGGGAAAGCAATCATTCCTGCCTTGTCCCTCCCCCCACCATCAACACTTAGGCTCACTCAGAATAAAATGTCCCAACCTCTTCATATATAGCTAATAAAAAGCAAAAGAATATAATTTTTTTTTGCTCGCCCCCCAAAAAAAATATGTATCACGGAGTCAAAATAAGAGGGAAGAACCATGGTCGTGTTTGGCTCCTTTGGAAGACATTTTGGAAGAAAAAACATGTGGGTAAACTAGAGAGTTGTTCCGTAAATTTCTAGCACTAGCCATAAGAAGAGGTAGCATTAGGCTTGCCATATGTCAGGAAAATTCCTGACGTGTCCTGGTTTTTGGGTGTAAAAATGGCGTCGGGGGAATTTTGCTGAAACGGCAAAATGTCTGGGAAAACCTGGATTATGGAAATACGATGGAAAAAGCAGTGGAAACAGCTCCTAAAGCTTAAAATCACTATTTTGGGGGAGGTTTCCCCAAAAAAGGCTCAACAGAGCTCAACAACTTTGCCGGTGTCAGGAATTTTACTTTTGAAATATGGTAGTGTATACAGTACATCCTTTTTTACTATGCTGTTTGGAAGGTGATGAGAATGGCTGGGCTGGGTGCAATCACAAACTGGATGTGGGCAGGAAGCAGCTAGCCTCCTGGCAAACATTCATGCCTCACATTTGAACAACAGAAAATTGTTGTCCTGTGGCATGGAAGGGATACACATTGGGTGCCTTGATGACATCTGCTTTATTGGCAAACACAGAGAAAAACAAATCCTGAGCAAATGAGCCATTAGGGAATGTTGTGATGAGCTGTTAGACTTGGAACTCAGAACTTTTTTCTCTTGCACCATCTGCTTTTCCTCCATTTCATTTGAGGCACCAGGGGCTGCCTCAACAGGCTGAGAGAAGATATTTGGAGGTGATGAGTTGTGCCTTGACCAATGACATTTGCTCCATAATGATTCAGTGGGTGACTTTCTTCGTGCTTAGGAATCTGACAACTGTAGCATTTGTGACATGCTAAGTCAAAAGGAATTTTCCTTCAGGTCAGATTGACCAGTGATCCTGAGGTTCTTTCTCCCCCCCCCCTTGCAGCAGACATCTGGCACTATTTGCTTTGCAAGCACCTTTGTACACCTGCTCTCTGCTTGTGGTACATTGCATTCCAAAATGTAAAAGACCAGTCTATCTTGGGACACAAGGAGAGGTGGGCAGATGGTCCTGTCTCCTAGCAATCAAGAGAACCAGGCCTGTGACCTAAAACTGCAATGTCCTCTGGGAATGTTCAGTACATTTGTGTTGTTTTTTTTACTGTTAAGCAAAACACAAAATCCTGAAGTCTCTGCTGTTGGTATACAAAGGAAGAAAGGTTGCCCATGCCATTTTAAATACAGCAGCATTTATTCAATGATTTTAGACTTCCAAGCAGTGTTGTCAATCCCCCAGTATGTAATGAAAATCAGATATCTGGATCCATCTGGTACATCTTGTTCAGCAAGCTTTTCCTTGTTCAAGATGATATGGGGGAAGAGTAATAAGCCATTCAGTATCAGGCCGCAAGAAAGGTGGTGAATTAAAATGCATTAGAAAAAAAAATATTACTCCAGTTCTTTCTTTAGATCATTATTAAAATAGCAGGGTTTTGTCAAGCTAAAAATATTCAGCCTAGTGGGTGCATGAATAGCTGTGCTGTGGAGAAAAAAAAGTGCAGGTTATTTGTATGAATGTAACTGCTTTCCTTGGGTCTCAAATTGCTTTTTTTTGTCTAAGCTGGTGTCGCAAACGTGAAAGGAGGAGGAAGGCAGAGAAGGAACTCCATGGCTTTTCCCTGTAAGACCTGCTGAGCACAAAGTGTTTCTTACACCCAGCTTCTCATGCAATTTGTGACATGATTTCCTATACAAATAATGCTTCCCCTTCCTACTACACACACACACCTTTCCCCTTGTCTGCTATGCCGGATGAATGGGGGTAGATAATGGCCCATTGTTTGCTGCTCTCTTGAATAGCATTTCATCATTGTCTTAAAGCCTCACAGGCGTGAACTTAACACACTGGGCTTTGTTGAAACAAAAGCACTTGTGCTCAATGTCACCAGCTAGACTGCAATGGGAAATGCTAATTTTGATAGCTCTGCAAGTCTTTGAGCTGGAGCCTGGAGCCATGGAGGTAAATATTACAACCTCAGTGTTGATGCTATCCAGGCCGTTTGCTTTTAAGTGCTGGACAAGCAGCCTTTTTTTCACAGGGACATCAATTTTTGTGCCTAGTCATTTCAGCTGGTTGCATCATGCAGGCAGTTTTTGAATGTCTTCAGAGTAACCATGGTAACTGAGGGCCATTTAAATTTGCTGAAGGAGAATGAATTCCTCCCCCAGAACTCTAAATGAAACAGAATCAGAAAAAGACACGTATCAGCCGAATGTTTCACTGATGTAAAGAGCAGGAACTAGCAGCTAGAGCACCTATTTATATCCTCTAAGGATCTCCCCAAATGAGGGGACCAAATTTACATCAGGTGCAAGGGCTGCTGAAGCTAGATTAGAATTACACCTATTTATGCACAGGTGCAGTTACTACCTTTTGTTTGTGTGTGTGCTCTTTCCTATGTACACTCATAAGTACATTCCAATGAACATACTGTACAGTACAACACCCGTGACAGAATAAATAATGGCGTGTGTTGCAAGGCACTGAATGGGCCGTCTAGCTCTGACAGGAAATCTTATGCTCACAAAACATCCTTGCTTAATCTTTTATTGAAAGTAATTCTGCAAAGAGTGTGAAGGGAAACATTTGTGGACTGAGGGCACAAGAGCCATGCTGGATCCGGCCAAAAGCCTATCTAGTCCAGCATCCTGTTCCCACAGCAAACAATTAGATGCCTATAGGATGTCTGTAAAGCAGGACCTGAGTGCAACAGTATGCTCCCCACTTGTGATTTCCAGCAACTGGTTTTCATAAGCAGTGGAGTGGAGGTGGTCCATAGCCATAATGGCTCCCCCTTGCTATAGAAATTAGAGAATTTGCATTTCCTTATTATGTCCCTGTTACCTTGTCATGGCGGTCTGTCCCAGTTTCTGGCACTGGAAAATCTTGAAGTTTTCTTCCTGGCCTAGGTCCCACAGATATTTTATTGCTGCAATTACTTCAGCTGTTAGTCACTGTAATTGATTAATTTAACAATTTCAAACTCATGTTTACACTGATCTCAATTAAATGTGGCCCTGGCCAACAAAACCTTTCTTCTCTCCTGATTGCTATTCATCCAGTTTAGCTTAGAACAATATAAATGTTCCTTCTTCTCAACACAATAGTGTCAACAATGGAAAAAAGGGTACCGGTATTTTAACACTGAAAGGACTCAAAGGGAAACAACACCTGTAATCAAAACTGAGGCTCAGACTCTATGCTTGGATGGCCAATATAGAACAGGAAAAGCTACTTCAAGGAGGATGATAGCATAAAAGATTTGAGGGACCCTTTCTTCACCTGCTATTTCCCAGCTCCAAATTCCCACCCGAAAACTGTTGCCCCCCATGTATTATTTCATATGTGTGTGCCCACAAACACAGTCGCTAATTTTACAGGTCAGGATTGTGATATTGCAGCTACCTCCCATCCAGTAATGTTCTTTGATGAGTGCATCTGATTGGTACTCATGGTGGAGCAGTTTTATTATTATTTTGGCTGAGATCCAAAGGACCCATTTATATGCAGGCAATGGAACTGTATGTGAGCCAGAATTTTCCTCAGCTTCTCACTGCACCATCTTTCGCATTAGATGATGCAAGTTGATTTTCAGCTTGAAGAGGGCTTCATTGGCTATGGAACTCGCCATGATAATGACACCAACAACCTAATGGTTGTTGCCTTGTGCACATGTAAATAGCTTTTTTTTTTTATAGCATGCAGTGTTGTACATAATCCAGGCAAGTTAAGCATTTTAAAGTCCCATGGATTTAAATGGAAACGTTAAGCATGCAATTAAACCTCTTACACCGATGTCAGTGGAATGGAAAGTGCTTAACTTCGACTGAAGTTTGCCCTTTATCTCCATTACTATCAAAAAAATTCCTGTGAGGTAGGCCACTGTTTGCTTTTCACAGATGTGGAAGTAAGGTTGAAACGATGCATTCCCCAAGGAGGCACAAGGTGGTTATGCCAAAAAGGATTTTGAACCTGGAGTTTCAGATGCAAAATTCATCAGTCTGTGCACTGGTTCAAACTGGGAAGAAACACTTGCTCTTAAGTCATATAAATTACTTTGCTGGATCAGGCCACTAGCTGAGCATTCTGTTTCCAACAGCACCCAACCAAATTCCTCTGGATGCTTAGAAGCAGAACATGAAGGTAATAGCCACTCCCTCTTATTTGGTCCTGGTTCATAAATGTTCCATTTAGTTACAGCCACTGCTGCATGAATGAAGACGGCAACATCATGAATGTAAATTACGAACCTTGCTCAAATCTGGGAAGTACGGTATTTAGAGTGTTGGTCATTCACAGACATTATGATTGAGCATAGGGGTGTTAATGAAAGACATGCCACAGCAGTTTGTGATAGATGGCACCCAGAATATCATACCCAGAACAATCTTTTGAAGTGCAAGGCACAGCTTGCCCTTGGGAACTGAACATCACTGGTGGCTATACAGATTGTCTACATTTTTTAAAAAAAATTGTGCACTTCTTAGAAAACAGAGACACAGGAATTGCAATAATGGTTTTGCTTTTTTTGTTACTTAGTTTCCAGCCTTTGTAAGGTTAATAAAACACTCTACGGATGTGTCCTTCACAATCAAATATGAAAAAGATTGCTCCTATTATTTTTGAAGTACTTTGCATGTTTCAAACATCAGATTTAAATAACAAATACAGAAAAGATAGTCTAGTTGGAAAAACCCCCAAGAAATTCTGGAAAATACTGGAGTTGTATAGATGGAAAGAAATACATTGTCATCTGGATCAATTTCCTTTTAACTGGTATTTCAAAATTACTGCAACAAATTAGAAAAGCAGGAAGTAATAAATCCAGAACACACCAAAGATTTGCCCTGCAGGGCAAGTGTCTCCAGATGTTTCAAGCAAGCTCAATTGAACATTGTGCTTTTCATATTGGGGTGCTTGAAGAGAAAGCAAGAGCTGTTGCTATTTTGTTTCTTGTTCTTGAATTAAGCCAGCTCAGCCATTTACTGTGCCAGCAATTCTTACCTGGCTCTCATTCAAAATTCACCCCATGCAGGATTTTCTTAACCCTCCCTCTGCAAACTCACTAGACTTTCAGACGTATCTGTCACTAAGAACTCCTTCTTTAGATGGTGTCTGTCACTGTACATGCCATTCCTACAATCACAGAGTCTTTCTGTGTGCTATTTATTGTTCATTGGCACTATAATTATCAGAAGCCTTAGTGACGAATTTGTGCTGAACTGGAGTACTCAAGATCCAGGGATTGCTGGAGAAAGTGAAACCTCCCTGATTGTGTACTGGATGACAAGAAAACAAAGGCAACACACTTAAAACTGCACTTTGAATTTTGGGACTGGATCATTTCTGACTCCATGTCTTCTTACTCCATGTGAAAACATGACAAACCCATGCACCCACTTCTGGAATTTTCTCCAAGCTCATAAAAATCTTTGTAGTTGCCTTTAAATGTTCAGGCCGCCTGTTGCCTTGACCATTCTGCTCCCTCCCAGTCTCTCTCCCCACTTTTCATTGTCAATTCTTTACCTCTGTATTCCCCCCACACACTTTATGTCCTAGTTATAGGTTATAGATAGTTAATCCTATTGGGATGACCTGTGCTGTGTATGTGTCCTGTACAGCACCTAGCACATAAATGTGCAAAGTAGACATAGTGGTAATAATAACCTGCTAAAGTTATTACAGAAATAATAATACTGTGTGTGTAGGGGGAGGGATGTTTTTTTTTGTTTGGTACTACATTATAAATTTTTCAGTTTTTATATTGTAAACCACCATGTGACCCTCAGATGAGGGGCAGTATAGAAATGTAATAACAACAACGTTTAAATCCTTAGGAACACAGATTTCGCACTTGTTTCCTGAGCAGTGCACACTGAGATGAGGAAAAGCACAGACTTTAGCTGAAGCAAAATTGCTATAGAATGAAAAGGGGGAAGGAATTATATGGGTATGGAGGGAGAAAATGGGGGGGGGGAATAGATTGGAACTGTGGCTTTGTATCTATGGTGGGAGTAACATTCATGTAATATGCCATCTTCAATTATTCATTATGCTAAAAAGATTTACAGTAACTGAAGAAAGACAGGAGCCAGGATAGAGTACGTGGAAGCACTGTGCACTGCTGTGTACAGGAATTGAACTCCTTATGGGGACAATTACGCTTTCCTGCTTAATGGAGATCTTATCAAAAGTGCTGTGGCTATGATCTGTGTGTAACCCATAGATGCCTCCATATGATTTCTCTCCTATTTATATATACCGGTAAGTCCTTTGGTATATGAAATGAAGGAATTAATATTTTAGGAGGTAGACCTTATCTGAAATCATCGTATGTGCTGGTCTTGTATGCACAAAGCTCAAACACACACACACACACACACACACACACACACGGGGAAAGCAAAGAGGTTGTATTGTAATGCCCAAGGATGAAGATGTGTTGTATCAACGCACTTCCTTGACAGGAAATTTTTGCCCCAATCCTGTGCTACTGCTGAAGTGCTTTCCACTTTGCTGAAATGCTGTCCAGTTGCCCTAGAAAAATCCTTTCTTTTCATTCTGACAGTGGCCTGCACAGCACCTATCAGGCCAAAAAGAACTCAGCCAAGAAGAGAAGAGGACTGAAGATGACCCTTGTCTGTTAGGCAAAAGTGGCAAAAGGGTCTTTTGGACATCACAGCTGTGCCACAAGGGGGCTCAGGCGGGTGGCAGAGGAGAGTTGTTCCCCAGCATCAGCACTGGGATTCTCAGCACAGATATGATCAAGCTGTAAAATCATAGAATTGCAGAGTTAAAGTCTTATTGTTTCCTGTTTGCCTACAAAACTTGGTGGTGGTTGTTTTTTTTTTTTTTTTTTTAAATTCCACCCAGTCCTTAAAGCTTGTAGCAGACTGCAATTGACATATTACTATGTTTGCAACTATGAAGTGAAAGAAAGCTCAAAACACAATCTTTTCAATCGGCAGTCTCTTTCTGCAATTGCCATTTGTAGTCTGTTTTGCTCCTGCTTAAAGGCAAAAGCAGTGTGAAAGAAAACCAAAATGTTCCCTTACTAGTTTCTGTGAACTCCCATTTACAGTGTCAAATTTGTGCCCATTCATTCTCTTATGCTGGGACTGTGCAATTTATCCTGTATAAACTGCTGACCAGCTGTTGTGGCATGTATACACCAGAACACATGCTACCAAAAGAGTCCTTGATTGTATAACTAATGTTGTGACATCCAGTAATCTCTGCTAGAATGGATTGTGGGGACAAACTCAGCAGCCGAGTCTGCTGTGGGATATGGTTCCTTGATACTAGTTTGGTGGTCTGCTGCTTAATAGAAATGTCCCTGGTGTCCTGATTCCTGTATCCCAAGCACTCTCTTGTTGTTGTACTTTTGTGAATGTCCAGGTATATGGGGCAAAGTCATCTCCTGTAGTTTCTACGCTGCCTTTGGCATCATTCACTCCCTTAATCTCCAATTTGTGTCATTGCCAATCATTCCCCACAGCAGCAGACACTGATGTCACAATCCAGGAGATTATTACCCTAAGCAGAAATCTGGAGGAGAGCGGAGGGATTTTTCATTCGTACATAAGTATTAATTTTTAATTGGTTAGCCAGCTGAGGTAGAAGATAAACTCCAGTGACAGGCAGAACTACCTATTTAAGGTGTAATTTTGTGTGTTCTGTAAAAATTGTCTGTCATATTCATTTGTATCCATTAGGTTTGAGCAGCCCTGGATCTGCCTGGCTGACTCTTTATGAATCTATGGTATCCCTTGATTGGAAATTCAAACCAAATTGGTATGTGAAAAACTAAACAGAAGAATCTTCCTTATCAAAGAAGAAACATTAGAATATATTTCACTCCCTCCACCCCTAATCTTAGTCATAGCATTCTCCTGATCCCTCCCCTTGATGTGGTTACCAGCTGAGGATCATATATGCATGTCCATGTGTTCATAACGGTAACTTAAATATATTCCGCCATTTTTAGTTCCAGTCCACTAATTTAATATGATCAATACTTCTGTATATGCCACAGATCGGACCGACATTCAGGGTAACTTATGATCTGTGGGAGAAATGTGAGTTTTTCAGTCCAAGTTATATGGGAGGAAATCTGCATATACGTAGTAGGGGAAATGTGGACTCCATAAGTCCTCTGAGCTCTGCTGAATTCTTCAGTGCAAAAATATATTGGATTAGAACCAAATATAACTCTCAAAAGTTTTCACTGCCAGCTGAATATCTACCCGTATATACTCGAGTATAAGCCAACCCGAATATAAGCTGAGGCACCTAATTTTACCACAAAAAACTGGGGAAACTTATTGACTCGAGTATAAGCTGAGGGTGGGAAATGCCAACAGTGGTAAAGGCAGAGGAGGAGGAGGAAGGAGCAGCCCAAAATGAGATTAGACAAATTAATATACAACATTTTTGTGCCATTGCGGCCCCACGAAACAGTGGATGCATGATTTTTTTGGTGCAGGCTGTAGCCATGGACATGCTATGTGAGCTCATGGTGAATTTGGGGTGACCCAATGCAAAAGTCCTGAGGATCCATGTGCTTTTACCTCCCCCCCCACGCAGCCTCTTTTATTGCTTGTCCCTTATCTTCCTCCAATCTCTTGCAATCAGCTGCTGAATGGGAGGCAGCCTCTCTCTCTCTCCGCTCAGCCAGCTGCGCAGCAGCAGCAGCAGCGAGGAAGGCACGGAGGGTGGAAAGGGCAAGCGGGAGCCACACTCGCTCCTCTCCACAGCTCTCCCCCCTGCTGCTTCTGCTGCTGTTTCTCCACCTCCGCAGCACCCCTCTCAACCATGCTCCGATCCCTGCCCTTGTGAGAGAGGCAGGCAGCAGCGGTGGGATCAGTGGTGGGAAGTGGGCTGCTTCTCCCCCCGCCGCTGCCCGCCTCACTCGAGTGAGAGCCAGTGTGGTGTAGTGGTTAAGAGCGGTACACTCGTAATCTGGGGAACCGGGTTCGCGTCTCTGCTCCTCCACATGCAACTGCTGGGTGACCCTGGGCTAACCACACTTCTTTGAAGTCTCTCAGCCCCACTCACCTCACAGAGTGTTTGTTGTGGGGGAGGAAGGGAAAGGAGAATGTTAGCCGCTTTGAGACTCCTTTGGGTAGTGAAAAGTGGGATATCAAATCCAAACTCCTCCTCCGCCTCCTCCTCCTCCTCCTCCTCCTTCTATAAGCCAAGGGCTGAAAAACTCGGCTTATACTCGAGTAGATAGGTACTTTTTCTCACAGACCTGAGTGGGGCTTTAATGCCAAGGACCTTGTTATTCTTGCTATTCTTTTTGCCACACTTTTTAATTTATTTGTTTGTTTGTTTCATAAAATTTATACTCTACTTGATTGTAAAAACAAACAAATCCAAAACCCTCAAAGTTGTTTACAAAATATATATTTTATTTTCTTGGTATTATGGAATAGTGAAGTTTTTGTATAGTTTTATTGTTCACTTGTTAATGAAGGGCAGGCTGAAAATGTATTAAATAACAAACAAAACCAACAATGGAAGGCAGTCTATGGAATGAAACTTTTCTCTCCCACCCTCTGTAGACAACCCTTCTTCCCTTTGCCTGCAGAAAGCATCTCTGGGAACACTCATGGCGCATGGGAGCCTGCTGAGGGAGGAGAAATCCACCTAGATTTCACAACTCAGTGTGCTGTTAGTAACAATCAATAGCTAAAGGTGTGGGAAGGAGTTTTCTTGTTCAAGCTGTGATAGTGTTCATTTTAAAAGTACTTTAAAGTTAGGTGAAAACTGCAATTCTGGAGAAAGACTAGAGGAAACCCCTATTGGCTAGCAGGATTATGACTACACCAATCTGCTCCACCAGCTGCTGCTGAGAAAGTTTGCATCTATTCCGCTGGACTTTTGCTATCATTTCTGCCCCCCCCCTTGGAGATAGCTCGGCTATCACCTGTCACTGTTAGGTCCTCGAAGTGTGAAAGTTCAAGTCTTTGAAGCTGTTCTGTTTCTTCAGCCACTGTTACTCCTTGGACTTTCACTGCCTATCATGTCTTTTCCTATGACTCTGCTGTCACTTTTTGTAGACTACAATAGTATTGCTTTGACACAGAAGGCTTTCTGAGGATGAGAGGGTTGCATCCGTTTTTTGGGGTGGAAGAGTGGATGGGACACTGAAGAACTCTGCCTTTTCCTACCCATATCTCTAGGGATCAGTGTGGTGGTGCTGGAGTGGTAGGGAAGAGAAGGCAGAGAGTAGCAATCAGAAAGAGAAAGGGAGACAGACTCTCCCTGCTCCGCATAAATAATTTTCAGGTCTGCAGGCGGGAGGAGGAAAACATTGTTCTCTGAACTTTTATAAATTAACCTACCTTAGGATCCAAGCTACTAAACTAAAATGTATTGCGGCTTTATGATGGTGTGCGTAACCGCTGTGGAAGTATGTCAGGATTATTTATGCTCTTTCAACAATTGGTGCTGTAATTTCTAAGTAGTATGGAATTTTAGCCTATTGGCAGGTGTTTTTAAGATTTGGGATTGTGTCTTCTGAAAAATAAACAACATTGGAAATTCGGGGGGGGGTGAATGGTAATGATTACAAAGACTCTACCTAGTGCATTGGATTGCAAAGTCTTTACCTAGTGGAGTGAATCAGCGACATCATTACCCAATATAAAAAAGCTTTTCCCAAGCTAGGCTCAGACTTCAATTGTATCTCGCAAATTATGCAAAACTATGCCCAAAATGAGGCAAAGATTCAGCCTAATTCAAGTCAGTGCGCAGGAATTTCATGTGAATGTGCTACTGATTTCATGAATGGGTTATGACACATTATTATAGAAGTAGAAACGGTGCAGGAAAGGGGAATAAAAACTATCAGGGGGGTTGGAGACCTTCCGCTTAGGCAAAAGCTTAGATATTTTAGGCTTTTCAGTTTAGAAAAAAAAATGTATTACGGTGGGACATGGTGGGGATTTTTTAAATTATGAGTGGAGTGGAGAAAGCAGGTGTTTGAGTTTTCTTCTGTTCATCACTTTAGGAATCAGAAATTAATTTGCAGTTGATTCCTTCTGGCGGTTCCCTCACTGTGAGAAGCGAGGTTACAGGGAACCAGGCAGAGGGCCTTCTTGGTAGTGCCCCCCCCGGTGGAATGTCCTCCCATCAGATGTCAAGGGTATCAACAACTATCTGACTTTTAGAAGACATCTGAAGGCAGCCCTGTTTAAGGAAGTTTTTAATGTTTGATGTTTTATTGTGTTTTTAATATTAGGATGGGAGCTGCCCAGAGTGGCTGGGGAAACCCAGCCAGATGGGCGGGGTATAATAAAGTGTTATTGTTACTGTTATTCAGGAAAGACAAAGTAGTGGCAAGCATATAAGCCAAACATGATAAAAAGCACTAAAGTCACTACCTGGGACACCATGGTGATCTTTAGGTTTTTTTATTCAGGTGTGTGTGTGTGTGAGAGAGAGAGAGAGAGAGAGAACAAGAGAGCAACAGACGCACAAGAAAAACGCTAGTCTGTGGCAGAGGAGACTGACTCATGCTTTTGTTAGTGAATGTCCTAGAGAAATTGCAAATCTAGCAAATATTATATCCGGGTTTTCTTGGACACATCCGGGAATCGGACTGTCAAAATGGCATCTGGGTGGATTTTGCCGAATCGGCAAAATGTCTGGGAAAACCCGGACGTATGGCAACTAGGGTGATTTTTTAAAGAAAAGAAAAGCCCAAACACTTAATGTTTGGGGAGGAGATGTTCCCCCCAAAAGCTCAACAACTTATTTCCCCCAGCAGCTTTGTCCTCATTTTCACCTTTGGGAACATGGCACCCCTAGAAAATCTAGACTACCAGTAATCTATTGGCACCACCCATGGAGCATGTATTTGTGTTCCCAGTAGCAAATGATCCAGTTAACTGTTATGGGGTCAACTAGCAGGGAGAGGGGAATTATTATTTTTTTGCTGCCCAAAGCAATTATCTTATTTTTAGCTTTGGTTCTTAGCAGTGTACAGATAGTTGATGGGCTGTTATGAAGTGTTTATATTTATTTTTGACAGTATTTGTAGAAAATGGTGATGATCCAGCAGTCAATTTGTTATTTGCATTTTGGGGTACGTGACAAGTAGCACATTGTGACATAGCAGGTCTCTGATTTGTAACAAAAGCAAGCTCTGTAACCTCAACCTGACACCCCCCCAACCTGAATGTATTGTCTCTCAAATGCTTCATAGTCTAACTTTTTATGTAACAGCCTCATCAAATATGCATTTGGCTGGTGCCAAAAGTTCAGAAAACATGAGTCAGTCCTTTGAGTCATCTCAACCCAATGTCACATGGAAATCAATGGTACAGAGGCAAATGCTTCACTAATGCTCAAGGCGTATGTAACATTTTCTGGATAGTGCAAAGTTGTGTTAAGCATTGTTAATCAAATAGTTTTGTTTTGATCCCTGTCTTTGTGAGACATTGCCATCACAATTGCTTATAAGTTCCACCAGACCTCAATATCTTTAATATTTCAATAACTTCAGCTCTAAGGAAAAATCGGAAAATGCAACATTATCTTGCAACGAGGCCTAGGAATAAGAGAAACCTCACAATCTCATGCATGTCTTCTTAGAAACAAGACACCATTGAGTTCAGTGGGGCTTACTCTTAGGTAAAATTGCATAGGACTCCAACATTAAGCACTTTGGACCAATAATATGCATGCTCTACGCTACTGCTGTAAAGTTGTTTTTTCTATCTGCAATTATTATTATTATTATTATTATTATTATACTGCCCTATACGTGGGGGTCTCAGGGTGGTTCACAGAATAAAATCAAGATATAAAACCACAAAATACCTAATAAAAATAAAAACAGCAACCCATTAGCAACCTCCCCCCCATATTAAACGGGCATAGGATATCAATCAAATCAACAAAGGCTTGGTTAAAAAGGATTGTTTTTGCCTGGCGCCTAAAGGTGTATAATAAAGGCGCCAGGCAAGCCTCCCTGGGGAGAGCATTCCACAGACGGGAAGCCACTGGAGAGAAGGCCTGTTCTTGTGTTGCCACCCTCCGGACCTCTCAAGGAGGAGGCACAAGGACCTCTCAAGGAGGAGAAGATTATCTCGGGGTCTGGGTAGGTTCATGTGGAAAGAGGTGGTGCTTGAGGTATTGCGGCCTTGAGCTGTTTAAGGTTTTATAGGTCAAAACCAGCACTTTGAATTTTTTCCATTATTTGCTGCATATTTTGCGATTTTAAATCTCTGCTGGGGTTCTCTCACCAAAGAGCATTTGACCCAAATTTGGGTCTTGGCATCCAGGAATTCTCCTTTTTTACCTATTTTTCCTTGAACCATCACTAACTGGGTTTCATTACACCAGATTAATTGTCAGGCCCAAATCATTGTGCAGTTCTTGTTTTGTGTATGCCACTGAAACAGTTCAGTGAGCTGTATAATTGCTTCTTCCTGTGCCATGAGTACAGGTCTGTAGAAGGTGGCACATCTAGCCAGAGATGCTCTATGAAAGCTACTCAGCAGGTTTTCTTTCTCATAACCTTTTATATAGAAACACAACATCCTTTCTTCATCTTTTATTTCTCTTTTTGCACCTTTTTTAAAAAGTCTATTGTCACACAAATTTTGCTTGCATAGATAAATAGGTTGTTCTTTATAAAACAACAACAACAACAACCTGCAAATTTAATCATGTTCAAATTGAGGTCTGGGGTCAGGTGTCGGGGAGAAGAACCATGTGCTTTGTGAGTGGGCCCAAGAAGGATTCTATAGGTTGCAGAATTCACAGGTTGCATTCCCCTTTTGTTTGTCCCTGTGGCTAATTCAGGAAGTTGCAGGTAGTGAATGGTTGGCACATTCCACAAATGGGAAGGGACATCATTGGTGTGTACCCTTAGTGCCAAACCTGTGCCTCTTTTTTTCCAGGTAGTAACTCCTCATTTCCTGTTTTGTAATGGAAATGAGTGGGAAGCTTTTGTGTTGATCTGACTCTGGTGAAAGCTATTTCAAGCAATGTGAAACATGAAGCCGCCACTCCCCCCCCCCCAAAAAAAAACCCTGGCATAGCTAATCAAAGGATGGGGTAATAAAATAACGAAAAGTACAATTCAGCAAAGCATTAAAAATTAGCACATTTTCAGATGGAAAATTTGGGTGAAATTCTTTGTTCATTGTATCTCTAATTTGTGCTCTGTATGTATGAGGCTGAAGTTCTGTGTGCTTAGGATTAGTGGTTTTAACAAACATGTTCTCTCTGGAGGTCTGTTATCTTACACAAGCAGCTTGCTGTCTGCTTTGTGTGGCTGCATGAAATTCATCCATTGCAGCATTGCAACATTTTTACTTTTCGTTTTTTGGGGGTGGTTTTTTTTTGTAATGGTGTGAAGCCGGAGGGAGAATTTACGAGACCCTTAGTCACAGTGAGAGAGAAGAAATAGGCCAGTACAAAAGTTGTGGCAGGCAGGTGCTGACTGTCCCATCTTCTATCTAGTCAAATTACTAATGGCCATCATCTTTGTGCCATTTGGCTATTCGTTTTTGTCCACAGAGCTCTAGGGGCAGTATTGGCTAAACCAGCGCTGCTACTTTCCAGCAGATGAATCAAAGTAGGTCTGAGCCTCTAATGCTCTGGAAACCATTTTCATTTAAATTATTTTCCTGTTCTCTGAATCACACAAAATAAACCTGTTTTGACTTCCTCAATCTGTGAGCATTGAACAGGTTAAAAATGGAAACGAGCTAAAAGCTCTGTTTTTCTTTGCCTGAAAAATCCACTGATGCAGGGTGAAATTAAAGGCTATAAATAGTGCCTGTCCCTTCAGCTTCATCGTGCAAACCTCGGCTGTGTGCTAGGATTAGAAGAAGACAGAATGGATTTCTGTGTGGCGTCAACAAGAGCCAAGGATTATGCCCACTGTGAACATTGTATTGTTCATTTCTCACGGGCCCTTGCAGGGAAATTAAATCCTTTCTGATGCCAAAGGTGCAGGTAGCAGAGGCAGCTTTGAGCAGGACACGTGCATTGCAAAGCAATTTTGCACAGTGGCACTTGGCATCTCACGGTGGAGCCACAGTGTTCAGCGTCAGCTGCACTTTAGTACAGGAACACAACAACGCAGCCTTGATCGCAGGAGGGTTCAGGGCTTTCCCTGCTCTAAGCTACAACTGGTATCATCAGCGATGTTCATTACTGTAGAAATGTTTCTAAGTCACTGTTGCGCTGGAGGGGAAACAGTACCCCCCCCTCAATAATTGTTTGTCTAGTACCTATCATGGACACTGGTATTGAGAAGTCTTCACTGAGTTAACAGACCCATGCTGTTAACTGCAGGCAGAAACTCACAATCTCTAGGATTCTGCTTGAGACAAGTCTTCTGTGTTTAGTTCACAAGGGACTATTGAAGGTTGATATGACCTTACCAGGTAGGGATTGTCTGCAGGTGCATGTGTGCCTGCCTACATTTTACCCCACCATCTCCATAGCAGTGGCTATATCTGCTTTGTCCGTACGTGCATCTCCCAAAGTGATTTGAGAACCAGGACCAGTGTATGTTTCTCTTTTATTGCCTGCTAAGTAGGGGCATCCTCTTCTGGAGCCCCCCACCCACCCACCCTCTGAATTGGTGATTTACTAAAGAAACTAGGATTTCCCTCCATATATTGTTTCATTTCAGATTACCCAGGGAATGTCTGTGGTAGAAAAGCAAACAGGAGTTTGCCAGGCTGCTGAGGTATTTACTGCTAAACTTGAAACTACAAAAGCAAGGCCTAAGAAACGGCTTGCCATTCCATTGCAACATTCCCTGAAGGTCAGCAGACTGCTAAAGAACATATATCCATCCTATAATAATTTTTTGCAGCTCTATTCTGTACAAACACACCCACATAAATGGCATGTATATTGGTTTTCTGTAAACAGTGGAGGAAGAGGAGGAGTGTGGAAATTCAAGGAGCAGTTGAGGCAAAATATTAGTTTTCAGTTGTGTTTTTGTACATCAAATTATTATGGAACATAGGTACCTTGAAAACCATGTTCCACCCAGAGCTGACTAGTTTGTTTTGCAGAGAGCCTGTAATAATCTCTCAGACATGCAAAATACCCCATTCACTTTGAAATGACAGCAGGTTGTGAAGCAGTCTTGTACCACGTCTCATAAAAATCTTTGTTTTAGCAGGTGTTATGGGTAATCGGCAAGATTGTGTCTACCTATAAGCAGAACCATAGTGTGTCAATAACAAGATAACTGTTTTGAACCTCTCCAGCGAACTGGGCTGGCTTTGGGTTGTTTGAAGGAGGCATGTCCTAATGATCAGCTCACATTACATTTCTTTTTCACATGTTGATGCTCCTCCCTTTCTGATAGCTATTAAGGGCAAACTGTCATGCCCTTCCCCTCCTCTTTTCTTTCTTTCCTTACTTTTGTTGCTGTTGTTCTTTATCAGAGCTGGTCCTGTGTCTTTTGCCAATCACCTGTGTTTGGCTTTGGCATGGCAAGTTACTTCAGTGGTTTTTGAGGGTATATTTTACACATCTAAAGAGTGTACACTTTCATTTAAGCACAGGATAGGCTCTTACTGACTTCTGATAAGTTTACAGAGAGGGAAAGCATAAGGAAGATGGAAGTATGCCTGAGCAGATGAAAGCTATATTGTTGAAATACCTAAGTGCATAGGTTCTGGTAAACAGATTAATTATTGAAGAAAAATTGCTTTCTTCAAAGAGATCAATACATCAGTGTGGTGCTTTCCTACTGAGACAGCTAACCCTTGTGTAACATTTCTAATGGTTATATTTTAAGCTGTTTCAAGATTCTCCTCTTTGGATGTGCCGCACTAGGATATCCTGTTCTTCAGAAGTTTATCAGCTTGATATTACTGCTTGAAAAATCTGAAATATTGGAATTATGGCTGCTAGATGACCATTCTTTGTAAAGCTGACTGCAAACAAATACTAATAAGTGATCAGTTTTTAATCTCTCAGTGGCTGCTAGTGATTAGGAAGAGTGTTTCCTGAATAGGGAATTTGCCAGCAAGATGGAGTCTGCATGTGTCAATGTCAGCTGATCTGCAGGGAGTTCAATCCTGCTTTCTGCAGGGACTGGCTGGCACACCTGAACCAAACGGGATTCAACTCGATATGTATCAGTTGATGCATTGGGGGGGGGGGGTCTTTCCAATCCTGTTTCCTGAATCTGCATCTCTACCTGCCCCATCCCTGACATCCTATGATACCAGGTGTGTGGCAGGTGGGCATGGTTTCAGGAATATAGCTTTGAGGGTCTAATGGTGGGGAGGTCTGGCAAGCCAAGTTTGGCCTGCAGGCTGGAGATTCCCCACCCCTGGTATAAAGATTCCCCACCCCTGTGGTCATTTGTGCAAAAGAAAAAGATGGTTGTGGGGAATGGACATGCCTTTTTTTATGTACCCCTACCCGCGGAAGCCCAGCAGCTACAAACAGGGATGAGTGTGCCAGTACAGAAAGTATAATGTTTGCAAGAGATTGTGTCTACTGTAGCGTGTGACAACACATGTGTGTGTTTGCATACTGATTGGGTTATATATAATTGGTCACCTGATCTGGCTTGAAAAACATCAACATGGTACCTTATAGTAAGCCTGGATTTTTCTGCTTGGAGATAGACTTCAGATAGATGCTAAGAGTCATAGGGACTAGGTAGTGCCAGTATGGCAGTCTCAGATTTTTATTTTATGTTTTACTACATAGGTCTTTTAACCAGAGGTACCAAGGATTGAACATTGGACCTTCCAAATGCAAAACATGTGTTTCACTCCTCCAGTAGAGCTTTTCTCTTTGACCCAGACAATTCTGTCAAAACTGACTGCTGCCAGCAAGTAATGAACCCATAACTCTTTAGGTACAGATCGTTCACAGCACTGCTGTCTGAGATCCTTTGTGGACATGTCTGCAATTCAGGATGTCTCCTGCTGCTACCGTTGAACAGTGTAGCTGCAGCAAAAGCATAAGAAAAAGTTTTCTTTATTCATGTAGGAATTCCATGGCAGTTTTACCTACACAGAAGTATATCCCCAACCAAGAAGAAAACTGTAATATGTAAGCCAGCTATGTGTTCTGGCTCACTAGAGCATTAATTTAAGCAGCTGAACCCAGGGCAGGACTCCTTTGTTCCATTGTCAATGGAAATTGGATCAGTGTTTTGGTGTTTGAATTTCCACCACAGTCACAAAAGTAGTTCTGACAGTCACTGCAAGCTATAAAAAGTGTTGATAATGGGTCCTTAAGGATATTTCAGCCATGCAAATAAGTACACAAAAGTACACAAAAATGAGGCTTGTGAAATGCACCTGCTTGATTATCTGGAGGCGATTAATACTTGCCACAAGTCACCAAGGGAGTGGCTATTTACAATCCTGACATTATTATTCCCATAATGCATATGCAACCCTGCTGCTGCCTCTAGTGCATGAACAAATTCAGTGAACAGGCAGATGGTCACTCACCATGCAATCACAGCCATTCTCTTCTTTAAGGGGAAATTTACATTCTGTATTTTTTTTTTAAGTCACGAGAGAAAATATCTACAGAAGCTTCTGAAAAGACTGTCCAGAATTTCCTAATACCAACTGCTTCTGTAGAGAACCACCCCCCCCCACTCCATCATTATTGAGGAGCATATTGCATTTCAGTTTTTCCTACTATGACCTATTAATTTTTTAAAAAATGGTTACAGGGCAGGGATGGACCTTGGTAATATGGCAGCATGTGTGAGGCCAAAATCTTACACCCTTCCCCCAACCCTCGCACTGCCTTCTCAAAGCTGGTTAAGGGAGGCACTGGGATTTGGGAAGGAGGTGTGGCGCCCTGGCAGGGTTCTAGAGCCTTCCTTCCCCTTTCCCAAAGCAGAGCAGATACTAACTAGGCTTTGGGAAGGAGGTGGGATGATTTTAGGACTCTGTCAGAGCCCTCACACCTCCTTCCTGCTTACTAGGCTTTTGGAAGGAGGTGATAAAACACCCTCTCAGATTGTCGCCCTGAGTGGCAGAACCAGTCACAGTACCCTAAATCTGCCTCTGTACAGGGACTACCATGTATCTCAGTGCTATCTATCTTCTTCCATAGTTTCATCGCCAGTAGTCATGCATGTGGTCATGCATAGGGCAAAACAGCACAGAGATCCAAATATAAAACAAAGTATATCTTTTATTTATGATTTTTATTAAAATCAACAGATGGTATATGTGTGCAATGAAAATGATCAAGAGAGTGAACTAACTCCTCTTTGGGGGGGGCAATAGTTTTACTTTGGGTGGAATTCTGTCCCCTAATTGAACTAAAACTCTGATCCAATATGATGGAAAAGAATGTCCATCAGCTGACAAAATCCAGTGGTGGATTTTGGGCTTTCAAATGTCAGTGGCGTCCTATGTGGCACCAAAATTTGGCGCCCTCACCTCCTATTCTACATCATTGTTGAGGTGCCCCCTGTGACACCCTCTCAGCTTGGCGCCCAGAGCAGGTGAACTGGTTGCACTCCCCTAAATCCGCCTGTGCCAAATAGAATCTGCTTTGACTCCTGGACATCAAGATAGAAACCTCACTCACATAACCATCTCCTGTATGAAATAATGCAAACAATGGCACTTTTAACTGTCACTCAGGCAAGCTGGTGATCCACTATAGCTCCTAGGAGTAACACAAAACAGTTGACATAACATCCCTTATCTCTTTTCCACATAAAAACCTTTATACCTTTTGAAATAAAAACTTTGCCTCAGAAACAAGATTTCTCCACAGCCTCTCATTCTTCTACGTATCACCTAAATAGTAGGTGTCATTTTATATACTCTTTATCATATACAGTATATCTCTTATGAGAGATTGTATGGTGCAGTTGTAAAAGCATGAACCCAGGAGCTGGAGACCCACGACTCAAATCTCAGTCAACCATGAACTCACTGTGTAGCAAAGCAAACTACTTTTCTTCAACCTGATGCGGAAGGTGGGGGCAACCCATAGTAAGCGGAACTTATGAGTTTGTTACAGCAAGAATTACTGAGAAAATGTACGTGATATATAAACACTGGGATTGTTGTTAGATGATATCTACAAAATATATAATGTGGGTAGAAAAATACTACTGTTCCTAGATATCCATTCAGTCAGATAAACAGATGGAAGAGTACAAACGGTTCTCAGAGAGCAGGAAATATGGACTTATGCCTACAGCCTGATTTGAATGCCAAATAAATTTTATGAAATAAGCCATAGAGGGGAACCTGGTGTAACAGATTCATGTAGTATCAGAAAATGTAAAATACATTGGATCATTAATTTAGTACTTTGCAATTTCATGTGGTTATATTAATTTACAAGGTGTTTTTTTGTTTTTTTAAGATCAAGCATCACATAGGGAGCTTGCAGCAATTCTTCAGGATTTCGGACACAGGCATTTGCTAGACCTATCTGGATATGCCAGAAATTGTACTTGGGACTTTTTGCATGCAAAGCATGTGCTCTATCATGCATAGATTTATGGTGACTGTTTTGTATTAAAACTAGCAAACACAAAAACCTTCCCTAAAGATAAACTAAAAAAATAATAATCCAGCCCCGGTTTTCTGAGCTCTGCATAATTAAAATACTCCTCTTTCTCAAACTCTTAACTCCCTAACTGTGCTTTAGGCACAGTCTGTCCCTTGCTCCCACCTTAGCAAAGGGGCTAATTTGTGCATGAGCACAGCCCAGCAAGCTTTTTCTTTCTATCAAAAGCAGTGTTAAAGCTAGAAGAAAATGTGTTCCCTTCCTCTCAGAGAAAACCACTCCATATTTTTCTTTCTTTCTGGCAGCAGTGTTGACCATCACAACCCAGTTATCTTGGTTTTTGAGCATTCTTTATTTAGCCCTGGGTGTTCAAAATGAAGGTTGCAGAACACCATCAGTTTAAGAACCTGACCCAACATCTGACACTTGTATGTTTTTAATCAGGAACCTGGGGTGAGGGTGGGAAAAGAGAATTATTATCCTGCTTTCTTTCTTTTTACCCATATATATGCCTCTCACCCGTGAGACCAGAAATACATACACAATAGAATCATATGGTATAAGGCAGTGGTGTCCAAACTTTTTTCAAAGAGGGCCAGATCTGATGAAGTGAAGGGCCACGAGGGCCGACTAAAGAGTCAACCAAAGTTGGTGACCTTTTTTTAGGATTGAAGTTGTTAAGCTTCTTTTAGGGTTGAATTTGTTGGGCTTCTTCTAGGATTGGAGTTGTCAAGGTTTTTTTTAGGATTTTACTCCAGGAAATAAACTGCCACAGGGACCGGATTAAACCAACTGGCAGGCCAGATTAGGCCCCCGAAACGGACTTTGGACATGCCTATTATAAGGGGAGTTGTCCTGTTTCCTCTGTGAGCTAACTGCGGTTGGTACTGAAAGTCTGCACTGCAGGCCTTATTGACTGCAGTGTAAAATGGACCAGCTTAAGCCACCAGCTGAGTTATGTTTAACTGGCAATCTTGGTGAAAACTGGAAAAGCCCAGGGTTAGAAATGCACCACTTTTGGCAGCAGAAGTTTGATGAGGTAACAGGAATAGAAAGGTAACTTTCATGATGATCCAGTGTCCCGTACACCAGTTCAAATGGCACCGAGTTAGGGTTTACCTTGGTGCAAGGGATATTGGATTGTCCTGTTGGTTAAAGGTAGAGGGACCCCTGACCATTGGGTCCAGGCATGTCCAACTCTGGGGTTGCGGTGCTCATCTCGCGTTACTGGCTGAGGGAGCTGGCGTACAGCTTCCGGGTCATGTGGCCAGCATGACAAAGCCGCTTCTGGCGAACCAGAGCAGCACACGGAAATGCCATTTACCTTCCCGTCAGAGCGGTGCCTATTTATCGGTATCTACTTGCACTTTTGACGTGCTTTCGAGCTGCTAGGTGGGCAGGAGCTGGGACCGAGCAACGGGAGCTCACCCCATCGCAGGGATTCAAACTGCTGACCTTCTGATCTGACTCCTATGGTGAAACCCCCAATGACACAAGGGGTAAGCAAGGAGCACAGCATGCTTTGTGTTCATTTGGTTTCTTTTCTTTTTAGTGTGGGGTGTCTGGCAGGGAATTTTTACAGCTGGAAAATCTGGTTTTTAAAAAATCTGGGTTTGAAATTGCCCACTGCCTTCTCCCATTCAGTCAGACAGTCAATCAATCAATCAATCAATCAGGAATGCAAGGATGGGCAGGGCAGGATTAAAGACAGCACAAGGCAGCAGCAGCCTATTATTGTAACCATCTTTAGCTTGCTTCATAGTGAAAACGCAAGAAGTTAAAACAGAAACAAAGGGACTTGCCAGAATTAAATTCTTGGTCGTCATGGTGACTATAGCTACTTCATTTGTCGACTGCTGGCTAATGGTATTAAAAGCTGCCGAAAGGTCTGATGCTTTCCCAATAATTCTACAGAGGTTCAAGACCACAGAAACAGGGACATAATTTGTTATAAAGCTCTTGTCATCATGATAGTTTTGTCACAGTAAGGAATGATGTATCTTGGGTGGATGTTTTTTTTTAAAAAAAAAGTTATGCTCTTCCCTCTTCATCTCTTGGTCATCCACTAGACAACCAAGGCTGCTTCACTGTCCAACTGCATCTGTCTTTTGCTGCCCAGAGTGGTGACTGGGGCAACCCAACCAGATGGACGGAATAATAATAATAATAATAATAATAATAATAATAATAATAATAATGCTAAAGCCGTCAGGTTCAGCCCCCTATATCTCTATTTAAAAGGACCTCATAATAATGTAGGACAGTAACACAGCCAGCAGAAGCCAGATGAAGAAGCCAGAGTGTTATAGCTATTTACAGTAGCTGGAGATTCTGGAGATGGAAAAGGCATTCCCCTCAGCTTTAATCATCCCCCTCCATGATACTTTCTCTAAGTCATCAGGAGCTTGTGCAGCTCATTTCCCTTTCTTTCTTTGGCTTCTAATGATCCCTCTCCTTTATTTTATTGATTTACTTATTACATTTCTATATCCCCCTTTCCCTTGAAGGAACGCATGGCAGTGTACATGGTTCTTCTCCTCCTCCACATTTTATCCTCACAAGAACCCTGTGAGGTAGATTAGGCTGACATATGATGACCAGCCAAAGGTCACCCAGTGAGCTTCATGACCGAGTGGGGATTCAAACCTTGGTCTCCTATGTCATAGTCCAACAATCTAAACATTGTAGCACACTGGCTCTCAACTTACACATGAACATTGCATATGTGGCATGTTTAATTATAAATAATGAATCCGCTTGCCTCAAGATTTCTTCAAACCCCTTTTACCCCATTCTCTCTGTATAGGCTTTACTGTCATCAGTGTTCAAACTTAAAGGTTTATGGCAGGGGTTGTTTTTTTTAAAGGGTTTTAAAAAATATCATTTTCTTTTAATTCAAAACCTAAGTGTTCCCCAAATATGTAGAAGCAATTACAGTGGTACCTCGAGTTACCAACACCTCAGGTTACAAATGCTCCAGGTTACAAACTCCGCTAACCTGGGAGAATTACCTCGAGTTGAGAACTTTGCCCCAGGATGAGAACGGAAATTGTGTGCAGGCGGCGCAGCAGCATTAAGAGGCCCCATTAGCGAAAGCACACCTCTAGTTAAGAACAGTTTTAGGTTAAGAACGGACCTCCAGAACGAATTAAGTTCATAACTAGAGGTACCACTGTATCTTATTTTTGTGTGGCTCACTTTCACTTCCAAAAAGATAGGCACTTAACCAGCTAAATTCTCTATTAGAGGCTGCCAGCCAGCCATGCTCCCCCACCCCACCCGGGATACACCATTCCCCTTCCACCTACCAGTTTTCCACCACCTCTAGCAATATTTCTGTGGTCACTGAGGCTACGTCCACATGAGTGGCTTAAAATGCAGGGAGGTTGTTCTATCCGTGCCCCCTTCTCCAGTTGTCTTACAAGTTGTAGTATCACTTGCTCTACACAATAAACCTACAGGATACATAAAGATTGTGGCTAACATCATGCACACTTGGCTTCAAACACTAGTGGGAGCATACTGGCGCTGGAGTTGACAGTAATGTTTACAGAGCGTGAGCATTCTCAGTCATCGTTGGAAGGTGGTGCCTCTTAGTTTTTCTCCTTTTTTATTTTTGTACTTCTGCAACCCTTGGGGTCACTCTTAAGTCTGATACCTGACTCTTATTTCCCAGTGGTCCTGTTTGGCTCCAGTCCTGTTGGCACTCATCACTGAATTCACCATTAGATGGAATCATGATGAATATGACTGAGGGGAGGAGATGAGTTCAAACAATCTAAAGCTTTTAAAATTCAAGGCAAGTGCTTCAAAGTTTGCCCAGAAGGCTATAGGATGCCATTGTAGGCTGATGTAATGTTCACGTGGTAATTTCTTGGCACTTTTGCTATGGAAGGTACAGTACTAGATGAAAGTTCAACAAGTGAAGAGGGTATTATTCCACCATCTACACAACCAGATTCTCTTCAGGTTGAATAACGGATAAAGAAATGCTGAGATTCTTCATTTAATTACTTCAGTTTATATTCTGCCTTTTCAACTGCTAGGTGCTCTTCATCTGTTGTTTTTTTTTTTTTTTTACCAGACTAAGCAATCTGGTAAAACTGTTTTGGAGACAGAGCACTGTTGGTATGGACCTATACTATAATGTGTTTTTTTTGAATAATTAGCAATGAAATATGTACAACAGTTTACATAGCCACGTGCAAGTGTAGCATTGTAACACTTGTTGCACCTTTGTTTCAAAATTTGTGAAAAAGCTAAAAGTTCAATGCACTGAAATGAACATTCACTTGCCACAGTCCATTGCGACTTCTGAACTGGCCCACTGAATATAAAGTACTGGACCTGGAATCTCCCAAGCACTGTATATCTAAAGGCTTTCAATCTAAGGCACAACACAGAAAAAGAGAAGGGGAAACAAGCAACTCTTAAAGTTGCATGGCCGTTCATATATTGTCCAGCTAGAATGGAAATGGTTGCCTGAGTGGGGTGGGGGTGGGGGGAGAGAATGGCTGCTGGTCTCTCAGCCAACTGATGGAGTGGGCCTGATCTCATTTCTCCTTTTCCTCTGCTGTAGCTAGGTGAAATGGTGACTGATAGATCCTGCAAACTTCCCATTGTTTTTAGGGCTTTGGTTAGAAGACTGTCTCAATAAATTATGCTCACCATCCTTCCTCTACTTCTCCCAAAATAAGAATATCCATTGCATGTATGTGACTCTTTTTCCTTAAATGTTTTGAATGGTGTTGTTTTCATTGACAATATTGGACTAATAAGCCATGGGCTGAGGACCATTACTGTGTCATGTAATTTTCACCATCTGGGTAGTACTTTATCTCTGTGAAATTATATAGCAAATAATCCCATTGACCTTAGGCTAAGGTTCTCAACAAGATTTCACATGGGGAGTGTTTTGTTTTGTTTTTGGTCAGGATGCATTTAAAGACATGAGCCCCAAACCAATTTTACACCCTGCCAGTTTGCGTTTGCTTCTACTGTGGTTGCTTCATTTGCAGCCAAGGGGCTCAAAAGGACTGGAACAGATCCCCTGTATAGTCCAATAATTATTAGGCATCATGTATAAAATGCAAGCTATTTGGTGGAAAACTGGTATAGATTACACACACACACACACACACACACACTCCTTGAGCATATTCCAGCCAAAGTTAAAAATGGTGTGAGAATGTTAGTTTGTGTTGCCTTGTCAGTTCCCTATCTCTCTCACTCACTCTCTCCCATACACACAGAGGTTTCTCTGCTTCACACATTTCTATGGTGTGTAACCTAAATTCAGGGTGTGTGGGGAGGAAGCAGCTGTGATAACATGTTGTCATTGCCTTTGCTAATAGAACATGATGCTTCCTATCTTTTCCCATCCGCAAATGGGGGAAGTGGTGCAGATAGGGCCCTGGGATTGGTTACAATCTAGAGAAATCACAAAGCAGATGGATATTGAGCAGATAAGCGTTAATCTGCCCTGGGAGAGGATTAATCAGGTGAAATATGGCTCTCTGTGTGTGCATGTGTGGTGGATGGGGGAGGAGATGGTGGGCAGCTGGTTTGCCTGTCATCTCTTCAGCTCCTGATTTCGTAGTCCTTGTTTTTGTACTATGATGTGAAAGAAGAGAGTTTTAGTCATCTAATTTTCATTGACCATCAAACGCCTGGCAAGGGGGAATGTTTCATACATTCTATACAGATAACTATTTATTCTGCTAGTACAATGTTTAAAGAAACTCTGTTCATATTCTACATTCAGTGAACAAAATATTCTTCCCTCTTTCCTCTTTTGCTTAAACAGCTTTGCTTTAGTTTACAAATCTGCATGTTTTGTTTTTCCAAACAAATGCAGCAGTTGCACTATAGTTGCACTCAGTGCATCTAGGCCCCCCCATTTCTTACTGTTTGTTGGCATTAATTAATTAACATCTGTCACCAAATAACATTTCTCCACACAGAGGACCTACCACTTGCTTGATCTTCTTCTTGCTTCGAACATAGCTGAAGAAACCTTTTAAAATTATTTTTAACCTCTCTTGCAAGTCTGAGCTCATTCTGAGCTTTGGCCCACCTGACCTTCTCCCCACAAATGTTGGGTATCCGTGTGTATGTCTCCTTTGTGATTTCCCCTTTCTTCCATTTCTTATATGTGCCCTTTCTAAATCTCAGCTCATCTGTAAAGTCCTTATGCAGCCACACTGGTTTCTTTAGATGCCTCCCACTTTTCTTTCTTGTTGGAATTGTCTGCCTTTGTGCCGTCAGTATTTCACCTTTAAGAAACTCCTATCCATCTTGGACTGACTCCTTTCTCTTTGAGTATTTCTCACCAGGGGATCTCACACCCAGCAGTTCCTTAAGCTTTTTGAAATCAGCCTTCTTAAAGTCCAGAGTGCATGCCTGACCACACTCGGCTTTCCTTTGCCTGTGTATAATGAAACTCAAGAGGACACTTCATCCCAATGTTCCCAGTACTTCCACTTCATCAATCAGTTCCCCTCTGTTAGTAAGGACCAGGTCTAAGATAAATGATCGCCTTGTTGCTTCTTCCACATTCTGGGAAATGAAATGGTGAGCAAGGCAATTCAGGAATTTGTTGGAACTTACCTTCTTGGCAGAGTTTGAGTTCCAACAGATATTGGGGTAATTGAAGTCTCCCATGACTACCATATCTCTCCTTTTTGAATGTTTGGTCATTTGCTCTAGGAAGCTATCATCCAAGTCTTTGGTTTGGCTTGGTGGTTTATAGCAGACACCCACAGTAAGTTCACTGTTTTTTCAAATGCCCACCCTAAATTGTGCCAGGCCTGAAATGGGTTGAATGTAGTCTAGACCTAGTTGCAGCATGGTACAGAATTATGTTCTTCATATTCTTACATGCCTTTTCAGCTGGCAAAACTAAACTTGGACTACTACTTTTTTTAATGTTATCAAAGCTACTAGCATGTTGAGTCACCTGTGGATTCCCCATCACTACCACACTTGGTGGAGTGAAAAGGTTAATATGGTGAGTCACCCATTGTTCTTTTGTTAAAACTAAGCATGTGGTTGTTTGTGGTTTAATTCATGATAATAAATTCTGATACATTTTTTTTGGCCAGTTTCTGTAAGAGTGTTTAGTAGTGGTGAATATACTTCTTTTCTTCATGTCTGTAGCTTTTGAGTGTCCAAACTTGTTTTACTGATTTCCTGTGGTCAAACAGTTTGCCATAGTTTGAAGTGGCACATGGAGTTGGGGAAATAAATGCTGCTGAGACATCAGGTTATTAAAACTAAGGGGTCATGCTGGGAAAATAAATTGCCACCAGCATGTACTGAAGTAGAAATATTTGTTAAGTTGCCTGCAGCTATGGATTTATTTATTTATTTTTGCCCTTTTACAAATAATAAATACTTACATTTCCCTTTCACTGTTATCACTTTTTATTTTTATTGGTAATTCAGAAAATAATGCTTCTTCCAATCTAGTTTTGACCTCTTGCTCATGGAGGGAACCTTCTGTGTTTCTCTTCCTGTGTGAAGAGAGTGCTATATGAACTATTTAATCTCAGCCAGCAATATAAAGAAATAATAAAGACAGAGGAAACAGGTACTTACATGAGGAAATGTTTAAAGTTACTAGGCTTACAATAAAGCCTTGAATGTTCACCACAGCTGCCTATTTAATAGCTTCAGCCAAAGCTTGCTAACAAGAACAGATACGACACTAGATCAGCTCCAAAGTGGCTCCTTTCTGTCCTTTAATTGTTCTTCAGCCAGCTTAGTTCCAGAAAATGTCTTGTTATGCCTGTTAAAACTACCTTTAATAAAAGTAAATTACTTCCCTTATTCCCTCTATCAAAACTCAAGTAGTTGTGTTCCTCTCAGTTTGGAAGCAAAACAAAGCCAGCAAAAAACAAGAGCTTTCCATACATACGTAGGTACACAGAAGTGCTATATGTTTGTAAATTAAAATAATAATAAATATCAAAGACAGGAACTAGCAGCCTGCTGCTACCTTTCATAGGACAGGGAAACACACGCTGCTACTCAGTCACAAATATGTTAAGACCCTGGATTTCTCCATGTTTTCTACAAATGACTCTTACTTCAGCTCTGGAGAAGGGTAAAAAAGAGGGGTGTCTAGCAGAAGAGTTTGGAAGATTGGGTGGGTCTGTTAATTATGTTTATGGATGAAAGTAGTGGAGGCACAAGCCTCGTTTGCATGACATGGCAAGCCATATTATGGCTTAACAAATGCAAGGGAACCTGGAGAGGCATTTATAGATCCCTTGCTCCTCTGTTGTTGTTTTTTGTGTGTGCTAAGCTAAGTCAACGTTTGGTTTAACATACCATCCAAAATAGGGCTTGTGGCTAAGCTCCTTCCTCCCTAAACACAAGCTGTAGTTATTCTGAAACCCCGGAGAGCTGCTGTTTTTCAGTTCAGACAAATACTGAGCTGGACAGAACTTTGACTTTGCTCTGACTTTGTATAATGCAATCACCATTTTTCCTAATCACCCTAGAATTCTCAGCAAGAGCTCAGGTGCTTTGGAAGTTTGCTGAGTTCAGGCACTTAAGCTTGGAGGGGTTCAGCCACAAGTCAGTTAAACTAGCAACTTATAGAGCATGCAGGGAAATTGCCAAAGCCTTCATAGTTGACAGTCTTCTAAAGTCTTTTACAACACTTATTTAGGACTGTAATCTGAATGAATGCAAACATTCAAAAACTTATATATAGCAATATTGCAGCAGAGCACAGAAAGCTAAAAAAAACAAAAACTTGCCTTCCATCATTGACTCCCCATAGTCTGCCTGCTGGCACAGAATCTGTTGCACTATCAAACATGTTGCTCTAATAGCAAATGCGTGTGGGCAGAGCTTGATGCACAACTATTAAACTAATGGGGGAAACATAAGCCCTATTGACTGAAATATGGTCTTACTTCAATCAGACACCTTCCAATATCCCGAAGTCCCTGAAATGATTATGTTAAATGAAATACGTTGCTGAAGTTAATATGTGCCACAATGCCAGATATTTTCCCCCATTCATTAGGAGAACTGTTTATGCTGCTCAGTTAATAAACCATATGGGAAACAACCCTACTAGAAAAGTTAACCAACAAATTGCAATTAACACGAGGACAAACGAAAGAGGATGCCTTCACCCTTGTATGGCTCCCCTTTATGACATACACAGCCCCAAAAGACAACAACATAAGCCCCCGACAGCATACAAATTGACATGGCTAATTTTACCCTACAACTCCCTCCCCATCAACATATCAGCAAAACTCACTGCAATCAACCAAATGCAACCAACCATATCCTGAGCTTTACAATCTCTCTCACCACCAATGAAAACTAATAAATGAATAGATGAACAACCTATCCACGTGACGCTGACACAAAAACAGTGCACCTACACCAGGGGTCTGCAACCTTTAAGACACAAAGAGCCACTTGGACCCGTTTCCAAAGGGAAAAACAACAACTGGGAGCCGCAAAACCATTGCGACATTTAAAACAAATATAAAGCTGCATATATTGTTTCTTACCTTAATGCAATAATAATAAATAACGTATAGGAGCCAATGCAAAGTATAATTAGTAAAAACAACAAGAATAAGTTATTACTTTTTTGCATTGACTCAGGGGCGTACCCAGGATCAAAACTGGGGGGGGGGGCGCAAGCCATGGTCGTTCAGGTTGTGACATTTCAGCACGGAAAGGCGAATGAAACCAAAATTTTAGGGAAATTATATATAATTATAGCAGTGCTTTATTACAGTAGTTATTACAATTATTTGCTTGGTTTTTTTTAAATTTTTATTCTAGTTACATGTCTTATACCAGGGGTGGCCAACTCCCAAGAAACTGTGATCTACTTTCAGCAGTGATCTACCCCCGTTTTTTGGGGTTCAGCTCAAAGTTGTTTTTTGGGGGGTGTGGTGGGTGGGAGAGAGGGCTTCCCCCTCTAAGATAGGTTGGCAAGCGAACTAATAAAGAAAGAAAAAGGGGGGGTGGGAATGGAAAAGTGGGGTGGAAAAATATAAATTGGGGGTGGGGTGGGGAGAATATCTATTAAAATATGTAGTAGTTTAAAAAAATAAAAATAAAGGGGGGAAATCTTTTTCTTCTTTTTCCTTTTTTTGAAAACAAAAACAAAAGGGGAAGAGAAAAGAAAAAGGGGGGATAGAGGGAGAAAAGGGTAATAATAAAAATTCAAATAGAGTGGCTGCAGCAGCTGTGGGGGGTGTTTGTTTGTTTTTCGTTTGTTTGTTTGTTTTAAAATGGGATTTCTCCCCTTGGATTAAAAAAGGAGGGGAGGAAGAAAAAGAGAGGGGGGTGGGAGAGCAAGCAAAAAAGCAAAAAACAGGTTTTTTTGGGGGGGGAATCACGCCAGGCACTGCAGCGCGCCGGCCTTGGGGCTCCGGGCCCCCGAGCCGCCCTTGGGGCCATCTTGAGCATGTACACCGCCCGCAGCGAGCGCTGTCGAAGCACCGGTTGGCAGAGGTTTCAGAAGCAGCCCAGACGTTTTCGCCGCCCCCGCCCCAAAGCAGCTCTACTTCATCCTGTCAGCGACCATCACCGCCCTCCTGTCACGGCGACGCCTGACCCGCTTGCTCCGCCCTCCACGCGGCTGCTTTGAAAAGGATTCCGCCCGACAGAGGCCGCTCAGAACAGGGGCCGCTCCAATCGCCGCCACCACCTCCCGCCGCCTTTATTATCCCGACTCTTTTTTTTCTCTCTCTCTCGATAACTCGCAAAGCCCAGCTCCTTCTTCTCCCCGCCCTAACGCCACCCTCATTGGCATGTTCCCCTCAAACAGGAACAGGCATCCCGGCGGCTCATTGGCCGGACGAAGCATCGCTCTCCCGTGCCCGCCTCCCGCCTTCATCCTCAGTGGCTACCTCGGCGGTAAGGCCCCGGCTCCGAGCCTATGCGCCAAGGCAGGCGATCTGTCCTGCCAATCGGCACGCTGAGGTGGTAAAAGCTCAGCCCTCCCCACACGCTTATTGGTGTGAAGAAGTCGCTTCCTCTCTCTGGGAGTGGTCAAGGTGGACATCAATCTTGGGTCTGTCCTCGGGAACCCCGAGAGGGCTGAGAAAGACCGCCCAGCTGTTCAACGTTGATGCGGATTATTCATGGTTTTTTTGGCCCTTTTTTGCCAATAACCATTTAATTATTATTGAAAGGGCATTGAAAGGGGGCATGCCGGAGCCGCGGGAGACCTGTCAGAGAGCCGCATGCGGCTCCGGAGCCGCAGGTTGCTGACCCCCGACCTACACTATGCAAAAGAAGTAAGTCATTACTCCCCCTTCTTTGTCCCACCTCTCTCTCTCCACCTCTTTCTCCCCTGCAACCTAACAATGCCTATGATAACAGTATCTCACACTTTTTGTTCCTCTCATTAAAAAAAAAACCCCCAACACAAATCTAAACTAATGGGTCACAGTAGTGCTCCTAGATATATCTCAAAAAAAATACCTACCCCTTTATAGGTAGTAATAACTTTCTATCTGACAATATCTAAGAACAGCTGAATAGTCTTAAACAAAACCCTTCTACTTTGACACCTTCTTGCACTGTTCAGCTGTTGTAATAATGCCAGGATGAAGTCAGTAGAAAGGGAACTGGAAACTTGGCACAAGGACACTTGAGGTCTTTGGAAGTCTCCCCACCCCTCCCTCCAGTGCTTGATCAGAACTTTAAAAAGGCTTCCCTTAAAATGAGCACTCTCCACCACTCTCTATTTCTATGGTCCCCCCCCCCCCCGATTTTTTAAATGTAATTACTTCTGGTTTTCTGTCTTCTTACTGTTAGAAATGTCACATTGTTTAGTTATCAGCACGCTTACTCGGAGAAGTTTATTAAACGTGATGTGGTGTTTCTGACATAGCGGTCTGAAAAGCAAAATGGATTTCATGGCTGGGTTCATAAAATGTGCCTCTTTGTATGGGTGGATTTAATTGGACAGTTTCGTATTTAGGAAAATTGCTCCCTGAAAGGCATAGTGTGGGTGGGCAGATGGTGTCAGTCAGAACAGAGGGGAAAGAAGATCCGGCTGAGTGACTATATGGGCTAAGCACAAAGCAAAAGGAAGACACTCTTCAAGCAAAGCAATTGCTTGCTCTTGCCTGTGTGCATGCATTCAGTGGACCTGTGACATGGTTTATGCTTTTAATTGTGGTACAATTCTGTATTTCTGATTTGGGGATACAGGGATGTTTTCCTGGTTTTAGAGACTGCTTGTGTTCATTCCCAGTGTAAGGATGGTAGCTCACTGGTAGAGCATCTGACTTGCGTACAGAAGGTCCCAGTTCAATTCCCAGCATCTCCAAGCAGGGCTGGGACTGTCCCCTGTCTAAAACCCTGGAAAAACTACTGGTAGTTTAGAGCAGACCAGGTATCTTCAACCTTTTCAGTCTCAGTAGGAGTCCAGTCAAGCTCAGCGCAGGTGTGATTGGATGGTCTTGAATGTTACCTGAGGAAGTCTTTGTGCAGAAGTTTATAATTACCCCTTGTGAGGGCAAAGGCATTGACAAGTTTTCTTTTACAAAAAAGGCATGGTAGGTTTTCCTTTGATGGGATAACTTGTGGAGAAACTTGTTTGATTATACACCAAACAGAATTTTACATTAGATATCAGTTTTACAAAAAAAAGTATATTCTTCTCTTACTTGATGTCAGGGACTGGCTGGATGAGGAGTGGTGGTGGAAGCCGCCTGACCAAGAGCCCCCCAGGCAGGGGCCTAGCAAGGGGGGGCGGGACGCCCAGTGTTTCATAATGGAGGGGGTGACAAATTATCAAGGAACATTTTTTTTTAAATGCCTGCTCCGAAGGTCTTATCTTACTATACTAGGGATTATATAGCTATATATGAAATTTCATGCATATCGGTTAATATCTTGACCCTCCTCCACCAAAATAGCTGTTCACTTGGCTGTTTTCCTATGTCATGAAGGCTGAAATTTCAGTTCAGAGAACACTTACTGTTCCCAACCCTAACCCTGTGGAAAGCCATCTAATTAGACTTTAATTTGATTTTGAGATGTTTTTAGGAGGTAATTTAATTATTGTTTGATTTTATACCAATGTTATGTTAGCCACCCTGAGCCCGACTTTGGCCAGGGAGGGTGGGATATATAAAAAAAAGTTTTTTTATTATTATTACTTGTTATTATTCCTTTGTAAGAAAATATGAAATAACTTAAAACCATTTTTGCGGGGGGGGGGAATCAATGGGGGGGTTTGACAAGAAATTTTACGCACCAGGTACCACCTGACCTTCCCATGCCTCGGGGGGGACAAAATTTTTTTTGCCCCCGGGTACCAATTTACCTTGCTACGCACCTGCCCCCTGGGGCAGCACAGAGGGAGAGGATTTAGATCCTGTCTCCTGGTGGTGGGAAAGCAGTCACACCCCAGAGGAGGGGAAGAGCTGGGAAGTACTGGAGGCTTGGAGCTTGGAGGATGATGAAGAGGAGGCATGAGGGGAATGGAGTTGAAAGGAAGTGATATCAGAAATGTGGTAATGTTGAGGGACAATATTTATAAAGAACAAAAATCATCATATAATTGTTTTAAGTACTGTATACTCCATCATGTGCTGAATTGGCCTAACAAACATTTGTGCTAACCCTGTATAAAAAAGAATATAGCTTTCAGCATTTTGAAGTAAATATCAAGATCACTCAGAAATGCAAATTTCATATATCTATAATATAGTTATTGCCCTGGATGTGCGTTAATGGATTATTTTAGCAAAGGGAGGCAGAGAAATGAGAGGTCATACTAGGAGAGAACAGCAAAGAAATGACGGCTGCAGTTCTATGCACATTAACCTGGAAATAAGATTCATTGAGCAACCTGAAAATTAGCCCAACCCTGTTAGCCTATTTTATGTAACAATCTCTTCGGCTGCTAGTTGAGCCAAGCTGCTAAACAAGCCAGTGTTTGACTCCAGGAGGAAAAGTTGGTTTCTCCAGAGCTGCTGCATAAGCTACTTATAAAAGCCCTAGGAAATGCTGCTGCTGAATATTTCCAAGAAAATATTAAGAGCCCGGGGATATTATTCAGTTGCATTTTTAAAAAGGGATGTATCCAGTATTAAATTGATGCATATGTCAATTTTAGCCCACAAGTACAGTGTTTAATTTATGAACTTTTGACAATGTATGAACTACAGTGATTCCTTCTTTCCTTTGTTTATGTTGGTGTTATTTTAAATAAAATACAATTTCAGCAGTTGCATTCACACCCACACTCCACTGCCTCAGACATGATTGGGCCGTGTCCATTTACCTGTAGTTCCTATTCAATAGCCCTGGTGAATTTACTATTGAGCAAGCAAGGTTAGGAGGGAGGCAGATCTGTCTCCTTTATGGTATAATTCTTTTGTCCTGCCATTTCTCACTGTCAGTCTCCCCATTGCATTTATTCATTCTTCCACCCTTTTCCTGTTCCCTCCATATTCATTTAAGTCTTTTATGCATCCCCAAAGTTAAAAATGCCACCCACAGTCTGCTTTAACAAATGTTTCACTCCACATCAACTGACATTTTGTCTCATTGCTCAGGTTTCTATCTCTTCCTTCTGTATTCCAAAACAGCTACCTACACTACCTTTTCTTTAGTGGGTGCCCATCACAGAAGCTTAAAAATAACTGGTCAGACAGTAAGTACAGCACCATCAGTGTTCCATGTTTTTCTTAACCATGGTAAGCATATTGCCATTCCCTGGCTCTTCCCAGCCTTGGAGAGCTCAGCCTAGCAGTTGTGCAGTGATCTTCATCCATTCCCCAGCTCAAAGTCTGGGAGGAAGGCTAAGGGCTGCTGGGTCACTTCATTCCTGTGGTTCCAAGGCTATGTTGACCAAGAAGTGACCAAAGTGGGAAGCTCCCTCCCAACCTTCCTTTGACCAGCTGGGGCAGCTTGAGTCAGGGTACCCTAACTGCAACTGCAAGTCTTTTCTGTGGGGAATGCTTGGACGGCACTACTGTACAGGGCCAGATTAGGTTTGGGGGGGGCAAACCTTTTGGTTTGGCTAGTAAGGCCAGTCATAGTAGATGTACAGTACTGTGACTTATGCTGAGATTATAAAGTGGGAAAGATCTCTCAAAGTCCAAAAACTTGCAGTCATCCAATAAAACGTAGGGTCAACAGAATAAGTAGGTTTTATAAGGACAGATAAATGCAAACAGCATGCAGATCATAAGGGGAAACATATGATACAGGCAAGACACATGCAAAATGAATGAGGTTGTTGGAGCTAACAATGTGCAATGCTTTGTTTGTAATTTCCATGCATCACCTGGGTTCTCACAGCGTGGGATATGCTGCGGAATGAATCACTAGTCTAACCTGCAATCACAATTTCTTATGTTCTTCTGTGATGACAGTCATGATATTCTACTGAATGATCAGACAATACAACCCAGGTAGATACTTTTATTTATGTTCAATGGGGTGCCTAGTTCCTCATTTCAAAGCCTGTTGTGAATATTTTATACTGGGAGTTTAGTTTTCAGTTCAAGGGTATTGACAAACTTGTTTGTCTCTGAGGGAAGTTTTTTGGGAATTGAGCGCACTAGAAGAAGCTCCCCAGAAAGCTCAGGGAGAAGAAAGCTACACCATGCCATGAATAACAAATGGCTACTGCTTGCATGAGAAAAGTGCAAAATGATTTTGGCTAATTAAGTGTGAGAGCAAAACAATTCCTATTTCCATCCATTCTTTCCACATCAATAGTCTGTTTTCAATTTTCAGCTGCAGGTTATCCCATAAAACAGCATCAGAGAAAGGAAGGAATTTAAATGATCTGAAAAGCTTGGCATATAAACTTCTGTCAGATAATATTTGTAGGAACTAGAAAATCATATAGACAGCTTGTCCTTATGGGTCTCAGGGGTGGTCTTGTCACTGCTTCCCTGGGAAAGGGTATAGCTCCTTTAAGCATACAAGATTGCTGTGAGATCCCTTCTGAAGAAAACTAATCTGGATCCAGGTGATATAAATAATTACTTCCCCATGTCAGACCTACCTTATTTGGACAAGGTGTTCACCTCATTCATTCCTAAGTGAACTTGATAACTTAGATGAATTTTAGTCTTGTTTCTGCCCCAGTTTTTGAAACAGAAGCAACCTTGGCTACCCTAATGTCCACTAACAGGGGAAATGCAATCCTGTTTATTGTCCAGAAGCTGGTTGATGGAAGATTGTAGTTTCACCCAATGGCCTCTGGCCTGTGGGATATCTATCGCAAGTTTCCTGCTTTTCTCCTTTGGTTTCTAACATCTGCATGAAACTGCTGTGAGGACATTCAGTGATGTTGTCTGGAATTTCATCAGTATGCAGATGGCTTACAGCTCTGTCTCAATTTTCTATCTTCTGATCCTAGAGAGGCAAGGGAGCTAATAACCTATTGTCACTTCAGAAGCAGATCAGGGCAAGCTAGCTGAAAATGAAAGATGGATGTAATTGGCGATGGGTTCAGCTGATCTGTAAGTGGGTTTTTACCCTGTTCTGAAACGCTGCTCCTGAATCCAGGGCTCTCCCTTAAGATTTTTCAGGTGGCAGCAACTCCACATCAGGCTGGTTTTCTAGTCATTCATGCTCAGTTAAATTTGGATTGCTATGATGCTTTCTACTGGCTATGGTGCATTTTATAGCTTAGAAATGACAACTGGTCTAGAATTCAGCTGCCAGAGCTTTGACTGGAGCTGAACAATTGGAGTATTTGTTTTTTTTTTAAAAACAGAATTTATTAGCATTTTCATAATATAACACAAACCCAACCCCACACCTACAAATACAAAAACAAATACAAGTACACATAATGTCAGGATTCTTCTTCTTATTTATATACCTTGCAAAAAAAAAAATTTCTAGTTCTGAATCTTGACGTTTGACTTCCCCCGCCTATTCACCTTCGGTTTTAAATCAATATACTATTTCCTTAACAACTTATCTCTCTAAAAAATTTAACTTTACTTAAAAAAGAAAAAACACAATTATCTTAATCTTTGCATTATAACCTAAATCGTAACCAAATATTCTTATAACTAAACTTATTTCTTCTATCCTTTATCATGCTGCTTTTGACTTAAGATTCAATATCTCCTTACTTATTTAAAATAAACTTGCAATTAACAGACTTCACACTCCGATTTCGGATACCATGGCAGACCATTTGGATTATACATTTAATACTTCAACCCACTCCCCCTCTGTCCATTGTCTTTTTCTGTCTTTCACCAGAACCAAATCTCCAATTGTCTTCCTCTAAGTGTCCACAGATCCAGGCAACATCCAACAAACCCCGCATCGAGCCTCAGGGTATTCATCACCTCCATTCTGGGTTCCTCCGTTTCTTTTTCTTCTTCTTCTTGTAGAAATCTTAATTCTATGTCCCTTGCCCCCAAGCTGCCACCTCGGAGTCTGGATATTGTAAATTTTCCCGTTCCAGGGCTGCCACCCCCAGAAATCGGTTCCTTTTCCTTTCGGAGTTGCCCAGCCATTTCAAACCATCCTTCAAGTGCCCCTCCCAGCTCTTTGCCGAGGTTTGATTCCATTGTGTAAATCTTTTGAAAAGCCTCCTCTGTGGAAAGCAAATCCCTTCCATTTATAATTCCACTCAAAACTTGTAGTTTTCGATTAAGCAGTTCCAGCCTCAAGACAGTGAGCATTTCCTCATCTTCCAAACCAGAGTTCAATACCAGTGCGAGCACAAAGTCCAGCATTTTAGGAGGGAGGGTGAGTATCAAGTTTCAGTTCCTGTCTCTTCCTTCCTTTGTTTCAGTTTTTTCCCACGACAGTCCGAGTCGTCGCCATTTCTCCGAAGCCGGAGTATAAAGACCAAAACTTCAAATGGAGATATTTTTTCCCCAGTTAACCCCCGAAGGGAAATCTCAGCAGTCTCAGTTTTCAAATTCCAAATACTTTCTATCGATTGTTGTAGCAGCAGTCACTTAAAGAGTTAATTTCTTTCATCTCCCGAAGGGAGGGAGGCGGGCTGCCTTTCTTCTTTCCCCCAGATCGTTCCAGGAATACAAAGAGTCAATCAATTACTCACAGCCTCTGGGTTCTTATCAGCTCGTTAAAGACAGGTAGAACTTAGACGCTCATCACAGGCTTTGCCGCCGCATTTACATCCCGGTTGGGGCATGTCCCCTATAGCCCGGCTCCGTCGTCCCTTCACCCCCACTCCCCCTTTACAGGGGGAGCGGGGGAAGGGTTCGGAGCCACAACGGGCACAGCCGGGGAGCCCAGGGTGCGGGACGCTCTTCCTGCACCCCAACCGGAGCCCCGCTATGCGGCTGCAGGGCTCCTAACCCCCGGGATGGACTGGGTGCCTCGCAGCCGAAGCAACCCACGACCACCCGTAATGGCGTCAGCCGCCGGAAGTCCGAACAATTGGAGTATTTGAGGTAGGTAGTCGTGTTGGTCTGCCATAGTCAAAACAAAATAAAAAAAATTCCTTCCAGTAGCACCTTAGAGACCTTAGAGCACCTTAGAGTATTTGATGTTAAACTTGAACCATCTACACATGCTACCCATTTGTTTTCGGTCTCAGTTTAAGGTTCTTAATGGTCTAGGACTGGGGTATATCAATAACCACTCTGTCCTATATAAACCTGCCTAAGCTTTAAACAGAACTTACTTTAGCTTTAGGGAAGTTACTTCCTGTTCCATCACTACTGGATGGGTCCAAGAAACAGAACTATTTTAGGTGATGGTGCCAAAATTTTGGGATGGCCACCTTGGGAAAACCTGTCGGATTCCTTCTCTTCCTGTGTTTAGAAGGATTATGAAGATGTAGTTGTTCAAACAAGCATCGAATGTATAATACACTACTTTTTTAAAAACAACAACAACAACACCCTGATTTAAAATGTCTGCTATCCACCGGCACTGTTACTTTGTTCTAATTGTAGATGTTTTCACTTTTCTTATTTATAAAGTGCTTTATTGATTGTTGCTTTTGTAAGCAGTATTGGATGTAATTTATTGCAAAAAACAACAACAAACAACAATTATTGTTACGTGGAAAGGCTTGGAAGAGGAATTAACTTAAGAATTAATGTTTATATTTATTCAGTTGTTTTGTACATAGACCACACATTTTAAAAATGGTACCTGTGTTTGTAAGTATAGAATGGCGAATAAGGAGTCATATATAATGTGTGGGTTTCCTGTCAGAATTCTGCAAGTGTGGGCTGCCCTGAGGCAAAGAGTCTTGGACTTGACAAGAGTGTTGAGGGTCCCTAATATTCTGGTGATGTGTTTCTATGGGAACTAAATGCTAGACAACTGCTTTTTATCAAGACTTATCAGGACTACACTGGAACATTCTGAATAGAGAGAATTGATCACTTACCACTCCTTAGCTAAGGATAATGCAATTTATTAATTCGTTCAATCAATTTATATCTGACCCTTCCTCCCAAAACAGCCCAGGACAACAAACACATCTAGTCTTATTCTTACTATTTTTAAAAAGCATTATAAAAACAGTTAAAAAAATTCTCTCAGCCAGTGATTTCAGAGTTGCCAGAAACTGTACATTTCAACTATCGAATGACAGGAAAAATGGGGATGTTTTAAATTTTCTCCTGACACACATCACCAGGAAAGTCAATCCAGTTGTGTGTGAAGGAAACAAATGGGGCTCTTAGTATTGAATGCAGACAGATTTTTACAATTGCATTCAGGGTGGTCTGGTGGTGTAAAGAAATATATTGAAGTTCAGGAGGAAGATGTTTGTTTTGGTGGGGCAAGGGTTCATGGTGAGAGTTTTGAAAACTTACAATATCAGGTATAAAAAAGCAAACAAACAAGGGCAGGATGTGTGTGTGTGTGTGTGTGTGTGTGTGTGTGTGTGTGTGTGTGTTTTAATAGCCACCCCATGTAGCAAGAAAGTCCTGCTATTGCTACATATGCATTCAAATAGGTTTGCAAATGTCCCTTAGAGCAGTAGCATGTGATGATGTTCCCTCCCTCCTAGGACCCTTATACAGAATGGGGAGCCAGCTTTTTTTTCATACAGTGTCCCTGGGAGGAATGGCATGTATCACCTGCTGTCTCTCCAAGGGACTTTCATGGCCCTATCTGAAATTAGCAAGTAACAGTCAAAGAGGCAGCCAGGCATTTCAGCTGCTTGGAGTGGCTATCTCCTGCCAAAACAAGAACAAAAAACAAAACTTGGAAAATCTCTAAACCACTGGTCCTGCTAGCTAAGGATGATGGGAGTTGTAGTCCAAAAACAGCTGAAGACCAAAGGTTGGGAAACCCTGGTTTAAACTATTGTTTTCACTTACCTGTGCCTCTCTGTGAAGAGAGTTACCTTCACACAATGTCATAGTTCTATATCTGGAGCATCTCAGTGGGCACAGTCTAATAGTTGTGGTTTAGATGCCAGTGGTTTAGATACACTCCACATGACCTCTGCGGAAGTTACATTTTAAAGAGGTCTCAGCTTCTCAATTACAGTACTAGCAATCTGTACCAGTAGTTGAGGATTGCTTTATTCCATCATAAAGATTTTCAGTGGGACTGGGTGAGAGGGTGAATAATTTGATCCTGATATTCAAATTAATTTACCCCTTGACCAGAACAGATGCCAGCTACTTCCTGTCTATACTCAATGCAAAGTTCCATCTCTTACCTTTGTATCTCAGCTTGGGCACAGTTTGTTGCAAGAGTTGTGAAAACAAACCATTGATTTGTGGGTCTTTCATGTTAGAATGTTTGTTCAACCTGCTGGATCAATAAGCAGAGGTCACAAGGACTCAGTAAATATAATTCTTTATCCTGCTGCAAAAGAAATATTTTAAGCCATAAAGAAACCTCATTACTATGTGTACTGCACTGTGGAGGAAAGAAGACATACGTGCCCCTGGGAAGTGACCGTAGCCAGCCTTTGTTGGCCAGATATTAAATGTTAGGTAATGCAGAACATTAATGCCTCTATTCCTTCACTCTGCTTGTATGTCTGCTCCAGGTTTATTACCCTTTCTAACTTGGTATTTCCCTACCCTTATCTGTATATTGAGTATCAGTATATATTGAAACATGCTCAAGCATATTAAAATTAACATGCTATAACCAACTAAGCTTTACACAGAGTAGACCCATTGAGATTAATGTACCCAAGTTAGTCTGAGCCAAAGCTGTGTAGGGCTTTAAAGGTAAACGCCAACTAACGTTAGTATGACTAACGTTTGATTTGACCTACTAGGGTTGAAGCGTACTTTAACTGTCTGTTGGATTGTGACCTCAGTGTTATTTTCCTATTGCTCAATATCAGCTCACAGATTTTTTCCTAAATACATAGGAACTTGAGATGTTTTACGTATTACAAAGGTAAAGGGGCCCCTGACCATTGGATGACTCTGGGGTCGTGGCGCTCATCTCGCTTTACTGGCCGAGGAAGCCGGCGTACAGCTTCTGGGGTCATGTGGCCAGCATGACTAAGCCGCTTCTGGCGAACCAGAGCAGCGCACGGAAATGCTGTTTACCTTCCCGCCGGAGCGGCACCTCTGATTGGCAAGCCCTAGACTCTGTGGTTTAACCCACAGCGCCACCCATGTCCCTATGTTTTACATACAGAATGTTTATTTCCCCTATGCACATGCAGTATGTGTTGTACATTTTTACACACACACACACACACACACACACAAATACACATATGCATAATAAAAATGGAATAAGTCCTGTATAATAAAAAAACATGAGCAGAAAACATACACAATATAAATCATAAATGCCTTCTTCAATAAAATGTAGCTGAGTATTACATGTAGAAGTTAAAAATGCAAACTTCATAAAACAAGAAAATAAAATAGTAAAAAATGAGGCACTGTCATTATATTTCAGTCACTAGCAATTAGCATCTCATTGATGAAGTGTAAATTATATCAGGCCACCTTTCTACCTTCTTTGTTTATCTGAACTCTTGCTGTTATTTCGTATGTTCTCCCACTCTAGAGAGCCCATCAAAATAATGTATATATTTTACATTATGCCAGGCCTCCTAAAATGAGTGCTTTCAGAAGAAATCAATACTGTTTGCCTGTAGTTCATCAGTAGTGGTTTCATTTGTTCAGTTGATTCAGCAGAAACAGCCCTGTCTGCTTCTGTGAGTAGGGCTTATTTGCTGGAAAAGAGAAGTAGCAACTGAGTTAACAAGAAAATTAAAGGGCTGGACAGATAAGAAACCATATTTCCTGTACATGTATATTGGTGAAGGTGGATGCACACAGGGGATCCTGATAAAGTCATTTAGCTGTGGGTCACTTATGAACTCCAGGTATGGAGATCTTTTCTAGCATTTGGGAAAGGACACAAAACTCCCTGATCCCAATCAGTACATTTATGCATATGAAATAGGGCTCTTGCAGTGTATCTTCCAAAATCGTCTTCGACTTCCAAGCAGCTCTGTTAGTACCAATGCATATCATCTTTACCTTTATGGAGGTGGATTCAACACCAGCTGGAACCCAATTTAGTACAATTTGTAATGATATTTAGAATTAGCATAGAAAGTCTGCATATGTGGGAGGACTGCAAAGTCCATTCTGTAGGTAGCATGAAAGGCAAGGCCTAGTATGTCCTCAGGGTACCCCCTAAAACAGGCATCCCCAACTCAGCCTTCCAGATGTTTTGGGACTACAACTCCCATCATCCCTAGCCAACAGGACTGGTGGTCAGGGATGATGGAAATTGTAGTCCTAAAACATCTGGAGGGCCAAGTTTGGGGATGCTTGGTCTAGTAGTTTTGAACTAGGAGTCACTGTGCATGCCCACTATGTACAGTTGTAGAATCCATTCCAGAACCTTGTAATGTATAGAACCGAAGGAATTTATTACTGACTCCACCCAAACTTTTCTGAATAGAACCAAGTGGCTCCCTACACCTCTATGCATACTGCCTTCAAGGCGGATATTGATTCCCTCGCTCTCTTTGTGACTCACAGCTCCTTCTGATTGCTCACTACTGCAATGTGGCTCTCTTATTTTTATCCTGTCTTCTGGGGATGGGCCTCCTCTACCTTCTTCTCCTGCTTCAGCTGACGGAAGCAGTTCTCTCTCTGCAAAAGTATTTTGGAGCCCATATTATTATCTTGCATCAAATCCCCAAAGGCTGAAGAAGGTTGCACTGAAGTCTTAAGAGCATCCCCTGAGAGCAACCATTGAGCACAACCACCTTTTCATTCTTGTTTCTGCAGCCATGAGGGATATAAACTTTACAAAGTGTAAGTGACAATTGATATTCTCATAATTTTTCTAAGTCTCTCAAAACATGTGGTGCCCCTTCTGATTCCCATTTTGAAAATCTATGACCACAAGCAGTATTTGTTCTTGGCAGGCAATGTTACTCAAGAGTTTGTGCCAAAGATGAAAGTAATTGTATTTACTATTTATATAACAAGTGACAGTTTGTAAATCTCGGATTTTCTTAAAAATATGAAAACATTAAAGGAGTTGAGAAAGAATACATCAACATTAGACAGAGTGCTCTTTATTTCCTATTGTGAGACTTAAGCAGGAACTGAGCCCCAAGTCTTTTTCAACCTTTCCCACCCTCTTTTAAAACATATGGAGATATAAGATCTTTTTTTTTTGCACGGCTTTTGGGCATGCTGTAAAGTCCAGTGCCAGTGAGACCCAAACCATCCACCATCTTAATTTGTTAAATTTAGGTACCCAAATGTGTATTTTTAGGGGGTCGTATTCAAAGTAGTGCTAAAGAGAAAGTTACAGTATACCAGTGCAAGGATTTCTCCTTGTCTGATGGAATGCTCTCCTCCAACCATCCAGAGCAGATATGGGAATAGTGCAGGAAATCCTTGAACTATCACAACTATTTACTTGAATACCACCTTATACGCTACCATATGCAAATCTGTGAATGGCCTTTTGCCTGAGTCCTTTAAATACCTAGCAACACTTGTGGACTGAAGGATCCAACACTTAAATTCCCCTTAATAAAACTGGAATGCATAACCCTTCAGTGAGGTGGGAGTGCAAGGAACTGTGTACAGTTGTTCTTGTAGCATATGTTAGTTTTAGCAGCCTATACTCTCTGTAAAGTTGTCCCCAAGTTGATTGCTGTTCTGTTCATTTGTTTGTTTTGGCACCATTTTCCCCTGCCCATTAGCAATGTTTGCACAGCTTGAGAGGCTAGATCCTGTTTAAATGCAATAATCCCATATGAGAATGGCTTCATGCTTTACACAAGAATTGTTGTTGCTACAAATATACTGGTGTTTTCCATAGCAAACATGTAAAGTGTGAACAACAGACACGTGTACTCAGAAAAATCTGAGTACAAGCATTGGGAAGCCTCAGTCTCACCACAGCTTTCAGACACATGTACACAGATGTTTAAAGACATGTCTCTGTTGTTCATGCTTATTTGCTTCTGGAAACTCCAGTGTAACAACAGTCTGCCTACAGCAAACATGATTGCTGTGTAAAACATGGAGTGGAACCACTTCAGATTTTTATGCTGGGTGAGGGTGGAACATCCCATTCCAGACAGGCTGCCTTTGAATCAGCAAGGCCCATTACTTATGTGCATGCTTTTCTATCCTTCCTCCATGTTCCCAAAGGCAAAGTTTTCCCTTGAATTTCCTTCACTCTTTTGGTTTACAGCACAGTTGCTGCAAATTATTGCAAAGAGGGTTGTAGATTTCCACCCGGCTAATTAAAGGTTTGCTATTTTATTTCAGCCATCTCAGAAGTAAATGACTCCACTGTAGCTTAGGAGGGCATGTTGCTAATTTAGGCTGCCACTGGTACCTCCCTGCTTCTCCTGGGTAGTTAGTGTTGACATAGCAACAGCTTATACTGGCTTGTACATGTATCCATATGCAGACACATCCGAGTGATGGAGATGCGGAGAAAGAAATTCAGCAAGATGTTAGAGGTGCTGCTGCAAAAATCCCTGAATTTCTATGCTCCTTGCAGATAACAAGGCTTAAACTTTTAATTAATGGAATGTACATTCTAGTGACTGATATTGAGAAATGTCTAGGCTGATTCTTAGAGAATTGCAGCATTATACAAAGTGCTATAAACAACACAGGGGAAACCTTTGAAAGTAATTAGTGATTCTTATGATGCTCAGCAGTAAACCCCAAAGAAATGCCTTGATGATGGCCTGAAAGTGAGGCTCGTTTGAAGAATATCAGGCAACCACCTTCCAGGGTTTCATTCACCAAATTAGACTTGGCTAATTTGAGATATGCTATACACAGGTAGATCTCAACCAGGTCAGTGGCTATGACTAGCATCAAGGACTACGTCACCCCACATGAACGGAGATGGACTCTGTGATTGTCATCTGAGGCCCTTCTCCATGTGCTCCCTCCATGGATGGCGGGAACATGAAAACGGGTGATTTCAGTGGTGGCTTCCTGCTTGTGGAATGCTTCCCTAGGGAGGCTCAACTGACATAATCTTTCTCTAGTTTTAGGCACCATGTAAAAACTTTCCTTTTTACCTGGGCTTTTGGCCCTTAGCTTGAAGGGCTTTAAAGTATTTATGGCCTCTTTCAGGTCGGTTATACCTGTCTTTTATTTGTAGAGAATTTTTTTTAAGGTTCCAATTGTTTCTGTTTTAGTTAGTATTTCTGTTGCATCTGTATGCCACTTTAAGTCATTTCCATGAGTAAAACGACCAGAAATAATGAAAATTAATATTGTACTGTGGGAGCTGGAGATGGCTAGATCTAGAGCAGAAGTTAAGTGAGCTGGGCATTAAGGAGCTTAGTAGACAGCTATGAACCCAGCAAGGGTACAGAGAGGACTGAGATATGCATAGCCTTATGCATAGTTCCTCTACTTCCTGGAAATCTGTTGACTCAGTGCTTGCAGCTGATCATTGATGGAGCTCCAGTTTTTTTTAATGCACAGTCATCTTACAATGGTAACCCAACTAACATGCTAAAATTACTTTATCTGAATTCAGTCTGCAATGATAGCATTGAAATTCTTGATTATCATAATTGGGGAGGGAGGAGGAATCTGTTTTAAATTGTTTTATACATAGAATTTGGCAGTTCAAATCTGACTGAGCTATACAAACACATGGGGATGGAAGATTTTGCTTCTTGTCAAAATTAAGTAGGAAGACAAGAATTGGGGGTGGGGTGTGTGCAAATAAGCGTGATGTAGAGAAAAGAAATGTATACTTCCCAACAGACGTGTGTCAGATCCAGGCTTGGCATCTGCATTCAGCACCCTCTGGCAAATGCCTGAGCCCAGGGGCCACAATAGAGCCCACCACCAATGAAAAGGAGGCCAGATGGGACCATTTCAAAACAATACCTTGCCACCTGGTGGTGAGAGGCATAACAGGCAGCTGCAGCAATTGAGCAAGTTGTCATTTTAATCCATCCCTAATGTCCGTGGCATAGCAGGGTAATACTATCTTGAAGAGATGAAGAAACTAAAAGGGCAGCTTGCATGCTCAGTCAGTGCATGTGCCTGGGTCACCTCTCTGTGCTTGGCAGCCTAGTGCAGGAAGCCTGATTATTTTTTTAAAAAAACAACCCATCCAACCAATATCCCTGGTATAGCAAGGCAATTCTACTTCAGGGTCATTGGGTTAAAATGGCAGCTCTTTCACTTGCCGTTGCTATGAAACTTGTTTCTCAGCTTCTTCAACGCCACTGCTGCCTGCCACACCACATCATCACCCAATTTTTTTTGGGGGGGGGCAGCGGCCACATATGTGGGTGAGGAGAATACCAAGGGCACTTGGCCCAAGGCCCTCAAATGTGGAGCCAGCCCTGGACAGTTCAGTTAACTGTCCTGAGAGGGCCTTCAATATTTCACCGAGAGGTAAAAATGGGTTGCAAACAAGGTGCTTGGAATTCCTCCAAGTGGTTGCAAGTAAGGAAGGAACCTGTACAAGTCCCTAGAAGAGCTATATTGTCTGCCATAGAGTCTCAGTTGATGTAACCTGAGCAACCTAATGGTGACTGTTGGGAAATAACTGGTGAACACCATTTAAGCCTTAAGTCCCACATGTGTGGGAAACTACAGAAGAAAAAACAGCCAACTACCAGAATTAAAAAAGCACAGTGCTTGACACACACTCTAGTCAAAAGAAACCCCAACAAAGTTTAAAACAGAAATATGTGCAGTGCTTGCAAATCAGTACTGTATTATGCCCTCACATTTGTGCTCCCATGCCTCTACCGCTCCTCAGAGTGAATAGACTACAGTGCAACCTTAAGTAAATTTAAATGCTTTACTTACAGTAATCAGAGATCTCATTAATCTCAAAGGTCTCAGTAATCAGTCAATGCCACAGCAGAAGCAACACAGGTAAGGGATTCTTGGTTATAAAATACAGAAGTTAGTCTGAAACACGTGGTCTGAGTCTGGAGCCTCAGACATCTGCTCAGTTACATGGGTCAAAGAGAAAGAGAGAGGAGCAGGAAAAGAAAACTTTATTTTCTCTCTCTGTTGGGGATGAGGAGTCATGACCATGCGAACTTTTTCTAGAAATTCAGAACTTAACCCCTTACTTACTGACAAATATGCACAATTAAGTTTGGCTGCATAAACTTCTCACAGTTACCTTCCTTTCACTTTCTACATAATTATTGTTGATGCTTCTATTTCACAGGTGATTGTCTAGTAGGGTTGCCATATTTCAAAAAGTAAAATTACTGTTGAGCTTTTTTTTTTTAAGGAAGAACCCAAAATTGTTAAACATTGGAGCTGTTTCTGCTCCCCCCCCCCAATGCTGTTTTTAAACCTGAAAACCAGGACATGTCAGGAATTTTCCTGATGTATGGCAAGGTTATTGTCTAGTGCTTGTGTGGGTTTTAACTAGAATTTCCTTTAAAGGATGTGCTTTGTCCTAGAGGCTGTTTTCACTGATACAATGCTTTTAGAATACTGATGGCTTTAGGCCAAGATTTGAGTTGATGTGTGATGTATGTAGATTCAAGATTCAGTTGTAGTCAGTATTAAGCCTCTGCTTAAAGTGTATGCCTTGTCATAGTTCTACTATTCCCTTCTGACAGCCAAGAGAGGTTCTGAAAGATGTGTGAAGGATGGCAGGCTTCCAGCTACTTGAGTGTTTCCGGACATTGTACTATTAAGCTGAGTGCATCCTGTTATCAAAAGAACATACCCCCTTAGGAAAGGAATGCAGAAATATGATATAGTGAGCTATTTATATAATAAGACCATACCTGTGACCATAAAATGCTTCTGAAACCCAACAATCACTGTTACTCTTCTATCTAATATGTGACAAAAAAAGAGTTCTGCAGAAATCACTTGCTCTCAGCTCTAAATGCCTCTTCCTTTTTGCTTATTCTGTGGCATTTCTTTTTTTAAGAAACCCAAACACACCAATAGCTGGGTCTATACAGACAATTGATAGTAGAGCTTTTGCCAGGCTAAATACATATTTAGCCATATTGACCTGAAGTGGCCTATCTACATTGCACTCAGCTCTTGTCTCTCAGAGAAACGCTTAAAATATATATATACAGAGGATGGAATGCACCTAAAAGACAATCATTCAAGTCCACTTCAAGGCAGGATATTTTACGCAATAGCCTGCATTTGCACTATCTTTGAATTAACTCCCGTGATTCAGATAAAAAGTTGCCACACATGAAGAGTAGGACTGAACTATATAAAAAGTGCACTGGAAAATGTGGGGTGATGCTTACTTGATGCAACTTTATATGATATCCCTAGAATCCCTAGAATATAATTTTCTACCACCTTGATATCTTCAGATTCAGTGTTAAGTATTATAAAGTTTCATGGAATAATTTACCTTCTTCAAACACGATGTAAAGATGACATGAAAAATGTAGCTGTGTGTTGCTGAAAATGTTTGGCTGGGCATTGTGATGTTTGTTCACATGTGCTTGTAATGTTGCTTGTCATCTTACACTGGATTTACATTTTTAAAGGAGGAAAAGTAAGTTAGCAGTGAGATACTCTTATGAGTATACATGCCATTCTAATCAAGGAATAGATTGATGTGAAAGAGGAAGTGGAGGACAAGAAAAAAGGGGGCAGGAGTATGAGACCTCTTACATCTCAATACATCTAATCATAAATTAGAACGTAAACATTATTTAATTGGCTAAATTGCCATACCCTTCATATGTGTGTGTTTTAGAATGCAGTATGTGCTTAAGATGTACCCAGCCCAGAACATTTGCTTTAATGCAGCATTAGTAAACGAGAATAGTGGCATCAGATTTCAGGGAAGTGTGCCTGGTTCAGAGAGGAAGCCAATTAGATTGCTAATGATGAGGACAGAAGCTTAGCAGGAAAAATTGTAGAGCCCGGTGAGAGGCAATGTGAGAAGCTAAGCTTAGAAAGAGCGCCTTACTTCCCCCACCCCCAACCTCACGTTGCACAGGTGTGCGAATTGAACATGCCAGTTCTTGAAGGTGACCTGAGATGGTCCCAGGCTCCAGGCTGCTGGGGAAAGATTGTGCTCAGGTGTGCTTCTGTATTTTAAAGGGCATGCTTGTGTGCAGAGTTCATTGTGAGGAGCCTGCTTATTTTCTAATGATGGTTTGGAGGATTAATAAAAGGAACTTGGAAGGAAATACTAGTGCAAAGTTAAGCAGACCTCCTCTTTGACCCTTCGACTGTAAAGTATTCTCACACCACTTTTAAGTGTTCCATCCTCATCCAAGGAGAAAGGAAGTAAGGCATAGGAAATTTAAAACCTAAGATATTGATTATAGCTGTTTTATTCTCTTCTCATCCTTCTTTCATTCAGTTCTGGTGCTAATGTAATGTGAGTGATGCATAATCTACCTTGGAGTCCTCTAAGGATTTAGTGCTCAAGATGTTTTGGAATTCTGGCTCCTTACTTGGTTTGGGAAGCGGGTGGTGCTGTGGTCTAACCCACAGAGCCTAGGGCTTGCCGATCAGAAGATCGCCAGTTTGAATCCCTGCGACGGGGTGCCCACCTAGCAGTTCGAAAGCACGTCAAGTGCAAGTAGATAAAAGCGGGAAGGTAAACAGCATTTCCATGCGCTGCTCTGGTTTGTCAGAAGCGGCTTAGTCATGCTAGTCACATGACCCGGAAGCTGTGTGCAGACAAACACCAGCTCCCTCGGCCTATAGAGTGAGATGAGCGCCGCAACCCTAGAGTCGTCCATGACTCGACCTAATGGTCAGGGGTACCTTTACCTTTACTACGTTTGGTTGCATTAGCTGGCAGCACTGGGCAGAACCAGTAGAAGAAATCTTTAATTTCCACAGGGTCTCTTTCTCATACATAGCTTGTGAAGCCTTTTTTACCCCCATTTTTCTGATCAACCCATCCCCAGGACCCTTTAATACATTAAAGCAATGTATTAGGTGGACCTCTCTTTGCATTGCATTGCATTGCATTGCATTGCATTGCATTGCATTGCATTGCATTGCATTGCATTGCATTGCTTACACTACTAGTCATTCACGGTGGCTGAGTTTGAGACGTCATGGTCATATGCATGCTGTGATGCCCAGGTTCTCACTGATCACCTTTTGTGTGGACATATTATTCTTATATGGACATATTATTCAGCTACTAACATGAGTTTGGCCAAACTGCGAGAGGCAGTGAAGGATAGGCATGCCTGGCATGCTCTGGTCCATGGGGTCACGAAGAGTCGGACACGACTGAATGACTGAACAACAACAACATTATTCATATTGTTTGCTAAGAGGCTGAGCTGGAAAAGAGGAAGTTCCTTGTTTGAACCTGGACTCTGCCATGAACTCTCTAGGTGGGCTTAATCAAGCCACTCACTCTCAGCCCATGCAATATGTGTGTGTGTGTGTGTGTGTGTGTGTGTGTGTGTTAAGAATGCTGACCTACCTTAAAGGGTTCTTGTAAGGATTAAAACATGATATAATGTATTTGTATAGCTCTTATGAGTGCACAAAGTGCTTCATATGCAAAGTATTATTAGTATAATGAAGAAGAGACAGGTTGGATTAGACCAAAGGCCGATCCAGTTCAGCATCCTGTTCTCATAGTGGCCAACCAGATGTCTATGGGAAACCCACAAGCAGGACATGAGCACAATAGCACAGTCCTCATTAGTGCTCCCCAGCAGCTAGTATTCAGATTGCGAAAACAGTGTGGTTATCAAGAGCCTGGCAGGGCAAAGTACATGTTCACTTTGATGGGTAACAGTTGTTCAGGCCTCCCCTGAGAGATTTAGACCCTGGGTGGCTGCTCACCCACTAGTGTTCACTACAAGTTTGTTCTACAAGCATTTAGCCCAGAGAGCTACTTACAAATTATAACCCAATCCTATGAATCATCACACTGAGGCATTTTGTATTTAATCTTATAAAGGAATAAAAATGGGACAAAGCCTATTGGGGATTCTGTGATGCATTTTCTGTGCATGCTGGAGTATTAAAAACATCTTCAGGCCTCACTAATGATATTGATAGTGAGTGCATTCTTTTGATGTCCCTGAAAACTTCAAAGAAATGGTCCAGGAAGACCCTTGTTCTTGAGATTCTGAACCCCCGACACTACTTCAGTTTGATTTTAATAGGTATCAATATTTCATTACACTAAGCAGTATGTTTTTAGAGAGGGCAACTAGGGCTTGAGAGGCTGGAACAAAGGGTGCCATGAGTCTTGATGTCATTATGAGTGTGTCTTTCAGTGTGCAAACGTGTTGAAGTAATCCAAATTGTTTTCCTTTCATTTCATCTGAGACTACACTCATGTTTGACTTTTCTTTTGTACCCCTAAGGTGAGTGGTGTCACTTGGGGAATATCTAACCATACAAATGTAATGGAGATTTACCTTTTGCTTGTTCTTCCCAATTAGGTGCTCGCACCTTTCTGTCTGCCGGTTAGGTTAGAAGCAGAACTGTAACAACTATCACATTAAACGTTCTGACAGAACTATGAAAGTTTGCTTCATTCTGCAGACTTTCCAGAACCTAGAGTCATTTCACAGACATTGCTTGTGTAATCTGTGGTTGGATGCCATTGGTAAGACAGTTTGCAGTACACCAGGCTGTATTGCTTTAGAATGCACTGCACATGGCTCTTACCAGCAATGGTGGTGGTGGAGGGATTTCCTAAGATTCTCTAATTTGACTTGCAAGACAGCAAGCAGAATACGTAGCTGGGAATATGGTGCATAAGGAAAGCGAGACTGAAGCTGTCTGTTGGATCATTTACTGTGAAATTCTGACAGCAGACTACATTATAGGCTGCCAATCTGTAGGATGGGTGCTGCAAGTACCAAAGGCAGTTTGTTGCATAGTTGCCCAAGATCAGAAAGACCCGTGAATGTGCCATAGAATTCCACCTTTCTCTTCAACGATGTGCTGCTGCGTGCTTCTTAGCTAAATTCTAGAGAAAAAACAAATCTGAGGCATTTGGTGGAGCGACAAGACAAACTTTGGACTTGACTTGTGGAAACATTGACAGCTGTATGGCCATTAGTGATAGAAGTAATCTTCACCAGTCAAATTGTTTTAAAAAAAATCCCCCATTATGCTTATATAACAGCACTTGAAGGGGAATTTAAAAGCTTGCTCCCAGTACTATAAAGATGAGGGACAATTTTTATGTTATGGCAATAGTGTGATTCCCCATCTTCCATGACCTTATTCCATGCTGCTTCACTATAAAGCAGGCATACAATTGGGGTATGTGAGTGGGTAGGATTGCACAGGAAGAGCCAGTCTGTCTCCAGTGACTAGTTGAAGAGCAGGTCACAATGTTTTGGTTCTTCCCACATGATTTCTACATTTGCACATAGTGGGACAGATCACTGGGAGAACAGCAATCACTCTGCTCTTTTAATATTAAGAATTGGACCTTAGATGGTCCAACAAAAAATGCTCCCTTGCTTAAGAGTTTGAATATCACCCTCCACCAATAGCCCTCTTAGGTTTTTACATCAGTAAATCATAGAATTGTAGAGTTAGAAGGGACCACAATAACACAGTAAAATAGAACACATATCAAATATAATGGAAAACAAGCCCATAACTCCAGCACAGAGAACAAAATGGAAAGGCATTATATTTTATACATCTTTTATACCAGGCGCATACATCTTAAAGAACCACCTCTGTGGTTCTTATTCTGTAAGACCAATAAGGCAACTAACAATCTTGTATACAGTGGAACCCCGGGTAACGCATGTGATCCGTTCCAGGTCACCGTGCGTAATGAGGGCATGCATATACTGAATGCATGAAAAAAAACCCAAAATCCAGAAGTAGCGCGAGTCGAGCGCTTCTGCGCATGCGCGAAGTGTGCAGAAGCGTTCTGCGTATCTGGGGGTTGCGCACAGGTTGCGCACGCTCCGGAAACGCTTCCGGGTTGTGGGCGTTCTTAACCCGAACGTACGCAACACGGAGCGTGCGCAACCCGGGGTATGACTGTATTTGTAACAGATTTTGAAAGTCTCCAGTTGTATTTGGCTGCTATAAAATATATCCTGAGGGTGTTTTAGGAAAATAGGCTTACAAATAATGCATATTAAACCAGCCAGAAGTTTCCCACCCCCCTAGTAAGAACTGACAACGTAGACGCATCCCAAAACCTCTCTTCCAGTCTTCCCCTTAGAGGAGGGTGCAGGTGCACAACTTGTCAGAAACAGATGTTAAGCCTAAGATTTGGGATCAAAGGCCTGCAACCCTCTTTAAGTACCATAAGCCGTCATCAACCTGGTGCCCTCCAGATGTGCTAAGACTACAGCTCCCATCAGCCCCAGCCAGCACACCCTTTAAGGAAATCTTACTTGTGTGTCATCTTTTCCCTAAGACTGCTTGGTATAGAAGTGTATAAAATCTGACGTATGCATTTGGCAAAGCTAAGGACTGAGGGTGACTCCACTCATGACATGGGAGACTGGTTTATTTATGCATTTATTTGAAACTTTTTTTTAATCTGCTCTTCACTGCAACAACAATATCATTGCAGGGTGCATAAAAAGCATACAAAAAACAGCACATATAATAAAAAGAAATATATATCAGTTTATGAATAGCCAGAAAACTAACGTCGTAATAAACCAAGAGGTTTGGACATTAATGTTCATCAAATGCCTGAATGAAAAGGCATGTCTTCTGCTGCCAGTTACAGTTTATAAGAATTTGCATCAGTCGTATTGCAGAAGAGACAGGCTCCATAGCCAAGGTGCCACCATCTAGAAGGCCCTCCCATCAGAGATGGTTACAGTACCATGAGGGCCCCCACAGCTAAGTGTTAACACGTAGGCAGGTCTTTATTGAAGAAGGATATCCTTCAAGTCCCAAGTTGTATAGTGTCTCCCAAATATATTCCCCCACCCAAAGAGAGTTTAACATCCTCACCACCATGTCATTTGCCTGAACTAAATCCAATTCTCCATCAAAAACACTGGCTTTAGCTCTGAGGGAAGCCTGCAATTCTCCTCTTCCTCCGCCAGTTTCACTGCTCCAAACAAATTTGGAGCTGCCTAAACATGTTTGATTGCAAAAATTAAAATTGGTTAATCCCATCACAGATCTCCTGTGCCTTATTTGTTTGTTGAAGGTGCTCTCTCTCTCTCTCTCTCTCTCTCTCTCTCTCTCTCTCTCTCTGCTAATGCATGCACTCGTCTTAGCTACTCACTCTGCCACATGTTGAGCTGGCAGTATGAATGCTGACACTCTGCATGGAATTAACTGCAGATGAGTGTCTCACACTTCTGTTTGTGGTGTCTGCAGTGAGACAACTAGCTCAATGTGTAACAGTACACCTAAAATTTATTCTTATTCCTATTCTTGTTATTATTTCTATACCACACTTCATCAAAGGATCACAGGATGGTTTACAATATAAAAACACAAAAATACATATCATAGTAAAAACAAAAATAATACACACAAACCCCAGTTTAAAAGGCCATAGATTGTTTAATTAGCCATAGGCCTCTGAGAAGAGCAATGTTTTAGTCATATGCAGAACAGACTGAGAACCCGTTGTTTTTTTTACTGACTTAATGGTAGGGATAGCTGTCAAGGGCTGAGTTTCTGTATTCTGTGCTGTGATGTCAAGTGCAGTTCACATTTAGGACCTCAATACTTAAAATGCCATCCACAGCCTTGTGCAGGTGAGATTCCTGTGTGGGTTTTGCTTTGGTTTAGTGCTGTGCCTCCCCCCTCCCAAATGAACAGGTGGAGGTGAACTGGAAACTAAAAATAAAACCCAGATTAGGTATGCATGCATGCAAAGCAGAGATTTTGCTGGATCATATGCATTAAGCTGCAATAAGTAAGTGTGACTTCTTTAAATGGTTGTTGTTTATTTAGCTGCTTTCAAGGTGAGGGGGAAACCTGACAAGAACATTTCTAGGCTTCTGCCTGAGTTGGACTGCAATTATAAAGTGCTTGTAAGCCGAGAGAGAGAGAGAGAGAGAGAGAGAGAGAGAGAGAGAGAGAGAGAAAGAGCAGACTTTGCTTAGTGTGGAAGAGAATGAAAAGATGCAGAAAATCAACCAAATCTGCTAAAATATAAGGTGAAAACCCAAGAGTAGGTTGTTTTTTTGTTTTTGTTTTTGGTGTGTGAATGCATCTGTGAATGAATGAGATGGGGAAGTAGCCTACAACTCAAAAGTGTTGGTGTGTTTCATCTCATCCTTACCCCTTATGCCTCTAAAGCCTCTAAAGGCAGAATAAAATGACTTTTAATTATTTCTCATCAGGTGAAGCTGTCTCACTGCAACAGACTTTCAGAAGCTAGTGCTGGATAATGCATTCAGTCACCTAGTCAATCTCCAACCAGTCTGAGATTATTTGCTATGGTGGTTCCCCCGCCCCAGCATGCCGAAGCAGTTCTCTCAGTCTGGATGAAATGTTATCATCCTATCTGACACTGTACCTGCTAGCATTGGATCTCATGTCAGCTCTCAGCTTTGTAGGGTGCATTGCAATGCAGCACAATCCTGAAATTTTAAGAGCTGTAAGTTAGAAAAAGAAAGCAGGCTTGCTTTACAAGATAAGAGAGAACTTTTTAAAGTCCCACTTGGATAGGTACAATTTACATTAGTTAGATGGATTTCTTCCCTACTTTGTCCTCAATGCAGCATAGAACCAGGTAAGAGCCCAAGGCTTAAATATAGGAACTTAAACTATTTTGGGTGTTAAAGCTTGAAAACAGTACCCAAAGTTGTACTTGACATGTTGAAGGAAATCAGTGCAGACACTCTCAAGCAGTGGTGCAATGCGCTCCTTGTTAACCCCTCTTCATCAACACGATGGGCTGTTGTGTTCTGTGTTGAGTTGATTGACTGGCTGCTTTATTAGACTTCACGTGGTTTTATGCTTTAACAAATCCCAAAGTAATTTAATGTGTGTGTGTATACAGGCATAGCAAAAAAACAAAACAAACCCCAAACCACCCACCTCACATTAAACAGTGTATCATATCAGCAACAGTAACAATTATAGATGCTGAGCCAAAGTTACTGATGTGGCAGAAACTTGAAATTGTTTCATTGTACATATTTATATCTAAATCTAATCTGCCTGATTAGATTTTTCTGATAATAAGAAAAGTGAAATTCAGCATTCATGTTAGGTTTTGACAGTGGCTGCTAAGAGACAACCAGCACTCTGCATCTGTTTTAGAGGAGTGAGGTTTCAAATAAAGTAGATAGCTGTTTCATATTGCAAGTCTGTCTGGATCAGTGGTCTGTGTAGTTGTGTGTAGTGGATTTTCCCTTCTTTCATATGCCTTCATATCTTTTATCTTCTTTTCTTCTGGTTTTTGTTTAAATGTCAGCCCATCAACAGTGCTAAGGAAGACTGAGCAACACTCAGTGCAGAAGAACCATAGTCATGGTTGGAAACCTAAAGGATTGTAAGGCATGACATTCATTCCTAGATGGGTTTCATTGACCAGAAACAGAAGAGTGAAAACAAAACAAAAAGTGCCTGATAGCAGCCTCGGGCAGTGATCCAGTCAACAAACTTAAATTAACACCTCTCTTGCCTCCTTTCATCAGGGCAAACTCTAAACCCCTGAGTCAAGAGTTCATAAGGCTGACTAACTCCATCTCCCTGAAACTTCTATTCAAAATTTTGTTCAGCTACCTCATATGTATATGAAGCAGTTTAGTCATGCTGGCCACATGACCAGGAAAGCTGTCTGCGGACAAACGCCAGCTGCCTCAGCCTGAAAAGTAAGATGAGTGCCACACCCCATAGTCACCTTTGACTGGACTTAACCATCCAGGGGTCCTTTACCTTTTAACTTTTTAATCATCTATTATATATATGGTGATGATGACCACCTGTAGTTGGCAGGTAACATGCAAGTTGTAACAGCCTTCCAATGTTGTTGGGCAGCAACTTCATCATTTTATTTGGTATATTATTACATGTATAGCCCATTCTTCCTACAAGGAGCTCAAGGTGGCATTTGTGATTATCTTCACAACAATCCTGTGTGGTAGGCTGTGGCATAGCGTGGGTTGTCAGCACCCGGGGCAAGGCAAGTAATTTGCGCCCCCTAACCCGTGGATTTTAGCACTCGAGTCTCTTCCACTAGATTAGTTAAAGAAACCCTTACCCCCTAAGCACATGTATTGTTTGTTATGAAAATACTGATGTAATTAAAGTAAAATGCCTCTAAATACAAGTTTATTTTCAAACACTTTATTGAGTGCGAACATGCATTACACATTCTCCACATTTTCAGCAGGTCTATGAATACAAATCTACAAATGGTAGGTTAGGTGAACAGACAATGAGTGGTCCAAGGTCATCCAGTGACTGAGGATTTGATTCCTGGTCTTCCCTGTCCTTGTCCAATACTATAACCATTATGCCACCACTGTTGGCTGAGGCAGTTGAGATTTGTAGTCCAACCATATCTAGAGGGCCCCACATTGACTACCCTGATGTATCAATAGAATGTAATAATAACAATAATAATAATAATAATAATAATAATAATAATAATAATAATAATAATATTTATTTATACCCTGCCCATTTGGCTGGATTTCCCCAGCCACTCTGGGCGGCTTCTAACAAAAATCAAATACATTAAAATATCACACATTAAAAGCTTCCCTAAACAGGGCTGCCTTCAGATGTCCTCTAAATGTCTGGTAGTTGTCTATCTCTTTGACATCTGAAGAGAGGGAGTTCCACAGGGCGGGGATGTATCAATAGAATGCAATCATAATAATAACAAAATTATGAACACAAGTACCAGTATTTAAACAGGCTATATAACTGAGCCAATTTAACTGACAAAATGTTAGGCTAGGACATAACTGATCTCCAGTTTGTATTTCTGCTACATTCTGAACTCCTTGAGTAACTTATGATCTCACACACCCTGAGGTCTGCAGACCACTAATTGCCCTACCATATACCGTAGGAGTGTAGTGAAGTGTTTATGTTAATAAAAATAAAAATAACTATTTTAAACCCCAGGTAAATAAAACATTGATTCCTCTTTATTTCTGCAATAATTTATTTTTGTGTGTCTGCATTTTAAATACCCAATTATTGCTAAGTAACCAGTCTAAATTTGTTTATTCACAGAAGGCTTTTTTTAAACTGGGAAGCATTCTAAAAACACTGGGTAGCATTCACACTTTTCTTTTTCCTGGGGCTACACAACATTCTATTCCTTTACTTTGAATTGGTAGCCAGGCAATATCTATTACTCAATTACAGTACCTTAGAAGGCAAAGCAAAGTAGGGAGTGACAAAATCCCACTAGTACATTTTCTCATGTCAGCATATGGAGCAAGATTGTCACACACTCTGTGGTGCGGTCATATGGGGACTAAGCATAGAAAATACCGAAGTAAACATTCTTGTAAGTCTCATGCTGGGATGTCAGAAGCAGGTAGATTTATTTGGCAATGTTCCTTTCCTTTACACTGCAGAAGGGTGCGCAGAAACTGCGAGAAGGTATCTTGGGGACACCAAACCTTTTCCATGGGAACATTTAATAAATGATTGGATTGAACCTGAGGGGGTGAGAGAAAAAACCTACATTACGTCAAAGAGCTTTCTTTTTCTTTTTTTGTTGTCCTGGATGCAGTTTTTATTAACTCAGCTTTTCTTTTTAGCTGCTCAGACTCCCACATGTTACTCTCTTTATAACCTTTACATTCAAAGGAATAAAGCTCTCATTGGGTCATCATCTCATGCATATAACTGCAGCCTTCTGTTCTTCTTACTTCAGCTCTTTCGTCACTTCAGCAACCTGTGAGAGCCAGTGTGGTGTAGTGGTTAAGAGCAGTAGACTCGTAATCTGGTGAACTGGGTTCGCGTCTCCGCTCCTCCACATGCAGTTGCTGGGTGACCTTGGGCTAGTCACACTTCTCTGAAGTCTCTCAGCCCCACTCATCTCACAGAGTGTTTGTTGTGGGGGAGGAAGGGAAAGGAGAATGTTAGCCGCTTTGAGACTCCTTCGGGTAGTGAAAAGTGGGATATCAAATCCAAACTCTTCTTCTTCTGTGCAGCACATGTGGCCATACCCACTACTGTATCATTTCAGCTATATTTATATATTTATGTTAATTTGTAGTTGCAGTGCCACCCTCTGGCCATCTGCGGTGGTGGTGTTGATGTGCAGCGGGGGCAGGGGGGGAGGCAGCCCGCACTTACTGCCTCTGGGAAGCTGTCACAGTAGTAAAGAGTTAGGCTCCTGCTGCTAAGAGTCCCTCTTTCAAGATCCTTATGCATTTACACTAACCTGGATCTGGATCTCATTCTGCTAGCTCTGTGAGATGTTTCTAAGATTCATCGTCAGTTGACTTTAGGCATGTTTTATGTGCTCTGTCTGTTTCCTAGGTTTTTTGTATTTTAATTGATTTGCAACCTGTCCTGAGATCGTAAGATGAAGTTGGATGGAGGGGGAAAGTATACTAAAACAAACAAACAAACAAACAAACAAACAAACAAACAGTCAACGAACAAATGTTGGCTGCAGCCTTCTCCATATTTTGCATTGACTGCAAGGTAGCCGCTGCCATTGCACAACAGCTAGAGTATCTTTTATAACCTCCCATAGTTATATGAAAAACCGGTATGGTATAGTGGTTAGAGTGCTGGACTAGGAGCTGGGCAGGCCAGGGTTCAAATCCCCACTCAGCCATAAAGCTCATAATCACAGTCTCTCCTCCTAACCTACCTCACAGGGTTGTTGTGAAGATAAAAATGGGGAGGGGAACCATGCCACCTTTATTTCATACTAGCCACAACCTTGAGAGGTATGTTGGCCTCTACCACTCATAAGCTTCATGGCTAAGTGGAGATCTGAATCTGTCTCCCTTGTCTAAGTCCTGGGAGTGGAAATTATTGCTTTGCTTTTGTTCTTAATTTTATTAGGTATTTTGTGGTTTTTATATTATATTTTATATTGTAATTTTATGTTGTGAACGTAAGTCGTGAGATTTATGGATGAAGGGCGGTATACAAATTCAACAACCAGCCAACTAACCAACACTATAAATGTAATAAATCAGCAGATAAAATATTTAAGGTGGAAGCCACCTAGTTGATTCGAAACAGCTGGTGTATGTAACTTTGAGTGCTTCTTGCGACAAAAATCATATTTTGCCTTTCCCCCTCCCTCCTCCGTTCTTCCCTCTATTGTTCTTTGCATCTGGGACAGGGTTTGGGGCAATGGCCCTTTCTCCCTTGCATTTTCCTATAGTAGCTTACACACATGGATGGTCTCTGATGTTGATTGCTTTGAGTGGCACATGGTGCGCCATAAATAGTGAATATAGTGGCATAATGAGCAGTTTGAGCCAACGCAGGTGGTGCAGCTTTTCTTCGCTGGAACCATGTGTCTGTGTGAGCTTTTTCTGTGACAGTAATAAAAAGGGAGCCGGGGGTGGGGGCCTGGGGAATCAAATAAATGACAAGCTCCAGAGCACCAGAAATAGTGTCAGTCTGCTTCAGTGGGGTTGCACTTGACTCCAAAAGATACTATGGTTCAACAGTTGTGATGGATGGCAAAAGGGAAGGTTTGACTTCCTGACAGACAGGCAGCCCTACTGGGTGTTTAAAATCTGCTCTTGGGCCTGTGTGGATGCAGGCTGCCTCCTTTTCTTTTCTTTTCCTTAAAAAACCCCCCACAAAACTCTTTCAGGTGGAAAAAATTAATACAGTTTTGAAGCTTTTATTGCTTTTCAGTGCCTGAGCAAAGAAGGTTTTGAGGGCTGTACTGACTCACACACTGTAGATGGGCTTTACACAAAGTCAGATAAATGCTGTGCTGATCCAGTTGCTGATTCTCCGTAGGCCTCATAACTATAATATCTATTGAAGCATTTTGACTTAATGTGTTTTAACCCTCAGAATATCTCTGTATCTTGGGTAGAATCTGTGTTGTGCGGGTGGATATTCATCCACCCATCCATTATTTATTTATTATGTTCATACACTGATGAATATAATAAAATCTCTAAGTGGTTCACATAAAATCAATAAAAATACAGCATTCAGTAAAATTTCATGAAAACTAGACAAAACTGAGATAAACATAAAATGCAAGTCTCTCTCTCTCTCTCTCTCTCTCTCTCTCTCTCTCTCTCTCTCTCTCTCACACACACACACACACACACACACAACTAAGTAGGATACTAAGAGTCCAGGAAAGTTTGGATAAACATGTCAATCTTAAAAGTCATTATTGTCTCTGCCTCACAAGTTGCTCAAAGGAAGGCATTCTAGAGGGTGGGTGCTATCATCAAGGATTCATGTGTGACTTGCCTCACTGTGGTATATTTAAGAACTCCAAATAGAAGAACACAGATCTAATATGCACACTCCCTTCCAACATATACCACGGAGCGGGTGGGAAAACTACATTTATTTTATTCTACTTTGTAAGTCGCCATCAGCCTGTTGCTTAAAGCAAAACATTCAAAGTTGTTTGAGAAACAAATTTGAAACTAGTTGGTTTTCTCATTCAGATCCGTGCAAAGAATTTAATGTGTCAGTAGTACAGTAGTTAGGGACCCAGGTGGCGCTGTGGGTTAAACCACAGAGTCTAGGGCTAGCTGATCAGAAGGTCGGTAGTTCGAATCCCTGCGACGGGGTGAGCTCCCGTTACTCGGTCCCAGCTCCTGCCCACCTAGCAGTTCGAAAGCACGTCAAAGTGCAAGTAGATAAATAGGGACCGCTCCGGCGGGAAGGTAAACGGCGTTTCCGTGCGCTGCTCTGGTTCTCCAGAAGTGGCTTTGTCATGCTGGCCACATGACCTGGAAGCTGTCTGCGGACAAACGCCGGCTCCCTCGGCCTATAGAGCGAGATGAGCGCCGCAACCCCAGAGTCGGACACGACTGGACCTGATGGTCAGGGGTCCCTTTACCTTTACCTAGTACAGTAGTTATGAATCTGGTCCCATATGGACACAAATAATACATTGCACTACTTTTTCGAGGGTCAATTTGAGTGAAACTTCTTCTAGACAGGGATCACATCTGTCTAGAAAATAACTGTGGGTATGGATGTGTGCAAGTTGCTTGCCAACAACTGAATAATTTAGACTTCTCTAGTTCAGTTCTAGACTAACAAGAAACCAATCTCAAGTACTAGTCCTAATTAAGGGAACTGAGATGTCAGCAAGATTCTGCTTGCCCACAGCTTTGCTTGTGGAGCTTGGGACCCTCCCCCCACCTAAGACATGCTGAGTAATAATCTGTTATAATATAATCAAAATCTGTTAGGCATTGTGGGCATGGTACAGAAGCATTGTACATAGACGCTGAATGCTGGTTGTGGTTTTCACCCCTTTCAACAGCATTTTGCAAAAACAGTGGAAACAATTCATATGTAGAGATAAGTGTGTGCTCTTCTTTATCACTTTCACTGGATCAGGACAGTTATTATAAGTGTGCAGACAAAAAAACTCCAAAAACAAAACATTTGTGGGATTGATGTTCTGACTGGAAAAAAGCATAGCATCTGAATATCTGAACTGTGTATGTGTGTGGGCGAGTGACAGAGCTTCTTAGAGCTCCCAAAGCAGCTTGCATATACATTAAAATAGTAAAACATTTTAAAAAATGAATATAAAGCACGGTAAAAGCAAAGCGGCAAAGCAGTTTAACACAAAAACTATATAAAAAACCCAGTAGGATTAGAAGATCTAGAGTGCCCGAGGAAGTATAAGTTTTCTAATTAAAACATTTACATGCCACTTTTCGCTGTATAGTCAAAGCGGCATGAAGATATAAAATACCTAGAATACCTAAAATACAGCAATAAAAACAATATATATATATTGGCAGAAGCAGGCATGGAGGAATTTAGATAAGGGAGTGAGTTAACCCATAATATTTTTCCTGGCAAACAATCCCACTTCTGCCTGTGACCACCCAAGCACTTTATGACCACCATCAAATCATACATTCCTGCATAAATACTCGAACAATTAATGACCACTAACAAGTAAAAGTGCCACTCAGTGTGAAACATAAAAGATTGTGTCAAATTAAATGCACACTAAAAAAAAACACGCATTCAGTGAGCTTCAAGTGGGGAAAGTGCAGTTATTGTGTCTCTGGGAGGCAGCCAAGCACTGATGAGTAAAGGAGAATCCAACCAGGCGAGGTTCTCTTTCAGATCCACAGGCCTCAGTTTCTTTGCCAGCCCCTAGCCTTCTGTTTTTTTCTCTGCAGAGAAAAGAATGAGATTTCCAAACCTTGGTTAGGTCTCCAGGACAGGAAGGAAGGCGCGGGGGGGGGGGGGTTGTGTTTCGATGATATGTTGCTTTCTTGCAAATGTTACAGAATTTTGCATGTAGAGCTGTAATTCATTCATCTTATATACAATTCCCCCCCAATCATGCTCAATGTGGCTTACCACAAAGAATACAGGAATACATTTCAAATGCTAAAAAATAATTTCATAACATAGCAAAACAATAACATAGTAAAAATTTCATTATAACATAGCAAATATAATAGCATACAAAAACCCCACATTTCAATACTATAAATATACCACGACTACATAAACAACATGCAGCATCCAAAGCAAAAATAACAGTTTCGCTTTAGTAATCTGTTTGGCTCATCCTTCAGTTGTCCATAAGGTTTGGAATTACACCTGCCCTAAAGCAGAACAGATTGTCATAGACCCAAGACTCCTACCTCCTCAAACCAGAGGCAAAATTGCAGTGCAAATGTGTCAACGATGTAGCCTGCAGCCATCAAATATTTATTCTTACAACATTTTTGTTTATTTAATAGTTCTCAATGAGGTGCTGTTTTATCTTTGGCAGTATACCAAAAGCACCCAAACAAATTCTTCCTCTTGTTGAAAAGTTTAAGGTGATGAATGAATTAGATATTTTTCCTTAGGACCTTGATCTCTAGAATAAAGTAAAATTAGCTTGTGGCAGTTTTTGAGTATGTGAATATTTACACAGGTGGGAGCAAAACCTGAAATAGAGCATCTGTTAATACTTGTTATTTATAGAGGGGTTCAACGTCTGAATTCTGCACCTGTCTTTTGGTTGTTTTTGCAGTTAGGTGTGTGTTAAAGATAGTAAGCATTTCATTTAGCTTATGGACTCTCAAACTTTGTATTCTTCTTTCTGAAGCTTTATGAATTATGCAACTGAAAAACCTGGGGATTAGTAACATCTGCTTCTAGAATAATTTTTTTTTTACCCATTATATTCAGAAAAAGATGGACAGGTTTTTGTGCTTTGAACAGTGAGAAGAGCTCACCTTTGCATTTCAGCCTATTTGTACTTCTTAATTCTGTTTTTTTCCTCCATTCATTCCTGCTTCCACAGTTTCTGGACCTAGATTCAAGTGTATCCAATGCTGGGTTTTAGGAACTGACTGGGAATTCTGTCAGTATACCAGCAGCCATGTAGTCCAACAGTCTTAGACTTGATGCTGGGAACCCCCCCCCAAAAAAATCCCCATTAGGAGCAGCTCAGGACTTCATGGCAACCATGGGACAGTCCCAATATGTCACCAACCCTAAACATGTGGTCATACTATGGATCTGGTGTTTGTGATGGAGGAGGGATGGTGATCCAATGATGCCCGAGAGGTTGATGAACCAAGGGGCTTCATTGAAGCCACCTGGGAGACTCGTGATGTGCAACTCATCTTCTGCCAACAAAGGAGCTTAGAACATGGTCCCACAAACCAAACTCCTCTCAACACCGCCACCTGCATAGCCAGTCATTCACCTGTATTCTGTGCTATTTTTCTAGAAAAAGAGGTGCAAGAACTCACCATGAACACCTCCCTTGTTCTCATAGAATGGCAACAGAACCCACCTGAGAGGTGCCACAACTGAGTTCTGGCAAGTTCTGGCTGAAAATAAACTCTATATGTATTCTTCTCTCTCTCTGTAGTCTTCTACCTTTTTACAGGAAGAATGACGAGAACACCACCTGAGTGCCAAAGTCCTTCACTTTCCTCCCCACAGCTTTTCAGATCAAAGTGCTTCGGTCATTGTTGTACTTGGCAGTGTCATTTATTCCCATGTGGGTGAGCAAGAAGGGATAAAAATCAGGGACCTGTATTATTCTTGGCAACCTGTGCCATCAGCAATTTATGCACCAAGTTGACATCAAATTTCATGAGTTAACAGGGCCAGTCTTGGCCCACTGGGGTAGAGATTGGATAGACCAATCAGCTCACAGTGATCTGCAACATAAACTGGTTGGAGGCTATGCAGATGACAAGATCTCAGGCATTTTATGCAATACTTCATTATAATCCAGGAATCTTTGGGCCCCTAGATTCCCTAGATTTATGTCAAACATGTGCAGGACCCCAAACTTGCTTTGGTAAAGGGATCAAAACTACTTTATGTATGTGTTCCTTTCATCTGACTATTTGCTTCTTACACCTAATAAATTGGAGGAGTTCGGTGCTTGTATTGGTGCCCCACAAAGGACAAATCACAGGATGGAACAAATATCTGGATGGGGCTTTCCATGGAAAGGAGATGCTATTAGTCCATGTTAGTCTTCTTCTTGTTTATCTGATGGGCTCACCTTATCCAATGTGTGATCCTGTCAGAGGCAAGTCCGCTGCTGCATCATTTTTCTTCTTGGGATAGACTTCTCCTGAACTTCTTTGTGTCATCTGTACAATCCCCTATATGCATTCTAGAGCTTTAGCTAAGGAGCAGTTAATAATAACAACTCTGTCCTGAAAGCACGAGAAGCTCTTGCACAGACATGCTTCAAGGCAGACAAGCCTTGGCTGAGTAATGCTTCCAGAATCTGGCTCTTTCTACTTGAAAAAGGATGAAGCAGAGTGAAGAGGACCAAACAAAGGGAAAAAGGCAGGTGCTCACAATTAATAGATGCATTAGAAGGGAAACTCAAGGCCAATGAATGCCCCACTGAGTTGTTCATATGCTTATGTGAAATCTTCCCCATTCCCCTCCCCCCAGCTGCAGTATGACAAAGGGAGGTGGGTTGCTGACAGGATGAATTATGACTTCCCCCTCCCAATGTCTCTCAGTGATGGAGTGACACATTTAACCTCCCCTGTTGATGCTTCTGCAGGTGAAATGAATTATGGGACCTTCTGTATCCCTTATCAAGTCTGGCCTGTCTCTGGGGCCAGTCCCAGCTGCTATGATGTTGGGAGTTCTATTTTGGCTTAATACCAAATACAAATCATGTGCATTTCTCTGTCTGAAGACCCCAGACTGCTTGAATATGGAGTTCATATCCTTGGGGAATGAGGAGGGGGAGGGAGGACAGATAAAACCTGCCCAGAATTGCTAATCAGCCTCTTCCTTGTGTCCTCCCAGTCTGCAGATGGCTTCTTGCTGGGTTGTAAGCCTATCAAAGCAAAACACCTTCATTGTCAAGCTGGTGGAAAGTGCCTTATGCTTTTGTTGAATGCTCTAAAGAGGGGCTGGTGGGTTGAGCATTTTAAAGATTACTGCAGAAGTCCAATTAAGCTGGGAACTCTCCTGTGAGAAATGATCATCGACAGAACTAAAGCTACTAACAAAATATATGCTTTCCCCCCTTTAATCTACCTTGAGTAGAATCCATTGTCCATCAATTGACAGCAGATTATGACAGTCAGAACTGGCCAGAGCAGGATGTCTTCCTTTGCTTGATCCCTGTTTTTAAAATCCTTATAATTTGCTTATTATTGCATCTGTGGTAAGTCTGTATGGACAGCCCAGGTGCTTAACTCTACCAGGCTAAGAGGCAAATAGAGGAGTGAGACAGTACAGTAGACCCAAAGGCATCTAAATATTTTAGGGGAAATCCATGGGAAATGCGGGCTTTTTACTTTTTCTGCAGAAGAAATTTGTAAGGGGTGAGAAAGAAGCAAGCAGGGTGCCCTTGATTCATTTAGTAATGCAATTTTATAATAGTACATGTTCCATTTATATTCATTGTGTACACATAGCCATGTGCATTGTGCTCTCTTGGGATTAAGCACCCGAGATACTGCGAAGTTCCCTCTCACATCAACAAGGAATGAGACTCTAATTCTCCTCTTCTATGGATTAGAACAGCATGTGCTATCTGTGAAATATAATAAAAGATGTATCACACCTTTCACAAATTAATTATTATTTTAGACTTTGCTTGTTCACAGACAAATATTGGTATTATTACAATTACTACCCTTTGAACATAAAGAGTTAAAGAAGGGATGGTGGTACTTGGGGCATTCAAGCTTTAGTTTATATATCGACAAGCAAGCAAACATAAATGTATACATTATTATTATTTCCAATGGCTTCTGGTCAAGTAAATGCTGTCATTTGCTTAGCCAATCTCATTTTTCTATTTTTATTTTTATTTGAGCAAGCTGCATGTGACAAAAATACTTACACCAGAATTTTCATAAAGGGGAGAAAGATATAATTAATTGAGAAAGATATAATTAATTGACATTTGACCATTTGTTTCAAAATATTTGAGTTTCCCCAACACTATAGAAAGTTTTAACATGACAGCTGAAAAGGAAAAGGGACAGTAATCATCCATCAGACTCCAATAATGTCAACACCAGAAGATAATTTGCATTATTTGTTCATGGAAATACCACAAAGAGCTTGTGCATCTACATCTCACTCTGTCCTGGGTGCTCCACTTCCAAATTTCTAGTACATCATTGAACATTGCGACTGATTGAACAATACTTCCTCCTTTATCGGGTTCACCATTTGCCGTGGGAAGCAAGTATACACCTGCCTCCTCATCCATTTATCTGGTTTGCCTGCATACCTACATCTGCCTTTCCTGTGTATATAATACTTGAATTGTTGGCATCCATCTGTGTCAGAAGACAATGGAAGAATGTGCCTTTAGGTGAAACCTTCTGTGGCTGTGAAGACCGACACAGGAAAGATGTGTTTTGTTTGGATTATGGCCTACACATTGTTGGTTGTATTCAACAAAATTGTCCCCCTAGCACAAGACATCCACCTACACAATGGGATAACTTCCACCTCTCCCTGTTTGCCCCATGTGCCACTCCAAGTCTTTCCTGTTGGGTTTTTATGGGCTCCCCCCAGCAGATGATTGTGCACAGGGAGTGGAAAGAGAGAGGAAGTTCTGTTGCACAGGCAGGAGTCCTTGTGCTAATGGAGAAAGTTGGTTGAATACAACCTACCAGTGTATAGTCCAAGGCAAGTACTTCAAAACTATGTAGTCAATTAGCATTTCCCCCTAGGAGATTGACCAAGTGATTTTGGTGTGTATGCAGTGTATCATATGCACAACTGTTGTATTTGGAAATTACATCAGGGAGGGCTGGCACACATTCACTGTCATGCAATGGACTGGAGTGATTTGCATCTGCTTATTCTCTAAGCCTTCATTTCAACATTTTCCTTCTTTTTTGTTTTCTCTCATAACCAGCATATTTCATTCATATATATTTATATTTATGCCATCAGTCAAAATTCTGCAACTGGTATATAGAAGAAGACAATGTAGGAAAAAAAGCATAAAAATTAAAATTTAAGAAAATATTGAAAGCCATATAAAAAGCAATAGAACCAAGATGTCTTAAAGTCTATTTATTATATATGTTCAAAAGAAGTCAAAATTCTTAGGGCAATATCCAATAAAGCCATACTCTAAGTAGATTTATGGAATCAACAGATTGACCATGATTTCAATAAGTCTAGCTCTGAGTGTGACTAACACTGGATCTCATCCTAAGCAATACAGTGAAAGAGAACCGAATACCTACTCTGTGTGACTGTTAGCTGCTTTTCTGATCCAGATGCAATGGAGATATCAATACTAGCTCTTTCTGGCTATTTGGGGATATGTTTCATGTTTTGGGCAAAGGCAAATCTGAGCTTAAACTCCATGTGGAAGCTACTTTCATTTAGCAAAAGAGGGTAGAAGCTGACAAAAGGTTTAAATGAGAGAGATTGAGTATCTCTGGCTCTTTGTCAGTCACCGTATGTCTTGTGGTGTTCTAATAACTTGGCAAAAAGTACCTGCCAAGTGGCAATGCTGAATACTGGCTTCACATTGACAGCAGTTATTTATTACTTAGGGCCATTGGCTTGGGTGCCCCTTGTCCATGGTGCTGAAATTTAGGAGTTGTGTTTCAAGCTGTAAAAACAAATGAGAGTTGCTTTCTTCTCCTAATAAATATAGAAAAAGAGCTATGTGGGTAGTGTGCACCATCAGTATTGATTGCAACCATTGATCTTCCATAACTCACATTTCATGATTATTGGAGGGTCAAAGTAGACATGACACTGGGAGAGTTGATGATCTGAGATTTTGGCTTTTTTAAAATATAGTTCTGAACAGTCGTTTGGGAAGTGGGGAGATCAAATATCTGCATCATTTCTCCAGTGTCAACTGGTCCACCACCATCCAGTGCTGATAATTGCTCCAGAGGGAAAACATAGCAACATGTTTGGCAGAGGGGTTGGAGGATTATTATTATTTTTTAAAAAAAGTATGTGCATGTGTGAAGTTTTAATTTTATTTTAAATCTAACTAATTAGATTTCAGGTGATAGATTTCAGCCAGTTTTCTTTTTAATTGCAGAACAGCTGTTGACTAATTGCTTTTCATTGGTTAACATGGGGAAACCATTGACTGACATAGTACGCTGTCATGAACTTTCTTTTTAATCTCTCTATGCCTACCAAGATGAGGAGAAAGTGCAGCTATTAGGTTTGTAACATCTAGTCCTCCTGATCCCTATGCAGTGCAAATTGTCTAAAGCTAGCTATTACCACATAATCAAGGCAGGTGCCTTTGGCTTCTGCAAAAAAGAGGACATGGTGTTCTTGTTATGCTCCTCCAGCAGCTCATGTATTTATCCCCTCTGAATGCTGTCCCTTAGCTCCACAGTCTGAATTTCTGTTGCATCCTGCTAAGTAGTAAATGACAGCGTACTATGTCAGTCAATGGTTTCCCCGTGTTAACCAATGAAAAGCAATTAGTCAACAGCTGTTCTGCAATTAAAAAGAAAACTGGCTGAAATCTATCACCTGAATCTCAGCAGGAAATGCTAGACCATGTAAAGTACATGTTCCAATCAGAGCTTTGGATAGATCTCACTGTGGAGTCGAATATTGACAGCAGTGAAGTGTTTAGGGACATCCAGATCTTTTTCTACACAACAGGTCAAAGTCTTGGAGCTCTCCCAGGAGTAAACTTACTTTAACAGGTTAAGGCATAAGAAGCTTCTAGGAGTAAGCCTGTCACTTCCCTCCCATACATGATTTACTAAGGGTCATGGGCTGTAAGATCTTTATTTCTCTTTGTAGTCTGTTGACTTTCTCAGACATCCGAAGCATTCTAGTCGGTGTTTCAGTTTCTGCCAATAATGCCAAACAGCTTGCTTTCTACCTCCGTTGCTCTCATGAAAAGGTCAATAAAAACTGCACCAAAATGCTGCATAACACTGGGCAATAGAAATTTTGCATGCAATTTTTAAAACAGAATGGAAATGGGTTGGGTTGGAATGAATAGATGGACCTGTGGGTGGACTATGGAGGATTTACTCCCTTGCACTCTCAACACAACCAGCTGAATTTCTTCAGGCTTCCCACACAGCTGGGTTCTTGCTGTCCACACATTGCATTCAATGATGCATTGTTAGTGTTTAAATTATAATGTAAACTTTTTTTTAAATTTTCATTGTTACATTTGTTTCATTGAACTAAAGAAAGCATATATATGATTTCCCAGTTGTCTCCCAGCCAGGCACTGTTCAGGCCTAGACTGGCTGAGCTTCAACAAGGTAGCTGCAGTATGTGCCTTTTGTCCATGCCTTGGGCTTAATCATTCTGGCCCGGACTGTCTTCCACCCACTTTAATTTCTTGAATAGTGGCTGGCAGTGGTCCTTCTATGCTGTATGAAAAGAGTCTGCCTTATAGCAAATTTGTAAAGGCACAGAAAGATAGTTTCTACTTAAGACATGGCGTAGAATAAGAGTTTCAGCACCACACAACAGCTTTTAAAATGGATTTTGGTAGTAAGATAAGCCTAGCTTGCAGTTTAAAAATGAGCTAGTTCCTATTTTCTAGCTGTGGAAGTAACCTTACTCTTAAACATTTTGTGGCTTAAGTAGATTCTCTTTTATAGGGTTGTTCTGATAAGCACACGTGTCTTCAGTAGCTGTGTGATTGGCAGAAAATCAGCAAGTGAACAATTGCTGCTTCTCTGTTAAGCAAAACCAAACCTGCTGAATTTCCACCTGGCATACAACTCCTTGTGGCACAGAACCCCTTTCAGAAAAATGTGGATATGCCATGTCTCTTTAGAACCAAAAAGTGATTGCAGAGACTAAGAGTTCTCCACCTTTCATAAAAGGTTTCTCTGCCAAGGGATGTCTGTGAAGACCCTGATTCATGTTCTATGGTTGAGTCTTGGTACTGAAAACAGTCTTCAGGACTCAGGTGTAGCTAAATTTGAGGCTGCTTTTATTTTCAATTGAAGCTTTATCATACAAAATATAGCACTTTGTTGAGCTATTTGCTGAAAAAGGTGATCTAATGTTTCTAAGTACAATGTTCTAATGTTTCTAAGTAAAATGGACAGGTCAGGATTTCAGCACAATCAACTGAATAAGCAAATGACCTGAAGCCAAAGCCTTATTTAATGCATGGCATCTTTCTGGAGGTGAACATTTCCTGAATCATATAATAGTTGAGTGATGAGTATTGCATTATAAATGGAAAATAAATTGAAAGGAGGGGACTTCAAAGGGTTTTCTAGCCCTGCTCAACCTCTTGCCCAAAGGCAGTGATAATATAATATATCATTTAAGCTTGATCATAAATAGCAAACTGGGAAATCTCAACTGTGTTGAGAAAGCATCTAGGTAAACATCTTTACTCTCTCTCTCTTTTAAAAAGCTAGTAGGTTTTTAAAAGTGAATCTCACTAAAGCCTCACTCTGAAATTCAGTATTCTGTTTATGGTTAATCATGTTCAGAAAAGTGGATGTTTGAGTTCTTGAGGATTACTACGTACTAAGGAGATCATCTTGTCATTTTTAATTTTCATTCCTTCTTAAAGGGGGGAAAATCACAAAATTGTTGTTGTTTTTTGTAACCCAGCACATAAAGATTTCTCCTATACTATTCTGTATCCAGAAAGATATTTGGCTTCAAATAGACAGCTGTCCTAAGAAATACTGTATCCCAGGTTTCCTGTGGTACACACTGGCCTTTATGAAATGTATACATTTATGACATTTTTTTACCAAGTTCTTTGGACATTTTACAAAGCACAAAACCCCCTTAAGTACAAAACACAAATAAGAATAAGCTTTAAAACAATATCTGTGCTGTCAATATAAAAATAACCACAGATCTGCATCAAAGCATCATGAAATTAATATATACTCAGCCCAAAACCAGAAATATGGAGGACTATAAAATACTGGCACTGGTGACCCTCTTTGAGGAGGGCATTCCATAACCAGAGCACCACCACAAAGAATGTCCTGTCCCTAATGGTCGCTTGCCTCACTCCATTAAATGATGGGCTGCTGATGAAGTTCTTCAGAACTGGGTTGGTCCTTCAGGTTACCTAACCCCAAGCTATTTAGGACTTTGAAGTATAGTACTATAGGAGCTGTGCTGTGCAGGGGTGGCCATTGTTGGACAATTTACAAGGCCCACTCCCCTGCAGGGCCCCCAGTGCTATGCTCTGGATGTTCCTGGTCCAGCTAATCATCCTTAAATGGTGGGCTGATGGAAAAGGGCACAGGTCTTAAAACATTTTAACAATTAAGAAGAAATACACAGGCTTCTTAGTGTGGTAACATACCTCTGCCAACAGGCAGGTAACTCTGATAGACAAAGGCCCTGTCCTTTGCCCAGCCTCTTAGGTGTGAGTATCCAGTTTTTGTATCTCCACATACGCCAGTCCTTCAACTTTCCAACATGAGAATTTAATTCCATCTCTGCAAATGTCACCCAGTGCCTGCGTTATTATTCCTTGTATTGACACTTCCCTTCTGAAATTTATGACATGAAGACAGAATTCAGTCGTGTGGAAGAAATTATCTTTTATCTTTGAATAACAAAGAAGTGACTGCTCATTTGTGTCATCTCTCCTCTACTTTCTCTTCTATCTATCTTTTGCTTACTCATTGTACCACTACAGTATAGCTTGCTTCTTTGGCATTTATTCTCAAAAGTTGACATAGTCACTCTGAACACTTTCTGAACACTGTGGTTCTTTCTGAAATTCACCCACACCTACTACAATGCCTTGAGGTAAACCAATGTGAAGTGTAAGCTTAAAAGGGGAATAACATTTTAAATTAGTAATATTTTTCTTTTTCCTTTCTTTCAGAAAGTGGGGGAAGGGGACATAACCAATGTATTTATAGATCATGGGGGGAAATATGTGAGTCATTGACTTGAAACTCTGAAATCTAGGTTTAATTTATGAAATGTTAACTCCCTGGTAATATTGAAGAAGTCACTGATAACTCAGACTTCAAGGGATCCTTAGGGTGCAAAACGTGATATAGCAAACTGTGTTCATGATGTAGAATGTAAGGTCCCATGCTTAATGCCATTTTATATAAATGGTGCTTTCTGTATTTATCAAGGATTAGCTTATAATGTGATAAGCTTGCCATCGCTGTTGGATGTTGAATCCAAGTCCTCGGAGTGTGCATTTGTTCTGGGGTAAATGAGAAGTTGAACAAAATAGACCCATTCAGTTACATTTTTATTTATTTTTAAATGAACATGTAAAGTAATGATTGGGCACAAATGCACACCCTTTATGTCTATTTGTGGCTTTCAGTAGCATCTCCAGTGGTGACAAGAGAGCTGGTGTATGGGAGCAGACATTTGTGACTGCTCCTGGTGGCCATTTTGTTTCCCCAACAATTCCCAGGTGTATTCTGAGGCATTGGGAAAGGGGGAAACTACGGAAAACCTCACCATTTACCTTCCAGAATGTAATTAAATCAGGATGTTCTAGGGAAAACAAAATAATGAGCACCATAAGTGGCGGCTGCTGCTGCTGGCCTACTCTGCTGCAGCCTTGTGGCACCAACAGAAAAGTTTTATTTAAAAGTTTATGTATATATTTACATGTATATATTTACTAGAGAAGTGTCTTAGCCTTCAGCAAAGTGGAGTGATTTATAGCATCATCAGTGCCAGAGCCATTGCCTTCAAATACTGGAAATAGAGGCAAGACACAAGGTATGGGATATACCGTAACTAGGGCTGCTTTACTAAACTACAGTGTTAAGAACTACTGAATTGCTTGGGGGGGGGGAATTATGTGTGGGAAATACTCAGTTCTCTGTCAGGTGCATAAGCCTGCCGTGGTAGGACGAACCTACTCTGCAGGAGTGAAAAGGTGGTGTTAACTACATCTCTTTCCCCCTGCTACAACCCTTACTGGGGAGGAGGGAGCCCTTCTTAATTCACACCCTCTTCGCGCCCCACAACTCAAAGTGAGTGGCATCGGTTAACCTCCAAAGTGATCCATACAGTGGCTTATGGGCCACAGAGCCTTTTGTGGAATCACTGTTCACCTGAAAGATGCCTCAGGGTACTCATCAGTTGTTTCAACCTCTTTCCTTTCCCTCACACAGCTGCCAAGTAACCAAATTAAACCAATCAACCTAATTATCCACCTCCCACCTCTAAGAGCACCTTCCCAGCACTACAATTTGCTTCAATCTCAAGGAATGCTCAGTGTGAACAGTCCATGATATTGAGTTGTACAAGCAGTTCCTTGACATGCAATTCTAGCATGTATTGAAGCCTCCAGTTGATAACATACACGAAAGGAGTCTCAGAGAAAGCAGGTTTAGGAAGTAGAGGACAGTTGAGTCTTGACATATTCCCATGAAGACCCAACTAGTTAATAAAAGCCAGAAAAAAAATGTTAAGGTCAAATAAACATGACACTTTATTTTCATTATGATACAAAGTACAATGAGATAAATAATCAAAAAGGAGACAGTGACCGGTGAAAAGTAATTTTGGGTTTTAATACTCTTTCCATTTTAATAATGCAATGTTATGGTAGTAGCAGAAGGTAATTTTCAAAATATGAAGTTTTATCTTGGGCATGTCTTATAGCTTCATGGGTTTTATGAATTGAAAATGGGTAATAAAATATTGTATTACATAAAAGGGTCATAAGCAAACTCTGTCCATCATGAGCTATGCTTGCAAAAGTGCATTACTGTTCCCACAGCAATCTGCAGAACTAAGCAAAAGAGCTTGCGTGCTTGACAGAAAGTTGGTTACCACAGACCCTCCAAGTGTCCCTATTTTCCAGGGACGTCCCTGATTTAGAGAAGCCATCCCGGTATCTGATTTGATCCCAGAATGTCCCACTTTTCCTTAGGATGTTCCTATTTTCTTTCTTTTTATTAAGAATTTATAAGATTTTCCAATTAAGAAACACAAAACAATACATGGTTAAACTCTCCATACTCCCTCCTCTCCCACCGAAGGGAGCAGCAAATACAAAACCCCCCTCTCACAGAGGTAGCAAAAATCATTCCACGTTTAACCTCATATTTTCCACATCATAACTTAGTCCTGGCCCTCTTCCTGGGTCAGTTAATTAAATTCCCATCATTACTTCCTAAGGTGACTTCCTCATCCCCCCCCCCTTTGCTGGTTTCCAAATTATCACATAATTCCAGTTTTCTTCACATCTTTAAATCTAATTTAAAAAATATTCCGCTCATTTTTATTAACATTTCTCTACTTCTGCCTCATAGTACTTCTGTACTAGGATGTTCCTATTTTCATTGCAGAAATGTGGGAGGGTATGTAGTTATCCAACCCCCAACTGTCTGAAGGCAATCCTGTAAAGCGGAGGTTTTTTTAATGGTTAATGTTTTATTATGTTTTTATATATGTTGGAAGCTGCCCAGAGTGGCTGGGGCAACCCAGTAAGATGTGGGGGGTATTATCGCTATGGAATGGGACATCCCTATTTTCATTGGAGAAATTGGAGAGTATGTTACCAATGAAATCGGCCCACAGTCATGCACACCCTATAGCCCAAAGGAGAACTCTTGCAAAAGAAAGAAATAATACCCCTTGGTACTTTGGAAAAAATTATACTAGCAATTAAAATAAATGAATACATTTTGAGCAAAACAGCTTGCTTCTTCTTGTTACGGAGAAAGAGAATTGGCAATATTCAGACAGGGATTAGACCAGAATAAACTGTGTGTATTGTTATTTTGTGGAGCCAGATCCCTTGAGAATGAATAGTCTTTACTATTATTAAAGTAGGGAATATTTCCAACTCATTGTTATGATGATGATGTTGATGACTAATCAGCATGCCGTAAACACGAAAGGGAGACACCTCAGTAAAGAACAGGAAATGTCATTGTGAACATATTTTCAGGCTTGATATTTTTGATATTCTTTTTAAAGGGCAAGGATTTTTATGCTGTATGTGCTTCGGGAGAGCGCAGACAGAATCTACATACTGGTGGCCAGTTTTTGCTTCTGGTAGCCTGCAAAGCCGAGCTTCCTTGTTTTCAGCCCCACAGATAAAGGTCTCCCTTTCTCATCTGCTGTCTGGGGAAAGTTTTGTTTTTCGGGGGGGGGGGGGAGGAGCAGTTGTGTGCAGAAATCCTCCTGTCTGACTCATGACACCATTGCTGTATCCCAGTAAAATATGCATCCTCCTGGTGGCGTATCTCCCTTTGTTGCCAAGGTCTTATAAACATTTCTGGGCTGGTTGCCACAATTTCGTTCCTGGTTGCCATTTAAAGGGATATCTATAGATCTCTGAGGATAAACTTACTGGTGTTATAACACAACTGCCAAATCACAAGGGGGGTGGCAAGTTGATGAAAAAGGAGAAAGTTCTATACAGCCTAAAATAAAATAAAAATAAAACCCAGAAACTGATCATAGTGACAAGTCATGAGAAAATGTCCCCGTGTCAACATACCCTCAACAATTCAATTTCTCTTCCATCATCAGACAAACTCTTTGCTGTTTCCCCACTTTGTGTACTTGTAATTGATTTCCATATAAATAACTGATATGATGAAGAAGGCACATCTAACAGTCAAGTATCCAATAGGAGTTTGAAATGAAAGTTCACATGTTGCTGAACATTCTGTTTTCTGTTGTATTATTAGTTGCAATGACATAGGAAGGCTGTAATGGGAAACTTAGCAGGAGCTTTCTAATAGCTGTAAGTAGATTTAACAAAATATTCTTGAAGCAGAAAAGGGAGGATATTACTAGAAATGTAAAGCACACTCCTATGTGTGCCTATTAAGAAGTAAATCCCATTGCATACTTGGGCCTTACTACGAGCTAAGTGCATATAGAATTACAGTCTCATTCCCTCTTCCAAACTTCATTTCCCTTGGGATAGCAGATTTTTTATTTCAAAGCATCTCAACTCGAGATCTTAGGATGATCCTGTATAAAATATTTTAAGGTTTGAATAAAGGATGCGCAGCAATTACTACATGGTTTTTGCATCATTATGCCACCCTGGTCCCTGCATTGCATCTTCCACCTTGACATTGTAATGAATAACTGCATGTTATTTTTGGCTGGTGACAAATCATGGTGGGTAACTGCAGCTCCCCCCTCCCCATTCTTTTTCTTTTAAGCACCAAATGGAGCCTCAGCTATTTTAGTGAACAATTTTAAATTTTAGAAAATCGAAATATCATTTAAAAATGTGCTTCCTGAAATCCCTGACTTTTGTGGCAAGCAAGTAAATTACCAAAATATCAACAAATCTCTCTCTTTTGCTGTATTTCCAGTATGGCTGTAGCTTGATACTTTTGTCAGGCATAAAGCCTTGCAAAAATCTACCTTTGCCATCATTTTTGAACATACCTTTCTGATTCACAATTGGTCTATAATAGTGAGCTTACAATGGCAAAAGCCTCCTTACCCTTCCTATAATAATTTCAAGTCATGCAAGGCAGATGCTTGACTCTTTCCCCATTATTGAGAATGGAAAGAAATGAAGCATAATAACAAGCACAGCAAATAATGTATCCCTTGGAAATTCCCTTCTTTTCCTTGGGTGACTGCTGGAGTACTTCTCAAATGGAGACATTAATTTATTGCTGTAAGCTACATGATGCCATCTAAAACAGGAGGTTAGAGTTCAAGTTCTTTCCTATTTCCTGGGAAATGCAATTAAGAGTCTATCACAAACTAGACAGACCAAGGGAGACAACAGAGCCACCTGCTGTGGCAGATTAAGTGCCCTCTATTGAAGAGTGAGATGGTGACAGCAGCATTCAGCATCACCTGTGAAGGGAAGGAGGAGGACTGAAGGCATCCAGCAGAGCTGACTTGCTGAACTTTTACACCAAAAAATGTATGGCAACAGCGTGCATTAAATTACACTTCAGTGCAGCCTAGGCTTGCATCAAAGGAACTGTTTCGCTTTCTATGCATAAATGCAGAAAGGAGGGAAAATGCAGGTGTGCTTACATTATCCATTAACTTTCTAAATACTACAGGAAAGCCTTTTTAAAGAAAACAATAGACTTGGCTGCACAAAATGGGGTCGGGAGAGAGCAGGAAACCTTATCTTAGGGGAACAATGGAAAAGATTAGGGGTAGAGGACATTTTAGGTGACCAGTTTCAGGTAGGTATAGATGTCATGTGAGAGGAGTCTGGTACTAGGCATGCATGGCTGTGAACAAGAAAATAGGCATTCTCTGTATTTTGTTTTCTTTCCCCCTCATAAGACCCCACTAAACATGGCATAACATCTCACTCAAGAGTTTCCCCTCCATGTCTCTGGTGGGCACTTACAGGGTCAAGGAAACTCAAGAACGTTGCCCAAGAAGGGGAGATTGGCCACCAACTGGTAATTTTCCAAATTGAGGGAAGGCTTCTTATGAGCGGTATTACTACTATCTCCTTCCCCTCTCACAAGGTAGCATTGATCACCTCTCTGGCCTAGCCAGCTCTCCCCTCCCTGCTAGTTTTGATCAGCCAAGAGGGGCAAGGGTCCAGAATGCAAGTGTTCATATCCTGACATATCCAAGCAGTTTGTCCACGTCCTTGAGCCTTACTAATTTCAACAGGAGTAGAAATTGTACACTCTACACTTCTTGAGATACATTTGCTGTAATAGTGGAATCAAGGTCCCAGTGGATGCAAACAATTTTATCCTCAAAATGCTTTGCAAACAAGTCACATTGGTTCTACCACATCCTTTTGCCCAGATTGTAAAAGGTCCAATACTTCCCGGAAAAGCTCTGCAATGGAGGCAACAAAGCCACTGCCACTAAGTTGACTTGATAAGGAGTCCTCATCAGTGTTTTATTGCATTCAACTGGAGGCTTCCTCCATTTGTGTTCAGGCTGTCTTCCAGCTTGTCTCATTGCCCTAAACTCTGGAGCCAAGGAGCCCAAGGAGCCAAGCGAGGAAGCTTAGGGGTGATCGTGTCAATGGTTCAAGCCATTATGATGTTCCAGAAGTTAGCTAGGGCTTCAACAGAAGCACCAGTTATACCAGCCAGAAAATCCCCCAGAGTCATCTGGAAACCCATTGGATCCAGTAGCCTCCAAGGACAGACCACCCTAATAGGTCCTCCGTCTCTGCCGAGGGGGAAAGGTGCTGAAAGCCTAAATCTCAACAGGAAGTGACCTGACCATGGCAAGGAACTGATGTCAATACCCCTCCCTTTCAGGTCACCCTCTTCCTGCCCAGTTGAGAGAACAAGGTCCAGAGTGTGGCCTGCCACATGCGTTGGGGTGGTGACATGTTGGGACACCCCCATGGTTGTCATGGCAGCCATGAAGTCTTGAGCCACTCCAGAGCCAGTTGCCTTGGCATGAATGTTGAAGTCCCTCCAGAACTAGCAGTCTGGGAATTCTCAAAACTGCCTCTGAGACCAGCTGTGTCAGCTCAGGCAGGGAGACTCCTGGGCAGCGAGGTGGGTGGTAAACCAGAAGAACCCTAAACTGTCCCGATTGCCCAATGCCAGAAACGCACAATCTAGATCCCCAACCTCGCAGAGGGCCTGGAGAAAGAGAATTTCTATAGACTACAGCACCTCCCCCTTCCCAACCCTCAAGTCTGCCCTGATGTTGCACCGAGTACCCAGGTATGCAGTTGAGTGAGATCATCCCCACCCGACTCACCCACCCAGGTCTTAGTGATACAGATCAGCTCGGCCTCCTCATCCACAGTCAAATCATGGATGAGGGAGGTCATACTCAGAGCAGACCCGGCATTCTACATCAACAGCCGCAGACCCAAGAGCTCTGTTGTTGACCTTTTCCTATGCCTACCAGTATCCTGCCCCTTGCCCTTGCCCCAGAAGTTCATGTTTGCTAAACTAGTTTAAACTGTTAATATAGCCCAACATAAATCGGAAAGCCAATTAAACAGTAATTGAAGCATATAGGACTGTACTGCCTTGGATGCACACACATTAAAGAGCATATCGGAGGGAAGACATCGTCTCTACCATTCACCTTTCCATATTTGCTTGTACGATATGTGTTTGTTTGTTTGTTTTTTAACAATTTAATTGGGTGTTTCAAGCCTGCGGTCTTGTTGAACATTTCAATCCACTCTTATACAAGGGAGGACAATTTCCTCAAGAACAGGTCAGGATAGTGATTATGTGTTATTTACAGTATGATTTTGGGCTGTAATTTCAGTGGATGTGCTGCTTTACATTTCAGTAATAAATATTTTGCTGCTTAAAAAAAAAAACTTCTAGCACTTTTGTGTTTTATCAGGTGTAAGTCTGTCTCTGTTTTGTTTTTTAAAATGACACAGATAGGACTGGCTTAGTGTGGGTATGAAATGTGTCACTCTGCATCAGCCTCTGCGGAAAGTGACACCACAGAATTGCATAGGGATAGTTACTCAGTGACTTGCATGTCGTGTTTGCCTGGCTAACTTGTCAAAGCTAGTTTTCACTACCCTTTGCCCTGCAGCACCAACCTAGCCCCTGAGAAGTGGGTGTTCACCATCAGTTTTTTGCTTCAGACAGCATTGTCAAAAGATGGGCAACCTGGTGGAAGAGAGGAGAGGCAAGTGGGATTGTGTAGTACTAGCTCATCTCTGGGTTCTGATGCGCCAACAGATAGGTCCTTCTGTTTGCATAAATTAGGGGTACACTCATGCATTGCTTATTGGGAGGGAGATAAATACTGTGCTTCCGCAACATGTAATCTATATATATTCTGATGCATATGCAGGGGGCATTAGGCCACCCTGACTTCCAAATAGGCTATGTGGCATGAAGGAGTGACTGTGGGACCAGCATGGCTAGGACAGTTTTGATGGGTGTTTTCCTGCTAAAGATGTTTGGTGGCCACTGCATGATTAGACCAAGGGTCCACCTAACCCAGTATTCTTTTACTATTTTTTATTATCCATTAGATTTATATATAGTACTGCCCTGCATCACAAGATCTCATGGCAGTTCACAGGATAAAATACAAGGGGAAAACACAAGTAAATAGTTAAAACAAAACAATGAGCCACCAGACATATTTAAAAGGCTGTAGAATATTAATCAGCCTTATAAAACAAAAACACAGAAATACAGATTAACAAGTAACTCTTAAAAACAATTTAAGACAATCCCTCCCACCCTCAAATAAACAGCACCCACCGAAGTTAAAACCCCATCCCCATTAAAACCATAATATTAGCACAAGGGGGCTGGCTCAGGCCCTTGTTCCACCCCCCAAAGTGTCACCCCCAAAGGGATGATACACTTTGGGGTTGGCTCCACTGAGGGTGGCCCTGCCCCCAGGGCAGGCAAGCTGGCTTTATAGAGCTGCCTCAGCAACTGGTGCATGCCTAGCTTGGGCAGCAGGTGTTTTCAATGCTGCCTGCCTGCCTGTCCAGGGTCCTGGCCTCTGCCCTACTTGTACAGCTGTAGGCAGGTCCTGGTCTGGAGATTGAGTAGAGGCCACAGGTCCAGCAGATGGGGGGAGGTTTGCTGAGAGGCCATAGGTCCAGCAGGTTATGGGAGATGGAGGTCCTCTGTGCAGCTGCTGCAGGCAGTTCTTTGTCTTGTGCTGTTTCTGTACTCAGATATGTTCAGGCAAAGGTCTCTTCAAGGCAATAATGGGCAAGACCCTTCCTCTAATGTCCAGTGTTTGCTCACTCGCACTTCAGTGCTCCATTGGTGTTGCAGCTTGCTTCATCATCTTCGCTGCCCTGAATGGATGGTGTCAGCTGTCCAGCAGCTCAGGCCCTGGCATCGCCTCAGAGGGGATGCTGGAGAAGGACGACAATGGCATTGAGGGCAATGGGCACTCCTCCTGCCCGGTTTCAGGAGGAGGAACGACATCAGAAGACTAGCCATCCAGTGTTTTACCAAGACTAGCCATCCAGATGTCTCTGGGAACTTCAACAGCAGAGGATAAAGGTTATGGGGCTTCTCTTGTTACTTGTTCTCTGCCCCTGGTATGCAGAAATATACTACTCATGAAGGTTCTATATATGTACCATGACTAGACCTGCCATCCATGCTGTTGTTGGTGCAGAGTATGCTTGGGGAAAACAAGGATACTTCCCAGGCCTTGCAGCTCTGTACAAGCAGAGAAGGGAGATGTTGGATAACCACAGCTAGTTTTAGAACAAAATACTAGTATTATAATATTGGTGCCCCCCCCTTCAGACTTGTCAGGTGGGTTTTGTAGATATATATATATTTCTACAGGATGTTCACATAGGCAGGTAATATTGTCTTTAGCTAAAGAGGTCATATTGATTCCAAGGAATTCTGTCTTCCATTTCTCTTGTGCTACAGCATGGGTAGCTAATATACTGCCTTCCTGATGTTGTTGGAGTACAGCTCACATAATTCCTGGCTACTGGCCATGTTGGCTGCAGCTGATGAGAGCTGGAGGCCAGCAACATATGGGGACCACCACATTGGCTACCTTTGCCCTACAGAGTTGTAGGAGAGATGAGCTGCTTTCATAATCACACCACCCCATTTAGCTATTCTAGTTTAGCTAAACCAAGAGCTTTTGCAGACTGGTTGCTTGCTATTAGTATTAGTATACAATGTGAAGTACATGGGGAATAATGTAGTTGATTCAGCCCTTGACTAGATGTCAGGCAGCTCCTCAGGCAATGGATGTCTCCCTTTAGTGAGTTTCTGAGTGGCTGCTGCAAGGCAACTGCTTGGTGTGTGTGTGTGTGTGTGTGTGTGCATTTTAATAAAAAAAATAAAAATGCATATCCACTTAACTAGAAATTTTTATATACTGTGTATGCATAGCCACTCCGCCATGTACCGGTATGTACAGCCACTTCCTGCTGTAGAGCTCACCAAGGACCCTCCAGTGTAACACCAGTAACAGTTGTATTAAAGGTAAAGGTAAAGGTACCCCTGACCGTTAGGTCCAGTCGCGGACGACTCTGGGGTTGCACGCTTATCTTTCTCTATAGGCCAAGGGAGCCGCCGTTTGTCTGCAGACAGCTTCTGGGTCATGTGGCCAGCATGACTAAGCTGCTTCTGGCAAACCAGAGCAGCGCATGGAAACACCGTTTACCTTCTTGCCGGAGCGGTACCTATTTATCTATTTGCACTCGGACGTACTTTCGAACTGCTAGGTGGCAGGAGCAGGGACCGAACAACGGGAGCTCACCCCGTCACGGGGATTCGAACCACCGGCCTTCTGATTGGCAAGCCCTAGGCTCAGTGGTTTAGACCACAGCGCCACGCGTGTCCCTTAACAGTTGTATTACAGAAGCACAAATGTGTTTGGCAGCCTTAGGCCATATAGTATGATATTCTTCTGTGAGACAGAAACTTTTTAGATTTCTCTCCTGGTCTCTCCTAGATGAAACTTTACAATTCAAATCCCAATGTGGCAAAAGCTGAGAGCAGGTGCATCACAGGAAGGTTTTAACTTGACCTCAACGGGTCATAGCTAAAGCTTCGGAAAATACATAATTGACTTCGATGGGGGGTATCATTGGAAGTAAGGCACAATGTTGGTAACATTATCTGAGGCATCTGAGGATTGTGAGTAGATCTCAGTAGCAAATAAACTGGAGCAAACATGATTCGCCCAGACATTCAGCAAACAGGGCAAGATGCTAAGGTCACTGAGTAAATTATTCAATGTGAATAATTCTCTCAGCAAGCCTTCTGACCCACTGACTATATGATAGCATTTGATTTCTGGGTCAGATAGTCATCTGCATACAGTGTAGGAAGCCAAAGCCAGTGCCTGCAATCTTTTGTTGTTGTTGCTCCCACGTCTGATTCTCTATCATACGCCCCTATACTTTCCTGTCTGTAAAGTAACAACTGTTGTACACTCAAAGGGACTAAGACTATGTGGCCTAAATATTTTGCAGTAGTAGTTGAAGGGTGCTGCTGGGTTGTTGTTGTTGTTTTAAAGGTAGAGTTAGATGACCTTGTAACCCAAAATAGATGAGGCTATTCAAGTGGGAAGGCTGGGAGTGCAGCTTGATTTAGGGCCAAAAAACCTTCCATCTGACATGTTTGCTTTATTGTCAGACCGCTAACCCATCAAAGATGCATTTTGGCACCCTTTCTAATATTCTGTAGCCTCATGGAAAACAGAGGAAAACCATAATAATACCAAGTCATGCAAGTTGCAAGCATAAAAGCTATTGAGAACATATTTTAGAATACATGGGCATTTGTAGAATTCAGATCATCCCTGCACAAAGAGGGAAGAGAGGAAGAAAGAGGGATTAGAAGAAGCATCTCCATCACCAGAGGTATGAATGTGAAATTCAACACATCCACTTTCTGCAGTTTGAGGCAGTGACGTAGCATGGGTTGCCGGTGCCCGGGGCCACACGGAGGGGGTGAGTGGGAGGGAGGGAGGTAAATAGATGAAGTACGTATGCACATTCAACTGCCTAATGATGTCTGTGTCACCCAAGAGTTCACAGGTGCAGAGATAAGAAAAGAATAGTTGCTCCATTGACTGGAGAGGTCACCTCCTTGTTTGCATGGAGAACCCATTTTCAGCAGAGCCCAGTGGTGCGAGCGCACAGCTGTATTAAGGCAGCACCAGGTGTTTAAATTTTGCGCCCCTGAAATCTTGTGCCCAGGGCACTGGTTTGAAGTGCTCAAGTTTGGCTATGCATGTGGCAGGGATGACTGTGGAGCCTACAAGTCTGACTTTCTGCTATGGAAAGCATAGGGAAATGGGCAAAAAGTCACATTCCTCTTTCTTCTTCTTTTTGGGAAAGCAGTTATGCTTTTGATTGCACTTCTCAACGATAAACCCCAGGGAGTCATGGTTGGCTTCCATATGCAAACTACTGCTTTGGCGAACAAAACCCAGATATAAAAAGCTTCCTTACACTGAGCTTCATCACTGTCTATTGTTCCCAGCCCAGTGTATACTGATGGGGGAGGCAGCCTGTCTTCACAGTCTTAAGAAGAGAGCCTTCTCAGCCCACATACCAGAATAAGGAATTATATGACCACTTTCACTTGTTTTAGTAGAGCATGGCTGCTACCTCTTAGTTACAGAGGGGGAGCTATTTGTGGGAGAAGTGGCAGATGGGAGGAGGGGTGTTTGGCTCTTTCTGTCTTGCAACTGCCTGCAGGTGGTTTCCCCCCAGCCAGGGTTTTAAGCCCATGTTTGGTGCCTAGATTCTTAAGGGAGAGTAAAAGAGACTGAAGGGAGTTTCAGGGGTATAGTGGCAGCCAGAGAAAGCTTTTTGTTGGTTTAGCCAGGGAGCCCCACTACCTATAATTCCTTCCCTCAGGTGCCTTTTCCAAGCCAAGGTGCCAGACCCAAGCCGGAGGTTTAAAAGACTCAGCTTGGTAGGTGCCTGCAGGGTGAAGGTGGCTGCTGGGAGGAAAGGTTGCCAGGGGAACACAGATTTTTTGGGGGAAATGCTCCTCCTCCCACATTTCTCTTCTCTCTTCTATAGGACCTTCTCCCAGTGCCATTTTGTAGTGCAGAAATGGTTGCTAATCTGAGTTTCAGGGAAGCCTAGAGCTGCTTTCATTGGGTTTGTCAGGGACTGAAGCTAGAATCTTCGACATGCAAAGCAGTGCACATGCTCTTTCATGGTTAGATACAGCCCTCATTTGCTTGTGTTGTACTGGAGGAAGATGGGTTGGCATATGATGAAGTTTGTGGTCTGAAAGTCCATTGCAGAAAGCAGCCAACTAGCTTTGTGATAACATGACTGTAGGTGGATTATTATAAAACAATTCCTGTTTGCAGTTATGGTCAGAAGGCATAGTTCATAGCCAGGTTCTTTTTATGTAATAAAAATTGGTGCTTCCAATAGAAAGGGATATGGGCATTCTCGTTTCCCTTCCTTTGCACAGCGCAAATGGCCATAACCATCCATTCATATTGAAATCCCCAGTCAGTTTCCTTTGTCAGCTTATCTGGAAGAAAGAAGGAATGAGAATGACATCTCCGGGTCTTTGGGCAAAAATACCCTTTTGTTTAAAGTTTCTGCTTTGAACAATTTTTGCTGACTTGGTTTGCAAGCTTTAGATTCTTCAGTAGGCAGTGATATTAAAAACAAACAAACCTCAGTTTGCACTGGAATGGGCAATGAGTTAAAAAACTGAGTGCCCTCCCCAACCATTTTTTCCCCTCCACTCTCCCTACCACCTTTTATATCATTGTTGTTTTACTGCCTGAGAAATGAAAACTACACTGTCTCTGTCAGTCTCATCTCTTGTTTATCAGCTGAACTGTTGTTTGGGCTAGTTTAAGGTAATATGTAAATCTGAAGTTTTGTGGATAGATGGATTAGCCCATTCCAAGGGGAGGCTGTGGAAATGAAGCCCTGGTGACTTTTCAAGATGGGAAATCCTTATTCTGCCTTGACCTATAAGGATTTGACTTGAAGCAATCAGTGTTGGGTCCCTGTTTTATGAGGGTGAGGGAAGCTGCTTTAATTTATAGGTAGGATTTACTTGGTTATATTACTGTTTGATTCTCTCCCTTCCTATAAGGTTGGGAATACACCTATAACAAATGGGAAGGAAGGGCCGGGGGCTTGTATTGAAAGACAACAGCATAGCAATAGCATGTAGGGATAGAAGATCTTCACAGGGTCTGACAACAAACTGATATGTTTATGAGGTGTTCTGTGGCTTGCCTTCTTTCTTTCTTTAACATTTCACAGATGTGTAAAGCAGCTAGTAACATTGTCCGTAAGCCAGGCAGAAAATAAGACTTTTAAAACGCTCCCCCAAAGTGACTGAATGTCATAACGTGTAGTCCCTGCCTGGGGAACTGTATGAAGAAAAAGATGGCTGCCTCCATGGACCAGTTGGGGTTGGCTGTCTTTTGTTTCGGCAAGCCTACCTACCGTGTACAAAAAGCAATTAACAACATACAAATAACGTCAACAATATTTAAAAACAGGTATGCCAAGTAACTCATGCCAATGAAGCAGCGGAGATAGCAGCTTGAGTGTAGGTAGAACATAAAATACTCCCATGCTATCGTGTAGCTAAGTTCAAACTCTAAAAAGCTCCTACTGTTTCCACCTTTTACTATTCTGAAGTCTGTAGTAGGCTACATCACTGCAGTAGGCTACATCATCTGTAGTAGGCTACATCACTGCAGTTGCATTTGTGAAAGACTGTGCTTGAATCAATTGGTCCTGGAGATTTCACACGGGGAGTCTTTAAAGAGCAAAGTTTTCAACACAGTTGATGGATATCCATGAAAATGTGACTTATTATTGCACTACTTATGGTCGTGCTTATTATAGCTGTCATATGGTGGCTTCCTCTCTGTATACTGACATTCAGCTGCTGAATGATAAGGGTAGGCGGGAAATTTGATGCAGTTCACATTTAATGTTGAATCTATCAAATTTGAATTTTCTGAAGCAACATGAGAATCGAAACACAGCCATCCTTTGAAATTTATTTGAATCGTGCAGTGCAGTTCCCCAACCAATGTTTAGAAAAAACACATTCTGTTCAGGAAAATTATTGCAAACACAAAAAAGTACATTAATCAAATCTGCATATAGATATATATTTATTAGAAGAAAGTCACACTAACGCAGGTGAATTTTCACAAACCCACAAATTGCTGCAGGAATTGGAGAACCAAATTTAAAATAATTGCAAAAAGAGAAATTGAGATGGAAATTGAAATGGAAAGATCCTCCAATCCTACTGAAAGGGGAAATCAAAGTTGTGAATCTGATAGAGTATTTGTCCCAAACACAGTGCCTCCTACTGCTGTGAATCTGAAGCATATCTGTCATATCAGATCCCACCCTCAGATTCTGGTTGTTATGTAGGATACTGTGTGGAAGGAAATTGGGAGGCATCTGCTCCTAACATGTTTGTTTTCCTCTCCTTCATTCCCTAGTTTTGCTGTTTCTGACAGTTTATGTGGTGTGACAAGTGAGTTCAAAGCTCTGGTGCTTTTTCTGACCTGAACATTTTTGGCAAGTGAAGCTGAAGCATGAGTCACCCACAGCATGGCTGGATGGCTGGATAAGTCAATGCCTTGTTAACTGAAGGACTCCAGGTAATGCTGTTGGCCAGTGCATTTATTCTGAATGAAGGTCATGGTGGCACATTCAAAATGCCTTCCTTTTATTAAATGGCTGAAGCCCCTTCCAGTTTGGTAAAGTACTTTCATAGCAGGTGAAATTATATGCAAATCCCAGTTGTGTCCTCTGTGATCTTGCAGAGTAGAACCTTTGTAAGTAAGTGAAGGCTAGTTTTTAGATTGTTAGCAATGACCCATTTACTAAAGTTCTGGAGAATATCTCATTTCATACCTTTCCTGTTTCTCTTACTGTTGTGACTAAGACGGTCTTTTGACTGAACACTAAGCAATGTGTAAATCAGGAATGTGCACATAGAGTGGAGTGCAGGCGCAGAACTGGCTTCTGCATATTTAAAGGAATCTAAATTGGTTTGTTGTTCCGATAGACACTCTCTCCGCTGCCGCCGCCCTGCAAATTGAAGCATGACTAAAAGCTACTGGGTTATAAAACAGAAATCCCTTTAGCTTGGACTGTTCTGCCACGAGTGAATTAGCCATCTTGTGGGGCCTAGTTCCAAAAGACATGGAAACCCCCCCCCCACATGCACATACTCACTGATAAAAAATAATTGCCAATGTTAACTTTATATATAACATGTATATAAAAATAACCACACAACTATCTTGGTAACAAGGCTACATTTAGTGCACTGCAAGCAAAATCATTGCCCACTAAAAATGTCACTGCTGGTAATTCTCAGATGGCACTGAACAAACCTGAGCATTATGAGGGAGGAATGCATACGACCCAATAGCCTTGGGACTGAGCCAACTTGATTTTGAAAATTGATCCTAAAAGAAAGGAGAAAATGGCATAATTGTATGTGAATCTAAGGATATGACATCATACTAGCTAGGCTAATGGTGAATTACTCAATTGTGAGAGTAAGAAAGACTCTCTGTTACAACATACTTCTGAAGATTTATTTTGGAGACATTTTGCTGTTGAGTCTCTAAATCTGATTTGCTTTAGGAACTCAAGGAAGTAGTAAAGAAAAAGAAAGTAGTGAAATTTTAAACCTAAACCTAAGTTGCTTTGGTTCAGGAGTCGTAATCTCCAGACTGTGGTTGTGAGCTCAATAAATATGTTCTGGAAGAGGCCTGGGTAATGTTGATCTATTTGGCAGAAATGGTTAAAAGACCACTGGGGGGGGGGAATCAACCAAATAATCTATTTTTTCTGGTGTAAAGAGATGCAGTATGATTTGATGCGTGATTGCCTATGGGAGGGCAAAGGAGAGCCTTTCAACAGGATGGATGGTGACATTGTTGATAAATATGGAAAATACATAAAGAGAGGAAGGTTTGGGAGGTAAGATGAGAAGTTCAGTGTTGCGTTTATGACAATAATGAAACATCCAAGCAGAGCTATCAAAAAGTAAGTTGAAGACATGAGAGAGACACTCTATTGTTAGAGAGATGGAGACCTGAAGATCACTGCTGTATAAATCAGGGCTTTCCAAACTGTGTGTCACGGCACGTTAGTGTGTCGGCTGCAGTGTTTAGGTGTGTCACATGAATGCTCCCCACGCTCCTCCCAGGGCTGGAAAGGGGTTGGTTTAACTTCCGGTTTGCTAGTAAAACTGAATTACTGTGTTGTGAAATGATGCATGTCTAAAAAGTGTTTCACCAACATGAAAAGTGTGGAAGCTCTGGTATACATGGTACTGAAGTCCATGGGATATGTTGAGATCACCCAGGGACAGTACATAGAAAGAGAATAGAAGAGGGCCAAGTACAGAGTCCTGATGGAAGAAGAGAGAAAGCAAATGAAGAGCTTCCCCCCCTATGGAAATATTTAAAAAAAATCATTCAGCCTTTATTGGAATAATAATATATTTTAATTATTGCTTAATATCAGATTTATGGCTCTGGTCAGGTTACACTGGATGTGCCTTTGGTAATAGTCTCCTAATGATCTGTGGCCAGTATCCTGCATCTGTTGTTGTTGTTTTTCAATGGTGAGAATTTGGCTTAGCAACTATCTCTGCCTGTCACAGAGTAAATCCTCTCCTGGTAACATCACTATGCATGCAACAGATCCGCCGTTTGCCTAATCTTAAGAGTTTTGCTTTATTTGCACAATATTTTATTTCTGCTCCCTTCACATGCACATTATCCTCTGCAAATACCTTGAGGGCTCAAATACCCCCGGTAGAGGATTCCAGTTCTTAAGCAGTGATACCTGTTTTGCATCAGAGGCTGACACATTTTTAATGGTTTTCAAGTTAGCAAGTTCACTGAGTGGAAGGGAGCTGATACCCATTTGTAGATACCATTGTTATATAGCAATGGTGTACATCCAGGTTTAGCCCCTGGGTGTCTCCTTGGGATCAGCTTCTTGGCATAATTTTATCCATTTAAGGGCTGAGCTATTGGCTCATTTAACACTATGGCAACACTGCTACTTCCACTAAATTTGCTTCTGTCCCCCCCCCCCTTTTCTTTTTAAATGACTTACAGCTCAGTCCTGGGCAAGTTTGCACTGATGTAAGTCCACCTGAGCTTGAGAAACTCCAGGACAGAAGTAGCTGCAAAAGCAACTGTGCTGCAACATTTTCTTGTACAGTAGTTCCCACTTGTCCTGTTTTACAAGTCTAATCTCATATTTACCTACTCATCTGTTCCTTTGTTCACTTCTTCCTGTTCCTTACACTTGATACAGCTTTTCTCTGGATCAATCATGCCACCTTTATTTATGAACACCTCCTCCAGGCCATATATAATAATAATACAAATATTATGATCATTATAATGATGGTGTTGATTTCTGTCTTTTCATTATTAAAGAACTCAGGTACTTTGTACTATCATCTTTTGCCCTGCATTTTATCCTCAGAGCAATCCTGTAAGAAAGATGGGGCTGAGTGTGGCTGGTCCAAAGCCTTGTAGTGCACCGATCAAAATCGCCACAGTGTCCTAACCTGTCTTTCAGCTGTTTCCATTTCAAATTTGTGTATGAACTCCTATTTTCTTTAACACTTATCCCATATTATCATAATGCTTCCATGCACAGATGAGAGTCTCTCATTTATTAACACAGTATCAAATAATACAAGTTACTCATGGCACCCTGGGTTGTATTCCACTAAGTCTTACTCAGAGTAGAACCATTAGATTTAATGGAACAAAGTGGGCCATGACCATTAATTGCAGTGGAACTGTTCTGAGTAGGATTTAGTAGCACAAAACATCATTCAGTGCATTTGGTGCAGTCTACACAAGACAAGTACAATACTGAGAAAACTATGATCAGAATGGAGCCTGGGTCCCAAGGGACTACTTTGTGGCTTCTCTTTTTTTGTTTTTTGTTTTCCAACAGGCTAAATTAATTGAAGTTGTGTCCCAGTGCAATCATTGTGAAGGTTTCACTTATTGTAATGGGAGCTAAGTGTGATTTACTTAGTTTGAATTCCACCCATGCCCTTAGGGGAGACACAAAGATTCAACACTTTGAGAACTCCAGGTTGTTGTTTTTTTTTGTTTTTTTAAGGAATCCCACATACCTCTAGCCATTATACATGCAAGTGTAGGCCTAGAAATGTGTGGACGATGTTTGGCAAAATCTCAGAGCCTGGAGAGAATTTCAGTGAGTGGAGCTTTAATGCCCTACATAGCATCTTGCCCTGTGGCAAGTGCAATCATGCAAAATACTGGCTAGTTTGCTTAATTACACAAGTCAAATAATTTTCCATTTCTTGGTATGTAGTGTTTGTTTTCTTGGCATAAAATTCTGGTGAATCTCAAAAGCACAGTTTATGTACCACTTAGTCAATAAAGTCACTGACAAAACAACTGTTATTTTAATAGGGCTGAGTGTTGTTGTTGTTGTTGTTGTTGTTGTTGTTGTTGTTGTTGTTTGTTAGTAGTAGTAGTAGTAGTAGTAGTAGTAAAGCCTTGGACAGGAGCTATGCCACATATGTCTTCCATCCAGAGTTTACTACTGATAGAACTGAATGTGTTTGTTTCACAGTATTATTAGAATAATATTATATAAATAATACAATAATATGGTTTTAATGGGGTCCTAACATCATAGTGTTAACATCATCTGTGTTTGTTTGTTTGTTTGTTTGTTTCTAAGGCATTCCTTAGTACCTTGCTCCCTCTCAGAATGAAACAGTAACAGATTATGAAAGGGTTCTTTAAAAATTAAGAGGCCTCCCATTGGGGTAGGGGGTGGGAACGGGTTGAGAGCAATACTATCCAAACAACCTGTCTGAAATTCTTAATTGCAGAAAATGCCACTATGTTGTCAAACTTGAGCCTTGCTTTCCTGTCAGACCTTGTTTTCTTGAAGGGAGCTCATTCCCTGGAGCCAGCCAAGCTCATGAGATAGACGAAGACATGAAAATGTACTAGGGAGAGTGCAAGGGGGCACAGCCCTGCCTTGACACTGACACAGATAATTGAGTTATTGAGTAGTTAGTATAAAAGTTAACGGCTTCTTGAGATGTCACACAGCACTGAGGCTGCTGTGAAATTAATTATCCCTCCGGTAGCATTTATACTTGCCAGTTCCCCCACATCCACACCCCCGGTTAATGTGCCTAATGCCGTTTGGCACCTGTTTCAGCCTCTCTAGAATCTCTGCACTTTCCAGCAGTGCTGACATGTATAAAAACTGATAAGGCAGAGAAAGATGGGATACACTGGTACAGTGCTGTTAATAACAACAATTGGACAACTAATTAATTGTGATTATTTGCATAGCGCCATCGCTATGCAATGTCTAACGGACATCACTACTTTAAACATGCCATCTGCTGCTTTAAGGCTAGGATTTTCAGAGGGAACTAAGGATGTTTGACACCTAACTCCCCTGGGTCTATTCAGAATTCCCAGCCATAAATCCCATGGGTTGGTGGTGATGTAGAGCCATCTGTCTTCATGTAGTAACCATGCATATGATGCACTGCATCTCTTCAGCACTTGTCAGTCAAGACCCCAAGGGTCTTCCTCTGGCAGTCTGCTGTGAATTCAGACTCGTGTTCAGCCTTTGGCTGCTCCATGCCTCCTTCTCATTAGGAACTCTAACACAGAGATGCTGGCATCACCATTTGACAAGAGTGGAGTTGCCTTTTCAAAATTTGAAGAAGCATTGCAACAACTGTTCACATTATACATTTAAGTATATCTGTGGTCTCTTGAGTGCCTGTTGAATTGGCTCAGATAAAAGGCTCATTGTGTCTGGCATCCTGACCAACTGGATGTTTCCAGGGAAGTCCACAAGTAGGGGCACAAAAGACCCAGAGCAGTTACTCCATCATCTGCACTTGATTCACTGCAAGTTTCCCCTTTAATTTAAAAGGTGCTGCACAGCCTTCATGTTGAGTACCAGCAGTCTAGTTCATTTGCTTTTAAAAGTTAAGCTCATCTGTTTTGTACAGGCTCAGCTTATTCTAAGGCAGTTACTAGTGCCTAGCAAATCTAAAACTTTGCTTTGATCATTACTATCCCATCCATGTCTAAGACATTGTAATACTGCCTGTAAAAATGTCTACAGGTTGCATTTTTTAAATGTGCTATTTCTAAACACCCATATATTTCCTAGCAATCTACAGGTGAAACTCGAAAAATTAGAATATCGTGGAAAAGTCCATTTATGTAAGCAATTGTTTTCATTAGCTACTGGAGTTTAATATATGAGATAGACTCATGACATGCAAAGCGAGATATGTCAAGCCTTTATTTGTTATAATTGTGATGATTATGGCATACAGCTGATGAGAACCCCAAAGTTGAAATTGTTAATTTGGGGTTCTCATCAGCTGTACACCATAATCATCACAATTATAACAAATAAAGGCTTGACATATCTCGCTTTGCATGTCATGAGTCTATCTCATATATTAGTTTCACCTTTTAAGTTGAATTACTGAAAGAAATTAACCTTTCCACGATATTCTAATTTTTCGAGTTTCACCTGTAGATGCCATTTCTCCCCAAAGGTCACTCTGTACCAGCTGATCTGCACATAATGTGTGCATCTTTTGAACCTGGCAGACAGGTTTCCAAGCATCCATCACAAGCTCATGAATCAATAGTCCCAAATTTTAAATTTCCCACTACAAGGACCCCTAGAGATGTGTGAATTAATTTATATTCATCACCTGAGAAATGGATCACTTCTAAGAGATCATTTCCCTGGTCCTCAGCATGACACCCTTCTATCCTGAGGATCTACATTCTCCATGACTGCAGACAAGCTATTAGCAAAGGGCAGGAAGATTATCGTAGTGGTGATTTATAGCTGGCTATTTATTTATTTATTTATTTATGCATGCATGCATGCATGCATGCTTATGCGGCTGACAAATAAAAAGAAATCATGGTATAAAAACAAATCAGACTGAGAGGAAATATGATAGCGATCTTCAAATAGCTAAAGGGCTTGGCACATGGAAGATGGAGCAAGCTTGTTTTCTCCTACTCTGGGTTCAAGTTACAAGAAGGAGATTTTGACAAAACTTCTGTAAGAGTTGTTTGACAGTGGAACGGACTCCCTTGTAAGGTGCTGGACTCTCTTTCCTTGGAGATTTTAAAGCAGAGGTTGGATGGCCACCTGTCATGGATGCTTTAGCTGAGATTCCTGCATTGCAGGGGGTTGGACTAGATGACCCGCGGGATCCCTTCCAAATCTACAATTCCATGATTCTATGGTTCTAAGTAAAAGATGCAAAAGACAACATGAAAACAGAGAAAATGGCACGACAACAGCAGAAATCTGTTTCCCCCCTGCTCAGGATTGGGTTTTTTAAAATTTCCTGCTGTGATATAAATTCATTTGTCTCCTATTGTTCCAGCTCTGCTAGTTTGTCTACAAATTGGGGAAGTGATAACATATTCCAGCCTTGCCAGGTCATTTCCTTCCCACCCATCTGTTCTGATCAGATGTCAGTTGGCATGTGTTCTAGATTTCTCTCTCTCTCTCTCTCTCTCTCTCTCTCTCTCTCTCTCTCTCTCTCTCTCTGCCCTGTTTAAAGAACCCCTGGTGCTATGGTCGGCTGCCACTTCAGTGTAAGGCATAAAACCTTTGTGCTGAACCCTGTAGCCCAAGGTATCTCTGAATTTATTCTTAAGAAATAGCTGTTCTGGAACTGAAAGGACTTTCCCTGAGCATCTGCATATTACAGATATCCATACCATGTGTTTGCAAGCTTTGCAGTTGTGAAACTGATTCCTTTTATGTACTTTAACACATCCAGCGCATTCTCTTTTTTTTTTTTTTTTTATAAGATTTTATTATTTTCTATTAAGACAAAGAGAAAACATAACATAAACAACAACATTCACAATATAAAAAATACAAAATACAATACATAAACACATTACAAAAACATAATCAAACAATCACAATAAAAAGAAACATATACAAACCTTTAAACCAACATTTATCCTCTTACTTTTCTTGTTACTATCTTCTCTATTTTGAGGGACTTCCCCCATTCCCTCCACTGTCTTCAGAATCATATATATCTTCAAGGTAGCTTTGTATCTTGTTCTATTCACATTAACTCAATTTTTAATACTCTTTACTTTGCTTAATCATATCTTAACTTTAACACCAAATCTTAACACAATTCCTAATAATTAAGTTTTTCACACAAAGATATCTTACCAACAATTTTATCTAACATATATCTACTAAAGCCGCTATTCTATTTAATTCTGCTCAGATATTCAATTTTACTATTTTGACTAAATAATCCTTAAATTTCTTCCAATCCCTTGACACCCTCTCCTCCCTCTGGTCCCGGATTCTGGCGGTCAGCTCTGCGAGTTCCATATATTCCATCATCTTCATCTGCCATTCTTCCACCGTTGGTATCTCTTCGCCTTTCCATGTTCTTGCCAATAAGATTCTAGCTGCTGTTGTGGCATACATAAAAAACACTCTATCCTGGCTGGGTATCTCTTCATTGGTTATGCTCAGAAGAAATGCCTCTGGTTTCTTACAAAAGGTAACTTTCATTACCTTCTTAAGCTCATTGTAAATCTTATCCCAGAAAGCACTTACCGCTGGGCACAACCACCACATATGAAAAAAGGTACCTTTCGCATGTTTACATTTCCAACATACATCTGACATTTTGGTATTCATCTTAGCAATCTTAACTGGTGTCAAATACCATCTATAAACCATTTTCATTATGTTTTCTCTTAAACCATGACAAGCAGTAAATTTGATACCTTTTTGCCACAATCTCTCCCAGTCATCCATCATAATATTATGTCCTACATCTTTTGCCCAATCTATCATTGAGGATTTAACCAGTTCATCTTTTGTATGCCACTCTAGCAGAAGATTATACATTTTGGAAAGGTTTTTGAAGTTCGATTCTATCAGTTCTGTTTCCAGTTTTGATTTTTCTACTTGAAAACCAACTTTTTTGTCCATTTTGAATGTTTCATATACCTGATGATAATGCAGCCAGTCGGGGACCTGACTTTTCACTTGATCGTAGCTTTTTAGCTTAAAAGAGTCCCCTTCCTGCTGCAATATGTCCATATATCTTAACCAGTTTGCAGACATGTTCGGTCTCTTGTAGGCCTTGGCCTCCACTGGAGAGATCCATCTAGGGGTCTTTCTCTCTAACAAGTCTTTATATCTAGACCAAACCTGGTATAAGGATTTTCTAACTATATGAGACTTAAAAGTTCTGTGGATCTTAGCCTTGTCATACCAAAGGTATGCATGCCAACCGAACATATTATCATACCCTTCCAAGTCCAATACATCCACATTCTCTAGTTTAAACCAGTCCTTTAGCCAGCAAAAGGCCGCTGCTTCGAAGTAAAGTCTTAAGTCCGGCAGGGCAAAGCCTCCTCTCTCTTTAGAGTCTGTTAGGATCTTAAACTTAATTCTTGGCTTTTTGCCCTGCCATATGAACTTTGATAAGTCCTTTTGCCATTTCTTAAAGCAATCCAGTTTGTCCAAAATTGGTATGGCTTGGAATAAAAACAGCATCCTTGGTAGGACATTCATTTTTATCACGGCAATTCTTCCCATTAACGACAGTTTCAATCTTGTCCATATTTCCATGTCTTTCTTTATTTCCATCCACAATTTTTCGTAGTTGTCCTTATACAGGTTCAAATTCTTGGTTGTGAGATTGATACCTAGATATTTTACTGTTTTGACAAAATTGAGGCCAGTGCCTTCCTGTATTCTTTGAATTTGTTCTGCACTCATATTTTTTCCTAAAACTTTGGTTTTCTGCTTATTTAACTTGAAACCAGCTACAAGTCCAAATTGTTCGATTATTCCCAAGGCTCTGGGGACACTGCTTTCCGGTTCTTGCAGGGATAACATCAAATCGTCTGCGAAGGCGCGTAGTTTGTATTCCTTCTCTCCCACACGAATTCCTTTTATCTGTTTGTCCTTTCGTATCATATTTAGGAGAACTTCCAGGACCGTAATGAAAAGTAAAGGGGAGATAGGGCACCCTTGTCTTGTTCCCTTTTCAACTTCAAACTCCTCCGATATCACACTGTTTACTATTACTTTAGCTCTTTGCTCTGTATAGATGGCATTAATGCCGTTCAAAAATTTTTGACCAACTCCCATCCTTTCCAAATTCTTTTTCATAAATGTCCAAGAAACTTTATCAAATGCTTTCTCTGCATCAACAAACAATAGTGCCGCATCTGTATTTATGTTTCTCTCCAGTTTTTCTAAAATGTCCACAATGATTCTCGTATTATTACTAATTTGTCTTCCTGGCAAGAAACCTGCTTGGTCTCTATGTATATAATCTTTCAACACTCTTTTCAGCCTTGTAGCCAATATATTTGCAAAGATTTTATAATCCACATTCAAAAGGGATATTGGGCGATAGTTTTTCATTTGAGTCTTATCAGTATCTGGTTTTGGAATCAGTGTGATAAAGGCTTCCTTCCACGTCTCTGGTGCCCTATCTCCTTCTAGTATCTTGTTGCATACTTCTCTTAGTGGCTGCGATAGCCAGTCTTTCAATGTCTTATAATATTTTGCTGTTAGACCGTCCGGTCCTGGAGCCTTCCCCAATTGCATGTTATTTATTGCATCTTCTATCTCCTGTGTCGTTATTGGGTGGTTGAGAGTAACTAGTTTTTCCTCTGGGACCTTTTGCAATCCATTCTTTTCCAGAAATCGGTCAATTTCTGCTTCATCTATCTTCTCCTCCTTGTACAGTTGCTTGTAGAATCTTTGAAAACACCATCTGATTTCCTCAGGTTTCTCCACGTTTTTTCCGTTTACTACCAAGGTATTGATGACATTTGCCTTTTGTCTTTTCTTCAATTGCCAAGCTAGTAATTTTCCACATTTATTGGCCGATTCGAATGTTCTTTGCTTCATCATTTTCACTTTCCATTCGATGTCCTGATTCATTATATTAGCATATTGGGATTGCAAGTATTTAATTTCTTTTTGGATTTTGACACATCTGGGATGTCCTCTTAATTCTTTTTCCTTTTCTTTGATTGATTTCAGCAATCTCTCCATCTCTGCATTTTGTTGTCTCTTCTTTTTTGCTTTTTCACTAATGAGAAATCCTCTCATTACAGCTTTACTTGCATCCCAAGCAGTTCTTTTTTCCACTTCGGAGCTCCAATTTATCTGAAAATATTCTTTCATCTTTTTCGCCGCTCTTTCCACTAGCTTGGTATCTCTCATCAAAGCGTCATCCATTCTCCATCTAAAAGAGTCCTTGGAAATCATTTTTAAATTTAACTGTACAGGGTTATGGTCTGAAAGAGTTTTAGGGCCAATTTCTGCCTTTTGTATTTTTGGAGCCAATTCATTCGAAATCCAAATATAATCTATCCTCGACCATGACTGCTGAGGTTCGCTGAAGTATGTTGCCTCTGTATCTGTGGGATTTTTTAATCTCCAAGAATCCACCAAATTCAGGTTATCCACCATTTCAAAAAAAGTCTTTGGGAGTTTCCCATCGTTCGTTAATTTAGTTCTTTGAGATCTGTCCATTAATGTGGAAACTGCACCATTAAAATCTCCAAGGCAAACTAATTTATAATCCAGATAATCCAACAGCGAATCATGTATTTTCTTATAAAAAATTGACTTTCCATCATTTGGTGCATAAAGTCCCAGAATCAAGAATTTTTCGCCTTGTATGTTAATTTCAATTGCGATGTATCTCCCTTCTTCATCTTTAAAAAGCTGTCTTGGGCTATATTTCTCCTTTACGTATATCACTACTCCTCTCTTCTTGGCCTTATCCGATGATATAAACTCTTGGCCTAATTTTTTGTTCTGTAGTAATCTTCTGTGACGTCGGGCTATGTGGGTTTCCTGTAAGCATATTATATCCAAATTCTTCTTTTCTATGCTGTAAAACACTCTGCGTCTCTTTGGTCTCTGATTCAATCCCCGGACATTCCATGTCATTAACTTGAGCGCCATTTTTCTTTCTCTAATCTACTCCTCCAGTTGCTTCTCCTTTCTTATCTTCCTCTGGATCCTTGCCTGGGCTGGGTAGGCTTGGTGGTGGTCCCGGCGGTGGTGGAAATACCTCTGGAAACCTGTAGAATTGTGCTGGGTCGAGTGGTGTGCCTTTAAATTGTTCCAGGTGCTTGTCCAAAAACTTCTGCTTCTCCGCCAGGGACCTTATTCTTATCTTTTTTCCTTCAAACGTAAATGCCAGGCCTTCTGGAAATTCCCAACTGAAGGGGATTTTCCTTTTTCTAAGCTCAGTTGTCAAATCGTTGTAGGGAACTCTTTTGTCAAGGAAAAATCTGGGGATATCCTTATAAAAAATTACTTTATTCTGCTCAACCACCAGGTTGTTTCTGTAATGCAAGTCCAGAAAATAGTCTCTGTCGTGTCGATCGTGTAACACAATCAAACAGTCACTGACTGTTTTGTTGCTTTTCTTTCCTCTGGAGCCTCTTGGACCAAATCTGAAGGCCTTCACTATGCGTGCTGAGACGTTGATTTCTTCTATCTCCCAAAATCCTGAGAATAACTTCACTATGTAGTCTTTTAGGTCTTCCCCTTCCAGTTCTGGAAGATTTCTTAGGCGGATGTTGCCCTCTCTTTGGTGTAGTTGCAGAAACGCGAGGGACTCTTCAACAGACCTCTGTCGTGATCCAATACTCTCTATCTGTTCCAAATCTAAATTATCCAATTTTTCCTCCACCTTTTTTATTTTTTCCTTGACCACTTTAATTTCCTCTGAGTCCTTTTTCAAGGTGGTCACCTCTTGCCCAATCCTATTAATCTCTTCTCTGTTCTTCCTTACGTTCTCCTCAATTTGTCCAATGGATTTTTCTAGGGTCTGCGTAGAATTTTTAATGTCAGCTTTTATATCAGCTTGTAATTTTTCTATTGCTGAATTCACTGCTGTATTTCCAGATGAAACTTGATCTTGTGTTTGCTTCAACCCGTCAGTCACGCTTTTCAATCCTGCTGCAATTTCTGCAACACTAACAACTAATTTCTCCATTTGTTCCTGTAGAGTTAGGGAAACAGAGCCTTTTCTTTTTTCAGAGCCAGTTCCTTTTGATCTAAGTTCCATTCCTTGTGGGCTCTGTAACTGTAATCTCAAGGTCACTCCAGCTTCTGTAGTAACAATCTCAGACATTCACAGCAGAAGGCCAACAGTCCCAAAAGTAAACACCAGGTGGCCAGCAGCTCAGTCCTGAGAACAAAGAGGCTGCTGAGCCAGGAGCCCACACCAGTCCCGAAAATCCAACTTTTAGGCAAAGGGGTTTAATTTTCCAAAATATAAGTTCCTTAAAGCCAAGAAGGGCCCATTTTCGTGTAGCCCAAGTCAGTCACAGTTCCTAAATTGCAGTGTTACCACCAAAGTCCACAAAGTAACTTGTATCTGGTTACAAAAAAGTCAGAATATCTCCACTGGTAAACAGTCACTGAAACACCAACAAAGGAAAAAAATGGCAACAATGTATCACAGCCCGCTACTGACCCGGAATCCTAATCCAGAGGGTGAGGGGCATCTTCTTTTGCCATATCAACTGTTTTTAAGTCTTTAAACATCCTTTAAACAACTTTTAATCAACTTTTAAAAAGTTCGCAAAACTTTTCCGTTAGTCGCGGCTTTGATCTTTTAGCGCTACCAAGCTCGCGCAAACAGTTTAAAGGGAACAGGCTTCCTTTTGCAGTTCCTCTGCAAGCAGTGCTCTTAAAACTTGTAAAAATAATCCAATTCTTTAACTTACAGAGTTTCTTTGGGGATTTCTTTGCAGGAAGTGCCGGGTGCTCGAGTCTGGCGGGATCGCTGCTTTGATCCTCCGCAGGCAGACGCTTCTTCAGTCCCGTGCCGGCGCTCCGCTCGCCCGATTTTCCCCCTTACGAGGGTCAATCGGGAACGGAGACGGCACGTCTGGGACCCACGAAGCTCAGGTCCATGGGACGCTCTTCCCGTGGCTTTAAGGGACCCGTGGCGCAGGCACGGAAGTCCCTAAAGCCTGGCGGAGGACGGAGCCGTCGGACTCCCGTCCGCCATTGACCGGCACCTAACCGGAAGTCCCAGCGCATTCTCAATATTGTAATTAATATTAGCAGCAGAAGGAACCACTACCCTCACTTTTGGTAGGACAGAAAAGAAAAGTGCTTCATTTTCAGTTGGTGCACATCCTATAGTTTCCCGCTGAAACCCTGTAACTGTTTATACCACAAATGTTCTGGGGCATTTTTCAGTCCTATTTTTGTTGTGCTATAGTGCAAGATTGCCCCTCCAGATGGCAACAATGCGGTAACATTGGGGAAGCATCAAAAAACAAGTAATAAACTGAAATGATGTGTGGATGGTCCAGTATAAATTTTCCACTTATGGATTATTATTGCATCAGTGGCAAGTTGCAGAATCCAGAATCCATACTGGAGGAGGCCCTGATTCTCACGAAAGAAGGAGCATTCTGAACTTGTCAGCCCAAGATGTATTTCTCCACAATGTATTGGAGAAGGGAAAGAACCACAAGAATGAAATGTGGTTTTCTATTAAGTTGTATATACAAACACCAGCCTCTAACACCAACTTGCATGCATGCTTGCTATCTGAAAGAGGAGTTCTGGGATTCTTCAAGTTTTCGACGTACTTGGTTAATTATTCTGAGGAAGAAATGTCGCCTCTGAAGCATGTCTGTGAAATACATAATTAAAGTAGCCTATGTTCAATCACACTGTTAGATAGTTTAATTGAAAGCCACATTGTATCTACATAATGAGACAAATAATATATATGTATCAGACCTGATGAAAAGTCTCAGCCCATAGTCTTTCCCCTTTTAATTGCCATGATGGTAACTGGCAGGAGGCAACCACATACTGGGCTGCCCTTGATCTGGAAATGCAAAGTATGTGCAGTTGCTGATATGGTCCCTGGTAGGTTCAAATAAAGGAGGGAACTGCAGGGTGGTTTGGCTTCCAACAGTTTTGCTCAGATCTGTTAAAGTAGGCCAGAGCCTACTAGCTTCTTTCACCTCCTAAGGAGAATAATCAGTGGTGAGGTAGAGGCCATAACTAGCAACAGTGGACATGTTTTGCATATAAAAGCTGGTCCCTGGATCAGTGTCTCGTATCACTGCTTAAGTGATATCTGGTAGCAGAAATAGGAAAGGTCCCTGGCTGGGATCTAGGGAAGTGATTGCCAGAAAGAGTAGACAGGACTGGATGGGAGATGCTATGGGGTCGGAAAACTTACTTGGCCTTGGGCCAGTTCCTCCAGTGCCGATAGCACAGCAGGCCGGAGGGTGGGGGAGCATGCACCCATACGCGCACACACTTGCTTTTTCTGGTGCACTTCTGGCGTGTTGCAGTGCGACACTGGAAATAGTTTGTGCGCATGCGCAAGTATCATTTTCAGCGCACTTCTGGTGTGGCGTATTGCCAGAAATAGCTTGTGCGTGTGTGCATGGGACTCCGCAGACCTGGAAGTGTGCCGAAAATTATGCTTGCTCATGCGCACAAGCTATTTCTCGTGCCACGCTGACCTGGAGATGGGCAGCTGCGCTGCGCCAGTAAGAGCAGGTGGTGGCGGCGTGCAGCAGAGGTCATGGGGGGCCGGATAATTGGCTCTCATGGGCTGCATCCAGCCCGCGAGCCTTAGTTTGGCGACCCCTGGTATAGTGGGTAGAGTGTGTGTTTTGGAAATCCCTTCTTCACACTTCGCCTCAAACATGAGATTACTAGGTGGCCTTAGCAAAACCATTAGCCCCTCAGTCCCTACCCTGTCTAAAATACACAGATAATACTGACCGGCTTTACAGATGCATTTTTAGATAATGTATGTGTGAAGCCCTTTGAATAATGGCATTTATGCAACCCATTAATGAAACTGCAGTTCTGTGCATGCTATCTTGGGAGTAAGGTCCACTGAAGATCAAGAGACTTGCTTCTAATAATGAAATGAAAAATGAAATGAAAAATGAAAAAAAAAAAACCATACCCAGAATTTGGAAGTTTGCCTAAATTACTTAAAAGCTGGCCCTGAAATAGAAGATCTTATTTCCATAGTTGCCAGGATGCTGTGTTTTAAGGGCATGCTGGATGTGTGATTTTTCCAAGCAGTCCGTTTTGAAGAGGGGAAGGCTGTACCCTCTGCTCTCCTTTATCTCCTCAGAGTGGCCCTGTAGAAAAAGTAACTGTGGATCAGAGATGTAGTGCATATACCGTATATTTTGATGAAGGCTATGAATAGGTAGGAGGTGGTGGGACACAGTCAGGTGGCAATCTGCATTTTGCTATACTGAGGATTGAGAAATAGTCAGGGGCGGCATCTTTTCAGCTGCATGGGAAGCTGCACAGCACACATGGGTGTGGGTGTAGGATAAAGTAAGCTGCAAATATTTTTAGTAAATAAATAACCCATCCACCCAAACTAGAACATAAGACTATGACACAAAACTATCCTGCACCTGCTCAGCTACCAGAAGCAGATATCCCACACCGTAGCTTTTAAGTTGATTATTTCTGCTTGCCTTGCTCCACTAGCTGAATCAATTTAAGTGTCTTGCATTTAAATGAACTCCATGTAAATATATACTTCTGCCAATTTGTTGGAGGGAATTCTGTTGCTAGAATGGAGGAGTGGGTGACAATTGGGAATAAAACAGAGAAGAATGTGGGCTGAGAGATTCTCTTTTGTTGTTTTTAATTTTCTCCCCTCTCCCCTGCAAAGGTTGCTTCCACAAACCAGCATTCTTTCCCCCGCCTGAAGGTTATTGTCATATCTGAGTTTTTCATGGAACATAAATTTTCTAGCTGCTTTCAAGTTGATACAGTCTCTCTCTCTCTCTCTCTCTCTCTCTCTCTCTCTCTCTCTCTCTCTCTGTGTGTGTGTGTGTGTGCGCGCGCGTGCATGCACGTGCGCACACACACACCTGAGACAGAAATAAGGGGCTGGGGGGATATGCTATCAGTTTAATACTGGTGTAGGTCTGGAAGAACCCATAACAGCTTAAACTTGAATTGTATGTTTACATCAGCAAAGATTGACTGCAGAAGTTGTCCTAGGATATGATAGAAATAATGGCACATTATCCAGGGATTCCTTATATAAAGGTTGGGTTTGTAATATAAAAAACCCAAGCTGTTCCTAGGTTCATTTGCTTTTATTGTTGCATTAATGAAGGCTTTACACTTCACTGTGTTACATGTGTATGCCTGATTAGGTCCAGTGTTTGCTGTCTATCTCTTAAGTGGACACTTGGTGTGGTAATGTAATAGTTAGAAGAATAGGGAGAGTCAGGTGAGAATCCTCTTCTCAGCCATGCATTGCTGGGAGGCCTTGGGCCTCTGTAGCTGCTCTCTCTGACTAACTAGTGGTTTTTATCTATTCCACTTAAAAACATTGGTGGTTAAGCAGTATATAAATTGCTTAAATAAATAGTGAAAGTCAATATTCCTCCCAAAGCTTGTAATTTGGCTCAGAAAATGAAATTATTTTCCCCAAAAGTTATCCAAGCTGAATAATGAGCTAGTTTGAGACTCTGTCCTGCCATGTGATGCCCAAAATCTTCCTGGTGCAGCTTATGTGGAAGGCTTTGAGGCATTGCTTCTGGCGGTTTTAAGTTGCCCACGACTCACTTCCATAATGCAGCATGCTCAACATGCAAGCCTGGTAGACCATCTTGGTATTGGGCATTAGTTTCACGTTCTTCCATACCCTTTTGGGGAGGCGAGCCATTGTTGTAGCTGCCTTGCCAATATGCTTGTCCAGCTCAGTGTTGATGGAAAGGTTACTGGTTATGGTGGTACATCTACCACCTTGAGTGGGGTCACCAGTGTTGATGCATGGAGTGCTGGTGATGTCCTCACCCATGATGTCGGTCTTCATCAGTACTCAGCAAGGAGATTCCATGGTAGTTGTTACAGTAATGGTGGTCACCTTTGAGGATCACAGTGCTGGAGTTACATATCTTGTGACACGGATCTTTGTTCCCAGCATTGCAAGCAGAGGTTGTGGAGGTGTGTCATGAGGGAGGAAGCTGGCTTTCAGAGGGTTGAATTCCAAAACATCTTATGGGCATCAGGCTAGGGAAGGCTGTTTGTTCTGTGCTATGTGATAAATCCATAGTCACTGAGAAGTGTATTCATATTATAGAATTCTGTAATAGTGTGATACATGGGATGGCTGCATTTGGCCTTGGGCTTGTCTGTCTGTATACATTAGGTTAAACATTAAGGAGAATGCATTAACTGTAAGAATTGTTCACAGGAGGCCAAGTGAAGTTTGGTGGACTATAATTCAGAGCTGGGTTTTTTATTGGGGGGAGGGCTCAGAGCTGAATATTTTCCCCTTGGTTAGCCTTCTGGGAGGGTTGCTTGCCGGTGGTGAGTGTGGCCACCTCATGCTCTTGAGGTGCGTACAGATGGTCACTATTCTATAGGAAGGGTTCAAACACATACTGGACATTTATTTGTGGACAATTAAAATAGAGTAAATCACTATCAATCTAGCACAGAAGTGGGGAACTTTTTTGGCTCCATGTCCCAGATCCTTATCAGACCCAGATTCCTCATCCTCTACCCTTTTAAACTCATGTTTTCAGAAGTTTAAAAGAGGAATGTGGGAAGACTTGCAAAGGTTTTAAAGCAGCCCCTGGGGTCCTGTTGCAGCTTGTTTGGTAAATGTTTTCTCCACTCCTCTAATGGACATCATGAAGAGCTTGTATAGCATAGCAGTTGTGAGCTATAGGCTGGAACTTCCCCAGGTCAGTGCAGCCATGAACTCAGTGGGTGGCCCTAGGCAGGCCTTACTCTGTTTCTTCATTTATTTTATTTTATTTTTTGATTTGGTGTGACTTCTCTCCCCATGCCAAGAACAACAACCCACAACATTTTTTCAGAAATTCAATTTCACATTCACATGCACACCTGGGATTTTAAATAACATATCGCCCAATCCATTTATCTACCTCAAGCAAGATTATTTTTCCATCCTCCCCCATTAAAACATTTCCTGACAAGTCATAATGAAATGATAGGATTTGAAGTTCTAAAATAGCTCTTATTTATTGCATTCAGATGAGCATAGGCAAGATTTTTGTAGCTCTGATTATTTCAGAGCACTCTGCAAAATCTGAATGGTGAGATGTTTGCTATTAAGCAATCATAGACCTTTTGCAGTTCAATAACTAGCAAGAGGGACAATAAAATCTGTGCAGAGCAGCCCAGAGTTGAGCCTCAAAATATGTTTTCAATTGCAGGAATAAGTGCTAGAATGTACCATGTACATAGATAAAAGTGCCCCTGAGAACAGAGTGTAGTTCCATCACCACTGTGTAACTACAGAATCACCAACCATATCAGCGGTTAGTTAGCAAAGGGCTTTCAGTGAGACTTAGTACTGGCTTCTTTTTCTTCAGTTATTTTTTCTTAAGAGATAAAGTGCAGGAGGCGAAGGTCTGAGATCTACTGTTTATTTTGGAAAGTTTTTTTGTTCACTATGTGTTTGGACACCTCTTAAGATACCAGCTTTTGCATTATGGTTCCTGGGATCAAAGAACATGTCTGGATACAATAGGATGCCATTATATATATATAATGAAAATGGTGGGGTGAGTTTTTCAAAACTCCATGGATTTTTTGATATATTTTTATTTAGAATTCCTGACCAACTCTGTGTATGAGGCTGCTAGTCTTTTCATATACTTTCCCTGTCTTTTAAAAATAATTAAACATGCTTTCAGTCTCAGTACAAACTACATGAGCTTTGTTCAGTGGGTTTCCATCTCCCTTTACTAGGCAACCTAATAATATTAGTATTTTGTATTTTGTACACATAACTGGGCTGTGCACTTTGCTTACTTTTCAAAGCACATTACTGTCTTTTGAGAGCTCAGTGGGAGGAACTTCACTGATGCAAGAGTTTGATTAGATGGATAAGCAGACTTTCCCCTATTCCTTAATGATTGCATGGTGCTGTAGCTGAACATCAAAAGCATGGCCTTGTGTGCATGTTTGTGCAGTCATTCGCCTCAGCATTTTTTCTCTTTTCAAAAGGAAAGACTCGTATTCTCCTTTTTTTTCTACCTGACTTCCGCAGCCAACTCCTTCCTCTGTAGATGTTGTCATACAGTAATGAGGGAGCAGCAGGGCCTTTCCTCATCATAAAGTTGAGCCCAATTGACCCCTCGTTCTCTTTTCTGCAAATGAAACATGGTGAGCCAGAATCAGTGCATTTTGTACAACATGAACTGGTAGTTCTTTTTCTCCCCACTGCTGACAGTTATAAATGCCTCTAATCTGTGCTGTGACCCGAATCATTACTCCCACATTGTATACATTAATTTTTTTTACATTAAAAAAAAAATCGAATGTACCTTTTTCCTGCTGGTTCATTAAAGAGATAATAGTCTAATTATTCTGACCTTTAGTCTTCCCCCTATCTCCCTCCCTTCTCTGTTCTTTTAATAAGCTAGAGTTCAGGTTTTCAGTTGTTTCCTTCAACCATAAAGCTGTATTGGCTTGGAGCTTAAGTATAATGATATAATTTCTTTTGGCATCTCTCTCCACACCCCTTCTTCCCCCCTCCCCTTTTTTGGTACTGTGATGCAGAAGGGAGTGAAAAGTTGAAGCAGTTTCCATAGTTAGGATGCGTAGGCTGTAATTTCACAGGTGTCTGGGTGTTCAAAGCATAGGGTACCTTAAGCCTCTGGAGCAGTTTCTCCACACACACACTCCTATTGAGAGGAGAAGAATCTGAGTCTTTGCAGGGTTGGGTCTTCCAGCAAGATAGTCAGGCCAAGGTGAAAGACCAAGGGGCAAGACGAAGCAATAATTCAGGCTTCCTCAAACTCGGCCCTCCAGATGTTTTTGGCCTACAGCTCCCATGATCCCTAGCTAGCAGGACCAGTGGTCAGGGATGATGGGAATTGTAGTCCCAAAACATCTGGAGGGCCGGGGTTGAGGAAGCCTGCAATAGTTGGAGGGACAAACTGAGGTAAGAGCCAAAAGACAATCCAGGGAGATTAGGCGTGTGCAGGGAGAGAAGCAATTAGTAGATCTGAAGAATGAGTGAGAGAACACATAAATAGGTATGGGACAACTGAATTGAAGCTAGGGTGGCTGTATGCTCACCTTTACAGAGGACAGCCCTCTGTGTGAATGACTCCTTTGAAGGGTTATGTATTCCAAATCCACTTTAAAGATGAAGATCAGGGGGCGTGATATGACCCATTAACAGCACATAGGCATCTGTTTGAGCAACCACACAGTTCTATTTAAATTATAGTAATTCAGAAATGTGCATCTAGATATATCAACTAGCATATGTAAATCTATGCCTTCTTTTGACCTCTTTCTTTGTTGATGGGTTTTCTTTTATTTGGTGATGCATAAATGGCCACCGTAACCGGAGGTTGAAAACTACTCCATAGAAGACCTGTTGCATAGTGGTAAGACCAAATTAGAAGATGCAAGAAACACATGAGTGTTTTTCATATGTCTTTTAAAAAGAAAGAAAGACACGTTTATTTGTTTCCTCAGGCGGCGGCGGCAGCAGCAGCAGCAGGCATGCATGCATACTGTCCTTTACGCCTGTCATAATTTAAAGTGGTTCAGGATCCCACATTTCTTTCTCTCTCGCAAAAATCCCTCAGTATTTTCCCATTTCACTTTTGCAACAGCATTGCTAGAGGGAAGTAGCTCAAAATGCACTTAGATGAACTGAGAAGGAAATAAGTCCTCCCCTGCCATTCATACTGGGGAAGGGAAAATGTGACCAGAATTACCCTCTTACACAGCAAACCACCCCAGGTCAGGGCAATAATAGCATCATGACAGCTGTGACAGTCACTCACACTCCACCCATCTCACAATAATCCCACTAATTTTGAGTTTTCATAGATTTGCATGAAAGAGCAATGTAAACAAAGCCTTTGTATACGTGTGTGTGTGTGTGTGTGTGTGTGTGTGTGTGTGTGAGAATTCTTGCACACTGAAAACGCTGAGGTGCACCGTTAGATAGGCAAAGGAAACAGGAAAAAAGCACAAAACTCTATTGGCCTCACATAGAAGTAATGACAGAAACATAACCAGATAACACCAGCCCAAGTGCCTAAAATGAGGGTGCTGGTGTTGTCCTAAAAGCACCTGATCTTTTCTTAATGTAACTCAGTTTGCATTAGCCTGAGGTCTGAACTTCAGAGGTTGTTCTAAATGTCCACAAAATTTCAGCAAACCATCGGAACCCAATTTAATCCTTCTTCTCTCTGCTTAAGGGCTCAGGCGCCTCTCTTGCTCTGTTCAGTGTTAATCCATCACCCCATTGAAGTTAAAGACCGTCACTGTGCTAAATTCTGTGAGTTGGATTTGGAGAGACACCAGTCAAGTGTTGCATCTTTAACACCCAGGAGCCTACTCAGAAACTGGTAATGCTGAGTTAACCCAAGATTCTTTACTGGACATTTTTGTATTTAGTACAGATGAAGGTGTAGCGAGCCCAGATGTTCCCCCTGGGTGATTACTGACATCCAGCATCTCTGCAGCTGGTGAAAATCCTGTTAGAGCACTAACAGTGAAGATTAAGAAGGGTCAGGAGGGCACGGCAGGCTGTATCAGCACTGAGTGAATTGGTGCTAAGTATTAAGTGGAAGGCCTGTTTTCCGAAAGGATTCAGCCACTGGTGTCTGCATTTCAGGGTGTTGCATCGAAAACCATGAAGTAATTTCCAGTTATATGGAGATAGATCTGAGAGAGGTTAGCTGCACTCTGATTATTAGAAAGGCAAGATCTACATTTGATGGAATTTGTGACCTTTCGGTGCTTTAGAGGTCACAGCTGATTCCTAAGGGGTACAAACTTTAGCAACCCCCCACCCCCTATACTGGTCCATTCCATTTTTCACAGATTTGCCTTCAGACGGTCTTTAACCTCTTTTGTTGACCACCAACATTACGCTTTCCATTTTTAAGTTAGGAATAGAGTAGTTGCTTTGGAAGACGATAATCAGGCATCCGCACAACACGACCAGTTCAACGAAGCTGATGTTGAAGAATCATTGCTTCAACACTGTGCTCTGTGTGGGGCTTCATACATACACCCCTTTGCCCATTCTTTTAAAGATGGTTTTCATAAAGCAACACTGGGGTCATTTAAAGTGAAATGTGGAAAATGAAACTGTGAGGGGAACTGCAGATCTTTGCTTGCTCACTCACCCTTCCCCTTGCGTTGCATCACGCTTTTCCATGCATTGGTGCTGGGTGTTCCCATGTGGGAAGCCTGCTTCACATATGTAGTTAGCATCCCCACAAAATTTGGAACATGATCACTCAGGTTCCTACATGAGTAGAGCAGGCAGCCTGCTTCAGAGCTTGCCCCTTCCAGTGTGTGGAGAGTAGCAGAGCTGGGCAATGAGGATGTTAAACTGGGGCCACACACCACCTCATACAGTGGAGACATAATGCCTGAACAGGGGTTAAATGATAACGACGAAAGCTCTCATCTAACTGTTCCATGTGAAATGGTTAAAGAGTGCTAACCATTCAAGAGGAAGACTAGAGGGGGGTTTGCACACAGAAAATCCCAGGTTCAATCCCCTCCTGCCAGTCAGTGTAGGCAGTATGGAGTGAGATGGTCTGGCTCAGTACAATAAAGCTTCTGTGATTCCCACCGCCCCGTTCATGAGATTTTGAGCAAAGAGTATACAAAGTTACATGTCATGGACATTCAAAAACTGGGAGTCATTATGAGCCCGAGACAATGTCCCTGTTCATTTCTTCTACTGCATTATGATGGACAATAATCTTTAGAACAGCATAATTGGTGCTCTTCTCAAATACATTCCTTTATTTGAGGGGATCATCATGACTAAATTGAGGTCTATTTGACAACAATATATATTTGTTAAAGTGTTTTTTTGAAGGCATGGGAAAGTTAAAAGTGTGGGAGTCTTGTACCAGTTTCCTCGCTATCTATTTGCTAGACATGTCACTTTAAAATGAATATTACATATATATATATATATATATATATATATATATATATATATATATATATATCCTTACTTACTTTATTACATTCATATCCTGCCTTTCCTCCAAGGAGCTCAAGGAGCTCACAGCCCTTTCCTCCCATTTCCATAATAATAATATGCTGTAATCAGCTCCGTTCTCAGGTTTGGGAAGTCTAAAATTTAAATAATTGTATACATAAAAATATAATGCAGTTGAAGCTGATAAGAAACTTAGTAATTCACCACAAGAGTTAGAAGATCTTTCACTAGAGACTAATTCTCATTTTCAAAATCTAGTTTACTTAACAATGAGGTGGGGTTTGTTTGTTTTTAGCATAGTAACAAGTCCACCTGTTCCCAGGTTCCACAAAGTATATGAAATACACATCCAATTTTAAATATATACCCACCACCCCACCAAAGTAAGTAGGTTATTGCCTCAAACATTGCATTCACCCAGTTCATGGCTTTGTTGTTGTTCAGTCATTCAGTCGTGTCCGACTCTTCGTGACCCCATGGACCAGAGCACGCCAGGCACGCCTATCCTTCACTGCCTCTCGCAGTTTGGCCAAACTCATGTTAGTAGCTTCAAGAACACTGTCCAACCATCTCATCCTCTGTCGTCCCCTTCTCCTTGTGCCCTCCATCTTTCCCAACATCAGGGTCTTTTCTAGGGATTCTTCTCTTCTCATGAGGTGGCCAAAGTACTGGAGCCTCAACTTCAGGATCTGTCCTTCTAGTGAGCACTCAGGGCTGATTTCTTTGAGAATGGATAGGTTTGATCTTCTTGCAGTTCATGGCTACTTATTGTTATTTCGTCATTCCAAACAACATAGGCTGGGGACTGATAATGAGGCAATAGTCACCTAGTGCATTCATAGCTGGGTGAGAGTGGACTTTAGGACTTCCCATCTCTCACATGTAGCCACCATGCTTGTTTCCAGTAAGTGTCTAGTGTAGGAGTTGCCGAATGCAGTGTCAAAGTGCAGAGACATCCTAACTTGTTTTTTGTAAGTTTGAGAATTAACATTGTTGTGATTGGGAGTCAATGGGCTATGTGTTGGACTGCACCCTGAAATCACATCTGGACACAAGTGAGAATTAAGACTCAGCAGTTCACCATTTATTAGCCTCACCAGTGACTAGCCTCAACAAACAAGACAAAGCTTCTACAGTGCTTTCCACATTCATCACAGAATGACAATCATACACAAAATTAAACTAACCCTGCTTATAATATTCACAATTTTGTTGAGCAAAGGCCAAGTTCATAAATATATATATATATATATATACATTATATTGCAAAGTTCTGAAATATATTCTTTACGCCTTAAATTATAGGTCTGTCATCTCCACAGAGTTAGTGTACATTCATTTTTGTTTATTTAGCTTGTTTTCAAAACCACTTAAAATTATATTGTGATTAAAATTAATGAGGATTAGGCAGTGATTAATGTACCAGTATTCAGGTTCAATAGATTGCTCATGAAATCTCAGTTTTCATTTTCGTCAGTGGAGTATTTTAAAGTGGTTGGTTGTTTTTTTAGGGACCTGCTCCCACCCATACTAATACTAATTAAAAAACAAAAATGTTTTTGAAAACTTGATTAAAACCTTGTTTTAATCTTTTAGAAATAAACATCCAACTAAAAACAGACCCACTTAAAAACTAACCCAGTCCTTAACTCAGGAAACTGAGCTAGAATAATACTGTGTTCAGTGGTAGTAAAACTACTGAGAAGTCCAGGAGAATTGGCAGCATTGCATTTCCCTTGCCTTTCTATTGGGCGAGGTCATCAATCAAGTCAACCAAAACTATTCTGGTGCCAACACCAGGCTGGACAGCAGTTTAAAAGTAATCCAAATATTAGCTGCCTATCAAGAATATCTGACACTAGTGCTAGTGGTATACTTTTTGGAACCCAATTTAATATATGGTGCTTCTGAGTAATTATACAATCCAGTTGCTGTCATTTTTTTTTAGTTCATTATGTACATATATATTGTATAATTTATTGTGCTCAGAAATTCTTGTACACAAGCTAGCAAGTAACCTGGGCTGAAGTATAAACAGATCTATCTCAAGAGACTATGCAATGGGATTAATATCAAAACTCTGTTCATGTTGCTGTGAGATCTCCCTTGCTTTCAAGTACCCTAAACTTGTCTGTTTGCTACCTTTCACCCATGGCTGCTCACTGGATTTTCACCCTCCCGACCAGCCCACAGGCTCCGCTTTATAAGGAATGACAGTGGACCTGTTTGCTGATGTAAACTGCTGTGAGGTATATCTTAAATAGGACCTGGCAATGCTGTCCCATGAGCGCCAATACCCATGAAAATTATTGTTAAATATTCTACAGTGCAAGAGGGGCTATGTGCTCTTCTTGTTCAGTCGCTGCTTGCACTGGCTCAGTCTCTCTTTAATGAATATGCCCCCTTGAACATGCCTACATTTCACTGAATGCTAGCATTGGGTACCTACCTCCCACCCATTCTGAACAGGGGAGAGGTACAAAGAACTTGTCTCTGTGAGTAACACCTGATATAGGTGATGGGGGGGATCATGCCCACATAATTTTGTGGCCTTTCTCTTTTTCTGTTCATGTTGATGTGGCAGCTAATGTCTTATGTACCATGTTCTCATGGCAGCCATTTTGTGTTATGTCATAGCATGCAGAGCACTGTATCAAAATTCCTGATGTGCCCACTGGCCTGAAATGTTTGGCAACCCCTGTCTTAAAGTGCTGATCCCCTTCTGTGCTGTCAGCTGAGGCCTTCTCCAAGGCTTCTTAAAGCCCAACTGTAGTTGTAGTTGCTAGATCTATGATCAGCCTTACTTCTCATCTTGCTAATCATTTTTGCCTTGTCTTCTGAAACTCACCCCCCCCCCCAAAATAAATCTCTAATAAATGGTCTGGCTTGTGGCTATGGTGGCATTTCCACTTCCATTTACAAATATACAAGTATGGACCGTGGTCATCCTTATCAAACAGAAACAAATGTTAATTTGGGTGCCACTGATTGCATCAGCATTGGTAGGTGAAAGGTGTGGCACAAAATAGAAATGTGATACGACCAAATTCCTAAAATGGAGGAGAAAATAGGGGTTGAAGAAGCCACAAAGATGGAAGTGGAAAGTGGAGGCAGGGAGTAAGTTAATAAGTTGCAAGTGAAGTAGACAGGATTGAAACATCAATTAGAAGAAAGTATGAGGCGCAATCTCCTCTCTGCTGTCTCTCCCTCCCATGATGTTTCTTCCTTGCACTGAATCAATCCTCCTCAGTGGATCACTGGACCAAGGCAGGCCAGCATGGCTCGTTACCCAGATGCTACCTAATTACACTTGCATGTTTCTGAAAAATACCTTACTAAGGATAGACAGTGAAGGCTCTGCTGTGTCTCCTATCACCTCTCTGGTACCTGAGAGGATGGATTAATGAGGCCTGAAAAACTCCCCTACAGATGGACTTTGATTCTCCCATTTTTTTTTAGTGATTGGGGGTGGGAGGACATAAGCTGGTCACAGAGCTTGCTTCAGTGGCTAGGATAGGATGTGCAGCTTATTTCTTGCTATCACAGATGCTACAGCTGGCTCAATCTGAATTAACAGTTGCATTTCCCCTAGACTTCTCCAGATCTGTGAAAAAGTCAGTTTCCACTGTGGCAGCCACAAAGTGTAATCTGTAATGTTTAGTCATTTAGTTTGATGAAAGACTGAAACTGCAGCCTGTTTTTACTAACCCCTTTCCACAGATGTTTCAAAGCTGTTGCCCCAACTACTTCCGTTTTGATAGTTTCCCATGTCTTTTGCACAGGAATGGGAAGGGAAACCAGCCTAAAAATCAAAGCCCAACTGGCTGGAAGTTTCAGGCTATTTCTCAAATCCCAACAGATGTATTTCTGTTTTCTACCTGAAAGCAAAATTCTATTAAATTCCTTTTTTATAAGGATGTTCTTGTGTGTGTGTGTGTGTGTGTGTGTGAGAGAGAGAGAGAGAGAGAGAGAGAGAGAGAGAAAGGGAGGGAGGGAGGGAGGGGGGGAGAGAGAGGTGTTGCTTTTTTTGTTGAGCTTTTTAATTTGGTGCTTTGGTGGTTTTTCTTTGATTTCAGCTTTTCTTGCCATATACCCGGGTTTCCCCAGACATTTTGCTGAGTCAGTAAAAATCTGCCCCGACATCATTTTTCTAAGTGATTCCCGGATGTGTCTGGGTCAACCCGGATATATGGCAGCCCTTGTGAGAGAGAGATCAGTTGAGTGACACCACGCTAAAACAAAAAACGTAAAGAGCCCTGTGCCTCTGCTCTATTCAACTGGCACAAAATCTTTCCAAGAAATACTGAGACATGAAATACTATAAGAAAGATACTAAGGGGCTGATCAATAGAGTTGATCTCAGCTCTGTATATTTTGATCCTGCTGAGCTCAGAGAACAATCCTCCTATCAACTTCATGGTGTAAAGCGCAAACCTAGCAGTAGTGGGCTAAACTCAAAGCTTCCAAGGAGTTTCCCATGTTGGGAACCTGGAAATGTAAATCGCTGGCCAAGGTTAGTGCTGATCAAGTGGTTTAGCTTTGGGATGCCAATCTCCCTCTTCTGCAGAAACTCATAATGCCTTAACCAAACCTTACTTCATCTCCTTACCAGTATTTGCTCCTGAAAAAAATCCAGTGATCCACAGTGAATTCCCTCCCAGTACCTAAATGGCAGCATACTTCTGTCAAGCACACTTCTCTGCTTTCACTCACATTGTCAATCATAATGTATCATTGCCATATTGCAATAATAATACTGTAATGATAATAGTGTGCACATTGTCAGGAATAACAAATAGGAGAGAGAGTGGGGTTACAGCAGGTGTGAAGATGAAATGACAGAGGTCTCCAGATTTCTTGGGCATGAGGGCACTTTTGGGAATCTAAGAAACTGTTGTGGATATTGCAAAACACCCATTTCACAGCGGAAAAACTGGAGATACTCAGAAGCCCCCCACCCCCCACCTCCGGAACATGCAAAACACCTTTATACCGCAAAACAAATTAAAAGCATGCAACTCCCCTTCCAGTGTCTGAGGACACTGTCATAGATGCCACACAGGAGTTCCCAGGGCTATAAAGATGCCTGAAGATTAAATAAATCCCCCCTCCGCCAGGTGAGGTTTACTGTTGCAGAAGCTGAAAATGTTCTATTTTGGCCACAGTAGCTGTCCTGTTCCTCAACAGCCACCAACCTTCTTCCTATCCTGGTTGGAATTCTTTATGGGAGGCAAGTGTGAAGGACTGTTATAGATTCTCAGATACTAGCATATGAGAACTTTGATATTATCAGTTTGGCCTTTTATGTGAGGCTGTTTTGGCCTAATTCAGATTGTGTCTCTGAAGCTCTCATCTTGCTCTTAGCCAAGTAGTGTGAATCGAAGATTGAGTTACCCTGTGATTCTGTTTTCGGTGATGTGGGGAGGGGAGGCTTGGCATAAGAGTGTCCCTGCCTTGAAGTAAGGCTGTGGTGAATTAACTGAAGGGCCCTTGATCCTTCTAGCTCTATTAATCTATTGCCTTTGTCTAAGCCAGAGTGTGAATTTTGGCATCCAAGCAGAATTCCAGCAGAGCTCCCAAACACTGGCTTGGATGCAACTGTAATTATAGTGGCTTCAGCTTAAAAGCAATTTATTGCAAAAATTTCTCCAGAACAGCCCTCTGATACCATGTCAGCATTGAAGAGCCGATGGTTAAAATTACCTCATTAAAGAGTGGAGTAGTTCTATCCTCTTCTATTTAGATTTAAAGGAATTCAGCCCCTCCTTATGTGCAATTAGAAACTGACAGCGTATATTTTGGGTATCACTTGATACCAGGCTGTAATCTTATGGGCAATAATTTGAGATAACAGTTGCTCTAAATAAATAAACATTGACTCAACAAGAGGACAGAAGTAGTTAACAGTAATTATTGCTTTCCATAAACTAGCTTCTTCTCATGCCTATGGTAACTTTAGGTAAGAAAACAGGAGGAAATGTATCCCAAAGAAGGACAGAGGGTGAACAAAAGTGTACTGTCAATCCAGAATATTTCTTCTACCAATTATATTCCACTGGCAATATTGCAAGTAATATTGTTTAGCTTTTGCATCAGATTTTAATATTCTTTCTGCAAAGTTCTTATAAGGATTAATCAATTAATCCTCCTAGAATCCCTGTGAGGCAGGTAAGTAAATATTATTATCCTTATTTTACAGCATGAGAGTCTTTAAACCATTAAGTACTGAAATTCTGCTCCTTGTTAACACAAATCTGGAGTGACCAAATTTTCAGAAAGTGTTCCCTGTAGCGAAAGAAGGCTTATTTCAGCCATCTGTAACTTGTCCTACTACTTAACATCCTTTACTTTGCTGCTTGGTAATTGTACATAAGCCTCTGTAAAACAGCTTGTTTCTAGAGACAGTCAAGTAACTACCACATGGCTATCAAGCAGCTGTTCTGGGCCAATCAAGTAAGAGGTTACCTAGATAGCCAATGTAAAATTTGTTTTTGTGAAACTCCAGTTGGCCTTGGTGCAGATGGGAAACCTGGTCAATAGAAGGGGGAATAAGAGTGAAATCTATATGCTTATTGGTATGATTGATAAGTGAATAGCTAGGAATAAAAGGGGGTTGTTCGGTTGATTCCGGTGTGCTAGTTTGATTTAGTTCTGATTTAAATTAGTGTGCCTGGTTCCATTATCAAAAGTCAGAGCAAGGACTCATGCTAATGCTATGGGTCTTTTCCCATTTCCTCCCCACCGCCACCTCTGCTAAATCCATTCTGGAGGGTCAAGAGAACTCCCAGAACAGCACATGGGAGGGGGGAGATCATTCTGTTAGGCAAGCAGAAATGCTTTTTGCTGATACAATGATCTCCTTAACATTACTCTGAATTCCACTCAGTGAGCCTAAAGTCATGGACAACTTGCTTTATTTATTCAATGGGACTTAAGTTCAACTGATGTAGTCTGGATCCAACCCATTGTTTGTTCGCAATTCAGCTTTGAAAATTTAGCTCCAAGGTGTAGGATTAGATTCAATGACCTCCTAACAAGGGGAAGGCTGGAAAGTGTTTCATCACATTTTTTAGGGCAGGTGAGGCTCACCTCTGGCTCTCAAATCTTTCTGGACGGCAGCTCCCATCATCCCTTACAGTGCTGACTGGGGCTGATGGGAATTGAAGTCCAACAACACAGGTTAGCCGTTCCTGATTTAGGGAGTAAATATAATCAAAGATATGATTCTAAGCACACTTAAAGGTAAAGGTAAAGGGACCCCTGACTGTTAGGTCCAGTCGTGGACAACTCTGGGGTTGCGGTGCTCATCTCGCTTTACTGGCCGAGGGAGCCAGCGTTTGTCCACAGATAGCTTCCAGGTCATGTAGCCAGCATGACTAAGCCACTTCTGGCGAACCAGAGCAGCGCGCGGAAACGCTGTTTACATTCCCGCCAGAGCGGTACCTATTTATCTACTTGCACTGCATGCTTTCAAACTGCTAGGTTGGCAGGAGCAGGGACCAAGCAATGGAAGCTCACCCCGTCGTGGGGATTCGAACCGCTGACCTTCTGATCGGCAAGCTCAGTGGTTTAACCCACAGCACCACCTTACTTCACACTTACTTCAGAGCAAACCCAGAGTAAATGTGCAGAAGAGCAGGCTGCTAGTCTCTTGGATACACACTCTGCAAACAGTGGCCTATTTCTCTTTCAATGTCTCTGTATTGGGAAGTTTACTTAGCCTCTGTAGAATTCATCAGTGAAGCATTAGAATATGCAGCACAGAGAAGCTTCTTCCTGCTATTCTTGTACTCATGTCAGTCTTTTCTTTGTATCATCTTGGGGTTTCTTGCTTTCTTTTGGCAGAAAAGAGCAGTGAGCTTTCATCAGTTTTCAGTTCATGGCTTTTAATTATAAATGAAAAGACAGTGTTAGCTCCCCTCCCCTCCCTGTGCCTTGCTTTTCTTCCCTGGCCTGAAATTAGAGGGCTCCTAGTGAAGCTTAGTGGTTGAGATCAAAGAAAAGTTGTGGAATAGTCTAATGTTGGCATAGCAGGATCTGTGGCATTCTGTCTCCCAGCCACTGGATATCTGTACAGCAGAGCTCCTGGGCATGTGGGGGATGAAATTAAAAACAACTTGTAAACACAAGAAAGAAAGAGAGAGCACCAGGAAGGTGATTTTGGTATGGCTGTATAACAATCCACACTTACTTAATATTTACTTTATTTCCCAAACAATCGACATTTAATAATGTTATTCATTTGTAAACTAGGAACAGCTTTCATGGGTTTCACAAGCCTTCTCCTACTAGATTTTTACAATATCAACAGTATTAGCTGCTCTTGGTCCTTTCCTTGAACCCTTGTGTTTGGATGCCTTATCTTACAAAAGAGGCAGCAGCTGTTGAGTCGCTACTGTAGTAGTAGTAGTAATAATAATAATAATAATAATAATAATAATAATAATAATAATTTATTTGTACCCCGCCCATCTGGCTGGGCCTCCCCAGCCACTCTGGGCAGCTTCCAACAAATATTAAAATACTGTAGTGTGCTTATCATGAGTTAGAGCACCTACCAGCAGCATCTCTGTATGGTAACAGCAGCGGAAACTTCAGAACTAGTGTTTCCAGTTCCCAGACCACGTGGAATGGAAATCTAGTCAAGTGAATTGCCTTTAGAATGATTTCTCAATAGAAAACATGCATTGCGTGGGTAGGCACTTCAGGGGAAGGTGTACCTGTTCCAGCTAAAAAGAAGAAATTGGTTACAAAACAATCTATAATTGTTTTTCATTGTAATCCCCCCAACTGTTCATGTGCTTTTACACTGTGATTTATAGGATTTGTACTGTCTCTCTCTCTGTGTGTGTGTGTGTGTGTGTGGTAGGTGGGGAACTTTGAGATAACATGAAAGGTGCTTTATCAGAGAGAACTAGATCAAAGACCTTGTGTTCTGTTACTAATTTTCTTACAAAATATAAGCTTCTCATTCTTTATATTGGCTTTGATGAGGAGCTGGAATTGTTGAACAGATTTGCAAGACTGACGGAGGCAAAGACTGAGAGTCCTCTTCTCTTTGTAGGCCAGGACTGCACGTTAAGCCGAGCTTGTGTGCAAGCAGGCCAGTGCAGGGGTGAGGAATTTTTTATCAGCCTAAGGGCCACATGCACACACACACACACACACACACACACACACACACACACACAGTGAGGCAGCAGCAAAGCAGATCTGTGCTTGAGTACCAGTGGGATGTTTGATTGGCTCCATCCGTACACCACACACACACCCCTTGGCTCGCTGTCCCCTCTCAATATCCTGCTAAGTGGCAGCAGTATTGCTTCTGGGAGGCTATTGCTGTGGCTTCACCCTACCAGGGGAGTCACCCCATTGTGACCCAGAAGGAAGGTATGTGTGCTGGAGAGAGGGCATGGCTTTGATAGAGTCCTGAGGGCCAAATAGAGAAGGTTGGAGGGCTGTATTTTGGCACCAGGGCCTGAGCTTTCCACTTCTGAGTGTATAATCTCTACAAGGCTTTTAGCTTTGTGTGAAGCTTTGTGTGAAGCATTCAGGGGACCGATGGGGCATTTATCCTGGTTACTGGCTACGTTTGAGGGGTGGTACATTGCCAAGTACTCCCACCAATACCGTAATTAGAAATGTAAGAGTAAAATGCACAGGGGCAGTTGGAGACAAATGGAGGGAGGGGTGGTCATGGAAGGCATGTGGAGGAAGGAAAGGGAGGAGATGCATATATAAACCATTAAAAAAACCTACTCATAAGAATGGCATATTATTATTATTATTATTATTATTATTATTATTATTTGTTTACTTCCCTTCATCTGAAGATCACAAGGTGGTTCACAACATAAAAATACAAATTTAGAAGACCAAATACATAATAAAATGAAAACAAACCAACAACCCCCCCCCCGTCCTAATACAACCTATCAGTATTCAGTTTGGTGTTGAGAATCTCCCTGGTATGTTATACAAACTGGGCAAAGTTAAGAAAAATTGTATTGAAAATGGCTGAGCTGTAGCAGCTTACACATTTTAGCTGCAGAAGCAAGGAGAAGTTATGTTTTCAACCATCTTTGCCAGGAAAAATTGATGTCAAGATTTGAAAGCATTTCAGAAATTCAAGAATGCCACAGGGATATCACATTCATTGGTTTGGTTAGATGAAATATTTTGTGATAAAATCTGCTATATACATGTCCAGATTTACTGGGCAAAGGAAATTCTAGATAGGATGCAATCTCAAGCTGCTAAACTTCACCCCAGACCTTTCATTCTGTAGTATGTATTATTACAACAACTCCCTATCTAACTGAAGAGTATGGGCATCTTATGCAACGCAGATGGCTTCTAGTCACTGAAATCATAGTACGGGTGGGACTGAGAGAGCTGGCAGCAGTGTTATGACACCAAAGTCCAGCAATGGTCTGGATTCAGACAGAGTGTGAGGGGAGGTGCTGTTTCAGAAGGCAGGAAGCCTCAGCTCCATCACTGAACCAGAAACCCCTAAGCTTGAGATGCCCTACAGCCTGGATCCCCATAGACTGCCACCCCTAAGTCCACTTGGCTAGCATATACACCTCTAAATGCTTCATACTCCATCAAACTGAAACATCAGAGACAGCTTTGTGGTTGCCATGTACTCATGAAGAGATGATGGTGTCCTAGGCTTGAGCCAGAGGGCTGCCTTTAAGGCTCTACACTCTTCAGCAGGGGTGTAAGCACTCAGAGATTTAGTCAGGCTCAGGGAGCATAAAAGGGTTTAGTTGAGTCTGAGCTTGCTTTTTACAAATAATCTGCTCTCTCGGATCTATCCATGGTCCTGAACAACCTCCTAACAGTCGCCCTTGTTCTCCGGAATCCTAATTAGACTTTTGAACCATGAATGTCTGTTTCCTGCCTGTCCTCTTTCCCTGTCCCAAATTGCTTCCTAGATCTGTAACCCCTCTGACTCTGCTTTATTAGGACTGGACAGTAAGGGATTGTCAGACAAAACCACAAAAATTCAATGTACCATAGAATCCAGGTGTATGTTGCTGTCGGTATGAACAATGTAGTAGCCTAAATCTTCAGGCAGAAATGCAGAACAGCAACAAGTGTAGTAAATATCCAGATGGACTTTCAGTGAACATAGCTGTCTGAATCACTCACTTCATACAGTGCTAATTAATTTCTGTGTGACCTAGGATTGCTTGAGTGAGTCAGTGTAAGAATGTTCATTGCATAAATTAGTGTTTTACACTACGATGTGAGGTGAATGACCAGGCAGAAATTCAACAGTTCCAATTTTTCTAGTCAGTTGTTGTGTACATATATCCTGATTCTATTCGATAGTTAGGAATTACATGATGGCTGATACTGATATTGGAGATGTGATCCAGCACCAAAAGCAAAAAGACAAAGAAAAGAGGAACAATCTAATTCTTTTTAAAAATGCTTAAATTTTAAAGAAGAGTTAAGGCTCTGATACATTCACTCATCCCTCAAGAAGTATGGAAAACAAGAAATTAAGCTTTTTGGGGGACATGAGCAAATTGCTTAATCCAAAGTGGATTTTGTTGGAGGGCAGAAGAGAGGGAATAATAAGCTATTCTACAGGGCATCAAAATGCCCGGAATTATCTCTTTTTCTAAGCAACTGTTTTACAGGCTTATCCAATGTGCATGATCTGATTTTGGGGCAAAAGCACAACTGACAGTTCCTGTGTCACCACAAGCAGAACACTAAGAAGCTGCCGTGGCCCCATTCCTGTGCCAGCAGCACTAGCCCTGGCTACAGTGAACAAAATAAGATCAGAATATCCCTACTGAATCAGTCCAGCATTCCCTTCGTACAGTGGCCAACCAGATAGCTATGGGAAGCCTGTAAGCAGGAAATGAGCACAACAGTACTCTTCCCAGTTGTGATTCCTAGTGACTGGTATTCAATGCATGCTGCCTCCAACACTTCCTTTTCAGGCAATATGAAATCTTTGACTGTTCTGCAGAATGCCACTTTAAAGGTTTTTCAGGCACTAGAGTCTAAGGAAATCTGACCCAACCCTTCACCAGTCTTCAACCTGTAAGGGCTCTAGGGTGGGAGATTGCCCAGTTGGGGGGTAGATCAGAACTAGCCAGATATTGCTTGCAGAGCTGCAGTTAAGCAGCCCTTTGGTAGTAAGGAAGAAATAACCCCCCCCCCCCCCCCGGTTTGGTTTGTGTCTGTCTGTTTTGCTTGTCTGACAAATTGATGGTTAATGAGAATATTCTTTTTATAATGTTTTTTAAAAATATAATAGTACAGTGACACTCCCTAAGTCTAGGCTGTTTTTTTTTGATGCCCTTAGACACTTGTGTATACAAGATGACTGTTTCATAGTGTTGTGATGCTCCAAGAACCTAGTATGCCTTTTGGGGATATACATGTGGGGAGACAAGAGAGTTGTAAGTTTACATATATATTTTTAAGAGGAGCCCAAGAAAGGACTATCCATCTTGATTTGTGAGCAGCTAAGTTTAACTTCTGATTCTGTGACTTAAGGGAACAGCGATCCAATTGAGTAGTTCAGGGAGGAAGGTAGTAATATACCGTAGATTGGTGCTTTGTAACCTTGAACACTTTCTCCATATCCTGGTTTCTGAATAATGTTGCTGTGCTAGATAGTTCTGTTGAAAAAAATCCCCAAAACACTTGGAGGCTTCAAGGGGTAAACATTGGAAGTCAAGGCGGTGCTTTGCTTCATGAGCTATGAATGATAGTTAGGCAATTTTGCTCATAGAGTGATGTGAACCTTTCAAAACTGAGATAAAGGAGAACTTGAATGTAAAAAGGGACCCTTCCAGACATTTAAATCACTCAGGCAGCCTTTTAGTGTCCAGCCTTCATTTGAGGCACCACAGCAGCTGGTGTAAAGTAAGATTGTAGTGCTTAGAAGAGGTGCTACTGGTTACATGAGGAGCTAGAATTCAGATACGGGAATGAAACTTATCTGTCATCCCCACAGTTGGTTGCTGTAGGCATTGGGCAGGCTTATAAAGAATGCTGCATTGAATTCAGTGGGACTTATTGCCAAATAAAGATGCATAGGATCAACTGTAAGACACTTTAGGGTTTTAGTATGGTATTTTAACATTGTTACTTGCTGCAAGTTTTTTGGAATGTCAAGAAAAATAAATTCAAAAAATTTAAACTATCTAGTCTTCTAGTTGATCTAGCAGCAGGTCAGGAGGGAATGGAAAGAGACTAACCCTTTTTTTTTAGCCCACTACTGATTAAGCCATGAGAAATTCCAAAAATGATGCTTGGATATGTCTGTTCTGCAGGACCTGTTTTAAATGTGTTTGCTATTCACATCTGTAAAAAAAGCATGAAAAGTAAAATACTAGCATAGCATGATAACTGAGTATGTCGCTAACCATATCTCTCTCTCTGTTTCTTCTTGCAGGGCTTGTGAAGTTGGGGATTCACTGTGTAACATGTCAAAAAGTTGCAATAAAAATTGTCAACAGAGAGAAGCTCAGCGAGTCAGTGCTAATGAAGGTAATTTTCTAATGGGAGATCTGGGGAAAAAAGAGAGAAAAGTTTTTGGCTCGGTGGTTTCTCTTCCATGCAAAATTAATATCTTTAATTATGTTTAACAAACATCCCTGTCAGTGCTAGGGTTGTGTTTTGCATAATACTATTAATTCAGGACTGGGGGTGGGGAGACTGGAATTAAAGAGGGGTGTGTGTGTGCATGTGCTTTAATTAAGAACAAAAATTAATGTCCAGTAGTGGCAAAGTAATTTAATGTAATACAGTTAATGTCTAGGTTGGGTTGATCTAAGTTACACCACAAGAATGGGCTGTTCTACTTGCATTATTCTGACAGATGTGAGCATCTGGTCCTGGGCTGTGATTATTTCTGTGGAAAACCATTGTTCTTTGAAGTTGGAATTTCCCTCGTTATAGGTGGCTGAGTCTTCTGGGCTCGCTATTGGCATAGGAATGCTCTGAAACTAGATTTTGCGTCAGTGAGAGACCTGTCCAGGCTTAATGAGAATGAGAAAGGCTGTTTCACATCCCTGTTTCTAACAATATTGAGAGTGTATATCAGGGAATAGAAATTTAATAGAATTATTGTTAATGGAATACTTTTGATGATACCACTAATCTGTCTTTACCAGAATGTGTGCTTCTTTTCTGTTTGTGCTTTTAAAATTTAAGTTCTTCATCCCTAACAAACTTCTGTTAGAAAGAAAGGATGAACTATTCTACTTCTAGAAGAATTTAGGAACAATTTTGTTATTGCATGGGTTTTAAGAAATATCCTTTCCTTTATAATTGTCTTTATAAGCATGTTGCATCCTTATAGCCCCTGATGTCCAGTCCAGGCAGCAGATTAGTGGAGAGTTTTTGTCTTTCCCAAGTGTCAACTTACTCATAGAGCCCAATGTTTTATGTTCATTGATGCACTAGTGAAAATATGTAAACCATTAATTTACATATTAATAAATATATAAAACTATTGTTAGGAACCCCATTTACAGGCAAAATGACTGAGGCAAGTCCTCAGTGTACCGCAAGTTGATTTTTGTTGCATTTGGTTGTCTCTGACTGTATTTACCCCCTTTTCCCCCCTCACTCTCCCACCCAGTTTAGTTCAGTTTATTTTTTGCGGCTAAAGCTTTTTTATTTTGTATATTCAGGGAACTGGCCCCTTTTTTTCTGCAGCTGCTCTTCATTTGAGCAGTGCAGAATTGAGAGGCATTTGGTAAAGTGCTTTCTAATCATAACGTAATACTATCAATATTTCTAGAGAGAATAATTCAGAAATGAAGCAGCTGGTCTCAATTAACAGAACTGCTGCTGTGGAGATGATACATGGGCAGGCATGGTGGAGAATGAAACTGCAATAAATGTGTCATTTGAGTCTGCATTGCCCTATCTAAGGGACTGGGTTGTGGGTGGATTGCTAAGTGTAGACATATGGATTATTCTCTGAGTGTCCACTTGGGCTTCCTAGGCTGCTAAATTCAGACACATTTTTCACAGCTCTTGCTTTCAAGATGATTCTGTAACATTATTTCCAAGCAGCCTTTATTACTGGTGTTGAACAGTTGACTAAAAGTATGACTCTGAGGCCCTTGTAATGCACTGGGAGAGTTATACCCTTGCCAGGCATAAATTATCATTTCTCTGCTAGAATAAGTGTGTAAATTTGTTCAGAATTGTTTCTCTGGCGCTACACTTCTATAGAAGAGAAAGTCATGCAAGCCTGCTGTGCCTATTAAAGTATATATTTTCTTAGTACGCTTACAATTTGCAGCCAGTACCATGGGCTGTTGCTACTGCTGCTGAAAGCAGTTCAGGTCAAGGTTGAAAGTGAAACACAGTCTGAGGTTCTACATGTCCTGAAGTGCAAGAAAAGAAGAGCTGTACAATGTACCCTGTTAACAAAATGTTGTGGGCAATCTCTCACATCATGGTTTCACAAATATTGTACTTAAGAAGACAGCTTTCCAGGTTATCCCAAGTAAAATATGTCCTCGGTTCATGCTTCCATTGAACTGAGCAAAGTGGGGACTCATATGTCTTACCTCTGGTCAAATGGGCAAGTTTTACATGCATTTAGAACTTAATGATCTCTCCACAAGGGTGATGAAGTGGTTCCCTATTAAGATGTTATGCTGAAAGTACGGTATAAATGGAGGTGGGAACTTTCTAAAAAGGATCTTTTCAGAAAAGCAAAAGAGAACGTCTGCTGGATCAGACTAAAGGTCCAGCTGGTCCAGTAATCTGTTGCTAACACTGATGTACCATAGTCTTATGGAAAGCCTAGTAGCAGGGCACAAAGGTATCAAAAGGTTGCACTATATTTTTGGTGTCAGGTTAAAATTTTCTTCTGCTTCTGGCCATTTGATGGCATGTAATGGGCTGGGTCCCCCCCTTATTATTTTTCTGTTTGTTTTTGGTTAATTTTATATTCTGCCAGTTTTTCTTTTAACTTTTTATGGTGTGTATGCTTTTAGTATTACAAAGATTGATTGCTATTTTATTGTTTAGTTTTAAACACTTATATTTTATAGTCCTGTAAGTTGCATTGGGTCTTTTTTATTTTAGAAAGGCAACTAAGAAATGTGATGAATAGTACTAATAGTTTTGTCTCTAGTGTCTGGTTTTCAGAGCTACCCTGACACTGAACATGAGGATTTAATTTCTCCATCATGGCTTAATCAGCACTGATAGGACCATCCCTGTTTGTCTGATTCCTTTTGTGAAAATAAGCTAAGGTAGTTGCATCCCCACATCTTTGGAGAGTGAATCATACATACATTTGTACATTTAGAACCACAGCCTTAGAATACTATTTTACTCAACAAAAACATTGTGTATATGTGGGAGTTTGTGGGTGTGGGTGGGTGTCAGTCTTCAATTAAAAACCACCACCAGGACTGCTTGTGTGACATGATGATTTTCATGATTAATTGGTTGTCAGTGCTGTCATATTGATGTTCACCCAGGAGATTTGAATAGCACTGGGAGGGGAGGAATTGCAACAAATAAACAGGCCCGTCTTAGAGGGATCTGCCGCCCTGGCGCAGCGATCCCTCGGCGCCCCCAGCCTGCCGCCTCTCTGCCCGCCTCCCTCCCGCGCTGGCCGCCCCTCGGGAGGTGGGGTGGGCGAGCGGGGGATGAGAGGCGTGGCGTTGGAGCGGGCGCCCGCGCTCCGGTGGGCGGAGGGTGAGGGGCGGGCGGGTGGGCGCTTGCGCACCGGCGGGAGGGCGGGCGGGCTGCAAGCCGGCCGCCCTCGCCTCCCAGAGCCCCAGCTTGAGTGTTGGAAGGTCGCGCAAAGCCCCGCGCCACTTCAGCGCTCCAGCTGGGGCTCCGGGAGACGAGGGCGGGCGGCTTACAGCCCGCCCGCCGGCGCGCGAGTGCGCGCCTGCCCGTGGGGGCGGGGCGGGTTGGGGAGGGGGAGCCCGGTATGCCGGTGGGCTCGCGGGGGCGCCCCTGGGGTGCCCTGCGCCCTGGCGCGCCGCGCCACCGGCCTCTATGGATGAGACGGCTCTGCAAATAAACAAACCACACCCAAGCTATCAAATCTTCATCTTATCACATGTATTTTCTATTGTTCTCACTGAGATATGAATGAGCTTATACATTGAGCCACTATTTTGAGGGTTAAGGATGTGCCCATTTTAAGCCTTTCTGTTTTTCTGAAGGAGAGCAGATTAGGAGTGTGTGCATGTCTGTGTTGCATGTTTGAGAGCACGTAGGTGGCGAACAAACTGCAGAAATGATTGGCACTCATCAAAGAACTCAAGTGCACATAAACATTCATGCCCGCTACTCTGCGACCCTAGTTTGTATTCCAATAACAACCCATTTATCTCAGAAGAACTTCATGAGAGTCTATCCTCTGAGTTCAAAGAGATTTTTTAAAAATGTGTGTGTGCATGTATGTTAGTAGGGTTTATTTTTCCTGACTCCCTTTCCTGCTCTATGAAGCTTGGGGATCTATTACTGACTGTAAAAGAGAGTGTGTTGTTTAAAATCTGGAACTTGCAAGTGGCATTGAGAGCTTGCTCACTTGTCATCTGTTTGAGCATTTAAAGAAGTTGGATAATTGTGTTGTTGTTTTTCTGCAGAGAAGACAGACCTCCTTTCTTCCCATCCCACCCACAACTTCTTGCACTTCAAATTATTCTTTAGAGGGGGAATTAAACAAGAATCATGAACACATGCTGTACCTGTCAAGAGAGCAAACCTGTCAACAAGCCTAGGACATCTCACTCTAAATTTAAAATGATGGGTGAATTGATTCAGTTGAGCAGATTTCAAGACTGGTTTGACCTAAACCCCAGACATCTCACTTTTACATGTTCAGATCTACACAGTGAAAATCAGGCATTGTCCTTTGTATAGTCACATTCTGGAAGATAATGGATTTTGTATTCCTTCATGTACCACTGAGACTTCAAAACAAAATAAAAAATAAAAAAATTCCTTCCAGTAGCACCTTAGAGACCAACTAAGTTTGTTCTTGGTATGAGCTTTCGTGTGCATGCACACTTCTTCAGACTTCAGTTAGTATATTATTTGAGACTCTAAAAAGGCCATTTAAATCATTGTTGGTCTTTTAATCACTGTCTGTTAATGCCTGACTTAAAGATAGGACATGATGCTCTAACAGTCCTGGTTCATTAACACACTATGAAATAATGAAGATGGGCAATGCCACTATTCCATGTTTTCTTACTACTCTGGAGCTGATAAAGCAGCAAGCACTGCCTCTGACATCCTTCCATTCAGTCAAGTACACTTTGGCTTACATCTTAATTCTAAAGGCTTTTCTAGGTACCAACACAGGAAGCTGAACAGCAAGTATGTCACAGCAGAGGCTCATCACAGCATGGGAGCTTGCTACAAGGGTAGTTAATATACCGGTATGTCACTACTGCTGCTGGGTCATCCACATTGATCCTATAAGTTTATTTAGAGTAGCACAGATCAGCAGAGATACCTGGGGCAAAGTAGTTCAAATGTAGATGCTGGGTGTACCAATTCAACATGCCTATTCCTCACAAATACCTGTGGCTTGGGGTGCCTTAAGTGTCCTACTTGGGCAAGAATTTTTATTTTATTCTACTGTTTCATAAAATTTATATAACGCTTGACTGGAAAAAAAACAACAACCCTCAAAGCAGTTCAAATAACCTTATAAGAGCTATGTTACTCCTATTAGAAGAGTGGAGGCCTTAACTAATAGTTAGCTATTAGGTGAATCCACTTGATCTGAGACTGAGAAGAACATGCCCTGGGTTCAGGTTTCAATTATTTAGCTCTTCCTTGGACCATACAGGTGTTCCCCTACCATACCAGACATATTGTTTCAGTGCATCCAATATATTAATAAGATGCTCCCATCTTCACTTCTTGCCAACCCATGTACAAGCTGGGTGCTGCACTTTTGTGGAAGCCTAGCCTGCAACATTCCTCTGAGAGTTCAGGCTCAAAAATTGAAGGTGTGTGAATTTTGGGTTAGGTGAGATTCAGTTATCAAAAGCAACATTGCTCTGTTTTGAAGAAGCTGTCATGCCTGGATTCTGAATGCTAACATCTGTTGAGAGTGTGCATCTGCTCAGTACCGCAAGCTTGTAAACAGATTTGGGAAACTGTCTTAAGATTCATCTTTGCAACACAACACATTATCTGAGAGCAGATTTCAGTAGAAGGCTATATAAAAAAACAACCTCAGTAACCAATTAAGGAGTTTGTACACATCTTTCTTCATCCGCTTCCACTATAACCATGTTGTTCTGATTTGAAATAAAATCAATGTGGTGAACTTAATTTATATTGTTGTTATGTGTTCTGGAACATTATGGGATGACAGTGTAGGCATTGTAACAGTTTTAGCTGGGTTGAGTACAATAGGTTTCATTGACTGAGATTTCTGAGGAGGGGGGAATGTTAAAGACTTGTGTAATTTCCCTACATGTTACTGGCATATTGTGGATTTTCAGTTGTCTGTGAGTGGTACTCCCCTTTGCTCCTTTTCTAGCCACTCCAGTGCGAGTTGCTAGGAATACAGGACACTATTGAGAATTTCAGAAAGGGAACCTTTCCAGTCTTGCCTGGGAAGTTCCATCACTGAGACACAGCCTGTGTCTGAGTTATTAATAGGACACAGCACTGGAGTGATCCTCTGCCTTATATGAAAGTTGCCAAGGGGTGAGGGGAAAATTGTTATGACAATGACTGGCTTAATACTGGTATCTCTTTCCTAGTCTAAATAAGTGTGCCTTAAATAATCCTCTCTCCCCATTTTACAACCTGTGCAGGGAAAGAGGGTAGTTTTTGCTCTTCCTGTTGACTCCATCTTCCTTTTGGTATAATTTCCCCTTGCACTCTCCATCATTGTGTTCAATAGAGTATATCGTTTCAAACCATGAGGTTTTAGTTCTTGCTTCCTCCACTCAACAAAAGCTTACCTGCCAAAATCTCCACGTCTTCCATATTGCTTCCTCTTTCTGGATTGCACCACCCTGTTGTATTAGTTTTGCATACTTCCCTTTAATTTCTTCTGCAAAACATATTCTAGACCTGTAGATTTAGTGTTCAGGATGTGGGAATGTTGAGGGATGTGGGAGAGGATATATTGTTTTAGATATCCTATCCCAACTTGCGTTTACAAGCTCGATAATATCAGCAGAGCTAACATTCCCTTTTTACCTCACACGCACAGCGGATAGTTTGCATAGACTCGCTAGAGTCATAAAAATGTTATCCTGGTGTCTTCCCCTTTTTATCCCTCTTTCAATAAGTCACTTCACAGTCTTCGGTCAAGTGAAAAACGTTTACTCACAAGTAATCATCTAGTCACACACAGGATCCTAGAGGCAGGCTTAAAAGTTACTAAACAATATACATGTGGTGACTTTCTCTTTATGAGAGAAAGTCCCCCTTTTCTACTCTTGGCCTAGTGCCAACGGTACATTTTTAGTAATGCTGCTTTTAAACTGTCAGAGAGAGAGATCAACACGACAACTGAACAGCGACAAAATGGAGCCCGGCCTGAGCTACAGTTGGCCGCTCCCAACTGTAAAGTTCCATATAAGGAAGTTTTGTCTCAGTCCAGGAAGACAGGAAGTTCCGGCTTGAGGACTGAGACAACCTTCTAGAAAAAGTTGGGTTTGACTGCTCCTGTCCTTTTTACATCCCACACAGGAGACATCACTTGATGTTTTCTGTTTCTATGAAGTTCTCCTTTCTTCATCCACACTTTAATAAGCCCTGTCTCTGTCCCTTGACTTTATTCTCTCATAAAAAGAAGTAGTAGTTCTGGCCTACATATTTAGAAGAGCAATTGGGACCATTTCAATTCAGAGGCCAGGTGGAAGATCTCATGACAGAATGCTCTTTCATACATAAACTCCCTACACATTAACAGATCAGAGAGCAAAGGTTAGGATGATTTTTTACTGATGGTTTACCCTTCCTAGGCTCAGAGTTGTTGGCATGTGGGAACATCCTCCAACTGCATTCTGTAACTATATAGTTCTGTACATGCAGATACTTCTATGCCCTGGACACAGAGCATCCATTTCACCTCCATGCCCTGTACAGTGCTTAGCTATACATCACCAGCAAGAAATATGCAGGTCACTTCCACACAACCTGTTTATTGAGCATTAATTCTGATTTGTTTGCAGGGAGGTTACATGTTATCGCATACTTTCCAGTGCATTTTCCTGTCACTTTCTTTATCGCAAGAAGTCTTGATTTCCTGGGAAAGTGGGTTTGTTGTTTTTTATATACAAAATTGCACGATTGTTTTTATTGCTGACATTTCGATTGTGAAATTGCTTCAAGGTATTTTATTGGAAGCAATTTCTAAATGCAATTAAATAAATACGTACAAAACAAGACCTCACAATCAGCTATAATTTCTCAACCTGAAATTGCTGGTGTGTGATTGAATGCTACCTCAAAGTAGTGACAGTCTTAGGTGAAACTGATTTACTAAGTTCTTTGATGGCTATGGCTAATGGAAGGTATAGTGTACTGTTTTCATGGAAAAGGTTTCAAGTGGGTTGGATTGAAGCATTACTAAAATATACCATGAATTCCAGACAAATGACTGGGCAAGTATGCTTACCAGGGAATAATAACAAATTAATATTGCATGAGGGTAAT